>NC_134911.1:13873827-16373827 GCF_051014615.1 Bombus vancouverensis nearcticus | reverse complement strand
GGCTAGACCGTCGTCGACCAAGTAAATCGCAGATCGTCGCTTCAGATATCATCATTCAGCAGTTTCGCGTCGCGAGATATCTTCAAGTAGTGACACATCGGCGATATTTTTCGTCCAACGACTCTTTACCCTCGGATTGTTCGCGTCGAAGTGAATCGGTTCAAATAATTGCCGGATCATCGGTCCGAATGACTTCATACTCTTCGTAGGTACCTTAGACTGCTCGACGCGCTAGATAACATAAAGTATTCGAAGTAAATATTAGCGTACTGGATGTACGGTTCGTTTCTTCCGCCTCTGATATCCTGAACCGCCTTTGCGAACGCGATTCTCTAATTGCTCGCTTCGAGCAACGTAATAAAACGCAATGCCCGATTCCTACATTGAGTAACGCACATAGCCGCACGGGCAAATAAACTTCGATTATTATTGTTTCTAGCGTGGGCAATTTACGGTAGAACCGTAGAACAGCGAGCCAGGGATCTGACTTACGTTAGTGGTGCACGATCATTCTTAAGCGTCCGTGGCTTGCTCCGTGCAGAAAAATTCCGTGCCCTCGTATAGTAGTTCCTAGATTAGCAAGTCACTAATGACCCGGCCATTCGTCATGCTACATAATTCTCCTCCCGTGTTTGATACTAATATGAATTCGTAGCAGAGCAGCAAGTCGAACTGCTCCTTCGGGTTTCTACTGCTCACGGATATACCATAATGACCCTCTCGCGGCGTCAAGAACGCCTCGGAGTTAAAACACCGAATATCTCTCGAATTCGTGCGAGTGACCCAGAATATTACTAACTTCGTGAGAAAACTGGAACGTCTTCTAGTCAAACTGGCTTGCCGTTCCAACCGGCAATCGGTGAGAAGAGGTGCGAGCAACGGAGCCACAGACCTATATTTACCGTGACTACCACGAACTCGCGTAATCGGCGAGAGGGAGACCGAAACACCTCCCGCACAGCGTCGTCGAGCCATACGTGCTCTATTAGAGGCAATGGTGTTTCACCTATGCTCCATGCAAACGCTTTTCTTCCATTCGGGACAAAAATTTCTCTATATACGATTCCTATCGAATTCTTTTACCGGATCTACGATTTCCTCTGGAACCTTGACCGATATCCAAGCAGACGCTGCGTCGATTGAAAAATTGCACGCGGCTACTTTGCATAATGTTACTCGAATAATAATGAAGCTGGACGAAACATAATACATTGTGAGACTTAAGGCGAGATTGCATGCAACAGGTGTTGAAATTCAACAAGTACTGCTAGCTATAACGTCATCGCGTTATATCGTTAAATTATTATACATGTGCAACGTGATAAGCTCGGTATTGATCGAATGGCGGCAACTCGTTAGGTGGTAAGCAAAACAGAAACATAGCGAATTAATCAACGGTAATGATCTCGAAATACGACCGACAAGTAATTCCCATAGGTTTAGCCGGGGATAAGAGAATCGTCTTCGCACGTACGTACGTACATCGATACCTACTTATGCTGGTAATTATTACATCAGTCTCGTAGATAATACTTAAAAAACGATTTATCATAAGATTTTTTCGAAAGTTCCAGTGTCATTGAAACAGGAATCGCGCAATGCTCACGAGCTCTCGCGTGA
Organism: Bombus vancouverensis nearcticus; assembly: GCF_051014615.1. Lineage (NCBI taxonomy): Eukaryota > Metazoa > Arthropoda > Insecta > Hymenoptera > Apidae > Bombus > Bombus vancouverensis. The sequence goes on along the minus strand of NC_134911.1, from coordinate 16,372,207 downwards.
AAACAAAAACGAACAATGGTATGCAATAGTTGTATCGAATCCAGTGCCGTGGTAATTTATATTCGAGCAATCTATTTTCTATCACTCGTCGAGGAAAATTCGTGTGATCGAGATTTATCTAAAATAGAAAGTGAAAGGAATAAGCTTGCGTAATTTGTCTTCCATATATTAACAATTACTGCCAGTGTCATGCTTGTTTCCTATCAATCAAAAATATTCAATGGCAGAATCGCAGTTTCACGAGTTCAATGAAATTCGATCGTGAGTAGGAACTTAATTTTATCGAATGATTCCTCGCGGTAGTATTTCCGAGAAAAACTACGTGCGGGTACTCTCGCTTCATTGAAGAATCTCTGAAAGTCAATATGTATCCCGGAAAAAACCTCGCTCTCTGTTACGACCCAACTACGAACTATTTAGTTCGACAATAAGGTTGTCGTAGTGGATACGCAATGAATGTGTGTGCTGTTTACGCCGTGCGTCATGTCTCTTTTCATTTACTAAACTCCTGATCTTTGATGTTGTATCTTCACTATACATTAACACTCGGTTGAATTAGAATTCGCGTGGCACGCTGAATAAGTACACTTAGTACACGTTGTACACAATGACATGTAGCAACGTGTAATACCGAACAAATATTTACTGACGAGCTAGCTAGGAAATCGGGGGGATTCGCGTGAAAACGCGTGTTTGAATTACTAATCGTGCCACGGTATGAATGTCGGTTGACGGCCGTCGAAAGCAAGGCAACTGAAACGTTTCACGAGCGTTTCAAATTCTGATTTTATCTATAAAGAGTGATTTCGTTACCCTACTTTCGTTGCTTTCCATGGCTTAAATATAATCACCATAATAGCCCGCATAAATTCCCTCCAAGTCAAAATTTTCATTTACTCGTGATAGCAAACTTGGTAGACACACGATGAGCAAAAACAACCCGTTTGGGTGTTCCAGGGTAAAACAACTCCTGATGAACAAGAAGCATGGAACTCAAAGCGTCAGACACGAGGCGAATAGACGAACTTTCACTTTAATTCGCTGACGAGAGGTCGCGACCTCGGTCGATTCGACCTGATCGATATATAAGTCAATGGTATTTTAACAAGGATCACATTCGGGTACCCGGCATAGCTCTGCTTATTCATTCAACTTTTGCCCGAGACCGTAATTAACAAGCGTAGGTAGGTACGTTGATATCGATGGCCGGTAGCACGTGAGGTTCCTCATACGGCAGGATCCTTCTGTCCTTAAAGCTGGTCATGATTCATTCATGAGGCGAGTCTTCAATTGCAATCAACAACCAGGGAAACGAGCACAACCGTAGGCAAGTTTCGCGATACTCGATGTCAATTTCTCGCTACATCCTTTCCAGAAACAAGTATTAGCATCAAGGTCGTCGAAATTACTGGACGAATATTTCTATTCAATTGCGGTAACTAATTCTATTAGGACTGACAATGACATATTGTACGGGCTTAATTATTCGATTTTCAGATCTGAATGATAGAGTCGAACGAAAAACAGAGATAGGATCTGGGCGGTGTTATTTCATCGATTCGTGTTGCTTCAGGCAGATCGTACGAAAAAGTATCGTGTCGAAAGGCCGGGGAAGGAAGCGGCTTCGACCTTCGACGACGCGAAGAAGAAACAACCCACGGATTTATCGACGTAAAGGTCAAGGCACTCGAGAGTATATGTATATCGAGTCGATGTCAAGGCCGACGTACTCGCCGAACGATACAACGCCGTGCGCGTGTATATTTTTCATTGGAAAATCGGTTGGTTCAAGGTTTACGAACTGATGAGTCAGAAAGGAAGAAAATAAAATAATGAAAGAAAGAGAAAAAAATTATGAGATAAAAGCTAGGAATTTTACGAGTGCGAATGAAAATATAGGGCTACAGGGGCATATTTGTGTAGTTAAATGATTAAATAGTCGCCATCCTACAAACAATCCATTCGCAATATACAAACTATAGGTATATTAAAAACATTCCCATATCAGACGTAAATTCCTTCTTTCAACCTTCACGTTTGACTCACTGTCCAAACACGAGATATCCTAAGCACTTTAACCAGCACATCAACAAATAGACCCAAAACGCTTCACCAAGACTGATGCTACTTACTAACACATTTTCCATACACGCGAATACGAAAATTGCTATTGAACGTATAAATAAAACGAGGTAACGGGAGAACATGCAATCTTCCTAGTGGAAAGCAATTCGAAAGAACAATGTGCCATGCGGAAAATGGTCGAGGTCCGTGTGTGAGAAAAATTCTCTGAGAATGTTTAGCGTGCTGTTAATGGTGAGTACATACAATCGGGGATGCGCGCACTTCGTGTCTAGATATCCCGTTGCGAGCTCGTTCCTGCCGCCGCTGTTGAGGCTGTTGCTCGCGAGCAACACACAAATACCGAAGATCCGGTAAGGATCGTTATCTCTCGAGCTTGCCCGTGCAAACGAAAGAAATGCGACCCGTTAAAATACGCGGCGATTCGTTCCTTCTCACCGTGTGAGAATTACGACGTGATGCGCGCGCATCGTACGCCATGCTCGATTTTTCGCAAATGATTACGTTCGAAAAGCAACGTGATTATGAGTAAGATGAGTGTTTACGATGATAACGTGATCGAAGCCCAGTGACAGTACGTTTAATTTTGTTCGATCGACGCGATCGAGGTAATAATTACGAAGCTATTATGTAACGATCGTATAATTTTCGTTTGCACGTGGAACAACTTCGACTCTCGGTTTCGAAAGGAAAAAGGAGAACGCAACCCGTACAATGCTCAAGGGGAACGAGGATCAACCATGCAGGTGTACGAGTAGAACATAACGCCAGGTACCCTGTTCCGCTTTCCACAAGAAATGCAAGAAACAACAACTCCGACGAGTCGAGGTCGCCTAGAGCGTCTCGGGTTCGCAAGCCCATGGAATCCGAGGGGATCGTAGCCGTCGTCGTATTCTATGCCACCTGGCAGCGAACTGACAGCTGGTGAAGACCGACGAAATATAAAAATGAAAACAAATAGATACCTGTAAGTTGGCAGATTCCCACCTGTTGATTCAGCGTCGACTAGGTTTTCTTGCGGTTGCTACGCGCGGGCCCGGTTCCAACGGACAAGCGATATCCAGGATGACGACCGGTCGTGGTTCGTAGAAGGCACACAGAGTAAGTCGGAGAGAGAGGTTAGAACGATCGGTAATACCGTGAGAGCGACAGAGACCGAACGAGCACATCCACTGTTACACGCACAGCACGTTAACGCGCCGGCTGAATCCTGCCCCGCTTTACACCACGTGCGAGATCTTTCGTTAATAATAATCGACCGGTAAAACGATCGTGTTGTCACGGTGACATCGTCGCGGGGGCAGGTATAACGTTAATGCGCGAACAAGCGTCTTTCTTAGCGTCTCGTGACGACGACAGAAAGGACACCGTCATTCCACCGTCGAGTTTGGAACGAGGAGCGTTCCACGATCCACTCCGCACGAGCGCTGATACACGACTGTAGCCGAAGTTGCACGACAGCATGACCGAGCAGAGGGGCCGAGAAACGGCGAACGAAGCCGAGTCGGCTCGACTCTGACCGATCGCGGCCGAACCCACAAGATGGAATGCACGCGGACGGAAATCAGGCGGGATCGGAATCGGGATCGAGCTTGGGTTTGCGCTCGGGCTCTCGGGTTTGGGCTCGGACTCTCCGGTTCGAAGCCGATCCAAGGCAAACGACCGCTCTACCCCGCTTCTTTCGTTCCTCCGCGCCGTACAGCCCCCACCGGCTGGTATAATCTATGTCTATTATCCTCCTCTCTGTGTTTCTTTATTCCCTATATACCGGCATCTTTGTCCCCCATCTTCCTCTCTCGTCCGTAATGTTGATTTTCTAGTTTGTTGTAATATTCGCCATGCGAAATTCGCGGTCGAGATAGACGGTAATTAACGTGCTGTTGCATCCAGACTGGTATAGCGACCTTTTTTTTTTGCAATTTTCTAGTTTTTAATCATTCAGTTGATTCCCTTGAAATCGAGAACAAATTAAACCGAAGTTCGATTTCTTTCCGATTCATCGTCGCATTTGATAATTCTCAGCTTGACGATTGGTCTCTATCGAAGTCGTCGAAGAAGTGAAAGCAATTTATCGCGATGACGTTTTCACTCGCGATGTGGGTGTAGCGCAATTGTTAAAAAAGAAAGAACAGATAAAAAAGACGCCTGAAAGTTTCTTTTCGTGCGACGTTTGTTTTGTCGTGCAACCCGTGTCTCATTTACATATCCCGGAATGTGAAATTGAAGATGATAAATAAGAGCAAAAGTCTTTTAATGGCAAAACCCGGTACCAAGGTGCGGGATGAGACGTATAAAAATTCGTGGCGTATCGCGTACGCGAGGCGATACATTTCTTTTCCGTCAAATCGAATGTTATCGTTAATCACATCGGATTGCCGCGACGAAGATAAAGTGGCTCCCTGACGAATTTACATTAGCGCACGGCGGCGATGTCGTCGAGAGATCCAGTCTTGCAATTAGAACGCTCGCTCTTAAAATCCATACGATGATATCGGAATTACGCGGCAAACCTTTTAATCCAACACTCTGTGATAATATGTTAATATTTCAAGGACTGAAGGAAGTCAACTTAACCTCCATACGGGTTGTACCGGTTCGCAGAGGAAGAAAGTTCCGTCGCGTTCTGATGAATCTTCTAAGCGCAGGTGTTGTTTATTCTTCGAAATTGTTCCACGTGGGCGGTAATATTTCTAGAACGCACACCAGCCAGCTTTATTTAGATCTAATCTCGTAATCGTGTCATTAAGGCCTTTTCTCGCGCGTTTCACTTCTTCGCAGGTTTCTTGACACCATTCGGTCCGGTGAACGATGGCAGTAAAACGAAATTCAATGATAACGGATTACCGTTCCTGTAGATACACCCGAATGTTTATCGTGGACATCGGTGGTCCTTCCACAAAGAAATGTACATTCTCGATACCATAAAACTCGTGGCGAGTTCTCTCGCTTCCTTCACCCACGCGGCCTCTGTCCCATAAAATGTGACTAAAACGCGGCATACCCGCGCGTTTATTACATGTTTATGAGTATACTTACATAATGCTGTCCGTGTACGTTTCAGTTCGGCGAGACTTTACGGGTCGGCCATGCCGTTTACCAATGTAACGTAAAAATTGCGATTTCGTATTTTCGAGTGACACGCACGATTCGAAATACACTCTTGTCCGCTAATGAATATTTGATATCCATTTTAAGTCTCCCAAATCTCCCGTCCCTTCCTTCCAAAGAAGTCACAAAGGAAGAAAAATCGTAATTTAATTCGAACAATGATCGATTCCTGTATACTTTTCGTAGAAAGTTTATGAACGCTGCTGCACTCCCACGTATTCAACATTCCTCTTGTTCTTGACCAGTTTGAAAATAAACAGGCGTCCGTGCGCTCCAAGTCACACACGAGCCACTGCGCATACCACCGTGCCAGGTTCAGTAAGACGCTCCATCGTTTCATCGTCTTGCTGACCATCTGCCTTGCCTTTTGTCAAGGACAACGTTCACCATACCACTGCTTGGAAGTTGAGTTAATGATCGCTGCCATTAAACTATTCCTAAATACCCGAGAGCACGGCAGATGATCGACTACCAATTGCGTTTACTCTCGGTGACGACCATCGAACAGAACGCGGCGTCCTGCTCATGAACGCGCCGCAGCTCGCTTGTTGCTCTGTTAGGCTCTCTGTCGCGAAAGAAAGCGAAGGTATGCGCAACCCGCGTGTCACTGTCTGCTTGTATTTAAATTGCTGTGCCACGTATCGATCCGCGGCATTGTCTGTTCGTCACGATACGTGTCACGCACGTGGCTGCCTGTTTCCGATCGTCGACTGGCTCCGACTAGAAGCACCGCGGAGAACACATCGGAGACATAGTTTTCTCGTTAATCACCATGATTACGCTATTTTCTCGTGGCGCAATCCCCACGGAAAGGCGCTTTTGTGTCCTGATGACCGGATCAACTGCCTCCGTTCCGATGCTACAGACCCGCGATTGCTAAATTCGGGATCTTCTCTCTAGGATTGTGCAATGTGACCTACATCGAATGGATTTCGAGATTGCATCATTTGAGAAACTGGGTCGAAGATTATTACAAGAACTTTCTCGTCTTTCTCATATTTGGAGCAATCAGGATCGAATTTCAGAAAGAAATCTCGAATCTAAAGTAGAAATGACCGTTCTTCGTACACTGACACCACGTAGATACTCCGAAAAGGTGATTTAGAGTAGACACGCGAGGAGATCGTAATTTCTATCAATTTAACTAACAGGCGAGGAATTACCAAAAATAAAATCACATTCGCTGCGTGATTTATCGATCGTTTCATTTTATCCGAATTATCATTCCCCCGCGTCAAGTCCTCGTTTGCCGCTGCCCGAACCGTCTAATCTCCGCAACGCTGGTATTGTTATTTTGACACCCATTAAACGTCAATCTTTCCCTGGCAATTTGCCAGTTGTGACAGCCTCTTTGTGTTTCGCTATTTTTCGCGGCAATCGTACTTACACTCGCGACGCGCCACCCGGTACAGCTGTTGTTACGACATCGGTCACTCGGTATCTAATCGCGTTAAATTAATCCTATTCTTCATGGACCGATCGCGGGAACGATGTGGTATAATTTTAATAGCTATAAATCAAGGAACGCGTATATTTTACCGCTATTTTTAACGGAGGGAAAAAAGGGAAAAAGGCGGCGTGGCAGAAGAGGAGAAAGAGAAAGCACACGTGCAGGCTCGGTGGCGCTGATTGCGAGAGGCACGCAACAATCGCTGCAATTGACCGCGTAATAGAAACGCGTTATGCAGTCTACGGTAGGGGCCGGTAGGATACCGGTCGACCTTGAGAATGGACATGATTCCTTAACGCGCGTTTTCCCTTTTACGGTTGGGTTCCGCGTTCGCGTAATTGCCGCACTATATTGCTCGATTCGCAAAATTTCAGTGGCCCGTATCGCCGAAACGTTAATCGTCTTGTTTCTCCCACCGACCAGTCACGTTCCACCGAAACAACGCTGCAACGGTATAATTTACCGTGATATCGTTCTGTTTCGGCAACTTTGCGCCTGCGTGAAAGCAAACGGTAACTTTTAAAGTTCCGCTCACTTACGACTTGTGTACATCGTTATTCCAGTTGGTCGAACTCGGCCACCCTTCGTAATCTCATTGCGAGAACAACGAAGCAATCGTGACAGATCGATCGTCCCACTTTGTGCCTGAATACGCGAGACACAAAGATACAGTGCAAATATATCGTAAAATCTACGTGAATCCAAAGAATTTCGTGATGTCATGAATAAAGCACGATGAAGTCCAAGAAGAATTCTTTAATCGATCTAGGGTGAGGTGGCGCGACAGCAACAAAGGGATCCATCGGGATCTGTTACCGTGTACTTTTTATGATAAATAGATGAAAGTCCATACCGTAGACCCGGCCGTGCAACGAACGGCATGTATGCTAACTAAATGCAAATACATCAGATCTGCATAATCTGCCACGGAACTTTTCCCTGTGTTTCGCATACCGTTGTCTTTGACCAGCAACTCAGCTTACGCGTTTCGTTCGACGTGCCCTTCCTTGCTGGTAAAGTTCGAACCCGACAAAATACCAGCATTCGGACACAAACCAGTTTTTCCGTCAGTGTTCCGGAAACGGTCACGACAGAGTCACAAATCCGGCGAGAAATGGGAAGAGATTTATAACTCGAATCCCTGTGTGCGACGTTATCTGTGCTTCGAAGAAAAGAGGGAGACTTTCTGGGAAGATGCACATGGGTGACGGTAGCCCCAGGTATACGAGACGGTGCGAAAGTGGAATCTTTAAGGAGGCAAGAGGAAAAGAATTTCCTTGGAGTATCGGTTGGATCCACGTTAGCAGGTAGTCGACGATGAATACGAATTCTAACGGTCCGCAGAGGGGACACACGGTCGACGCTTAAGAATTAGCAAGTGCAACGGTGAGATGCTGGCGCTACTTTCGTTACGATAAATAATGGAGGATAATTTTCCACGAGTAAAAACGAATATTCACTGCAGATGTTACAACGTATCGAGTATTATGCTCGTTAAATGATTTACAGACAAGGGGCGCGTTCGCGATTAACGGTCAACGAGCCGTCGATTCGTGAATGACGGGTATAAATAATCGTCCGATCAAGCATGTTCGAGCCCAGATTTACCGTGATTTATCTTTCTACGCGTCCCGGCCTTTTGCATATAACTTTCCGCTGGATTGTAGGGTAGCTTAATTGACACGTCATCTCTTTTCTTTTTCCACGGACGACCATTCGTCTTACCTTCCATCCAGCGTTGGCCTTAAATCAATTCCAGCTACGGACAAATTACCAAAAAGAATTAATGGTTTCAACGCCGGTCCTAATTGGCCCGAAATCATGCGAACGAGATTCGAGCGCGATGTTCAAACCTTATTCCCGATCGATGACCATGCCCTTTGGATATAAACAGCAGGAGATCCACCCTTGTCTGATTTTATCTGACCAACCAAAGTACGTTCTACGCCCACGTGAAATTAATAGGCGCTATTCTTTTCCGGGATTCGCTAGGGAGCGAGCTTAACGCGTGAGCGTACGGATAACCTTTAGAATATTTTAAATAATCCCGTTCCCGAGTAGGTGGACGAATGAATGAATGAAACTACCCACACGCTGACAATGAAGCGCTTTTGCTAATCTAAAGCTAACTCATCGCCGAGTGTAATGGCGATTATGAAACTCCCGCTACAAAGTTGCTTCGCGAACTCGAACGAGTCAAGATATATGGTCCGCGTTGTCAAGGAAACTCGAGAACTTAGAAAATTGAGCAAGATACAATATGAATTTTAGATTACTTCACGGAACATTCGACTTCTATTAGTTAACTGTTCCGAAGGCGGATTTTTAATATTCGAATGAAGGCTTTGTGATCGTTTTACATCGGGGGAAAGGTAGATACGTGTTACGAGATATAGAAATCACTGTGCGTGTAATATCATTTCAGGATTATCGTTTAATTAACAAAGTGAACAGCGGTCCAAAGCGTTTACAGGGAGAGAGTTAGTATTCTCTCCAGCAATCAATTTATAACAAGTTTTCTACTTTCGTATCGCATGCGCAGAAAGAAAAGAGTGCTGAAAACTTTGAAATTAGTTACATGCAAGCGATATCTTCGACGTGACGCCACAATCTAGCAGGAAAACCACGTCACGCGTGCGACGAAACATAAATCTGCTAGAAATTTTCATGCAGTTTCATTTTTCTTGCACATTCGCGATTCTATAATTAATTAATACGATTCTCAATGGGAAAACTTGTCGCCGAGTGGATGGAGAAAAAATTTCAAGAGATTAATACGTAGCCGTGATCATATCGACGTATCGATCTTGAAATCTTTGTGGGCGGTCTGACACGACCGATCAAATTAATACGATTCCAAAGAGAATACGAAACTTCATTCGAATGCAGTGAGAAAGGTGATAAATTGCTTACGAGGTAAGCGAGACAGTTACATGGGTGTACAATGTAAGAAATCAGATGACTAGATTGAATTCTATAAATAGCGAAACTTTTTCTTCTACAATCGATTTCCGTTTTAACATAAATTTTTATTAGAAGTAATTGTTGTTTTTCTACGGATATGTCGCGCGCAACTGCTGACTTTTCTTGATCTTCTGTTTCTTTGGGTGATACAATTCAATCTCCTGCTTTATCAGTTCGATCTTGGCTTTCAGTTCTTTTTTCATCGTTATCATTTTCTGCATTTCCATCAACTCTTGCCTAAAGAAAAACTCAGTGACATCGATCGAGTAAAAACGTTTCACGTTTCATAGAGAATGCTTACTGAGCCACTAGGAGTCCAGCAGAAGTGCTTCTCTCGTTCAAAGTCTCTCGTATCTCATTGAGCGCCACGTGAGCATTGTTTACGCGTTCCCGAATTTTAGTGTTCTCTTCGCGTTTTCGATCGAGATTCTTTTGCTCGAATTCTATGTCCTCCGCTATGCATACCTCTTTTTCCTTGTATTGAGCTACGCCATTTACTGTTTCTGCGATTCTGATCGAAATGTCACGAGAAAAATCATCTAAAATATAACGTAGTTCATACAGACGTACTTGATTCGAAGCCTTTCTAATTCACGGTCTCTTTCATCCAATCTGTCCTTGTAGCCACAATTGGCGATGTGAAGCGCCTCGTAATCCATCGTAGTCATTCCTTCTCCTAAAGTTTCAGCGATTTTAAGATGCATATTCAAATCGTCGAGACGATGTTGAAGAAACACGTAGCTCTGACGATCTCTGGCCAAGATCAAACGTCGTGTAGTCTGATAAAAAAGGTTCGGAAATTATCGTTGATTTAAAAAGAATGAATAATTGGTAGTAAGTAAAAACACCTGTCGACGTATCAGATTGTCCATCATCTTCTCCGTGAGTTTCCTGCCAGTTTTCGAGAAGACTAAGCCAACAGATACTTCTTTCTGACGGTTGAGAAACAGTCCGAAGATTCGATCATCCTCCTCTTTGAGCGTCGTAACCTTTTGCGTGTAATTCTGCATCTCGTATGTCAATTCCGCCTCCCGAGTCAATATCTCGTCGACCTGCATCTTGTATTCGCGCAGCGCTTCCTTGTATATCTCTTCCATTTGTTCGCGGGTCTTTGTGGAATCCGAGGGTGTCATACGTTGTTGAGTCTATCCGAACGATCGCTTATGCAACAAGAGGTCAAACTCGGGCGCCATTGTTCTTTCGCCAAAAGGGGCACTTATGTAATATGGAATGTAAAGCATCGAAAATGATGAATCTGAGTATTGTAGCCTGACCTTCTTCATATTTCGAGTGACCCATATTTCCAACAGCCTATTTTTCCTTCTCAGATTGGATCTTTCGGATAGTAATTCTTTCAATTTGTCGATAATCGTTTCACGTTCAGCCGGACTCTAGAAAAGAAATGTTAGGAACCTTTTTGTCATTTATTTCTTCTGCACTTGCAATGCATCGATCATATTGTGTGCAAATATCCGGATCAAAAGTAGAAATACTGCGAGCAGCTAGGCACTTACAAGGATAACGACGGTTTATGCGCACCTCTATAGGTATCTCGGCAAACACGTGTTCAGATTCTACCGGACTCGGCGCTTCCTCTATAACCTTTTCCTCGATGGTAGAAACCGTCGTGGAAAGCGACATCTCCTCCTCTTCACCTACTTCTTTCTCCTCGTGAAATTCTTCCTCCTCGTACCTATCATCTTCGAACAGATCCGTAATAACATTCCACGCGGGCTCTATTTCTTTTTCTGATTCCCTCTCCTCGCTTCGAGCTTCTTCCTCTTCCCTTTCTAACCCAAAATCTTCCAAAGAATAAGACACATCGAACTTATATTGTGTGATCTAACGAAAGAAATTGAAGGAATTAATCGTTCGAGGTGAAAGAGGTTCGTAAGAATCAGAACGGTGTTTGATATCTCATCGACGCCTTCTAGATTTAAAAACCTTGTCTTCGTCGTATTCTAACGCAACGTTAAAGTTTTCTTTCTGCGGGGGTGGCGTCATGTTTCGGATAATCGGGGGACACGGGCACAGAAATTCAGCGTGTACGTAATTGGAGACGTTGCAACGTCGAGACGAGAGGGATGGGCAAACGTGGCACCTGAACGTAAGTGAATACGGAGGAAGGAAACAGCTGCGGGACGAAGAAAACAGTCGAACGAATTCGCCGTAGCTGGATCGACGCCTCCTCGAGAAGGCCTCGAGCAGCATGCAGTCGACCTTGAAGATCGAAGATGATCTTCCCTCTCGAGAGCGCGCTGGCGCGCGTATACGGTGTTGCTTGTTTAACTGCTCGCGCTGGTCTCGCGTCGGAGAAATGCTTGGGAGGAAAAGTTCCTCGCGGGACGTCGATTAAACCGCTGCGAGCTACCGGACACCGTCAGTGCGGATGCACCGCGCATCCTGCGGTGTGCAGGCTACGATTTCATCTCTCTATGTGCTTTATTCCACGCTGCCACGGTCTCCATGCTGATGTATGAAAAGTTTATTTATGGGAGACGTGGCTCGTTCGATCACGCGAGAACCGCGTGACGGTGGAACACAACGAGCTGAAACCCGACTATCATTCTGTTCGCCGGACGTTAAACGGCCAGGAATTAATAACCGGCGCATACGTGGCAAAAAATCTGAAAAGGTACGACCACGCCGGGCGTTGTTCTCGCCTTTGTCGTTTATCGTTTCTCCTTTCTCTACCTCAGTTTGTTTTCGCGGTTCTCGCGTACACGTAGAGGAAAACGTAGACACGATTGTTCGAAGCTAACAACTCTCTCGAGAGAGAGCTCCAACGGAACGAGCCACCCAGCGCAAGCTCGGATTCAGTTTCCCTTGATTTACCAGGCCCACTTGGATTTCTGCGCTTCGAACAATTTATCGTATAGGATCTTTCCCTATTTTAATCGGGGAATCTGCGCTCGGCTGATAAATTGCCGCGTTTGATTTCCCGAGTTCAGATTTCACCGACGATACGAGAATAACAGTAGTAACGGTGATTTGTCTTGGTCACTGTCGGTTGGCCGAATCGCCGATTACCATCTTCCTTCTGCCCTTCGTACTCGAAAAACTAAATCGCTCTAAGGTTCTTTACGGGTGTACCTTTCGCTTTTAATAATCTCGTAACAGTGCGTTTACGCTTCACCGGGGAAAATATGCGGAATAACGAAAAGGTGCGTGCATTCGACCAATACTGGTCTTTGCTTTACGAACGGCCCTACGGGGATTAGATCTCGTGAAAACGAAGAAAGAGGAACGAGGCAACCTGGCAAGTGAACAAGAGACAGAGACGGAGAGTGGGGTACTTGAGGCCGCGTGGGCCGCCAAGACTGCATTCCTGTAGGATCAAGGATCCCTGCTTGAGTCGCGTATGTGTAAGTACCTTCTGTGTACGTGTCTCTGTACTCAGTCTGTACTGGTGTAACTATGTACTTGTGTCTCGATGCCAGGCCGTATGCACGAGCACACGATTACACTCGGACTCCCCCTCAAGAGCGCGCACACATACGCAGTTAGTGCGCGAATGGTCGCAGAGGGTCGTCGTTGTGGCCATGGTTCGATTGTCAAGTATCGAATCCCCGCGGCTTTTTTCCCTGCCACGATATACATGCCTCGGTGTGCAGTAGGAAGAAGAAACAAGTTTTTACATCCCGATGACACTGACGTACCAATTTCCTGAGTTCCAGTTCCCGAATCTTTATAGCCGGCGGACAGGCCGCGACAAAATTTATTGGTCGCTCCGGCGAACGTTTCGTGCGCTGCCAGTACACACGCAACGACTGCGCGGCCAGCTGCCCAGGATCGAGACCGAAAAGAAACGGACGCGTACACGCTCGATGGATCGATCGTTTTAATAAGAACCGTACGATCGACTCTCATCCCGGGGCCTTGTAAAAATGCCACGCTGCTCGCTATCAATAGCCGCCGTCGGAGGAATTCAGAAAATGTCACACGGAGGCAGAACGAGTCGTAGGAGTTGTAGCCAGTGTTTCAAGAAAGCGACAACGTCTTCGAAAGGAATCGAAGGTGGAGAGGAAAAAAGCTGCTCGAAACGGAGAGAACAAGCTTGTTGGCGAGCCAATGACGAACGTGCTTTGACCGGTGTTTAACGAGTTAAGTCACGAGAACGCTCTAAGGACCCCTCAAGGACGATCATCGAAAATAGTGGCTGCTTTTCCATATTTCGCGTGATCGGTGCACGGGTCTGCGCGCGTGGTAAGAGTGGCAGAGGTCGTACGCTCTCGCGCACATCCCAAGCCGTTCGTTGGCCTTTCCACGGATTTCATTTCCTTTCAAATCGACGCCGTATTCCTGGCTCGTCCATGCAGGCTGCGCCGATGGAAACTGGACTGACTGGGTTTAACGGCGCGTCTTTAAGCTCATGTCGGTGCCGGTCGTACGCACGTTGTGCGTGCACGCGTGTACCCGTGTGGCCGAGTGCGCCACCGCGCGCTCTTCTACAAGAGAAGGAGACCGCCGCGAACGCTGGAAGAACGTGTGTGCCAGTGTGCACACACGAGAGTCCCCCGAGAATGTAACCACGTCGAATCGCGTCGTGCGTCAAATAGAACGCAACGAGAGAGAGACGATCCGCAGCCTGCAGCGGATACCATTGTGGCCGGTTGCATAAACCCGCCATCTTGGTATCCTCAAGGACGCGCATCGAATCCTAAGGTCAACGCACTCGACTCACATCGGGTGCCCTCCACCTCCACCATGCTTCGTCGTTGTCGACTTCTTCTTCTTCTTCTTCTTCTTCTTCTGGACATCTTCTCCTTCCTCCTCTTTTTCGTCGATCTCCCCTCTCTCTTTCTCGTTCACTCTCTCTCCGTTTGTCCCTCTCGTCGTGCTTGCTTTCCTCGTCGTTTCCCCTCTTCTTTCTCCTGCTCGTTCTCGCGACCGAGCCAGAGAATCTCATCTGGCCACGAGCGGGATGTCACTGCCATTAATCCCGCCGATACGGCCCTGGCCAGGGTCGAACGGAGCCTCGAGCCGTCTTCCTCGTTTTCTTCATCTCCTTCTTCTTCTTCCTCCTCTGCTGTCTCTCCTGTTCCGATCCTGCGACCTCCAGTTCTCGTATAGAATGATAAACGCAGGATATTCCGCGAACCGTATCCCCCGTATAAAGCAGTAGGTCGTACGTGGGTCGCCGTTCAATCTAGGCCGATTAGACAGGAACTCGGTACTCAAGAGAGCTACGACGACGCAACATTTCCGATTCGAACGTCGAAAAAGATACGAATTCGAGTTACGAGTCGAAAACCTACGAAAATGGAATATCTAACCGTTTCTCCCTTTCTGCTCTTCCGACGTTCCATTCGGTTACGTCATGCTATGCTCGTCCACGTTCGTTTCACTCCGAATCTCGTCCGAGGAGGTTCGACGAGATCGGAATTCAAATTTTTACGTGGCGGTCACATGGATACGCGACTCGCTGCGAAACGCGCCGGCATTTATTTTACGTAAGATCAAGCGCGGCGAGCAATAAAACTCCAGATCACGCGAACGGCCGAAACCTCGGGCTCCGTGAAGGGTGGTGAGCAACCGAGGACCCATGTCGGTGACCTCTTATCGGGGGAACCGACCTCTCCGGTCTAAGGTCGGCCAATGGAATTGCCCGGGGCGGACACGAAGGTGTTAAAGCCTTTGGAGTAGCCGTACGAACACCAAGGGGACAGGTAAATCCTGGTGAGCTCAGGGCAGCCAACATGTGCAAAAGAAACCAGAAGAAAAATCAGCAGCTGGGAAGGCGAAGAGGAAGAAGGAGAGGAAGAAGGAGAAAAGGCGTAAGAATAAGAAGAAGAATAAGAAGGCGAAGACGACGATGCAAGAGCTGACCCCAGCCATCTTGGCCCGCGGGGTTATTCTATTTATATCTCAGCCTTAGCTATATTTAGCTCACGAGAGCCTGCAGGAAAGCGAATGACGGAGGAGAGAGTTTAAGGGCGAGGTGAACGGAGAAAGAGGAAGATAAAGAGAGAGTAGGGAGAGCACCGAAGGGCCTTGTCGATGGCTCGAGAACGCAGGGAAGGGAGAGCTGGCCCAAGAGACTTCGGCAGAGAAAGGAAGAAGAGCAAGTGTTGCCTGACGCGAACCTGTCAGTGTAACTGGCCTAACGAATACGTTAACACAACGCCGAATCCGGCTATTTTGTGACGGTGTATTGGAATATGTGCACTCTTACACGCCTCTCGAGTATACCGAGCGTGTACACGACGGTTTCGGCCGCGTCGATGAAACGCGTGTGTACAGGCACAAACCTTGGCTCGCACCTGCGCGTTATAAGTAGGCGCAGCCGCGTCGTATCCGCGAGCGTGGCTCGTGAATAAACGCGTGAGAATACGTCGTTACTTAAAAGGTTTTTTCGATGGTAGCAGACGCAATAGACAGGCACGCGTGCGTGTACGTGAGTGAGTCGAGCCGGTGACAGGTATAGCACTTTCCAGTGTCGTACGTTGCATTGACGTGGATACATACCGAGACGTCCGCCTCCGATTGTACGATATTCTCGTGCTTTATAGAGCGCGCTCACTCTCGCGCGCCGTGCGCGTAATACTTTTCGCCGGAGAGCCAGCTGGAACGGCTCTCGAGTCATTGTTTATGCGCTGGCCGAACATTAATAAACAACCACCGAGCAGATATGAGAGCGAGAAATATGTGCTCTGTGAGCTCGCTTTTTTGCTCCATCAGCCTATTCGATCGGCTGCACCGTGACAGCCGCCGTCGCGGCGGTTCCCTTGGTGTCGTTTCAGCGTTATCGATCCCGGTGGACGGTTGTCGATCACCGTATCGGCTGGTTCCGCGGAGAATTTCCCTATCGAAAGAAACTCCTCCGTTACTTTCATCCCGTATGGAAGCCGACCTATGTATTCGATTTCTCGGTGTTCTCGCCAGGAAAGAGAAACGCATTCCCGAAATTGCAGGATACGCTCAGAAAGTCAACGAGAGGCAGCAACAGCGACGCGATAGACAGCTGACCGTCTTCGGGGCGGCAATATACCCGTGTCGGGCTATCGAGGTTATCGCGGTCTCCGCCGTAAATTCAGGGCCCAACAACCCTGCTATTCGCGTCTCTTTCTCATCCTCTCTCGTTCTTCGTCTCACCTTTTCTATCTTTCCTGCTTTCTCTGGCCAAGCACACAGCGAGGACCGACGAACTCTGCCTACATCGGTATTTCGCGGGCTGCGCGAGCACAGATCCTCTCCGTGACGGGGAGCACGGCTACGTGCAGCATGAAGAGGACCTTATACGAAGGATGAGTATGAAGACAACCATATATCCCAGACGTACATACTAGCCGCATACCAGTCGTGGACACTTACAACCGGCGTAAGGATCTAGCGTCTTACTATGGTCGTGATGACCGGACATTCGCGGGGGCACCGGCAAACTGCCGCGTTAAATCATCCTAGCCGAGAGTGGTTTCATCTCGAGGACTATGAAAGGAGCGTCGATATGTATCTGAACGCGGGGTGGCGGTTTTCTTTGCTTGTTCGCGCCAGCTGGTTATGGGGCCGGCGTGCGCGAGAAAATGGCAGGAAAAAGGTTGTCGAGAAGCGAATATCGGGACGGCTCTTGTGATCCAGTGTAATCCTGTTGATATTGTTAGCGTAGAGATACAAAGTTGAAGTATACTCGAGTACTGTCTGGCTGGTTGATGTACCCGGTTCCAGAGTACCCGAGGTTGATCCAGTTCGAAGATAAAAATGAAAGAAGACACGTGGAAGCAAGAGCTACGTCACAATAGCTGGTACAGAATAGAATATTATTCTAAAACAGACGCGACGCATCCAAGTGCAAGTACCTTCGTCTCTACGTATCTTCCAGTGTTATTGATTAAACTGACTGTACTCATCGAGATTCGACATCGCTGCTCGGCGTCCGTGTTCGAGGAAGTCGTCGAGAGGAACATACGCGCGCAACGCTCGGCAAAGCTTAAAAATCGGGGTTACACCCCGCGGGATGTATTCCTCCACAGGAAATTGTACAATACCGTGACTGCGAATTCCGTGTGTTGCAAGCGGTCAGAGCCGACCAACAGAACCGCGATTCGAGGCTTACGCGGCGTGCCGCGTGTTTTATAATTTCATCGAATGAATTGGCATTAAGGTCTGTCGTAACGCGCGTGTACAAGCGTCGGCATCTGCGCTCGTTCGGTGACTCGGCACTCTCCGCGAGAAACAATCTGCCTGACTGACGTGCAACGAAAGTACGGCAATTTGCAATGCAATGACACTCTTTCCTTCTTTTTTTCTATCTCCGAGGAACTACGAAACGCCCGTCGGATTTCTCAGCGGTGGAAAGCGATGTCGAAACGAAATCTCGAGGTCGTCGTCGTCTCGTTACGTTCAGGACGATGCACTGTTCGCAGCGGAACGCGCTTCCGTTTCGACGCATTGTGGTGCAATCTTCCAGTTGATGATTCAATGCTCGTGGAGGCTACGCTCGCGTCCAGGACCCAACACGAGAACGCGGGGAATCTTAGTCGCGAGCGACGCACGGCCAACGACTCGTTTCGTTTTTGTCGAAAGCCGTGTTGGGACGAAGGGTGTTGAACGTGCCGCGGGCTAGCCTTCGTAATTCCCTTTTTCGACGCGTTGTTCATCATCAGGGGAAGAGAAACGGCTTCGTCTCCCAAGTGGAGAGGCTTCCGCGAAGTTCCCGCGACCGCCGAGACGAGTCCCGGACAAAAAGGAACGATCGTCTAACCGTGCTTCGAGTAGCGATTCCCTAGCGCGGGAAAACCACCGCCGCGAAGAAGAAAACCGCCTCTGGCGCGAGTCACCGCGTGAAATTAATTGCAGCGGCTCGGTGGTCGTTTATTACAGCGATATAAACGTGGCGGCGTGAGCGTTCGAATTTCTTGCAACTTTGAATGCACCGTGTCGTTTTTAATAATAATAGAACAACGTATATGTAGTACCTTTAATGGACTAAGAGTACTGTAAGAACGGGTTTGAACATTCGAAAAGGGAGCAACCAGGAATCCAAGTACTGTTAAAACCAGGCGCAAAAAACCTATCATTTGTCATACATTTATTCGTATAATTATTTACTACCACTATACGAAACGTCCCGTGTATAACTTGGTCGAGTCCCACGTAATGATCAAGTTTTCAATTACGTCTAGCCCCGAAACACGAACAAAGCGACGGTTACTCACGAGGCGAGTGGGCTTGAACAAATTAAATTAATCTCGCCGCGTATCTGCGGTCGTCGTAGATCAGAAAGATGACTCTGTGGTTTGCATCGACCACGGTAAATCGCTGTCTTGCACGCGGGTCTCTTCCCGCGATGCCAGTGCGTTTGACGGAATTAATTAGAATTTTCGCTCACCTTTTACGACGTTGCCGGCCCTGCTCGTGAATCTCGTTCAGGGAATGCCTGCGTCGATCGCGATTTCGTTTCTTCAGTGTCTTCCCCTCGCTACCATAGATCGGCCCGCCCCTCGTCAAAGTACCAAGGTCGCTGAAGGTGATCTTCTCGTGATGGTTCACGCTGGCACATCGTTGTCGATCATGGCCTTGAAGCTTCACGGAATTCCCGTGGCCAGCCTTTCGGCCGCCATTGTAAGCATGCCGACCGTGGTCCCTCGGCAGACTACAGTACAGATTTTGCGAAGTATAGATGGTCTTCCCGAAGGGCTTTTCATTGCCGGGACTCTCAACCGCCACGCCGCTGGTCATTTTCGTAGCAACGCCGCCGTCCTGACCGCCCTTCGAGCCGCCTCCTAAATGTTCGCGCAGCCATTTTCCCAATCCTCCGCCACTGCTACCGTTGCCAGCCTCCTGAACCGTCGAGGAGTCCCCGTTCTTGCCTCTGAAACGAGTAAAGTGGGTTCACGTGTTGAGATACGTCTACCGAAGGCGGCATACCTATATCGCAGGTAAAAGTCCATCCCCGATATACATACGAGACTATATATCAGTATCTGTTACAGTTAGCCAGTAAAATAAATACACATCTATGATATTTTATTTTTTACTCGAGAACATTATGTATTTTATAGTTTAAGTTGTGCGAATATCGCGGGAACGTTGTAAGATTTCTGATCGTATAACTAGTCATAAACGAACTATACGCGCTCTTAATTTATCATCGGAAGCCTTCTTGGAATAACATTTAATCAACTTTTGAATGCTCTTAAAGTACGTTATTCGTTTTGAAGTTATATCCAACGATCATCAACGAGTCATTTTTATATCGTTTCTTCTTCCATCGTCCTTTCGTGACGAAAATCGAGGGGTGCAAGGTCTTGGTTTTACGGAGAAAAACGAGCAGCGCTATCGTGGCGTCTCGTAAAAATGAGCGTGCCGAACAATCGATGAAAGGCAGGAAAAAGGGAAATGAAGCGGCTTGGATCGCGAGCCAGCCAGTTCGAAGCAGAGCGTCGCACAATAGAGATGCAATAATGGCCTCGGTCCGGCAGTTTCGATTTCAGCGTCGAAGTCGGCGAGCCGATGAAGAAAGGCCGTGCATGTAACGAGACAAAAAGTGAAGAGAAGAAAAAGGCCGGTGGAAGGAGAGAGGAGGCCAGCCAGAAGACGAACGAGAGGCGAATGAATGGCACACGGCCTCGGGGGAATCAGGGCAACTGCTTTATAATAATAAGGGCCATGTAGGACGAAAGAGGGACGGAGAAAGAACGAGGGAAGGGTCTCTGTGTAGTTAGGACGCGGTGACCTTGGCAAGGTCATCGTTACTTCTGGCCATCGCCGCTAGGAGCCGCCACCGCGTGGCTTGGTCTCGTCTTACCATTACCTGACTTTGGTTCTTCTTTATCGATGATTCTTTCGCTAGGCCCTCCTTTGTTCTCGTTTTTTATCGAATCATTGTCCTGGAAAATCAACCGTGGTACGATTACTCGCGTGATACGATAGCAGAGAACTTCCGAAGGTTTCGTTCGAAGCGAGTCAGGCACGGTGAGGCGGATGCAGAATTGGTGAACCGATATCGAAGAAACGCTAACCAATTTTTCGCGTCATGGTTATCATCTTGATTTATGACGGGCCATGGTACCATCGAAAACGATCGAGACGTTGAACCGTTCCAGCAGATAAAACGTACTTGGCGATTCGACGAGACGAAGCTTAATTAATTGCAGTAAAATTAATTAGCCGTGTAACGCAGGTTACTTAATTGACCAGCGAAGAGCGAATCTTAGGCATTCGTGATAAGAGGACAGTCCACCTCGTCGAAAGGCTAATCGAACAGCGAGATCTCGACCCCGGTCAGATGGGAAAAAAGAGGAAGAAGAAAAAAAAAGAAATGAAAGATACGGCAAGGAGCCAAGTGTTCGAAATGGAACGAGAAAGAGACGATAGGAGGAAAGGAGGAAGAGACAAGAGCAGTAGCCTCCAACCAGGAGTTTCGTGATTCTCTGCGTATTACCCAGTGTGTTACGCCACTGTATAAAATTCCGGTTCTGCAGCCCTCTCCGGAGACCGTTCGCGTACTCGTTCACCCCCCACGCTGTTATCTCCTTTGGCTTTTTTCCTGTCGCTCGTTTTTGTCCCAGGCGTGCTGCTCTTCCTCGGCCCAAAAGCGAGCACATTATCAGAGACCGCTCGTGAAATTTCGCCTCGGCCAATCAACGAGCTCGTCAGGTGTAAGGCGATTCGACCGCGTACCGGGAAGTAAGAACTGGAAGGCGCTATCTTGCCTCTCCTAACGAGAAGGAAAGTGATAACGCATTGGGCAATACCGTGACAGCTAATAAAAAACAAAGGTCAACCAACCACGGGAACCAAGAAATTTTATAACGAATACCTTGGCAATTTATTACACGATGGAAATAGAGTTTATTTAGAAATTGAATAACGAGTCATGAAGAATAATTAGCAAAAGTTTATGTCATATAGAGATTTAGGAAGAAATTTATTATCAATTACCATATTCCTTGTCATATGATCTCGTTTGTTTCCATCAAAGACACGCTATGACGTAAAAACGTTCGATTTTCGACGTCCGAGACGAATCGGGGTAAATTTAATCGCAACTCGATCTCCAAATCGACGATACTTAGCCTTGGCGATCCGCGATGTCTCGCTCGCAAATTTCCATTCGCTAAGCGATGCATTTGTATGCTCTCTGCTCATTCCAGCGAGTCCACTTCTCTTTTTGCCGGGCTTCGTTCCATGCGACTCGTTCTAGTTTATTTGGAGACGCTATGGACCTTCGCGAGGGCCCGAGTTTGGCCAATACCGACGAGCGGCATTGTTCTAGAGCAGCAGCGTAGCCGTGACATTCGCTGATTAATCAATTCGTCTCTCGATCAATTTCTTCATTTTATTCGTTTTCATCCCTACTAGTCTTTGGTCACGATTCACTGACTTCGGATATAATTTCAATGTCAAGCATCTTATCGAAAATTTACAAAATAATCGCTATTTTGTCGGTTCTGACGGAAACTCTCGATCTTTCCATAGCAAATATCAGGTAGGAATGAATAATTAGGCGAGGACAGGTTATCAGCATCGCATGCGTGAAATATAGTTTCCCGCCTCATCGAATCGCCTATTTTTTCACCTAAAACGACAGCCTTGACTAATAACACGCGACAGGTATCGCATAAACGCATATCATTTTGGCTCTATAGAAACTTTGCTCCCTTACACCTTCTCAACCATGGATTATTAATCATCGGTTGACTCTTAGATCACGGAAGCGGTTTATCAGGTTTTCGAGATAAATTGGAGTAACACGATTTTATGGCACACCCTGTATACGTTTGCCCTACACCTTTTCGTGGCTGGATGGCCTGCACTCGGGCTGGTTCTCGTCCCTCTTACTCTTCGTCTCGCTCGCCAGCTCTTCGGGTTTTGTGTGGCTCGCTTCGCGAGATCCTCCGCTTCTTCTTGTTTTCTTCGTCCGTCGTCTTCTACGTGTTCGCCGTTTCCGTCCTTCTCGTGGCACACGGTTACTTCTTTCTCTTTGATACACGTGTCTCTCCTTTTCTCTCTGTGGCTCCCCGGACGAAGGCAACGCACCGCCTTTCCTCGACCATGTTCCTGTCCTAACTGTCGCTTTGCATCCTTCTCCACGTCGATTCGCATCCGTTTTCTCGGACATCCGCCGATTCCGGCCCTTTTCCAGGAAACCGTATGATGATTTCCTTTAACAATTTAACATCATCGAGGATGTGCCGTAGCAATTCTGCGTGATCTTGTTGAGCTCGAACGGACTCAAGAACCTCAAAAAGCGCCCACGCGGCATATTCCAAGGTACGATGATAAGAAACTCGATCTGCAAGAGATATTTTTGTCGAGTGACCGACGTGCGTCTCTTATCGATCGAATAGTGTTATTAGTACACGCCAGAGGCTAGTTTCAAGAATGTTTAAGAGGCAGGACATGAATTTCGATGGAAATTGAAAACTAGTCGCGGCTCGAGAAAACGGCATGAGCTTAACGACACTCGTGATAAACGCTTTCATTGATTAAATAAATTCCACTGTCGAAGTGTGGTCCAATTTAGAATTCGTCTGCGAGAATTCCAACTTTGAAGGCCTCGAATCTCTACATCTCTTCCCTTTTAGTTCAAATTTACATCCTCCATCCTATCTCGTCCCCAAACGATTTTGCCAAAGTACCCGGAAGAGGACCCGAGAGTCAGTGCAAACGTCGGTCGCTCTTTCACTCCCTTATACGCAAAACCGGCACGTCTTCTCCAAAAATCAAAACGAAAAGCGAAAGTCTCTCGACCAATATCTCGACAAATGGTTACCTTCCTGGTAGCAAAGGTCAGACGACGAAGAAGGAACAGAAGGACCCGACGATTCGTCGGTTTGCCTTTCGTCCGAATGCAAAGACACACGGAGGCCGGTCAAACGCGAGCCGGCTGCCCGTTGCTGAATATAATGCGCGCATTATGTGGCTGCGTACCTATTTGGCGAAATTCAGCGTCAGCGTGGCAGTCGGTCGGCGCCTTTGAACCTCGACCGTTCACCGTGATACCTGGTCGCGGAAAGGCACACTCTCGCGGCCACGAGGCCACAAACCAGGACAATGCACCCGCTGTCTTTCCAGCGGATACTTCTCGTTCTGTGGCAGAGCAGTGCTTTAAGAGCACGAAGCTGCGTTCGTTCTCTATCCTTTCGGAGGCCTTATCGATCGTGATCGACGTGTACATCCGTGACTCGGCTTTCACGCAACGATGTCGCGTTGCGTGCCACGAATTCGTGGTGCGTGCACACTGCCGCGCCGCCTCTCCATATATGTTCGCGTCGCGAGATCAGGTCAGATCCATGGCTCCAGACCTGGAACGCCAACAGATCCCTTATCTCCACTGACGACACTCTACCAAGTGTACCAACGTATACCATACGCTTGTGTATCGGTTTTACTAATGCACTGGCTGTTGTGACAGCCACCGTACACTGTCCTGAAGGATTTTAGGCGCGCCGGAATGTCGGACAGCAATAAAGCACTGCCGGAATTCGTAATTACGACTGGACGGGTCACGATCTGTCACCGGTCGCAAACGATTCTGTTGTTTCGCTCGAACGATTATCTAGCGACTCAGCGGGACGCCACTTCATCCTGAGTGATCCATATTGTTCGTCCCGCTCACGGAAGCGATCGGTTCATCGTCGTCGAAAGTCTCAACGAACGATCCGGTGAACGATCCGGAGAATAATGCAGCGAACGTCGCGGATTCGCGAGCGCGTGCCTCAATGGGACGTCGTAGAAGCAGGGAAAACGGCGAGCGTTATTAACCCATTACCGCCCACCGATCGCTGCGGCAGGGTTAACATAATTCATGAAGCTGCCAGGGACTATAACGGAATTATGCACGCTAATAGATTTCAATCCTCGGTCTAGTCGCGTTGGTCGACGCACGACAAACTGTTATTAGCCGACCGAGCGATTAATCAAAGCCGGTTCCACGCGAAAACGCGTTTCTCCACGGTTCCAGGTTTCAGGAGGTTTTTCTCCTATCGTCGCGCGCTCGTTTCTCGTAGCTCGTTGACTTCGTTCGACAAGATGAACGATACACAGGCGAGCGTGTTCACTGTGGGTCGCTGTGCGTGGACGACGCTTCACGGCGGTTGCGTTTTTCAGATCAAAGATAGCAATTAAGCCTTCGATGACCGTCATTTTTGTCGAGTGGAGGCGCAGCTCGTCGACCACGCTCGTGCGTGTTATCCGGGATATCTGCGCGAGCGTACACTTCCGCGACCCGTGAATTATTTTTTGCCACTGCTTGCCTTGCTGCGTCACCGATCGAATTAAACGACTTGGAGTTCGTTACATGCACCGGGTCGTTCGATCGCCTAAAGCGATTCGACACGCTTGGAACCACATTGTTCCCTGCTCTCGGGCGCACCCTTTCGAAGGAATTAAAAATTCCAATAAAAATATTACAAACAATAACAATACACCGTGTTCACACCTAGAGTGGCGACGAGGTGGGAAAAAGGACAATTGAGAAATAATTTGAGAAACACGATGGTTTACGGTCGCGTTAAAGACCATGTTACCTACTTGATAGAATTATTTGAACCGTTCGCTCCTTCCAGGAACCACATTGATCAACTGCATAAATTGAAAAATACAGGCAAGTGATGATGTTACAAACACCGTTTTTCAAATTAATCTTAGAATTTACCATCATTTGTATAAGCTTCGAATATAAACGACTAATGAACTTACGCAAGTAAGCTATTTGTGTGTAAGTAATTAAATATCGCAAACGTGTACGAGTGAATCTAACAGAAAGAGATACGCGAAGATTCGATCGTCGTGACATTTTACGCCTCGACCAGAGACAGAGGTCGTGATCCAGATTACTCGTCCCCTTCGTATCTGCTTTCTTGGTGGCGGCTGAGGTCAGAAAAGCCGACGGTTCGAGTGGAAGACTGCATCGGATTCGACAAGATCGTCCTCGTCATCGGTGAAGTCCACCGCGACCCTCCGTGGCAAAGGTCACGAGGTAAGGTTTTGTTTAACGGTATCGTCCGTCCGTCCACGATGCTAATACCTCTCGGTACACGATCATTACTCGGACTGTTGGGACACTGATTGGCTCGTTACGTCACACGATCTTACGCTAATGATCCCAACAAGGCACCGGATATCTTCGATCGACTGGACCGTTTCGGAGGAATGTGAACGGGTTACGGGCTATGCTTGCTCGACTATGGATCATGCGGGAAAATCGATCCGATTTCTTCGACTCGAGGTCACTTCCAGTGTTGAATTCCAAAATACAAGGTTACACCTATGAGAAAATACTTATGCATATCTATCGTTGCGGTTTCATAAACTCGTTTTTGCCTGTCTTCGATTTAATACGTTGATTTATCTATGTTCGGTATCTACGATATAATTCCACTGCATACTCTGCTCCAAAGCAAGCAGAGTAGCTATCTACGCGTTTTAATCGTTTCTTCTTTCGCCATTCTGTCAATATCGTCTTTTATTCGAACCGTTTTACGGTTTTTTTCTTCGCGTGTAAACGTATTGCGATATTCTTACGCGTAATACGCTAATAGCCATCGACGAGTGTATTTATCGAGTCTGAGTAAAACGAGAATGTGAGTTAGTCGTATCTGTAATCACGAGTTTTATGCTCACAGATGAACGCGCGCAATGCGTTCCTAACCACTAATCGCATAATTCTGATACTCCCGCCTTCTAATTACATTTTCCCGTAGTTTGTTCTAATAATCGTTCGTATCGTTAACTCAATTAATACGACGATAACTTCCACGTATCGACGAGGCGTTTTTCTGCGATTCGTTTTGTCCGACACACGGAGCTCCATAAGAGCCTTGGCGATCGCGCGAACAGTGCCGGGAATTCGAGGTGGCCGTCACCTTTTGCCAAGCATTCGCCGATAATCGCGCGAACGGAAATTATGCCCAGGTAACGACGCGGTGTTCTTGCGGGGCACAAAGGTTCGACCGCTCGTGGAATTCTCCGCGCGTCACTGTGTCGCTATATTTCCCGACAATGAGTAGTAAAGCTTGGTGATATACGCGAAAAGGGACAGAGGTGTCGGTTTTTGCGCGGCGCGGATTCGCGACAGAGGAAACCAGAGTGGAAGAGGCTCCTTTTGAAGATGGAAGATGAAAGGCGAGGAAGGGGAAAGAAAAAGGGAGAACGCTCGCCTGTGAGAGGAGAAAAAAAATGACGGTTGTCCTGCAGCCACGGCTGCAGTCTGTAAAAATGTTTCGCCGTACAGGCAACCGACAGGAGCAGAAGCAATAGTAACGAACGCATTTGAATACCGCCTGTCCTTGGAGAGTATTGTCTGCTTTCCTTCTTCTTCTCTTTCTGCCTCCGTGTCTTTCGCTTCGCCACTGTTTCTCGATTCTCCTTCTCTTAGCTCCGACTAATCTAATTATACCGACTGTTTTTGCAATGCGTATATACGTTTGCAAGTGCGTAGCGCAGATCTTGTCGAAATACGCAGCTACTTTTGCTGAAATTAGGGGAAAATTTCGGAAGCCGCCATCAGGGTATTTTCAAAAATTTCAATTAACTGTTTGAATTACAGCATTTCACTCTGCTTTGTCTATTATCTTCGAAAGCGAGTGAATAAAAACGAGAGCAAAGAACTGCAGGGATTCCTGTAACGTCCTAATAAAGTGCTCGAGTCAGCGCGGAGGAATCCAATCAGAGATTATAATTGGCTAGCGATTTTCCACGATTTCTCGATGTTGGCGCGATAACAGCGCGGAAGGAGCGATGTAAACTATAATCTCCGGACGCTCCCCCGATATACGCGTAAATGTCTAATCACGCGGCAGAGGCAGGGCGTCGGATTTATAGGAGCGAAAAGCACCGCAGGAGACAAAGTTGTGCGAGCGAACGTGCAATTAGCGGGAATGTAAATAAGAAGATTATAATTTCGAAGCAGATGATCGTGGATATACCGCGGCATAGCCGCGCTCCTCCTCTTTAACGAGTTGCCGCGCGCGACCTTTTTGCGCCAGTCAAGCCGGCCGACGCAGGTTTTCATATTACGCGCGCGAGCGCACGACACGGAGGGAGGAGCAGCCGATGGAGCAACAGTGGGCGTGCATATATTTGCTGTCAAACTATGAATCCGAGAGCTCTTTTATCGTGAACGCGTCTTATAATTACACCGTCCGGGTCACGCTCCTATAAACCACGATCTTAACGCTTCCGATCTTTCCATGCGATTCGAGCTATTTGTTCGAGAACAACGTGATTTTACTTAGATTTCCATCCATGAACCATGTTTTCATCTCGAACGAACCTTGGAGAGAGAAAGAGACAGAGAGAAACTCTCCGAGTTTCGAAAGTTCCTCAAAATTATACTGGATATGTTGCGCGCTAACTACCATATTTCCTGATGTATTTATCTCCCAAACGCTCGTTTATTCGCCACTGTATACGCCGCATAGTTTCTAGTATTCAAACCAGAGAAAGTGGGGATTCGATTTCATCCGGTAAAATCCTCCGTCTCAATGGCACATCGGTATTCTCTTAAACTCTACGGTTGACTGTCCCCAAGGCGGCAGAAACTAAGCTCTAAACTGCCGTATTACCATCTCTCGCGCTCTACGTGGCAACAAGTTCCCGGTAGACAGTGGTATTCTCGGCAGCATCTAAAATCGAAAGGTATCTAGAAGCGCATCGAGGCTACCGCGGAGTGCCACGGGCGGTCGTGAAAGCGTCACACGACCGATAGAGCTCGAATAATCGGCGCGGTATGCCGAGCGGTCGTGGAAGCAAAGAAATGAAATGGGAGCGTAATCGTGGAACAATATGCACGGGAGAGCGGCTATACTGTATCCCGAGTGGAACGGGAGGCAGCGGCGCGAGTAGCCGGTTACAACGACACTGTGTGTAAGCACGAACGCGTAGCTGATGTACATACATTTCCGCGAGCGTTACATGCGCTATGGGTGCACCCCGCGTGCGCGACGTAACGCGGTGCACCGCGCCACGATATAAACATACGTGTCTTATGGTTCTGCGCGGTTGCACGACGCGGTACACCTTGGCCGCGTATCGCGTACACGTGTTCACGTACAGTTACTCATGAAAGTATTCGCTTGTACATCGAAACCTTCTATGAATATATTACGTATCTTATACGCAACATTTTGAAATTTTATTAGCAGTGTAACGAGACTCGGCTAACGTGATTATATCGGTAAAGTTTGAAACAAATCTAAAACTATCGTAATTGTTCGTTTAACGCGTCTTGTGGCTCGTGTAAGTAACGTTCTTTTGTCTATACTCGTACGATACTACTCGTAGATAATTTTAATCGATTAATCTTCCTTCTTGATAATCTACACTTATTAATTATCGCGTTCTGTGTGAAATCGGTAGATATTCTAATACTTATGAACAAGGGTGTACGTGCACGCGTTTAAACTCTACGTTCGTTGCCGGTCGACAGCGCGCTCCGGGGCAAGCGCAAGCAACGCTACGTGGGCTCGTTATGGTTTCTCCGGCTCGATAATGCTCGATCGAAATGACCCCGCCGTGAAATACGTAGCAATCACGGCACCGCGATATGCACGACGAGGTGTGCGCGACCCCGTCGACGAAACGCCTGAGACGCGTACGGATTGAGACTTCAGGCGGTCTTAGAGAGTTCTCGATACAGACATAGTCTCGGATACCATCGAGTAGCTACGGTGTATGCTTACCGCTTCCTTCGTGATTACTTCTTGGAAATCTTGAGAAAAGATGGGACACTTCAAAGAGTGAAGCTACCAACGATTCGTTTGCTTCTGGTTACAACCAGCGGAATGAAGGAAGTTCGAGAAGTCAATCCGTTAAGCGAAGTACCGGTGTAAGAAGATACAGACATCGCAGGTTCGAAGGTTGACTCTCTATCCTTATAAAATATTCATTACGCTCCGCTACTTTCAGGTCATTGGGGCTGCTGTTGGAAACGCGACCGCTCGCTGTTACTCTCACGGAATTCGATCTGGCGCTATGTTGATTAAGTGGATGACAAGTGGTTGCTGCCGCGACTCTCGCTTTACGGCGTGCTTCTAGAATGGCTTCGATCCGGTCGTGATTTCGAGAGGCCGGAATAGACACGACTTCAGGAAACGATAACTCCGGGTGTAAAGAAAAATCGTTCTCCGGGTTAAGGCGTGAACGTGAAAGTGAATTTCTTTAAACTGCTAAACTCGCACTGTGATCAATAGAAAAGATAAACAAAGTCGCTATATATAGGTATCCTTTAGATACGTTACAATTTGTGACAAAATTCTCTTAACCAGAGATAAACGACACGATGCGATGAAGTTATTTCAGCAAACGTAATCCAAGATCACGACTATCGCGTAACTGTTTCAAACGTTCGACGCCAATTTCCAGCGCTCCATGGCGGATCGACGTATCGTCGCTGGAAACGCGTTAATTACAACGGATGCTCGCGGAATAAATTTCGCGATGGCGGAAGAACGTCGTCCTCGCACGCGAAATCGCTGTAACGATCTACGAGGGATCGTTCTCCGCGGCTGAAGTTTATTTTTGCGCAGAGTTCGAACGAGGAAGTGGACGATCCGATGATCGAGGAGCGATCGTTCTTCGGGGGTAATGCAACGTGTAAACAGCGCGTGCACAACTCGTGTTCGCGAAAATGATACGTGCGCGTCGAAAAAGGGAGGAGCGCGAAACGATGGGGGCTGTACGAGGAGGTTCGATCGAGCGAGGCACGTCGATTTGTTTAGGTGAAATTACGTGGATGACCTCGACCCCGGGTCGAGCCGGAAACACGCTGCTATAGTTCCCGTGGTCGGCGTCGACAGGCCCCGGCGCATCGAAGGGAAGATTAATAACGTTTCTTCGCCCTAAGAATAACTATACAAACGGCCCACGCAACGGACTACGTGCTGTGTTCGTGCGATAGCCTAGTATTTCGCCCGGTAACTACGAATATGTATTACGATTTTCGTGGAGAAATACCGGAGATTTTATGTAAATAATGGAAGATGGAAGTTTAATGATTATAAAAGATTTTGGTGAAAAACGACTTAATTTGAGATATTGGAAGATCGTGTATCATCCTAACTATTATATTTAACATTTTCGCGTAATGATGTAAATTCTCTTGAACAAAAAGCACACGTTTCTAAACACATCAGCACCTATTATTGGTGGTACACGGCGGCTGACTAGAAAATCGTACGAAAGCAGCGCGGCAAGGAACGTGTTAACCAGGGAACGAGCGATAATCGCCGGCGAACGAGCTGGTAGAACACATTGAATCGGTTAATGCGACAAGAAACGGCGATAGAGCACAGTTATGCCAGCGATTTCACTGTAATCCGTCGCAAATTGGTGTAACGGCGACCGAACGATGCTGGGTATCACGTTCACCGTGCGGCTCCGGCTTCAGCGAATAATTGCGCGGCTGGTTTATTTTTAATTGAATTACACGGGGACGCCTCTCTACACGGTGCTTCCCGTTGGATAACAGTGCCACAAAAGGCAGCATGATCCATGATGCAAGAGAGCCGAGCGAGTAGAGTTCAGATGGCGGCCTGACTTCGACCTCGCTGGAATATAATCGACCGGCGTGCTCCATTTCCCGCGAGATCGCGTCGCCGATGGTTACCGAACGGCTTGGCACTCGGCACCCGGCACCGATGGAAGGGCGAATGGAAGCGGCAACCACACGAACCTCCGATCCTTTTAAGCGACTCGGGTTTGCACGAGTTCTAGCGGAGTTCCATGGGTGGAGCGTGGTTCACGAGGTCGGGTCAAACGGACGACTCTAGTACAGCCGACGAGCCTTCTTGAAAGACGCGGATGCCTCGGAGATCGTGGCGGATGAGAAGGTGAGAAGAGTTGCTCTAGAAGCTTCTCTGGAGAGGTTGGAACTTCTGTATTCAGAGTGAATCGAGAAAAATTTGTTTCATACAGACAAAAAACGCGTCTGGAGTTCCGATTCGTTGCTCGTTCGTGCGCTCTTTGTTTGCGGGAGCTGCTAATTTGGTATTGTAATAGGGTGGAAAAGAGAATGAAAAGAATACAAGAAGGGTAAAGGTGAAGGAAAGTAGGTTTCATCTAGGACTTGTTAAATAGTCAGCAAGGTAATCGAGCGACCCACCGTTTTAAATACTGGTAATGAGCTCTAGATAGCTTCTATTTGAATAGGACCTGCAGAAAAGTCAAGGTAGTGTCAATTGTAAGAGTCGCAAATCATTTTCTACGTAAAGCTGTATGAAAGAAACATTGGCTGAAGGATTTCCGTGGATTCCCGTTAGCTTGACCATTTAGTTAAGCCATTCATTTCGCTTTTCTTTAGAACATTCGCAGCAAGAAGAAATAAGAATCGAACGAATCCCCTCGGGCTTTAATTGCATGTGCAGTGTGCACTTGCCCGCCGGTCTTCTTGGCTTGGCTGATTCAGTCTCCCCGATTGCACGGCGAGCTTTATTAAAAACCTTTGTTCACGATGCGCACACGAACACCTCTAATCGCGTATCGCGTACACTACCACACATGGGGCGCACAAAAGCTTCGGGACTTGTCTGTCAAAGCAGTAACGTAAGAAAAATCCTATTAACCACCGTAACGAGGTTCCCGCTAAGCCGATTGCGGCGCTGATTAGACGCTGGTGTAAAATGACATGCTAAAGTAATTAGGATCGGTGTAAAATGACGTATCTCGAGTCGCGAATCTCCCTTCATGGCTCAGGTTCTTTGTTACCTAATTCTAGATACAGTTTCGCCTTCGAAAATGCTTCGACACGTAGTTTTCCTATCTAACAATGATCGAACAAATGCATAGATACGTCACGCAAAATCCACCAGAGAGAACCGCATCAGGAGTTAAAGATTGCGGAAACGTAATGGCAATCGTAAACTCGGGTAGAAACGTCTTCCGAAGATTGTAGAGAAATTACGGAATACACGAGGCGTTAGATAGTAGCTTAAATACGATATTTAGGTGGGCGGATGTTAGAAAGTCTGCGAACGTGGCCGCAGTTTGTTGATCGCGTAACAGCCGTGCATCCCATCTTATCCGCGTTCGACAATTCGCCAATTACTTTTACGTAAGCGACCGATGATATTAACCCGCGAGACGTGGCACGCATCTGCGCCTTTCGACTCCTATTTTTCATCCACGACATTCACGATATTCGCTCTCTCTCTCTCTCTCTTGTCGCGCAACAATTAATTACGCTGTGACGTAAATCACGCGACTATGGCATTTATTAAGAGAGAAGAGAAAAAAGAAATTCCTTTTCCACGTGGTTTCGTTGTATCCCTTGTATCCATATATCAAACAATTGCGTATAAATAATTCAGCTGCGATTATCCGAGGAAACGAGTCGAAGAGCATCGGCAATTACGAAAGGGAGAGGTAATTCGAAGATGGTCGACTAGGAAATTAATAGAACGGTAAGCAAGCCGCAGTCTACCCTCGGTACAGTCCCTTTTTCAAATAGCCGTTCGATCAGTAATCAGAGCTCGTTCGACCGAGCGCGCGATTTATAACTTCCACTTTACTTCTGCGAGAGAATCGTTGGTTCGGTACGAATCGCGCAAGTACTTTGTCCGACCTCCGGTTCTGGATCCGCGACCATTCAGTTCTATCGATCCGTGGCGCCACGTTAGACCCGCGTTTAATAGTTTCCACTTCGAGGAAGCTTTCGTCCCCGAAGGCTGCGCGATAAATCGCGTTATGGGATTTATCAGGGTGAAATATTCGTTGGCAGTCCCCTTTGGCGAGTAGTGGGAAACATAGTGCACGCGGGCCAAGAACGAAAGAGGAGAGAAAGGGAAAAAGGAAGGAAAAGGAGGAGAGGAAGAAGAGACGAGCGATCGAGAATTCAGAGAGCAGTCGGGTTTGCCGACCGGAGCGCTCACTGACCCCTGACGGCTCCGGCACCAAAGCGGACGTCACGAGAAACCTTTACCTTCGTTACCTTGCTAGTATTTAAGGATCTTCCTTGGCGTGCCGTACATACGGCTATGCAGGCATTTAGATCTTTATCCGATCCTCCCCGTCAGGAGCGAGTACTCCAGTGAACCTGAAATCTCCTCGAGAGCCATTATCGGTTCCCGAGATACTCACCGCCCGCTGAATTACCTGTGAATTTCTGCCTCTCTCCGTCCTTAAGTGTGCCGTAATAGGCAAAGAAACATAGGCCGATGCTATTCGAATATTCAGCTAAACTTTATACGCCGCATCCACTCCGGCTACCAGATCTCTTCCCGCTTCGTTACCCTCGCCAGTTACCCTTCCTTCTACGTTCACGCAACGAAGAATAATACGCCTTAGCTCGTTAACGATCGAACAGTGCCGCTCTCCCACCCCGTGTTTGTAATTCCCGCGTTAAGTACTCGGCAATTATTCGAATTCGCGCGTGCAAGCGACGGTCTGGCCGACCCTCAGGACACGAAACCGTTTGGACGTAATACACGGGAACTGTCTTTAATCGAACCAGCTCGCGCAGCTTCCGAGCCAGTTTTGCCCGTTATCTTGACTCATCACTTTCCTTTGAAGACCACCGAAACGACGCGATCGAGGAAGGGGAAGGAGACGCTTCCCGATGTTATTTATCAAGGGCCGCTGTTCCTCGACGTTTCTTGCGATCAGATCATCGCTGATAACGGTACACACCAACGTGGAAGCACGCACGAGCGTTTCACGCGTGTCTTTGGCTTAGTTTCCTGTCGTGACCACGGTCAGCCGCGGAGACGCGAACTGTTCGATAGGTATACGATCGAGTACTCGCCACTTTTTTTTACCCTCCCTCGTGTACCGAGTGTAATAACAGAAAATTGCCGTAACGAGAGTATAATGTTCCGGCGAAATGTCAAGGATACCCTTTGAGAATTCGTTCGTTCGTTCGTTCAACGGCGTGTTTCGTGTCACGCTGTTCAGAAAAAAATCCCTCCTTTTAAAGCCCCGGCGCGCAGCAACGATTGCGACAGCGTCTTTCGTCATTTAGAACGTATCAAATTGGATCGTTGTCGGCGCGATTTTGCATTGTCGAGGAAACACCGTCCACCGACGCGCGTGGGCGTTCGATCGACGAAATGGTTCGCACTTAGTTAACGGGGCGCAAAGTAAATGATAGACCAGAGGTTCTCAGATATCGAATCGCATAATATTAAAATAAATGCCTTTATAGAATTATAAATTACAACCAACTGTAGAACATTTACATCCTAGATTGTAATAATTTTAATAGTGCAATCCCACGTTCGTGTATTTAATAGGAATCGCCTTCTACGGAGGCAGCATTGGCAGCAACTCGCAGTACAAAATCGATGTACCGACAGTTTATCTGTGTAGGATGAAGGAAAGGAGTAACACGTTTTGACATCGCCGGTAACCGTCGATTGCTGAAACATTCCCCCTAATTTTCGCCGAGGATCCGATGTAATTCCTTCGGTTGATTCTCGCGCTCACCCCTCGAGGAATAGCTGTTAAAACTCGCATTGACCGCGCAGAATAGCCGCACGGCGTTATGCATCATTTATTCAGTGTACGAAGAGCGTCCGGTGCCGTGTGCGTGTTCTCCCCTGAGGCTCACAGCCTTCAGAATGACATCGACTGTGGGACGTTGGTTCGCGAGACTTTGCGATAGACTCGTGTCAAGGGCAGAAACCAGAGAATCGCATGCCATTTATCACCGCCTGGTACGGACGTATTCTTAAGTGGATACCATTGTTCGAATACTTCCACGCAGATACCATCCGCGTCGATTGCTACGATGGAAAAACGTAGCTGGCAATATCGCATCTACGAACCTATGTATACATATACAAACTGTTCCGTTTAAGAAGTCATGAATCGAACCAAGTTCACAGAACGGAATATACGTACGGAGACTTACGAACCGTTCCATTGAATCGAAGGAAATCGAACGTTTCCAGAGGACCAAAGTGAAACGGAGCACGACGACGTTCGATCAACGTCAGAATCGGGTCCGTGCAGATCTGTAACTCGATTACGTAAACTAATGATAGACAGCGATGTAGCATTTATGGATTATTTCGAAGGCTCGCTGCGGAAGATCCGAGAGTCGGATAGCGAGGTGCCAAGTTTCATAAGCACGTCCTTGCTTATCGGTTATCCGGATCGGCCTGTAACCGCGCGGATTCCTCCCCCTCCCCCGGTTTTATAAGCCATCCAGCGTATCGTATAGTACACAACAATGAAGCACGGAACGGCACGCTGGAAACCGTCTAAACGGCTTATCAGTCTTCATCGGATAATATCGGTGCCTGAACCTGAACGTAATGGTTATGAGTAATAGCCAGAGATCGTGGCGGCGCGGGGTCGGATCCGGTGAACCGTACACGGGAATACGAGATTCAGATACAGGTACCGAACTTGCCGCAACCCGTTACGCATTATCTACCTTGGCTAGAATTTTCTGCCACCGATTTGTCTATTGTGCCATCACGACACCACGACGACCACGGTCGTGCGATTCCTTTCAAATTTGTTCCGGACGGAATGCAAAATCAACGAACAATACCGTGGTACCAGTCTGTACCGGTTACGCAAGCATCTCTGGTCCACTCTTAGAGCTCGATATTGCTACAAAGATATTGTTGACGATCTTTCGACCGTACGGATGGATCGATCGACTGGCCGAACCGGGTCCAGAACCCGGATGTTTCTTTCATTAAATCGATTTCTTTTTTTTTCCCTCTCTCGTTCCATCGGCCCATTCTTCGAACAACGATAATCTATGATCCATTTTGTTGTTTCGTTTGGACGAGCGTTTGTTAAGGCATCTATTATTCGATAAACGCGCAATTTGCCCCTTTTAATCTATTGTAAAGCGATTTTCTGCAGTTATTTGTCTACGTATTTTATAATTTTGATTACATATTATACGGTACAGTCGGATCAGCCTGCTTTCAGCTGGTCTGTCTGAAAGACGAAACAGCCATAAACGCTGGTTTCCTGAATCGGCCGCATCGATCAGAGACTACTTTCGCATTTCACGGTTTCGTTTCTCAGGCCGCGCAGAAATTACACGTTAGACGACGAACCTTTCGACCGTTTCTTATTCGAGATTAATCGAACGCTGAGACCGGCGGGAAGAGTGGTCGCTCGTCTCAGATGTTCATCGATTTAAAGCTCATTAGCATGATTTACATAAACGGAAGCTCCATTAAAAGGAGCCTAACGGTCGGTCGAGTCGACTTACTTTTCCCTAATCGCGGAACATCGGAGTCGATCGAGCCTCGCCTGCCTGTTCGATTTCTCACGTACCCACCGATAAAATCGCGATGAAATGCACGCATAACAGGTTCGAACAAGTGTATTCGTTCGCATGACCTCGTGTTCGATAAATAAAATCAACGGTGTATATTGGAGAAACGAAGGAGAATTTATCGACACGGATGCAAACGATGACGATTATAAAATACGTAAGACGAGCGTAAAAATAAGTTCATCGTGTCCAACTATGGTCGTTTGTATGTATTTTGCGTAATTTATGTCTTCGAGTCTGTCTTTACTTTTCAGAAAAATCTATATCACTAGGAAGAGCCGAAGCTACTTCAGCAAATGGAATCGACTAACGATTTTCTCGCCGCGCGGCTAACTGAATCTCTGTTTATGCAGAGGACTTTCGTCGTTCCCAGGAAGCCGTGAAGGCTGACATTCGCATTGATTGTCCATTTCCAAGTCATAAATAACGAAGATCGCTTCGAAGATCGTAGAATTACGAAAGAAGAGTCTCCCCTTGATCGATAATCTTATTTCGATAATTCTGTCCACCGTTATCCGAGAAGATTCAACCTGCGCTCGACTATTGGCATTATATTACCAAATGATTCGATTAAAATGCACCCCCGATGAATCTACATATCCCCTGAAATAATAAAAACGCATTCATCCCTGGATCATGACGAAGAAACGTAGATTCAAGGACAGCATCGTCGAAAAGGGATGCGGATAACGTTCGTGCAATTTATCGGGTGGATCGATACGAGTGATAAATATGCGCGTATGCGATTGATTGGGCGAAGCGCGACTGCGATCGTTCGTCGCGATGACCAGACGAACGCGAGCGAAGGGGAAAAGAGGCCGAGACGTGGAGGGTAGAAGGGTCTGAAGAAAGAGAAGGCGATTCATTAGTCGTACAACACGGAAGTGTTCGAACCGCACGGTTCCTCGACGTGTGTCGGCTTGATGGTCAGTGTGTGCGTGTTTGTGCGTGTGTGAGAGAGCTTGTTCGTGCGTGGCCCGGGTGTGTGTGCGTCGCTTGAGGAGGCTGCAGGGCCAAAGTCGGCTGTGGCCACGGTGGAGGGCCTTATTATGCGCGACGGGGGCCCCTGGACGAGCGAACTCGACGTTTCGGTCGATCCGGCTCAACATTAAAACCCGGAATATATTGCGGTAATTCTTTCTGTTCGATCTGCCGGCCAAGGATCGTGTATCGGCAGTCACCGCGCTCTTCCTCTTTCCTTAAGCGGATGGCATATCAGAAGGACGTTCCTCGACGAGCCTCCAGACGACTGCGTGCTCTAAGCGCGAATCGAGGCGTTCCAACGCGTACCACTGTTATCCTGATCGCACCATGCTAGGTACAATTTAAAAATTGTAAAAAATACACATCCGCGCTTAAATGTCTCGGAAAAATTGTTAATTATATTTGCTAAAAGTAGAAACAACGAAGTAATTGTTAAGAAACACGAAGAAATATCATTTGACTCGACGCTACATGTGACAAAGAGAATACTTAATAAGAAAATACCTATCCAATGTATTCCAATTTATACTGCAAAATAATTTAAAGTTGATGATCTGCATTAAATATTAAAGCTCCGTGAAGCGTAGAACGTGTTCTAAGATTTTCTAGCGGGAGTGTACAAAATGGAATGGCTGATGTGATCATTCTAATTTCTTTTCTTATTAATAGATTTTTTTTAATGATACGGATCTGGAACACTTTCAAGATATATACTGCAATTCCTTTTCGCGAAGGAATATCACGGAAGGCTGACTACTTGATTAATTAATACCTCCAATCTTCTACTATACCTGATGTAAAATTTTCTTCGTGTTCGCAGCAATGTGCATAATTTAGAATTTAGAGGCTCGTTTTATCGCCAGAATTTCGTTTGCTACACGGTGCCCTGTTAGATTGCCTGATCGAGATTAATAAGAACACCGCGATCGTCTAGCTCGGCGAGGTAGAATTTATTTGGAACACGATAGCGTTATTAATTCACCGTGATTCTTCCAACAAACCTCGTTGTTCTTCGACGGGCTTGTTACCGTGTTGTACCAATTTACGATGTCCTTCCCGGTGTGTTTCGCGTGTGAATCGTTTATCGGCTGTCCTGGTGCAGGAATAGTTTCGTCGTGTCGCAGTAAATCACGAGGCTACACGCGTTGAGTTCTTCATTCGACGGGCGCGAGGAAAAAATCCTCGATTCAAATCATTTTTTTGGAATATATGTTCGCAGGATCGCGTGGGCGACTCTTTGGAAGCGAGTACCGAATACGAAATAGTAAGGAAACATACATCGTTCATACGTATTTGAATTATGATAATTTGAATGAAAAATGAAAACCCACTGCATATTTCAATATTTTTAGAAACCTGCAACATATTTAAATATTTTCACATACTCCGAGGAAATTAATTTAACTAACTAAAGAAGTTTCATATTCTTCGTTCGATGCATCGACTACGAGAACTGTTATTCCTAACAATCTTAAAACCTGTCTTTTCATCTTTTACTTGAACTCGACTCCAGACTCGACCGTCTACCCACGACAATACACCCCTACACCGAGTATTTCACAAAAAAGCCAGTCGCATAAATCATTTCCAGCCAACACGGCATTTCTCAGTAGTCGTCGCGAAAGGTGTCGCGGTTTTTACCAAGATGCGAATCCCTTTGCATCGCCTACACACACACACACACACACACACACGCACGCACGCACATACGATCGAGTCCACGGCTGTATCTGTCGATAATATCTCGCGACCGTTTCTTGAACTACAAATGATAATTACTTTCACAGGCATCGTGCCCGTCGTTGGAATCACGAAGCCGACTGTCTCGGATTCCACGGTCGATTATTAGCAAACCTAGGTCTTCTCATGCACCGCAAGGACCGCGAATTCTGCAGATTACTTCAGCTTCCTGCTTCGTCGCGGCTCATTCTCCGGCTGCCGATCAACCGGTATACCGTTGCTATAATCCGAAGAATCCTTTGACTGGATGCACGGACGTTGCGAGCAGATTAGGCGACCACGTTGGGTTAGTTGGGTAATGATTGTCGGAGGGTTCCCACCGACCGACTAGAATCCCTTCGAGACTGATGACGTCTGCTGATTTACGAACTGGGAACCGTACGAGGGAACCGTTCGAAGGAAGGCCAATCGATCCTGCACCTAGACATTGATCCTACTGCGCTTTCATACGTTCAGTTTCGTCATAGATGCATAGTGGTGGCTTGACGTTTTAATTTGAAAGGACAAATTGAGATATAGCGTTATTTAATTGATACTTCTCTGATGATAGTCGATGGT
The DNA here is from genome assembly GCF_051014615.1 of Bombus vancouverensis nearcticus. Lineage (NCBI taxonomy): Eukaryota > Metazoa > Arthropoda > Insecta > Hymenoptera > Apidae > Bombus > Bombus vancouverensis. The sequence goes on along the minus strand of NC_134911.1, from coordinate 16,332,134 downwards.
TATTTACACGTTAGGCTAGAACAGGATCGTAGGGAGAGAATCGTCGTGAGGTATCATCGTTCGTATTTTGATCTAGAGATCATCGTTGAAAAAAGGTGACAAACGTTGATCTTATAACGTAATTTCGTTAAATTCAAATGCGATATGTTTCGACTACCAGACTTTACGCTAACGTTCACGTCACGGATTGTGGAACCATTAATAAGCCGCATAACGGTCTCCTGATTTTAATTTCATACGTTTTGCCAGTGTCGAGCATCGCGGCCTACGTATTTTCGAAACCGTGAAATTCCTTCTTTCGAAATTGGCCAGCGTATACATTAAAACTTCGATGATATTAAATACGATAAACACAACCTACTTTAGAAGATTCAACACTTCGCTGCAGCACAATATTATTAGTAGGTGGAAAAAGTTTCAATTTTAGAAATACTTTAAACGTCATTTGTAAACCTCGTTTAATCCGATGAATCAAATTGCCCCAGTAAAGCCAAGAAAATAAAAGAAACTACTCATTGCATAAAATAAATCTCGGCGATTCTAGCCTCGTACGTTTCTACTTAGACGCATTACCTCGTAACAGGTGTAATTTTACGGGCCGTGCCTCTTGCGAATGGTCTGTTTTCTTACCTGTTGCACTGCCTCTTGAGTTCCCGCCGGATACTGCTACGCGTGCGGATGAACCTGAACGCTCCACTGCCCAGTGAGTTCGCTCTCTTTTCTCCCTTCTCGAACATTGGGAGCCACTGCTCGGCCTGTAGGCCATTCTGCACGCTGTCATCCATATCTGTCTCACCCTTGATCGTCGCGCCGGAGATTGTTCCTATCGGTCTCTCTTACGTTTCTCCGGAGTCACTTTACCGCACCCTCGTCGTCCGTACGATCACGACCGTATCGAGAAATGGAACCGCGACGTTTGCAGCCTGCCGCGGTCTCATGGCAGAGTGTGTAGCAGCCTTTAACCTCTAACGGATCGGTCAAGTTTCTCGCGATGATGCTGATCGTCTCTCTTGATTAAACGAGCATCGGACTGCGGAAAGTAATAGTCAGAATCTTTACCGTCTGATCGATAGTATTCCTTTCGTTTCACCGTGCTCACGTTGCTTTGTCGAGTAGAACGATTTGTTCGTACAATATCTCTCTTCTCGAAACGATTATTTTCCATGGAGAGACTGACCTGTACTCGTCGTTTCCGGTATCATTCCCCGATGAAATTACGCTGACGCTCGTGGAAATATCTCCGAGTACCCGTTAAATTGCTCTTGATCGCGATTTTCAGATTACTCATGCGCGTGGCGTAGGCCGAAGCGGATTACATAACGGCCATCCTCGTACGCACGCAGCGACGCGCGTGTGCACGCACGAGCCTGCTCGTGACAGTGTGCTCGGTCCCGCGGCTCGCGCGACCGGTCTTCTCGTCCTACCAGTCGACTTTGACCAAACGATCGGCCGATGCCACCCTGCGCACCTTACCTTCGCACACTATGCCGCGCTCGCTTCGTGTTCGTGTCGATGTCCCTCTACTTTTCAACGCTCGACAGAACCAGGTACGATGGTCTTCCACGAATTCGAATTTTCGGTGGTTAACGGTGTTTTCTTCGGTGCTCCCCTTCTACGACGAACATCCGGCTCGACGAAACACCGCATGCACGCCCCGAACGATATTGGCCAAACGTGCCACGAGCAAAGTCTCTACTCTTGTTAGCGAAACTATTGCCGTAACCTCGACGAATACGCCGAGAAACACGATCCACCGAGATATCGAACCTCGTAGCCGGCAACTCGCGATCTCGTATTTCGTGGGCCGACCCGGAAGTTTTCGCGCGGACGGTCACGAGCGGACGCCATCACGATGCCGAATACCGCTGATTTTCGTACGGTTCCGCACGATACGTCGTCTCACGATCTCAAGCTGTGGGCTGATTTTCGGGCGACCCGGTTGGAAGATCGCGACACACGCATTCTGGATCTCGATGCCGAAATCGATACGGTTCGTATGTTGGACAGTTTCGCGCCGATCGTGCGCCGTTTTCCCAAATCGGAACGCTACGCAACAGCGGCAGTTCCGGCTTCGTGGAAAGTCGCGTGTACGCGCGCGAGACGAGCGTCTGGCCGCTCGTTACCGCACTGATAGGATGTTCCGTAGTGACGTTGAACGCACGCTCGATGTGGAATACCGGCGTCGGTGCATCGGTTCACCGTTCGCGTTCACGGTACCAGCAGCAAATGTGGCCTCGAGTGGTAGCGCTCTGAAGCGACACCTGTGAGGAGACGCTACCCTCTTCCTCTTCTTCTCGTGCCTTCTTCCACGCCGCTGTTCGGCCGCTCGTCTCCCTTCCGCCGCCTCCTTCCTCTTGTTTATCTCGATAACGACGGGACCGTGAACACCCTCGCCGCTGCTTCTAGATCGTTAAGGGGCATCGATGCAGCGTCAGCGAAAGGAGATGCGATCGCCCGCGAAATTGCCACCGATATCTCTCTTTACGAATTTTATGCTTGTTCGAATGTTTAATCTTCGACGATGTTTCGTCGATTCGTGTTCCTTGTCGGGGCGAATACTTTGTAACGATATTTCCAATTACGGAGACACCCACGGTGAAGATACACAGGATGAAGCAACGATAATTATCAATCACAAGTACAGAGCCCTTTTTAATATACTTATTCGTTGATCCGTTGGATAGCCGCGTTTTTCGATACACTTGCCAATTAACGAAGGCAAAAAGCCAGTCTGTCGACTTGGTCGCGTCTCTATTATAGACGCGAGAGGATCTTAACGATTATTACAGGGAATAAAACTACATGCGTCAATCGACGTGATCGAGCAACATCCTCGCAATAAAAGCACGTAGCGGCCGTGCGGTGTACCAACAGCAACTGTCCGGCGTTCCCTTTTCTCTCCTAACCCTGCGCTCGAGTTCGAGTTCCTTCGCGTTGGCTTTCTTGCGCTCCGATCCTTCTGCCCGTCGCCGAGCTCGTCGAATACTTGGTTCGGTGACTGTATACGTACCTATATATGTGTATCGTTCTGTGTATCTGTGTGCGTGTTTGTGTTTGTGTATTTGTGTATGTGTACGCCGTGGCCAAGTTGCATCGACAACAACAGCGACGACGGTAACGAGCGTGGATCGCCTGCGATGCGCTCGCCAATAAGGCTGGAGCTTAATTGCTCACCTGGTCGGTCGTCGTTTCGAAATTCTGGCCGTTTTCCGATCGAAACTACCGCGAACGATTAAGTTATGAAAGGAGAGTCGGATACCAGTCATCGATTAGGCAGATACCAGGCAGGAAATCGATCGTGAGAAAACGTGGCAAACGATCCGCACCATTTTTGGCACGGTTACAGCGAATTTATGGGTAACTGGTGGCGACCAGTGTGGCAAGCAACGTGCCATTATTATTCCGCCGCTATAAGCAGACATTACTTGATACTACGGTTAAGGAACGAAGAAACGGAGGAGGCACGGCTGCATTATAATCGAGTTGCGTCACGATAATATCAACTGAGAAAGCGGAAACAATAATTCGCCGGGCGGATAAGCTGCTACAGTTCATTCCACTGCCGCTCGCCCGCGTTTTCTTCTCTTTTTATCGCCGGCGATCGTTGCACCTGTGCAACGGCTCCTGCGAATGTCGAACGTTTTCGGGATGATCTCGATGTCGCGAGAATTTGTCCTCGATGGCTGTGAAATCTGATCGTGTTTTTTCCACGCGTTCCTGAAGAAAGTTTAACGATGGGTTGACCAAATGATAAGTTACTAGACGATGAGTTAATAGGCAGTTAGTAGACACGAAGAGAGGGGCAAAAAATTGGAAAAGTATTAGTATAAATTATCGCTTATCCGTGACCTCAGTTCGCAATGCCATAACGAGAATGATAGTAAAAGAGGAGGAGGAATTACATTCGCGAAAAGAATCGCATTACAAGAAGAGGAGATACTCCTCGTTAAACCACGCAATTTCCCTTCGAAAAATACCCGTTGCCTCCTTCCAATTTCTGGATCCACCCGTGGATAATAATAATAATAACGCTTCTTTATTGCATATGAAAATACAAGAACAAAGCGAACAACAGGCTGAATAAAGGATAAATGTAGTTTACCTATAAAGCGCGGCCGAAGACGAGCTGCAGCCACGCGCTGTTGTAAATTCAACCTTGAACATAACCAACCGAGTACAGGCGAAAGATACATCGAGGGATAGGTACCTGGTTTAACCAAAAGATAAAAGGAAACGCGAGAGAAGACGAGAATAAAAACCCGGTATTAATATATCGAAAATATTTTACAAACGTATTAACGACGCGCAATTGTCCAGTGGGACATGCAAAATATTTTCGAACGATCGGCCATTAGCAGTTGTCGTCGGGTGGCAGGGCAGTGTGCACGATGCTTAATAGCCGAGCAAGCGCAGGAAAAGCAAGAAGTAAGAAGCAACCGAGGGGAGAGCAAGCGCGTTCGACGGTGAAAACAGGTGAGTAACGGCCGACAGCCCCCGAGTCTGCGAGCACGTTGTGGAAGTCGATCTCAGGGCCGTCGAGTGTGGCGAACCACGGAGAGCATGGATGGTTCTCTCGTACGAGCAGAGGGTCACGGTCACGAGCAAGGTCGTAACCGCGATTGTGTGCACGGTGCTTAATGCATAGCGCCCGTGAAAGAGGATAATGGGCCCACGAATTTCGCGATACAGCCTCGTCGGCCACACGGCTACGTCGTCTATACACACATAGCACGACCCTTGCAATTACGCTACGCCGCAAGCTCGTGCCTATCGACGCGGATAAATTGAAAGAAAACATCGTTATCCGACGTTATTTTCAGTCTCCTTCCTCTCACTACGTCCGATGCCTGCCGGATACTACCGTGAAAAATTCTATTCTCGATTGCACGTGCACCGACCTTGGTGAAAGTTTCGAGACGATTACCGCGTGGAATTATGCCGTGATAATGCCAAGTATATGCCAACCAAGCCGACATTGTCTTAGGCTTCGAAAGAAATTAAATTGCTCGATCAATGACTAAGGTTTCAGAACCTTATTCTCTTAAATTTGTGTTAATTTGCTTGACAGGATGTATGATAAAGAAAACAAATAACTATTACATTATTATATACTAATCTAATATCGGCGGCAACCAGCGTTAGCAGCTACTCTATGCTACCAAAACTAGTGGTCATTTCTTACCGGTTACGTGGCTAAAAGAATACCACGAACATAAGAATCAACAAGCAATACCATAAAAAGAAGGACAAATAAAAGCTCATAGAACAGACGAAACAAAGTGAGATTTCCAGCGATGAAAATACCGCTGATTCTAAGGTATCTTGAACCTTCCAAGTCGCTACAATTTTAAGCATTTCCTTTTCCACGATGCAGTCGAATCACAAAGCTTGTAAGCTAACGACACGGTCGAATTCCCAGCAAGTTTTACGCGGACGAGAACGATAATTATCGCGTGATTCTCCGTCATCGTACCCGTCTGTATATTCTTTACTTTCATCGGCACGACAAGTGGCAAGCCGGCGTTGAACGCTTTCCGAGGAACGCGGGTTAAAAAGGGTCGAGCCTGATGCTTTTGTCCGGCGACGAAGCGACTTGTCCGTGTGAAAGCGAGGCGCGCACGCGTATCCAAGATCCGCCGGTCCATTCAATCGCAGGGTGTAATTATACGGAGTCGAGGAGACCGAGCATCGATCCGTTCGAGAGGCGTCGCTGACAATGGAGCCAGCCGCTGCTTCGTTAACCGGCCGATTAAAATAGAATGGACGCTGTCCACGCATCCGTCAGCTGGACAGCATCGGAGTGGTTCTTGCTGGCTCGAATCGAGAATGCCACTTACACTTTGGTAACAAGCAACTATTATTTTGCTCTTGTTGATTTTACGCTCGTGATAGGGCCACGTAAAAGAGAAAAAGTGAGCGAAGTCGAGAGGAATGCGGTGATTAGAACGGTTCTTCGGATGGACGTTGTACGTAGTCGTTTATGGGTCAGGTGATTTCTAAACTTTTACAGGACTGCCGGATTCGACTATCTCCGATTGTGCAATGTATATTTCGTAAAAAATATAATCCAACTTTGAACGGTACCGTAGTAAGCGTGCGATACAAAGGGGTTGCTAGAACACCGGTCTCCAGCGAATCTTATCTCGCGTTGTCTGTAAGATGTCCAGGCTCGAAGGGACAACATGTTGCAGTGATTTACACACGCAGCCGCGTGCTTCTGTTACAAACTTTGCTCAACTCGAAACAATAGTCACTCGGTCGATGCCCATTCAAACTATGTACATATTTAACCTGGTTCCACGGTAGCACTTCAGAGTTGAAATATTCCCTGACGATGACTAAAGCGACTTTCTTCAGAAAGAACAACAACCTTCGAACACTTAGTAACACGTGCCAGTGACGCCCGTGACAAATCATGCTGACGTTAGTTTACTCTGAAAAGGTGCGTGCCAAACAGGAAACCTCTTGGCAATAAGTGCACGTTTCCCTGTTGTTCGAGCCGCCTACCACCTACAAGATCGCCTTCCATGGGAAATGACGCGAAAGTGTTTGTTACGGTGGAAAAAGTATGGAAGCGGAACGAGAAGGAAAGCCACGAATATAAGAAGAAAATAGCAGTGTTGGTGCTACGCTCTGGCGCACACTGTCTAGCTGCGTCTAGCAGCTTCCTCAGGAACTCTTCGCGACGTCCGGTTTTGTAGTAGACGTTGTATCTAGGTTAGGAGGTCTTCTCTCTGGACGACACTTCGAAAGAGTAATTTGTACCTATCTATTAAAATCTGCCTCTAGTGGGTGTAACGTAATTTCCAGCGATCTCGGCAATTTGTTCGGCGTTGTAGTCGCGAGTTGAAAAAAAGTCGAAGCGACAGTACCGGACCTAAGCCGGCTGGCGATAAATTAACGATAATAGAGCCAGTGACGTTGAATTAAGCGTTCCTGTGACACACTAAGAGACCAGGTCTCCTCCACCGCGCCAGATCATATTTGCAAACCCGTTCAGTTACTCTATTTGCATCCACCGGTAGGGAGAGAGAACGTACGAACCGCGACGAGGTTCGCGAAAAAGTCATCCAGGAACCTGATATTGAGAACGATATCGTGTCGTTCGCAAAGACCAGGTTCAGAAGCAGTCAGGCGAATTCTTCATCTATTATTCGCACACTATGGGGAGTCTTGTCTCCGTAACTGCTACGATTACGCTACGATTTTAATAGAAGGCCATCATCTCTGACGATCTTCTCGCGTAAATCCCAGCGGACACGTAGCGTGTCCAGACGCAAGTTTGTCCCCGCACGAGGCGATGCGACGTCGCAAATGAAACCCAGAATCTTAGGAAATTAATACTCGCTGCACGCGAACACCGTCTGTCTAGTGTTGCGCACGTTCTCGTGCACGGCCATGAAAAATGATTAATAGCAACCGCGACGAATCGTCTCCGTATGCTAATTTATGTGAAAGTCATTAAGATGAGATCTTAATTAGTTTCATCACAATGACGTCGCGAATACACTTTCACCGGACTACGAGTGTTCCGGAACTCGAGTGGGTGGTTGATCCGCTCTGTCTCGTTGTTATCGAGATCGATCGACGGTCGATTTTCCGTCGCTGGTTTCACGAACCTCGCGATGTACCATCCAAGCCGAACGTGGGACGAGAATGTTGTCCACCTCCACGGACGAGCTTCTTCTTCGCCGTGGTCGTCGTTCGTAAGCAACGGAGACAGCTTACACCAGCGACGTCTCAATGTTTCCGTGCTGCTTTATTTTTAATTACGTTCTCGCCGCCCTCGTTCTTCCTCCCTGTCCACCGAGTAGATTTATGGTTGACACTGAATTATGGTTAGTTACAATTTTGAGAAGCTCTTTTTTTGCCACTGTGGTGGATCGTTAAGTACGACGAGGTTTCCTTATACGATGGCGAGACAAAATATTTTTTAATTTCTTCGCAAGTTTCTCCGAGACAGTCTCGGAAGAATGATTCGAACCTTTCTAGTTTTTAAGGGTTAAGTCTACTGTCGACATCTATACCCGTACTTGTATTTTCCCAGTGAAGATGACAGTACATAATCCAATGAATTACAGTTACTCGCGCGCAGATAACCGTAAAATTTCTTCTGACCGAAATGATTCGAAAGAGAGAGCTCCCTCTTGTAACAATCGAACGATGATTTATTTCGGTACCGAATAATCTTGAGAATCAGAGCAATCGTGACTGGACGATTCGAATAGCATCGTATCTGGCTCTCTTCGTGTAACGACGATGTCTCTGTACGTGGAATGGAAGCTACCGAGCTTCGTGAAGTCGCGTTCGGTTCGAAGACGACCTATGGTACGCGGCCACGGAACCTTCGATTATTTAGGTCGAGATAACCATTACGGTACAGTGTGCCGATATCGCAGCAAGAAACATATTGCTACCATTTTAATGTTTTATTTTCCGAGCCAAGGTGTCTTGGGAACCCACGCACGCGAGCACGAGTTACGACACCAAACAGTCATTAAGTCCAGTCGTTAAAGGTCAGCTTGCGTGGCATTCTCGAAAGAATCGTGTTGACCGTGCATCTTCCGCTGGATTCTCTCAATGGAACCTCGTAATCCTAGGAATATTTCATTTCCCTCGTATTAATTCGACGACGGGGCTACTTTGTCACGTCGAGTCGGTCTTACGATCTCGAAGGATCGTGAGCCGGACGAGGAGATTCATTGATCGCGTTAAGGGTCGGAGTGGGCTTAAACTGTTCGTGTTAGATTAATTTAGCGCGTCGTAACCGTCGGATCGAGACAATGCTGGGCAGTTAGAGAGTTCCACGACTATAGAGCGGACGATATAATTACGCTTTGAAAAGAATTCTCGCTGCTCGTGACGCTGTCAGATGGTCGTTAGTACGTCTACGAACTGGAGAATGACGAGGAAGTGACATGTGACGGAGCTTCGTTTCGAAACCATAGTTTCAACAAAGACCTGTCACTGACGGAATACCAGCGTTTTCGGGCCATAGTTGTACTTATCTTTCACGACGAATCGTTTGCCGGATGACACGCTGATATGGTCCTACATTATGCTAACTAATGTCTAATCGATTCGTAATTGTTTCTCTGGATGGTTCGTGAAATTGAAACGGCATCGGTCCGATGACCCGATCGATCAGAGTTCCTGGAAAAAGGGCGAAAGAAAATAATTTCTTAACGAGATAGCACGGTAGCAATCGCAGGGCGACTCGCAACGTTCATAGGCTTCGCTTGACTGGTCACCGCGGTAATAATATTCGTGATCTGTTTTACGTTCGTTTGTTCGTTTAACTTACGCGCTTAAATTATTCGCGGGCAAATCTAATCACACCCGCTGTCACGGTTGGTCGTTCCGGTGGGACAGCGTGAATCATCGTGGATCGAATCGAAGCACGTAACAAACCGCCGAGATACCGTGTTGTGTGCATTCTCGCGCTGATTTTCTCGCGACCACCGATCGAACACGTTTCTTTCGCGTTATTCGCTCTTTAAGCTATGGATGTTTGATCGCTGAAGCTTTCTGCACGGAACGCCTTGATCGCAATGAGAATTTCCTAGAACCTAACCGTATTGAATTCAGAAAGAAAAGTTGACCGTGACAGATCGAGCAAATATGCTCGCTTATATCTTTCGAATTCGGTCCATCGACGACGAGAGCGAATACAGGCTTCGATGTCAAACGAGGAAGATAAATAGGAGGAGGAGGAGGTATCGTAAAAATTTATTCGAAAGATTTGTCAGACGCAAAACGGTGACCATTAAAAATGCGAACGAAGATTCGTGGCGCAACAGGTCTCTGCTTTGTTCGCGTACGCAAAAGCTGTCGTTTACGACGCAAGCTGTAGGTACGTGTAATCGCAAAAGGTTCCATGCAGGTTCGCCCTCGCGTGTGCATGGAACGTCCGTGTATGTGCCGTGCTGGTAAGGTTAGGTTAATAAACGTAATGCGACGCCAGCAGAGTGCAACGTTGCCGATGCAGCCACCCCCAACGTTGCTCCGTGCTGAAACAGCGGGGGCGGAAGGGCGGGAGAAAGATATACAGGGTGTACCAACAAGATTTTCATCGAAATCTCTCATTACAGAACCTCAATCGAATATCTTAATCTTTACTTATTCTTCCGTATCATGTTCGTAAAGAAAATTCAGAATTCGAGATGCATACACACACATACACACACCGGTTTGTAGGTTAGGCACATAAAGATTAGGACTGGAAAGAGGATGTAAATAAATGAGATAGATAGTTTGGGTCTTCTCATAGCTTCTCTCTGGAAAGTATAAGTTCGCTACTTCAACGTTTCAATTATGACAAGATATAATTAAAAGATATCAAGTTAAAGGTATTTAGACAGATGTTGGAAAGTTTTTAATGAAGTTAACGAATTTGTTATGTCTCTGACACTTTGTAAAGGAGTCTTGTAAAAAAGATACTTCTTCATTACGACACCCGGTACATATTTAAGGTCTCTCATTCCTGAACGCTTATGCGATCTTCGTGCTCGTGTAGTTTTGTGAAAGCGAATTCGTAAAGCTACATGATAAGAGCAGAAACGAAGAAAGTTATGAAAATAGGACAGAGACTACCGGAACGTGCATCCGTGGAACTATTTTCTCAAAAGGGAGAGTATCTAAAAATACAAAAGCACAATCCAGTGTCGACATAAAGAACAGTTCAAGCACACTTGAACGCCGTGCACTGTATTATATCTTTCTTCCTTATACGTAACGAGCGCGATCATTTTAGACATTAATTATTCTGCCATCGAGAACAATTCTCTTTTTGTCAGTGTCATTGTTCCTAGACAACTCTTCAAAGGCTCCTTTTCACGTCCAGCCTGTGTCACAATCATTTCCTATTCATTGCTCGGTTCACGGTGTATGTTGATCGATCGATTATTTATAAATCAGGAGCAGACCATGCCTCGCGTGAGAAACAGCGGATATAACACGATAATTCTAACAATTTGTATAACGCTGCCATCCGTAAGTTTGGAATCGTTGTTTAATTATTTATGAAAGTCGTTCCTCCGAGATCCTTCTAACGATCGGAACGAAATGCTTCCATAATCATATACCTAATTGTATCTAATTCGTGGAAGATCGTAGGAAGATGTTCGGAGATGTTCAAGGATCAAAGAATTCGCGATCGTTCTCAGCGATTCCATCGCATACCTCCGAAATGAACTTGATATCATTTCCTAATGAGAGCTCGCAACCAGGAATAGAAGAAACATTAAAACCAATATAAATTACAAACGTTTATAGTTCTCGGAACTCTCGAATCTCTTTTAATGAAATTTCCTTCTATCGCTAGCTTAATATCCACTAACTGTAGTAACATCAGCGAAAGAAAGAACAGATCCTGACAGGCACACCGTGTGAAGGCCGCTTTAAACAGTAAAGTCTCGGAGTTCCTGGGTTGTTTCGCGGTGCACTAGTCGAGCCCGTCGTAGAAGGCCCATAATCGGTGCATCGCGCTAGGACAATTAATTCAGCCGGCGGTGGGAGAAGGTGAGAAGATGATGCGGAGATCGGCGATCTCGCTTGGTCTCAGTGGCTGCACCCGGATAATAATATTCGCGGTGTGGCCCTTTCGTAGCCGCAGGTGGTAGAAGGTATATACGAAAGGGCCGGCCCTGCTGGCGTGCTTTGCTCCGTTCCTCGTTCGCTTGCCTTCCTGACTGGTCGGTTGGCTGCCTCTCCTGAACACCTTGAAAAGAAAAGCTCGGCGCGCCTCGGTTGCATAATGCAAGGCGGGTCCGTGATTCCGTCAGCCAGTTTATCGGCCTGTCAAGTATATATACGCGGTTGACAGATGTTGCCACGGGGACCAGGGAGGTTCAGGTACCCGCGACATACGTTTCAGCTGCTTTCCTCTTCCTTACCTCGCTTTTCCATCTTCTTTTCCTTCCTCTCGTTACACAGCTACAACGCTGTTGCGCGCGCTCCTCTGCCTGCGAATATCGTCGCGACCATTTTCGAATTCGAAAAAGAGTCGAATGCGAGCCAATTCTGGCGCAAGGCAAGCGTATGATTATTGTAGTTCCGCGAATGGAGTCGATAAGCCGTGTATTACGTTGCCAGATAGCCGGCCTTGCGCCGATATCGCTCCGTTGTTTAGCGCTACTCGAACGATTTCCGGAGTACGGTTTTACCTGGCCCGCAATCGGACGATTCGTTCGATGAATATCTGCTATTCGAAAGGGGTTATAAATTGGAAGCATTCTCCGTTCCGTGATATAGATTGCGCGATTACTATGGAGAGGAGTACATTTTAAATACAGAGAGCATCGTGCTGCCTTTGTTCTACGGAAAAAGTATTCCACAAACGATCGTCATTTTTGCGAGGAAATGGCTGTACGTATATAGATACGACAGGATGATAGCACCTATCCGTCGTTGTCAGTACGCAGCTGGCAGCGTAGGTACGCGAGCATGGAACGCCGAGAGGTGTAAATTATGCGCCAATCTTCCCCGGTTCACCCGTAACAATTTCGAATTATCACATTATACACTTTTCTATCGCGCGCGCGGGAAAATTGCGCAAAATTGCAGACCGTACGTGGCGCCGCGACTTGGTTGCCCGTCCTCTCAGCCTGTTTGACATAGTTCGCGGCACGAAGCTCCGTAATCAGAAGCTCCGTGATGTTGGAAAGGTTTCGTCGGTGGCCAAATACGGTGATTCGTTCGGTCGTACCGTTTCCAGGACGGAGAACGACCGTGTTTGGCAACTTCGTGGAAAGATGCCATCGAGAGAAGAGCGGAAAGGATTCGAGGGACGAAAGTTTCGGCGAGGATACGAACGATGGGATCCTTAAAACGCGGCGCAATTCAGGGACAGCGGTGGAAAAGCCGCGAGAAGGAAGCCTTTAATGCTCGAACAGTCGCTTTGTTGTCAGTGATTTATGGGGTCTTATAGGAGGCACGGAGATGCCGACTGTCTAGTGTCATGGCATTTCGTATCGCAGTCACTACGCTTCCGGGGTGTCGTGAATCAAGCGAACACGTCGCGACCAGCGCGATTATACGACCTCGCACGCAGGACACGTAGGGCCCGTAGGTACTCTGCTTGGGCTTTATAGTAGGTATACATCTGTAAAAGATCGGTACATTCGTCCAGTCCATTTATTGTCGGTGCCCAACAGTTCTTCGCCGCCGAGAACAGCTGGAAGATTTACGAAGCGCCGCTTCAACAGATCAAATATCTACCGGGAAGATTTTCTTTTCGAGCAAAGCCCTTATGTTCCACGCGCCCCTCAGCCTCGCGGTCTTATCGGGGAAAAGTTATTGTTCGAATCGCCTGCAACGAATAAAGCCGTTCTCGCGTCGGGCCGCTAGTTTTAACGTAAAATCAAATAAAGAGGCGATTAAGTTACCTCGGCTTTGGCATTCCACGAGGTTTCCTCGCTGTCCCTGTTACGCTTGAAAATTAAAGTGTGCCGGATTAGGTGTACACGTGTTCTCGGACCAAAAAAATCTGGTCAGACGAAGAACAAGAGACGTTTTCAAGCGGGTACCCGGATACTTTATGAGCAACCATAACGCGCATTAAACGCCCAAACGCGTTTATTGTTCTTGGTTGCGAAACGAATTTATTCCGGTTGTCTACCTGCCAGAGGCGTGACAGTTTACCGCGCATTAATTATACCCTGAAGTTTAATTCGAAAGACCCAAATCTTTACACGTATAATAGATAAAATGATATCGAATAAAGTCGACTTAAGTGGCCCAGAAAATTTAAATGATTACACGAGTGTTTGACATACAACCATAAAGGGAATAGGAACGCGAATAGATTTTCATCGATTTCTCTATCGAATCTCTGTACACGAGGGAATCAACGAGACGCGATTGTCGCGGTGAAAGAGTTAATTCGTCCCGTTGAGACAGACCGGCAACTCGGCTGAACGATCCGTCAAATGGCCGTGCACAATCTCCGGTCGGTTGCTGAGCGGAGCTAGCCGGTGTAGGCGTCAATCGTAGGCTAACCGATCTCAGGATTAAACCATAGTATAGTACAGGACATCGAAAAAATGGCGGTTCAACATGAGAAACGATCAGCTGGTGAGGCTCCGACGGGATCCCACTGCCGTGCGTTTCCAAGATACGCTTTTATGGCTTGCGTCTCCAATTTCACGTGCAATAACGAGACGCGGTGCTTACCGTATAAAGGGTCCGGATGAGCGCGGAAAAGCAGATGATCAGTTTCGCGGCTATCGACGTCGAAGGCACGACGATGACGTCGTGGGCGTCGATCGTGGCACGCGCAATCATCCGACGATCCTCTGGATCACGGTTCGACCGGGATTCGCGATGAATCGACTCGTCAAATGGAATCGACGAAGATGAGGCTGAAGAAAGAGAAGAATGAGCGTGCCCTCGCAGTTTCTACGATTCCCACGCCCACCATCGACGGTCACGAGACCGCAGAAGACCGCTCCAGACTCTAACCACCGACATTACGTCTAAAAAAGCCAGCCACGAGTTGATTTCATCGTCGTCGTGGTCGGAGAATCATCCTGCCAAACGTGGACCCTTTGATTTTGCTTGCCATCTACCTAAACGATTTAACAGATCCCATTTCCCGATACACGGTTCGCGGTTCTTCTGGTACCTTGTGTACAAACACAAGAATCGATGCTCATGGTTTTCAGTACAAAGTCTGATCTTCGACGAGTTGTACAATCACAGGATGCAAATTCCGATGAAATTGCATCGACATTTGGGAAAATGGGTGCACTTATCTTCTCGTTGCTCGCGGTATTCTTTGAAATTTAACCAAACGCGATGCTTCGCATATACATATGTGTATGTACATAGATACACTGATCTATGTACGCGTGCAAGCAGTGCATAAATGTCACGGATACAGTCAAGAAGGTTATCTTTATCGTCTGGTAGCTGAATTGCGCTGTTAAGTGGTTCGCGATTCCGCGGACGTCGAAAATTTGCCGGGAGACGCTCCCGAGGGTGGTTAATGTCACGTTATTCCGCTTTCTACGATCCACCCACTCGCGGGTCGCGACATCCGTGAAATCTTCGCGGCTCCGCGTTCGCTCTCCACGAGTTCGTACCTTGTCGCTGGAAATCGTTAAGTCGCGAGTCCGAGCTGGCTTGCAATCGCCGACCCACGCGTCTTGAAGACGTGGCGAACTGGCGACGCACGCGCCTTTGTGCTACAGGCGTTGCAGCGTTCAGACCACCGTTTCGAGGACCGTCTCCGGATTGTCAGCTGCTCCATGATCGACGAACGATTTTCACTGGTTTCGTCGATTGCGCCTACAAGCTAGAGAAGATTTGATTTTTCGCGCACAGAGGGATTCACTGTTCGAAGATAACGATAATTACCATCTCGTGTCATTATTCATTGCATGTATAATCAGGGACGAAGTGGAGAATAAGGTATCATGGTCTTCAGAATCTTTGTAACAAAGTATCTTCGCGTGACAATGACGTATATCGCGAAACGTCGTAAAGCGTTGTGAACCGTCGTAAGAGCTGCTTTTATCTTGAACGACGGAGCAATAAATGTATTCTTAAGCGATAAATTTCTATAATGTATATAAATGATATCTCCCCAATTTGTTTCCGCTATCTGGAACCCGTGTTGCTCTCAGTCACGGAGATTTTTGTCCAACTCTGTTAACGACAACGTCGGCCGAATCTCGATGCCGGTCGTTAGGCATCGAACGATAGCGCATCCCCGTTGTCGTTATCTGAACTGTCGATCTTCATTGACGTTCACAATATCGCGTACAAACCGGATCTCCCTCAACCAATGAAATCTCCTCGTGGACGGTTTCCCACGCGAAAACCCCGTCTGATGTTCGTGCAATCCGGCATCTCGGTAGCGAGGTGTCCCGAAAGAAACGAAACACAGAAGAAACACGGTGGAAAAAGAGAGAAGAAGCGGACAGGACGCGCGCACAAAAGTGGCCAAGAGGTAACAAGGTTGGTGGTTCTATAAAAGAAAAGTTCTCACCAGCATAGCTGAGTGCAAACACATGCTGTCGGTGATAAGCGGCCGTTCGCCACCCATCACGCGACCGACCGCGGCCAATCCGATAATCCGTGACAAGCGTAATGATTTATTATTGCGTCAAGTCAAGGAACCGCGCGTTGAGACTAGCCTCGCGATGATCACAGTTCCCAATACGATATCAAGAGATAAACTAACGTGGTCCTTGCACGCTGACAACGCGGTAGAGCGAAGAGAGTCATTATGCGGCGAGAATTAAAAATTCATTCGTTCGATACGGTTTTGAATTTGATCTAATGAAAAGTAAAGTTCCGAAAGAGATCGAATTATTTCTAGATTATTTTTAGCATAACCCAAATAAGTAGAAGAGTAGAAAAAAATATCTGCACGACTACTTCACAGTACTAGACTTTACTTAACAACGTTACTACAACGTTCTCATAGTACTACACGCGTTCTAATGGTCAAATTAAATGTTCTGTAGCGTGTAAGAATATAACTTAGAGCGGTCTCTTCACGGAAATTGATACCGTGTTACAAGTTAGTGAAACGATGGACTTGTCAGTACGTCGGTTGCATCTAATAAATATTTAGCGTATCACGCTTGTTCGAGAGTTCACCATGGATAACGGCGCGTGAGCGGCTCTTATTTGTTCTAGAACAGAGGACAAGCTACGGACATCAGGCACGCGGAGTTGAGATGATCGCTAGCTCTGGGACAGCGTTTTCTCGCTGCGAGCGATCCGAGAAATTGCTCAGCGACGAATACGTTCAACGTAGACGAAGAACGTAGGCGCGTCTTCGAAGTGACGAATACAATTCCGCTGGCTTCCTCGATCCAGACCAGCGTGATTAGTTCTAGCGAATGGTACCGCTTCGGGGAAAAGGCACAAGGAAGAAGGACACTGTTGCTCCGCGTGATCCTCGATTAGATGTTGATTGCTGCCTACCAACTTTAGACGATGCAGAGTTTCTAATCACAGAGATAGGGTGGGCGGGAGAAGCCACTCCTTTCTAGAGTTTATTCCAAGTGGATTGATTTATTTGAATAAGAATCCTGATCAATTCGATATAAGATTCGCGTGTACGTACATGTAATACCGATTAAAATAAACATTTAGTTAGCTAAATATAACCTAGCAGCATTCTGAATATATAACCATCTTAATACCGAAGTGGAAGCGGAGAGTCAAGATAGAAGGTAGAAAACGAAGGATTAAAATTGAGACGGAGGATGTATTCATAAGTATGCATAAGCATAAAGAATGAAAATAGCAAACCAAAATGAGAAGGGGGTAAAAACATAACCAGCCAGCCGGTACGGCTGAACGAGCGAAAGTGACGAACATTCAACTAGACCCGTGGTAACAGCACCCCACCACGGGGTGTCCCACTACTGCCGCGCGTCACCAGTGAAAACCTGGATCCCCATGCCGTGGAGATGTAGCTCTAGCACCGAGAAATGTTTCATTCATAATGCAATATTATATTTGCATTGCAAATGATGTTAGTGACTAAGCAATAGAAGTTTCATAAGGGATTATAATTGGTAACTCTAGTAGGAACTTGTATTAAGAAATTCCAAAGAGCTCGTAATGGAAAGAATCTAAACGATCAGAGACATTTAAAGTCTAAATTTGTTCAGACTGAATCAGAGTAACGGGAAGTTTAAAATTACTAAATTAAAAATACTATAAAACATAAAACAAATAGCGGAATCGTAGAACGCTTCGAAGATGCCAATCAGGAGTTTCAGGAAATTCTATGGGTACGAGAGATCTCGAGAGATCTTCGCCGTTGCAAACGTACCTTTCAAATTTGTGGAACCTCCCAAGGGACAAGATCTCCAATACCTCCTTGAATCCCTAACGTTTGCGTAATCACAGGAAGCTTCGAAGACCTCTAGAATTTCTGAGATTATTGGAATTTGTGGAATCTCCTGTCATCTCCAGTATGCACGATGAATCATGCAGCCACACGAATTCAAAACCTTTGCTACTATACTTAGGAAACAGAAGAAATTGATGCGTTTGGAAACGTTTATTTTTATTGCAGAATATAGATAATAAGAATAATGTATTACTATTCTTACATGTGGTTCGTTTACATCACGCTGACGCGACTCAGGCACCGAAACAATTCTTTACCTATATAGTTTATAGTCAGATCGGAGATATCATAACGAAAACGAGATGTAATCTATATACAAATACTATGTGTACAAATATCTACAAGTTCTGATACGCTTCTATTTGTTCGAAGTTCATGATCGTAGTAACACTTGAGTACCGACGAATGCTCAAATCAGAAAAATCATTCTAAGTACTTTTCTTTTATTTATAAAGTAGAGCACGTTTCAATACTTTCGGAACTCTGAACAGAATATTATCTCGGTCGAGAGATAATAATACTTTTAAGTTAACAAAAAGTGGTTCGCGTGATCTCGTACGTTAAGTAACTAATTAGAATTATCATCGTCGTTACTTAACAACCGTCTCGGCTAAGAGATTTATATAACGTTATCTCGACGTTATATCTTTAAATCCATTGAATTCGATCTGGATTCAAGTTTGCCTAAATTACAACATCGCAAAGATAGAAGGAGAAAAAAGTGGAATAAGAAATCGATTAAAAATACGTCCGTATTTACACATCTTTCCACTGCAAATTACAATTCATAAACCGGTTTCACACGGAGATACGCGTATGATAGATACTAAATATCATATCATACTCACTTCGCGTATTTCGGTTACGATAGATACTTTTCGTATGAAGGCGACAGACGAAACGTTACAAAAAATGGTGATATTCACACAATATTCAGATTGCCATATGTGTATTACGATACGCGTATCTCCGTGTGAAACCGGCTTTACCCACCAACGAAGAAGACAAAGACAACGCTCGGTTCACATCGACTATCAAATATCGCGTGTCGTGCATTGAGCATGTTCATAATCTCATACACCAAGTAACCTTAACTTAATTCGTCTACTATGTACATGTTCGTTGGCTCTATCGCCAGCTTCATTCACCATGTACATACATCGAATCGTTACTTACATTTACGTGATCTCGAATTTATATAGAAAAAGCTTGAGCTGTCACGCGTTTCTCTAGAGACGCGTGACTGAATACGCGGTGAACAAAAAGCAAGTGCAGTTTGCAGTAAAAAAAATAAAATCGATGGTTCCATCGAGAATATCCTTTTTTTCTAAAATAATTCGTTCTTTTGAGCCGAGTTTGTTCGTTGACTACCACAGTTTGCACTTGCTCTTCACGCACACGAGTTCCCGAACGTTTCTCGTATCGATAAAACTAACTTACTAACTTCTAAATTATTATAGAGTAATAAATGATGCAGATCGCGTGCCGAACCGGCGATACCGTAGAGCATCGTGGAAGTTGTAGCCCAATTTTAAATCGCTCCGATCGAAGATTCGCGATTGCAGTTGCACGCAATTTTTTTACGCAAAGTGTCTCCGAGTATGGCAAATATGGCAAACGTTGCGTGTTCATGCACATGCATATATGCACTCGTCATTTTCCAGTTCGCAATAGAGCCTGACTCGAGGCGTTTCGTTCCATTCACGAACAGATTAATAACGTCGAGTTCCCGAGTTGCCGTCGCGCATCGAATAAATACACAGTCGGCTCAGATGAGAGAGAAAATCTTTCATCTAAATGCTAGAAGCCGAAAACGACGAGTCATGTGGCGTCTCGCGAGGATCGGCTATTTACAAGCGTAACCTGACTTTATCTGCGATCGAGATTCCATTTCTCGACGTACGTATTCGCGGAAAGAAGAAGAAGAAGAAGAAACACATTTAAATTCGCCCCTGCGTTTATCGTAGCAAAAATATTTCGTATCACAATGTTACGACGCAGCCAAAGTAAAGCATGCACAAATAGTAAAAAGTATCCTATCCGCATATCGTGTATAGGACACGTATCTGCGACACTGACGTATTCGCAACATCTACCCCTTTCTTCCACTTGTCGCGTGAACGTTACAATTTTTACGCTAAGGACTTGAGAACGACACCATTTTCATAATGTCGATTACGCACCGTCATCTTGCTACCGCGTTATTGCACATACTTACGACAAAAGGAAGAGAAGCGCTTCCGCGATTGCTACATACAGGAATCGACGAATTCGATTCCATCGCTGTTATTTCCGTAATAGTTACGATTGTCGAACGATCAACACGCGATACCAGTGTCAATTCTGTATCGATAATTAGCTACCTCGTCGATCGAAATGCTCATAAGTTAAGATCGTATTTACATCGGAGTGACACGATCGTTCGAAGCGTTTCTCGGCTCTTGGAGCTCGATCGATAAAAAATCCCATTATCGTTCACGCTTGTCGCGCGAAAATTGCTTCCTACTCTCACCGCGTATAAAACGCCAAATCGTCGCTATAATGGACGGAGTCGGATTTTAGGCAAGTGCGACGCACGTTCGAATCGCCCACGACGATCAAAGCCGTACACGACCAAGTATAATTTACCACATTGTCCCTAGATTTACGAGTCAAACGTACACCTCTCCCCTCTTGCTACCGGCAACCGGAGTAGTCGCTGGCATTATGGTGGTCGCCGTGATAGGTGCTGTACCTAGGCCGCTGGTGAGCGACGCGTTGGTACAAGACACGCTGCTGATCTTCCTCGAAGTGTCTTGGATACGATGACTCGGTCTACAGAGATCGTGGCCGATGCTGTTAGTTCTCGGTCGAATGTCCTTTCCGTGCACTATGAGCCTATCTATATTGGGAGGTTCGTGGCCATTCGATACCGAGGCCGCGCGATTTTCCCTCGGTTGAAGACCCGGCGACTGTGGCAGAGACATACTCCTGTCCTCTCGCAATTGCACAACTGGCGGACCCGGCAACGAAGCCGATCGCCTGCCACGTGGATCTATCTTACCATCTTGAGTATTCGACATCGTGGTAACCACGTAACCGAGTTTCTCGGGATTTATCAGAATGGGTGAGCGATCGTTATAGTTATCGAAGGTAGACGGATTACCGTCGCTGCCCACAGGACTGGACCTCTCTCCTATCAGAGGAGTGCTTCTGTCTTGGCTTATTAACGGTGTGGAACGTTCTTCCTGTCCTGTAATGCTGCCACTCCTACTGCTTCCACTGCCTGATCCCTCTTCCTCGCTGCTGTTCACCTCGGTTAAGGTGGCTTGGTTAGGAACGCCGTTGCTTTGATTCGTTGGTTTGATCATGGACGCGGAAGTTGTCGTCATCAGTCCTAGTTGCGTTAACTGCGACATCGTGACAGGTGTTAAAGTGACAGGAGCAACGAGACCGGCACTGGTCAAAGTAGGCGAGAGAACAGCTTGCGCCAACGCTGCCGCTCCAGATTTCCCAGTTACAGGCGTGCCCTCCGTTTCTTGAATGGGCGAGAGCACGACCTGCACAACCGATAGATCCGGATAGTGGCCGTTCGCCGGTATCACTCCTACGACGCCTGCCCCGATGTTCGCCGCGTTCGTCGCTGATAGAGCTAATCTCTGTTCACGGTCGACTACTTCTTTCGTCACGTCCGGCGTCGGTATGCGAGGTCGGTTCTTCAGAGAAACCGGCACCGGATTCAACTTCGTCATGGTACCTGTCGGGAAACGAACATGAATTAGACAAGCTTGTTACGGAATGATCGAGTCCGCAGTCTCGATCCTAAGCCTACGATTAAACTATTCTTAGCGCCGGCAGCAGCAATAATAACGAGGCTAACGATGATCATGCCAATTTTTGCGGCTGCGTTTATTTTACCGCTAGAAAACGGCCCGCTATGGAGCAAGGAAACGAATCTTCGTTCGACCGCCTCGAATCGGGTTGAGAATAGAATGGATGGATAAAATGCGATTAGGTATAATTGCTTAGGTATTTTTCCGCCACTGGCGTGGCTTTCCTTTTTTTCTGTCATAAGTGAGAGGAACGATTGGAGAAAGAAGCACAAGGTCTTAAGAAAAGTTTTTTCGAGAAGAATGATTCGCGATTGCGGAAATTGTTCAGATTACACAAGGTTACTCATTGCATAATTCCTTGCATGCATGTAGCCGGGTGGGGAAAACTTCGAACATTCGCGACACTTTCATTGAAAGATGTTTTTCTCGTGCTACATTGGAACGTGCAAAAAGATTGCAGCTTTGAAAATACCGGCGAAGAAAAACGGAAATACATACGATTATCGCTGGAGTAACGGAACTGAAATTGTTTGCTCTTTTTTTTCTTCTGGAAATCAATTTTTTGTAATAACAACAAAGAATTGTTTTTTATCATTTCATAGAGAACAACGCGGTTCGGTTAGAGGCACCGATTATTGACTTTAATTCATAGAAACGGGAGATACTGTTAACGTGAATGCGCAGGCGTTACGTAAGATCGTATCATTATCATTTAAATAGTTAAATAAACCTCATTACGACGAACGTTATTCCAGACTGTGCACCATTCTGTTGACACGCTTGAAAATTATATTATCACGTTGCGTAGCAATTCCTTACGTTTTAAGTTCCTTCTATTTGTTTCTATTTTGTCGCGTACGAAGACACGTCGGAAGTAATTTGCGTAAATCACTTGCCTTGTCGACCCATTCTTTGACTTCGAATGCTTTTCCGTCCAACTAGCCTATCGTAAAGGGACATCTTAAGATTCGGATTGTTCGTTTGCGGTAAACCTCCAGTTTCAGGGCTGCTATAAACGCTATTGTGACGATTTCTGGAGAAGAAACCACCACCGCTGCTGTAAGTGGTCGAAGAACTACGTACAGAGCCCATTCTAGTGATTTGTCGTTGTAGCCAATTTTTCCTTCGCTCGACCAACGGAGTATCGACGCTTTCCTATAATACACGTAAACGAATATGAATATATCAACGTATAAATACTTCTCTGGAATAAATATTTTTCCAACATGTTTGCTGCACGATCCGATCGTGACACCAAATACAGGTAGCCGGTTGTACATCGAGAGTTTCAAGTTCATCTGGTGACGTGTACTTACGTAATCGGCGTACATGTCATCCTGGTGGGTCTTGCGATGCTGAACGTGATTATGGATTTGTGGGCCCAATATAACGTTTGCATACAGAGCGTCGCTGTCTTTGACCTTATAATGCTCGGCTGAACCCTTTGGCTCTTCTCGTCGGTACTGCTCGCTAGCCACCGTATACGGTAAATCTTTTGGCACGACCTCGTCCCAATATTGATCTTTCAACAATTCTGGATGTTCCTCGTGCATTTCGTCCACGATCATGTATCCAGCCTATCAAATAAACGCGTCACCGCTAATAAATATGAATCTTGTGACACAACAGTAGAATTTCAATTTCTATACGATTAACTTAAATTTCGGTGGAACCGGAGAAAGTTGGTCTCGTACCTTGATGTGACGATCTATAAGCCAATTTAACTCGATATCATCGTCGTCTTCGCCGAACGGATTGATCAATACCTCGGCAACTTTCAGCCATCCCACGTAAAAGCAGAACTGGAACGAATGAATCGGATTGATCGATAGTTATTCATCGAAGACGGGATCGTCTTTTTACAAGCGTCTTTACGATCGATGTTCTTACCTGCAGGGCCGTGAAAAATGGAAAATACATGTCCGGTTCCTCGTATTTTCCGCTTCCGACGTCGGTGCGCTCGATAAATTGTCTGCCGAGTAAGGCGGAAAAGAAATACGCGTACAACGATAGCGTGACTACCTGGAAAACGTAAATAAACGGTATTCAAACTCGTTCGATTAGAACCGTGAATATCACGGTCCTAAAAACGGCGTTACGTCGACTACTAGTAATTGGCGAAATAAAATTGAGTCATCGTTAATTTTGCGACGCGCGATAGAAGAAGGAAAAAAACAAATGGCTTCATTATAATTTGCTAATCAAATGTCCCCAGCGCGAGATTACCGAGAGGACAAATGGGTAAATTAAACGACAGAAATTTATAGATAGATATTGCCGTGTTACATCATATTGTTTGATTCCTAGAACGAGTGTCGTATACTTTCTGCGTATTGAGGAAGAACGAATAAACGCGGTCGAAGGTAAGAAACAAGTATCCATCGTTGGTCCACGTCGCCTGCATCGCTATAAATACCGCTTCTCTCAGAATTACTTTCTTCGTTCGTTTTCAAGAATACCTTTATGAAACTTAATACAGGAACGCCAGTGCCTCGATGAACACGTACGTTGTTCATGGACAAACTACGCTGTAGCTAATGATGGGCTCGGAGAAAGTAATATTGGATATCCTGAAGTTCGTAAAAGAATTAGAATCGTGATGAAACGATAGACGTTGGCCATTTCTAAGGTGAAAGGTTTCTTTGTGAAAGGGCAAGTAATGTCAAGCTTGGCAAAGAATTACGTTCCTGTCGGTTTCGTCCTTTTTTCGCGTTGTATACGCGTGGACGAACAGGTTTGAATGAAATCATATCAAGGTCATCAAGAATACAGCCTTTCTCATCGAAGGCCACCAGGAAATGATAGTTTATGCAAAGACTCGTTGTGAATAAAAGAAAAAGTACGATCGGTGGATTATCTTTAGACTTTGATCGTCGCGCACACGAAGAGGATCGATCGCACGTTGAACTGACTGTGAAATTTATTTCCGCCGTATCGACGGACCGCGACGAGATTGCCGCTCGACTCATTTGTCATCCTTGACCATGCGTATTGTCTTCTTCGCTCATACGATATCGACAATGTACTTATTTCCGTGCAAAAACATTGCTCGGAAAAGATACAGAAAGGCGCATAAATCATTTGAATTTCAACTTATGACGCAAGATGCTTCATTTTAATAATAACGTCATTTGAGAGAAAAGTATGTTGGAAGACAAAGGATAACCAGCGCAATGTATTCGCTGGTAATTAAAGCGCATTGTCGCATCCCAGGTAAATTGTTCTGTCCTTCTGTCTCTATCTCGCTTTTCCTTTGGAAATTTATAAAACTTCTGTAAGCGGATACATGCTATACAAACGTGCATGCTAACCGATGGATACGAGTAAACCACGCAGGTCGAATAGTATTCGGTAAACGTATTATTACACAGCGCGCAGAATCGTACTGGTTTACGCCTAACCATGCGATTTTATCCTGCTTTTACCGCGGAGACAAAGTGCGATTGGTGAAAGACGAACGCACGTCACGGTTCTGTTTCGACACGAAAACACGACAAGGAAAATAATTACAGTTGAGTTGCTCTTCCTGAACATTCTCCGCGTACACTTCTCCTTATTTTCGCTAATTCAAAGCAATCCGACCGTGCGTTTATCTCTCGAAATCTTCGTAATGAAACGTCTCTGGTTTGTGAATTACCATCTTGACTCTCGTGGTACGGATTAATAGCACGTTTTCCTCGCGTGAGCATGCTCTATTTTCCAACCAAGAATCCCAAGCATTCTCCCACCGACTGATAAACTAATGCGGAACGCGAATCATCGATCAGTTCCATTACCGGTATAATTTATGTGACGAGTACGAGTTACGGGAATAAAAATGAGCTCTGTTCTATGCAGCTGACTAACCGAGTGGCTTACCCCATCGTCCGTATTGAAATCCCCGACGATTAACGTATTAGTGTATCCCCGAAGGAAAAAGGCGATCGGTTTTTTTTTATCATACTTTTCCTCGTTCGATGTGTTTCAATTTCGTATTTATTATTATCCTCGGCAGTCGATGACGTAATTTTGCACAATGAATGAACAATTTTCTCATCGTTCATGCAATGTCGACTGTGATTGATTCAGTTGCTCATCACGCTTTTCAGATCTGTGCTTATTAACCAGTTTTAGAGAATGCCTTTAAAGTTGAATTTATCAAGCCTGGACGAAGATCGTTTCCCAGGCATTGGCCACGTATATACAAGATCATGACGCGAACAACTCTTTAATACCGCGAAAATAATGGCGTTCGTAGCCGACAATTAGGGACGTTAGCTGATGAGCAATTAACGTTGCACAATGAATACGTGCCTGCTAATTGCGAATACGAAACATCTTTCCAAGAATGGATCCGTTTTGTTACTGCGCCGCAACAAATCGAGTCCTTCGAACTGGATAAAGAGAGCCACGAGCACATTGTTAACATCGATCTTGGGTTGTTGGTAACTTTTTAATGTCTGCCGTATATTAAATGAATGATCTTCGAGCGTCGGCGGCCTCCGCAATTACGCATCGAGTCTTTTATCGATGATATCGTGTTGCAACGAGGTGACGTACTTTCTAATGATCGCTACTGCCTCGAAGCTCGTTAACTTCTTGCTATGGAAACTACACTCGGCCGGGCAAATTGAAATGCACCGTTCGAAGGAACGGCCGTTCCCTTAACGCCGGACGTGTCGACTCGCGTTTGTTGAAACTCTCGCTAAGAGATGAGCATGAAACAAGCTTACAAGCGTTAGAAAGATGTTAGAGAGATTCTATTGGAAAAACTTGATTAGAGGAAATGGCGAGAGAAAACGCTGCATTGTGAAGCTAACAACGGAATTAAGACTTACGCAAGCGTGCGCTGCACACTGTCAACAGTATCAAAGCGACGAGGTGGTTACGATGAGAATCAGCTCGGGATGAAGACGTTCGTTTAAAACACTTGGCATTTCTCAATGACGGTAAACGCCATCGCAATTACCCGGCTTCTCCACGATTTCTGAATGAGATTGGAAACAGAATAATACGTTGTGCCATTCCTTGATTAAATCTTCGCTTTTTGTAACGCTTGTCAACGAGGATAAACTTTAAACTTGGATGATCTATCGGCAGATTCGAAAATTTCATTCCGGTGAATGTTGTTTGCCTTCCAAACAATTTCACGTGTCTAGTCCACCTTCACGTTTTCAATCGTTCGACGTGTTATCGAACAGAATATTAAAAGAATTATAAAATGTATTAACACTGATACGTGTTCGAACGGTGACACGGTTTTGTAGAATATTTCGATACTCACCTGAGTGTAAACGAGAGGAACGCAAACAGTGTCGTAACCAATGAGCGCGCCAAGCCTCTTCCGGATGTCGCTTAGCTCGACAAGGAGGGTTTGCACTACTTGGTCGCTAGTTATTAAGGCTTCCCTCCTGGCCCTGTTGATGATGTTCGTCGCCCAAACCAGAGGCATCCAGTACTTCGACATGGCCGCCTTCTTGTTCATCATCTCGAAGATTTTCTTCTCCGACTCCATCATCAGACCTGGAAAGAAACAGCGGGATCGCTAGGTCATTTTCACTCTATTAAAACTTTCGAGCGTGAAGACGAAACTATATCGAAGTAGAAACGTGGCATAGAGATCTCCCGCGAACTTTCACCGAACGGACGGTTACCGAATTGTCGCTGGCAAACCGATAACTTGGCCGGGACGTGAAGAGGAATAGTTATCGAGTGACAATAAATCAAAGCTGTCTTCATCGGATAAATTCATCCGCGATTCGTTAAATCGACGACCGCGTTTGCATATGTGTCGCGTTATCGAGCGATCTGTACTTCACAACGCGACTTTCGCGCGTGGATCCACCGCTACGTAGTCACTTACTTTACTCGTTATGTGAATGCAAATGTATACGAAACTTTTTAAACTCGTCGACCCTGTAGTTGCCACGTGTATTCGCGCATCATTGTTTAATTATATATCCGTGGTTTCTCGGAACATGCTAGATATTTTACTATTAACACCGTTCGATGCTTGTAACGTTCCAATCCTTCTACATTGTCCATAAAATCTTCTGTCGGCATATTTTACAAAGATTATATGACAATCCACGAGCGTGATAAATTCGAACACTTAGAGATCGTTAAATGGTATCCATTAGCGTTATAGGAAGAAAGGGCGATTGTTTATCAGCAGGCAATACGACGATTATATAATGGCTTGTGGCTGCTCACGTGACCGGTTCGTAAACATGAAACACGTGGAGAATGATGCACATTGCACGTAGCCAAGAGCGCAATCGAGAATACGCTATTAGTCAGGCGATGGTCGTCCCGTTTAGAAGAGCACGTCGAATAGTTAGCTATAACGCCGCTAAATGTAAGGCCGTCGATTTCCGAAAGAAAACTAAACACTCACTGGAAGAATGCTAAGTTGCCGATTTCCGCTCACAATTCGCATTACGTATTTATTACATAACTTTTAACCGATATTTCCCTGAAACGTGATAACGTTGTGGTTACAATTAGCAATGTTATAGAAACTTTTACGCGTCTAAGTGAAATATTATTGTAAAATTTTTGCAGAAGGAACGTGGCTCGATAAGATAGTGAAATTTCCTGATGAACTTCGTTCTCACGTAGTATAGCTATCTCATCTTTTTCGCTAAACAGTATTACAATATAACGATCCTATTAATCATGAAGCTATATTTATATATAAACGTTTTTGAAATTGCACAGATTATGAAATAAAAAGCATATAGGTATTACAATTGACAGAGTTTTCCTCAAAGTTAGAATAACATATGGTATCATGCAACGCCTAACGCCTGGAGAGTTTAACATGCCGACAATTAGTAAATGACCTCGAAATCGATATGCCTTCTTAGCGGTGTGCAACAAATAATGAGTGAAAAAGCATTGTGAGAAAACACCTATCATAAATAACAGTCGATTTCACAAGCTGTTGCTTTCTTGTAGGAATACGTTACGCGTCCGTATATGTCTGCGAAATTAAAGCTACACGCTTGATCTTCAGTCTATCTTTATTATGATTGTTTTGTTGCCTCCGCCGTGTTTGTGCTCTACCAGCTAATTAAGCGTGTTACTCGTCTCGAGTTTGTATCCTATCGTATCGAAACACCCCGTATAAACAAGTGACGACGTTCTTGTGCGACCAGTCACGTGAACGAATCGTCGCCGATAGTTGAACAATTGGAGACATTATGCGACGCTTTGTGTTTTATGGATGCAACAGAAACGTTCCAGACTCTATCCTGGTGGACACTTTAACGATCGTCCTCAGACGAAAAAACCATCTTAAAAATCACGGGCGACCGCAGTGAACATCGTAACTACGCTCGATTGGTATTCGATCGGTTAACGGGATCCTGATAATTTCTCTCGAGGGGAATCTTTTTATTGTTACAGCAGAAACGGGTGCGTTCTGTACGGACGGTATCTATAACGAAGCTAGGAGCAAACGGCCGAAAAAAGCGACGCCATCGTTCGAGCAGTTATCGAAATAACTCGTGGCGTCGTTCCCCGACAAGTAGCCATCTGAAAGAAACAGTCTGCCCGATCAAAGAAACGCAAGTGTTGACGTCTAGTTATTAATGGTGGCACATATGTTACCGAGCAGGTTCAGGTAATGACCTTAATCGGAAAAACCAACGCGCAAAATGCCGTTGGTACCAATATGGCTCGCGTACGTGCCCGTTTTTCGACGTGCGTGGACCATTTCTCGTCCCTGTTTCGGGCGACGAATTTCCTATTTATTCGTTCGTTACGAGACTCGCATAAAAGAAATTCATATCAGCCGTTTATAGCTGGTTAAAATCTATCTTAAGGATAAATTGTACAGATATTTTACTGTTAGATGAAAGTTATCGATGGCGTCTTTGCGTCGAGAGTTATCGATCGCCGATGGAACGAAATCGACTGTAGACGTCACACGAGCATTCTATGCGATCGAAACGGTACGCCGCGCTACCGACTGAATCGATATGCAATCGGTTCTTTATTCGGTCTGTACGACCTTGATGCAATCGCATGGTCACATGGCTTCTATACAATGAGTTCGAGAATTTGCAACTGAGAGAGTCGTGAGCGATAACTCATCGTATGAGTCACGCAAAAGTCACGAATACGGCATTGCGAACGCACCTAAAGTACGCTGAGACGATTAACATAATGCCTGACATTTTGTCAATTAGCTCGACAATTAGAAGATGCAGATGCTTGATTTTTGTAATTAGGAATGACTTCGGCGCAAGAAACAATGTCATAGCGTCCCTTTCGTAAAGAGTAATTGGCTGATAGCAAATCGATTACACAGCTGTAATTTATGTTAATAAATGAGCGATAAAATTGACTGAAAAGAAACTATTTATTATTCTATACGGTTTATTCCTGGAAATTGACGTTAAAGAGATTAGCTTTGCCCTGATTAAAAAAAAATATTTGACGATCGTTCGGGCTTGACGAAACTCAGCCGCTTTCGCACGTTACACTTGGCGATTTTCACGCGGAAAAATACGCGACGCCATCCGCTCGAAACGAAATTTTTCGAAAGCGCGCGAATATCGTCGTTCGGAAGTAACTTGTACTCGCTTTCACGGGCTTTATGCTTAGCTCGTGGCATCGATTTACAAGCAAAGTGGAATCGTTGGAAATGACGACAATGACCTGACCATTCGATGAAAATGTCGATGACACTGTAACGCGACAAATTTCGAAAGAGAATCTCGTCGGTTATTTCACGCAGTTAATAACCGCTAACGAGACAAAATCGACGTTAATTACGAAAGCATTCGCGTGGAAGCGAATCGGATCTTGGCGCGAGTTATTTACACCTCGAATATGTAAGTCAATAACATGGATCTTGTGTAGTCATCGCGAATCGAATATAAACGGTGCAACAGGCTGTGTACGATCGTTATTAATGACACGTTAATCGTGCAATAAAGACGGTAAAATTTCTGAACGTCGGCAAACGCGGCGTTCCATTATCAGTTTAATCGAGCTAGGCGAGCCTGTACGTAACGGATAACAGTAGTCTCGAGCAAAGAGCAAAACAGTTTGATTTTCAGAAACGATTACGCGGCGACCAAGGCGGAATCTAAGAAAATTACGTGGTCGCGCAACGAGCAAGTTCACCGATTGAAACCGCTTCGACGAATAAGAAGAAGTCATACTCGTTTCTGAAGGATGTTTACCTCTCGAAAGCATCAGCTGAAGACGGAGATAAGCAAGAGAGGGAGCGGTCCGAGCACAACTCGGATGCACAACGGGCTTAAAGAGGAGAATGGTTATAGGGGTCAATAAACGCGGGGATCCTTGCTCGGCTGGCAAGGTCGCCACGAAGGTAAAAAATCAACCATGCTCCTCGTCTCTCCTCCTTCTCATCCGTGCCTGCCCGCTCCACCGCGCCGAACCGACGCTGAAAAGCATCCTTCGAAGAAAACCAGTCCCCCAGTCCAGTTCGTACTTCTTTAAGCCCGATCCACAACGTGTAACCCAGCAATGGTTTCGTCATCGCGGTCGTAATTTCAAGGGTGAAACTGCGTTTCGATCCGCAGCGGAACAACGAAAACGCAGAGTCACCCATCGACATTGAACTTCATAAACTTTCTGGACGCGCGACATCGCGATACGCGCGTTTTTTGGCGCGCACGACCGGACACTCAGCCAAGCAGGGTATCGACGCTTGGCGCCGGTGAAACTGGACTGATTAGGAAATATCACCGCGTAATTAGAAGCGGGCAAGTTTAAATCATTGCGCGCACACGCGATCATGGATGCGCCCTGGGTGTCAATAGAGCTGGCTGCCAAAGAGAAAATCGACTAGCCCACGCCCGTGAAGGCGTGTACGGGCGACTATTCGCAGACACGTGGAACTATACGATACCGTCACGATACCGCGCGTCATTAACGATTTCACTATCAACGAATGACCAAAGTCTGACTGGTGAAATTTGTTAGAACCTTTCACAGTTCCGTGGCGTCTAGAAAATTCCGAACTGTGCTCAGCGATAATAAACATCGGCTAAAATAGTCGGTTTGAGATTTCGTCAGAAGAATCTCGTGTCCTATAAAGATTGCTTTTTAGATTACTGGTAAGTCTGAGAGAGGTATTTGATATTTGTATACCTTAGTCTACTTTCTCTACCCATGCATATCTCGAGTATGTTGGTCTTAATAAATTGAAGTTAACGTTTGTGTATAGCTTTCAATTTTATCGTTATATTTAGAACTGCAAGAAGCGCGTTGACACTTCAGATATATTGTTTCCGAATATACGAACATGAGAAATGTTCTACAAACTTGCCACGTTGTTTCCTTCTGACGCTCGCAGCAGAAGAGCGATAAAACGATGAATAATAAACGAGTATGAAAATACAATCGATTTACACAGATGCGAGGTGTTTTGAGTAGTTCGTCATCGACGAGTTAATAACGCTTCGTTCACGTGATCGAATTCAAATCAGAGTTCTAACACAAGTGTCAATACGAAGACGAGATAGAAGAAGTCGACAAAATTCTACGAGAATCAAACAACCAATAAACGTTTATTTAAACAGAGAAATAGCTAGTTGTTTTTTATTGCTCCGTTTTATTTGCTCGTGCGGATCCGAATCGGATCGAAAGATCCGACCTTTCACAAGACTGACCCTCTACAAGGACGCCTCACAATCGCCGCATTTTCCGGCATTTCAGAAACACCAGAAGTGGAAATCAGGCCATCTTACGCTCAAGAACATGTACATTCTAACTGTTCGTGGAAAGGTCAAGGAAACAGAAGCAGAAGCTAGAGTGTTCCGTTAATTTTAGAACAGCGTCTTTATCGTTTCCATGGTCGACACTTTTTCTCTCGATCCACCATTTAAAATGCAAGCAGCGACTTTTAATCAACTGCTAAATACGTGCTAAATCAGTGAGAACGTTGAATTTGCGCGTTACCGCCTCGCAATTTCGCGATCTTCCGTTCCCATTGAAAGGATTCGCAGCATTGTGCTCTTTGATTTTCCACGCCCGTCGACACCTCTTAAAATCCCGCGATCGTAATCTAGCTCGCAGATCCATCGCACGCACGCTCTCCAGGCGAGTAATTATTTTCTTGCGTATCGAACAGGCGCCGATCGGTCGACATAATAGCGGAGAGAAACTCTCGTCGGAACAATAATTTGTGCTAAATATAGGTAGCGCGTGCGGCGTATTACGGTCGACCGAGAAGACGATGCATGCGACCGGGACCATGGATGGGTATGGAGACAGTGGAGCGACGAAGAAGCGGTCAAGAAGAAGAGGAAACGGGTTTTCGAGTTTCTTGCTCAGGCCGATGTGGATGGCCACGATGATGACGACGTCGATCTTCAAGATAATGATGATGATGGTTGGCTCACGCGCCACCACCGCAACTCTCGCGAGCCGAAGCCACATCTATCGCGAGCTCGATATACTAGTCTAGCCAATTACCACCTGTAGCCGAAGATAGATTAAGGCTCTCATTATGTCTGGCTATATTTAACGTCGTCTGCATACATATTCTATCGCCTGGTTGGATCCAGTAGTCGCGTATGAGCGTATGTAGATCTCGGGGCTGTACGTGGAATTGTAAGGCTTTCGATATATATATATATATATATATATAACTGGTCGTTGCATTATGGACGTACAATTTTCCGTTGATAGCGTGCTACGAGGACATAAACTGGCCGATTTCGATAAAACGGCAATCAGAACTAGCACGATAGTCGTAGGAAAAGCAAGGTCGTTAAGAGATGAAATTAATGGAGTATATACGGTATATCTATGGAACTAGTGTATACGACTAATGACGTGCGATAAATCGGAGAAGGTTCGAGAATGCGTCGGGGAACGCGTTGGAGAACTCGAAAGGCGCCATGGTAACGGTGAAAATCAATGGCAGCGATGGGAGGTCGCGGCGTCCGATCAAGAAATCGGCAAGAGAACGACCGAGAATCGTGAGACACGCGGTCGATAGACCCTTCGAGGAAACCAAAGACAGTCGGTGATGATGATTATCTTATCAAATGACATAGTATCGGTATTCGAGATGGACTATAATTACCAGATGGTTATTTTTATGCATACCCGAAGAGGAAGGAGAGTGAGATCGCGTGGAGAAAAGAAAAAAAGACGACGACATAGCAGGTAATAAAAAGGAGCCTGTTGTAACGTGGACTCGGTTGGGATCCGGGAATAGACTGTAAACTACATGGCGCTGGTCCGGTCGGCGCTTACCGCGAGCAAAACGAATATCTCGCCAAGAAGGAAAAGGAAAAGGATGAGGAACTGGCGCCGGCGCTCCGCGTTTCTAAGGCCTCGGCTCGCTTCTTGAAAATTACCCGGACGCACGTGAAAATTGCCTGGCGGCGTGAGTCGTGCCGTTCGATTTACACCGGCGACCCAGCTCTCGAGATTCTTTCGAACCGATGAGAATTTCCAGACCGCGATCCTCGCGGAATTGGTACGCCCTGCTAATAATATCGCGGATCTCTCGATGCTAACAGATCGGCAGCGATATTCATGGAATTCGTTCCTGTTGTTTTAATAGTTACTTACGCCTACTTCGACGCTTTCGTTTATCGACGATCATTAGCAGCGTAATATTCTTAACATAAACCTGTAAACAGGTGTTTCATATTCGTGGGGAACGATTGCACCACGTTTGATTGAATCGTCAGAACACAAGAGGCTGTAATAAGGCTCAGTAATTCTTTTTCACTTGTTGATACCAGTACCTATTCCGTGTCAGTAGTGATTTGCATCTGCGTCTTTCGCAAACTACAGTAAAAGTCAACGACCATAACGGTTGCGTTGCGATGCGACTAGTAAATAGAATCGTTTGCAATTTAAGCGCTCTGAAATCTGCTGTGCACACGTTTTCGTACTGTTGCGCCCGGAATACTCATTGCAATTGTGGAGAATCGCAATCGGACGTAGTTGACATTTTTTCAATTTCGGTAAAGAACACGATCGTACATTATAAATAGAACGCAATGTTTACTATTTTATGCATAGGTCGCTGTTCTAAAATTACCAGTGACCTTCTTAGTATTCCATGTCCCTGTTAAGCATCATTTGCTTTCAGACAACGTTGCATTTATCCACGAACAGAAATTGTTTCAAAACGTGCTATTCACTTGGCAGATCTAAAAACAACACGAAATACGTTCATCGATGTCGCAACAGCATTAGCATTGACATATCTCAGGAAAGACAAACTAGAAACCAGGACCAGTATAGTCTGAGACGTAGCTAGTGAACGATCGAATGTCTCGTTTGTCCTCTAACTTCTTCCTGTCTCAAGATCATGGCTAGGTATGTACTATGTTTTATTTACGCGACCATAAATATCGGCATAATCCTTCGGAAGGACGTAACACCGCAAAATCACAATTACGTCTGGATGTTACTGGTCGACGTTCAACGTCTCGCATTTAGAGTAGTGTTTGCAGTCGCTTGAAATACTGTATCGTCTTTTTTCCTGAAGCTTGGGGAATACGTTGCATTCTCGCTGCATGAATTATTGATGGAGATCTCACGCGACGATCCGCAACGTTTTGTTGGTGAGACAAGCTCGTTTCCAGAGTCGCCGCAGAACGGATTTGGATCGTCTTTGAGGAGTTCTTTTACCGTGGCACCGGCGAACCGACGGCACGTTTCTTTTGCGACTAGTGTGCGTGATGCTAACGTGTTCACGTGTCCGCGGAGATAATTCCACGGAAGGATCGTTTCTTGTTATCGCTCTCGTCACTTATTTCTCCGGCCACGGGGAGCATGCTCATGTTCATGGAAGATTCGCGGAACCGGCGCCTGAAAAATGCGTGCTATTTCTAGTCGACATGCACATCCTCGCCGCCGCCGCCGCCAATTGACAAAAACCACGGTGATTCGAGTCGTTCTTTTGCATCCCAAGAAATCACTTCTTTCTCCCTGTTTAAAGATACCGTAAGCGTAATTGTGAAAATCGTTAGGCGCAATTTCTGTCAATCGCACTAGATCCTCTAACAACGTTTTAGATAAGAACAGTTATCAAATTAGAAATTCAAATTAGAAATTTAAATTTGCGGACCGATATCTTTAACTTTAAATCTTCAAATCCAAATCAGTAAATCTAAATTTGCAAATTCAAATCTCTTACTTTACACTTCTTAATTAAGATTTAAATTGATA
The DNA here is from genome assembly GCF_051014615.1 of Bombus vancouverensis nearcticus. Taxonomy (NCBI): domain Eukaryota; kingdom Metazoa; phylum Arthropoda; class Insecta; order Hymenoptera; family Apidae; genus Bombus; species Bombus vancouverensis. The sequence goes on along the minus strand of NC_134911.1, from coordinate 16,296,284 downwards.
TGTTATAATCTAGTTTTACATATTACATTCAGATTTTAAACTCCTTTTCAAGCATTTTATTCGAATTTTATATGAAAATCACGTTTGAGAGTATGGAGTGTGACTTCGAAAATAGCGCCATAGTATTTTATGTTTTAGCTGCGCGCGCTTCTATGCCGATGTTAAACAAGTATGGCGAATTGAGTGGTACCAGCGTCGTGTGTGAATTGTTCTGAATGTGAAATTTGTCACGACTGTTTTGTGTTCATAGAACGAAAGGAATGCATATCTGCTCTGACTTGTTCTTTCCACGTACGTATTCAAAGAATGTGTGATAAATCTTGGTTTATTAGTCTATGTAACTGGAATCAGAATGCACGTGGACAAGTAAAGGGACAGTGTGATGTCTTCTAACTCGTGACATGCCTCTTAATATATTTGTGAAATTTTCTTAAAATAATACTCATAGTTCTCTCTCAAAACGATAATATTGTGAGCAGTAGTTACTTTAATGATAATTTATAATACTTGCAAATTGTGTCAAGTATTATTTTAGCAAATATTCTAAAGGATTCTTTGATGGGAGGGAGTTGTGTTTTAGTAAGTTTGACATATACAGTATTTTAAATCACGAACGTCTGCTTGTTCACAATAAAACAAACAAATACGTATAATACAGAAAAAATTGGCTCAACATAACTACGTATCTGCAAAAGTGATTGACAATTCTAATCCTAATGTAGAAGAAAGGAAATTTTGAAGAAAATGGCGGCCACAAGCAACGATAATGGCGAGTCGTGTAATTTGTGAATAGATTGCATGATTATCGGAATTTTGAGGACTGTTTACCAGTGTTCGAAGTTGCCGTATCTTCCTCTCTCTTTATCGGTAGTAAGGACAGATCGTAAACTCATAAATTGCTCCAAGGTTTTCAAATATGAAGAGAAAGTGTCGAAACACGAAGTAACAAGAGCGTTAATGATTTGAAACATGTGTATAAATAACGTTTCCATCAGAGACATACAGTTACAGATCGCTGGGCAATCGTTCGAAGGTTATGCATGACACATGGTTCAATTTCGATTAAATAACGGTTCCATCACGCAAATACAACGTTGCTTATCATACAATTGATCCATACGAATTACTTATTAAGGACTGATTGTAATTCTTCTGCGAATGCCAAAAATCTTGACGACTCTTTTATTTCGGAAAGAATTCGCGTACGTTTGTCGTTGAACTGTCCTTGTTACCATAAGAGTCGCTTAATTGTATAGGAATTGACATGTGTGTTAATTGACTACGCGTCCTTGAAGTAGCAACCGAGTCCGCTCCCAAGTTATATTTTGCATTGAACTCTTAAACCTTTAACGGTATTATTAGTTAATCCATTTGATAATAAAAAATATAATTCTTCAGTCTTCGTCAAAATTTCGTGTTCGAATCTGTTTACTAGTCAACGTACAGATGCAAATGTAGACAAAACGCTTAGCGGTGAATAACAGATAAGATCATTCGCATAGAAAGTGAAGTAACGATTTAATACTCCTCGTCAGAAACCATTCTTACGTAACATATCAGTCTATGAATGTAGATAACAGTGGAATAAATATTTTGTAATGTCTGCCCCGGACAGAAGTTTATATTATCGGTTGTTCCATTAAGTTATTACTTTTCTTCTTTTTTCATCGCGTTACAACAAAAATATTTATTCTTCCTCGCTGCGTTTTAATACATACATTCGTATTTTATGTTCAGTTCCGTAAATAGCTTGTACTCAAAATGAGAGTCTCTAAAAGCGACACACGTTCCTTGCTCTCGTCGAATAAAAGAAAGTAAAACGATTTAGGTAATATATATGAACGAGTAACTCACTGACCAACGTCTACGATGTGCTGAAGCGTCGGGAACCGTCTCTTCACGCGCAAGGAAATCCTCTGAAGCGTAATGACGTACGCGAGCACCGCGTATCTTACGATGTTTCTCCTCATCAGTCTGCCTCTCTCGTCCTGTAATGTGAAAATGTTTCAAAATTATTACCTCGGGCACTCTCTTTAGATGTCTACTTTTACGACGCTTAGTTTACATCAAACTGTGTCTATTCGTGACCATGCGTCAACAATAATTTCTTTGTTAATGGTCACAGAAAAATAACGTAACACGTGATTCTGACAAATAATTTTAATGCCTTTAATTACACGAAGTTAAAATGATTTCACGCACCAAACAAAGTACTTTCTGTAGAAAAAGAACTCAAAAACGCGAGATACCGTTTCTATTAAGTACCACTTCACCAAAGCTTTGACTAAGTAGCAGAGCAAACATTTCTTTCGTTTCTTGTCTGACTATATCTCTCAAGGCCATCGAACGGTATTTTATCACACGTCTATTACAATGGAATATTTATAAGCACAGATTAAATAAATGAGCAGAGGAGAATCGAAGGAAATCGGTATCATCGGGACGTGTCTGCTTCAAAATTCGTTTCCGAGGCTGCATGAATGCCGGACACGTTTCCCATGTCTTGTACACACTTTCCCCTTGTTCTTTTGGCCCGTGATCGCGAATCGTCACCGGTTTCGAGCCGATTCCAATAATAATCGGAGAAAAATCCACGGTGGCGCCTACCGCGTATTTTTCCTTTCGTTTCTGGCCAACGACGCGTGCGCATTTTGTAATCGGCCGCGCGTTTTGTAATCAACGACCATCGCGGTAAACGATCGCGCACGCTTGCTGGAATGTCAATTTAATCGGAAATCGCAGCCAACGGTTCCTGGATCGAAATTTTCCACGCGCGATAAAAACTGTCTTTTTGTAAATGCGTTTACATGAAATGGAACGCCTCTGTGAAACGATTGTCGTACCCGCCGCTAACCGCAATCACCATTGGCAATCGTGTAGCAGGTAATCGTGTTGGTAATCGTTAATTGGACAACTGGTCGATCGGTCGAATCGTTACGTATGTAGAACACGACGAGATTCAGATGAAGCATTTTGTGGATCGAGGCACGTCTCGTTCGCTCGATATAATGCATGCAACGACTGAAGAAAGTTTGTCGAAACTAAAATTTTCGTTTAGCTAATAACACGTGGACGGTGAACGCTACAGCGGAGGCCACGTGCTGATTTAGAACGATCGCGTATCGCGATCTGAACGAAGAAAGTTGCTCGCTGCGAACTGAGCCGTGCGATCCACTGAAAGTCCGAGGAAACGCAATTTATTCCTGATTAATTAAACTCGTACGTGGCGTGTTCCGCAAATGTTTCAACATCGTCCGTTCATTTGCACTCCTCGACGATCGAATTACGCTTTCTTGAGCTTTACGTTAATTACGAAATATGAATGACTGGCACGTTAGTTAGAGGCATACCGGTTACAAGTAAATGTATACAGCTGCATACATAGTCTTGTAATTAAAGAATTTACTTTTTACATTATCCGCGTTTTCAAAGACTTCTATTCTCGAGGAATATTCAGAAATGTGAGAAAATGGGGTTTCGCTGCGCTCTATAAAGAGACTCCATTTTTTCTTTTTTTTTGAACGAGTCATAGTTATAGATTAATTAGTTTCACCTTCGTACAGGTTCTTCGCATTCTTCGTCAGAAGCAATGCTACGCTATCAATCTCTCTAGGCATTTGAAACTCGCGCAACGATTCACTACAAAGGTTAATTCGCTTGCTGGGCTTTAAACGAGCTCTTCTTTTTTTTAATTTGGCTAATTAATCGCAATCTTCTTTGTAAATCCACACGAATAACGGAGAATAAAGACGCGTCGCTCGAAGATGTAGAAGCTTGTAGATTTTGTCAAGGGATTCGAGATGCTTCGAGGCGGTTCGTGTTTCTGTAACGAACACTCGTGTCCCTTTTTTTCCCCCCTCGGTTTTGTACTTTCAAAAGACAAACGTCCCTTCTTCCTCGGAATACAGCGACTTAACGTCGCGCGTGCAAAAATGCACGGCTTGGCAGCTTGAAAAGGATCCTCCTTACGGGGGAGAAGGTGGGAGTCGAGGCATCCTTCTCGCCTCGGGGCCTGAATTCCAATTAGATTTCAATGAAAGGCACAGCCCAGAAGCTCGTGCTGCCCACTCGGCGCTGCTCATTCACAAATCCGATACTTTGCGTTACGTGACTACATGACCGCGGCTCTCTTCTACATACGTAGAAAACTACAGTCCCGTTCCGCGCCTCGAGACCTTGTCCGTTGACAACGTGTAGAAATTCAGCTGCAGTTCTAGGCAGCTGCCATTGTTCGGTCTCGAACTCTCCGCGTGTAACTTTCTCGTGTGTGTGACGTGATAATCGGAATCTACGATACGCGTTACATCGATCAAATCGGCACGTGTAATTGTTTCGCCGTCATCGTACATACCGTATATACTGTACGAGGTGTGGACCTCGATACGGACACGATAGGAGAACACTGCGCGAAGAGAACTTCGTTGCACGAGGAAGCGATTAAACCCTTTGGTACTTGATCGGCCCGTTCTATTAATACGATATCGTTAGCCACGGAAACTTATAGCCAGTTTCGCAGTGTGGTACGCGTTCACCAGTTTCTAACCGGGTGGTACATAGTGCGAGCACGATCTTTGTAGAGCGTTGATGGCGGTGCAGTTAGCAGAGAGCAGCGAGGACGGACTCTCTCGAGTAACTCTCTTGTGCGCGAGGTAGCACAACGCGTAGGTTCGTCCTTCTTTCTTGCTACGATGTATACGTTGCACTTTCACTTCGACATTGTGTCATTGACCACACAGCTGGAAGACCCTTCCTCGACGAATTCGAAGTACGAGCCACGAAACTCGAGCCACGAAGCTCGTCTTCGACTTCGTCGAACTGGTCGCTACCATGTTCGTTTAAAAATATTTGAGATTCTCTTTGAGTTGAGTCGTTGACTTAAAGTTCAGAAACTAAGCATTTTGAAATGATCGAAGATACTCAGGAACCGCTCGTTCATAGAAACGAACTTTCGTTTTCGGTTTAGGCGAGACGATCAGAGAAAGTACCGATAACAAGCGGGAATTTCTTGTAAGGTGTGCAGCGTGTCGCGCGCGAACACGTGTGCCAGAAGTTAGAGTCACATGCCAAGGGTCACGCGAATCGCTTCTCGAGGAACCGCGTCTATCGTTCCTGGCTATCTGTTAAGCGGATGTACAAGAGTTACAAGAAGATTTGCTCGCTTGCCAATTATGGGATGATCGCTCTTCGCATTTTTTTCACTTCTGGGCGTGGCGTGACTCCGAGAGCTGGCACCTACTTAGGTTAACGACACCGAAACGTGTCACGGCAATTCATTAGCGTAATGAGACAAACGCAGCGACAACTACTATCCGTGCAAGGCTGCGCGTTTATCGTTCTTTTGAGCCGCTTCGTTTACTGGGAACTTCATCTTCCAGTATACCCGCTGTTCCACGATTCAGCACGAATGCGAATTCGTCGAAATGTTTCTTTCATCCTTATACTTACGTTACCAGGAATAGCTGCGCTGATAAAGAGTGCTAAGTTGTCTGGCCAGGGTAATAGTTTATATTGCTCCCACCATCGCTTCACGACCAGACTCACGTAAAATCCCAGCACGAATGACATCGGTATCGATTCGCTGGAGTTTCCAAAGTAGTACCTGATCTTTTCGAAGATTCTGTAACAGATAATCGTCACGAATCCTTATTGAATGTAAATTATCATCTGTTATCTTCCACGTGTGTTCTTTCCTCCTGAACGAATAGTTTCGAAAGAACTGTACTACCCATTCGAGCAATTAACGAAACATGTTTCGCGAGACGAATCGAATGTTCGCAAATTATGTGTGTGTACGGTTAAATATTTGTTTAGTAATACGCGTGGTGGAATTCTTATATCGCCTCGCTTACAAGTGGAGCAAGGTTGAGGTGATACCGTCATCGAACGAGATACCACTACCGGTCTTATGTACAGGTAATTCCTGTTAAATGGGAATTTCCATCGAGATTTCACAGCTGCTCGCGAAAATCTGTTAGCGGCTGGTCCTATCTATCTTAAGCACTCGACGTAACCGATGATGAGATTCGATGTTCATTGGAACTTTTTAACGTTCGATGTTATATATGTACATTTTACGTTCGCGAGTTTATCATGTTTTGCTTTTGCACAAGAGTTATATATACGAAAGTCAAAGAGTTTAGCTTGCAATTAGAGCATTGTAAGGTTAATGCACTTCTAGATTTCATTCATTGCTTTGGTTATCATTTAATTCCAAATTCTATTTACTCCCCGATAGATAGATAAGCGAAGAAATTCAATAAATTCTAAACGAATTATCAGGCAATTTAGAAGGATCTAATTTTCATTAAATTTCATTAAGAAGGTCAGAAAGATCCTAAAAGAAATTATCAATTTTTTTGTAAAAAGTCCGTAAAAATTGCAGAAGCTCACATGAAATGTTAGTAAACGACATATAAAAGGATTTCAACGATGTTTTATAAATTTTAGCCTCAAATAGATTAAAAACTGTCGAAAACACGCTGTTAAGAGAAAAAAGTTTTATATTTCAATAGTAACACTAAAAATTCCACTAAAAAGCTATAATTTATCGCTGAAGATCCTTGATATATACGATGAGGCAAGCCTTTATTTCGAATTGGCCGATCCTTCCTATGATCGTTGGGTCTGCTGGACCCTAAGCCATCCACGAACCGGCCCTACAGTTCTAAATTTAGACCATGCGAATCGAAGCGGCTCAAAGAAGGGTCCTTTTTAACATCCGCCAGCCTCGTGCATCGTGCTTCTTCGCTTCTTTTTTTATCCCGACGTAAATAACAGGTTACGTTTTTATGTGTTTTTTAATACGGAGCCCGGACGAGTCGACACATTCCATGGCGTATTATACAAAACGCGAGCCTCGTAAGGGAGGAACAATTTTATTTACGATACATGCAATTTAACTACACGCGATATACGTATGTCTGGAACAGAAACGTTAAAATGTTCTCTCTTCTGGACACGGTTCTCGTCGATCGTTGTAACATTATGACGTTTATACCCACGGTCGGTGGATTTTCCTGAGAATCGTGATTTCTACACGATGGTGACTCTGGAGAAACACCATCTCTATTTAAATTAATTGAAATATTGGCTTTTATTGCCGCGATTGACGGTCGTTTCTTTTTACCAGCGATTTTCATGCGTTTATCGTGGTCATCGTAAAGTGCCCTACAAGAGAGAACCGACGAATGCGAAACGCGACGATAAAAAGAAAACGAAAGATGAGAGGGGTTAAGTAACCGCGTTCTGAACAAAGGAGCCAGCAGTGTTAATATCGATAAAACGGTACTATCGATGTCAACCGGCGAAATATAATGTCGATTGACGCGTGGAAGGCTTTGTTGCTCGACCAAGGTCGATGTCGCGTGGGTTTCACGGCGTAAACTTGGTGGTAACCGATACACCACTCTGTTTCATCCACTCCGTTTTTCTCCAGATAGAACCGCGATGAAAGAGTCTTTGTCTTCGAATTATCCTTTTTTTTTCAATTCAAAGGATCCATGTCATTGCCATTCGTGAATCTTTCTGGAAGGTTTTGCGAAAGGAACAGAGAGAAAGATTTCGTTTCTTTGTTTTTATCGGTGCGTCTTAATTTCAAGGAGATAGGCTGCGTTATCGCGAGGCGCTATTCTCGACCGGTTAAGGCGTCAACCTTCGGCTCGTGGAGGAAACTTCACCGCGAGAAGATATTCAAATGAACGTATTCATGTACTCACACCCGCTGCTGCTCGTTCAGCCCATATCGATATGTAAAATTGATGAGGTAGTAGACGAACAGGTAGGCCAACAATTCTCGCCAGATTAGCTTGTAAACGGACCCCCGCCATCTGTGAAGAAGAAAAAGAAAAAGAGCTCTGATGAAACGAAGTTTATTATGTAGGTACTTACATAATCGTCACTTTCATGTAATAATCGTATTAAGTATTGACGTCGTATTCTCATCGCTCAACAAATTTATGCACATGGATTTAGATAAGTACGTTTCTCTTTTACGAGCACTATTCTCATTTTACTTATTTCACTTTGCAAAACGCAATGCAAAAACTCACGCTCCTTGGCTCGTGCCCAAAGTTCAAAGATTTGTGTCGATAGGTCGTATCTCATTTAATAATCTCGATGATGCGGCACTTTAGAAAAGGAACTCGTGTAGAATGTGACTGGTTTTGATAGAAATGCAGCAGTAGCGCACAAAAACAAAACGAAATGAGTTCCCTTTTCGATGTTCAACGATTATGATGAAATAGGTATGAGGCGAACGGCTCTTTCGATAGCTGCCATTTTGCTCGTTCAGAAATTAGATTGTAAAGAGTGGAATGTTGTCGCGCGATCGTTTCGACGATAACGATAGGAGTCGATCGACGTTGGACACACGCCATTCGGGAACTGTTAAATCCCAGTGAAATGTGTGTCAGGGTTAGACCGATTTTACGAGCTTCGAGAGTACATTGAATTCGCAATATTTTCGTGTCGAAACACTTCACGCATGTGGTCTCAATGCTTTACATTGCAAGTGCACGCTTCTGGATTCATTGTTATTCGTGTATTTTATGGCGTCATTATTGGTTGGGAACGTCGTTGAGAGATATAATTGCGGCAGGCACGTTGAAATCATCGAAGGACGGTTATATCGAAGGTTTCGTCAATACCAATCGCGAAGCGACAATGACTTTAAATTCAAATCCCGCAACTGTAGATAGCACGATGAAACGTAGTGCAAACGAGGCCAAAGTGAAAAGCTGTGGATTATCGACGGCCGTTTCTGTTGTTGTATCTATAATACATTGTTTGGCTGTTGGCTGTAAGTAAACACGTTGACCACGTTTATTTATTGATCGTTAAAAACCTCTTGTATCATAAAATTGTGGTAGGAAATTCTAATATGAAAAAGAATTGTATTTATGCATAAATACAATTCACAAAGGGGAACACAGTTTATTGGCATTGAAATGGCTATGGAGAAAGAAAGCTATGTAAAACCATCTCGGATATCCGGTGCATTGAAAGTACTTTATCCTAGTGTATTCACAAGACCGTAACAAGCGGTAGCGTTCGATCGTGGTTTTCTAATCGTCGACTGGCACACAAGAAGATTCTCAGGAATTGTTTTTCTATCGAGATCTTGCTGGAACATTTTATTTCTTGTCCACGTCGAGTCATCGATCGTTGTAAGAGATTGTACAAACAACGTACGAAATTTACCTGTGAGCGTTATGGATGAAGTTCCTGGAACATGTTTTTTCAATGATGAGATCTTCTCGCGAAGAGTATCAAATTTATATTTTCGGAAATCCCACAGGAAAAAAAAAGAAATGATACGTTGGAAACGAGTGAAAGTATAGCGGTACATTTCATATCTTACCACGTACGAATACGTCAAATTCCAACGTTTCTCAAACACGTTTCGAAACATCATAAACAATATTAACACGCTATTCCGAGTACTCGCATAGGACTCTTCTTCCCTGTTTCTCAATAATTTTCGTGGAGAATCGCGACGAAACCGCGACGTGGCTGCAGCAGACGACGAAATCGTTGCATAACTCCTCGCGCGGAAACATCGTTGCTAGATGAGAAAAATCGCGGTGTCTATGAATATCGAGTTATTTCTTTATTTGTATGTCAGTAGGTCATGGTAGAGAAGCATTGTCCCACACCATTCATACGATACGCGACCGCACGCCCGTGAAACCCCCACGTGTATAAGTGCGTGGCGTTGCACGCGTTACGCGACGTTTCTACGTACGTTCGCGAGCCATTACGCCGACACGCGAGCCAAAACGATTGCGCGTCATCGTCGGCCTATTGACTACGGATCGATCTTCTACGATATTTACGAGATTTATCAGGAATGTGGAATACCACTGTTTTATGTGAGAATATTTAGACGCACCGTTAACGACCTGCGAAGGCAGTAAACACGTTCATTAACGAGCACAATGATCGATTCATTTGACAGGGAAACAACAATACAGCAGTTAAGTTGTTTTTTCTCCAATTAATCGTTTCGCTAGCCTTTTCATTACTGTGATTTAACGAACTCGACTCCTGTCTCTGATTTGCCCCACTCGGATAAATTCTGCAGACTCATGAAATAGCTGGGTAAATTAGTTTTTTGTAAATCATTCGTCGATCGTAAGATCGATACGTAGATCGTTTCCGATATATCCGTTGGATCGTGTAGATCAATATCCACACGATCTAGGAAGATCTTCCACAGAACAATTTATGAAATAATACGTAATGATGTACAAGGATGAATGTAATTAAGTGATCGACCCGATGGCGCTGCATATCTAACCGCGTCGTCAAAGATAATGTACATTGCGTCATCGACCGGCTACGATTTACATAAATTTGTACGTTGGATCGCATCTTCGTTCAGCGATACTTTACGGAGCAGGGTACAAACATCGCGAACCACTGCTAAAGGTGTTTTCCCATTCGCGCGACTCGCATAATTTTCTACGAATTAGATACATAGTGGTTCCACGTGATCGATAACTGCCGTTTATCACTATAAAAACAGCGTGGTTCACGTCACGTTTAACTATCTAATAACATTACAAATATTTTTATCGCTCTACAAATCTCACATAGAACTTCGAATACTGATGATTTTCATCAAAACGAATAGTCTTTGAATCGCACGTATATAGAGTACAACAAACCTTAATACTCATCGTGTGAAAAATACGCTTTTCCAATAATTTCAAACTCGACCTGCCCAAAAAACTGTTCACTCTTTTCTTCTTCTATACCGCTCACGAGTTGTAATTTTACATTAAAACATAAAAATAATTGAAATTATTCCGTTTATACCTATCCGTCAATACGGGTGTGGAGAGTAGCATGAGCCTCGTAAATTTCCTGTGTAATAAATTCAGATCCCCCGCCGGGCGACAGACATTTTTTATCGGCGTGAAAAGATTCCACTAGAATGGAAATAGAAGCGAAGAAGACGTTGATGCAGGTCGTAAAGATTGACGTTCGAAGCGAGAAGTTAACGATGTACGCGCGTAGTCGAGTTAAAACGCGTATGTTCATCCCCGAGTGAATGGGCAAGGGCTGTCTTATAGCAGACCAGATGTCGAGCATTTATGCACGATCGTTATAACATAATGCCGTAGCGGTGATTTAGCCTGGCGCAAAAGTATTTCCTTTTTCGTCCTTTCTCCGCTGGCTCATGGTTGTCGCGGTTTCAGAACACGAAATCAGCCGTAGCGCGGTTAAACCTCGCGTGTTTCTGTAACTCCGAATAGAGTTTAAACCGCTGTTGCTTACCTCTGATTGCCGTGCTGCAAATGCCACGGACAAGACGCGTTCGCGGTATGATCTTAATCATTCACTCCGGTTTCCATCGATGCGCGAAGTTTCTTCACATTTCCAGTGTTTACGTAACAACTGTTTAACGCCGCGAGAGAAATTTGGAGCGATGTTTCTACGCCGAGTGTTGTTATTACACTTTATGTTTGCGGTAATCGTTTTTGTCGCTTCAAAAGCAAAACAGTTAAGAAACGGAAAGCAATTTATCGATAGTTTCGCATGCGAACTTTTTCTATAATTAGCCGATGAATTTCGAGGAAGGTTAATACAAATACCGGTCGGAGACGGCCAAAGACGCGTAGGAAGTGACTGGTGAGCTATAACTGCTTTCGTAGCACCGCGGAATGCTAAATATTGCTGAAACGTGAGTCACCGTTGCATTTGCTCCGCTAAATAGCCAACAATACTCTCTACCTTCGCTAAGTCGATTATCTATCGTAGCTGCGCCACCATGGGCACGAACTGTGCGACAGCGTTCGCGAAACGATCTAGATCGCGATCTCTGTAATGCCGCCAGGCGGTCGCCACTTTTTCACAGTGTAACAGGACGGTAATAAACTTTGGTTAATTTACGCGATCCGTATTATAATGTATATCTCGTTGCGAGACTTCGTGCGTCGTTTGACACGTTAACGGCGAAACAGCTGCGCTTTCGTAGCATAGCGTAAACGCGGCAATTCCGTCAGGTTACGAAATAATTACACGTGGAACATCATCTTGGAAACGTAACCAGAAAAACGTTTGTTCGCTCTCAAATAATTTTACTGGCAATTTTAGAACGGTGGATCGATTCGTTTCTCAATTGCTTTACCACACGAGAAACGTTTATCGAGAATCAACGTGGTATGCCAATTTTATTACCAGGCTGTGAATATTTTTGCACATGCGTATTTTTATGAATATAGATACCGTCAAATCTTCTATAAATGGGTAAAAATCTGCAATCTATTTATTACCGATGCGAAGACGCTGGACATCGTACACGAGCGATGTCGCGTGTCCTAGCGCACGGAAGGCACTTTAGATGAACGAGGAAAGGCAAGACGATAAAACAACAACACTATACAACGAAGTTGCTCCGGTAAGAGGGAAATAAGGAGCTTGATCCACGCTCCTGGATGGCGTAAAGTAACGGTCCACCGGTCAAGGCTCGCCAAGGCCTTTTATCGTTCTTGTCGACCAGACTACATTATACTTCTCTCTACGATTTTGTTTCTTAGGTTCTCGTTTCTCTCCATCTTTCCGGATTCTTCGTGCACTTCGCTGAATTCACACGAGCGTACGTTTTTGCACCGCTCTCGAGCAAGAGTTACATCACTCTGATTTACCAAAACGGCTCGTTCGTGCGATACGAAAGCGGAAGTGAAATAATAATCACGACATGGATGCTGAAACATGGTCGAATCGCCTGTTCCATCTTTTCTAGGTTGTACGTGCTTTACAAGCGTTAGTGAATTATTTATGAATGGCCGCGGGAACTTGTCTTATTGTTTGTTTTCTTATTCAAAGAAGCTGATGGGTACTAGGGTTCTTTCAATGACATAATCCATCCATTTAGATTCTTCTTGCTGGATGTTGAAAAAAGATTTCTTTAACATTTGAGACCAATTGGATAGTTAGACCAAAGGGATGTGGTAAAATGCGCTTTTGAAAATTTCCCGCTACGGAGAGTGCAGTGGGAAATGAGACGTAACATCAAAATTGCATTCTCATATAAAGACATTATAATCTGGTACGCTATTTGTTTTTCGAACCGATGGATTCTTTGTTCTAAAGTTGGTGATTTCAACTACGTATTTAGAATTCGTCATGATCCCACCGCAATACATCAAGCCATCGATGAAGAGATATCCGTTTCCTCCTGTGTTTTTCATGGTCACGGTCATTGAAGCCTACACGTACCTTCTCTACGCCCTCCAAATGCTTCGATAAACATCTTAATCGCATTTTTTATGTTTGAAACTGCATAAATACTTCTCAGAAAGAAATTACCCAGCTTCATTTTATTAGAAGGATATCTTAGCAGAACGCTGTACGGAGTGCACAGAAAAATCTGCTGGAAACAGTGTTGCATAATTAAGCTTTCAGACGGCTGAATCACGAGATTAAAAATGTATTTCCTGCAATCTTTACGACGGTGTATCGATGAGTGCAAGGTTCACTCGTTGTTAGATCCGATCGAAATGTATTTTACGATAGTTCCTTGCTCCGATCCGTTTACCCGACATTGAAGGATAGGTCTGCATTGAATTATGCTAACGTCTGCTAAAACGAGCATTGCAAACGGATTCTCTTGTTCTAGAGGCTAAAGTACGCTTAAGCGCTTCTATAAACGCTTCGTTTGTAAGAAGCTCGAAGCTTCTGGTCGAGCAAGAAAGGAACGTAGAGGAAACGAGCCTCTCGGGATATAGTAGACGAGCCAACTACGGTTCCGTGAGGTGGAATGCGATAACTAGTCGAACTCCTCGCGACTCGTCGACTCTATCTTTTTTATTTATCCGTTCGAAGATCTTTTTTTCCATTCGTTGGAAGACAATAACCGAGGAAGGTGGATCCACGACGATGAACAGTGGCTCGCTGAACGATCCTTGGCTGGGCAGAAGCACCACCTTCTTCGAGGCGTTTCCAATGATTTATGGATCGTTGAAATCGCAGCTCAATGCATGATTTATGGAGTTCTCATCGTGATGGCCGTTTGAGAGAAATATGAATTGTGTTCGGAGCCGATTTACTCGAACCTTTGAACGAGCCAGACGTGACCGCTTTGAAATATGCGGAGCTATTCATTGAAAGTTCAAGCGGAAAGGAATTCGAAAGATGCAAGAACTTTTGCGATTGTTTGTCAACGTATCTTTATTCTATATAGAATTTCTTATTAGTAAATAACGGATTAGCATTTTGGTAATAAGTTAGAATAGACAGACTCGTGTATTTTTATCACTGTACAAGATCAGAATCTGAAAAGTGACTTCAAGTGTAGCAAGTGATTCAACGCTGCGATCTTGTACCAGGAAGAGAACTCATCCGCCTACGAACGTTGCGGTCGGTCTCGTAACGAGAACGAATCTCGATAAGTATTGTTACGAAAGCCAACTCGGAACAGGTGGTCGAAGAACCGATACTGACATGAAGCTGTGGATTAGCGAATAATATAGATGTATTTCGATCTTCTCGCTGTTAACTCAGCATCACTATATCACCAGTGACAGATACCGATTTGCGTCTGTAATCACACACGATTGTCTTCGACAATAACAAAAACATCGTTGCATGCAAACGTCAACGCGTGCATGCAGGTATTGGCAATAGCTTTTAAACGTGTTTTCTAATTTGACAACTGAGTTATTAGATTTTCAAATGCATTGATTTCATAATTATGTAGGAACTTGCTTGCACTCTGTAAATATGAAAAGAGGAGAATCGATCTTTTCCAACAAATGCAAAGCAACTCTCGAGAAATAAGATTATCCTATTTCCGATTCTGATGGATTGGGTCTTTCCCATTATGCGGCTGCGTCAAGAACAGACGCATAATACGCGATATCTCGAAATCATCATCTCTAAAGATACAACCAGATTCGATAGCAGAATTCCGAAAGAAAAAAAAAAAACACGGTTTCGACGTAATTTCCTCCATCAGAAGACGCTGGCTATAATCCCATGAAAGCAATTGCGGAAGTACGCGGCATGGCCAGTTTACATAAGCGCGGCGGACGATTAGCATCGACCATTTGGTTGCTAATTAATCGCATTGTGAGGAAGAACGTTGATTCGACTGTTGAAAATTACGCTCCGCTGGGCTACAAGACATATGCAGTTGCTAGAGAATCACGCGAGAAACGCGAACCATCCTACTGTTTGCATTACTAACGAGTTTATGCCATTTGATGAACGTTTCTCGATTAATTCCAGAAAGGTAAATCAAACCGGCTAGTCGTAGAAGGAAACGATCCTGTAGATTACGATTTACGATCTCGAGTGTCGATGATGTGATCAAAGAATAAAGACTTGCTGTCTTCCTGTTAATGGGTAAGTGTCATCAGTTCCAAACAATTCGAAGAATTTTTGGAATGAATTGATCGCCTGATTATCATAAGTGGTTCCTAAGTGGCTGTTGACCGCTGGTCAAACACTTATTCGGCATTACAAAACACCTTCAAAAGATGTCTAGTAATAGAGTACTCAAACATTGACGGTTTATTATGCCGACAATGTCAAGAGGAATGCATTTCTTACCAGATACTCGTACTAAATTCTTTTTCCCTATTATAGAATGGAACGACACATTCTCTTCCCGTTCTTCAGACCATGAGAATAATTAAATCGCATATTGACTAGTGTTTAGATGAGCGTTATACATACCGATGAGTTTGATTGACAGTGACACAGTTACGAGCAACCTTGTATCTCGAACCGAGGTGCGAGAAGTGCGTCGATTATGCGTGGAAGGTACTCGCGGGTATTGCGTGTGTGCCTTTGGCTGCTTCAGCTCACGCTATTCGTGCCAAACATCCAACGTTCGTATCATGTCTTTTATCGTCGTTCGAACAGAAGAAAAATATTACACTGATCAATTTTTCGTTTCTGATGATCATTTATCAATACTTCTGCTCCAATACGGCGGAAGTTTCGAACGATCAACGAATTTCTTAATCATAGAGAAAATACGAGTTTATTTTGTTTATTGATGAGCTCGATACGTACTCGCTATCTGCCGTTTCCGAGGATCTTCCTGTTTATTTTATTTTAAGGAAACGTGGAGTCAAATAAATGCCAGACGCAAGGTCAATTCTGGGTACGATCAGGTGGTTCGTCGATATTCATGGGATGACTCACGAATTCGTCGCTCCATTTGACTTACTGATTTTCAGGAGGTTCGACGAAGACTGAATATTTTCTTAATCGTTATTTTTATTTCTACACGTTCATCTATACGGGGGTCTCAATACTGGTACAAAGTAGGTTGTTAGTTAAAACGTTCCTTGTTGAGGACAACGAAACGTAAATAGCGTGGAAGACGTCTCTGTCAGATATGCGAGATTATATCTTAGCTCGTACGTATTTCGCAAGAGTTACTGTGCAAGTGTTTTAGTTAAAACAAGTGGCGCCTCTTCTTCTTTATGAGGACAGAGAAAGACAGAAGTTTCTCCTCGGTCTCGCGACTTTTCCAACGACCTCGTTTTGCATCTGTCGATCAAATGAAAATCATTTGACTCGTTCTGAAAAGCCTCATCGGCATATTGATCGGTCGGTAGTCTCCTTCACCTTTCGGCAAGAAAATCATCATCAAGGCAACAAATTGTAATTGATTCCTCGCTCTAAGCAAGATAATACCAATGCGGGCAACAAGGACGCGAGGCTACAAAACGTTGCATAACTAACGCCGGTCACGCTCCACGGAGTGATGCTCCTCGTTCGTCCTCACTTTGGCAAACTTCTCGGTCGCTTCCTTGATATCGATGCTTCCGTGCACGTGAAATTGGCCCTCTGTCCAAACAATAGAGATTCTCGTTCCTCTATTCTATGTGCCGTATTTTGAAAACATAAATTTCTATAGCAACGTCCGACTTGAAGAAGAAACGAATCTAGTACTAAGTTAAGTTGCATAATTAATACGATATTGGGCTATGTAATAGAACAGTCGTGGATATAGATAAGAGTAAAATTTAGATAATGGAACATAGCAATTTTATAAACATAACAACGGTTTCTCACATAAGACCAGATTTACTAAGCAATCTTGATCCTTCTATGTCAGAAAAATTCTCAGAAGGCAATAAAAATCTCTCCCTTGAGTAGAAAATATAATATTCTGTTCATAGAATAAACTGTTCAATATTATCTTTAACCTGAAACAGCTATCATCGATAATACCAGGAACTCCATATCTTTGAGAAAACGCGGATTCCTTGAACATTTGAAATATGACAGACCCGACTAAGTAAATCAGAATCCACGAGCCATCCAATTGCATCCAAAAGGCAATACGCATTCGAAGGCAGGCAGGTGCTGGTGATATTCACTACCGAGGAGCAGAAGATACGACCGGTAAGCCTCGGTCACGCTGTGATCTCGGGGACGGTTTCACATTTTAATTAGTAAACGAGCAAAGCTGAGTACCCGTCATACGTCTGGCAGTAAAACGTTTATTTCGCCATTGCTCCTCGCAAAGGAGCTTCGCTCGTCCCTGTGTCGTGTCGTTTAACTCGCGTACGCGTACTCTTCTGCGGCCCGATCAAGGACCAATGGAAACTATTCACAAGTGTCTTCGCGGAAGAGAAAACGAGTTCCCTGTTCTTGTTCCGCGCCTGTGCCCGCCCGAAAAACGTCTATCCCCTCTTGCAAGCATTGAGATGCAGATCAGACAAATCGCAGGACTTTCTTAAGTCAAAGTGCAACATACGAAAGTAAATTTTAATAGAATAACTCTTATGAAATATCTCTTATGACAGAAATATTTATGTCGCTGTTAATAGTCTCAGAAATTGTGAAAATACGCTACTTCTTGATACAATAGTTTTCTGATTTATCAAAGCTTGTAAATTAATGTAGGCATCGAGTATCTTGCGGTAAAAAAAAAGAAGCGAATAGAAAAATGGGTTGTTGTAGTGACTTCTGAATAATTGACGTCAACTATAGAAGTCGGTAATAGGTATTTTGCAACACAAAAGAACTGAAAAGTTTGTAATCAATTTTTGAGCCAGCATCTGACACTGTAAATCGTTAGACTAAATTGTTTCTTCTTAGACGTGTTCAGTTTCTTCCAGGAAATGATCAAGCAAGTGCACATACAATCCTTGCTGATGAGGGAAAACAAATGGTCGCGAATAGAAGTGCATGGAAACAATTAAACAGTTCTTATACGTGTAAGGTTTTTACACTTATTCTCGCTCGTTCTTTGTGCTTCCACAGGCTTTGTGTTTGTGTTCCAAGGGCAAACAAAAATGTGGCTTCAACTTCGCAAATATTACCAGAATTTAATTTATTTTGCAAGTCTCGGAACGCACAAATTATTAAGGAAATTGCTCCAGGATGATCCTGGGAAGAAGGAAGGGAATTCTGGTCCACCCGATGTTTCTAGGAGGTTCGATAGCGCGTTCGCATAAGTACAAACATACTCGCAAGCAATCCGGTGCACGTACACACACCTGTACTCTGGCGTGCGAGAAACGCGCGCGCGTCCGCGCTTAGTACCCGCTGCAGTCCGCGGAAGACAAGAGAGGTGAACGAAATGTGTGTCATACACTAGGAGCGTGTGTGCGGTGCGCGGTCTGTGTCTCATTGTCATTCGGCGTAGTGCGAATGCAACAACGTTCGTGCACCCGGTTCGATGCAGCCTCGTGAAAGAAACGAAGACGGCGCGAGGCAGCGTTAAATTCGCGAGAGAGGCGCGCACCACTCGACACAACTCAACACGACAGGACACGACAGGACGGTGTGTCGTCGCGACACACGAGCACGAACGTGACCAATCGGTAGCGTCGTTTCGACGCGCCGCCGACCACCGATGCGCGCCGCTGCAATACGGACTAACCGATCCCGGCTTTTTGCATTCTTATGAGACGCTCCTGATCGTCCAATTTGAGAGACAATGGCCTAGTTCCCCGAGCTCGCGCCATTGCACGATTCCTCACGGTCGCCGATCGAAGAAAGTTGTCGCGTTCGGCTGTTCGATCGTCGCCGATCGTCGTCGTCTTGATATTTAGACTGCAAGTAATTTCATATTTGCAAAGAATTTTAGCACAATTTGTAACGTTTACGAATGTATATGAGCGATGGATTATCGGTAGGAATTCTCTCTTTTCGTGTTTTATCGCCATTCGCGCGATTCGAGTTATCAGCATCGGATGGGAAATATTTTCCACGTGAAATCAGACAGAGTTTCTCGCTGTGCGTCTTTTTACAGATAATTCTACGTGGTAATGCTTTCGTAAAGTAAGTGCGCACGGTGTTTCGTTCGGTATGCTAAATTGATTTCACTCCGTTAGAAATTCTATTTCCGAGTTGGCGCCGGCGATGAGGGATCGAGAAGAACCGCGGCGAACGAGAAATATGACGAGTCATTTGAAATCAGGCAAGAATTCCTGGATTTCACTTTTTCGCGAGCTTGCAGACGAATATCGTCATCCTGCCGCTTTATCTTGGTCAGTCTTCCGTGCACCGTGAAAACCGTTCTTGCTTTCACGCGTGCGATTCGCTGCCATAGTTCTTCCGTTCACGCGCTAGGCCTATTTAGCGCGCGTGATCGGCGCAACTGTTACGCGTCCATGTGTATACAGGTATACACGTTGGTGGCTCTATATCGATGCTCGGATTCTAAACCTGGCAAAACATCAGAAAAATAAACACCCGCGAACTTCTACCGTTGCCGATCGTGTCTATCGTAGTGGTCGGTTTAACTTCTTCTAGCTCATAATCTACACGCGAACGCACTATTTCTAACCGTCAATCAGAAATCGACTTAATGACCACGCTTCTAACCTCATAACAGATCGGCAAGCCTCGAGAATTCATACGGTTAATGATTACCATCCCAGCGGAGAATCAGCCGCGATTTTCTATTCCTGGATAGTGGATTTGTATTTATAGATCGTTCTGGACTCTCCTGGGTATTTATAGATCTTCGATCGCGTCATTCTCTTTGGTTGCCCAGTCCGGTAGGCGGATAGGAAAGCTGGTATGGACTGTTCCGGAAGACTTACACGAGAAAAAGAAGCTTCTCGCATGCCGGTTCCATCTCGACTAGCGTGAAACTCTACGGTATCAGGAACCGTATATTGAAACTGCAAGATTTTCTGTATGCCTGCCGCTTTACGACCATTCCTTGTCTTTTTGCCTCTCTATTACGTGATATTTTTATAGTGAAGGCGTATTGGTAGATGAGTACGTACGATCGAAGAACATTTGCAGTATACACACGATGAAATAAAAGGTAAAATGGCACAACCTTGAGATACACGGCAGAAGTCCCCCTGTTCTTTGGGTTCGTTCAACACGTTTGCCTCGCAAGCCAACGGTATAATCTATTGCGAAAATGATTTAGCTGCCAGTATGTAAATCAGCATGCAACGATACACGGTACGTCAAGTACCTTGGCTGAAAATACAATACTTATTCAGAAGAGAAAGATCGAATACGAATATTGGAATTGCACAGCGATATCGAAACAATTAGCTTTTGGACATTGTACTTATTCGTGAACGTTCTGAGCTTGCTGAGCTCGATGGTAAATTACAGCCAACTACACGGCAATATCTCCTCTGAATCGAGCATGAAATACCTACAGATTGCATTCGTACAGATACCAGCGGTGACACTACGGTATCGTTTTGCGTGCGCTATCACGAAAGTGTTTTCTATTTCTGGAAGTTGCTGGTTATTTATAGATAGTCGTCGGTCGTCGCTATTACTCTGCGTGCAAGGAGTGTGTCGCGCGGCGTGTAACGAGCCTAGGAAAGCGAGATCTTACGTGAAAGCCGTTAAGGCCGTTTTCAAGCTGGCGCCCACAGTCCGGAGAGAAACCGAGATCAACCGAGGATCCACCAACGCCGCGGCTCTAAAGGTCGTGGAAATGTCAATAAACGAGCTTCGGCAAGGACGTTGCAAATCGTATGCAACGATATTCCGACTACGATTATGCGTTTTCACGAACAATCACGAGCGAGGAATTCGCGATGCGATTCTGCGTCGACAGAATTTACCTTGCGTCACGAAATTTTTATTAATGTCTTTGATTAATGCCCGGTCATTTATTTCAACCGCAGAAAATTATAGAAAATTATAGATTTTTTTCACCTGTCGATTATTAAGTCGAGTCATGTTGGTATCACGTAGAAAGACATTTCCGCGTAACTAATGTAAAATCTGGACAAGATACTAAACGGGGAAACCGATTTTACTCGTGATTCTACACGTGCATCACGTGCTTCTTCCGTCAGTCTATTGACAGACTTAGGTTTGCGTTTCGCGCGTTCACAAATGTAGCTATGTCGATACCGTTGAACGGATACTATTTAATCAAGTGATTCTGTATGTCTGTTGTCCCGTTCTGAGAACTCTGGCTAGCACGATGTTTAGACTTCGACGGGTAGACAAACCCGTCTTTAACTGTACAGATGATCATCGAACATTTACATAAGATTCATTGTATAACATATAATTTAGCGCCATTGGATCTACGCGAGCATTGATGTCATCGAGTTCTGAGCAAAGTTGTGTAATGAATGGATAGTTTTCCTAAACGGAAATTAAGTCGACCATCGACGATAAATAATATTTAAAAGATCCTAACAACATCGTGTCGACACGAAAAATTTACATAAATAAGTTAAAAAAGAAAAAAAACGAAACTTTGAACAAGTCCATATTCATATCGAGTACGGTTAGATGAATCAGTATCTAGATAATATAATACAATTGAACGGTACACAATAAACGTGGCACGACATAGGGGTATTCAAATACTACCGTTTCATTTGGTCGTAAGCGACAACTGGAACGAAAATCCCGTGGCAGAAGAGTACAGAAACAGCGTACCGATATTCCACGTAACGTTCGAGTCGTTACGGCTAAAATCAATGTATCGACGACCTTATTTCCTTAAAACGTACAGGCAAGCGTTGACCGAGCACCATTTCTGTGCTAGCGGGTTTTACGTGCTCCGCTACTGTGATTCATATAACCGTACGTTCTGAGGGAAAAAAATCAGGACAATTTCTGTTTCGACGCGTACCAGCCTGTTCCACGACCATCTAACGTATCGCTCGTAAAGATAGCGAATCGATCGAACGACAAATATAAAAAAACGAGGAAAATAGAACAACGATCAGAAAAGTCTATACGTTATTGGTTTTCCTTATTTTCTACACGTGCGTTTACAGAATCCTTGTCCAAGGACTCGGCTAGCCTCTCCTTCTTCTCCTCCTATGCAGCCGGGCTCTAAATCGAGAACACAGTACATCGAGTCGAAAGTTAAACGTTGCACAACGATCCACTGGTCACAATATCGCAATATCTTCGTCTTACATGGCATGCCGACTATGTAAACTGTCTAGAAGCGTGCTCCAGTATCTTGGAACGCTTGGCTCGGGCGCACGCGTGTCGAAAGTTTTGCTCGCTTTGCTATTTTCATACGTTTCTGCTCAAAATACGAATCACGAATCGTGACAATTTTGCAAGTCCATTCTCGTTACAGAACGTCTCCGTTTACTTTACGTAGAGGAACGCGAGCGTGTACGAATTTTAGCCAGAGAGACCGGTCGAACAGACCGTCGCGTCTCGTCCTCTTTCGTAGTCAGCGTGAAATTAATCCACCGTAAGGAAAGTGAGAGCACCACCTTTTCGATGTTCCGTGTGTGTCGAGAACCGTCCGTAACCTACCGTGTCGCGTTGTTTCCTACTGTTCCGAGCTGCGAGACGATAATGTCGCGACTCGCGACCAAAGAACGTGGTGGAGTCGATGAAGGGACAAAGTGCAGATAGCGCGAGCAGTGGTGTTCTAACGATCGAGGATAGAGAACAGAGCAGAATGAAAACAACTACAGACAACGTAGCTTGACAAACTTGTTGCTAAGGCCTCGTAGTGCGCATCAGATTTGTTCAACCTGTCACACTGTCACCAAATTTCTGACCAATCTCGATAGCGTGTACGAATCGTAAAATTCGTCTGATTTCGCGTAAAGAAACGAACGATCGTTCGGAGGAAAGAAATCGATATCGTAAACTCACTTGACCAGGATCCTCCAGAAGCAACCGAAGCTGGAGCCGTTTGGCACTTCGCTCGCGTACGATATAGTCATTTTCTACTTGACCAGGTATACACCGTCCCTATCGCGTTTCTATCTTCTTCCTGTGTTTCGATTTCCTCCGCCACTTGTTCCTATCGTTCGATTTAGTTGGTACCTCGCACCGTGCCGTTGGTGTTTCCGGTGGAGAAGTTGTACACTCGCGCACATACGGCGCGCGGGCCGCTGAGTCTTTCGCCAATCCTTGATGATCGAGGTTCGATTACCGGGTTCTATCAGGTGTTTCACGTTCGGCTTACCATCAGGAAGCTTCTAACACGAATAAACGGAACCAGCTGACCGGACGGACCGACTGTCTGCTGACTGAGCTCCACTGACAGACGACAGGACCAACAGAGAACGGGGCCCGGCTACCACCTCCACCTGGGCCTCAGTACCGTGTAAACGTGTCTTGTTACCTTGCTCCTTTGCCGATCGTTTTGTACACTCGAGCCGAGATTACTTTTTTCTTTTATTTTCTTATAACAATTTATCTTAATTTTTATGGACTCTGTATTTGACGCGATCGATGGTAAAAGTCGTTAACATGGTAATATTAAAAACGGCATATCGTATTAAGAATACTGATTGATGCAGTAAGCGTACTAGCGGATACTTTAATATTTTGGAAAGCTTTGTTCTAAAATTAAAATTCATTAGATTCATCAGTGCTGTACTCTCGAGCAAAGGTTCGTCAAGCTTATCAACTATAAGTTCCAGGCTCGGTTTGCCAAGCAAACAGATTGTCGTTTGTAAAATATTTTCCTTGCTAATTACGATTCCTGGAGACACGTCGAGGTCCCAAGGCACGCGTCCAGTCCGAAACGATCGAAAGAATTTCTATTGGTCGACAAAAGGATTCGCGCGCGTGTTACGACACAATTCACGAAGAATTCTTTTAAAAATCAATGACACGCCTCGCCTTTCAAATGGATCTGCTTTCGAACCAAGTAAAAGGAGAGCGTTTCTGACCTGGTGTTTTCTTCTTTGCTCGATATCAAGACGACTACTTATTTTCACAATTCCTGCTTCTCCTTCTTACGTTTTTAAATCAGAGATATCGCGTTAATCCTTCTTTTCTTATCCCTTCATTAATCTTTAACTGACAATCTCCTCAGGTGATTAGAACCATCAAACTTCTCGATAATCTCGAGATCTTTGTGGTTGCGAACAGATTTTATAACGATGCAACATTTTGTTCGGAGAACTCCAAACGCTCTCAAACGAGAATTCTTCGAAAAATAGCGCTGTTCTTACGGCACTGTTAGCGTTCGAATGCTGTAACATCGCGGCTCGTGCGGCTGTCGCCTTACCCGAGCATTTCAATGCGACATCTCGCGGTCGATCTCCACACTGTTCTCTCACCTTGCCGTGGCCTAGCCTGCGGCGGAATCGCGACCTTCTGGTACCATCCACCGGTCACCTATTGCCTTTTTTACGTGTACCATAGGGAACGCACCTATTCGCGTAATCTGAAAATTGTGTACTAATGCTGAATTTTAGCGAAATACTTAAATCCTTGATGCAACAACAGAGCTATGAATTTGAATTTTCATTTGAAAAAATATCGTTTTAAGAATGAGTTCAGGGAACTCATGCGTATGCAAATCGGCGAAATATCCTTTAATGTTCTTCGGAACATCTGTAGATAGGTCATTGACGTCATCGATTGGATGAAAACGACATCAGTGATTCACAAATGAGGAGAGAAAAAAAAGGCGGGTAGACGCGGGCTTCGTCATCGCACGTATTTGACTCGTGCTTCGAGACAGGCTGCGATTGCAGGTGAGATAAGTCGGGGAAGTAGTTTGAATGTTATTTTTCTCTCGTTGAAATAATCGATCGAAAGCCGCGAATATGTAATATTCGATCATTTATCGAGCAGCATGGCACATTATATATTTAAGTACACTTTTTACAAAAAAGTTAATCATCACAATTAAACAATACGATATTATTTAGAAAGACGATTCGAACGATCACGTTTTGATATCCTTTTGCACGTTGTATACAACGTTCGCTGATGTTTGAAACAATTTCTTCTCGAATTCTGTAATTCGCATTCGCACGATATTCGTGACGCCATTCTCACCTATGGAACAGGGCAGCGACAAGAAAATCTCTTGACAAACTTCGTGATGACCCTACAAACGAAATTTGTCCAATCAAAATCGACTAGAGATATTATAAGATTCAAAGCAATCTTCTGCGTAGAACTGTCTAGTCCTTATCACGTCTGATCTGAAATTTTTATGTAATCGACTTCGATCACAAAGTACGATCTGAGTCACAGTTTAAGTAAAAAGTTTAGGCTCAAAGTTTAATTAATACTTGAACTAAAGTTGAAACCGGTATAACCGTCTGCGAGTTGGACAGAATAGCCGTTACGATGTGAGCAACCGAAAGGCCAATTGCTGTGTTGGAATATCCCTTCAAACACCTAACCGTGGCGCCACTGGAAAACAAGGAAAAAATTCATTTTGCCGATTCTTTCTACCAATTTGAGATATAATAGGAAACAGGAGGCTAGAGCTCACAGTCTGACGACTTCCTTGGAAATTTCGAACCATCTTTCTTCGTCGGTTTCGAGGCCGATATTCGGCAGAATGTCGCGAAATTGCACACCAGCGACATTTATTCCAGACCAGAGTGGAACTAGGAAACGTCAAACGGACTTAAACAGACGCGATACGTAACGTGTGCTTTCTCCTCCGGCAAAATGTAAAAAATTAGATCACGTAGAGTACGCGTCGAATTCGCCGCAAACGTGGCCGATTTTCGAACTCACCCTGACTGTCCCCGTGCTCGCCGATGATGTACGCGTGAACCGAGCTCGGTGCTATCCCTATACGATCAGCGATTAAGTAACGAAACCTTGCTGAATCGAGACTAGTCCCACTTCCGATTATTCGGCCGGCCGGTAGTCCGCTCACTTTCCACGTTATCCACGATAAAATGTCAACTGAAAGTAAAAGTTCCGTTTCTACTCGCGGCTTAACATTGACTTCGATGTATTGTCTTCCGTTGTACAGATAAATCTGAAGATTTCTCTTTTTATGTTATACTTAACCTGGGTTACTGACGATCACGAACACAGCATTCGGACTATAACTAACCAAAGTAGGTATAATGTTCTTCATAATCTCCGAATTGCGTTGTACCAAATCTAACCGCGATTCACCTTTCTTTTGTCTCGCGCCCGCAGTTATAACGATCACCTTCGAGTTGCTTGTAATACAAAAGTCTGAAACAACATTCTTCTTATTCCTCTATCTGTTTAATCATTTACCACGCTCTTTATAATTAAACCTTTGTCGTGAAAGTTGTCACATGCTCAATGAAACTATTTTTAAAGTAAACATCGTTACCTGTGTCGAAATCTATGCGTGGATCTCCTAAAAATACCGCGCCGTGATTAAAATCCATTCCTTCCCCCTCCAGCTTCTTCGGGAATGCATCGACTATCGCAATGTGCGGGGTGATGTTCTGCGATGAAGCAACGGAAAAATTACAAATGCCCAAGTGACTCGACGTGACTTTCCATTATCGAGAATGCACGTGTATGTAACACGAGGACATTTTCCAGGACTTCTGTCATATTCCTGGACTTAGTTGCCGCGGATTTACCACGTGAGACGTCTATCGAACTTTCACTCGTGTTCAAAATAAACTCGATAGTCTCGAACGTTTGATAAGTTCGTCGTTCAAGGGTCGAAAAATGTAAAAGATTGGTACCGATGTACCTGGAAGAGAAGCGAGTTCGCGCAGGCCACGCCGACCATTCCCGAACCTACGATCGTCACCTTGTGACAGCAATCTCGTACTGGTTCCGCAAACTTGCAAAGCAGCTCTTCCTTCAGACATGGTGGTCTGAAATGAAAAGTTATCATTTTATCGTAACACTGGTACACCTTCTGTCAATTCGACATTCACGATGCATTTGTCCAGTTACGACATATGAAATGAGTGGTATTTTGCGTTTAAAAGAGGCTACAGTCTTGTTGGTACGATTCCAAGCTATGTATTTTTAATGAAGATCAACTTCTCGGAATTCCAATTCTTAATGTACTTTTCAATATTCTTTCTTTATTGGCTCTTTGCGTTATATTTAATGATCGTATTTTTATACTGACTTAATATTTAAGAAAGAACTTGGTAAATTGTTTAATTTTAATGTGACAAAGAAGTAATTTGAGATATGCATTTTATACGTAGAATTCCAATGTTAAATAGGTGTTAAAGAAAGAGCGGTCAGTAGGTAAAGGAGTATAGATCGCTTACACGAAACTGACCGCTCTCTGTAAATCGTTTCCAGCGGTGGCGTCTTTGCCAAAATCAGCGGACGCGATTTTCTTCGTCTTGCCACCGGCGAAAATGTCCTTTAGTATCGTTGGCGGTAAACTACGACGAAAGTGTTTGCTGGCAAAGCTTCTCCTCGATATCGTACATATCGTACATTTCACACATGCCGGCAGCGACGAAATCGACAGCATGCGCGACAAAACCATTGCTTCTAACACCTGATGATTTTGTTTAATTCCCGTGTCCCCTCTATCGCGAAAAATGTCACATCGCACAAGGTTAATTGACGTTTCATTAAAAAGAAGGCGCTGCCGATCATAACGCGCCTAGTGAATCGTCATTGCGTCGGTTTATCAATTGTTAAACAATCCATGGTTACAAGGATTCGATTTCAGCGCATGATTGTGATAAATTCATCTTATAATAACAAACAGTCGTATGACAAATCTTAAGATAAAAATAATCGTTTCATTGGCTTAGCTAAATAGTATTGATTTATTATATCACTGGTATAAATATACAAGACAATGTGTGATACGTTTGATAACAGGATCAATTAGGAAATAGTACTCTAGATTTCGTATGAAAATACAGATCAGTCTATGCGAGTTTCGTGAGGTAGACATTGAACATTTTGAGAATCGTCTGATATCTCTGACAAGTATAAGATAAACATAAATTACGAATCAATTTAAATTTCTATTTCAAGTTCTGTCTGATAGTCGTATCGTGGCTGATAATTGTTTATCGTACATATTTGTACTTCGACTTATCGATTAAGTATCTTGTCTTGCGTCAAATCATAATTACGTACATCGTAAAATTAGTGTATCATATAACTTATATATGATAATAATATAATTAGTACGTTATAATATATAATGTCGTATTAAACCAACTGAATGCAATCAAATTTGTTGTAAATGTTAAACATCGATACAACAGTAATTAATACTTCGTGGTCACGCGAACACATATTTTCTTTATACAAAAGATTATTCTAATTGTTGAATCATTTATATCATTCATCAAATCAGAGCGTGTTTTTTTGGCGTGTTTATGCATATAAATAAAATTTAAATATTTTTAATAGCACTCTTAAGTATTGGCCACATGAACTTAAGTAATAAACTGTAAGTAGAAACCAAAGGTGCTTGTCAAGAATCAATACTTTGAGTGCATAAACACACACGACATTGAGTTACAAGATGATTGATTCCCTTTGTTTAGGAGAAAGAGTTATTTCAACGCGCAAAATGAAACGAATTATTTAAAATTTTAAGTCCTTTTGCACGTCGTGCATCATATCGGCTGACTGGTGCAGAAGAGCAGTCTCGCCCTCTGTTAACTTCTGTTGAACAACGCACGAGACACCACTTTCACCCAAGGTGCAAGGCAGAGACAAGAACACGTCCTTCTTGATTCCGTGGTATCCCTGAAAATAATCGAATATGAGGATCATTGCTCACTGAACGATGAGTTCAGCAACAAACAATTTTTTAAACGTCTAGACGTTTCAGCAACTCATTTTGCAATCCACGATGATACTACAATCGCGCGTTACTTATATAAGAAACACGAGTTATCGACTTACGGTAACCATGGTAGATACGGCGTGAACTTGGTTGGAGTTTCGCAATATAGCAGACGCGAGATTCGCAACGCTCAAACCAATAGCCCACGATGTGTAACCCTTTAGTTTGATCACCTCGTATGCGCTATCTACAACCTGTTTGTGCAGTTCACCCCAATTCTCAGTGTCTTTGTCCGTACCAACGTTTTCGTTGAGGTCGCGCAACCTGACGCCAGCAACGTTCACTCCAGACCATACGGGTACTGAAAATAATAATGAAACGAATATTACAAACTACCAGCAGTCTATAAAAATACATTTCACTCGTCGTTCACGTGAAAATTCGGTAAAATTACGATTTAAGTTTGATAACGCGACACTTTGTTTCCTTATCACAGATAACAATCGTTAATCAGCTGTGAGCACTAAAAAACCAATCAACCTTTGAATATTGCGCATCAACGTACCACTCGTATCGCCATGCTCTCCGATAATCCAGCCGTGACAGGATGTGGGTGCGACGTTCAATTTCTGCGACAAAAGGAAACGGAATCGGGCGGAGTCCAGATTGGTTCCACTTCCAATCACTCGGTTCTTTGGCAGGCCTGAAAGCTTCCACGCCACGTAGGTCAGAATGTCTACCGGGTTCGAGACGATTAAGAGAATCGTGTCCGGGCTATATTTGACTAGCTGCGGGATGATGCCTTTGAAGATATCTGTGTTTCTTTGAACAAGATCCAGCCTCGTCTCGCCTTCCCTTTGACGAGCACCGGCGGTCACAACGCATAAACTAGAATTCGCTGTAGCAGAGTAATCGGTACTGGCGTTGATCTTCGCGTTTTTCAAGAACGCGCTACCGTGTTGCAAATCCATCATCTCTCCCTTTAGCTTATCCGCCATTACATCTACGAGCACCAAATCGCTCGAAACATTCTGCAATACGAAAAAAATTCAAATTTCGGTTGTAGATTGTTGTTTAGTAAATTATAAATATTCAGATTTCGGAATGTAAAACTTACGTCTGTTAAGATGCTGAAAGCACAAGCCATACCGACTTGGCCGACGCCGACCACGGTAACTTTGTTTTTTCCCGTGGCAACCGGCTCTATCACCGTGTTTAATAATTTATTTTTCAACAATGCCATTCTCCTAGAAAAAATTATTATATTGTCTAATGTGTAATAGGCTAGCTGATTCTTATCTACTTTTGAATTTTCTGCACGCAAAGGTCGATGAAGGTCAAAAAGGTCATAGCGTGCGCTCGTGCTATTGCGAAAATTTTAGAAACGTTCTATTGTTACAAAAATGTGCTTCAATCAGCGTATGTGTCAGAATAGCTACTCTTTGTATTGCAAGAATTCCTAACGTTTTATTTTTTTGCTTATCAGTCTCTCAAAGCCGGAAAGGTTACGAAAATTTCAGAGTTTCAAAATTTCGTGACCTCTCCATCTTCCAAATGATACGTTTCGTTCATGCAAAGAATAGAGGAAGAAAAAATAGAATATGTTAGTCACAAAAAAAAAAAGAAGAAGAAGAAAACAAGAAAAAAAGAAAGAAGAATACAATAAAAATAATGTCGTTAAATTTTAATTACATGGCGCTTTATATATTTACACTTAGACGAATTAGAAATGAATTTTTACCAGTTTGGCTTAAAGCAGCTAGGTAGGAAGCGACATTTTTCCTTGTTCATAGTTATCTATTCGTTTACTATATCGATTACGTGAATGAAACGTAGAACGTAGATAATACAAGCAAGCTCTGAAGGTGTCACTAGTAGTACGTCAAGCACGTGTACCAACGTTCAAAGTTATACGTACTATAGAAATGCAGGTTACACAGGAAACTGCAAGCAATTACTCAAATAAATCAAACTAAGAAACTACAAACAACATCGAGAACAGATATTAGTACCCATCACCGCTAGAATACGCTAGCAAAACGAGCGAACTAATTCTGTTAATTAAGTATCACCAAGTGAACAATTCACGGAATACAGAACTGTGCTGTGACCCAGTTTCTTCTATGGGAATGGTGCCCCACATCGCGTAACAGGATTCATCCTTATACGACGCGTCGTTATACACTAACTTTCAAACATCGACACATCGACTAATCTCGCCGTATAATAACTTGAAACGCGACGAACGTAAAGAATAAAACATATATACACTAACCTCATAGTTGCTTTAAGAAAGAAAAACAGAAAGCAGAGAAAGAAATGAAGCTAACACCAAGCAGGTTATTTGGGCGGTTTACCAGGAGGTCCGTACGTCCAACTTGTCTGACAGCTCAGAGACTTCTGTTTGCTAAGGTGACCTTGCCCCCGCCTTTTATACCTCCCATAGGCTTCAGCCGGCGCGTTGGGGCTGATGAAACCGGTAATACAACCGAGTATCGCCGAAATGATAAATTCGCGTTCGGTTTTTCCGATAAATTTTCACATTGACCCCGTGTCACGTGTCGATCGTTCACGCGTCGCGTGGACGTTACTTCGAATTCATCGGTAACTTGGCTGATGCGGCGAAGTACGTAGATCGCGGCATAGATTTTCGGAAATTAAAGGTGACGTTGCGCACGCGTCGTATGACGCAACGTGCGTTCCTTTTTCCCCGAGAAACAGTGTCTATCGATCCATGTGGTGCTTTCTTCTCGATCCCCACTGCGCGGCTAATAAAAATCAGCTTTCAGGATGTGTGTCGTTTTAAGGGGACTAAAAATACATACGATCGGGGTCCGTGGAATGCTATCTAACTGGATATTTTGTTTGGACTTAGTACTGCGTTAAATTTACTCGAACTGTTTTCATAAAGATTTATATAATTTGAAAAGGGAGTTCTTGTGGATCTAATCGACGCGCTCGATTATTTTTATAGTGGAATTTTAGAGGTAATGGGATTTTAAAACTCTAGGGAACATATGTAAGTATGTTGTATTTATTAATTAGCTTAATTTTGTATGTCTGGATTCATCCGTCAGAAATTTTATTGAAACTGTTTCTCCAATTTTCATTATCGTCGCTCCAAAAACTGATAATGCAAAGAGTGATGTCATTCTCGGCAATCATAGTTTAAGTTTCATCGCGGTGGAATGTACATGACAATTGAATGAAACGATTAGGATTGACCAATCCCATTGAACAACATTTGCTACAAGAGGAATCCCGCGAGAAACAATAGACTTATTTAAAAACTCGTGTGCAAAAAATTAAACCTCGTCTAGTACTTATCTCGAATCAGAGTAGAGCATCCACCAACTTTTTTTATCGAATAATCTTGTCGATAGTATGCCGCAGATATAATATCGGCGCGTACATTTTGCGCGAATCTGCTGGTTTGTTGGAGAATACACATATCGTCACGTGTTCCGTTTAGCTGAATCATATTTAGGAATACCACGATGAATGCAGGCGAGAATGACGCAACGGATCTTCACATGTTCGTCACTATAAGTTCTACGTGATCACAAGCACCTTTTCATCTACTCTTCCTTCTCTTGTATTCTCGAGCGTTATTTTCGTTCCTCCAACGTCTCACGTGATTCTACAGCCTACACAAATAGTGTTCGCGCCAGTCACGAAAGGAAAAACGTGAGAGGCGTCACGTTTTTCAGTTTCGTTGAATTTGATGCAATATTACATTAAAATTATCTCGATTAGTTAACTGCTTCTTTATTCGTTGTCTAACGGATTACAGGAATTTCGCTTCTCAATATCTAATATAATCTTGGTATTTTCATTTTTAACCATATAATAAGCGTTGAAGTTTAGTAATATATTTGTGATCTGTGCGAAATATAGATGTATTTGTACTAAATATCTTGTAATTTTTGTACTAGGTTTCGAAATTGATCAATATTTAAAAATGCACAAAGACGTCCATCATACTCTTACTTACGTTCTCAAAGATTATAAAATATCGCTTTAAAACAGAATATCGTTTATGTTTCCTAGTTTATTTACATTAAGCTTAAATTGCAGACTTCCAATTTTTTCCGCGTTTTACCATAATCTAATCGGAAGGAGACGGGATGAAAGGTTACTACATTTCATAGAGATAATGCGTTTTTGCAATTGCTCTTTACACGCCGGGCATTAACTTTGACCGCCGCTCGGCGTAAAAAAAAAGAGATGCTTGTGGATGAAATTGACGTTCCTCGAGTAACGGAGCCGCCATCCGTCCCGTAATTATAATCATTTGCATCGCCGTGGCTAGCACGTTTCGTTCTCTCAAACTGGCGAGAAAATTGAAAAGAAATTTAGAAGGGAACCTGAGCGATGATTTGTCTAGCGCGAACACGCAGCGCTTCTAACTTTTTTATGGTTTGAAAGTTAAGTTGATCGAACAATGCGTTACTATCGAACTGCGTATGGTTGCATAATCTTCGCATCACATGCCACGCATAATGAACGAGTTGAAGGAGTTAGAGTCAACGTCCGAAATTAATCTATGCACATAACTGTAAAAGCCGTACGCGAAATAGGGCAACTTGTCGCAAAATAGCATGTAATTTATAATTGGCCAAGACTGAGCTATGACTTCTATCGGATGTATTGTTACGTATATGATATTATATTCTATCTAATCGTTAGACATGTGTTTATAGGGAAGTGCGATATTCGAGTCATTCACTCTACTGACGGTGAGAACTTTGAATCTTTGCATCTTCTTATTTTCTTGATAGATAAGTAGTATTAGAAGATTGATTTGATAATTAGGAGTTTATGAATTTATTCATGAATTAATATAGTGAAACGAAGATTACTATTAATTTTTCATTATTTTTACAATAGCTGATAAATTTTTGAATTTTTATATCACACAACTGCTATATCATACACTGCATATGTTAGAGATACATTGGCTTTGCACGAATTGCGCAATAAGTACAGCGTTTGAATGTTTCTAGATAGCAGGAATCACGTGACAAGCAGACAGGTGCATTTATAATATAATTCAAGTACGGTTTATCTCACAAAAAGATAATGTTGTCTTCCTGAACGTATAATCCCATAATATTTCTTCCTGTAATTGTTTTTCCCCCGCGGCTACCGATCATTGCCTTAATATTAATCCGTAATCAAAAGGCTGTTACATTCGTTATCAATAATTTTCTTTTTTAAATTCTCTCAGATACTGAAGATACTGAGATTCAGTCGAATTAATATATGGAAATATCTTCTGCATATAACATTTCTTTTACAATAATCTTGACAATAATCAAAGTTCATGACACTTAATCGCTCCGTTCAATAAGATTAATTCTAATACGTTACAGTTAATTACGGTGTTTTACGACATGATACCAAGATAATCACATTCGCCGACTTTACTGCCAATTAGTAGAGAGTCGCGTACACAGTTCCATTTGTGTCTTTCGTTAAATCGCGTCATGATAAATTAATCGATCGCATAAAGCGCGAAGTCAATCATCCAATTAGCCTCAATTTGGGATACAACGTATTTTTGCAAAGCGATCGACGAGGTTTAGCATCCGAAAACCGGACTTTGTAAATCTCCCGTGATTCGATATTGCTAATTGCATCGCAATTCGGTATCGATCCGTTGAACCGCCGTGATATCGACCGACTAATTGCGTATCCCTCGTGTGCTACGACCAAGAAATTGTAAAAATAAGTCCTTCCTTGCTTTTCCCTTTTATTTCTTTCTCCCGAACAGTACTATGGTCGCCACTCACACCGGATGTCTTGCAACCGTTAATCTCGTAATCGTTGCAACGAGCAGCGAATGAAAAGAGGGAAGAAAAAGAGGCAGCCGTTTCAATCTTAAAAGGGCAAATACAAATTGCTCCTGCGTATAATCTCGCGCAGTAACTTGGGCGGAGATCTTACAATGTTGCGTTTTTGTCGACGCACCAGATTGCCTCTGAGAATGTACGTGTTCTTATGCGTTTTGCCAAAGTTATGGGATACTGAAACAAATCTTCGTTTGGATTACTACTCGAGCGAAAATTTATTCCCTGCTTGTGCCAAATATTTCAACAAAATACTAAACATATTTGCCCCGAACTTTCCTCTTATGACTGATAATTTTAGAACGTTGAATTCCTTGGGTGTTACCACATCCTATTCGTTGAAGTGTTCCTTGTTTAAGAGATAAATACTTTAATCCATTAAAAGGTAAAATACTTTGATTTTATCGAAATAAGCAACAACAAATAATCTAAAGGTCACATTTTTTTATAATCTTCACATTGAACAGAATTAAACGTAGCTTTAAGCCTGTCTTTAAGTAGGAAATTTAATTTTATAGATAATAGAATTACTTTAATTGAATAACTTGTTGATTTCTATTTTTTAACGTAATATCAAGCCAAATAAACAACATCAAATATTTCTTCGCTCATAGAACATTTATTTTATCTCTGTTTTTTACACAGCACAGTAAAACGAACGTAATTACACGTAGTCACACGCAATATTTCCTATGAAATTATCCGAAAAGACCGATAGCCTGTTACTTTGATCCGTGTTACGTTTATCCATTAAACACGGGTGGTCGCAGTTGGATGAGCGCAGTGTTAAAAGGTGCATTCACGCGTGCAAAAGAAATAGAGAACTGAAAGAGAAAGGGTGTAGATCGTCGGTGAACTCAACAAGTGATTCCCCGTAACTATAAATAAATGCCGGAGGAACGGGTTCGCTCGCTCGTAAATCTGAAATCGGGGCATAATCGGCGTACAATCTGGAATCTAGCACGGATCGAGGCTCCGTGGCTCGCGATCCACCGCGCGTGCATTCTCGATTACGTTTTATCCGCCGGCTTACCGTCGACGGTAAAGCTGGATCTGACTATTCACGATCGGTAATCCAGGATTCTGCCATAAATCAGCTACCTCGTCTAACAGCCGTATACCGGTCTCGCGTAGAGAAATTATTCCGCTGGAATTACAACCCCTAGTCTTATTATCTTGGCTGTGTTGACCTCTTCGAGACAGCAATTTCACGAGTATGCGATCCACGCAGGTTATAAACACCGTTCGTCGATGAGTTTGCAAAGAACCATGATCGAGAAGGAGGAAGCGTACATGCGTGGATGTGTTATCGCTTAGCTAGTAGGAGATAAGTACTCCCGACTGATACGGTCAAGACAATTTCATATCAATTTGGAAATTTAAAATGAAATCATTGCTGCATTTGTTTTTATGGAAAATTATAACAACGATTAAGCAGTTCGTGAAGGGGAATCGTTATCGTTAGTCGAAGTATTCTGTAATTTCTGTATTGTAAAAACCCAGTTATCATTGAACTCCGATTGATCATTACAAAAGGTCCTAAGTATATCTCCTTGTGCTATCTCAAGCACAACCTTCAGACTTTAGCAATAGCTTTTTGCCCATCGTTATAAAGTTCAATAACACGATGAGGAAAGAGTAGCCTGGCTATGTTGAACGAAGTGCTTTTGTATTTCTTCATCGGTTAAAGGTTAGGATAAAGAAACATTTTTCCGTTATGTGAATTAATCGGCTATCTTTTGCGGCTGAAATTAGGTCTTTTTCTACGATTTTGATAGATTCGAAGTCGGGATCCGACTCTAGACGGTCACGTATCGTATTAAGGGATGCAACCGCGTTCATCTCGTACATACGATGCATTATTGCAGAAGGTAATTACTCTCGCGAACGTGTATCTATAGGGATTCGATTAGTTGGCTGTTTTTGTCCAATTGCTTACCGAGGGATTATACAATCCCTGAAATCCACGTTGGTTAACTCAGTCGTCGTCAGATTGGTAATCTATGAAATATCCACACCTAATATTAGGTTCTCTTATCTCTCGATATAGTTCCTAACATGTAATTGAAAAGTAATCAAGCTTTTACAATCTCAGATTTGCTTATCTTTCTTAAAATATGATTGAAACGCCATAAAGCTTTAGCGACTTATACCCGCGACGTATCGACGTATCGTATCGCACTTTTTGTTTAAATTCGAGGCAAGTGCGAACTATTTAACAATTCGATACGATACGAGAAGCCCCTTCTAATAAATCTTAATTAATTTCGCGATAGAGAACCCGACTGCTGTATGCGATTAAAAATATCATGGGTAACCGGTCGCGAATAATTTTCCGCGTGGTCCCGCGTGCTCGTTCGAGTTTATCGCGCAGACAAGTGTAACGAGAAACGAGTTTCGCGTCCGCCACGGCCGAAACACGAGAGCACGACTCGAGACAGGCATCGGTTTCGGACAATCGACCAGTATTGGCGTGATTTTGTGCCATTAATCTTCTCTCGACAATTAACTGGCTGCAGGGCTAACGCAATGGCCGGCTATTAATTACAATCAACGCTATCTTACGCACGCGGTACCGATACGACGTTTAATCTCGCGTCCGGAAACCTTCGCTGGCCGAATTCATATCAAGTTCCCTGTTCTAATCTTGCAAAATGGAATGGCTGTTAAAAAATTTCGAAATTATACGAAGATACTGGTGATTGATCATTAGCTTGTTTCATGATCGATTACGCTCGATAAAGTGACGTTCTGAAAAAAGTCACTGGAGAAAGGGAACAAAGATTCTGGAACGAAGAGAAAAGTTTCCATAAGTCACCTGAGGCAGTGGGTTTATCTGGGTTCTCGTTGTACCCGACAGATGCCGTCGTTATGAAGATTTTTTTGAAAGATTTTTACGACAAGATTTTCAGATCAATTTCTATTGATATTAAACATATTATTTTATGTCCATTGATATTACTTAATATTTTATGTCAAATTACTGGAATAATCTTGATCTAGGAATTTATTCTTGGAGCAAATAAAGTTTGAATTTAAATTGATGTTTTATATCTTGATGACACGAATAAGTAATAAATAGTCGTATCGAGATTCGCTCAGATCAAGCAGGTCCTTCGAGAGGACAGGCCGAGATATTAAACGATTACTTAGAATATTTGTCACAGGGCGTGCACAGGGTACATAAATGTCGCAGTTATTATGAATTACGGTTCGATTTCTGTGCGATCCGATGCCATATATTTGATTTAATGAGGTAACAAGTGCACCGAGACCTATAGCAAGAACCCGAACAGGTGATTAATCGCACCCTGATTTCTACCTGAGAGCTTTGCGTGGACGCATCCTACTTTGTTTAAAGTGACATCTATTTCAGAGTAACAGAGTCCCTGTTCGTTAAACCTTAACTGGGTATTGGAACCTAACCATCTTATATTCTTCTCCATTGACAGTATATTAATCTTATATGTATTAGCATACGTTATGCTTCTGTATCGTTAGCTAGCCTAGCCTATCCATTAATCCTTTCACGTTTATGAACGAGAAACCTCGCGATGGCTTGGACGAGATATCTTGCGTGTTTTTCACCGAGACGTGACATATCTTATCCACAAATCCGAGCAAAAGTTGGCCCGTGAGTCATTTGATTAGATGCGAAGGAAGTGGTTATGTTACGTGCTATATTTTTAGACATGCAACTACGCATATATCTTTATTTATTTTGCATAAATGTAAGGTAATAGACACGTGACGTAATTGGCTTTTCTTGTACGGTCAACAGAATCAACGCGCCTTATTACTGCAGAGCTTTTAATACACCAACGCAGAGAGAAAATACAACCATACTTGTCTCGAAAGAAACAAAACTCATAAGTATCATGGTTCCAAGAAAATGTATTCAGAACATAAACGAACTAAACGTCAGAGGCCTAAGTTCTCAGCAAGAACCAAATTTTCGTTACCATTTCCCGAAGCTATCAACTTTTTGTCCAGCTATCGATTTAGATCCCTTGTTTTTTACGAGGAGATTAGTCACGCGCGTAGAATCCTGCGGGCGGCCGAACTGTCCGGTCGATTGATTCACGGGTTTGGCAATGGACCGGGAACCAGGAAGGATAAGGTAGTAAAAAGTGTGGGAAGAAAGCAGAAGAAGAACGAAGGACGAAGATGGAAGTACGCATCGAGACGGGAGGGGAGCAGAGAAAAGTTCCCTCTGTTAATGCGCGTCAGGGGTGAAGAGATCGGAGGTGCTCTTGGGTCCGTTGATTAGCGGATATCTTAATTACTGATTGGCCGCACGGACTAATTAAATCGTAACTCAATCAAGGACCGACCTGGCCCCCACGCTCCGTCGTGTACCGCTGCGGTTTTACGACGTCGACCGAATGCTTTAAGATCTGCCGTGCTTGCATACGTGTCGTGATCGCTGCATAAATGATCCGAACGCATCGGATATTGCACTACAAGAGGGGAGCCAGACAGTGTTCCATCGGCCTCTGGCCACTCTCCGTTCGTTCTTCCTTTTTACTCCTACACGTGTTCCTTTTTCTCCTTGTGACGCGGCGGCCGGGCCACCTCCGCTCATGGTGAACCGAACCCGCTGCTCGAACCGGCGGGGCATTATGTCGGAGCGAAATAAAAAGTACAGTAATTAGTAGTACCTACCGCGGTGTTTCGCTGGTGAACGATGTCCTCGGGAACCTCCTTCTTTTTCGCTCGTATTCCGACACCGAGAGGATTATGAATTTTCCTCGCCAAATTACTTCCCAAACGTTGCTGATTGGAAAGTTCATAGAGGAATATATTCGATATTTGTTTCATTTTTATACACTTCGAACAAGAAACTGAATGATAACGAAGATTAGCGATGGTAGGCGAAAAGTAGGGAAATAGACGACTTGATGTTGACAAGGGGAGACATGGAGGAACAGAATCGTGTTATTAGGTTTGCGATATAAATTACGTGCTCGAGACTCGTCATCGAGATAATACAGAAAAACGGCTTCGCTTGAGAAGAAGCCGGTGCGTCGGAGATGAAGACGTTGCCGTACTCCCCGTCGTTATTGGTGTGGCTTCCAGCCGCAGGAAACCCCTCGTAGCCTCTCTTTCCCTCTCATTTTTCCTCTTTCTCTCTCGTAACGCACATTCGTTAGCATGTATAATGAATCACCGGTGTGTCCCCGTGCTCCTGTTGCGAGAGAACGACGAAGAATTTGCTGGTGGTTGGTCGTCGCGACGACAACGAGCCGCGTTTAC
Organism: Bombus vancouverensis nearcticus; assembly: GCF_051014615.1. Classification (NCBI taxonomy): domain Eukaryota; kingdom Metazoa; phylum Arthropoda; class Insecta; order Hymenoptera; family Apidae; genus Bombus; species Bombus vancouverensis. The sequence continues at coordinate 16,256,294 of NC_134911.1, read as the reverse complement.
ATTATAAGCCTCTCTTCGTTATACGGTTCCTTGCTCATTTCGAGAATATGAATCCAGAAAGAGGATGAACAGCCATTAAAAGCAGCAGGCATCGGCATTGCCGCGATCGCGTCTCTGTTTCACGCGCTTTTTCCACCGGAGTTGGCCGGTTTGCTCGACGAAATTTCGCTCTGTAATCGAGGTAATGAATCACCGTCGATTATTTCGTACGAAGCTTATACCGGCAACAACGATGTTTCGCTGAATTCCATGAATAAATTTCTTCTTCTGGCAGTCCGTAGCGTAAGTAGGAACCGTTGTCGCATTCATTATTGAACACGGGTATCTTTATTCCTTGGGAAACGACTTTATCGAATTGTGGGGTACGACGGTAGCGTCGAGGAGCGTCGACGCGAAAACTTGTTGACTAATGCCGCTGCTGACAAAGACAAAAGGCCGGTATCGGCGAAAGCGAATTTTATAAAAGATTGCTGTATCGTTGACCATCGCGTCTTCGAAACTGGCGTTCTTTGTGTTTGTAATAGCGATCGTTTTATCACGACCGGTCGCCGGTGGCGGGACGGTTAACCGCTTCGTACGTCCGCCAATTAATTATCCCTGGTCTACATTAATCTTGGCAAATTGGCCGAAATCGGCCGAGTGGCGTGCGCGTGCAATTTATAGCGCCTCCCCTATTCATCGGTTGCCGAAGAAAAAGAAAAGAAATTCGGTTTGTAAAACAAACTGGCTGTGCTTCTTAAGCATGGATTCTGCCACCGAAATCTCATCTCGCTGCTGGTTTTTGTGTAATTTAATCAATACAACATTGTTCTTTCGCGTCACGAGTGAACTTTTAGAATTATGGACTTTCCAACGAATGCACGAGTCGACGAAAGTGATGAAAACGTTTGTACTTGGCGAGATCGTAAAGATTCACTCCAAAGTATGAAGAATTGATTTTTGAGTCTCGTAAATGGCTCTGCACGAGGCCTCCGTAAGTTCTTGCTCCTCCGGCGTGTACGGATGACGAAGAAGCGTTTGTATGCCATTTCTGCCGACTATACAGGGCAGTGACATGTAGACATCTTTCTCCAGACCGTGTCTACAACCCTGGAAAAGATTGATAACTAACTATCGCGCGTTAAAACGGAAGAAAAAAGTAGGAGTAAGGATTAAATCGTTACCTTTAAGTAGGTAGATACCGTCATGCAAATACAAGTATTTCGCACGATGGCATCTACGACTTCCGCCGCACAAATACCAGTACCCCAACAGCGATATCCTTTCCTCGTGATAAGATCTTTATCGGATTCGATTACTTTTGTATGTAATTCACCCCACGATTCTGGATCCGATTTAGTACCGATATCTCTGTTGATGTCTTTCAGTTTAATGCCCATGACTGTCACGGCGGACCAGATGGGTACTGTTCGGTGTCAACGTTCAACGCACTTTCAGAAACGATTAAACGTAACAGTGATAGTATACGGTACGCTAATTACCAGACGTGGGTCCGTTTTCACAAATTATAGAGGCCTGCACCGAGTTTGCCGAAATTCCAAGCTTCTGCGCGATGAAGTACTGAAACCTACAGCTATCCAAAAATGTGCCCAACCCCATCACACGGTGCGGTGGGAAGCCTGAGAGCTTCATGGCTGCATACGACAGTATGTCCACTGAAACACGACGTAACGTCGTTATACCACACCACGTACATGCATCGATATTAAAAAATGTAAAGTGCAACTACGAAGCCTGATAGCTTATACCTGGCGCCGTCACGATTAAAAGTATGCTGTTTGGTGCATACTTGCAGACCTTCGGGATAACGTCTTTAAAAATATTCAAATTCTGATCCATCAAAGTTGCTTCGTCATCGTCGCTCGTAGCTCTATCCCCCACGGTGATCACGCAGACCGTGGCATCTCTAGCCATGGAATAATCTGCGATGGTCCCACGGTTGATAAATCATCGCGATTTTCTTTATTAACAATCTCTCGGACACAAAAACGGCTGAAAGATGAAATTTATTTTCACCTTTGGTACCGACGATCTTCGGGTTGCCGAGGAACGCCGCCGCGTGGCTGATGTCTTCCGCCTCTGCTTTCGCCAATTCCTCGTCCGCGTCTATGAACACCACCTCCGAGGCGAGACGCTGCAACGAGCAACAGAACCGGGGATTATAAAGAGTAATTAACAGGAACTAGCCAACGGCCGGGAGTTATTACGCACTCGAAATCGTTACGCAATCAAGACCCCCGGGAATCGCATTAAGAGTACGTGGTCGCGCGCGCGATCGATCGCGCCATTCGAGCGATCCCTTAATGCGAAGGATCGTTAGGGTCTGATCATCTCTTCGTTCGAGCGAGACCGGACTATTCCGTGAGAGGAGAGGACCACTTTGTCGGCGTTCGCTCGATCACGAGTCTTCCCTTTTGCTGATGTTACGTAACACGAATTTGATGGAATTTGAGATTTTTCACGTTGTCCTGGTAATTATCTTTGGCGTTTAGCAGATTGCATCGCTAGTTTTTGCTCGGAACGTCTTGATCGAGCGATATTCGTCGGTCTGGCTGGATGAATAGTAAAGAAAGCTCCCGTTAAGCTTCCTCCTCGTATTGTGATAATTCTTCTATTGCACCGATTCTTCGTCCAAAGAAAGAGCTATTAGATGCTTCGAACGTCGAAGGAACGCGGCTGAAATAATTGATCGTGCATCAGGAACGTTCCCCGGGGCGATTACGTATTTGTCAAAATCTCGTTTCCTCTTGGTAATTGATGTTCCTCTATCGTCTAACGTCTATAATTTCGTGTAGAAATTTTTTCAGCGACACCTCGGGCATCAATCGCTGCGCGTTTTTAACTCGGTAATTTCTCTTAATCACGGTCTAATTCGTCCGGTTGAATAATAGGGTATCGGTGTGGGACGAGCACACACGTTTTCGTAGCAAATAGCCGAACCGTATACCGCGGTGCACGCTTCGTCCGCTTTCGTTTCCGCGCCAGCAGATGGACACATTTTTCTCTGACAGATGGTGCTTTCACACGTTAAGACAAACCCGCGGCTACCAACAGAAACGGCTTCTTAATATATTACGTTACGCCCTTGTGCTTCCAATCTGTTATTGTACACCGCTTAATCACCATACTTCATCAAGCATGACTTCCGCAGCATGCATAATATCGCAGCTGATGAAGTTTCCTCGCCAGCTCGTCGATGTTCCTCCCTTATGCCTTCTTTCCTCCTCTTTTTTTTCTACTTTCTCTTTTTCCTCTTCCTATCCCTCGTGTAATACCCACACGTATCGTGCGACGATATTGAGCGGTAATTAACTCACAAAAACCCTCCTCCGCCGTGTGTGTTTTGTAACGAGATTTTTAATGACGCATGACCGTGGACAACAGCGAGAGAGGGAGCGAACGTACGAGACAACCGAGACGAGGATCGCTACGAACGCATTAACGATTCCGGTGAAACGACCTGCGTCGTGTAATTTGCATTCGATCGAGTAAAACCGATCGCCGATCCTTTCCTACTTCTCGTGCAGTCTCTCATGCGGTTCTAGTTACCTAGGCCAGTCAGCGCTTCACTCTTGGCTACCCTCGTCGATTCCGCTTCAGAGAAGCGCAGCTGATCACAGGTCGCAAGGTACCGAAGGTGTGACACTCGATCCGTCATCAGGTCAGGTTTTATTATGCTTCCGCTGAATTAATTTTAGTACGCAACGCTATTTTCTAGCCGATGTAGTCCACTCGTAAACATTACCATTTAAACTTACGATCATATGCGAATAATCGAACTATGTATATATTTCACTTACTTTCTCTCAATCTCCGAATCGTAACAACTGTAACTCGAAATGAAATATAGCTTCACGAGCAGGAAACTTTTCACCATCAGTACCGACCCGTGAGATGGTTTGTACGATTTAATGCGACCCGACGGACATGACACGTAACAACGGGTTGGGAAGCGACGAGAACAAGAAGAAGATGAACGTCTTATGCAAGCACTACCGAGCGAGTTGGGTGTAGCGGGCTCGTAAGGTGGACAGTAAGTCGTGGAGATGGTACTGGAACGCTGGTACCTCGCGATCATCTCGTTGATGCGATCTGCCAAGCCAGGACCGACGGAACAACCGCACGATTCACTGTCTCCACTTCTTCTTATTCCTTCTCACTTTGCCTTCCTTGCTTCTGCTTCATCATTTTCTTTGTTATACGATATTACCCTTCGATCCATTCACCTCGTTCATCGTTGCCGTGGTATCAAACATTTCTGGTGACGTTAATGAGTTCGATGGCACTTAAGAATATCTTCGAGTAACGTTTATTACTTGGTTTCATAAGGAAAATTATAATGCAGCGTCCAAAGGAGTGCCCGTCCCGGCAACTATCATTATAGATCTTGATGACAGACTGAAATAGTAGGAAACGGGAACAGCGTGGTCACTATTAGGGACATTGTAAACGTGTATAACGTTGTTACTCTACGAGCGGAATATAACGACATTCAGACCCGCCCCTGACATTCACCATGCGCGGCCTTCATTGTTTGCCCTCGTAACGATCCACGGAAACCGAAACCTGGAATTAGTCGCCCACGTTCATTATCTCCTACCGGAATATGCTAGCGTTCCGATTACCAGACTGCCACTCCTTCCACGATTCACCCCGTTTTACCCAGGCCTTTCTCTCACCTAACGACGTCCGCGCAGTTATCACGCGCAGTGATGTATGTTTAATTCGGGTCAATCTTTCGATTAATCATTGATTCGTCGAGGAGCCAAGGACCGAACAGTAACGCAATATGAATTGCAGAAACGTGACGTAAAGTCGCACAAATTCCATTTCATAATCACATAAAAACAAAATTCAATAATGTGAATCGACTGAAGGCAAAATTGTAAATGAAAAGGTTGCGTTAACGCAACGCTGGCTCTTAATGGGTTAACCACTCACTGACTCACCCTTGTTAGCTATACGAGAAGAATATGAAACGTTACACTCTAGGGAACAGTGAAACGATTCGTAATGACAGCGTCATTCGCTCGACCTTGCATCGACAAAGAGGGAGAACTTTTCAATTTCGTTTAAACCACCGCTTCCGTGGACAAACGGAGGTAAAGGTCTCCACCCGCGCACGCACGAAGAAACGAGGCCCTTGGATCAGCGAATGCGATAAGGATTGGATGTCCTCGTAGACAAGTATGGATTTCAGCTTTCTTCCTCTGGCGACTAGAATAAATCAGCGCCGCGACGATCCTGCGGGGGCGTCCGACGTGTAAATGCTCGCGTTACGATCCGATAACGAGCAAAGGGAAGCACGTTCCTCGTCCTCCCTCATTCTTTCTTCGTTCTCACTGCTTTTAAGTTCCAATCTCTCTGCCTTTTCTTGTCGCCGAATTCCCTCTTCTGGTCTTTCGTGGATCATTTGCATAATATCCCATTTGATCCCGGCACACTAACGAGCCCACATTCAGCCTTCGTCCCTCGCTTGAATGCACGTACACGAGCGCACACGCCTATCCAAGTATTTCTCCGACTCCTTGCCCTTTGTCGACCACTAGAATATATAGATCTAGTAGGTTTGCTACCGCAACGATGATTCTCCTTGGGCAAACACGAATCACGCGCGCTGGTGGACTGGCGAGGGCTTGAATGTTGTTTATAGACGATCATGCTTTTTATCGTCGCAAGGTCTTTTCGAGTGTTTGAACAACCGCTTGATTTCTTCTTTTCTTAATCCTTTTTATGTTTTACTCGTTGCTTGATCACCAATTTCTCTCGAATTGTATTAATTTTTTTTTTACCGTATGTTTAATGTTCGAAGACCACGATTTCCGTTTATAAATTTTCATATTTCTATGAAGTAATAGGAAATTTATTCGCTTATTCAGTCAGAGGGAAATTGAGATAGGTTAGAGATACAAAATATTCGACGAACCTTGAAGAGAATCGCGATTCCAACGGCGACACCCGTGTAACCGCTGCCGACGATGACGATTTTAACGCGATGACACTCCACGAAATCTTCCGGCTGCTTGGTGAGCAAAAACGTCGTGGTGTTCCAGACGGTATCGAGTAACTTCTTCTTGGGTACGGCCATCGTCAATGAACCTGATACTCAGGACTCAGGTGTAACATCCCGAGGATTTGATTGAACCGAAACTAGATCAGTAACCTGGAGTATCTCTGTAATACTCTATAAATTTCATCTCCATTAAGTTAAACAACGAAAGTGACAGTCAAACGTTGCATCACTCTTTAAGTCTGAAGTTGTCTATTCACAGAGCGAAACGTTGATTCGCGATAAGATCGAGATCGATTGGAAAGGAACAAAGATTATACAGTCTTTTCAGAAAACTGCTCTTTCGATTCCTCTATAGCCCAAGCTAATGACGAACGTACGAAATCGATGGACAGCTGTCGAATCGGCACAGATGGGATACGCCGTTATCGAACGTGTATGCGAATTTCAATTTCCGCTTTGCCGGTCACGTGAGAAGAGTTTTTCGTCGGACACTTGAGATCCAATTGCTCGTGGCACCGGGCTCCACATGAGCCACGAACGAATATTAAATTGCTAATTGAACACCGCGCTCCGCATGAACCACCCTTCCTTCCTCGTTCACCACTCTATTGCCGGAAATGTTCGAACGGTCGTTGAGTAACTACCAAAGCTGCCCCCGATCTTCCCTCGAATGAAACAGCGAACAACGTGAAGTTATAATACAACAATGGTAATTTACAATAAATCCCAACTACGTGCGTGTGTATATATATGTGGCTGTTTGAGATACATTTTCCATCTTTCCATCGAGATACGTCGCATCTCGTGATCAACGCACGGATGATCCATCGACAAACGCCACGAATAGCTCATAATAGGACACAAACTACACCAACGACCGGTTTTTCGCGAGGGACACGATAGTTTTCTAGAAAGTCAATTCCTGTACTGTCATTTATTATGTACCCGTACAGAGAACCGGTCGCCAGGTGCGCGCGTTTGTTATTGATGAAGACGCTTTCTAAAACGCTACATCCTTCGTCTCGATCTCGCACTCCTTGCTGCGTAATTTCCGGTAGCACGCGGTCCACCGTCTCGCGATTACTCTACCACGTCCCTCTTCTTCTCTTCGCTCGTTCCTCGCTACTCCGTCTCGTGGTTTGTCTCCTGGAGAATCCCGCTTTCCCGCAGTATACTTCGAATACTGTCCGCACACGTCTGCACCGCCGACTTCTCTTGTTCGCTTAGCTTCTGTCGCACGGTACAGTACACACCCTCTCGACCGATCACACAGGGCACGGACATGTACACGTCCTTGTCCGTACCGTGAGCGCAACTCTGTGGACAATATTTTCTTTCTTTAAAAAGCATGTAACTCGGTAGTTGGTAATACATCGACGAACATGTACTGCGAAAGTTTGCCAAGAGAAAAGTTTCGTTGAGAAGTAATGATATGCGTAAATATAATACTTTTCATAGCCATCGTAAAATTTGGAGTTTGTAGCAAGCGAGGATTTCGACTCACGAGAATGTGCGTTGACGCCGGGAGCACGACTTTGGTGTTCCTAACAATTGCATCGACGATTTCCGCCGTAGAAACAGCAACGCCCCAACAACACGATCCTTTCTTCTCCTCCAGTTGTGTGCCACTGAAACGTGCCCGCGCAAAATGAGTTTAAACGATCTCGTTCCCCTTAACGATCTCACCCGTAACGATCACTCACACGTTCTTTACGTTCTCCGAGATTTCGTACCACTTCTCAGGGTCGTCTTGTTCCCCTATTCTAGGATTTATATCCCGAAGCTTCATTCCACCCACTTGGATGCTCGACCATATAGGAACTACAAAAGATACACGGTCCAATATACGATAATAGTTCATTATTGAGTATAAAATACCAGCCATGTCTCCTTGCGCCCCGACCACCATACAAGTAACTGAACTTCGCGCCACGTTTAATCTTCTGCTCACGAAGTCTTGAAACCTCGCGCAGTCTATCAGTGTACCGATGCCAAGGACGCGATTAGAAGGAAATCCTGATAGTTTCCAGGCGATGTAGGACATCACATCGGTCGGCTGAGTAACGACCAGGATGACGGACTTACATGCGAATCTTGCTACAGCAGGTATGATTTTCTTGAAGACCTTGAAATTGTGTCTTACGTTTGGGCTTTCACCAGGTGCGGTTTCGCGAGTGCAAATTATCACCACTGCGGATTCCTTCACCATACTGAAATCTGTCAGTAAAAATTCCTGATAATTATTCAGGTAATAACGCACTTTCTTGCCATATGCAGACAAATTTCCACGTGCATTTTCGAAATAATTCCTCACTCGTTACCCGGCGAGATTCTCACTCGCATACTTTCCCCCGATCAAGTATCGTGGAATTCTGTCGAAAACAGTGGTTGTACCACGAAGAAGAACTGTCTTAAATTCGGCTAACGCGCATTCGTCGAATGCTTATGCGAAACACGTTCTACCCTAGCCGAGATAAGAATACCAAAGAAAGAATCGTTAGAAGTCGGGCATCCCTTTCTGGAAATCTCTCGCTGGAAATATCTCGTTCGGTAATAAAGCCATCGGAAGCTGTTGGAATACAAAACGCTGGAAGGGATCGAACGCACCTTTTCTCTCGTATCCGAGAGGATTCTCTCTTTTGTCTATAGAGATGCGCCGATAACCGCGTACAGTACATAACGTGGTCAAGACAAATAAGAAGCACCGATTTTAGCTAACACCTTCACGATGCATGGTGCGACCTTGTAGCGCAACCGAGATACACTCGTTGCTACGTAGAGATGACACTTGAGATAAATTAGTCGGTAAAAAGCCGAGTCTGTTCTACTTGTAGTACCGGTAATTGCTACTCTCGGATGCGGGCGAGATTAAAGGGAAACTATGTGTGCGGATGGGAAGTAAAAATTTGCGAGTAGAATATTTCAAGAACATCGCATCACAGCGTCGTGAGCATTCGAATTTACCAACGATTACAGCGTATACTCGCTAGTAAACTGTGCAAAAACGACAACTGAGAGACACCAGATCCACTCGATCGAAACATCCCGTTTAAAATTCAAAGCCGAAGATTTACGACCGCGAAATAATACAAAATGAAATCGGCTGGAAACACATGTAGCTGCAAATCGTGGCTCACGAAGTCGCGTCGTCAGACCGGTAAATTGCCAGCTCGAGACGGTGTTTCCATCGTGGACGACCGCGAGAGAGCCAAGCTTTTGTTCCCGAATTCCGGAGCAAGGTGGTATATTTTTTTTTCACGAGCGAGCCACGTTTACTGCCGGAGGCCGCGCACGGATGACAGAAGGACGCTCTGCGCGAAGAACGGAGAAAGGGGACCGAAAAAAGAGAAAAAAAAAATATGTATCGTGGAGTCGATCACGGTCGAGATAAATAAGAGTGGCACGGAATTTACGAGCTGGCTGGTGAAAAGCTCGGGGAAACGCTTGCTGTAGCGTCCTGCGTGTAAGCACGCGGCGATGTAGATGAGCAACGAGATTAAAAGACAAGGCCAGGAGAAGAGAGAAGGTTCCGGATCTCGGAACTCTGTTCGCCGTCCCGAAAATTCATTCCCCCCTTTCGGGACGGTGACCGTTCTTTCTGACCCATTGCACGTTGACAGAAGGTCTCTTGACGAACAAGTCGATGCGACGGCAGCGTCTTTTAAAAGCGGCAGTCCTGGATCGGGCCGTACGATCGCGATCGATGCTCGCCCCAAGCATCGTCAGTTCGTCGTCACGTCCACTGACACGCGGAAGAAATTACCATGCCGAGGGATTAGCTTTCGACTCCTGGTTCTTCCGCAGCGAGTAGACAAGCGACGATCGGAGTATGTACGTGAAACGTTAGTTATTCGTTTCGTTAGTTGTTCCTGTTTTAAGCGTGTAAATGTTGGATGTCTTCGTCGTCTTCGTGTCTCTGATTTAGTGTTAAACTATACATCGTATATTTTTTATGTGTCAGTATTTCATTTTTTTAAACGATAAAATAACCAAATCGATCGATAAGTCCTACAACTTTTTTTTTACCGATGGCCAAAGGAAGTACACTGTTCAAAACAATTGCAAAAGGAATAGCAAGGAACGAGTACCTCGTTATTCAATTTCAATTTCCATGAAAGTATTCATCAAAATCCATCAGATTAAGATACATATAATATGTAATACGTATATGAGACTGTCAAGTACCTGATGTGCCAGTTACTAGAGGACACCCCAGGAAAGCTCCAACGTGCTGAATATCCTCGGCCTCGGCGGAAGCCTTGTTCGAGTCGTGATCGATCAGACAGACCTCGCTGGCCATTCTCTAAAAATCACGGGGAATCAGACGGTTGATCGAGCGTCGCGGTCCGCGCGGCTCGCTCCGCACTGATACTAACTCTCATCAAGATCGCGATAGCGCAGGCAATTCCAATCTTTCCTACGCCGATGATGGACACTTTGACGCGATGCGGATAAACGTCACAGGGACCAAGCTGGGTCGTTATCAACGCGTTCTTCGTGGTGGTCGTGATCGGCAGCTCTTCCTGTAACCAGATCTATAGTTGAATAACCCGAACAACGTAAAAATAGCGTAATAAGAGACGGTGTAAATAATTGTAGATAGCAAGGTGAATTTTAACAAATAATCGTTGTAATTGCAATTTTCTATTATATTTCTATTTATAGAGTCGATCAGTGCAGCTTCTAAACGATCGAATTAACAACCACATTGTATCAAAGACTCTATAAGGAACATATTCAGAGACTTACATCTTCGCATTCTTCCCTCTCCGTTTCAGCTTCGCTCTTGGCAACTTCCGCGTCATCCATTTTGCGAGACCTGAAATCGTAAGCGTTTAATTCGCCTGTTTCATTGGCGCGATTCGATGGTCGAATATAAGCTTTGCATTTACCGGTTAGCCAGCTAATTGGGTGCAAGTAGAGTCGTTCCACGAGTCCAGTTGCCAGCTACTCCATCCACGTTATCGTTATTCGCAAGATCGCCGAGGTGGTCGCTGTTCCTTAACGTTCTCGTGGTCAGAAGGGTAAAACGGCAGGTAGAGAAAGGTCGTCGTCTGGTTCTTATGCAGATCCGGATCAACCTACGCAATAACGACGTTCGAGCAGAGCCTCCCGCTCTCAGGTATTTCAGACTAATCGTGCTCCCCGTTACGAGAAACTCTTCGTGGAGAAAGAACTCTTCGCGGGAAACTACAGAGAATAACGACGGAAGTTATCCGCGCTCCTCGCTGTAAATTAGCCGCAGGTAGTCGCCCCAGGAGCGCAGGTACATCGCGCCGGATTGTTCATATATTTCTGCCCGATACCCACGCGCATCGATGTAAAATACCTTATTTTCGTGCATCAATCGCGGAACCACGGTCGCCCTGCGTCTTTATTTACCGGCACCGAACAGCGATACGTTTCGAATAGGTGTATATTGGCAGGTTGTAAAAGCTGTGCCGTCAGCTTTTTATTATCGATCTTTAACCAACGTACATTCCATTTGGAATGTTGACTGGTTTAACGTATGTTTGTGCTTAATGAAAATTACGACTTTGAGGGAATAGTAAGTACTGTAAAATTATGGTCAAAGTTAAGCTAATAAAGAAATCTACGTGTTTCTAAATATTAGAACATATTGCTATGTATACTGTAGGGCTTAGAATTTATACGATTTTGTCAAGAGACAAGCAGTTCATGTAGCTGAAGTTTATATATCCGGAGTACATTAATTCTCCAATGAATGATTTTCCGTTCATATAATCGGTATTTATGTCCAAATAAATAGATTCAATTAGCGGAAATTCATTTTATCCAGCAGTAATTAAATAGCTCGAATAATTATGACACGTTGATCAACTCGGTTTGTATATTTTATTATCAATACGATAAACATCGATACGATACACAATATGAATCGATAAATCAATCGTCCACTACCAAGAATCTCCTCCTTAATCCAACATTCTCGCGCTTCCAGCTTGGAACGGACGACACCTGAAGTTCATCAGACACTTCTCGCGTAAGCGTACAGTTTACACATGCGAGCAATTCGCGTGGACTCGATTCGCCGGTGAACAAAGAGTGACCGAACTCTTGGCGCGAGGCTTTCTCATTTACCTTGGACCCCTTCGATAAATTACGCCCCCTGTTTGCTCGGAGCAGCGGCAGCCGAGGCGTTCCCAGTAGTTGGAGCGTCGCGGGACCTTAACACACATTCGAAGATGGATCTTCCTCTCGGTGGAGAAAGAAAGAGGAGGAGGAAGAAGAAATCGAAGAAAAAGAACGGGAAGAGGAAGGAGCTGGTGGCTTTTTTTCGAACGTGGTCCTCGCGAGGGAGCGCCAGGCTACGCGGCTGCTGTTGCTTCTGCTGCCGTAGCAGCTACACTCCGGACACATTCAATTTTAACGTTAATAATCACCGGGAAAAATGACGGGCTTAAATGCGGCCATTCATCAGGGACGATCGATATTGCGAATGCGGCTTAACGACGGAGAGATAACATCGAACGTCCCGGTTCAGAGTTATTGAATCGCGTCAAATAATATACGAGCCAATAATGTATGAATAGTCCTGCAATTATGGGCCCGCGATCGTATCTAAGGGCGCGTTGTAATTTAGTAATCGTTCATTCTTGCCGACGATTCGACGAATATCGGAGCAGCTCGATTTCTGTAAATGTTTTCTTTATTTTTTAGACGCCATCGTCCACCGTGTGACAATACCGATATCTGATAACTTTGAGTGAGTTTCTTACATAAGAATGTGCTGTAACAGTTTTATCTTTCCACGATCAGCTGTGGATTTTCCAATAATCCGTTATCACGAATTATTGTAATTGGATAATGCGTACTGTGTGTTTCTTTCGAGGTCAACGATACACGGGATCGCTCGTGATACTAGTTAAAATCGATGTCTATCGATTAAACGATCGACCAGAAATACTGAAGCGGGGATGTAATTTAAAGTTGGATGTTTATGGTTAAGCGCGGCAAGTGGGAGCGGAACGACCCGCACCTAGATAATTAATTCCCCGCTTTAATTAATCATTCGCACGATTTTATCGCGCTGGGTCAAGTAACAAAGATAGCGTAAGAGTCAGTATTTTATCGGTTATCACGTTCGTTGTGCCGCTTGATTTACTATCGCGGATCTATCTGTTCCAATTAACGAAACGACCGACCGTCTATGGCTAATTTCCAGTCTGTCTCGACGATCCAGCTACGTGTAGAATCACGATCCGCGTTTATAGCGTTCGTCTTTAAAGAAAGACACGGAAAAATAAAAGAAGGCAAAAGCAGAGGAAAGAATCGTGAGCAACAATAACCGCGCATCGCCGCGGGCGCTTATGATTAATTGGCGTGGAACTTGCGAACGCTTTTTTAATTAACCATCTCCACGAAACGTGACAGCGGGAGAGCTGGAATCGGCCGCGATAAAAGCGCGATCGGTCGATAACGATGTCTCTTCGGAGCGCGGAGCAAGATTCAGCTGAGCGAACGGTGCAAACGATTCGCCTTCTCGAGATAGTCCTTGAAGGTTGGTCGTAAGCAACCGATCTTCTGGTACTCGGGTCCAGTCAACCGATCCAGACACTGGCTCGCGCATGCCTCTGGTGCACAATGCTTGGTAGTACTGCAGCTGATACAAGTATGTTCGCCGTGCAACCGGAATTTTAATTGGCTATTTGTTTGTCCGCTACACTTCGCGGCGCTGCTATTGTCCGGCCTGCCGGAGAAGAACGATCACCGTTTCTTCCCTTCCCTTTTCTCCGTTCCTCTTTCTCTCTCGTTTGGTTTGCTTTTCACCGACGCGGTATTAATCCGACTCGAGGAAAGTCTTCTCTTCGGTGAGAGCCCAATCTATCTTTCTTCCTTCGTTCTCTTCGGGTCCCTCCGCGCGATGACTCTTTTTGTTTCGAAGTGCTGCTCGCGTCTAGGCCGCGCCATGGCTAGCGCCTCGAGTGAGGTACGATTTTTCGATGCCTCCCTCCCCCGTTTGAAACGATCCAAGCAAGATTAAGACCGGATGAAATTGCAGTTATTACCGGCCGGAGACCGGACGAGGGCCTGCATGTATAATCCCGCATCACAATACGTATCGTTTCGCGGTACCACTTATCGAGTCATTAAGCGTTATGCGGTGTAATTGCGCGCTTTTTACCGAACCGTTGCGTTGGTACCACGACGGACATTAATCATCGATACGATCTTCTTTCGACGCCGCCATTGCGAATGTCTCAATTTACTCGGCACTGACTACGGCGTGAACGCGTCCCGACTTCTCTCCGTTCGTCCACCACGGATTTATCTCCGTCGAATCTAATTTCGCCTGCTGCCGCCTGCGCGGCGAAATACGAATTTAATTCACCCGACCACCCCGTCCCGGTCGGGGTATTCTGCTCGGTAACGCGCCCTAATAAATTAGCAAGCGACAGGTCCGCGATTCGGTTTAATCGCCGGCGCAAGAACCGACACGGACCGCTTGTCCGTCTGGACCGCGTGCACGCGAGCGCGCGAGAGACCGACCACTTGCCCGAAGCGGCCAGAAAGAACGCTCTCTGTACTTTTTTGCACGCTCCGCGGAACTTATTCCAATTAAAATCGTACCTCTATTTTAGGTCAGCCTCCGGTTCGGCTTCGAATTAAACGGCCGCACCCGGTCCACCCGGAGAAACCCGCCACCATCTCCCAAATAAGCAACCAAACTCGAAGTTCGTCGCTTACCTAAGTACAATATCTCGTGATCGTGACCAAACTTCGTTCTTTTATTAGCTCGATTTTTACTCTTCAGTTGTTAAGGGCGAGTGCATGGCAGATGAATAGTAAGATGAAGTATGTAGAAACGGGGTTTGCCTCGATCCATTTTGGATAAATTATGAACTTTTACTTTTACTTCGAACTCTTTCTGAGCATTCTTTTCGAATTTTTGAGTAGAAACTAAACAATAGCGCGGAATATCCCAACTCTCGATATATAGGTAAATTCAAAAAGAATCTCGTAACAAAGCTACGAATATTTTAATACGTAAACTCGCATGTCATAAACATTCCCGCCCACGAATCACGAAGAAACTACCAATTACAAGAACACGGTGAAACATGAAAAAACCGCGAGTCGTAAAAACCCGCCATCATAAAAACCTCAACCTACCGCTTGTATAACATCAGATACATCAGTCGAAGCTCGATGCAAAAGTGAAACAACTTCGTAAAAGCAACCGTTACGACCAATCGGATAACGTCCCTGACGCCGCACGTGCACGCGTGTCCGTCTCAGAGACAGAGGAGAAAAAACTACATCGTAAGATCCACTCACAGGGACTTTCTCGAAGAGCATCCCTCGGCTAGAACTCGGACGCGTATTCAGACGGTTGTTCGGCCATAATTGCAACGTTTACCTCGTTACTAAAAATCGGTCCGCGTTCTTTCGATCTTCCTCCGCGACGGAGACCTTGAAGCACAGTCGTAGGAGGTCGGGACTAGCACCGACGACCCCTGTGGCTCGCTGAAATATCGCGCGGACGACGTGGTTCGTTTCGATATTTCTGGCCCCGGGGCCTCGATGAGCGGTGAGACTCTTCGAAGAGATCGTAGGGGCCGAGGGGTGGAGGGCGCGACGAGGGTGGAGGAGGGCGGCGAAGAGAGACCTCTCGTTTTATTACACCGTATCGGGAAGGGGCGAGGCCGATGCGCAATTGTTTATGCCCGTGTCCCGCCCTATCGGACGCATCGGATACACTCTCGAATACCTACCACGTATACGCGCTCTCAACTAAACGAAACGTGCTGGCGTGATGCGTGGTACACGCACAGAAATGCCCTCGTGTTCCTCCTTCTCGCCAACCCCTTGCCCGATCCATCTCTTTGTTTCTTCGTTCGGGCTAAGATTATTAATGGCGAGGGTCCTGGCTCTCTTCGGCCTACCCCCGAGTGTCAGTTCCTTGACAATGACGAAGTTTGCACCTCGGGCCCACCTCTTCGCCCCGTCCAAAGATCGTATGCTACACGCGTCGCCCGTCTTTGTGCCTCGTTTTTGTCCTCGTTCGTTTGTACCAGCCTTTTCAGACGAGGTGTCTTAATGCGATTGCGTATGTTTGGATACGTTGGGGATAACGGCACTGATCATGAACGATGTGCATATATAATGGAATATATTTGGCTCTTTCCGAGATATCGCGAGAAATCTAGGATACAATGTTCGTTCGGAGTTAGCACGGTAACGGAATAGGGTCAAGGAACAATTCTACGTTGAAATTGTCAGAATGCACGAAATGATCAACTTGAAATCTTTCGTAGTGATTTTATAAATCTATAACATTGGCGCGATTTCGATGATACTAAAATATATATATTGATAAGACGTTGCGTTAGGTATTTTTTCATATATTTTTATAACATTTTAATTTCTTTCGTATGGATTTTATAGGCCGGTTACCGATAGTTCTAACATTAAATCGCTCGAAACCCGATATTCCAATATCCCAAGAAATGCGCACGTGTAGCTTGCATTCAGGAGGAGTTGCGTAACAGCGTTCACGTTCGACAGGCTTAACGAGCTCCGCGAGACTCTCGTTTCGCCTAGGTTCGATTATGTCCGCGGCAACGCTGCCCGAAGTGGATGAATTTATTTCCTGAAGTAATTGCACGGTCACGGCTGCTGTAGCGAAACGACTAGAAGCGCGGCGTTACAATGGCAAAGCAAACAGAGTGGCAATAACAAGTCTCATTATTTATGAGAATAACTGTACGTTAAAGGCCAGACAAGGCGTCGAACCGAACGCGCTAATAAAAGCGTTATAATGGACAGGTAAATAGACTCGGTGAGCGCTGATTATGCACCAGTTCGACTTCTATATAGCTCTGGCTAAAAACGATGATAGAAGACCAAGGGAATGGGCGGCAGGTGTTTCTAAACGATCCACGTACGATTCAGAGCGCTTAGACGTGCAGCTGTTCCTCGGGTTATATCTGATCACCGAGTGGACTGATTTCGACTCGATAGTCATCTAGCAACTTATCCTCGAACCACCCCTCCTTTATATCAAAACGACCGTAATCTCGCGTCCGTTTCCTCGTCGAGACCTCCCAGGTCAAACGGTTTCGTGCGAAATGTAGAAACACAGCAGGATCGTTCCTTGGAATAAAGACGTAAAGCGTTGGTCGCTAAGAGAAGAGTAGCCTCGGTCGTTAGCGGAACGAATCTAGATTCCATCGGAACGGCGCGGGTAATTGGCGCGATAGAAGTGTCTGACAGGGGCGAACGAGCCGATGAAAGACTAGGAACTGCAATGGTGTTCTCGTGGCGATAATTAATACCGCGATTCGAGAATATGGCGCGCGATGGCGAAGGCGGAGGATGGAACGAGAAAGGCAGGAAGGGAAGGTGAAAAGTGCGGTAGGAGGTGACGGTGAGACGGACGATCGGCGCGCAACGAAGAAGGTGTATGTACGGAGGAGAGCTGATAAAATCGCGCGAGCGAGAACACTCGGGTATCTCTCGGTATTCGCCGGCGCCGCCGTCGCGGTACCCACCGCGTTCTGTAACATCGAGCATCTCCGTTTCTCTCGCTTTTATTCGTCCTTCCTCTCCGATCCATCTCCGCACCAGCCGTTTCTCCTCTCTCGCTTCCAGGTTGTGTTTCTTCGCGCCAGCTTCGAGCACGGCGCGAAAGAAAATTAATACTCGGCGAACGCGCCGCCATAAAGCTTCCCCGCGACGCGGTAATTATGTAGGGCCCCGTATTATGCGCCCTCGTTCCGACCGAGTACGCTCACGTGCTTTACGAGCTTCTGCGCCTAATAACAAAGGGGCGAACGGTGAACGATGACAAGTGGAAAATATCCGAAAACCTTGAGAAACTCGCATTCCTCCTTTTCCACGCCATTCCGCTAACAATTCACTTGATGATACGTCCTCGGGCATTTTATCGTTCTGAAACCTTGGTCGTTGGTCTGGTTTCGTTCGACGCTCGATTCTTTTACGACGATGGATGTGATTTAAAGCGAAACCAGGCTGGAAACCAGGTTTCTTGCGAGGAAACGCCGGGACTAATAACGCAACAAACAAGACGGCGATTACGCGCGAGCTATATAAAGTGTATCGCACTCTCGTTCGATTCGCTTTTATGATCGTACTCGCACCGCACAAGACCGTGCTTTACATGCCTTTACGCGTAATTACGAACTGCCGCGCGACTACGAAAGGTTTCAACGTGTGATTATCAACGGTTGCCCATTTTCTCGGTGAACGAGAATCGAGTCACCTGGTCTTGTTTAACAGATTCGAGCATCGCATTCACTCGGCGATCGCTACGATGCTACGCGCGATTACCGCAACAGGTGAAACCGGATCGCGACTGCTCGCTACAAGAAATTATGTCAATGGTATCCTTTCCAACGAGAGTAAAATCAGTGATTATATTCAGAGAGATTTCTCGGAAGAGTTTAAGTTCGATGGAAGTGGATGTGTTGTAAATTAGAAAACTTGTCAAGGAAGGCCTCCAACGATGGCCTCTTATATTCCTCCAAAGAGATTTAATTAAGAGGAACCTATTACAAGAAACGTTTTTATGAATTTAATTAATTCCCTGACTTATGCTATTTGTGGCGGTCAGCTAAGTTATACAGGATGTTCCGATAATTATTTCCATCTTACGAAATTACAGTAAAATATAAAAATTATAAAAATTTTAAATCAAGCGGAGAGGACATACGAAATTGATTTCTCCTTATTTGTGTTCTTTTACTGGTTTCTCGTCTCGCGTAATAAACGCACGGAAGCGAACGTAGATACAAACTGGGAGATTCGTTCGGCAATACCCTTCCAAAGCCATCCGACCTATTCTAAAAGCCACTTTGCATTTATATGAGCGCGGCGAGTATGTATTCGGTTCGGGTTCCATCCACGAAACGCACGCGGCTCGATGCATACGCTTATCCTTTCTCGCGAGCAACGTTCGTAGTCCCGCCGCGGTTACTCGCCTAGTCGTTGAGCTGGTTCGCGGAAAGGGTAGGAAGAAGCAAGGAAAGGGGATGAAAGAGGCGCAGGAGGAAGAGTACAGAGTAATCGAAAGAGAAGAAGAAGGTGAAAGAGAATCGAGGCGTACGGAGAAGAAAGAGAGGCCGCGAGAGAACCGAGAGTAGATGAATTATGTTAAACGCCTGTTTAAATACATGTACGCCTAGGGATACACAGAGCGCGCGCGCGAGTTCAAGGAGGCCGCGCGCCCCATTCGTCTTCTCGATTTATATTAAATCGCCCCTCGAATGACCCGACAACGCGGTTCGCGTTCTCCCTTTATCCCCCTCTTTCAGCCGAACCGAGCGTTAGCTCGCGTTTCTTTATTTCCTCTCTCGATAACAACCCCGGCGACGGCCATGCCTCGTTTCGGATTAAAATACCGTACGGTCTAGTACATGCAGGAGTGTCCTTCCTGCGTCACGATCTCTTTTCATTAGAAAGATCTTACTTGGAAAGTTTGAGAAGGTCCCATGGCTCGGGCTACTTTAATGGAATCATATCACTGTATAAAGATTTTTGATTACAAAAGTATGCAAATTACGACAAATTTTCGAAATCAACTCGTTAAGCATAAATCACGTAAGTGACTTGAATCGCGAAGAGTCAGGGGGATTCAGGAATCACTGGAAACGTACTAATTTGCTAATAGCTTGAATTGGACAAGAGGGTGCCTCGTCCTTGGGAAAGTTTCAAGGAAGACCAGTAACGCTATTGTCTCAGGCTGAACTCTGAACCTTTCCACGAATGATACACTTGGGTAAACGTCGCTGGTCAAGGTCGCTCGCAAACGAAGCCTGAGTAAACTTAATTTACAAAGAACTCCTTCGAACGCGTCCATGTAGAATATATTTGGCCGAGACGCTTATCAAACGGGTATAGGTGCTGCCTTGTCAGAATGTCGATGTTAGCATCAACGTAACAACCTCCGCACGTCACGTTCATGTACTCGATCTTCGCAAAAATTCTGATAGAAAAAAGCACCGGAGAAAAGATTCTCAGACACGGCGAGTTTCTCGATTTCCTGGCCGATTTTATCATTTATCACGAGACCGTGGCACTATCCTAGCCTATCCTACTCGTATCCACTCGTTTCCGTAAGTCTTGACGCATGTCCGCACGTTTCTCGTTCGGCTCAGGGAGGAACTGGCTCGAATGGAGCGTGGCCAGTCGATCATAGCTGATTTACTTTATGACTTCTAGCTGTGTGTACCGCAACGGTATACAGAGATCGCGGCAGATATACATTCAGGTGTAAAAGCGGCTTCCCATGCCTCGCCACGGCCGAGTCGGACATTCGCGGAAGAGGAAACTTGTAAGGTTACCCGCGAACCATCCTCGACGATGTTCGATGCTCCGCTCCGTGTGCAGGTGCACACTCTCGACTCGGTGTAGGATCGCCTCGCGAGCATTCCTGCGGACTTCTTCGTCGTAACATTAAAATATCGCGTATGACACTTTGCTCGGTAACCTCGTCGGAGAGAGGAGAACTACAATTCTCTGACTTGTTACCTGCGTTATAAAGTGAACGATAAAATTCGAAATCGCTGATTCACGATCCTATTTACGTTTACGAGAAATCTTTACGATAAATCAGAAATTTGACGGGGTTTAAAAAGTCCAATTTGAAAATGCGCTCGTAATCGATATTGCAATTTCGCGACGCTTTAAAGACTCGCCCCATCACGAGTAGATCGAGCGGAACGAAACAGCCGGGAATACGCTTCGGCGGGATGCAAACGAGTATCCTACGAGGGCCGAGGAATTTTTTAATTTGCCCCTCTTCGCCCGTATCTTTCGTCGCCGATCTTCGATAGCTCGTACAATGGCGGTTCGCTATTACTAGTTCTAATTAGACGATACGTCCCGCGGACTTATCTAGATGTATACGCGCGGATGTATAAGATACAAATCAACGTGGCGGCCGGTGTCGATTCGTGCGATTCATCTTCGAGGAATCAGCGGAGCCGAGCTCGCGAACGCCGAGTGCCGCGGGACATTACAAACTGGCTGGTGATGATAATGAATAGAAGAAGTACGCAAAGACGCGTAGCGGTGTTTCATCGGCGGTTCCTGGGGTCTGTTCGAGCAAATAAACGATAAATATTAATTGAAATCGGCGAGATAAAACAAATGAATCCTTTTGCTACCGGGACGGACGCCGGTCACGAGCCAGCCCGCTTTCAGGAGAAAAAAAGGAGAGCAAAAAACATACAAAGAAGGAAGCACAGCGAGGGAGGCGATTGAAAGAGAGAAGAAGAGGTAGGTATATATGTAGAGGTACGCGGAATCGTGGCTCGAATCGCGAAGAGAAGCGAGACGGAGTGTGTTCGACGAAAGGAGAAACGTTACTCGCGAAAAGAGACCGAACGGTCGAGTGGGAGAGAGAAGTTTGCTCGGTCAGGTAGAACGACGCGGCGGCGGCTTCGACCAGTTGATTTATATAGAATCATATCTCCATCTGAATGTCTTCATTTTTAACGCACGACCGCGCTATCGTTCCCTTTCGCCGAAGTTCGCGCAGCAGCTCCGTTTCGGATGGCGTGTTCCCGTCCCGCTCTGGCGCACGATCGAGAGGATTCACCGACGCGCGGACAGAGAAGCAACCGATGAAATGTGAAAAAAGAAGGGAAAAGAGATGTTCGCGCTCTACGGACCTTCGGGCCTGGCGAATTTCACCGACGCCCGCTCGACGGTGGTCCTTACGGTTTAATTTCTCCGGCCTCGCTACTTCTCTGTCTTTCCCCTGGCCTCCTTCGCTTCTTTTCTCGTCTGTTTTTCTTACCCGTCTCCTCTGTGACTTCCTCGAGCGCTCGACCCCGATGCGTGGTAAACGTCATCGCATTTAATACATGCACACTGATCGCCTCGGAGAGATTTGTTCGCGTTATGCCCGATGTTATGGGCATTTTGCACGGGACGTCGATCGAACCAACGATACGCTCGTACACAGGATGATTTCGTGGCACCGGCGCGTGGAGAATCGCGATTCGATATTTTCGGCAGTTAAACGAGCTTTAAAAGGATGAAGTTAGGTCACTCTCGTCGCAAATGTGAAAGAAACCGACCGTACTGCAATTTCTACCGACCGTTTCCTCTTTCGAACTTCTTTAAACCGCTTCTTTAAAGTACAGCGTTTCTTCGATAGCCTCGAAACGACTATACCCTACCAACCAACAACATCTAGCGCAATGAATTTCGCTTCCGGTGGAGAAAGATATCCTCTTCGATGACTCATGAACTCGTCCAGCTTGCTCTCTCGACGAGTCGATCGAAGCAGACGTGACGAAGGGTTAGACGAGTCTCTATCGAGGTATCGTCTGAACTCTAGAGAGTCTACGACGATCCTTTTTGCTCGCGTCGTGTCTGGAGGGTACTCGTAACGGACCCTGACGACTTCTTTCGTACGATGACCAGCGATTCTCGACAGGCTGCGTGCTGACGATTGCCTTCGATCCCATTTCCGACACACCCTCGCGTCGTTACGAGAAGATATTCATCCTTACTCGTAGCCGCGGATCATCGATGATGTATGCGTTCCAAGCATGCCGGCGGTGCTCGCGTTTACGAAGCAACGGTGCTCTATCGTGACACAGGTATCGTACAGGAAACGGCCGAGGCAGCGTGTTATGTGGTTTAGAAAACGGGGTGAGTCGCGTGATGGAACGTTGCGAGCATAAACATCGATGGGATAAAAGCAGGAGGAGTGCCGATGGTATTTCGATGATGATCTTTATTCGGAGGCTATTCGGAGATGATGTCTGTTTTGCATGCTCGCTATGTAGCACCTTGTGTACGTTGTGTAATAGGCGGATCGGACTTTCGTCGGAGCAATCGAACGCGATTAGAACGTCGAATCATGGATCGGAGTATATAATGTGTGTGGTATATAGAGATGTATGCTTGCACCGTTTTTACGTTGCTCGTGTACGCGGTTTTGTTTCAGAGGGAAATCCTGATAAGACCGTAGATACAGTTTAACCGCAATGTGTAACGTTACCTGATATCTAAACGTTATAGAAGGTTCTAATACAAGATACGGAAACTACGGTAACCGAACTCGCAGCATACTGCCGCTATCCTTTTCATTTTTATATTTCACCAACTCTACTTACGCGTCGAATAGCACAATCAACGAAGCCATCGTTTATCTAATCATCGCGGTTCAACACACGCTGACCGTGTACTGATCAAACGATGTGCGATATGTTCTTCTCGATGCATTCCCAACCAACGTCCAAATGGAAGATCTTTCAGAGCCGTTCGCCAGGCAAGAAACATAGAAACATTCGCGATACATCATCAATCCCATTAGTTCGCAATTACATAAGTGTCCTCTCATCGAGTGCCGCCACGCAGCTCCGCGATGATAAATTCCACCGTCTCTCGCTCGTTGGAGCGCGCAGGTGCGGAGTTTCGTACCGTAAGATTCTCTCTCCTTCGAGTCGCGCACGCTAAGAGAACTTTCATTTCTCGGCTGCCTGTTCTCTCTTTTATTATCGTTCGCCTTTCATCCCCGCGATATCGCGCGGCCGGTAATAACGCATGTTGAAACAGCGTACAGTAAGGTACCGGACACAGGGACCGTTGACTGGACGCGCTGCAGTTTTGCTTTACGACGCGGCTGACTGACATTTAATGCCGAATGGCGCCCTTTAGCGCCTTTACCGCCCGTGAACGCTTTGACCCGGGGCTGCCACCAGCTAATTCTTCGCAGATTTCGCCGCGAGTCCTCCGCCTCGCAATTTTCATCTTCTCGTCGCCATCGAGGCGGAAGAAACGTGATTCGTCTATGCGAGAAAATTTCTTCCAAAGGAAAGAAAAGAATTAAAGGACCCGATGGATAATTGATATAAATGCATTTTTTCATCTGTAATCTATCTTTTCTCAAACTCGAAAGTTAATAATAAGCATGTTGTTTAACGAAGAATAATTTTTAATACATATGTATATTTGCAGCAGTTGAATATGAGATGTGGTTGCAAGATGAAGTGTTATTGCATGTCGTAAGGATGGTTTTATAATGTGGCATAAGAAGGTAGGCTTGATAACTTCATCAAGCTTGTGTATTCAAAAAAGGTATAACAGATGTGTCAAGTGACACTTCTGAGTTCCCCGGTTTGAGAAACTTTCCCCAATGTTGCATAACACGGAACATTTGTGTGAGATAGACTATCCATATACATACGTCGTAGATATTTCTATGGAGTCCACGGTTTATGAAGTATCTTCGACTGCTATATTCCAATGGCGATTCTTCTAAAAGAGGTTAAGATATTCCGTCTATGGATACGAAAAAATTAATAATTGTTATCTAAAAATCAATTTCCAATGGACTTCCATTGCCTTTCGCTCATATCAATGGTACGTTTATCCGTCGTAAGAAATCAAAATTATTATCGGTCGAAGAGGAAGCCAGTGCGTCGTACGATCGGCACTTACTCTCACCAAGATCTATCCAACGCGCGCGGCACTGAAATTTATTGCAGGAACCGTAGGACACAGGGGGATTGAGAAAATTAGCGTACCGGACGAGGAATTCCTGACACCAGGCTGCGAAACGAGACAAAAAACAATACGAGAACTTAAATACAGGCGTTTTTCTGAGCCTCCATTCGCTGGGAGAAATACAGCCTGCGTTAACCGGGACGTTTATAGCGCCGTGAACAGAGCCACATTGCCGCGATTTGCAAATATCTTACGCAAAAGGGCGTGACCAGGGCTCACGATATTCCGGACCATCAGAAAACACAACTTTCGGCTACGTTTAATGTCCCGGCTATCGAAAGCATCCCACAATCTGCGACGAACGTCTCGCACACCTGACGTCTACCGCAACGAACACGTGTACCGACACGTTCGATGGTTTATCCAGCGCGATTAAACCTTATTTATCCGACGATTATCGACGCGGATGCTTACTTTGTGCCAGGGTTATTAAAATTCCAAATATCGCTACACCGTTATTCCGGTTATTTTTTACATTATCCTTCGGCGGTACTCAGTTGCAATTTCCAGGTGTAAATACACGAACAAATGGCGAATGAATAATCGAAATTTCACGCGTTTATACATTTTACTTAGGTACGTTCGTATCTTTTTCACGATTTTACATTTTTTTACATCATGACTTATCTCGACTGCTTTTAGCGCTTATTGATGATATTGACACGTAATGTATTTTACCGATAGGGAAGTTGTTTCGTATGGCAGATTCATACAGATAGGCTGTATCGTTTGGATGCCGGGTTGGATATACGTAGTTACTTACTTCCCAGATTGGATATCTAATTTGTACCTGGCTAACTCGATTTCATGCTGTTCGACAACAGTCGGTTAGCGTCTATTTTCAGCCGCGAGTTGGCTACATAGCGACGCGTATAAACTTGCGCGAAGTACCAGCAAATACGTCACGGGGTCCCTTCAGCCAATGAATACATTGACCTCTGTGAAAGGACTGATCAGATCCTTGTTCCACGCTTGCTGATACTCGCGCTTCAATTTCAACCTTTAAATGGCCTATTAATTCGTGAATTCCATTCTTGAACTCGAGAAACTCTCGTAAATTCCATTTAGTTGCGTTATCAGAAAAATGTCTGGAAAGGGTAAATTGGGAAATACTTGGGTAAAGGGGAAATGCTTTAAAAAAAAATTGAAGATTTTTTACTGAAGTTGTACATACATATAACTTAATCGAAGCGACGATTAAAATGGAGGAAAGTGTTAATTGGTTACCCGAAACCAATTAAAAGTTACGCGTGGCAATTAATACGAAACGCAGAGAGAATTCCGAAGGGTAAAATAATCGGAGTCGATTTTAATTACGACGACGTGTATGGCTCCTTGTAACCGTGTTTCCACGATAGCGACCCGTGAGTTATCGGACGTTTATGGCGGTGTCCGTTATTCGATTTTATGCTAGGGCCCAATGGTAATAACAATTACGATGCCAAAGGTGGTCGGTGCGGTGTCGTAGCTGACTATGCATAGTGGCGGTTCTATCTCTGCTGCTCCTTCAGCAGGATTTGATGCAAATACTGATCGAACGGACGCGCGTTAATCATTGTGTCACATTCTGTGATCTATTGATTCATTGAGAAGCACGCGTTGTTTACGATGCGTTTTTAGTGAGTATCTAATTTATAAATTCTAAGGATGATAATATATGGTCTATGTAAGATTTACAAGTTATGAGACATTCATCGAAGAAATTATTCTATGCACTTACTCTCAGCGTCATTTAAGACTGATAAATTCTCAGTTAATTATCAGCGACATTCAGGACTTTAACCCAGGAAGCCAGAGGTTTATCACATCACGACCCTCAAGAGCTACGATATTTGTTGTTTACTTTCAAGAATAAGATAAGCGACGCACCTGTTGAATGGATATAAGACTCATAAGTCACTACCAATTATCAACCATTTCCCTTGAAAATCATCCCCATTAATCTCCGCAAAACCAGGTGTACGCTCAAAGAAGAGTCATTATCGTCGTGAAACCTGCAGCTAAAGAAAATCAACCGAAAACTTACGCGGACAGATGGAACGGTGCGGTCGGACCTCGAGTCCGTCTCCGTTTGCAATGTTTCTCGCGACGAATGAATCTCAGTCCGCGGATAACTCATAAAGCAGGCTCGTTTATTTCATCGAAGCCCCTTTGCGGAGCCGGCTCGTTGCTCGGTTGGCCGGCCACGTCCTCCTAGGGACCTCTACGCGACTGAGTAACGACATTTTCGAAATATGTAGGTGCTCGTCCTTTTTGTTGGACGAAAGTACAAAGTCTCGAACGCGAAGGAGAAAAAGAGAGAAAGAGAGAGTTTCTCGCGTAGGGCTTCTCGAGCACGCAATGATCGCCGATGGCGCTCGCGCTCGAGCGTTTCTACATAGAGGAGGACAACACGGGGAACGTGCACCTGCAGCCCAACATGGGAATCCCTGGAATTCCTCGATCAACCGGCCACGTTCTTCGGTACGATAGATGCAAAGCGAGCCTTGTCGTCGATAAACGACAACGTCCCGCGCCTGTGAAAGACGCCGGTTGTTTAATTTATACGGAATACGTAGAAGGGTTGCGGGAAGAGGACCAATGGACGACGATTACGCATCGAAATTTATCGACATCGCGATTTTATGATCGTCCTGACTCGTTAGCGACACGGTTCCAACATACAAATTTTGAAGAATGAATCGCGAATCGTTCTAACCGGTCGAGAATCCTGCATCGATTACTACAATATTTTTCTTTTTTCATCGACGGTCCGAGTATAGGAATGGTAGAGAATTTGGGTGTAAGTATTGGCTATTTGAACGAGAGTAAAATAGCAGACGAGATAAGAAGATTATGAAATGAACTGTGAAATAAGGATGATTCTATATATAATCTCAGGTTGTTCAGATCTCAATTTCTCAGCAATTCTTGATAGATTTTGAATCTTCAAAATTTCAGTAAGGCTTTAACTCCTTAACCTACAACTACGGGCATAGCCCGTAGTACGATGATCGGACCAAACGTAAATATTACGGGCATAGCTCGTAGTACGATGATCGGGCCAAATATAATATATAATATAATATATAATAGCTTGTTTACGTTTTGGACCCAAAATTCTCGAACGTAAATCGTAGGTTAAGGGATTAAAGTCTCAGAAGTCTTGGAAAACTCGATAGGTCCCAAAAATCTTGAAAGTATTAAAAAGTTTAGAAAGTTTTCGAAGTCACGTATTCGATAGGATTCGAAGTGTTTCGAAGTACGATCGGTAGTGATACGTTCGTAGAAACGTTTCTTCACGTTTCGAATATTTTGAATAACCGTTCAACGACATAGGTGGTGTGTGCAATTTCAATTGCATGGCATTTTACGAAGCGAATATATACACTTGCGTCACGACAGTTCCCATACGTATCGAAATCCCGTTGGGAAACAGTATACGTACGCACCTGCGACCTACTACGGTCCCTCCATGAAATTCCTTCGGTGACAAACGGCTTAGCGTGAGAGCAATGCCGGCGTAATATATAATTGCTCTTCCGGAAACGAGACGGTATTAACGAGACGCATAGAAATCGTCTAAACCCGGCGCAGAGTTTCCCGTTCGTTAGAAAGACGAGCTTACCCCTGAAGAAAAACGAACGACACTAATCATCGAATTACTTAGCACTTCCATTACTGTCTGTATCCTTACGATCGTTCTTTTACATTCCCTCTTTCTATGATTTATATTTCATTCTATACGTATGTTATTTCCATAATTTGATATTCTGGCATAGAAATCATTTTCTATCCTATTTAAAATCCCTTAAAATCATTAAAATTCAAATTATTTAAATAACTAATATAAACTACTGATACAATTGTCGCGTCTAATATTCGACAAAATAATTTAGAATATATCCATTCACTTAGACAATGAAGAGAACCGTATAGACCCAAATAGCGAAAGAATAAATCACTAATCATGTCAGTGATCCACGACCACCCTCGGGTAGCCGACTTGGTCTCTCGATAATCATCAATCCAGATCCGATCTTGAGCCACCTTTCCAGTAACCGCTCGAAGCAAAAAAAGACACGTCCTTAACCAAACATTCCCCATTCCCAATCATTTTCATATTTCTTCTCGTCCGGTGTCAGGATCGAGCACAATTCGGAATAACCAAAGAAACGATATGGTCGGCGTTTAGGCTCACGCACGATCTGGATAAGTTCACGGTGAAAGGATCGACCACCGGTGCAGGACAAGCAACCGTGTCCGTAGAAAACAGCTGAATTCCTGGGATAAGATAAAATAAGGGCTGGATAATCTAACACGGCCCTTCTCGTATTCCGATGGTTCAATTTCTCGGTGTCGCGGTCGAGCGGTACACGCTCGATCTCGCCGATTCCGGTTACGTCCGTTTAGCATACGTTCGAATCGTGTTATCATGGTATCGAGAATGCGTCTCTCGCGGCTTGGAATTCGCGGCGAGCGACTATGTGGGAGTGAAACCGCCCAGTGAAAAGAAACGACAGAGGAGTTGTCGCGTACCGGAATCGTTTAAGCGAAGTGGCGGCGTGTCCGTTTCTTAACTGATATCCGATATGGCTTCTGCGAACGCGTTCGATCGATAGAAAGAGAGAAAGTCAGGTGTTTGATGGTATAGCTCGCGAGAAATGCAGTTTGGAATGATTGTGCGTTTGCGTATATTTCGTATTAAGTAAAGGCGTCGATGAAAATGTAGTGCAAGTACATTCCCCCAAAAAACGAAATAAATGTTGGAAACGATTCTTAAAATCTGTATCAGATCTGTACGAAAAGTTTGTAATCGCTACAGAGAAAAACTATTTTATCAAATTTTTATCAAAATCTGTTAAAACGAAGGAAAGATCTTGTCACTCGTACCACGGATAACCACATGCACACCTTTGAGCAATCATCTTCCCGCATTATGCGATGACAGTGCCGCCTCGCGAATGAACAGAGGAAATGGTTTCAGTGTCATTAAGGCGGCAGATAAAAGTCTGTTCTGTAATGTCAAGGAAGAAGCACGTTTGTTGGTATACAGTAGACAGAATGGCGTAGTTGATTAGAGTGCGGAGCGGGTTTTCGAGGAAGTTGACGAGAGAGAATATGGGACAGGTTTGCCGAGGCGTTCGTGGAATCAATTAAGTCTCGTCAACGCCCAGGATCCACTTAATTAGAAGCACTTGCTGTTTTTGTCGGTACTTGGTTAATTAAGATTCGCAAACAGTGTTTCACCCTTTAATGGTCTGGGCACGAGAACTCGAAGCACGTCGCGAACGTCGTTAGTTTGAAGCGGAACGTTGTGGCTGAAATTTATTTATTAACGAAAACCATCTTACTTTAATCATCCGACGGTCAATCCTAAAGGTTTCTAAGAATAACTACTCATAAAGTACTAAGTAAGACTCGTGGTTAATGGCACGAGGGGCTCATAGTAAAACATGTACGCGGCTTCAACCACCATTCATCCTTCGACAGATGCACTTCAACGGTCGAGAATCATCCGTCGTATAGAACCAGCACTCGGATCTTCCCTGCCGGCCACGAAGGTCGAGGATTTTGCTGGAAGAATCCCGGAATGCCCCACCAACACTTCGATCTTTATAGTCGATCCACGAACACGCGTTTATTGTGTATCGGCAGTAGCCGTGCAGTCGGGGGTGACAATGCTTCGTGTTTAAATGGACGACTCGAGTGCTCGCGATCGTCTCGAACAAGATACAATACCACGGAATAGATAATACTCAATCATAGTGGAGGCTCAATGCCACGGGAGCTCATAATAGCCTTAATGCAAACGGTGAATAGGCCTCGTTGCTTGCGCAACCGACTCTCCACGCGTCCACTTCCTCCGCTGACTTCTCCATTCCTCTTTCGATGTGTACATATTTCTCTGTAAATCTTTTCTTCTCTCCTCGAGAAGACTACTCTTTCGGTCTCCTCCTTTCCTTCTTCGTTCTCCATATCTCGTTGCTGTCCCTCGTCATTGAAAACACCCGAGAGCAGACCCGTCGGTTCCATCTCGGTCTACCGTTCAACTCGATGGTCGACGTATGTCCCTGTACGTTTCGTCGAGCAACGAACGCGCGTCGTTCTTGCCTTTGGATGAGAAAGGAAGACAGGGAGATCCAGAAGAACGTATAGTTAGGTCGATTGTTCGGATGAAGGTATTGTCGGTCGGTGTATTTTTGTTTCTCGTAATGAACTATTGATCGCGAGAACCGGCGATCCTTTCACGCCGCCACGAGGCAGCGTTCGTTCGGCTCGTCTTCGCTCGTCGCCGCGCCAGCCACGGGGAGATCGCCTTCCAGAGTACGATCCAGAAGAGGCTCGATGCCAGGAAGAGAGAGGAAAGGAGAGAAAAGGAAAAGAGTGGGCGCGCGCATTCACGGATCATTACGCGACAGTGACGAATTATAACGACGCGACCGTAATGCGTCTCCTTGTACAGCGGGTAGCGTTTTTGCCACCGGGATACTGGGATCGATAGAAGATCGAGAGGGACGGAGACCGGGAGCAGAGAGGACCACGATGGGGATACCGAGAGGAGAGGAGAGGCAGCCACGGTAGTGCATCTTGTCTCGTAAACCTGTTCCTCTTTTCGCCGCTCGGAAACCGCTTTTATTTACGAGTGCCTCGCGTGCCGCGGAATTTCGAATTCGTTCACGGCTACCGAGTCGCGGATCGATGCCTCTAGCTGCCGTGCCCACCTTCCAGGATCGCCTATACTGGGTGTGTCTTGGGCTATGGTTTCGGCGGATGCGTGTTCCGACGAACTATCATTCCGACGAATGAAACGCATACACTCGCAAGAATCTACTTTCATATCGAATTGTTTTGACGTATTCAACATAATCGAACGTTCATAATAATCTTAGACGTTCATCGACTATGTGGATCGTGTCCACAAGAGATGCCACAGAAGATAATCGATCGCAAAATGTAGCTTACTTCCATGACTAATTCCGAGTCATTTAATACCAAACGTTATACGTATTGTCTAAAATATGTCCATTGGAGTCAACCACACGATTTTATCTCCCAACAAATCGACTTTACGAGCTTCCTTCCAAACGCCTGACCCTCGAACAGGTTTGTACAGTGTTTGATGGTTTTGACGCAAAACGGTCCCGAGATTACGTGATCGATAGGATGAGCGGAGATCGCGCGCGATCATAAATTATCATTGCTTAGCCGTTGTTCGGAGCCGCGGTTCCCACGTGGTAATGAGACAAGCGTTTCTTTCTCTTTCTCTCTCTCTCTCCCTCTCTCGTCGAAGCTTTTTCTCCTCCACTGTCTCGCGGCGACTCAGGACGATTTCGTTCTATCGGGGCAGCAGTCGGTGAAACGAGCGATAATATATTACCGGTTGATCTGATCGTTGGCTGTCATTTGCGCCGGACGGCTCGGGGATTAATTAGCTCTACCAATGCTTCGAGATCTCATTCGAACGACTCCCGTGCCTCGATACTTTCCTTCGTCTTCTTCTTTTACCTCTCTTCTACCATTCGAGATCCGTCTTTCTTCGTTGTTCCTCACCGATCGTACCTGCTCGACGGTTCTTTCGAGAGAACGACTCGAGAGAGCTGGCTCGATCTCGTCTCGACATATCGGAACGTCCGCGCGGTGGAACGCGCGTGCCTGATCGTCGTTTAGATTCGCCGTTGACTTGACTCGCGGTACCACGGTGCATCGTTTCCGCGCGGATGACAAAGAAACGGCCGATGCGCTTGCTCGTAATTCAGTTTACTTGCGGTCGCGACCGCGTGATTTGCGAGCGGCGAAGAACGCGTATCGAAACGATGTAGCCGGTAGCCTATCATAGGCACCTTCGTTGCTCTCGCGCTGAATCTATAATTTTCCAGTATTCCAGTATCGTGTCATTTAAGAAATTTACTGTTAAAATATTTGAAATATCTTGAAACTTAAAATACAATATACATAAAGGCGTCTGTCAATGTGTCTTAAGAAAATTTTATAAATAAGCATCGGAGCAACGATGTTTTCTCTGCAGAATTTCATCTTCTCCGCATCATGAATCCTCCGCATTCCAAAGCAACGTCTCCACGAGCTCCTTTTCACGCGGAATCACATCGCAATCTTCTGCTCGCCGATCTCTAGAATTCCGTTGGGTTCGGCGATCTAGGCGGCGATTCTCACACGTTCTTCGAATAATCTCGATCCACGGTGTTCCGCACGTCCATCGCGGTAGGACAGGCGAACGGAGCGCTTGACCAGGCCAGGATCCGAAGGGAGTCCGGACGACAAACGTAGCGGCTAAAGTTACCAGCTACCGAGCCGTTAATTCGTCTCGATCGAGTGCTTAGATAAATCGACACGTTCTCCGGTTGGACGCGGTCGAGCGTGGCCGCGGTCTCTCGGGGACCTTCTCCGTTCCTCACGGCCTGCACCCACTCAACCCTCCTTGCCTCGCCACCTAAACCAAAGCCTATATGCCTGGCTGACGACCAGTGACTGCTGAACGCCGACCTTCCTCGATAAGACATCTGATATCCGGTTAATGCCGAAGATAAATAACAATTATTTTATAATTAAGCGACTGACCGAGTGGGTAGTAAATACACGTCCGTACGCTGGAACACCTCCCCGCAACTTGACACCGACTGTTGCCGCTCATTCATAAGACGTGAGAGCGACATCGATCAAGCTTGCCTAGTTGGCCGGATCGCAGCGATGGGCTGGATTACGGCCGACTCCAAGGACTACGGTGCTTGTGACCTCGCGTCTACGTTCCTGATTGTCCGTGGAGTGCGCTGATTTCGTGTAAACGTCCGCCAGGTGTTAAGCGGAGGCTACAAATGGCAGATCGTAAGGACGATTGCTACGTTTTCGTGCGGTCAGCTTTGCTTGCGATTTAATCAATTCTGAGTCAATTACGCATGACTATAAAAAATCAGTAAAAGTAATAAAAAGACGAGCTCCCGCTTTCGCTCTGGAACTAACTCGAGTTCCTCAGGAATTCCGTTAAAACAGATTTAATCGAACGTTCGTACGAACAGTGCCATTTTCCATCGCAACCCAGCCGACAGTAAACGCATCGAGATATTTATCGAGCGCGGGCTGCGTTTGAGGTCGTCAACAAGAAGCAAACGACGTAGTGCGCAGCATTTTCGCGTGAATTACCAGCGAACGATCGGTGGGTGGACACGAAACCTTGGACCATGGAAATATTCCTGGAATCCCGTGATCGAATGACTGCGCAACAGTTTCGACGCGGTTCAATAGCATATTTCCGGTGTTGAAGATTTGCCCTTTCGTCGTGATGGGATTTGTTAATAGTCGGGAAGCAGCAATTTCATTACGATTCGAGGGATCGCGGCGACGATGCTCGGATTTCTTCCGTGGCCTTTTCCCGTCCTCCGGCTCCCTCTCTCTTCCTCTAAGTCGGTCGGAGCGCATAAAATAAGACTGGCCGGGGCCGTAAAACGGGCCTCCTGCCGTAAGTTACGTCTGCTGTATACGCATAAAGCCATTATATACCTTATACTGTCCTGTAATACGCTATAAAATCCCGCGTTGTATATCTAGGCGCGATATCATCTGGGTTAGGAGCACCCGTAGAGCACACTCTTTGCCTCGTCCTGCTTCTCCGTCTTCTCCTCTCTCGTCCTCTTCCTCTTCGTCTTTCTCGTCGAGCGGCTTCCACGATGCTGGTAGAACGGCCTTCCACGCTAGGAGCGTACAAGCGTCCAAGTACGTACTTACCGGCGCTGTCTCTTTTACTTCGATCGGGATGCCCATTATTTTCGCCCTCGATGGTGAAACCTTTCCGACGGCAAGAAACACCGCCATGGCCATACGTCTCCGATCCGCGGCCGTGTGCGAAACAACCACCACCGTCAACTACACAACCGCCCGAGACCGTTTTCTTCCTTTTTTATCCTGATAATAGCGTTCCCCCCTCGCACGCTCACGCTCGCTTTTTTCGCCGGATCGTAATTATTTCGTTGCCCGCTTTCTTTTTCTCACCGCGATTTTTCACTCGTTATCCCGGAATCTTGATTGCATTTGAACCGCACTCCGCGGTAGATTTACGATGTAACTACTATCGCGTTTTGTTCAGCTATAGGGGATGCAGGATCGCAACGAAGTATCGGTTCAATTCCAATGATCCCGGCGATAAGAAAACGAGAAACGATGCTCGGAGTTTCCTCAATTAGCTTTCTGATTATATATAGCTTCGATCTCGTACTAATTTTTTATCATTATATCTTATATTCCATACTCGCTATAAATATTCTACTCAGCAACGAATTATCTTTGATCCATTTTCGAGGCATCGCGAAGAAGTCACGCGGGATAATAAACCAGTCGATTTTCGATGCAAATCGCGAAAAGTAACGGCCAAGGCGAGCGGTAAAGCGTACACCGCGAGTAGCAGCGCTGGTTCGCGCGTTCCATCGCGTTCATCGTTGAATCTCGCGTGGATTCGGTTACGCTGCGCTCACGGACGATCGCTTCCGAACGAGATAACGCATGTCCCGGCACGATGAAGCACGACGGGGCATAGGACAGCGAAGGAGGTGTTACATTACGAAACTCCTGAGGCACAGAGTTTACGGGATACGGAAGCCACGTAGTCGCCGGCTACCGAAACCCTCGCGTATTTTCACGTTGGTACGCGCGTTGCTAGAGGGGGACGGTGTCGATTACCGCGCATAACGTGACTCCGCGTATCGACGCCAAAGGCGACGCGTTGTCCAACTTTGTCGACAGAGAGATGATCTTAAAAAAGCTCCTTCTCGAAGAATAAAATCGTCTAGGTCGCTGGTGCGCGAATATATACGCAACTCGAAACCAGTTTGAAGCTCGATTCAAACTGATCCAGCTATCTCGTTTGTTCCGTGCTATCGGGCAAACTTGGGGAACAGGGTGAGGGCTGGTACTCGATAGGTAGGTTTACGAGGTAATTACCGAGGGGTAGATGGAGATATGTGATACACACGCGGTAACTTGGAATCGGTTTGTCGAGGACTATCGCGATATTTCGCTCAAGAGTTGTATAGAGAGTTTGTTGCGTAGCGATAATAACGATGGCGATGCTGAGTAAGGAAAATGAGACTGGTCTCTTTTTATCGTTGCAATAAATCTAGTAATATACCATCGTACGATTACAGATAATTTTGAGGACAAATAACACGACCTAATGAATTTTTATTTATTCTGTAGAACGGCGATAAACGCGACGTTATTAGAGCGTGTTGAACGCGACAACAGCTTAATCCAAACTCAAATGGCTCGATAAAATACATCGGTAACCACTTAGGTGTGGATATAATTCGCAGAGTGGTAACAATTTGTCAACAGGCTCGGCATACAAACGGTCGATCAGCGAGTCAGCGAAGCGCGTCTAGATGAGCATGTTCACGCTCATAGTCTGAGGACATCGAGTAATCGCTCGCGGAGGTAGGATTGGACCACAGGCATAATCGCGATGTGTATACGAGTTGACGCGGAAATTTCGTTCGAAGCTCGCTGGTACGAGCTGTTGGTGGCTCGCGCGAACCGGAGGATCGTTTAATTCGCGGTAAACGCGATCGCTCATCCGGTGTAGCGAGTTTCAAGCCTCGAAGTTTCCGCGAACATGCGAGTAATTATCTCCGACGGATAATCGTCGGCCGCCTATTAACGGCTCACGCGGAACGACGTCTTGAAATTGCAGCTAATACTTTGTACAATATACAATCGCGTTTTACGAGCTACACCTGTAGACCGTTAGCCCCGCCGGCCGGATGAGCTCGGGGAACATCGTTAATTAACAACGTATTACCACGTGATTTCTCGTAATACCGTTTCATTATCGACCAGAGAATCGCAAATTGCGGCCAACTGTGGGAAGTGAATGAAATGTTGAGTGGACTTCGGAACTCCGACGAAAGGTGCGGCAAGGAATTTTGATACAGAATACTTCGGCGAATGCTATGGACACATCTAATAAATGAACGATATGCAGAAGAAAATTATAAGCGCATATTCCATAAAGAGTAATAAGAGGATTTATCATCAATGTAATGTTAAAGGTATTCCGGATCGTTTGAATGTCATTAAAGTCGTGCAAGTGGTATTTAAGACCATTTAGAAGTCATTCAGATCTAATTAATGGAAATCTTCGAGTTAGAGATTACTTAGAGATCGCATCAAGACTATTCAAGGTTATTTAGAAGCCATTGAGGACACAAAGGGTGTTTAAGATCGTTTGAAGCACATTGAGGTCATTTCAACGACATATAAGATCTCTCGAAGGTCATCAAAAGGTGGTCGTTCCAATGTCACTATTATGCAACTTGTAATGCAATTACACGTATACCATACGCAATCGCTCACCAAATAACAGACCTCTTCTTAGAGATTCCTGCGATTTGACGTATCGCGTCTGTTTATAATTGCGACTGTGGTACTTACGAGCATTTAATTTGTACTGGAACGCCCACGTAGAACTGTACAATGGATCACGAGGCATCTAGAACTTGCGTGTACGCGCCACGGGAAACATAGAAACCGAATAGACGCGGATAGTTGATTGCCAACAAGCGGAGAACGCATGGTCCTCGCGCGAACAGCGCGCGTTGCCGCGGTGTGTAGCGATCGCTCATCGGCCAGCTCCAGGACCACCGTGAATCGCCGTCGTAACGGATACGTGTAATCCGCGAAAGAACTTTTCTTTGGCGGCCACGACACCCCGCACAGGACAAATTGCACCATTCCCTTCTCGCCCTTCCCTTCACCCTCGTCCTACGTTTATCTCCGCGGTGGCTACGAATAACGTTACGGCGGTAATCCAATTTGTACGCGATGCAGTCGCGCAGCGGGAAACCCATTGACGCGCGGCTTAAAGGTTCACCAAGCCGAGGGAATCTGTTCGCTGGACAACAAGTTCGCCGCTTTGACCGGGCCGTGTTCGAAAATCAATCACGCGGCTAGCAGACATGCGACTACTTACGCGGCTGATAGTGCTGGCACAATGGTCATTCATTCTTAACGGAACGATATGCGGGATTAAAGGTGAATCGCTATAGTTTTTATACACGCTTTTTCGATTTGTATGTCTGCAATCTGACTGCGAATTGACTCGTACTGCAACATTATTTACGATTCGCACTGTAACATTAACGAAAATTTGTGTAGTACCAATTTTATCGAGGTTCGTCATTTAGTTTCTGAAGATTTAAACACTAGTCGTGCACTCTGATACTAAAGCCAAAGAATTTTCAGAAAATCGATCAGGTCGATTCAATTACTTTCGAGCGGTTCGTACGTGTGGCTCGATCGTGGTATAAAACTTATTTTGTTAACATACGGTAAATATGCGATAGTGAGAAATAGATGAGCAATCAACACTTTGGAAAATATATCCACGATATAATTTCTTTCCGTTTAAGCTTTTCTAGGTTCTCGAAGTAGAAGAAATGTCATGAGTTCTCTGAAGCAATTAAAAGTATCCGTATAATAATAGGTTCTATATCAATCAAACCTTCTTCGTTCGTTCCTTTTATCCGTTAACTCGCATGAGATGGATAACTAAAATGCTCAGAATCATTCCTCAAAGGCGGACAGTAATTATAATCAGATACTTATGGAATGATATCTTGATACACGAAGCGCTGCTACAAATTAATCTACCAATTAGTATGTACGTTCAGTTCATCCTATACCGGCAAAAACTAGCCAGGCTTAATAACAGGCTACCCGGAATCGCATTTAAAGTAGTACGTACGCGATCTAATCCTAAGTGAAACAATTTCTCTAAGCTCGTTCACTCTGACTACTCATCACGTGCATATCCGTGCATCGTCCACGTTGGAAGAAACAAACCGCCCAGAAGTCGTCTTATCCGGGATGCCAATTAACCGACGTTCATTCCGATACACGGGAAAACCGAATAACGGAGATCGGCGGGATAACGCGATTCATGATACCCGCTTGCAGGAATTTTGCAATACTCGCGCTTCGATACCGCGATATCTCGCTGCGTAACCGTTGTACGCGAATGCTTCTACGCTTGTGATGCGTCTTCGTAAAAATGAGTATTCTATCAGGCGATATTTCAACTATACGTCGAGTTGGACTCGATGCGAACGAATACTGTTTTCGTATATGTTTGACGACACAAGGTTTTCTATTAGCAATTATTCATTGAGAAAATTTTCCATTATAAAATTCAAACGCTGTATCTAAGTGTGTGATATTTCTTCTGTACTTACCCCAGATGAACTTATATATCCAATTTTGTGTGGAACGATTTTCATTTTAATTCTTTCGCAAACACCCACTTGCGTGTATTTTCCTACGTTCAACTGTTTGCACACTCGCGTGATAAAATTCACTGCATCGAACTTTGTTTCTTAGCAACTTGATAACGAGCAAAAATTCGCAATTTCCACAAAATACGATAATGTCGCGGTTGACGCCCCGTTGCAGATATCGTAACAGGTTCTCACGGCGTAGCGGTTACGAACGAATTCTAAATTAATTCGAACAATGCCACGAGGCAACGCGGTGTTCCTGGCCGGTTGCCGGTCAGCCGGATAACGACCCTCGTTTCCCCGAGGCGCAGCCGGCCGTTCTGCTCGATTTCAGAGCGTAAACCGTGTAGAGGTGTCGGTCGTATCCATAACGAACAATTCACGATGAAAATAACTCTGCGATGTAGTACAATGGAGCCCCCGTGCGCGCCAACCGCGAGGAGACAGAGAGGCCATGTATGGTGAACGATGGTGTGGCAGGTAGGTACCTTGCTTCACCGAGCCCCCTATAGAGAAAAGGAAAGAAGAGAAAAAGACAAGCTGGCTTGAGAGAAAAGTCCCTCCCTCGAGCTGTTCCGCGTGAAACCAACGGCTTCCATTCGCCGTTGAACTTCCGAGTCATCGTCGATTTAACAATTAATTATCGTATAATTGAACGGCGAAGAAAGTGTTTGGATGGAAATGATTCCATTCAGAGAATTATTAGAAAATTCACGGTCTGCATCCTTGATAATCGACTACCAGATACATGCTTTATGATAAAATTACAAAGATAAAAAGGTTTCGAGCACGTTGTAGCTTCGTTGTCGGGCTTTCGACGAACCGTATCGTAAGCAGAAAGATCCGATCCCATCTAATCGCACCAAGTTTGATCTTAACTTCGATGAGATTACCGAACGAGGCACCTCCTTAAAAATACCACACCGAAACACTCATCGGTTTGCTTCGAGAAGAAAAGAAAAACGCATTACGAAACTGACGTAGCTCGTTTCGCTTCGAACCGGTGGAGACAGTCCGGTTGCAACAAACACCAGGCGAGCCAGCCGCATTCGGGGCCTGCATTTATCACGCGTATGACACTCGGTGTACGCTGCAAACGATGTAAGACTAAACGCTACACGCGGCGAGAATTCAGTCCTTGAGACGGTATCTCCTTACCTAATTTCTGTCCTCGACGGAAGCACGACTCTTCAATTACAGAAAGCGATGCTTACCGATATTTGCGTGCACGATCGCCTCGATACAATCGAAAATCGCCATCGTCGAAATATCCTCGATCGACCTACGGACCCCAATAAGCGACCAAACGGCGCTGACAGACGCGTCCTTGGCTCGACGACGAGCAATCGATTTGCCCCGGAGATAATCGTCGTGCGGAGGAGAAAGTCGTGAAAGACCCATTGCTTTCGAACACCCACGATCGATCCGTGAATTTCAAGGCACCCACTGTGGACGATTCAGAACCCCGTATAACGATATTACCGAAAATCGGTGGAGAGCGCGCGCGTCTTGCGACGGTAAAATTCGCGGATCGAGTCGAAAACGGACGGGGTACGCCTCCCGGGGACGAGTGCTTTTACCTCTGGCCGATCGGGGCGCGACGTACCGCGCGCTGACTATAATATCGAATATATTGGATAATGATAAAGCCGCGAGCACGTATACCCTCCGCGCACGGGTGATTGGTTATTAGTTTTGGGACCGCGATACGATCTTAATGGGAATACTTAGGTGGGAGGCTCCGAGACATTGAAGATGATCTATACTCCGACCCGTGTACACGCATCAGGACCGGCTGATAGATCGACCGACCCTATTCGTGGACCCTACCGTGCTTCCTTCACCCTTCTACCCCTCTGATTCCTTTTTTCCACCAACACACCGATGATCCGTAAACTTATGCATGACTACGTACACGCACACATTCGTTGTGCACACTACCGGACACCGTGGTATGGACGACGGTGGTGCGGCAACAGCAACGGACAACGGGCAACGGCAACCCGGCAACAACACAATGCAGCCAACACTGGGACCGATAAGATCGGGATCCGAACTGCTATGTCGAGAACGCCCGCTGGGATCCACGCCTTTTTTGCACGCAACCTCCCGACCGTGGTGCGTACATATATCTGCTACCTCCCCTTGTTCTTCTACCTACGTGGCTCGTTGTTATTATTAGGATAAACGAGGTTTTTCCCCTTTCTCGCAGTTCCGGAACAGGGCCCGATAGAAAAGAGCGCACGGCCAACGCAAAGTCACTTCCTACTACCGGTATGCTACCGGACATCTGCTCCGCTTTCTGCCTTCCCTGCGTTTCCTGATCCCGCATACTCACGCACCCGAAGGATTCTGTAACCCTTTCCTTCTTTATATTTTTTTTTTTTTTTTTGGTCATGCCTGACCGCGTAACAGTAGCTTCGATATACCGTGGAAGTTGAATGGAAGCTAAGGCTGGTCTCGTTCAATCAGACAATAGGAAAAGGAATTGTAACCTGTGAGTTTTTCAATGGGTAGCTCGTGCATGTAGAGGAGCAAGGGTATCAAAAGTCGGACAAGTGTCGAGAAGGTTTCAAGAAAGTGTTATTCTTCCATCTTTTTTTCCCCCGTTGGTTAGACTTTCGTGTTTCGCCGACCTGATCGAGAGTATCGAGAGAGTCGATGAAATAAGAAGGAGAGACACGTAGGTCGGAATATTGGACACGTAGGCTTTTTGCGACCCCTCGTTTCTACAGCGTGGTTCACCGAAATTAGATTAGGTTACTTATGACATCGACGTAACTAAATCACATTCTTCGCGTGTTCGAGTTCTTTGCATGCACCTTTTCCCGTCGTTCGGTTTGATTTATAGACTCGGGATATTCCGCTCCCCATAAGCGGCGCACGGGGAACCAGTTACTCCTTTCGGAGCTATGGCCCACTGGTAACTCGGGCAAAAATAACGATTGTTCCGCTCTTGGATCTCGCTTCGGAGAACTGTCGTTCGGCGCAAACATGAAGTTGTACAAAGACCGTCCGTGCATTGCAATTATACGATCGAATTATTCATTTCTCAATTTACATCGGAACTTGCCTTTCCAATTAAGAAATACGAAGAAAGCAACGATTTCTTAATCAAAGAAAACATGTTGAGAAAGAGAAACTCGTGATGTGCATACATTTGCCATTTAAATATCACTATTTGCATTAACGGTGGAAGCCTTCCGAACTTTTGAAAAAATCAACGTTTTAAATCCACAAAGCCGTCTGACGAGGGGCAAAGTTTGACGATTCGACGGTAGCTCCATGAATCGTAAAACAGGCGTCACAGGCTACGTGGGTGTCGCGTGACGCGCAATTTTGTGTCTAACAAACGTCTGGAATTATTCACTCGCACCAGGCGGCACGTTCTTCGTGATCCACGCTACGAATTCGTCCGACGAGACAGTGCATGCGGCGAACGCGTGACACATCGATGCGTGCATGAACTATAAACGTCGCGCGCGAAAAATACGACAATCGTCGATCTGCATATTCTCCGAGGCATCCGCCCGTCTCGAC
The DNA here is from genome assembly GCF_051014615.1 of Bombus vancouverensis nearcticus. Taxonomy (NCBI): domain Eukaryota; kingdom Metazoa; phylum Arthropoda; class Insecta; order Hymenoptera; family Apidae; genus Bombus; species Bombus vancouverensis. The sequence goes on along the minus strand of NC_134911.1, from coordinate 16,213,973 downwards.
GTCATTGGCCCCTGCATTTACATGTATACGTACGCCATAAACCGACGACGTCTTATGAAGTTGCCTTCGCCGTTGAATGTCCCGCGTTTCTGTCTGTCGAGGAACACAAAATATCGGCTGTTAATGCTTCCTTCATGAATAATTAAAAGAATAATATAAAGAAGCCGTATAGAGAGGTGTATGGTTTAATTTGGACAGAAGCTTTGTTCTTTCGAGAGTTTTGAGTTCGCTGCAGGGGAATTTTAAATGGAACGGATTTTCAGACGAATATTACATATACGGAGCGTAGGCGTGAATAGATTTACGAGCACCAGGTGCGATCGAAACACCGGTTTCAAATACGGAATTTGGTAACCCATTGTGCAACGAAAAGACGGGCTCTTTGAGGTTGTTTTTAACACCATCGTCTTCTTTATACAGTGTTTCGAAATGAAATAAAAACGTATGATACTATCACAGCCTTCAACTTTTCCCGACACGTTCATCGCGAAATCATCTCGATTCACGCTTTGATTTCCAAGAAAACTCGACTTGTCCGAGGGACACGGATCGAAACGCGAGATTTCTCGAGGCTACGAGGCGAAAGATTCACGATTTCAGCTCAAGGAACCGGGAGAGGAGACAGAGAGGGAGCAGAGGACGACGAGGAGGACGTGATGAATCCTCGCGATTAACACGTCACCGTGGAAGAGCGTGTTTAATCAGCGCGCGGAGAAGACGCTGCGGGGCGTCCGCATTCGGACCGTCGGCCCTGTCGTTGCAACCCTTTCAGGCAGGCAGGAACACCCCGCTATAAATAACGGGGCGTTCTCGAGCCACGCGGGGGGATGACGATGGTAATTGTGAGTTACGTCGGTCTTTCCTTTGGGACCTGCTCCTTCGTACGCGTCTCCAACACACCAAAGGTAACGAGACTGATCGAAAGCTCTGCCCCTTTCTTACGTTCTTCTTCCGCGACTCTTAAACGGACCATGAACAGACAACCGCACGCAACATTTCGACTTGGGATTTATGAAGATCACCTTTCGAAAATCGAGAACACTTTTCGCGTGGTTCTTTTTCGGCGGTTCACGCTAGGATAAGTGGGATCAATTTATAAGAATTTATTCAATCAGTAAAATTTCATTTAAAGAAATGGACTTCGTATAAAAGGAGTTCCACCGTATATTCGTACTGTACAGTCCATGTTACGAAACACGAGTAAGATAATTACCTTTCAAGACTATATATCTATATATAAACATTAGAATTACGTAGGCTTAGTTAGCAATAGGGAAAACGCCTACGTATTCCAAAGACAGTAATCAGCCGCTGTGCAAGCTTGCTTAAGAATCAGATAATCTCAGCTTCGAAAAGCGACTCGTAGCGAAAGATTCTATCGTTGTATCCCAGTGACTGCCAATTAACATTTGGTTTGGACGATTTTCTCATAGAAACAGACTGAGCGCATTTCGAAAGTCATAGATCGACCTGATAGAATAGCCTCTGTAACAACCATCGAATTCTCGATCGAAAATCCGCTCGAAGCCGTTGTTTTACACGACTGTTGACGACGCAGCGAGTCATAAGTAAAACAGGTGATACGATCGAGCGTTTCACTCGATCGACTCGCGAAAATCGTCGTCGTGCAGGTGAAAGTTTTCACGGTAGTCGCTGTTGCCTGTGGCGTAATGGCAGTCGCAGACTGAATATCCCTTGAATTCAATAGCGAGAATGCAGTCGCGTGGAACAAGACAAGAGAATACGACCGACGAATAATAACGTGTAACACCGCGCAGTGGCGAGGAAAACAGAGTGGCTGGAAAAACGGGAACGGGAAGAATGGACAATAGATATGCGCAAGAAAAAGCATCGTAACTTCGACGTAACTGCTGAATCACGGGGACTTTGAATGAGCTACGGTAGTCATGACGATATAAGAATCTATTATACAGTCACATCATCGAATCTTTGCGTCGTGTAAGCAGTATCATCGAAAAATGTCGCACATTTGTTACGTATCTCTTGTGATTATTCATAAAACGATAATTCCGTGTTGGATGAGTCAATATGCAAAGCAAAGGAGACAGAATAGGGAATACTGAAAATGTGTCGTTACAATGCGACGAATTTCTCACTTTACAATTCTTAGCGTCAGAACAACTATACGTCGTCGTGCCCTCTATTCAACGATTCGTGAGAATCGTTCCATTTATCAGGGAATTGTTACTCGCGATGGAACCTTGCGATTGTTTACTGCTGCGCCGTAAAAGCCCGCATTCAGGCGGAAAAGTGCGGTATTTATCAACATCGGGGAACAGATCGAATTTAAAGCGTCGATCTTCCCATAAGGGGACGCGCCCGAGAACAACCTAGCCTTGCCAAGATCGGTAACAATAGCCTATTCTCTTCCCTGCGTACGCAGACGAAACTTTCTTCTCTTACGGGTATTCCCGATGTACGACTCGTAGCGTCGTTAATTAATCCCGCAACCTTGGCTCACGCGAGCAAAAAACCAGAAAGCACGAAGCGACAGTACCGTGGGTCGTTCGGTGATCGCCATCGTCCGATCTTCGCGATCTTCGAACTTTCTCTCCTTCTCTCTGTGTCTGTCCTCCGTAGTCCGGCTACCGTGCCTCCACATGCGTGGCCGATGAAAATGGCATCGACGTTATTAATTAATCGAAAGTCGAGCGACGTTGTGGTCGTTCGTGCGCTCTGATCGGCTCCCTCCTTGTTCCGCTGGCACGAAAACCGAGAGACGACGGGCACGGGAATCGACGAGAGGCAATATCTCTGCGATTAAACGCGGTGGCCCTTCGGGACCACCGATCATCTCGGGAACGGGCGGACCTGCGGTTCGCCGGTGAAGTCGTTCGGCAAAAACCGGGCGCTACGCAACACCGGACCCATAAACAGCTTTTTAGGCGATCAGCGTGCGCTTGAATATTCAACGAGCGGATCGTGGCGCGCCGCCGCCGCCGCCGCGGACGGAGCCGCGCGGCAATTAATATTGATTTTATTAAATCGAACTTTTTACACGGGCCTCCACTCTCTGGCCAACTGTCGCGACTGTTTCGCGGCAGCCGAAAGTACGCGCGGATCGCATACCACACGGCTGCCTCGCGGTTTTTCCACGCTTTCGACTTCGCGGATATGGCCTTGCGCGCCTGTGATCACCCCCTTTGTATCGGTGTCGCATTTTTCGGGAAGAGAAATCGGTTGGAGAGGGTACGGGTTTTCAATGCCGGTTCGAGCCTTTTGTCCGTTTTTGTACAACGAGAAATATACGTGTGGACGTCAATTTTGCAAATTGATTCGGTTTTGGCACAGGTACAGTTAAAGATTGCGGTCGCTCGATGTAATTTTGCTGTAAGAATCTCGACGAACGTTAGTACACGTCCGAAATGAATTGGTCGCTCGAGGCCACTTCCTTCATTGTGGACGTTGCAACGGATGCAACGCTGAAGCAATTAAACGGCCAATTTGGCGTATGTCGCTATTAAAACGATCGTAAAGCTGCGGGTTATTATCAGTAATTAAATAGATCTCTGATTGTACCACTGGTTCATTGCAATTTGCCTCGTCTGTGTTATTTTCTTTCTGCACGTTAGGTGCAGGGAAAGAAGTCTGCATTATTAAAACGGCATTAAAATGACTTTTTCTTTGATGATCAATACCTTCGCGGATTCTTTTAAGTGTCGCTCATCGAGCTTTCATGGTACACGGAAAAGGATCAAGGAGAAAAAATCGCAATACAACAACCACGAGCAACGTGTACAATTTTGTGAAACGTTTCCCCTTTTATCGTCTCATACCTGCTGTTTTCAGCTCGGGCCTTAAAGAGGGATCGTTTCCTGGCTCTTCTTTCCTAGAACTGGGTGTCAAGTTATTGCCTGATCTCACTTTTATTACCTCCGCTGTTACGCTGTCGACGTTTCCACGATCATAAGGAACGAAACGTTCTCTTTAGAACACCATAAATCGGACACGTTAACTCAACATCTATCTAACATTTGACTACCGTTTTCCCAGACTGTACGAATTAAATTGTGTCTGAGCACATTTGAATCACTCTACTTGGCACGCGTGATTTCAGTTCGGCATTTGGAAAAAGAAGGACTTCATCTTCTGATAAATAACAAGACAAAAAAGAGAGCGCAATAATACGTATAACGCGATATCAAGGGATTCATTAACAGAAATACAGAATCGAGACAATCGCGAGTCTCCAAGGGCGAAAAGGTGGTTCATTTACTCATCGGAACAAATTTATTTGGCCGGTCCTGGAGGTTGCCGATGATATCCCGACGGAGAACCATGGAAAAGAGACAAAAGCAGGAGGGTGGCGTGATCGGTGGCAGATGCCGTGATCTCAGTAGGACGCCAAGCGGGGCGTCTCAGAAGTGAAGACGTTCGAGTAATTGGCCCTCTGGTTCGATTTCAACCGTTGCATAGCAGCCACGCCAGGAAATCTCGATTCGAGGGTCCACCGACCAGTCCCCTTGGCTCTCGTTACACCACGAGCAGAGGGAACGCGAACACTGTCGGCGGGGAGCTACTGATTACAGAGCCGTCCGCGACTCCCTGCTCTCCTTGCCGCGCGGCTGACCAGCGAGTCTCCGCGCGTCTTTAGTCGTGATCCCAACACTCGCCATCACCTTGTACTCTTGGTACACGTGTTACCTGCCGCGCATAATAAGGCCAGTCGTGCACCCTACTCTCTTTCGCTCCTATTCCCTTTCTTTTCCCAGATAACTCCTTCCTGTTTCTTTCTTTTATCCTTTAATCTTTTTCTTTCTTCTTTTCTCCGGTTGTGGTACAGTTCGCGCAACGTCGAACGATCGAACCGATTCATTCGCTTCTCGGAAGTCACCGAGCGCGACCGCGAGCACAAGCACAACCGCTTCATTGTTTACGACGAACGTCTCGATGATTCTCACGATCCGCGAAGCGGTGAAAGGATAGCCAGGAGTTGCAGATCGTTACCGCGATTCGTTGTTACACGGATGACGGCCGATGAATAGAAATTTTAATCGATTCGGCATTAATTTGATCGGCGCTTTATTCGCGAAATGACGGCGGAGCTCCTAGCCGACAGGGGCACGAGTCATGTAACGTTACATCGATCTGTGGAGAGGCTCGTTAAAACGGCGATTCACCCCGGTCGGAATGCTGACTCGCGGCAGCCAGCCTGCCGCGGAAGGCGTGGATACTGTCACGCTTGCGCGCGACCAAGACAATGACGCGGTGAAAACGACCGAACGCTACCAACCGGGAATCCTTCCTCGTGAAACGTTCTCCAGGTTGAAACGGACACGGAGAAGAGAAGAGACGAGGCAAGTTTCTCTTCCGTTCGTTCGTTCAGTTGGTCGTTTTTGCCACGAGGTCGGTCGAGTTGATGGTTGCAACTCGAGTGACGGAATTTACTCGGCTGCTTAATTACGCGCGTCTTTTCTTGCCGACTCGTTTGCGGAATGTGTTAATTTCACGATAGCGCGCGTTACGGAAGGCGTGGACGTTGTCACGCCTAGACAACAGGAACGCGATGACGAAGTTGAAAACCTTGAATCACCCGCGATGCTATCGGACCGAGGTTCATCGCGTTTCACGCGCCATCCTGTTGCTCGATTTTTCTCGTATAATCGTCGAGAATAATCGCTGTCCTTCTGTGCTGCGTGCGATCGTCGCCGTTGGCTGAGATGCGAGATCCACGCTGTTACGCCTGATCGCCATCATCGTTCCAGGCACCGCGTTCACGTGTGGGTACGTGCGTGTAACGATTTTATTATGTATGCAGCTTTGGTAAAAAATATCCTTTATATTAGCCAAGACTAGTTTCGAGCATCTTTCGTTATAGCTACACTACCGATCGTCTCTATTAATCGCTGTTTAGTATATGCACGTCTACGTCGCTGTGACCATCATGAAGCAACAATTAGGGATGACACACAATCGACCGTGCAATTATCCGACAAATTACGGCGAATTATTGGCAAAGTATAGTCCCATCTCGCGCGACCATCTATGCACAATGCATCGAATCGATGTTTACGACGAAACCGTGGGCGGTTTGCGTTAAAAGCGGTTTCGTATCGCACAATGTGTCACGATTAGAAAAGCGTGGGACGAATGACACAGAATAACGCTTGAATAGATCCGGAACGCGTGTTTAGCTGATCACCTATAGTTCGATCGGTTCGGTATTCATCCGAACGTCTTCCTCGCGTAATCGTCGCGTTGAATAACTCCTTGTCAGCCACTAGAAACGAACCTCGTGAAGCTCTGTTTGCATACACACGCGGCGCATTATCAGCGTGAAATCTCCCTCTCTCTCTCTCTCTTTCTCTCTCTCTCTCTCTCTCTCTCTTGTCTCTTTATATCGTCTTCATCGTCGTTCGTTCGTTGGTACGAACAGAATCCTTCTCGAAGGATGAACACGTTCGCGACAGGAAACGTCGGAGACATCGAGCGGACAGTTTTTCGAGCGATCGACTCGCAGGTGGTTTTCGCGACGTCGCGTGTTCCCGTCGCACGATACCATCTGCGCCACTAATTCCCGACGATTCAGCGAAAGTGACGAGCACTGCTCGTAAATTTACCCGGTAAACCGGGCGGAACGGTTCCATTGGGGACTGGATAGCCGGCTCTCGTGACTTATCCAGCAACCACGAAGAGCAGAGGAGCGAGCGCGCGCGCGTGAGCAAACGCGAAACCACGCTCAAGCGGACAATGGGACCGGCCGAGAGTTGCCACACCGGCCATTGTTTTTGCGCCGCCACGTCGTCGCGCTTTTTACCTGCATTAACGCGAATTGATTTCACGTGAAACTGGCATCGTACACCGTGAACCGAACGGTGAAATCTTGTTCTCGTGCGCCAAAGATGCGCAGCGTACACGTTGCTACTAAGTGACGGACCTTTGATTTGTTGCTTGCTTCTGCCGAATAGAATTGGAGAGCCTGTGTGTTTTGAAATACAGAACGGTATAGTGAGAACAAATACGGAAAGTTTTTGAGCTAATTGAAGCATTCGCCCTTAATTTCTTACTGCAAATCGATCAATGCTCGGATGTTTATGAACGCCATTGTGTGATGGTATATGAAATACAAAAGCCAAAACGATCAGGTCCATTGAAGTTAATCGTTTGATTTATGACAGCTAGACACTAATCGTGTATTGTGATACTATGAGAAACTTTCAGTAAATAAAGTTAATCAGTCTGATTTCCAAATGATTCATACATATTTCAAACATGTCAGATATCGCAATCACGCGCGACAATAAAAACAATGGCCGAACAAGATGCTAATTGTCTAGGATAATTAGCTTGTTTTACCAATTGGGGCGCATACTGGAGCGGTTAGAAGAAGCTCGCGTAAATCAATCAGTCGGTGTACGAGCGTTTCGACGAAGGATAATTGGAGTAGCGACAAGTTGATCAGCGCGGCTTCTTTCTCCGTGTGGCGTGGAATGGAGCGGATCGGATTCTACTCGTTCGATGTACGATCCATGGAGCGGTGTCGGAGCCCTTAGTCATCGACTGGCCGCATCGCGAGCGTGCCTTATGAGGATCAAAAGAAAAGAGTAAGCTTGGTGTTCTGCCACCCTTGCCACCTAATTACTTATTCCAGCGCAATGACCTCGCTGTTACATTCTTGTCCTATCTCCTTCTTTTCGTTCTCTTCTTTTTTTCCGCTCGATAATAGATACTTCTGCCGTTTAAATGATTTTAAACGACGTTTTAAAGACACTAGAGAATATTCGAGTAACAGAGTCATTGGACTATCACGCGGACCGGCAACACGGTATGATTCCAACGCTCATTGCGAATCAACCGGTGGAAATCCGGTGCAACGAACCATTACCGAGAACGAACGAACGAACAGAAAGAACATTGTTGCGAAAATGGATACATCGAGTCGAACAGAACGCGCAACGTTTCGTTCCAACTGCATCGAACGTTGATCGATAAAACTCATCTTTTAAACGTATTCCAACGACTCCATTATTGAGTGGAATATTGCTCATTGTTCTTACATATTCATATGCGATTATCTCGACGCTTGCTCGCAGCGAAGGTGTAGACATTAGAATTACAAAATCCAGGATGCCAGGCGGTTTGAATAGCGACGCGTCATAGGTATCGCTATTCGGCATTGTGTTCAATCAATTGTCGGAGAGATCGACGACTGAGGGGCGAGAGACCGACAGGGTGAAAGGCAGAGAGGGATTCCTCTCGCTACGTCCATCCGTAGCCAGTAATGTTGATTGCGAGGAATCCTGTATCGGCTTCTCTCCTCTCTCTGTTCTCTCGGATTTCGCCGCGGTTCTTGTCGTCGCGCAACTCCGCGTTTCACTGCGCCTCGTCGCCGCTCAAACCGCTCCCGCCAGGATACTCGGCTCCCTTCTTCCGCCACGAATCGAATCGCGATCGGATGTCTGTTACCGATGTCAATCTACCTTTTTGCGCTTCCGTCGGCTCAACGAAAATCGGCCGAGACACGGTGCTGACTCGACGATTCATCCTCGATCGCGGTTCCCACATTTCCTTTTGCCTCTTCCGATTCGCGTGACCGCGAGCTTCCTATCTTCTTTGTCCTCGATTCGACGAATGATTCGATGAACTTTTCTTGAGTTTCAACGATGAATCGGTAGAATCGCTTGATATATGGCTGTAATCGAATATTTTTTCGAATTTCTAAATGTTATTCCGAACGTTGTTTGGGCTGGCGTGAATGCTGAAGGTGGAGATTTCTAATTCCTATATTTAACGGAGTTGACACCCAAGATAGGGAACGTAGATCTTAGTCTTCGTGACATTAGTTACGTGGTGCTTCGTTTCATCCGTCCTTCACCAATCCTTCCGGGTTATCAGGTTCCACTCCAATCAACAGCCTTCGCTAAACACGAAATACAACGCGCTCGTATACAACCAACGCTTAATTTTCAATTTATCGATTAGATCTAAAGATCTGAGATAGAGGAGATTTCGAGATGACGCGCTATGGTTTCCTTCGTTATATTACTAAACATATTGAGATCGTAGTCGCGTCGATAAACTTCTAAATAAAAGGTACATACCACGCGTTCCTGTCATTTACGCCTATTCTCACACTTAATTAACTCGTTACGACTCTCGCAATAAATAGGGATACACGATGAGCATTCCCAGAAAACGTCCCACGATAGTTGTTACGAGTATAGTCGACGTTCGATCGTTTGCCAAATCTGTAAAATCCTTTTGAATAAACCGAGATCCTAATCGCGCGGAGATTAAAAATGACGGGGGATCGAAAAATGGTACAGGTGACCGAAGGTGAACAAATAATTATGCAAATAGGCGAACGATAAGATGGACGAGAAAAAGCGGCGCCGATCAAGCAGCCCATTAATATCTACATTCCTACATTGCTTCGTAGGTTCACAGACTTAATTTTGTCCGAAGAATGAAATTCCAGTATCGAAATTTATGGAGACACGCCAAGTTACAAGAACGCTTTCTACACCGTTTTGTCACGTCTAAGTATGAGCATAAATCTCTGCTACGCTTTTTCTCTATCGCCTCGTACGGTTCCGACGACGCGACGTGTAAAATACCCATTTCCGCTTATCTTCGTGAACAGGTCCGCGAAAAATCACAAGCATTTTCGCGTTTAGATGCTAAACTTCAACTGTCGGCATATAACAGTCTTCTCGATCTGATCTTCGTCGCGTATTTCCTAGAAACGATCGAATCGAGCGAATTCTCGTTTTATTATCGCGATACTGGCAGATCAAAAGGATTCTTGTATAGTATGTCGAGATATACTACGTCTTGATAATTCTTGATCACCCTTTCTTCTATTTGATCTTCCTATTTTTCTCAGTTTGTCCGTTTCCTTCGCCCTATTACACAGCAATATGTAACGTGCTTTTCTCTTTCTTTTCTGGCTTTCTGTTTGCCTGTAACAGTAATTCGTTCATGAGCTTCAGGCTGATGCGCGCACGCTTGCGTCCGCGCGCGCCGGGGTGTTTTATTGCCGTGAACCATCGACATTCTTCCCTCCAGTTCTTCTTTTCTTTCACCCTTTCCGCGACTCTGACCACACTTGCTCTCGACGCGTGCGTGGCCCTCCTTCTTCTGATCCTTCCCCCTCTCAATATCTCACGGTTACGCTCGACTTCTTTTTATCTTCGCTCCCACCTTCCTACGTTGCTTACTCCGTTACCTGTCGAACGAACACCATTCGAAAGTAAATCCATCGATTTTGAAGCTTGACAAAATTACGATTCTTTTTTCTCCTTTCAATAAACGTAGATTTCCGATTCGATGAAACGACATTCGATTCCTTTAGAGATTCGTGACTTCAATTTTCTATACGGACAAAGATTCGTCCGATTTAAATCCTACTTAAAGCAAATTCCCGCGGCGTGCACGGAAAGTCGACTGATCGCCGTGGAGATCTCGCGCGAACCGCTCAGCATGTACACACACCTCGGCGACGAGTTAGAGCGTACTCAAGCCGCAGGGATTACTAGGAAACACCGGTAGTTAATACGAGTCCTTCGCCGATCGTATCGGTAATAGAGGATCTGGCAGGAGGTGTGATAGCACACAGGACTTAACGAAGAGCAAGAAAAGCAGGAAGGAGCGATGTCACGCCGAGACGTTGCTCTTCCCTCGAGACACCTTAGTGCTCGGTGAAACGACCGGCCATGAGGCAAACGACGACGACGACGACGAGAAAGCTCGAGAGGAGGACGAAACAGAGGAAGAGGGAAGCTCGGTTGACGGTACTCGTTATCCCGACTGACTGCCAACTCTCGAGCAGTACTCGTTGCGATATCTTCGCAGATTCGTATCTGGGGTTACAGATCTTGCTTGGCGTTTGCGTACACACACGCGTATACCCGCGATGCTCGTTGATCCGGGAAATCTTTCTGCCTGCGTACCCGCGAACAAACAGGGCGTGGAAGAGAAGTCACTGCTTAAGAAGACACATCGAGCGACTCGTATATGTACTCGGGATGACAAAGAAATAAAGTGCCTCCCACGATCGTTTACTGGTATAGCGAATAATCGATACCGATGTTGATAGAATAAGGCAATAAGTTACGAATCTCCAATTCTATGTACGTATCGTGACCCCAAAAGACGCAGCAGTGAGAGTAGAAGACCTTTGGTCCACACTATGATTCGTTGATTCGTTTGGTAGGTTTTTCGAGCAACCGCGGAGCACAAGCAGCTCTAGACTCTAACTCTTTCTCGGCCCATTCCCCCCGTTTCCACTGGCCCTCTCTGTTCACCTCGTATGCAAACCGGCTTTGCCATCGTGAAAACAAAACGACAAAAGAGAGAGAGAGAAAGATACGAGGAGACGGTGCTTCGAGCCACCAGGAAACAATCCTCCGCCCTCTCCTTTCTTCTCGATCGTCCTCGCCGTTGTCCTCCGTTTCTTCTTCTTCTTTTCCGCTCCCTCCTTCCTTCCTGTTCTCCTGGCTCATCCTCGTCCCGCTTCTCATTCCACCATCCCCGGTTGCTTCTCCTTTTGTACGCGACATCAGCGACGCCGTGCAACATCTACGAGATCGGCGATCTCTCGCCGACGACGACGAAATCGTCCTTTCTTCTTCCTTTTTTTCTTTCCTTCTCCGATCTCGTCTTCCGTGTGGTACAGAGAGGCAGAGAGACCAAACGCAGAGAAGGAAGGCCGTTTCACGGATTCCTTCGAAAACACGGCCGCGACTCCGCTTCGGACCTCCATTACCAGCGCGAGTCCTCGTAACGTCCCCCGAGAGATTCGAGCCAGTGATTTTGATAAGGGCGACACGCTTGTGAAGGATATAATGTATTTAATACGAGAGATCGGCCGGCCGATTAAATTTGAGCCTCTCCTGTTCGCGCGATCTCGCTCTCTCGCGATACCCACAGCGGCAGCTTTATCGCTAGACATATATATTAATTGTCCCAATTTTACGTCACGCTGAATTACAGGCAAACAGGTCGCGATAACCATCGAGAAATATAAGATCGTCGGCTAAACGAATCTTAACGAGTCCTCGAAGCTCGCCTCTGGACGCTTCGCGTAATTAGCCAAATATTTACTCGAATATACTGGTAGCTCGTTTAGTTAAGAACAGCGACAAAAGTCGCGACCGATCCCAACGTTGGACGATTTAATTTTCTCACCGGGTTTTATTTAATTAACCACGGTGTCGATTAACCTCGTGAAAGGTGCGCGACCTAACAAAACGAACCTGGCTCCTACCGTGCCAGCCTTAATAGGGTGGCAGAAGCTACCCCGGCGCTTAATCTCCGCTGACGGTGATGATTAACGAGGCGCGAGCGATCAACGCTCGCGGTCGCACCGTTGCCACACCTGTCGCCTTCGAGCGTTCGCGGGGTTAAGTGGCAAGAACCCACGAGGCGCAACAATCTCGCATTCCTACGGGACCAAAGAGTAGATGCGAACACACGCGAAGATAAATAGACGTAAGACAATGGGGAGGGACCAGTGTTCTTGCGGCGTTCCCTGGGCGGAACACCGAGTTCGCGTGCTTGGAAATTTGCATTCGTTCCACCCCTCGATTCGTTTATAAATCACTCGTCGACCGTGCCCTCGCTCTCGCCCTCCTCGCTGTCCACTGGATATTCCCTTGATATCGCCGCGAGAATTGAAATAACCGCTGATGAGATTTTGCTATTGATAATGGAAATATTGCGCGATACGTCGAAAAGAAAAATTCCAGTCCTTGATAGAATTTTTAAGGACATTAAGAGATCGTTACGTCGCGTATAGCCATTTTTCAAACTTACCTCTAAAAGCGACGAATCTTTCGTTATAGATTTAAGTATATCTGTCCTTTCTATTACTTATCCAAACGCTCACGTTTGATATTCTAACCTCGTAGAAAAATTACATCTCTAATGAAGTTCTGTTGCCTTAACCCGAACTGCATCTGTATTTATCACTTCTGTTATTTCTTTGTCTAATCGCGCCATTCTTAGAAACGCATCCCTAATTACCTGATGATCACTGACCTTGCCTACGCGTCCTGGAGTGATCAGAACAAGACACGCGAGGCTGTTGGGGTTTATCGCGATCGTACGAGCGGCGCGATTACAGCGTTAATGTAAAACACGCGCGGGGGCACGGCCAGGTATTAAAAGCGACGAGTATTATGCTCGGCGCAAGCGACGCTCGACGAACAAGTGGAGGAAGAGGCCGAAGCTTGCGCGGCACAGATGCTCACCGACTGTTCTATAATTTTATAGCGCTCACTTTTATCACAGTCTCTAATTAATGGCCTATAAATTATGCGCGACGAGTCGTTAATGGCCGACGCACACACGACTCCCGCTTGTGTATGGTCGAGGAATCTCTTTCTCGCATACACGATTCTCATGCTACGCGTGAGATTCGCTCGAAAAAATGTCCCCCGATCGAACGACACGAACAATCGCGTTCCCGGTTCGACAGGTGTTTTACACTCGTAAATAATCGATTGTCAAATTGATATGGCGGCTGGACAAATTCGCGGAAGCGACTTTCTTGATTGCGAGGAACGACGATGGTAGAGACCATCGGCAGTATACATCGCGTAATGTGAATTGCAAATTGAAATCAATTCTTTATGCTCCACTAACGACACTCAATGTACAAATTGTTTCTTGTATTATTTTCACTTATTCTCGGACTGATGGGATTACATAACCAAACTGAATTTCCTATAATCTAACGAACCCAATCGAAGATTCTAAAAGTCTCTTAATCGTCCCCTAAATAAATCGTGCAATTTCCCGTTTTAGTCAATTTACACGACCGAGCGACGCAATCGAAACGGTACTTGAAGCTATCTGGACAGCAGACAACTCAAAACTCGTTCCATAACCGTCGCCGTAACCGAAAATACAAACTTTAAAAAGCCTGGCCAAGGGTTCAACTGTGCGAAAGAAAGAGAAAGAGAAACGTACGAGTGTATGTAGCTTCGGCATAGCTGCTACGACGTATACGTACACGCACGCATATATACGAAATGGTACGTACGCGAAGAGAGAGGCTCATTGCCAAAGCATGCAGGCTTGTCTTGTACAATTTGCTCGAACATGTCCGTCGCGGTCGGAACGCTCGTTTGAACCGGTCGGGGAGCGTCCTCTCTTCCTCGACGAGATGAAGAGGATACACGGTGCCTCCTCACGGTCCCGTGGGATCGTGCACCGGCCAAATCCACGGTGTAAATTCCCCGAGTCACTCCTCTCGCCTCCTTCTGTCCCGCTTTCCCTCGTTTCAACCCTTCGATCCAGCTACCTCTCTTTTCCGTCCAGTCCAACGGACCGCGATAAATCTGTGCCGCGTACCCTGGCTCTACCACGGCCACGTTGAAAAGTAGAGATCGAGAGGCTGCTGATCGTAATCCCGTGTCGACCACGAAAAATCGCCCAAAGAAATCCCGGATTTTGACTCGACTGCTCGTCGATTATCCTCATCGATGGGTGTTTATGGTGTCACCGAGGTTAAAAGCGATCTTGTCAAAAGATAAGATGCTACTATTGTGTCTTTGAAATGGGTCGGTCGTTTCAGGATATTTACCTGCTAGCGAATAACTCGGTTGCATTGGGGTTTCGAAAAGAGGAGCGTGTGCCTGTGAATTTGCGGTTTCTATTTGTAAAACAAACGGTAAAGGAACTTGACGATATAATTAGCAATGCTCTCGGAGAAAATAATAAACGAGAAGATAAAAAAGACAAAGACGAAGATAATGGAGTTTCTCCGAGTAACGATAGATTTTACAGAGATTTGAAAGAAAGAAAGTGCTTCTAGTTCCGTTTGAGAGATGTTCTATGCAGCTATGAGTTTCTTACCCACGGAATTCGATTCAATCGCATAATTAACGTATGGCGCGGAATGGATGCATACCCGGCTCGTTATTAGAATAATTCCGTAGTGACGACTAATTAAAATACAATGCTCAGCAAGAATTCGTGATCGACGTTGGCGCGCTGACAGCTCCGGAAGCGGAATTCATCTGTCAAGATGATTAACAACGCGTTAATTAGGCGGACGAGACGCGGCTTATACGAGCTGCGTCGACTGTCGACAGAAAAATGCGACGAAGCAAAAAGCACGGAACGCTGCGCGTTTAACGCGTGTGATTAACCTTCGATTCGATGCGGCTAATTTAGGAACGCTTCGTGTCGTTACTGAACGTTACTTCTTCTTGCCCTTATAGCTTTCATTGCGTAATCAATTAACGATTTATGCACAGTCCACGCAGATTTGTAACATTACACGCTTCATTCTCTGGAATATTCTCATTGCACTAATAGTGAAAGAAAAGAAACCATCCATTTTCCCAGCTCTCCATGCTTTCTAAGAATTAACTTCAATAAATAACATTCTCGTAGAATAATAATGTAGAATCTTTGTTGCTCATATTAATCCCATGCAGTTAGGAAACAAAAGAATCGATGAATATCAAGAATACCTCGCAACAAACGTTAGACAATGGTCAAAATTCTGCCCGTAATCGTGACAGGATCGTTTTTCCAGTGAATAACCAGGAAACAACGGTCGATCTCGTGGAAACGATCCTTTCTAACTGTACAATCTTGTTGAGGTTATTATGACGAGTGTTCGAGTCCGATGATCAGCTTGCATGACGTGCGCGCGAAGACTGATGCTCGCGGCAACGTACACGGGATTGATTACCGCAGTCAATAACGCGGCTGTGTGTATCGATGAGAGCACGAGGAACGAGAGAACGTTAACAGGTCAATGAAATTATACCGTAACAAAGATTGATGCCGGTGTGATTGATGATTGATGATACGCCGGCTGTGTAAGTGGCAAAAAGCAGTTTCCACCTGATCAACGTAACTCCGTCCTATTTGTTCGTCTATCGTTACAATTTGTAATCCGACTTTTGTATGCGTGGAACGCCCACGCAACGAGCCGCAGGCCGGAGATTCTCGTTGCAACGAACGAGAGAGACGAGTCCGTCAAAACCGAGCATCGATCAGCCTTCGTCCTTGCGTTTTCAACGTCTAAATTGCTTAACCGGAGACCACTCCCACTCTTATTTATCAGAGTTATCGGTACGAGTGTCCAAGTCGTCGAGTATATGTACTGAAATATGAGTGACATTTGTTGCAGATTCATATTCGCTTAATTAAAACTCGAGCTCCGTTTATGCACGATTAAAGTATGCACATACATACTTAATATCACCTGCTGTGCAACTGCAAACTATTGGGTCTGCAAGGTCAAACGCCGTCCTCGTCTCTAACGGACTACGCTTTAACTCCGTTCGCATATCGGCGTATTCCACCAAAAACTCGTCGATATTCTCGCGACACATCGTCAACGGAGAAAGAAAGGAAGAAAGAAGAGAAAAACGCAGAGAGCGGGCGGCAAAAGGATAACGACGAGCGCAGGCATGCCGAAAACTCATCGGGGCCCCTTTGTAGCATCGAACTCGCGCCAGTGTATGCTCGTCCAAACCATCGGCCGGTGGTTCTCGCCACGGAAAAGGACGACGGTTAGCGCGGTACTAATAAAAATAATTACGGTATCCGTCGTTGCTGCACGTCGTCCAAATCGAAATCTGATAAGGGAGTTAATAAATGCCGTAGCCGGACGCGGTGGACAAGCCACGTCGAGAGCCACCGGATCATCCAAGACGACTGTACCGTCGTCGTGGTCCTCTCTGTTCCGATGGCCACTGCGGAATGCGTCGTCTTCGGGGCCTAATGATTCCCGAACCTGGACCCACCAGGGACCCTGATGATATCTAGGCCGGACAAACGTTTCTCGGGACCCGCAACAGAGAACCGGCTCTCTCTCTTTCACTATCGTGATCCTCGTGGTTAAAACCTCCCTGGCGTACTGTCGACGCCAACGTCGATCGGCGCGCAGCCTCGATAGAATTCTTTTGGAGTTAAGTGTTACTAATTTAGCGATTACGATATTAATCATCCTGCTACCGGTCCCCGAACCGACCATCCTACTCCTCTGGTTCTCTGTTCTCGTTGGATGGGTGGCGAGAGATGGATGATGGAGAAGATGTCGAAGAGCGATGACCACGGTTCTCGTTGATTTGCGTACCGCCGCGACTCACGCCGAAGAGAGGAGAGGTTAACGATTCGATAGTTCTGCTTGTAATTGGTGATTTGTAGAAGTGCTTCTAATGATGCTAGGCAAGACTGCGGAGATGTGACTGACAGCAATTGACTCCAGAGAATTTTTGAACGGCTCAAAAATAAAGAAATTGATTTTTAAAGTTTGTCTTTCTGCTATAATGTTATCTATATAATCTGCCATTTCCTAAAAAGGAGTACCAAGGAAGTAAGAAGGAAGATCCTCTTTCGGGTAATACCTTCGAGTATTTACCCAACAATTCCACCAAATTCTACGAACAATCCTTGGTTTTTCATACGTCATCTCCGACGTTACGGGTCCCAGATGGTGTGGATCCCGTGATCGATCTAAATCTCGACTACCACGAGAGAGCATACAAAAGCGGCCACCGTGCCAGAGGAAGGGAACACTCGTTCTCGTTTTAACGCCTTAGCGAGAAGGTGTTGGCGTTGCGCGTCGCACGCTCGATCTCTTCTTTTTTTCTTTCTTTCTTCTTCCTTAACACGTTGGTTCGCGCGACAACCTTCCGCACGCCACTTCCTTTTCACGGACGCGTGTGAATGCAGCCTAAAGCGAGCACGGTCCAGGAGACGGCTCGATCTCACCGCATTGTCGTACGGTGGTCCCCTCGACTCGTCACCCCTCGACTACCTCCACCCCCTGTCCACCGTGACGCACGAACCGTGGGGGATGAATGTTCGAATCCGCTGGCCGAATGAATGGCAGAGTGATGTTTGTTTTGAGTGCAGGTTCTCGCGCTTTGTCTCAGCGGGAGCCGCCACAGTCGTTTTTCGACGGGCCCGTCTCTCGCCCTCTCGTTTCTTTTTCGTCCAGAACCTTCTCGCCTCTCCCTCACCTTTCTGCTCCTCTTCTGTTTCTTTCTCCCTTTATCCTCTCTCTCTTTCTCGCCGATCAAGAAACACAGCCGCCACGAGACTTTTATGTGATAAGAAAAAGAGAAGGAAGCTAGTCTGTCCGCTCGCGGAATACCATACACACGTCGTGGGTGCGCCGAGTCTCGCGCACGCTCGTTTTAGAATTTCCTCCTCTTCTTTTTCCCTTTTCGTTTTTTTCTTCTGTTTTTTGCTGGTATTCTCGCGCTCGATCCAGTGTGCGATCAACGAATTCGATACTGGCAGTTATTCCGGACAAACGCCATTGTTCACCCTCGTGCAGAGTACGTATGCATTTCAGGAAAACAACGGACAATAACATTCATTGATCTATTCTGAAGCTTGCTTCTTTCTCTTACAAGGTTCGTTTCTCTCTTCCTTTTGTTCTGGATGGTACGCTTCTCGAACCGTTTGCGTTTCAATTCATACGATAAAATAGCTTGTGTGGCCATCTTTACCGGTACGCAAAGAAGCATTATAAAGCGGTATCTCCGGTATACTCGATCCATTCACACGTACGTCCTCTGTTCCTCTCATTCGCGTTATCTCTCTAATTTACTCACGCGACAAAAACGCCGACTTTTACTGCATTCGACTCTCCAACCGACTCGCTCGCTACTGTTTGCCTTTCGTTACGGGATTTCTTCAGCTTTCTCCTTCGTTAATAGCTTCCTCGGAACGTTTCGATGCTTTCAAAACTTTTCTTCTTTCTCTTTTTAGACACGATTTCCATTGAACGCATCATGCCTGGGTAGTTGCGGTATAATAATTGAAACGTAAATATTACGTTTATACATCTTTTCTCTTAGAGTTGTTATGATTGTTCTATAAATCGTATTTACTGTAACGTTATTGTTTAACTTTTTGAAATAGCGATAATGAAACTCCAAGAAAAATCCAGAGATAGAAATTCAGCTTCGCCGACGAAGCTATAGTTTCGTGACTCTTAGCGTAATTAAGTCACAAACGTCGAAGTCAGGACGCGTTAGGCTGGTATTTACGGAGATCTTAAGGTGGCATCTCTTTGGTCTGAGTCCAAGATTTGTTCCATGAATCATCACTTATCCGCTTTCCACGGTTACTTCGTCGCGCTATTCCTTAAATCCGACGGGAATCTCTTTCGGTGGCTGAAGATGTTCAGCCGCCTAATGCCCAACCTGTACATTTCCATGCAAAGCGTTTCAAGCAGTCCTTGTTTGTTTCGGCGATTAAGATCCTCCTGGCTATCTTTGGAGATTACGCGACACGGGCTCTCATCGAGCTCGAGTGTTTCATCGAATGCCATAAGAGGACTTGGTCACACAGATGCGAAGGTGCGTCGTCTTTTTTCGGCTCCTTTAATAATCCTTCGACTGTTGGCAAATTCCATACGTTGCATAAATTTTCTTGCCAGATATTTAATTATCAAGAGGAATAATATAATACATACAAGAAAAACGTTGCATAATGTGAAAAGGATAGGACCTTAGACGAGTAGAATTATCGAATTTTTTTGTCACGTCACGTTAAATAGATTCTGTTCTCGACTTCAAAGCGAATAGAATTAAGAGCCTAATGTCAGCTAACAACTTGCAACATTTCAGCACGCGTATTCACTAGTCATGCAAGATAACTTGATGTTGGCCATGTAGGTTACCACGGCCTACGCAACGCGATACACAATATCCATCAGCTGTACACTTGCTCAACAATTAATTGCTTTCAATATTCTCGCATACAATAGAATTGGACAACGACTGGCTATAGACACGACCACGCGAAACGCTACATTATAACAGCAACAGCCTTCAATAACATTTATAGAATGTACGATAATATGTACTGGTATTAATCTTAACAGCAATCCACATCGAACAAAGAACCTCATTGTTTCAAAGTGTTTGTGTCGATCTCAAAAGTAGCGATCCTGGTAAAGCTCGAACCACCTGCCAATTTTACTCTCAGCAAAAAAACTACAGTCCCAGGCACATCTTCACCTGCTCTTCATTTGGTGTTCGGGGAATTTCTCAATGTACAAAAATTGTATCGTTTCAACGCAACTCTTATTCAGCAGGATCGCAATCTACGATGAAGACTTTCCGAGAACTGAAAGCGAGCTTTCAATTACAGGTGCTACTATGTGTAACTGAAAAAGCAGAAGATGGATAGACTTTAACCAAAATCCGCGTCAAAACGACACACTATCGGATTTTGTATTACTCTAATTATCAGAATAATAACAATTTTAATAATAATTTATAATAATAATAAAGAGAATCTCAACCAAAGTACCGATTAAATTCGGCAGATGTAATAATCAAGGAAAAGGGTCACCGAACGAGAAAATGGGATGTGAAACACAGGAAGGAAGAGGAGGAAGGACTAGCGGCGTGATGCTGCGTCGAGTGCTCGGTAAATTACCGGCGTACGCTGAAGAATCCGAGCGTGGCTCGGGTAATTCCACGGACGGGCGAGGCGGTATCGGTGGGTCGCATCTCCATGACAAATACTGGCAGAACCTCGCGTGGACGCAGATCCTATCTGCATTTTATTCCCGCAGATAAATGGGCCCGCGTACAATGCCGCCTCGCTGCGCTTGATGCTCGCGCGTACACGTGTACACGCGCTTTCGACGGAAAACCATCGCTAGCCAATATTGCGCGCGTACCAGCGCAACGCAAGAAATCGCGAACGATCCGCGTCGATCGAGCTCTTGCAAGGGTTCGTAACCGCTTCGGAAATCAACGCGCGTCTCCGCGCTTCTTCGCATCGCTTCCGCTGAACCGATTGAATAGAAAGCAGCGTTCTTGCGTTTCGTTCGCTCGCTAGCCTTTCAAACATTCGCAAAGCTGTCGACAGCGACGAACACGGTATGTTCGCTTTTATTCTCCGGAGGATTCTCGATAAAGATTCTTCTGGTGCTAAGATAAAAGGGTCGTCGAGGAATCTTTCTTCCTACTTCATACTGATTGATACCGAGCTTCTTTTCCAGTATGAATGTAGCCAGAGAAATATGAAGATTATGTTTTCGTTTGGAAATATGATATAGAGATTATACGATACTGTAGGGAATAGTGACACAAATTTATATGTATATCAAAACTAAAGTAACGTGATTGACGTCAGCTGATCAAGTTTAGCTGAAGTTACTATGGTTAGTATTTTCACGAGATATTAGTTAACACTGTATATAGATCTCAGTGCAATAATTATGCAAACAAAATAATTAGATCAAAGGAAATATGTTCTTAAGAAAACGATGTTTATATGGAAGCTATCGAGTCTAAAATAGATCGCACGTGAGCTTTTATTTTTGAAGAATTAATTTATATAATCGATAAGAAACACTTATCTTTCGATCAACTTTTTAAGAAAATAGCCAACAACAACTAGGAATATCCTTCATCTTCCTCGCTATCCTATTCCTGTACAATATAATCATTAAAGTCTCGAGCAATACATTAAGGTTTTATTATAATAACCATACCTATAAAGCGTATTCTATTTTCAGACAAACTACCCGTGTTATGAGGCTAGAAAGTGTGCAAGTGTTACCAAGTTTTCAACGATTTCCTCGTGTTCCGAAGACGCAACGACCAGCAGGATGCAGCGAACGCGCGTAATAGCAGCGTCGACTTCCCATAGCCTCGCGCGCCGAACGATTTCTATAACACAACGTAACATATTCGCGCGGATAAATGTCGAACGCGTAATGACCGGCTTTCGGTGTTACAGAGGAACGCGGTGATACCAATCGCACGCAACGTTGTCTACGCCGCCCTGATAGGAATCCAACGTAGCACGCTTTTACGTGCACGCAACGGACACCCCATGAAATTAGTCCCTCCAGAATCGACGATGAAACGGTAATCTGCATGGACACGGGATAAATACCTTATCGTGCGTCCATCTATCTATCTACGCAGCGAAACGAGTATGGGAATGTTGCACGAGGGCAGCCGGTAAGTTGTTCTGATTTATACTATCAAGATATTTCCACACAGGGGGTTCCACGCAGGACGTAAGAAAGTCGACACGTTTTTGTGCCAGAAGGTATTACATAAATAGAATAATATTAATAAAACCGCGGATAAAGTCTGTTATACGAATAAATTGACAAACATGTATAATCCTTTCCTCTGAAAAACAAAACCCTTAGTTGCAAAATGCTGCACCAATGCAAAAGTATGCTAAAATTGCTGGTC
Source organism: Bombus vancouverensis nearcticus (assembly GCF_051014615.1). Lineage (NCBI taxonomy): Eukaryota > Metazoa > Arthropoda > Insecta > Hymenoptera > Apidae > Bombus > Bombus vancouverensis. Next base: position 16,191,798 of record NC_134911.1, on the reverse strand, counting down.
GACCGCGTCGCAAAAATGCAATGGTCTAAAACCAAGGAAAGGTTAATATCAGGCAACCGGGGATGACAACCCATAAATTACTGCGACTGGAATAACCAGAGATCACGCGAAAGATCAGACGGTTGCTCCTGTGCCAATGAAACGAGGCTCGTAGCGCATCACGAATCCTGAATATTTAAACAGCCGACGATAATCACCCCGGAAACGTGGTCGCGTAATTAAGACGTTCATGGCGGGCGGTGCAACGGCACCTTTTCCCCGAGTAATTTAAACTCGTTCTCGGTGAACCGGCAGCCGCGACAGTTGAGCGCAGATACGATCGAAACGGTACCGGTCTCCCTCCGACTCGAACGTCCGCCAATCCGTTACCAGGAAACCTAATTAATTCCGCCTCTTACCGGGGTTGGGCTAGTTCCCTTATCTGTCTCGATTAACGCGAGACGCAGCTTTATCAACGTGAAATTAATTCGTTTGTCGGAAACTAACTACCTGATAGTCCCCTGCATACAAAGGGTCAAAGGTTCCGACTTTATCACCGGTGATCTACATGGATATCGGCGAATGTAAGCGGAAACAAAAGGGATAAAAGTTGTATGAAATTCAAAGCGGAAACTTTGCAATAAACAAATGTACGTCTATATTTTTTATTACGGGGTATGTGCGGATTTTTTTATACGAGTTATGCTTCATATCGCGCGGCTTCTCACGGTCAAGTTCCTCTAATTACGATTATCTGTGGGAAACACGAAATCGACGGTATTACTTTGCTACGTGGAATATATAGCTTCGTTTGCGAAACGTGGTCGACGCGGTGCGGCGTGACGATCATTTGCATCTTCTGCATAGAATTCTCCATTTTACGAGCGATAGATACCTCGCACGTAAACGATAAAGTACATATGCGATAAAAAGAACGAACGTTTACTTAAGAACCCACCTTATTGTCTCTTTGCAGATAAAAACCTCGTGCGTCAAATCATTGACACTCCTACACCAAGTAAGAAGCAAGCTCCGCCTAGCACACGACTCGACCAAATGATTTCTCCAGTATCCCGTACTAATTTACACCCGTTATACGGTCTCAGAAGCTCGGATGGCGTCTGCAAACAGTGAGAAGAGTTAAAAAGATACTCGCGACTGGCGGAAAAAGGTTCCGAAGAACGCATACGCGTGGAATTTCGCGTTATCGTCGAAGATGAGGTACGTGCTGATTACCGAGCTGCTTACACCTTCCTGTATGCCTGTGGCTCTTCTTTCTGTCTGCCTCTCTTTCTCTCTCTCTCTCTCTCTCTCTCTCTCTCGCCTCTCGCGAAATTACAACGACGCGCTGTGTTCCTTGCGCGAGCACGGAGGCAGAGGGTCGTAGGGGCAGCGGACGCAAGGAATCGAAGGTGAAATTACACCAGCAAACTACGCGCCTCGGCGTACTTAGAGTTTTACTGATTGCAAGACATAAAATGTAATTGCGAGGTGGCCCTAGAAGAAGCACACTGCAAACCTTTCGTCGAGGTTTTAATAGGATCCTCGTGAAACCCGACTGTCGACCGATTCGAATCCGGTTTACAGGGTCCCGCGGAAACGCATTATGACATTCTTATCCGAGTTCCTCAGCTTCTTCCTCTTCTCGCATTCTTTCCTACGCGAGAGGACTGTTAGTCCTTCTTTAACACGATTCGACGATCTACGGCGGCGATTATTTCACACTCGCGAGGACAGACTGCACCTTTCGACACGCTTGTCCAGTTCTCTTCCTCTCTCCCTGGGCCGGTTACAGCGTTCATTAGCGGCCCAGTCCGGTCCATTAAGATCGATTATCTCGATACATAGAAATCCACACTCTATTTGGATGAGATTGCAAAAGCAACGCCCGCTTCCCGTGGCTCTCTCGCCTTGAATCCGATCGTTCGCCTCTACTATACGCGTAGGATATGTGTAACCTACAGGAACGTGGCCCCGCTAGCTGGAACTCCTTTGGGAACTCCGTTGATGGGCATTCGCGCGCAGGCCGGTGTTGGGAAGACAAATCGCGAGTCCCGTAATTTCCGTCGATCAAGGTCGCGCGCCTCGCCACGCGTAATATACGATCCTGAATCGATCGGACCGGGATTTTACTCGGAATCGATTTGAATGAAACACGGACCGCCTTGTGACAGAGGCAGCTGGTCCGCCGTGGCGGTGGCTGGCCGGTCCAATTAGCCTCTAGAACCGAAGGAGGTACCGGAGGAAGAATCGAAAGGAAGAACCCGGAGAAGAACCAAAGAAGAACCTCGCCTCTAAAAGTCGAATTCACAAACCAAAGGAAAAGACAACGTGGAGGCTTTTAGCTCGCGCAGCACGCTTACGGTGCTTCACACTTTATTTATCTACATCTCTGTTGCGCGGCGATGCGCTTTCAGTGCATGGGCTCGGTTGGCAACCTACTTACGTATATGGCGCACCGGGGTGCAAATTATGCATGTTGCAAGTAGCCTTTGCTCGACCCGCGTGTCTTTTTATTGCTCGGAATATTTTAAACGCCACATCGAGCCCGGTCCATGTAAATATATGGAGATACGGGGCGCTACAGAGAGGCAAGTTCGCGATTGCGCCGCGCGAATATGGTGTCCATTATCGCTCTAAATTGTGGCCTTCTGAAATCCAGGTGCCGTACACCTTTAACGAGATCGTGAACGTGTTTCTACAAGAATTTTTTATTCACTCTCGGTCGTTGTGATAACGTAAACGAAATATTATAAACGTAAATTTTCCAAAAAGTTCCTACACAGACATGAATATTATAGACTTTCACTCGATAAACCGAAAATATGAGAACAAAATACTTAGTATTGATATCTCTCCCAATTCCACTGAAAGAGTTTCTCTACTTTCACACGGTCCCTCTGCCTTTCTCTCTCACTCTTTCCTAAAAAATCCAGAACTTGGTTCACTGTTGGCCAAAACCTCGATTCGTTTCGCAACGCATCGAAGCTCGTACACGTTGACTCGCGCGCGCCAGTCGAGCCAAAGGAGAACGTATGCGGTCGGGCGGACATTAGCGTGGCACCGGCATAAATTTGTACGCGGCCGATACACCCCGTGCACCATCCTCTGTGTCCCTCTGGCTCTTCCTGTTTCTGCCGCCTCGTACGGAGCTTGGTACGCGGCAAAGGCAGACGCATAAGTCTTCCGTCTGGCCGCGAGGACACCGTATAGGATCGCGGCCGAACATTTTCCGTACGCGATAGGCGGCGGCCCGCAACAGAAACGGCTCGCTTTCACGGGACGCAACCGCGTTTCTGTTTCCTGAGGTTGTTAAGCACGCATTTGGTTTCGACGACGACGCTGCGCGGCCAGCCAACGCATAAATACGTGTAGGCAGCGCGTGTTAACGGAGGCGGGGCGCGTTTCGACCGCTCCGTGAGCCTCGAATAGTTTTCGTGTTTTCCCGTTCCACCGCAGGCGACCGTTCCTTGTAATGGCCGGAATAAATCTTCCGTACGACTCTTCTCGCGTCTAGTAATTGGTCCCATGGAATTCTCCGTATCGCGTAAACATTGCATTTGCCGGTGACCTCCTTACTTTCCGCGTGCTATCTTTTTTCTTCGTAAAATATGAAGTAGAAATCGATATAAGGATCAAGAATTTTTCTTCACATAGAGAATATTAGACGTGATATATTAAAAGTGCACGTAGTAGGATCACCAGATTTTCTGTTTTTGTGTGATTTTAAGAATTATTTGTATCGCATCGATTAACTTCGTAAATTGGAAAGCAGACGTTCTATTGATGTTACGCTATATTCGGAGACAATTCATCGCCATCAAAATTATTACTCCTTCACCGCTCTCTCCTCATACCATATCGTTATATCCCATGAATTCTTCCACATTTCTCAATCTACCTCGACTACACAACTTGTCGCCAGCGATCTAAGCGGTTGTTCTCACCGCGACGTTGTCCGGAGGATACTGGCGCGGCGATGAAACTTATGAAAGGGGCCGAAATTCTCGAAAAGATGGTTATCAGCCGGGCCGTTTCGCAATAAGAGAACGAGTGTCCGTGGAACGTGTAACTTCCCGACAGTCGTATGTATCTTGGGAGAGCTGGCCACGACGCAGCTACGCCGCACGACGTCAGGGACGAGATTTAGAGGCCGCGACGGCGGACAATGCACGACACCTGCAGCACCTCGAAAAAGAAGAGCGTAGATCGGAGGAAGAGAGATGGAAGACGAAAGGGATAGGGCGAAGAGAAGGAAGGAAGAGGAGGAACGAGTCTCACGAGCTAGGCGAGGAAAAAGGAAGAGGAGAGAGGGTTCGTCTGGAAGCGGAGGCAATAGCGTGGTTCGCCTATGTGTACAGAGGCACGGAGAACGGAAACTGGTACCGGTAGCGCAGCGGGATAAACTAGAGAGACGTCTTAAAAGGTCCTTAACATACGTACCGGGAGGGACGAGCTACATCGTTCCGGTGCGGGAGCACGATGCATGGAAAAATGCTTATTCAACAAAGGGACACAAATCAAACAACAGTGGAACGTGGACGTCTTCCACATTGTTGCAAAGTGCCGACAACGATGCTCCTCCTTGTCAACTATATAATTCTTATACTCGCCAGAGTAGGATCTCGTGACGATATTTCTAGATTATCGTAGATAGAATGACCCACTGTTACCGAAGTAGCGTCCCATACGGGGGAAGGATGTCTAGGACGAGACTACGCGTCTAAGGTAACAATACCTCAGCCCACATGCTCTACTTAACTCTTCTAACTCCTCTTCTCGCTCCTGTGCGCCTCCACAACTCGAACGGTCGATCGAAGATTCTCAGGGACGGTGGCTAGTCTAGCAGCGTTCGGTCATGCGATCCTTCGAATACTCGACCGGTTCGACGAAACGGCCGCCTCCGTGGGACGCTCGTTCGGCGGAAAATCAATTATACAGCCAATGGTCGGGACTGATCTCGCGATCTTCTTGTTTCCTCTACTCCCGAAATGACTTTCGGTAGCTTAGGACCCCCGCTGATGGAGCACGCGGTGAACTGCGAGATCAGCCCCGGAGCGGAACTGCTCCGAAAAGGAAGAAAAGAGACAAAAGAAATTAAACAGGAAGAATAAAAATAGGGGAGAGGATGAAGGAAGACGAAGAGGTAGAACCACGTTTTGCGGTGTAGCAAGTTTTTTATCAAGATATTAATTGAACACCCAATTATATCTTACGTGGCGAGGCATAAATTCATAACTTTTAGGCTCGCAGTTAAAAGGAACCAATTACCGGAACGATGGTCGTATTCCCGGCTTGAAAACTAACCATCCTAAGAAACAGCCCTGGCGAAATAATTCTTGCGATTACATATATATATATTACCATTTCTTTGCTGTTGTTGAAAGACATTACAACATCCCTTTCACCCTTTCCGACGATAGACAGAATATGCTTGGTTCCAATCGTACGCTCCAGCATTGAAGAGGGTCGCGAAGGAAAAAGAAACATCGCAAGGTCCAATGCAATTAGTATCGTAATGACAGTCTGAGTATGCGGAACAACCGACAGGTCGAAACAATTATTCAATTAGCAGATAAATAATTATACGCTTCCGGTTAGGTTCGTTTGCGCCCGACGATTAACATTTTATTAGTAGAATGGAATGCTGGACATGATTTTTCATGCGGGATGTCGTGATTTAAGATACATATATATGTGTGTGCGTGTGCTTGATCACGAACTGTCTCCGGACGAAACGTCATAATCGCTGTCGTCGCTGAAATGTGGTTCTTTAATGTTGTGCGTGATAGAGCTAGGTTTGTCTGTTGCCAAGATATAGGTGCCGCGAGGAGTTTTCTTGATGCGTCCTAGAGAAACTCCTGCCTTCAGAACCTCCATTACTAGGTAGCCAGCTCGCGCTTGGGTAATCTTCATATTCTTCAACACGTAATGCACGATACTCTCGAACGTGGCACCCTCCACGAACCCGTTCATCTCGTAAGCGTTCCAGTTCCCGGACACCTGCGGGAACGGGTTCGTTTCAGTTCCATTTCTCAGTCATTCGCCTTTTATCTTTTTACTTAATTCTAAAGATATAGTAATGAATTTTTATGAGACTTATAAGATATATAATGATTGCAATAACGTATAATTTACAAAACACTGTTCCTTCTCATAGTATAATCTTAGCAACTCTCGAGAATTCCATTTGTCTCGCTAGGACAATGATGGACTTCTAAAGAAGAGCCAAAGGTAGATATCGCCAAATGCGAATCACGCGAATCTACCCTCCCTTAACAGAGCAATATCGTTCTTATTGCTCGCATATTACTCTTGTAATTGAGACGTGGTTCCTGTCGTGCAGTCGCACACGCAATTTCAACAACTCGACCATCATCCAAAACATGCGGTGACACGCGATGGAGGGAGATGTCATGCGAAAAAAATATCCTTGGGAGCAAGGGGACGAAAGAAATGTCGTCGAGGATGTGGTTACCAGCCGCAAGGACGATAATTAAGAATATCATGGATTCTGGGAGATCGTTCAACACAAATTGCGTGAGACTGAAGCGAGGAAATCGACTTTCATTACGAATTGCAGCTAAACTAATTGCTTTCAATTATTTACTTGGAAAAAGGACAATGGCAGCTAATTTTAAAGTAAACAACAATTTTTTACAGCAATAAGGTTCACCAAAATTTCACTATACACGATTCTGTTTTTGTATGAAAGAGTTATCAACTGAACTGTACCCTTACGAGAACATCAAGCACTCAAGGAAGCGGTGTCTTGCGAACTCACTTTCTCGTTGACGAGGATTCTCTAGGCACGTAAGGCTTGGTTGACGGTCAACGACGAAGTAGAGTTTTTGGTCGGATGGTATGGAAGCAGGTGATTCGTCGGCTTAATTGAAGGGCGCCCAGTGTGCTTCGGTAACGTGTAATTATCGGGTAGAACGAGCTCGAGAATGTGGCGGTCGAGGCGAGAATAGAGACATTATTCCACTGCTATTTTACTCCATCTTTTCCCGTCTGTTTCTTCAAGGTGAATAGAAGGTGGGGTTACCAGATCGCCTGTCCCACTTTACCCTCCCTCGTTTTAATCTCTTTCTTCCGTTTCACGTTGTTTGATGTAACACCGGTTCTCAGGAAGCCAACTAAGAATATTTCGATGCTATAGTCTCCATTTTACTGACATGAAAATTTGGAAGTGGAAATTTTAATATTTAAGGGCGAAGAAGGTTAACGAGATACAAACTGTTGTATTTTAATATTTCTTCAAACTGACTTTCCCCTAATTTCTAAAACACGTGTCCGACATCCAATCGAATTTACGACCCTTCTACCTAATCCAATAACAGTAAACACAGCCATTTAGAATACCAGTTTCAGGGAAGAAAGAATCAACCGATCTGAAGCACAGTCATCTGGCAAATGAAAGGGGCTTCTAGGTCAGAAGATTGATCAGTCAGTTCCCCTTTTCCCATCCAAATAGCTTGCTCCGTTTTCAACCAGCTAGTTCGAGTAAAACGGTTCGAGAGATCGTCGATTTCACGGTAGATGGTGAAGTTTAGCGTCGAATTGAGACGATCACTCGCGATTCCCAAAGACGGACGATACATGGGCGACGGTGTTCGCTTGGGTGCCACGATTAAAAGCGTCTAGTGACTCGCGGAGGCGCGAATGACTCGAGATACGGGCGAAGATAAGATCGCCGATCTCGTGGGCGAGAGCAACTCGATGGTGAAACAGAGGGAAACGCGCGGGAGGGAACGTGTCTTTATTCTCCGCGCGGTTTGTACCGCCGAAACGAACGAATTCATTTTTACGCCGACAGAAACATTGCCCCATCGTGGAACGAGCAACTTCTCGCGAGTGTTGCTTCGTGTTTTTCGAGCGTTCAACGGTATTGTACGAGCGGTGTTTGAGGGAATACGTTGGGAGTTGGTGGAACCGGTTCGCGGTAACGAGTGGAAAAATTACACACACATTATACGATGTAAGAGTTGTCAAGATTGTAAAAGAGACATTAAGCAGCCATATATTATATATTTTGAATCTCATTAAGTAACTGTTTAAAATGGTATTATTTACAATTGTTTCTAAGTAATATTAGCGTTTGTAATTCTTAGATTATTTACGTAATTTAAGTTATAAAATTGCCTTTCGTGTGCGGTGTATTGGCGCGTCGAACATTAAGCGTGTCCGAGCTTCTGTTCAACGTACAGGCAACGGGTTTAAACGCCCGCGGTGCCCTTTTCCCATTCGCGAGCTGTCCGCTTCGGAGGAATCTCCCCATCTCCTAAGGCTCGTCACGCGACGAAAACGAGGACCGAGACCAATTAACCCATCACCGCTGCTAATTGCCTTGACACGGGGTAAGTAGACGCTCCGTGGAAGCCGACTTCTGTATACGGACTATACGTTTCGTTCAAAGATACCAATCAACGAGCAGAGTTAATTAGATAGCCAGAAGATGTACTCGCCTCGTACTACATACTTCAATTTGCTCCATTTCGTTATACGTCACTAAGTATGTTTTCAAACTTCTGCAGGCTCTATCATAACTAAAATGTCGGTATATAGCGAAAGAAATTACGAAGGTAAATAACGATTATACGAAACAAAAATGGCAATTAATAAAATAAAATTAGCTAATAGATTTCAAATCGAAGTAAAACGAAAACACGCAAGTACGTTCCCGCCTACGCTCACGTCACCAGCAGCGTTTCTTTCGTGTAACACAGGTCGCATTGGAAACACAGACAGAACGTATGGACAGATAAAACGGCGCGTTCACCGCGGCGCTAACAAATCGTTATTACATTCGTTATGTCAAACGCTGAGCACGTGGTCGGGTCGCAAAAGCGGTAACGCGAGCGAGAAAGCGTGGCACATGAACGACCACGCGAGCGCGTCACTCCGTATACCTGTACGTGTAAAATACCCGTGGCCGGAGGCCCGTTGATCCCTCCCAAGTGCACGATAGTCGTGGTCAACCATATAGTCACGGGCTATTACCGTAACACCGTCGGTTCTACAATCCTCGAGAGAAAGGCCGTGCACGGAAGATAGAGTCATTATGTCGGAGGGAAACTTTCCACCTGCGCCGCATAACTCGTCCAGGTAAACACCTGTGCCAGAGCCAAACTTCTCGAATTCGTCGAAATACGCCGTTCCACCGCCAAGCCAATCCTTCTGCATCTTCATCGTGGTGAACGAAAGAATCCCCCGTTGGCGAAATGAGAATTCGAGAGCGGTGTAAATCATCGAAACGTTAACATAATCTCGATCGTTTGCGAAGACGTAAGAGAGAAGAAGAGAAAGAAGCCCAAAGCTTCTTGTGGTTTGGCTGTGACCGGGGAAGCGGCGAGAAAAAAGCACCGAACGGATTGGCCCTTATCTTCCTGCCGATTTATGGGGCCGAGGACCTTTATCGTATCATCGTCGTCATGCAATTTCGCTGTCACGATACGACCGGGCTAAGTTTTAAGGCTCGTAATTACACCTATAAAGTACACGCGTCGGAGGGATTTGAGCGTAGCTGGGCTGCTCGTTTTCGTAGCGAAAACGCTCCTCATACCGACCCCAAAGACGCTACATTGTGCTCGACTAATAAACGTCAGCCTTACGTGCAGGTGCACGGAATTTCGCCGTGTCTCTCTCAAGGGAATCCTTAAGCCTGAGATACTACACGTTACGACGCTGACGACGAGACCATCCTCGGATATGGCAAACGTCCCAGCTTTTCGGAGCTAATGAACATAAACTCGATGGTTTTAAGAATGCTTCTAATCCTTCGCCCTTTATTTCTCACACACGAGTAGGGATATTAAATATTCTACATTCTTTTTGTGGCGCAATTTTGCGGTATCAGAATTTCTTATGCGTAGACAAAGATCATAACCGATCATAGACGTTTGAAAAATCGATAAGGAACAGTTACACTCGAGTGCATCAAACGATTACACTGGTATTTTCCATTGGCTACGTTTCCTCGTGTTTTAATGTTATATCGCTGATAGCCGCTGTTCTTTTTTCGGATTATTATTACCATCTAAAGACTGCTTTCACGCAGACCATACGATACTATGGAATTACGCGCCGCTCTTTGCCCTTTCCATCTCCGAGCCGGTGCCTGCTTACGGTGACTGCCGGTTGGCGCCATCTCCAACTTTCTTGGCGTTAATGTAACAACACACCATCTCCTCGTCTTCCTCGCGAAGGGTGGTATCTTCGAAAGATCGAACAGTTGGAATAAAGTCATCGAACGAACAATGGACGGTCGGTGGTAAACACGTACGACGATTAAAATAGCTTTGTGCATAAATAAATATAAGACGCATAATCAATTAGTGTCCCGACCGTCGAATTTTCATAAATTACAACTATGATTAACAGTTTCTAATATCTATTGGAGATAATGATACCATACATATGAATTAAATATAGTATTTGGATCGATTTCTGAAGCAACAGGTACCGTTCCGAAGACAAATGGTATTACTATAGATTATAGCTATTTATACCAAACGTATGAATATAGAATCGCTGGAAATAGGTCAATTAGTCACAGCCAGTCGTAGCGATCGATCCTTCTTCCACATAATTGTCATACGTGCGAGAACGTGCAGCAAGATCTCGCAAATCGGAAGTATTTCGTTAAATTGCACGAGTATCGTTCTCGTACGACGCTGTCTATCTACCATACGCTAAATCACAGTGATTATGGTATGATGTATTCGCTGGAAATGAGTTCAGTAGGCCTGGCGTAAAAGAACGACGTTGCATGTAAAATGATGATAAGGCACGCGCATACGCGTTCCTCGAATGGAACACTTCCGACTATCGTCACAGCCAAGACCACGGGAAGAAAGCAATTCTCAGCAAAACGAGGCTATTAAGGAATAACGATGAAATATCTTTTTCATGACGAATTAATTTGTTATTTTTTTTTCTAGATTAGTACGCTTATGAATTTCCCTTTTTATCATTAGAATACGTGGAGAGTGAGGCGAGAAGACAAAAGATGAAAAAGAAATTAAACTTAATACCGTGACAAATAATACGCATTCATTGTGAGAGGAATATTAAAATAATAATGAAATTAACTATTTTATTTAATTACGAATATGCGATAAAACACAGAATTAATGATAATTGATCGAATTAAAATGAATTAAATGATGTGATGATTGAAATTAACATGATTGGAAAATTTACTCGAATCGACATAAATCCCCGAACAAATCGCCACTATTATACTAACACTTCTATCGCTCGTTTAGCGAGCGAATGGCAATAAAATCGTCGTGATCGTTTACAAACCCGCGAGTTTACGAAGTTCTAGCATCGACAACGAGTCGCGTAATTATACACACCGACTACGAGCAATATCACCGGATATCGTCGATCACGTACAAAAATCCGCGCATTCTTCGAATGTTCTATACGTGAACGTGTACAATTAATTTCATCGATTTGCCCTTTAATATTCTACATCGATCCAGAAATCGATCTGAAACAAGATTCCCTGGAAAATAGAGAATTCTCAAGTACAAAGTACAGGATTTCTTAAGACAGGTTCTTTGGAACGTCGCAACGAGGATAACTGAATTGGACCGCCAAGACGTAAGCCTCATTACGCGCTGCCGGCGCTTCTGTTTTCCCCCTTTCTCCTTCCTTCGTTCTTCTCGTTCTTTCCATTACCACGATCGTGGCTGGCTAATAATAATTATGCTAGGAATCGAGATTTTTCGCAAGTAAAACCGGTCGTCACTGGGTATTCAACGATGGTGTACAGAGAAGGGAGAGGATCGTCGGTAGCGCTGCTATCAAATCTGACAAATAACACTACGCATGGACATAATTCTTGGCGATGTTTGCAGACGCCATCCTGGGTAAAGTTCAAGAGGGTTAGTTACTGGTTACTACGTTTTCCTCGACAAATGGAGATTGGAAGGAACAGTGACTGACTAAAGAATGAATGTTATTACGATAGTTAACCTAGGCATAAAATATCCATGATTGCTTTAAACATTCTTAGAGAGTACAAATCTCAATAATAGAATCCATCTTTCATCGGTTGAATGGAATAGTTAGATAGAATGGAATAATTGTATACAAGTAGGATTCTGTTCGTTCGAATGTTTGAGTTGGTATCTGATTAAGTGAACACCCGCCGATTACATACATTTATTTGAGTGAGCAATCACGAGTAATGAGAATAATCAGCGAAATTTTATTGTACCAAGTATTTGCCTTCTGAGGGGTTGTTAAAATTTCTACACGTGTCATAAACATAGACGTTGAGATTATTTTAATTTCGTATTTCAACGAGATAATTCTAATTTTACTTCTCGCACGGTCCTCGATCGTTACAGCCATTTCACAATACCCGAGTACCTTCGGAAGGAAAAATAAAACTACGGTAACATCGTACTATCGTCAGTGGAAAAAACGCATAAGCAAATAAGTGCGAAGCACGAGAAGAAATAGAAAAAGAGAACGAGCGGCCGCGTAGCCTCGTAACCGAGAGGAACGTAAGAAAGGAAGGGAGGCCACCCTGCTCGAGGATTACCATAAACACTCGACTCGGTCGTGCATGCACGTTAGTGCGCCACTAGCAAATACACGTGTAAATCCCGTGTTTCAGCTCTTATTCCACCTTCTCCACCTCCACTGGCGTCCTCCGCTTTCACCTCCGCCGTGTCGTCGCGGCCCTCTCGCCCTGGCTAGGCCGACTTCCCTTCGATCCCCTACTTCTCTCCCCTTAGTCGCATCTTTCATGCCCTTTCCTTGGTTCTCGATCCGCCGAGCCACCTCGTAGTGCTCGTGCCGATGCACGAACGAATCGGCAAAAAGAAGCTCCGGTATATCGCGGTCGCGTGACTTTCATGCTCACCCAGCTATCTTCGTCTCTCTCCCTTTCTTTCAACTTCCTAATACTGTGCTCTAGTGCTCGCCAGATCTGGCCCAGTGCCGTATTCCTTTTCCGAACCAATTTTTCCTATTGTTACCTACTTGAAATGAAAGTCAAGGATATTTTTTCGTTATATTATCCATCAACTATTATTATTCGTAACATAATTTTGTTGAGTGGAAAGGAGTCGGAAATCTTTAACGTATCGATCAGTCTAAATTGGGCTGTCGTTAAAAATCAGTCTGCTTCAATTTCCATGAATGCAGAATAGAATAGCGCAGTTGGTTGTCATTTAACCGGAGTTCGTAAATCAATACAATTCTATGGTGGCGTCAAAGCAGACCGAGCTACTTGCCTTACCAACACTGATCATCGAGCTGAGGAAGAAAAGAATGGCATCGAAATGTCAGTGATCCTTGGCAAAAGTTGCGTTAGCAGCTCGGCGCAGCCGCGTTCCGTCTATTGGATTCAAAGCAGAGGCCTGTTTACCATATATTTTCCAGGGAAAGCATTGTCAGCTCGGAAACGGGAGAATACAAAAGCGCACGATGAAAGATAGCCGGTGGGGCCCCGAACGGGTGAAACGCCATTACGCGTGCACCATGAACGGGACATTAAGGCAGGCGAAATGAATGTTCTCTCCGCGGAACGTTCGATCCACCGCATAAATAACCGCGTGTGCGCGCGAGAGCCTGTGTGCGCACCACTGCGGCTGGTTTTCTCGTTAAAGAAGCGTAGCTACGCTACTGTGTCGCACCGCGCCGCGGTAGGTTTCCTAGATCTGGAACAAACGATCGGTAGGAATCGCGCGCGAGCCTTTCCTTCTTGCGGACACGATATCTGTTTCTTTGGTTGACCGAGCTAACGCGAGTAAAGCCGCGTTTACATTAGACTTTTTATCAATGGATTTGATCGGACAAATTGTTAAAAATCACTCTTTCGAACTAAATGTTAATCAAATCATAATTGCTTCTGGCCGTTCAACTCGAAGCTAACTTTTTGTCTACGTTTAATAGAATATTCGTTTAATAATATCGATTCCGGTTGTCTGTACGGAGTATAAAATAGTAGTTTGGAGATACTTGAAACAATAGATTTACGTAAAGTATTTGCACACCGTTATATTTACGACATGTTTTATAGACATATTATATTAGATTCGAGTATCACGTAGTTTATCCAAGAGTTAGCCAATGTAAACGCAGCTTAAGCCAACAACCGCCTGTTTCACGGAATTCCGCTGGCGACTATTTAGGTGTATAGTGGTTGGCGAGTGAAACGACGAAGCGGATCGCGTGGAAAGTGAAATAAAACGTGACACCGGTTGGGATTCAACCGCGATTAAACGATCTCTGGCCACACCTGACCGATTTGTCCGCAGGCTGTTTAATCGTTGCAATTAACACCTGTGCAACGAGCCATTTATCGGCTTATCGATTGCGCGCACAGAACACGCTTGTGCTTTGCTCCCACGAATCCTCGAATCGCAATCTCGCGTACGTTGCTCGACATCCGGTAGATTATCTAAGAGAACATGGAAGATGTTTATATAATGAGATGTTTGCGAATACATTGGTTATCTTGGTTAGATTATATGGAGCTATTCAAACAAAACAGATTGTACGAGTGTGACTTTCGTTTGGAAAAGTATGCAGATATTATTCGTATGACAATCTACTTTGAATTAGGATCAAATATAAGCGCTCATTTATTCGGGGAATGATAGCATAACTCGTGAGAAATTATTTAACATCGCGAATATTTAAGAAAGAATTTTATGTTAACGGGAAGGTATCCGATCTAAAAGAATAAGATAAATGATTGATAACAATAAAATGATTGAAAAATATTCAAGGCTCTCGTGTCTGCACGACTACATATCGATACGCGGTTTCTATATTAAACTGTCATATCAATTCGCTTGCCTTAAATTGGACTAGCTAGAAATAATTGTGTCGACTAAAATAAATGAACAGATGTATGTACTTATTTTATTAAAACGATGATCGTATTCTATTAAAGATACAAAATGAAAGCTGCAACAAACTCGAGAACAACCTCAACGCGATGGTGACTCTGATACGCGCGAACGAGAATAACGAGGCGATGAAAAGAGCTTTGCGAACGGTAACCCAGTAACCCAATACACGACCGAGAACATCTCAAGCTGAACTGGTATTCTCTCGTCTCTGTTGCCCCTTCACGGTCTGCCTGCTGGCTGCACCATGGTTTCTCCTCGCGGCCGAAGAAAAAGGTTTGACCCGCCCGTGGGCGATGGTGATGCAGCGACAATCCTCGTTCAAGCATCCTCGCGAATTATCCTCGCAATAGTCTCGCGGTTACACGCCTCTTGAAAGGTAACAAGTGCCTCGATATAAAATCCACCAGAGAAAACTAAAGAGATAGAACAAATTCATAAGATGTTCTACAGCGAATCGATTTTCGGCCAAGTATCAGGCTCAGTTTTTGTCGCGTGAATTGCCATCATCCACCGTATCTTGAAGTTTAATAACTGAGAAGATGCTTAATATCGCCACGTAGGATGTTGATGATTCACGACGCAATAACTACACTGTACATGATAATTACGCATCAATTAACGTGTCAGGGACTAATACCGCTAAAAGAATAATGTTAATTTATGTACAGGAGTAAGAAACGCAACAGGACACCATGAAAATATACACAATCACGCGGAGCGTAACCTGTGAACACAATACCTCGACAACAAATAGCAAACCAGATCTCTGCAAACACGTTCAGACATAAAATTACTCGAAAGAAGTGTAAAAATGTATAAAGACTAATAACGTACGCTTATACCACTCATCGAACCGTGACTATGGCCTAGGCTGGACCACGTAAAACACGAAACCGAGAGAGGCGCGCAGATTTTCGCGTTGGTGGTCCACGATTCTTATCGGATCGTTTCTCTTATCCGTCGTTCGATCCATTGTATCCGCGCGGTCGTGGCGGTCGTGGTGCACCAATTAAATTAAAGCCAATGGCCTTCCTATCGAGGATCGTAGCGCGAGGGACCTACGGCCACGCGTCCACCTCGGGGAAAAGCGTCGCCGTTAAAGTATGGCGGGCATTACCGAGCCGCGTCGATGACTTATTGTGGGACGCGGGGCAAACGTATGGTTACGCGTACTGGTAATCATTCGTACACATGTTATAATTACCGTTGCGTTGCCGATTAATCACGAGATGGCCGGAACAGACCCGGGCCGGTATTACTTCTTCGCTCTCGACCCAAGCAAGCGCTCGTGAATTCGCGACGAGTGATGATTTCGTCTGTCCAAAAAGTTCTCGCACTCGGCACACCCTCTTTCTCTCACGAGGGAGATTTAACGGTATCTCTGGAACAACGTTCGATACCGCGTCGTAAATAATACAACGCCTGGATCGTAATGTATTCTACCAGCGATAATTGGTACCTGAGCACGAGCTTTTATCGCGAGCTTATCGTAATGATACCTTGAGCTTCATCCTCGGTGTCTCCGTGAGATTAAAGTTTGATTAAAACCAGTATGTGGAAAAAATGTATGTACACATGACGAAGGAAGAATTACCGTAAATCTATTCGCAAACAGACGAAATTAATACGATCAATGATACGAACTTAATGATTAACTGGTTCGAATCGCAAAAGAAGATATTGTTGAAAATTTACGTAGCTCTAGGTGGAAGCCATATTCGTAATTACTACGAACAGTTCGCAGAGTTCATCACACGCAGAAAGCGAGTTCGCTAGCTTCTTCAGGCGACTAGTCGTTAGCCACGACTGAGGGGAGTGAATGCCGCTGGAATTTACGCGAGATTAAGCGCCACGTACGCTAAGCGAGGAGCCGCGAGCGATCGCTTTAAACGCGAAGATTTCACCAAGAAAGAAAGCCCCGGGGATACTCTTTCAAATACCAACGAAATCCCGCCTCGTTGTTCCCCGCGATAATTACCCCGTTTTACGAACAAACGCACATTCCAGGTATCGAAAAACTGGGTAATGACTCAACCAAGAAAACATGTTCGTAATTCACCTAATCGTCACGTTGTCAATTTCACCATCGTTCCTATAAATATCGACACAATAATTACTGATAATAATCTTAGCTTCCTATACGACGATGCTTTGCGATCCAAGTAAGTAGGTACGCAAACTCACGAAAGTATTCAGACACTTGTACGCACCTTTTATAAATATATAATGTGCGTCACAAATATAATTATGACAAGCGAGTCTCATTATAATGCTAATGAAATTCCAGAATGTTTCATATAACGCATACGTACGATAGGCACAGAAATATTTCCAATGGTAACTGGTAACTTATGGTAGATTTTCAAGCACTGAACCAAACCGTGAGCCAGACACATATCTTGATGTGTAACGCAAACACGTGACTAGTCTTAAGTTACTGCTAGTACATACAGGATTATCGATGAAGTAATACAGTTATTGAACAGCATCCCTGCTCACCTGCGCGCAAGGTGAAGTTCAAGTACACGACCGCGATAGGACTTATCCAGCGATCGAGCAGCTCGTGCCTCTCGATTCTGCGATCCTCCACGCCCACGCGCGATCGCTATTCGGTGTACAGCACCGCAGAAGCGACTTATAGGTGGCTGAAAGCTATCTCTCAACCAAGGCAGAATCGAGAAACAGAGTTAATGGGATTGGCTATGGTGTAACGAAACGCAATAAATACGCCTAGAATTCGAAGCAGTCTGACTAGTTGAGAATGTATCTACTGTGGATAAATTTGACCGTGTTACGTGTAGGAGTAATAGGTACGATTTAAAATGTTTCGATATGAAATAAGGATGTCGTTTAGTGAGGGTGAAAGTATCGATCTGTTATTAACTGGTATTAATTATGTCTATAGATAGTTCGTTATATCAATGATATTTCTTTATATTGACAGGTAAATGGAAAATTTACGTACTGGAAATTTTAAGATGCTCTTTGATATTAGCAACTGTGAGTGGAAACTTATTGCGTAGTCGACTTATATTTTTAAAGCTGATTATAAAAGCTATCAACAGCTTAGAGACAGAGGCGAGATAAAAACAGCGTTTTATCTTTGAAAATAGAAGCAATATGCATTTATAAGCTTCTATTGAGACAAAGTGGTTAAGCGTAATTAGTAATTAATATTATGGTGGATAAAGTGGTTTTTCATTACATTTTAGCAAAAAAAAAAAAAATAAATGACAGAACAAATTGTCTTTGTAAACTAATAGAGTGCTCCATCGCCATTACCTAATGGTGCTCTAAAAACATTTTCCATTTAAACTGGCTCCGCCCAACGTCACGTTATGACAATAAAGATATAATATCTACGGTTGCCAAATGCGTTCCTGTGGACACGTTAAAAGGTGTTCAAAACGGCTTAGGACGTGGTTTATTGCGTCCCACGTTTCGCCAACTGGTTTTCGACTTCCTCGTTTTCTCCCCGATTGGCCATCGCCATCAACGAAATCTCGTTTTCGAACCTCGATTCGATCGAATTCGCGCTAGTTTTGTTGTTCTTGGATTAGTCGTCGAATCGCTAAAATAAAGAAAAATAAAAAGAAAGAAAGGGACCGACGACTGTAAATTAATCGGCATTTCGTTCCGTGATACACACTGGCGCATTCTAACACGCCTACGTGAATTTCTCGTCGGACAATCCCGCCCGAAGCGATCAAAATTCAAATTGAAACCGTTTTCATCGCTGATATCGTCGAATCGGCTTTTTGTCACCATTGCGGTACCGGTGAACGATTCCAAATTGCCTTTACAGATTAATCCCTGGCCGGCGATAAAATTTACGATCGGTAAACGATCTTGCGTAACGAAAAGATAGCGAACTTCGCCTCCGGTTGTTCCTTCAGATTAGAATCTATCGCTGCTTTACGACACTCGAGTAAAGATCTGGGTTAAGCCTCGCCTGGATTTTACGCCGCTTCGAATCGATTTTTCTATCCGTCTCGGTTTCCTATGTTTTCACGTTTACGAAGCTCAGACTTGTTAGCGAGGCTGGAATAGATTGAAACGCCTATACCGTACAAATCGTTATCCTCGTCACTGTCAACACGCTGACCATGATATAGTACCTGCTGATAGACAGAAAATGCAGGAAGTATTAAAAAGAGACATATGGAAGAAAAAGGAACAAGTGTACCCGCATAAATGAATAATATGAACACAAGAGAAAGTCAAACGAAAGAGCGCGTAGCACATTAAACTACCATCGTATGTAAATATACTATCAAATCACAGCGTTGGCTTACACAACCGTTATATTATCTTCGTTTAAATTAACCAACCAAAAAACACCCACCGTTTAATTACACGTCTGTCGTGTCTCGATACCACACATAAATGACGCAATCACCGATATTACAAACCACGTAACGTACAGAAAAAATACATTAAATGGAGATGGAACACCTGCGAAATCAACGGTTTCCGTCGAATGTGAAGAATCCTGTGGAACGTATCCCGTGGCTCGTATCGACAGCTGCGAACAATGGCTGGATTTCTCAATCGTCCTGGCACGTAATCGATTAGGGTCCTTCTCCATCGAGAGTGCCGCGCTATCGTTGTATCGCGAAGGTGCGCCCAGGCATTCGGCAAGGCTAATTGAATGTGAATCGACGAAAGCCCCTCACGTGTGTGGGATTCGCGTATAATTAACGTTGATCGCGGCGATTGATTCCAGGCGTATCTGTTCGCGTTGCGAAGATTATTTAGTTGGATACTTTAGGAATCTCTCGTTAGCTCGTAGCTCGTTCGATTTTCCGTGTCGACTGTTACACGGTAACCAAGTTTATCGGATTAAAGTGCATCGAGATTCGTTTTTTGCCTCGCCGATTTCTCGCGGCCGAGTCCGTAATTGCTCGTCGAACGTCCGAAGGGACAACAGGCCGAAGGTGATGATTGCACGTTTCGAAAATGATCGCGCACGAATGTTTCGTTTTTGCTTCACGGTTAGAAATGGTAATCGCAGGGTGTTTTCTTGGTGTGCTAGTCGATTTGAGAAGATAACCGAATGGTCGTCTGCATGGTGTTATAAACTTTTCACTAAATACGACAGAATCATCTGAAATTATTATATTGGAAATTGATATCTTATCATAGGAACATTTCCCTAAAATTCTCGTTGAAACCTTATATGTAATTTCTATTGCTCGACAAAAGACAAGCAGTGAACTCGAACAATTCGAGAGACCACCAGCTGCTTCGTAACTCCCTCTCGCCACATCAATAAACGTAACGCGACACGGGTAGAATGCCACCCTCGCGCAACCTGCGGAACTCTGAACTCGAACGTTAGCCTCGTGGCGTTAGCGCGTTTCGCGCACTGACTCACCTGCATCAGGTTCAAGCGCAAGCGTGCACTCACCAGACGTGTGCGTGCATTCCCGCTGGAGGTGCACGCGTTGCGGTCGCGCGGCCGCCTTCTTCGTCGCTGCTCTTCGAGTTTCCTGCTCCCCGGCCCTATCCCTGCCCCAACGGGGCCAGTGTAAGTGCGTACATAAGCAAACCTGTTGTTACCGCTCCTCCCCGCCATTATCTCTCTCACGCATCGGCGCCGATTTTTATAGGCGAGGTGATTCACGAGGCAAGTTCATCAAGTCTCCTCCCTTACCTTCCGTGAGCACACAGCCAGAGCGCGCTTTCACGAGGATTAGAAAAGAACTCTCGTTCCTCGAGATGTTCTTTAAGTCAAGTGAACATACGTTAAAAAATCGTGGTAGGATTTGGGAAACTAAGGAAATTTGAGAAACTAGGATCTTCTCCTTCTTTTTTTATTCCTCTCTCTATCCGTTTCATTTCTATTAGTAAAGCCCAATGTGCTCTTTGCATTTCATACGTAAGAGTTCTGAAGCAATTACCGACATCTTCAGGACCAATATCAAAGATTTTTAAGCCTAAGATAGTTTCTATTTCCGGTATAAGAAGATTTACGAATTTCTTGTTTCTATTCAACGAGATGTTATAAACGGACAAACGATGTTTGCATCACATATATATTTCAAGGTTTGAATTTATATGAAACGGTAGATACGATACTGTAGGACGATGCCTAATCGTAAAATACAATTCTTGAATCGAGTAACGGTATTAGCATTTATGCCGTTCATTAATGTCCCCCGTTGTTTTTACGTCGATCGATATCGTTATGAGGTATACGCGATGCGTCGTACAAAATAATCCACGCATAGATCACATGAATAAACGATGTTTCTCCGTTTGCCCAAGGTTTCTCCAACTCCACCGCATATTCACTTAGATCAACGATGAACAATTTAATGGGATATAAAACTGGTCGATCGTAACTTGCGTCGAAATGGTACTCGACTAATTATTCGCGATTCTATATTTAATAGTCGCGATTGTTCAAGCTTAAGCAATGTGTTTTACATCACGAAATCAATTAAACGTCTTGCTATTGGCACATGACACGTTTACTTTCTGTCCAGCCTACTTGAATTCTTGCGTAACCCTCGAACGCCAATGAACACGAAAGAACGCGAAAGAAAAAGAGCATACAAAATGATCCTTGGGATTGATGAAAAAATTAATTGAATCTCATGTGGCATGAACGATCAAGAAGCATAGAGAATGTCAAATTATAATAGGCAGAGAATAGAAACCAAAAATGGAGATAGAAAAGACATCCGGAGCAGTGAGCCGAATGAAAAAAGGGCCGAGGTGCGAGTGGGAGAAAGGCCGAGATACGGTATCGTTATCATTCCGCTCGAATCTAATACGGATGAAATTCCAAAGCAGCCCGCGTACAAATGGTCGCGGCCACGAGGATGTCCGTAGCTTCCTGCTCGACCATTCTGATCAACAACGACGATCAGCTGTTACGCGGCCACCGACACACCCACGTGTGCACCTGAACACACGCCACGCTACGAAGAATCGGCTGCTGGTGAGGACACGTTCGTAACCAGTTCACCGTAAGCAGACATCGGGAAGTGTCTTTTTGTTTGCGATTATTACCCCATAATGTTCTTGACGTAGCATGTACTGTCTGTTCTCTGGATGTTCAATGGTAACGTGTACTTTTTGATGGCGCTATTCGTTTCCGTCAAAAAATCGCCCTGGGTTATTCCTGCGTTACGTTTGAACGTCACTGTGAAATGAAAAAGCTTAAGATTGCTGGAAGACGGTGTTATTTCTGAACGTTCAAGTCACCGCTAATGGCACAATATAGAGCTACTGTGCTCCGGACGACATGGATTTAATCAGAGTAAATTGATTGTGAAGTAATTTCTTTTTGTGCGGGGAATCTTGAAGTTGAACAAATACTTAGATAACGATCGTAAAGGTGTCCCGGATATATAAAAGTAGGAAAGAATGATGATGTTTTTTAATTCACAGATCCACAAATGGCGATGTTGATCATTTTGGCAATGTTGAAAGGCTGCAAGGATCGTTCGAAAAGAAACAAAGAATTCACTATACGGATGAAGAATTCTAAATCCTTGGTTCCGTTAATTGAGAAGGAACACGGGGAGGAAGAAAACATTCAAATATGAATGGATTATTCTTATTTCATCACGTACGAAAGAGCCATGCCGACTTAAAAAAGATCCCGACTTTAATATGACAATATGTATGCCGAGAGTAGGGCGTAATAGAATTCACCTAAATCAAGACTATAGTACGAGCAGGGCTAAAACGAGATCTCGGATTATAAAGACAATGACCCCGGCAACGAGTCAGGTAAGGACCGACACAATAATTCAAAAGGACATCTAATTCGTACGAGAAACTCGTTTTTATTCCCGCTACGAGAGAAGAGGTCATCCCGTTGGAAGCGCGGGAAGGAGAAAAAACTGATGGAAACGAAGAAGAAAAGGAACGGAACGATTGACTGGACAAAGAATAAATTACTATGTTCCACAACTTCCGCCGGCATGGAATCGAAAACGTCTCACTCACAGTGCGTCGTGCTTGCTATCCACCAAGAGCTATCTAAAAAAGCTTCCAAGCGGAGGAGGTCACCCCTATGTAACCGCGTGTCATGACGAATCAAGAAGAATCTCTGTAAACGAAAACCCGCATACTCTCCCTCATGTTCTAAACTATTCTGTCCAGAGAAGACAGCAAATCGAGATCGTCGAACGAAGAATTTACCGAACGCCGAACGGAACTAGATGCCTCCAGCTCTATTCATGCTAATGCATTCCATTCACATTCTTCAGCGCACGGAACTAACGTCAGGAACATACAAGTACTCGTTGTAGAAAAGATATAGCGAGGATGTAAAGTCAGACGATCGATGAGGTTCACAATTTTCAACGATCGGAACAACTAGTCGACAACCATCGGAACCAATTCAGAATCAATTGCTCCTTTATAGTACTTATATCTATAAAAAAAAATGGTCTACTCCTCCAAAGAGAAACAGTTGTAACTCACTTATTTTCTAATTTATATTTTGCAAGCTCCGATTTCGTGGCTCGTCGAAATTCGATAAACTCAATGAGTGATTCGATGGACGATTCGATTAACATCAAATTTGGATGAACTTGAGCAGAATGAGAGATCCTTATTAAGAAATTGCGAGCGTAAAAAATAAGAGCGAGAGTACCACGAGCCCTCCGGTAGCAAGGGAACGCGTAACCAAAGGGGGTCCATGTATTGGGCGTTCTTTAAGATGGCCGATCTCTTCGCGGCGCGGAATCAATATTGTTGGATTGACTCGATAACGCCTCGTAAATATAATAAAGCCCTTGGAACCTCGTCCCTCTGGATCGTCTGTGGCGCGGGGCAGCGCTGCCTAACAGAGATAATGGTCGAAGCCCTGGGCACCCGGTAGGCCTCTACTATGGAGGGGTTCGATGGAAGGGCCTTACAACCCCCTCTACACAAGTTTCCTACTCGTCTCTGTCGCTCTCTCTTCCCCTGCATGCTTCTCTCTCCCTCTCTATCGAGCGAAACACGTCGCGGCCAGAGCTGGCGGGCAACGCAACAACCGAGTCAGTGAGACTCAGCCCGAGCCGGCGAACGGTTGGCTCTTGGCGCGTTCTTTGCATCCGTTCGTCTGTTTGTCCGTTCGTCTCGTGTTCTACTGCGATCGTCGACCGTTCTACGAACTCTTCCACGACTGTGTGTGGTCCCTGGATCTGGATTCGCTGGAAGTTCTTGCTCTCCGGAACACGATAAAAACAGGACGATCCTTTCGATCGATACGAAATAGGGAAGATCGAGCGTGACACGACGTTTGTTGATCACAGGATTCGTCGCTCAGAGTTCGGAGATTTTTCGAGTATTCCGGAGGACATTGTGGTCGACGTAGTGTCGATTCTAGAGGAAGAAGACTGGAATAGCAACGGAGAGGATTCGACAATGCTGGCGAACGTGTAGCGAGCACGCGGAGACTTCGACGACCGGTACGAGGATGTCGCGCGTCGTGGACCACCCTGACCGTCGTTGTCGTCACCGTGTACCGGTGACGACGATCCTCGCGGCGATCTTACGGTGAGATCGCGGGGCCCGCGTGTACGTGTCTCTGCGCGAGCTTTTCCGTGTATAAATAGACTCGATACTCCATCTCGGATTACGAGAAACAGCTCCGATTCGCGAAAGTATACGCGGCCAAGTGTAATCATTTACATGTGAGCAGGAAGAAATCCTTGTATCTAACAACCGATACGAGTAATCCAATAAACGTTCCGTGAAAATAGTGTTATGATCTTCAAGGAGATATCGGTGCACGGTTTCGGAGCAGGGACAAGTTTTAATGGAGTTTGAAAGTGGTGACAAGTTCGACGAAAAGTGATCGTTTTTCGAACGATGATCCCAGGCGTGACAGCTGGTAGTTCGATATCGAGTGCAAGAAGGAAAGCGTGATTGATCGGGGAAACGACGAAGGGAGAAGTAATTGTCAGGAAGTGCAATTTTCGCGATAGCAACGCACGTGTACATGTAAGCTCCTCTTCGCTTCACACGACGCCCGTGGGAAGCTGTACTAATCCCGGATTAATGCACGCTGGAAATCACAGCATGGAGGACATAGTGAGTACATTTCACCTGTCAAGCAGCTATTATTTTCGGGGAAGGGAATGAATTTCACTTGAAAAGAGTAAAACAACGTCGATGACAGATCGACTGGCGTGTTATTAACGGGGACCCCGGTTAGACGAGCGTTTGCAGTCTCTTCTCGTGCCACGAGTCGCTTTGCCACCCTTCTAAACGTTGTAAGCGTTGTAATCACAGAGCCCCGCGCAAATGACGTACGATCGTCGAACGTTAGCCGCACACGATTGTTAATAATTACAAGATGAAACGCGGAAACAAGCGTGGACACGTATACATAAGTGAGGTGGCAGCGGGTACTTCGAAAGCCGGGCTGCAATTATTGGGAAACAAACATATTCAAATCATTGGAGAAACACTGTGATTCATAAAGAAGCCAACCCTTAGATTATAGTCCTTCGAAATGTCGAATTCTCTACACTTCTATAAAAGTAATACCTAAAGCGGGTAATTTTATTCTGGTTAGAGTTTACAGAAATTTATCGATTCATGATTGATCTAAATTATTAGCATGGTAGTTGATTCGAAACCAATGCCAGGATGCAGTCTGCATCTTTCCATGTATGAATCTCCTTTCATTCGCATCGATGATGAATGTCTTACGTATCATCTCGCGTAATATTTATTACAACGAAAAAAGAATCGCGAGATTTATTGAATCGATATGCCCGGTTGGTGTAAGTTAGCTAGTACTGATTACAGTCGAAGCGATCACTGACGAGAGTCTAATGGCCGTGTCATTCTGAAACCTATTTCTCGAACAAAACGCACATCATCAAGATTGATAGAACCTTGGTTAATTGAAAAACTCCAAATTAGTTCAGTGTCTGATGATTTCATCGATGGCACTGGAGAATTAAATCTTCGCCTTCGCTCATTTCGCTCATTCCATTGAAAAATTCTTCGATATTAAAACCACGTCATCTATACCGAGGAACTGAATGTCAAATGACTAAATCTTCATTCCTAAGAGTAATCACTACAAAAAACCTGCAAACTACGTCATCCGAGTTAGACTTTCGAAAAGAGAAGGAAACGAAACGCGATCCATCGTTCGCCGAGACAACTTTCGCGAGTTAAGCGCGTCAGAATAAATCGCAGTCGGCGAAATCGCACGTGGGAACCGGCGAATTAAAGCGATACAAGAGGAGCGGAGGGAGGCACGTACCTGCCAGAAGTACTCTGGATGGATGAGCGTCGACGGGCGTGACAGCCGGCGTATTAAGGCAGCGACAGACAAATTTCTGAAGCGCGCTCGCAAAAAACGCGGCCGCTCGCGGAGAAGAGAAGTGTTTCGTCCTCGTCCGTACAGAGGAAGGATCGTCGCTCGGTGGCTCGTTACGCCCCGGTCGATTAGTCTTCCGAAGCGACTCCACGTTCGCCGCACTACACGTGCACACCGCGCCGGCTCGCGTACGCCGCGGACAAGCAAATTCATTAAAACCGGTTCATTTAATAGGCGCGCGCATTACGCGCTCGCTGAAATTTCGCCGGCGAGACGAAACGCGCTCTCTCTCGCTGACGAAATACACCGCGTGTCTCCATTTTTCATTCCCTTCGCGGTCTATCTTGTTCGTCGTTGCCGAGGATAGTTAGGAGAAACGGATCGCATCGAGTATGATGAACCAAGAACAGGATGAAGGACTGACACACATTATGACCACAGCGAAGATCGGAGGAATTGTTTCGATGATGTAGCAATTCTTGATTCGTTCCTTGAATTATGATAAATAGTCTTTGCTTCGTTCTTTTTTTGTTAGGATTTTGCGGGTACAATTTCTTTTAAAGTTTTAGATTTACACCTAGTAAATGATCTTCAAGTTCTATTTCAACGTCTTCTAAAATCGCTCAATAAAAAGGCATTTCGGAAACTGCGTTCAACTTCAGCTTTTTGAACTCCCACAGTCATTGCATATTAAACAAACATTGTCGAGAATTACAAGCTTCTAATTGTAATTCCCATTGCCGAAATACGTTATGTACTTGATATTTCCTATTTGGAAGAATTTCGAAAGCGAAGAACACACGATACAAAAGCAGTCACTATCCGGTGTCTCTGGGTGTTCAGTCAATTAGCTCGGTAGAAAGGCTCGCGACGCGAGAGCATGCGTGAAAGCATAGTTCGCATTGGTCGGCTTGCGCGGCTCGTTCGCGCGGGACAATAAGACGGGGATTGCATATTGTTGTTTATATTTACACGGCACGGCATAAATCTTCGTTTAACTCGCATTCAGCGGACGTTCGAGCGAAATACGGCCGCGCGGCTCGGTGCGACGCGAGCGGATCGGCTGCGAGCCGCGTCACACCGCGCAGCACTTCGTCACGGACAAAGCGCGGTCTTCATTAAAGCTAGCCTCTTTGCGTGCCGGCCAACCATTAAGGACCAAGGACCGGCCTACGACTAATTTGTACTGTAAATGAGATCTCGAGGATCGTTACCCCCCGTGAAACAACGCCGCTTCGAGCCGAACCCTCTTTATACACTCTTCCTTTCGGAATTTCTGCTTGATAACGCGCGATCGTGTTTTCTATGGTCTCGTTTTCTTTCAGCGATACAATTTCACCGTGGGAGGAACTCCTTTTCTATCGTAAAATTTATAACCTGTGAAAGTGAGTTCGTAATTCCGCGTAGGATAAGTGCAATTTTATTTCTAGGACCTTTTGCACAATATTTTCGCTATTAATATTAGTTCAATTATGCGCAAGAAGATCCTGATAAATTGGTTTTTATTTTAAATTTAAACACTGTAAGTTACAGATGTTGAAACAATTGAGACTAAAAAAGTTACACTTCCTTAAATTCTATTGCGCGAATCTCGGCGTAATAAGAGATAGGTGTTAAAATTGGTAACTAGTAATGGAGTCTCGTACGAGGAACATTCGTTACCGAAGAACAACGAATCATTGTTCACGAGATACGGTTCACATAGTACCTTAAAATTTCCCATAAATCTCGTCTCGCATGATATTTCATTCTTCCTTTCCGCCGTGCATTTGCACATAGTCATAACGTATAATTAAGACTCACCTTGCAAAGGTTGCAAGCTTGCACTTAACCCGGCGCTCCTCCTCCTGACGATTTCAGCCGAATCGCCGTAATAAAATACACGCACAATGGCCAGATAAGATTTGAAAGCTCATTGTTTAGAGCGGTACCGGAGAAAATACACCTCGATCTCCGTAAATCATCTTGCACAAACATCGTTACAGGCTGTCCGAGATCTGAGGCTTTGCGAATCGCGCGACGTGTACCGAACCTCCCACGTTACAAGGGAGAAACGACTCGATTAGCGGAAACCGCGGTCGCTTAATGGCGGTTTCTCGTCCGGCGATCGTTTCGAATTTTCTCTCGTACACGCTCGTGTACCGATACGGTGTATATACACAGCGAAATATCCGATGGCCGTGGGCCACGATCGGCTCTAACACGCCATGAAATTGCAAGAACGACGACTTTGCTCACCCGCTGGAAATTGCAGTCGTACGTGTTGACCGCTTCGAAGCAGGCGAACTCCGCGAATGACACCGTCCATTCTACCATCGCTGGTAATGACGCTGTTTTACAGATATTAATCACGATATATCGAAGTGAAACGAATCCTCTGTTCGCGACAGCAATCGGCCACTCGCGGCTTTTACACACCACGCGGCTCTTCTATATAATTTCGCCATTTTAAACACCGGCTTTTAACAGGAGGTAGCGACACACCCTCCAGCTCCAGACTTTTTTTCGCTTTCGGCTTGACTCCTCCGGCGCAACCGAATTACTTTTATTAGGACGAAGTAGCGTGTAATTATAGTCTATGGTAACGGACAGAGGCAATTCCATTCAGTAGTGAAATTGCTGCGGTAATTCTAATTTTTTACACTTCGTTGACTTCCGTGCTACGTGAATAACGAAGAGAAATGGCCTCCAATTTTGTTCCGATTCTCTAACGCTTCAAAAGTTCATCGAGTATCTTTTTAATCCATCGACGCGATGGTTCGTGCTTTGAAGCATATAATAGAATTATTTTCTGCTTACTCGGTTCAATAACTTCAATGTAATATCTACATTTCACTCGCTAGAAATAACGAACATAAACGTTCAAATACTTCTGCAAACCACCGTGCAAATAAGAGAATTAAACGTCAGCTTGTTTGACAATTTATTTCCAACGGTGTAATTACCCTTTTACAATCCTTCCAACTTAATTTCATCTGTGTTTTAACAACTCAAGCTCGATCAAAACCTCTCATCCTCGTAAGATACGTACAGAGAAACTTTCCTCGCGGGAAAGTAATGATGATAGACTATCGGATGAAAAAGCACACCGCGCGTTTAAAAGATAAACTTGCAAATGGCACGTATAATGACGCGACAGCCTACAATGATCTCTGCTCATTCCCGCAGAGGTAATTCGC
Organism: Bombus vancouverensis nearcticus; assembly: GCF_051014615.1. Classification (NCBI taxonomy): domain Eukaryota; kingdom Metazoa; phylum Arthropoda; class Insecta; order Hymenoptera; family Apidae; genus Bombus; species Bombus vancouverensis. The sequence goes on along the minus strand of NC_134911.1, from coordinate 16,162,465 downwards.
GTATAATGTTTCCATGAATTGAGACATTAGTTTCAGAGAAACGCATGATCGCGATTCAGGCGCGTGCGTCACGACTGGCAACACAGTTTTTCCGAGTCCCAAAGCTCGCAAGAAGAAGCTGATGACTACCCTCGGGGATACGTTTGTAGCAATTTTCACCAGGTTCCGACTGACCTACCTGCTTATGCAGCTTGGCTCGATCAAACATACAAACGGATCTCTACCGGAGCATTTATATCGCGGCGGGCTGAGGCGTGCGCAATATTTCGCCTGTCCGCGAATAGCTTTTATGAAAATACAACTATCAGTAAATTACCGTCGCGAAATTACGAATATCGTGGCTCGTATATCACGGCGATTATTTTACGTACGAACGGAAATTTATCGACCAGATCCGACGCGTCCGTTCGTTCGTTCGTTCTTAACGCAGCGACAGCGCGTAGTTTCGCGAGTTATTCATTATCCCGTCTTCTCGCCTGGGAATTTTCGTTCTGGCCCAGCGCGAGAAGCGTTTACTGTTCATTACCAAGAAAGTGACAGTGACTTTAAAAAATACAAGTCATATTTTCTTCTTTTATAAGTCTCGTATAAAATTCAGTGTATTGTCAACCAATCGCGTTTCAACGCTATCTTTGCGTTCTATTAAATATGTGCTTTGTAAGTAGCGTAAAAGTCGGGAAATTGACAAAAATGAATTTATCGTAACTTTCGATCTTCGGGAATTTTATCGTTCCAAATATGTACCATGAACAATGATCTCAGGATGTATTCCTTTTTCGTGCGTATTCCCCTCACGCTCCGCATAATTTCGAAGCTTTGTTCACGAAAATGGCACCGTCTGACACCGCATCGATTATCTACTCTCGAATGCTCGAGCATTCGGCCGGAGATCTAACGCGAATTCGTAAATCTTGCGCGGCCTGTGGTGGCGGCAGCGACACCCTCAATGCTCCCTGAATTCTGATCCGAATCTGGCCGATTTTGTTTCCTCTACGCTCTACACGTTGCTGCCTTTTTTTCCTCAATGTCTCGTCCACAACCATTGCAAGTCGCGGTCGCATTCAGAATTCACCAGACCCTGTCGCCAAAGGGGTGGAGCCGCAGGAAACAGTGTCACCGGTATTCTCACCGGATAAATCTCTCTGTCGCCATGTGCCTTCAGAAACGTCATTATCTACATACTGTACACGTGGCTGGTTATGTGTTCTTCGAGTGGAAACGCGGTGCTTCATATTGGCGTTGCGTTGGGGTGCGAGATTATAGCGTGGGAAGAAACACGTGAATGATGATGACTGAGCGTAATACAATTCTCGTAGGGGTGAGGAGGTTAGTCTTTTATCGACAATCCTGGTGAAAGCGAGCTTTGAAGTTTAACGAGGGCAGGAGAAGGAAAAGAAACACAGGCCGAGAATACCTAGGAAGGGTGTTTCATAAAGTTCGGAACCGGAATGACATTCATAAATAATTTATCCGGTTTCATAGCATAACCGGTGCAACTACGCAGACCCGTTTCTGTGTTTACTAGTGTTCATTCTTTAGCCTGGATTACAGTAAGAACCGGATCTTTGAATGATTCCAAAGGAATCAACGGTGGTAAAATGACTTTCACTGAATCACAGACGAAAAACACGATCTACGCGGGTTAAGGAACACGAAATTCAGTTTGAATCGATGGTTTCTACTAATTACAGTGGGTTCTGCTCCAAATCAACGTTTCGTTTCGAGCACGAACGAAATTACGTTGACCCTTGTCCGAGCATATAGCCCTTGTACAAGCATAAATGTATTCTATACAGTTCTGCACGGGGTTAATTATCGTATTCGAATTTAATTACCCAGGAAATCGAACTGGCTTCCGATTAATCGCGACACAAATTACATACACGTCAGTGATTAAAAATAAACGAGAGCTCAATATAATGCAACCGATGGAAGAAAAATGCGAGAGGATCACGCGAACACCGCGAAACACCATATGCCCTCCCCGTGCTCAATTTTATCATCCTGGATCACGAACCTGGAGGCCTTGGTTCGTTATAGTATCACCCTCAATCAGACGAATTCTCTACGCATCTGCCGCGTTCCCCGCAAGGCAGCCGCGCGTGTCCATGCGCCGATGGTGACACGACGACGAAGTTTCCATGGACGCTTTTTCGATGCCATTCGAGACAGCTGCGTTACTTCCCATCGAGGGTTGAGTGACGTAAACGTTTTTCAGTGAGATAATAGCCGATCGACCATATTTGTCGAAGGTGGGCTTAAATATTGGCGGAGGGATATTTAACCCATTATGAAATCCAATCGTTTATTCGTGTTTGTTCGAGTAATGGAAATAATGGATTCTTTTTAATTATATGGATTCTTGAAAATATAGAAAAGTTGCATAATGCCGCCGCCAGTAACGATTAGAAACGAGTTTCTCAATAAAAGCTAGATTGCCACGGCATCACCAAAATTCCATCGACTAATCAGGCACTCTCCACATTCCACAACCCTCATATCCACAAATTCCCGCTATAGAACTATGGAATCCTGATAATAACAAAATTCTTCAGAATCGAGATATTTACTTTTCTGTTCTTTGATCCTGGGAAACGCCCAATCGCACGGTTAGGGTTGCGCGCATCAACGCAAGAACCGCGCAATGAAAAGTGAGTCAGCGCTAAGCGGAGGCGGCTTGCGCTCAGGTTTCCTCCGTTAGGGACTCGCGCTAATTGGCAGTTATTTCCTATCCTACGTCTACCGGTGTTTACCGTATACGCAGCCGCCGCATGCATATGCATACGAAGCTTCTCTGGAAATTCTTGGACCGATGTGCACGGATTCGCGCGATAGCGTGCCCTGTTGACCCCGACCGACCAAGAAGAACGTATAGTTACTAGCGACTTGTATCGGTGCACCCTCGTACGGACCACGTTTCACCACAGAAACTGCGCCGCCATTTGCATATCGCGGAGGGTGCCATTGAAAGCTGACAAATCGACATCGTGCGACTAGTTGAAACTTTTTCGTTTGTAACAAAAAATTTTAGAAAAGCTGGCAATACATAGAACGTACGTAATTTAACGTAGCTATTCTAATAATATTTCTCTACATATTACGCTTCATGATATAATATGCCGTAAATCCGGCCATCACGTGCATCTGTTTATTCCTGACTCGGCTCGTTGCACAGAAAACAGATTACCATCTCGATTAATTAAGGTACCAGGTTTTTAAATTCCCCGTAAAAATTAATCTCCGGCCCTTACGACAGAAGATTTCGATACAGTCCACTTTATCAGATCTCTATGCATGCGGAGAGTTGCAACTCGGTGCAACAGAATACCATAAGTCGTACGGTATGTGTAGTACGGGTTTTCGACAACAACAGTGGGGCTGGCTAATTTATTAGCGTGTCGCGTCATAACCGGTGATATATCGGTAACGACGGCTGGTATTTTGCTACGGCGAAACGAGGAACGACTACATTTTTGAGATGGTATTAACAAAAACCAGGAGGAGGCAGGGTTACAAGATCCATCGGCGGATGCATGCATATTTATGCAGCGGCGCGGCGGAGGGAGCATTTCTTTCCGCGGCGCTGATGGCTTATAACACCCAGATCATCGCCGGCGCAGAACGCCCTTATAAGATGAATTCGCAAGCAAGAAACGCCATTAGCAGTGTCGAGAAATTTATCTTCTTCGCGCTGGGGACAGAGTCGCGCGGCTTTGGCGAATCAGGCCGACGCGACCATGCGATTACTTAGTCGCGTTATTATCTGCACTTTATCATCGTCAAACGGCGTTGAGACATTTGGAACGCCTCGCGACCTGTATGTCGACGAGCTCGTGGAGCTTGTTTCGTTTTTTCCCCAACTACCACTCTTTAATTGCTTTTCTTTTAATTTCCTCGATATCACGGAGTAGAAGATTAAGCGTACAGGATTTCAAAGTCTTTGCTTTCGTTTGCGATCCTTCTCTTCCATCGTTAAAGTATCTGATACGAAACAGTGTGTTCTAAAACATTGCAAAACTTTTCGTACGTAAGACTCTTGTTGGTTTTCTGATTTTATATCGCTTGGCCGCGCAGTATTTTAATGTGAAGTAGTTACAGAAGTGAATAATAATCCGCTTGCAAGGTAATGAACTTGAAGTCTAAAAACGATGCCACTAGGATCGCATCGTTACGCGAGGAGAAAGGATCGTTAAACTTAAACTTCAATTATTCGCGAAAAACTCGTCGATTCAGTGGCTCGACACCTTATTACCGAGAAGATTATACCTCGCGCGTTAATCATACCCTTAACGCGACCCCGGCTATGGGTGACGAGTGTTTTCCGCTGCTTTCGTCGCTGCTAAACGAGGTGAAACGGACGCGATAGGAGGAGAAGAAACTGCTGGCAACAAACGACGTACACGAGGACAATTCGATGGCCAGCTGGAACGCTCATAGGATTTAATCGTCGCTAGATAAATTCAGCGGCTTCTTAATTAGCGAATCTGATGTTCGCGCTGACGAGCGGCCAGACCGTGCGAGATCCGGAGGAAGGAAGAGTAGGAGGAAGAAACACACCGCGTACCGGCTCATGCATTATGTATCGTACGGAATACAGCCGGTATTGGACGCCTAGGAACATTTACTGACCGCTCGAACGCCGGTACACGCCACCGGTACCTGCATTTATAGAAGTACGCAAATTGGCTGCAACCGTTCGCTCGCGCGAACAGCTCTCGCGCCGAGAGGACGCGAGTCGTGGAATCGTTCAGCGATGTTCCTCGTATAATTCCGCCGGAATAATTATAATTGTTAATCGTCGGGGCCAAGAGATGGAATCCAAGAATCCAAGCGTTGGTATGTTCGCGATTCAACGCGATTGGTATGTTTGGGGATTGTCGTACGTTGTATTCAATGGGGTCGAGGACGCGTGTCATTGTTGTCGACGAAATTGCTGCGGTTTTCTTACCTTGACGTTGCCAGTGTTTTATGTTCGAAGAACTCGAAAGCGAGGTTCGTGAAAGAATGCAAAGTAGTGCGATGAAATATGGTACAGGAAATTGACGTCGGTTTAAAGTCGTACGTAGGTTTGAAGAGATAATAGTGAAATATATCTGGAGTGGTTAGTGTAAGAATATTCAAGATTCGAATTGTTAGTTTAGTATAACGTGAGTAATTGAACTTTCTCCTATATGTCCGTGCCTAACAGATGACTACATCATTCGTCAGAGTTTTCACACACTTCGTTTCGGTTACATAACACTAAGAACGAGCCTTACAAATGGTTCCGCTGGCTCGTTTATAGTCTCATTATAATCGAGTATGCAACGCGCTGCATTTTTACAAAAAAGCTCAAGAAATATGAGTAACCCTCGTTCTTTGGAGTAATAATACCGACTGTTTCCTTAATTGCACACCCACAGCCGAGTACAGGAAATTCGAAGATCGAGCATCCATTTGGTTGCTTAACACGAAAAAGCCCGAAGTAATATCGTGGTCACGGGAAGTGCTTATAATCAGCCCGTCAAAAGCGAGTCTCTAATGACGGGCTTGTGCAAATCAACCTGTATTCAACGTGTACAGTGTTGCAAGAATTTTGATACCGGTGATTAGGTACGTGGAAGTACGATCCTGCAATTCGAAATGCTCGAAACACGTAAGTACACGATGCGGCATAAGAGGCGGTGCGTTTCTGGTTTGGTTCAGATGGTACGAGAAAAATGATAAAAATCTTCCCTTGGCTCGGTTGCGACACGAGTTCTTTGTGAAATGACGATGTCCAACGTAAATCCCCGTAATCAGATCAGCGTCGAGACATTAACGCATTGTTACCGGTCTGCGAAGGAGGCCCGGTTTCACTCCGTTTGATATGCATCATCTGCCGTGCGCTGGTACGAGTACGTATCGATCGAAACATCGCGGAAATTCCATACCGGTGAACGCAGGACTGCGTGAAATAGAAACGCATTGTTTTCCGTTAACCATTCGAGAGCTGCCGCTCTCTTTAAATATCATAACTTCCCACGTTAAACGCTATCCGCTGAATAGTATGCGTGCGAGGATTCTCAGACGATCGTTCGACGAAGCGCGTGGGCGTGTGTATCTTTTGCTCGTAGCAAACTTCGTTCATCTTTGTATACCTTTTTCTAGAAGGATACTGACTACATTGATCTAAATTTAGCTAAGTTTTCTTCAGTATGAAGAGCAGGATGTTCTCCAAATGATGTCTAAATTGATTATTACGATATAAAACTACACATTTTCCTGATATCGCAATGTGAACTTTATGAATACCATCTAAATCGCTCTCTTTTTTGTAATTTTCTTTTCCTGTTTCTCCCTTCACAGTCCAACATAGATTAGAGGTTGCATTTTGTAAAGAAAGGTCTCTGGCGTAATAACGTTTTCACGCCTCCGCAACCGGACGTGCAGCGAGACAGAACTTTTTTGGCTCGGCCCCTCGACGTAGTTTTTGTACGAATTTAATTAAATCGTCATCGCGGTCGGTCTAACGAATGCTGATGATTATGATAAATATTCCACGAAGCGAGCGGAACAGGAGCGGTACGCGAGTCGTGAATAGAGTAAACGGAGCTGTTCGTTAAAAAGCCATTAAGCTCTCTCAGCCACCTACGGTTCTATGTTCTCCATGCGTTCTGTCAATTTTACCATTCCCAATGGTAAATAGTAATTACAAGTTTGCTAGCAACTTTACGCAATCGTTATTCTATAAATAACAAGGAGAATCATTTAGGACGTTACGTTATGGATTATTACACGAAAGAATCATATCACGAAGATTCCGTCGTTAAACACATACTCTGCTCAACTACGACCTTTTTCTTTTTCTACCGAAAATTACTCTCAGGTGGTCTGCTTCTTCCAACAAATCCTCTAACCCGTTTCTTCTAACTAAGCACACTTTAGCCGCAAATTATCCACTTGAAATTGACGGAAGAACATCGCGCGTTTACCAGATCCTTCGGATTCCAACGTGTTAATTTAGAAACGGACTTCCCCGGTGGAACACCGGAGCAGCAACAGGAACGCGAATCGTTTCCAAGGAGAGAATGTCGTTGAAGAGGGCCGACACCGGCGATGCACAGCACTTCACGAAACGCTTTACGAGTACGATGATGTATAAATATCCCGCGTGTTAAACGGTGCACCGGCTCGCGGTACCGCGTTTTCCCCTAGTAAGTACATCGTAGACAAAGGGGCAAAGAACGTAGCGCTGCCGGCATCAATCAGGAGGAAAGAGAAAAGCGGACCAGACATTCCTTTCCACGCGAGAGTATACCCGTTTCGCTATGCTATGCTCTCGTGAATAGCCGTTGGCCTGACTTAACTAACGCCTAACTCGACTTAAGTGCGAGCTAGCCGAGCGTCTAACTGCAGCAGACCTGGCATAAGGAAGAACCAACGAGCGGACAGATTGCGCTGTGGCTAATCGCTCGCGCGAGGGAAAATCGCGGCCTTTCCAAGCTCCTCCCGCGATACATCTCGGCTTCGACGCTTTTGCTTGGTGGTATTCGCGAATAGTATTCCTCTTGCTACCATTTAACTCCAGCGTAAATCGCCAGTTCTATATTTTGTTCTCCAATTTTTTTATTCTATAGCGAAGAAATCTGCAATTTCTGTGGATCCTCGTTCTTTGACTCGCATCTACACATGGAACTGTCAAAAATACGTCGAACAGCTGCTTTTATCACGTTCTGTGAATATCGTCGCAATTTTGTACGAATCCGTATAATACGAGGATTCACGGTAGTTGTCGTGATTCTTAGTAAAGAGCGGATGGAGGACTAAATAGCATGTGGAGGACTTAAATATCGAACCGTGACTTTAACGCGCAGCAACTTAGGTGAGACAAAGGGAAAGATGCGAGGGAAGGGACAGAATATACGATAAAAAACGAAGGCTCCCCGACTGTGACGCCCACGCTTAGTCTCGAGTCAAGGCTACGTCAAGTTCAAGGAGAAGAAGACGCCCTGTGACGGACCGATCGAACGAGATCGATACATTAGAAGCGCGTACGAACGCATAAATCGAGGCTCGAGCGTTGTAACCGCAGTTTATGATGACGTTAAATAGCAACAGCCTTGGTACGAGGGTAATAAACTCTATTAATGAGTTTCGTTAATGGTGGCCGACGCTTTGAGTAGCCGGGAAACGCGACGGAGTCGATTAGACGTGCCCGCTTTATGTTCTCATTTTCAGATCCACCGATCGTGGAATATTAAAGCCTCGAGTAGAAAAATTACCTTTTCAATTCAGCGTAGCGCATTCGTATTAATGCAAACGGATGTTTCGTTCCGCTATTACGAGTCACTGAATCGCATTCGCTCTCCGAATATTATACTTATCCACGGTCGATCATCATTAGTTACGTTTAAGTACATTATTATACTTCGTGTTCATGTTTTTGCGACTACTATCAATCACTTGGACGTTAGAATGATCGTATATTACTTTATCACAATTAATACGACATATGCATTGCTTCGAACAAAACATTTATTATTCAATCGACGATTCTAAAATTAACATAACATCGATCTATCCCTATTTACCTCTTTAACAATGTTGCAATCGTCGAATAGATTATACATTTCACGCCTTAAATGTCATCATACATACGTCGATTATTAATAGTGTTTGTCATTTTATTACACTATGAAAAACTGATATTACCGAAAGTCCAGCATCTCCCTAGCCCAACAATCCTCGTAATCTAATTATTCCGACTAACACGCCAGCTGTGAATCGTGCGCACATGAAACTCTCGTTTAATCATGATTTATGCCACGTTTTGCGACGATCATTGGAGCCTCGATTCCCTCGATCGTCGATGATCACGCGCTCGCGTACACGTAGCAGTCAAGGCTACCACCGAACGCTGTTATTTGCTGGAAAGTTGCACGAGTATCGGAGGAGAATTGCCCTCGTCTTTCGAGAGAGAGAGAAAAAGATATGGTACCAGTGGCCGGCTGCGAGACGAATCACGCGAATTATTTGGTCGGGAAGCAGCGATATGGGACAGCAGCGAGCTTTCCACGACCGGTCGATTACCGATTTTCACGCGCGTTTATCCTCGGGGGTCGGTGAAATCGTCGGCCAGGTGATAGGCGACCGTCAGCTGGAACACACGCGCTCGCAGCGATAGGGTCGACACGAATCCCGTAATTTTCTACGAACGCGTATCGATTTGGTTTTAATCTAAAAGGGGAACGATTGGTTGCGAGAAATAACCGTTTGACGAAGAGGGTTGAAATTAAGTGTTCAAATATTAGTGGAGCGAGCTGCCGTGTATAATATTAATTTACTTCTTATAAGTTCGCTTTTTATAAGTTTGCTTTTTATAAGTTTTGGCGAAGTAGAGTAATTTCATCGATGGCTTAATCAAAGCGATCACCTCCTCCACGCAGATGGTCCTCCTTCCCCGGAACGCTTTCACCTTATTGTTAGAAGCTGGAAGCCAAGGGAGAGACGCGTCTAAACTCCGGCGGCCGAAACTTAATTGCCCCGTGAGGCAAAAAACGCGCCACATATTTGAAATAATTATACATCGAAAAAGTGACCGCGTCGGACAAAGGATGTTTTTACGCGTGGATCGCGACGATGGAAAGGAGGGAAAAGGGAAAAAAGGGGGGCAGTAGAACGATCCGGCGTGCTGGTGGTGATCACGGAATCACGCGAGAACGAGCGCGCTCGGTAACCTTAAATGACGGGTGGACGGAATGGACATAGGCCGATCGTGTAATTCGCGGCCCGGATTATTGAGACATCCAGGGAGACCCATTGATCCCCGATGAAGATGTCCGGTGGTTAACGAGAGAGATGAATAGGTGGTGGGCCTCTGGCGTCCGGAGCAGCTCGCTCGGGGGAACGGCAGAGAGAGGTAGCAAGCTCCGACAAAAGCAGCCTCACCGAGCACGAAACGCACCGAACACGCTAGAGATTCAAAAAATAAATTGCTCGGTGCAACGGCGTGGCAGCGCGCTCTCTCCTGGATTCGTGGTATGGTTGCTCTCTCGTGTGCTACCCGCAGCGAAATCGTGCGGATCGGTAGGCAAATTAGGAGACCGCGAGGCCCGAAGGCGCGACGGCTTCTAATGGAGACGTTCGAGGGCCGGAGGGACGAGAGGAAGAGAAGAGAGGAGACGAGAGTCGGTGGCGAGGTGGAGAGAGAAAGAGGAGACGAACGGACGCGAGTAGTGGGGAGAATAAGAGGTGGTCGCTTTGGGCGAAAGGACCCGTAGTCGTTTTCCCAAGCGAGGTGGAAGAAGAGGATGAAAGGAACCGCTCTTGGCTGGTCCACAGAAGAAAGAATAAAAAGGGGATGCGGAGCCGATTCGTAGGTAATTCGTTTCTCCTTTTCGAACCTGTATTTAGCCTCTATGCCGCTTTCCTCTGTTCGCCATCATTCTTGCTCCTTCCTCGATCACCCTTTCGCTCTCTTCCTCGATCCTACAGGAGTGAGCAAACATTCAGAGGCTGTTTTCAGGCTCGACCTCGTAATTGATCGGAAAGAGGAGCTGGAAGGTGATTCTTACAATTTATCGAAAGGGATCCATCAAGGTTGATTCTTCGGGTCTAACCTGGTATAAACTAGACTAATTGTATATCTTGTACCGTATATACACGTTACTAGAACTAGTTTTTCACCTCATAAGCCATTGGACAGAGGGTAATTCTGTTCGTAAATCATCGAGATTAATTGTTTACATGGAGCCTGCTAGATTGCTTTTAAATTACACAGTGAAGAATATATTTAAATATGCAACCAAGTTCGAATCGTACATAAAGCACCGTTTCGTCGTCTCGGTGTTTATACAAACGTGAACTCTCGAACCCTTTTTTAGTCAGTCTCCCGTGGCCGAGACCATGTGGAAGGACGCTGGGCGTCGGTTAAAATATTGGGAGCAGCTGTCCCCTTATAAACACTACAATTTAATACCCCAAACTTTGTACTTTTAATACCCGAAACCAAACTGTTACCGCATACGTTTCAAGAACCGAATACAGGGAAAGGTTGTAGAAATGTCATCTCTTTCGTCCCACGAATCTTTTGTTCCCAATTTTCCGTCATTCTAAAAGAAACAGACGCTCTATTTCCCTCTGGTCGAATAATAAACAAAGTGGCCGAAAAATTAAATAATCGTCATCGCCTTGTTAAGCGAACTCAAGAAGATCCAAATTCCAATGGAGCCATATTCCCGTGCAGAACACGCTCGAACCATTCCAGCGACAAGCTTCCTCTCGTGGAAAACACCGCTTAAAAACTGCCGTAAAAGGAAAGGACGCGAGGCGAACAAGCTACGCGCGACTCCACTTAAGTCGTTTGAAGCCGCTGAAAAAGAAACAGATCCTATGGGCGAGAGCTATGTCTCCGAACCTAATTAGCGTTATCAATGCTGGAGAAGGAAGAAGGACGATCCTCTTTTGCCAGGAGCAGAAACACACGCGGACCAGAAGACTGTCTTCGAGAGGATACACTCGAGAGAACGACTCGTCGGTTACCGATCATGGTTTAACGTGAACTCTATCTCGTTCAAAAGGCCCGTCCATCGGCTTGCTGCTTGTTCGTAGTTTCGGGAATCCGACGCGGATAATTCCTGCCGTAAAAGCGCCGTAAAGCGGCGGTAGCGTAGCCCTCGTGACCATCTCCTTTTCCCGCGAACGCGCGTAAACGCTCAAAATTATCGTTTTCACGATGGCTGGCATGGCGCGTCGATCGCCGGCTAACAGTGATTGTAGTCGCAATGCAGCGCTAGAAGATCGATTGGGGAAGGGCGGTTTCCTGTTCGCGAACTGGTAACTTTCAGTCCGCGTCGTTCGTAACGGTTGAACACGCGGTCAAAACAACGTAGCTCGAAGCTTGTTGTTTCCGCGAGCCACAGAAACGAGGGGAAGAAAGAGGAAAAACGAGGAAAGAAGAGTAAATTGAGAGAGAGAAAGAGAGCAGTTTGGTCGGTAACGAGGAAGAGAAAAATCGGCGATAATCGAGGTGAGAAGATCCTCGGGCGGCGCGAAGAGTGAACCGAGCGAGATCGGTTCGCACGATCTCTGCACTTAGTCCGCCCGGGAAGATGGGGTGAGGTTCCCCGCAATAAATATCCCATTAGAAACGCTGCGTTATGGGTAATATTATGTTAATTGCCTGTACGGGCGCCGGTGCAGCGTGCGTTTCGATCGAAGGTACGAGCTAATTTTCGCCGATGGCCTCTCCCGCCGTGCATGTCGAGGCCCTCCAATCGAGTCGGGACAGAGGAGAAGGAATTATGATAATTAAACAGTTTTGAATACCCTACATCGGTAACTGGTCGAATTAATCATCCGAACGCGGTTTATCGAAAAGCGGCAATCGTAGAACATCGATGAATAATATCAATGTTCGGCAAGTAGCAACTAGTTTTCACGGTAGCGTTGGCTGTTAGATTATCGAGAGGTTGCTCGTACAATTCGATAGATTATTAATACATCGTGAGATTAGTCCAGCCGGTCGCGCAAGCCAGTGAAAGACCGTCCGAGTTTTAAATTCTAATTTTTTTTCACAAAACTCCTCCGCCACATCTCTTCCAACCGTAAACGGAAACTTACTCGGTGACTTCTCGCCTGCGCGTCCTCCCAATCGCGCTTAATAAAGATATCCTTATTGCGAGAGGTTCGCATAACCCGTGCAAATTACGTGTCGGAATAAGAACGATCTGATCTAAGTGTCGATCGCGCTCATCCTTGTAAACTTAGTCGTTCGTCGATCACAATTCTACGCACTGCCGTGATCGAGAACACCAGAATATAATTATTTACTTTCTCTTACAATATTGTATAAATTTGTATAAAATACAATATTGAATAAAATTTGTAGACCCATGGAATCTATATCAGTAAAAACTAGAAAATATAACATGACGAATTTTTTCAACTAAAGAGAAAGTCACAAGAGAATTTGCAATTCCCAATATTTTCTTATTTGCCACTATGTTTGAGAATCTTCGAAGGCATTGAAACCATTCAGAAAGCGCTAGAATCGTCGGTAACGAATGGAACATAAGACTCGATAAATTAGCAAGGAACAAACAGAAGGCAGTAGCTGAACCTAACTATTCCATTGAAAGCTAGGCAACTTCCGCGTGTATCTTCCCCGAAGTAACAACCACCCAAGACTTACGCGTTTAAACTGTGCATTCCGCGTAAGCAGGACATAGAAGGAAACAGAGAAGAGAGGGAGGAAAGTGCCGCGAGAAGGGAGGTCTCTCCCGGTGAGACTCAGAGACACTGAACGTCGATGGCTCGCGCGATAGATTCATGCACGCGGGTTACCTGGCGAGGTCTATGCCGATCCACGGGGGATTCCTAATTCCCATGCAAATCAGCCAATTTATTTGGCAGACCGGCCTCGAACGATTAGGCTAATGCGAGCCGTTCACCCCACCACGGCCGCTCGTAAAATCGTGTTCTCTGCTCCGTTGAGACTTTAATTCGCGGCTTCTTCTGCCATCGAATTGGCCACGGTGGTCTCGCCTTGATTAACAACGATCCTCTCTATCGTGAATCTCTGGGATCCTCGCTCTTTCGTCCGAACGCTGTCGACCGATTGTGTAATTACACGTAGGAAAAGGAGAAATAACGAGATTCGTCGTCTTTCATCGATGAAATCTTGATAAAAGCTAGAATATAGCACTTCCTCTCTATTACTATAATCCGTGATTATTGAATTAGTGCAGAAATTACGATATACGTATGTATGTATAACACCTTATATATTAATTAAGAATTTTGTTATTAAAATTCGTTCGCAACATCTAATCTTACCAAAGAAATAAAGTGTACCGAGTTTTGATCAGGGATCGTACATACAATTATCAACACGCTCTATGATTCGATACAGTGTCGAAGAATTTTGTTAGGAAGGATTAGAAGTTGCGGTACGCGAAAGAAATTTATGGCCAGTCGAGATTCCTCGAAGATCCCGCGATCGGCAGCTTGCGCGGCGATCGACGCCCACGTGGCGCGCGATCTACCGACATTCTCGAGGGCCCACGGAGTCAGGAAACGTCGGCTGGAACAATGGACGGCACCGGTGATATTCTTAAATCAGAGTCGCCGATTAACGATACCCCCGCGGCCCCGTTATAGAAAAACATGCCGCGCCAGCACGCAAAGCCTTCTTCGACGGTTCTCTTTGAACGGCCGATCGCTAGAGACGCACGATCACGACCATCATAAGTTCAGCATTTAAAGAAACATCGATATTTTAGGGGTATACAGTTGGAAACGAATGGTGTAATGGATTTTCAATTTTATCGACTGCAAAAATTCGACGAAGAAATTTTCCTTCCAAGATTAAATACGAGTATTTGCGCTCTTTCCTGTTCATTTCAAGCTTGAATAAAAAATTTCTTTATCCGCTCACTCGGCTATTTGAAGCAGGATTTGTAGACGTGCGCGCTTCAACTCCATAAAATATCGTGAAAAACGTGTTGTTAAGACAATCGAGCAACATAAACGATAAAACGACTAAACAGATTCCGTATTCCAGCAATAAAATGGCGGAAATGGCTGAACTATTTACCAACGCTCCCGTTAATGGGATCGACACGTTGATTCCACGCGATAATACCATAACTAATGCTAACTAGTACTACATTACACAAAGAAACCGGTAATTCTGAAAGATCTTCTTCTTGGACGTTCCAACGCTCGACCACGATAAAAACGAAGCTTATCCGTCAGTTGCATACGTCTTCGACACGCTTGGCTTAGTTGAAACGAAATAGTCGTGGAAATGGAGAAAAGACGTTCCACGTTCGGAAGTTACACCGAATTCGTGGCCGTGATTCATGAATATTTATATACTTGCCTTTTAATCTAGTTCCACGAGACCGATTGTACCGCGCCACTGGGCCGACAAAGTACGAATCATTATGTCCGGCCCACGCATTCTTTCCGCGGCGGTCGGAGCCTCGTCTCAGCTTCTCTTTTTGATCGTGGTCTCTCGTCGAGGCGGCGGCTGCTCTTCGCGTCGACCGGCGAAGAAGGAGGAACGTCCGCGAACGCTCAGGGAAAGAGGACCGGCGACGAAGGACGAGCCATCGGGAGTCGAACAGAGCAGATAAAGAGGGAACTATCGAGGGGCAGAAAAGGAGATGGCAAAGGCAGAAAGAGGGAGAGAGGACCGGCTATACGCCGGCTGCACCGGCGGTCGAGGTGGTCCGAGCTCTGCTGGTGGCCTGCTCTCGCACTTACACACTCGATCGCACATTCGATCTTGGGTCGCGAGGCATCGCAGACGACCTCGGACCCTACGTCACCAGCTACGTGGAAAGGGGCGGCA
The DNA here is from genome assembly GCF_051014615.1 of Bombus vancouverensis nearcticus. Taxonomy (NCBI): domain Eukaryota; kingdom Metazoa; phylum Arthropoda; class Insecta; order Hymenoptera; family Apidae; genus Bombus; species Bombus vancouverensis. The sequence continues at coordinate 16,147,146 of NC_134911.1, read as the reverse complement.
GACTAGTCCACGCTGATCGAAACCGGGAACTGGATCGGCCGGGAGAACCGTTTTAGTCCTTCGTGTCTAGCAGCTGGATAGTTTTTGATCGAAACTTGGAGTATTTTAAAACCTATTGAATGCGTCTTTGGGGACTCTGTTGATCAAACATGGTGGGAAATGTTTGGGGAGTAATAAAGATTTTTTTATACTGCTCTCTTTAGTTAAAATGTTGTGCATACAAGTAAAGTACGAATTAGACGTCGAAAACTGGTAATGTGACTCGTATCAGCTTTCAAAGTTACGCTTGACAATATACTTGATATATTCAGAGAGTTCAGAAGGGGACTGATTACCGGAATGAATGGAAATATACATAAAAATAAGGTAGCAAGAAACGCATAAAAGAATGTAATATTAGCTTCCTACGTCTCACTCCTTTGCATTGTTCTCCGCGTAATTAAAGCATCCTACGGAGAAAATTACAGTACGTACCATCAAATCCTTTTATCTAGTATATTCAAATAAAGCATCGTTAGACGAAGAATGTTTACCATAACGATTACGGTCGACAGCTAGCAAGTGGAAGGATGGCAATCTTTTCCATCAGAGCCACATAATTCCGTTCGATTATCGAGGAAGAGGAACCGTTAATGACGCCTAGAACGGTTTTCCCTAATGAAGCGCATAGAGATCGCAATTTACGCACGTGTTTCCATCCACTAACGAGAGTCATTACTCTCTCTCCTTCTCTTTGGAAAGCAAGAGATGCCGCTGTGCTGCTGGCGATCATTTTCCCAGATGTATCACGCGTGAGAAGGACGCGAGATATTTCGCGGAATCGGTGAAACATGGCGGCGGACAAGTAGCCGCACGAACCTGTCGCCGAAGCTTTAGTCGGGTATAGGGACTAAATGCATAAGAGAGAAGAGGTTTCTAATCGCTGTGCAGCCGAAGGTTTCCACGTATCCGATCATCTCGAAGCGATATCTGGACATGAAGCTGATTAAAACTGTGAAATATCGTCACGATCGCGCAGCTGCGGCTACCTCCTCGTTACGTAACACAGCCGGATTGATAGCTGCGACAAGATTGTAATTACTAGGCCTAATGAGCCTGGGACGCGATCGATGATCGCTCGTAATTTCACGAAGATGGCTGCCAGCCTGACCCGCAAATTCCGTTACTTCGACCGAGCATTAGAACGGGAAAAAGAGAGAGGACGAAGTTAGAAAAGGATCCGTAACCTTCTACGAAACCGGAAACACGACCCCGCTGGAAATAGCCTGGTATGTAATTCGCGCGATAATTTCACTCTTTCTCCGTCCGTATCTTCTCATTACGCGGCGCGTAATAGAGACGAAAGTGGCGGGGATCGAAACGAGATCAAGATAACGCGCAGCGATCGCGGCGAGATCCGCGGATCGTAGACAGAGATCGATCGAAGGGGTAAAGTCTCAATCGTAATAACGAATGGTTCATAGCCGCGGAGCCGCTGACCCGGCTTCTGAGGCGGCGTTGACCTCGACCGGTCAAGATACTCGCCCGCGATGTTAGAACGGCTAATTAAATCGTAAGAATCGCGCGTGAGCGAACGATTCTCTATGGCCATCAGCAGAAATGCCTTTCTACGGCAATCTTCGGTCATAGAGAGGACGAAGCTCGTACGTGGCATAAATGACTCCCGTCCATTTCAGTATACGACGCTTGAATATCTTCACATTTGTTATTTTAATCGCGTTTAATAGCTTCGATAGCAGACACGCGTGCACGGAAGCTCGTGTAAATAAGAATTCAATACACGATCCATATGCGCGTACGAAACTTAGGGATAACGGTGCATCGAACGTGATAATAATTGATAGTTCATCCCAATGGTTGGCAAACGGACGAGTTTGCAATTTTGGGTTAATTACAGGCGGCGTGCTGCAATCTCGAATCACCGCTGTGTCGAAGCTGTATTTATCTCGTCAATCGGAGGTATACACGAGAATCACGTTCGGCTGATCGTAGCCACGAATCCCTGACGAGGGATGGAATTTCGTAAAAGTAATATCGCACCTGATACCAGGTGATACCGTGCGAGTTCGTCTTAAATGTGACATAAATTTACTCTTCGACAGGATATTCTCGTCGATGATTATCTTAAGTCCTTCCTAAAATCTCGACATCCTCTCGAAGTATACTTAGAGCGCCCTTTTTAGGGATTAAACGCTATTCGAAATTTCCAAACGTCTCGTCTCCGTGCCTATCAAGATGAGACTCTCAAGCATCGACGTCAAAAGGACGAAACTGAAAACACGAGTATCTATGGTATTTCGTTTCTATTTTTGATGAAACCAGTCGAAGCAAACCGCAACAGTAACGGACGTATTTTTACGACCTGGACAGAGCAGCGTCGGCTTGAGTATTAGCGACAGATGCGTAGCTCGTAGAGCCAATTTAACGGTTGCCACAAAAGCGGATCGAGCAAGCTGAAGGATACGTAGAAAACGACTCCGAGGTCGCGCGAAGAGAGCAAAACGAGAGAGAAGGGAGGAGCGGAGAGGGGCAGAGAAACTGCATTAAATCTCACCCTCTTGTGGCACCCTTGCCCCTGTACGCAACGCGTCGTGTGACGCGTATCGCGCTCACAAAAGAAACCGACCTGATCTGCGACCCAGCAGAAAGAGAAAAAACATCAGTGCACGGGGTGTTCCCTTTGAAACGATTTTCATGGTTCGCGGTTGCTTTTGTTGGACGAAACGGAAACGTGTCACCGACGAGAATCACGCGGTTTAGAATGCTTTCTGTACGCGATCAACTTTTTAGACGCATCGTTGCTAAATTTAGGGGAAGGACCGCTGCGCGCTAATTTGAAAACAGAGTTGCTAAATTAAGCAGCTGGATTCTTCATCCGAATAGGACGCTTTTTATGGTTTATCGAATAGGACGCTTTTTATAGTTTATCGAACACGAGCGGGCAATCTAAAGCATAGAACATATTAAAATATGTTAGAATTATTTTCAAAGATAAATTTCGTAAGAAATCATAATATTTCTTTGAAGCTATTACGACTTTGAAAACTTTGAAACATCTATCAAGTGACGAATCTCGAAGTCACTCGAAACACCGTATGCACGACACAGAAGTATGCAGACACGCGTGTGCACGCAGAAAGAGCAGAATTCGTTCTTGCGGTTGACCTATCCTGACCCAGCCCTTTATAACATCAACGCGTCGTCGCAGCATAGGAACGTCGACAAACATCGTGGATGTCCCTCGATCGCCGAGAGAACACAATGGCATTGCTCGCGTGCAGACACCCGTCTCAGCTCGCGCGTCTCTCCCGTGTGTCCGTCCACTTCGAATAGATACGTTTTCCTCGGCTGACGTGAGCGTGCACGCCTCCTCGGGATCGCGACAGCCTCGTATGGAGTAGAACCGTGGACCACGAACGACGAACGGGAAGAAAGAGGGTTGTCGACGTCAGACAACGAATGGGAAGAAGGAGCAGTTGCGTGTGTGTCGTACGTGGAATTTGACGTGGAGTGTGCTCGATGCGAGTTCGGCCACAATAGCACCGGTGATTGCAGATTCGTGATGATATTCGAGTCGCGTAATTGGTTAGGCTTAAAGGAGCCTAGGATTTTAGAAATTTTCGATTGATCTTGTTCGAAAGGGATTACTCGGAAATATCTTTGTAACTGTTAAGTGTAATAGGTTACGTTTATCAAGATGAAAGAAACGTTAGGAAACTTAACGCGCACCAGGAAGACGAGAGAGAAAGGTTTTCAAGGCAGGAAGCACGCGGTGGAATCACGCGATTCCTCCAGGTTGCCGCTGGCAGCTAGGTTAAATCCCGTTGATCGTAGTCGGCATCCTTTGACGACGTCCAGTTTGTACACGGTACGTACGAATTTAAAGGATTTCGTGAAACCACGTCCGACGAGAGAGCAGAGCGTATCCTTCTCTCTTGGAGCACAGCTTGAGGCAGGATGAAGACGTCCAGAGCTTCGTGGCAGCTCAAGGTCTGCCACTTCTCCCTTCTCCTGGGAACGATTCCTCTCCCCTTTGCTTCCTCTCTTTCTCGCTCTTCCTACTACCTTTGTCTGTCCTTCTCGTTCCTCGTTGTCTCTGAACATTCCTCTCGCTCTCTTCGGCTTCTCTCGGTTTCTCCCTCTTGCTGTTCGTGCCGCCCTCGGCGGTTCGGCGTTCACCAGAAAGAGAAGCAAGAACGTGCCCGAACGAAGAGAGGGGCTGAAGAAGGATAAGACGTGGCATCGCCAGGCGAAAGGGAGTGGAGGGATGACTAGCAGAAAACAGGGAGGGGGCAGGAACCCAACCGACTGAAATAATAGGTTGCGCCTGCGCGCTCATTAACCTTTATACCTTGCCAGGCTACAAGCACCACCGACCTTCTTCCTTTCTTCCTGCGATACACGCCGGTATATCTTGGTAGACGATACGTGTGTTTGCTTTGCCATGATCGGGCACACATGAGCCGCCGATTTCTCCACAGTTCGACTCTCACCACCTTTTGTCGGGGTTGCGTTTCGTGTCTGAATCGACCAGCCGATCGGAGCTGATTGGCGAGCCTTCAACGTGGTATTATGACGCGAACCTTCGTGATTTGAGGATTTCATGTTTTTGCGCTCGCAAAGGAAGAGTTTTCTTTTTGTTTTTTTTTTTTATTAGTGTAAGATTCGAAGTCGACGAGAAGGGTTAAAGTTACGGGGATGGAAGATCAGCGCGGGTAATTGAGAATGTGAAAATGTTTATTAATCGCAGCAAACGAGAACCATCTGTCGCGACCTAAATCGGGGGTTCTTAATCGATGATTAAAGGAAATTTCAGGAGCGAGTGAACGGTTCTTTAAAAATGAAATCCGTTTCCAGGAATTTAAAATTGCAACAATTTATCTCGACATTGCACACAAATCCTTGATCCAAATTTTCAGCCTTTCGTAGACTCGTTTTGCTTTAAATTCGAGCCCAGTACGTCCAAGCGGCTCCGGTTAATTTCATTGGTCCTAGTTACAGGTTGGGTCTGAATTTTTCCAGTCACCGGGATCCGTTTCGGGGATCTAAAGGCGAGCACGACTAATGCGATCGTGGATGCCCAAGGGTTGTATCATGCATTGGAACGCGTGTGCGTGAGCTGGAACGAAAGATTACGGTTGCTCGAAATGCAGGGCGAGGAACGTCGGCGTCGAACGGCGTGTTTACGGATTAAGCCTTCCCTTTTCGAGGATTATGAGAGTTTCAATGTTATAAGCTGCGTCTTGTACCTTTATAACAAACGTACGATACTTTTGGATTAAACGTCGCATACAATCTTTGAGAACGCCATAATGAACGAAAACTACTATCCACGAATCGACCTCAAAACTATTAATTTGACATCATTTATGATTACATATAAATTTCAATTCTGAATGGAATAAAGCTTCGTGGCATTCTTGAATGATAGGAATTTGTCAATGGATCGTTCGTTATATTTATTTCTCCCATAATTTACAAAACACATAAATGATACCTGAATAACGATATACTATCGATCTACTGAAAAGATAGATGATTATAAATAAACTCGATCCTATAGAATCCAGCGTCATTGAATTTCCATCAAGCACGCGGTATAAGTACTCACGTGTGACGAAAACACAAGGCAATCACCGGTCATAAAAACGCAGAAAAATTTCCATAGCACAAGCCGATCCATAATAAACCTCCACGTACTTATGTATTATACATTATCGTAATATATATATATATATAGAATCGACGTCTCGCGTCGGCTGCTCGAAGAAAGAATTAATCAAGCGGCGCAAGCTGGTCCGCCTCTACGTCGAATTCCATAGCGCGACGAACGCGATCGCTTATCGATATCGTTTATCGTCCGATCGTTATCCTTTGACCAGCGCAAAGACACGAGTCGAAGGCGCGTTCCACGGTGGCGAAATTCGTAAGGGATTTGATCGATTCCAGCTATTCCGAGACGCGACGAGACAAAGGAGGCGCGCGCGGTAGGAAGCTGATCGCCGGTTGGTTTCGTACACCCGAGCCTGTGCGCCTCCACCTGACAGAGGCCCACAGATTTATCACTGTGCCTACCCGAACCAGATATCATCTCGCCTCCACCGTCCTCGTGTCCCGTCATACGTAATCCCGCCGCTCCGACAGCTCATCTATTTATGTAGCATTTCTTTTCTCCCTCTTCCTTTCTCCGTTCTCCTTCCCACTTTTCTCTTTCCTTCCCCTCGACTCTTCCTTCAGCATCGCCTAGCAACCCCCTGCCAGGTACGCTCTTCCCTTGAATCCATACCTGTTCTTTCTGCCTCTTTTATTATTATGATCTTCGTGTACAGCCTGTTCGATCGACTCTGTGTGTTTTGGGTATGGCGCTTGGATTATTTAAACGGCGCGAGGGAATTAATTTTTGGAATTCATGCACCACGTCTTATGCAAGATCTGGAAGGGCCTGAGAATAGTTTGTTCTAGGGCCGTGTGCTATAATTTAGTTGGCGGGTACAGGATTAAGGAAGTGTTTTGGAAATTCTTTATGGAAATTATATTACATCGCTGTATTTATTACAGTATTTACGTAATAACTAATTAGATCCAACTGTTTTATTTCGTGTCGTTTAGTACAAAGGTACGCTTCATTGAAAATACAATAGTACGTAATTCCAAAGGGAGGAATAATATAAAGTATTCGACTATATCGCCACTAAAAATTTGGTAGTTGTCGATTGCAGCACGTCGAATCGGCGTGTCACTATACCATTCTATTACAAAATGGTCACAGCAAACTTCGTCGTTTCCGCTCTGCACGCGTTCACTTTCACTGATTACTGCACTCAACCGCAACAGCAACGAAATACGTTTCCGTTAATGCAGTCATTTTTTAGCCGACGCTGTACTTTCGTAAAAGATAGCGTGTTATTAAGTCGAAGCGGTTTCTCCGGATCGCTTGTCCGTCCTAATCTTGATCGAACACGAAAGTACCACGGACAGAAAGAAGAGACGTTACGTGATCGAAGCAGAACAAGTTCAGCTCGTGTCCGTGAAAGGTTTCGAAAAATGAAATATTGTTCGGTTTAGGTGAGCTCGTGCATCAAACGTGGACGAAAGTTTTAGCAAACAGGTAGCAACAACCTCGGTATCAACTGGATTCGAAGGATTACCAACTGGAATTAACTTTATAACGACGACGGATATAAAATCGTAGGATTAAAGGTGATACTTATTTAAGCATCGTAAAATGCACGCGACTCTGGTATTAATGGGCGGCGAAACGTGTTCCAACGAGCCGTAAAGATTAGGAGCGCCATTATATGACGAACAACAACATTCCTCGTCGTTGCACTCGTTAAGACTCTCGTACTATCTTTTAATTTATACTCGGTGTTATGGCAAAGGGGCAAATAGTTGGAACTCGAACGACTAGATGAGCAGCTTTCTCATACAATAGAATTTGATCTTTAAGATACTACGTACATTCTTAGTATTTTATAGTTTCTCGCAGCTATCTTCCATTGTTCTTCATCTACGACTAACATTTCTATTGAGACAGAAATACATATATGTCTTTAAAGGATAATAAACTATGATATTTCAGATCAATTGAATTGTTTGCAAGCGTTGAAAAGAAAACTAAACGGCACAAAATATCGCGCATATCCTTTGACTGGGAAGAACTCCGGAAGTCGAACAGAGAAGTAACGAAGCGTGAAAAATACGCGTGCAGATCTGCATATTTATACGCGTGTTTCTATTATTACCGAGTCTTTTCTTTCTTGTCGGGAGACCGCACGTATATCTCTTTATGAACGAACCTTTCCGGATGAAGAGGTCGCGGACGAGTTTCGCTTCGTGAAACGTCTCGATCGCCGAGCTAAATCGCTTAATCTGCGGACGATTCCCAACGTCGGCGGCCTGTTCGCTGTCTCTTCTATTTAGCTTCACCGGATGTCGACCGGCTGTCAGATTTCTGGCGATGGATCGCGGCTCGCGGAAGATATATTCGACGTCCTGCTCGATCGAAGTGACAGATACAGTCCGTTTGATGATGATAAATCGAACCGACAAAACTATTTGACGAATTTCGTATTAATGAAATGATTCACTCAATGAGACTTCCGCCACATTCCACAATGAAAATATAATTTAATTGCATAAATAAACATTTGTTTTTGGAAACTTGATATCGACTATAAATTACTTTGAGACCCAGTCGTCGTTTTGGAGAAAGGAAATTGGAGATCTTAATTTACATATTTTTTCCTTATACCCCCTTATGTTCATAAATTTCCCAGACTACCGTATTTATGACGAGTGAAAGTTTACGAATAACGTCACAAGATTTCTCCTAGTGATTTCTTTTCGTCGTTATCGCTGGCCTATACTTTCCTAAGTAAACGTTGCAACTTGATTTACCCCTTGATAGATTTGAGCATTACGATCCTGTTTTGACACGAAACACCGCAATTGGAAATACGATCACGGTAAAATTATAGCTCTGTTAACCGACTACCTGGCCGGGTAGGCTTCTATGCCCAACACCGGCGTAAAATGCGATCGTCAATTACGTTGTAGAGGTCTAATTGTTCGCGCGTGGTTTCAAGGCTACACGACGAGATTACAGCGTACTAAATGTTTGCATATGGTTTCTAGCGCGCAGGTCACACCCACGCGAAGCCCTGGATTAAAATCTGTCGGCTGGCTTCTCTCGTTATCGCGCGGGAAGTAAGATGTTCGTGAATAGCTGACGTCTCGACCGATTCGATCCGCTCGAGCGGCTATTATCGTTTGTCGACTTGCGTTTTCTGACGTTGATTACCGCGTCGGCGACTTAATGCGTCTGTCGCTCGCGTTTAAGCGACCGTTGAAAATGCAGCCACCGCGACACTACGCGCGACTGCGTTCGATCGCGACCACGAAACTCCGTAACAATGAAATAATGGTTCGTTTGATGTGGACCGCAGCTCGTATATACGTTCCTGGTTTATGAAGCTGGCAAAAACTTAACCTTGAGAAATTGCGATTAACCATCGAGGAATCGAAACCTTGGAAATCGTGTAAAAGCAACACAAAGCCAGTTTTAATTACACGAAGAATAGGCTGCGAGGCTATTCTTGTGCAATGGTCGGCGAAAGAAAACGTAAATGCGAAAGTATAAAGGAACTAGGAAAGACTATGAGCAATTGGGTAGAAACCTTGGTAGTCGTGAAAAAGCAGATGTTTCAATTATACGAAGAATGGGCCGCAAGGCCGGTACTTAACAACTCTTGATGTGACGGTTAGTGAAACAAATTGTAAATATAACAGTACAGTGAAATTAGGAATAACTGTAAGCATTCCAGACAACTGAAAATTGTTAATCTTCGTGCCAATAGTAGTCACTATAAATCGACAAAAAAGATTTCACTATTACTTCGTCGGTTCTTCTTTAATCTCAATATCAATATGAGTTGCCCCATAGGCTGTACGATAACGTGTTTAATCGTCACACTAAGCGGAGCAATGTTCACGACTCATATGGAAAATGTAATTAACGCGAGGCTACTTATAACAGTTACTCAATACTCTTGGACGATCGGTTAAAGACGAGATATGCATTAAGTGGCAAGCAACGTGATCGAGGACCACGAAACGCAAATCGACGAGCGATGATAATCGCGCGAGTAAGACGTCGGATTTTGGCCGGCCGTCCGCGTTTCGTCTCCCCCTTAAACGGTTCTCGAGCACACCGGACGAGAGAGAAGCGAGGATCGCTTGGGTGGAGACGCGAGAGCAGCCGAAAGGCTTCGGACGAGGAACGGTGTGTGACAGCGTGTAATCTCGCCTTAGCTTCGAGCCTCGCCGAAATAACAGGTTCCTCTTTCCCTCGTTCAACGCGATCTTCTCCCTCTTCCTCTTTTTTCCTTCCTTTCTTTCTCTTCGTTCGTTTCTTCCTCGTCGTCGCAAAGTTCTCCACGATTCTTCGCTGATCGCCGTTCTTCTCTCTTTTACTATACGCTGCACAAAGTTACGATTTCGTGTTCGGAGACATTATTAAGCCAGCAGCGATGTCGTCATCGATGCACGCTCGAATCATCGTCCAGCGAATCGGATTCTTAATGTTCAACTGCTACACGTGGTTCACGCTCTCTTAGCGGATCTGAACGCCGCGATATCACCTGTAATGATGAATTTATAAAAATACACCGACGCTCGTTGCAGATGCCGAGATGCCCAAGTTCTTGACACTATAGCTGTTGCAATTCCAACCAATGGTAATGCAACTTTTATCTCGACGTCCATAATGTTGAGATACGATGGAAATAATCGGCAAGAAATGTAAACCACAAGGTTCCAATTGCGCTCTCCAGGTCATACTCTGGAAATACAAAGTAGGCTTCCCGTTTTAATATCTTCGAGACTTCCTTCTTCTTTGCCTTCTCAATTGTCGCAAATTCTTCTATTATCGTTCCTTTATTGCTCTTATACAACGAGATCAAGCTTCCGTTAACAACTTATCGACAAGTCACGTTCCGATCTCATAGTTACACAGCTAATACCTCCTACGTACTATTAAGCGTTACGTAAAGCTCTGAATCGCCGGAGGGCAACAAATTACAACCGCGAAACGACAGATATCGGCACGGAGACCTAGACAACGATGCCAACGACGAGGTATTTATCGGTGTGTCATCGGTTCGACATTATTGCATGACGCTATCCCTCTATACTGCAGGGTGTTGCAAGTGATGGCATAATGTTCGCACGGCAAGATACTAAACGATCCATGCATCAACGTCGCGAAACTCCTGTGACACCTTTCCTTTCGCGGTAGCGATAATTTCATCGAACCGAAATCTTGATTAAAATTTGCCCGGCCCAGTGGTTATGGTAGAAGCCATATTTCACAGATCAATTTCTCCTGTTCGACGATCAAACGACGTGCAAACGACATCGGCCACGATCCTTCTCTTTCTCCATTCTACGAACGATGGAGACAGAAAAATGACGTTTCACTCGACTAAACACGATGTCGAGAGACTGAAAGCTATCCACGGTGGACGCGCAAGCCGACTGGTAGTTAGGTCGGTAGCTTTCGGTCGATCGTGACGTCGATCGGAAGTGGACACGGTTTTCAGGGGGAGCCCTAGTGTATCTCTGGTATCGCGGCACCAACGTGTCTCTTTCGCTATGGCATTGCGCCGGTTCCACCATGACGACGATGATATCGCAGTCCGCCGATCCGCATGAATACCGAAGAATCAATCACCGTACTGATCGGTGTGCCCGATAACGAGGCCCGCTGCACGATCTAGATTTGCATCGGTGGGCCACACCATTGAAATCATAATAATACCGCCGATCCATTATTACGCGGACCCGGCTACGAACCGGGATACAGATGTCGTTTAGCGGTCGGCTTCCAGCGAATACTCTCGTGGTAATTGATCCATCTCCGACCGCTGTCGACCGATTATATTATCACTCCTTGCGCGTCGATCGCCGTACGATACTTGCGCGGGAATTCGTGAGAGAACAATAGTCATCTTTGAAGAGCGGATAAGTTCGACGTTTGAACTTTCATGGATGCTGAAGGGGTAGATTTGAGAACTTCATATTTTTCTATACGATGGAAATTGATTCTGAGACCGAGGTCTACGAAAATACTTGGCGCCTGTCTCTTTCATCACAGTGTCTGACTAGAATCTCAGCTACATTACAGCAGATTACATACCTTTCTTAATGATGAAGGAGAATCTTAAAATTAATTTCTGTGAGATTGCTGTATATCTGTTACTGGAGCAATCGTTAAAACTTCAACCAGAATTAATTTCAGTAGCGACGAACAAGAATGCTTAATAGATAGATAGAGGTACGGACACGACTCGACGAGTTTGACTAGACAAGACGTGAACAGATTCAAGTCGATCAGCGATTCGGAGGTTTTCAAAGAGCTACGATGTCGACAGAAATTTATTCCGATAATGAACTCGGGTAGAACACCCGGTACAAAGTATTCGAGTGGCAAGCGCAATTCGAAAAGGTGGCGCGTGGACCGGTTCGGAACCACATTCCCCCTTGACAGAAGTGCCGAATCATTCGGAGCTGTTCCACTGTCAACGTTGAAACACAGAATTCTTATCGACGGGAAATTTGACCGCCGGTGCTACTCCTCCAGCGATACTACGAAATCTCGCGCTCAATTAAGCGATCATTGTGATCTCTGAACGTCCTGATTCGTCGAGTTTCGTAGAACGTTGAACGTTGTTCGAGCACCGGTATTCAAGAAAAGTTAACGAACCTGTGATTAGAAAAATGTTATTTCAGGGATCAAGTCGTAGTTGCGCACCAGGGAACTTTGAACGAATATCCATTTATAAAATAATAATATGGAAGAGCTAGGACATAAAGTGATAAGTGAGTTTCTGTGTACCCCAGTCTCTTCGCGATTAATACTCGAAGCCATTAAGTAAGATTTACAGAAAACGCTGAACTTGGTGCCTTTTCGAATCGTAGGAAACGCAATCTATAATCCAAGCTGACTCTCGAATCGTTCGATTCACGCCCGTCTTTAACCTCATGGGCGCATTAGTTTCCTGTCTTATGAGAAACCTTTGAACATCCTCGGAGTCGAACATTTACTTTGATGGCTAAGTAATGATTCTTATTTCACGCAACGCTCGTAGGACACACGGTGGCGATCCCGCGTACGACCGCAGAATAAGCGGGCTCTACGGTGCCGTATGGTAATCGCTATTCGGATTCCTCACCACGGGTCGCTGGATCATTGCGTTTCCTAGTAATAAATTGTGTACCTGAAGCCCCGCGTGATACGTACAAGCTTCCAATAAACGGCGCACTTTGTATCTTTTAATCTATGGAGCCACCGTGAAAAATTCGAATGGCATTCCGACGAAATTTCCCATGAACCGGCTAATCGCTTCCGTGACGTTCTAGTATCCCTATCGGGGCCGATAAACTATCAATTTATAAGAGAGGCTCTCCTGCCAACGAGGTTCACTTTTACATGAAGTTCTGAGATATCCTCGAGCGGTTTTGTTCGAAGCCGTAATATCGGATACGAAAGGAGAGGGTCGAAAGTGGGACCTCGACGCTAACAGCCGGGCAATCTCTGATTTTCTCTCCGAATGGCGGAGATGATACGGTCGGCCGGCAATTAGCCACCAACCTTACGCGTCCACTCGGTTCGTTCCAGTGCGGCTTGTGAACGTCCGCATCTCGTCGCCTGGTTTCTCTCTCGTCATAGCTGTGCCGGCCCGGGAGGATCATGAGCTATAATCACAAGAGGGGTCGTCGAGCATTACAAACAGCGGCCCGTCACGCGAGCCGGTCGAGTTAGCACCGTTCAGCCCGGGGACCATTGTCGGGTAACGTTGCCTTCCAGGGATCGTGGCAGCAGAAGAGGAGGACGGAAAAGAAGAAACGACGCGAAATCGGTAGTAGTTGATGATCATAATGGTGGAAGTCGAACGAAGGAAATGAAGAGGGCTTAAGGACGATGAAAGGAGCGGTCGTAGTAACAAAGACAACGAAATGTGTCCAGAAAGAGACGGTGACGAGAGAAATCGCAGGTTCTACCGGAGAATCTGGCCTCTCCGGGTTTCGCAGAGAACGAACGTATAATATCAGCGTGAGGAAGAAAGAGAAAGGACAGCGCGGAGTCGAAGGAAGATACGGGGAGAAGAGAGAAACGAAGATCTCTTTCCTGGTGGTTGGGAAGAGAGGGTGGGGGCAAGGTGGATCGCGGATTGAGTCATTATGCTTGCTCGGAGGAGACCACAGGCCTTGATGCGGGAACGGCTGCCATCGGCTCGTGAAAGGAAACCGACCGGATGATTCAACGTATACAGACGGACAAAGTAGTCGCGGTGCTTACTATACACTGCACTCATCCTTTCCTCGTCCCTATTCTTCTTCGTCTCCTTCATTGTCCGCATCTTCCTATTCCCTATTCCTCATCCAATTCTCTTCTCGTTTCTCTTCGCTCCATCGTTCATAGGCCGCGCTGTGGAACTGGTTATGGTACGTTCATCAAGTTTGACCAGGACGAGAAGGACGGAGACCAAGATAACCTGTCGATCGCGCGTTAACTAATTTTCCATCCCGGTTGGCCGTTCGCGTTTTCTTAGAAATTGATCGTTTCCCGTTTTTTTCGCCAACATTGATAAAGCGACCTGACTCGTTACAGCGAAATTTATTAACGCGTTTGGTTGCTTTTCGACGATGCACTATCCAAGCAACGGAGAAATACCTCTTCGAATGAAACGAGTTTTTTCTTAAGAGTAATTAACGTAGTAATGCGAAACGCACGCTGGAGTTTACTAATTAACGGTAATACACCGTTGTAAAAATTGATCGATCTTCATTTTTTCGCCCACGACGATAAAATCTCTTTCTTACCCGTTTCCTCGTACTTTTTCTGTCGTACGTCGCAATAAAAGCGACCGAACTCATTACGCAAAAGTTTGTTAACGGGCTCGATTCTTCTTCGTAATACGTTGGTTAATTAAATGGCTTGTAATTTATGTTGGCAGCAAGCAAAGCGCGCCTTTGTTATCAGGGGGTAATTGGACTTTAGCAAAATCGAGCAACGCTACCGGTTTTTTCGCCGGGGCAATAAAGCCCGCTCGAACGAAAAGCATTAATAAATTCTATTCCGGTTCCACGTGAGGTGCGTTCTCTTAGTAAGAAGCGATTTAAGCTAAAGATCATTTACAGCCATTCCGGTGATATTCTTCGAGTAATTTTCATTATTGTGTTAAACGATATCAAAATTAATCCACTGCGATAACGAGAAGTAAAAATTTGTTGCGTACGTTATTCTCCGAGCGATGTCGGTCTCTCTTAAGCTGATAATCGAATCATCGAACAGCAGCATCTTGTTGGAATCGCGACAAAGATCGAGATCGGGTCAAGTAGGACTATTGCACTCGCGTGTACATCAATATTGTGACATCGGACTGGTCCATCGACGAGTTCTGCACCGGTATCATTATGGGTAGCTAAGCCACCACTGGATTTTATCTCGATCATCGAGCCGGTGTAAGCCAAACGAGTTGACAAGTCCACGATTCGTCGGAGAAAGGAAGGTCGGGGCGACAAATAGAAAAGGAGAAACCACAGGTACCAGGGTCGAGGAACAGAAAAATCGTTGCCTGAAACCACACGATCGATTACCTGACTCTTGGAAAGAGAGGGAGCGCGGTCGGGAATCTTTTGACAAGTCACTTTGGACCGGGCAACCTGCTTTCGCGGAATCGTTCCCATCGCTCCCGGCTGATACCAATCTCGCTAACATATCGTCCAGCCCACAGACACCATAGTGAAATGCATATTTCGGTACATTGCGTGTCCCTCCATTCCTGTCCGTTTGTTTCCCCATTTCTTCCCCTTTATTTGTCTCTGTGTTTTAAAATGCGAGACGAGCGTAGGTGTCCTGCGGAGTATCAAAATTTATTCGCTCCCACCCTTTTGCGCGTTAAACGCTAGATTCTCCTGTGTTCATCACCGTCCGATTGTGTCACCACCCGATTCACGCGATACGATGCGATTAAAGTCACACGGAATTGTTCGAACATCTGTTTTCCCTTAAGTAGCTTCACGCCCGATAGTTCACGTTGAACGAGAGTCGAGAACGAGACAGTCGAGAAAAAAAATTCCCTCGTCGTACAGATTGCCATGATCGTAACGGTGAGAAACGCGATACAGGGAAAAAGTGGTCGTTTGAAACGTGTACGAAAGACTTCATCAACTTTCTTAATGCGAGAGAGTTGCGTGGCAGTACGTACATCAGGGTACGCGTGGGGTCGCGCACGACAAACCAGCGGGAGATCGTAATTTGCGGCATAACTCGACGAAGAAGAGCGCACTTTCACGGGCATCGCGACTGCTCTACTTGTCATTCGTCTAACTGTACATTGTTATTATGTCGTTCAGGAATGTGGCGTGGAACGGATCCCCGGATAATATCACATGACACGCGTATTCACCGACCTTTCTTGTACCGTTTAAATCCTGTTTCTAAGTACTGTACGTGTCACTGCCCTGGTACGTGCAATTTCGAATCAATAATAATGATATTACGTCACATAAACTATTACACATATACATGTTAGACAAGAGAAAAAGGTATGCTAATAATAAAAAATGTTCGTTTCGTATTTCAATTGCAATCGGAGCGCCAGAAGAGATTGCAACGGCGGAGACTTCAACGCCGGCACAAGCGGGATCGATCCGTTTTCTCAGCGGTCGGCAATTAAACCGAATCCGTGCTCGTGGTCGCGGTTACGGGAGGAAGAGTAGCATAACACGACCGCGTTTGTGCCTTTTCGAGCATCGAAATTGAAGAATTTACGAGGTTGACCAGCCCGAGCATTTGCCTTTACACCGCACCTCCCTTAGCCCGTTCCCTTAACAGCATCCTCGTATCTGCGGCCGGTCTCCCTCGCGTTCGAATTTCGTGGTCCCACGTCGATGCTTTCTCGTCTCGTTTCGTCCATCCGTCCGCTCGTCCGTCCGCCCGTCCATTCGTCCGGCGTTGCCGCGCGGATTCAATGTCCATGCAAAGTAAACGGCGGTCTCGAGAACGGCTGTCAATTATCCGTTATATACGGCCCTGGCCCTCGAACCCATTCTTAACGACCCCTTAAAGCTGGCCACGAACAGTCCAGCCCCCTCTCCACGCGTCTCTCTGTATCGCGCCCGAAAACTCGGAGGCATGGGGAGGCCTTCTTCGACGACAACGAAAATGACCACGAGGACACGAGCGGACCAACGAGAACGAGCCAAGGAACGAACGAACGCGCGACACGAGAAGGACGAAATTGAAGAGGAGGAAGACCGGCTGCGAAACCGGGGGTGAGGTGGAAGCGGTTTCCGGGAATCGTTTGGTATTCCAACGCTACCGCCACTCGCGGCACCTTCCTCCTTCAAACTGCGGACAGATTCCTCTGCGGCCTCGTCGAAGAGGCCGATACAGGGACGATCGCTTCTATAGCCGCGCCGCGAAGTGTGTCAGAATTGCAAATGGACAGCGCGGCAGCCGACGAAACACAGAGACCGACGCAGTCGACGGAAAGAGGGCGCGAATTCCAACGTGTAATTCTCTAAGATGGATTCGAGCCGAGACCAAGGAATTCGTGCCGTTCCGTTCCAAGTGGGGGAGTCGGGGTTTCGGGAAAAGGGCTGACGCGTTCCGTCGACAGTGGGAAAGATTCGTTCCGATTTTACGAGAGAATTCGTCCCTTTGTCCCGCTGAGAGGAACTGTCTCTTTTTCTAGCGCGTGTTTGTTTTACGACGCAGAGAATGAATCGTCTGTGCCAGCAGAAAACCTTCGAGTCCGAGTCAAGGTTCTGTAACAATGAAATTTTCTGAGCAAGCTAGAGCTTCTTTATGACCACGATTTAAAATTCATAGCGGAATAATACGATAAACAAGATCGGTTGGCGCGAAGTTAACGAATCTTTTAACGAGGCGACGCTCGCGGAGCACAGGAACGAATGACGCGGCGAAGAGAACGTTCAGGTTAACAGGTACGAAGCATCATTCTCTCGCTCGTAAACGCCAACGCCTCGTAATTATAACGATACGTCCCGTTCGAACGTAACGAGCCAACTGAGAGGAGATCGAAAAGCCACGGGCTCCTCTCGTGGCACACCGAGGCTTTCGGTCTGCTCGTTACGTTTATAGCGGAGAATCGCAAATCAATCAATTTCTCTCACGAGGAGACCTTTTTCCGAACGAGTTAATTGACCGTAGCGCGACAAGCATCGTGCTCTAAGCTGACTTCATCACGATTTGTTAACGTAACCGTATATACATACTACAGCGAACCGCTGTGTTCACTCACCGAGTTCAGGCTGCTCACGATTCCTGTCAAACTCCTGCTGGATCTCGCACGATTTGGTTAGTTGTCTCGTTTACACCGTTCTTGCTCAGCTTCCTACTCGAATTAATCGCGTGAACGGCGTTACGTAACGATGTGAATTTCTTCGAATACACAAACTTGACGCGGGCTCTTGAAATTATAAAAACACGATGAATTTTGTAACTCGTTTAAACCAACGCGGCTTGATCTCTTGGAAAAGTGGTATACGACGATATTCTATTGTTCTGTACTCCATCATACACGGTGTAAGTTAAAATTAAATTTGACAGATTGTGCTTACCTCGATCTTCGTAATACCTACTGTTCTCAGAGATCAGTAACGGATGATCAAGGTTTTGGAACGAGGATCATTGGAATTTTACTGGCACGTCTATTTAGATACGCTTGGATGTTCGCGTTTTTCGTACGTAGAGTGATTGAAAACGCCTGAAGCGTGGAATACGCGGCGATTCGTCGAAGGCGCGTCACCGTGTGCGGATAATAGCTTATTAACAAAGCATCGGCAAGGCGCGCGAGGAAGTGACAGAGCGGTCTCTCGAATCAAGCGGAACAGAGAAAATAAAAAAGCAGGCGAACAGGGAGGTGCGACGAAGAAGGAGATGAAATCCTGATGCCAGGAGTCCAGTCACGGGTTTTGTCGACGCCTTCGAGAGAAGGGTCTTGACACAACGGGGCTTTAATTACGCCGATATCACGGTAATTAAGCCGATCAATGCATGCCATTGTGCGGCGACCGCGGGGCCCCATCGACGCTAAGGCCCATCCATAATCACGGTCATGGACCCCCTTCGTCCGACACAAAAGCACCCCGGCCCATGGGACACCAGGGCGTTTCGATCCTTGTGCGTTACTTCTTTTTGTGGAGAAACCGCGTGAAAGGAGGCGCAAAAATTGACGCGATCTTCCACATGATACAATTCGTTTAATTGAAACACGAGCACAATATAATTCTCGCGAAGGCTCACCTCGAGTTCGTGCATGAACAATGTTTCTCGTCAAGCTCTATCGACAAATTGTCGAGAAATACAAAGACACGACATGGTCGAACAGGAAATTTCCGAATTCTTGGAATCAATTTAACGATGTTTAAAGGTGCACGAAGTTAGAACGAACGATAGGACGATAGAAATTACTGTTACGATTTATCCTTAATTCTAGTCCTTCGTGGCTCGTTCTTTCAATAATCACGAGCAATTATGTTGCGCGTGGCTGGAAGGCAGGTTCGGGCTGTGACGAATATAAATACTCTCCTTTCAATTTCTCGTAGTTGAAAGAAACGCGGCGTGGAAGGTGGTATTTCTTCGAGTCGAGGGAAATCGTGTGTGAAATTCGTTGCTCGAGGCGGCCACGGTCTCGTGGCACATGGTCGTTCGTCGGGGTAATCGCGGCTTGTGTAAGCATCGATACCAGAAAATTGTTCGAAGTCGCTCCTCCCTAAAGCGTGCTCGCTGGGAGGTTAGTCTCGTCGCAGATACCAACACGACAACGTTCATTCTATTAATCGAATGGAGTTTGCGTTACAATCATCCGCACGATATTTCCCCGTAATATGCGCCAGTTGCTCATTTTGTCGAGTAGAATCCTCGTGGCTTCCAGTTATTAGTGATTATAGCGTAATTCGTGATCTTCGTAAGGGCATTTCACCTTTTCGATCATGTTACGGTTTTCATTACGAATTCGAAGGTATGTTGATAGTTATAGCAGTCTCCGTTGTATAACGAGATCATAAATTGAAGCATGAAGGAACGGTATTACTTGTTGTAAGCCATTTTGTACTTTTAGCGAAAGTTATACCAAAACTGAGATAAAAAATGTATGCAGCGAGGAATAATCTGTCATCTCGGCAATTCCCCTGTTAGCAACGCGTTTCTACAATATTTACATTCAACTTGGAAGACTTTTCCATTCAAGAAAAAAATGTAAATTTCAATGATTCAAGGGAATTTCAATAATAACAAAAATATAGAAAACTACAAAAAAAATATGGTATGTTTAAAATAACAGCCCAAGAATACTCAGCAATCACGTGCCATATTGTTACACCGTGGAAGTTACTAGAAACTGCTTACACGCCTAATGGAACATATTCGAATCTTGTCATCAAAAAAATCGATGAAAGGAAGATGCATTAGATCTCTCGGTGATTAAAGTCCGTCGCTAGACCGTGGAACGATGAGAATATTTTCAAAGGTGCATCGTCACCATTCCTTTGTGCACTGCCCCAATTACAAGAAACACTCCTAAGGACGCGACTCATCAATCCCAGTTATTCGGTCGACGATGAACGTACGAACGCTTTGTCACTGTTTACCGAGGTTTATCCGTCGCGTAAAACTCGGAACTTGGAAGCGATGAGACGAAGGGAGAAAGATTTGTTTGCGACCGCCCGCACCGTTTCAACTGTTTGTCGTAGGAGTTAGGACGACCGAGCGTTCCCCACAAAGTGCCGCTCTTTCTCTCTCTCTCTCTTTCTCTCTTTCTCTCTTCGTCTGGTCGGTTCAGAAAACGAAACGACCAGCCGAACGGTATACTTTTTAGTCACTATTTGCGCCGGTGATTCACGAAACACGAGCGGAAGAGGATCATCAGTCTGTTCACTGCAATCTCTCGCTGCTTTCCTGGACAGATGTAGGTATCCTTCCAATTGGGAAGCGTAATGTTTCCACGCTGCTTCCATTAACCGTATTTATCCGGAACTTCTTGTCCATTTCAACCTGTTAAAAGAAAGTCGTTCTTTGGTATCTACACCATCCTTTACTCGACAATTTCCTGAACGTTTAAAGGAGGATCCAACGTATACTCGAAGGATTCGTTTCACTGTAAAGAAATAATAGTCTTTTTTAAACGTCTCAACCAAAATCCATTGTTTAATGGGGATGTTCACGTTGCAGGTGACGGTCGTCAGTACGAGCACACCAAGCACCAACACGGTTCATCCCAGCGTAAACGACATGGACTGGTTTGCCGGTGTGGCCGAGGAGGAACTGCTGTACTACACGGGCGTCGGCAACGACGTCGATTCTCTTTGGGCTGTGATCGGGAGCTTCGTACCACCGCCGCCTAGACCACCTTATTTACCCGAGGAGGGTGTTACCACCGACGGACTTACCACTTGTGATTTGTGTTCGTGGGCGTGGAGGAACAACAGGCATTCCTTTTCTCTCGACGGCACTCTCGGTAAGTGCCACCGGCACAATCTTATTTCCACCCTTCACGCGCTCCATTCCAACGATACTGATATTCCAGATATTCGTGGGTAATCGCTCGAACACGCGACGAATCGTTTACTCGATCAAATTTATAGATTTTTCATCGGTTCCAATTAAGATCCTTTGTCTGAGTGTTTTGCTTTGACGACGCGTTTCTGGAAGATGATGTTTTCAGTGTCCCTTTCGGAATGCCTTCCTCTTGTCAGCTCTTCAACCGGACCTCTCTTGAAAAGGGTTAGGAAAGTATTATAGTGGTAACATCAAGGGCTACGTGTTATTCCTTCTGTACATACTCTACCGTATTTTTGGCGTATTTGCCGATTAAACAGCTTTTCTAGAGGATGCTTCAAGCCAAGTTTCTATCGAAAAACAAGATCTCTCCTAAAGTATCCTCTGAGTCCAGTGACCAGTACGACTCTCGACATTCGCGTAATTAAAGGATTTCCGAGAAAAATCAGACTAGATGAATTTTTGCGGACGTTTATTACGAGATGTAACGATGCACACCGACTAAGAAAACGACGGGCATTATCGGACGTGCGGTTCCATCCTGAGGTCTCTCTTGCTCGTTTTTTACATAAGAAAATAGAAGCGACTTCATTACGAGAAGATACTCGAAATCGATGGTCAGGCAGCTGTCGATACAGTCGCAGTACACATTGGAAGTTAGATTATTAAGATTTAATGTTAGGTAATAGAACATTAGAATGTGTATATCTCTAAAGCAAACTGTTAAATAACATTTGCCGCTTGTTTCCGATAGAATCAATGAAACGAACGATCGATCTGCTTGTACATTTGAGGAAAAGAAGGAAGAGGAGTAGTCTTTTAATGTACGTGTAACGCTACGTAGAACATTAACGTCTCGTATACCTGGAAGGCGTTCGCGATGTCATAATCGATAGGACGGAATTGGTTAAAAGGTAAAAAAGGAACGAGCACGCAAGGTGTACGTCTTCCAGCGTATGGGGTCCTCGGGGTGAAAGGTCGACCGTTGGGTGCACCATGGGAGGCCCGGCGTGCGTTCGTGCCTGTAAAACTTCACTCCACCGCTCTCTCGCACGCTCCCTCTCCACATGTCCCTCATTCGACTCGCGCTAATTCTCGTGACGGACAAATTAAGACGGATAATTCAAGAGCTCGCCCTCGCTTTAGCCCGACCTCCACATCCGGCTGAGACGTTTCGACCAATCGGAGGTCCGATACGACCACTCCTGTGACTCTCCCTTCAGCGATCGTATTCACGATCTATTTTTCTCTCCTCGTTCTTCGACTTAGTTGACACGGTGGTAATCGTAGAGATTCGTATCAAAAGACTACGAAACGAAACAATAAAAAGAAATAGAAAAAAGTATTTCCAGACTGCCAGGTTCTGAGATGCGAACATTTGAATCTGTCAAATTCGATATGGACGATTTCAAGGATGGTTATAAGAATTCAAGGTTGGTTACGCGGAATTGAATAATAAAAGACAAGATTGCATATAACTGAACAACGTAAAAACAAAACCGCATCGATCGGTGCTTAAACACTCGATGTAGAAACGGTTTCGATTGAAAAGGTTCTTTGGACGGAGGCCGTGCTGTACATTCGGTCGGAGGAATTCGTCCAATCAGAAAGCCAGCTCTACCCTGAAGGACCTTGGTTCGCACGTACGCGAACCAAAGTGTACATACATACATACGTAAGTCTGTTCGTATCGTGGCAGGGTGCCCCACCTCTGTTCGAGGCCTGTTCGGCGCAACCGCCCTCCTCCTTGTTTCAGCCCCTGCGGGCCCCATCGTTCCAGGCACGCATTATCGCCATTACCATGAATTCCAGCAGTTATTACGCCTCTGTTGTACCGCCACGAAAATGGCGGCCCGGTGCATCCTACCGTGCAACGAGGACGCGCTCCGTTCGGCCCCATCCCCGTTTCGCTCGGGCGCCTGTGCTCCCGGCATGTCGTTCCACCGCTTACGCCAGCCGACAATTAGCTTGGAGAATGGTGGCTTCGTTTTCTCGCCGCGTTTCGTCGCCCGCTTCATTTTAAAGCGAAGATTTATTCCTCCTTCTGTCGACGTAGCGGCCGCCTGACGAACCACTGGCGAACGGCTCGGGCGCTCGTAAATCCAACGAAAGGTCGCGCGAGGACGGTCGAGCGAAACGCAAGGTCCGAGATACCATGGAAATTGAAACTCGCACGCCACAGTCGAAAGACGAGCGCGACCCGTTCAAGTGATGGATGACTCGTAATAAGCCGTGCGGTCGATTTTAATGCCGTTATTAAAGAGATAAATCAACTAAAGATCGAGGCGCTTCGTAGACCGATGAGATTGCGGCCGATCCGCGGTCGGGCGTTGTTGTCTTGTCCGAAACCGATGCAATTACCCTGCGAAAAACGCTAAGATAAATAGGAGGGAGGGAATGGGAGAAGATAAAGAGAGAGGAGACCTCGAGATGGGGGGATGTTTAAGGCAGCCTCGCGATGGGGTAATCATCGCGTCACTTCGCATCTTGCGCGACGTAATAATTACGAGATCGCGCCTCCGACTCGAGAGTCGGTGGTGCGAGTGCGCGAACTGGTCGTCGTGGCATGAAGCGGCGCGAAGGAGAAGACGGGATACAACGGGCGGACGAACGAAACGCAAGGGACAGAGAGAACTTAATTCGAGCTCTCGAGTTTCTTTCGAGACCGGCTCTCGTGTGGACGCGCGATTCCTCGTGACTTCGGGACCACTCGTTCCTTAGCACGACAACGTTGCTAAGCATCTTTTTGAACGTGCTGTTTGATCGCGAACATTTCTCCACTCGAGTTTTTCGAGAACCGATTTTTAAACGAGACGTTGCATTCCTCTTTGTACCCCCGAAGTACGAAACGCATATTTCTTAGAATTAGATGCAGGATATATGTATAATATAGTGCTTACCCGAAGACTGGGTAAATTACCACGTCGAAAGTTGACAGCAGCAATCGAGACGCATCGCAAGATACGAGTGTATAACGGTCGATGAAAAAGGATCAGCCGGAGGCGACGCGTTTCCATCAGCGATCGCCGCTCGATTTTAACCGATCGTCCATCGACAGTGGATCGTTCGAGTAAAATGAGGGTGCACCCAACGGAGTGCCGACAACCGCAAAGAAACACGCTAACGCGACGGTTGAAGCGTCGTGGCAGCATCTCGAATGGGAAGTCGAAATCACCGCGTGAAGCTCCGTTTTAAACGCAATGGATCGTGGCTCGCTTGATTGTGAGCTAATCACGCGATGCCGCACGAAATGATCGCAGACCGTCAATTAGAACGCGAAGCCGCACGCTGATTGTAATAGCACACGTCGAACAGCCTCCTTCGAGCGTGTAAAACCGTGAGACAACTTCATCCCTCTCGCAGCGAATGTCATTTATCGTCCGTGGTCTGGTTTAATCGGTTGCTTGTTAGGATATCCTTGCGTTTCGCAAAAGCATGCTCGTCCTCGCCTGAGTCATCCTTTTAATTCGCGTTACGCGCCCCCGGCTACGTATATTCGTATTGGGCCGATGTTATCTCTCGTTGCGTACTTATATACTGGACCCAGGCTACATAACGAGGCCTCTTTTTCTCTTTGCCCGGTCCAGTAACAGCCCCTCTGCTCTGACCGGGAGCGTTCTTGTCGTAGCGTTGTTCGTTGTGCTTCTTTCTCCTCTGCGAGCGGCGCATCGTCACACCTTTGGTAACCAGGATAACGCCTCGAGATTTTGGTGCCTCGAAGTTGGGGTACAGAAAACTGGGACTGCTTTCGTGAAATTCACTTGGTTTCTTCCCGGAAAGTTCGAAGATTTTCGTAATTAAAAATCGCAGTGTCTTTAATTATCATCCATTTTTTTGTTTCCATGATCCGTTTCTTAAAAAATTAAAGAGTTTCGCGTTGATATGTCGTAATTATCAAACTTTTTCGTGCTGCGATCTGCTTCTCCCAAAAAAGTGGAATATCAGAGACTTTTTCTTTGCATAGAAAAAATCCTTTATCTTCAACGACCACAAGTATAAGGTAATCCCTGTACAACGAGTTCACTTTTACGTAAGGGGTCGGCAACGATAAATCGTGCGGGAAGAGGAGCTGGGAGTACCCCGTTTAATTGAGCCGGGCATCTAATCGAGGAATCCATTGGTCATCGGTGTCGTTTTCTCCCCGTAGCCACGATGTCGCATGTTTCGGTTCGCAGAAAAAAGGAGAAACAGGCTGGTTCGCGCCCGTAAAGTGCGAGCTGCAGAAGGATGCAAACGAGAGCGAACCAGGTCCCTTTCGTGCGACCGAAAATTTTTCGACGGCTCCTCCTGGTGCCCGGCACTTTTATATGCTCTCTCCCGAGCCGCGTACTTTTAATCTTAGAGGCAATCTCGCCCACGTAGATTTATTGGCAGCGGTTTCTTGCGCGCTGCAGGGCTACCGTACACTTGTGTGCTCCCCTTTGATTGCGTGCACCCCGATTCGTTACGCGTGCTCGCATTTATCGGCCGCTTACGGTTAATCCGCGCGTCCTGCCGAGGAATTGTTCTCAGCTCGACTCCAATGTATGGCAGAAATAAACCAATTTGACGTTTTAAATAAAACAAAACGGATACAGGACGCTTTTGGATTCTGGAGTGGGCGAATCTTGCCGATTCTTTGGTAGCGTATGATGGAAATGAACGAAGTTCGTGTACTGGTTGATATTCCAACTCGACTTAGGACCTTAAAAAATTGACGATAGGATTTTCAACAACCGTGAGACGAAAAATTCACACGCAGGCATTTTCTATTAGTTTCAAATGCTATATGTATATGTAACATAGCAATACGTCAAAGAAATACGTTTCTAGATCATTTTCAGTTATCGCGCCAAACCTGCGCGTTCGAAGCTCACGAAAAATCCTACCATCAGATATTCAAATTTCCGTGGTTACAATTTCCTTGATAGTTCGGAGAATTTTTAATTGCCTTTTATGAAAGCCATTAGTTAACAGCACTCAAGTCCATAATCTTGATAGGTCTCGACAAATGAGCTTCTCACAAGAACAGCCAATAACTCAAATGAAGCTACATGGCGCGATGGCATGATTCACGCGGCAATGCGAACTCGTCGTTCCATGATCCTGATGAAAAATGCTAAGCGGCCGCCTCGAGCAGATGGCGCAAAGGAAAAAAAGAAGTTGTGAAATTGTATTTGCATGGCAAATTGAAAGCGGATAACAGGCGTAACAGCGCTGATCGTCGAACGATTAATTAACCGCGTCGTGCGTTAATGATATGCAAACAAACGGCACTCGGATACGTTCGAGCGAATCATTAATCCGCGGAGAAGTTGTCGGTGCAACGATGAATTTAGGGTTATATACGAAAGGCGCACATGTGGCACGTGCATTATCGCCACGAAAGACCAATTTATCGACTCATCCTCGATTGATCGAGTCAGCGATTGTCGCGGAACGATATATTACGCGAAGTTTACTTTGAAACGAAGCGTGTAAATCATAACCGAAGAGGTGTTGCTACAAATTAAGGTATACAATAGCTGTAATACCATAATTACCGTATTCGAGTAGCGTGGCGATCATTAAACACAGGAAGACAGTTGTGTTTGTCGTCAAGATGCTCGTAACTTCTTAACAATGACAATCGATACAATCAACAAGGACCGAGCAACGAGTCGAGGCTAATGATCTCGTTGATATTGAGAACTACGTGCTTCGTGAAAACTTACATGGGTTTTGTAACCTTGAGACTGAGTGGAATTACCTTTATCACAGACACGTAATGAGTTACAGATTATTCTAAGACATCCAGTCGTCTTCCCAGACACTTGTCGTCCTTATAAATACCTTCAAAGCTGGTCGCAGGTGCCTTCTCAGGCTATCGTCTCGTTCACGATAATAGCGCACTGCGTTTGCTATCCGACGTTCTCACGTGGGTCGCGCTTAACGAGTTTTCTGTTAGCTTACAACTATCAGAATGATAGTTGCAAAGCGGTTCGAATCTCGTATGTAAATTTTACTGGACTTTCAAGTTTCGTAGAAACAAGACGCATTCGGTAATCGTTCTCGAATTCCATTAAAATTTACGCGAGCAATAAGTAGCGCTCAACCAATAACGAGCCAAAAAGTCGTTGCCCTTCGGCTTAATTTCATTCGTCGAATGATCGTTTCTCGAAGACAACATTATTTCTACGCTTTCCTCCTAATCGCAGGTGTATCGTTGGTTGTCACTGACTCGACCCATTCCCTGGACCGATAACAGAACGCGGTGTACACTTAAAGTTCTCACGAGGATCGCACTTAACAAGCTTTCTTTCTGCTCGTAGCGTAAAGAACGGTCATATTGATACACCGAGCTACGCGATTCTGCCTGCGGTATTCAGGTAATTAAGATTACAAGTCGCGTCGATTACCTGGAGACAGGTTATCGCGTGTTTTCCAACGGCTGAACACAGTCGTCTTGATGCCTCTTATCTTCGCCACTTACCGAACTATGCCGAACTTAGGCGTCTTATCTCGGAAACACGGCCCATCCACCGTGTTCCGGAAACATCCGCGTTCTACGCTCTCTCCTTCTTCCTCTCGCAACCTTTTTTTTCCACCATGGTGACACGCGCACAGACACGCACACGCGTGTGTGTACACAGATACGTTGTTCGTTTAGGAATTCTTGTCGTTGGAAGGATAGCTGAGAAGTAGCCTCCGTTATTTATCCCTCGTTTTTTCGCTTATCTTGTTTCACGCGACGGGCGCGCTCACAAGGAGAAGAAAGAGTTGTTAACAGCCGGCGTATATCGCTACATTAGAACCGATAGAAATACCACCGCGTCCGTGGCAAATCAACAAACCATGGCTTGCCAACTCAACTCGGTTCCTCCGAATGGTAATAATTTCTTTCTCTACATATTTCTTTCTCGTTTGTACCTAACGGTCCACACCGCTGTTGATTAGCACAATCCATCGAAGGGTGTCTATTCGTTATCTTTATTGACACGTGAATTTTCTACTTACTTTCTGTTCCAGAATAATGGCAAGGTGGTAAATTGATCTATTGCAGTTGATCGAGCTTCGATTCGATTCTTGATAAAATCGTTTTCTTCCTATCGAATACTCTAAATGGCTGCAATTTTCGATATTACATGTGAGATCGATCTGACTCGATTGGTTTTACGACTTATACAACTTTTTTTCAAGAAGAATCACCAGAGTGTATTCACAAGCGAAACAAAACGAATTCCTTTTACTCCCTCAACCGATCTCAAGTTCTGACGTTTTCAAGATCAGTCGAGCGACTCAAAGACTGAAACATGACTGGCATTCAGAAAAAAAAACAGGTTCAAACGACATAGACACCGCAGCAATAGAGCCATCAAGTCATAATTACCGTACGAGTCGTTGAAGCGACTACAAGCGGCCGTGTTCCCAAAGAACGATAATGCCCGCTTTGTTTTCCTTCTGGCTTCTTTCCCTGCGACCATTACCGATTACGCTCAAGCGTTCTCAAACGGGAAGAAGTGTACCTCTGTCTACGTCGAGTCGAGGAAGGACGAGGAAAACCTATCCACTCGATTCTATTCTTACACTTTTACACGACGCAAGTACGAGAACTTGACATTGACGTGTGCCAAGTGCTGGTTCCCTCGTCGGTTCGCGTACGGTTGACGTAGAGTATGAATGATTCCGTTAACTGGACGTTGCCTCGCGTAGCCTCAGGATTATTTCTCAGGAAACGTTGAAGGGTGCATCGAGCGAAAGCTGCTTCCTTGAGAATTTTCGACTCGCTTCGATTCGTTGAAATCGGATGTTAGAGTGAGTCTACGGTTCAGACACTAAGCAATTGATGTTGTTGAAAACATTATGCTCGACTCGACGTGTAACTGCCTCGTATTTTTATTTGTAAATAGTATCCTTGATTGGAGAGACTGGTATAGCGAGCGGTATATCAAGATTGATGCGTACTCCGAGAGCCGATTTTACGCACCTAATCGAACCGTGCAATCTGTAGTGCCGTGGTCGATAACCCATCGTGCGAAGGTGACAACCGAGATACGATTGACATCGCGTTGAATCGGAAAGATCGGACGATAAACGCGCCACTTCGCGATTTTACGTTCTCTACTCGTTTCTTCCGACGACGCTGAGTCTCTTTAATCTTCTCGTTACTCTGATGACTGCTTGAAAAGTAACTTTAATGATCCTACGTAAATCCTATGGCAGAATGAACGGACATTTTTCCGCAAATACAACCCTGACGTTTTACAATGACATAGGTAATTTATTAACTTGGACGAGCAGAATCCTTTTCCCAGCAATTGAAATTTTTAATCATTGAGAATTTTACTTGGGATCTGTAAACCAAAGTCGAATGATTTAAGCTCAAAATTATACCGCCGTAAATCACAGTAATTTTTCTAAATGCAGAATAACAAGAACGGACAGAACGATACGTTCGATCTCATTTCTGACCCACCCAGCGTTGACTGTCAATTCGGCTGTCTTTCTGGCCACACCTTTACGGACAGATAGACAGGAGCGGCGCGTATGGAAGCAGCGACGGACCTGGTGAACTTTAGATGGGATGACGGATAAATCGGAAGAGCGATCATTCACCTGGTGATGGATCTGTTCTCGGCTGTTCCTTTATTCCCTCCCCCTGGTCTCTGGTCCTGTCTTGAACGCAACCATCGCGTACACCTTACAACATATTTTCAATCGCGATCTACGATCCGGCGTTGTACGGCTTTATCTCGATTATAGTTCCGAGATGGCAATTGAGTCGGGCATGAATGCAGTATAATTCCATCGTCGCTTCTCCGGACGGATAATGACCGCGTTACGATACAGTAATGACACGATTGCCGCGCCATTAATACGTACGTTGATTGTAGATTAATATGACGTAATGGAACATCCAGTTACTTAGTTCCTGTGCCTCGAGGACAAAGCACGATCGTGGAATTTTTCATTTCCTATCTTACTTTCGTAAGTCTCCAACGGTACCATAAATCTTACGAGCAAGAAGTTATAGTCTTTCCAGCGACGCCTGGAAACCTATTAGCCTAATAAGGTGACGGTATAAAATTGAAGAAAAACCAAGCAGATTACGGTAAAACAAATGATCAGGATCAAGGAAAAAGAGCCTTTGAATGTACCTCATATCTCAGTGATACGACAGATGCCGGATAAATGAAGAATCCGGTTTCCTTTTCCTTAAAAATATCCAAAGGAATCCAGGAATAACCTCGTGATCGTGTAACTAACAAAACAATGATTGGATCGTTGCCAAACGTTGGTCTCGTTCTTCATCGAGTCATCTGTCATGGCGCCTGCACCACGGCGTCGATTAACTCGTTATAGTCGTTAACTAAATTATATAGAAAGCTCTCGTGTCTGGCTGAAAATACATCGTTTAGTCGTTCTCTGGGTAGCAATCGAAGTAACGAGATGATTTACGCGTCGTTAACGTGGCTCGGTGCCGCAGATCGTTTTAGGAAAGGGAGTCGAAACGATTAACGGTGAAAGTCTCATGCGTAAATTACGACGTGTCTCGGGGAAGTGTGCCTGCCTCGATAGCGTCGAGGTCCAGATAGCGTGAGGATCTTTGACTTCTAATTTCATCGAAATACCTGCCAACTCGCCTGCATTGTTGAAAATATTATCGAAAACCGTGGTAACGGCGCTATAAACACGAAGGTTAATGGCCATGCCTGGAGCCGAATATTCTCATTTTGGTGATTAACTTCGACTAAGATGGTAATTAATTTTCGTTTCTTCTGGGAAATAATTCCAGCAGTCCCTTTTACACGTCCGCTATATATTATCAATGATATTGTTAGGGTAAAAGAGTAAATCGAATATAAATAAGCAAACCAGGAATGTAAACAAATTGAATCTAAAGGTGTAGATAAAGAAGCTGATAATACATTCTCATTTAAAGCTTCGTAACGATATTATTAGTAAGTATTAAAAGTGTCGGGACAGGATACCCTTTGAGCAAAAAGTTTATTTTATAAATATCGTAAAACGAGCAACAGATTAAAAATGATGTTGTCGAGACACAACGGAAAATAAACCGATAGACCTACAATTTCGTCGATCGTCGAGAAACTAACGTCGTAAATTCTAAAGAACATTCGTCAGTCATTTTCGGTACACGATCTGTTTACACGAGCATTTAGGAACTGAGCACAGGGCTTAAATATCTTTTGACAACCGAATAGCCGGATGCGCGACGCAGGGTGCAAAGGAGAAGTCCCTGATGACCCTCTGGACATTCTTGTGCTGGCCCATGGCTCTCGAAAGCTCGTAAAGGGGAGAGTAAAGGTGATTTGCTGTCGAGCTACGTTCACCCTCGAAACCATCGTCGTATATCTCGTTCCTCTTTAATCGTCCGTGTCTATCTAGAAAAATTTGATCGTAAATAAAGAATGAATTAAATTTTATACTGGCAGTGCGAAAGCAAAATTGCCGGTCGTCGAAACCAATTAACTTCTACGGATCTTCGAATCGTCTGACGTAATTGCACTTCGTTCATTATTCGTTTAATTGATACCACCAGGAAAGGAAAAAGAAAGAAGGATGGCAACGAAGGCGAAACGAATTCTCGTTTCTCGAAATTTAAACCTTTTACCGCTAAAAGGAAATACGCGTCATCGATTAATAACTCCAACGAAAGAATTCTTGAAACAGGCACAGTTTTATGAATCGACCGTTCGAGGAAAAAACAGTAATCCCATCGCTATTAAGACATTAAGATCCTCTGCGGTCCGCTTAATTGCTTAGGCATACTTGCGGTTTCCCTGATTTATTCCGCACGACTATTTTCAGATGGTAGCGAGTCGGATGAGGATAAAGTCGTGAATATATAATGAATTGGACGAAGCCGCGAGTATATTGAGTCATCAGGTAGTCGAGATGGCCTATCGAACGACGCTCTTAAAATCCTCGATCGCGCGCCTTTTATTTACGACCGACCAACCGACTAATTTCTTGAATAATCGCGCGAATTTTAGTGTCACCTTTTAAGGCGACGCTCTCTACAATGTTGTAACGATGACCAAGCATCCTCGTTAACGGCGTATCCTGGCTACTTTCCTCGAAAGTGCACGCTGTTAACCAAGACCAGTGATCATCGATATCACTGGCAAAGAAAACACCACAAAGAGTCGATTTTACCATGAGACGAAACGAAAGTAACGAGATATACGCTGAAGATCGTCGACCGTGCTCACGCCGTCTCAAGACAGAGATCGTTACCTTTTCAAAAAAGATCGATCAGGCTGAAAGGACTCGAGAAAATCGATTGGTTCGCTCGAGCAGAGGTAACGTTTTCTGAAACCGCGGCGCGGCCGTGAAGCAAAAAGACCCGGAATTCCGATCGGTTCATAGACCGTACTGAAAAGAGACCGTGTTACGAACCGAAAAACAACCGATGAAATATACTTAAGAGCGCGTAATTGTCGGCCTCTCCCTTTCTCTGGTCGACAGCCGCGGTGTATGCAAGCTCGCTGGCCCGGACACTTACAAAGCACGCGATTAACAGTAAAAACGAGCAAACCGAATGGCGCGGAAAAGTAACAAACAGCACGGGTACAACCAGAGCGAACGAACAGAGAAAAGACAAAAGAAATAGAGAGTAGAAAAGAGTAGCAGACAATAGAAAAAGAATATAGAAACGAGAGTAGAATCGAAGGCGGAGAGCATCGCGAGAAGAAGATCGCGAACGGTATATACCTGAGGCTAAGGGAAGTACAGACTCGAACAGACCGAATAGAGATAAGAGCGGTGTGTCGGGGTGAAAGGAGGCCAACAGCGGCAGTAGGGATGATGATCGTTGATTTCGCCCGCGGTGCCAAAAACCGAAGCCGATTAAAATTGCCGCGGTGGCGGGCGACGCGACGGCTCAATTATCACCAAGCAAGCAGCCAGACCTGTGGCGCACACGAGCGTTTAAACGTGCGCGCGACTGCAAAACGACAAAACCAGAGGAAGCCAAGGCCCTGGAGCGATCAGCGGCGCCTGACTCCTCGGATAAATTATTGTTGTTAATGACATATTTATTGATGGTACGCCGGTGGATAGGTACCGGGAAGCAGCGGCATATCGGTCGGTATAATTTGTTGATTCGAGGGAAGCTCAGACCTTTGCCGACTTCCCTCTTCTCCGTCGTCCGCCTGTGCTTCTCTCGTGGACCACTTCTCTGTGTTCCACTTGCTCGTTTTCTCGCTGGATCTCGTTGTTCCTTTTCTTTATGTTCTTCGTGTATCTCTTTTTCATCCGGTAGACTTGTCGCTCGTATCGCTCTTGCTGGGTCCTTTGAGGGTGATTAAGCGAACCGGAGGCGCCCAGGGCGTCTAGAAAATCGCGGATCGAGAGGCACGCTGAGGGTAATTGTCGTTTCATGATCGTTGTTTGTAAGATGAAACGCGATTAAGGGAATCACGATAGAGCGGTGTTTTTTAACGAGGGGATGGAGTCGAAGAGTCCGAAGGACAATTTTAGCACCAGCAACGCATGGAAAAAAGTACTTCGTCTCCTCTTACTTTCTATTTCTGTCCGTGACAAACTAATCTTACGCTATTTATACGTCTTCAAAAAGTTTTCAAAATATCCATCGTGCGTTTACATCACCTGACTGAATAGTATGCGCGAGAGGGATATTCTCACCGGGGAGACGAGGTCTTCACGAACGTTCTCCTTTTACGTCGCGAAATCTCATCGCGCGACTCGGAGGAGAGAGAGCTCGAGCCTTCTCGCGGAACGTTATCAGGACACACGAATCGTTCCTTAATGATGATTAATGAGCAGCGTACGCGAACACGCGGACAAGCAACAGTTGCGTAACTCCTCTCGGTAATTAGCCGACGGAGTCGTAATTCAACGATCGCGGCTCGTGGAAGCAGGCTGGCCTTTGAGCGGCGTTCGGTGCTTAATTATTTTGTCACTAACTGAATACCCGACTACTAGAGGGTCTACTCGCGCGACATCGTCCAGCCGCGTAATCAGCGACAATGCGCCACGGCAATGAATGGGAGTCTTTTTTTTTTCTTGCCACGGCCCGCTGACAACATGATAAACGCTCGTAATTAAACGTCGTGTGAAATATGGAAGACGAAAGCAAATCCTCTCCGAGTCTCAGGTAAACGGAGAAGAGGAGAGAGTCCGTATTAAAGCGGAAGCGAGTGAATAGCGTGCAATCATCGGCAACCGCGAGGTTCGAACTCGCTACGAGAAAATTGACGAAACAAAATGGTAATCCGATTGAATGAACTTACAGCACGAGGAATACGATCGCCGTCATCGTTTTAGCGAAATTGTTATGAGTATTGAATAGTTATGAAATGAAATTGTTATCGATAAATTCCATGATCGGATCAATCGATTCGTTCTCGGTTTACTTCCGACCTTATTACAGATTACAAGTTACAGTTACAAATTTATAAAGGTAATAAAGGTAAATACTATCGACCGCAGGGTTCAAGGAAGCGATTTCATTGAAGATTGGCCACGCTGATTGAGTTCTCGTTAATGGCACGAGGGACGCCCTAAAATGGTTATTTTATTTTTGATACATTTTACAAACAATGCTTGTTCCACGAATTTTACATTCCTCGCGGTAATTACTATGATCAGTCGTTGGTATTTAGACGATTACGACCTATAGAATTTCTTGTTAAAACTATTACATCCACACTCGATGATGTGTAATTATTACTGTTGCAAGGAGTGCCGTTTTTAGAAAAAGGACGAAAGTAATATTAAAAGAAGAGTCTCGTACAATAATCATTCGCAAAAGGTCTGACGACATGGGTTTCTAGCGGTGGGAAAAATCTCGACGCGTGTCAACCAAAAAAGAAGTTACGGTAAATTTCTAATTACCATAGCGCGGACCGAGGACATCGTTTTTTTCGCACGGACCAAAGGTTTAATTTTTGCCGCGCGAAAGACGTCCGTGAAACGAAGGATGTTCTCGAAGAGAGATAATGACAAGTTGCTATAATTAGGCGTATTAAGTCTCGTAGTAATTTTGCATGAATGGGTCGGAGAAAATATTCGTATTCGAAATTAGCGTGGCAGCTGTCCACGGCTCGCTCTTACCTCCTTATGAGCGAAGAAAGCACTCTGGTAGGTTGTTTATTAATAATAAACCTAAGTCGATGAGAAGGACTCTGTAATATACTACCACGATCTGCAAAATGAAAAAATGAAGAGAGAAACTCGATGAACCAACCTTGAAAGCACATATTGGATAATCCATAAAAAGCACCCTGGATATAGGCTGTCAAAGAGTCGATACGTATCGAGACGACACCGATGATTAATGTTTCGACGATACTTGGCTAAAGTTCGAATCTGATCTCTCACGTGCGTACGAAGCGGGGGCAAGCGTGATTCGACTCGAAATTAATAGGTTTGCGTAATAGATTTCGAAACACCTTTCGCCAGTTTTCTATTTAACGATTTACCGGATGATGGTGCGTTACAAGCAGAAAGTAAAGGGGCAAGGCGTTGCGACCGAATCACAACGGTCTCGTGTAATCTTCAGGTGTTTACGGACAACGCCGCAATTACTGATTTACATAATGACTGTACAAACTGTGGAACGCTCGTATGGTAGGTTCGTTAAGCGGTGGCGTTGAGACGACGGATGATTGAATTTTTTCGCGTCTCGTGAAAATTTTCAATTAAAATCTCAAAGCGAGTAAGTTGCGAAACGGTAATGACACGTTTGACGGCGAGCCGTGTCAAGAGAGAAGGGTCGAAAAGCCATCTTATCCGACGAGATGTTTATTCACTGACGCAACATTTCTATTATAGATACAAAAAATGCATTGAGATTAGAACGATACGAAGACGAATGAGTGAACTCGAAAGAAATACAGAATTTAGATTTTACTTTTAACGAATATAATATACCTAAAATACTTACTTTTTAGTTCTAACGTGATATTAAAATCAAAAAATCTTGTAATCTTTGTCTCTTATCTCTTAAGTAATTTATCGCAGTAACTGCAAGTTAAGCGAAGAGATAGCGGGACTATCAATAACGTGATGGGCTCGGTTCTCGGTGGTGGTCGTGTATCACGGCTCGTTCTTTCAGCTTTTTCACACCTGTTCTCAGACTCGTCCCGCGAAACGGACGATATTCGCATAAATCGTGCAGCGCATAAGCGCGAACTCGTTGCGTGTCGGGCTCGAGTGTCGCCAGTGGCAGGCAACACGTGTAAAATCGAACCGGAGAATGCGTGTACCGGCGGCGTTCACGTCCTCGTGCATGTCGACCCCCCACGGATGCTTACAAATCAAAAATTAGATTCTACCCGGACCACGAAACGCCGTGCACAGCCGAGAGAGGGTCAAGAAAGAGAGAAGCGAGAAAAAACTCATTTATACGCGGGCCCGATAAATGACGGGCCGAAACCCGACTACCTGTCGAACCTCGTAATTCGACCTGGAGGCCGAGCACACGAGAAAAATGTCCTCGTGAAGTGGGAATTTTTCAGGTTACCAACGACAAGCGTAAATCATACCAGTTGTCCGTCTGCATTCCTCGCATCTTTCACATGTTAGCAGAGTATGTGCATTTCAAAAACTCTTCGAGCAACTTGTACACGTTACATTGTTGATCGAATTACTCGGAGAATGCGTAGGCGGAAAAAAGTATTCGAAGATATACGAAATGAACTATCAGCGAAATTTAAATGTGGAAACGTATGAAACGACTGACCGGAATGTTCGGTCGAGATATAATATAGGAAGAATATCGAATTTATTAACCGGAGAAACTCGTCGGGTCTACGCTGAACTCGTTCCAGTAGGTTATGGTGAAAATATGGCCAAGCGGAACGAGTCCATCCGGTAGTTTTGTTATCGGCTCGTTTGAATAAATACGATCCTCCTGCGCGTGGCCGCGGTAACGTTCTGCATGCAAAAGACGGCGCATTGTTGCGAATATAGTGCCATTTTTACGGTTTCCGAAGTACCTTTTTTTTTAGTCCCCTGTCTTGTGTGTAGAGTATAAATTGCTACTTGGTGGAAGTTAATGTCGCAATACGCAACGGACCGGCATGGTTAGCAGCAGTGCGTAGGATACCATATGTTTAAGTGTGTTTAAAAAATTTTCCGATTTATAAAGAGAATAAAAAAGTTGTTTGATTTCAAAAAGTATTTTACCGACAATATAAAAATAAATGAAGATAATGAAAACAGGTGAACGAAGAGTGAAGTGTAGAGGAAAGTATAGCAATTAAAGGAGGATCGATCGATGGAATATCGTGCATGAACGAGGTTTAAACCTCCATTCGGTCGATGAATGGTAACTCCTCTAACGAGATTAAACGATCCTGGAATATCGAGGCAGAGATCCTGCGTCGTTTCAATGTTTGCCGTAGTTAATGGCCAATTGCCGGCGCAGCCGAAGATCGAACGATGGGACGATCTCGCGTTAAAATAAATACGATCGTACGATCGAGCGGCGAGACAAATATCACGGCAGAAGTTGCTGTTTATTACAACTGAGGAAATGAGTCTGCCATTTTGAGGCTTTACTTCGATCGTAAAATTTTTAAATCGATTTAGTAAGGAGATACCGATAATAGTCAAAGATAATAGTTAAAAAGAAGAACATGCTCTTGCCTGTAAATCGATTTTAAAAAATGAGATGATCATACAATTATGATTATTCGTAATGAGAATTTTCTCGTCAAACTTCTTCAAAAAACTATTTTAGTGGACCAAACTCTCTTTCGAATATGCAACGAGGAAGACGATGATTCGTCGTAGTTGTGGCGATGAATAGGTAACAATATACAAGATCAGGTGGTCGCTGGGACCCAAAAGTTCGATGGTCGAATGGGTTCGTACGGTTGACGCGAAATCGACAGGCGTACAAAGGGTCGAACACCGACAGAAAACGTGTCCCTTTTTGTACGCTTGATTCGTTTTTGACAGGGAATCCGAGATGAGGGACGTTCCCAAATCGAAAATGATTTTTTTCCCTTGTTTCCCTCGTTTTTTCTTTCCTTTGATTTATTTTATCTCATGGTACGAAACAACATTGTAACCGGACGCATAGCGACACTGTTTGCACGCCCGAAGTTAACCCGAATCATCCTAGGTGACCAAGCTCCGTTGTAGATGATTGATAACTCCGTTGTAAGCCGTTATCAGCCGTAGCGTGCACGTGGTTATGTTCATGTCAAAAACGTGACACTGATAGACGGGCTGCCCTCGTCTTCTCTTCGTCTTCCATACTGGCTGACTCGTTCGTTCTTCGTCTCTCGATGCGCTTCCATGCGACCTGTTAATTCAAACTTACACGCTCGCGTGTTAACCTCCAGTTCTTTTTTTCGTACGGTTCGACGTTCTTTCTCTGGCATCCCCCTGTCTGATTTCACACCGTTATCTTGTGAACAGACAGCCACGTAGCCGAAATTAATTTGTATTAAAAATGTCGTCCGCCGGAGATTCTTTATCAGTTAAGTTAAACGTTCCGAATAATCAAAAACTCGAGCGTGTCTCGAGTTAATAGATTCAACGCGTCGCGGTGACTTCTATGATTGATCGCTATTCGGGCGAGCAGAATGCGCGCAATTCATCAAACTCGTCTCCAAGTCATCCTGCGGGAGTACGTCGAAGGAAACGAGGTCGAGACTCGGACAAAGGGTAGAAACTGTTAGCGAACAATTCCCAAACAGCGACGTGAATGAAGCATGATTCTAAACGTTGCTCGGTCGGTCGACAATCACGAACGAGTGGATTTCTAGCGGTGATTTCTCAGGGTCGAGCATCAGCAGCGGATTACAAACGCCCCTCTTTTCCTCTCGAACGAACCCTTTCGTGTTCCGTCTGTCGCGAACAATCGGTACACCGATGAGTTCAAACACGCGTGCGTTTCTGCACGACGCGACAAATACAATAAACAGGGTACAATAACAGGCTTTCAGCAGCGATATCGTTTTGCTACTCAGGCTTTCAATACGCGTTTGATGCAACGAGACGTACGTAAGAGCTCGATCCAATTATATCTTTTATTTTCTTCAAAGTTGCAACATTTTCTACAAAGTTGGCACATTCTATTTGATGTGAATGTATTAACAACATATTCGATAACGCGAGAGTTACGATTCTTGAACCTCTCAAGATCCGTAAAAAGTCTCTCAAGGCTAAACAGCCAACGCAATTTGCTGTACGCTAAAAGATCCAAAGACCAGACGAGACAGTTGATTTTTCTTATCGTACAGCTACCGCGCGTAAAAAATCTGCTACTTAAATCGTTCTGGCTTACTAATCGACCATATACGTATAGAATATTGCCACAAGAAATGAAGACGTCCTGGAACACATCCTGTATGTAAATAAATAAAACTCGATCGTTTTTAATAACCAGTCGGATAACGTCGCCGATTATCGCAAATAAGGATTCTCCTCGTCATGTAAAGGAGACGAGTCAAAGTAAATTTCGCTTCTTTTCCTTTTCTCCCCGTCGTCACCAATCCCTCGGGTCTCTTCTTAACTAAATTATATCTTTTCGCCTATTTACGATCGCGCGGGCAATAAAGCTGGCTGCGCGACTCGTTCCGTGGAAAATGCTGCCGATTAAGCCCCTAAACTGGGAATCAAGCAGAAACGTTTCATTAAAGGATTAAGATATCTGGAAGAATCGACTCAAGTTGACTGCTAATGAGCGCGTCGAACAGAATAATCGCCGCATCGTAGCTTCTTATTCGACGACCGGTTAAAACGGACAGTCCCAACTGCGCGAGCTGTGAGAATTGCGCTCTGAAAACTGGTTAAATGGCTGTGACTTCTTTGACTCAGAAGTGGTTCGTGGAAAACTGTTCGAAACGAGTCGCGAAAAGGAACGTTCTATACATCTACAGAACTGGTAAGCTATTTCATCGCGACACGCATACTCGATTACGACCTGCTTGATCTCCGCCGCTTTCAGTGTACTTTAAACGCGGCTGCAGTTCCTAGATTACGTCCACGTCGTGCGATAATTTCGCGTCTCGTTACTCGGGAGGATCGAGCTTCCAGTAGCGCGGACTGGAAAGCGAGCAAGACTTACACGTTAGTAGGTGTGCTGCAGAAATAACAGCGAAACTCGCGTAATAAAGCCCTGCGGATGTCCCGCTGAGCGGAAATCGGACGCGGCAAGCGCGACCGCCAACCAATTATGGATCTTCTCGCGCGGCCGCGAACGTAACACGCGAGCCACCGTCAGCTAATTTATTTGGAACCGTCCACCCTGGGGAATTTGCCGCTCCAAAAGGGCTATGAAAACGTTCTTCGACTGCTTGTTCGATCGGGTTTACCAGATACCGTGGCATGGGCACGCGAAACTTCTCGCACTGGTTAAATACTTGGCTCGCCATTAATGGCAAGAAGATTACGAGCAACTTTCCACGGGTTGTGATTTCGTTGATAAGAAAAGAAATAAACGAAAGGAAGATAGGTTTAAAGAAGCACGGATAATGGTGACACTTGCGCAGTTGCGGGTAAAAACGAGAAAGGTCGGATAGAAGCGGAACGGAACCGAATATCGTTTTAAGGCTTTTGTTCTGGAATAGAGTCATCGATGGAACTGTTGGTCTCGGTAAAATACCTTTTTACACCGTCGTTTGACGTTTCAGCGTCGCCGCAAAGAAGCGATAGCAGATCGTTACGGTTGGATGGCGCGACAGAATCAGTTCCGAGTGTTTACAACGGCGGTCGTCTAATCGTTGGTTTTCGCTCTTTTTACAGAAGCTCCTGGAGAAC
The DNA here is from genome assembly GCF_051014615.1 of Bombus vancouverensis nearcticus. NCBI lineage: Eukaryota > Metazoa > Arthropoda > Insecta > Hymenoptera > Apidae > Bombus > Bombus vancouverensis. The sequence continues at coordinate 16,106,330 of NC_134911.1, read as the reverse complement.
TCGGATGGGTGCTGACTCTAGTGATAGTGTCCTTAGTATCGGCTGGCATCGGGGCTGTGGTCATGGTGACTCTTCTTCACTGTCGAAGGTCAGTACTATTATACGATGAAATACACGGAAATACTCTCATTAAGCGGGACGGTAGATCGCGAAGAGATGGTTGCACGCGAGCGTGAACTTTCAACCGCGGTTCCGGCGGATTCAATCAGGATACGATAGAGGCAGAATTTATCCGGTCGATCGTGGAATTTCGAATTGAAATATGAGAACGTAAACACCTGCGTGCTCGGTTTCCGTGAGATTGCTTTCGAAATCCATACAAAGAAGAAGAAGGAGGAACGAGACGAGTCTCTCGATACGGATCGACGATCAGGTAGATTCGCGAAACGATCGCGGTTTAGCTCGGGCTTCGAACGAATCCAGTTGGCCGATCGATTCCCCTTAAATTACCACCTACCCGCAATGCATCAAAATCGAGAGAAGCGAGCCGTAATAAGGAGGGTGAACCGGTTACTAACTAGATCGGTCGTCGATTTGAATCCGAGTTGAACAACAACGAGACAAAAAAGAAAACCGGGAAGGAAATCGGTGAAAAAAAGGGAAGTGCTGCAAACCGAGAGACAATCCTAACTGCGTGTCGGCACCTTCGTTCCAGCATGACGAGAAGTCGAGACAGCTTTATAGAGACCCATTTCTTGCAACAGTCGAGACAAAGACTTCCATCCTATGCGAATTTTTCTTAATTCCATCACGCCGTGTCTTTAATTGCTTTCCACTGAACATAACATTTAACGGCCTTTATACTGTTTGTTACTTCTTTTACTTTTAGCCTTTGGATCATACAGGTTGCCTTTATTATTATTAAGCACGCTAACTCAAAGGAAAATCGGGAATGTTATGCTTTCTTTCGACTTACGCCATTATTAATGAAACTTGGCGAGTCGTAAGTTAAGTAGATTATTCGCACTAATAGGAGAATTCTTTTCTCTCTGTTACAGATTGAAAAGCGCTGGTGGCAGAGGTAAGGAAATTTTCAAGAATTATTATAAAATTTGAACTCCTATTTAAGCTCTCTAACAAGATTATGTACAAATCTTTCATCGAGTTTGACATATTCATAGTTTTAGTATAATCACGTATACGTACAGCTATGGAATACGTTCATTGTCAATGAAAAATATTCTACTTCTAAAGCAAAAGTATTAACTAAACTCAGACCTACCTTCGTTCAATAGCGCGGCTTAGTATTTATGCTTCAGGTATAGAAAATTAGTATAATAGACATACCAAATGACCTTAATTATAGTTATGATTATGACCAGCTCTGATGGGTCACATTCAAACCGACTCGCAGTTATTCCAATCCTGAGCAGGATATCAATTCAAACTTCCACCCATTCTCAACCACCATCCCCGTCGTTAAAATATGATATCCTGCTAATAATTCCATTCTATTCCTTTGTACGAACACTCTTTTTGAAACCTTACCTATCTGTATTCAAGAAACCTTGCCACGTGTAACGCGATCGACAATAAGGACTGAAGGTCCTCCAAGAAAAAAACGTATAGTTGCTCACGACAGTATTCGAGAAACCTTTTACGAATATATTATACGTGTGTTATACTTGTAATTATCACTTGTGAGTACGATCATCATGACGTACGATAGCTGTTCGAATATTTTCGTACACCACTGTGAAAGTAAAAAGGAAGAAGAGAATTGTATAAGGAGGATATTCTTAAGAATCTCCGAATTCTGAAGGAACAAATTGGTTCGACTCCTCCGAGAAACACGAGCAATCTCTAAATCTATCACTATCCCGAGTTTCCTCCATTCAAAGTTCACAGACGTACTTACATCCGGATGTTCGATCCGTCGAAGGAAAGACACACAGACCTCACAGTCGCGTGAGACGTATGACGTGGATTGGTGCAAACGAGAAGCATAGTAGTGCCGTGGCGTCGAGTGTCAGAACCGATTGGAGTTTAATTAGTTCGCATAATGAAGGTCGGCTTACGGCGGTATATTCAGCTTGTGCTACCGATGCACTCATGCTACTGCTGCTACTGCGCACACGTAAAGGATAGCTCAGCTCAACGACGGATGGGCGACATAAAGGACAGTGAAACGCGTCTAATTAACTTTCTGATTTAAAATCACCCGCGGCACGATACGATCAACGAACGAGCCGGCTACGAGCCGACCCGGGGTAGCTGGGAAGGATGAACGGAGATGAGAACCGGGGCAAATAGAAGGAGAAAGGGCAGGTTACTACCGACCGAGGGATACAAGGGTCACCCGAATTAATTATCCGACACTCGTTTTACTGAACCTCCTTGGACTCCGTCGTCGTTCTTCACCGATCCACGATTTGCTTCTTAAGTGCCCTTCACACCGGCACGTCGTGATCACTCGGGGGCAGTGTAACGCTGTCTGCCAGTGGCGCCAAAGGCGTCTACCGTGGAGAAATTGATTAGCCCTTTCCGAGATAATGATTCCCGCCCCGATACTCAAATCGAATGCATCGTGTGCGATTAACATTTAGACGAGTAATTAATCGAAAGGTTTGACTTCGGCTAATTAAACAGAAATAGAGGCGCTGTTTAAAGAGGTAAGTAACAATGAGATCGCGGTAATAACGGAATGCCAAACATATTCTGCAAAAGAGAGCGAGTTACATGAAAAAAAAAAAAAAACGAATGCCGAATTCCGAAGAGCATAGAGGTCGTAAAAGACTCTCGTCTTTTAAGACTCTCATTACGATCTCATAAATTTGTGCTTAAGGAAGCTGTAAATTATGAGTACACCATCCGCGGACGTGTTCTTACACCGGGGAAATCGCGGGCTTTGATTCCTCCGTTTTCTTCTTCGTCCGTTTCTATTAATTACGTTAAAACCACAACGGCCGACGTCGCGAGCCTGTTCACCGCGGGTTTATTCATCCGTGGTCTATGTAAACTTGTCAGCAGGAAAATTATAGCTGTATATATCGAATATGGATGTAATTGGAATTTCTACCGAGAGGGGTAGACCGGAAGTGACTGGGTTGGTTGAATAACCGCGCACGCGGTGATGTTGCAGCGGCAGGCAATTTCATAGGAGGAGAAAAGGAAAAAAAGCACGAATTAATGAAACATCGTTGAAGCGTACAACCGTGCGTAAGAATCGCCGCAAATGCCAACGGACAAGAGAGGCGTTAATGGACGGCTGAAAGGGGCTGTTGCACAAAAAAGACGAGAGCCCGTACACGTTAGGTTCCCGTACGATCGACGCGACACAATGGCGATTCGAGGGCCGGGTAGAATAGGTGAATCGAATGCGTTAATCGGCTTATCGCGCGTTCCTCCACTCGATACGCCGAATCAGCTGCTGTTCCCTCGAAGAGACCAACGACAACGATCGCGTGTATTCGTTCAGAGGATATTCTTTACTATCTGTTATACGCGAAAAAAATTAATTTGCGTTATTTCGCAAGAAAAAACGCCATTCTCCGTCGCGGGAGCTTTCTGTCCGCATCCATGTTTCTACGAACGTTCCAAAAATATCTAGAGTGGGTAACAAAATTCACGGAATACGAAGGTGAGCCGTCTGTCATTCAAGGAATTCCATAAACGGTCAGACCCAAGGTATGCTTTTCTCGCATCAGTGAAAATTTCTTTGACATGATGACGCATAAGGAGGTATAAGAAACCGTCGACGTTCTGCGTTGACCGGTAAAGGCATATCAGACAGAACCGTGTACCTCGATCCGTAACGAGCACGCACGACTGCCAGGAAACAGAATCCGGGGCTATAGACGTTGGAATCTAGTAGGTCGTGAGGAGAACATTTGCCCCCCGCTGTCACGACACGGCACGATTTTCACGCGTCCCAGTTGCCGGACTAATGCATCCGTCGACCAATTAATATTCGAACCATCTAATCCGGTAAATCACGCGGCTTAACGCGTCCACGGAAGGGCGACCCGAAGCGACAGCCTGGAAAAGAAACGGGTCCAGTTACCTCACCTCGTCAAATAGATGGAAAGCACAGCGTAATCACCCCATAGAACTTGTATACGCATCGTACAACGTTTCGTGCGATTAAGGTTTCCCTTCTTCGAACGCCGCATGGACCGTGAGCGCGAGAAAGAGGACGAAAAGATCTTTGTGACAGTTCGACGTTCAATTATAAACGAAGACCGATCTCCGAGGACGGTGTCGTCCAAGTGGCAAACCGATAAATCGACACCGTCTTATTTACGATAGCAATAAACGGCTCAGCGGTTGCCGTGGAATTCTGAATTACCGTCGGTCTGTGCGTGCGCCAACCGAATGCCAGAGACTCGCGTTCCACGATAAATAACGCGATTACCGTCGACACTCGTCGATGTAATCGATTGCACTCGGATTTCTAGGCAGTCGCGCGCAAATGAAGTCGCGCACGCCTATCCTCCCGGGTGATGGAGCACCAGGCGCCGAGAGTGTCTCGTAATGAATGGAAGGTTGATTAGGGTCGAGGGGAAGGCAATTGAAATCTTTGAAACGTTGGAAAGCTGGCTGGTAATTGGTCCCGATGGAGCAGGTTCGCGTGTCTCCGTGCAAATCAGCGAGCAACAATTTTCTTTACATAATGCAAGACAAATAACTTTCTCGGCTCGTCAGGTTGTATCCGTTAGTTCGATGAAAATGTTGAAACTCGCGATGAACCGATAGTGCGACGACGCGCTCGTTAGAATGCATTAACCGATGCGTCGAAAGAGTTTTGCGCGAGAGGATTCGCGGCTCCTATTACCAAGGTAATCTCGTAGCCGATGCATAAATGCTAATTATGTAAATTATGGTGTAACGGCTCGTTATAAATATCTACGGACGCCGATTGCAAAAAGGAAGAATTAAATTTCACCTCGGGTACGTCACCTTGCTTTTCATTCTGAAACGTTAAAGCGCATCGGCGATTATCCTCCCGAGCCTGTGGCTTCTCGGAAGAAGAAGAAAATAGCGTCTAGACGAGCCACGAAGAAGAAGATTATACTCGTTGCACGGGCACACACTTATGCGTGCCGTTGGTGTAAGGGCACCGCGATAAACGAGAACCAGTCTCTGTATCTCCTGGCAAGTGACAGCCGCCAAGGCGTGCTGTGACGCGCGAGTCTGCTCCGAGACTCCACAGTTCGGAACGACGAAAACCACCGGCCGGATGACAACGATGACCAGGACGACGATCACGACAACGAGGACCCTCGTACGTGCTTAGGTTATGAGCTCGACCGATGAAAAAAGAGAGACACGACCATGAGATTCCCATAATCTCGTTTTTCCTCTGTGGCATTCTCATACCCACTTACCGCGAGGCGGCACCTCTGATCTATAAATTCCGAAATTCTTTTTTTCTCCATCCCTCCCTGTTTCTCTCTTTCCCCTTTTCTCTCCGTCTTTCTTACCCTCGTTGCCTTCCTTCTTCTACGTCCTGGTTCCTCCACCCGCCCTTACACTCTTGCCATCCACCCCAAACCCTGTCGCGTTTCTGTGAGCACTATGACAGCACGATGACGGGCACACAATGAGGCCATACAGAAAATAACCGCTTTTTTTTCCTCTCCTCTCTCCTTACGCGAGCTCATGTCATAATGCGGTGATTGGGGTCCATGTATACATAGGTACGTGTAATATATCTATGCACGTGATCCTGTGCCTGTACGTATACGTGCACGCACGGCCGGCAGTGTAACGTAACAGGATTCTGTCCGAGCTCACCTGGCACTTCACGAGCTTCGTCTCGATTCGAGTCCCACTGGGTTTCGGCCCTACTTCACTGAAACTCGAGCGCGACTTTCGTTCACGATCCTTGCCAACGGATTTTCCAGAGGACCGAGCGCTCACGTGGGACCTATATTCTTTTTTGTTTGTGTCCTAGCGAGTTGCTGTACCGTCGGTGTCGAGGATTCGAACGCTCAAGAAGCCGGCGGCCCAGGTGGTGGAGGAGGAGCTGGCGGTGGAGTGGCCGTTATACCCGACCGGCCGCCTCTCGAGCTCGATAAACTGCCACCTTATCACGACGTCGCTCCTAGCCCTGGTACGTATCGTTCCGAACCGATCAGAAATCGCGTCGTATCGTTACACGATAGCTTCGAATACTCTGTTTAAGTCAAGTTAAATAATTTGTCTCGTGGTTCGCAACATTCGTTTATGAACAATCTTTGAACGATCTACATTGAACAGCAACAGATTATTAGAATTCCTTGCTAGAGCTCAAATATTTTGTTATTCTTTCGATATTATACCAAAGACTACGGAGTCTCGTAATATACAAATTTGATTATCCTATGCAAAGATCAATATTGAATATTAAGATGTTGAAGCTTAAGCGACTCGAGTAACTTTACCTTCCTGTTCTCTGAAACCGTGGATACTTCGACTACATACGTACAGTCGTTGGGTACTCGATAATTGACGTAAAGCAAATGAGAGATACGCGACTTGTATGGGTTGGTGTGATGTGATTCAAGGGCACAATGTGTGGTCGTGGTTAGGCTCGCGACGCGGCGGCGGTACACCGGGAGTCGTCACGACGCCTCTGTCGCTTCCGCAACACAGACGGGCGATGAATCTCCCTGTGGAGAATCACTACACCCACATGCAAACGGACGAGGCTCTCTACGCAGAACTGGACTCTCAGGCCGCGAGCTACGCGAGCGATCTCCAACTACAAATGAGAGGAAGCTCGACGTACGGTACAACTTCCGGCGGGCAGGACGACGAATACCACGAGCTAGACGCCGCGAGGTTACATCGTCATTACGGTGGAAGCAACGGGGACGAATCTTTGCAAAGGGACACGCTTCGTACACGTCACAGTAAAAGGTAAATTAATCTCTGTAATTATGTTTTTCGTGAAGTTACTTCTCTCGAGAGCTGTTATAGTCATCGTGATCGTTTTCTATCGGCAATAATAATCGCGCTGGAATACGCCCTCATGAATCTTCGAAGCACTTAACTTTAATAATTTCAATCTACAACCAGTAGTCAGCATTCCTTTCCTTTAATTGTTTTTGCGCATTAAAGCGGTACCATCGGTAATTAATTGCGTATTGATATTCGCTATGTTGTATTTCGGTCTTTTCCATTATCCATTATATATTTAACTTCGTGAAACAGTTACGACCATCTGATACCGCAAGATTTTCAATTTAACTATCGCGATTATATTTTATGGACAACTATTAAATGCTTATTTTTTGTGGCTATTTCCAGTCCAAAGTTTCCAAACGATATCGAAACCTGTCCTAGAAAGTCTCAGAAAGATCAGTTTCACACGATTCCTCTACTCTCGAAGGACAAGCATGTGCGACTGATCGTAGGACACCGACGATGACATGCAATCTCCATGTATTACGGGAAATACACCTGACTAGAATGTACCGTTAGCATGCATAATTATCCTATTAATATGCATCTCCGTTGCTCGATCGAATCTAAATATTCGAAAGGAAACGGAACATTAAAGACTGAACCTTTGCAACGTTATCACAAATATATTCAGTTAATTATCCACATATTTATTATAAAAATAAACACGAAGCAACTCGTTTAACAGACACGTGCATATACTACGAGCATGTGTTAAATAAATTCCTTTTTATAAATCCCTACAACACTGTCGGTTTAGAATTACGATGAAACCACTTCTAAGGTATACGTCAATAATATCGAGCGTGTACCTATGTTTAATTAATCGATCAAGTTTTCAATGTTTAAGAGTCGCCGTAATACAATCTTTTCAGGTTACAAGAACCGGATTACGAAATGTACGAGAACGGACCGTCAACGCCAGTCCCGCCAGGTCAGATGCAACATCATCATCACCATCATCACCACCACAATCATCACCATCACCATCAAGACCTGCGGATCGGTAGCAGAAACGGTGACCACCCGTCGTATCAAAACACAGCGTACACCGGAAGCGACGCTGAACCGGATGGTCCAACTTTGAGCAGCGCGCCAAGCAGCGCCTACTACAGCGACCTGAGCTCGAATTCGGCGAATCAACAGATGCCTACGGCGGCGTCTTCTGGAAGCAGCACGAATCTGCATCTGAACCAACAGGGTCTAGAAACCCCTCAGTATCGTTTGGCCGCGATAAACGAGAGTTCCGTGCCTTCGGACTATATTTAGAATGAAATTTCTCCACTGTGAATTAACAACCAGTGAAAAGTTCTTTTTCGGATAATCGTGTTTCGATATCTTTCTCCACTTGTTGGAATAGTGATTCCGGAGTGTTTGATCGCGAAGATCGAAGACTGAAGCTTTGATCTGATGACGATCAGAACTCAGGAATATCTGCGTGGAATCGTGAAGAAAATAGATGATCGAGTGTATTACGTTGGATCAATGAGATGAGAAGAAAGAATTTTATGACAACGAAATTCGCGTCATCAACGCTTTGCGTGAAACGATAGTGCCATAAATATTATTTGACTTACAGTTCCACTTTCATTTCACATACTTGCAACTATTCGTCGGCTCTCGACGGTCGATACTGTCTTCAAGAATACATCGTCTGTTGCACTCAGAAGAGCAGAGCAATTCTCGCGCTATGTGAACCAAACTTGCGTAACGAAATTTTATATTACGTATATAATGTTGTTATTGTTCTTCTCTCAGGGAATGACCGTTCACAGAGAAAATTAGTCTGCGGACTTATTAATGATCTAATACGTTACGAGTATTAGCCTTATTATTGTAACGCGGCAACGGGACAATGGATTCGCGAGCGTTACTCGGTCTTCGGCAGTTTTGATCTATTGATCGAATTCGTTCGCGCACGCGAAACGAAAAGGTCTCCTCGAGAAGGCAACGGGAGCACGAAGCAGCGAATGCACGAAACCGATTGGAATGAAGTCGTTTCGGGGAACAGGTGTTTCGTAATTTGACGTTCGAGGGCTTTCAGTCAGCGCTCTCAACTACATCCGCTTTGCTTTTGCATTTCGAGCGAATGGCATGGACTGCTTCGATGGTATTCTCCTTTCTCTCCTGCACGATATCTTTTCTCCGCTGTTTCGAAATTCTTGTACCTTTTTCAAATAACTTCGACTCCTCCGATAGAAAGAATATTTGCCATTGAATTGTGCGAATATTTCCGTTACATTGCTTTGCATTTTTAACGTTCAATTTCTAAACTGAGATTTTAATAGGAAATCATTTTCACAAACTATTTCGTACTAATATAGGATTCTAATAGCTACGTATTAATTTCCTTGATTATCCGGATCAGTTTTATATGAGACCAATGGATGTGTTGATATCTATAAACGTAAAACATAAATCATATCACGGATTTAAAAAATAAAATAGATATTACATCATCAGAGAACTCGTTTCAACGAGGGCGACTGTTTCACAGCATCGCGCGACAGTGTTCGCCACTGAATCGTTAAACAGGATTCGGGCGCTCCGTCAGGCTCAATCGTTTATCTTCGACCCTCGTTCGACCGCAGAATTAATTCGTTTCACCCGATTCGGCAGGACTCGTTTAATCGACGCCGTCGTGTTCTCTTAATTACCTTCCCTCGGACAGGCTCGATTGTTTCTTCGACAGAACACGAACTGGAAGAGACGTTTTGCATCGAGATTCTGCACCGCGCCCGCGTTTACGTCTTTCATTTGTATCTCACCTGCGCCTACCTGTCGCCACGAGATTACACTACACACCTTCCACGTTTACTTATCGCGTCATCCCTTTAACCAACGAAGCTCTTTTTTTCTTACATTTATGCGAATCCTCTCGCAAGCTTTTAATTAACATGAAAACTTAAGCGACCATTCTGTAAGTCTGAGTACAACGTCGTTAACATATCATAGACGTTTGTGGTAAAAATTCATACTTTTACAAGTGCGATTAATCCTGCTGTACTTCTCATTCTTTCTTCACGTTTCTTCAGATATCTTCTTTTTCTTTTGGAACACTTTATAAATGTATAAACGTGCATAGTTCATTCATTAAAATAAGCCTCTCAGAAGCTAAACCGGTCACTTCTTGTGAATTCTTGAATTTCATTACATAAATAATGTAATTGATGTTCAATTTTCAAAAAACAGATGGTTTAACTCATAAGATCGCGTATCACAACGAAATGGTATAAATAACGGCAAGTTGTTACGTAGATTTAAAGAAATAACGTCCGTAACATCAATCTCTTGTACTGTTTAGTTTATGAGAATGATCAGTGCGACTTCTGAATGATTCAAATTAAGGAAACTACCTACGCAAACTACACGCGAGAAAAAGAAGCTCGACAAGTAGAGATAAGAGTAATGCATGTCAAGCGTCCATGACAGTTGCCACGTTCACTGGAACTCCCGAAATGCGAAAAGTACATACTTTTTTTTCTCTCAATCGTCCGTGTATCCCGGTAAGCCAACGTAAATTACGTCAGTACTACCGTGAGCTCATAAATTACCGCGGCCCTCCGGTTCGTTGTACACAAAGAAACGCGATGTTTCGTTGGCCGAAAAACCATTCCGCGGTGCGGAATCATTCACAGCTCTCTGCCACTTAACTATACACACCGAAGAGAACGCGGAGCGTGCAACAACAGATGCAACAATGCACTGCCTCGTGGCCACGCAATAATTAATTGCGCCCTCGCAGCCACAATGGCGATAGGGAGAGCCGGCGGTGCTTGGCGCATTATTTCCCCGAAAAAAATCCCACGAACGCGGCGCGTTGTCGGATGGGTAGGCTCTTATCGTGGTCGTGTTACGCGAACAGGAACGGTATTATGGAATTCGTTGGTGCCTCCGCTTAATTAAGGCCCGATTTTCTCCGCCAGGATCTTCCGCATTTAAGCGACGAGCTTGTATCGGTCAAACTCGCGAGCGATTTGCAGCTGCGCACCAGCATACCTTTGTCTCCTTGCTTAACAGTTACTTAGGAGCATCTTCGAAAATGAAGCGTACAAAACAACAAGCTTCGTTTACTTACAATATTTCCAAAAGTCTAGAAATTCTTCGAACTAAACGAAAATCTATCCGGGAAATGATTAAGAACCTTAAAAGCGTAATATCGTCTTGGGCGACAGTAAGAAAATCGACAGCGCAGCAGGATCGTGAGAATTTATCTCGTTGAATTGCCGCGAATTTCTCGATTGTCTCTTTACTCGATACAAAGACGATACGGAGAACGTGACGAAGCACGCGTCTAGGATGTAGCGAAAGGAATACAGGGTCGTAAGGACGTTCGGACCCGCCCTAGCTGAATACACACTATCTTCGCCCCTGCTACGGGATATATAAATTATACATGTAAATATACGGGCGTCCGGGCCGAGAAAGATCGAACCGTGAGATATCGAGATATGTGTTGGCGACCCGCACACCTCGCCTCCTACTTTCACCTCTTTTTGCTCGTTTTCTACTCTCGTCCCCCTTCCAAAGGTTACGCTAGCACGCACGCATAAACTCACGCATCTACGTGCCTATGGCGAATACCTTTGTCCCCGCTGCCACCGAAACGTCCTTATGCCCGCGTGCACGCATGCCGTTCCCGCTAATTCCTATGCATTTTTCGAATTACCGGTGAAATCACGGCAGACCCAGCGTTCCTCGTTCCCCGTGGCGTTCCCACACCGGAAAAATGTTCGTGGAATGAAACCCCCTGCACGGCTGAATTGTTCGCCGGCTGCTTTCAGCGCATCGCGTACTGTCCTCTCGAAACTCGATTCGCTGAAAACCGCCAAGAGCTTTTTCACGAACGGACCAACGAATTTGCGAATAAAGTTTCTTAAACGAGAGCACTGTGAATCAATGTCGTTATGTACAACCTGTAAGAAGTCGTTTAATCGGATACTAAGTAAAGTGTCGCAGAAATGAAAAAATTCCGTTCAATCATTTATGTAATATTCTCTATAAAGTGGTGCAATACGGTGTGTCGAAACTCTTATTGCGTAGAGAACTATTACCGATCGATTAAAATCAAATGCATCATTACGAAACAGACAGTAAACTAGCGGTTTATCTTGGAAACGCGATTTCGATCGCGACACTTTAAGGTACAAATCGTGGAGAATGGAAAAACTACGGTCGCCTTGTATCGATATGATATTTATACTGGTAAACAAAAAACTGGTATTGAGATTTTATTGCACCAACGACAACGTTCCTGACACAAATGCACGATTTACTATCGAATTTGTATTTTCTATGTGATGTGATGTTTCTTGCCTATAACTTTTGTAACTATAGTGAGAGAATAAGATGTAATATAGCGATCTAGCAAAGTTCAATGCGAAAAATAATGTATAAAATCGAAACGAACGTGTGAAACTGTAAAAATAAGAAAATTTATAAGTTGCTTGTATTGTAATTAATGTTAATCATATTATTGACATGAAACGGTGCTAAAAATGAATTGTCATACTTGCGATTAAATTATTTATATTTTCAAATTTCTGAAAAGATTAGAAATATTTTCTTCATTCCCTATCAAAGTTGTTACATGAAAATATCAAATTATTATAAACTTTCAGGAATTTTTATTGTAATGTTTGACAATTCTACAGTACAACAGAGTATTAAGTTTTCGTTTAGAATAAGTGCTGACGCGACTTGTACATAACGTGGCAAATTGTAAAGAAAGAAAACTATTTTATTTTCATGTATATAATCGTGAAGCGCTTGTGTGCATGAATAAACTTATTCTGTGCGCAATTAAGTCGACTATTGTGACCAATTTTTAAAGGCATTGCACTTTTTTGTATGTAAGAAATTGTACAGTGAATAAAGACAAATTCCATATCTACAGACAGCTTCTATCAATTAATAAATATGTTTTGCGAATTTTTTTAAATTATTACTAACAAAAAAAATAACATTTCATTACTAATAATAGTACAGTTATTCTATTACAATTAATGTGTTACGCGCATTCCCGCCAGCTTCCATCCGATCAAATAGAAATCAACATAATTCCTATATTCGACTTATTAAGTTGTGGAAAGCGTAAAAAACACTCCAATTTTCCTCCAGTCGGTATGTCAGAACCTAATTCAATTTAATGTCATATCTATACTATTCTTATTCAATGGTCTGGAGCCTATGTGTATTCACAGACAAAGTACATAGTCGGTGATATATACTCATACCACATATGGGATTACAGACGAGGTCGGTGATGGGAGTCATTTTTCACATTCTGAAATACTGACCTTGCGAGAAATCAAATTTGATTTGGATTTTAATTTTAATTCCTACCACTAGATGAGTTGTTATCTTTTTCTATGCTGAACCGATATTAGCGAAAATGTTACAAAAGATATAAGAGAGTTCGGTAGCCCTCGAACAATTTTAGCAATAGGGAATTGGATATTAGATCTATGTTACGTATTGTGTATGGTCGTACATCTGTTATATTATTGTACGTACACAATATATAAGTACGAAGTATACAAACTTCGCTGGATAGCACGTGAATTTATTCAGGTTATGTTACAATATAGACTCTAGTTATGTGATTGTACTAAATGATTAAAATATTTATTAAATTAACTTCCTTATGAATTGTAGTAAATGTTAATAACAAATAATATGAAATTCTCTACTAGTTCAATAAAATCTTGTGCTGCCCGTATTGGGACGTTAACAGAATTTGAAAGAATTCCTAATGCCATTTTTGAAACTCCCCTTGCTCTTATTTATACAAAGGTAAAATTTAATAATTTGAAATCTGACGGAAATATTTTATTTAACATTTTATTTTTATTAGGGAGGTTGTGTGCCGCATTTAACTAAGGATGTTTTTAAAATGGTTACTTCAGACCCACAAATGTTATCCGTTTCTCTGTCTTCCACGTATTTAATGCTGGAATCAATGAAGGATAATAATGTTAATTTTGCAAATTTTGTGGGTATGAAGGTACATACTGTTATTATACATTTTTAGTTACGTAAATTTTACTTATAAAGTTTTAAGTTTTATATTAAAAAGATATTTTGTTTAGGAGTACATTAATTTTGTTACAATACATGACCCAGCCTATACAACACCTTCAGGTTTTCGAGAAGCTAATTCTATTCCCATATGGACAAGAGGTGGAAAACTTACATTAACACCCAATATGTATATGAATGTTATTGAAACATTTAAACCAGACATGTATGTTGCTTTGTGTGATGGAGATACTAATATCAATAGTAGTAAAAAAAGAGTATCAAATTCTGTACAAAATAGCATGACATTCTTTGATCAATGTTTTACTAAACATTCTTCATCTGAAGCATTGAAGTCCTCTGAAATATTAGGTGCAATTGAAGGTGGTTATGATAAAGGTGTTAGAACAAAATCAATAAATTATTTAAAAACTAAACCTGTAATAGGATATGTGATTGATGGATTGCATAATAATGGACCAGATGTAAAGAATATACCATCAGAACAAATCAGAGAAATAGTACAACACACAATTGTAAGTTAGAAATCACCTATTATTATATATTATGTTTCTTCATGAAATATACTTATTTCAGAATCTTTTACCTCCTGAAAAGCTTAAGGTATCAGTGGGATGTTGGAATCCCCTTACAGTATTAGACCTTGTTGAATTAGGTACAGATATATTTGATACTTCATACCCTTATATAATTACTGAAAATTTAAGAGCTTTAACTTTCCTATGTGATCATGATGACTGTAATAATGTAGGTCATACAATATCATTTACAGAAGAAAGGTAATGTAAAACTAAATATATAATCATTTTTTCATTTTCATAACAAATATTTTACAGCAGATATGCGGATGACTTTTCTCCAATATGTTCTCACTGTGAATGTCTAACATGTAAAAATCATACCAAAGCATATCTATATCATCTGTGTAATGTTAAGGAAATGCTTGGTACTGTTCTTTTAATGATGTAAGTTCTAATTACATACTGATATTGCAGATAATTAATTAATATTATTATGTATGAATATACGCATTGATTTATATTTTCAGACACAATGTACACCAATATCTCGAATTTTTTAAGATTATTCGAGAGAGCATAAAATGTGGCATTCTTGATGATTGCAAAAAGAAAATTAATTTAAAATTTAAGCAAGGCAATGTCGCTGAAGCAGATGAACCTACAGATATAAAAGAAACTAAATCTTCTAGTTCATAACACAGCTTTAAAAAAGTATTAATATTTAATGATGAATTATTTTTACATTCTACTTTTATAAAACTATGATATAATTCTTATTAGTATAGATTTGATGAAATAATAATTATTCAGGTAAAAAATTGGGATCTAAATAATTATAAGAAGAGTTACTGAAACTCTGTGGAAAGTAATCTAAATCATAACTTCTAGTATACAGAGGTGGTTTTATAGGGAGTAGTCTATGTAACGTATCATGTAATGGTTTCTCAGCCTCTAATTGCGCTACAGCGCAATCACCACATAAATCAATTTCATTTTGGCATTCTGTGCAATGCCATCTTGTACCTGTTAGAGGATCTTCTCCACAAACTGAACACTGTAAAAATAAACCATTAAGCTTTAAATTCTTCTAATTTGCTCTAACACCTGTACATACCTTATATCCAACATGTTTATACACGGGAGACGAATTTTGTTCTTTCTCCATTTTTACTTGTTTTAGTAATTCTATATGCCTCAATTCAGGATTGTCATCAATAATACTATTTCCAGCATCATCTTCCTATAAATATAAATAATGAAATAAATGGTGGAAACTTAAATTTTCACTAGAGTACAGAATTGTAGCAACACATACAGATTCTTCTGTAATTGCCTGTTCCTTGCTTTCATCAGGTATTGTAAAAGAAATATCTTGATGGGGAAAAAATGTAGAACGTCTAAATAATGAGTAGTTATTACGTTGATGTCTATGACCCATTCCTTTTTTCACATCTAATTTCATTTTGGGGCCTCGACCAGGTATAGGTAATCCAGCCCTTAAGAGTTTAATAAAGTATTTCTGGACTCTGCTAGACACTTGTTTTGGAGTTCTATTACCTATTAAAAAGAATAAATAGTAACGTACAAACATAACAAAAATGATATTCTTAATAATATACCTAAAGCATTAGCTATTTTAGTCCATCTTCTCATTTCTACATCCTCTGGTGGGTATTCAATTAAAAGTTCTTCTAATCTTCTTTGTTCTTCCACTGTCCATAATTGATTGAAGGTCTCTGGTTTACTCTCATCAAAAGCACGTCCTCTTACTAAAATCTAATTATATTCAAGTCAGTACATATGCATGTATATGAAATATATATATATAACATAACATACTTTTCCATTCTCTTGTTCTGATTTTGTTTGTATGTGAGGCAAAATATGTCCATGCCTTGTTTGTGGTCTCATTCGCATATCAGGTGGAGCTACGTTATATTGTGCCCAATCAATATAAGGGATTTCTGCAATTTTTTGTGGCCCTGGTAATTCTGGTAGCTCACCATTTTGTATCTGAGCTACGAAAGATATTGGATCTTTCAATGCTTTAGAACGAATTGATAAAAGTTTGTCAAGATCTTCTATAGCTTGAACTCGTTGTGCTTCAAGAATAACAATTGTTTTTAAAAGAGTAGTATAATCTTTATTTCCTTTTAATGCTAAGTGATCAGATTCGAAATAAAATTCACTAGGCTCTTCGTCATGACTTTTTTTTTCTTCGTCTTCCATCGCTACTTAATACTTAGTGTGCTAGACAGGTTATACGTACATTCACTACACGTTCACTGTAGCATATTAACCTTAATCATCTGTCAAACAAAATACGAATAACGAGTAGAACATCAAATAAAATCAATGTAGATTTATTTATTCTAATTATTATTGCATTTTCAATGCAATGCAAATTTGATTTAGAATATAAACGATTGAGTGCAAAATAATACTGGAATATTTTCGCAAAATTATTTCAGAACGCATGCTCTTCGTTATGAACTCAAAAGCACGTGTTGTAAATATTAATTTAAATATAAATATTATATAAGATAAAATTGTGTGATATTATGTACCTTATTTTTATATTCTTTTTTTTGCAAATATTTTAATTGTATTGCAATATATTTATATAAATTGTATTTTAATTATAAACAAGAAGTTGAAAAAATTTATAAACAATACATAAAAATTATTCAACGTTATGGATAAAAGTATTGTATAATATATATATAATACTGTATATTATATAGATATTAAGTAATTCTTAAAAAAGGCCTACATATGCACGCCATGCGAAATGTATATATCATCCTTGCGTTTATTTTTAAATTTATTTTATTACAAATATACTTTCAATAAAATTACATGAGGAATAACACAAAGAATATTCCTAAGCGTAATTATCGGTGGAAGAGTATGGAAATAATGAGGCCACCAAAAAATGTGCGCTGAAGAGATATTACTTCCTATCGTATTACCATTGTTTCACGAAGTTCGACTGGAATTCGAATTCCACTATCTTATCGAATAACTTCTTGTAACAAAATCGAACAATACACTTCAAAACATGACTGATTACTGATTACCAAAAGATGACGCACGTGCCCCTACCGATATCTTTGGGTTTGTAAATTTTGTGTAAACAGTTCTTTTAACGTTTATCAATTATGAGGCAGTTATTCGTTGGTCGCGAGAGAAACGCATCTTGTCCACGGCAACTCTTCATGAAACGTAATCTTTTATCTAAGATATTTATAAGCTTCGTTTTTATATTTGTACGGTCACTTTTAAACTCGTTTAATCTGATAGTTTAGCTACCGATCATCAAAGATATCGGTACCATGATCAGAGTACATAGTACTCTTATCAGGGGAACCAATGCACGCCTGTAAAAACAAGCGACTAGCTGACCCGCTAACACTTCAGTTTCGTTCTGGACATCTTCTGGTAACGTCACAACTGCCTTCGATCCGGCTCTAAGACACGAGGAAGCCGATTCATGCCTTCGTTACACCGATTGAACGTAGAGCCGATCGAAGGCGGTCTAAAAGTCAGACGTACAGCTCGCGCGATGTATATTTGAATTCAAGAAGAAAACGTTTTGATATAGTGCTAGTGAATTGGATAATACGTGGTAATCGGTACTCGTTAAGAATTTAGTTGAAGCTTGGCAAAATGGGACAAGTCGAGGAAAAAGGAAATGAAAGAATTGCGCTAAAACGAGAGCTAGGTCTTTTTAGCGCAGTAAGCATCATCGTGGCTGTTATGATCGGTATGAAACCAATATAAAAGCGTGACATTAAATAACAAGTGTTTTCTTCCGGTACCAACACAAAGTTTGTTGTATAGAGTCAGCCGGCAGAAATTATTGATTTTACTCTTTTTATTTTCTTCTTTCCTGCACTCTTGACATAAGTTAACAGTTTAATCAATTCTATTCGATTTATTAATGAATTCGTCGGATAATTTCCGAAGGTCAGAAATACGGTATGCATTATCAGCATATGTTTTCTATATTCTACTTACATAATGAAATTGCAATCCTTCCAGCATAAAATGCTCGAACAGTGAACTTTCATGTAGATAGAATTTCGTTGATACTTGTCATTCGGCATTAATATTTTTTTTAAATAAGAGTATTTATATGTAGAAGGCATATTTAAACCATCCTATTATGTTACAATACAATATTTAACATAAAAATGATATAAATGCAAAATTTGTTTGAAACATAAACTGCGAGAACGATTACGTGATAAAACTTTACTATGTGTAAAAGTATCACCACATTTGAGCAGATAATAGTAAATTAAATGTTAGTGTTAGTGTATTTTAAAAATGATAACAGGTGTTACCGTATGAATTTATTGACGAATGTACAACACTCCCGTGATCGTTTCTAAAGATACTTCGCTCCTCTCATCTTGTCAATTCTTGATACGATCGATATAATATCATGAAATGAACTATGTACATTTCATCTTTAACGTTTTGTTACAAATAATATTTATTTTCGATTTAGCCGATATTAATGTAATAATTAATAACGAACAACAATTACGACATTCAAAGAATGGCAAAGGTCCAATAGAAATCCAGCAGCAATAGAAATCCCTTTGACAACCGAACACATGTTAAGAATAGTTGACTGTAATTGCATTATTGTGTGGGCTTGAATAAGCTTAAGCTTTATACTTACGGCGATATAACGTATCTGCTTCAATAGCCATTCAAAGCTTTGCCCGATACTTTCACATAGTGTTCCTTTGACGGGAAGAGTTATTTTTTTAATCGCTTAAGTATTCATTAGTTACATCGGCTATTAGATTTCATTTGATAATTGCATGATTTTATTATATGCTGTAAATATGTATGATGTAGCCATTATAGTTAACTATAGTTATTTAATGTTGCATTGTATATCTGTATATATCTTACTTAACTTCACTAGCTTTTTAAGTAAACATTAGCTTAAAAAAGTATTTCCAGCAAGTATCCTATGCGAATTTTAGAAGTTTTACAGAAATATTTTTCGAGTTCACAAATAGAATAAGTGTACTTTAGCCTCGATATTTATCTGTATCATTTCAGTACAATCAGATGAAGCTTCTCAAACAATATCTACATTACCCTGGTATAATCCAACCAATCTAAGTTAAAATCGTATTAGTAGAAATTGAGAACAAATATACACATGGTGTACATATTGCAGTCTCTTTTAGATTAATCCTCAATTCCTTCTGCTTGAAAGTCAAATATAATTATATGTTGTATTTTTGCACAATAAGAAATAAAACCTGACGTAACATTTTGGTAATTACGGGCAGAGCTTTGACGCGATTACGAATCAAGGGGGTTAATCAAGGTTAATTGCTGACCCACGCGCTCGAGTATTACGAGACATCTTCTTTGCAGGCTGACAAATCTATCATACTTACCATTTATCTATGAATATAAGATTACTTTTATCATTAAAATTTGGTCTACAATTTATAAACCAAATAATATTTTATACCGTTAAAATGGTCGAGATTACGAATTCCGTCGTAACTTCCGAGCTATTTATATCTCTACGCTGTACAAATAGCTGTACAAAGAAGAGTTCTTTTAAATGTAAGGAAGTTATGTTGCTTGTATTTTATTTTTCTTTCAAAGTACATTATATTATTTCATATGACCATGACTCTTACTACATACATCGTATAGAGAAACCAATTAGTAATAAACTGATAACAGTTACTCTGATAAGGATCGATCTTATTTGTTTCGTAAATATTACTTTTACGTTATTGTTACAAATGAAATTACGCGTGATATTCGTTTTAATCAAGGAATTATTTTTCCTTCAAGGTTCTGGAATTTTCGTGTCTCCAACCAGCGCTCTCGAAAGATCAGGATCCGTTGGATTTTGTCTAATCGTTTGGACTACTTGTGGCGTTCTGTCTCTACTAGGGGCTCTCGCATTCGCCGAATTAAGTACAGTCGTACCACGATCTGGAGCTGAATATGCATATTTTATCGAAGCTTTTTCGCCTTTGCATCAGTATGCCGGACAGATACCAGCTTTTATATGTTCTTGGGTTTACGTATTACTATTACGACCTGCAGAAGTGGCGGTAGTTATGTTGACATTCGCTGAGTATAGCGTACAACCGTTCTCCGGATATTTAAGCAATCTTCCTGAAGAATCAATGCTTGAATTGAAAAAGCTCATAGCAATCTTGGCTCTGGGATTGATCACATATATCAATTTAACCAGCGTAAAATTATACGTGAAAGTTCAAAATATATTCACCGTATGTAAAGTAGTTGCGTGCATTTTCGTAATCAGTGGTGGAATATGGTGGTTATGCACCGGTCATACGGAATTATTGAAGAAGCCGTTTGATGGTACTACCGATTCGCCTGGTAACGTGGCGTTAGCCTTTTACAGTGGATTATGGGCTTACGACGGGTGGACTTCCGCTGCAATCGTTACGGAAGAGATCCAGAAGCCGGAAGTTAATATTCTTAGGAGTATTCTAATTGCGGTTCCCTTGATTACCGTTTTATACGTTTCGATGAATTTAATGTACATGGCTGCCTTAACGATACCAGAAATGGTAAGCGCACCAGCTGTAGCAGTTCTCTGGGCGGAAAAAGTTCTGCCCTCCTGGTTGAGCTTTGTAATACCTCTGGGTGTTGCTTTATCTACTTTTGGATGCAGTCTTAGTATTCAATTTGGAGTATCCAGACTCTGTTACGTAGCCGGAAGTGAAGGCCACGTACCCAGAGTTTTTAGCTATGTGCATATTGCGAAAATGACTCCATCTGCAGCAGTAGCGTTTCAAGGATTGCTTACGTTATTTTGTATGCTTTTGGGAGATATTATCGCACTTATCGAATTTGCAAGTTTCTTGACGTGGGTATTCTATGGACTTGCGATGTTGTCGTTAATAATTATGCGACGAACGAAACCAGATGCATCCAGACCGTACGCAGTACCAATTCTGATACCATGGCTGGTATTGCTTGTTTCTATCTTCCTGGCTGTAACACCGATCGTACACGAACCCTCACCCAAATACCTGTTTGCACTGCTATTTATTCTTGGTGGTATTGGTATCTACCATACGTACGTGTACAAGAAAGTTAGAAGTATTTTGGCAAGTGAGTATTGCAAAAAAAAAATGTTTCAAAGCATTTTTAATTATTTTATTCTGTATTACTAGTAAATTTTTACTTGTTGCTTTTCAGTGAGAATCACATACTTGATCCAAGCATTATGTCTAGTTGTTGCTCCAGATAAAGAAAACTGATGACATTTCATTTCATACCTAATTGTACATATCCTAAGATCATTTTCGTTATTAATATGACTTAGGTTGAAATATATTTAATAACTCATTTAAGAGATTTAGACTTTGAACAATAATATAAGTCGAAACATAGAGAAAGATACATTGTATTATATAATATTAAATAACAGTTTTATTCATTTTTATTCATTTTCATAAAAAAAATTCCATGTTTCTATAAAATTAATAATTAGTTTAAATATGTAACAAATTTTTATATTTGTGCAGTATTGTAAAGCATTTTTAACATAACTACGAAGATATAATAAATATCGACTATAGCACAGAATTGAATAAAATAATTTAATTGTACAATAGTGTGAAACATATTTAAAATGTAAATGTCGAGTATTTATTATATCTTTACATACTTTATATATCACAATAATGTAATATCAAATTCTTTAGTAACATTGATATTTTAATATTATGACAACAATAAATATTATTAAAGTTAATTATAACTTGTTACGCGTAATAATTGCTCATTTCATGTAAAGTACTACAAAATATATAGAATTTTATAAAACACCAAAGATTAATATACTTTGGCATATATTCATAGTCAAGTTTAGTAACATTTACTATTAGTTTACTTGTCAATTTTAAACTTTGACTACAGAGTATGGTGACATATACAAATGTTTATCTATTAGAATTGTAAGGCACCTCTATAAGGCTTTTTGTAATTACCATGTAAATTTTATGCTAAGCAAGCTCAGTGTACTTATTATATTAAGGAATCTTATACATATCACTTCATATAAAAATTAAGTTATTTTGTATAAAATAGAACAAAAATAGAACAAAAAATGCATGACTGAACGAATGAAATATGCTACATGCACTTTTAACAAATCGTAAACACATAACAATTACTTATATTGTAAGAATTTAAACAAAGATAGTAAAACTAAAATTGTCTATTTATACCAGTCTCTGTGTAATAAATTTTATCAATATCATATAACAAAATAGTTCATAAGAAATTATGGCTGAGATGCACCACATTTTTGACAGGTTTGTCTTTCACTGAAACATTAATTTAACACTCCAGATATTTGATGTTTATTATAAATATCATTTATCTATGGTTGTATCTAATTATAGCATTTACCTCAATATTTGATGTAACTTTTTCCGAAATTCATTGCATAAAGCTGTTTCAGCTGCAAGTGCAGCATCTCTTTCTCTTAATTGCTGTCTTAAATGATATATAGTATCTTCTAATGCTTCAAAAATTGCCTAAAGAAAAACAAAATACTTTTCCTTTTATCTATCTTTTAACAGAAGAAATTAAAAAATTGTATAGAGTATATTTACTCTAGATTCTTCTGCTGTGTCAGATAAAGCAGGTGGCTCATCCAAACAGAAGAATTCTCTGACACATGCAGTTCCTATGAGAAGAGGACTGCTTAGTATTCCATTAACAAATGCTTGAAGACCCCGTATTCTTTCTTCTAGGAAACTTGGAGCAAAATTATCACCAAGCCACTTTTTTCTTGGTAAACTTAATTGAGAAACTGGAATTTTCTGCCTTCTTAATTGTGATAGTAAACGAACAAAATCTGTGTACCTTCTAAATACAAACCAACAGTCTCCATTTTTTAATTCCACTCGTAATTTATAAACCTAAAAAGTACATGTTATATGCAGACTATGTATATAAGATATACAATACAGAACAAGTTTTTAATTTAACTAACCGTAAACCTAGCTCTTTCTTCCATAACTTCATATCCAACAATTGGTATTCTTACATCATCACTAGTTAGTGGAGGATGTAAAATATCGGAATTTGCATTATCATTATTAGGATAATTAAACCTCTGTACAGTAAATGAATTTGAATGCCCAGATCCATCAGAGTCTGGACTATCCAGTACTCTTACAGTGCCTGATTGAGAACCCCTTGCTTTACTAATTGCAAGTGTAACTTCACTAATACATCCCACACCAGATTCTGACGTGGACATTTTGCCACCAACAAACTAAATGAAACCATGCATACTTAAAAAGAAATTAAGGCCAAATTATTATAAATGCACACAATAAAATAAGAAATAGCATGCTTACATACATAAAGAAAATTAATGATATAAATATATAAGCCAATTCCTAAATAGAAAAAAATCAAAAAAGAAAATGTGTAAGAAACAACAAGAATAATAATATAATATTATAATGACATGCCAATTGTGAAAATTCTCATTTGAAACCTTAAAATTAACATCATATGTACTATTTTGTGTTAACTAAAACACTAACCTCAATATGAATAAACAATATAGTGTTTTATTCTATAACTTTCTATCTAAACTATATTTATAATATAAAATCATATTCCGTAAATCTTTCATTTCACTAAAATATTACATATTTTATAAATGAAAATTCATTTAATGAACAGAAAAGCGCGGAACTGATATGACATATTGACAGTTTGCAAATATACCCTCTCCGCGAAATTGGAGTAACTTAGATGGTAAACTAGAATGATAACGGTAACACAATCAGAATTTCTAATTTGCCGCCGACTAACAAGCATTTAAAACGAACATTAGTACATAACTTTAAATAAACAAATAAATAAAATAGTTTCTATGAGATTTCTATTTTAATGGGTATTTTATTTTGTTAATATTATTTTAATATTTATAATTCTAGTAATTCTAATTTGACAAATATTATATTTAATAAGTAATTTAAAAACTAAAATTTTCGAACCTTTACATCTTCGAAAGCTAGATTTTTATCACCTTACAGAATTTACGTTGTTGTACGATTGTACGTGTGATTAGAGTAATGAGTACATGTTCTATGTGTTTTATATACGTAGCTATGCATGTACTTTTGCTACGTGACATTTCTGAAATAAATAGGCTATATATCTCGATGAATTTGATTGTAAAAAAAGTAAACTATTTAAAATGAGTGAAAAAAATACTAATACTACGTTAGTTCGAAGGGTGAATAAATTACTTGAATCACGAGTAGAGCATGACAAGGTATTTATATTATACTTTGTTGTAATTGTTACTACTTGCATTAATAAAATATAAACATTTCATTTAAATTGTTTTTCCCTTTTAGGATACATTAGAAGCCTTAAAAGAATTATCCACATTCTTTACAGAAAATACATTAAGTTCTCGTAGAAATTTGCGTAGTAAAATAGAAAGAAGAAGTCTTGCAATAAACGAAGATTTTTTATCCGCTTTTAGGGAAGTAAAATCTTCTTTAGACGACATATATCAAGATGTTTTAGCTATGAATACTGCAGTTCAATGTATGACAAATCGCTTACAAGCTACAAAAACACAGACATCACAGCTTATTGACCAAACTGCAAAACTTCAGAATAAGAGGTACATTTATTCACTGAATAGTTATCAGGATTAAATTAAATTTTATGCAAAAAAATATACATAAAATATAATATAATTTTTAGCCAAACTTTATCTATGCAACAAGAGGTTGCAAATGCATTTATTAAAAATTTCCAACTGACTTCATCTGAACAAAGTATTTTACATGGTTCTAGCAAGGAATCACCTATTACAGAAGAATTTTTTTCTGTTGTTAACCGTGTTCAGGTAAGATAAGTAAGAAAAAACTTTCGTCTAAAGATGAATCAATAACAACTCTATTAAATTACAGGAGATTCATAGCAGTTGTAGAATATTAATGCAATCAGGATATCAAACGTTAGGGCTAGATATTATGCAAAGAATGACATTGTTGCAAGAGGCAGCTCTTGAAAGACTATATAGATGGACACAGAATCAATGTAAACATATTGAAAATGAACGCTTAGCACCATTATTAATTAAAGCAATGAATAAATTGCAAGATAGACCAGTTTTATTTAAGTATGCATTTAAAATCTAATAAGAAACCTAGTATAATTTATGTTAAATGAATCTATATTTATTTGTATGTATTTTTTTAGATATATTTTGGATGAATATTGTGCAGCTAGAAGAACTGCTTTAGTAGGTTCTTTTATCGATGCTTTAACATTGGGAGAAGGATATGGTAGTACACCTAATCCTATTGAAATGCATGCAAATGATCCTAAAAGATATATTGGTGATATGCTTGCTTGGCTTCATCAAGTTATTCCTGTTGAAAAGGAAAATATTCTTACTTTAGTGAAAGGCTGTAATAAAACAGGTATGAACTAAGTGATTGCCTTTGTACTTCTACTTTTCTTAGCTTTTATTACACATTTTAGATGTATCAGACCAGATTAAGCAATCATTAAGTAATATCACAGAAGGACTTTGTCATCCCTTAAAGTCAAGAATAGAAAATGTTATATCTATGGATGCACCAGCAGCAATATTATATTCTGTTACAACTCTTCTTAGATTTTATCAGATGATAATTCAGCAAGTAATACCAGATAGTATCTTGGATTCAACATTGAAAGATCTACTAATATTAAGTGAAAAAAGTTTTCTAAGTAGACTTCAAAAGCAGACGCGTATTGCACTCGGTGAACGTGCAGAACCACCAGGAAATGACTTAGTACCTGCACCATCTGTTTCTAGATTACTGTCACTTCTTAACGAAATTCTTTCTGTAGCAAGTATTGCAGAAGATAGGGAGAAAGACATGCTACAGGTGTGTATCAGCATTTAATAGCTTTATAAAATCGGTATTTGAATGAAATTCTCATACCACATAATCCGCAGATAGTATCGTGCATTATTGACCCACTGTTACAAGAAGTTAATGAAACAGCATCAAGATTACCTACAGTAGACATGGCTGTATATCTTTTAAATTGTATGCATCAAATACAGTCTACTTTAGCACTGTATGAATATATGGATCAGAGATTAGAAAGATTACAGGTGAAGACTACAATTGATGTGTTCTAATTTACGAACTTTTTATATATTTTATATCGATATTGATAAAATGACATTTTTCAGGCACAATCTGATGCACAAATTGACACTCTTACATCAGAACAAGCCAGTTCATTAGTGGCACATTTGAATCTTGGTCCAATTTACACTATTTTGCAAGGTCATGAACAAGGTCCATTGTCTTCCATTCCTGGAATGGATCCCCTAAGTGTAAAGGAGTTTACTGTATGTAACTATTACTTCAATACTGCGAATGAAGGATAGGGATAAATTTTATTCTAAGTTTTTAATGTGTTATAGAACAAATTGGAAGCATTTTTAGTGATGCCAGATGTATTATTGCTGCCACAAATGAGTTTGTTACAAAGTAGTAATCACCGTTCAATCACCCAAAAACGTTCTTTTGAAGTAATTGGAGCAATCTATAAACAATTATATGAAGCATGTCACAATCCAAAGAATTTGTACCAAAATCCAAACAGTTTATTTTCAAGAACTCCCGAGGATCTTTTACGGACACTAATTTCAGTTTAAGTGTCCATTAAGAAGATATTGTCTAAGTATAATTATACAAAAAGTTAAATATGTAAATACATAATTGTACAATAATTTTTAATAAATCTAATAAATTATATAAAGCTTTAATGTTTTTATTCCCATAAAAAATGTTTAGTGGAAAGATAATAAGAAAATATATTAATTTAACATGGTTACTTTTACATACACCCATATTACGTTTCATTGTTTTCGATTTTATTTTTATTATTCCTACAAGGTATAGGCAGAGTATAAGTTTCCACACAGTTACTCGTTTTATTGTCTATCGGAATCGACTAATGAATAAAGGCTGTTTCACCGAGCTGACATAAAAGTGATATCGTGAACACACCTTTAGCGATAGCGGTGGCAGTACAGTGCGCGCGCCTTTGGGCCACGATTGGCCCGGCACTTTCCGTCAGTCTTCAGTTTGGTGCGGTGGAATGCGCTCGTGTCTGCATTTTGTTCGCGAGCCGCGCGTCTTTCATTCATACTTCTCTGTGGTAGTAACTTCTTGTCGCTTCCTATTCAAAGATTTATATAGAGAATATCTCGTGAATAAAATCGAACGTGCGTGGTAATATATGAAATGCAGACACTTCCAACCAGCTCGGTGGTGCAGCGTACATTACTCGTGTAAACACAATGGACTTCGTCGTTCCATGCACAAAGGACGGATAGAAAGCAGTGAGTGAGTGAGTGGAGTATAGTGTCCAAGATGGCGGAATCAAGCTATTATCAGGTGAGTTGCAGGTCCATCCACGCTCTCTTTACGAACTGGTGCGCATTGGTCGCTACCCGACCGATGATTCCAGCCGCCATAATAAAAGATCGCTTTGGGCATAATTCAGCCACTTTGCATATTACATATTTCTTTCTTCTTCTTACGATCATACGCCGACAACGCGCTCGCACTTGTCTCTATGTTCGAGGAATGTTTTTCAAAGACGATGGTTATCACTGATTTCTTCGTAGATTATGACTATAAACGCCTTCAGCCTGGTTTACGTTAAACGAGTCGTGACGATTTATAGACACCTGATATGGATTTAATTCATTTAGGGTAATTCCAAAAACTTTCCATACAGTTCCTGAAGCACCTGTTCCTGTCGGCAAGTGGTATTTCCTGACATTACCAACATAGGTATACAGTTCGAGACACGTTTGTCAAAGCGTAGTCGACTAACGGCTAAGAATCATTCTGACAGGAACGTGATCGTATGGCAACTCCATTGTAGCGGAAACAGCGATGGCTTAACGGCGTAACGCATCGTCATGATCAAATGACTGCACCTATGATTACTGGTTCGTCTTTTCAACTTTCGCTTTGAATTCGAACTTCTCTTCAACAAAGGATTCGCATTGTTTGAATTACGAGTCTCCCTTTATCGTACATCAAATATTCAGGGAGGTGTAATGTTTTATCATGTTTTCGCAAAGAATTTTGACATGTTACCATCACACGATAATGGAATACAAAAAAATTCATTTCACTTGATTTAATTCGCATTTCAAATCGCATTAATATAACCAAGATTATTATCATATGCGTCGATTCGTCCAATTTCGCTAGATATACGATACTTTCGCAATTTGCTAACAGATGCTTTGCGTTGTGCGTAACCCAAAAATAAGATAGTACATATTGGTTAGCTACCGCGCAGAGGTACACTCATCTTGAGTTCTATTTTCTTATAACGACTAATCATAACGGCAAAAATGACTATGATTAGAATTTTTGAAGGATGACATTTTTCATTAATGGTATTATTTACTCCTCGTCCAGTCTTATGTACAATCAGACAATTAAACATGATTTTCATTCCTCGGACATTTCCAACGTAAACGTCACTTTAGTATTTAGATCTATTCTATATCAGATCGGTATCGATGAAGTAAATATTTTGATTGCTGGCTGATTTTTCTGTCCTTGTTATACTAATGCTCTGGACGACTATTGACCTCTCGGGATTATTATGCATGGCACACATATTACGGAATGCATGAAAATAGCTCATGCGTCAGTGTGTCAAACTTACATATAGTCGAGGTGCACACGTTTACTTGGGGGTTCGTTGCTTCTTTAAATCGTTCCACCCACCGTACGACTCAATTTCGCTTCACTCGTCATTTTATTACCCACTCTGAAAACCAAGATCATGTCTAATTCTGGAGTTACAAAATTTCCTATATTATGATGGAAAAGCTTTCAGACATTATCTCTATGGACAATAATTTGTTTCAAGCCTTTTACTTCATCCCCAGCATTGCCGCAGAAAATAGTAATCGTACCGGGTGGAATTTAAAATGATATTCATAGTAGCGTAAATAAGACTCGTGTAACATCTCAATTGCTCAAATCAATTTTAAGCGGAATCAGACCATGATCAAGTTTATCTTTATTAGTAGTCATGCATGGTTTTCAAGCGGAATGCACAAGCATACACTATTTCTGGAATCCGCTGTCGCCAAAGTTCCGAACTTAAGCAACCTATAGGTATGTCAGCCTCGCGAACGAACGACTACAAGAATAGGATATTTCTGACTCATATTGTTTGCAGTAAAGAGTACAAGAGTATTTGTCACTCTAATTTTATGATTATAATTATACCAGACCATATAGCTTACACAACAAATACCTCAAATATAATATACATACAATCATTAGATGAGTAATTAGATTTCTACTGAAGTAAACGTTAACTTAATGGAGTCGCAACACATTCGCCATTTAGAATCGCTGTTATCGTAATGCAGATGATAAGAGATAAAGTATCGGCAAAGTCTTCAGTCAGTCTATAGAAACGATCCGATCGGTCACGTAAAAGTACCACCTGGTTGTTCTATAGATAATCGTACGCATCACTAGTTGTAGTTCTATAGGAACTTAAAAAGTGATAATATTCTAGTAAAAAGATAATTGGTGAAGTTTGTCTCAAAGATAATCTGCGTAGAATCGTAGTTTGTCGCAACAGGTGGTCCAAGAGTACAGCCTAGATTTTGTCCAAATGCGTTTCGTCACTGTTGCACGTTAGAGATTGGTCGCGTTAAAGCATATTTATGTATTTCAATTTACTCGCACTACGCATCGAGTCCTTGATGAGTAGGAGAAAGTTAATAGTGTACGATTTCTGTGGACGTGAGTTCAATGTTAATGAAAATCGGATACAGTTTTCAGTGAATTATTATATATTCGTAAAATATATCTACTTGCAAAAACAGTGAAGGAGAAATTTTGTGGTGTTATTTATAAGATTTGATAGGAAAGTTGAACAATGTCGTTCATTTCTTTGCGTGACGAGGGAAAGAAGCAGAAAACGTACCGGCGTTTATCGCAAATAAAGTCGAGTAAACCCAAGCAACGTTGGAGCTGTGTTGTACCATGCACGGTAACATCTTTTAATGTCTGTAGCATCTTCATACGATACACTTACGCAGGTCAGATATTTAAATGTCTGACACGTGCCCCACTGATAAATCAGTCGATTTCATCGTACATGAATTGAACATGATGCAATATCAATATTTGTTTAAAATAAATTTTGTCCCTGGATTGTGTAAATGACATTGATATTAATAATCTTATTATTAATGATATTAATAATGATATTAATAATAAGATTATTAATATCGATGTCATTTACACAGTGCAGGGACAAAATTTATTTAGTAATCTTAATAAATAAATTTAATAATCTTATTATTAATATCATTAAGAATAAAAACAACGATACATACAATCGCTTCTAGATTTTCCAATAGTTGTATCAATAATTAACTCGTGGATATATATAGATATACACGGAGTCGGGATAGTCGATGACGCCACTAAATTGATCAAGCATTACTATCAGGGTCAATCGCAAGCCGAATAATTTAAATATAGATACGGCCATTAATTAGTCGCTCGTTAACAGGCATAGGATACTGATACCAGGAACCGATACTTATTTTAAGATCAATATTTCCCGCGGCTCAGTACGAGTTTATAACCGTGGTCGAACGAGTAGACACTTAGACACCGGTGTGCACATCCGCCGCAACGCGCCAGACAATTTCCGGCCGCGGTAAAGGTGTATTATATTCCACACTGTTTTTCTTTGCAAATTCACAAGCCCACCCATCGTTCTTCGATGTTTCCGGAAAAATGTAAATCTCACTAACAGGATTAAGCGACGTGGAAATAGAAACGAACGTAGGACGATGTTGAACACAAATGAGTACTTTGCTAACAGCGCATTATGAACCCGAAAGGACAATTTATCCTCGTGAAACTATACGATAATTCGTGCTTTAATGCGCCGCATAAAAAGCAGCGACATTAAACGTTCCGTTTTTAAATATCACACACCTACTATCGACGGTGTATATCTTTACATGCTATACATCGATAAATTCGCTTTGGGGAACGGTTAATTATAATAATTTCTCGTCTTTTTTTTTCGTTTTTCAATACTCATACTTAATTTTAATGCTTGCGATAGTATTGTGAAAGACAAAGAAAGAGAAAAAGCACACTGTTCGAATAATCGAATTTGGAATCTGTTTCAGGGCGATTACATCAGGCACCCGGTGTACGAACTGTCGAGCAAGTATGGAGTGGCTAGCAGTGACCAGGTGCCCTTGCCGGCTCGTCTTGACGAGCTCCGGGAGCACATACGCCGAGAAATACGCAAGGTATGTCGAGTTTCGCTTATCCTTCTCGGCACTACGTCTCTTCCCCGAAGCTCTCTTTTTCGCCGTACACCGCAATATACACGGTAGCGCGACTCGCACGAGCACCGATCCCTCGCACAGCAGAAGAATATCCTTTCCTCTGTTGTTCCTCTCTTCGCTCTATAACGTGCATCCTCTCTGCATCGTTGCATCTCTCCTTTTCCGTTCCTTCGCAGGGAGGAACAGAGAAATCCCATATGTGTCAGGCTATCGTCGATCCGTGGCACGCCCGTTGAAAACCGGTACGATCCACGTGACTAATGGATCCAGGCCAGAATTTATGGTTATTTCCAGGAGAGAGAAAAAAAGGAACTTTCTTCCTCTCTTTCGCGGGCCTGAAATGAGATAAGAAATTACGGCACCGCGAGCGCTAAACCACTGCTACCTTTTCGACTGGCCGATCGTAAATAAATAATGAGTCGTTTCGATACTTTGTCATGATCGGAGGTGTCATCGGCTTGTTTGCTGCGTTTATCACGCGTGGTCTGGAATAGTGCAGGGATATTTAAGCGAACTTGCCAATTCAACACTAGTAGGAAATTTATTTATTTGGACTTGGAGTACAATAAAGATGGAAATTAAAGAAAGCTGAATCTGAGAATACTTTTTAATCAACTTCACTTTTATAAAAATATCAGTACACGTTGATATCGATGCAATTGTAATTATGTTTATTTACGTAACGTCTTCTCCACGGAGGTAGAGAATGTGCTTTTGTAGCGTACACAAGCAGTCATAAATCATGTTAGACGAAGTAAGTAAAACATTTCGCGGAACAGACTCGCGTTCTGGCGAGCAGGTAATAGTTTCATTAAATGCCGCTCGCAAATAGTGTTCACGGGTCAGTCGTGATTAGAAGATATAGCTTCTGTCAGGTGTGCTTGCCGGGGAAAAGTTATAGCGAATATAATAGGAGGTAATAGAATGGAAGGATAGCTCCGTGGCATGCAGATCGGGTATAATTTTACGTCTCATTTGCCTCGGGAGAGGAGTGGTCTCGAACGAGTGGACGCGCTCTGACGATTGATAGATCGATAATAACAATCGTGTCAGAACGAATTCCGTCGAGCGAAATTCCGTCTCCTGTGTGGTTCGGGTACCCTAGAACGACATGCGGCGAATACGTTTATTCCCGACGTAGCCATGTAACATAAAAGGTTCGCCATAAAACGACAAGGAACGTTTACGTACGCTGGTTTGGTTGCAGGAGCTGAAGATAAAGGCCGGCGCCGAGAAGCTGAGGGAAGTGGCGACCGATCGTAAAGCGCTCTCCGACGTGGCGACGATCGTGAAAAAGTCGAATAGTAAGCTGAATGAACTTCAGGCCGAGCTTCAGCAACTGGAGAGTCAAATTATATTGACGCAGGGTCAGCCACAGTCGCCCCAGCAAAATCATTCGAACGGTCAAGGTAAGGCAAAGAGAAGTCGCACGGCCAACCGGCAGATACCATCTTTGTATTCGCCTTAACGCTGCATGGCATTGACCGAGAGGATAAGGCAGACTCATGCGCGCCTAAACGGGTTTTATGTAATGCCGCGTGTTAGACTTCGTGCCGATCAATTACTGCTTCAGCCTGGCGGTTCGTGCGTGTGAATACGTTTAGCCCATCGATACCATAAACGAGTTCAAGGATTTTTCGGAGCAACCGTGTGAAATCGAGATTCAACGTGGCGCGTTATCGTACGATTATGATTCGCGAAAAAATCGTAAAAAAAAGAGAGGTCTCGATAAGCAATCCCATTATAATTGCGCAACTATTGTCTAAAGTAGTCGAGTTAAAACACGCTAACGATTTGCTTTCGTTTTTATTTTTATATTCGCTTATAAAAGAGACTCGAGAACGACCACGGCTCCTTTTCAAGATATCAATTAACGTTTCTGTTTACTTACGGATAACTTATCGATATATCGGACTAATGGCAAGTGTTCCTGTATGTTCTTTCCTGCCATGCTAACGACTGCTCTTTCTGTATCGTTAACGAGCAGCCACTTAATAACTCCACCCGCTAACGAGGCGTCGAGACGACGTCTTCGGTTTATAAAGCTCAACCGTGCGTGCGAGTTGCTGTTTTATTACTGCATCGGACCTAGCAAATCGACCATATCCAGCTCTCTGGAGCCATAATTATTTTGCTAAGCAATCATTGCATCCACGATTCAGTGATCGACGCTTCGATAAATTTTTGTTGAAAACTTGCCCATGGCTCAGCCGTTTCTCAATGGCTTCTTGGCCGTTTTTAATCTCCCCAGACAAACATCAATAGGTTTTCAATAGTAAGAAATACATATATCTCTGCCGCGAATAAAATCCAATTTGTTTGCTTCGCGCGTGATTTGCTTGTTTACGCTATGAGTCATTCGCAGTGGACTTTGGATTACCGTCTGGGATTTTTTTGAGAGATTACTCTTAACGGTTCGATCGCTACACGGGACGCATACGCGTTTGCAGTCGCAACGATACGTTATTCCGGAAACGGTACTCTGCTGGCATTTCCAGTTAGTGTGACTGGTCATTTCCCTCGTTTAGAATACTCCGATGTACTAGCTGTGTAGTGGCTGGACATAAATTAAGAACGATTAACTCCGATGCTCGTAATCAGGGGTCATGGTATCCTGAATAGTCACGGGCGTAGCGTTGTATTTCATGCTTACCGTTTTGTATCGCTTTATCTATTATCATGATCCATTTCTTAGGAATCTTATCGTAACATAGATACACATTATAGCGCAATGTAAATCTTTTTGCCGTTTTATTGAAACATTTGATTTGATATCTTCATAATAAAAAAAAAGGCGCTCTTCTATTTGCCGAATTATATCTAAATAGTTCTGAGATTTAACAAGCCGATTTAAATGAAGCTTCTATTTTTACTCCCGATCGAAAACAAGTGAACTCTAGAATGTTACGTAATCAGTATTTCACCCTTTAATCTATAGAGAATTAATTTTAGGGAGGACAGTATTGGTACCGTCTTCTCGAAATTGGTACTTCTCTTGATTCCCCGACCTTGAAAGACTAGTTACGCCACTGGATGGCACTTAGCTATCGGTGCCGTTTCGTGACGCGCCCGAGGCTTCGTACTCGCTCGCGACTAGCGAGCAGCTCGAGTCTTGTGTTCTCTTTGAATTGACGGTAAGTGGTAGCATCTATTTATACCGTGGACCCAGACGCTCTATCCACTCCAGTTAAGTCAGTCATCATACATTCTGGGGACTAGCAACCTGCCTTCGGGCCACCTCATTCAGTTCTCTCTGCGACGGGTTATGCCATTCAGAACGGTCCTAACAATGCAACTGCAAGCACCGCTAAGCTTCGTATCGTATCGTTACCTAGAGAAATAACTGGTTTCGATCCCTAAGATTGCCCTTAAAACGGCCTTTATCGCGCTGCCAATTATACGGCTACTTAATCGCATTATACGTATTTAATACTCTGTGTTTGATATCCCAGGGTAGCGTTAATTATGATATATAAAAAAGTTTTCTTCTTATAAAGTATCGATACTTCAAAGAAATCTAAGCTTGAATTTTTTGTTCATACACATGAGACGAGTCCTAAAGGTTTATATGTTATTGGGTATTCCTTACAATAACCACCTCGTGACTATAAAGATCGAACAGTCGTATGGCGATATTACAAAAAAAGTATGTCATATACGTACGCATTGCCCAGATTTATTTTTCATATTATGTCATATTGATGGCTAGAAACAGACCATTGCCGTCATTCTGCATTAACCATTGATGCATCAACTACGTTATAAACAATATTCATGATATTTCTTGAAATACTTCAACCACGTATCTCTCGAAGGCATTATTCCCACTCGTCTTTTTTGTATTGTCGCCTTGTATTGTCTCCATTGCCAATAACAACGAGAGCATGTAAGCTTAGAATAAGATATCGCGGATGAGACTATGCCACGGATTGAGGAGAAAGTACATATTCCCTCCTTTCCTCCGGCGATTGGACGCCGCGAGGGAAGCAACGTAACGAGCAACAGGGCTCTCTCGTTCACTTTCCAGTTCTTCGAGTTCTGGCTACGTGCGTGTAACGCGCGCGTTCTCCTCGCGGGAGACAGTGAAAACGCTCTTATGCGATACCCATACATACACGTCTGCATGCGTGTATACATGATACATTGAACAACGTATTACGAGAAGCGATCGGTCGAGCGATCGCTCGCACGGAGTACCGTTGCGCGCTCGCGCGTGTATTTAGCCCGCGGCCCTCGCCTGCTTCGATGTGGATCGAGATCGCGTTTCAGCCGAACCGAAGCGAACCCACGCTTTCGCATTCCACGCTGTCGTATATCAAGAAGGCCCTCGGGCCCTCTCTCTACTCCCTTGTCCCCTTTTAGGGACTACCTGCTTCCTCCTGAGACTCTCGACAAGCAGTCGACGCAAAATTACGCGACACTTCGCAATCGAACAACCTTAGAAACAACGGGCAATGTAATGGATAATAGAGATATCGCGACACGCATGAATTGTACTCGACTGCGTCGATCATCCTCCATCTCCTCCTGCTCGAAAATTACGATCATTTTGTTGTTCAGCGTGTATTTATCAAAATGACGGTCAATTCAGCGGGTTCCTTTCTTCCTGTGCTGCATCATGCACGGCTTGCCTTCGTACTCGAGGACAAATGCAATTTTTCGATCGATCGTTTCAGCGGTTGCTACGGTCGTACGGACCGAAATGGCAGATCAAGGCCTGTTTTACGCGATATAAATGTATGGGAGCGCAATTTGTAGCGTGAGAAGTAATTGGTGCACGATTCTTGAGTCGAGTTTGCAGATTTCACTCGTCGGATCATTGTTTCCGATCGTAGTCGAGATATATTGGTATCGGTATGTAAAGTTATGGCGTGTAAAAGGTTGTCGTTTTATTGTTGTAACTGCACGCCTCTTTCTCAAGTAGACTGTTATCGTTCTCGCGCGACATTTGGTCGGTTACGCGTACCACTTCTAAATAAACGGAACGCATTACATAATTCCCGCGTTCTATAACGCAAATCACGTTGCCCTGTGTACACACCGAATGTTCCGAATCCCGGATGATCTCGATGATGTGGCCGTTTGTGATTCATCGATCCGGTTAGGAAATTTTTCTGTCGGAAACTTTGTAGATGCTCGCTAAAAATTTGTACCATAGAGCCACGCTCTGTTATCCTTTCACCGGGTGGCCTGTAAACCCCAACCAGTGCGAACTTTATTGCATACAAAGTCGGTTTTATGTGCGTTCGAGCCTCAACGTTTGCGTTTACCGGCGTAACACATCATCCTATTTTTGTCTCACGTCTCATCATCGTTACAGGAAGTTACGTAATTTTTTCAAAATAAAGGAACCAATAGCCCGTTAAATATGCGAATTGTACATGAAAATAATCAGAAGAGGAATTTATTTAACTTAACTATTTTCTTATCTGGCATTCTATTCTCTTGTGATACCTATGATTTAAATGTTCATGCATTCTCGGTATGTCCGTGTTGTCACTGCGTGGTAGAATAAAAATCAAGCATCGATAAGGTTTCATGAGTCATGAACTACAAAAGTCTCGTAACACGTCGATATGTATTGACTGCTATCGGCCGATATATACGAATGAATCGTTCCTGTGCGTTTATAGGTTACATATGACGCCTACGGACAGTGAATGAGAGAAAATGTGTCATAGATTTGATTGATATGGTCCGTTGTTCCATCAAGCTTATCAAAAGCCTTCGTTGAAACCGTTTTACGACCCTTTCCACGGTTCTCCGGAACGGTACGCACGTAATAATTTACAAGATCGAGGCGAACGGTATAGCACTACCGCTTTTCTGCGATCGTAAACTCGTCGATCACTCGCAGTCGCAAATAAGCGTTGCGATTTATATCAGCTAATTGACGGCTTGTATAGGATTTTAGTAGGCTCGCAACCGTGGTCACGGAGAAGGTTTTTAAACGGAATACTTTTCAGGAAACCGGTTGCGCGTAATTTTCTCGTTCGACGCAAACGGTAGCCCCTATACTAATAAGTTAAATGCTACGCTATAGTTAAACGCTGGCTGTTATCCTGGGTAGGTTCACGGAAAGATCTTGTCTTTATTTCAAAGTGCTGTCTTCTCGTTCTGGCCGTAATCCCGTGACAAATTTATTCTTCTGGTCATTTACTTTTGAAGAGACGAAAATTTACCTTTTTCTTTTTCCATCTTTAGACCACTCGCTCATTCTCAGGTCTAAGAATTTCTTCCCATCGACTGTGCCAGCGCACAATGGTTGAGCAACGTTTAGGCCAATTAATAACATATTCTATCGCAAGACACTTGACTGGTTGACGTAAGTGATGGTTACGCGACAGGATACCAACACCGTGTACCTCTTGATCGTGTGTGTTCTTTACACCGGTCGGCAAGTTCACGCTTAACTTCTAGTCACGCTAATTATTTTAATCAGTCCCGTAATAAGGATGTTGCAGACCACACTCCATCCCCTTTTACGATACAGCGGAACACAATTACTCTTTACGTATATGTGTATTAATATATGCCGTAGGAAGTGTCTGGCCCCCAGGTTACGCTTTATGAACGCGCGTCTGTGTGAATCGCGTGAATACGTGGAAAGAGCAGCACCGGTACGCACGTTGCAGGCGAAATCATGAATGGGCGACGTGCGGAGAGTCTGTCGAGTGCTCGAGCATACAAAGAGGAAATCATGTTCTAGTCTATCGTTAGAGCGTCGAACGATTACAATTTTTAATTTCGCATCTAGCGCGCCTTTTTCACGGTATCCCATACGATTTCTCTCTAATTACAACGTATCTTTGCTCGTTGCTTTTTAATGCGCCTTTATATGATTCCTCCCTATGGGCAAGTAACGCGTCTTGTGCAATGCAACATGTTCCACGTAAGAACGTTCGTAGTTACGATACCTAACTCGAGAAAGGACTGTGTCGACTCGAGACGAGAAAGGAAAATATAATTCTTGTGAGATGGCTCGGCGTTGAGTTAGCAAGTTTCACGCGATGCTTTTGTCCCTGACGAGATGATGCATGCAAGCAAATTATGCACATACGAAGAGACGCGGTAATACACTGGTGCCTTTCTCCTATCGTCCCGAAGGGTTGCGTGCGTTGCACCCTATCTCGTCAAACCGGTGAAAAAGATAGCAACTTCTCGGTCGGTAAAAATAAGAAAAAAATGCAGCTCATCTCGATTGCTTCGTTTTTGAAAGTTAAGCGTGGTACGAGTGCGTTAATAATTCCATTCATTGTTTCGAACGGGAAGATCGGAAAGGGTGGAACAGCGCAAACCGTATGGAGTTTTGTAGTCTGGAAACAAGGAAAGTCTTTGTCATATCCCCTTGCTTGCGAAAACGGAGCATAATGGGGCACGTGTTCTGGTACTGCGCTAATGACATGGTTTCGCGTACTCTCCGATGCGGCATTGTCCTAAGACCTCTCTTCCACTGTTTCGCCTTCCACCTTCTATTACGAATTATTCTTTTTTCCCCTCCCCGTTTTCGACATCCTCCCTTGTGTCATTCACCTTCTTTTCTCTATGTTATTCTCCCCTTTTAATTGTTGCTCCCTTTTCCTTGTGTTGTTTCTCGGGGAACTTACCACGTACATTTTAACAACAATATGCGTACGATATCGAAATTTACCACGTTTGGAATGTGAATTTCATTTCTGCGCTCTTCCCTTTATTTTTTGTCCTTTCTGTATTCCTATTCTAAGGATCTTTACTCGAATCGAATCGATTACAACGACGATACCCTCGTATATATTCCACCAGTCGGCCAACCCTTTTGCGAGTACCTCTTCCTTCCGCTATCCCCTTTCTCGTTTCTTGGGGAACGAGTCGCACGATGGAATCGGTCGAGTCGAACCGACACTACTCTCGTATGCATTCCCATGGTCGATATTCTCCTTATTTTCCTCTCTTTCTCTCTGTTTCGTTCCGTTGTTCGCCTTATTCGGACATGTCAAGCTAAACGCGTGCACCGACGAGTGCAAGTGCGGTTGTCCCTATACATAAGCGTCGTGTGTGCGTTTACGTGTCTCTTTGTCGGCGGTGAGCACGTTTCTTCACGTCGTTACCGTTGTTTTCCGTGCGGTTGGCTAAATCTGCACTCGTACTCCCGCTTAATATCGATGGTAAATCCTCTCCCGTGGGGCCTTCACGGTCCGGCGAGCTCGAAAGAAATTTCGCGTAGTTTCGTGCGTCCGTGGTAATCCTTTGAATATCGTGCACACACACACACTAGCACTCAGGGCCACGCAGGCCACGAATTCAACGGACATGTAAACGAGGTATCGACATGTCGTTGTCGAATACTTCGTACACAGGAAACTGTATATTGTATGCCATGGAAACATGGCTGTATATATCGCGTCACCTCACTATGATTCGAACAGAAATTGCAAAGAAATATGAGTATCAAGGCGTGTCCGGTACCTATATTAAAACGAGACTCTCGTACGTTTCGCAAATGCTGGCGATACAATTACGTAAGTGGAATTGATTACTGTAATTGTTTGAAGTTCCGGTCTGTACGGAAACTCCGCTTATAATTCTGACACTGGTTTTTCAGAATGTTTCCGCCCTTACTTTGCCGCGATCTACTTTTACGATCGCGACTTGTGCAATGAATGCTCGTAGGAGTTTCTTTGAATCCGATGAAATATATAATATCTCTCTATAAAGATCGATACAGAATTATAACGATATCGACGACAAATTTTCTTAGTCACGTGTCTTAATAGCGTACGTACCTATATTTTAATGGCAATATCAATTGCTTTTTATGCAAATCGGATAGTCTGTGATTTCACAGCGCACGACCTTGATTTATGCTAGTTGAATCGCGTCATAAAGGATAAACGTTAAACCTTGCTAGTAGGTATAGATGTTAGGATTTTACCATCGAAGATCATGTTTGTGTATAAAGCATTACGCAAATTTCCATGCAGATTTTTGCTACATATTCCAACGATCTACGTAAATCATACGTCAATTACGTTGTTTTTTGTATTCGTGTTTCCCTTTGCTTGGAGAGGCAGTAATATGGCCGATCGCGAGCAGCTATTAATTTTACGATTTCGATGAGAACCGAGGCGATTACCGTAAGGATTTTCGTTTTATGGTCGTCAAACGTTTACAACGTCGACTGACGTTGCAGGTTTCAGTGCCAGTGAAAACTGGCGATGGGAAATTGACAA
The DNA here is from genome assembly GCF_051014615.1 of Bombus vancouverensis nearcticus. Classification (NCBI taxonomy): domain Eukaryota; kingdom Metazoa; phylum Arthropoda; class Insecta; order Hymenoptera; family Apidae; genus Bombus; species Bombus vancouverensis. Next base: position 16,065,207 of record NC_134911.1, on the reverse strand, counting down.
GCAACGGTGTGTGCTCGTCTGTATACGCGAAACAAAGAAGATTAACACTTTTTCTACGCTCGCATTGTGCTTGAGACAGCGTTAAATACGTGGGAGTCCTTAGCTAGCCTCGGAGATATCTCTAGTGGGTTACAGGAAGTGGGATTCGAGTACCTTGCGATTTCACTATTGGACACTCGAGGCGCTTGCATAGATGTAACGAGATGTACTGGTGCGAACCGACGCCCACGTTAAATCGTGTTTTAATAGGATATCGTTCTTAGTTATTTATTATATTTTTAATGTTTAATTGTTTTGAATACCATGGAATGAGATTGTAAATCATGGAGGGTATTAGAGTTTTCTGAAGAAAATTAATTGCAAAATTTACTTTTCCTATAATCGAAACGTTTTAGAGTGGATAAAGAAGCGGCTTTTTATTTTCAACGCCTATTTTCGTTTCAGACACGCCTCTGTCACCAATGGGGCCGTCGTCGCCGAGTCAGGAGGGTCTATTCACGGATCTTCGTCTTTTGTCCTTGGAGAAGCAGCTCAATATCGAACTCAAGGTAGACATCGTTAAAAAAAAGAAAAACAAAAATATTAAAAGTATCATTATCTTACGAGTTACGAAAAAAATAGCTGAGACCATAACTCAATCGATTAGATGAATATTAATTTTAATTTCGTAATTAAAATTGAATATTAGTCTAAATTAGTCTAGTCTATATTAGTCTAAATTTTATAGCCCTAGATATTTTTTAAAATTATAAATATCAATTAAAGAAGGTACGGATATTAACCTAATTATGACATCATGGTAATGTTTATGTATATGCTGCGCTACTGGTTGATATCTGTTTAGTGTATCTTAATAATGTGCATAGTGATAGTCGCACTGTTCCTATCGTAATCAGCTTACGAATGATTACAGGCGAGACATTTCTAGCCCGTTCTCATTCTGTGAGTCAGCAGTGAATCGTCGGCATTTTTTCTTCACTAAAGATAGCTTCTCGTTTCATCATATGGGAGATTTTCATTAATCAATGTTAGCAGGCTTTGAACTTTCTTTATAATCTTATTTGCACTCGTAACATCAATCTGATCAAATGAACTCGGGATCAAACGAACGGGAGCACTGTTATCGCTTTTCAAGTAATCTTTAGATCCTGCTATTTTAATTTCTACTTACGGATTGAAATTGAAAGTTGAAAAAGAAAAAAAGATGAGAATATTGTGAATAATTTCTTGGAGAAACTGAAAAAATGTACGTCATTGATCCTGGCTTTTCGCCAGCTTAGAAATGTCAACGAATTTTCAATGTCTGCGGCGATATATGTAGAAGCGAAATCGTATCCCTACGTCATATGACGCGATCCATTTCAAAGTATAATAGGTTTAAATATCGAGCTGGTGAATACTTACAATGTTTAGAAAACGCGTAGTCGCTTATCAGATCTCGTCGAGAGAGCAGCAAAAATGCCGAAATTTTTCTTTAAAAAGGTGAATCACTGCCGCTTTATAAATGTAACGTTATCAGACATAGTTATTTTTATTACTTATAAATTGTGTAAGTTATATCAAGAAATCAAATATTTTTCGAACTTCATAGTGATCCTGTTTTTCTGCTCATATTTCAGGTGAAGCAAGGGGCGGAAAATATGATTCAGAGTTTGACAAGTGGTAGAGATAAAAAGTTACTGCAGGAGGCTCAACAAATGCTTGACGATTCTCGCGCCAAAATCGAGTTCCTACGCATGCGAATAATGAAAGTGCGGCAAGCTCGTCAGCAACAGCATGCACGCGATGCTCCACCACCAAATGGCGAGACAACTAGCAATAAAGGTACAAAATTGAGCATGCTGTCTCTTCTATCGAGTGCTCGAACTGCTTAAGGTTAAGAGCCTTAACCGGTGCAGATAAGAAATTAGTCACTTCAAGGACGTAATTATTGCCAATTAGAGTTCACTATATCATATAGTTATTCGGGATACGCTATCATGACTCATGCCGAAGTATTACGCGCATTACGTGGTTGGATCATAGTAATTGCTAAAATATAGGCCACATACCACCCATGAAATATAGTAGTAATTTAGTGGAAGTAGCAACGGATGTTCATAAAGATGGTTGCTCTCTCACGATTGAAAGGGAATGTTCGTTTACCAAACTCGAAACCTTCCTGAATTTTGCAACTTTATGCGTTAATAATTTTTCATTAATGCTTCCTCTTTTATAGTTACCAACTTGATAATGAACAGCATAAAACCCATGGACTATATTGGACTTGTGCATCATTGTATTTCTCGGTACGCCTCTGGTCGAGGCGTTACCGGTCGATGTACGATCATTGTTACCGCAAAGCATCGTTGTAAATGGAAGCTCTTTGACGTTTATATTTAATATTTTATTCGATTATACGTATATGTACATATGTATTAAAATTACAAAATGTACACACTATGTGGCTACGTAACCTTTATCTCTTTGATGTGAAAAAAATTCATCGTTGTCGTTCTTCTCGTTCGATTCATGCAGTACATTCGAGCAGTGAAAAAGAATCAACCATTCGAAGAGGACACCAGCAGGCAGTCTCGCGTGACGCAAAAGCAATTTTACTTTGCCTTTAGATATCAAGCCAATACAGTTGTGTTATAACAAGCTATCCATTCGCGTACCTCTGTAAGCTCTCAATATCTATTCCCCGCTAGGGAAATGTATGTTCGAATGAACACGAAACGCCATTCGAATCGTGTAAGAATTTTAATTATTATCGTTCGATCAGATATTTCGATGAAAGGTATATTGGTAGCGTGGTCGACAATATCGAACATTCTAATTACAGATAGGTACGAGCCTAGCTTGGAGCTCGCGCTGGAGGAAAGGGTGGAGGAACTACGACATCGTTTACGGATCGAAGCTGCGGTTGTAGAAGGGGCTAAGAACGTGATACGTCTTTTACAAAGTGCCAAAGTCGCCGATAAGAAGGCCTTAACGGAGGTATGTATCATTTCCTGTTCAATATATGCAATGATATGACATATCACGTAGGGACTGACATTCGATAATGAAAAGCTTTTGTGAGACAGAACGGAGATACGCTGTCAAAAGGGAGCTATTGATATTATATTCTACTTAACAGACATGCTGTCCTTTATAAGTCATCGTATCATTGAACAGCTAACATGCACGCCTTTTACGCGAAGAATATTCATTAGCATCGCTTTCTATCTATAAAATTTCATTCATATAGTCGAGGACCACAGAGACGAGACTCCAAAAGGTTTGATCTTGAAAATTATATCGTCGTTTTAACGTAAGCACTATTGTATCCCGTGGTCGACGCAAATCGAAACGAGAGACCCGACAATCAAACTCGCCAAGTAGATTAACGATTTTCTGTGTATCCAAGTCGCACGAAAGTGTTCGACGTAGACGACTACGTCGAGTTCGAACAGCAGTAGCGTATACGCACCGGTCTCGAAATAGCACTGCCTAATCCCCGCTACCCCGTCGTCTTCTATGACGCCTTTTCGGGTCGCGCTTAGTTACCACCTTTCGAGGGGAGCTGGCACAACCCAGTCGTAAGCAACGCGATAAACCAACGACATGTGCGCCAATCAATCGCGAACTGACTGTTCAACAAATGTCTGTGTCCTTTGCTTGGACATTCCTGGGCATATAACTCGTGGGTAATTCACGCCATCGTACCGAACTATGACCTGAATCTCAAGACTGACTCGATTCCGCCCAAAGTTATACTCCCGTTGGACGTCGCACTCTTCTGCACCCAATTTGCTACACTCCAAGAAGACAGACGTGTCTGTTCCGCGAGATATCGTTGCCGTTATCTAGAGATATACCTGTGGATGCAAGAAGCGATCGAAGTTTAAAAAGCTCAAAAAACGAGTTCCTAGTCATTCAGTACGATATCCCTCTCGTTGGTTTTTAGAACGTCGAGATTTTCTGTGAAGCACACTGAATTCCACGACGGAAACCAACTGACAGAAATAGAGGATGTTGCACGTTGAATAATTATACATTTGTGGAGGCGAGAATACTCGACCCAAAGCTCATATAGAGGGCTACTTCGATCGAGTCGATTTCGTCGTTCGAAGAGTCGAATAAGATTAAGACAAAGGAAACCGTGCATTTATTCAGACTGGCTAACTGGATAGTATTAGTAATTTTTTTTTATTTGAAGAAAATTGATATTCGATATGCATGACGTATCTGTCAGTAGAAACGACTAATCGGCAAACGGTGCCTTATTAAAAGTATCATCTGGTTCCAGGTATATTTGGTCCGACTGTACGTTGCTCCAAATTTATATTGTGCTAATTATACCTTGCGTCGCTGCTGTAACGTATGGTTTGTCACCTTACGAGAAACGAGCAAACGATGACAATTGCACTCGATATTTGAAAATCATTTGTGAGCAGCGATAAACGTAAACTCAAGTAAAACAACGCGTTAACACGATAACGCGATCATAACGTTGCGTAAATCTTTTTTTAACGAGGATGAAAAGAAAGCTTCCTATTTCATGAAAAGTGTGCTGCTACGATGCAAGAGCGCTCTTTGAACAAGAGATTATTTTACAATTTCGATACGTAATATTGAAACGATACAAGAGATTCCGAAATCACTTGAATACAGTAATACTGTTTCTGAAAATAGATCACGGAGACGCAATATCGCAGAATTGCCGTCTTTCACGAAGAACTATGTAATATATGCACTTGTGAAATACGCTCTGAAAATACTTTCGTTTGCTTTGAAATTGTTTAATCAATTTTTACAAAAAAATTGCATAACAAATTTGCTTGCTGTGGAACGAGTCGTTAAACGATTGAGCTTGTTGAAATCTAGTGGAAAATAAACGACATCGAGAAAGGAAACAAATAGCAGCGCGGTGCTTCCATCTTTCGCGAATGCGATCGATCGTTCGAATCGATGTGCAACGGAACGGCGCTAGCGAAAGAACGTCGGATTCTCTTCGCAAGGGAGGAGAGAAACGGTTGTGCGAATGCGTTTTCGCAGCGAAACCGATTAAACGCTCGAGGCGATGATGTTTTGCGGTGGATAACAGCGTGGAGAAGGCTGAAAAAAAAGGCTACAACATGTACGGGCGTCAAGGTAACTCGAATAACACGCAACCACCGCCGTGGTTGGTGCGTGCAGAAGTCACGATTCGCCATGGTACACCGGTCACTTCGGAATCCAGTCAGGTACCAGTAAGCATGTCTTCAACTGTCACGGATTCGAGTGGTGTTCGCATGATATATCGATGGAATACCAGTCAATCATCTTCATTACCGACAACTCCAATCGTCACGACTTCTGGCCCACCCCTATCCTCCAGCTCGTTCGGCTTCCAACGAGGAAACATCGTGTTTACTTCGACGCCGCCTCCAAAGCCAAGCTACTTCACGATTCCAAGATCAGGCTCGTCTGGGAATGACGATTCTATGTCATCTAGAGGACGGAGTGTGAATGTCTCGGACTCAGGCTATAACAGCGGGCAATTTTCACCTCAATCATACTCGAGTCTGCCTTCTCGTCGTCCTTCCAACAGTTCTTCTCAACAATACAATCGTCGATGCAAGAGCACATGCAGCATCGTACTATCCGCCGTGGATGCTGCAGGCAGTTCGAAGGAACAGAGTTTCAGCAAAATAGCAAGCAGTGAAACCATCAGGCATTCGTACGACAATTCTTGGCGCCATCCCTCGACGCATCAACATGTGTTTTCGCGTCAGCAGTTCAGTACGTTACCGGAAGTTTGTGAAGAGTGCTCCGAGGGAACCGTTTCCAGCGTACACGATACGCATTTGTGCAGTAGTGTACAGGAAAAAGTTACGACCAAATTGACCACAGTCAGTAAAGACGCTTCTTCGCAAACGACGGATATAGAATCCTACGAATCTTCGTCAACGATCGTCAGCAGAAGCAAAGTAAGAAAGAAAGCGGCTACTGGTCTCCATCCGTTGGACGAGCAGAAAAAGAAGAAGGTAAGTTGTATCTTCTTGTCCTGAAAGATGAACAGGTTCGTATTATGTGTATCTGATTTTAGCAAGAGAATCAATCGCCAACAGTATCCGAGACCACGAGCGTCGGTCCTTCAGCGGACTCGGAAAGATCCGATTCCTCAACGAGAGATGACAGCGCGAAACGAAAATCACGAACCGTGCACATCGATGTGTACTGCACCGGCTCTGACGATGATGAGAACACCGATACGACATCTGAGAATGAATGCGATACTCCTATGACCGTATTCGAGAATCCGGACGTGAAGGTCACCCATACGCAAGTAGCAAGTAACATTCTGCCCAGAGGATTTCAAGATGACAAGGCCTTTTTGAAACGCGCTACAGAACGACGATGCGATAGCTTTAAACACGCACCAATAAGGATGCCCTCCATAGCTAGTTCAAAGGGCTATGACAGTGATGACGTCCTCAGCTCGCTTTATCCTTCTCAATTCAGTTCTTACAGCGCTCTTAGAGATCTCGATTCAGCGCCCTGGTCAGCTGCGTCCTCTAACGCGGGCATTCCATTTGATTATGATTCGACTATTGCTACTTCATCTAAAGATACTCTGTCCGACATAGAGTCTTTGATAAATAACGAAGTAGACTTGACCCCTTGTGATAGCTTTGAGTATGCGAGCAGTTCGGATCGCGAAAGAATACGAAGAATTGAAGAAATATGGGCTAAGACGGGAAGTGAAGGGAAACAATGGCGTTCACCAGAAGTTGAGCGCAAATATTTGTTGCAGAATCGAAAGATGAAAGAATATTTAAAGAAACATGAGATAGGATGGTCGTCGGGTGACAGTGGCGAGGAATCTGACGAAAGTGGTACAGTTGGATGGAGTTTTGTATCTAGCGAGGATAATCAAAGAATGTTTAAGAAAGTTCCGACCATGCGACGAGCAAGTAAACCAATCACTGAATGTACAGACAGAAGCGCTAGTATAGTGGAACAAGAGCTTTTGAAGCAAAAAAATTTACAGCAAGATCATTCTGATTCCACGACCCGTAGCGACAGTATTCCCCATCCATACACTTTTCGTAATCAAATCGGTTCGTTCGGTTCCAAAAGCCCTTCCCCTCTTCCATCGAAAGTACCTTCGCGAGTTACTTCTCCCTTTATGACGCCTCAGGGCGAAAGAACCGACCATATTTTGAAGGCCTCGATATTCGGCGCGGTAGTGAACGCGTTTCGAAAGCCAGGCCATCACATAGGACCTTCCAAGAACCCCTCCTGTTCCTGTGAACATTGTCGAAGATATTTCGAGGAACTGAATTCACGAGCTTGTTCTGTAAGCGAATTCGAACGTCAAACGGGATATCGTTTACAGAATGAAAAGAGGATATTTCGCCCGATCCCGAAAAATGACAAATCCTGAGACTCAATACTTCATTAACGCGTTTTTAAAAGTTTTTAAAAATTGTATCATTATTAATAGTATTTTCTGTTTCTTGGTGAAACTGTATTGAAAATATTGTAAGGTTGTGTTTTGTAACATATAACGCGTGTGTTAAGTTATATTTATTGAATAAAATATCATACTTTTTTTTCTATTTATGATTGTTAGCATCTGCTAAAACATTCTGCTGAATATAAAGCATTTATGTAAACTAACAGATACACGCAATTACTTAATGCTGTTAATAAACGTTGATTATATTAGTAATTACACTTCGTTACGTAACTCATTTATTCCTACCTCTGTGAGTACTTGTTCAACATCGAATTTTTCTTTCTTATATTTTCTCCTGAATTAATTTAGGCTCAAGCAAGTCTGGCAGAATCAAGTAGAAAATTGGACCTATTGAGATTATCCCTTGAACTTAGAAGACAAGAATTACCACCTGACAGTGGTACTGCTGCTCAATTGAAGAGAGAATTAGCTAGTGTACAATCTGCTAGCCCGGTTCCTGTAACCTACACCTCGCTACAACCGTTTCGTGGTCCTCTGGAAGGTAAAGCTACAGTGCCTGCATCGGTTTCAAGATGTGCTGCTGTAACTGGACAATTAGAGGTAAAAGATATTTTATAACGATAGCTTCGTATAAATTCTCTTGCTTCAATAATATGTACTTATAATTTTAGGTAAGATTAATGGGGTGTCAAGACCTGGCAGAAGAAGTGCCTGGTCGCACAAGAAGAGAGCACCCAGCAAGTCCGGATCTACGTAGTTTCGTTAAAGGTGTTACAGGACGCAGTTCGAGCAAATCGTACAGTGTTAAAGATGAAACAAGTAGTAAGTTTGTTTTACAAATATTACAAATTCTTATGAAAAGCTGAATCTCATTCATTTTTGTATTTATCGTAGATGATATCATGGCAGTTATTAAACTGGATAATCAAACAGTAGCACAAACTAGTTGGCGACCGTGTTCCCAACAAGCTTGGGACCAAAGGTACTCTTTTATTGTATACATATTTCTGTTAGAGCTATACTAAACTCTTATACTCCGTTTTATGATAAAAAGAAGTCGGAAGTGTTAGTTTATATGAATACATTGTTTTCATAGGTTTTCCATCGAACTAGATAAATCGAGAGAACTTGAAATAGGCATTTATTGGAAAGATTGGAGATCTCTTTGTGCTATAAAATTTTTACGTTTAGAAGAGTTCATCGATGATGTGAGACACGGAATGGCTCTACAATTGGAGCCGCAAGGTCTTCTCTTTGCTGAAATTAAGTTCTTGAATCCTATGATTTCGAGAAAACCTAAATTACAACGTCAACGCAAGATCTTTAAGCAACAGGTGAAGAATTTCCCAAGAGCTAATCAAATGAACATTAACGTTGCAACCTGGGGTAGGCTGTTGAAACGATCAGCTCCTTCATTACACAATACAAGAAACTCCGAAAGTCCGCCATCTGGTAAGTACATGTTTTTCATTACGTTTACAGCAAATTGGCACATGACTGCTGTACGAATCTATATTTTTTAGGACCTCAACCTTTGCAACTTGTTTTTGATACTTCGTTAGAAGATAAACCCGAAACACCTGGGGAATTGCCTGATCCTGAAAAGGGAGGCTTAGGTGGAGCCAGACCTTTAGGACTATCAACTTCAAGTAGTAGTCCTACACTGCCACGTCCTCCAGAACATCCTCCTCCACCACCACCTACAGTTACAAAGAAACCTTCAATGCCTGCACCTCCACCGCCACCAAAATTAGATCAAGAAGTAGGTCCTGCAAAATATACATTATTTTTTTCTTTACTTTTTTTTGCAACGACGTTATACTCACCAAAGTGTTATATAGAAGATAGTTGTACACTATATTTTGTACTTTTTTTTAGCGATATTGTAGTTGTCCGTCATATTACGAAGTATTTCGAAGTTATCTAGTATCTTCTTTTACTTAAAAGGTTTAGGGTTTTGGTACACTATGGTTATGGGTAAAAAAACACATGCATACAATATATTATATCCAGTTGAGTCGATATACTTGCTAACGTTTGTATATAGTATTATATCAATGTACTTTATCAAGGCATGTTAGTATACTTTTATATACTTTCAACTGTGCAAGATACTGCTTCGAATATACTATAAATATACCTTTTTTTATAGGTATCTTGCAAATTTTAGAACGCGATGTATAATGGGCAACAACTTGTTACATGTTTAAACTGTACAAATTGTTTATTCGTTTTTTACTTTAAGCTTATATCGTATTTTTAATTCTTAGCTTTTTATGCATAGTAATTTTTACAATGTTGTTTAGCACCCACATGAAAAAGGTACTCTGCAATATGCATTGTGCAATATATTTAGTACTCCTTCAACAAAGTTGCAGCAAACTCCCTTCAATAATTGGATCTATTTGTTTTCTCAGTATGTAAATTATTCGATTCAAAATGTTTATTACAATTTTATTATTAATTATGTAAAACTTTGCTAGGTGACAGTTTAAAGTATATTGCAACTTAAAGTAGTTTTTAGAGCTAAGCAGATAGTAATGTAGTTACAGAGTGCATTAAGGGAGTTTGATTTCCTGCACAACGAGGAAAAGGGGGGTCCTCAGGGGGCAAATTTGAGGCCTCTTGTAACAGAGCCTCGTCCTGTGCTGATTGCACCACCCTCTCCACGCACACCCTCGCCCCAACCTGTCGTCGAGTTTCCTGAAGATGAGGTATATACCTCCAATACACGCAGCTTTATTTATATATTTTTAATTTTTGTGCTTCTGTACTAACACGTAAACTATAAAATTGTTCTTCTAAGTTCTTGTAATTCATTTTATTAAATTAATAAAATATAATTAATTTTTTGGTATATTAATATTTCTTTTAGTAAAAGCATGTACCCAAAATTTTTGCATGTCTGTATGTGCGTATTACATATATCATGGCTTTTAATACTGTACTTGTACATGTTTATGTCTTATATCAACTATAGATGTCTTACTGCTAATGTCGTAAATACTTGATTATTCAACAGCTTTAGGGCTTTTTCTTGATAAAATAGCAAGAACTCTATTAAATAAGTGAAATTTATCTTACCTATAAAATATACTAATAACATATGCATTGTATTATAACTAAAAATTTTTAATTGGAATTATGATTAACATATATATACATACTATCAATTAATATGAAAGTAATTAATATAAATTTAATCATTATCTTTCGGTACTTCGATTTAAACGTTTTAACGATTATAGGTTGTATATGAAATGCCGAACAAGCCTGCTCAATATAGAGACAGTGCCTACGAGTCTAGAAGACACTCGCAACTTACTGGAATGACTATAGAAAACTTTAGACTACTATCAGTTCTTGGCCGTGGTCATTTTGGAAAAGTAATCCTATCGCAATACAGAAATACAGGAGAATACTTCGCAATCAAAGCATTAAAAAAAGGAGACATAATAGCAAGGGATGAAGTAGAGTCATTACTTTCAGAGAAGAGAATATTTGAAGTTGCCAACGCTACACGCCACCCTTTCCTTGTAAATTTATTTGCTTGTTTTCAAACTGAGGTATATATTATTTTAGTTATGTTTACGATAAATGTTTTAGTCAGAATATGGAAAATTAATGTTTTATTCCTTATAGGCACATGTGTGTTTTGTAATGGAATATGCAGCTGGAGGAGATCTTATGATGCATATACATGCAGATGTGTTTGGAGAGCCACGAGCTGTATTTTATTCAGCGTGTGTTGTGTTAGGGTTGCAATACTTGCATGAAAGTCGAATTATTTATAGGTACATATTTAAATAAATAAAAATTAAATAAAATTATGTATGATATTTTACATTAAATATGCGATATTAATGATGTTACTCAATTTACAGAGACCTAAAATTAGATAATTTACTATTGGATACAGAAGGATATGTAAAAATTGCGGATTTCGGTTTGTGTAAGGAGGGAATGGGATATGGAGATAGAACAGGAACATTTTGTGGTACTCCAGAATTCTTAGCTCCTGAGGTTCTTACTGAAACTTCATATACACGGGCTGTTGATTGGTGGGGACTTGGTGTATTAATATTTGAAATGCTCGTTGGTGAAGTAAGCATTTTATCTAATTTTATTTTATTATGCATTATGATCACTATATTACTAATTAACATCTTCTTATTTAGTCACCATTCCCTGGTGATGATGAAGAAGAAGTTTTCGACTCCATTGTGAACGACGAAGTTCGTTATCCACGATTTCTTTCGTTAGAAGCAATTGCAATAATGCGTAGGGTAAGAACAATATAAATATATTTTTTTCTAGTAAGATAATAAATAGAACATAAATAATTTACGCTATTTATGTTTAATTATAGTTACTAAGAAAAAATCCTGATAGAAGATTGGGTAGTAGTGAAAGAGATGCTGAAGATGTCAAAAAACAAGCATTCTTCAGGCATATAGCTTGGGATGATTTACTTTTAAGACGCGTAAAACCACCATTTGTTCCAGTAATTGTAAGTACTAACCTTTTCTCATGTTTTTTTACTCCAATTAGTATATTTGTCGGTAAATGAAAATTATACTTGTATTTCAGCATTCTGTGGAAGATGTCAGTAATTTTGACGAAGAATTTACATCAGAAAAGCCACAATTAACTCCACCTAAAGATCCTAGACCACTTAGTGATTTAGAACAAAGTCTATTTAAAGATTTTACATATATGGCTGATTGGTGCTAGCCATAACAACAATGTTAATTGTCTTTTTGTTAAATTTGATACGCAAATCATTTATTATTATATTTTCAACATCATTTTAAGGGCAATCAAATCACAATTAATAACACTGTTAATTTCATATGTATTTGTTTAATTTTCAGAGGATGTTTAAATTGTACAGATGTTTTACTTTTAGTATCACGATATAATCAGGCATATAGAATTTAAAAAATTATGTTCAACATACGAATCTCAGGTTTTTAATTAATATGTATGAATGTCAGACTTTTAACTCGTAGTTATACACTCATCACGATTGTTTCCAATACGCAACGTAGTGAATAATCATAATTTAAAATATCTGGATATAATATTCAGATTTAATCAACTGTATGACCAGAAAAGAAACATAAATTTGTATAAGTAATTTCGTAGCATGTTCATATTTTGATAAGAAACAGCAGTTTGGAATTTAAATTTTTAAAGATTTATACCATTTAATTAAAATTCACTAGATGTCGTAATCATGATTTGAAGTATTGACCAAATATTTGAAATGATATCTGTTTAAAATATTATTTCACAATTTTCACTTAGCACAGTCATTTTTATATAGTTTTCAAGTACTCAACAACAATGTCCTTATAGAATAAAGGATATTCACTGTATAAACATATTATAATTCATAAAGTTGCAGAAAATAAATCAAAACGTAGTTGTATTTGCTCATGCTCATGTGATAGGGAATTAAATGAAGAAATGGCACTATGTATAACAATGTTGATCAACATAATCACAAGTTAACACTGGACGCATTAATTATATCAGTCACGTGTACCTAATTATTAACACGACCACTTATTTACTTAACTTGACAGTGTCCCTATGTTAACCTTTCTTTTTTAATGAACAAATTTTTGCAGGTCTGATTCCTATAATCCTCTTATCCATTTTATTGTTTTAACTAGTTATATATCTTCATGTTTTCAGTATGTGATAGAATACTTGTGGTGTTCTAGTGCTATACCTTGTAAATATGTAACCAAACATTGAAAAGTAATAATGAATAAGATTTATAAGTACAATAGTTTAGCTTGATGTATAACACTATATCACAAGAGTAACATCTCAAGTTCATATTAGTACACTGCTAGTAATCATTTTTATGTTTTAATCTAAACATCACCGTAGTTCGTTTCCTTTCAATTCGTTTTCATATATTTCTTTTTCTTTTCTTTTTTTTTTTTTTTTGCTATGTATTTGATTTTGTGGATATTTATGAGTATCCTGTACAATCATCACAAATGTATGTGTTAGCTATTGAAAGTGTTTTATACTAAGATTATTTTGATGCCCTTTTAGAATTCTTTTGTTCCATTTTATGAGCTTATTTAAAACAGTAAATTTACTACTTCCACATAATACATTAATTAATATTAAGAACCACACACCTGTAGTAGTAATTTCTCTTGTAACAATATTGTCAATCCATCGAGTTCGTTCATTTAGCAGTTGATATACAAGTTTTATGTTAAAGAATTTTTTAAATGGAACCTAATGCAATATTTACCATTATCTATGTAGACTTAAATTACACTTCTATGAAACAATTTTCATCTGAAGTATGTTTGCAAAAGAATAACATAAGTGATTGATCATAATATTTACTGATTGGGATACTGTGATAGTAATGTCAAATGGTTTCATTTGAAATTTTCTTATATTATAAACTTAGTCATATAAGCTTGAAATCATTAATCATTCTCTCAAAAACAGTATTTAAAATTGTGAAACAAAAAAGTAATCGTATCACTTGTGATAGTTTCGAGTACAGCTCGAATTCTAGTTGCCTTAATGCACTAATAAATTAATAACTGTTTGGTAACTATTTTATACCGAGACCTTGTGTATATTAGAAATGAAAACCTATTTATACAAAGGTGCTCATGTAACACATTATTCCTAATGTGCCTGTTTTTATACAATTCTCATACGTAGATCTTAAAATCTATTCAGTAACTATAATACAATTTTAGTTCAAATATACGCGGACATTGAAAACTATATTATATCTTTTTATTGTATAATAGACAAGAAAATATGCAGACATTGGAATGTTTGAAAATATTCGTATTTACAATCCATAAAAAGTACTTCTATTTCAATAAAGGTAAATGGTCACAGATTGCTTGATTTGACTTGAATTTTCAAAAGATTTGAAACAAAGATAACAAGACATATTGTTTTGTTATTAATTAAAAAATATTTATTTTCATATTTTATTCGTAGTACATTATATTATTCCCACGTATCGAACTGCCAAACTACATAATTATGTAAAAAATCACTCGTTTTGTATTAATTAATATTTTCTTGTCAATGTATTAATTATATACTCTATAATATTTAAGTCATATGTATGTATACATATACATAAACGATGCACACAGGATGTCCTGCGACAAGTGCTGTTCGATGTAACTACTGAACAATAGGTGATAAGACAAGAATGTAAGACTTTTATCATCATTTTTTATGCAAAATGTCACCGTGAAAAAATTTTTATCTTCAAATTTTCAGGGTCATGCCTAGGTCATCTTTACTGTCTTAAGTGGCAGCATACATTTTTTCATACACTATTCAACATATTCTTTTAATTCTCTACAAAAGTATTAAGGTATTTGGGTTGAGAAATGATCAGGTTAAAAGATATTTTTACGTTAATGTTGTAAAACTTGTTGTATGAAGAACAAGGTAAACATAAATAGAAAAGTACGCATTGTTTATATTCGTCTCTCATACGATAAATTTTACAGCATTGAATGTTTAAAATATTTATGAAGTAGCCACAGCATGACCTTGAAAAGTTAAAGGTAAAATTTGTATTCATATCGACATTTTACATAATGTCTGATGATAAAAGTCTCCTTGTATTTTGTCACCTGCCGTTCATTAGTTATATCAAACGGCACTTATCGTGGAACATCTGCTATATACATAGCATAAATACGATTAAAAGAATATTTCATTAAGATAAAACAGATAAGTAGTTTTTACGAGAGCGACGTTCTTTATATATACTACGATGTTAAAAATGAAAATCATGTCGTTCAAAAAATAGTAATTCAAAGATGTATATAATACAAGTGTCGTAAATTCTTTTTGTAGATAGATATATTTTCAACACTCGGAGTAGAAACCGTACTAAAATGTACTTTCGTTACGTATTTTTATACATACAAAACAACATAGAATTATCAAAAGATTTAATCTTAGCTTAGAATATTCATTATCTTTATGGATAGTAGGAAGTAATGAAACAGCATGTGCCTCATACTTGCAGTGTTTATTAAATCACATAGATAATGTGTTAATATAGAAACTGCTTCTAAAATGTCTTTAAGCAATAATTTATTTAATATTCACATTTGCAGTGGCAGCTTAATACATATCATTTTAAATACATAGTTACATAATTTTTAGTACACTTTTTAACTCTACATATTTCAAACATAATTTCAATATAATAAACATTTAAGGGAAACATATTACAATTTTATATTTAATTTCTTTTAACTCTTTGAAGAATATCGATACCACTTAAATATGAAAATTAAATAAATAAAATAACATATTTTATTCAGCTGTTGTTTTACTGCTATGGCTTACATCTGTATCCTTATCTTCATTAGTATTTTCTGCAGTTAATGATTTTGCTAATTCGTACAAATACGAAGTATTTTTCCTGATTTCTTTCTCTAAATTTGATTTTTTTTCCTCCTTCTCTTTCATTAATTTTGTTCTCTCTGGATCTACAGGCTTCACAAGATCCTTACTAACTTTGTAAATAATGCTTGTACTATCTTCTAATTTAAAAACAAACGTTATCCTGTTACAAAATACATAGATCAATTCATAAATCATGACCACATAATCGCCAGAATGTGTAAACAATTTTTACTCTTACTGTTCAACATCTAAACCTGTTTGTATCTTTTCTATCGTATCAAGAGAAATGTTGCACGATGCTGGCCACGGTACATATATTTCTGTTTGTGAATTTTTCTTTTTTCGTACTTCTAAATACAATAAATCCAAATTTTCATTGTATTTATAATCAACTTCCCAATATTTCTTTGTTTCACAAAGTTCAATATAAACGTAAAACGTTGTACTTATTTTCACAGGATCGATGCAACCCAATTTTCCAATATCAAAATACTAATGGTATTAAAGCGAATTAGTTTCAAAACTACTGGTTTTGAAAATTATTTAAATACACTTACACTAGGATGGCATATATCGTACATGGCTAAGAAAAAATAATTCTCTTTAATAAAAGAAAGGAATATCTAACTAAATCCAATATAACCCCACATATTCCACTTTATTTGAAAACAGTCAATCGATAAAATCAATTCATATTTACACTTTAAGTATTTAAAAAGTATTTAGAAAATTTAGTATTTAGAAAAAGTAAAGCAAAATTTATCGAGCATATGCCTTAACTAACAAATCCTTACAATTTACAATTCAGAGTTCAATGCCTTCGTAAACATATTTGTCGTAAAACTACTCCATTGATAATATGGTCGTAATAACTATTTAGCGACATCTGTTGATACGTAAGTCGAATGACTTTGGCAATGTAACTACGCGAAATCTAGCAGAGAACTCAGGAAGCTGTTAGTGAAACTAGTATCCGAGCACCCGAAGAGATGGCGCGTATATCGCTTATTAAATTCCATTGGACACTTGCAGTAAATCTAATAGGGAATACGAATTACGCATATAAGTATGTATGTGCAATTACGATTAGTCAAGTTATTATTTATTGTTATTCCAAACAATTATTTATACAATTCATTTAGAAAATCTACGATCAAATATTTAATATATTCATCGACAATACGAGAACACAGACGATATTGCAATTTCTATTCACTACGATTTAGGTACATCGACTGTATTCACATTCTTAATTGATAAAAGTATTTCACAAAAAATTGTGCGCAATACACCCTGTATGAACGAATCGTAATCTCGTTACCACAATTACGACAGAAACACGCTGATTTGGCTTTTGTGCAAAGAATGCATCGATAAACCTAAAGCATTGCTTCCAGGTATTAAATTAAGGCACTTACAAACTCTACAATAATAATTATATTAAAAAGTAGATCGTTTCTGTAACTTAAGAAAATGTCATTGGAAAATCATCACGGGAGTTATCTTTAAAAATGAATTCCTTTAAAACCCCTGTCGTATCAGATTAGTCGGATCGATAGGGCGAGTGATCTTTTTCCTGATTTTATACTTTCGTAGCTCCGAATAACATTCTTCCACAATCCACGAAAAGTTACTCCAAGCTCGTCCAACATTTAAGCTCGTCAATTACCATCATCGTTACTCTTTCCTCAAACAATTTGCTCTCAGTTTTCTTTTGAACATAATACGCTTCAGTAATTACAATTTGATCGATTAATCGGAGAGGAAGAGAGAGAGAGAGAGAGAGAGATAAAAATAGAGATAAAAAATAGAGATAAAAATAGAGATAGATAAGAATTGTTACTTTAAAAGACCAGAAGGCAAGGTACACGGTGATTCAGTAGAGCCTCGGGCTTTCGCGATACCAAAGAAGGGAAGTTTCGCGATAAAATGTTTCTCCTAGAGTTGCGCGGATCCTCTCCACGCGGAGTCGAAACCACACGCGGTATCCGAGTCCGAGTCGTTGTTCTGCTGCGTCTTGGGCGCGGCGGAACTGACGGCTGTCGTGGAGATCGGTCGACGATGCATCGATTGACTCGACCGAGAAGCCTTGCCCTGAAGCAGTGGAGTGCTCGGTTGACTGGCAGCCTGATGATCTCGCGACGATCCAAAATCCTGCCCTCGTCGGCTTCTTCTCTTCTTGATGGGCGCGTACTTAGGCGGTGGCATCATCTTCTGCTCCAACTTCGTGGAAATTAGAAAAATTGTTTGTCAATCGTTAATAATCTTTCTCCGATGGCAGAATCACAACCCTTGGACGATATTGTACCAGCCTTTCGTCGGGTTAAGCATTGTAAGGCGATTCTACTATATTGGCTTGGCAACTAAGTGATTGCGGATTCTGTCATTAGGTGGTATTGACAAAATCCGCAATAACTTAGTTTCCAACGTACATACATAATAGTAGACAAAATAGTAGACAAAAGTTGAACGGTAGAAAAAAGTAAAGAATTTGCAGAATTCCGGGAAACTATCTACAGCTTACATGGATAACAACTTAAGGTTATTAGAGAAAAATCAGTTTCCTCGATTCTGGCGAATTGGCTTGGCAACTAAGTGATTGCGGATTTTGTCAATACCACCTAATGACAGAATCCGCAATCACTTAGTTGCCAAGCCAATAATATAGCAGAGAATATCATAAAGTAACACACGGTTTATGAAAGTAGCTACAGAATCGAGGAAATTGATTTTTCTCTAATAACCTTAAGTTAAGTTACCCATGTAAGCTGTAGATAGTTTCCCGGAATTCTGCAAATTCTTTACTTTTTTCTACTCTTCAACTTTTGTCTATTATTTTGTCTACTATTATGTCTACTATTATGTATGTATGTTGGAAACTAAGTGATTGCGGATTTTGTCAGTACCACCTAATGACAAAATCCGCAATCACTTAATTATTGCTAACCCAATATCCCACCACTTACGTACGTTACTATTTTTATTATCTACAGGGTGGTTGGTAATTGGTGGTACAAGCGAAAAGGGGGTGATTCTACGCGAAAAAAGAAGTCGAAAATATGGAATAAAAATTGTTTTTTTTAATTTTTCCATCGAGACAACGATCTACAGTGAGATGCGTTATAACGAGACGCGATAAAGTGCAGGCGTACCGAGCGAAAATTCAAAGTCGATTTTCTCGAAAACAAAGCCTCAAGCGAAAAATGTTTATTCTATATTTTCGACTTCTTTTTTCGCGTAGAATCTCCCCTTTTCACCGCTCGTACCACCAGTTACCAACCACCCTGTATATCGAATACTTGCGCGAGGGGAAGACAAGAGGGAACTATAAATGGAAAATTGTTATCGAAAGAATCAACCATCTCCTATGTAAAAAAGGCGCGACTTGCAGATGAATCCAGTGTCATCTGAAAGAAGAGGACGGTGGTCGCGCTTACACGGTAATTTCGTCTCCTTCTGCATGGAAAGCGAGCGTTAATATTAAACGAGTTGGCGATTCGTCGCGTAATATTCATAATATTCAGCGATGGAGGGGGCGGGGTACGATGGTGGCGAGCGCTCGTCCAAGGGTTGAATAATTATAGAGGGTTAAGGAAAGGAGGCCGGGTATCGGGTAATTTTCGAGAACGCGATCGTCCCTCTTTCTCTCTTCTACCTGCACATTATCCGCCGATCCCCAGCTCTTGTGTATCTTCTCGTGGTTGCTGCTGGCGCTGCTGCTAGTTGCCACACCCAGGAACTGGCTGAACGCTTCCGTCGTACGTTTCACGCGTACGTTCAGCGAGCCAATACGCAGGAAACCAAGATCTTTCTCTGCGTGTTCAATCAATCATCGTGTTACCACGTTGTAATCATCGCCGTTGCTAAACGCTTGCCGCGCGTATACGTTGCTCGTTGCGTTTAGCTGTTTCTAAATCACCGTTCCTAAGGGAACTGTACGTGCCACTGGCAAACGGAGCAACGCAAGTGCGCGTCTGTTGCACACGTTGCAACGCACTGCAACGTTTTACGTGTTTGAAATTTGGCTCGTGTCGCATGCATCTACCAGCGAAGGAGGCTAGGATCGAGTCCAAGGACGATCAAAGAGCGGAATCTATCTTCTGGACGAGGAAGTCTCTTGGTATCGTTAATTTATTGTTCGCGTTATAGTATCATTGGTTCATCGTCAATGGTGATCTACGGTGATTACAGGAAGTATTTGGCGCATCGTTGTATTTATTACAGCAATTGTACGCTGATTCGTTGGGAGACAAGTAAACATTTCACGTTACGAAGACGAAAGGTAGAACCTGACGAAGAAACGCTTCATTGAAAGAGAAGGGCGTGTGCCAATACTTTTTGCAATCGTTGTAGACGGAATGGCGTTGGAGTAAGACGAGGTTATTGTTAACGAGGAGCAAGATTTTTGTGAGATACCTCAGAGGGCAATTGTTTCGAGATACGCAGACTTGTGCGAGGGATAGATGCGTCAGTTGTAAAGTGTAATTGTAGAAATTCGAGACTAGGAGTTCATCTATAAGAAAGGAGAAAATTGACGGAAGAAAGTAATCGAGCCTCTGCTATCATTTTTCGCGAGTTACGCTACGCGTACAAAGATAGTCGAGCAACGCCAATTTTCTTCGTTTCGGTCATAGAATAATCCTGTGTCGGAGATCTATAAAGGTGTTTCGAAGTAGAAAGTGAAAATTCTACGTTACCAATACGGATCCTAATAATCTTTTCACTTTCCGTCTAAAAAATAATACTGCGAATAGAAACAAGTGGTAGTGTACCAGGTTTAGAGAAAAATGAAAAACCACTCTACCGAACACACTGTCTACTCCACAGATCGGCCCGACGCATGCACTAAACTATAGCTCCATTTAATTAGTGATCGTTCCATGCGTATTATTTCTTACCTGCATGCTTTTTCCTTGCTTTTATTTCTGAAATAAAATAGAAAATCATTTGAGACTGTCTCGTGGAGGCACGACGACGCGCGCGGTCGTCGATGAAGAGGAGTATCAAGGATTAGTAGACACGGAGTGATTATTAAAAATTATCAGAAAGCCACTAAACGACCGAACGGAATTAGTCGTCGTGGTTAGAAAACGTTAGAACGACAGCTTGTGTTGTATTTGCTGGCTGTCGACGTTGGTTAATAACGGATGAAAGAGCTGCGGAGATGCTCAGTGCTTGGTAACCACATTGATCGATTAATATAATCGTTCAAAATTTCTACACGAATCTATAAAAATTCTTAAAGAACACTCTGTCGAAATTTCTTCTCGGATTAATACGTCAACTGTCATAGGAATAATCAGCGACCAACGATGTCGCAGTTGATCAAAAAAATTAAATTAAAGAAACTTTAGTATTCGTAAGATTTACGATAACTTTAACCAATTAACGCCACCTAACGTAGTATTACGTTTAACGTGATAAAGTAGCTCGTAAAATAGGCTGATTATTATCAGTAACAACGAATAAGAGAATTTATCGTACTCGTTCCAGTCAATAGCAAGCTCTTGAAATTCTTGTCTTCGTGGTTAATCGTAGAAAAATATACGAAATACGTAGGCAGTCAGCCTCTGTTACAACCTGCTACGACGCTACTAAGCACTGATCATCTAAAAACAAACTTCTTCCACGCAACCGAGCATCGAAGATGGATTCGCTCGTAAAACGATTAAACTCGTCTTTCGTACTAGACGAGCAATCGAAACAGAACGGAGATACAACCGAGAGAGTTAATCTGGTTAAAAAGTAACTCGTGTCGCTTCGTATTCGCGCGCGAAGTCGATGTTTGCCGCGAAGTCGTGCGAGCACCTTCCGGCGCCACGGCGGGAAGTAGTCGATCTTCTCGCGTGTTTCATCGAACGGAAGATCGAAAGGGTGAGTGAACTCGCGCTGCATACGATTAACGTGTAATGATAGGACGTGTAACAAAGCGAATCTCTGTTAAAATAAAACTGACGATTATTCGATTGTCGAGATTTAGAGGTGCAACGCGCACGGAAAACGGATGTGAATGAAGGAAATCGGCAAATTTTCTCATGCTCGCGTACACATGCTTTACCATCAAACGCGTTGAACAGTGACAACAAAGAAAACACTGACGATTGTCGTTAGCCGACGATGTGGAACAGGTCTGAGTCGTTCTCGTCGCCTTACGCGATCGCCGGAGAGCATAAGCGTGTAAATTGAACGAGATAAAATCGCGGCATTCAGGAACTGTTCGCATCGTCGGCTGACAGGGTTAAATCACATCGTTTCTACGGTGCTGGGAGTGTTTTCAGGTACTACTGCCACTTCGATTGATCGTTGAAACGTAATTTTCGTTCAAAGACAAATCGTTTGGAGACAACGTGAGGCGAGGATTTATGCTTGTTCACCAGTTTTATTTTCAGCCTTCTCGATACCACGTGCGTTGCGTCAAGCCTCGAGAGTATCGCAACACGAGAATACCACGCATCGATCGTTACACAAGTGTGATTTAATTACGTCGAGGCATTCGATGACAAGCGCAACGTTCGATTAATAGCAGCACGACATCGTCAAACAATAAATAAACGAGATAAACGAAATATTTACGCGTTCGCAAACAGCCACACTTCGCGACTTTATACGCGTTTACAGTTAAGTATACGTGTAAAGACATCACAAAAATATTCAGTGGTGTGCGATTCGTTGAAAAAAAAAAAAAAAGATTGAAGCGAAGAGTCACGAGTACTGGACGTACATGATTCCATTGGAATTTCGGGAATGAACGGGTCCACTGTTTGTCGGATACCGATCGAAATAGAGGAAAAAGTAAGAGAGAAAGAAAAAAAATATAATAAATAAAACAAAAGGATAGAGAAAAAGATGTCCGAGAGTCTTCTTCCTGTCGTAGACCGTCGAGGCATCTCGATGGCGCAGAGTGTTAAAAACGCGAAGTGGACCCGCGGATTCTCCGCGCAATACTCACGTCAGCGTCGACAAAAGTGACAGTCATACGTTACTCTAAGGTGCGGCTACTTTAATCTTGCGACACAAGCGCTTTACTACTTTAGCAGAGGTGTGCTTCTGAACTTGCCTGAGCGTAGCGGCAGCAGTAATCCCTACAACAGAAGAATACTTCCAGAGCCCCGATACTCACCGAGAACAGAGGACAGAGGAGCAGAGAACCCGAAACCATTTCCTGTCGTCTATTTCGATCGCGTGGTCGTCACACGGGATACCTGTACACCTTTTACTTTTTCTTTACAGAGGCAGGATTAACGTTTAGAAGCAAGCTGGAGATGCATGCCGTGAACTCGTGCTTACTGGTATGGAGGGTTAATTTCGATGAAAATTTCGATGCTGGACGATGGAAAAGATTATAAAATTTTGGAATACGTGGTTATCGTTGGACGAAGGTTAGAAACAGAGGAGGAGATCGTTCGGTTAGTACGATCGTGTGATACAGCGTGATTCGATCGAACGAATTAGTTGAAATTTCGTTGGTTTATGTATAAGGTGGAGCTTTTGTAAGAAAAAAGAAAAAGAAAAATATGTAAAAAGTTCTCGAATATACAGGAGTTTATTAAATTATTTTAGATGCGTGTAGATGATTTTATGGCACATGCTTATAGCGATTTACTTTAATAAATGTGAAAGACGAATCCAATTTCTATTAATTCCCTGTTTTCGAATGATTTTGATTCGACAAAGAGGAAATGAGTTTGGATTTTAGATATTACGACACATGTCTGATCGTCATTGTGCGATATTCTTTGTCTCGATAAACTCTGTTACTACGAAAAGAATGAATTTGTTAAATGATTTGAGAAATGAGTTTGTTAGGAGGAAAGGACAGAATTCTACCAAGTATAGACCAAACGTATGTACGTGTATGTCTGTGTAAATATCTTCGTTGGAGCAAGATTTATACGGATAGACAGAGAACAAAGTAGAAATTTAATTGTTTGTAATAAAGAAGGAGGAAGAACAAGGTGTATGGTCGATGCAAACTAGTTAATGCCTCATGTAGATTACTCGCATGCTCCCTTGGAAAGAGTATGGAAACTAGGAAGCAAACGTCGCCGAGACACGGCAGGCGAATTCCTCGAGACGGACATGCGCGCGATCAAAAGAAAGCTGATAGTGAAAATAGAAGGCTTAGAAAACCAAGGCTGAACCAGAACCAAGCGCATGAAAGCAATGTAAACTGCGGTGTACCTGGTGCGGAAACCTGTAATTGCTCTATCGCGACGATTGAGCATCCGTATTTTATTACGTTGTATTTCTTCTCTCGTACGATATTTACTTAAATAAAATCGCGAATTGTCACGGATTATATGAATCAAGTTACAGCTTGAGGAAGTAATTGAAAGGTATTAAATTATGAACATCCTTCCAAGGAAAATTTCCTTCTTGTAAATTACAGTTTGTAATAACATACGTAAAACTAAATTCTAGATTATTTACGTTCTCTTAAAGAGAATACTCGCGTGTCTTAAATTACGTATCAATTTCTACGAACACTACAGGCCAAAAGTATAAATGCAGAACTATTCGTTAAAATTTATTCCGATTCGACAAGTAGCTGGATTAATTCGGATTAGATAAATTTCTCGAATCTAATACGAGCCAGACTCTATTGCAATAATATTCGCATAATCGAGATACTTTTAGCCCGTAACATACGCGCTATGGTTCAAACGATTTCTATAGCGAGAAGTATTTAATCGAATCGACAGAAACGCGGGCGCTGTTTAAAATACAATCGAAGCGAGCAGGGGAATCCTCGTTAGAGGGGATACTTTCCCCACCGGGTTCGAGTGTTTGCCTCTTAATGTTGCGTAACTTTAATCGCTTCTCGTTCGGGCGACAATATCTGCTCGTAGCATTGAAACGGCGCGGCACCGCGTCCCTCTCGTCCGACGCGTTTTCTCAGGCTCGCGATTAACGCGAAATTAATAGACCACCGATGTTAGCGTGATAACCGCAACGGAAAGGAAAGAGATCGACGACGATGATCATTCTCTCGGGTTTCAATGGTGAATAAAAGGAAAAGAATAAAAACGACGGAGAATAAAAAAGAAAAAAAAAAAAAAAAGAAGGCGACTATAAAAGTACACGGACGGGGAGGTAATTTACTCGGTGATTTGCGTAAACGTTACGAGCTTCCCTTGCGCGAATATTATGAAACTCTGACGCGTCTCATTTACGGTGCCCGCCGATAACATCACTCGATCGTTTGCCTTGATAGTGTTCGCATTTACGAGTCAATTATTGCGCTTTTACGCGGATAATAAATTGTATTTATTCTTTTCTTTTTGCTCCATCTTGCTGCTGTCCCTTTTTTTTCTTTCCTTTGCATCGCTTTGAATTTCTTTGCTTCAAAGGAGCGCGGTACTTACTGCGGAAGGTGTCCTGACTGACAGCGGCCTCCTGGGAGACCAAGTATTGTCTGGCCTTCTTTCCGCTGTAGTCGCGTACCTCTTGGTTCGCACCTGTAAATATCGTGTGAAAACAGAATGGAAGAGATAATCGTGAAAACCGTACGATTCTTATACGCATCGGTCAAGAGCATTTACTATAGAATGATTTGTTTTCCTAGGACTGCTATCGTAGCGATAGCTTTCTAACGCATAACGCATTTAATTCTTGTCCATTTATCGTCAACTTTTTTTTGTACCAAGTGCAGCAATCGTTTCGTTCACACACAAGCGCAAAGATGCATCGGTTACGTCAGCAGCGTCGCTTACGCTTAATTACATAAGTAATTAAAAAAAACTACACGACATATGTGTCAATAGAAAGCGTTAATCCGCGATTCTCAACAATAAGAACTCACCGTACACCTGAACCAACAGATTGAAGATATTCTCGTGACCGAACTGCATCGCGATGTGCAACGGCGTGTATCCCTGCAAGAGTCGAATTACGAGTCAAGCTACGATTAACCAGCAACATTTTCCACATAATCAGAATCACGTAACGAGGATCCAGTTTTTACTTATTTGCGAGAGAAAAACTCGTGCGCACGCAACGAACTACGGGAAAACGGCTCTTCCATTGATGCGTTATCGCGGCGCGGCTATTTTCTCGCCATCGAGAACGCGATGGGAGGATGACGATGGAGAAAAAATGAGGTAAAGTCAAGATGGAGGGGCGAAGGAACGCGGAGACAATGAGGAATTAATGGCGTCGTATTATGAATATCATTCGGAGCGTGCGAATTCGCGTTTCCGCGACGCAACAATATTATCTCCGTGCCGTGCCGCGTGCGTGCACGAACGAGGAGATTGAAACGCGATGCCGGGAAAACGAACCTTGCGTGCGACAGACAGATTGGCATACGCATGAACTTTCCGACTTTCATCCGGCTGTTCGGCGTGGATCTCGCCGCTGCTCTCTGCGGTTTCAACGAATTCACCGTTATCTTGCAACATTGCTCGATAATCGTTCGCAGAATACGTCTCCCTGTACGAGTTTTCCTTTGCGACGGGGCTGTTTTCGAAGATCAGGGTAGGACGCGACGGTTGTCTTCAATATCTTTAGTTCTCCATAAAAATAAAACGACGTTTCACCTTTAAATCTTTCCGAAAAGAATTTTTATCTTGGAAAAGTTGAAAAAAGTTTCGCACATTTGACTTAGCGAATTATTAGATAATTTAGTATAGACGTTAACAAGTAATCTAGAATCTTTTCGAATTTCTTCAAAGCCTAGGGGTAGTAGAAGGTTAGGTTTGAATATAAACGATCCAGTTTACCGACGTAGTATAGAAAAATATAGTTACCTGGTAGCATGCATAATTGAACCATTAGTGTATTTTCCACCTTCAAACCAACAATTCAGAAGATGACTAAAAAACTCGAGTGGTGAAATTACTACAGACACTGCGAATACCTACCAGGTTTCTTATCATGGTTGCTATGTTACTTCGTAACTTGGATCGCTATAAAAGAACGGTAAACACCAGCGATTAACCCCAACCTACCGCAATACGCATCTCATTATCATCGAACAGGGAATGAAAGGAAAGGTGGAACAAAAGCGACCATCGCGTCCGTCACAAGAATTATACCACTCGTTCCATGACAATGTAATCCCTCATCGTGCTCTAATAACATGTTCTTCCATGTCCCTGCTCTACGACAGTATCGCCATATCCCGATACACGCGCCACAGCCAATTACGATGCAAACGATACCGAATAAACGTCTTTCGCACCCTTGTGCGTCGCGACGCGACATAACGCGCGGAGAAAAGGTGCAACGGGAATAAAAGGAGTACGCGTATGCTACGTCCACAAGTATTCGGACACCTGGCGCAATTTTGCATGTTATATGCACAAAATGACAGTAACAACGAATACACTATAGAAAGTGCATCGATTTACTCGCGTGAAAATTAAAATTACTTAACAGCCACTTCCAAAAGTTAAGCTAATACGTATCGTGTAAGCGTTTTGTATAAACTGTATTATAAACTGCTGTTTAGTGTTAGCTGATATCCACTAATTGTATACGGTTGTCGCTGGGATAAGATCAAAGGAAAAAATCAGATTAAAGGGATTCATTCGAAACGTATCTGAAATATTTTCGCTAGACTGAAAACACCGGAACACTTACGGATGACAGTGTACGCGCGTGAAATGGCGCGTAGCGCGGAATCGATGGTACACGAAATTGTGTCGCGGTGGATGAAACATCGGAGGGACGTTATCTGGCAATTAGTATCGCGCGGAGGGCGGCAGGTGAAAGAGGGACCGCTTTTCCTCGGTCGCGCAGGAAACAGCTGCCACTTTTGATCCGCTTCTTCGCCTTTACAAAGATATTAACAATACTAGCTCGAAGATCGACGCGTAGCCGACTGGCCCGATCGCCATAACCCGTTTGACTAATGCGTGCCGGTATCGAGATAGCCGCACACGCACCCAATAACGCCTATAAATTAATAATTCAGTAGCTCGCCCTTAAGATTCCAATCTTTTGAATAATTTAGCAGGCGGACTGCGTGGCCCCGAACTGAGAAAGTACCTGCGAGGAAAATAGGAAGGTGGATGTACGTTGGAGGCAACTTTTCGTCTGACCAAAATCGCCCAGCATCTTAAAACTTGTTTTTATGCTATCTTCTTTAGTTAAAATGCCCTATCTACCTCGAAATTGAAGAAAGTTTTCCTTTTTTTTTTTTTGCGTTTCTCGATCATGTTTTACTCAACTGTGTTTTTCCGACATTAAAATGTATCGGGTTTATTCTAATGTTACGTCGAACATTCTCTTAAAATATTACAAATCTATTTCATTTGCTACTGTGAGAGCAAATGAATGAAATGTAAAAATTGGAGAATCGCAGCAGATCCCTATGGATATTGAAGTTAATCGACGATTTTGTATCGTCTCACTATCTTAATGATGGCTATATTGCAAAATCTAGTAACGGAGTCGTTGAGACGGAGTGATATATATGTGTAGTTGGATAAATCGAGTCATGAAAGAAAAATAAGTACAAGTAGTGTGATTGGTGCTGCAACGTTATTACGGCTAGAATCATGGACAGAAAATAACCGTGACACTTTCAGCTTTATAGTCTTATAGTTATTGGTACGCAACGATTATTATAAAAGACGGGTTTAATCACAATTTGGATAAAGGAAAACATGTCACGCGGACGAGGTTCAGGTTGAAAGAATTTCTCATCGGTGGAAGAAAGATCGATCGCGTCAGTCGTGGCGGGGATAAAAATTGCGCGACCTTGAAATATCGTATGCAAAGTGCAAACTCGCGACGGTGTCTCGGTGAACCGGTACTCACGAAAGCGAGCTACGAGCACGTACCGGCCGTTCACGATATACGCTTCGATAAGTGCGACAAATTGCGCGTAATTGTGTGCGTGCACCGGTCATTATCCGGTGGAAGTGAAAACGCGGACGATCCGCAAGAGTTGCGTAGACGATGCAACGGATCTGTGTACGCACAGCCTCTCTCATAACTTCGAAACAAGATTTAAATTGTCATCGTCCAATTTCACGTCGTTTAAATTTCCAAGATTTTCCACTAAAATAGAGCTGCGACTAATATCCAGCAACGATTTCAGACTATTTGAAAAACCCGTATAAACCACTCTGCGCCCATACAGAGTCAGCAGTTAAAATAAACTGCGAAAACTTCGTTCGAACCATTCGATAAAGCGAACACCAGTTGCAACGTCGACAACGCGAGGAGCGATGTTTTCAAGTTACAAGCTGAACGAGACGACTAAAAAATTGAATCGACTCCCGAACGCGCCACCATAAACAGCCTCCCTGTATATACACTATATCTCTCTCAATATCGCATTCCGCAATAAACGCAGTGACAAATGCGTCGAAACCGCGATCATAGGCGAGCGCCGTTTTCGAGGCGAGAGCTGCAACCCTCGGGGGTGCAGAGGTTTTCGAAAGGGGTCGAAGCCGGCTGGACGAGAGAGAAAAAGAGAGAGGCAGAGAGTTATTCGGTGGGCGCCGGCTCTAATTTATTTCACTTTAAAGTCCCCGCGTATAGGTGGGCGAAAGGCAGCGCGTTACAACGACGCCAGGAATAGAAAATGGCACGTATGGGGTAACTCGTTGGAGTCACCCTTTTTCCCCGACTCCAATAGCGTGCGACACGTGTGTCCTCGCGACAAGTGGCACGACACCCTCTGCCTTCACGCATGCTCACTCTCTCACCCTTTTCTATTTCGTTCATTCTCGTATACGCGCACCGTGGCTCACCCTTCTCCTCTTTATACTTTCGACGATATTTTAAAGTAGCATTGTCCCGACACGCGGAGTCACCGAGCCTCGAGACAATATCGCGTCGTCACCAGGCCCGTTTTCTCCCCCACGATCTCCACCTTCGCTTTCCAACCCTCTCGTCTTGTCTCGGTTACTCCAAAAGATTTCTTTTCGCGTTCCTGGACTCGTGTGTCTGCGCGTCCTCTTGCGCTAGGCAGACTGTCGCCGTCCTTCTTCAGCGACAATCTTCGGGAACGGGACAGCTGCCGGCCACCAATATCACGCACGCGTATATCACCGTTGAGGATTTTCAATTTTAATATTTTCCTACATCGAGCCGCCTTTACGAGCAGCTAAATCATAACGGCCCGCCCTTGACGGCCGAGATTCCGACATTTTGTATTTCGACACCCTCGAATATTGGTTCCTATAACGCGGATCCCACCTTTTTTCTTCGCCTTTCTGTTCTCGCCGGCTGGTAGTCTCTCAGGTAGCCCCATTCTCCAGTCCTCGACTTCTTGGCTTTCCTGAGTTAATTTGTAGAGAAAATGTTACACGGTCGCAAACATCGACGGATGATTTTTTAAAGATCCCTTCACGGACTTCAGACGGTAGTGCCTGAGTTAACACGATTGCGGTGTAGAGCTGGATAAATCGGCAATCGATGCAACAATGCTTTTTCAATTGGAAGGTTTTCATACTTTTATTAATAAAATTCGCTATAGATTTACTACTAAATAATCCCGAGACCACGAGGTTCATCAATAACACTCGAAGAAGTATATGCATTTTTATCTAGTGTTCAAGATTACTAAAAATAGAAAAAAGATTCGCGTGCATTTGGATGATCAAGCCTAGTCGCTCACGACGACATTCATCATTAAGATTTCTCTGCGTCAGCTTTTATTAACTAAAGTAGTATACTCCTCTATATGATCGTCGATCTCGGGGTTCTACAGGATGCGTTCGAAATGGGTCACCCGGTGTACGCGACAGATTCCGCCGGTGTCTCGAAGGTCTACCAGTGGGATCGCCATTGTCGTTGTCTGTCGTACGCCTGCAAGGATGCAGGCGCCACACGGGCGGCTTACGGTCCCCGTGGGGAACGGGCACCGTTTTTTGCGGGGATTAAATGCGAGCCGATGCCGCGATAAGCCGTAGAAAACTGCGCTGGAAGCGGTACCGGTGACAGATTACGCTCGTGACTCCGATCCGCCGTGCGCCACGTAAGATCGCCGGTAACGTCTAACGTTCGACGTTCGGTCAATCGCGAGAAGAAATGTCTCCACGAATTTCGCCACCAGATAAGATACTGTGCGAAAAAACGATCAGTCGAGGAAGGAATTAAATTGGTCGTTACAACGAGTTTGATCTATGAAAAAATTTCTGTGTTCTTTGATGCAGGAAGGTTTGAAGTTACTTTTTGCAGAGATTTGGAACGAATTGATATATGCAAATGTCAGTCTTTTGATCTTTGAATTATTAATTGCAATACGAAGTCATTGGAACATAAATCTAAGAAACGTAGGATTACTTCAGAGTTTAGACGATGAGTGTTTAAGTCTCCAAACAGAGAAGTTTAGGTGTCTTTGTTTCGAATAGACACCTTCGAAGTTTATTAAAATTTAACTTCATTTACTTTCATCTCAACCAAAGTTCCTCGTAGCAATCACTCTGCTCCAATCTCTCTAAGAGAAATAGAAAATTCTTGTTACACTAGAACGACGAAGAAGCACAGTTGCTTTGATTCGAAACAGTTAGAGCAGAAGATGGGTAGGATATTACACAGCGCGAAATCGCGACGAGAAGGATACGCGACTTAAGAGTGCAGGGAGGCTGCCGGAGAGACTCGTCGTCGGTTCCCCACGGTTTTCCCTCTTTTTCATTTGCCAGAGCATTAAGCGGGCGAGGCGGCCGCTGGGATAAGCCGCAGAAAACTACGGCGAGAGTGGTGGCTGTGACAGATTACGCCGTGCGACACGATTCACCGTCTGCCGCTAAAGCCGCTGCTGGAAGGAAAAAAGAGCTAGCCGGATAGAGAATGGATCCATTCCGGAGTGGATTAGCCTGGGCCGACGTTGTTGGTACCTACACGAATACACGCGTATTTATTAAATCGAGCACTAATCCTTGAAAACAGAGATTCTGGCGTACTTCGACGGACACGGCTGGTGTTTTAAAAGAATCGAACCTACTTTCCAAGGATTCTCCCTGTTTCTCCCGTTCTCGCTATTGAGAGGTCCGCAGGAAAACTGATACAGGTTACAAAATCTTTGATTTCTTTCAAATTCTGTTACAAAAGTCTATATCGTCTCCAGCATTATTCTATCCGTGCTATCAATTATCCGTACGAGACTATCTGTGGACTTAAAATAATTTCTTTAATTTGCAAGCTCTAAGGAATTCTGTAAAATTTCGAAACGAGAAACACGGGTCTCGATGACGGGAAAATAAACGAGCGTATCAAGTAACGAGCAGGCGGATACGCGAACGTGCTACGGAACTTCGAAAGATTCATTGTCGAACGAATATGATCGCGATTAGATGCGATCTGCAACCATT
Source organism: Bombus vancouverensis nearcticus (assembly GCF_051014615.1). Taxonomy (NCBI): domain Eukaryota; kingdom Metazoa; phylum Arthropoda; class Insecta; order Hymenoptera; family Apidae; genus Bombus; species Bombus vancouverensis. The sequence goes on along the minus strand of NC_134911.1, from coordinate 16,033,062 downwards.
ACGCCGCTAATCGGCTTAATTGAGGCTCTTCGTGAAGAGGGAGGGGAGAGAGGGAACGGGAAGAACCTTGTGCAGCACGTAACCGTTTCCTTGCGATAAACCTGTAAAATATTCTAGCCGATCTAAAGGCTTCCATTACCTCTAAATTGAATTTCGATGAATTTCATTACATCTTTTTCGCTGTACATAGTTGTTACATATTTCTATCTTCATCGGTCTGTTTAACTAGAACGTGTGCGGTAGTTCAGCGGTGTTTGTCGCGAGCCGCTAACGAGCAACCTTCTCTCCTCTTTCTCGTTCTTTCTCTCGTTTTCTCCGTGGGTTCGTCTCTTTTCTGCCCTCCTTCTTTGCCCCGCGAAGGGCGCTCCACCTTATATAAGTCTTATAAAGAGCAAAGCGGCGGACCACACACATCCGATCCTATCTGCAGTCTTCTCTCTGTGCGCTGCGCCTACCTTTCCCTCTCTTTCCTTCCTTTCTGCCACGGGGACAAACTCTGCGCCTTTCTGCCGGCACGAAGAGACACGCGGCGCTCGCAACCCGCTTAAATGCGCGTCCTACGCTCCTTTCGCACGCCGGCCACTTACAGATCACGGTAGATTCCAGAGCGATATTCTGCTCGCGATTTATTCTCAGCCAGCCTTGTCTCGCTTTTCTCTTTATCGATCTCGTTCTTTTTACCTCCCCGTTCGTCGTTATTATTTGCGCCACGCGCTGCTCGAGACACTCGCGGCAGGTGGTGAGAGACGTGGATGGATTTAGATTGCGGAAGGTTATGGAGAAAGTTTATTACTTTTCCTTTGACGTTTTCCATCGTCCACTGATCCTTGTTACGTGTCTTAGCGATTAGATTTTGGTATGTGGAATGTTCGCAACGAATTAAAATCGAAAAGTCGATAGTAAGACTTACCCCGTTCTGTGGATCGCAGATTGGCAGAGTATCCGGAAATAGAAGAAGACAAGATTAGAAGCGATCATCAAAGGTGCAGATGCGATAACACTTAAAATATTTGCTGAGTTGTAGGTATATAACTATCGAATAGCATTCTATAGATCGTAAGTTTATTCGCGATGACACCGTATGATACTAAAAAATCCATACCGACTCCTTATACGCCCACCTTTGCATAATATACCTTAAAAAAAGATATACTGCCGGGGAGCCTTTATGATCTGATCTAAGCATCTGACGCGATGAAACGGGCGAGAAGGACATTGTACGAATTTTAAATGAACTCTGAAGCTTAGAGATGAACCGCATTAGGGACAAAATTTATATCAAACCTTTGCGTCATTTATTTCAACAGAAACGTCAAATCTAAGACACCCATCAGAATTTTTATATAGAATTTTTCTTCGCTTAGAGAATTAACCGAACTCACCGAAGTCTCATTGACACTTTTGATATAATCCTTGTAGGTACCCGCGATCAGCTTCACGATGTTCTCGTCGCCGTGTTTGGCCGCCCAGTGCAACGCCGTCTGCAACATCATCAACAACATGAGATAATAGATCGTACAATCTACTCATATTGCGAAATAAAATAACTCTGCGCACGGATTACACTTGCAGAGAAACGAGACAAAACGATTAGGAAAAGGAGAGACAGCGGAGAAGGAGGATGAACGTAAAATGGGGTGAACGTAAAAATACGCCAACGACGGAAATTTACGGGCCACGTCGCGAATATTTCGGAAAAATCGCGACGGTGGCCCGGTTGTAGACACGACGCGACCAGCTGTAGCGTATTTTCAGCCCGCGGGGCCCCGGTGAAATATTCGCGAATTAAGCAACGGCTCCCGGCCACGTCGACCGGAACGAGCTGGATGAATGGCGACGTCGGACAGCACTCGAGAGTAGAATGAGGTGGAGCACTTCGAGGGCAGTCGATCACCGGGCGCGAGCTCACGAGAGAGGGAAGGACACGGTGCGACGAAACTCGACTCACGAAGACCCGAACATCTCTAGAATCGTCGTCCGGGCTCGAATTACTCCGCGTGGATGTCGGGGCGAAAAAATTCTCCACCGGAACTGGCACGGACCGCTGGATTCTTGGCTGCGATTCAGATCGACGATATGGCTCGGTGGAAAATTTAAAGGACGTCAATCGATGGATCTTTTACATCTGACCGCTCTTGCACAATAATTTACCGTTATTTGTCATTTCCTTGCGAATAAAACGAACTTGTAGAACTAACTCGTTTATTTCTTGAGAATTGAGTATCAACCGTGTACTTATGTAATAAAATTATGATATCGTCGACAAGTGGAGTCGATCAGTTTGACTTGTGAGAGGCTCGCTCATTTACAAACCGTAGCATATGTGAAATGAGACGAAGAGATGGTGAACCGCGAAGCGATCAGCGACATTGTCTTTCAATTAACCAGAAAGAGGATCATCCCGTATGAACGGTCAGAGAATTTACAGGGATGGAATTCAGGGCCGAAACAAGAAGTCGAGGGAACGTTTTTCGCAAATTTTGTTTAAATCGTCCGTTTACGCTATGAGTGACACGCTGGACAAAAAGCGAGAGAGTTAGAAATAACCCGCGAGTAAAATGTAAAGAGCGCGTTTTTAAATCCAAAACAGCACGCGTCTACGAGCGGTTGAAGCGAACGCGGTCTCGTTTAAGCGTTGAGTTATATCCGGGCTGGCTTGCTTTGACATCGAGCCGTTCAAATGCCCGGCTATTTCCATATAGCGGGTTATTCCGACCAGCGGATTATTTCGAGCATATACGTTATTATTCTTTGCAAGTTAGCCGTGACGGCTCGTAAATTTAATGGCCGCGGGCAGGTCTCGCAAAAACGCGCAGACACGCGCGCGCCATTCGTCCGACCGCGCTTAAATGTCGCTGTCGCGTGGTACCTCGCGGTATCACGACGATCGCATGGCCCTGTCGATGGTCACTAAGCATTTAGCGTTTCCGTAAAACGTGTACGGGAGATAACAAAGTTATTTCACAAATAATTAGACTGCAGTGTTTCCAACGATTTTCACATAAAAAATATCCGTATAATCGATGACGCCATTCGCCTTTAAAAAAAATTGATCACGAATGAAAACGCGAAGGCTTTGAAAGCACCTCCTGCAGATATCACGGATTGACCAGTGATATAGTACTGATTCTGAGTAGTGCATTACTAGATTCTGGTGCTTGTACTACTGAGAGCTTAGTACTGATCAATAGTCAGTAATGAATTACAGCTGGTGAATTACTGAGATTAGTTAGTGCTGGAATTAATAGTCGGTCCAAATAGTTATTGGAGAAATACTCACAATCGGTGGTATTGTGCGCTTCTTCGGAATTATATTTTTTAACAGATTCCAGCAGTTTTTTTCTGTAAGGGATATAATAAATTTGAAATAAAGGGAGGAAGAGAAGAAGCAAAAAGGAAAAATGAAGGAAAAAGAGAAAAAGAAACAAGATGTCCGTTGGCAAAACAACCAGGAAGAACCAGGATTATTCCGCACGGTCCAGCGTAGGGTGGCTGGTTCGCTAAGAGAGAAATATACGATCCGCGTCGGGGATATAAGCAAGCGTTCGCGGTGCTCCCAGGGACATGTATTTTAATTCCGTCAAGTCCGCGTCCCGGGGGTAGATTAAAAATAGTGTCCGGGTCTCCAGATTCGCACGCTGCCGTCATAGAAAGCCGGACGTCCACCTGATCCACACGGAGAGAGCCACTACCGCGGCTGGACCGTCTGCACCGCTACCAGAGACAACTTGCAGGCCACCTCATTAGCGGCGGAAAAACTCATCCTAACGAGGCTACGTACCTAATGACGAGAACCACGCGCGCGCTCTTTCGTGTATGCCTATTTACCCGATGTGGCTGTGTGTGTGGTTTTACGTGGCCACCGTTGCGCTGCCACGACCAACGTCACCCTATGCTCTACGTCTGTTCGTGAAAGCGTGTGGGTGACCGCGTCGTCCGTGCAGCCACGTGTGGGGTGCACCTTGTGCGCCCACTAGCTCTATATGCGCTGACTGCACGGCAAATTAACGAGCAACGCACCGAGAGGATATACGACCTCCTGCTTGATATTAGAGGCACGTGGCGCCAATACCGTTGCTCAGCCAGCGACCGCGAGGACCAAGAACTCCCTGATCGAAATCGAAATCGTAGCAGCACGATAAACGCGGCTGCTCAGTATGGTGGATATCGAAGAGCAATCTTCGCTTTGGTTCGTTAAATCGTGAATTGATTTGGGAAGGATACCACTGTGTAATTTAAATGATCTCGAAGTATTCAAGTTCAAGGAGGAGGGAAGCGAACCTGCTTTGTTAATTCGCTGTTGTTATTTTTACGAGTTATTGAATCTTGTTATCGAAATGTATAAGGTATTTGTACCTTGTACTCGCAGTGAGAGGAAAATACTAAGAGTTTTCTAAAATTATGCTTTCACCGATATACTGTCAAATGCAATTCCGTGGATCAGTCACCGGTATAAATAAAACGAAGATAAGAATTATTAACACTTCGTAATAGTTATCTCCTCTGTTCTCTTTCACTGAATATCGTATAACCAAGTAACGACAGGAAAACCAAAATATCGGCATCCCCTTAACGTAACAAACTCAACCACCCTGTGAACAACGCACGACATCGCCTACAGCGACAGAGATTCGAGGAAGACGGCACAATGAATCTCGTTTACACAGAGTATAAAGGAGCGTGTGGAGTGCTAATCAAGATTAGGATCGCAAACCAGACGACAGACGAGCGTGATCAGCGGTGGAGAAGCGAGAACGCGAGGACCAGCGGCGAACACGGTACCGCCTAATACGGTCCGGCGCGAAAGATGCAAGAATCCGGGAGAAATTACACGGCCGGGGAAACAAAATGAATTTTTACGGTAGCCCCGCAGCTCTCGGCCGTGAGAGAGGGGCCATCAGCGCGCGTTTCTCTACGAGCGCGTATATACCGCGTCGGCCGTCTACTTGCAGCCTGCTAACGAAGTTTTATGAAGCGCGATAGCGCCATACCTACGCCGTCTCGTGGACTTTGGCGCTCCTTAATTTGTGAATGCTACGCGCACACACTGTGTCGGCTGCCGCGAAAGAATGGTATGTCGGCCGACAACGTGATATATCTTCGGTCCTCTGCCCTGGACCTTCGTTGACCACCGCGCGCCATACCTATATACACGGTAGCCGTCGTCTTCGCGCTCTTTACCGGCGATTCCTGACTTGGAAATCCCTTGGCCGGCTGCCTTCGTCATGCGTGAGAACGTTCACCGTCGATCCTGACCCTCTCTTCTAGGTCTGGCAAGCGATTTGCGCTCCCCTTTGTTCCATCATCTTCCGCCAGCTCGTGCCACGTTTTTGCCTTATGTAGCTTTGTTTGCCGGATTAATGACGGGATTAATGCGTTGTTAATTGTAGGGGACGTTTCGTATGTCGTTTCGGTAGACTGAGCGTTTAGGGTCAGTTGTTAGAGATGGGAATAGTCTTCAGATTGAATCACGATCATGGGAGAAGCTCGTCAATGGCCATTAGTGATAGATCGATTTTGAACATAGTATACAGTAGTTAATATCAAGTGAATTTGAACTTGTGCATCTGACACGTGATACCAGCCAGCATCTTGACCCCTCTGATCTTTGCGAAAGCATTCTGATCGGACGTTCGATTCGCAAGAGTCCAAACACCGTCTCGACGAATAGTTCCGGACATCCTTTGTCGATATCATAATCAAATCTCCGTCTGGATTAATTAGTACATCCCGGCGGTTTCCGCTGGCTGACCGGTTGCACCGGTAGCGGCACGACAGAGTCGCCGGTTTTCGTGGGTCCCTGGTGTACCCACGGTCGATGTGTGTACACCACATGTGCACGAAAACTATGTAGCCGTGGGTATATAGTTGTCTCCTCGTGGGTACTGATTAAGCTAACCGGAGACTGCGGACGCTCGAAGGCACGGCGAGCGGCACGGAGAAGGCCTGTGCAGCAGCAGCAGCAGCAGCAGCAGCAGCAACAACGGCAGCCAGCTACCGCGGGCTCTGATGTATGCGAGCGATACAGATATCTCCGGGAAGGAATTTGCGTTGAATTAGCGTATAATCGGCGGGCCGATCTGCTCATACGGAATCCCGCGGCCCCGCTTACACGTGTCCCGAGAGCTGTATTCTCTGCGCGAACACAATATTTAGTGGCCGTCTCCTCAGCGTGGCCCTTTCCTCCCTTTTGCTCCCGTGGGACTCTGTCGCTGCCTGGTATGCGGACTCTCCTTAAAATCCGCGCCCGATCCCGGCCCAAATTTTTGCCTCCGTCGCGCCTCGTTCCCGCGACCTTCTCCAAGTCCGGCTACGTCAATTCGTGGCGCGTTGATTAAACCGCTACAATCGCCGCGATCGAAGACTTCCATATCAAGATGATACTCGGAAGCCCAAATTCTTCGCTCGCGACAGTCGAATGCGAGACTTCGCAACAGGCAAAAGATGTCGCAATTATAAGAAAAAAGGCGTTTTCGTTTGTGGTTTCTGAACATTTGTGTAATTAGATTGGAAAAAAAATATCTCCATCCAAATGTATTCATCAAAGATACATCTATAATATTTGTTCATAGATAATTTTATTGCGCTTCGTGTAAGATCACCAGGATCCATACGAAGTTGCCGAGAGAACAGTTCGACGACATAAATCTCGTTCACAAAAAGAATTATGAAAATGCAAAAATATCTGCATATCTGAAGCAACATCGCTTAGGACAACCGTTTCTGCGAACATCTTCGACTCCCTTCCAAGATCTTTTAGAGAAATATCGGCCACGTATCAGGATACATAACGCATATAGTAGATCGCGAACGATCAAGATACAAATTGACGAAGTAGAAGAGGGATCTGAGCTGCGGTTTAACAGGCTTTGCCGCGAATAATCGGCTCGCAGAGATGTCTTTGTTTCCCCGGAATCGGGCAGGGTAAACAGATTCCGGCGAAGCGAGGACGGTTCTTAACTGCGGCGTTCATCTCGACATCGAGATTCGAGCGGGGGCAGGAAGCCGGTTCGGCGACCGAACCTCTCCTCGAACTCGTGGCCGCTCGCGGTGGGTCGTCCCGATCCTGGCGGCGATTCGATCTCTCGAAAGTCGATTCCGGGAAATCGAGGGAGACGTCGGGCGCGTGTCTTCCGATGGGAAGGTGGAGGAAGGAACGGAGTCGCCGGCGGATAAGGAAGGAAGAAAGAAGGAAAGGAGAGGAGAGGTAACGAGCCTCCGGTCACGTGTACGGCGTCGGGCGTCGAGATGTCAGATCTATCGGCGCGTGCTCGATGGCGCGTGTCCTCGCCTGTTGATCAGCCTCGTTGCGTCTATGCCCGCCGTGTATCGGCTAGAGCTTCGATCGGATCTATTAGTCACGAATTCCCCTTTCTACGACGGAACTCGCCGCATTGACGCCAGTGTCGAAGCTGTCTGAATCGACTGATCGCGGATGAGAAGCGCGGACAATACACAGAACTATTCCTATACCTCGACAACAGGGTTGTATGATACCATAGGCTGAGATAGTGTCAACAGGCTATTTAATTGTTAAAAGAGATTCGTTGTATTTTTTAGGCGATTAAGACGTGTCGTAGCAAAGAGTAAAGTTAATTTAGTTAACTGTAGCGAAAGAAATTAAAAAATAATGCGATATAAGGAATATTGTAATTAATTTTTTTACTAGTCTAAGGATCACGAGCATAAAATAACTGGATCGTATAAGCCGTAAGCGAAAGGAGTACCGACACGATTAATTGGCGCTGTATATTTGGCGAGATTGAAGAAAAACGGACTGGGGGACGATATTTCTTCCTCGCACCGAGGTGCTCGTTACACGGCCGAGTACGGGTGTTGTTGCGTCGCGGTCCTCTCGTGGCTGTTGTTCGCTCGGTGAATGCGGGGGAAACGTCCGGGTAAGAGTGTTTTATTTCCTGCAATTGCGTCAAGGAGGTGTGTTGCCGGCAGTCCCGTAAAAAAAAGAACAAACGCCGCGTGGCGTGCCACTAGGAACTTTCGCGGCCCGCGCCAAGGATATACAGGATGCAGGAGGTGTCATTAGCATAGCGCGGAAGAGCCGTGCTTTATGATTTATTCGGCCCCTTCTTGTTAGACCGTTCTTTTCACTCGTAATTCCAGCTGCACGCCAAGTAAACACGACCCAGGCCACAATCCGTAGCTATGTAGATTCATGGAGCAGATGCAGAAAAAAGGAAATTCACTTTTGTCCGTTCATATATCTGAGAAATCTCTGCATTTCGCTCGTATCTGGATATATTCTGACGAGCTAAGGTGATATTTAACGCCGTTTAGCTCTAGGTGTTTACGCTGCTGTCCGATTCAATCGATCTCTTGCATGCATACGAATGATTAATAACTCTGAAACTAATATTCGTTATCAAAAGCGTTCGCAATGGCAGCGATCTCGGCTTCGGTTCAAACGACGAACAATAGGAGGCAATGTAACCAGTCTGAATGCGTTGTAGACAAATATAGTTTAAGATACATACATTTTTACGAAGATCGAATAACGTTCATCTATTATGACCGATATAGCTATTGTATTGTAACCAATAAAAGAAATCGTATACAAAGATTATCAAGGAATTTCTTACATGTATATCAGTAGATATTCATGAAAATGATCATACATCATTCCTTATGACTTGGTTACCAATTAAAAGATATTAGAACAATCTGTAGCAACGATTCGAACGTAACTAGATACATGTTTTGAAATGTTTTCAACAACATCCGCAACAGCTCCTGGCAAACCGTTCACCTCGGACCGAAGGAACGATACGCACTGATTGCTGAAAATGGGACACTCGATTGTTCAACAGCTCCCGCTGGCCACTCCGGACCGATACCAGCGTTCTCTTTTACATCGCGATCACAATGTTATCCAGCGCCATCGAGCCTGCAATTTCAATCCGTCGGCGCGATTGAAACACTGCTTCCTAGATCAAGGAAATAATAAGAACCGTACAACGCCGGATCGTGCAAACGAGGTGTAACCGAAATCACTTGAGGCATCCGCTCAAACGAGCTGTGACTGCACTACGAGATTTTTATCCCGCTCCCGACTCTTTAATTCCCCCATCGATCGCCGGTCGAGATAGCGCGATACTGCTTCTTGCTATTATTCTCGCTATAATATTCAATCCTAAGAACAACGCACTTAGCCTAGTTTGGATGATTTATCCATCGATCCTGACGTACGAATTTCGCTTTATTTTAACGATTATGCTGGAAGCATCAACGTTTTAAAGAATGAAAAAGAATTGCCAAAATATCCAAGTTCATTTTGTAATTTCTCAGTATTGTTCGCAGTCCTCCCAAGGAATAAACGATCATCTTCTGAAAATTCGGGAAGGGAAAGTTATATCATTCTGAAAAATATCAGAAAAAGCTGTCGAGTAAGTCTTAACTAATTGGTAGAGGAAACTGACTCGACCATCGACCAAAAAAAGCTATCAACATCCGTTACGCAATTAAGCAAGCGTATAAGGAGAAGCACAATTGCAGGTAGAAATCGTTGCTTGGCAGTGTCCTCGGTGTGTCGCAGGTGGCTTCTTTGAGCCGCGACGCGACAAGGTATCGCCATCAGCCACGTCCATTAACTTGAAAACGTTGACTCGCTTCGACGAGCATCGACCGGCAACGATTTCGCCAAATGGATGACTAGAGAGCAAATATGGAAATTGTAGAGTGTCTTACACGTGCAACCGTGGGAGACCGGAAGTCGAGGATCGGTACTGTTTGTCGCAGGAAGATGCTCACTGTTCTGGATACTGGCTGACCTATTTGCGGTGTCAGGAACAACCTGTTTCTAGGCCTTCGCCATCTACTATATTCCTAACTGATCGAGCCGATAAATATTAAGGATGCAAGTAACGATCTATTGAAATGTGACATCCATTTCGAATCACCTCGCCTATATGAGGTAGGAGGAGAATAGCAGGTTTAAAATTCAGAAATTCTTTCGCAATTTTTAAACCAGAGCTATAAAATTAAATCCAAACATATATTACGATTCCACTAAACGAAAACATAGGTAACTAACCATTAGCCTTAACACTGACATTAAAAACCATCGACTACACCAGGGTATGTTGTTAATCTCCAATCGAGTTCCACAGGAAATAGAGCCTGATAGTCTGGCAACGAGCCGAGATTCTTCTAGGACGAGTATCGATATCCGCAGCGAATCCTGGTGTCTAGTGGTTTGCTGGATAACGTGGCGCGTACCTGGCGGAGGTACGATCGCCGCGTACGTCCTCTTCGAGCGGAGTTTAAACGATTAACGCGAGCGGTTTGCCGCGAATAATCGATGTCCCCGATGTCCTCGGGCGTACGGCAAAGTTCTCGGATCCAGCGCGGTATTTCACAGGGGATTACGCGGCTTACGTTTTCGTTCGATCGGCCACCGCTCCACCTCTTTCGCTGTCAGGAATTATCGGCCGCGTGCTGATTATATTTCCCTTCAGTCCCATCGTTTCCCTTCGTTTCCCTCGTTAATTCCCTCGGTAGAGAAATTCTTTTTCTTCCACTGTTTTGTGTTCCGTTTTGTGTAAACGTACGACGTCGTTGTTATCGCGTCGAAGTTCAGTGAATCTATTTTTGATCGGTTTTTTTATCAGGTTTGGGAAATATAGTTGGGTTTTTTCAAACGAATCGCTTTGTACTTTCATCGACCACGCGTCTGCTGGATGACAGATAACCGGCCGCGATCAGATCGAATATCAAACGACGCGATAGCAGTGGAAATCCTCGATACAGAGTGCTGCACTTGAAAGCGAACCAGTCTCTCTTTAGAATTGTTCTCGATTAGCAAGCTTTCGATAAACGAAGTTGAAATCATCGTATAGGTATAGATATATCTTCGTGATAGTATTGCCACATTCATGACGGAAGATGCATTAACGATAAGTCGGTGTAAGAGAAATTATTATCGCGCAATTGAACGATATTTATGAACGTACTTGACAACTTCTTTAAGAATAGCGATCGTTGGTCGTTTGTCCATAAAGTGGTGAAACAACACCAACATTTAAAAACCAGCTTGAACCTCGAGAACACTGATCGTAGTTGTCTAATTTTGGCCCGATTCTCCATCGCGTCGAAACGTTTCCTTTAAAGCATCTTCGCTCGTGTTGTCACCAACAGGAATCGTCGACGCTAAGAAAGACGCATCGCGCGACGATCAATCGTCCTTCACGAATTCCTCAGCCGATGCCAAGTAAGGTGGTACGTTATTAATCAAACTCGGAACAACGAAGATGGCGATTTATTCGAAACGTGTAGATTTGGCGAAAATACTTGTTCACGAACGATTGCCAAGCTTGAAAAAGCTGTTGGCTACGGTACTTGAAGAGGAGGTCAACGATCGAGGAAAATCGAACGTTGCTCGATCGCAGATGCGGAATTTCTCTAGCGTCTCGACGAGAGTTTCACGAGGTTGTGGTGCAAGGGTAAGCCGCTTTGCGAACGAGCGGAATCGCGCACAGACGAAGGAGGAAGGGAGTAAGCGATTAGGTAAACCCAGGATTAGTTGGACGGCTGGTGCTCCCTTCGTTTCGGATCGGGTCCTGCCTCCACCTCCGCGACACCACACCTCCTATTGGCCTAGGAGAGTGAGTTCGATTGCCGCCACTAATAATGCTACCCCCGATTTACATGATTGGATTGGCGTGGCGAAACTGAAACTGCCGCCTGCCACCGGCGTCCTATCCTTGTATCGGCATGCAAATGCTGGAAATTAGCTGGATCCTGGACAGAGGATCGAACGACGCGTAGACCTCGTAGAAGAACCGAATTATGCCTGGTGTTCGCCCGGGTCAAATGATCTACGACGTCGTTTTCCGTGGAATCGGTAATTTGCCATGTTCGTAAAATGGATATTGAATATGCGATTCGTGACAAGCAGACAAATCAGGGGAGCGATCGGGTTTCGTTTAAGAAGTGGATCGAGGTCGTAGTAGTAAATGGGATGAACAAGTCATTTTTTATGGACTCGACGTAAATACGATCCATTAACATCGTGAAACGGACTTATGGAAATTTTCAATGTTTGCAACATTAGCACTCTATCAGCAGAATGATCAATTATTAATTTAAGTATTCAACTAGAAACCTATGCTTCATTCGCGTAAAGTACGATCGGCTCTCTTAGACATATGTTACACTATCCTGACCATGCATCATCCCTGTGAGCAAGCTCCTCCGGCCATCACTTGACGGGCCGATAAAAATGATTTCGCGTGTCCACGGATTCTCGTGCAAAAGCCAGGCCTTTGTTTCGTTCCCGGTGCTCGTATATATTTCTATTTCCCAGTACGCGGCGTGGTCGATGATCTAGAGGCGACGCGATCCCGGAAAAATACACCGGGAGATCCAGCGCGTCGGAATGATATTGAATCGTTCCCTCGTGTCGGACGTCGGGCCAACCACCAATATATTTCATAGACGGATACAACAAAAGGACACGGTTTCCTCGGAGAGGCTTCTCGGAGAGATTAGTATGCTCGTATCTGCATGCCGCAAGATCGTATCTTCCGCGAGCGCGGTCCTTTGTGGGTTTTTGTTTGCGTTGCGTACGTATTTATGTGAGCGTCCTCATCCTCTTTCTTTCCTCCTCCGCCGCCACCATCGCTGTCGTAGCTCTTCCCGTAGTTCTTCTTCTTCTTGTCCTTCTTCTTCATCTTTCTTCGCTGTTCCTTCGTGCCATAACCGCGAGGACGCGTCCCTCCTCAGGAACGCTTCGAATGATTTGCTTTGTCTTCTTCTCGATTTCTCAGACTGATAAAAAGACGCTTCATTGGAAAATAAGCGTATGTGCAAATACGAGTTGGAAAGTAGCGAAGTATTAAGGGAATCTTACTGCGATGAAAAATTATAGCCTGAAAATTGGAATTCCAATGCAAAGTCCTAAAAATGGTTGAGAAGTAATTTCAGCGAAGTCGAGCGAAGTAATTCGTTTTATACGGTTGGTGGTGCGATCATAGATCAAGAGACATCGCGGCACAAATTTTAATTGAAAACCGTCCAACGCTGGCAATTAGAAGAAGCCGGCGGCGCCGCAAACGGTGGAATTTAGGGGCAGCAACGGTGCCCGGACATCCGTCGCCTTGGCGCAGCCCTAATCTCTCCTGTGTACCAATTACCTCGTCCATTTTGGCTGCAGTTCATGCAAATTGGATTTCGGTTGCAGAAGGCAGAGAGGAAGAGGGCCCTTACTCGACCACGGAGACAGGGCTTTGTCGTCGTTCAAGCGAACCGTGAGGATAAATGTCGCGCGCGCCCGGAAACAGACCCCTTCAGCCCAAGGATGGTCCAACGATCCCAAAAGATAACGATCAAGCACAATCGGTGTGCACAGTTTTCAGGGAAAGTTAAACCGACGATCGTGCAACGATCCCTCTTGCAGCAGGAACGAAGATCGGTATCCATGTCACTGAAGAGGCAATCTACGACAATGAGGCCGATTCTCGACAATCGGAACCATTTTTCCTGACCAGTCAGCGATCTATAACCATAGAACCATAAGGAAGACCACCGAAAGAAAGGTAAAATGGCTAGATCGCAACCAAAGAAAGATAAACGTTTCATCGATTGTTTGAAAATCGAAAGCAGAACGATTACAAGATACCGGTCTAATCCAACCGAGGGTACTCGACTCGTACCAGTTTCCTTTTGGATCGATCAAACTTTCCTCCGTGGGTAAGTAAACCGTGTACGTGTTGGTGAATTCGTCCATGGACGAAAGAGAAACGCGTCTAAGTTTTATAATACCTAATCTGGTTGGGAGATGGAAATATCTTTTTCTTTTTTTCGAATGACGACCAAGAGAAATTCCCGACCTTCCAGGTGGACAAACGGAGGAACAAAAGGAAAGAACGTGGCTCGACATTTAGGAGAGTCCAAGGGTGATCGTGGTGCATGGTAATGCGGGTTGCCGCGCTCACCATGGGAAACGTCGATGATCGTTCGTCTTGCTGGGAAAGGAAAAGAACCATTATGTAAAGATGAACTTTTTGTGGCAATCTTTGCGTCAATTAAATTACCGCGATGCGTCCGGGCCCTGAGGTTCGATCGAGCCTACGCGCGGTAAAGTGCATCGTGCGAGTGAGAATCGTTCCCACGAGAAACGTATTAAAAGATATAGGCGCCCTCGCTCGAGAAAAGTAAATTGGTGGCTGTAATGTAACGCGCGCGAGCGCACGCTCGGCGAAATAACGCGCGGGTAATTTGTGATCGAAAAATTGCGGAAAATATCCCCACCAGGAAAAGTTTACAGATTACATCGTATATGCACATGCCAGATGACTCTTATAAAAGGACCCATTATATCCACGAAGTAGCCGTGAAGTTTAACGTCAGAAAAGTTGCAGCTACATGCTTTTAGCCATGAAATAAAATTCAAGGTAAACCTGTCTGTTTTAACCCTGTGGAGGTCGCAGACTTAAAAATTTCAACATAAGTCATGGTGTCTCTAAGAGATCCAATGCCTTTAATACCGAACTTTAAAACTGTTTCCCTGTAAGATACAGGAAATGTAACTTTATCTGTTGTTTCTCTATAGCCTTCGCTTCAAAAGAATCTATTACCATGAAATTAAAATATAAGAAACTTATTTCTATTGACAGTAAACTTCTCTGGTTTTCCAGAAACTTTCATAAAAATCCGTCCCCTAAAACATGAAACTTTTAAATTTCCCAAACGAACCACGATCATTCTACGTTAATAAACTTCAGGGGAGGTCGTGGGTCGTTAATATTCTCGAGTCATCGTACAAGATTCGGAAGTGCGAGCCGGGCGGGCAGTAAGTCGCGCGACCGGTGGCTGCATACGAAAGGGAGGTCCGTGAGTCAAAACTCGAAAAGCCAGGAAATCGATTGTATCACCGAGGGTACACTTTCGCCTGAAGGCAATCGGAGACGCGTCGTTTTTAACGAAGAAGCTCCGTGAATCACGACGGTTGATTAGTAGTCGGTCGCCATACAGTTCCGTGTCGGCCAGCAAGATGACGAGGCTGATGACGCGCGATCGAACACCACGTTCTCTTCTTCTCCGCTCGCAGGAGAGAAGCGCGCGCCGTGAATTCTATTATTTAGACGCGGCCTGACACAGGTGGGCGCAGCAGTCGCATACGCAACCGCGCCGTTTAAACGCAATTACCTTGCTGCCGTGCAGACGTGCGTGAAATATCAATTTTACCCGTCTGCCCGCCGCTTGTCACCCAAGGAAAGAACCGCGCTATGGAGCGGACGTTTCTTGCCGCGAGACCGCAACACCCGGGCGGAAAAACGCTCTAGCCGCGATTTTTCGTGTCGCAGGTAGATTCTTCAGCGTTTACGGGATGGAATAGAAACGTGAAACGATTTGAAGGGAAATTCTTGAGGCAGTTTAAATTTGAAGAGTGGGTCTCTGGCAATGTTCAATTTATACAAACTATGTGGGAGATATTTGCGGGATCGATTCTAAACATCGAAATTGAGAAAAAGTTCACGTACAGAAACGTCGTTTGATGCTTACTTTTCAAGTTACAAACGATTTTACTTTACGCTAGAAATATGTTTCATGTCAATCGATTCCTGTGTCATTTATCTTGTAGCGAAAATATCAGTCACATATTTTGTGACAGCTTGTATACTTGAAAACATGGAACACAAATGGTTGTGGTTTTTGGGACTTCTCGGTTTCAATAGGGATGACAGCCTTGTCAAAACTCGAGCTTCTTATACGTGTTAGCATAGAGGAGGTGAAGGTATTTCTTAGAACGGAACGCCTATCGATGCTCCATTTTCAAATGTAGACGTTTGTATATCCTCGAACCGATGTAATTGTTCGATATTCTTTATACGCTGCTGAACGTCTGCTCGAATATTTACGACTCATAAAACGGCATAAAAAGCATGGCCTACCAACCTACGCAAATCCATTCCGGTACACCTCACCCAACGTAGCCTTGGGCAGTATCCTCACTCACCACGAGCAAAAAGACATCTCGCGTTCATCCGTTTAAATTAATCAAACGCTATCCTCCGGCTTGCATAAGTTGCACGGTAGTCGCGGGTCGTCGAAACGCTAATCTCGCGGTAATTTCCAAGACTACCGGTAAGCTCGAGAGCGTTTAGAATCGACGTGCGTCCAGCAATCGAAGGTCCGGTGAAAGAGGCGGTGGGGTAGGGGAAAAGAAGGAAGATAGGAGGACGGCGGTGCACGCGGAAGAACGCGAAGCAAAGAAGCGTGGCGTGGGGCTATCGAGGGCGTGGGTTAGGGGTTTGTGTGCAACAGCACAGCCGCGGCGAGGGGTCAGCTACAGATTTTTGCGGGCAGCTCGAGCGGCGTTGGGCAGCTGGCGTGCGGTCAGCCGCTCCAGCCGCAGCGTTGCGTCGGTCGTGCATCACTGGCCACCGTATTAACCCCAAGCCCCGACGTACTCGGCCAGCACCACAGGCCGCAGAGTCCGCGGATCCATGGTGCCCCATGCCCGTCCTCCGCGTTCCATGCGTTCTCCTTCTCGTTCGATTTCTCGTTTGCCTTCTCTTTCCATCTATCTGCGCTACCACTGCCGCCACCACCATATCGGCCATAATTGTTCACGGTTCCTCGCGCTCCACCAGGACCGCCTCTCCCTCTCTCCTATAGTCTCGTTCATTTTCTCGTTCTCTGTTTCTCATGGAACGTTTGTATTATAGCTGGCCATTCGATGCGCTTTCCTCCTCGTGTTGTTAGGCAACGAACGTTTAGCGCCGATACGGGAAAACGGTCCGGTGGTAAATGGCTCGGTATTTAATGCGGCCAGCGCAATACCGGCACCGCGATTCGGCTGCCTCCGATATTCTGCGGTTTCGATCGTTTTTGCTGGATATACCGATCTCCAACGAACCACCTGCCCTCCGGCCACCCACGCTTGGCGAATTATTGGCTGGCTTGCGAAGATTGCTCGCTGATTTATTCCTTTCTCGGGAGTTGTTATTTACAAAGATCCTAATGAATGATACTACTCCGTTACGAGAAGAAATCGTAAGTCTTAGAATTTTACAGTTACTTTCACGCAATCCTGAAAATCTCTCGCAATAACTAATCTTGGTTCACGATTAGTACAGATTTATCGCAAGAAGCTGACATAAATAATCGTAAATTCCTGGCGACTCCATAAACAAATCCTCGATCTTCTTCCCTGCGACTACAGGACAAATGAAATTTAGTCGAGTAACGTTACTCGAGCAAAGTGCTTGTTAACAACGACCGAATGCTTTTGAAGAGTGATCGTTGCGAACTACGTGATCAGCCATGCTGCGACGGCTAGGCGCGAGCGAACGTTCGAAATAATAAATCACATACAGACGAGACGTTTCCAAATGCATGCGTGTCGCTATACAAGCAATATCCCTGATAATGACAGGTTACGCGCGACGATACACGAACTTCAGTGTACCCGGCTACCAGGAAATGTCCCGCGAAGTTAAGTACCGTGGAACAAGTCCGGTCGTTTGCTCCGTTATTAGTAGCGGCGGTGGGACGCGCGCGTAGAAGCTTGATCGAACCCAGTCTCCCGGTATAACACGAAACGAAAGATACGCTGCCGGGAATGCTGGTAAATTGAGCGTCGTCACTTTCATCTCGAAACGTGTAATCATTCCTCCGTTCGGTACCCGGCAAATGGAGTCGTCGACAGCTTCGTTTAATTTCATTTAATTTCTTTTACATCGTCCTTCCTGGTATTCGAAATTGCCTTCCCGACCGTTGCTTAATGCAATGTTATTTATCTCAACGTAACAAGGTCCTTGGTGTTTAACTAATATGTATTTTTTACCGATACAGCCAAATCGATCATAAAAAAGTACAAAAATGTAAAAGGAAATATCCGGCTCTCCAATTAAGTCATGTTATAAATATAATGTAATCGTACAAAATTTCAGAGGAAAGTATTATAATGTCCAAGTGAAAATACCATCCAGCCTTCTGGATAGTTTGCTCAGCGCGTGAAGTTGACACTATGGGCGATAATATCAGAATGCCGATGCGAACGGTGATGAACTTCCGTATTTTTGCATATTTTGCATATTTTTCATTCTTTTTATTCTTTTGTTCTTCAACCCTATCTAATCTAGAGCTACCAGTCTGGTAACACCATGTACTTTTGAACGAAACTACAAATCAAACGCCACATGCCTCGTTCTAAATTCCCAAAGCCATCAGAAGCGAGATGATTCCCCTGCTTCCGGTAATTAGGAAGCAATACATTTCGATGGAATGGCTTTCGGCGGGGATTTAGGTGGATACGCAACGAAATCGGTAATGATAAGTGTGGTTCACGGATTGGAAGAGTTTTCGTTGGTTCTAGAGGATGATCGAGAGGCAGAGCACGGTCGATCGCGATTCACGGCGTACAGGTGGCTGGTAACGTCGAGGTACCGGGCAATCGATCGACGAGTAGCAGCCGACATCCGAGGGCGGGAGAGAACAGCTAGCACAAGCTCATATTCCACATAATGAGGGCGGCAGCAACATCAGACAAGCCGACACGGCCGCGTAATTGAAACCTACCGGAGCTAACCCTTGCTTCCCCCGATTCCCGTAAAAACGGAACTGCTCCGCGGGAAATCGGAACCGAAGTTTAACGCGCGTTCATCCCGCCACGCGAAATCCACTTGGATTTACGCGATCCTATCACGTATACGGCATGATCGTGTGTACGATCATTTACGATCGATAAATTCGCCCTTGATCACTGGTAATTGGACAATTTTACAGGTAGATCGGGAAACGCCGAAACGATCCAGCTGCGCGAACTCGCGTTCCAAGATTTTACTTATACGCGTGGGGTAATTTTGGTAATTCGCGTTGACGATCCTGTACGATCGTTAGTTTCGATGTGTGCGAGACATTAGAAGTCGTTGAGGGTAACGTTAAGGACGGGTAATAAGTCCGTCGTGTATAGATGTTAACGATCCTTCGAAAAAAATTAAGCAAATGGATATTTCATTTGATCTTATCGGGCAATCTTAATCAACGCTGCACTGTCATACAAAATATCGAATACTTGGAAAAAGTTATTTAGATGTATCAGGTGTATCGCTCGATCCTCGTGACGTATACATTCATTTCAAACGCATCAATTGCACACTGTAAACTAAAACAACACACGGATGGTAATATAATGTTCAATTAGATACTTACATACTGTGATGATCCATCGGAGCACGTGAGTAGACGTCCATAGCGGCGCGGCGGGGCGTGGAACAGCGTGAAACAGAAAACGCAACGACATTAATACGCAATCATCATCAAGAGACATCGAGTCCCTATTTATCTAAAAGAGACGTTCGCGTAATCTATTTGCGTAGTTGCGATTAAACGTTGCGCGGCGGGGATCTATGTCGTTAGCCGATGTTACGAGGGTGCGAGGGGGTGAAAGAGGTGCTGTCGCAGAGTGGAATAATAATCAAGAATACAGTCGGACGATCGTTGACAGCCAGCAATCAAGTTACGCCGAGCTGGCAATCGCGTATCGGCCTGCAAATACGATATAACTGTTATTAACGTCGTTTTTTACGACGAGCATGATAGCGTAGCTGCCATGCACGAAATCGTCGAGGAACAATCGCGTGGAAAACGTTCGAGGGAATTTCCAAGGCAAAGCAGAGAAGCGTGCGACGCCGTGCACGAGACCATTCCGCCTCGATCCGTCATGATCAACCGACACCTGTGATTTAATTGTCACTCAGCTGACCCCGCGACGACATAGAGAAACTTCAGGATCGGGCCAGGCCACGGTAAGTTATTTTCGACCGGGTTTCGTGGTTTTTAAGGTCCGATATGGAAAGAGGTTTCCTTGTTCCGTTTCGTGTAACGATGATGCATCGGTGGGGCAATTATTTTTAATTTCTTCTAGAAATTTTTCGGATAAGAAGAACGGAGGTTGGAAATACTATCGATGTTACGAATGTGGAGTGTCTATCGGTGGTAGAGTCATTTGTGCTATTGCGAAAAGATGAATAATTCAAACACGTATCTCCTGTTACTTAAAATATCGTTTAAACGAACAGTATTCTCCATTAACGTGTATAGATACATCGAGAGAAGGGAAGAGACGGATATTTATGAAAATAAAATTTCTCTTTTCAGATGAAGAGACGAGAAAATAGTTAATCATTTCACTGAGGATCTATATTCGTCTCCGATAGGACGAGGAGATATTCGAAACGGTCGATCTCATTGTGAAACGACGCGAGTTTCGCGAATCTCGCCGGGTAACCGGCACGATATCCAGTCTGGCAATTATAAAACTGCTGTCGAGAACCACCGCCACCGCGAACACATGTCGAGCCGCTGCCACCCCTGGTCGACGTTCTTCGACGTTGACACGGGAGCAAACGCATGCACGCACGCACGAACCAACGGGCGCGCGCGTATACCAACGCCCCCGTGCACCCACCGACTATGTGCACACTCGTCCATTTCTGCCCGCATACACGTCTGCGTGCGTCGCAAGTTCTGAATAATTTGACATGTTGTCGTACACGTTATTATTCAGATAGACGTAGAGATACCACGAGTCGAGCGGACCTCCGACTTCTCAGCGGCAAATCCAGTCCTCAGATACTCCCTGTTTCTTCAATCGTTGGCTTTGAAAGCTAAATTAAATACTATAAATTTTGCATACATAATTATACGTTTTCTTTGATGCACGGCATACTAATTGCTTAAGATATCAAAGATTGGATAAGAAGGAATTTGTAGAAAGAAATCAAAGATGATATTTCAAATGGAATGGTATTTCAGATGGTATCTGGAATTGAAATCATCAGAAATTCGCGATATTATTCCCTGTGGATCGTCTTTGAGTTAAAAATTAATCTCCGATAGATTCAAAAGTTTTTATTTTAAACGTATACGAATTTCAAAGATCCAAAATTCAAATTGTCCAAAAATTAGAAATTCAAAGAGTAAGAATAATCGCTAGCCTACGCAACAATTGTAGGCGTGAGTCAAGAGTCACATAACGTCGACTGAAAGAAGTCGATGTCTATCTGAACTACTGCCGCGAAATGAGACAAAGTTACCGGACGATATCGAGCAGCGATCGAAAGGATCCATTCACCGGCGTTGTATACGATCGATCGAAAAGTCATGATAGTCGTGGGTTTCTCTGTCGAGATTGACATTTAGATTATGCAGCGTACGGATTGTCATGCGGATAGCGGAGCTCCCTAATAGGCTCTATTAGCATGAAACGGTGTAATCGGCTCGCGTTCGCATGCTCACGATGGAAAAAGCAATGCGGGTTCTCTTCTCTCTCATTATGCGCGCGGATCGCGACGCGTCGTTAGAACGATACAGCTGGTAATGCGGCAAACGTCTTCGGGAAGACGCGCATAATAAAGCGGCAGCGCACCTGCGACGTTCCGTCTAATTATTCGACCAGTTTTTTAAGTCGCGGCGATTTATATCGAGCAATTAGCCCCGGCTGTAGCGCTAATTGGAGTGAGAGACCGAGGATACGTGAGCTGGACTACGGGACCGATAAACACCGACTATCTCGTTAGTACTTCGCGTGGGGTCCGGTGCACTTTCGCCGCCACGATCCCACGACGAGACTTTTCGAACACGGGGACCTCGTTTAATTTAACTGAAAATCCTGCCAGTTTTACGGGCAACTAACCTGCGTGAACAGCGACTAGTGAACGAATCGGATTACGAGCCTGATTAATTTAGTTCTACACGTTTAACTTTTTGTTCGTCGATCGAACGAACAAAGTAAACAAATGTAAAATGAAAATAATGGCTGAACGTGTGCGAGAAAATGAAGAAATGTTGAAAGGGGAGGAAATTGGAAATTCAGATTGGAAACGCGACGAAGCCAGGTTCTCGAAGGGAGTGAATAAGGCGAGGGAAGAAAATCCGTATTTATCGTGTGAAGACATAAATTAAAATACTCTAGAGAACTGGCAGTGGTATCCATCAATGTCTGGTAGGTAGAGAAGGGAGGCGCGAGGATGCCTCGTCATTAAGCGGCAATGGGCCACTTTTCGGAGAACTCACTGTGCCAGAAACGGGCAATTTACTCACCGCGGACGAAACTGCCTCTAAACATCTTACATCGAACTGTTCGAGCCGTTTTCTCGCTCTGTAGACTACTCGTTAAACGTTCTTATCGATTCCACGCTGGACGACCGACTCGGTGATTCGTTGTATTTCAGATGCAAAACGATTTTAGGTATTTCGGATGCTACTTGAAAAGGCGCTTTTCAGTTCGAATTACAGGATCCACGGAGATTTACGATTTCATTGGTCGCGTTAAAAATAAACCTCAAATTTCGTCTTTCGAGTTAAACTCGTATCTCGATCGTATCTCCAATCTCCACGCAATAATCCAGAAAGAAACGACACGAAAGTACGTGAACGACAGGCCATATCCGCGGCATCAAACTTCCGTCGCAACCCGGGCGATCTACACCAATATCGATCCCTATATCTTCCCCATCCACTCGAACTGTCTTATCTATTCCCACAGATGATGGAATCTTTAGAACCTCGAGCGCAACGCGATATGTATATCAGAGGAAGGCGCACGACGTCGGTCTCAAAACGCAGCTGCTGGTGTTGTCCATCGGTATCATCGACGTTTCGAGGATCAGCTACATGTATACGCGTATGCATATGCATGAACGCGTAAGAAAGCAAAGGAAAGAAAAGGGGGCAGCATAGAGGGGTCCAGTTTCGCGGCAGTGCACTGAGATCTCCCGTGGCAGATATAGCACCGGCCCCTAAACATCCACCATTATATTAAATTGTGTATATTTCCCTTCATAATTACTCGAATTATACGCATTATGTAAATCGGTATGTTAATGCACTGCCTCCACCCTCCTGCAGCCCCTCTTCCGCCCCTCTTTTACGCAGCTCTTCCTCCCGCGGTTCTCGCATCGCTCTTGACCGCCACGCCACCGGAGGATTACAGCAATTTCGTTTAAGCGCGCGCTAAATGTTACTTTATGCGCTTTTTATTCAGCCGGCATCCGGTCGTGCGGAATACGTGCGCTGCACCCTGGTCCGTCCAGCCTTTCTAGATCGTGCCCCGTTTGAAGCACGTTTTATTTACATAATATTTCGCGAAAGATCAGTATCAAAGAGTGCTCGTGTAATGCCTTTTTACAAGGACCTGCGTTAAAATTAAAACCCATAGACATGGTCGTCGTCTACTTTAACATATGAAATAGCGTTACGAACGATCGACTTTCGAAAAAATTCAATTTCTCGAACGAAAAGAATATCTGAGCGAAGGTAAGTAACTCGTAACTCGCCAAATTCGAATTTCAAACTTTTTTATCGATTTCCTTATCCGATTATTTACCGCGAGAGAAATTTCTTTTTTTTTTTCTGAGTCTTTTGTGTTAGTCGACGTAGCTACTCTACATAATTTTTTGCGAGATCGGTATCAGAACAGAGATTGGGCTCTTTAATGAGGGCGGTCGGCAAAAATTAGGAATCCGAAATAGCTATTTGCGCGCCACGAGAAATGGCTCGACCATGAAAGGTATCAACCGGCGATGCACAGATAAGTGGGATCTCTGTTATTAGCGATAGGCATCGATTCATAAAGCAAATCGACAGCCAGCAAAGGTGCTCGGAGGAGCGCCAAAGTCAATTCACGCGGTACGTACTCCGTGTTTTCGGCAACTTTAGCACCGTCTCCGTGTTAATACTCTCGGTAATTTCGTGTAAACACGATACGACGGTGTCATATTTCATATTTTCCATGTAATATCCCGAGCTTTCGTCCGCTCGTGTTTTAAACGTACGAGTGTAGCGAGCCACGGTTTCGAACATGCTGATGTTTTTTCATGAAGTAAGTACTTTTGTAAATGAGGCCATAAAGATCTTATGTACAACGTCGTCTTTCGATCTTACCTGCCCTCTTTCGCAAATTGTATCGCAAAAAGACGAAATAGAATTGAACGAAATAAGATGTTATTCTCCTGAGGAACGACTACTCGTGAAACATAATTTGAGAATAAAAGCTTTCAAATGACAACATCCCACAAACTGAGAACCGAAAGCTACGCGATCTGATTCGAATTTCTATGAAACGAGCATACGCATAAAGCATTCCACGAACATTGATCGATGTGATCGTGAACACGTCGGAGAAGCGTTCGATTGACACGTCAAGAGGTACGAGGCGAATGAAGTCTGTAGGCGAATCAAAGAACGATATTATTAACGACGAAGTTCTCGTTTTTCGGTAGGAGGCCACAGACCGATTACCAAGTAATTCGTGGCCTCATTACCGACGCCAATTATCGAATGGACGTTTCGATCGGCCGCGGTGGCAAACGATCCCTGGCGACTCTCAATCAACTTGGACGGCGAACGAAGGACGTTGGACGCTGATCGACGACCAACCGGATGACGATCGACTGCAATTTCGATGATGATACGGAATTATCCAGCGCAAAGGGATCATCGATGCCCAAAGAACGAAGCCAGTCGACCGACTCC
Source organism: Bombus vancouverensis nearcticus (assembly GCF_051014615.1). Classification (NCBI taxonomy): domain Eukaryota; kingdom Metazoa; phylum Arthropoda; class Insecta; order Hymenoptera; family Apidae; genus Bombus; species Bombus vancouverensis. Next base: position 16,008,564 of record NC_134911.1, on the reverse strand, counting down.
CTCGAGGATGCTCCTTCGTGGATCTCTCTTTCGCACCCTCCGACTCCGTTAACAATGTTTTTCGCATGCTCTTCTCCTTCCTCGCGATACACATAGAGCAGTGTGTGTGCGCGAGGCTTTATTACACGCGCAGTCGGGGTAGAAGGACGATCACGGATCCGCGGGCGAACTTCGTTACGGACCTGTGTGATTTTCCATGCAAATTGAGTTGTTCGCCTGTCATTATGCTAATAAAAATAATGACGCGTCGCGTATGTACGAGTAATGCAGCTGCTGTAATGAACCACGGTGTATATCGGCGTCGGAGGTCCTCGCACCGTTCGAAGCGTGACACCGCGACATTTCTTCGCTTTCCGACAAACAGCTGGCCAACCGAGAAAGTATTCGCACGGCCACAGATTACCCTGGTTACCACACACGTGCATATCTTCATCCGATGTCTTATCTAATAGTAAATCAGTTTAAACGACGAGGGAAGTGGATGAACGACATCTGTCTCGTTAATTGCCGCAAGAAATGTCGCAGCGCGGATGTCCGTGCGTGCATTTTTAATAATAAGTTACGATTACAGAAATATACGGAGCTTCTTTGGAAGAAAGGAAAGTGAAATCGTGATCGATGAATTAATCGAAAATAATAACCAGATAAGATGATGGTAATTATTATGGAAGTTCGATCGTTACGATTTTTTTCGTGAACTCCGTACTTCGAAAATATTAACAAGTTCGTAAGCCTGTTTTTCCAGGTACGTATGTAGAACAAGGGAGAACTTTTATCGCGGTAAATATATCCCTTCGTGCGTTTACGCTTGAAATTGCGCGAAAACTACTTGCTTGTAGTACACGCACATGTTAATTGCTATTTAAATTTCTGCGGCAGTAAAAGCTTCTTTATGAATCGCATTCTGTGAGTTTAATTAGAACATCCCTACAAACTGATAATTGTGAAAAAAGAAAGAAAAAGAGAGAAACGTTTTCCTCTTTCTAAATGGCTACAGTTACACCAACAACATCATTTCTGTACTTATCAAATTCCTATCAAATGTTCTCACTTCTAACAAGTAGGGGAGACTGACATAATGCCAGTATTATGTATTATTACAAAGCAAAATGACTAAGTAGTACAATTTTACGTTTCACAATACTCTTCCCTGTCTACTCCCACTTCCTATCTCCCACGAACAAAGATCCAAACGTTTGTATCCAGCATTCGTCAAGGATAAAATTCCATCATGGATTCAACTGGATCATTCAAATCGATTGCGCGTTTCAGATCTATCCGCGAACGACGAGCAAGTAGGAGAACATCGATGGTTCGTTTCTCACAAGGTGTCAGTCGTCACCCGGCGCTACATCGTGGGAGTGATTGCGGAAACGTCTGACGGCGATGCCGCCGCGTTACATGCGTGCATAATGCATATCGCGTGACTCCGTCACGGATCCGGACAGTTACAACGTGTACACGCGTAACAATATCGCGTATCGGGAGAATCTCTTTCTGCCGCCTCCCTTTTCTCTCTCCTGCTCTGGCTGCCGACGTCTGGCATTTTAATCGAAGCTGCGAGGGAGAAATGGGTTGCCGGCGAAACGCGTATCCCCGCGGCCAGGGCAGCGTAACGATCGTGTTATAAAATAAAGGCCATCCGCCCTTTCGTGCCGTCCCGATCGCTCCACAGTCCCATGATTTTTCCTCGAACCGCGTCATCCATCGCGGAAACCCGCCATAATTAGAGACGCGTCGCGATTACGTTATCGATCAAAGAATCTGCGTTAATAACGAGACCGGATTTGTTTTAGTCGGTATCTTTTAACGGAACTCGTTTCCAACCGATCGCCCTTCAACAGCGAGGCGGAAGAGCTTGTAAGCCAACGTAGACACGCGTTTCCTATATTCGGAAGGCGTGACATGTCATGTACAAAGAATTCGCTCGATTCTTCCGTTTCACAAGATACGCGAAACATGCGGCAACAACGTTATGAATACAGTTTGATACATTGCAGCAATTGGTAAAGCGATCGCTAATTGCGTAATGAATTTTTCAACGTTATTCGCCTTGCTTGTTAGTCAACGCTAATTAAAGCCTCTCGTTGTTAAATCTACAATGAGCCAGTAGGGCTCGAGGAGCAGCCAAGGTCGTGAGATCTCGCAAGGAAAAACGAATTCTATTTAAAGACAGAGAAGGAAGATATTGGTGGGGAGTAGATTAATTGCAAATTCAACGTAACGCGATACACGATGGCGGCGCGAGCGGAAAAACTGCGGCAGTTGGCTAGGCACGCCCGCTGTTTTACGAGCTGCGGGTTCAGCACGTCGGCCAATTACACCTTCCACGGTTAGGCGGTTCCTTCGTCTTAACGGGCAGTTAGTGCCAACATAAATGTCCCTGCTGCACGCTTTTAATTGCCCGCTTATAGCGCCGCTCGCGATACACCGTGGCGGTGCGGCGTTGGAAAAAAGGCAAGGTCACGTCGCGATCCGGAGGCCAAGACGTATATACGCAAGACCGGTGATTCTTGTTTTACAAATTGCTCGGAACGCGATTATGCGTTACGTGAGAAAGCGAGTCGATCGTTCGACGAATATAACATCCTCTAAATTTTATAATTCCAACCAGTCGAACACGTTAAATGTAATAGCGTGTTCGTGTAATCTGTCATTCCTAAAATATTGTAATCTATACGTATACCTATATTCACTCTCACTGTACAACTTGTAATAACTCTAATTATTTCCTGATACGTTCAACAACTTTCCTTACTAGTCATGTAACCAACTTCCAACATCGTCCTTATTTTTCGATAAGCCCAAAATTCCCTCCAATACATTTGTTGCTCTGGTTCCAGCGCCTACGCCTTTTATTTCTGTGTCATTACGAAGATCGATGAAGTTGACAAAGAATCCTTCCCGAGCGAAGTGATCGATCAACCACCGTGATCTTTACGCCTCGGTATCACGCCTATGGAACCTGACCAGACGCTTCTCAGCGACGAATAAAAGGAAACCTAACTGAGACGTCGACCTGGCTCATTAACATCCCCGGTGAACACGCGTTCCTCGCGGATTCGCGATCGCGACAATATATTTTAATTAACGATTACGCCGTAAATATCGTTTATCGGTGTCGTAAGTCAGCCGGCGGATATAACATTCGTTTTCGGAGCCAGGGATCGCGTGGGTGTGACATCGTGCGTGGACCGGTCAGCGAGAGCAGACAGGCTCAGGTGGCCCCGGTCGATAATTCCTCGCCCCGAAATAGGAATACTTGAAATTCGGTTATTAATTTCGTTTGGGGGCCCGACGGGGCGCTGGCGACCCCCTCGTGCGTGTCAGCCGGGGTTGGCCCTTCCTGCCTCGCCCTTGGGACTCCCTTGAGACAATGGACGCCTGCGGTGCCCGATGTCTCCGACGACGTCTCGGAACCCCCGTCGTGGCACGCATGCCCGCCGTTTTACTGCTATAGAGACGTCAGATATCCGTCCCGTCATTTCGTATTCGTGGCCTCGAGGTCCGGGTCCCCTGGATTTTTCGTGTCCGCGCGCGAAACTGGGACCGTTACCGATCGTAGGATCTTTCGCAAAATTTCCTACTTTAGCAAACAGTTCGAGCTTCGTGTTAGCAATTTTCGAGATTCTTAACACGTGTGACACGTTCGAGTATCTTTTTGAATATAACTGATAAAGAGATAAAAATATTTAAACGTGAATGGACGCAGCGAGCAAAATACTTTTCTCTTGGAATCTGGAAGGCAACGTACGATGGGATACGAACGAGTAGAAATCTGTCGAAAGGCACGTTGGTGGGGAGAATTTCGGAATCGTCGTCGGCTGGAGAATCACGAGTGTTTCATTATGCAATCGGGATCGATAATCTGGCGCAACTCCGAGTCTCCGTCGATAGAGATCTACCGCTTAATTGAGACCTAACCGCGGGCCTCGATCCCGCGATTATGCCGTCGTTGCCGTATGAGAAAAGACACGCGTACCCTCGCTCGGTTTTACCCGTTCGCCCAGACGAGATCGAGACCGCGTCTCGACACAAGGCTCGGCGACTCGACTCGTAGCCGGAGAGTGGAGCGGCGGACATCGAGAGACCGTACGAAAAAGGAGCTCGCTGGATTTATCGTGATGCATCGGGATACTGACAAGAACAGCTGTGCTCGGCCGAGCTCTCGCAGCGGGAACGGATCCGCCGCGGGAAACAAACGTACGATAACGATCCCCGTGTTTTGCGCCGCGTATGATGTTATTGTCGCGATTGATCGCAATTTTCAGCTGAGAACGCGCTGCTGATTTATCGTGACTGTGCCACAGATAGCGAGCTAGTAACGCGACGTGTAGAGCGAAGCGGCACACGCGAAGAGGAGACGCCTTGCGAACGATCGCGTGTCCGCTTCATCTTCTTCTTTCGCGTTTCTTCGCGAAAAAGTCGGCAAACTCGCGGGAAGAAGTTTCTCGATAAATTACTCGTCGCTCCCTCGCCCCAGGGATTATTATTACTAAATAATTAGTTGTTCGTTCTTTCTGGGTCGATTTCTGATACGCCTTGGTATGGTACGCTCGTTACGCGATCATAGAATTCAATAACTGGTGCCGTTCACGCGATGCCATCCGCGGGCGTCTTTGACCGTTCGCACGAAAATCATCGATTCGTGCCGGTAAATGCTCTTTTTGCCGCGTTTTTGTTTGTTCACCGTTGCGAGTTGGAACAAACTGTTCGTTTGCGAGATAGCGAACCGGTACGTGCGTTTGCATGCCTGGGAGGAAGGCGCGACGCTTAATGACGCACCTCGAACGAGGTCGAGGCGCATCGATAACGTGCAATTTTCAATGTAAGAATTTGTATGCTACTTACGCCCTGAATTCCAAGTCAGTCCCATGGTAGTCAGTTCCATCGTGCACGAAGTTGCAGAGATTGTCGGTAAGACGGATATGAAACAATGTAAAAATTAAAGAAATTCCGTTTGGAGGATCTAGCTTCGAACTACGTATGGATCTTATTTTAGATTATAGTCGTACTGCGATTATAATTTGAAAAAAAAAAAATTCGCCATCGATAACGTACGTTAGAAAATATTGTTAAAAAGTAAGTGTGAAAACGCGTTGGTTTTGTTATTCGCCGTTACAGTATCTCGTCGTCTTTCTACAAGAAACTTCTGACTGAGTGGACCGAGTAGAGAACTCAATCAAGCGTCTCTCTGGATCAAAAAATCTGGGAAAAAGCACTTGCAAGCGTAGAAGTTCGTGTCAAGGAATGCAACGTCAGGCAAGCGTAACTCTTACCGGACGACAAAGTGTTGATTAGAAATTCATCGTTCTTTTCTGTGGAAGCGGAGGCAAGAAAGAGAGTCGTCGGCGCGGCGTGTCGGTAACCGTGAAACACCGAATTTTCAAAGCTGCCGGTTCGTTCTACTTTTTACCCGCCACCCAGACCGATCGAACGAACAGTTCGCGGTGCGGGTCGCAATAAGCGAAACGCGATACGCGCGAGACTTTTTTCAGGGTCTCTGGCCGAATCGATCACGGTCGGTCGTCGCGACGGGAAAGAAACCCGTTCGTTCGTGCTAACTGCCGGTGAGCAGCGGCTTCGTTCGTTCGTTCGGCCGCTACTTTGCAACATTTCGTGATACGTAATAACAACCCATACTTACGGACGTTGGATCCTGGATGGTCGAGATGTATCCCGGTCGGCGTATGGAACAGAAAAAAATGCATGGGATACCCCGATTAAAAAAAGGAAATGAAAAAAGAGAGAAAAATAAAAGAGAAGAAAGGAAGAAGAAACACGCGGTGCTGTTACTCGAAAATCAAACGGTGGTGGTCGCGAACCGTTTAATTTTCAATTTCGCGGATCGATCTCACCGCCTCCGTCCCTCGATTCCTTTCGACCCGCTTTCCATCGTTCGTTCCTTATTATCGTCGGTGAAACGCGACCGATTAGGTCGATCGGCGGCGGCTCGTCAGCCAAGTGAGTACACGATCGGCGAAACGATCGATCGATAGGGAGGAGACGACGAGGGGCGTTTATGCAGGAATAATAATTGGATTGTAATCGTCGGTGGGACGGAAGCACCGCTTTTCTGCCCCCGTGCTACGTGCATAATGACCGCGCGCCAGTTTCAAAGTATAAAGACGTTCAGTCCCCATCGACAATTTGTTATGCATACCTCGCATGGACGAAAATTGCGTTTAATTCGCCGCTGCTTACGCGTTCCATCCATTCCGGCACTCGAGACTCAGGCTACCAGCCACCATCGAGCTACAGGGCAAGATGGTGAATAGAGGGGACGCATAAATGTAGATGTTCCATTTAAAAAGCCATTTTCGCGTGTTTAGCATAATACGTAATCGCGCGAATCGGTCGCTCGTCGAATTATTCCCAATCCCGTCCGAGGCGCGGCTGCGTCGCGTCCATCGAGTCGTTAACCATCTTCGACCATCTTCTCGACGGCGAAAAAACCCTTGTTCGGGATCGGTTCTGAACCGCGTTCCCAGAACAATTTATATACCTTATCGAAAACCAGCTCGCGCCAAGAATATGATCGATCTCCCCCCGATTCTCATCCCAAAAATCCCTTCGGCCATCGATCTTTGATAAATTATTAAAGTCGAGGTATCGTTCGTCAAAGAAGATATCGTGCTGCAGACGAGATCCGACGCAAGAATTGTACGGGAACACTAGTATCGGGGAATAATTATACGAAATTTGTTGTAAATCGTTCGAGTAATTGATCGAGCACAAATGGCGAGTAATAAAGTTTAACGAGCATGGGATTTGCATTGTTTGTTCGTTAATTGGTATTGTTTTAACTGTTTGCGGTGCCCTGTCGAATTTGATCTGATGTTTTAAAGAAGAAATGTCCTCTGGTATTTTAACCATTCGAAACACAAATTTCATAGAGCACGAAATATAAAATGTTCGTCAAATTTAATTGCACGCTCGATTCATTGCGAAACTTACGTTACTCCAAAGGAAACGGGTATGTACGCAATTCTTACCGTGACAGTGACCGCTGAAACCACTCAAAACAGGCTCACAATTCGTGGAAAACACGGTTTCGATCGGACTTAAACGAGAACACGCGAGCGAACTCATTCCGGCCGGAGATCCGTTTGTTTATAAACCCTCAAAATGTTCTGCGGCCATGCGTTTTCGGTGACACAGAGTTTCGTGGACGAGGAAACGAGTTGCGGTTTCCCGACTCGGCCACGTCGAGCGACTCCTGTTCCGTTTAAATATTCCATCGTGGAACCAGTACCAGCACCCGAGGACCCTGTTTCCGCGCGTTTCAATCGGCTCGCCGGTAAACGTCCGCGTAATTCGTAACGACCCTGCCTCGCCATTCCAATCCCTTTACTCTTCCCCGACAGTTTTACCACTTTTCGACAATTCCGCTCTTCAGGAAAAAAATCGCCTCCTCGTTCGCTTCGGAATCCTCCAGTGGGCGCCGTGAATTTTATTACCCTGCCGCTACACGCGCCGTTCGAAAGTCCCAGCTGGAGTTATATCGTTGCGGTTGTTGTCGTTGCATTTTTATTTTTTTCTCCGACTTCCTCTTTTAACGATGTAGCTGCTACAGAAAACTTTTTCTAGACACGCGACGCGATTTTAAAAATTTCCGCGTTTCAATCAGAGCTTCCAGCATCAACACATCGCGCGTGCATACCTATCCATATTTCAAAAGTAACGCGACTCGAACAAGTTTCTCAAACTATTTGGAAGATTACACAAGCTTATTTATCGTTCTTCTAACGGAGAATTGAATTATTGTGAGTCACGGCACTTTTGAAATACACGTGCGATATTTAGAAGATAAATTGGAGGCAACACTAAAGACGACCGTAAATGCGGCTGCCATTTGATAGGCTGTTAGGTAGATTGTCAAGTTGCTCGATCAATATAGTTTCTTAAGCTATTTCGATAAATTGTATATAGCAAGACTCGTTAATCCATTTAGATAACCTAGATACTATAGAAACTGTGCATTTTTCTAGCGTCAGTGACAAGCGTCTTAGACAGAACCAATCATTCCGTGCTCCTTATTACAACTCTCGTAACAAGCTCTACTCGCGAACAAATTACACGAGCCTTTGCAACATTTCAACATGATTAAAACTCACCAGCAACCTGTCAGTCAAAGCTGAACGACGAACTAGCAGCTTCACACGAACTGCCAGAACCGGATGCCGAGGATAGCCGACAACGAGAGCGTTTGCACGACTTTATAAAGGGTGGTGGGTCCGCGTGAATCGAGCGAGAGTGCGAGGTAGGGCAGAGGCAGGTGAAGGAAGGTGGATGGCGGTTTGCCGCAAGATCGGGCCTACTCCCAGCGGAATTTTAACTTTTAATAATAAAGCGAGGGAGTTTCGTGTTGTTAGGTTATGATAGGCGGCCAGGAGGAATTGGTGGAGGTGAATTGAAGGTGGTAGGAAGCTCCGTTTGTCCTCGTTCCTCTTGACGAAGGGAAACCGCAGCACAGGCACCGCCGACACCGCGTAATTGGCCGGCTCTCACTTTCCGCTCGTCCGATTGATTATTATTTTTGTGCGGCCTGACCTCGCTGACCCCCGTGCTCGATCGCTCGTCCGCTGATCGCCCGATCTCATCATTAAGGGGACCCCGAAACCTTTTACCGGTGGACAGCATTTCCTCCACGCACCAATTATTATCGAATTACTCCTTGGGAACGCGTGACCGTCCAACGATCTCGCGATGCGCGTCGTGTCGCCCTTTAACGTCCTTATTATCGTAAAGCAGTGCAATAGAATTTATATCGTTATATTTATTATAAGTGATTTATATTTTATAAGTTACATTTATATCGCGATAAATTCAACGCTTTGTAATTGGGAATTCAGTGGTTTAAATTAGTATTTATTTTCATTTTAAGATCTTTTAACGCTACTAGTAACGCTAGTAGTGCTGATAAAAGTTGATATTAATTTTTTCCAGAACACCTACATTCTTTTAGTAACTGTAGTAACAAAACGTTACCTAATGTTTATTTGTTTCGAGTGTAATTTTTCACGAATTAAAGTATTTACGAGTTATTATATTAAACGTAATATTTCACACGGGATCTATCACCGATTTGTTGCATGCAAATGTCAGCATCGGAAAGATCGGGGTTCCCCAAAGTTCGAGCGGCGCGCACCTTTAAAGAAACCTCTCACGCGCGTAACATACTCGGACATAAAAGAACTTATTCGCCGGTTGGCCGGTGGCTGGTTATTATCTTTATATAGCTCGACCCAGCTGACCTTAATGCACCGATCGCTGCCGCTCTTTCGATCGTGCTATTAAACCGCTTGAACTTATGGACAAAGGTTGTGGCTGTGAGTAATCGAGAAATCTGACGAAAACCGAGGATCCCACTCACAGGACGTAATAATTCGACTGGAGCTCGTTCAAACAAATTAATATTCCTTTCTTGCGATCGTCGAGGATCGAGGGGATACCCATGTGAGCTACTCGGAATTAGGGAGAGGCTCTCGAAAGGAAGGGAAAACAGGAAAGCTCGTGCATACGCTAATCGGAAAGCTTTGCAACCGGAAGTGGCAATAATCGAGGGAAGCGGTCGTAAATGGCACGCCTCCTCTTTTTCACGCTACCAAGTGCAGGATAATTCGATTCACGTGGGAGGACTCCAGTAACGAGCTAAGCGAACCCTGTTAACTTCTTTCTAGGAGAAATAAAAAGTCAACGGGACGAGAACGCGAGATTCCAGTCCGAGAACTTCCTCCATCGTTCGCGCCAAATGATAATTGCGTTTTCTGCAGACGTTAACGCGGCGACGACACGCGTTTCTACGGAAACTTTATTCGGATTGCTGGGTCTAGAAAACGGAGGAATATTTGTAGCTATGATTTCTTCAACAGTTAGTAGCATCCCTTTCTTCCTAAAATCGTAAAATCTATACTGGTTCATGAAAGTATTCCATCACCTGCCGTAAAAAATTTGTACCAACGATTAATAAGATTTCCAAATGAAAATCAGGAAGAACGTTGATCTTCTGCAATATGGATTTAGTAAGAAACGTATGTAAATTGCTATTGCTACACAAATTCTCGAACAAACCTGAGGTGTTGGGAAATTTACAAGAAAGCATCTGGCGGACATGCAACGTAGACAGATCGATATCCCGGCATCCGATAAGCGAGAATTTATCGCGTGGATCTAGCGCGAGGACGTGCTCCTTGTGGACCTCGAGTCCTAAGCACGGCCGTTTAAAGTAAATTATTCCAAATAAATGAGCGCGTATCCCTCGAGTGTCTACATCCCGGAGACATTCGTTTACTCTTAATTAATGATCCACCGGCAAGACGGCAGGATTAATTGCGCGCAATCAGATCGCGGTAATTAATTACTTCGTGTGTTTGGGATCACTTTATTTTGCCGTTCAGTGATGGAAGCGAAGAACTAAAATTGCACAGAGGACTGCGACGGCAACAGCAGCTGCAACCAGTGGCCGGCTGAAAATATTCAAGGTAACGTACGCGCGTGCAATGAGTCGCAGAGCTGCTGTTGCTGCTGTTTCGCTCGACGAAGAGTCGATTAATCGGCCTAGCTGGGGGCAACGAGAGATCGTTCCTTCTTAGATTGGCTGCCCTCGTTAACCGGTTCCAGACAAATGCAGATAGAGATGCTACAAATTACAATGGTGTCGGCTTAATTGATCGAATCGCGGTGGAACTAGGGACTGCGCCATCATTGGCTCGCTTCAACTTACGTTGCGTTTGTTAAGGGAACTTTTACTCTTCTCGGGGCACGACATTTCTCTTCTTTTTAATATTACGTATTTAAATAAAATTCTTCCTGAAAAAATCTCAGCATCAAGGTGGTAATAACGTCGGAAGATATCCAGCCGTAAGACGAAGGGTTCGCAGAAAGGCTTTATGACAGGCGAAAAGAAGGTCAAAAGATCTTTACTCCGTGCCACGGAGACCAGTTTCGCGCTATTCTTTATTCCAGGCAAAGTTTCTTGCTATAGCGTTGCGTAAGAGATGCTTCTCTCGTATAAACCTAGCTTGCTGCCACCAGCGGTGTTTACGTCAAAGAGTAGACTCACATAATATTCCAAGGTAAGAGAAACAGCGTCAGAAGAAAGAATTCTACTTCTACACGGATTCTACTACATTCCCGAGTTTCAAAGAATCGCTGAACTTTTTAGAACATATGTATACCAGACAGAGTCTTCCGTGGAAGTTCACCTAACGCCACCCAACAACAACCGCGAAGGTAACGACCAAGTATGAAGTTGGTCTGCTCGTTATTTCTCTGACCAGCCGTATGATAGGCTTCCACGTGGTCGTTAGTCGTACAGACGGAGAAAGAGGCCGCTATTAAGATAGCAGTTTGCAGCCATTAATAAAACTAATCTGACGAATCGTCGGGAAGTGGAAGAAAGGTTAAAGTTATCGGATACCTCGCGCTGGTCCTACCCTGCGGACAGTTCCATGCGAGAAGGAACGCGAAATAGAGTCGACGAGGCGACGTACATTATGTGCGACGAAAGCAGTGTGATGAACGATCGCTTCGAATTCGCGAATCTTATCGGCGGTCGTCGAGATAGCGCGTCGGCTCGAGCCTTGCAAAGGTCATAGGTCAGGCAAGCAGCCGCCCACGCGTGTCCACGGAAAGTCGCGTGAATCACTACGGAGGCGCTAACCAAGAGAAAGAGGATCACAAGAGAGAAAGAGAGAGAGCAGTTTCAGCCAGGTTCGTTCTTCGCAATGGGATATAATTAACGGCTACGCGGAAAAACTCGTGAACGTAAGATGGAAAATTGCGTCGCGATCCAGGCTAACGTATGCGTTACATGTCCCTTATTAGAAGCGCGTTTTGACTTTGCGTGGGTAAGAAGAAAATGGCTGGCACGTAATTACGTCTTGAATTATGCCGAGACCGCTGTTATAATAGCGTGCGATTCCTATCGGCGTACGGCTTTCTAAACGAAATGTTCCTTGCTTTCCGCTGCAATCAATCTACTGATTGCTGGGAGTGAAAGACGGAGAGACACCGAGTCGAACAAGTCGGATCTCTCACGCTTTCGTTTTTAATAGCGTCGCCCTATCGTACGTGTCCGATCGGTACTCGCGGTTTCTCAAATAATGCGATTCTTCTTTTTTAACCGGGTTACTTTACTTACGGCATGCACGAGACACCTATACGTTTATCATATCAGCGGCAGCAATGGCAAATGTAAAATATATATTGTTCTATCGGTGAAACTATCAGAGAAAGAGAATACCACATACACGCGGTAGCCCGCAACAAAGTTACTACACGGTCAAGAGTTAATTATTCCCAGCAAATCAGCGATTCGTTCCCGCGTCCGGTCCACCTTCGGAGATCAATTGGGCACGCTGATATTCCCGGTCGTTTCATCGACGAGGGGGTCCCGTGCCGCATCGGCGAGCCGCTGGGTCGAACCGAGCCGATCCGAGCGGAACCGACACGTTTCACCGGCGAACGAACCAAAAACACGTTCCTTTGTGCGGATACAATTGGGTGACCGGCCACCCCCGGCGGAATAATTTCAGTTTCGCCGGTCGAACGAACGAGTGCACCATTCTATCCCCCGGTTTCCCCTCGTCTTCTCGCCTCACCTCGAACGCCAGCCTGTGCTCTCCCACTATATTCCGCGTGCGTGCCCGTGGGCGGATCCTGGATGGACCTAATAAATTGTTTGTTGTAATTAAATGAGTTCGAGGGAATCGTGTAGGGCGTTTTAGGCGAAAGAGACGATGGACGGGGGGAATGGTGAACAGGAGAAGGTGGGGGGGTGGCGCACACGAACTCTATATATAAAGGAATAAAGATGAACGGCCTATGGATGGGCCGCTATCTGCGCCGCTGGAACAGAAACACGCTCGTGCCGCGACAGCCCCTGACAAATGACGGCCCGAGCGAGGCTATTGCCGCCGCCCTAGCAACCCCTCCTCGGCTATCAGCAACCCCTCCCTGTCCCCGAACCCCTTACACGCCACCGTTCCACGTCGACGCTCTTTGTCTATCGTTCCTGTTGCGCGGCGTAGCGCACCCGAGCCACCTCCGAACCGACGGACCCCCAGGACCATGATTAAACAGGGGGGAAAACGAAATTGAGCGGCGAATATTCCGTGGCGCGCGCGCCACCCCGATAAACTCTCGATTGGCTGCGAGCGGCCGCGGCGCTACCGCTTCGCTTCATCCCCCGTGAATCCGCGCCCTGGTGAACGAGAGAAAAGCCACAATGAGAGAAGTTGCGTTCGTTGAACGGAGGGTTTTCGAAATTTTGCCCTAGAGAAGCTACAGGGGTGGATTTAACGGAGCGATGGTTCAGAAAACTCTTCCATTGCTTGGTGAAAAATGTAGGAAAGTGCGGAAGATGTTTGTATTTGTAATTACGTGCGCGAGTATTTCGAATCTTCCGATCATATGAGTCGAATCTGAAAATTAGGTCTACCTCTGAATCATAGATCTTTTGCTATCCAAATAGCATTAGTCCGAATTTCATTAGTTTACTAAACGCTAAATCCAATAGTCAGGAATTATAATACATATCGTATAACGTACTTGAAAATAGAAACAGGAGAACTACTTGTACCGTAAATTATACAATACATTTACCGATGAACTTTGTAGCTGACATATCATCTGCAGAATCAAACTATAAATCACGTCTATAATCAAATTACGTAAGCTGTATAAATTTACGAAACCGAACTCTAAATAATTTTCTGAAGCGTGTCGTTCCTACGTTACGAACAAACTCGATCCCATAGCTATCGCGTTACCCAGCTTTTTTCTCGCGGAAAATTCGTGGAAAGGAAGATCGAGCGACGGGAACGAATATCCCCGGCGAGCGTTCCGCAGGGCACGTTCTATTTGATTTGCAATTCGAATCGGTCGCACTCGCGTAACGGTGAAGAGAAGAAACGCGCGTGTGTTCGTCAGTTGCTCGTGTGTGTTCGAGATCCACGAGCGGTTGATGCCAGAGGAGGAAAGAAGAGGAGTACGAGCGGTGAAAAAGGGAGACGAATAGACGTAACCAAGCGGGAAGACGAATCGAGAGTCGTCGACGTTGTTCCACTAGCTCGGGGGGTGAAAACGCAATCTCCGGAAAGTGTCTATCGCGGATATACGTGCAAATTGATTTCGCTTCCTGCAACTTCCTCCGGAGACTCGTCGTTGAATCCTTTTTTCCTCTAATCGCGGTTTCTATTTGATTATTTGGTTTATCGGGGAATAATATCTGACGAATATCAGGCGTATCGATGGATCGAAACGACGCGACGAAAAAAATAAAACGAAGTATCGGCTGGCCAGGGGACAGAAGTGATTTTCGCCGCTCCATCGTGACCCTTTTACAACTGACAGTGTGAACGGGTCGCGCGAGGGTGACGACGAGGCAATGGCGAAACAGAGATGGATTTTTCGAGCCAGCAAGGGGTGACGGAGGGGACAGGGTATCGTGGCTCGAGTGGAAAGAGAGGAAAAGAGGCAAAACGCGCGACGGCCGATGGATTTGACAGAAAGCTTTACAAAGCGCTGTCGCGCTATTTTGTATTTTATTTTCGAGCGGCACGCGGATTGGACACGGACGTTAACAGCACTCGTTGTAATGCTTTATAATGCCCCGTATATGCCTCTCTCGGGTCCCTTGTCTCTCTTCCTCTTTGGTCGTCTCTTCTCTCGTCGCCAGGCTCTACGCCGCTGGATAACACGGAAAGGGGGACACCAGGCACACACCATCCGTCGGATTTTTCGCAATAAAATATGAGGATGGCTCTAGAGAGGGCGAATCGCCGTTCCGAGTAGTTTTCCAACCGTGGATCTGTCATTTAGCGCTCATTTACGCATTTATGTACGAACGCGTGATTACGATTCGTGGAATGTCGTTGCTTTTTGTATTATTAACAACGATTTCATCCTTCGATCACGACAGAAATATCGAAGGAAATTCAGTACGGTAACGCTCGAACTGAAACGATTCACGCGATAATCGAATTCTTCGAGCCATTCGATCTTCTCAAACAAAAGTAGATGCGAAAGGTACGAAAGAGGGTATCTCTCGACCACCGTGGTTCCAACTACGAGAAATTACAATCGACGTTTAAGAGACACGTGACAAAGAAAGAAAACACGCAGAAGAATGTGTACGCGAGGCGACGCGCGGCCTAATCCTCCAATTTCGCGGACCGATCATAATCTTCGCAGGAATTCGAGACAAGCCGCCCCTGGCGTAACTCGCCTGATCCAAGGGAGCGAAAAAGAGGGAGAAGGAGAGAGACATAATGGGCCACCATTTGGCCCCTTGCGCGCAGAAGAGAGCGCGCGCGCGCGCGCATTATTGCGCGGCCTCTCGGCGGCGCGCGTGAGCACGAGAGCGAGCGGGCGAGCGAGCGGTACGGCGCATCTTTTATTCATCCGACAGAGTGGAGCCTTAATTTGAATTGAATAGGATTTATAAATTATTTCAAATTATAGTTGCGACGCATGACCGGTACGGAGACCTGGAGCACAGCTACCGGCTGGCTGCCGCGAGTGGTCGACGACAACGACGACACTGCGCCGGTGGCGACGACTCCTGACGACGCCGACGAGCAGCACGACAAACGCTGCCGGCAGCCGCCGCCGCCGCCGCCGCCGCCGCCGCTGTTTCTTCCTTCTCTTTTTCTTTCTCTCCACTCCGCAGATTTCACCGCAGATCGAGCAGGTGCAGAGAGAAGCAATTCTTGAATGCTCTACTCTACCACCTCGCTGCTGTTCCTTGAGAACGAACGAACGAAGGAAAAAGAGAAGCAGAGAATTGCAAAAGAGAAGAGAGAGAAAGAAGGCACGGTCGCGAACCCTTTTCTTACCGCGGCTTTTGCCGAGATTTTCTTACGTAAGCACACAGCACCGGCATCTCGCGCTGGAATTCCAAGTCCCCCGAGCGCCGTTTCGCCGCGAGAGTAAAGCTGCGCGCTCGGCTCGTGCACCAAGAAGAAAAGTATCTCTTCTCTGTCCGATGCTCGGATGTTCTTCGACTCGGCCTCTCATCCGCCTTCTCCTTGCCCCCTTAGCCACGGCCACTGACAAACGGATACGGAGCTGGCGCGGAAAAAAGGCGCGGGGCGCGAGAAAAAGTTGCATCGGATCCCAAGATCTCCTCTACCCGACTCTCGGTTCGACGCATCGATACGCGCGGCGTATCCATCGAGACGAGTCGAGCGTGTAACGAGTTTCGAAACGGGCAAAAACGCCGCCACTTTATTGCTCCCGATAGAAATGTATCGAAACGTCGGTAAGCTGTCGCTATTTGCCAACCGGCCGTCCGATATAGCTCTTCCCGCGCCTCCCGGCTACGGAATCGACCGGTCGAGCCTGTGAAACTGCCCGGGGAATTCTCCGTTTAACGCTGGAACCGACTCACCAACTGGAGGGTGCAATAAACTTTCGACCACCGTGTAAAAATCCATCCGGCGAGTCTTTCCTGATTTCCGTGAACTCGAAGCCTTCGTTTTTACAAAGTAGCAGTTGCACCTCCGATTTCTACGACTTTAACCTTCCACTTCCATGGAAGAGTATTTAAAAAGAGGGGAACACGATCAAGGCTGTTCATGTTGTATGTTGGAACAAAGCGTTCGTAGGTGAGTAACGTACGCTCTGAACGTATATACGCGCGAGGTCCTGCAGACGAGAACGACTCCGTCGTAAATATGGTAATCCCGAAGTATCAGCGCTACCCGGTGGGTCGGGGACGATAACGACCATTATGCGAATGCTCGACGAAAAGAGAATTAGGGGAATCATTTGTTAGGCGAGCTGTCCGTCGCAGCTGATATAATCCCCGGATGTCGGCGCCGAAAGACACTCCCTGCAGGTCGTCCCGCGACCCAGCCAAGATCTAAATGACTTAGGATCTATTCTGTAAACCTGTTTCGCCAACGGACATAATGGCCGTCGATTTTTTCTTGAAAATCGAACGATCGATTTATCAGCACGTTGGAAATTCCTTGGATTTGATTTCTTTGAATGATCAATTTCAGTTGAAACGATCGAACAGGTTGAATCAAATGCGTTCCTGCGACTTTGAGCAACTCTCATAAGCGTAAATCATAAGAATTTGTCTTGACGACGTTGAAAAATTGTGGAATATCGTCAGATTCATCGATGGATAAATAATACATATGCCCCCAGAATTATCATAATATGATTCAAAGTCCAAAAATTTTACGTCAGCATCGAGCCATTTGTCGAAGACACAAACCGCAGAAGAAACGGATCTTCTCAAGAAAACGACGTGGATCGAAGTCGTACAAACGATTACGTCTATCAGGGGCAGAAGTAGGTGTCCATATATCTGTCATCGGTCGATCCGTTGATGTCGTATTCACCGGTTAGAATCTCGCAGGGAAGAAACACGGGTTTTGCAGGAGCTGGGACGTTGACCAGGTCAGGTTTTATTCCCACGGGATCGGAAACGTGATGCTGCACGTCGCTCGTTCCTTCTCTTGTTTCCTTTGGTCTCCCAGCGCGAGTAGCGGGCAAAAACCGCGAACGTTCGCGTTATGAATTACAGATTGGCAAATGCGTAAGTACGTATCGGGCCGTGGCACCGCGGGTAACGCATACCTGGCCTCGCAACGAGGCTACGGGCCAAGCAGAGATACGCGGAGAGAGAACGAGAAGAGAGGAGAGAAACGATGAAGTGAGCACAGCAGCAGGTTGCAGGTCGCTCGAAGGGGTGAAAGAACGGCCGCTGTCGAGCTTCGTATTCCGGCCTGTCGTCTTCGTCCTCGAAAGAGTCTCAGCCTGGCGGAGGATAAGCAGAAGAAAGAGAGAGAAAGAGGTAAAAGTACGACCTGCTCGGACCCTACGGAGAAAGGGAGACGTAAGAACCTCAGCGTGTATACGTATAAATATATATACGTGTATATACGCGCTCTCCGGGATACGTCACCCGATTAATTTGTTGTTAGCAAACAGGTTGGCAAACTGCGAGCGGATGCTGGCTCGAGCAAATAAAGGAGCCTCCATTTATTAAGCCGGCAATAAAATAGCGCTCCTCTGCTCTTCGTTTCGCCGTCTCCTTTCTTCCCTCTTCGATTCTCCAGTCCCGTCGTCCGTGGGTGGAACAGCGGCGAACCAAGGAGGAAGGGATGCCGCCACGGTTCCATCCGACAGAGACAGAGAGAGGGGAACACGTCGGGGGACATGGCTGATTTATGCGAAAATCGGGGGACTCTCTCTCAGCCAGGATTCACGGACCCGAGGAACACTGTGTGGAAGTAATGCCCTGCTACACACTCTGGCTGAATCGGGTTAATCCACCCCAAACTCCGTTAAGAGGAAGGAAGAAAGAGAGCGATGGAAACCGCAAGAGGAAGTATCTCAATGACGACGACGACGACGATGATGCTTGAAATCGCCTATTCCATTCTCTTTCTCTATGTCGATGTGTAGGGGGACGGCCATAAATAGGACGATTAGCTTGCTGATTTGTTGCTCCCCTTCGTCGAGTCTATCGTCACCCAATTTGGTCTGGCATGCCGGATTTCGACAAGGTAGCGATCAGGGAAATCGATAAGCGCGCGATTCCACGAAACCGTCGGAATAATATGCTCGTTTGCTTTAATTATGCAAACGCGATCGAGCCGAAATCCGCGTCTAGGCGACGGGTTTATCGGCGGACAGATCGATTGCGCCACGGATCCTGGCCAGATAGTTATCGAACCCGCCGCGTTAATTCCTCTTCTCCCGTTCTGCTTAACATAATTCGTAAACAGGATTCCGTGAAATTTATCGACTTATCGTTTATATTATTATATTATTTGACGCTTATCTGCCCACCTCGCACGATACATTACGCGATTATGTACCACTTACAACGCATATAGAAGATACATACGATTAATCTAGCTCCGTCCGCGCGATCGCAGTCGACGCGCTGATGAACAGTTCGCCATCCACCGACCATTAACCGCGTTCGCCGTTGTAAAAACTACCGTAGTTACGTTGTTCTCGCGGTAATAATTAGTTCCGCGGTATTAACGCTCGCATTATCCGACTCGTGTTTCGAAACTTTGGACACCTCCACGCTACACGCCGTAGCTCAACATTCGATATATTACAATGCACGATATAGAAGACAGATCTCTAACGCCTTGCTATGAAAAACGTTTAGTATTTAGAACGCAATCGCGACAGTGACGAATATCCTCGTTGAAGCAACCGGTGATTCGTATTTCAGTCGGTGGTTATCTATTCGCTTCGAAGGGGGCAGATGGCGGCGATGCGGGCGCAAGACGAACGATCGAGCCCGCGGCCGGAAAAGCGGCGTTACCTGGCGTGATTCGTGGCGACGGCGCGGAATAACGAGGCCGTGGATAAACCTAGGGAGGAGGCGAACCGGTGGTTGGAATATATATACATATACGCGTTCCGTCGGGTTTCACCGGCCACGTCCCCGGTTCCAGCGACGGGGGCACCATGGAAACGACGCGGCCGGGACCCATGCTGCGCTAGGAAGCATATATCCTCCGCTATCTAAATAATTATCGCGGCCATTACCATCACGTGGCGTTGTCCGATGGAACCAACGACGCGACGTAGCGCCCCACGCCGTAACACCACCGAAGGAATATTATGTATAGTCCTTGCGCTCTCCTCCGGCAAACGACATATGCGTGAGCGTGTAACGTCGTACGTCGCAGAAGGATCCAGCTACCGTGTGTGCGCTACGGTCGCACGATGACCTACCTTGCGGTTCTTTCACCCTTTCTTTCTTACTCTTACGCTTCCTTCTCGATATACGTTCGTATCTTGTCTGTATCTTCGTCTTTCGGGGGAGACAACCGTGGCCGAGAGAAGAAAACGAATTGGCTGTTTCGATGCCGTGGCTCCTTGACTTCCAGCCGCGCCAAAGAGACGAATCTCCTCTCCGTCGCGCGCGCGCGCCTTATTGATCGCGCCACTTACGCCGACATGTGTCGCGATACTTATCGTAAGTCGTGTACGCATACCGCGCAACCATGTTCGCCGAGCGACCGATGCGTCTCGACTACCGGCAACCTGAATGAGCCTCCTGGTACGCGAAGCCCATTTTTTCCACCTGAATCTCCATCTCCGGAGATTTCGAGATTTCTACCGGCTCTCCTCTTCCGGGGTGGATGTCTTCTCAAGAAGTACAAGCGTGGCCTTTTGTCTGACGGATCGGCGGCAGTTACGGTGGTATGTAGTAAGTGAAAGGACTCTTGTCCTCGAGATTGCTTTGCGAAATAACCAGTGTCGTCTGTTGTGCTGTCTATATGTACCTTTGATTCCGAGGATTTCTTCGATCGATCGATATATTTCTCTTTGAGAAATCATTCGAGTGATGAGGAAAATGGTAAGAATAAATTCTCTTTAGGTAAAAGAGATTGCAACAGAAATAGAGCAGTTTGCCATGGATTCAAACGTTCGGATTACTCCCAAGACGACCGAGGCCGTAAAACAGAGGACCGCCGGTTCCCCGTGGAACACGCGGGACACGAATACAACATTAGGGGGTATAGAAAATTCCTGTTCACCAAGAAGGAATATTTAATTCAAAGGTTAGAGAGGGGATCCGGAGAAGAGAGCGAGGAGGAGGAGGAGGAGGAGGAGGAGAGGCCTGCGGCGAGCGGGTAAAAGAGAGAACGTCGCTTCTGAAAGTACGAGGAGGCTGGTGCTGGTGGCTGCTGCAGCGAGTCGAGCTGCTCCCTCTCGGCTCGAGGGTAAAGGCACCGCCAATTAGCTCGAAATAATGAACGCATTTCGGCGTCTTTTGTTTTGCTTCCGTTCGCCGCCTAGCTAGCTAACAGAGCGCCCCGAGCGAGAGCGTGGCATTACAATGGAGATTCTGTTCCAGAAATTTACCGTGCGCCACGACAACGTCGATGACGACGATGCGAGAAAATTACGGATAAATACCTACGTCGACAACTGTCTACTCTACAGACGAAACAGAAGCGATATTTTACCATGAAAAATAGAGAAACACGCTTGTCATACAGGTGCCACGTGCGATAAAAGCTAAACTAACGAAGTTCGTTCTCGTCCACCTTTGACATCGAAGTATACGACTGATGTTTCATCCCTTGGAAATAAAACGTTTGGTCTTGATAGAATCGATCGGTTTGGTTTCTAGATGCTTCGTATTATGGTGTCAATACGCGGATTCGAAGTTTCTCGAAGTTCCAAAATTGGACGTTTAAAATTAGAGCAAAACATTCCTTTGCATTTCCTACGGAGCCAAGAGACGTCTGTCCGCTTAGTGAATAATACATTTCCGGTGAATATCGAGGATCGGGGAGACGTACGATACAAAGTGAGTGAAGAGCCCTTGTCATTTTGGAGCACATCTAAAGAGTAGGTATATAAATAGGAACGTCATCTGTCGTTTCATCGGTGCACGACATTCGTCCCTTTATCTAACGAGTAACGCCAAAATTGGATCGTCCGTACGACGCAATTGTATTTCACAATCTACATATTCCAACTATACTTAGGTGTAATCGTTTATTTATGAAGGCAAGCGTTGTCATTTGAATCCACATCGGAACAGATGTCTCACGATGACGCTGGAAGGGGATATTCGTCTCGACAAAATGCTACTTTCCTACGTTAATTTTCTAGCTTTTGTTAGGTCGCGGACGCAAGCGTGGGCGTACAGGCGTGACGAACGAGCACGAGAAGCACACAGGCACGAACACAGGCGTGAGAAATCAACGTTTTCAGCGGTCTGAAGCACGACCGTCGCGCGAGCACCATCGACAATCTTATCTCGGATAGCAACGCGGCCGATTCGAAAGACAGAAACTCGCGCCGGTCCCGTGTAATATCCCGATCAACGGGCCGATTTGCCTTTCACCTCGCGATAAAACGACACCTTACAACTTTGCGATCAAGATTTCCACCCGAATAGTCGACAAACTTTACAATCTTCCTAAACAGTTTCGTACATGACTATTTTTATGACCGTAATAGAAACAATCAGTCGCACCTGCATTCCTCTGGCTAGCTATCTTCTTATTTCATCCACAATACGTATTTCTATCGTCGTTGGAATACCAAAATAATCGAAATCTACGTGATAACCAATTTTTCATGCTATAGGAAAAAAGGGTCGACTTTATGATTCCTTCAGAGAAGAACTACCAAGAGCCACAAAGACCAAGTCTTGGAGATAAGCTTCCAGACGGGCATAAGCCATACGGTCGCAAACGGTTCTGGGCGATCGCGGTCGTAGCGGTCCGGAGGCCGACTGGAAAAAGAGAGAAAGAGCGGTGACCAGCAAGAGGAGAGCAGCGAGGGTGAAGGAGGGAAGAAGGAGCAGAGCGCGGAGAGAATCTCGGGAGGGCAAAAAGCAAGCGGCGCGATCGAGTGAGAACGATTCAATCAGGAGCCACATAAATCTCCTCCCCGCGGACATCCCGAACCCGATCCCTTCGGTACCAACGGGGACTTCCCTTCTTCTTTCTTTCCACCGTTCCACGATCCGCAACGGGCCGAGGAGGCTGCGCGTTGCTCTCGTCCCCCTTGCTCCCTTGGTTCGACCGCTTCGACTCGCCGCGAGCCTCTACTCGCCGCTCCCTCGACCGTGGTATTAATTATGCGTCGTGTGCGCTCGCGGGCATTCCACGGCCGGTACCAGTATTTGCGGCATTGTTAATCCGCGCTCCCCATCCGCTACCGTTCGCGTCTCTTCCTCCTTTGCCTTCTTTTCCCTTCTCTCGTGCACCCTCCGCGTCGGAGGAGCCTATCTCTTCTTTTTGCCTTTCGGCTCGATTCTTCGCGTACCGTCTATCCCGAAGCGTTTCGTTCTGCTCCGGTTCCCTCTGACGACTTCGACGAGCTCGTCGTTTTCATTATCGTTGACATCGTTTACCTTCGCCAATTGCCCTAGGCGGAATCCTTGGTTCGACGATAGGCAGCTAAAAAATGTCTGCGTCAACCTTTGACAGATTTCTTTGCCTAACGATGTTCGAAGAGAAGCATCTTCGACTGTAAGTGATAGTACCGTTCGTAAATAGCGTAGGAGATTTGTATATTCGACAAGCTCTTAGGTTCTTTTTTCAATGTTTTCGCGTTATACAGTTTCAAAAATTATAGCTCTCTGACTAACGAGACAACGATCCTTCGACGACGTAATCGCCTGTAATCGTCTGAAAACGACACGCTCGAGGATTAGACGGTGATCTCCGGCCCATAAGTTATCGACGACGAAACCCGTTTTTATCTAAAGATCTGAAAGTCGTTTCACCGAGGACTTCCCGCTCGAATTCTCCATGACGAAACGCGAGTACGCTACAGGTAGTGGTGTGACCTTTCGATCGCTTCGAAGCTTCTTGGGTTCCCGACGAGACACTGTGCAAAGCGGAGACAAAAGGTACCAAGAATGGGACCACAAGATAAAACGCGGAGACACGCAAAAATGCGTTACTGGAAGAAGAACGTACGCGCGAGGAGGAACCGATAGCGTGGCCCGGTCTCTGCACTTAAAACTGTCGTAGTCGGTGCGCACATGGTGCAACGTAGCGCGGATATCTCAGGATTTAAATGAACCCCGGCCGCTGACACTTTAATGCCTCTCGCGTTTCGTGGGCCGGCCATCTTTTTCTTGTTCCCGCCGCGCCAGTCGGCCGCGTCATCGCTGACATAATTGTACGCGGCGGTGATGTACGAAGGACGGGGCTGACGTTGATTACGTTCGAGCAGAAAACACGTATATATCCATCGAGGAACGTGGTTTCGTAATTTTGCCGGAGAGAAGAGCAACATACACCCAGGAGAAAGAGATGAAAAAAGAAAAAGAGCGAGAGAAAAAGAGAGAGGAGTTCAGCACCGTTAGGGACTATAAAGTTAGGCGGCCTGTCCCCTCGATCACACCTAAACGTTCGTTCAAAGGAAGCTGCTTATTTGTGGCCTCGAGATAAAATCGCTCGTGCCATTTTAATAACTCACCGTCGAGACTCGCGACGTATTGTGAAACGCGGAGACGTCGAAACGGTTCGGCTCTCCACGAATTCTCCGGCGATTAACGATCGAGCCACCGAGTACAAATTACGTCCGTGAGAGAAAAGTTTATCGACGATGGTGTTGGTGGGACGTGAACGATTTTCTTGAAACACCAAAAAGAAAAATGAAAAAAAAGGAATAAATAGACAGAGAAAAGTAAAACGAAAGAAAAAAGAAAGGAAGGAGAGAGATTTTTGGTGGCAGGCGGTCGTAAAACAGGCATAACCGAGGCTAGAGACGTTTTTCCGGCTGGTGACAACTATTATAGCGAGACTGCTCCTGTGGAACGGTAATTCATCGCGGTTTACGAGCCGGAGAGAGCATCCAGAAATCCCATTTTCGTGGATGATTGATTCAATTGCATCCGCGTGCCGGCCGTGCAGGACATTTCTCTCCTCGTGGAGGACCCTGCTAACCCCGTTATTATTTTCAGGTCTGCGGTCTGTGTTTTTCGTCCCGTGGCGGGCCGGTATAAACGCCATTTAAATAAATGGTACTTTTAAACCGATATATTATGCGCCGGTCCAGCTACGCTCTTTCCAAGCCCCCGTTGCTCTCGCTCGCTTTCATTTTACCTCTCTTATTCTCCCTTTATCCTCTGTTCAGAGTCGTATGGTGTCTCGCTCCCTTTCTCTCCCCGACAGCAGCCGTCCAGGCGGGAGTGATGGACTGCCGGGAGTGCACATGGGTGGCTGATTCTCCGAGAGTGCATGGATGCACTCTTTGCGTATGCGTCAGCGCGGGGGTGAGACGAGGGAGGCCGCGTGTCCCGGCTGCGAGTGGATGTTTTGACAGCGAGTCGCGCTAATCGGTCTTTCCACTTTGCCCTGACGTACGGACCCGGCTGTACTTCCCGACGATTTCTAATTGGCCGGGGAACGCAACGCTGGAATAGTTTATCCTGATGCCTGATCGTCGAAGACAAATGTGAGTGTCACTGCATCGAGACACCAAAGTCGCGCGACGATTATGGAAGAGACGAATTGGAGGAGGCGCGCCGTGTTACAGGCTAGACGACCGCGTGGTGCACCGAAGACAAAATATACCGTAGAATCTCTACGTCTTATGGGACTTTGAGTCATGCGACGAGTGGCAATTTGGAGCATCGTGTTTAGGAATTATATTTAGCCACATATCCATCGAAAATAAGGAAGTTTGTCATTTCTCATAGATTCACTCTGCGATTGAATCTTTTATGGTATACTTGCATCTGATTTCATGGTAGCACGTCGTAACTCACTATGCACGTTCTCGAAAGTACTTAACATAAAAGTTGAATGTTTCTCGCTCCTTTGTGTTTCGAGGCTACTAAATCACCCTGAAAAATACCTAAACGGAGAGATGTAATCGCATCCTCAGAAAAGGTCCAGAAATCTGTTTACCCGCTTGAAGTACACACGAAGAGCCGTGGATCTGAAGCTGGACCGTGCACCTCAACCAGAGGCTCGTAATTTTCCGTAGCAGATTCGAGCGAGATCCACGGCGAAGAACAGCGACGCGGGGGTGTGTTCGGTCTTGAGACGGTCGTCGTTGGAGGGTGATGTGTGGAGGCGACGAGAGGATTACGAGTTAGTTCGCCGACCGTCCTCGCGACGATATACAAGAAGAAAAGAAGAGAAACGAGTGGCGAACGAGAGAGGACGAACGGGAGAGGAGTGCTCGGCGTACCGCAAGAATGTTGAGCCCGGAACAGCGCGGAGACACGCGGAGACACGTGTAGGTTGGAAGCAAAATATATAGAGATAGCCGAAAGCACGCGAGCATTTCGTGCACCGGGTCTCTGTCTTAGCTCTTCTCTTCCTCCGCTTCTCTCTCGAGAGTCTTCTGGTCTCTTCCTCCCTTTTTCTCGAAATCTCGACGAGGTGGCTCGGTTTTCCAGCTGCGCGACTCTCGTCAACGTGACGGCGGCGGCCACCCTCGGCGAGCCTCAGTGTCCCCCGCAAAAAAGCTCGCTCCCTCGCGCACATAATGGGCCACGTTCGTTCCGTGGGGACCGTTTTTTGGACTCGCGGCAATAGGGACCAGTCCACCCGAATTTCTCTCTCTCTTTCTCCTTCTTTCTTCTCTTTCTTCGCCCGTCTCTTGCTTTCCTACCATACTTCGTGGTTTCCGCCTACGAGCAAAATTCCGGTCGAGGGCCAACGGACGAGCAACTTTGTCTTCGAAGCCGTTGTGGAAAGAGAAATTGGCGATACTCGCGTTGTTCCAGATTCACGAGGCGGGACCCCGTTCGATGGTATCGCCATGGCTGCTTCGACAGATTGGATGACCACTGGAGAACCGCGCCAGAAGTGAATACGAGCGTCTCGAGACCGTGTCGCGACCAGTCCCGATCTAATCGTCCACGATGCACTTTGAAAAGCGACTAACGCTAACCGGTAAATTGGAGAATGCCTCTCGCCGAATTATTGCGCCGTACCCGCGGTTACACGAACACGTTCGCTCTCTGCGCTTACTAATTAAACTTCTGTATCCTCTCTGATCCTTGATTCAACGAGAAACACCCAACGATGGAATCGTTCGAACAGCTTCGAGATCAGAGATCTTCTAATTGGTCGATGGTACGGTAACCGAGGCGCGTCACGAAGGGATATGAGGAGCAAACTTAGCTACGATCCGCGTCATCGTATGGAAGGAAAGAAAGAGGCGGCGAGGAGCAGAGAGAGAGAGAGAGAGAGAGAGAAAGAGAAAGAGAAAGAGAAAGTCGGGGTAGTTCATCACCGAGCGAATTGGCGGTGTAACGGTCATAGTGTGAATCCCGGTCGTTCTATCACTGCTAAGAGGCGTCGGTGTTCCTCTTCTAGCCAGTTTCTTCTTCGACTCGACTCTCCCTTTCGTTCCTTAGTCTCGCTAGACCTCCGCCTCCCTTATTTCTCACCGTGCGGGCAACCCCTCTTCATGGCGTTGTCTTTCAAAAAAGCCTCGCGTATAGACGCGAGAGGACAAGCTGCTTAATGGCAACGATTACTCAACGGATCGAATGAGCCGCGGCCTCGTGCCCGACGTCGCCCATAACGAAATACCGAAATAACGTCACCAATAAATATACCGAGTGCGGTGTAACCGTGGAGGTTGGGAAACCGCTTCGTTCATTCTGTGTACTGTTGCCGATGTTGATGCCGGTCCTCGCCTGACAAACGGCTCCAGAATTAACCGGCTCGTTTCCCTTCAAACTGCCTGCATTTTCGCCGACGTTAGACGGACGGTCGCGCGTACCATCGACAGAATTTGCTATTCAGCCGTTTTACCATTTTCAAAGAAACGTGAAATTAGTTTAGCTACTATCGTCTTCCAATAATTTTAAATATCAAACATCGTCTCCCTATTGAACGACGAATTCGAAATAATCCTGAGTTTCGCATCGCACGTAGTTTATACCGTAAGTCATATAAAACATGTCAAACAACAACATGGCGGAACGATCCGCTTGCAACTTAAAATCACAAAGATCAATCGGCGACAGTGAAGCAACTTGACCGGGTCGTTGTTCGCGCTAGTCTCTTCGCGGACATTAATTCATCCATAAAGCTGTTCGCGGTGCCCCGCCGCTTAAATAATACAAACAAGTCGGCCGTGGACGAGAGGAAAGAACGTCGCTGGCCTAGGTGCGAGAACGTCGCAGCGGACGAAAGCGATAGGGGCTTCGGCGAGCATAAATTACCTCGGTCGCTCGCTCCTCCGCGAGAAGTGAGTTATTTGCGTGTGACTGATGGAACGCGCCAGCTGAGCGTGGCCATTGGGTAAACAGGCATGCGCACGCGTCTTGCCATTCTCGTCGTCATCTCGGCTTTCTTATCTCGATAGAACAATCGGGTAACCATCGTTGTCAAAGGATCGCGTTCGTGAAAGAGAACCGAGTTGCGTTGGCACGCGATTGTCGAAAAGATGATTGACACGCTTGTTGCAGTGCATGTACTCTGTTCAAGCTGTTCAACTCGAAGGACCCTACACGGAAGACTGAAATGTCTCGTGGCTGGGATAATGACACGTTTCGTGAACGGAAACATCGAAAGTTAGCGGTGAACGTTAGCGAGGCGCGATCGACGTGTCGTCTTCAAAATTCGAGCAGTACGACGATAATATCAAACCACGAGGAAACGCACGCGATTACACGCGTTCACTGTGACAGAGAACCCGGTGAATATGAATATCAAGGTTGGGTCATTCGACCGACTAAGTTTCGACGTCTTGAAATTCGGTCTTGGACTTTGCACTTTGCAGAATAATCAAACTTGCAATTTAGAAAATTATAGCGATTCTATCGGATGTGTTTTCTGCTTTCTGTTGGAGGAACATTTGGAAAAAAGGCTTTTGCCACGAAAGTATTTTCGGGAGTCTCTTTTGCTTTGAGCGTATTAATTGCTCGACCGGAAATGTGGTTTCTTTGTTCACGCCGAGGGAAGTAGGTGTCGGGTATGTGAAGCGTTGTTAGCTCGTCGCGACGTCCACGAGCGTGACGCGACGAAAGAGCTGACGGCGACAAAAAACCGCCCCTCCGAACTTTTACGAGCGACATTAGAGGGCTACTTGTTTCTCTTGGTTCTTCTGCAAACACTCGGAAAGTTGATATAAGGACGATAAAACGAAGCGAGAGTTTATAGCCTTCGAGAGGCGTTAAGGCGAAGGAAGTTGTTAACCAGACGGGCCGACAGACGGACGGCCATCGTCGGTATCATTCGTGCGTGTCTTCGATTCCTAGGGTATTTTTGTGAAAAGATTGGTGGTAAAAGTGGGGACGCGCGTGTTTATCCGCATCGATATCGGGTATTATATCGTTGACGATAAATAGCAGCGAGATATCAATCCTTGGCAGGTCTCTACATATTTCATTCGTGAACGTCCTCCACGAGTTATAATCGCTCGAATTCATCACCATCAATTATCCATCCCCCTTTCACGCCTTGATAAAACTTCTTTCATCAATCTGTCCGAGTTCATAATTCTTTTTCCGTTTCAAACGGGACAAGATAATTCCGTAGCACGGGGGGGGGCCGGAAGAAGCAAAAGGGAATCGCCACGGAAATTGTCTCGTTTCGCCATAGAAATGTATGCCAACCGGTTCGTAGGTTAATGATCCCATTAATTAGTTTCGTTTCGTTAAGCGAGGCACGAAATCTTGTCGTTTCGCGAGAGGGAATTAAGCGAAATAATTAGACAAATTAGGACAGGCGGCAGGGGTGGTTGGTTGAACGAATCATTTATCATTAGGATCCACTATTAATTCCTCGTTAATTCCTCCTTTCCTCGTCAAGCAAGATAAACGAGTGGCTCGACGGTCTCGTAACTCTGCTCACGGTTCTGCGAAGAAGGGCCCGAGCAAGGAACCTGAATGGAGTACCAAGTCGGCCAAACAGAGAAAGACACCCAAGGTAGAGTGGGCTTCGGACGGAAGAAAGGGAGAAACGAGGGAAAAGGGAGAGGAAAAAGAGAGACGGAGGAAAGAAACAAGAAGAGGGAAAGAATCGTGCACGGCGAAAGAGATACGAGACCGATAAAACGTTGATTGCGTTGAAAAAAAGGATACAATGATAAATGCCGCGGAATATAATGGAGAAAACACAACGGACGCCTGCTAGGCGTATTCGTGAAGGAAGACAAAGTGGACTCGAGAGAATATGAGCCAGCGACCAAGTAATTGGAGGGAAAGATTCGATGGGAGAGATGCAGCCGAGCTTTAGCGTGTAAATTTAAAACCTCGCGATATCGATTCGATCGTTGCAGCTGCGTCGACAAAGATGAAAAAGAAAAACAAATGGAAAGAACGGAATTTCATGATACGGTATTCGCTAATTGCGAACGGTGAAGTTTTATAAGTATCTAATAAACTTACTGAACGCAGGAGAAGGTAAAATCCAAAAGCGGACGACGAAAGCAAAAACTACTTTTTCGATCGGCCGAGGCAAAAAAGCTGAAAGAGACCGCTCGACCGGCGAAACGGTGAAAGAGGAGACGAAGAGGCGGCGGCACAGGTGGTTATTATGCCATCGATGGTACAGGTGAGAGCTGTTTGTTTTAAGCTCCGAGAGAAAACCGAGCCCCCACGTTCTCAAACACATCCTCGAGTGGCTCTCCACGGGACGCCCGATACTCTCCACGAGGAGGACCATTGTAATACGGTACGTTCCTGAAGAGCAGCTCGTGGCCACTCTCTCTCTCGAGAGAGAGGCCTTGATGTTTTGCCGGCCCTCTGGAGATTCTCGAAAAAAAAAACAAAAAAGAAAAAAAGATAGAGGGAGGAGAAAAGGAAGCAAGAAGAAAAGAGCATAAAGTCAACCCTTGTGAGTGTATCCATCCGCGTGCACTGCATACATGGCCTTCTAAGGATTTCCATACGTATTCCGTCGAAGAAAACACCAGACTACGAATGTATGCTCGCGGAAATAAACCGGTGAAAGAAAGTACCGTTAATGAACGTAATGGCTCTTGACGTTCTCGTAAAACAAACGTTTCCGAATCTTGCTTCAGCGAACACGAGCAAATACGTATCTCGAAAAATATTTCGTATCGTCGTGCAGTTTTTGTTGTTACGACGTTAAAATGATCACGAGAGATTCTGTAAAAATAAGATGGTATAAAAAGAAGACACGGTCTGGATTCTCCTGAACGATAATAACTTACCGACTTGAGTAAACAACCAAATTGAAAGAGAAAGGAAGTGGCCGTACTTTCGTCGAGGAAAGTATCATTTTCGATGGTGAAGTGTACGAGCGGAGATGCAGAAGCGCACTTTTTAACGCGTCCCTGAAGCGGGAAAAAAGATTTACATCGTCCCCTGGCCAGCAATTACCTCGGCATCATAAACCGCTAACGACCGTAATTAGAACTGTCGTTACTTTTATTAAGTGTGCAGCGACTGCCGTGACGGCGATAAATCATACCATGAACGCGCATAAATTGCGCGCTTCGCTACGAAACGGAATAATCGCTCGGGTGAGAACGCGCGTTTCCATTTTCTCTGAATGCCAGGCTTCGCGATTCCCGTACCCGATGGAGTCCTCCTCGGTGGAGTGGCATGACCGATGGGGACTATAATAAACTCCTCGGCGTCCGACAATTTATTTAACCACCGCAACGATAACAGGATGGAATCCTCGGATCAACACCTCCGCGCTGTTTCCTTATACGTATATACCTATGTTTTTGTGTACTATAGAAATCAATTACATTACTTTATTCTTAATCGATATTAGATAGAAAATAAAGAAAGCTACTTCTTGTACGATAACATTCAAGCAAACATTTCACACGGTGTGAAATTTCACCCACGACAAACTTTAAAGCACAGACCCTTATCTCCAAACGTATCGTAGCTAGCAAAGCACACCAAAAGGCGATATTTTCAGTGCATGTGCAAGCTCGATGCAGTCACGTAACGACGTAATTAACCATCGAACCTATCGATCCGTCCGCGAAGCGGTGCGTTTCCTCGATTCTAGCCGAGGGTAAAGGCTGTCCATTGATAAAATCTCTGGACGGATGCTCGTCGCGTGTACGCGTCGACTAGAATTATCGAGCGGACGCGAGCTGTTCCCTGTGCGCTACCGGAGCGAAGGAACGCGTGGCTCGCGTCGCGTACACGCGTACGACCGCTCCGAATGAGAGCGGCTCGTACGTCGGGATCCTGATGTGGCGAGACTAACCGATGCACGGCTCGTTGCCGCTGTCACCAAGCTACTATCTCACTCGTTCAGCTAAGCTCGTAACGTGTCTCGGCTTGGCTCGGTTTGCACGCGTATATGAGCGAGTCGAGAGACCCGGCCAAGGGCCGCGCCACCCTCGTAAGACACGGCGAGTACGTCGCGCCAACAACCGAGTATTTATTAAGCGTGGCCCCCGTGCCGACAGTTATGACGCGCCGACTGCGTTTATTTGTTTCTCCGCCACAGTCGCTGATATCTATACCAGCCTCCCTCTTGCAGATCACTGTCTTGAAAATCCAGTCCAAGAGATCGTTTCGTACTGGTTTACGACGGTGCATCGGTGTCGTATTAGCTTAATCGCTTCAGTTGGTAATCTCGACGTTCCTTGAAATTAAATTTCAAAAGACGCTTTTGGCATCCAAAGTGTCAATGTATCCGAATATACAAGTATTCGAATGTATCCGAATATATAAGTCGCAAAGGGAATCTGTGGCCTTGCGTGTCTCGGCACGCAAGGTGTAATGTCGCGTTCACTGTGATCAGAAATAATCGTGAATTGTTTGCATAGCGATCGCGAAGAAAAGAATCTTCGTATCCACCCTGTAACTGCAGATTGTTGAGAAGCAGAATATAAAGTTTGTGACGAGTTTCTTGCCGACGAAGATTTCCACATTGTCGGTAAACACTGCTCGCGTTCTGTTCGTAAACTCGCAGACACCGGTTTGCACGTAGCGTAAAAAGAATCTTTTTTGATCGCATTTGATTCCACGAAGCGCAGAGACACCAAAGACGATGGCCGTCCACCCTTTCGCGATCGGTAGTTTGTCATCCGTCAGAGCGTTCGCCTCTACTTAGAAGGGGTTGCACCTGCCTTCGTGATGTTAGTGCCGGGCCAAAGATAAACCGGCCGCCTTAAGTCTCTAACATTAATTATCAATTCCTGGCCAGTCGAGGAGAATCGTGAAGAAAGCTGGCTACCGTTTTTCCTTTTTCCTCGCCAGCCATTGGCGTCGATTTAACGCCGTCGAGATTTCTGGCGTTACCTTCGAACTACTTCAAACGCACGAACGACCTCTCTTCATCGTTCAACTATTTCTCTCTTTCTCTCTCTCTCTCTCTTTCTCTCTCTCTTCCTCTCTTTCTCTCTCTCTCTTTCTCTCTTTCTGGTTGCTCGTTTCTCGTTGCTTGGCGTTATTATTAGGGCAGCGTCTGTGGCTACAAATAATGTCCCCAGCGTTGAGTGACGCGCGCCATGGTGGGGTGCAGGAGGAAACATTCAGAATGATCCGCGAGGCTTACAGGCCATGGCGTGTTCTATTTACAGTATCTTCTCTACAATGCGCCACGATATCCAAATTATCAAAAACACGTAAGAACCGCCAGATTCTCGTAGAGTGCGTGAGAGAAGAAGGGAAGGAGCCGCGCGACAGTATCTGGGCTTTAGATCGTCCCTCGCAAGAGGATGATCTACTTTCATCTTCCTTCAACACTTCACGCTTTCTATCATTTTACGTCATCTACTGTCGTCACTCCATGATAAGATAGCATCTGTAGATACGTTTTTTACCTAATAAGGAACTACTATCTTCTACAATCCTGAATTTCAAAATTAAAAAGTTGAGATAAACGCGGTCTTCTTAGTTTCACGGGGGTAAAAAAGAGAGAGCCTGGTGAAGGGCCGTAGGAGTTTGCGAGTGGAACCAAAGACAGCATCGGAGTGGAGAGAAAGCACGCCGCAGGGGTGCTCCGTGTCCCGCAGCTGCACTCCGACGAATGCGCGCGATGCGTCACGAAATTAATTGGACGCCCGTTAAATCCGAAGGCGTTAACTTTCGCGTATACGTTTCTTTATCACTTGCGTTTATACGTTTTAATAACGCCTGGCCGGATGAAATAAGCGCCGCCTTAGACCGCCGAACCCGACATCGTTTTATAACCGCGTCATTAGCTCGAGGGTAGGAGAGATTTTATAATCGCCGTGTCGCGAATGTAAGAACATTTCCTGTCTCTTGGATCCGGTTACCAAGGAAAACGAGAGTGTTCAGAATGTTCTAGCGGCGTGTTAATTGAGTTATCGAGGTTGTTCATCAAACATCTGCAAATTTTACTTTGGTCAAATGATGAAATTTAAAGAAATGGTGTATTCAACGTCGTCATTTTTCTTTACTTTGCCATTTATGATGTTAACGTGACATCTGAACGGCTCATAAATACGTTCTTATGAGAATATGTATGTATTTCGATCTCCATACGTTTCATTTGCCACGACACGCATGCACTGTGGTAACCATAGCCTAAATGTCGGAAATCTGCAGCTGTTGGAACTACATAGAAAAGTATACGAATCCATTTGACGAAAAAGACGGAAAGTGACGCTACGAACCATTTAATCTCCTGATGAACCTGTCGAAATAGTCATACGAACTTCCGAAATATAGTTATCGAAATTCTAGGAACGAAATTCACGAAGAAGAAAATTCAAAAGGAGGAGAAGGAGTAGAACCAGGTGCCCATTCGTTTGTTAAGCAGCGAGTTGGCCACACAGATGCAGGAGCCCGGGGCGCAAAAAGATGCGTGTGGCATCCGCGGTGGCTCATTAACCGAGCTGCCTCTAAATTGGCCTCGCGGCAGCTCCATAGCTACTTCTTAAGCAACCCGTGGAATATTTATGCCCGCCGCGTGGCGAGCCACGGCCATCGTATCGTGTGCTTCGTTTAGCCTATCCGAAACGGAACGATATTTCTCGCACCTTTGATTTTTTACCGCATTCTCTGAGAGATCGACGATAGCTCTGGGAAAATTCGACGGAAATAACTTAACCGGTCTGTCCTTTGAACGCTTCAAAACGGTCTCGGCCAGTGGTATGAAGAAAATGGGCTAGAGAGCGAAGATGGTAACCTTAGATTTCATCGGTACAACGATACCGGGAAGGTACCATTAAGAACTTGCCCTTAACTATCAGCGTTTTCATTCACAAAGCGAGAAACAGTTCGACCGTTACAGTTGAAAAGATGTACGATACAGTGTGGAACTACTCTGGATGTTTATTCGGGCTCGTACATGTTCCAGACATTGTAGCGAGCAACGAAAAAAGAAAACGATATTCAAACTAAGCGTGCAACGATGAAAACTCAACGTTGACAATACTGTACGAAGCGAGTTTCAAGAACTGGATAATAAAATCCGACGAAATTTGTACATACTCGCGGGAAATAGTTATATCGCCACATTTCCAAACAAGTTTGGAGAAATGCTCGAACACCTAATGAAGCACCAAATGAAGCAACCACTTTGAACGATGGTGCGAGTTGAATGGAGCTGTGTATCGGATGGTCCCTCGTCGAGCATCGTAGCCATTTCGCCGTCGGGAATTCTCCCAAAGAGCCGTCGAAGCCTGAGAACGAGGGAAAGAACGGGCAGAGGGGGGCAGAAACGAAGGGGCGTACGAGCGAGTGGTTTACTGCGGTTCCAGCAAATCGTAAATATCGCGAAGCCGGCATGCGCGCGGGATCGGCTAGGCAGAGGCATAAGTTAGCATCGCCATCGTCGTAGGTAAACGTATCGGGCACGGCGAACGAGACGGCGAGTGACTTTTTCCGCCGTGGCTCGTGTTCCTGATTTACGAACCGGGGCCGCGGCCAGCCAGGTAGGTACACAGGGATATGTATACGTACTAGCACGCGGAAGGTGCGCGCACCGGGATGCCGACGTAACGTTTAATGCGGCTTTAACGGGACATACACCGCCGCGACGCGATATATAATAGCTTTGCTTCTTGTAAATCGCCAGAGGATAGGCTCTTGTAATCTCGATTCGAGCCTTACCGATCTCGATATCGGCCTCGCGAGCGCGTTAACGGATCTTCGAGTTCGCCAGAGACGGCCGGTTCCCTTCAAAAGCCGAATGAACAAGCCGCGAGACGATCCAGCCACCGCGATATCCCGACCGAGATAAAGATCGAGGGACGATTCAGGGAAGGAGACGCCACTCTCTTCTCTGATCGATATGCAAACGTCTTCTTCGTGCTGGTTACAGAGCGGCGAAATTCATCGTGATTCCGAAATACACGCTACGCTGCGATAAACATCGGGGATGACTCGAGACCGGAGATTCCCTCCTAGGCGGGTTGCGAGCTTTTGCGGCTGGCCAGCGTCCTCGCGTCGCATTGCGTCGCGTAAGATCGACAACTATTCGCGACGGTACCGTGGGAAAAATTGGAATTACGCGAATTCCTTGGATCGCGAAGAATCACGCTCAGTGGTATTTGTTCGCGATTTAAGCTAGTGTTGGTACACTACCGCGTGAGTTGCGCGTCGGATCGCGTCGGCTTTGGTCAAGAGAGAGAGTCAGCGAGAGTCGTCGTATCGCTGCCGGTTACAAACCCGACAGATCGGGTAACCGTCGCTGGTTGACTCGAGGCAAAGAAAAATTCGATCGGAACAAATGACACCCGTGCGTCGAGTAATCACGCGGATACGTTTAGACGGATAGAAATTTACACGGCCGACACGCGAAATGTACACCTACTGCGCGATTTCGCGGTAAAGGTGCAATCAGAGAACGGTCGCTGGCAGCTAGCGATGTGCTTACAAAGTGATAAGTCGTATATACCTGCGTGCATCGCTCGTTTCACCGATGATTTCTAATTACAATATTATCGCTGTCCGTCTCTCCCCGGGACGCAGCGTCCGTGCGATCAATCGGCAACGAGTCACGTAACACGCGTACACACGGTAAAAGGTAGCAAATTGGCAAGGTATACCCGAGGATCGGGAAGAAAAAAGGCGACCCCTTCGAATTATCCTTCGTGCTCGCTGCGAGGAATCGTGCATCCAGATGTAATTGAGTCTACGACTAAATAACCGCCTTGCAGCCTCTCTCTGCCACAGGGTAGAAATGAAATCCCTGTTTGGACTCGCGAACGTTTGAAACGGTTCGAGGGCCCCACGAGTTTTTCTTGCGGTCGCTCAAGGCGTCGATGGAAACGATCGTAATCCGGCCCCAATTTGGCAGGAAATCGCGTGCCGTTGCCCGCACGAACGACGCCCGTCCGATGCAGAAGAACGTGGAATGTTGTAATTGGCGGCAGAAGGTACCACGGGCTCCGATGTCCTCCACTGATATCCTCCTCTTCTCCCATTAATTTTTAGGGACAACGTGTTACCAGTACTTTTTGCCAGTTTCTATCGCGGTCCCGAGCAATTCAACCGAAAGAGAAACCTACTCCGCAAACGATATCCCATTTAATTTCCTTTCTCCTCGAGCTTTTGCTTTTATTCGCGCGTGTCGGATCCGCGTGTCTCGTCGAAGAACGACATCATTTTTCTCCCGTCACGGATACGATTGAAAGTTTTCAATGGGAGGGTAATTCGATGCAATTTCCGAGCAGCCCTGAAACGACCTTTCGTTCAGGCCGACAGGCGTAACGGTAATACCTTTTATGCGCAATATCACGTACAGGCAATGGTGTCACGGCAATTGCAGTGTCGCGATCGAACGGGGTTCCAGCACTGCAGCTGCTGGTTATCACTGCGCGAGTGCAATCTACGACGAGCCGGCGTGGCGACCGGGAAAGAGACCGTTAACGACGTAGTTTCGCAGTCACTGTCTTAATTGCAAGATGCACGCATTTCCAGTGCGCGCCGGTTAATTCGATCAGCTACTGCACCTATGCCTCAAAACGAACGTTTTACTATGATCCGATGAAAAAAGAAATGGACGAATTAGAAGACTTTTTCACACACTCGCTTACTTTCCACGCGAAGAATTCATTCGATCATGGCATTTAACGAAGAACATTTCCTGAATCGCAAGCTATCCGATATCCCCCGAAACTATTACAAAGTATGACTGTAGCGAATAATTCTTAGCACATTATTGTCCTAACGGCATACGGGCTTGCTTAATTGATTTACCCCGTGCAACTCCAGCACATAGAACGACGAAAGGGAACGCGAGAATGGTTCTTCCATTGATGGGGGACGCGCACACATGCGGGGCACATTGTGCGAATAGATGGCACGCACGGTCCGATGCAATCGGGTACGCTCGACGGTTATCGTGTCTGCGTTTAACGTATAACTCGTTCGCGTGGCGCCCCGGCCTGACATGTTTTGATACAAATTAAGCAGCCAGTCCCAGAGCCGGTGATAGAGTGGCTCGAGGCGCCAGCTTCCCATCGCGGATATATATTTTCTCTGGGTGTGATTAGTTAAACGTCGTTAGGATAACGGGTGACAGGCGTCCCCGTGGAGGGGCCGGCGAAACCTGGAAGCGATTTATAAGTCCCAACGACGTCCTCGGAGTTCTCGGATTGCCAAGAAGGCACAACCGGGCAGAGTTCCCTTCGTCCTTCTTCTTCGCCATCCCTCTTCCTCCAGCGTCGTTTTTTATTCCTTTCGCCCCCTCTTTTCTGTCCCCGATCCCGACACTCTCGACCCCAAAATATTTCTCAACGAATCACTCGTCGTTTCAAGCTCTAATTGACCGTACTCCAAACGACGCTGCGAACGAGCGTCGGGATAACGTATAGTCGTATACAGACGAAACACTGGGAATCCAGACGACAAAAGGGAATAAATTCCGAGGACCAAGATTCTGGAAGGCTTACTCTGAATTTAATCCCAACTGGTTGGAGATTTATTAATATAACTCTACGTTTTTTTTACTTCTCGAGAGTATTTAAGAAACTAGGGCTGTGGAATTTGATGAAAAAAGAGAAGAAAATATCGGGTCTCTGCCAATTACCAAGAACGTGTCACTTGGTCGAACGATAAATCACTCTCATAAGACGCTCGCCCCGTTAGAGAGACAACACGTTTTTGCTTTGATACGAAAAAAACCGGAGACTTCGAGCTCAGTCGATTAATTTACCTAGCGCTGCTAGGTCTTAAATAAGCCGAATCACAGCGCGCGTACTCACGGAAGTACCGAATTTCCTGCGGCAGGCGAGAGACGCAGGGTGGAGCAGAACGTCGCCAGCTAGTCGTCGAGGCGTTGCTGCCGATCAATCACGGGGACTCGTCGATCCAGCCCCCTTTAGTCCTTCCCGGTTTCTCTACGCTAGATAAATGACACAGGACGACGAGAGCGGACGGCGACTGCGCGTAGCCCTCTTACGACTTCTCGTGTTCTCACGTATCCGTGGGGATGTAACGAAGCTCGAAACATAACACCACCACCGTCCACGCTCATGGTACACCACCGTACTTCTCGTCGATGTGTGGTCAATGTTTAGTTTGACAGCCAGCGTCCTTCTAGCGACTGCGAGTCTTTTGTTGGCACTTCTGCGAGCGACCAGAGACCGGTCGAGACGATCGAAGCTTTCAGCTTGCGGAAACATACGCTGAGCATGTGTCGCAACACGCTTCTCGATAGTTTTACGAAGGTCTGACTTGATATTGGCCAGAGGCTTAATAACCAGGTCGTATTTCTCATACGATTCTTGAATCCTTTGCGTTTACGCGGAACCAGGCACAGAACAATGGCGAATGAAAGAAACAATAGCGTCGAATTGCTAGACATTGGACTCTCCGCGCATCTATGTTCGGTTTTGTTCCAAGAACGATGGAAAATTCTTACGCGTTTCGAACTGAATAGCAAACACATGGAAAAAGATCCCACCCTATTAACGCAGTTACAGGAATACATATTTTTTTAGTCCGAATATTTACACACGAGCTGCAGCGTCCTGTTACATACACGAAAACATAACCTTTCGAACCCGACACTTTAAGCTGCTGGAATCGAATACAACGTGGCGCTAGTCCACTGCCGTTTAACTTCGGTGTCGGGTAAACGTTTAACAATCTCCAGAGTCCGACCCGGATACGCCCGTCACCCGACACCGAGCTGCACGTCGCGTTCATAATTAGGAGATGCCCGCCTGGTAGATGCCGAAACTACCCCGTTGTCATAGTTCCCGAAATTTCGACCTCGTTTGACGTTTACGAGCTACTTCGGTTGCAATTTTGGATGCTTCGATAAGACGAATTAGGGATGGTTTAGAATGATAGAATTACAAGATAGAGCCAGCCGTTAATAGCCTGCCACTCAAGTTGCCAGTTTCAGGTGGAACTTTTGTTTGAACGATAATGAGACTTGGATGTAATTCCCCTTGCGAGTAGAAAGTGGATTGGACAGGTGATCCAAGTATTTACATACTTTCGTGACACGAGTGAGAATGAGAGAACGAGTTTGAAGATTTTTAAACTCCGAAATATCAAATATCTTTGCCTATATTTATATTGGAAGAAAATACTTTAAACGCAGTATATCCTCTTCATAAATATATTAGAAAATATATATTTCTGTTATTAATAATTCATTAAAAAAGAAAATTTTACAACAGTCCAAAATATATTCGATCAATTAGCATGTTAACGCTATTTTCCCGAACGTAAACGCTGCGGATAAGACGAAATTTTCTACCGAATGAATAAAAACGATCTAGATCGGCAGGGATTCGCGAGAAGCTGACGGTCGTTGCGACATTTTGAGAAAGGGAGGCGTTTGTCGTTGTTGGAGAATCGGGGTAACTAATGTAAGAATGGGTCGCAAGGAAGACTAGGAACGATTGCAGGCAACGGAAATGTCTCCCGTAAACTACTAATCACCATAAACCACCGGGATACACGTGTTACGAATTCTCAGTGTAGAGGAATCACCGCGCTCCGCGTCTACTCCACCCTGCATTTGTTGCTCTCCCAGGGAAACCTCAGAACATTTACCTCTGCCTCGCGTTTCGTCCTCCTTCGCTTCTTCCCGCAGTGTACCACTCGTGTTTCGTCTTTCGTTCACGCTCGTCGCTACCAGAACGCCGTCGGTCCCACCACGTTAAATAGATCGTTCTGAGTTTCACCGTCAAAAAGTTTCCTTCTCCCATTCCTCCGCGTTACCAACCGGCACACCGACGCTTAATTACGTTATACGAATGTCGTGGAATTTCGCGGGATAATCGATAGCACTGCGACGAGAGTTTAACATAAATACGGTGGAAATTGGACCTTCCGAAATGATCCAATTTTAGACAGAGCCTTTAACGAGAAAGAATCTTCGCTCGTATTACATTTTCTCAAAAGAGAAAACCGCGTAATCGATTACCATCCTTTTGTTCGACCCTGCATAATTTCAACTAATCTATAGCAGCTCGGCATCGATGCATAGTAATTTCAAAGCGTGCCTTCGCTTCGCGAAACGAAACTTTTCACTGTGTTTCACAGTGTAGTTGTATCCCTGTTTCTTTTTCTCCGCGAACATAGTCGATGTATGGCCACGAACTCGGCCTGGTATCGCGATAATTCCGACTAATCTATCGCGTTGTCGATAGGCAATCGATTGCACGGAGGAAGGCCAACGAGGTAAAGGATGGAGAGAGAGAGGAATCTGTTGCAACTGCAGCCACCCCGCTGCGGACAGAGTTTAGAGGAGCAAACACGCCCACGAGGTAACGCATCCTCCTAAGTCGTCGACACACCGTACCGAGGCAGAAGACACCGTCTTTTGGAGGCGAGACGACCAGGAGGGAGGTACAGGAGGAGACATTCGTCTCGCATTAGCATATACACGAGGAACCAGAGAAGCGCTAGGCGAAAGAGAGAGGGAAGCTCTCTATCCGCTTTACGAGTGAAGTCTCCTCTCTCTCTCTCTCTCTTTCTCTCTTTCTCCCCATACCAGTTCTCTTCCTCTAAGCCGAGCTTCGGTCCCACGGAGCGATAACTTCTAGGTAGAGATCGTTATTATTCGCGATCGTGAAGCTTTGTGCCGGTTTCACATTCACCTGCTGTCTATTATCGAGGAACCTCCTTTTACTAATTGCCGCGAAGATGTGAGAAAACGCGTGGAAAATGTATACATAAATTTTTATGTAATTTATGGAAGAAGGATAGAGGAAAGCGTCTAGTGGTGGACGAGCAGGCAGTTTCCAGGGCCGTTGCGACCGTTAGCTGACGTAAAACAGACGAGCGGTCGTAAAAGTCGATGTATCTTTGAAGCGACAATGTACAGGGAACTCACAAAAAATCGTACGACCGTGTCTATCTCCGAGACACGTGCTTGGCCAAGCCGTGGATGTGCTCGTAGAAAAGCGTCAGAAAGCTCAATGGGACGCGCATTATCGCGTCAATAATGTTTACACCCGACAGACAGTCGTTGACGAGATAAACGGCTTAAGCGACACGATAAGTACCAGCCTCGTTCTTTTTTAATTAACACCTTCTGTACTGGAAGATAACCAGAGGTAAGAACGATAAGGCCGCGTCCCGCGGGTGTAACAGTTCCTTACGGGGCATGTCTCCGTAGTACCAGCTATCCGCTTAAAGCTCGATAATTACGAGCAGGGAAAAACGTGTTTCGTGAACGAACGTCTGACTAAAAAGGAGAAGAAAAAGAGAAAGAGAGAAGGAAGGAGATCGGTGAACGCATTCCTATCCAACCACCTGCCGCAGTTAAAAACGGTCAGGTCCGTGACACGATCGATAATTCATGGCGGACCTGGCAATTCGGCAAAGTCGCGGAGATTTTTATTAATAACGCTGTATTAATCCTGCACGACCGTTCGACCGTTTCGATAAAACCAGACCCACGTTCAACGCGCAGAGATGCACACTCTCCGGCTGGCTGACGGCGAGGAGTGGATATGATAAACCATCGGATAAGAATCGAGAGACAAGGGAGGATTGGCGCGGAAGAATGAGGATCCAGAAAGAGAAAGGGAGAGACAGAGAGTCGGGTCGGGAAGGAAGGAAAGGGAAGAACGTGGAACGAGAACGTAGTCGGCCAAATTAAATCCTCGGACGTCGAAGCTGTAGCGGACCGTTTGCTCCGTAGGATCGGAGCAAAAGGATCGAGAAAAAATTTTACGAGGGTCTAACGGGTGGGTTGGGTCGTTCTCTCGGTGTATACGAGAAGGTATATCCAGCCGCATCCGGACCTATGGACCGTCCGACGATGTACAACGTCCGACGGTCCCATGGTGAACCGGGACCTGCGAAGGTTCTGGCGCCGTATTGGGCACAAAGTCACCCGGGATCTCTCGGCCTCTTTACCCATCGCTGTCTTCTTCCTCCCACTCGCGCCCTTCTCCTTTCGCTAGGCATCCAGAGAGTTGTTAAAGTTATATAGCCGAGCGTTAAAGCAACGCAACGCCGCAAAAACAATACGACTTTATTGCCCAGCTGAACGAGTGCAGGTTCTACCATGATCCCCGCTCTCCCTCGATACTCACACAGAACCCGAACAGGCGGCTGGTGTTCGTCAAAAAACTCGTGACACTTTTATGAACGGAGCTAAGTCGGGACCTGGGTCAGAACCCGCGATTTTTGCTCAACGGCTACAACGACGATCGGGATAAAACGGAAAGGATCGAGTGGCTAGAGCTTCTTGATATTTTATCCGTGAATCACGCGTTGCCCACTGATGGTCTTGGAAAGACTAATAGCTATCGGGTGAAGGTGAAACGCGTACGCATCGGGCCCGCGTGTATGGGTGTCTTTCCTCCCTCACGCCCACGTCGGCTTTCTGGTACCGCGGTCTCCGAAATATATGAGCCAGCGGCCACGTTGGTACCGTCGAACCGGTATACGCGGCCTGGACCCGCCGTTTTTGACAACAATTTCCACTTAGTGCCTCCGCGCGACATTCGAGCCTCGACGAATCCTGGGGAACCCGCCCGAGGACCCGTCACCGACTCGGGTGTCCCAGATATATTTCGCCGCGGAACAACGAAATTTTTTTGAAACGCGCCGCGCTCACCAAACAACATCCTCTTTCTCAAGAGGGATGCTGCAACTTTCCCTGGCCTATGTACGAAGCTGTTTAAACGGTTACATCGGTCCCGAATCGGTACAAGACGGCCATTTGCCGTGCTCCCTTGGATAAGCCTATACGCCGCCGTTCTTCGAGCCTTCCAACGATTTATGGCGGTCAAAAAAATTGCTGCCCGCGCCCGGACTATCTGTTCGCGATAAATACGTCCGCTTGCCTACCGACTAGTGATCCGCGAACAGATTTAAGAGAAGGGTTAGATAAGAGTTATTTAATCTGGAGCTTTACTATCTTTCGTTGAAATCGTGATTTTCAAAGATATATTTTTTGCTACGTGTCTAGGAAAATCTTTGATTTACGTGTAAAAAAGTTTCATCGAACGGATTATTTCTCGATATCGTAATTAAGATACCAGACGTAAAAATTTCCATCTTACCAACTTGCCCTTCTATTATTATTTCTTCCTAATAAAAGATAAGTGAAACGAGTAAATCTATTGGCAAAGAAAATTTCGTACTCGACTTTGCGTCTCGTCTATCCGTCACCATTCATACTGCCCCGGCTCATTGAGAACGCGCAGAGAACGCGTGAATGGGCGCTTCCGCGCGACGAATTATGCGAGGAGCGGCCAAGATGTTTATCGTTCGAATGAATTCAGGAGCGTAGAAGCGCGGGATGGAGTGGGATGAAGGCGAGACAGGAGGAAGCGCTCGGGGATGCGGCGAACGGCTA
Source organism: Bombus vancouverensis nearcticus (assembly GCF_051014615.1). Lineage (NCBI taxonomy): Eukaryota > Metazoa > Arthropoda > Insecta > Hymenoptera > Apidae > Bombus > Bombus vancouverensis. The sequence continues at coordinate 15,964,426 of NC_134911.1, read as the reverse complement.
ACCGTGGGGTGGTGGCGTGAAGTTTCGTCAAAGGTGTTGACACAAGGGGAACGCCGCGGCTGGAGGCGTCGCTGTTACAAGCCGGCCTCATTCACACCTCCGCCTCTCTCTCGTTTCCTCTCCGCGCTCTCATCTCCGGAACACACCGTCAAACATTTTGTCACCGGTGTTGATGCTCAATGTCACAATTTCGGGAACCGAGAAAATTGTTCCAGGTGCAATTTACCGACGATTGGAATGATGAAACCCCGTAGGGAATCTTCTTCTTAGGGCAGGTTCTTTTCTTATGAAATTCTTAAAGCGAAAAGTTTATGGTACGCGTTGCAATAAAAACAAACAGCGGTGACGTTCTATCGAATGGCAACGTATTCGGTGACACTCGCGAAAGCTTTGTATACGAAGATGTCCCATTATCGGGTATTAAGATCATTCGGACTCTTCGATCGATAAAATTAGCTGTATTTGTATCCTCGTTGAACGACGAAGGTGTGGACCACGTAAAGGGCTGAAGGGTGAGTAGGTGGAGTGGAATAGGACCACCCAGCCCGTGTCGGCAGCGTTAGTGTTAGCATAACGCGTGGGCGCCATTCTTTCCTCCTTATACCTCTTTACCCTCCTCTTACATCCCTTTCCGGGTCGGCATAAGTCGTGAACGTCACAGCGGTTCTGTCCACGCCGAGGACTACCAGGGCCGGCCATTTCGAAAATGGCGCCCAACGCGAAGCGTCCTTTTCTTTTCCGAGCAATAAACCACACCGAAAACGGCCAGCAAGAGATCTCGCCTTTCGTACGTTCCCGAGTTCTGCAACTTGTTTTTTGTATTGTTTCTTCCGTATATCGCGCTTTTGAGTCGGTACAATATATTTAATGGACCTCTGGTTCTGTATCTTGTAAATCAGCGGACGTTGCAATTTTTCACTGACAGAGAAAATTCTTTAATTAACAACGTTGACGTATAAAACACACGATTGCAAGACTTTTTGCTTGGCAAGGTTCAATGACGAGGACCGGCCCTGAACGATGAAGTTCAAACGGGCCATTAGAAATGCAGGAAGATTTTCAAGGGGCCATTAATAAACGGCCGAGTCAGCGTGTAACCGATCCGCCATTGTCTCAGCGGATGAATGAATTAACCTCATTCATCCGGCCAGACGATGAATTCACGGAGACAGAGAAAAGAGAATGTTTCAGTTTGGCACGAGCATTGTCACGAAAGAGTCCGACCGTCTACTTTTCATATCGAACTTCCTCCCTCTTCTCTTCAGGAAGGAACACGCGGTATCCTTCAAAGCTGCAGAGAGAAAGCTTATGAATAATTCCAAAGGCCAGGACGAATAATCGATAAGTTTGTGAAGAAACGCGTCAGCCTGTGTCAGGAACCGACGTTTCCCACAACGCTCCGCGAGGAAACAAAAGAAACTTTTTAATACTCGCGCGACCATTGAATTGCTGAATCTCTTTTCTTCACTTTGACTGACAAACTTTTCGTATCCTGTGAGCAACTTCCTCCTCCAACGTTTATATTATACGTATTTCACTTTTGCGAATATACCAAAGTAAATGGGAGATATACTCTGAATAAATCGTACAAATGGAATGCATAGATCGATCGTAGGGTCGCTGTAAAAACAGAAACTACCGTTTGTTTAACAAATGTAAGAGACGTCTGATCGCGAAGACGATTGATCGATTAGACTCGAATTGCGATACCTGTGGCGACGTAGCAGGTGATAACCCGCGTAAGATCGTAATAGGAAGCGTCGTAACCGGCGCGATTTCATTCGCAGCTTGTCTCAGCCGTAAAGCTCGTAGGAGGATCACCTTAACGACCATCTAGATAGGCGACGGTGAAATGATCTGTAAGAAAACCGGTGGCGAGTGGTATCCTCCGGCGGCCATTAATCAAAGGACAGCAGCGCTAATGAACCTGCTGGAATCGCGGGCTGGGGAACCGTTTCTGTTCGCTTCGGCGTTCCAGCGTCCCCGTACAACCCCACCAGAGCGCCATTCTACGGGTCTGCGCGTCCGTCTTTGAATCCACGAAACCCCGGAGGGCAAACGAATCAACGAGCAAACAAATGAATGGGGAGAGATGGTTGCCGTTCTCTTTATCCTTCCTCCTCTTTACTCGCTCGACCGAAATGATCGAACAGCTTTACCAGAGGAAAAGTTCACCGTTTCGAAGCTCGCCGCCGGCATCGTCTTCGAGGTCAACAAATGGAACGGATATTACGAACGTTTACGCGAGAAAGTTGGTACGCGCTCGACCGTAGAAAATGATTGTTTCCAGACGCGAGAATATGAGATCGCGTGCGGTCATAATATGTTGTTATTTCAGAAGAGAGGCACGAAAAATGTTTCGAGGAAACGCTCTCGTGTTTGATCGAAGGCTCTATGAAACGATCGGTAGCTCGATTTAGAGGATATTGACAAGGATCGTAACAACGGTCTCGATCGGAGAAAAGATTTGCGTGAAAGGATAGGCGTATTGTTCGAAATACCGAAAACACGTAACGCCGCTGGTCGAACGCGAGGTTCAATTATACTCGGCCAATGTATACAATAAGTTGTACCTGTAATTTGCTTTGTGTTATTTGCACTATTGTTTTCTCCGGGCCGTCCCTTTTTCCCTTTTGCCTGCATCCCAATTATTCGACGCCCCGGGCCGTTCGATCTCGCCATTATCGGATGACACGGACCCAGGCTTTTATGTTTAATTGATATTTTTCGTAATTCCCCCGGAATCCAATACAGGAACGCTCCAGCGAACAGATATAATCCGAGGCTCGACATTGCTCTCGTTAAAATATTTCCGATAGAAAATATTGCGGAACGCTGCAGGATACAGGCCGATTCAAAAGCAAACCCACCGCATCGGTCAAAGTTTCTTCGCGATAATATTCATCGTCCATGCGCAAAATTTCCATTTATAATTCCATATTTCCTAGATCCGTAAGAGAATCGAAGTCTCCCTGTATCTCAAGTTCTTAAGATTGTAAAAGTTTCAACCGTTTAACACGCAACATAGAATTCAACGAGTTTCTACCATCTAGGAAGAGTAGACGCAATAAAGGCGCTGCTCTTCTTTCGGTTACGCTGCGCAATAAATAAGGACCGTCGTAAAAGCTCGTAAACCAGATAATATCTCGAAAGAAATGTTTGCCTCGCTAACCCGATCCAAACTGTTGGCGGCGTTTCTTTTTCCGTGTCCAGCTCTCGACTAATGTTTCCCTCGCGGAAGACGGCCGCATTTTTTTCGTTAGCCCAACTTCTCTCGCCCCCTTTTGTTCTCGATTTATCGGAACACGGTGTCGAGGGCCGTAGGCCGAGCCCCACCGCAACGCCCGAAAATGTTCAGCGAAATTAAATGAACAATTCGTTACGGACGACAACAACGTTCCACATCGAAATGGCCCTTCTCTCCCTGGTGACCACGGCGCCCGTGGATTTTGTCCGCTAACTCCATTAATTAATCCGTATTTATTTACCTCTCGAGAGGCATTTCAAACTTTCTTAACGGATATCGGTCCGGTGACTAAAATCGCAACCATTTAAAGATTAGATACTGGAACGTATTTTTGACAGAGAATCTTTGTCCACAGGTAAAGCTAAACCATTACCGTGAAGGTATCGCTTTCAAGTAAGCTTTCGCAGGACTAAGTTTCTCGTTCGGTGGTTTGCGTGAATCGTTGGGAAAATTCGTGAAATTGAGCCCCTGGGTTAGGAGGCAGGAAGACCCAAAAACCGATACGATCTCTTTCGAACGATCGTTTAACGACGGTCGTAGTGGCGCCAGGCCTCTGTATCTTGCTGCAATGTGGCTGGTGTAACACGAGGCCAGAAGGGCGCTAATAAATTTTCCAAAGTCGCTATTGTGCCATATATTCCGACTGTTTTAAGCCCACTATGTCCGCAACGAAAAAATATTAGCAGTAAATTTTCCAGCGTCGTTTTTCGCTTTCCACTCAAGTCTCGCGTTTGAGTAGTTCCCGCAGCCAAACGTGTTCTCCTTTCTGAACGTTTATGTTCCTGCTCTTGCGTTACATTAGCCTACGTTAAATTTATTATAGCGAAAGAATGCATCGTAATCATAGAAATTTATTGGATATGAATTTCTATTTCTATACTAACCTATTTCTATTCTACCGGTACAAGACCGGTCGTGCGTAGATTACACCGTCTCCATCACGCGTGAACAAACGTGCGGGATATTAACGAGCCGGCCATATCGGCTAATTGCTGTTAATCCATTCTTTAAAAGGGCCAATTAAGGGATAAATTATGCGGACGTTGGTCCGTGGCTAGATGCAATCAAGCGTCGATAATCCTCGATTTACAATGCTTACTTCTCGATTAGCTCGGTACATTAGCGCCATTTACAAATTGTGATCGTCTACCGACTACGGCAGCTGTTTATTAAGCAGCATATTAAAAAATCAACAAGAACACGTAGTGGACAAAAGTTTACATTTACAAATAAAACCGTGTGCAGCCGCATATCGGTAAATGAGAGAACAGAGCACCTAAGGAACTTCTTTACAGGTCTGCAGAGAACTTACGATCTTGAAAAAGCAAGATGGTCGCGTTTGTTACTCGCATTAACTGTTATGCTCTCCGTGAAACCGCTCGAGGTTTTCTTTACCTGCGCGATCGTCCCTTGTTGTAACCTGTGGACGAAGCGGAAGTGAGCTCTGAGTGAGCCGAAGAGATCGGTTCGGGACAGGTTATGGTCCCCTCGAGTATAGAGCGGCTCGTTAACGTAAGACAACCGGGACCGATAGCGATCGACTAATCTTCACCGAGCCAGCTAGAGCCTAGGCTGTTTTTGTGCGTCTCTGGCAGACGCTTCGTGAGCAGATTATCCGTCTTGGTATTCGAAGAGAGGCGCATACATCGGGACAATTAGACGCTACCAGGATACGTCGTACCGGGTAATTCGGTTTCTTCGATTCGTTCAACGAGCCTCCTCGAATCTAACGTGAGAATAAAACCGTTTTACCGTCGGTACGGACGTCGACTGGTAGTTATTCGCCGTAACGCTAGTTAATTACGTTACCACGACTCCGCTAAAAAAAAACTGCATGATTAATCGCTTGACACGCTTGTGGTTTGGTTAATTCGTGGTTGTAATTACCATTGAATTCGACCTTTCCGCAAGTTAGCGCTTCGAGAACATGCCGTGAACTATCGTGACGAGTGCTGCTTATGGCTTCATTATTTCAACGTTATAATACACCGTCTGAGAATAAAATTGAGTTAAGTAGTCGCTTTAAAGAGGATCGTTCTCGGAAAAGTTCTTGTTAGACTCTGTTGTCAACTAGCCATTACGTCGAACAATCGCCCCATTTAGAAGCTGATAAAAATCACGAGTTGAAGAGCAACGAACACGCAATAATCACCTCTTAACCCGATGTAACGCTTCAAGTTTACCTACTTTAATCTTCGTCCGTAAATATCGCCGAAATCTTTCGTCGCTCATGAATCAGCCATTAAAGCGCAGTCTGTCAAATTTTGTTACGTTACCTCTTTCGCAAAAGATCGAATAGATTTACGAACGGTTAATCGACTCTTTGATAGTTCAAGTTAATAACAGTAAAATTTCATACGAAGATAATAACTGTTTTAATTCCCGTGAATAGAAATGTATATCTGTCCTTCGACGAGCTCGAATAAATCACACAAATCTCTACTGTACTTCGAAAATGCGAGTTCAAAAATTTTAGTTCAGTCGTAGAACGCAAGACTTCTTAATTATTCTGTACAGCTTGTACGACGTACAAGCGGTTCGAAAATGGCGCGAGCGCGTAATTAGAGTCTAAACTCGATTTAGCCCAGCGACCGGTGTACACGTCGGCGATGCGATCCTAAGGCTGCCGGTACAAATGACAAAAACTGCCGGCGCTGACACTGAAATATCAACGGCGGCTCACGAATTCATCTGGCCGTGTGCCGCCCTCGGCTTCGCGAGCGACGCTGCCACGTGTGCTCGAGTCGCTTGAAACGCGAGAGAACCGACCGCGGAATTCGAGAATGGGCTAACACGCGTGCACTTAGAACATTTACCTCGGTCACAGACCGTGACTCGTGGAAAATTCCGCTTTTGTTCGATCGTCTCGATCGTGACATATATCGGTTACGAGTGGCTATGATTAATAGTACTTCTACAAGAAACAATCTATATCTGGAAGAATATTACGGTAGAAAGCTTATACCTTCGCCGACGATAATGTTAAAAATATCGAGAAAGTAACACGATTTATTCTCAAGATCAGAAATTGCAGAAAGGAAAGAAATTCACGTGATGATCGTGTCCCGAAAATCCGAGAAAAGCAGAGAGAGAAATGAAATAGCGAGGAACCATGTTGACGATGGTGATCAAAATGGCAGATTGGACGAGAGGAGAGGTCAGGAGGAAGAGAGGTCGTTTTGGACGGGGCGCTTCGCATCCTCGATCGCGTCGAACAGCGAAGCGGAGCGCGGTTGGCTCAGACGGGCGTAGCGTGTACGAACTACAAACAATGGCTTTGTTTCCACGCGAAAAACGTGATACAACTGTAAAGTAACAAATATCTCGGCGTAGATCGACACGCGATCCGGCCGCCGCTTAGGGCGCACAGGCGTTTCTTACTCTTACACACTCGCCAAGCGTTCTCGTGTGCACGCAGCCCGCCCGTGTGGATCCCACGTTTACGTACGTAGTTTATAAAACGAACCAACAGCCAAGAGTCTTTTCTCTTTGCTAGGTGGCTGTCACTGTGTATGCGGGTTGGCTGGCTGTGTCGCTTCTTTACGAATTCAACGAGACGGAGAGACACAGGCTGGGACCAGTATTACGTATTTACTTGCGCGACTGAATCACCATAATAAGCTCCGCCCGTTAATTGCGCCCCATTTTCTCATGCACCGTCCGTGTAATTTCGCGTGTTACCACGAGTTTCCGTTAGCCGTTGCGGAAGAAAATATCGGATCAAGCGTGGAATACCGGCAGCCACGACGGATCAATGCGTAAAGTAGATATATCCAGACGAACAACGAGTTGAAAAGTTTCCGTGCGAACGAGTTTGAGTCGCGTCAATCGCAAAGTCCAAAGCTATGCGTGACCAGGGTAGCAAAGGGGCAGCGAAAGGGGAGCAGGAAAGGGACAACACACTCGATAATCCGATGTTACATGCAAGCATAATTATCGGAATACGGGTTACACACGTATTTTATGAATTTTAAAAGTGCACAGCTGTTGTCACGCATCGATACAAGGGATCAGAGGGTCCCGGCCAGAGGTTCTCCTCGATGCTTCTCGCATTTGCAGGTCGTTTGTTTGACATCGCGTCGCCTAACTGATACAACGTAACGAAGAGGGGTAGAAACGAGACCAAGGGTTGGACGCTTAAGTGGCTATGGATTCCTTCGTATTACCGTCCTCGAGAAACCGACCGAGTTTCCGAACGGAAAGGGCGTACCGGATGTTTCAGCTCGCCACTTTAGGGACATGTGGCCGGACAGATAGCCATCGATCTTGAACCTAATTAGCGGTGCACAGTGCGAACAAGCAGACACTGACTCCATCGGCCCACGATATACACGTAAACGCGTGTATTCCATACAACGGTGAACGCCCTTCTACAATTTTTTTTCTTTCCACCTCGTGCTTCTTGCATTTACTCTTCGACTCGGTCTCTCGATCGTCATCGTACCAACTCGGAGAATACGCTCCTCGAGCGCACCGGCCACGAGACGATCTACGACCGGCCGTCACGAACGATTTCGCGACCAGATACCAGGACGACGTTTCGTCGTTCCTCGTTATTACTCGCATAATTTCTGCGAACCTCGCTCAAGGCGCGGTGAAATTACGTATAAACGAGGATCGACTGACTTCGAGACGTGCGTGCTGGCCCGCCCGTGTACACGTCCCTTTGCCACGTGTACCAGGCGCGCGTCTGTACGCGTGACATTAATCAAGAGGAACGAAGCGGATCTGTCATTGGCGTATGGGAGAGAAATTCGCAGAATTTCTTCGAGAAACGAAAAGCTTCCGTGCTGATGTTCCATAGCTAGCACGGTAATTCTTGATATTATTTTCTAAATTGATTCGAGTGGATTAACGGTTGACGACTGGTCGTTTCGAAGACTAATGGCGCGTTACGGAATATACGATTTTCATTCGTAGATCTTAAATTGCCAGATATAAGAACCGAAACTACAAGTTTTACGGAATACGGCTATTAAGTAGGAATTCGAGAAGATAAACGATTTCAATGAGAACATTGAGACGCTTTCGTGACAGGGAAAGAAGAGGACGAAACAAAATAGGAATATTCGCGTTCAGAAAGGAGTGACGTTCAAAGGACGATTCCGCCAACGAGGTTAACTCGTGTTCACGGCCCGTTGCTCGACATCGGTTCGAGTCCTCGAAGCGAACCAAACTCTTACAAAATGGCTAAAGCAATTCTCCTCTCGAGTTTCACGGCCAGCGTCATGGTCGGCTATTGTCTTTTCGATGTTCCACGGTGTTCTTTTCCTTCTCTTTGCTCGAAACGTCAAGGGGTAGCCGATTAAGACGACCGTGCGCGCAAGTTTCGTACGAGAAATGTTGACTAATTCGAGCGTGAGTAGCGGAATCGTGGAACGCCAGCCAGAGAACGCCAGAGCGAAACGAAACGTGAAATTCTAGAAGTCTACTAGAGCGAGGAGAGGAGAAAGGTGGGGCACCGAAAAGTAACGAAGAACATGCGTCCATGGGACGATGCCACGGAAAGATGACGCCTCGACGGCGCCTCGATTTGCGACACCCTGGCCTGCTCCACAAAATCTCTCCCTCGCTGATCCGTTATCGGTCCCAGTCGACTTCCTGTTCGACCTCGACGACTGTCATGGCCTGGACAACGGTCGACTTTCTCCTACTTAATCTACGACGTTCGACGGTTCAGCAACGAGACGGAAAAGAGAGGAAGATTTAAAGAACCGGTAAGGACGTTCAATCTGACTAATAGGTGTTTCGAACGATAACGCGGCAAGACTAATTCGGAGGGCTGCCAAACGATTCCGTGCTAATTACTGACAGACCGGCCGTACGTAATAATCGTCGGGCGCATCGAGCGCGGCTGAAAATATATTTTGCCATGAAGCTTCAAAGGGCAGGGCGCACAAAGGGGCGACAGGTCGTTTGGCGAGTCTCCGCCGGAGGATAAATGATCACCGCGAGCTGAATTCGACCTGGACGACGGCCTCTTTCTCCCTGTTCGCGCTACCGTCTACGAGCGCGTTTCCCTTCGTCTTCTCGCAAACCGTCCACCAATATAATAAGAATGCAATTACCAAGCGAAACGAGACACCTATAAATAGAGTCTCCTCTCCAGTTGGAAAACGGCCGGCTGGAAACAGAAAGATGGAGGATACGTTGCAGACGCGAGAAGCCGCGCACGGACGAGCAAGCGGGATAAGAAGAGGCGGAAGAAGAAACGGTTAATTTGTTGTGTATCAGCGGCAGCAGCACCGGCAGCTACGAAGACAGGCTACGAAAGAACGCACCGTGCCTTCCTGAGAAAATAACTAGAGATAATTACGCGCATAAATCAAAGTGTTAATATTCGGGGGCGTAGGTAGGTGGTGCAGGTAGAGGTATATACGCTCTCTGTCTATAGGAACGCTCGTACGCGTTCGTCGTAGCGAGAAAAGGGTCGTGAAGGGTAAGAAAGATACGTCAAGGGGAAAAGAGAATACCACGGATCGAGGAGGGAGAAACGGAGAACGAAATAATGCCAACTCTGGATCGGTAGATCATTCGTGGCCGTTGGATACGCCTCCTTGTTAGCCAGGGTTTACTTAGTCCTGTGACGCTGCCAGGACGTGCGTTACGCCCGCTAATAGCCCACCGGTAACGAACTACCGTCGGCATTTTTCGACGACCTTTTAAGCGAAAACGAACGCGTCTCTCCTCTCGCCCGGCCTCTTATCGATCATCCTGGTCGAGTCGTTGCGAAAAAGGATCGCTCTTGCCTCTGGAAACGAATTCCTTACCCGCGTGCTTCTCTCCTCTTCCGATGATATACCGTGGGTTCTCGCGCGCGCATGCGCGAGTATCGGTCACCGTTCAGCCGCAGGACGCTCGCTTATAATACGTCGCGACGGTGGACAATTTTACCAAGATGGGATTAAATGGTTTCGTTTGTCCAATGATTATTCTTCTTGCCTCTTTCTTCTTATTTATCTTAGCTTTTTCATTCTCCCCTGATGAGAATCAACGTGTTCGATGATCACGGTTTCTGGCAATTTAATTACGCCACGGTATTTCCGATATTTTTCTCGGCTCTGTATCGGCAACAGGTATCGAGGCGAGCTCCAGAGAAAAAAAGGAACGCACAGTGGCGTTGAAACACTCATAACAGGTGGACCGATGCTCGGGCTGTAGATGCATCTTCGAGGTGGGCGGTCCCACACTCCTTAAATCAGCCTGCAGCCACCATAACATTAAGCCTGCCTCTCACGGTGCTGCGTCTTCCCGACCTGCCGTTTATTTGTTTGCTTAGAGCGAGTAATTAGAATCCGATACAAATGGTTATTATTTATCGACCGGCAGAGACGTGGGGGCAGCGAATGCACAAGTAGGTGGGAGGGAACACCTTCTGATTGCCTGGCGTTATTAAACCAACCGATACCAGCTGATAAATACACGGACGGATGCTAAACCCGCGCTTCGCTCATCCGCCAATATATAACGTTGTGATCGTTCTTAACAGCTTTTCGTTCTGATCTTTCGTTCGCTTGGTTTCTTCCTTCTTGCGCGTCTTCGTGAACTTCGTTTCAGACCCTCTAGATACCTTTGTCCTTCCTTTTTCATTTCGAAGATTTTTCTATGTTACGGTGCAAGTTCAAACTCGAAACCAAGACGAGATATGCCATATTTGAGGAGATGCGAATGAAAAGGGTTAGCACATTGCACCTGTCGAAAGCGACAAAAACGGATTGCTAACGATCCCATTGAATCAAGTATAATGGAGCAGAGTCAAACGTCGTGTCAGACTGATGCAGCCGTCCTGCATTGTAGGGGGACGCAGAAATCGAACGGGCGAATCTATCGCGATGCCAGACGCGTCCGTTAATAAAGTATAATGGGCACACGGTACCCGGACGACGACGTACACCTGACCCAGCGAATACAATGGCCGTCTACGACGTTCGGCCACCGATCACGTAGGCCACGTGTGTGCGAACGACTCTTTAATACGGGCTCGTAAACCATCCGCGAGAAAAGAAAGCTACGCGGTGTGACTGTTGACGGTGGCTCGTGAACAATCGCACAAAAGCGCGCGGATACCGATACGACCGATCGACGCCCGATGGCTAATCGATGCGAGGTGACTCAATGAAAAAAAAAAAAAAAAAAGAAAGAAAAGAAAACAGATCGATCGAGCTTTTGTGCTGAATCTTTTATCGGCCATAGTCGAAACCCGTTATCGATCTTGTTGAAATTTGTACAACGTCTCATCCGAAGGATACGAGTTAATTTTAACGGGCCATTCGGTCCCTCTCAATTATTCATCGACATCTTCGTACCGCGATCAACCGTGAAACACGATTTTCCGATTGGTTATCGGCTAATCGTCCGATTTATTTATCCAAGCAAAAATTCGGCAAAGGGGAGAGAAACGTCGAGCGTGGTACCCACGTTGATTAGCTTCCGTGTTGATTTAATTACCGGAGGGGGAGTAATTGGAATGCCTACCGACGTTCCCCTTCCCACCCACAAACGACACCCCCATGTCGTTTGCTTCACTTTGTCTCCCACATCCCATCGCTCTGGCATTCTCTCCTCGCCTGACCGTTGCATATTCATCGATGGATTAATATATATATACATATCCATGTGTCGAAGCCTCGGTCAACGAGATGGTAGTGGTCACTCGAGAGTACACCCCGTAGAGAATAAATTTTTATATTAATCAAAGATCGGAATACTACTACCATATATACCGATCGACCACTTCGGAAAACAAATGTCGCATTGACGAAAGCGGACAGAAAGAAATCAATTACACGGAAATATGCATATAAACTATCTTCCTTTTGCAAGAAAATATAAGTTTCGACGTAAAAGAGAAAGAGGAAACGCGGCAGCGAAATGAAAGTACGATTTCCAACAGGAAAAACATTTTCCGCATTTTATTCGGATAGTAGATGCGAGAGCCATGCAAAAGCGGTAGCACGGCCGCGTGATAGACGGCGCGTGTACGATGCTGCAGGGAGAGAGCAGAGACGCGAAAAAGACAACAGAGAGACCGGAGTTCGTTGCCAATTTCCGCGAACGCGAGACTCGTCGCAAAAAGGGAGCAGTGTATGGTTACGTTCGTACGTCGGCCATAGGCGAGCGTATATCGCGGCGATGTTATCCGCAAACACGCGGGTTCGACCAATTTATCCCAAGGGATGAGGCGGACGTGGCCTGAACCGGGGTGTGGGGCTACCTTGTCCAGCGGAATGAATTCAGCACGCAGCCCCTGTGCGGTTCAGCCGCCTCCACCCCTTTCGCAGACCACCACCTCCACAGGCTACCTCGTGCTACATCCCCACTTTCCAGCCGTTTCATCCCCTTGTTCCTTCCTCTCCGCCTTTTCCATCGACACCGACCGTGAACGGCCGTTAAGGCCGGTTCAAACTATTCAGGCCAGAAAACGACGCGTGTTAACAGGAACGACCACGTCGCGGTGAATAGTTTTTATCGCTCGGTCTAGTGCCGCTATGATCATCGGACGACGCTTTGTACACGATAGTCGTTTTAGCTTAATTAACCGTTTCGAAGAAAGCAACGTGTAGAATACGATTGACACGGTTTCTACGATACGTGTAGTCGCGGCATTTTTCTCGGTCGTCGATTGCACAAGCTGAATTTTCTAGTTCTAAGGAGGGGAAAGTAGAAAGTTCCTTTCGAGGTGCGATCGAACCAGAGCTATTTACTACCCTCCGTGGTAAATCTTCTTCCTTGTCTTTGATTCTCAGTGTACGGATTATAAGTGAAATCGATAGTGTGAGTAATCCTTAACTCGTTCCCTATCGGACACTGGTGATCCGCTCCACATATTGGCGGTTTGGTATACACCGGCTGCCTGATTGCCACGGGGGCTCTTAGATTTATTGACCTGTCAATGGTGGCGCGCGAAAACGGCGAATTTACAACGCCGCAGGTGTTAAGTTCTGCCGTGCGTGTAATAACGGCCTGATCCCAGGCCTACGGTAAGCCACACCGTAATTATATTTCCGAACCTCTGGCCCGCCACCTTTGTCATTATCACCCGAGGCGGCGTGGCCGTAATTCAATGAGATCCATTGCGCGGACCAGCGCGCCCCTTTCTCTACGTGAACACGTTAAACACACGGGACGACAAATCGCTCGCGAATCTACAATTTTTTAACCGATCGTACACGCAACCGAGACGAAGGGAGGGAGGGAGAGACCGCTTTAGATAAATCGAAAGAAATTTACGAGAGACGTCTGCCGTCTTTATTCGGGTCGTTCGAGATAACACGTCACACTTATATAAAACGCCTATATCTTACTCGACGTTGCTGGCATTTCGACAAAGTAAAAAACAAACGAGAAAACATGCTCGAATTAAATGGCGATCATAAAAAGTTGACATACCTTGAGTCGGGTGAGGCGAGGTTCTTCCGTGGCCAATTTCGCCAATGCCTGATAATCCCCTTGCGCCGCTCTGACCAACCACTCCCGTGACTTCCCGTCCAGTTGCTACTTCCCAAAGCGATAATTGCCTCAATTAACAGAGGTTACTCGCGATATCGAGCCAGCGAACGATAACGGCCAACACGAACAGGACCGCGTCGAAGAGAGATCCATGGTTCGATTAGAAGGGGAAAATTTTAATTAAGATCTCCGCGAGGAGGCCGCGTGCGTTAATCATGCCAAGACGCGCAATCCGTTCGAACCGAATCTATCGTCTCTCTTCTCACACACACGGTCCAAGTGTTCGCGGGCTGGCTCGCGTATGATAATCAAGATCCACGGAAGACTCGCACGATGAACTTACCGAGGCAACGGAAGCGCTGTCATCTTCGTCGGCGCCCTGCGGGGAAAAGAAGAAAATCAGTCAGTCGCTCGAGAAATCAACATTACGTGCTACGTCACGCGCGACGGGGCGAACGGTGAATCGCCGTGAAACACCATGAGGGAACCGGTCGTTGGCGCGCGATCGCTCTATATGGTCCTGCAGAGCCATACGGAGAACCACGTTCCCTCTTTCTCCCGCTTTAATTCTATCTTCGTCTTTCTTACGGTGAACAACGTGCCCTCGCGGTTACGAACGCCACAAGGGCCACGGAGAGCTCGGGGAGAAGAAAATGCGTAAAAGCAGCGGGGAGCCGCGCACCACGAACGTGCTTCGGTCATCAGATTGATATACGGATCCAATAATTGATTCTCTGACGCAAGACCGCAGGAGGTTGGACCAACTTACGCAACCCCTGTCGGCCACCACCGGGCCGAGGGCAAGCGTTTTAACCAGCCTGCGGCGAACTTTGTCTCGGCGCTGTTTGCCGGATAAAGTGGGTCTCTATCAGGATCGCGGAACGCTGCTAATGGTCTCGTAGAAGTTTGGAACCGATACCTTTTACATCGAACGATCTGTCCGCTTTTACTTCTTGACTCGATTGTTTAAACACGGAGGGATATATCCTTCTCGTAATCGTTTCGAGAATTCGCGATCGATATTAATTGGCATCGTCATTAATAGAATTTACAATATTTCATTTATTTATGAGTGAAAGTAATCGCAACTAACCCTTCGAAGCAAAGTGCATTCAACAAACGTAAAACACAACCCTCTCGATTTCTGCGACACTTTTCACAACACACGACCACACCTATGTACGTCCACGAGGCATTCGAAAAAAGAGAAGGAAGAAGAAGAGGAAAAAGAAGAAGTCGGAGAAGAAGGAAGAGGAGGCAGTGAGGAGCGGCTGATCCCAAGAACGCTAAACGACTACTCATCCCTGTTAAACTGTTTGTATTTTCACTCGTCACGGCTGCATCGTCCGTTCGAGGTGCTCACATCGACACTCGTATCCGAATCAATCGTGACTCCTCGTAAATTACTTTCAACGAAGGAACGGGAGGGGTAGAAGTTGAATTCGGTCGAGTCATCATTAGCCGGGCCCGATATATCTCTATCGATCGACACCACCTTGCGTGTCTTTAAGTGAAATCGTGATTCGAGAGGGCGATCAGCGCTGCCAGCTTAAGAAGCCTGCCTCGCACAGCTCGCGCATTCCGCGCTTAATTTAATTTCGCAGGGTAATCCCTAACGCTTAACGTTCCTCTTGTGGTATGCAAATTCGCTCGATCGTTCGAGTCCGATGATCTCTTCGTGGCGTGTGTCATCGCGATATATCCCCCGCCCCTCTCTTTCCTACCAATCAAAGGACGAGTGAGAACCACTGACCCCCCGTCGCGTCAGGTGGTGCAGCGAGCTACGTTCCCAGCTTTCATGTGCTACGGCCACTCTCCCGGCAGAGTTGTCCGTGCCTCGTGCAAATGCATCGGTACACACGGACGGGGGATAGTCTTTATTATGGACGTGCCCAGAGCGTTATCCTCCATCAGTGATTCGACAATCGTATTTTCAATAAGCGGTTGTTATTGTCCGGCCTGTTTAACAATAACCGCGCGAACCAACGGGTCAACAACGAATTCGGTTAGCTTCTGACAGCCAGTCGGCACTCGAGGGGCGAAAAGAAACGATGTAACATCGGAGAGATTTCATAGATTGCAAACAACGTCGAACAACGAACGACAACTTGTCCAGGAACTTGTTCGCTTTCTCGGTTTCTGATAAGTGGAACATCGTCGATATACCGGTTAAAAAGTCAGCACGTTAAGATTCTTGTCGCCGGTAGGTTTGGTTGATTTTCCAACGATTGGACGCTCGACGTAAATGGCCAGGACGAGACACTTGTTTCCTCCGATATCTTGGTCCAGAAATATGCAAATGGTCTTGTCTCGTGTTGGCGCAACAACGAACGCGAACGATTGGACAGACGGACTAGTCAACGATGCCGATCCCGCGAGAGTCACCACTATAATGGGGTGGTTATCAGATAAGCTTATAGACGGACGGTAATCGTAATAACATCGCTACGATGGCTTCTCTGATTCATCGTTGCCAGCGAGATCGAGAACGGAACGAGTCGCAGGTATAGGAAGGGAGGGAAAAGAGAAAAGAGAAAAGACAGATCTATCCTCATCGGCGCCTGGACCCGTCAGCGAGTCATTGTTTCTCCGTAATTAATATTTTAATTGAGATCACCGAGAATTAATTAATGCAACGGCGTCGTTATACCCTCCGTCTGGACTGTTCATTTAATCGATCGTAACACGGCGCCTGTCAGAGCTGTACAGCTCGTTCCATGAATTTCGTCGACTATCACGACTTCACGCTGCGCGTAGACGCCCCTTAGATATTATCTCGGGACTAATTTTTTTACTCGTCGTTATTTATATAACCGTTACGATTACGCGAACCTCTGAGCAGGAGTATTTTAAATTCCACCACGGAACTTTTTAATTCGCTAAATACGCCAGCATACGGTACGTATCTATACGGCTCTCATACACGGCAAGTACGCGGAACGATTTGTCTCTTCGATCAGAGGTACGTACATATACAAACGTGTTTCGAGAGGTGAGAAACTTCTGGAGGATCCAGACACGCGCTTAAAACTTTTTCCGGCTGCTAACTTTTTCGACAACTTCCGAGATACGGTGTCAAATATTGTCGACTCGCTTCACGGTTCCACGATTTGCTCAAACTCTATTATCTTACCCCCTCGAAAGAGGACGGGAGAAAAAGAAATAGCGAAGTACCGCGTTAATACTAGATCGCTGGGAGAAACAACGAGCGTAACGGCTCTAGAAACGAACACAAAGGGAGGAATTTCCATGACCATCTCGCTGTTAACGCAAGTGTGCGCCGCGTCGACGTTGATTCCAAAACATTCTCTCCCTGTTCTAATTAAATTAAATACGCCTCTCCGGTTAATTTCGAGAATGTAGCCATAGAGAAACGCGCGCAGATACTCGAACAGCGGTGCACGTGTTGGCTCACGTTCATCGGTGCTTTTCTCTTCTCGGGACAATGAAAAGAACGCAAAAACCGAATGAAACAGAAAGCTGGAGAAAAAGAGAGAAACAGAGAGAGAGAGAAAGAGAGAAATAAAAGCGTAGGCGGTGTGAGCGCGTGCGGTTGTTCTTCGGGGTGGAAACGTTTTAATAAACGGACGTGTGCTACCCCTCCGAGGGGGCGTATAAATATATTCAGTTGTTCGAGCGCGTGGAAGAAGGCAGTGGAGAGGAGAGAAACAGAGAGTACCAGAGTCAGGAGGTGAAGAGTCGGGAGGGTTGGATATCGGTGAAACGGCAAAAGGAGTCAGAAGGGCAAGGGCGGTGGCGGTGGTGGGCTGGTGCGGGATGGCGGAGGCAAAACATGTTGCGGCACGAGCTGCCTCAAGAGCACCGCAGAATTAGCTTTATTATAACCTGGGGGCCATCCATACATGCCTAACAGAGCACGAACATTCGCCGGCCAATAAGCCGAATGCTAACCAAACATTTTCGCGACTCGCCGCACCCTCGAATTTATCCCTGCTACACGACGGACGTAAAGCCACCGGACCTGAGAGATGGGGCAGCAGGGAGGAAGGAGGATCGATTTCACGAATTAAAGCTGGATATCTATTTAATGTGCCCGTTAACGTTCGACCACCGCCGACTATTAATAATCTGCCTGTTTGCGGGTACCACTTAAAAGATTATATACTACTCACGATTTACGTAATTATCGAGTTTATGGATTATTTCGCCCCATTTATATTGGAACGTTTATCCGCTCGTTTTGTTCGATCGCGGGAATCTTCCTCTATTTATTAAATTGTTCAATCGATTACTCGGAAAACGTGTATCTTTCGTCTTTATAATTGTTTGGGATTTGATTCGTTTATCGGTCATCTCTATCGCCAGCAATTCTTCGAATCAAAGAGGAATTAGAGATATTAAACTATCGATAACTGACCGAGTAAAATCCCGACTCGTGTTCAATTAGCCAAGTGCAATATCTACCTACTTACTACATCTTCGCAATCACTTTTCCTCTATTCGATTTACGTCAGAGCTGCAGAACTCCCACCAGAATTCCCTAGATCATCCCCGATACCGAAAGTTCTCCACCGTGAAAGGTAGAAGCTCGGTCCTCTCTAACGAGCATCGTTAGGAGGAACTTTTCTGACGCGCTGACAGTGGACGAACGATTAGGCCCGGATTAGTGGTGCGCGCGAGATCGATTATGCAACGCTGCGGATAACGTTGGCCTGATTTATTCCCCTAATGGGCGTTCGCGCATTCATTTCGTGGCCGTACGAGGCAATTCCACGGGGCTTCGTCGGATGGTGGCGACCGTACTGCCGCTGACAGGAAAACTCTCGCTGGGTGATTCAGCGTTCCGTTCGGCGACGCCTCCCAACGACCACCATAATGCCTACACCTAGCCCGGTGCCCACCTACCTAACGCCATTTCCATCGGCTGCTATCGTCCGGGATCATAATCCAAGGTTTAGTCCGGAGTCGGACGAAATCGCGCCGAAGTGCAGACCGCTGTTTGAATCGGACACGCGGAATGGGTGAATCGCGCGACACCGCGTCTCCCTGAATCGGAGATACAGGTCTGCTTTGTTCGTCCGGGATTCTCTTCGCCTGTTCTCGGTATTCGATTGTAAAGAGACGGATGGTGGATGTGGCAAAAATTCTTTAGATCAAAAATTAACAAACTTTACGTCGGATAGATGAAAAGATACCTGTATAGAGGCAATGAAGGTTAAGTATCTTGTAAAACACTAGGATATTCTTTTTTTTCTACTTTGTTGTTTGGTTTCAAGACAAAAAATCTAACAGTATGCAAGTGCGTTTTATCTAATTCGAATGCACTACTCAGAATAATTGGAAGATTCTATTGCATCGACCAAGCGTGCAGGCAAGCAGGTTAATTGTAAAGTATAAACAGGATTACAAATAGGATATTTATTTTAACACGTGGACTATGAAACTCGAATGACACACAAGTTTCTCAACGCAAAACGTTTAATGCGAATCACAAGGATAATTACGAAATACGAAAGAATCAATAATGGAATTGGTCCTTGGGTCAGAGCAATTTTTTATATCGGAGTACGAAGAGACTGGGTGCCGAGCACGCTCGACAAGGCAAGCATCGAACGATTACACGACGCCAGAGAAATTCGGCATAGAGACGATTATTAGCTGAGCCGACGCTATGGTGGCATTGGGAGTAATTCATAACCGGCAGCTCGTATTTTCGCGAAGCGGCACGTCGAATTTGGTCCGGATAGAGAACATGCAGCATCGACGCTGCTCCGCACCTCCCATCCTCCGACCGGCCTCCGTTGACAGGATTATATTCGTAGGTACCTATCGTGTTCCTCGGTGTAGCTCGGTCCCGCAATACGCGTCGCGCGATCATATTCTCGTCGACTAATAAATTTACCATGGTGCTCGAGCGCACAACTATCGTACGAATGTCGTCGGTCGATTGTCCTGCCGGCAGTGTCACTGTTTCAAGGACCTTTTACAATGCTAATCGACGCGATTCTACTCCGACGAGATGATTCTGCGAGCAATTATGGTTGTCACTCGACCACCGGATTATTCCAAGATTATTCGAAATTATTTCTCTCTGTCCTTATCTTATTCCTAACGTTTAAAAATACACTACGTTCATTCATGAATTTTCTTTCGATTATAAGCAAATCCACTAATGAAAGAAACGACGTAAGCTCACGACGATCAGGCTTAACCATCCTCGAGCGTAGTTTCGTCTCCTAACGAGTTTATCGCATCCTCTTTAACGTTATTAACACGGGCTAACGAACTGGAAGTGCCGAGTCACCGAGGTCCTCCGCCAAACGCGGAGCCACGGTTCCACCAGGTACGCGTACACACCTGTACGTGTGCCCGTGTCTACCTGTGTACGTATGGAAGTCTATACACACGGGCTTGTAAGTGCAGGGCGAGAGCAGGCGCTCGACGGGACAGGTTACGTGTATAAGGTGGGATAAAGGTACGTATAGGTACAGGTCGGCCTGTCTGTGCGGCCCTGATACCCCAGTCTCTGGGCTAATTCCGAGGTGTAATCTGCGGGTACCATCTCAATGGATTAGCATATAGATAGCGAGGTGGGCTGACCGTATATATACGCGCCTAGACTACGTCGCAGGACGTAGCCATGTCCGTTTTGGTCTCGTGTCCTCTGTACGTAAGGGGGTCAGCTGGTGCTACGCTGCAACACCCCCGCAACTGCAGCGGATGAACCCCGAGCGTCTCTTGTACATCGAACGCCCGTCCAGAACTAATTATCAGAACAGTAGATCAATCGTCGCGTCTAATGAACCATTTCCTTTACCGTGTCCCTGCTTGATGCATGGCTGGGAAATCAGTCAAAAGAAACACTCCGTCAACAATATCTCATGATCCTTTTCTTCGAAGAATCAACTTGAGAGTTTGTACGTACCAAAGAACGATGCAAAAAACGATCGAGATACGGTCGAGCGTATTGTTTCCACGAAGACGGTCTCTAATGCAAAGGAGGAGGGAATAGAGTATACTGGCACGAAGTGTGACCGACATGAATGGCAGTTTGCCATTGGCAGCGGCCACGTGGGGAGGAGTAGACGAGGACGAGGACCGAATATTTCGCTGGAGGTGATTCGGTCGCGAGGTAATTTGTGCTCACAGCGGGGCTGAGCAAACATGCGCAACAGGGGTGCCTCGAAAAATTAAATAACCCGATGACTGGTCACATTCTCCGACACGCGGCATACACAGCAACCAAGAAGAACGTGCACACGTACACGCACACTGTGGAACTTTGGCCGTTCGAAGATGTCCGCGAGAAGGGCGCCTCGGTTGAATGACGTGGCCCTCTGCCGTTCTGCTTCTCCATCGTTCTCCCATTTTCTTCGAGCACGACCGAGCGATGCCAGGCTACGGTCGGATATCCCTGGGGAACGGTGTGGACCCAATGGAAGCTAGGACGGGCCCCGGGACTCAGGGCCCAAGGAGCGAGCGCCGGCCTCCCGCGGACTTATGAATACAAATAGCCGCTTACTGCGCGACTCAGATTCCTGATAAGGTACACTCCTGGCTTACCGGTACCACGGACTAGCATAAAGTACGAGCTTAGGTCCTCGCGGCCACCGAGGCACCACCGTTTAACGGAAGATTATCCTCGCGGCGAAGAAAGATTCGCATCGGACGATATCGTCCTTGTATCGGTTGAAAGAAAGGACTCCGGAATGTCATGCAGACGACCTCGCGAGACTCGCTGAGAGATCGAACCGAGGGCGGACCAACCGTATCGGTTTCTCTACACGGACGGTGAAAGAGACATTATTAACTTCCAACAGATATGCTTCTTCCAGGGAACAAGGCGTTTAAGCGAGAACCCGATCGTCGATATATTCGAAGATAAAATAACGGTCGTTCAGCTGACAGAAGATACCTAAGTTTGGGTTATATTTCCAGGAGAAATTGTAGAACGTAACGGAAGCACAATGGAAAATAAAGTATCTTCAGGCTAGAATACACATTCGATGGAAAGAAACGTTTCTCAATTCTTATATTCTTCATCCGAATGAACGTTTGTTAATAAGACATTCGACGATTTCCAGAAATTAATCTGAATATTTCAATATAACGTGTGTACTGAAAAGTGTAATCGGAATTCGCAACGATCCGCACCCTTCTTTCCTGCGACTGTGGAATGCATTTTACAGTGCCGATAACAAATTACGCGTCTTCATCCATGTTCTGCCTTCCAAGCAGAAAGGAATGCCATCGCTCGATCGGTCATTCCCCGGTTTCATCCGGTCGATCAGTAAGAAGATACCTACGCTCCTGCCGTGCGTTTCAGGATTGGAGACAGTATCTGCCTTTATCTGCGGCTAATGTCGTGTAAGAACTACGCCTCCTTCGATCTACTGACAACCATTTGTTCAGACACTCATGACCACGAGACGCGGCCTGACTCAAAACTTTCTAATGAATTTACAATGTATGTCTCCCTTGTCTTTGGTAAAAATAAAGGACGAACTGTTATAAGGACGATGAATTACAATACGCACAGTCACGAAACAAAACGCTATAATTTCTTTCCTCCCTTTCTTCTATCCTGCGTGAGAATCTTCGTTTCCTATAATTCGTTTGATAGCTTCCACGTCCACCGAACACAGATTCGTTCAATTTGTCAATGGAAGGTCATCGAGCGGACCTACGCTTAGGCGGTAAAAAAGAAATCCCTGTCCCATAACCGGACCACCAAGAACGACGTGACCCGGAAGGGTGGAGACTCGTTCGCTATCGTGACAGTCACAATCAGTTTTCGACGCATTCTCTGACTGTCACAACGGGAGACGGACACCCGCCGACGAAGGTACTTAGTCTCCGGTGAATGGTGTGTACGAAACGAAGAAATCAAGCGATTCGACTCGGTACAGTTTCTACTACGGTCGGTTTCTACTACGACAAATGTCCTTGCATTTTTTAGTAGCTTATCAAATTTTGATCGTTCTAGCGAAGCCAGTTACGGACGACTATTGACGTTTTCTGATCGAACAAAAAACGAATAAAATCTCCATTCCGATGTTTGAGAAGACGAGTCAGACGAATAAGGTATAGTTAATAGGTATCTTTATTCAGAGATACACACAGAATGAAAAATAGCAGGGTTACAGCTATTTTTCGTCATCTCTCCATCAGTGTACAATCACCTTCGCATGAAGACATTAAAAATTCCTGCGGAAGCGCGAGGGCGTACGGCACGAGGCGACCGTTAAGCAAACAAATTTAATGCGCGTGTAGAACGGCACCAATTTAAATGATAATGCGCGCTATGTATGCTTCCAAGATTAACTCGTAATAGGCTGGAATAAATGTCGGCAGACCTGTTAGGCGTATCTAGCACTGTTACATGGGGAACAGTAGGTGCTAACTACTTCTGTAGACAAGCTTGTTTATATTGGTGCGCCGTGTATCTCGGGAGGTACGGGTGAATTTGTCCTGCGCTCGATGGCGTCAAGGAAATTGGGTCGCGCATCATCGCGTCCGCCGATCTCGATATTCTTGTTTGCCGATAAATTATTACCCAGTCGAACGACCCCACCACCCTTCGACGCGACTTGTAATTATCTGGACCGGTTATTAAATTTTATCGGTGTCTGACTATCATAGAATCGACAATCTATCAGGGAATATTTCCTGGTGAATTAAATATCTGTGATATTCGACCTATCTATGTATCACGTTAAATTTGATTATAAGAAGAAAGAGAGACCTAATAGAGAAGAGCAAGTTTCCTATTTACGAAACGCGATCATTTGTCACTGGAGTTCGACTCGATTCGTTTAATTAAGAGAACAGGACATAAACCAATTTACTTTTACCAAGGTTCCACGATATCAGTCTATCTGTGGCGTGTCAAGAACCAATGAACCATTAATAACGTCTCCCAAACTTGTACCAACCAAAGAACGACGAAAATATTTCACCGGTGTACGTAATACTTTCCCTAATTCGACGTCGATATCATCGCCTAGGTAATATCGTATCCGTTTCGCGTGGCGCTTATTGATTAAATTCCGGGAGAAGAGTACGGTCTCGTAACTGGGATAAAAAGCATCGCAAAGACGATGATAGCGTGCAAAGGTCGAAGAGTCTTCGAACTATGAGGTAAGTTTGCCTCTGGGGGTGTCTTGTCGATGTTGTCGCGGATGGGATCATGCAAGCTGTGCTCTCCCCACCCCTCGAGCCTCGCCCGTTCTACGTCGGTGAACCTCTTTGCATATACATTCTGTAAGATTACTTTGTGCGGTTTACACCCTCGACCCAGCCACGGCGTAGCTGCTGCTCGTCCTTCAGTACGCCGAACGCCTCGCAGCCCTCGACGAGAGCTCGCTCCTTTTGCCAGGAGGCAAACTACCCTGCAAGTTTCACCTAGAAGGTCCCTAATGTATGCGGAACTATACGAGAGAAATTCCAAGTTCGGCATGCCCGTGTTAGGTACCTTTACGATGAGTATCTAGCACGGTCTCGCTCTTTCTCCCGACTCCAGGAAAGGACGAACTACCGACAAGACTACACCGTAGAAGCGGCGAACACGCGTGATCCTAATTAGAACGCGTCCTCCTCCAAGTGTCGAAGTAAAAGCAGCTTTCTTGTTGCTTCGTTCCGCGTGCCACTCCGCCCGCGAGCATTCAAGAGCGTACGTTGCGGAAGAAAGCGCGGTATCATCGAAAAACAAACGACGTTTCTTCCCGTTGGATGACCAGACCGACGTGGACGCATAAAGTTTCAACGTAGCGTTAACGCCGTCGGAATACCACCCCGTTACAACGGATATTGTATTCTGTGAAAAGAGCAAGGAATATACATACGATTACGAAAATTCTCACGGAGATACAACTCTTAATAGTATTCTTTACCACCCACATTTTCAGCGAATTTACATAAAAACGAGCCAGGGCTCTGTAGCCCCGAAGCCCGATGACTACGAATAACCGCATTAACTTGGTGGCATCGTTTTAATATTTCCTTTCTTTGGCGCGAACGAGGAGTTACGAAACACTTTAGTAACTCGGAAGTAAATTGTTCTGCTTCAAATCTGACTTGTTTCTATAAATCCGCTATACACACAGGCTACAAGTAAAATATGATCATTAAGTGATCAGTAACTACCACGTAAACCAACTAATGGAAGAGTAAGTAAACAAACAAATAGATGGCACAAAAACGTTTCTAATATATACATATAATAAATAAATCAGCAAGACCCACACCAAGAAAATATTCGTGCAAATAAAAATTACCGTCGTTTTAAAGACAAATGTATTTCCAAACATGTGAGAGCCCTCTCGGTCACGATTCCCATGGCTCACCCTAATCGTCGACGTCACGGTGCTATAATCATTCGTCGACACGTAGCCACGGCTGCATTCAATGACCTATAACGAGGCTTTCGAAGAAAGCACGACGGAAAATTACGTGAAACGTGTTGATGCGACGACCGGCTGGCAAACGACGCGGCACGCGACACAACGCTAGACGAAGGGCTCATTAAGGATGCGGAGGGCGGAATACCATGGCCATGCTGCATGATAATTACAGCAAAGAAAGCTCCGACCCGGCGGACGCCTTGCCTCTCGAGAGAGCTCCCAAGAGATTACAGGATGTCCGGAGGCGAGAGGATTCTCTCGGCATGTCCCGAAACCCTATCCACGCTCACGACTAATAAAAATTAACAACCGGCCGGTTGGATTCGTACATGAAAGACGGACCGCCACAAATAGATGATGACAGCTGAATAATAAATAATTATCGTTGGGCCCACGCGCCACCCGTGAGCTCTTTTGCGGCGAGCGAAACATAAACGATCACTGCGTTCCAAACGATTCGTATTTCCGGTTGACTTTACATCGCTTACACGTTAGAGATATCGGATAATCTTTCTCATAAAACGGACAGATTTTTAGCGTTTCTTTCGGAGAATGAACAATCTAAATACCGGAATTGTAGGCGACCCAGACAATAATCTATTGTTCCACGATCCTCCACAATATACATACATACAATGAATATGAAAATTCTTGGGAATATGTACATGTGTCGAGGTCCTTACGGTATGTTTTCGTCGGCGAGTTGTGCAACGTTGGAGCATTGCCAGCACGATCAGAACTTCTTCCGATTGCCACGAAGGGTTCCACGTGGCCGATCCTTTTAATCGTTCGGCACGATAAACATATCGAAATTATGATGGAGGATCGAGCGCGTAAAGGACGAGCGGTGGTGATCGTGGCAAGCTTTGCGGCCGCGGCGGAAAGGATCCTCTCGTTCCCGCCGCGTCTGCCTCCTCCACTTTTAATTTTCAGGCGCGGCTAATTATGATTTACGGCAACATCGACGCAACATCCTGATCGGTACGCGAGATACCGCCCGCAGGATATTCAAATGCGATGAATATTGCTCGCCGCGATAAACGGCGCACGAACAGCGACAGACGAGATGAGAAACAGAAAGAAAGAGAAAGCGAGAGGGTGGAACGACGGGAGAGCAGATAGAGAAAGATGCAAAGGAGCTGACTGGCGGGAGGCGCGCGTGTAAAGGATACGAGAAAAGGATTCTTAGTAGTCTATTCGGTATGCAAGATGAGCGGTCAGACCTGTACGCACCGCATCCCTTCTTCGCCAAATAAAAAAAAAGGAGGTATATCCTTGCGTGTGGATTATTCGATATATCGAGAGCCGGCTGTCCACCATGGTCGCTTCGAATCGTTCGCTTTTTCTCCGATAACTCAGTGTCAAACGTGAAACGGCAGCAGATGGGTAGTTATGATTTGAAAGCAAAACGTTTAAGAACACCTTGTGTTATTAACCGATCTTATCTCGAGGAAATAAAAGATACTTATTTATAACTGAGGAGCTGCTTGATACGTGTTCTCACATGAATTACATCCGCGTGAAGATCATAGTCAGATAATATAAGCTTTCTGTTAGAGCAAAGTAATTTGTCGATATCTTATACGAAGCGAGGGATACGTCAGAGAATTAGCCACATGATTACGCCGTTTGTATGTTTAATAACTGTTTTAAAACGTACCTCGTGTATACACGAATATACACGCACTTTCGAATAATTAACTTCGTGCAAACGAATATATCGTATGAAATTAATAATAGACATCAATATCCATTATTCCCGGAATTACTACGCTTCGTCTCTCAGTTCTTTACCTTTGAGTATTTTTTCATTTTTGCCACGTGCTAGTTCTTACACTCGTACGACTCGTTCAAGTTTTGCAATCGCTCTGCTCCGTTATTTCATACCCTCGATTACCAATCGCGATTAGGAAGTTATCGAGGCGCACCTTATAGCGCGGAATGTATCGTGAAGCGGCAAATTTGTTAGTCAATGAACCGAATGGCCACCGGATATAATTTTATGAAAGAACGGCAAAATAATTGCCTCGACTCTAGTATTATGACGATGAAAGAAAAATGTTCCGGCGAGCATCGCTGATCATCTTAAGAGGAAGAAAGGCAAAAAATTATTAGATTATCGGTTACCTTGTCAGATCGCTTTTTAGTAGGTGTGATAGTGCCGTTAGGCCTGCCTTGGAGATCGGTTTCGCTAGCCATCCGGTTGAAACGTTGCATCCGCTCGCGGAAGCTTAATTGCTCGGTTGAGCCCGGATTCGTCGCGACGGCCTCATCTTCCTGCATGTTTAATATCTCGGATTGTCAAGACTCAGAGAATAGTAACACGTAACGCTACGTCCAGCTACTGATAAAAGGCGGAATCAACAACGAAACAGCAACAGAGTAACACAGAAAGGGTGACAAAAAACCATGTGCTAACATATAAATACTCGACGAGACTAGTACACGCTAAATAGAGGTGCTTATCTATGTCATATTATCATGCTACAATACTAATTAAAGCAACACATCAATACTCGTGGTATCTAAGCATGCTAAAAAACTGAGAGAACAATGACAGTTGTGAAAATAAGATTTTCGATTATTCATGACGTGGACACCAGTGTCGTTATGCAAGGACGTTAAGCTTTCGATAGAGGATGAGGAACACCAGTGTCGAGTGTGCTGCGTACGCTATCATACCGCGTAAGTGACATTTACTGTAACCATGAACACCTTTCTACATAACCAAACCATGTACACGCAACACTATTGCGCAATAATACCAAAATTATCTGGCCTCGGTAATTACCCGATAAAGCGAAAACGTGTTCAACCATTTTATCGTTTGCACACTTATTTACATATACGACCACAACCAGGACACTATAGGCAGAACATATACTACGTGGCTTGCGTGTGTACGAGAAACGTGAACTTTTATCAAACACTTGTATAGCTTAACGAGTTATGATTCCCGTATTATAAACGAATCTCAGTCAGAACATGAAAAAATTGATATCCTCTTAATTAACTAGTTAATTAAACTTGACCAAATGATACCGCACCTCGCCTTCCCTTATGATACATAATCCGAATAAAATTTCACGTTTCTTTTTATTGCATTTACTTGTATAAGGCAAATACTGACCTTGATAACAGCCTCTGATCCTCCCTTATTCTTGTCCACGTTCTCCTTATTCTCGATCTTGATCTTATCTTGACTTTTACGGCGTGGCGGTACGGGAGGTGACGATGTTGAAAATCCGGTCTCGATTTGATCAACGCCATTTTTCTGTGCACTGATAGCGACTTCTTCGCGGGAGAAATTCGAACACGACTCCTCGCGATGTGCGTTCGTATTATTCGCCGGCGGACTGAGGGGTGCGGGAGGTGGGGACCGGTAGGGTGGCGGGACTCTTAACGGAGAAACCGGGGTAGATATGTCGGCAGTGGAAATAGGTGATCCGATTTGATCCGGAGACGTCAGTTGCAGAGAATTTAGACGATACTTCTTCTTCAGAACCAAATATCTTTCACCCTGCACGAGCAATTTCTTTATGATGCATGGATAGACTCGACCTTGCAGCATGAACGAACATAAGTATTACGTTTTGCGAATTTACCACTCGAATATTTTAAACATTATATATCAACATTAGCTTTCTTGCACCTTTATTTGTATAAATAAAAAGAATACCTAGTACGCTTTACGACGATATATATAGTACGCAGTGTTCGATAAGAAATAGTAAGAAAATCTTGGAGAAAAAAGCTTCCTAGATAACCTCATTTTCCAACAATTGCGCGAAGTACATATTGGAAAAACCGGCAACGTCGCAAAACGTGCAACAAGTCGCTGCTGTCAAGGCGGAAGGAAATTGCTACTCGATGACGCACCTCTTCGTTCTTTATAGTAGCCAGGGTGTTTACATACTCCTTGAACCGATTTCGTGCCTCGACTGCAATGTAAATTTGCGCAATATTCACTAAGTATCGTTAGATTTGACTCCCGGTGTGACGAGTATTAAGATCTGCCCGTGTTTACACACAGCACACCGTGTAACATCAGGGTCACACCTTGCGAAAGTGAGACAGTGATTCGACTACGTCGTATATCAGATTTTCAACATACCTCGTGTTTCCGGATCCGTTAGGAACTTCTTGAAGTGCTTCACCAGATCGTGATTACGAGCAGTGCCCCCATTTTCCAATAAATATTCGCGAATCTCTTCGATAGACAGTTCACTGGGCGTCGCCATCTTGTCACTACTGGTCGGCACAGCAGCGCCACTATCTTCACTGCCTCGCTGTGCTGTCGATAAAAACGACCTCTGTGTCGCACGATACACGCAATGAATTCAGAACGCATTACAACTGAACTCCGATTCTGTTAATCGAAGACAACTGATACATACGTAATTTTTCTAAATCCAATATAGCTAACCAGAAGATATACGTCTAGTACGTATTAATATACTGTAGATGGTAGTATCGTGAAAACCTTCCGTCGCATTGTACGTCATTGGAACAAGTGAGCGATGTCTAATTGCTACTTAAAAATGCAAATAAAAATTATGTATGCGTGAAAATGCATACATGAACGCAACGTGTAATTTCTTCCTTTAATAATGTACTAACGAACTGTAATCATATTGCACCACAAAAAAAATTGTTAACATCATTAGTAACGAGTGCAATCGTTACTCCTCATGCATAACACATAATAGCAGTCAATTTAATTGTATTATAATCGTGTAGGACGCGATGGAATATGTAACGCGCGATCCAGCTGCTAGCTCGCATCCCATGTCGCGATACACGTACATAAAAACCAGCGGCCACGCGAAAACCGATTTTTCACTTCGGAGCCGAACGTATTAACCGTCGATGGAACTAGATATTTGATTCTGCCCGCGCAAATAGACGATTCGTAAAACCTTTTAGCAGCCCGACGCGTTATATTCCATCGATGCAAACATCCGGCTGACGAACCCGTCGCACAAACTAATGTGAATAACCGTGCACAGCCAGATAGAGCTTTAAACTTTAAACACTGCGATTTAAGTGCTGCTATACGCATCGACGATGGTCGATGAAGTAATTGACTTTTGTTACGTTATCTGATACATTTACAAGTTCGAATCAAACGGACCACTATTAATTTTTTAATTACACGCTACACGAAACGTATAACTTAAAATTAAGACTGGTGCCATAATTCACGTTAACTAGATGATACAATAAATGCTGCTGTATGTATATTTGAAATGAGAAGCACTACTAACTACCCAAGGGTGCCATTAAGATCAGTACCTTGGGACCCAAGGTTATCGTACGTGTAAGTTAAAATTATACGTTCTCGATTGCACATCTATTATTCGACATTAAAAGGAACACGCACTCTGACGTTTTGTTGTGACGAGATATTAAAAAAGATAGGCGACGATAAAATCTTGCGCGAAAGTTACTTAATTTATAACAAGATCGGATAGTCAAGCCTTTTAATGGTGTTGATATAATCATCACGATGCCTGGATACGACAGACAAAGAAGAAAGTCTATGATTTGCATAATACGTATAGTCTTGAACAAGATTATCCAGATAATCGCGGAGTTATAATGAGAACAGTTCTTCGCAGCAATGTTTTGTAATGAAGAAAATGGCCTTACTAATCACCTACCGTGTGTAAAAATATATACAAGCCACAAAAGACGAAGGGAGAACACTAGAAGGGACGGAGTATACGTGCGGCACGCATATGCGTGTCCACGGACAGGAAGCGTCGTGGTGCCTTTATAATTAAACCCCTTTTATCGACGATATTCTAATGAAATGACGACTAATGATTGAGCTCGATCCGCGTAAGACTTTGCAACGGACAAACGATTCACGAGTTAAATACATAAGTTTTCAAGTATTGTTAATGGTTGCTATCGTTTCGCCGAAATGACAATGCTGTTAAACACGACCATGAACGCGCATTAAGCGTATTCTGTAACACCGCTTTACAAGGATCATCACGATCAGAGATCGGCTCGATTAAAATAATTACAACCGCGAGGATACGGATTTGTGTCTCTGCAGAGAAAAGGGAAAAATGGTTTACCACGCCAAATAACAATATCAGGGATCTCGTGGAGATCAGATGGTAATCTTTTGACCGCGGTAGCCAACACGCAGCGTGTTCTTTGATACAATTCTAAACCCGGCAGGATTGATGCACGAGATTGGCCGTGGTATTTCCGTGAACAAAATGTGTGCACCAAGAGGTCGTCCGGGGGCGAAGCGGTTGCAGCAAGAAGAACGAGCGGCCAAGAACGAGGACAAAGGAATCGCGTCGACGCCCCGTGGCCCCGTAGGTGCATCCACGATATCATCTACCCATGTTCCCTTGCGTTATGCTTATGCTCGTGCATACGTAAAAGATGCGCGAGCCTGCAGCCGCTGCAGCGCTTTATCCGTCTGGTGCAAACTGCAAAAGAGTTCGTGTGATCTACCGCCCAGTGATATGTCGCCGCTGGGATTCCGACGAGAACCGCAAGCTTCTTTTCTTTCCCCTTCCCCACCCTCCCTATAATTCTCCCAACCCGTTTGTTCTCGCGCCATTTTAATTAATTCTTGGACAATGCAACAGGGGAATGCTTTTTTACTGTACACGTTTATCCGAGCGTGTACAAGAATTCATTATGTAATGTATGGTTTCCGCCAACTTCTTTTACTTTCGACCAACGTGAAACGTTACTTCAACGCACACTTGCTTCTTTGTAACCATGAATCCTGCTCGCATACAAGGTGTGCCTTTATTAATGCCAAGCGTTTTCGACAACAAGTTTATTCAGACGAGACACGTTTAACTCTACTTTCAACTCGTGTCCCCATTTTTTTTTTTTTTTTTCATTTCAAAAATTCTAACAACGACCACGTAAAACGCAAATAGGTAATGTCAAAATTTCGGTAGGCTCTGTTCCGCAACAAAAGCTACTCGTTTTCGAATAGAAGTATAGTTTGAAAACGAACCGTTGTATTTCGTATAACCTCACCCCATACATGAAAGTATTGGATATGGTATACTATACCATTGGTTTTCATGCAACAAAATCAAACCGCGAAGCAGATCCATCGATGTAGCACGGTTGTTACTCGATCGAGCTATTCGCATAATCGACTCTATTCGCGAAAGAACAACCGCGATAAAGGGTCTACGTTTTCTGTTTTTAGCTTTTTTTTCAAATGAAATGCTTTTCCTGTTGTGGTTTATCGAAACGTATGTATCTCGCAGAGAGGAGAACGGGGCGGAACGAGAGAACTAACGCCAGCTCGGTTTTTGTCAAAGATTCCAGAGGAACGTTACGTAGGGACGTCGTGAGTTACTCGCGTGTATGCACGCACGAACTAAGAAACGCGCGGTGGAGGTGCAAATGCGCTCGCGTCGCTGGCAAAAAACAGCTTCTAGATCATGCTGTCCTCTCCACGGATGGCAAGCAACGCCGACGTGTAACAGTAAATTCGACCTGAACCCGATGACGGACTTCGCGCTCTCTATCGTTTTTGCCATATAAAGGGTCGCAATGGTAGCGCGTATCCAACAGCAGCGACTTATATATTCGTCCATAATTGGAGCGACTGCACTCACTCGAATTGGCTACGATATAAAACATCCCGTATAAAGAGCGTACTTTGGCAGGTTTCTTGCACGGTTTTTACTCCCGGTACCTTTGGTGGTCTCGTTAGAAGGACAGTGGGAGGTCCGCGGGAAAAACGGCAATAACAGACAACAAAGCCAGCGCGTATCTAGTCGAACTCGTCGTCTCGATCGCCTAAAAACCGTGTTTCGAGGAGACGAGTGAAAAAAAGTGAAGCCAGTGGTCGAACGTCACGTCCGTCGAGGTCGATTCCGTACAATTATTACGGTATTATACGCTGCATTATACATTAAGGTCCGATCATTCAGTTCTGAAACAGTTATCGCGATTAATGTACACAGCTAACGAGTCCGTAACTCTACGTTCGAGGAATAAATTTCGTTCGAAACATGAGAGATACGCGTCGCAAGCTAAGATACGGTATAATGCATCGAGCTTCCTTTCGGTGGCTACGTATACCGCACGGCAGCCAACGTAAAACGTTTCGCTGAACAGAGTTATGGGCTCTAATGAGTCGAGGGGTTAAAGCGCGAGTCCCGATCCTCACTGCAAAAGAAGAGAGCTAAAACCCTATCGGACCGTTCAATCTATCCTGACTACCGTTTACCACGGCATCGTTTAAAGTGGCCACAGGTGCTCGCCCGTATATACGCTCGTTCCACGTACCAAAAAAAGAACGAATATAAGGACTGTGAAGCAGCCGATGCCCGCGAGTATGACCACCGAGAGCTGTATGTTTGGCTTTCTCATAGTTTTACCGGATGATTTTTAGTACTTGATCGTAGCGGCTCCGGTTTGTCGGCGAAAAGCCAGTTCGGACTTCAAAGATTCGCGATCGAGCACTTGGCTCTATACAGGCATTACATATTATCATGGCTGGTATCCAACCGAAGCGCGCGTGTCCCCTTCGTTGACGTCGTAAAGCGGCTTTCCGTGCATACAAAGTCGAGGGCTCGATCAACACTCTACGGGGTCGCGTTGTCGTTGGTGGTTAGAGGTCCATGAAAAGAGCAAAGTATACCTTGGCGCGGCTAATAGCTCCGCATTTTTTATTCGGCAATACATATACCACGGAAATTGACCGACTGTTTGCCCGAACGTTTCACACGAAACATTTAACACGCGATCATAGATCAATATCTCGTATAAATACATGTCCTATTTCAGAGGAAAAGCACGGTCGACGGTTTATTTTATTTATTAATTTTTTATTAAACGACGCGGCATCCCAATACAACTATCCGAAATATAAATATCGTGGAGAATTTTTCAAAATGACTAACGATTGGAGCAGTCATTCGGAGAGTTTTCAATGTGGCAGCAATTGCGTTTATCGATGCCCCGACGTTCCACGAGAATGTCACAGTCTGTTGCGATCAATCTTTGACATCGATGTGACAACCCGTGCTATTTCAGAGTGTGTCCGCGCGATAATAGCGACTGCCAAGTGGCGACTATTAGTAGAATTTTAAGCCAGGTACGCCAGTCGACGCAAACGGTAGCAGTCAAATTAAAACGCGTCCCGCCAATGGGGGGGAATTTTGCAAAACAAACAAAAAAGAAATTAAAAAGTGAAGCAATGGCTGACTGTATGAACGTCGAGGTACCAGTGGTGGGTACACTGGGTACGAAGAAGGGCCGAAAATACTATCAACGATTCGTGTCGCTGTCAGTAACGACGCATTAACGCATTCATATCGCATTCCAACCCTTCGTTCGACTGCAGCTTGCTGCTCGATGTCCTCGCGCTCGTTCTTTCTTCTTTACTTTTGTACGCGTCTCGTTACTCGCGCGCTCGCTCGTGTTAAGTCGCGCACTGCCGTGTAGCTTGCGCGAACAGCGGAAATGTATTCGTGGCTATCAAAGAGTACACAGCCGGACAACGCGTTAAATATGTGTCAAGTTGTAAGCTCGCGAAAAATCTGTCCAACGCTTTGCTCGTGCTGGTGCTACCGGTGAGTATCGCTGGTAAAAAGTGTGAAACTCTAACTATAGGGTTTCGTTGACGTACGTGAACCGTCATTACGCTCGCGTAATGTAGCACGCGTTTCCGAAACGAGTGTGCACCTATCGCGCGAATCACTCTTCTTGGCTATATTACAATTTGTCGTGCATAGTAACGAACGTCGCAAGAAACGCTGGAAAAAGTTACAGGCAACGCGCCGGTGACAGCGTGTAATAACGCGCCTGCTAAACCGCTAATCTACTCTCGTAAAGTATTTCTCGCGTTCCACGACTTCTGTACAATATGAATGCATAGTAAACAGTGGATGACGCACGATAACGACAGGTACAATTAACGTTTTTTTTCAACCCACCTGCGAGCTTATTACGAAACCAGTCACGAAGAGTTGCCGTGAAAAATCTTACCTCGATGCAACGAGGAAGTGGAAGACGTTCTCGAAGACAAAGTATCATAGGCTGATGTTTATGCGCGCAGTGCACTCGCGTAAAATATATGTTTCGCGTAAATGCGGATAGGATGTGCGCATTTTTTCACTGCGTTCTATTTGAATTGAAAAATATAAATCTAAGTTTAATGTAAATTTACAGGTACGAACGAGCTGGTTAAAGACAGGAACATGTCAATGCAAATGGCACGCACTCGCGATGGTTGATCGAGACATGGAAGAGGGAACATCCGGCTCTTTGAGAGGACGTTCGTTCACGATCACAGGGCACCCTTTGCAAGTTCACGCAAGAGGTTCGCGTTGTCTCAGAGAGACCGCTACGCCGCCCACGTCGTCGCCGATTACCGGGAGGTATACGCGAAAGGTAAGGGCAGTTCGATCATGGATAACGATCGTTTATCGGCGCCAGCGAACTATCGTTCTCTGTCCCCGTGTCGACAGATCGATTCGAGGAAATGGAGAATTGCGGTAATTGCGATAAGTAACGCAATATACGTTAGTCGAAAAGAACGACTGGGCGGTAGAAGAAAGTGTTAATCGCCGGTCAGCAGATTTACAGCGCGCATCGATATCCTGTGTGTTCGGTTGACCGATCGGAATGACATAGAGAGGACGATTACCGTGACGCGAGGGCGTCGTCATTTACATTTCCTAAGATGTCATCGCGGAAACGTAGACGGAATCGTGAAGCTTGTTCGCTTAACCCACACAGAGGCTGGAAGCAGAAGTACAAAGTCACGTTCTCCGAGCGGCGTAGACGCGCGGGAAAAGGTACATCGAGGGGAGCAGCGGTTAAACGAAGGACGTAAAAACATCGGGTATGACGGAATATAAGTGAAATCGGAATAATTACAGGCGGCACGTACGCAAATCCTGCAATACGGTAGTCAGTAGGCGGTATGGCCTACCAACAGGCGCATACAGGTATACGCAAGCTCTTTGTCGGACGGAGGTGGAGTACGGGTTATATTGGCGCCACCTCCTGCACGGTTAAGCGAGCGACTAGGGCAGACTTACGCCTTACGCCTCTCTCTCTCCCTCTCTCTTTTCCCCTTTCTCCAGCTCTCTGACTATTCGTATCTCGTTCTCCCTCGTCGGTTCGCCCCTCGACACCTCTCGCTCGCTCCAATGCTCGCTTACTCCGGTCTGTTCCGTTCTGTTCTCTGCTCTTCTCTCCTCTCTCTCCCCTCTTTCGGCGGCTTGCTCGCTCGCTCGCGCGCTCTGCCCTCTCGTCCCTCTCCGCTGATGCTGCAACTCCGGCTCGGCTAACCCAACCTAACCCGCGGGCCAACTTCATTCCACGCCGACTGACCACCACCGACGGCCGTCGTCGTCCTCGACGCCGTCGTCGTCGTCATAGAACGCGGGTCACGCGACACGCCGTGTCGACGGTTACCGTGTGTTCGTGCGTTCTCCGTTCGGTTTTTTCGCGCGTCGTCCGTCTACGACTACCTCGAACTGCTATACGTATCCCGGTTCACGAGTGACAGAGTTCCGGCTGCGGAGACAGCCATCGTGAGAGGGAGAAAGAAGGAACACTTGGTAATAGAAAAGAAAAGAAAAGATAGAGTGACCAAGCGTGTCTAGATATAGTTTCCGGTTTTTCCACGAAACCAGCTGTTAAGGGAGAAAATCAGAAGAGGTAGAGAGAGGGAGAGAGAGAGGGAGAGAGAGAGAGAGAGAGAGAGAGAGAGAGAGAGAGAGAGGAAGATCTGGGAACCAGACAACCGACCAGGAGAAACAGATTGATCCGAGTCGCGACGTCCCGCCGCGCGGATTTTGTGTCTCGTTCGCCCCGAAGACATTTGAACAGGAAGGAGGAGGAAGAGGAGGGACGATCATGGACATATCGGAAGATTGCTGGGAGCACGTGGGACTGCTTCAAGAGGTTTCCGCCACGGAACCACCCCCGCCACCACCCGCTCCCGACTTCCTAATTCAGCAACAGGAGGTGAGCAGTTGATTTCTTTTTTCCTCGCTGCTACGATACTCTCGTGATCGGGATATTCGATCGATTCGGTGCGCGGTCGAACGAAAAAAGCGTGGGAGATCGGGATCGAACCGTTACAGTTTTTGCAAACACCGGTATCCTTTCGCTTCGAATCGAGAGAGAAATCACGTGTGCGTTAAGATCGATAGGAACCGGTACGGATGATTTATGTTACTGATTTATTACATTTTTTCCGTGCTAACGCGTTATTATCGTGTAATAGGCGAGCATTTACATTTTTGCGTAACTTTTTCCCCGATAGTATAGTGTTTAAACTAATTAGAAGACTCGTATATTAGGTGAAGCTGTATTTTAAATAATTTACACGGAGCACAGGTGGATTGCACTGTCACGCGTTATCATAATAACATAGTGGACTGGTTTAGTTCCACTGGAACGTTGAAACATTCACCATAGTGCGTTCCATGAAACGAACATGGAAAATTGTACGACGTTTTAAAAAATTGTCGTGAAAATTGATAACAACGACAGCGTGAATCAATTTAACCTCCGCGAATACTCTGCAGGGTATATCGGTGAGATCGATACTTCGTATGCTCGAATGGGATCGGTAAAAAGAGTTCGAACGATTCTATTCTCTCAAAAAATGGATACGCTCTATATAACAATATAGTTTAAACTCCGTTAACCAATTCCGATTATAGATGTGGAATCAAATCTGTGCTACCCCTTAATTGACGCGTTACAATTAAAAGCATGTTCTCGTGCACGCGATCATCGGGGGCTAGTTTTATCGCGGGCACGATGCCATCGACACGATGCACTTTTCTCCGGAACGATTCCGTCAACGACATCGGATCAGTTTTATCGAATTAACTATTCGATATATGTATCCGGTAAAGTGATTGTATCGTCCTTAAAATTCACGCGAATTCGAAAGTTGGCTCGAACGTATCTTTCGCCGCTAATTTTTCAAGTGATTTTCGATCTCGGATCTCGACTCTGCTAAAACACGGGGCGTGTTAACCGTTTCGTGCTTCGTTATTAATTCGTTGCCACTCTGAAAGCATCGTGTTTCGAAGCGGAACGTGACACGAGTGTAAAAACTTGGCTCAGTGAAGCACCAAAATCGAAAAAAGGGAGCCAGCTGTTCCGTGCCTTTTCTGTTCTCTGTTTATTTAACTGGAGCAACCTGCAATAATCCTGCGAAGGAGTTTATGGATGGGTCGATGAGAGCAGAACGAAAAATTTAGATATCGTTATGGTCGCTGACGAGGAGCGTAGTGGCTAGGGTGGCTCGGGTAAGTCGAAGCTAGAGGAAAAGCACGAGAAAGGGCGAAAAAGAGAGAACGGAAGGCGAGGGAGCTCATTCCGTTTCAATTTCGGGGGTCTCGTGTAACGAGCTCTCGCGGTGGAACAGCATGGGTCTATAGGGCGTTGGTTACGGTGCCCTGTAATCATCCCGGAAATTATAGGCATTTAGCCGGGCATGAATGAGCGGATAGGAAAGTTTAAGAAGATATCGGTGGCATCGGTGTGTCAGAGGCGCGTGCAGCATCGACGGCCCGATGCCCTCGGTCCCCCTTCGAGAACTTCTCTCGTCAACCCTACCTCGAGTCTGCTATGCCGCCAATTTCTAAAGGCACCTGCAGCTGCGATGTAAGACCCGATCAAGGCCCAGATTCACCTTCGATGTATTCCGTTCTTGGCATCTTTTCTCTCCCCTGGCCCCGATCGACCCCCGAGTACGTGTGCGTGTGTACACGGACAAAATTCTGGGACAAGAACTATCGGGCTCGGTTAATTCTTCTTCCCTCTCGACGGACGACGATAATAACTGCGGCAACATAAGTTGCAATCAGCTGTCCATTTGTATGGGTGTGTACATTAAGCGGCACGCACACTCGCGTGTGCATTATTATGATAAACGATTATATACGCGTATGTATATAGATATACGATGATTGCGTACACTCGGCCGTGTAGAATCCGTGTGCCGCTGCCGTTATTATTATTAAATTGCTTCCTTAGTGCACGCGAAGAATTATAAACAACCGATCGAGCGTGGTCCGCGACGATACCGGCCGTACCGGAACGCAGTTAAGCTTCCTCGCAGCGATTTTAATACGCTTCGCAAGATTAAAACATTAAAAGCTTCTTCCCAGCACCGGAGACGCGATTTACCCCCGTCTAAAAATTACCGATCGGCGACGTCAACACGTTGCACAATCGCGTTATTACGATGAAAATTGCGAACGGGACGCCGCACAGTCCAGTTCCTTTAAAGTAAAGGTCTCATCGCCGATCGACGGGATCGTTATCTGGACAAATAAGAGAGATCGATTAAAAACGTCAGCTCGTATTTCTTTAATTTTTAACCGGGAAAGAAATACGTAACACGGTGGCGTTCCAGCTGCGCGATAAAATATGTCGACGCGTTGAAACGCTGCGAGTACGACGCAACGCGACGCGACGTGTTCCCGTATCAAAAAATCCGCACCTGCGAGTCGAAATAGTTCGGCTCGTAAGGCCGCCACACGTCTCTCTCGATTAACTCGCGCGCACCGCTCACGTATGAGTTTCCCACGGCGGGCCAGGATGGGCCCGTGTGGGAATATCGAGGCTTATTACTCGCGCATAGGTAACACACGTTCGATCCTTGATCGACCACCGATTTTCGTATTCCTTCCTCGTGTGCGTTTTCTCCTCGCCTCTCTCCTTTTTCGTCTTGTCCCGCTTTTTTCTTCCTCCCTCGTGCCTCCTGGATCGCTCGTTTTTTCTCCCTCCATAAATTTCTTCATTACCTCTACCAATTTTTCCGTTCCTCCTGTTTCTTCGGAGATCTTTTCTCTGTCTTTTTTAAACGTGACGTCATCGTACATTCCTATCCGTGTTTCGTCGTTTCTCGTATTCTCTTCGCGCTTTCGTAGCGATTCGGCGCGGCACGGTAATGCAACACGGTATACCCAGGGTAACGCGAGGGGTAAGTCGAAGAGGGTGCGCGCGTTCTCGTTGCACGCGACATTCTTTCAAGCTCTTAAGTTCCGTTCACACCGAAAACCACGGATTCTGGTAGAAAAATACAACGTGGCTCGCTGCTCGAGGCACGTACGCGCTTCGTGAGAGAACTCGGCCGATTCGTACGATAACGACGGTGTACGAGCTGCTTCCGAATTGCTGCTTTCGCTTGGACACCGGCCGGGCATCGTCGTGAAACTGAAATGAGAAGTGGAACGAGGCTGTCGAGCATGGGACTCGCGCGTCACGTCCACGGAATTCCACGCGATTTCCAAGACAGATCGCACTTCTGATCCACAATGCAAACTGCTTCACATAGCAAAGACCAATCGGCTACGCGTCGACGAGGCTAAGTATTCTGTCGGCGGGGAATCGGAATGCGACGCGCGCCAATCCGTCCACCGAACATTGTCGAGGAAATGAGAAACGTTAATCGAGCGTTTCGAAGCGTTTATCGGTGACGTACGATAAATTTCAATGATCGTTTCGAATCGTGTTCGACGGTCATCCTACCGTCGAAACGGCCGGCACCATCGCGCGCATTTCGTTCTTATCAATGGCGGCCTCTCCCTGCTGACAATTATTTTTCCCTTAATGCCGCCTCTAAATATCTCCGAGGTCGCTTTATGTCCTCGCGTTAGAACTTGGCGCGCAACCACTCCACGATACGATTCCAGATTCGAGCGTAAACCGACGAACAAGATTCCCCGAGTGAAATTTATTAGCTAGCTGTAAATTATGGCGCGGTACACCTGTGCTTTACCACGTTCGGACTTGTCTCGGGGCTGATCACTCCGAAGAGTCTCTTTATAGCCCCCGACTTATACTTCCGGCCGACTCGGAACCCCTTGCCCGTTTTGATATCAGTGCTCCCATCCTCTCACTACTTTCGAATAGCAGCCAAGAAAGCGGGTTCGTTATCAGAATAATCTTGACGTTTCAACGTAGTCCATAGGATACGTAACACCTTTACCACTTTAATCCTCGCCAGCTGCAACGATGCCTTTTAATTCCTTCGGGTCCAGATCCGATCGCGTCCGTATTAATTAGGCTTGATTAACAGCCGACGATGAAGGACCTCCGCAGAGACGACTGCTTTTCTCGACATTCCGATCTTTATTCACCGCTAACGTCGCTGTAAATTATTTCGTGATATTTTCAATCCGATTAATTACCATCCGTGGATTATATTCGAGCTACCAGTCTCCAAGGATCGTACGTATTCTATGAAGGTATCATCAGCTACGACACTACGACCAAACACGGGGAATCTCCAAAGGTAGAACCTGCCCGTCATTTGCCAATTTCGAAGGTCGTTGCAAGCGGACAGATAATGCCTGTCTCGTTTAATACCAGCTGTCTCGCTAACTGACCTATTTCGGGGATTCCTTAGAGCGTAATGTCTCAGCCTGCGCTATTGTCTGTTGGAACTGCTGAATGGACGACAGCGTAATGGTGCGCTTTACGATTTAGAGATTTAATATTCGCGCGGTAAGTGGTTGCTGCGGCTTGCGGTCTGCTTTACAACGCGTCCGAACCAGATTTAGCCGTTTACAGCCGAATTTACTGTCGCGGTTAAAACCGAGGCGCGTGAATCAGGGGTCGGAAAGAATCGTTTCGCAGCGATGTTCGGTATTTTCGCAAAAACGGACATAAATCCCTTTATATCGCTTTCGTGGATAGAAAAATCTACGGCGCGAGGCCGCGACCCCGTCCCTCTACCGAAGAAAGTGGCCCGCACGAATGCGCATAATTACAACGACGCCGATGAAATATGAGCGCAGTTAATCAACCGCTTTTATTCGAGCGCGTTTCTCTTCGACGGAAAAAAGGAAAAAGGGGAAAACATTACACGGTACACACCTTCGGCATCAATCTTCTCCAAATCGGGCTGGAATTATCGGGCATCGCGAGAGATGCACGAAACGATACGATACATCGCCTCTCTCTCCCTCTACCGGCACTAAATTTCGTACAGGCGCGATACCATCTTCCCACAATCTAAACGTCCCACGCAGAGAGCTCCCATGGCGCTCCGAAGAGGGGAAAGATGTCGCTAGACGGGACGCTCCATCGAGCGTTCCGCTCGATGATATCTCCTTTTCCCGAACCGAACGCTCGTTGCGAGGTTCACACGGCCTGCACCCTGTAATACCCCGATATTCCGCGTGCTTCTCAACGCACGCAGGATACGCACTTGTCGTTCAGCCACTTGTCGCCCTTCCTGCTTCCCGCCCCTCGGCTCACCCTCTTCGTTCGACTACGATCCGCGTTCCTGCCATCGAGCCGCTGAATGAAGGCTTTCTTCGAGTGAAAACACGCGACACGTGCATCCCGTATCGAGTGGACACGTGCAACGCGTTCACCGGTTCCACGGTCGCCCGAACCCCGTGGTTACGCTTCTACGCCGACGTTCTCGCTAGTAGCCTTCGAGCGCATCCAGCTCGTCGCTGCAATAACACCGACCCTGTCGGAACTACGATCCTCGGTTCCGTGCCATTAAGAGCGAGTCTCACCGCGGGAAATAGTCGATCGAAGCTTCGGTACGTACAGTTAAAGAAGTACATCGACCACTTGTTGCTAAAAAAGATTGCATCCGGGAAACGCTGAACGCTTCGCGAGCCATCGCGAATGGGATCTTCAAGATGGAAAACGCCGTGTCTTTGTACTCATAGAGACCAATGTATGACGCTCGATCGGAGGATCGGGGGACGATCGTGGTACTTCGTTTAAGCGTCATAGACAAAAAGCAGCAGGCGCAAGAATACCGTCTACGAGCCGTGACACGCAACAGCGACGAGCGTCGTTCAATCTCTCCGGCGAGCAGTAAAAATCTTTTCTGTGTCGTTGCGGCCGGTCGTGTATCACGCACAGCGAGTCCCGAGGCAGCCTCTCCATTTTCCGACAAGCGCGCTTTCTCCCCCTCGTGTCTCCGCTTCCTTTTTTCTTTCTCTCTACTCTCCGCTCTTTCCCTTTGACTTCTGGCGTTCCCAGAGAGAAGAGCACCACCGCCGCCGCTCTCACCCCTTCCTCTTTTCCTGCCTCGTCGTGTCCCGTTCCTTGAAAAGTTTTCGACCCTCGCCGTAAACGGCGAGCCGCCTCTCGGCGAAAAGGGGCTTCCGCTCTAATTGAACGACCCTCGGTAGCCCGCTGCCGCACGCTCCGTCACGAGGGTGAGTTTATCTTGACGCGCGTCAACGCGGGCCTAGATCCAAAGTGGGAGTATAGCGTACGGGATACGAGAGAGCAGCAACTCCGCCTTTATTCCAGCCTAGCGGTGTACACGGTCTCGCCGCCACCGCTTCGCTTCGTCGCCGCTTTATTAAGCGACAGACGCAACGTACGGCCCTTTGCTATTTTCACGCAACAGTTTGCGGTCCAGCCCCCTTCGGCTTCGCCTTCGACGGAACGAATGTATGTCGGTGCCAGCCAATTTTCCTGCACCCTGAATCTTCCGCAAAACGTCACTCGAGGGTGTAGTATCGCTCTCGCGCGAGATTACAGCGTCCTGTTAACGACCGCGTGTAAAAGTCCTTTAACCATCGGGGAAATCGCGACGTCACTTTCCATCGATGTCTCTGGACAACTCTCCGGTTAAATTAGACAACGCTGTAGAGTGTTTTCGTAAATATGGAAAGTACTGGAACTAGGTGGCCGTTTCGTGCGTACTCGTTTCTATACGACTCGAACTTAAAGCCGTATTCCAAATCTCTAAAGCTCTTTATGATTTCTAAAGGCTTCCGGATCGAAGCGCCCTAACTTTATCGACTTCGAGGAACAGAGAACCCGACCGGAGAAAAAGCAAGGGCGTAGAGGGAGCAGGACAGAACGATCGACATGACAGAGGAGGTGTACCAATGAGCCGGATGGAAAACGACCCTCGTTCGTGGGGGTTAGTCGCTCCTCGGTTTCCTTCCTTCCTCCCAGCCAGCCACTTTCCCGCTTATTCAGCAATGATTCAATTCGGATGTGCTTTTTACGCCCGACAGCGACGGCGATAGCGTCGGTGGGTGGTTACCGAGCCGCGGTTGCAGTCTAGCTAACCGAAAAGGGGAACGAGCAAAAGCGGAGGAGAGACGGCACGGGGTTGAAACGAAGAAGGGACGCGAAGTTATCCCGCGCTGAAAACAGATTGCCCGGAATTCAGCCACCGTCGCCTCCGCCACCCTCCTTTCAACCTCTTTTCGCCTCGTCTCGCCTCCCCGCCTCCTGCCTGTTCGTGAGAGAAAAACCGAGAGGATAGAGTCGACTAACCAACAAGTCGTTCCTTTAATTCGGCTTACT
The DNA here is from genome assembly GCF_051014615.1 of Bombus vancouverensis nearcticus. Lineage (NCBI taxonomy): Eukaryota > Metazoa > Arthropoda > Insecta > Hymenoptera > Apidae > Bombus > Bombus vancouverensis. Next base: position 15,920,077 of record NC_134911.1, on the reverse strand, counting down.
CGTTTCTTTTTCCCTCGGTGCCCGCACCCTCGACGGAACCACCACCTGTCCGGATCCTTTTCACCCGATAAAGGAGCTTCTTACGCGTTTACATGCCGACCCTTATCGAGCCGCATCTACTTAACGTAATTTTTATGCATATCGTCGGGCCCCTCGGTTCATTGATGGAACGTGAACTGGAACGAGCGGAGCTCGGTACTTCTTTGTTAAACGTTATCTCTCTTCGTATGATGAACGGTTTTGGGAATTTCAGGCGAAGGTAATTGCGAAACCAGTAACGAGTCGTCATTACCATTCTCGTTTTCTGTGAACGGTGTTGGTAATTACAGCGTCTTTCATTCCGTCGAGTTCTCGACCGTGCGCGTCCGTCTTGCACGGCCTTATACTACTATCGACGTATCGACGGCCTGTGATTACCAGCTCCACGACTTCTGCGTCGAACGAGGCATCGTCCGGAAAGTGAATTGTACTCGAATCGTATACCACTGTTTCGTACATCTTGAGTATCCTCGTACCTAAAAGAACTTTGTGGAGAACACGCGTGTACCAATGGACGACGTGCAAAATGGACCGACCTTGCAAACGAGGCATTATTTCGAGAGGAAAAAGCAAGACCGCCGCGAGCCGCTGTCAATTCCATTAAAAAGTCGAACGAAGCTCGTGTTAAGACGCCTTCTTGGCATGGGATGAAGGTGTATCGCGGTGTCGTGAGACGAGCGGGCCTTGTTCTCTGCCGGCGGTCGAGCCTGTCCAATGAAAAAGCACCCTTTCTTAAGAAACCGTAATGACGGGATCGAACACCGGGCCCTCTTAATGCCCTCGCCTCGACGAAGTGTATCGGCAGCTTTGCGACGCGGTGTAAATCAAACACATATTCGCCCGGAGGCGGGCCGGCCTTTTACACGCGCAAGTATCAGCCGCGATGCTCGCAAGGACGCGCAGAATCTCTTGCTCGCCCTCTCGAAATTGCCGTACCTCGATTGACGAGCGGACAGCTCGTCAATTGCTCCATTCCTTCCGGGTTTCTTCGGATTTACGGTTTGTCGAGGTTCCTCGCATCTCCCGTATATGCATCTTGATTCGATGTCTCGGAGCAATATAGTTGCATAATGAACTGCGAAATACGTGTTTTGACCCCAAGAACACGTCCATCCGTCAATCAAAGGAGTATCCTTTCAGGAGGATCGCACCTGCGCGAGGAATCACGCGACCACCTCGATAATAAGAAGTTTTAAAAAACGTTTTCTTCGGTGAGGATAGTAGCTTAGAATCGAGGAACAATCTTTCTTGAACGGAATGGATAATGGCGATAAGTAGAGACGCTTGGTCGGACGATATGCGCAGATTTTTGCCACGCTACCGGTTCGATAAGCAGCGTAGCACGGTATGTAGCACGACGAAGGAAAGTCGCCAGCAGCGGTAACTAGCAGAGAGCGTTAGAACGGCCGATTACAAAGGGTGCTTGAAAATCAAAGGGTGTTCGCGTAGCTGTGTGCTCGATTGACGTGACGTAATAGGATGGTTCGGTCTAACAACGAAAGCATCGGTCCCACTCGGTCAGTCGCATATTAATAGCTGGGACCATGTAGCCAGAAGCGGGCAGCTGCCGGCTCGTTTGCAGCACGCGATACTCGCGCTCTCACCTGTAACGTATATCTCGACTTGTCTCTTTCTCTCTCTCTCTCTCTCTCTCTCACTTAAACCTTCTCGCTGTTTCCCCGTACTGCTTTGGTCGCTTCGCTTCTGCCACGGCATCGCTGCCTCCTCTCTCTCTCTCTCTCTCTCTCTCCTCTGTCTCTCTCTTCCTCTTGATTCTCGTGCTCGTATCTATCTCCGCGAGGAGCACTTGAAATTATTATTCCCGTTCGCCTGCTAAAGGCCCCCGTATCTCGCTCGCTTAATGTGTACAGGGTGTTCCGATATTCGAGTACGTGGCCTCCCCTCTCACCCCCTTACTCGCTCTTTCCCTGGTTTCTCCGTTCGCTTTGCGGTACAGGCGATTTCTCGTCGGCAATATATAGACGGGACGCGGCACAGCGCGCTCGATGATTTCGCCGTGAAATAAGCGCGTGTCAATGAAATACGCCGGCGGTTATTGCTTGCTTTTATCGCAGGTTAATTATATCCCCCGCGTTATCTCTCAGGGCGTGAATTCATAAGGTTCGCATAAGGGAGCTTATCTGGACGCGAGCATCTGGACGCCACGAGCGTCCACCGTGGATTCTCCTATAAATAGAGGTGATTTCCACTGGATAGCGCGTTCCTCTTTTTCCACTTTTATCCTCTCTCTGGCGACGTAGCTTTTCTTTTTAGTCAACGATCCAAGTAGAAAAAGGATCCATCGGACAAAGCTGCCGGCTAGCGTCCTCGAGCGCGCATAAGCGCGTCGTAGCGATTTCGATCACGCACTACGTCGAGCCCGCTTCTAGTGATCGATGATCGTCGCGAACCAACTCTGGGAACGTTTCAAGCTATCCCATTGACAAAGAATATCGACGGCCGCGTTGCGAAATCGAGCGGCGCTCCTCGACAATCGAGGCACGATCGCGCTTAAACGATTGATAAAAGCTGCTGGCCCGATCCATCATGATTCTCGGCTCGTCGCGAAGTTCGATCGCGCGACCATACCAAAAAAGACAGGAAAGGAAAGGGTACCCAGACCGGCGTCTCTTCTCTCTCACCGCTGGATAATTTGTATTGCTTTTCTCCATCGAGTGGTCGTCGTCTTCGTCTTTGTCGTCGCCATCGTTGTCGCCGTGGTTGCCATCGCTCCTAAATCGACCGCCAGCCAGCAGTAATTATTGCTCTCGCGCTGATAAATTAATATTGCTTAATGTCTGCTGTCGGCGATGCTTCGCCTCGCTACGTTAACCGATAAGGGTTCGATAATATATTCCGTTGACACGAGCTGAAAGTGGTTCGATCATGCATCGAGCAGGAAAGATGGTTTTATACTTCGTATAATGTAAGAACGAATAATGACAACTATGGGAGGACAAATGAGATCCGGGTCTTGAGTTAATCGCGTAGATATATGCGCGCGATCAATGTTTAAAAGAAAACAGGGCAAATTTGGATTGAATTTGTACCACTGCAAAATTATTACAGCAGATTAATGCCCCAAAGGTGAATTTATTAAAGTCAGAACGAAAAGTAATTTCTTCTTATCTTTCTGAAAGAAAGTAATCTACGCTCGTGCGACTATTAAATATCGAAGTTAATTATTTACGAAAGAATTTCATATAGGTACTCGATAATATTCCACAATATTTAACGTATCTTTGAGATCTTCGATTAAAGAAAGACTAGACGTATTACGCATATGTGCCAGTATGCTTCGCGAGATTAATAACGCTCGTAAAGTAAACGGTAAAATCGCAAGGTTCTCGATCCGAAGGGCCCGCACGGTCGATCGAACAAGAGGAACGAAACCGGTGCACTTCTTTTCGATTCTTCACGGTGACCCGGTATCAACGCGCGTACGCGTGTACCCGGTACCGAACATAATGCCTGCCCCGGCTACGTCGCCGCGATAAATTATCGTAAACGCATGTTAACCGCCCGCCTTGGATATTTGTTAACAGGTTAGAGTAGGCGGCGCGTGTGTACTCTCGTTCCGTCGTTACACGTACGTTTATACGCGCATAAAACGTGCTCGGTTATGGCCGGCACCACCGTGCTCCTCTTTCAATCGCTTCTTTCGTCCTCGAGCATCGACCATGCCCACCGTTCATCCCTTGTTTCCTCGTTGAATATTTCAATTCATTCGTTACGTAACAATAGCGTATCGCCACTATGGTGGATATAGTTGTATATTAAAGTAAAAATGGTTCGATCGGTCCGGATTTTTTGTTCTCGAAAAATCTTCCTGACACGAGTACAACTGCCATGAATATGCAGCAGATATGTATTTCAGCCAGCTCTCTGTCAAACTAGTTTCGAGGGCTGGTTTGAAACGAGATTTCATTCGGTGGTTTTTAGCGTTCTCGTTGCCAGACACGAGCTTTTTCGTCTATTATTGTGCTTTAACTTTCTGCGGCCAGAGTTATTAGACGATGTATCCCGAATGTAACGGCGAAACGTCGAGTTTCGGACGTGATTTTGACGCACGCATTGATATTCGTATCACGCGTGTCAAAATACGAACGCCACGTGTTTCCTTCTACCGCATGTTAATGCTCGAGCATAACCGATACTACTTATCCTCGAACAATTAAACTGTTACCGTCGATTCGTTGTTGCCAAAACATAAATCACTGCACAAAGTCGCAAAGTACTCTTCGATAAAAATGATTTTTACCTTTTCATCCCGACGTACGCCATTAATCACGATCCGAACAGCAGAAAAAGAATCGCGAAACGATTTCCGGTTGTTGCACGCGAGTCTTAACCCCGGCGACCTCGAGAAGGAAGAGGAAAGTGGGGAAGAGTTTCGAAAAATCGGTACGCATGATATATCGGTGGAAGAAATGTCATCTATCCGTATTATATATGATATCGGTCCGCGAACGATCGGCGGATATGTACGCGGAAACGGAGGCCTGGCTGGTAGCAGGAGACCGTAACTCCCTGCTTAACCTAAGTTATCGCCGCGCAGCTGATTATTAATGTTGCCACGATTAATAACCGCGGAGGTTACGCGGATCGGGGACCGGTGAAATATTGCTCCGTGCACCTGAATAAGTAAGTGAAACGCGGCGCGAGAAAAATTCCTCGCATTCGATCGCCGCGGTATTAACGTGATTCACTGAATTTTCCATAATGACGTCACTTCCGGTCTTCCGTCGGTCGACGAGGACATTCTCGTGTACCGGTTTAACGATTCCGATTGTTACAACGGTGACATCTCCGCGATTTCCTCCCATCGGACAAGATCGTTTCAACGCAGTTGAACGTAATGGTCGTTCCTTGTAAAGAAGTTAATTAGTTCCTGTGACCCGAACGTTACGTTAGCCTCGACTTCGATGCTGTTCCCCTCCGACGATTTTCACTTACGGACCGCATACCGGCTATTCGCAGACGTACAAATAACAAGACGAATAAGTAGGTACGTTTCAATTATGCAGCTTCTGTTATGGTAACGGAAGTATTCGTTTCGTTGGAACGAAATTTTCCATTTGTTTCCTCGAATTCTTTAAGATCGTTTCCATGTAATATTTACATTGAACAAGATGACTTTAATTTCAGTTTAAACGAATACACGTCCGTCTTCGAGGCTTTAGCGCGGTTTCACCGTACAGTCGAGCCGGTAATCGCTCCTCGTTCTTTGGAATTCATCGGATTTTTCTGACTCGTAATTGTAAGGCAGTAGAGTAAGTAAGTAGGATTAACACGGCCGTCGATACACAGTAATAATCAGGAAGATAACAGTGGACCAGGAATCGCGAAGCGTACCGCCGCGCCGTCGCTTCGCATTTCGAGTTCGCGTCGACACGCACAGGTACGCGTGTCGTTTCGTGTAACGAAACGCACACGATGCACATTGCCGGTATTGGCTAGCGGTCGCTCGAGTAGGCGCTACTCGTCCGGTAATTTCAGCTGGATCTGCATATTTTAGCACGAAAACTTCCGTCGATCATTATCCTCGCGGCGACGCGGCCAGGCCGCGTTTCTGTACGCTCGCTTCTACATTGTGGCACATGCTCGTTGCGAACCACGCGAACCCTTCGTGCGATCCATGGAAAATCGTTATACCCTAACCTAGCAGAAAATAAGGGAAGCATTCGTGGCCTAAAGATAGAAAATCAACGTAAAACCGCAATTATAAAAGTCGGTATTCGTTCGTTGCATATTTTCATATCGTATCGTCTATTCGCATACACACTGTATACTATAATTGTCGTCGCTGTGTATCGGTGTATTAAAACGCAGAATATGGTCCGACGATACACGAACAGGCGTCCACGGTAAAAATAATCGTGTCGTCCATCTCGAAAGGTGAAATCGAGAGACCGTATCACGATGGACGAAAGCAACGCGCATCGACGTAATTCGATAAGAGTTCTCTGGTGGAAAGACCGATGGGAATCGTGGCGCAAACAGACCAGAGAACGAAAATGTCGGTGGATCGCATGACGCGGTACGATTGTCGGTGGGATTCGTTCATTTCGAAATTACCTGTTGATGGCCGCCAGATATTTTCTCACAGGGCGGGATATCGGGTCGTTTTATCTGCACGCATTACCCCGCACCCCTGTCCACGTACCTCGGTCTGTTTACAACGAGCAAGACGCGGGTCACCGTTATAAGAAGCTCGCTACGGCCACGAACACCGGTCTTAATTGTAATAACTATAATTAGCACCACTTATCCAGCCGATAAAGAACTTCGGTATGAAGGAAAGGGAAAATTCTAGGCTCTGTTCGCCTATCAACGTGAATCACGAGCTTGGATGTTGGATGGCTGGCTGCATGAAAAATATACTCGCGCGGTATTAAAGTACCGCGAGGAAAAATCCGTGGCTCGACTTAACGATTTCATGTTTGTACCGCAAAGTTTAGCGCCACTCCTCGTGTTGCATTAGCGGCGATAGAATTCCGGTAACCCTCGCTCGTGTATACTTACTTGTAGCGTTCCGCGGAGTAGAAAAAGCTTGTCGGTTTTTATAATAGTCGGACTACCTACAAACGTTGAAGGATAATTAAGATGTTGGAATTCTTCCTTGTTTTCACTCGCTGCGAGACAGAAACGATTTATCCGGGAATAAAAAAATGCCTTATTGATATAATAAGTAATTACGAATCTGCTAACGAATGATTAATTAACTACACGGATGTTCGTGTAGAGCGACACCTTCAAAAAGAACAAATTATCTTTCGACGGTTTGAAAAACACGTTCAGCGATTCTAATCAGCGGAACGGCTAATAAAGTCCAATTATAAAAGCCCGGTGCGATCTTCGAGTTTCTCCGTTGAGATACGACCCTGGGGCGAAGTGGCTGTGAAACAAGAGGCCGAGATAAGGAGGCTTGCCAGGCAAAAAGACGAGAGCCGCGAATGAATTTCAACGAGGGCCGCGATTTGACTCTCCGGTCTCGCGTAGGTTGCCGACTCGCGAGCGCCCTTTCCGAGAACCGAGTCTCTCCAGTCCAACCGCACGACCTTGTCTCTCTGCATTATGGATGCGTTATAATTACCTATTCATTTTCTATGGGCACGTAACATCGTGGTGCTCGCTGCTCATGCGACGCTTTGCACCTGATCGTAGATAGAAAACGACCGTTCGCTGACGGCCAACAGAGAAACTGCTATTCGTGTCGTGCTTCGCGTAACCTGTCGTCGATTGCCCATACTCCGACTCCAGGATGCGGTTCTCTGCATGTATCCTGTAGAATTTCAGCTCTGGCGATCTTCGAACGACCTAGACTCAGAGGAAACCAAGTGCAGTTATCCGAAGTGGAAAAATCTTTGAAACTGTGGTGCGAAGTTTCTGACCCTTGTATATCGTGTATACCATGTACGTATAGTTTTTCTGTTACCGAGGGATAAATCGCGCTCCTTCGGCAAGCAACAGGATCCGTGCACCAAGTCCTGTCCAAGCGCAAAAAAAAAAAGATAACTTACAAAAATCACATTGACGCGCCATCGTCTTGTTCGTATAAAGGACGCGATATCCAAAATCTGTTGTATCCAATCTTCGATAATGAACAACGGACGTCGTGTCACCCTATACGTTCTCTCAGCCCCCAACGAAGAATAATCAAACACATCAACCGCAATAACAACACTCCTCGGCTTTTCCCGACACTTTCCCAGATATCGATCGTCGAATAGTCGTATAATATAACAGCGTCGGAGTCACAGTATCGCTAATCGTTACAAATAATTTATAATAGGACAGTGATGAGGCGGTGATCGCGATATCGTTGAAACATATGCTTCGTTAGCGTTGCTCCTCATTTTTTACGATCATCCTCCTCGCCTATTCTTCGCTGTCTCTGTTTCCCGTTCTCGCGTTTTCTGCGCACGCTAGAATCGCTGCAGTCGTTTCACGCGAGTGTTCGAAGAACGGTAGCGTGCGTATCGCGAGTCTCGTGGCACAATGAACACGAGACGGGATCGCGAACGGAGGAAGGAGGGCCGTGTGTGCACGCATATTTGTAAAACGTGCAGTTATGAAAGCAACCCGGCAATTAGTCGACACAGTCGGACAATATTTTCGCGTTGCGTCAGACCAACGAACGGAATCGCGCCGCTTTTGTTACGAAAACATCGACGCGTTTGTTCTTCCAACGGAATTGAAACGGAGCGGAGCCCCGATGAAACGACGGATAGCAAAGCCAGCTCGTTGCAAAATCATTTAATTGCTTGCACGTCGGTTTATCGATCGACAACTCGAACAGAGCATTTCCAACTTTTTGTTATGATTCCGCGTTTTATATTAAAAACATCGTAATATACAGGATGGTTGGTAACTGGTGGTACAAGCGGAAAGGGGGTGATTCTACGCGAAAAAAGAAGTCGAAAATATAGAATAAAAATTTTTCGTTCGAGGCTTTGTTTTCGAGAAAATCGACTTTGAACTTTCGCTCGGTACGCGTGCACTTTATCACGTCTCGTTATAACGGATCTCACTGTAGATCGTTGTCTCGATGGGAAAATTAAAAAAAAAAAATTTTTATTTTATATTTTCGACTTCTTTTTTCGCGTAGAACCAACCACCCTGTATATCTTCGCCGTTTGTGCGATATCCACGTGAAAGAAAGTTTCTTCCAAGTGTAAGAGATGCTTACTCGACGTGATTTTTCTGACTGTACAACATCTAAATGTGTCCATACTGGTTGGTTTGCTGGCTAGTTTCCTGAAAAACGTAGCCTCTCCTTGTTAGCTATTTGAGTCTCATAGAAAACACACTGATCAACCTCGCTTCCCGTAGACTCTCAATTTAATTATTCGATCAGTCTCAGAATACGAACTATTCACATCCATAAGGATGCTGGTCGCAAAGAAGTATCACATAAATAATCGTAAATTTCGAGGGAAATTTTGACAAATAATATTTATACGACTGTTGCTTGTCTACTCTTTCAATTTATTACAGATTTATTATAACCTCTGAACGGTTTATATACCTAAACTACGCAACATTCGTGACGCTCGAAACACTTCCACTCGATTGAAATACTGTCGCGTATACGACTAATTAGCAGAAAGAAAAATTGTTCCCGGCTGGAGGGTCGATCGATCCTTCATCGAGCCGGCGAGGTGAAGCCGAATGGCTGAGTTGACTATTTTTCGTGCGACGACCGTGCTTCTCGAGAAGCTGCTTCTAGGAAATCGTTTCCTACCAGCTAGAGAAGACACCGGAGGGAGATGTCTCCGCAATCTCCGGAGGTATCGACTGTCCTCTTTGTTTATAAATAAAGTTCGGAGATGTGGGCGTCGATGTAGGTGTCTCCGCATAAAGTATAAGGAGGTATCACGACGCCCCTCGTCTGGGGGGTAAAATGGAAATGCGTGGCAGCGGGCGGTATAGGCGAAACCCCGCGGTTTCGACTGTTTCGGCCAAGATCTACGGAGAGAAGCCAGCGGAGAGAAAAAGAGAAGAAGGGAGAAGCATTTTGGCCGAAAACGCCAGTTCCTGGTCGTACGCCGAGAGAAAAAGCCTCGATTTATTTCCTCCGAACCGAACGCTCGTTTCTCTTCTCCTCTCACCCCGTTTCTCTTCGTCCATCGAGAATACATCGAGGAAGTTCGAATCGTGTGCTAGTTCCGCTCTTTGAAATCTACGTTGCCTTCGACCATAACACGCCTTGTAACTCGAAAGAATCGATCGTTACGTCCTTAATGTCCGTCTTGTAGAATGTACGGGAGGATCGCTGGCTATTCTATCCCTCGAATTTTTTCCACGGCGCACCAGCACAGGGTGAAAAACAGGGTCGGTGAAAATTCTTCCGTTCGAATTCGGTTGCGAATGCTTCGAGATTCTTTTTGAGGTTGCGCTAGGCGCGCGGTATAAAGCCCGGTCAAGGCAGAGGAAGGAAAGAAGGAGAAAAGGGCCAGGGTGAACGAGAAGGCAAGAGAGCGCCGCTGAACGGCGCAGTTTATTTCGGTCGGGTTAATTAGTGTTGCCTCGCGAGGTTTACGGTTGACATTTCGTTGGTCGTTCGTTCGTTCGTCGTTCCACTGTACAGGAGGACGGGGAAGGTGAGAGGAGGAGGACAGACAAGGGGAGACCGGCTTTTTTACGGCAACATACTGGTCGGCCATACCGAGTGCCGTGGAGGAAGACGAAGTCGCCGCAGAGGAGCAGTACAGAGAGAGGAAAGAGAGGAGGAGGAGGAGGAGGAGGAAGAAGAAGAAGAAGAAGAAGAAGAAGAAAAGGAGGAGGAGGACGACGACGAGGAACAAGGACACACCGGCCAATAAAACTGCAGTGCCCCTCGAAGGTGCACCAAAGGCGCCAGGGCAGTCTGGACCTCCCTTATTAGCTCCCCTCTTTCGATTTTTACCGTCCACCTTGGGATACCCGCAGCAGCCTTTTGTTTTATCCTACGGTGTGAATATCGCACCGTTTTACGGCGTTCGGATTGGACCCACCTTTGTGATTGCGGCACCAGGCTAGAGAAGCCTAGCCGACGATACACGATGGGTCGAACCAACGCATTTCATAAACCTTGGTCTTTGAAATCTTTGGGAATTCTTGTTCTTGAATCGTCGTAGCGATCAAAGACGGGCAGACGCTCGAGAGTACGCCGTCCGCTGCTTTGAAATTCTACCGAATCGAGAAGAAATCTTGGTTAGCCTTTCGAACGAGTTTGACGAGGAAGCACGAACTTGCTGCGAGAGCTCCGTATAATTCCTTGGTTAGCAGGACGGTTTACGGGCTACACAGGTTCCCGTGTTTCTCGATTTCCCTTGCGTTTCACCTTGAATTAGGTAGTTGAAATCTTTGCCTCGTTAAGGCCGGGGCCCGAACGAACGTTCTCGCAAGGGAGAGTAACGAATTACAAGAAACCTGGCAATGGAAAGAAAGATAAGAGAGAGAGGAGGAGAAGGCCTTAGCTAACTGGGTCGAGGGTGTAACAAAGAAAGAGGGACGGGTGAGATGAACGAGTAGTAAAGAAGGTGGATGGTTTGCTGCCTTATTAAGCGGTCTTATCGCTAGAGACAGCCTGCCCCGACACGGCCGTTTAACTTTTACTCGACCTGCAAACAAGTAGTGGACACACTGGCCAGGGAGATAGGACTCGCCACGTTACCCTCGCCTACCTTCCACTGAAAAGCCTTATCACATTTGAAAAACTTGACGGCTGTAAACATGAAACGACGCTGCAACTGGCCCCCGGATACTCCCCGCGTCGAGATTTACAATGCGTCTTTAAGCGGCGTTAACTACGCAGCGGGATATTTAAGCGTTACTTAACAGAAGCACTCGCCGATGTACGATCGCGAACGGCGGTGTTCGAGCTGCTATAAAATATCGATGCCTTCTCGTTCTGATGGCCACCATCGCGCTGCTACGCGTATAAGGTACGATCGATCGGTGATAAAATTTCGTGCGATTAAACGCCAAAGATTAATGGCTAGGACTAAAGCTTATTTTAACCTAAGTACCGATTCGTACGTAAAGTAACTATCGGTGTTTCACGCGGATCGCTTTGTTCGTCTTTCATGCGCTCCCTACAATTTCTACTTAGAAATCGCGACAACTTCATTTCCACGAAGTTTCGTTATACGAAAGCCTCGTATTCTCCGACGATCGTCGGTAGAAGCTTCGAAGCTTCCTCGCGTCCCGACGAAGGCGGCAAAATATTTGCCGCGCAAACAAGAAGACATGGACCGGACGAGGCTTCGTTTACCGTCGAAACGGTAAACAAAAGTGTACGTTCCAACGAAGGTGAAACAGGATTAAACGGGTTATTATTGTGGTTTTGACGGGTCACAATGACTCTGTCACAATAAGGGAAAGTCGTGGCACGAGACGAGTCGCAGATCCAGACAAGATTTTCCAAAAAAGAGCACATTGTGCTGGCGACTGTTGGTCGAGGGGGCGTGATCGGCAGATCACTAGGTTTACGCAGCGCAATAAATCATTCGAGAGACCTATGGTCCCCTCTCTTGGTTTTTTTCTCTTGAACGGTCCCAACAGATACTCAGGTACTGGAAGATCCTTGGAAGATCCTTGGAAGATCCTTGGAAGGATCCTTATCTCCTAAGAACCTCGTCGACCTGTCAGTTAATCCTATTAGCGGCATTGAATCTTGCGTTCCCAATAGCAACCGCTATTATTTCACTCTTCGCTCGGCTGTATGACGTTTTCCCTCTCGTTTCCATATTTCCTCTTCCGATATTCCACGTTCCACAGAACGCTTGCATCTTTTTTCTTCCCCTATAAATCGCCGCGTATCTTCCGAGTGCACGGAGCGTTTCTCGCGCGATAAACCGCCGATACGATTTCTGGCGTGCGAGAAGAAGGAGGCTGTCGGAACGCTTCACGCGTCCCCGTGCAGAATGTGTACGTGGCACGCCGGCTAGCAAATTGCTCGAGGCAACGTCGCGGAAAATCGTCCGCCGCGTGGCTTGCATTGACACGAATAAGACACATGGCCGGCCAAGCATGATAGCGAGGAAAACGCGACCATTTGCACGACCGCACGAAACCACCACCCGTTCCAAACTTATTATCGCGCGCCATTTTAAAGGCGAGTCTTTCGATGTTACTCGATAATCTAAGACGCTCTAATTTGCCGAGTAAATACTTCTTCGCAGGTAACAGTCTCGGCTACTGTCTAATAACCCGTGAAATTATTCTAAATGTCAGAGTAACCGAACGATCCCCGTGGCTAATCCTTCCGACGACGAACCGAGTCCGTGAAATCTCTCCGCGTTCCGAACGAACGTCGCGTTTCGCTCGGAATATTCGGCTCGATTCAGAGCGGAGAGATTTATGCGCTGCCCGAAATAATTGCCGGGATCGGGCAACTTTGTCGTTCGAGAAAACGTGCCGATTCTTCTTTTAAGTGGCTCGTATTACGAAAGAAAACCTTTCGACGAGCAACACGATTCAAATCGTGCTACATCGGAATAATAGTGGTTTATTAGAAACTTAGAAATTGTGGCGCTGGCATTTCGGAAGGAATAATTTCTAGAAATTGAATAGAGATAACCGACGTTACGGTTATTTCAAAGAGGAGATGGTAGGTATCTCCCGTGAAAGTAACCCATAATAACGCGCGAGCCCATTAATCTTTGCTGGAAAGATTTAATGAACGAGATTTCAACGGTAAATTCGAAAAAAGAAAGAAAAAAAACTAGCTGTTTAGTAAATAATCCACGCGAAATCAAGAAACTCGTTTCCTAAATGTAATAGTATGCTCGAAAGCGATGATAGGGATCTAATGAATGCGGTTCGTACACCTTCTATTGTTTTATTGTTTCATTCATACGCGTTGTTCCGAGATGTTCTATCTACGTTTCTACAAACCATGTTTCCGATCGATGATCTTGGAGACATTCGAGTCTCGTATTTCTCGCCGCGCTTCTTCCACCTCATCGTTGCGATCGGAACGGAACGATCGAAAAAATTTAACGAAGTTCATTAAGCATGCAGCTGCGATACTCGTCGCCTTCGAGCCTTCGACGCGACGACCACCACCACTTTTTATTTATAAACCATAGGTGCTTGGAGACGGCGTCGATCCAGCCGAATTCTTGGAATCGTTCGTCCACGTCGGGGCTGTTCGTCACGGACGTTACTCCAACTCTCCCCGAAACGTACTCGCGCGGCCGATTGTCGCGAATGCGACGCGCGCAAAACTCTCGCAGGGTGTCCTTGTAACCCGAACGTTTGGCCGTTCGTGTCACGTAGCTGTAACAAAGTTTCCGAGCTCGAGAAGCGTGGAAACAGGCTGCACGACGCATCGTAGTACTCAGCGATTTCACGAACCGGACAATGGCGCGATATAAGCCGGAAGAAGGTGGCTAGTCGGAGGATAAGGAAAGACAGAGCGGGTGGATAGGTTGGATGACGGAGTTGGCTAGTAGAGAAGGTTGGGTGTAGAGAGAGAGAGAGAGAGAGAGAACGTGCGAGAGAGACCGGCAGATTTATTTAAGTCCCTCGCCGTCGGGTTGACAAGAGTAGACTCGCGTAAACATACTCGTTTCTCCTTGTTCCGCTGTGGCCGTTTGTCGAGCCTTAGCGGGGAAACGGCGGCGGCGGCGGCGACGGCGACGTCGGCGGCGGGATCGTTTCACGGTAGTTTCTCGCGGGTGGGGCAAAAGGCGTCGTCGCGCTCGTGGGCACGTTCGATTCGAAAGGACGCCCGCGCGCGAAACGCTCGACCAACCACGGGTCTCGTATCATCCCACGTGACACGCCCGCAGGGTTGTACGAAGCTACGCGATTGGACGGTTCCGTAAGGACTACGTCCCACGTAACGAGAGTGGGGGTAGTCGTTGCTTTCGGTTTTCCTCGCCAGAGGGGGAACTGGGACGGAGCGGAGTGGAAGGCGCTGAAGTGGTGTGAGTAGTCGCGAGTCAGTCGCAGACTGGAGTGCCCTGTGAGAGCAGGGGACGGACCGAACGAACGAACGAACTCTATAACTAATCGCTCGTGACGCTTCGTCGTCTGTCCGAATGTCCGTCCCATCGCCCGACGCGCCGATACGACAACGTTCTTCTACTCCTGTTATCTCCTTCTCGCGGTAACGTGACCCGTGGAGTTGTGACGTGTCGCGCGGCGTTCGACCCGCGAGGAACGAACGTTCCCCGAGAGTCAGCATCCCCGCGTTCGCTAGTGCGGATTTCACCACGTCGAATCGTGCCGCGATAACCTCGTTCTTCGCTCGCGATCTGCCACGGCTGGATTCACCTGTGGACACTCTCGGAACTGTTGGATCTTCGAGTGTCCGTCGGCGGTTCGAGCTGGCACGTTGTCTTCCTGACCAAACCACGGGGAACGCCAGTTTCGACATGTGGTCGCCAGTCGGATTCCTCGATCACGACCGAAAAACACCCTGATGGCAATCACCGTTCGCGAGATATCGCGATCGTTCACCATCGCTGCTCAATACGTTGCTATATTCGTGGCGTTCACGGCGTTACCGAAAGTAGTACTGACTTAGTGAGAGAGTGTAGTAGTGCGTGCAGGTGCGGTTGTGACCTAATTCTCTCCGTTAGTCGACCAGAGAGACATCGAGAGAAAAAAACACATATAGAGAGAACTGATCGTCGAAACGAATCGAGATGTCAGTATACGCGCAGTTCGGATACTCGTATCCGTCGGCGTCCCAGGTGAGTCGTAAACCACGATCCAATACGCCTTGCTTCGATGCTCTGAGATTTTTCCTGCAATTGCTGGGTGTTATTCGTATCGGTCTGACTGTAGGCGTCGTGTTCAGTGGTGTCTCGTTGGCTAATAGTTTCCGAGAATAGAAAGTTGTCGTTCGCGATCTTGACGCAAGATGACATCGCCCCGAATATTGTCGCGCACTTTTCGCATGTAGCAGGCCACGTTTTCGAGAAAAATCCACGGCGAATAGAAGATAATTATCGTTGGCGATGCAGAGGCGGTAGTATGGGTAACGGGTTCGTTCCATTGTCTGCAAAATCGTAGCTCAATTATTCGTCTAATGATGGTCCTTTATCAGGCAGCAATTTCAGAATCGTTGCTAATCACGGCGAACGATCGTTTCTGTTCTTGTTTTTTTTTTCGTGAAAGCGAACACATTGTGAGACCGACAGCCGGTAATTAAACGTTACTCCCTTGTTAGGCTGCTTTTTGAGATCTCGTTCACGCTGAGATTTTAATTTTTCTCCGTCTATGTATACTCGTTATGCGTCGAGTGTAACAAAGTTGTTTTCCGGCATCACGCACGTGTTACGATTAATTTACTCGCCGTTCGCTTTCTGGGAAACTCGTATTTTTCCTCGCCAAATTTCAGCTAATTAACGCCTAAACCATTTTGATTACGCGGATAAAGCGT
The DNA here is from genome assembly GCF_051014615.1 of Bombus vancouverensis nearcticus. Lineage (NCBI taxonomy): Eukaryota > Metazoa > Arthropoda > Insecta > Hymenoptera > Apidae > Bombus > Bombus vancouverensis. The sequence continues at coordinate 15,904,152 of NC_134911.1, read as the reverse complement.
TTAACCTTTGACGCTCGAAAGGCGCGCCAGGTAGTCGCAACAAAAAAAATTGTTTCCGATCGATACTAGCAAACAAAGAGTAAAGTTCCGTGAAACGCAATGTCGGTCGTGTTCTATAAGTACACCTGTCCCTTACAAATGTGTACCGACGCGACGGCCGTCGCTCACGAGTTACGATGCTCGTTGGGCCCCTCTGTAAGTGTAGGTATTCAATACGTATCACTGATACAATTAATAACCGATTTATAGAAGTTTCGTGATACGAATTAATATCGTCCAAAGAATTACCAAATTCTAAATGCTATCGCATTGTTATAGTTACACTTCCCTTTCGTATTCGGAAATTAGCTCGAAAAATTCGTAATAGATTGCTAAAGCACCCCGTAGTCTTGTCCTTAGATATACGTAATTGATAAATGACAAGGATCGGTTGTCTTGAAAAGATTCTAAACAAATAGAACCCTCGCTTTTGCCTATTTACACCTCGACGGAGAGTTATCTTCAATCTTATTAGTATTTATATCTATTCGCAAAGTAACAATGCACGAGAAAGGTAACTTGAAAAGGGGACAAGAAAGAAAAGAAAGAAAAAGGCCCGAAGAGAAGGGTCAAAATAAATTACGGTACTATTGTAATCTCTGTGTACTTGTCGGTGTGCAGGTATATACCGTCTGTTCTAAGCCGACGTTAGTACATAGGATATTGAAACATGATTAGCGATGATATTATAATATCCTTTACGAAGTACAAATATCGTATATTTTGCCTAATTAACTTACGACTCTACCTTTGTTGCATTGTCATATTTAGCCCATAAATAACTTGAGAATCTCCAAATCTAATTATATGCCTCCTAACAATGCCTTAAAGACCATAAAAGAGACTCGTGCGCAACAATTTTCTATACAGCAAACGCCTAGCTAAACGATGTTTTACTTTGTACATTTGTTTTCAAATTTATGGGGGACCCTTAATAAATTAAACGCACCATTGAGACCTTGAGCGTAATAATTTCCTAGTGTTCTGATTTCCTAACCTGTTAATCAATTCGATGGACGTATCGAGACAAGGGTGGAAAATTGAATTCTGATTTACGGGATCGGTCGACGATGATCGGCGGTGCGACGCGGCGGTGCGTGGAACGGGGTGGCGTTGAGATCCGCGCAGGCGCGTAATCTTCCTGTAGCCGAAAAAAGGAAGGGGCTCTCAAACGAAATAACATCGGACGAAAACGACGCGCTTACGCGCAGGTGCAGCGACCAGGCTAGATAATAATACGGGTAGCCCCGTGTTACCCGCATGGGCTCGCGAAAAAGGTGCGAGTTGCATCGGCCGAAGAGAGAGTCGATTCTCGACTCTCGCATTGTTCCTTTTAACCGCGGCCCGCGAGCTGCCACGCTTTAAAGCTCGGGCTTTCCTTCGTTTTGATTAACCCGATGATAAAGGGGACGCGGCCCCTTTTGTTCCTCGGCCGAACCGACGGTTGAGCCGGTGCGCGCGAACTTTACCCGAAGTAAACGCCATTAAAGGCGCATTGAAATCGTCATTTCGCCGTGAGCCGACCGTCGATCTTGTTTGTCGTACTGTTAGAGTATTATTGGTATTGTACTGGTGGCGGTGAAACATTGCTTTCCTTCGTCGTTTATTTCCCGTACGTTCACGCATGTATACGTAAGTTTTATTTTATATGTATGAGAAGATTAATTTGTTCAGCCCATGGAAGTTAGCAATTAGCGTAGATTTTTGAGGTATGTCCTTGGTAAATCAGCTAATTACGCTGCTGTATTTAGAAAGGTGGAAAATTCATGAATAACTACTTAACCAGCCACTTGCTGCAACTTGGAGTTTCTTCTTCCTCGATTATAACTCGTGTTAGATAATTTTCTATCTTGTGTACATCTATTTTCGTCATTTTAACGATCGAACGAGCAGAGGACTTTTTAATTTCGTATCCGAGAGAGTGGCGCAAGTGCGTCATCGGTGCTCTCGAATACCGATACGTGCCGTGATACGGAACAACGATAATAATTGGTCGGTTATCTTCTCTCGTAACTGCGCGTGTTCCCTATCTAAACGTATTCGCGATCGACGAATTACCGGGCGTTTACACGCGTGCAGGCTGCAACGAGGCACAGCTTCGAGCCCAGCCAGCGGTGTAACGAAAATGAAAAAACAGACGGGTTTAATTGCTACCGGTGGAATAGTCGAAACGGCGTACGTCTCTTTGGTGCGTTTATATAAACGATTACAAGATCCCTGGGATGCTTTACGATCGCATCGGCGATTCCTGTTGTCCGGGATAATAAATATTTTACGCGGATCATTTCTACGGAAATGCGAGTAACGATAATTGGAGTTTATAGCATACTTACGTGAATTTATAATAGCGGCTGGTCGCGGCTACGCCAGGCGAAATCGTAAAATTTGCGATTACAGATTAGGTAGTTAATATATTTACTACAACCAGAGAATCCAGTGGCGATATCGCCTGTTCCGTCCGTTTTCTCTTTGCCCTCTTCCTCCCCTTTCCCTTCTCCCTTCCTCTTCGTCGTTCCTTTCTTCGGATCAACGTTACTTCGCGTTAAAAGACAGAGACATTTAATTTTTCTTTGGCAAAGGGTGTCGAGACGAGCGAGAGAAAGGTTACGTTTATCGTTGGTCGATTGAAAGAACGCCTTATAATGGCACCTTTAATTAAGCGAACTCGATGGATATTGCCACGAGCGCGTTATGTACTGTTTTATGAAGTCCCCGTCTATCTCCCTTTCTCTCTCTCGCGCGCGCTCTCTCTCTCTCTCTCTCTCTCTATCTATCTGATTCGCTCGCGTATGTTTTCGTATGCCGTTTAACGTAAAAAATTCGAACGTGGCGTTGAACGGCAGTGATTAATCTCTGTGCGGTTCCCGCGCGGCCATTTAGCCTGCACGCTACACGGTCTCCATTCAATTTTCCAGCATTTTCAGCGTTACATGCTAATGAAATTCTCGCCGTGGAATGCGTTCGATTCGTTTTATGGATGGCCGTGTAATTAACGGGAAAGTTATGTCCAAGTTTATACGCGAAAACTTTGCAGGCCGCTAGTACAGTAATACGTTTGTAAAAGTATTTACACTTGAAACATTCTGTTTCTAATTTTTTCGTATTCTGCGATTATCTTACAAGTTAATCCTCTAATTTCGCAGTTATCGTCGGTGTTTATCCAGTTATAGGTATAGAATTTCGCTTCGAGCGAGAAAGTAAACTCGACGAATGGTCACGGTTGTTGGGAAAAAAAAAAGGAAAAGGAAATACCGAGCCTAACGAATTACGTTCTGCACAAAGACAGATAAATAGAAACTAAAGCGAGAGTTTTTGGAAAGAAGTTTTTCTATAATCTCTTGTCTTGACTGCGTTGCGTAGTGTAGGGCAAAGTGTTAACTCGAATCCACCTAATATAACGTTAATGATATACCGATTTGCACTTGTGGTACGCGTCTCTTAAGCGCTACATCTACGTTGGTTACGTCTTTGACTGGGGTCACAGGTTAACAGCCTAATGATATTAATTAATTCACCGTCAAAGAAGTAACGATACTTGTTATGAAACGACTCAGCGTTGGTAGTCGATGCGGTGTTGCAAAAGTTGTTCAAAAGTCAAGAATGCAACGCAATGTGTATTTAGTGGAAAAATTGAATAATCATGTAGGAACGAGAGAATGAGGGAGGGACAAAGAGAGAGAGAGAGAGAGAGAGAGAAGCGGTTGGAACAGTGGTGGGGAAAAAGGTTGAGGGCGCACGGTTCGCAGACACGGTTTAAGAATTCGTTTGTTAACGCGTAATGAGAAACGGCAATTGGCCGTGGCTCGTTAAGTTCGCCAACAACGCATCGATCGCGATTCTTCCGTTATTTGTCAGCGGCCGTAAAACATGTCGGACAGGTCGACTTTCTACGCGGGAACATCTGTTCGCCGATTATGCGCGGCCGCGTAACGACGGTAATTACTTTTTCGTTCGGCGAATAATTAGTAACAAAGTTATTAGTACCACTGTTCTTACAGTGCTGCTTGTTAACAAGACACCGATGAGTATGCATTAATTAAACCGCTGAACGAAAACGGAACGACGTTCTACCATAGCGAAAATCGTATTTTCTTTTGTAATATGTAAGTGCGTATACAAGTATATATTACACACATAGATACACGTTCGACCTGTAAGTCGATGATTAAGTTCGACAAAACGATTTCAATGAAATGTTTTTCTTACCGAACGACCAATCATCGGTGTGTCTATGTACACGCACGTACATGCTACGAGAGACAGAAGGGAGTCAAAGTTCACTCGTTCGCTCGTTTACGCGTATCGAGTAAACGAAATAGAGTATACCCTTGGCCGAGAGTAATGAAAACTATCGTCTAGATAGAAAGCAGCTCGAATTCTATCCGAGAAATCATGCTCGTACAACGAGAACGTGGATACTCTGGTCTCTTGCGTCTAATGAGCGACGTGGATCGGTCCCGAGCACCGCTAAATTTACGATCGCATTCGACTCGCGAGCCGAGCCGAGTCGAATCGAGCAGAGAGAGCCCCTCTATCCTCGCTATCGTAACGTCCCCGCCGTTTGCAACAGAGCGCATCGCGCGATTTCGATATCAACGGTCAAGCATCTGTTTGCAAAGTTACGTCCGCGAGAGCGTAATGGCAATAACGCGCATGGCGCAATGGATACGTCGGTTCGCCGTATAATTACGGCCCTGAACACGGAAGCGCTCGATATCTCCGTAATATCAGTTTTCATGATCGTGGCCTACGCTCTTCTCGTGTCTCCCTTTCCCCCTTTGCCCTCTTTCCCTCTTTCTGCCCCTTCTTTCCTGTCCTTCATCCACTCACTTTTTGTTTACCATGTTCACGAACACAGTGTCGTCGGCGAACTTTCAATTGGAAGGGCCGAAATGGACCTTCCGATTTACGTTTCGCTGTGATTTTCTTAACCGCGGACAGCCACCGCGTTTTTCTCCCGGGCGGGTAAAAATTGCGACCTTGTGCCGAGCTTATACCGAGGCTATACTTTTCGTGTAATCGGTAATTGCAAGGTAAATGAGATTAAATGCCGTTTGATCGTCGCAATTTGGGGTTGCGTCTCGCAACATTTATCTGAATGGTGCACCTGGTATTTACGCATTTCGTACCCTACTACTGTACCGATAGCGTAGAAAGCGTAACAAAGAGTCGATCGAAACGACGCGAATCGTTACCGCGGTATTCCCTCGTATTAAACCCTGAAAAATTTAATTGCGGTTTATTTGACGCGTATCGTCGATCGTAGATACCACCGACCCGAGCAAAGATACTCCCCTCGTATCCTTTCGATACGCGTAGCAATTTGTAACGATACACACAGAAATCCGCCGGTTGTTACCCGATTAACTTCGTGAAATTATTACTTCGTGGACGGTGTGTGATCGGTTACAATAATGCCCGTCGAGATATCAGCTTCGCGTTCTATACATACGTCTTTCACGTACCTACAGCCGTGTATTGCATGACCGACCAGGGAATTTCGAGGTTCGTTCACTTCGTTAACTCGCGTTATTATACCATCGTTATCCGGTTATACTTTGTTATTACCCGTGGTGTTTATCCGGGATCGGCGCAGATTCGGTGGAAGCATGAAGCTAGGCTGCTCGATGATTGACGGAATCGGCAATTACGGCACGGATTCTCGCACGTACTTACCTACCGGGCACCACACCGTCCTGCTGCACCGACCTTACACGCACGTCGCGGAAACCGGTTGTTTCTCTTTAAAGGTGCACGTGTCTCATTCGCACGGGAACGGCCTCGTACCGGTGCGAATTCGGCCGGGCTTCTCCTTTTCACGATTTCTCGGGGACCTGGGTCTCTTTTGGCCGCAGCAGACCGTATATACCCGGCCGATCCGGCAGGAATGTCGTTTCTGAGAAAAACGATCGATATGTATATCGTGTAGATTGAATTTCACTCGGGACAGAGAGCGTCCTGTCTCGGGCGAATTTTATTTTGCAGCGCGTACGCGAACGCCGAGCAACGTCCTATTTCTTTTTCTCCATCATTCTTTTCTCTTTTTCGTACTCCGACCTTTTTAACATCGACGTTTAGTCTGCGAACGAGAGATCGCGCAGAAAGGAGAAGAAAGAATCGCTTCTCGTTTGTCTTTCGGCGAATGGTATAAAATCAAACGGCCGGAGCGAGGATTTTTCACAAATTTTCTCCGACGCGGGACCCGTCGTAAAAATTTAGTCGGTCGGTAAAGAAACGTGTTTCGGCAAGCCGCGTAAAAATACCAGCGGTCCCGTCACTCGTACGGTTAACGTTCACGCCTTCTTAACGTCGAGTTACAGCCACTTTAACGGAGTCTTTAGGGCTTCAAATAGATCTCTTGCCGGCCCCTGACGCGCATCCTTTTCCATCTAGACGTTTTTAAAGCCGCGACGCTCCACGAAACCGCTCTCGGCATTCCGTGGCGCCCTTTAGCCCCCGGAGGTAATTAACGTTAAATTGTTGCCGTCATTATTGTACGATATTTCATTGGCATCTGGTGTCTGTCGTTGTTCCCGACTCCACAGACGGGAAATCACGATTTCTTACGTTTGCGTTCTTCTCCTCGTTTCCATTGTTACGGCTCTGTTTATGTCGCCATCAAGTGCGTGGATCAACGATTCATTCGCTATAAATAGGAACTTTAGAAAAATCGGTGCTTCCTTTGAGAACTTTCACCGAACGACGAACAAAGAAACCATACGTCATCAAATGCTTTGTACATTTTTATTTTCCATTCTTACTTTGAAGTTGAAGTTGACAACACCGCTAACTAACCGTAATGCTCCGCATCGTAGTTCGACACGAGATACGATTACGTTCCGAAATAAATGGCACGGGATTGAAACTCGTTCGCTAACGCGGTAGTACGTTCATCGAGACGTTTAAGTTCGAAACAATATTCTACGCAGCGCGGAGACAACAGATAACACAGCTGGAAATCCGATTAACTTCTATCCACGAGCGATAGAGACAAATTGCAATCACGCGACTCGTTGCATTTGAGCTGTGTTTCGCTGGCAACTGAAAGAGAATAAAAGAGAGAAAGGATCACAGCAACGGTTAATTTGTCGCGAAAAAGAGGTGCTGTCGGGGTCCGGGGCCGTAAATGCCGTTGTCGTACAAGATCTCGCGCGAAGAGGAGGAGGTGGGGTCGCAAGGAGGTCTGAAGAAGGCTCCTGCGCCCTCCTTACGTACTCGAGAATTCAGCGACGAGAAAAAGACACATGGTGGAGGAAGGTGGAAGGAGCTGCCTTGGCAAAGGAAACGGCCAGGGACGGAAGGGGAGAATCGGTCTAGAGACTCTGTCCATTCGTATCCCTGGGTCCGCCATCTTTTTCGTGCGAATTGCGCGCGCGTATTGCGTTCCTATCGGTCTCTGACTGCGTTTACTTCTCCAACGGGCACTCTTTCGCTTTAACGGATTTTGCCCTCTCAGAGTGAATCGAATCGTTAGCCTCCGGTGAGACTGTCCGCGCAGAATTACGTTTGAAATTGTCTCGCGTGATTCCGTGAAATCGGTTGTTAGACGATTATCACGTCGGTTGTTTCGTTGTCGCGTGTGCCAGTGGTGACTAAGAGCGGCACATTGTCAAGTTTCTCCGATTACTTCGCGCGAGCGGCGATAACTCGCGATCAAACCGCTACTTAGCTCAACTTCGACACGTGTAATCCTGTTTATGAAGAACCCTTTGCTTACCGGTGCGAGTCCTGTTCTCCGAGAACTTGGTCTTCGCGCTTTCGCCTCTTCTTCTGCGTGTCTTCGTTCCCGACACGCGTGTATGCATAGATTAGCGTTTCGTGAGGAAAAACACCGATAAAGGAAACCGCCGTGTTAGCTTTTCGAATTTGGGTCTTCACGTTCGCAAAACGAGTCGGTCGAACGTGTCAGTCGAACGTGTGAACGTGACGTGTCGTGGTCGACGGATGCCTATCGAAATTCTTGGAAACGATTACCTTCCGAGTCTAAATTAATCAGACGGACGACTTTCAAGAAAAAATTGAAGAGCTAGCCCGAGGGTCTTTTATCGTCACTGATATTGGAGCACGATGTCTATCGACCGATCGATTACCGCGATAGTCCGCGGCACGAAATTATAGGTTTGGACGGACGCACTTCCGGTCCTTCGGCTCGTGATTGTGCTAACCGATCGGACGATCGACGAGAGATCCAACATAGTTGCAACATTTCGTTCATGTTCGAAATGAACGTTATTTACTTACGAAACAATCGTTGATAAAATGACGACGCTATCGATCCATGCCAGATCGCGCAGTCATCGACAGAGGCGACGATTTCATCGATCGCGCGCGAGTTTATTCAGTGCAGGTATCGAACACGATATCGATACATTGTAAATTCGCGGGCATCGAGAATAAGGGGTTGCCGCACTTACGTCGAAATTACACGTTCGTACCGGTAAATTATTCCTCATCATCGACGTCGAGAGAGGCTGCATTCTCTTTACACCTGCGTCACGCACCGCTTATTCGTGCATCGGATCATCGATAAACCATACTTAACGTTTTCCACGAACCATTCGCTTCTCGACTGGCTCGCGCGTACACTCGAGACCGAACCGCTCCAAGCGTCTTCCAATTAAAACATACGCTATAATTACCCAGCAATCATGATCGAACGTTTCTCGTGGCTGGATTTGAATTTTATTTCTCAATCACTCGCGTTTCTCTTTCTGCCTGTGGCGCACGAATACGGCGATGCACGAACGAAGCCTCTCGCGTAGAGAACCCGTCAGAGAGTTCGTTTCACCCTTGGAGAGGGGTTGATTTGCGAACGCAACTGTCACCGAATCGTCGACGAGTAAAAGAGACCGGTGGTGGGTTTGTCAGGGCTGCAGAAGCGAACCGTGGTGGAAGGTAGAACGATAGAGGAAAGAACGGACGAACGTGTCAGGACTGTTCCTGCAGGCCCAGGATCCGTAGGGTTTTCGCGGCGGTGGTTGCTGCCGCGGGGGTGAAAGCGGGCTTTTAAAAGGTTCCGATGGGAAACCCAGCAGGGCGTGAACGGCTCCAGACGCGCTGGAGGAGCCGAAACGTTCCGTGAGAGACGAATTGGCGAGAGCGAGAATGACGGGACGAGACGAGGAAGGAACGAGGCAGAGTCACGGGGAAAAGAAAGAGACACGAGTATAGGACGCATACAGAGAAAGAGGATTGTGCGTGCACGGGGACACACGCGCACACAGGCACGCATGTGTCACGGCCTCGAGGTGTTCCACCACCTCCTCCTCCTCCTCCTCCTCCTCCACATACTCCTCCTCTTCTCGGCTCTTTGTTCACGAAAGTTCGGTTTACCTCGTTCCCTTCCGAGACCGGGTCTGTCCGGGTGTCTGCTTTTTTCTCGTCTATTTTTGCGCCAGCTTCTTTCCGAGCGCGCGAACGAGCCTCGAACGACCAGAGAAGACCGTTTCGCTCGTGAAAATAGAGAAACGCCGGTACTCCTAAACGATTATGGCAAACGCGTGTCGTTTTAATCGAAGATTTCGCTGTAGCGATATCGTGGGACTTTGCGTACGTCTCTTAGGGTTGGATACCGAAAGGGGGCACATTTTCGATAGCGAAAAAGCCGTGCGAGATGATGGAGCGAGCGAAAGTGGTCGCGACAGCTCGTTCACCACGAAAATTACGTCAATGTTGATGAAAATAAATTAAGTCGCGTACGAATTGCGGTGAATCGGAGGTCGACAGGATGATCTCGTGGATGATCGGCGCGTCGTCCAATTTCACGGTGGAACGCTATTTAAGTATCACTAGCGATAAATTATCGGACGAAATTTGTAGCCGGCAGCCACGGGGCGTCGAAATATCTTACGACTATTTAGCGCGACGTGGAATCCCGCTTTTCGTAAACACGTCCACGCCGCGAAAAATATGGACGCGTTATAAAAAACGGTGGCGACGTCTCCTTCCTCCCTCTTCTCCATTCTTTTCCTCCTTCCTTTTTCTTCTCCGCCTCTTGTTCGACGAGATTTCTTTTCTGTCGGAGAGCAGCGAGAAAACAAAGGGGCGAAGGGAAAATCGTGCGTGTGAAAATAATGTTTCCGATGATCCTATTTATCACGTTTCCCGTGGGCGTCCTGTCGCCTGGCCTCCGATTTCGACACGCGCTCTACGAATAGAAAGGTACTACGTGAGCGAACAGTTTTCCTCTGACTCGTCTTCTTCTCCTCCTTCGATTTCGTCTCCTTTTCCTCTCTGCTTCTACAACCAAGCGGAATACGCGAGACCAACACTCTCTTTATCAACGCGACGATACACAAGATCCTCTCTCTCCCCTTCCACCCTTTCAGCTCTCCGGAGCTCGTTCTCTCGAAATAACTCCACGCCCTTGCCGTATTAATTACCAGGATTCATTTCATCCTCATTTACCGCGAGCTAATTTACCGCGCGGAGAAGCCTACGCGATATATATGTACGCAGACCTTCCCTCGTGAGTACTCTACGCGAGAGATCGACGACGCACGCTGCCTTTGGGAAGCGATTAATCGCGGGATCGCGCCACCGTTGCCTGCCTAGAACGCTAGAACATGGTTCGTGGAATCAGAGGCAACAAACGGGGAGAATTAATATGCACGAGACCAGTATTTTTGGAATCCGCGCGCGATTAAATTCCGCCCTGTCCGAACAGAGGAGTCGTTCGATGCGTGACAGATATATTTCGATATAGAAATATTTATCTAGCAACACGCGATGCGTTGCTACTTTATCGCTAGCGGTGGTAAAACGAACGCAAGAAAGTCAATCTAGAAATAATTTGTCTCGCTCGTTCGCTTTTCCACTTCGTCGTTAACTCTGTTGTCCGTGTAGATAATTTGTAAATGCTAGGAGTATACGCGCGATTATCTAAATAACCAGGACTCCGTGAATTATATCCGTCGATACTGCGTCGACGAAGAACATTCAGTATTCTAAGCAAAAATAATAGGTTGAGACATTGAGCAGTCGTATGATTATTCAAACGTAATGGAAGCACCAGTGCGCGTAAGCGCAAGGTAGCCAGAGGTGTCCACTGACGATAAAAGTTGTACGGAAGCACGATTCAGAGACGCCTTAACGAGAAGTTATTAACGCAAGATTATTATGTAAAGCACTCCCCGCGATTAAAACCTATCGGTATATTTATCGATTCGATTTCGATGTTGCGTTTGTTTATATTTTATTTTTTAACAAGACGTGCAACAGGTATGACGTGCATTATGACCGACGAGACAAACGATTTTTTATCTTTGTGTAGCTCTTGCATATCGTACGAATGATTAACATTAATTAAGCAGTTATCGTGGTGGTAATGTCTTGTTCTCCTTGCGTGATATCAATCTCGTTTTTTAAGCCGAAGTACTATAATGCAAATTTCAAACCTGATCGATTACGCCAACCACATTAATTATCGATAGTTTTGCGAAGCTCGTCCTTTCCGACCTAGGTCCATCCATCAACAGATCGGTGGCATTTTTTTTTTTTTTTTTTTTTTTGGAAGTATCGTCTGTTCCTTTGAATATCAAGCGCGTATGTCGTCGACTCGTGTAAAACATATTTGCAATTTGCCGTTCCGAAACTTGTTCCGTGTTTGCACGCACTATCTGTATTTTCACTCGAACGATATCGTATAGTGTAATGTAATAATCCTTTGTTACATAAAACGTGGAATATTTTTGGTCGAACGTGTACAACAATTAGGCTGGAGAACGACGTACGCATCAAGATATTTGCTATCGTTGGTCTGGTTCTGGTTCTCGACGTGGCGATAGCAGCCAAACAAAATTGAAGTACTTTCGACGAAAAAAAGCGGTCGGGTGCGTTTCTTTCCGCATTAACATGCGACAAGCGTAATTTTCATGCGATATTTTGGTCGTTTGTAAAAGCGTAAACAAGGATCGTTGATGTACGAAGGCTGGCCAACAATTTGACTTGCTCCAAGATAAATTTCCATTTAATTTATTCGGTCTGGAAAGCTTCGAGTGACATTTACGGCAAATATACTCGGCTGTCATTATACGAAATTACGTGACAATTATTGCTATCGGAGGACCCTGATCGCGAGTGAACATTGATGTCGCACTGCATAATTCCAGCCACGGGAAACATAGCACGTACTTCGTTTGAAACTTCGATCAAAGATTTCCGAAGTGAATTATAGTTCGTATTTTTTATTATTATTTGTTCCACCTCTCGATCTCCTTCTCGCGTTGACGGTCCTTTTAAGGAGTTAATTGTCGTGTGTCATCTGTTGTTTAATAACGACAGATACCGCTACTCCATCCTCGATTATCGTCCATTAAAGTAACACGGAATTGCTATCGAGTTATCGAGCACGCATTTATAATCGGATCCGCGGCGATAAGCGTGTATCACCTGCTTTTGAAATTACCGTCATTACCGCTATTAACCCTTTACTCTAGAATTATTTTTAAAACCGATATCGCCTGGTTAACTCGCAATTTATTTCCATGTATCTACTTGTTTTATTCGACCTGCGAACGTTTTTCTTTTCTTCCCCCTTTTTTTTTTCTTCTTTTTTTTTACCTACGTACATCGGTACACGGTGTTAACTAAGAGCTGTTGACGGAAACGACAACGAAACGGGTAATATGAATCAGCGGTAATATGAGTCACGGACAAAGGGTCGAGGAAAGGCGTAGGGATTTTATATCGTACCACGTTATTGCCATATAATTTGTTTACGTACAGCTTTTCTACCTTGTTTCGATACTCGAGCGCGATTATCTAAACGTAATTCGTTCGATGTATCAGATATCGTCCCGAAACTCGTCCTTCTTAATGTTAATTCAATTAAATTTCCTATCTAGCTGATTATCTTATTATTCGGTGTTACCACCACTTCAAATTTCATTGACAAGATCACCTCTTATCTCCGCTTTCGTCAAAACCGCTGTTAATCAGTTTTTTATCGAACCATCCACCCGTTCCACGATATCTATCCACAAGTTCACGAAGATCGTAACCCATACGGCCAAAGATTTTTTATTCTCCGTTTGTTCGAAAAATCAGAAAAAATCTCGATCGCCTACCATTCCGCTCAAACGCTGAAAATACCTCCAATCGTTTATTCTTACGTGTATATTTGCATACATATACACCATACCTACGTTAAAATCCGCAAATTATTTTCCTTTTTCCTATAAAACGTAAAAAAATAATTCTTTCACGATTATTCAAATTCTTAACCCCGCCCAAACCCATAAGGAACACCTTCGAACCACACCCTATACACACCCATAATCAGCTGGCCAAAGCAAGCGAGCATGTTGCTAATACGTCCCGTTAAAATCATTTTAGCTGCTGGTGAGCGGCGGACAGCCAACGACGGCGACGTCGCCGGCGATGTCGTCGGGAGGCGCACTCAGCCCTGGCGCGCTCTCGCCTTCGTCGACGGCGACGACGACCGGCGCCGCGGCCGCACCCGCCTCCGGAGGAGCGAGCACCCCTGTGGCCGGCACTACGGGACCTGGTTGCTGCGAAAACGGCAGGCCCATGATGACGGACCCCGTGACCGGACAAACAGTCTGCAGCTGTCAATACGACAGCGCGGCCAGGTTGGCACTGGGCGCGTACCCGAGGCTAGCACCCACCGCAACCTCCTACTCGTCTTACCCTACGCCGACACCCTCCACCACCGATCAAGGACCATATCCTAGCATCGGTATGGACAGCTCCGCGTTCTATCCTCCTTTGGTGAGTATCACTCGTCTTGTTTCCTTGTGCGCTACTCTCGTTTTTTCTTTCGTTTCTTTTCCTTTTCTTTTTTTTCCTTTCTCTACAAGAAAGAAGGTCGCAGGTTAATTGCGAGAAGCTAATTAGCGATATTTACGCAACGACAAATGAATTATTCATAGGTGATTATTCAACGAAGCTGTTGCGTACGGCAATGTTTTGTAGGGTGGGTGGGATTTGAATATCGTGTACAGCGGTTAGCGAGTGTCGCGAGATTTAAATAGTAAGATCCCGGCTTTTTTCGAATATCCTTCCGAGATTACAGAATATTTCTATGGTTATTGCATATGAGGAATTATTTTTATTCGACGCAGCCTGTATGCTCGTCTAACTAAAGAATTTCGTGTCACTCTTTACATAGCTCGACGAAATAACTTTCGTTACTTAGAAACGATAAATTACACGAGTTGCGTATTGTAGCGCTAATCGAAAGACTTACGAGCGCGTCGTATTTATAAACGCGATCGTTAAACGGTTTATTAGCTGCGTTTCGAAAGAGGAAAGCAGACGTCCGCCCTCTCTGTGCTTTTGCAATACGCTTTGTAACATTTCAGGCGTGAAATATGCGAGACCATCGTGGTCGCAGACTGATCGGACCGTCGTGCTAGGCGTGCCGGACAATTATTACTCTCACTGGCCGAACTCAAGACGGATTAGCGGTTGGTCCTGTCACGAATTAGCTTGGAATCCCGGTTGATGGAAACGCGGAGACGAGTCTCTCTCGCGCCCGCTAGAACCACCGAGAAATCCATGCGTCTGACTCGATCGCGTCTTCTAGCCGCCTCCGTCGCCGGCTGTGTCGAATTATTCACGCGCGGCTGTCGTGAGCAGAACGATAATCTCGTTTAAGTTTCGGTTCGCGGAAGACGCGTCTCGCGTCGTCTAGCTACGTCTAACGAGGACTCCATGATGGATTCACGGTTATATTTCAGGGGCGAATCTCTCTCGCCAAAGACTGGCCGGGAATCTTGTGAAACACGCGTTTCTCGTGCAAACATACGCGTTTCCTCCCGGCCGTTTTCATCGCGCGGAAAAAACACGGCTAAGAATAAGTCTCGTCGTGGTTGCGTTAGGAGAAACGCTTTTACCCGAGACGAAAATGACATCGCGAAGATCGCGGCTCGCGTGCTACCGAACAAAAGTGTCGGCGTGGGTAATTAAGTCACCGCGGACATTGAAATTACATCGAATCGGTATCGCGTGCAGGACACGAAGAAATAGGTAGGCGGAGCGAGAAACATTCAAGTTCGTTGTAAAACTTGTTCGAAGCGAAAGGAGCTTGGGATCGACACGACGCGACACGGTCAGAGTTCTGTTCGATGTACGTGCATTTAGTTGAGAAGACTGCGACGACTTTATACGCGTAAAGTGGAGAATATGCAGACCATCGGTCATTCTCTATAGGGCGTTGAATTATTAAGAGATGTTATTAACTGGTACTAGATACGTAATGTGACGTCTGGAAGAGAGGCATCGGACGATGTTACGTAGGCGGATGAAGTGTTTTGAACACGACAAAAATGAACTCTAGACGGGAGATTGGAGCGAGATCACGCGTGTAGAGCAAAACTGTTTGCGTTTAATCGCGAGCATATCGACGATAGCCTGATAAAACGCGGTTGACGTAGACGTATAGAAATAGACGCGCGATCGTATCGGGGTTTCGGCCAATTTATATCTGCACTCGAGCGTGGATACTCACCACCGGGAGGTAGAAACGATAAAAAGATTGGCGTGGAAAACACGCTCGGTCCGCCAGATGTTGCAAGCCCATTTGAAGCGACTTCGACCGGCGAGCTTCGAACCAAGAAAGGGATAGACAGAGAGAGCTGATAATTAAATTCTGCATTTATTGCCGGCGACGCGACGTTCTCCTTTTTGCCGCCGCAGTTCTCTCGTAGTACGTTGCGAACGATAAGTACATTAATCCTTTGCCAGAGTGAAAGGTCAATTCGAGACACGCCGTATCATACGTTAGAATATCGTGTCGGTGAATTTTTATCGTACGAAACACGCGTTTCCTGTGGCGTGCATCGAGCACCGTGTACGCGTTTGCTTTCCTTTCTCATACGACGGATCGTTCGTGCAATTAGATTCGAACTTTGTTCCAAAATACGTTGCTTCGAAGATAATAACTGGCGCGTTATTAGCGTTATTTGGCTTTCGTTGTACGAGAAAGTTCTCCGGGGTGGAGAGAGGAAGCGCGGCCAATTAAATTTGAATTTATCGGCATAATTATACTAATTGGTTGTTTTGGACGAAATCATGGAACAATCAATCTTGCGCCCCTCTGCCAACCAGTCGAGACTGATTGGATAAAGGCAGGCAACGAGTTCCAGGTACAGACTTATCCCTCTATGGCACCGTCCGGAGTGACTCGTCATTCTACCACTTAAACGCAACAAGCCATTTAAATCTCACGTACAAAGACGTAATCGAAATCAAATTGAAACTGGAATTCGTTTAACGCTCTTTCAACATCGACACGGAAGCAAAATTCCACTGGTTCAGGAATAGATATTTCCGTGACAAAAGTGCCGGTTTTCTTATCTTAACAGCTTCTCTCTGAGCGCGATTTAATTAACGGGACAGCCGCCTTAAAATAGGACAAGGTGACGATGCGAGGTAG
Organism: Bombus vancouverensis nearcticus; assembly: GCF_051014615.1. Taxonomy (NCBI): domain Eukaryota; kingdom Metazoa; phylum Arthropoda; class Insecta; order Hymenoptera; family Apidae; genus Bombus; species Bombus vancouverensis. The sequence goes on along the minus strand of NC_134911.1, from coordinate 15,887,714 downwards.
ACAGAGTGTAACCGAGTATTTAACTGATCGAGATACGAATGTCCGTGATATCCACGTTTATGATGAATTTCTACCTCGAACCGTGCACACAGCCAATCAGCAACGCGTGTCTTTCGATAACGACCGGCCACCTTTCATTGGGTGAAATTATACGGTCGCTTTTTACATCGCCAAATGGAACGAATCGGATGAAATCGCAGATAACGAACGATTTCGACTGTCGCGAGCCTCATCGTTCCATGACATTCAAATTTTCTCGGAATATTTTCCGTGCCCCGCGTATCGATCGCACGACACCGATTCTCAAGTTGGAAAGTTATCGTCGTGACTCCATCTAGCGGCCGATAATGCGCGCGTGTCGTTACACGGTTTGGTTCTTTCGAAGCGTTTATCTTCACCACCGCAAATGCTAACCGCGGCTTTTTGATCTTCACCGCGCAATCAGTCCCGGTCGGAACTGATAACGAGAGATACCATCGCTCGTCTATTTATCTCGAACAGTCAAGCTGACGAAACGTAAGAATGACTTGGATTTTGTGCGCGATTCTTTGAAGAGGGTTGCGAGTCGTGACCATTCGATGATAGGTACCAATTACGAGCCCTAATTACGCTGATTAATAGCATTATAGTAGTACGAGGAATGAAACGAGACAGGAACGTAATGAAAAAGTAGAATCTGATAAGGAAATTGAAACAACGTTTCATTGAAAATAAGAGTATTTGCAAGTACTTTCTCCAGCGACTTTATTATACAGCAAACGCTGTCAATGTTTTCCCCTGTTTCGGGGGATTAAATTTATAACAGACATGTAATGTAATAGTCACTTCAGTTCATAGAATAGAATTCTCTTGCACAATAATGCACTAATTAATATTAATGAATTGACAAGTAACATGTTGTAAATTATACACTTAGCTGACTTGCAATTTGTAAAACTAAGTTATACCTGTTTTTATTGCAAAATTGCTACTGTCACGCAGAAGAATTTATTAGCATAAGTAATTTGTAACCTGTAAGATTTCGCTATTAATATTCGTTAAATTGTGTTATACAGCACAATCAAGCCATTAAAGAGCCAGTACAGTACGTACACAGCATACATGGTAGAAGTTGGAAAACAAAAATACCGTAACTTACGTTCTATTATTTTCAAGATATCAAAAATCTATGAAATTCTCAGAATTTCTCTTTCCAGCAACGATATTAAAAAGTAAAATTCGATGATACGAATCGAAAACGAATTGCAAATAAAATGTTACGCAATGCCGTGGCGCTGCCAATTCTTAATGGGTTAAATAGAACCAGTGATTCAAACATATCCAATCGCTCGATTCCCTTTCCCCTGTAAACTCGTAATCGTCGACCTTAACGGTTCACGTGATTCCATGACAATCAGCATTATGAATGTGCCAGCGATCGACGAACGCACGATATCGGGTCGACAAATTAATTTAGATTGGCGTTTTATCGGCGATAGGGTGCGGGTGGCTCGCGAACGCAAGGAATGCGGATTGAAACGCACAGGGTGTGATTTCTGTTATTTCACAGTTCGTTTCGCGAGTGCGTAGCGTTTTGAAGCGGATGTTAATCGATTCTGGGATATTTCCCGACACGTTGTACGCCAATTATGACACCGTTTCTCGACAGTGTCATTCATAAATTGTCGCTCGATTAGGCGCGGAACGTTATCGACTAGAAGTTCGATGCCTGGGTGAAAAATTGTGTTCCGCGCGATTCTTAAACGCTGCCGTGGCTCGTTCTCGATGCTCTTCGCAACGGGCCGAGGAAAGAGGAAGCGAAGGAAAGGCGGGAAGCAGAAGTAGCGCTGCAACGAACCTACTTATGGAGTCGATACTGGTTCAGCTGCGTTTGGTGTCGTCGAGGTTGTTGTCGTTCTGTTAATTAAATGGAATTGCGAATTAAGTTGGTTCTCTTTAAAAGTACATAGAGAAACAGGATTTCGTACCTATCGTGTGATGTACGAAACTCAGACTTGAAGGGGTGCAACGTAAATTTTTGTCGTTTGTGTCCTTCAAGATCGAATCACAGCGACGAACAAGTTCAACCTACGTACAACGGTGTTGTTAGCAATCCTCGAGACACTGCTTCGGTAGATTTTAACGTATCGTTCCAACAATTCGTTTCACTTTATAATTGTCCCCCTCAATCTAGTTTGTATCCGATTCAAAAAGGTTCTCACGCGTTTAGTTAATGGCTCAAGGCCGTATATTATTCCACTTTTCGACTACAAAAGGATAAAAAGATTTCCGTTGCAACGACTTAGAAAAAGATTGAAATTTCTTGTGTTTTATCTGGAAACACATGTTGGCGTGATCCCACGCGATTATTCGAATAAATGGAAATAGCGGACGTTTCCTGTCTCTTCGCAGAGCGGGCTCGTCCGCTCGAATCCACGCGGTCGCATGTCTCCGGCGCAATGAAAGAGCCGTTGGAGCATTCCGATCCGCGATATCGCGAAATGCGTTACTTTACGGCTCATTGATAAGCGTAACACACGTAGCACTCTTAATCGCGGACCGTTTACGCTCTTATAATTGGCAGTTACGCGCGGCTCGCATGCGATACAATGTGCCTACACGGTTCTTGGCTTGGTGTAACGCGTGTTTCGCGCTACGCTCGTACCACTAATGTATGTAAACGCGTCCCCGGTAAATACACAAGCGTTGCCCACCGATCTTTATTCCCCGACATCGTTATGGTGTCCGGCTGAAACTTGATAATGCTCGTTGCACACGTCGCTTGTGTAACATCCTGTAACGTAGACGCGTTCTAAGTTGGAAACGTTCGAGTCAGAATACCAGAGTTCATCGCGTTTATACAGACTAGGTATAGGAGGCACGAAATTATTTGCCGAAGGCTGCTCCTCTCAACGCCAGCGTTACAGACAACTCCTCCCTCTACTGTTTCTTACATCCATGTGTAATGGAGGGGGAAGCGTAGCGAGATCGCAGCGTCAAATGCTGGTAAATATTGTTGGCCAAAGTCGATTCCAGGTATTCTCTTCTTACGACTTTGCTGGCGGTATTACGTTTCTGTCACTTTGATTGGTAGAACGTTAGAGTGTTTATTCTACTACCCGAGCATTAACTCCATTGTTTTTAACCGTGTTGCTTTTCCTCGCTTCTTCTTTGCGTTTGTATCTCTTAAAATATAGACTAGAAGACAACAGCAGGATTAAGCAGAGGTAAAGATATGCACAGACAGCGCGAGGCTGTCTCGAGGCGAGTCGACGAGTACCGAATTTTTGGCAACATCAAAGATGCCCCGCAGCTTCTTACTCGTTTCGTTTGGACGCGTATTGAATGACTTTGTGGAAAGCGTAACCGTGGCTCATCCTGCCTCGCTTGCTTGCTTCGCGTACTCAACGTGACCGCACCAGGCTCGAGCGAGGCAGGTATCGGGTGAGCAAGCCTCCTTGCACTATCCGTACATAGTTTAATATAGAGAATACATCGACATACAAATTTGTGTAACCCGCTTTAGATTGAGAAGCAAATCAGATTGCTTTTAAACGACCTGACGCGACCAATTGAATTTATTTACTACAATGCGTAGTCTCCTCGATACGTAGCTGGAAGGAAGTCGAACCTACCGCAGTCCCCCGTGTCAGACGTCAGACGAAAAATTCAACGCGGCTCCCCTATCCGGACGGTAGTTGGCGTTATTAGTCGGGCTTGACCGATCGACGCTCGAGGAATGCCATTTGTCGTGAGACGATGCGCCGAACGTCATAGCTTTGCACCTTTATCGCAATAAATTGCAGCTAGCCCGCGGCCTGCTCGCCCTGGTCAGCCCTTCGTGGAATTTCAGCGGCGTCGTGCAATTTCGTGCACGCGACGAGATCGTTCAGCCTCCCGCGGTCGTGCGACAACCGAGCCAACCGAGGAATGTCATAAATGGACGACCAGCGGGAATTTTGAGAATTTTGACGAGCCCGCGGTCACCCTCCGCTCGCGATATCGATGCCCTCTTGACGTTCGTGCAACGTCGTTTAATCTCGCTAGGAGGCGGAAGGATTTAAAAAGTGTAACGCGTAAGTTGCCAGCATCTAGGGAATTTTCATAGTACTTTGCTTAGTAATCAGGTTGATAAACGTTTCTATAAAAATAATACTTATTTGCATGTATCGTACAAAGGATAAAACGGTGGGTGGCACACGCGTGAAAATACGACCCACCAGTACCCGAATTGGTAATAAAGCTGCGTTATCGTGTGAAAATAGTTGTTGCTCGCCAACTAATCTTATCTGAAAGGGTGAAGTTATTAGTAACGCATATCGAATATAATGTAGATAATCTTATCGCTTCTCAGATATATATATTGACTACGAAATGAAATAAAATGTAGTCGAGTTTGATAAGCAACGGTTTTGTTTCGAGCAACTTTTATCCTATCAGATGTTCCGCCATTTGAGTCGCGAATACGCTGAAACCGTTCGCTTTATTTTCCCCATTTCCCGCCGGCTAACTCGCATCGGATCGGGTATTCCTCTTGCTACATGGCTCCCTGAACGTCTTTACTGGGCAATAACGCCTTTCTGGCGCGATGGACCTTCGCAAATTTCCACGTCGTGATGATCGTTCGCGTACATGGAAAGAAGAAACCCGTAAGACTTCAGAAGAAGAAAGTCGAATAAAAGTCTTTGATTTCAGCTCGGTACTTGACTCGCGAACACGCATTCTGTTACCTAAGAGGAGCGCTCGCGCGCCAGCTCGAACGCGTACACGAAATTCTTACATAATGAGGTGATTCAAATAAGGTCATCGACAGGCGGCACATGCAGCAACGACGATGCTGTCGTCGCGCAAACCAATAGCGGCGCGAATTTCCTCGTTTCAACCTGTTCCTCTACGTTGCCGTTGTTCCTTCTCGTGTTCCTTCGATCTTTTCTTCCTCGTTTCACCGGTGACCCTTTGTCTCTTCGAAAGACGAGGAAGGAAAAAAATAGAGAAAGGCAGAAAAAGTGGGGATCGTTAAGCAGGAAGCATGTGCTTCCGACGATTCGGCCGGCGCGCCGTCGTTTCGACGAGCATTATAATATAATAAGAATCGGATTAGCATTGAATGAAGTGGGTGGCGCGAGAGCGAAGAGCGATAAAGGAACTAATAAAAAGTGGCCTCTTTTAGCCGACCACGGTGGTCCTTGTTCAACGCAAGCTCTCCGCAGAATAAATAGTCTTCCGAATAGAGAGCATGTACGATCTATCATCTCGCGAATGAAGGAACGTTCAACGAAATCTCGCGAACCGATCGCCTCGTAGCTTAGAATGTTCTGAAAGCTGCTGTCCCACGCGAAAACTCACTACGGCTTCATTATCGTTACGCATCGATACTAAACTCCGTCCGATCCCTTCGACCCACCCTGTCGACCGTTAATTAAATTATCGTCGAGCCGAACTGCTGGCCGAGCCTCCAACTTTAAACTTCGAGGGCCTCGTGTCACGTCGTCCCCTCTTTATATTCGGCCAACTTTTCCGCCGGTTGTCTTTTGTCGCTGACCTCAGGATCGAACTCCGCGAAACGGCGCCGTCCAACTTGCCATTGTACTCGGCCGTCAAACTTTCGGGCAGTACGGCCGCGTGTGCTAATTGGCCGTGTGTGTATGTATATAAGTGTACGTGTGTGTATGTGTGTGCGCGCGCGGGCGCGGCGAATCACGGCTTCCCGAGGGTGTGGAAGAAGCGTTTGGATTAAGTTTTAGAGTAACGTGGTAAGGTTTGTTTTAGCTTTGTTTTGTGTTACACGGAATTAAAAAGGGTTGGAAGCTTTCCTTTTTTACTAAGCATCGGTTTGGCGGTTACAGGTTCGAAGCTTTCTATAGCGAAGGAAAGGTTAGAGTTCCGGCGAACAGTACGTATCATGCAACATAGTCGTAAAAAGAACTCTCAGCAAATAAAGTAGATGCCGTTCTCTCGCTTTCCTTCTCCATACGCGATCAAGGACGAATCGACGAGAACTTGGAAATTTTTTAAATTGTAGTACCCATGGAACATGGAAAAAAAACTTGCGTTCGCCATTTCGTTCACCTTTCGAGTATCAGAACCACGAACAACGAAAAGAACGAACGGAACGTTTATTCGGCCTCGAATCTAACGTTAATCGAATTTATACGCTTCCACTTGCTGTTTAATAATTTCTGGGCTCGTCACGTATACTCAAATGCACGCCAGTCGTAAATCGCTTCATCGCAGTCGATCCACCGATATCCGTTCGTGCACGTGCTCTCTGATAATAATCGGCCGCGACATCGTTTTTCGCCCGGAGACGCGGCTGTGTCGTGACGCACGCTGATCAAACGGCGAAAGATACCGTCTCTGTAATTTCTACGAGCGTTTATCGGAAGAGAAAGAAACGTATAGGTTTCATATTCGAAAGTGGAATGGTTCGTTACTACAGAAATATTAATTGACTATGATTTTGAAGCTAATATCGGTCGCTTGTAGTTTCGAAGACCAGATATAAGGATCAAGTCTATGCGAGGCTTGTCATCTGTCCTAATGCGTTCAGAAAATTCGACTGGCGCATGTTTATTGCTACCTTAATAATGCACGGTGGGTCGTATAATCGGCTGGTGACCGAGCGGCGTTCCGCACTCGTAACAATAGTTGGAGGCGTCGACGGTGGACCACCCGCGGTTCTCCATTAAAGTTGCCTCCGTGGAAAGAGAAGGCATGGAAGTCCGGCAACAGGGGACAAATACGTGTGCCCTTTCTTTCTTTCCTCTTCTCCGCTTCTTTTTTACATATTGGAAGGAAGAAGGAAAAAAAGAAGGTGGTCCACAAAGGTAGCCACGGCTACCGGAGCGGAGCGGAGCGGATTCGAAAATCGAAACGAAGGGATGAACCCGGCGAGAATTAAGAGTCAGGGAAGCAAGGCGAACGAGTCGCCGCCGATCTGTGTAACGCGAAACTTCCTGGCGCCAAACGGCTTTAAGCCTTCGTTCTAATAATATCCCATTGTGCTACCATTAGCCAGCAAACGCGCCGCCACCGTTTCTCGTGCTTCTCCACCCCCAAACGTCACTGTCTATTCTCTCCTTTTTTTCTTCGGGTCTCTCCTCGATTCTCTGTCTCTGCCTCGGAGCAAGGGGCGTCTTTATGACGAGCTTTGTACCGAAACTTGGAAACATCCAATTCCCGCGAGTCGGTGCTCCAGTAGACATATCCGGCCGAGACGGAGTCGCAGCGTCTGCGTTGGCTCGTTTAAAACTCGAAATTTTCGCTCCCTTGCCTCGTTCGTGTCTCTCTTTCTCCAACGTTTGTTTCGTTTTTCCTTTCGAAGAACCAGGCGAAGTGGAAGGAGAAAAGAACGGCGAAGTACACGATTGTTCGCGGCGATAATCGTCCCTGGAATCGTTTTATTACTGGCGAACGAATTCGCTGGTGGATAATACGAGCGTTTCTCGTGGGTGTAGCTCGATTAACGGATCGTCAGTCACTCGTCGATGGATTGACTGATCCGCGTGACCTCGTTGGAACGAACCTGCGCCGCGGCGAGATTGCCGCTTAAGATGATGGATCGATCGATTTTAATTCGGATGGACCGTTTGCATAAATTGCCGCGAGTGGGCTGCTCCGTTCGGGACAGGGAATATTCGAGCTTGGAGACGAAATTAGTCACGAGGCGGTGGTAAAAATAACCGTCGCTTTTGTATATCATTCTTCATGGTCGCGATTCTGGTGCTTGTGCCGTTCTTGTTAACATACGAATGCGATATCTCGAATGGTACGTGTAATCGTACGGATAAATGATACACGTTGTTGAGTTTTATACCGTGTATTTATTTTAGCTTCGCCGGAAGGTGTGCAACTTGCCGAGACAATGTATTCATCCTTGGTAACCATCGTCGCTTGTAGCTAATCGATCATCGTTTTAAAAGTTGGTGTAGCGTTGTCATATGGTATCCAATGTTTACAATAAAGCTAGTTGTAACATTGCGGTCTTAAGCGCTCTCGCACGGCTGACCTTAATACGCAGATAGATAAGAAGGTGGAAGATGGATCGTGTTGTTCGTTTTCGTCTCTTCTCCTTGATGTTACAAATAATTACCAATTAATAATGCTAATTTACGCCATCTAAAATTAAATTCCTCCATGCGGAAACAAAATCTTTACTTACTCTTTCTTTTTTCTTTTCTTTTTTTTTTTTTTTTTTTTAATTTCCTACCGTAACTTTGAAGGGTACTTTGAATTTCTAATTTCTACACGTTCGAGTTGCCGCAATCTCTACTAAGGTAATTAATTATGCGATTCGATTGCAGGGAAATCCGTACGGATTGAAGGACACGACAGGAATGGGGATGACGGCGGATATGGGTGCTGCATGGGGCACCGCCGCCCTCCAACCTGCCGCTACGGGTTACTATCCCTACGATCCAACCCTGGCCGCCTACGGGTGAGTTTATCACCAGGTTTCATGGTCTCTCGGCTCCATTAGATTAAACCACCAGCCGAGTTCCACTCTCTCTCGTCCCTTCGCGTGGCTCGAGAACCGCTCTCGGTGCCGCCATTAAAACAGGAGTCACGATCTCTCGTACTCGTTACACATATCCCGGCAGCAATGGTTATCGTTATCGCGAATTCGTAATATCTTTGCCCCGATATAACCGGAGTGATACACAATTTTAAGCGGCCCGTTGATGTTTATACCAAACGGACAACTGCCTTTTCTGCTTCGCGTTCGCGTTTAAAGGTACTCGATTCGAATCTCAAAGTCGCGACTTTCGATTCTTTTTACTTCATCCAAGGAGGCTTTACGAGACGATTGTAAAATCGTCTGAAAACAACGGGATAAATCGTCCAATTCTTTCTATCTTCGCTCGTTTCAAGAGTCGCCGTCCTTTATTCCACGTGCCGTTTCAATCATCATTTCTCCCCATCGAGTCTCGAGACTGGTATTTACAAAACAACACACGGCCAAACGAAGGTAGGCGACAATTAATCCGTAAGAAGGGTGACGAGCAAACCGGATGCTCGTTCTTGCCGCTCGTGGATAAGAGTTACGAGGGTGCTGTCAACACGAGGACCCCTGCACTTCATCTTGTAGGGAAGCTGCGGAATATCGATGGCGAGAAAGAGGTGGTTGTCGCGCATTGGGGACGACACCGTCGATCCGTGGCCGCAAACATTGTATCGGAGTAAGTGATTTCGTCGGTGACGGTGTGTATTTTCAGCGGGCGGATAGAGGCCGGCCCACGGGATCCGTATTTTCGTTACGGATCCGTGTTTTGATTAATAATGGCAGCACGGACGAAAAAGTGACGGGCGAATTTACGACGGAAATTTATTTCGCTCTCTCGCGTAGCACGCTCGACGCGCGCCGCTGTATCGCGATACATCGGCGATATATCAAAATCTGTCAGAACGGTAGAACGATTATTTATCGGGGCAGAATTAAAATTATGGGGAAAAAGTCGCTCTTTTGCCGCGGCGACACCAACATTCGCAGGTGGCGCGTTTACTCGAAACACGACGTGCAAAAATAAAAAGAAGGTAAAGGGACATGGTCACCTTTCGCGAGTGGCAATTTCGTCGTTGGTGGAGCGTCGAACGGGGAACACGGAGGAAAATAAACCAGGTCGCGTTACTTTCTTCGTGAGAGCGTTTTATGAGAAAAAAAGACGAAAGAGAAGCTCCGCCCTGGTAACCTGCATGTAACAACCCGGCTCGAAGGTGGCGCGCTGGCTACGGTTCTTGGTAGCTTCCGAGCAGCTTTCGTGGGAACGAACAGGGTTATTTTCGAAAACCATGTGTCGCGTGCCGTTGACAAAACGAGACATCGACGTAGATTTCGACGCTAGGCGTAATTGGAAACACTTGGTTCCCCTGCAGCTCTCGATTTTTCCTCGTGGCTCGTAAATCTAAATTCTCGTTTCTTTTTCGCTCTTCTTTTTTTCTCCCCTTTATTTCAAAACACGTTTCTCCACGGAGACACGTTTCTCGTTTCACGAGAGGAAATTTCGATGGATAATTAGAAGGGAAAAGATCATTGGCGGTGATAAGAATCGCGAGGAAGAACTCGATATCGAGCTAGATCTCGATCGACAGCCGTTCGAGTTCCTTTGATCTCGCCGAACGGCGCTTTCTCGTCATCGTTGAACGTGACGTGGTCAGGTCGGGTCGTCCTTCTCTCCTTCTTTCTTTCTCTCTCTCTCTCTCTCTCTCTCTTTCTCTCTGTCTCTCTCGTTTGCTCAGGGGGATGAGAAGACACAGAGATTCGAGAGAAACCGTGCACGGCGAACGGTTACAAAATGGCTGTAGGCAGCCGAGTGGGCGTACGTAATGGAGGCTTCCAGGTTGCCTGTATACATATATAGTCGCATTGCGAGTGTAGGGAGAGCAGTAGGTCTCTCTCCGTAGGAGAGCGAGTGAGTGAGTTTATTGATTGGCTTCCTCCCGGGGTTGGCTCGCCTGTTCGCCAAGCCTCTCTAGTCTCTATTCTCTCTTTCGCTCGCTCTCCCTTTCCCTCCCTCCTCGCTCTCCCCCCTTGCCGCCACTCTCTTTCGCTATCAAGCTCCTCGTTCCTCGGTCTCTGCTACGTTTCTCCTCTCCCACCTCGTCTTCTTCCACCTCTAACGTAGCTACCTCCTTCCACCCTCCAAAGCGAGCCAGCTCCCACAGGTGCTTTACTTACTTTGCTTAGCAACCCTCGTGTCCACACACAAACACGCTAGGCTCTCTGCACAGTTCACGCGCGTGTACACCTCCTCTGCTCGGCTTGCTCGCTCGTTCACGCACCACACGTCGCAGTTTTGATTCTCTCTCCTGTATCCACCGGTACTCTCTGTCCCTCGCCGTCTCTTCCTCCTTCTCTTCTACCTCTTTCTCCTCCTAGAGAATCCCCGCTTCCAACGAACGCGCGTACACGTCGCCGCGAAGCGTGTGTGCGCGCTCGCCCCGTGCAAAACTCCGAACTGTAGGCATTGTTTATCGTGGAATATTCACCCTCTTCGCTCGGGCGGCGCTCTCCATTGCTCGCCGAGCCTCTATTAATTTACTTGCTTAATAATACGACGGCCCTCTCTCGCCCTCTTTCCTCGTTGTCCTCCCTCGTTCTATTTGTCTCCTCCACTCTGTGTCTGTGCTGTGCTCCTCGTCGCTTCGCTTCTTTCTCTCTCTCTCTCTCTCTCTCTCTCTCTCTCTCTCTCTCTCTGTCGTCACTTTCGTCGTTGGCGACGGGCCGCTATTGTTTCATCAGCGGCGCGCTCGCCGGCTCTCCGCTCGGTGCCGCGTTTCGAACGCTTGAATTGGAGAACTGTCCGCTAACAGGCTGAAGCGACTCGATTGAGACGGACGGATGAGGACGCTGTGATTACAGGAAATGAGAAATACGTCGTTAGGATCCTTTGGGAACTGTCGCCAGCATCCATGTGCCTTTGCATCCTTTCTTCCGTGACGCTGAATTCGAAACCCTCGTGCCGTCTGCTTCTGTTTTCTCCTTTTAAAGAACTTCCGTTACCTCTAATCGCTACTTTGCTGAATTAAATATTTTAAACGCCGAGTATGAGGGGAACATGGGAAGAATATTGAAATTACGGAATCACTAACTGTTTACTAATGGCGTGTAATAATAGTGTGAAAAATATCGCGGCTGGTATTTATCCAGTTTGCCGAAAGGCTCGTTCCACGACAAGTTTCCCACGTGGTAATCAATACAGTTCATTTAATTCTATCGGAGAACATTAATTTCCTGAAACAATTTATAGCGCGAGCTAACGTGATCAATGTTTTTCTCTTTTCTTATACATCGACACTCCTTTTCGATTCACTCCGTCGAATAATCTTCACGAGGACGAGTAAAAGTGGCGCAGATGCTGGCCACGTACGGATCTTCTCCGGAGCTTTTCCATTCGCGAGCGCCATTTTTCACGTAGATCCCGCGACACCCTCGCCCTTCTGTTCTTCTCTTCCTTCCCGTTTTAACTCTCCAAGTCCTCTCGCGATACCCCGCTATTTCACTGCTGAATAAAAAATCACAGTGAAACGGCGTCGGCCTTCCTTGAGAAACTCGTCGACGAAACTCTCAAGAACCATTACGGTTCCATCGGTCCGTCACTCTCTTTTCTCCAAATGTTCTCGTTGGCTCCTGTTAATTGCCTCGAAGCCGACCGCCAGTCTTTTCACTCGTCGAAACCGGAGAAAATCGGTCGCAACTGTACCGTTTTCCTCGACTTCGCCGACGGTCGTTCCAAACTATGAAATCGCGCAATGTTCTCGAACGCTGTTGCTCGAGCTAACTCAATTCTGGCTCGATGCGGAGATACCGCTTTTTATCCGATCGTTAGATACAGACGTCTACTATGGAGACGAGAAACGGTCTCGCGCGAGGGAGAGCTTTTTCCCGCGATGGAGCCGCGACCGGTTGCGAGCACGATTTTTCTTTGCTCTCGTCGTCGCGTAGATCGATCGGTATCTCCAACTTTGCAAGAAAAATTTCTCGCGTGTTTGCCAACTCTATAATCGACCCTTACCATGTAACGATCGTGAAATTTTTATGCTAATCCGGAGGTGTGGAATTTTTATCGTTTCGCTGGTAAAAAGAACCTTCGTTAACTTTACTCTCGTGTAAATCGTTTTATCGGAATTAAAATTATAATTCGTGGTCCGCTTTCCGTAGGAGCTCTATACAGTGACCTTGATATCTTGTTTATCTCGTTTATGTTCTCAATATCCTGATTGTTTTAACATGCTTATAACAGTGGCACGAGAGACTTTTCCTAGACTTTGTAGCAGGACTACTACTTCGATCACGAAGGTTTTGAAAACGTTACTCTGCAAATTATTCGTTAGATTCTATCCAGCACTTGAGTTGAAAGATTCTCGTGATTTTCCTATTAATACCTCCTTGTAGCACCGTGTAGACTGCAAAAATATCGATCCACCATTTAATCGTTAACAGCCAAATTCTATATACTTTGTTCTCTCAACAATTTGCGTTTGTTCGAAATTAACGCAGTCGAAAGTCTTCCGAAACTCGTACGATATCGCTCGGCAATTTCTGCTCTAGGATCTAAAATGCTTCCAAAGTCGACATCCACCTAGCCAGATATAATAGATGTCGCGAGTGTTCCAAGTAGCAGCGGACAACCATTAAACCGTCGTTCTCGCGCAAGAGTAAAATCGTTTCAAACACGAGTCGGGTGAAAAGGATCAGCGACGACGCGACGCTTCGGATTAGATAAGAGGTGGCGAAGTTGTCGTCGCCGAGTGCAGCAGTTGCAGTTTCACAGAGAGAGAAAGAGAGAGAGGGGAGGCGGGTCAGTTGGATGCAGCGCGCGCGGAGCAGACGCGGCGGTAGGTAGGTTGCGTGGTGCAAGCACAAGGTAGGTTGGTTGGCTGGCTGGTTGGTTGGTTGGTTGGTAGGTTGGTTGGTAGGTAGGTAGGTAGGAAACGTTTGCACATCCGGGACCGGGCGTAACTATCGAGGCTATATACACGGCTCTATACGAGGCCGGAGGACGTAATTACGCGCGTTCTGCCAATATTGGTTAACCTTTCGAGGTTGACGCCACCATATGCAAAGCCCCTAATGAGTCGCTCGAGTGGCCCTGGTGTCTAGTATTACGCGCTCATCTCTACCCCCCTTTCGCATCGTTATTACCTACCGGAGCTATTCGACGATATCCTCTCTTTTCCACTATTTCCCACCCTCGCGCGCTCACCACTCGCCACGTCTCTTCGCGTTGCACCCTTCTTCGTTTCTCTCGTGTTTTGTCCTTCTAAATTTGCGTACGTTTTCGTCCCCATTGCGATAATATGCGACGAGAACGCGTCACGATCGTCCGACGATGAATATTCGTTGACCGATTCGTTGGTATCTAAGCTCGAGATGTAACGAGAAGCGTGGATGAAACGCGAAAGGATAGTTTGCTTGCTGTGCGAGGAGAATTCGATTAAATTTTCGCTGATCGTTGATAGCGACGTTGTACGCTGTTGTAATAATCGTATACGCCGACACTGTACGATGATCGTTACTGCACGTGTACAGCTTGCGATATTTTCATCTCCAGCAAATTCTGTTTACACGATTATTAAAATTGGAGGATTCAGGTATAAAGCGTGTTGTTTCGGAATTTTACTCGATTACCAACATCCAATATACAGCACGAAATTCCAAGCGTTCGTATCTGAAACTCGATTTCGGCGATCGATCGTGGAAGAGCCCACGCAGTTCAGATTCCTGACGATTCTGCCCGAGTGCTTTTTCCCCTCTTTGCTTCTAAAGATTCGCACGGCCGTGTCGCAAACTTTTACGCGCAAGACCGTGACTCGATCTAACCTTCCTCGTATAAGACGCGAGCTTCGCTGGTTGTCGCATCTGCATTGCATCGGGGCGCAGAACGATCGCGTCGATACATCCGAGCGATTCTCCGCTGGCACGCAACGCCACACTTAGTATGTAAATCGCGGCCCCTACACACGGCCAACCGTTTGAATACGTGTGGATAATTGCGCGGCGGCAGCGGGCTGGCCCCCGCGCGCGTGTGGGAGGCAGTCGAAATTGCGCATATCAATGAGGGGGGGCTCGGGCGTCGATTAAATCTAGAGGCGGCGGCCGCTGTCAATTTCTAACTTCCCGCCCCGGCTATTCGCAGAACCAGTTGTTACGTTTCCACCGGTGCTCCCGCAACTTTATATGAACTGTTTCGTCGATCCGGCCGCGGCTCTCGCGGACAAAGAAGCCTCGCCATTTCGTAGGCGATTTCGTCGCTGTATTGATACGAGGATAGTTTCGATGGAAACTTTTGTTCCGTCAGAGAGGAACTCTCTTTGGCGTTGATCTATGGATAGCCGTGGATGGAACGGGCTATAGTCGAAATAGTTGCCAGAGTGATAATAACGATTAAAAGTTGTCGCAGTACTGAAATGTATCGACACAGTTCAAGCGCGTTAATGTTAAACACAAGGATAGTTTTTGAACTCGATAAAAGCTACCCTCAAGATCCTACCTTTAGCGTGTCTCTTACCATCGAGAATTAGTTGACTCGTAAACAATTAATGGAGAATCCAAGAAAAATTCGGTAGTTGGTTCCTCGTACCTGATTCTACCTTGTTCATCTTCAACGTGAATCCTGGAAGATACCCAGAAAGGCACCGACTTTTCCTCGTGGTCCATTTTCTTTTCGTCGTACTCGGATAATCTGGAACAATCTCGATCGATCGGACGTTTTCGAACGAAAAGCAAGAAGAAAAAGATATTGTGGATGGGAGAACGGGAGGTGAAAGGTAGAGGGAAAGGTAGGAACAAAAAAGCGGCTGATTTTATAGACGAGCTACGAGATCTACGGCGGCCGCCTTTCCCTTGTCCGAGGGAGTTTAATAGAGGGTGAAACGTCCTCGAACTTGCACGAGTCCGCTTCCTTCGGATCGCTACCTCCTTCATCCCCATCGACGCGGTCATCGCCAATCTCGGATGTGGATTGCAGTAACGACGGGAAGGAACGGTTGAATTTCGAAAGGGGAATTACGTAATCTTCTGCTCTGCTTCTCGAGTGACAGCACACGATCCTAATCGGTTGCTTTTTCGTTCGATTTGCCACTATTTTCCTTCCTCGGTGACAATTCTTCGACTTCTTCGACTCTAATCTCGCGAGTTTATTCACGTGCAAAGACATTTTCCTTGCATTTTGATATAACGCGTGTGTCCAGTATAGTTGAAAAATTCTTAAATAGTCAGCATATGTTCGATATACAACGTAGAACTACACAGAGAATGTCGCGTCTCGGTACGAATTTCGATCGACGTAACGCGACCAATATTTTAGGAGACTCGTCGGTCGTTCCGCCGACGAAACCCGAGATTAGATCACGTCTAAACTTGTAAGCCTGGACAGAAGATCTCATCGGGCCATTTGTCGCGCTCCATCAGAACAGAATCGGCCGGATAGGCGCGCGATCGTAAAACGCGATTTAGTCTCGGGAAACGTCTCCATTTGAATAAACTCTGGCGTTCGCGTAAAAAGGATCTTTTGATGATCTCGTCGGGCGAGGACGTAAAACGCGATAGATTCCCTTTCGAAAAGCAGTGCCGGCCGTAAACTTTTCGACCCCGCAAAACATCGCCCTACGCGCGCTTATTTATTTTCCTTGCGAAACGCCGAATTACGATTCGTGCTTTATCAATTTACGAGTCGCGATAAAACACTGTTTTCGTATGTAAGCTTCCACTTTTCGTGTTTCGTATGTAGAGCTTTCAGAGGCTCTAAATCGAGTCACTCGAGTATCAAATCGACCAACTGTATTTTTTGAAAACGTCTTTGGTAATCGTATTAGAAACAGAGGATCTGATAGTCGTTTCTACCAAGTTGATCACGTTAGTACGAGTTGCGTTAATACAAGTTACACAATTTATCTTTTCATTGCAACGATCTATGAATTTTGCTTCTACGTGGCATTGTTATTGCGTATATCGAGCTTAAAGAGCTTTCCAAGATTTATCGTCGACTTAAAGCGATAGTAGCCTAAATTCATTCACCTCCGTCTATTTCCCGATTCTCGACGAGATCTATCGCGATATCAGGAATCGTGCAAAGGTTTCCATTAATCGTCGGACTATTCACTGTTCTCGCGTGTCCTCCCCGAATCCGACTCTCGTACCCCGTCAAGCTACGTCACGCTTCGGCTACAATGTCGCTGGTAACCACTGCCTCGAACAGTAGTACCACCACCATCGTCCTCGCCGCCACCCTTCCACGTCCGATGGATCGTCGATAGGTATTTTAGGCTACAGTATATAATAGTACATACCTATAACAGGCTCGCGTGGTGCTCCCCAGTGGGGAGGACACGGGGTGGGAGCGAGAAGGAAAACGAAGAACAGCAGGTCTAGAGCGAGACAACCGACGGAAAAGGGAGAGGGGATCGATCGAATCGCCATTACAGCGAGTGAGTGCCGGGGTTGCTCGATGGAATCACGCCGCCGCTAGGGGTTTATTCTCCGTATATATTTGCCGGAGTATCACCCTCGACCCAGTAGGATGTCGCCCCCTATCCCGGAGGGTTCGATGCTCCGGCGCGCAGCCCGCGGCCAGGGGAATGAATCTAGGAAGGCCGTTTCTCTCTCTCTCTCTCTCTCTCTCTCTCTCTCTCTTCCTCCCTTCCTCTCTGTCTCTCTCTCTCTCACTCTCTGCCTCTGCCTCTGCCGCCCAGCACTTTGGTCTTGCCAAAATCTACGGGGAATTCGCACCCTCGACAAGATGCCACTTTTCGAGTGGAGTGGCTCGACTCGACAAATGTTGAACAATGGTTACGTTTTTACTATCGTTGCGGAGGATGAATTGTTGGTTTTAGGATAGAATCACGTGGAACGTCTTTGATTGAAATATGATTGGCCTTGGTGTGTTTGCTCGAGGCGTTAAATAGCGATTCGAGGCAGCGTTACGGCTGTAGCAGTGATTTATGTCAGTCGAATTAAATCGAGTTGATTTAAGGGTCAATTATTTCACGATATAGAGCACTTTTATATGTAAAGAGAAACGATTACAGAGTAGATCGAGGAAATCTAGCCGAACCTAAAAAGTTAAGTTTTCCCTGACGCTATAGTGACGTCGATTTACAAGGTACGATACTAATCTTTGCAGATATGGCGCCGGATACGACCTGGCGGCACGGCGGAAGAACGCGACGAGGGAGTCCACGGCAACGCTGAAAGCCTGGCTGAACGAGCACAAGAAGAACCCTTACCCGACCAAGGGTGAGAAGATCATGCTGGCGATCATCACGAAGATGACACTGACGCAGGTGTCCACTTGGTTCGCGAACGCGCGGCGGCGCCTCAAAAAGGAGAACAAAATGACTTGGGAACCGAAAAACAAGACCGACGACGACGATGACGCGGTTCTCACGGACTCGGAGGACAACAAGGAAAAGGACGATCTCGCGAGTGACACTCAAGGCGACAGAGTAGGAGAGGAGGCAAGGAGAGGCCTGGAGGAAAACGGTGAGTGACTTTTTTCCAGCTTTCTCTCGCACATAACGACGAAACAACGAGCGAACGAGGTAGATCCCAGCAACATAGGTTTATTCGGATAATTCTTTCGTTGCTACGTTAGAAACTAGCAGCAACGTCTAGTAGTATGCAACGAGTTTGATTATTATAATATATGCGAACGGTTCACCGTTGAATTTGAAAACATCGAAGCTCGGCTGACTCGAGCAACCCTACCTTGTTATATTCCCAATTATTTGAAACAGCATGCCGAAGATAAAAATACATACTGGCCGTAAAAAGTTGAGGTCGAAGCCTCGTTTCACCGTACCTACGTGCCGGCAAGTTTAGTCGATAAGCTTGCACGCGTGTAACAGCACGAAACGCAATAATCCATGCAGTCGTGCATGCATTTGCCGCAAGAATGTTCGAAGAACAACCCGTGTCTCGAATCTCGGAAGAAGCACCGCCATTAGGGGCCAATTATCGATGTTCCGATGTACGGTGTACACAATAGGTCGGAGTCGGCTGCGCGGTTGCGCGGTCGAGGGTGAACCAGGCCGCGAAGCGTACCGATCTCTTCGAGGAATGTCGGTAGCGTGTAGCGTTCGCGTGACTAGTTTCCCCGATATCGAGTGGCCATCGGTCGCCGTTTCTGATATTGCGCAAGCATCCATTCCGCGCACAATAACCGTACGCGACCTCACCCTGCATGGATCGCGCGCCATTCACGGCGATCGGCGACGAGATCCTTGCGGACGGCGAACGTTTCTAGGGAGAACGGAGCCTCTCTGATCCTCTCGAGTCCCGCTACGATTTACGATAAATGCCACTTCTCTCTATTGGATTCGAGAAGCGTATGAGTTTCTTCTTGTTCGAGTACTCTTCGTTCTTGTTTGGAAATTGTACGCTGTTTTGGAGAGTCCGTTGCGGAGAAACTACGCGATTTTATGGCATTGCTGACGCTATAATATTTACATATATCTCTAGATGTGTTTATATTTCCCTGCATATTACGCGTTCAAATAGGCTTTACATATTTTTACGTATTATACGTACACTGAGCATTTTTGCGATTAATTATCAATATGCCTTCTTTTACACCTACGTATTCGTAAATATCGTGCTATACATAGATGTCCATGATTTCTATCTTTACGCCGTCCGTAGATTTCTAGAAAATATCGACAGACATTGCCTAGAATCTTGGACTTCTCTCCTGTTTTCCAGTCTACACGTCCCTCTTTAAAATTCCTCCTACACCATCTCCCTATCGGATCGTGCAAATCCCAGTACCACGCTTTCAAGCCACGTAACGTCGATGCAAGAAGCAGGTCGTTTCGAGTCGGTCGAGTTTCAAAGTCGCGTAGCACGAGTCGTTTGTCCCGGACAGCCTGTAAATTCAATTACCAAACTGGAGTTTCTCAGCGTCGCTGAAATCGTCGGACGAGCGAGCGAGATCCAGTCGTTTCTATTCGCCCCTTGGCGTCGTTCGGCCGTCGCTCGGCTCGATAGGCTACTTATTCAGGCATTTTGCCCAACGGCCGGAAACGGTGAGTTAGAAATTCGCTGCGAAACCGGCCGTGTGTCGGGCTCTATATCGCGGAGGCGGACATAATGGTTCACATGTGGGTAAACACAGTGACGGGTTGCGGGTTGCCGCGCAAAGAGATTAATGGCCTTCGGTTTGGTCCCCTGGTGGACCGGCGGCCGGATTCGTCGGTGTTGGTAGGATCGCGCGCGTATACGCTTGACATACACGCGCATACAAACACACGTATACACGTATACGTTGAACGATACGCGTACACTTTCACCGTGCACAGCGCCATGTACAGAATACGTACCTGTACGTGTAGGTACGTACAGGTTGGCGCTCGATTTGGCGCGCGCGCGCGCGCACACGTTCGTCTCCCTAAGCGTGGCTCTGTGAGTGAGAGGCGGAGGGTGCGCCCGGGCTGAGTAGCCATCCGTAGGACCATATACACTCTGTGCCACAGGGTCCATGTATATACAGAGTGTATATAGATACACGGAGAGTGGTGGTTTGAGGCACGGTGATGTATCGGCGCCCGCGGCGAGACGAATGGTACGGACCCTCCTATGGCCACCATTACCCCACCGCACATTGGCCAATATCGGTCCTCTCTGTTCCTCGCGTCCTCATCCTCTCTGCCTCGTCGCTTGTCCTCTGTCTGCCGCCCTTTACTTTGTCCCTCTCGCGCTCGTTCTCTCCAGTTCTCACTGGCTCTCGGCCCAGCTCTCTTCGATTCGGGACATTTAGGCGTTGCGTTGTCGAGCCGCGTCACGCGCGTCCCGTGATGCCTCGTAATTTTAAAGGACCACGCAGGAAACAAGCCCACCGAAAATTCGCCGAGAAAGAACGGAGTCCGTACGAAAGCGATTTGTTTTCTATTCCCAACTCGCTTGTGTTCGCGTATGAATATATCCAACCTTTCCACCGTTTTGCTTCTCGGGAATATTGACAGCGAAGCAGTCGTCGGATGAAACGTTGGAAACGTGGAACGTATTCGGTCGTGCGTTATAACTTGCCCGTTCCACGCCTATGAATGTCGAAAGCGGTTTCCGTATCGCTGGCCCTTGAATACGGTAGAGGATATGGCGTGTACCGGGTCGAACGAGACGGCCGCAAGGTTTGCCAGGAAGTTTGCTAAATTCAAGAGAGCCCTCATGAATTTCCATGCCAAACGTCGAAGGGAAAAGGTCACTCGAGAGCACGAGCGGGAGGGCTGCTACAGTCTGGCCTTGTTGTAAGATACTCTCCACGAGTGGTCCACTCGATTTTTTTTTCAAGTACGTCAACAGCAACAGGCTATCTCTATCATCGTCGGTAAATTTCGATACTGTCGTCTGTCGAAGCACGGTTACGATTTCCGTCGTGAATGTAGAAATTATAAAATAGAATCGATGACGTGGTTTGTCCTGTCCGAGGTACAGTGTCGGACAGTGCGAAGATTACGAGATTAAGGACTGATAAAAGGGGGTCAAAAGTTAAAGAGCCACTTGTGGACTCGACGGTGGTATCTATTTAGTTGGTCCATAAGGTTCCCTTTATAAGGGGGCGCGTACGCACCCTAATCTCTCTGTTTCTCCGTATCTCTGTTCCTCTCTGTCTTGCTGTGCCAGCCATCTATCCGTCCATTTCTGTTTCCCTGGCGCGGGGGTTGCGGCCCCTTCTAGCTTGGGAATTATCGCTTGACGACCCATCAAGTAAACCCTCTGCCGACTCATTCGAACCTCTTAATGAAATTCTCACCCCTGACTGACTGGCTGGCTTGGCTCGATGGTTGGTTGGCTGGCTGGCTGGCTGGCTGGCTAGCTAGCTGGCAGACGCTTGGGACGATCCTAGAGTGCCCTGAGAGAGACTCGCGAGAGTAAAAGAGAGGAAGATACGAAGGAGAGGCAGAGGAAAAGGGAAAAAGGATACAGCTTCCCTATTTTCTCTCCCGGTGTTCTCCCTGCCTCGAGGGGGAACTAAAATCTCTCGCGCCTCAAAGTGGTTGAAGGCTTCGCTCCCTTTTTTTCACAGCATCCCTTACAGCTTAACCGTATAAGGGGTTCAAGGGAGGCTTCGATACGTTTCCCCCGGCGTCGTCGACCCTTCGCTACCCAGGGAGCCCGATATATGTATATACCGTCCGACTCGCGTAGATCTCACTTTCACACCAGGGATTATAAACCATTAATTCTGACATTGCGTGCAGGCCAAATAACGAGAGGAAGGGGCGAGCTCGTAATGCGATACCGTTAACCCTACTAAATTTTCTATCAGTTCCGTGGAAAATGTTTTCCATCTTACTCTTTTTCCTTACCTTTTCTTTCTATCCTGTGTATTATATCGCGGACAAAGAGAAGAAGAAGGAGAAGAGGGGGGAATTTTACGAGCTATTAAGTTGGCTTTTATTCGTTATATACTTACCACTCGAGGTATTCGCGTTTATGACCGGTAGGGAACTTTTTCCTTGATCACGAGACGATGCACGGCCCAGCGTCGACCATCGAAGCTCAACGGCCAATTTACTAAATTGACGCGCGCCGGTCTGTTTGCAGAACCGATGAGGCACGTGAAAGCGGAGCACTTGCAGCACGACAAGGACCTGGACGAGGAGGACGACCTCGATCTCGAGGAGGACCCCCGACGAGGAGAACATGCCTTTCACCATGCGATGCAGCACCATCACCATCATCATCAAGGATACGCCGGGGAGGACCATCTCAAGGACGAGGGTATCAAGTCGGACTGCAGCGCGGCCGGCGTACCAATCCCTGCGACTAAACCGAAAATCTGGTCGCTGGCGGACACAGCAGCGAGCAAGACTCCA
The DNA here is from genome assembly GCF_051014615.1 of Bombus vancouverensis nearcticus. NCBI lineage: Eukaryota > Metazoa > Arthropoda > Insecta > Hymenoptera > Apidae > Bombus > Bombus vancouverensis. The sequence goes on along the minus strand of NC_134911.1, from coordinate 15,865,424 downwards.
CCGCCTCTCACGCATCCTCACCATCAACAGTATCATCATCTCCATCACCAACAACACTACGGACAGCAGCAGCACCACCTGTCCAATCAGGCTCATCACCATCATTCGCAGCAGCCTTGGCTAGGTGGTTCCGGTGGTAGTGGTGGAGGTGGCGCCGGGGGTGGAGGTGGAAACCTGAGCTCGTTCGCGTTACCCTCGTCGGCGTCGATGAGTCCGTCAGCAGCCGCGACCGCGCCGTATTCGAGCGCGGCGACGAGATACGGCGGTTTTCTCTCGTCCTCGTCCGGAGGGCAGCTCCATTACAACCCCAATTCCTCGTCAGGATCGAGCTCGAGCGCGTCCTCCTCGGCGGCGGCGGGGTTTCCCGAGGTTGGTACGGACACTCCACCCCAAACACCGCCCAACATGAAGGTGGCTACACCGAATGGAGTGATCCAGGCACCACCGGGCGGTTACTGCACTGGTGGCAACAGCAACGCAACGACCAACGGTAATCCGAATCCGTACGGGCCGAGTCATCCGGCTGCCGGCGGTTATTTGTCGACCAGTTCCGGTTCGGCCAGCAGCGGTTCCTCCTTCAGCTCCAGATTACAGGCATCGCCTCATAAGGATTTCTCGCCGGCGGGACAGAACTCCATTCTGCACCAGCATCAGACCACTGCCAGCTTACCGCCCACGGAGGCCACCACTGCGTTCAAACCGTTCTACAAGGGGTAGGTGGACCAACCTCGTTTCCAACCTTGATAGTTCGATCCACGCAGACACCGCGTGTATAAACCACCGTGGTATAGAAATAGGAACAGGGCTAACGTTCGAAATCAACTGTTACAGCTCGCAGTCCATGGGTAGCGGATTCGTATCGCCGGTCTAAGGCACCTTGGGTCGATTCCGGATCACCGTCGCGATCCTCCAGGTGAGTGGAACCTCTCCGCTCTCTTTGTCGCCCGGCTAAAGCCTCGATTTTTTGCCACTTAACGAACCAGATCTTCCGATCTCTCTCGAACCTACGCCGTATGCCTGGATCGCCTTAGGGCAACGTCGCGTCGTCGGATAGAATTCCTGATATACGTGTCGTCGCGTCGAGAACATATCACGAAAGAATCACTGTACGGTCAGAGTGAAAAAACACCTCGTATGCCGATGTCTACAGAGGGGACTCGATGACAAATCATAAGTACATTGACGACGCTAATCGCGTGCCTCGTGTACCACCGCGAGGTGCGATCGCAATAATTCATTTCGCGAACGAGAAGCGGGAAACGCGTGGATGCACGGCAGAGAGGACGGCTGTCACGGTACACTGGCGCGTAATAGATTTGCAAATCGGCGGAATGGAGTATCTCGTCGCGAGAGCTTTTCGCGGTACGTGGTCGCGAAAATCGATAAGAAATTAATATTGGATGCTGTCAATGGGTCGTTAGGGTTGGCCTTTCGATTGTTTAAATAATAATGAGCATCGAGTATCGAGCCGGGCTCGGTCGGTGAACGGATCGGGAGAGTACGAGCGGGAAGCGGAGAAAGAAAACGGGAGAGGAGAGAGGCTATCGCCACCTCCTTGACAGTGACAAATGGACGGAGATTTCAATCAGTGAATGGAATCACCACTGGCTGGCCGCGTCTTTCTCGCGCGCGCAACCCATCGCGTTATGGCCACGCTCTTCCGAGCTTGTTTGCCTGTGTGTAAAGTAGCGTGTGTACGTTTGTGTGCCGTAGAACACACCGCACTCTCTACCGGGCACACCTCAACCTGTCGCGTTGCTGACTGAACGACCGACCGCACGGTCCTCTCGCGTACTATGTATCCTCTCACAGAGTGGAACGCGCCGCACTCGAATTCGCTGGAATAAGACGCGCAGCATTTCGAGAACGTGGAACGTGGCGAGGTCACGATGATACTCGGTTGATGGATCTCTGGCTTTCGGGAGTGGCTTTGGGAAAGCGGTGCGGTTTCCTCTTCTTGATTAATTCTTGGGAGGATAGTCCCAGTTGATATGCAAATTCGTTTGTCTTTATCGTTGATTGGGAGTTCGTTCTATTTAGAAAGAGGGTATGAAAGCGTATTTAATCGAATAACATTGGATCGCAATGACACCATTAGGTCTTCAGTAGCAACGAAAACGATGGGTTTGTTAATCTTTCAATGAATTCGAAACCACGTAGCGGTTTCGTTAGAAACCAGTCCTGGAACGATCAAGTCACTTATCTCTCGTCTTCTGCTATGATTCGTCGCTTTCTTCGTCCGCGCATCGTAGATAAATAAGAAACGCTGAAATTAGGCAGATATACCTATCTACCTTCGCTATCGGTATCTTTCAACGACCCGTTAATAGAAAGAAGAGATAGAAAAGTAGTCGACCAAGTAGTTAATCGGCTCCGAGATATCGCGGCTTCATACCACTCGCGACAATGTAAAAAAAGAAGGAGAACGAGATTCGTCGCCAAGTCTCTTTCCTACTCCGATTTTTTTCTGGCTTCTTTCGTCGCGTATTTCGAAGGCATCGCTGGTTTCAAGGTTATCTGATTCGTCGATGTTGTAAACACATCGGGACCAGTTTTTTCAAACAAGAAGCAAGGAGCAACGAAGAAGAAACGGGAAGGACAAGACAGGCCATTACAGATCCGAATCACGGTTCGAAAGAAACAATCAAACACCGTTCGATGAAAATGCCTGTTGTTCGTCGACACTTTGATAATTCTGGCATCGTGAAGAATCAAGAGTCGTTTGCAAACATCAGGCGTATCAATTAGCGTCGCGTCGTTCGTTTGGTTGGAAACGAGCAACTTTCCCGCATTATTCACCGGGATAGAGACGGCTACGACGACGACGACGAAACGCCGAACGAGGATCAACTCGAGACACGACTAGGCGAAGGTGCAACGAGGAGGACGATCTCGTCTTCTCTTCTTCGTCTTCTGTTCGTAGCTCGACCGACCGAAACAAGCGGAGGAAGAAAGAGAAGGAAGGTTAACGGAACGCGGAGGAACGGAGAATCAGAGAGAAAGAGACGCTACCTTCGAAAGGAACCGGGTGTTAGCCGGTACTCTTATCGCGTGGCGATCTGATCCTAATTTATAGCCGCGTCCCAAATAAACTAGTTTTCGCTGTCGTCACCTCGGTCCTCTCTCCTCATTTCCTCTCCTCTGGGCCTGTGTATGGACCAGGGAACATTTGGGGCCTCGTGGCGTCTGGACGCTTATAACTCTCCTCTCTCGCGTCCAAAACACCGAACTCTCCCTCCTGGACCCTCTCTCCTCCTTCTCAGCTCTTCTCAAACCTGTGCTCAACCTGCGAGCTATGGCTACAGGCAGCCAGGTATACGTATAAGCTCCAGATCGTACGAGAGAGTGCCCCTTGTTGCACCTACCTGCCGGACCTGTGTGTTTCTTTTTTTCGGTTCTGCTGTTCCTCTCGACGAACCAGCGCAGCGACGGAAAACGAAGGAAGAAAAGAGAGATCGAAGCTTAAATGGCGCCGCGTGGAACGAAGAAGAAAAACACCTTCGACACCCGTGGCCTATAATTGCCAATTAGCCCGGGGATATTTAATTGCCATTAGGCTGGGTGGTGAACTCCCGATCTGGGTCCGGCGATCGCTCTTCCTGATCTCAACCGAGCAACACCGACCGCGATATTTACACGATCGCGCCGGATCTGCATAAAATTCGCGACCACCAGCCGTACCGTCGACGGTACGTTGTCTACGTTGCCTCCGCGAACGCGACAGGATAGCCGATCTTTTTAACAGCTACGAGATTCCGGTAGGATTCAGGTGTCTCCTCGATAAATCCTACCGGGACGTCGCGTCGTCGCGATTCCTCCGCCCCTTCTCCGTGTTGTCCACGATCCTCGCGAGAAACCGCCACCGCGCAGTTTCTTCTTTCCTCCTTCTTCTTTCCTCTTCGTCTCGATGAGAGGCCATCGCCGCGTTTCTGGAATTCCCGGCAGGCGTTTCACCGCCTGGTCGCCTCCGAGACCGCGTCCTTCTTTGTCCTCGACCCCCATTTTTACCCTGGATCCGCCGATGGACGCGCGATCGCGGCTCTCGGCTTTATTACACCGCAACGTAGATCGTGAGATCCTCAGGGTCGAAACGGTAGCCCGGATTTACGTCTCGACCTCGGTCCTCGGGTCCAGCTTGCTACCTGAGTAACCGGAGAACCTGCTAAAACCTCCCCAACCTGGTCGTTCCTCTTCCACCAGAATCGTTCTGGACATTTGCAAATTCGTGCTCGCCACGGGGAACGAGTTATCGCTAAGTAAACGCGTTTGATCGAACGAACTCGTCGAACGTTTCACGTCGAACATCCTTCGAGTATCAAGATGGAGAGTTCGTTGTTTTCCGCTCTCCTAAAAGGACACGTTACCCGTGATGGAACAGCCCGTGGTCGAGATTCCGTCGAAGAAAACTAGCTGCGCTGTTTTTCCTCGTAGCTTATCGGTATAATTTCTAATTACCTCGCTCCGCCGCCAATTAATCGCGTACGATCTGCCCGGAAAATGGGCCTGCCACCGGTCGTTAATACAGTCGTTCGGCGCAGTCGAGTGTTGTAATTATACAATTAAACATGGAGCAACAACGTTGTGTCCGCTCAGATCCTAGACCCAGAACGTATTATCAACGGTACGTCGGCACGATCTCGCGGAAAACACGTCGTGGTCGCGTCCGGTAATTTCGACGGGTCTAATGCGCGATCGTACGAGGATCAATTTTATAATCATCGTAATTTCACGCTCGTTCCCGTCGCGGCATGCAAACAACACCGACTCGTACGACAGATAACGCGGTGACGCTGTAATTAATCCTGCTTTTCCATCCAATTCAGCCCTCCTTTCCTCCTTTTCAAAGCGTTGATTATGTTAAAGCGCGACGTCCGTTCGAAATTCAGCCGTTATCGTGTCAGCGGATCGCTCTCATCTGATTTCTTGTCGGTTTCTCGTCTTCGTGGTTGGCGCACGTGTCGATTTCACGAGATGCTCGCCGTGACCTTCCCCGTTCGCGTGAAATTACGACGTCGCGTTGGATGTTGTCTCGGAGGCTGGAGATCATCGTCGCGATTACGCGTAAATTACCGTCACGGAGCCTCCGCGCCAGCCCGAGAGGAACCTTCTCTCCGTGTCTCTCTGTGAGATCTTAATCCGGCTTATCCCGGGATCTTGCTCCGCTATCGGGAATGATAGAGGATGCTCTGACGCGAAAATGGACAAAATTCGCAAACGATGCGTGTCACGCTCTTTGTTCGTGAATCTTTTCGTATTAAAACGGTGGACATCGTAGGTGTCGAAGGATATTTGTTGCTGTACAATTCCATAAATCGATACGGTCAGTCGCGCTACTCCGTCCTGTTTTTCATTCGTACAGGTATACTTGCTTAATTGATCCAATTCTTAGCACTAAACGTGATAGAAAGAGAAAATATGTACATGTTTACACTGCACATCAAGGTAGTTACTTGAAATTAGGTTTTCGACGTAATTTCCATCTTCCAGTTTCGACGAAATAGAAACACATAATATCCAGCAATATTTCGTATACTTCGTGTCAACCGAAAAATCTATCCCATTAATTAGCGCAATAGTATCAAACCGAGCGTTTCGTTCTCAATGTGGAGAGATTCTCAGGTCGATAGCGGATTCATCTCGTTAGCATGGCTTTCTCTAAATCCAGCTGCTCGGTAGATAGATTGTGCAACGTTTGCGTCGCGCAACCTACCTCCGACGAAGAAAAATCCCCGACAGATTAAACGACTTTAATTCGCTCGTTGACAGTGTGAAATTCGGGTGTCGAAAAAATGGGGAATACGTCTGTGAGGTTCGGCCGGGTAGAGAGGTTAACCGCGAACCGCGTTTCGTAATGTCGTTTTTCGTGTCGAAGATAATGGAGAACGGATAAACAGGTTTCTTGCGCTGGAAGGTACTGGAAGTGGGGGAGTCGTATTAAAAGCTTCGCAATTACGAGAAGCCGATAGCAGAAATGACTGTTCCGTTTTGGAGGCTTGGGTATCGATTTCGTTCAGGTGAGATTCCGCTTTTAGAAAGGCGAGCTCGCGTGAAAGCCGGATTTTCATGGCGCTTCTTCCACACGGAGCATCGCCGAGGTGCACGCGTACGTAAGCTCCTTGTCGCGTCGATTCACCGGCAAACCGGTGTTCATGAATATTCCCCGACTCGATCCTGGACACTCTGTCGTTTGAATAAACGAACCAAACTTGCAGACTCTACATCGTGTCCGATGAATTTCATATAGATGAAAAATACATGCACCGCTGGGTCCCTTTGAGCGAAGGAACAACGTGGCAGCGCGTGTCTTTATTGAACGAACAAAGTGAAACAAGAAGTGCGAGAGGGGAAAAGGTTGGTTTTGAATATATAGAGGTAAATATATGGAAGAAAGGCGTAGCCTTGTACAAGAGCGACGCTTGTAGATTGATAGGAACGTTACGACATATTACTTACATTAATTTCAATCGTATTGCGAATAATAGATATACTACTTCAGAAAAATGTTAGAGAAGCTACGTGTTGATAAATAGTTCGTTCCATATACCTAACTATGCCTGCCATCAAACTGAACTAATTCTCTTCCACGCTTCAAAGTACACGAATACTGGACTCGTATCCGACAGATAGCGCGGAGTAATAATCTCAGAAAGAGACAAATACGTAGTCTAACAGACCTCGCACTAATCACCCCGCAATTACTTGCTTCGTCGTTCCTGGGCGGCCTTCCACGCGTTGCCGAGCGAATTTCCAAGAGAACCACACAACGAGTCGCCGTGATGGACGGATGGCCGAGAGAGTTCCGTGTAAAAAGTCCTACGAAGGTTGGATACACGCGAGAAAGCGCGTTTAAACGTGGTCGGATCTCCTCGAACGACTTGTCGCGTAATCGCGCGGCATTTGTCATCCGGTTTCGCGTCATTTCGGTTTACGCGCTCGGCGATGAACCGGAGAACGAGCAACGGAATAAAGAGAGACGCGGCCGGTGCGACAGATAGCCCGTGGCGCTTTGAAATATTTGTCGGACGCCATCGGCCACTGTCACACCTTTGAAACGTTCAACAAATGGCTACACAGCGTCTCGTTTAATCGATCGTGAAAAATTTCCGCGACGCCGTACGTACGTATAGCAGGTTCCACTAATTGTTTTAATCGAGGAAACGCTTCGACGATCCGTCGTGCAATCGTACTTCTCGTTTTGTGCATCGTGTTGTTGCAAATCAGATCGGATTGCTCGGGTTGCTCGAGGTCGTTGAGATGCGATACTTCTACCATGCTACCTGTCTACTTTGTAATTTTGTGGTCTCCTTTAACTTAACATCGATGGGTAGACGCAACTAAACGAATTATTAGCCTCTTGCTTTATGATCTTTTCAGTAGCTACGTATAATCGATCATAAGCGTTAGCTACTCGTTTAACTGCTCGTTTAATTACTCGTTAAGTATGTGCTTGCGCGCCAACTGTTCATTATCTAACGATACACCGTATCAAATGTAAAACGTTGAAGCGTTATATAATAGTTAATATTAATTTATAGCGATCCGTGGAATGTGAAATTCTATTAAAGAAAATGGTAATTCGCGTGACGAGCGTAACTAGATATTGCAAGGCGAAGGATTAATTTAATTGAAGTTTCGCGTAAAGTTGAAGGAATTCGAAAGTCCACAGAAATGGTAGTAAAGTTTTTCGCGTCGATGGAAAAAATACTGTGGCGTATATCGCCCCCGTTTCAAGTATCCATAACCGAGAAGCGACGGCATTCCATTCGGAGCGTGCAGAGATTCTCCACGCTTGGAGGCGGAGGCCTGTATCGGCCACGGTGATCGCGGCAGCGCACGTACACGAAGTCGTTCGCTAGGTGAGACACTGTAATCGCGTATCGATAGTCCCATGCTGTGTAAAACGTCGATCCGTAGCGACGTTGGCATACGTAACGCTCCGTTAACGGCCCTGATATATTCCAGACGTTTTTCCACCGCATTCACGTTCCCCTCATTTCCATCGCGAAGCTTATTTTCGCATCCTTCTAGCGTAGAATGTGTACAGTGGTACATCCATATATTCCTTCGATGTTTGTTGCCATTGTCGTCTATTGCTCTCATTTTCGTTGAACGATCAAAGTCTATTGCAAAAAGACCATATAAGAGATGTTTATTCCGTTAAATAACCAGTTTAATCAATTTCGAAACGATGGGAAGATATATTAAGCGAATCATTGGAATTCTCTGTCGTAGCCACGATGTTAAAAAACAGAATCCGATAATACAAATCGATGGGAAAAAATCGCAAGAAAAAAGCCGCATCGTCGTTAATTTTCTGATTATAAAAGTCTCTAATTAAAGAACGACACGCTTAACGGGTTGACCTGTGCCGTACACCATCGCAGGTAAATGAGACATTTTTTCCAATCGTTCGCGAGACTCCTGCGGCGATTCTCTAACGCGTATCGTATCAACGTTTAACGGAGAGATACGAACTATAGATATAGATCAAAGAGTCAAGGCGATATAATTGCGAAGGTTTCGCGAATCTTCCGAGAGTCGGGTCGTTGACAGATCGAACGAGGTGATTCTTGGATGCCGAAACGTCTGGAATAGCGCGGCTGTGATTTCGCCTGATAATCGAATGCCAGCGATTTTCGGTATTCGAGCGTGGAACCACGATCGGAATGTACTTGGGAGCTGTCGTTACGTATGCAAATTCGTCGAAACGGGGTAGAGGATAGACGTTCGTTCGAGGAATTCTTACGTAACGACGGAGGAAGACATAGGACTTGAATTACTACGTTTTATATAGCGTTTTCTACGTCTTCGTTTAATTAATTTTCTATACGACTTTTGATCATCGAAGATTTAGAAGGAGGTTATTTTCGAATCTATCTTCGTAAATCGATTATCAAGTACACGGAACAACATCACGAACATCTATTAACGCCGATACAACCAATCTCGAATCTAGACGCAAATAGATAATTGTAATAAAAATTGATACGATAAAAATAAAACAGATATCCGATCAAATTATCCCTAATCAAATTTCGATCTTAATAAAAGTCAACGTTAATCTTGTTAAAAGCACATACATGTTCGTCGTAACGCTTGTAACAACAAAAAGAAGACAGATAGTTTCAGCATAAAACACTTGCCGTCTATGAATTAAAAAACGATTTACCTTCTCCATATCGCCATTAAACTCAATAAATGGAATCTATGTTTAGCTCTCGCGAACAACCATTTCTTTACCATTTAATCTGCCACTTTTCCCCGCATAAACGTCTCGATGTCCAGATATTTTTGAACGTAGATGCCATTTAGCCGTCGCGATGAAACGCCTCTGACGCTGGAGGTCAGATACTCTCGGTGATAATCCCGTTAATCAGACTGCGACGATAACAGCAGGCAGAAGCGCCACACACGGAACCGGTACGCCGTGTGACGAGCCACGTTAGCGACGTTCCATTTGCAGCAGCGTGTCGCGAAACGGGAAGAAGGTAGAGAAGCGGCTCGATATCGGTCTTGGCGATCGTTGTGTGCGAGAGCATCGCTTGTCTACCAGGTGAGACGCATGGTAATCGCGTATCGATAGCCAGCCACGACGTACATTGCTCCGATCTACCGCAACGCCGACGTGTATTGCAGCTCGCTAATAGTTAACTATGATCTTACAAGCAGTTTACATCCAGCTCATCTGGCCGCGGTTGCGAAAACCTACGGACTTCGCCTTCCAACCGAACGTGAAGGGGTGAAGTTACGTCCATTCTTCGAATTAAATACAACAACGAACATCTCAAAGTTCGATTTATTAATATTATCATAAATTAGGTGCAACAGTTAATTGTAAAGTTTAATTTATATTGCATCAAGCTGTATATTTCCACAGAGATTAGGAGGGGGAGGGGGCGACTTGTTACCTAAAATTCCAATTTTTCTGTCGAATGATACGAACGGCAGAAGCCACACGATCGCTAGCTATACTAATGGAAAATTCATGACAGGATTCGTGGACGCAGGATTACGGCGTAATAATAACCGCACAGAGCGGACGCAACTCGATGGCGGTATAACCTCTGCCGTAATAGTCCGGTTACGAGCATGCAAACGATATTTTCGTAAATCTTATACCGGTGGCAACCACAGACTGGTTAACCCGTGTAGTCGTACACGGCCGTCTAATTGCGAGAGTCGCGATTATCGTCGTTATCGAGCTCGCCTACTCGTTGAGATCCAAGAACGATTTTAGAGGCTGACCCCTGATCGCGAATAGACAACCAATCGCCGTCCAACTCTGGCGGTGTTTCCTTTTAGCTAAGGCGAATTTTACCGTGTTTAGGTGGTATTCGTTGAGTTTTCGTGAATCCTGATAACTATTTCGCAAATTATCTGGACCCGTGAACACGCTTTTTGATATAAATAATAGGTTTATAAAGTATCGTGCGAAAGAGGTTTTATTAGAACGAGTTCGAAATACTGGAAATTTTCAAATATTCACTCTTCAGCATAGTATCCTTTCTTACGTTGAACGCCGTTTGTTTCTTATCGCCGGCAAGTCTACAAAAAGATGGGAAATAAATATATCACTCGTCGTACATGATTACACGCGTCACTCAATCTCAATCGGTCATTTGTCATTGTACGATCACAGATACATGCTGCAAAATTTATTTCAACAGTTCTCGATATTTCTAACCCTGTGAAAAAATCCTAATCGATAACACCCCGAGCGAACACCCAAAACGAAAGAACACGGCGACTTGCACTTAAGACCATCCTCGTCTCTCTGTTGCAGGATTAAAGGAAGAACGCAAGGGCCCGCGACACTGGACTGTAAGTACGCGCCGCTGAGAGGTTCTGGGATTTACCAGCGTGATTTCCAAGAGGAAAGGTGGTGGAACTAGAAAGAAATAGACAAAGAAACACGCGGGAGAAGAAGCAGAGGGAGCGAAAAGCCGCTGGATACAAAAAAAAGCGATAAAAGAGATATCTTTTGAAAGGAAGAAATGGAGCACGGAGGTTCGTCCTTGAGATACATACATCGTGCTTGTGGCGTGCAAAGTGCGACTGCGAAAAACGAATGCCACGAGCCAATCGTTTCGGCTTAGAGAAGATTTAGAAATTACGAGAATTACGTCAAAGTGCCTGCTTACGCACTAATACGTAAAGCAAGATGTCATCGCGAGAGAACAGATAGTCGCGAAGGGAAGACGCGCACTGAATCGCACGTGTGTGACATTTGATGGAAGTTTGGCGAGAAACGCTATCTCTTTGGACGAAACAGGATGGTATTCGTCCTTCGTCGAGCAGCAGTCGAAAAGAGTTCGATGCGCGAAACATCGTCCAAGTTACCTCGTTTCACGCGTTCGACGATTCCTTAGTCAACCAATTGTTCATCGTCGATCGTTCCGCGTGTTTAACTGGCCTCCGATTCTGTAAATAAAGAGATCGTCGTACACTCGTACGCGAGATTCGTTTAAAACTTAAATAAACCGGTAACGCGTCGAATATCGTTTGTTTTGTATATAAATCGCGGATGGAGGAACAAGCTGATCGGATCAGGATATTTCTCGTTCCTCGTTCATCTGCATCTGTTCATCAGCGGATCTTGTCGATTCCAGGAGTCAAAAGAACCCGCAAACCACACGGGCAACGTGCAAAGTAGCAGCCATTTCAGGTTAACCCATATAGTTCACGCGAAAACTCGCTTGGGCAAGTCCTGTTGCGATCATAGATCGGTCCATTCATAGTTGAACTCGTTGAGATTTTTCAACGTTTGACCAATGAGAAGTCGTTGGAATCACGAACGATCGAAAAACGAGCAACCCCTGCATAAAGTCGGTTCTCCGTACCTTCGACATAACATGACTCGCGTAATGGCAGCCTCGTCCGTCGAGGATGTCCGCGAAGAAGAGGCGAAAGGAGAAGATGAAGCCGGATCGTACAGGCGCTACTCTATCCTTAATCTACCAGTAACTCTTTAATTAAACTCCCGATGGAATATTCTCGTGTACACGAATACGCCGCCGCGCCGTTCACATGGACAGAACGCTAATAGTGGAGCACAGATTTGCCTTAAATCTGGATCTTTGAAAAATTCGTCGAGGTGTAGTCGAATCCACCGTATATCGGTATACATGTTGGCGCGGTTGAAAAATCGACGGATAGCGGAAGTAACTTTAAAAGTGGAGAACGCGGCCGCGTGTGTAGTATCCGCGTGATATCGTCGTCGATGGACGCTGCGCTATCCACGAAGGATGGATATTACGGTGAGATTTAAAGAGGAAAAGAACGGTAACAGCAGCGGTAAACTAATTAAGAGTAAAAATTCGTCCTTTTTCCGCGCGGGCACTGTGCACTCGTGATCCATGAAGGACTTCCGGTTTCCTGCGGCCGCGGCGCGCGCACCACGAGAATTCGACGATGCGATACCGTGTCTACTTTTAATTAGCATCGTACTTCGTCCTCGTTACTTTCAACCGTCTCTCTGTGCAATATGTTGCTTTAGATCGTGTGCTCGTTGATCGCTTAAATGTCTCGTGATCGTGTTCTCGCGATCCCAGCCAAAGTGGAAGTTTCTCGCTCGATGCGGAAGTTGGCGCGTGTGTGTTCATATGTGTAGCAAGATCGATCGCGATCCATTTATTCATCGGCCCCCTTAATTTCGTAGATCTTCGTGATCTCGCGCGAACAAAGTATCGCCACGATGATTTCGCTCGACTTCGTGTCGCGTCGAACCGGGACGAGCAAGAGAAGCGAAATTGATCTATAATAAACGGGTGGAGAGCGAGATGCGCGGTGCTCGAGATTGTTGGTATTTTTTTATATTATATGTATATCGCATAAATCAACCCTCCTTTCGAAAAGTCTGATCATCGACAGTGCTGGAATCTAGGCATTACGCGTCGACTCGCAAATGTTTCTCCTACTGTGCTGGAGAACGAGCAGAGAGGACCGATTCGTGAATGAGCGTGAGACAGAGAGAGAGAGAGAGAGAGAGAGAGGGAGGGAAAGAGAGAGTGTGTGTGTGTGTGTGTGTGTGTGTGCGTGCGTGTAGGTGTGTATGTGTGGGTGGGTATGTGTGTGTGGGTGGGTGTGTGTGTGTGGGTGGGTGTGTGTATGGATGCAGCGAAATGAACGGAGTAAAGACAAAAAGAAAATTAATTATAGAAATCGACTATCATTTTGTACTTTGGCATGTGTAAGCGAGTGTGCGTGCGTGTTATCGTCGAAGTTTTGCGTCGTGCGAGGAAGAGAGAGAGGAAACGAAATTTTGGAGAGTGTCAGAAGCTGAGAAGCAGGTCGATGGGAGAAATTGTACATTGTTTTGTAAAGAATACATTTATTTATATCTGTGATAATGGGCGAGGTTGAAGAGAATTAACGAGAGAAAAAAAAAAAGAGTTGCAAGCGAGAGAGAAACGGTTGGAGAATGAAAGGAAGAGTGAAATATATAATGTACTTGATTAAAGGAAAGAAGAAAAAACGAACGAAGGAGGAACACTACGGTGCTAGTGTACTTCGACGAAGATGGTCGGTGCTCGTGCATTCGTTGACACGTATATCGTAATAGGGTAATTAATAGAGACTTGATCATGGTTTTGTAAATAATCATCGCAGCGTGTAGCTAGGTGATGACATCGAGGGTCAAGCGTGTCGCTTGTATCATCTGTGAATACAGGCGAAAAGTAAAAAAAAGAAAAAAGAAAATAAAAAATAAAAAATAAAAGAAGAATCATAAGATTAGGGAAAGAATGAGACAAAGAATTTTACGTGTTTCTTGTACACGATCACAGAGTGATCCCTCGACACAGAAAAAAAAGAGGAAATGAAAGAATATCTGTGTGAATATATATACAGGTATTAAGTATATAGAGATATATATATAAATATAAATATATAAATATATATATATATATATTACGATTAATAGGTTCTATTTGGTTGTTCTTACAAATTCAATTGTAAATTAATTAAACTGTACATAGTTCTGAATGTGAATATAGACAGAATATATCTATTATTATTATTATTATTATTATATTAATTTTATTATTATTATTGGTAACATCATATTATTATATTATTATATTATTATTATTGTCTATTACCATTATGAATTCATTATATTAAAAAGGAGACTATTATGTTGTACATTTACACCTTTTATTTTCGTTTCTTTGTTTTTTTTTCTGACCTTGGTCATCCCAAATTATCTTCCCTCCCCTTCACCAGCGAAAAATTAACGTACGCAAATAATACGGTTTGATTAAAAATCTAATATCGTCGTTTTATAGAGTATTTGAAACATGCGAAATTACGTTATTATCCGTTTGACGAAATCATGAAAGATTACGACGTCGATTATTTTAGAACGGTCGGGCAGTTTTGCATGATTTAGTAAGATTCATTTAACGTTTACTCTGACGTTCCACGGTGGATTTAATTGGCACTTTCGAGTAGGCGGAGTTCCAAGTATACAGCACGAAACGATATATTACATCGTCTCTTCTTCAAACAAACGTATCTCTTCATTAATAATCGTCAGGGATGAAGTATTATTAATACCGTTACTTCCACTTTATTTTGAACAATCATAATACGTAATCGTCCTACATACCGCGATATATATCGTTTTAATATTCAATTTAAAAAGGAGCATCTACCCGACGATTAAACCGACAACTGCCTTTAACAACGTTAATCTACATACACGCGTGAATCGAATATCAAATTTCCAATTTCCATACACCGGTTCCGTAATTTATTAATTTTCAAATTCGTCCAATAAAACGAGAAGAACGCGTATAAGGATATTAGCGGTTAACACGAACATCAAGCTGGCATAATTAGGAGAATCGATGGGTATCGGTGGGCCAACCGGCGGTTAAGCGACCGGCAATTATCGGCTTTGCAAATTCATTATAAACTAATTTCGCTTGGCTTTATATCGCGCGTCAGGTGGAAACGGACGATGGGGTGGTTTACACGGTGTTCCGTGTGATTTTTACGATCGTTTCGCGCTCTCCCGCTCGCTTCGATCGCCCACGGCGTTATTTACAGGTCGGATTTATGCTTGAAAACTTCCCACGAAGATTCAAGGTTCGCCGGTTCGTGACGCATAAATCAGCCCGCCGCTTGTCGCGCGTCGTTCGGAGAAAGCTGCGCTACGAGCACGACTCTTTCCACCCCGCAAAAACGCGCAATTGTCTACTTTGTTAGTTAGATTTATACGCCGCACCGTGTACGAAATCGTTGGTACGTCGTGCCAGCATCGCCTTCTGTCTTCTTCCTTCGACGATGCGATTATTCAGGTAGGAATGGCGGATTCAGGACTATCGATTGACAATAGCGCGACACTGTTCTACTTGTCGAACAGACAAATTTGTACGAAGCACGTGTAGCTTCGTTTCTCATATTGCGACGACGTTATTAGCATTCGCCTAGCTTACAAATTTTCCAACACTTCTCAATTTTCATGCCGTCGCTATGACAACTTGATTCCAAATCAAAATATATCAATTGGTATATTGGTATTCACTGAAACGAGGAAGCCTTTAATCGGTCAAAATAGAGAGAACGTACCCTGAAAAATACTATTAACACCAGCCCTACCCTATAAAACATCTACCCTCGACTGCTACACGCTGTTCCCACCTTCTCAAACTTCTTTCACTCGAAAACAAAGAAGATTTCCCAGAGTGCGCAATAAAAATGATTCCCTTCCACGACTGCAACGCGAGGCAAGAATGCGTAGGCTTGTATAGCCGCGTACTAAAATCCTAAGAACCGTAAATTGGACAACAAAGGGGCCTGTACAGCCGCGACAGTCCGTTAAGACAAAGGATCCGCTTGGCTATAAAGTCGTAATCCGTCTGACCGAGCGTTCCGCGTTGCGGCGCGGTGGCGCCGTCTATGTAGAGGACGGTTCGCGCGCCAAGGCAGATGCAGCGTGGTTTACAAGAAGAGGCCGCGACGCGATGGCCCTTATATCATCCGCGAAGAAATATGAGATCTCGCAGCCGGCTGTTGAACGTGTCGCGAGGCTCCGCGGGTGCGCGGAAACCTTTCGTAACGTGCGCGCCACAGCGGTTAACCGTCCCCGACGCGACCGGATACGCCTTGCCTCGTTTCGTTTCCTCCCGATGAATATGCACGCGTCCTCCAGAAGGGAAACCCAGCGACGTATTGCGATGATTTAACGCGTGCGCCGCGCGTGCCTGGCAAACGACGGAATAGCGCCTAGCAACCTGTTTCGGTGGGTCGTCTTTCGAGTTTTTGACGAGTTTATCGAAACGTTGACATTTCATTGTAATTCCGGAGAATACGTCAACGCGTTAAAACAACGCACGAAAGACAAGAAAAATCTGAAATAACGGAGCAGCGACAAATAGCGAAACGAGAGAACGCGAGACTAAAGAAAAGAAAGCTGTCTGTCTGTCGCGGAAGACGAGGTCGCGCTTGAAATTTGCCCCGGTGAAACGTGGCAAAAGAGCGGCCAGTTGGGTCGCGAATATCGCCGGGATAGTAATATTAATAATAAGAATAACAACGTGCAACGAGGACCATATCGATAACCCCGTGCAGAGCGGTCGGACATTACCATAAATTTGAATGTCCACGCGTCCCTCTTCGCCTCTCTATTCTCTACCTTTTCTCGTTGTACCATTTGGTCCCTAGCATCGAACACGACCGGTGTTCTTTCTTCGCGGAGGCTCATCTTCCACGTGGTTGAATCGTCTGCCTGCGACTGCAACCCCTTTTACGGCTTGCTTTATGGCAAAGACTCAATTTGGCCCTGGCTGTTGGTGCCCGTTCCCGGTGACTAATATACCGGGATGCACCGCGTGGGGTGCAACCGTGATGCATCGTTCGCGGTGTTCCACGTTCATGCTAGCCCCCTTCCCTTTCCCCTCCCGTGGGAGATCGTTCGTCCGTTGCGCCTTCAACCTTACCACGCTCTCTTCGACTCGTTGCCATTGAATTTTTGGCAAATTTCACCGCACGGTAAATTGTCCGTGGAAAATAAATTTTAAAGGTTTTAGACGTTGGATGAATTACGCGGTAGGAAGGTTTAACATTGTTCACAGGGATAAAGCGGTATACGCAGGCACGGGAGGTCTTAATCGATCTCCTATCTGATCGTAAATGTCGCGTTGCATTGGAGCAAAGTGTCGCTTATGAAATTAGTTTGATATGCTTGTTAGAGCAACGTTTCTATGTAGATCGTGACGGAGATAGTGTACGGCTATGTTCAACTTGCGTGCCTCATTCGAAAGGATTTAATGAGCCGGTAATGACATCGGAATGGCTACGGCAATTACCGAGAAATTGCTCTATCTACATCTCGAATATTTACAAACAAGAAAAATTCAGCATAGATATATATTTCGTATCCCGTACCACACGCTACGAAGCGCCAACAAAAATTTCAAAGTACGGACAACGTGTGACTGTAAACGGAACGGCGCGACACAGCGTTCGGTCGACGTTCGATTTTCTAAGAGCCATTCGTCTTTGGACCATCCTCGAAGAGCCGGAGGAAGTGCAATTCGCTCGAAATTTTCCGTCGTAAATTCCAACTGTCCCAAGACGTTTTATTTTCGAGTTGCCGCGAGAGAGCAAGGGGCCACTCGCGTCGCAGACGAACGAGTATTCACAAGCACACGCAGCACTCGCGAGGACCACGAAGAGCAGCACGTTGGGCCTCGTCTTCCTCGCCGTGGGACACCGCTCCGCGCTAACTTACGCCGGATTACGGACACTATTTCATCGCACTGCGGACACCCCTCGGGCTCGACCACCATTTTCTTCCTCTCTGCCTTAACTTCTCTTTTTTCTTCTTCCTCTTTCTCTTCTTGTACGATCCTGTAAAGAGCTCTTCCCTTTGGGTGCCGTCTTCTTCTCCGAAAGAAATGAGTTTCTCGTCTCGTTGCGAACGTTGCACGGAATTCTGATGCTGTAACAACGAGTGTTTCGAGCGATTGTGAGATTTTTTAAGTGTTTCCAGCGTTGATCCTTAAACTACCAATAAGATACTTAGCTTCCATGAAACATAGTAACTACGTCGATAATCCATGAAACATAGTATCAGAGGATACGACAGGGAGTATAAATAGTAAAAAGGAAAAGTACGATAGTCGAAAGACTTATTTCAATTATCGCGTCTTCTTTTTTCTGGTCGATACGTTCGACCTAACGACGCTTTAGAACCTCGTACTAAGCAGACTCTCGAAACGATAAACCACGAATCGTCGGGTTCATAGAGCTCGACGCGTGTACTTGATACAAGCCAGAGGTTCGTCACTGCAGCGTGTCGCTGAAAGGAAATGTCATCCAGAGCAGCGTAATAAGGTACGAAGGATCGCGAGGGTCTCCAGAATTCTCTTCGAGGGAGGGACAAGGTGAAACGGTATCGCGATCAAAAATCTGTAAGCCAGGTATGCAAAGCGTGTGCGTGATTAAAGCGAGTCGCGTACTACGTCGAATCGGGCCGGATTTGATCGGATTGGATCGGATCAGATCGGATCAGACATTGTATCGCGGAACTAGTTGCGCACTGGTGCGAATCGGATCGAATCAGACGTTGGTACCCTGCACCACCGCTTTGGACAAGCAATAGCGCAAATAGATTGTCGCTGAAAGGAAAAGAAAAACCCTCGAACAGATCTATCGGTCTTTCGTTTTCAGGTCGGGCAGGAGGAAAAATCGCGCGTCGTTCAAAAACCGACCGGGAGAATTAATAGGACGATACGAGCATACGATGGAGAAACGAGAAACGTAAACCTCCGTACCGTACACCGATAGAGAACGTTCTTTAGAAAGCAGTTGAAATCACTCGGATAAGATAAGCTTCCAACGCGGACTTTCATGTTCCTAGTAAAGGCTTCTTAACTTCTACCAGGATTTTTAGCCTCATCGCGATTACGTTAGAGTTTTGCACTTTCGACGACACCAGGTTCTCGTATTGGATGATACGTAAACCGAGAAACTAGCAAATCTTTCGTCCCGATGATGATTATAAGTTTATTTTCTCATATTCGATTATTCGGTCGTTCTGCGAAGATTTGCTTCGCGCAAATTACGTTTTCGTTTCGAAAAGATGCGGCCTGTTCTCTTCGTTTGCGTTTGGAACGGCAAATAATCAGGATTAGAGTGTAAACAGGCACACAGAATCGTAAATGTAAATAAAAATGGAAGTGTACATAAACTAAATGTACGTAACTACGCGAGACGCGATAACATCTTGCCCCCGACTTCGAAGATTCTTCTATGAGACTCAATGGGAAGAAACAAGACACTACAAACAAGTGACCAGTCTACACGGAGGGAATAAATAGTCCGATAGCTCAATGTCAAGTATCTCCGACATTAACTATAGAAGTGTTACAGGTTTATCAAAAAACGTCACGAATGAAGTAAAATTTGTAGAAGGCGAAACAGTTCAATGCCCTTAAACTTTCGACATATTCGATTCTAGTTAATTCTACGTAGGTCCTTAAAGACGTTTGAGAAAAACGATGCTTCTTATTTGCCGCGTGTCAACGAAATCTCCGCACAACAATATCGAAACGTGGCAGCTGAAACCGGTCGGAGAAGAAACTGGCCGGATGGAGTCATCGAGGAAGAGAGGATCGTCGCGATCGGGTGGACACCCCCGACGGCGCGACGTTGTCTAAAACTTGGTCCGGATGAATGAAGAAAACCGAGAGGGAGCAGCGGGTGCACGGACTAGGACGAGCCGGCTCACGCTGCGCTGGAATGCCAACTTCCATTTGGCCACGTTCCTTTTTCGACGACAGTGTTCGTGCTCGTCTGTCGGCTCGCTGTGCCGTATACCGCAAGAACCGACCGATCGTAAAACCGATTGTTCGCTAAAAAATCTTGCGATTGCCTTTCCCGCCTTTTTTTATCGTTTTGTTACAACAATATCGTACGAGCTGTTGAAACGAATGTTAAAGAATACTGGATGGTTTACGAGTCCGGAAATAACATCGACAGGCTGTGAGAATAATAGAAATGAAATTAAAGACGCTAGAATATTGCTCAGCCGAAGAAAGACAAACGTAGACGAGAATCGCTTTTGTCATCAGCCCTTTGTTGTATCGCCAAATAAGTTTCCATTCTTGGCTGTTACTCTTGAGAAATTCTTACGACTGTTCTTATAATTACTTGACAATAAGTGTGTATTAATATCGGAATAATTAATTAAATTCTGCTTCTAAGAGTAGAACGATTCAAAATTCTCCTACCATTTTTATATTCCAAACGATCGAGGAATCGAAAAGGAGTCGCAGAAGCGCATGATCAAAAGTATAAAGTCGTTGGGCAAAGACCATGGGTCCACCTTAATGGCAATAATCCAATGAGCGAAATAATCGAGAGTACAAAATGGTGGTCAGATAAGAGAGAGGGAGAGGGAGAGAGAGAGAGGGAGAGAGAGGGAGAGAGAGAAGGTTGGCCGCGTGGCGTTGGGACGTGCAGGGACAGTGGTGGTACGCTCGCACACTTATCTGGCAGTAAAGATGTTTACAGCGTGGTCTGCGCCGCCACTATCACTATCACCCCGAAAGAACGGACCACTCTAATTGATTTGTGGCTCGGCCGCTATCGGTGCTCGTAACTTAAATTAAATTACACGGTCAGTTCGTCCGCGGCGAGCGCTCACGCCTGTGAATCGGACACGGGGGGTCTTCCGGTCCCTTTTCCACTGATTTTTCGCAACGATTACCTTTTCCCTGGACAATGCCCATTTTTCTCTATACATTGTGTCGCTCAACTGCATTTGTTTTCTCGTTATAGAGCTGATACGTTTCGTAGAATCACTTGTAGGAATTATCTGCCATGTAAATTCTTCCTTTGAGAACGATAGCAAATCGAAGCTTTTTATTCGAGTTCGAAATACTCGTAATTCATTTTAGTTTGGAACTTTTCCGCGCTTAATTTATGTGTACTTGACCCCTTGTAACAGCCTTGTACGTAACCGTAAGAAATTCTTAGTTTTAGGATATTTAAGATTAATTTCTATCCTATATCTATTATGCAATAAATTTCATTTACCACTTTTATCACGCGAAATACAGGATATTAACTAAGACGAAGTATTCGTTCGGATAAATTTTCCATGCTTTCGCTTATTTCCTCTATAGAAGCAAACGATCTCTAAGAGGCAACCGTTTAATGCAGTTACAGGTACAACCGAAATCCTGAAGATTCTGTGGTCGTCCGCGACAATTCGGAAGGCCTTGCAAGCCTCCTGTTTCATGCAGTTAATAGGGTGACAGAGTCAGGGATAGCGGTATCTAAATGGCCTTAATATATTACGATAAGTCGGCCGAAGACCAGAAAGACTTGTTCGTTAATCCTGATTTCCTTCAACCGGACGAATCGGAATTCATGAAAACGTAATGTCCCGAGATAGCAGCGTTTAGAAGCAGCGTGCCCGTCTATTCTCGTTACCGCTCTCGGTTAATACGGGTAGCCGCGTCTCTACGTTATTTCACGTCGAAAGTGCTTGTCGAATTTCGTGAACGCCAGGAACCCGCGTATTAACGCTCGTTGATGAAAGAGAAAGACGCGAGAGGTAGGCGGTCGTGACGTGACGACTCGGTTATTCCTAAATAAGTTCATTATCGCCGATGACCAATCAGTGTCAGACCACGGGGAAGCTTCTGTCTGGTTAATTACCAGGACACGGTCATTTCGAGAGACGGTAATTGATTTCCGCCGGTGATTGGACCTGTCGCCCAGACACGCGACTTAATCTTCCTGTAATCCTTGTTAACAGTACTTCTTCTCCGATTCTCCGGTTTCACGTGTCCATCGTTCAAATATAAAGGACGTGTTTTACGACAATATCAGAAAATATTGGTTCTGGTAAAACCTCGTTTACCGCAATTAAATGTTAATAAGCGCGCTCTTATCGATCGAATCTACATATCTGAACGCGAACTTTTAATCGTACGAAAAAAAAATTGTTTAACAAGAAGATCGTTCACATTATTTTTCGGCGCAAACGTAATTTGTCATTCGATTCTTAAAAACAAGCGGTAACCCTGATATTTCCATACATATTCGTTCCATTAGGACACCTCTTAAACGTTGTAGAACGAAAAGAATCGATCAAAGAAGGAGTCGCTGATGCCGATGTGGAAGATCCCGGATCAATAATCCCTTTCGGTTTCCAGGTTTATCTACCAGTTTCCTGGTTCTAATGAAAAGGCGGAACGGCACGAAGTATCGCGTAGCTTCCGCAAACGAGATACGAGCGGTCGCTGCCGCGACTCGTTGTATCCGATCGCTGGCGGTTTAGCCGAACGAGGGACCACCCTGTCCACTCGGAATTCGGCGTCGTCGTCCACAGACTATCTGTTGCCGCGCGAGTAGGTACAAAACTGTCAGACGTGCTCGAAAGTGGGCACCGGATATTCCCCGTCCACTCGGGGCCCTATCTTATCGGCGACGTCGCCCAGAAAAACAACCCTCGTGAACTTGCACGATACCTCTCTCTCTCTCTCTCTTTCTCTCTCTCTCTCTCCTTTTCCCTCTTCGCCTCACCATCATTTCGTCTTGCCGTTTTCTCCACTCCCTTCTCCTACTCGAAGAAGGCTTTGCCAGCCTGTCGAAAAGCCGTGATTTAAGGTCAGCAGGCAAGCTGACCTGGCCGAGGTAAGCTTTCGCGATGCCTGTCGCCACGGACGTCTGCAACCTGGCCGAACATTTATCCTGAAAATGAACAGCCTGGACAATGGGAAAAACAAAAGACCCTGTTGGAGCAAGGGCAACGACAACGCTAGTTACTCGGTCACGGATTGTCTGGGATTAGCAGAGAGCCTCTCTTTCTCTACGCTTACCGCCGCGCCTTCTCCGGCCGAGGCTGATCCTCCTCGTTAACCGAAATTACGCGACACGTCGATCGTCCGCCGCTTCCTACGCGCTGCATTATTGTTAATTGTTTGAAGGTTTCAATAGGTGTCTCAAGGTTTTTTTATGTCTCACCTTGGGAATGAGACATCTTGGTGGTGTATATAGTATTTTCTACATTTATAGAGACAATTTCTTACCTAATTGTATATAGCAAATGTAATTTTGAAACGTTACAATTTTTAAATCTTCGCAGAGGCTGGAATCAAAGAGATTTCGAGTAAATTTAAGTACATTTTCGACGATAGATTTCAAACAGGGATATAAATCTACCGTAAGGAACGTTCTTTCTGACGCTCAGCTGTTCTCGAGAGTAATAAACCGACGAAGGATTCGAGCAACGAACGAATTACAGCGTATTCGGAATCGTACGGAGAGTGTGCGTTAGCCCGTTACATACGACGAGCCGTTAGTCGATAAGAATTTCAGGTGCGATGTTACGTGCATGTCGCGGGACAATAAACCTCGCGAGGCGAGGCACCGCGGAGCCAGCTTTCCGCGGCATATCAAAATTTACGACTAAGATTAATATTCCTCTCGTGTCAGGGTACAGTGTATTTGTTGAGACTTTTCAAGATCGGACGATACCACCATTAAATATAATTACCGCTCTCCTAAATTACATCAAATTAACGAACGCTTTCCTGCCCCTGCTCGAAGCTACGCCCTCGTCTTTTACGCTTCGAACTCCTTCTGCGAGCTTTGTTCCTGTTGCTACGCCAGCCAATGGCGTTAAAACGACTCGACGAAGGACGCTCGAGCCACGTCAGGAAAAATGAGTTATCACGCCGAAGTGGTTCCACCCTGCAGCTCTCGAACGTCACTCGGATGTCTTAACCGACTGGGCAAGTCTTTCGCGATGCTTTCGCTTATTCTTATCACGTAATAGGGTTATAGGTAACCGATAACAGTTTCAATTACATTTCAGTTCCCAAATGCTCGAGCTAACGAATCACGAATAACCACGAAACGAGTAACCCTGATACCGTGAGAGTGGTATTCTTGCCTCGAATATACGCGACCATCTTCCCCTCTCTGTGGTTCATTCACGCGCGTTCCCATTGATGGCGGAGGATCGCGGCACTTCCAAAGAAGGGAACTATGCGACGCGGATGGCGTAACGAGGAAGGCCCTCGCATTAATACTCCCGACGATCCCTCTGTTCTTTTTTGGTCGCGGCCTGTCGTGAGACCGCGCGCTGAAAAACGCCCGAATCTTCGGTCGCCTCCTAGGATACGCTCGATGAGAAAAAGCGGGAGGACCGTGCGGTCAAGACGTTCCAAGGATGTCGCGGTCACACCTGGACGCGGAACGCACCTCGAGCTTTCGGTAGGGTCGGACAGTTTTATAGTAATTGATCGTATCTGGCGACGATTCCGTTCCTCGACTTCTGCTTTGTCCTCCGAGCGTGGATGCCGATCAATGGGGGAGTTCGGTTGTTCGTTTTTGGCGATGAATGACTGGAATTTACGCGGTTGTGCGCTCTGAACGAAGTTCAAGTTGCTGTACACTCGTAGCTTCCTATTTTTTCATTGAACAAATTGAGCAAAATTAAAAGGACTAGAGTATTCTTCGGTTTTCTCGAAAAAATAAATGGACAGGCGTCTTTCTTTTTACGAACCTTTCAATTTTCGAGTTTCTCACTAGTTGGTTAATTCTTATCGATTAATATAATCTCTTGAAATCCCTCTCACTTTAACGTATATATTATAGTTGCTGCTATACCTAATAATTGCAATTTCTTTTACATAAATATTCACTATTTTTTTTTTTTTTTTTTATTAAAACCTGATTGGAAGTAGATACATATCACGATACACAGATTTCGTCTAGAGGCACGCCTCCAGGTAAATCTCATCGTGTAAAGATCGATTTCCTTTCCTTGGAGCTGGTTCTCACGCGGCACCTAAGTACGTTTACTATCGAGCAACTTGATTTAGGATTTCCTGCCGCAACCGTGGTCCAGGACGGTTAGGAACAATTCGTGGCATCCGATAGGAGAGCGGCGAGTTACGAAGCGCGTTCCGAGGATGTCTGGGCGACACCTGAGAGCTCGTTTCATCGCGACCCGTTCACCAGGAACGTTGGACATCCAGTGATTACGTCAGCCGATCGTCGATTTCCGGCGATTTGTCACCGTCGATTCGCTGCTAGAAGGCCGTCATTATTTTAGAATAATCTAAAACCGATGGTGATTAGTGGAGGAGGCGTCACCTGCGCGATCAGCTTCTCGTTTGTGGCGTGTGGTCGCAGCCTGGCCCTTCCGCGACCGATTTCCAGCCACCGTCTCGACTATCCATCATCATCGGCGTTGCATGTGAAACGCGCCCTTTCGTCGCAGCGTGGTGTCGTCCCGATCTCTTTCACCGCGAGGCGTTGATACCCGATGACAGTGAGACGACAAGTAAAAAGAGAATAATTTACGATTCGTGACTCGTAAAACGTTGCTAATACGCAAGAGGACTCTGCGAGCTCGGATTCTGAAAACTTTTTAATTGCAAATTCTGCTTACTCGAGGATTCCAAACAACTGTCCAAAACTTCCATCTTCTTCCGTAGTTTCATAGGTTGAAAGCGTGGGATAAATTTGTGGAGCGCGCCAGGAAAACGACACGTCGATCCTCGTTTTTCTATGGTAAGGGTCGAAGGACGGTCAGGTAGGTAGAAGACCGATAGTTTCACGAAAACCGACGTTAATTATTTGAAAATGGTCAAGGATAGCCTGGAGCGATCCCTCTTCATCTCGTAGCCCACTTGAAGCAACGTCTCGATCGCGCGCCACTTCGATCCCTCGTAAACGCGGGGGTCTCGTGCCAAAATGTGATATTTCACGGTGACGCGGCTCTGAGAAGCGTGTAATATACGCCCGGCAATTTGTCCGTTCCTTTGCTTTACCGCGAACGGATGGGTCTACGAACGATTTTCTTCTATTTTCCAACGACCCGTGCAACCTACGGCTACCCTACGAGTAGGTTTGCTCAAATTGGCTAGAAAATATTCGAGGGTCATGAATAGACGATGTTAAATGATTTAACAACGATTGTTTGCAAGTCGTATTGTACAGAAGGTAATGAGAACGGTGCGGAAAATGTACGATTCGCCGACCCTTTATGTACTTACGTTGCAACCATTGCTTACAGCCATTACAAATACGTAGATTATACGGCTGTAGTAAATATATTGTTCTCGCGGAAGAAGCGGGCCACGGCTGGGAACAAAAATCCTCTCACCTTTGCTTTATTTTCACTCTCCGAAGTAATATCGGCCTTTTGTTCGACGCGAGTCTCTTTAAATCATAGGCTGGTTATTGCGCGTGTAAAAATTCACGAAAATCAAGAAGAAACAAGTCGAGAGAAGATCACGGAGAAAATCGGCCAGCGATTCGCGGTGGTCCAAGTCCGCATGATTTCGTCGGACAATTTATTAGCCATTATCTGAAACAATGCTGCTACCTGGGCGCCAAAGGGCGCATACGGTTTACAGCGAAGAGGGAGAGGACTCGCGAGGGCGCGTTCGCCGCAGGAAGAGTAGAAAAAAAGCAACGACGAGAAAGAAGCGCGAGCGGGAATCGCGGAGAAGGAGAGAATACGTAAAAGCGGCGAAGAAGGGGCCTGACAGGGGATGGAAAGGGAGTCACAGAGGAGGCAGAGAGTACATAGGTGGGCCGCGTATACGAGTATGCACCTCCGATCCTCTTCTTTGACACGACGGACCGTGAAGGAGCAAGATCACGCGGGCCAGCAGCGAGACGAAGAGGAAGGAGAAGTGGAAGAAAAAGTCGCCTAATTGATGCTTCGTCTTTGTTTTGGTTAATTCCAACATGGTTCGGCCATTAAAACGTCCCGCTGTATCGGCGGGCCCGATCTCCGGTGCGAGATAAATGATGACACCCGCTCCAGGGGTACCATACTTACCACCACCACCGCCACTACCACCAGCACCGTCATCGTTCTCGTATCCGAGTATCCGTCACCACTACCAATCCTCGAGCTGATCCAAGACGGTGCACGCTACGTTTCCTTTTCGCTGCGGCCGCTGTATGCGTTCTATCGAGGAGATTTCGTCCTTTTACACTTGAGGCAGGATGTTTCGAAAACGACGTTTGAAAATTATTTAGAACATGTTTCTTCGATGTACGGTAAAACCTGTAAAACGATAGAACCAACTTCTTCCACAAGGAGCAATCCCCAAATTTTTCATTACCTAGACGACGTTCAAATAATAGTTGATTATTTTGCTGATTGATGTTCTGATAATCGAGATCCTATTATTCTATAAAGCAACACTTTACAGTGGTAGGTGATCTTTGCACGTGAACTGCAAATACTGTCGTTGTGCAAAAAATGTGATACTGGTCGTTGATGCTGAGATGTGCAAATTTCCACGTTTAGTCACTTAACCAAAGAAATACATATCTAACGCACAGCTGCTAAATTTTATGCACGGTAAACCGTGTCACTTGGCAATTTGTCGACTGAAAGAAATAAGGATATCGGGAACCGCGTATTGCGTATACCAAATGTCCGCGTTATTAATGACGCGTCAACTGAACCAAGAAACACACTTAAAGATCGTGGATTGAGACGACCGTGTCGAGGAGCGTTGCGCAACGAGTGCGGTTCGGTTGATCGGCCACGGATCAGTAAAATTATCGGGTCGCATCGATCACGGGGGAAGTTCCGCGTGGCGAAGGTGAATCGTTCAGGTGGACCTCGAGGTCGCCGCGCAGCGATGGACAGACCGGTGCCGAGAATAAGGTCAAGCGACTCGCCTCGACTCGCCTCGCCTCTGCCTCTGCTCGAGAACGTAGATATCATATCGGAGAGGACGAGCGACCGGCGAGAGTGTATAAATTTGTAAAGCCGGGAGCCAGGCCACTCAAGCCGGAGTGGCATTAACGGCCGGCAATCGCCACTAAAACACTAAAGTATTAATGTAAAACACATTCTGATAGAGATACCCCCACGCTACGTGCGTCCGCGTTTCTACCTTCAAGAAACGCTCGATTTTCGCAATCTTTACCTTTTCCGCCTGGTGCAGTCTGTTGTTTTCTTCAAGAAAATATAACACGCGAAGGTCTTTCGATGGATTTTTTATTGTCTCTCGTCTCTTGCTTTGATAATTTATCCAATTAAGAAACACTACGGGTTGTGAGAAGAACCTACAAGTCGTATGGACGGTTGATAGAAATCGTATTATAGAATATTTCGTATACCCTTCGATGACACACCAAACGCCCCAAAGTTTTCCAACAACTATCGAAATAATTGTAACTCGTACTGCAGTCGTACTACTACTTAATCGCTTCAATCGTTTCTCTCGTCCTGGAACACGTTGAACAATCACCGAGTCGCGTATCGGAATGGAAAGAGCAGCGGTATTTCGCTAAAGGAGCGCGAACCAGCGTTGCAACGTCGTGTTACCATCCGTCCTATCTATCCACGACGTTCGATCCATAATTTCCCGTGGAGTGAAAGGGTGACGAACGTTTCGCAAGTCTCGGCGCATCGGACGGACGTTCGCGGAAGGTATCGAAGAAACGAATGGTACCCAACGCGCTCGACTGGCGCGAACTAATTGCCGCCGTTCGTAATCAACCGATCGTCCGCTTTATCTGGCTCGACTCGCTCGACCTGTTGAGAAGCGTTTCGCTTTGCACGATTCGACGTGTTCGCGTATCGTTTCCTGTATGTACGACGTTGTAACCGGGGCCTCGTGGCTCGTTGAGAAACGTGATTGATGAACGTCCACGATGCTCCGGATCCGAGAAGAAAAACGAGCGGAGAAATCGTAACGCGATTCATGTTAATCCAGTTCCAGCTGGTGGACGTGAAATGGATCGATACCAGCCGGATTGCCAGAGTCGGGTTTAGTCGAATCGAAAAGTATCCGGAAAGGATTAGATCGACCGTGGTGCGAGGTTCGATCGAAATGTTTTTGCGGGAGTACAGCTGCCACGCGAAAAGGGAAAGTTTGGAATTCTTTGCGTCGCAACGTTACCGTGGATTGTTTTAAAACAAGTAAGCTATTATCGTGGATATCGAACTAAAACGATTCTTTTAAAGGAAAAGTTGAATTGTTCCCGGTTGCGTACCCCTCGATGATTTATATATTTGCTACTATATATCGTAGAAAGTATCGGTACCCCAGAAAACGTTAATAACTCGAGAGTTTAAAATGTCATATTCCAAACGTAGAGATATTCCCAACGATACTACCTCGATTCGATTCGCTTACACCATTCGTTACTTCCAACTTTCTCTCCACTTCAAGCACACCTGTAGCCTACAATAAGCACGCCACTTGCTCTTCGACTTCGACGTCATCTACGTACACCATGTGACTAGCCTTCAAAATTCCCTCGAACAGTATTCAATCGCAAAATCGAATCTTTCTTAACGAAGCACCGTGCAAAACGAGTGAATCTAGCGGAGATTCCCTCGAGGGATACTTGGAAGAAGAGTACACGTTTCCGCAGGCGAATAATTCCGTCAGGATAGCCGAGCGTTCCATCTCGACCAGCGTTAATTACCGTGGGTCGCGGTATCTGACCACGGGACGGAGGGAAGGGAACAGGACAAGAGTGGAACGCAGAAACAGAATGAATGGCGCGGTCGCGCACCACGGAGGAGGCGTTTAATTAAATTAACGCTTAGCGAGATTAACAACAGAGGTGCGAGCAGAGATCCGAGATGCATAATGAGTAGCCGAGTGACCCCCAGTCCCCGCTCCCACCCCCGTAGGGCCCAAGGTTCCCCGCCACCCGAGCCGCCTCCCGTTCAAGATTCTTTGGGTGGTCCGCCGCCTCCGTTACCGGCCCATTCGGGCTCGTTACCAAGCTTGGCGACACATTTTATTGCCACTTTTCGTTCGCTTGATTATTTCACGCTTTACGAGGGCCCGCGTTCTGCTGCTCGCCACAGCTCGTCTCCTTCGGGACATCCGGTCGTTCAAATTCCCCCGATTATAACCTCTCGCTCGATACACGACCGAAATGGAAAGCATGAAAGTCCAGTGAAGATCGTTCGTCGACTAAGATGATTCGTAGAGATTTTTGTTTTCGAGCAACGTTCGTATTGTATTTTCTCTATTAATTGTTATTGAACCGAATGATAGTCTTGCGTTTATAGAGTTCGTCACGTGCGACAGTTGTATTTAACATTACGTTCTTTTTAACAATCATCGAAAACTGTGGATAAAATGTAGCATCAGAGGCGAAAATTTCCTTGCAACGCTGGCACGTTCCGACGACGCTTAAAGGACCGGCCTTTGTTTCCTGGTTTGGTAATTGGCCGACCGTTCTATTATTTCGATGAACCGTACGGTCGGCTACAAATTTAATAAAGCCGGGTTAGTTTAATGGTTTGCGCGGTGGTCCGTCTATGGTGTTGAATCGAGAGAAGGGGGGTTTAATGATAAAACGACTAGATCCTCGGAAAGATAACGGTACGTAATTAAATTCAACTTGATTTTATTGCCACGGACAGGGCCGCGTTTATGTGGCTTTTATACCCTGTGAGCAAATTCTCAGGCCACGCTTCGATGCTGCCTCAGGAGATGAGCATTATACGTGAAGCGAGCAGGTTCCTCGACACTTTATCACCGTAATTTCATGCTGCAGCCGCAAATCCTCCGGTCTAACGCGTTTCCAATTCGTCCCTTTGTCGCGTACGATAAATTTCTGTGGAACGATTAACCAACCGCTTGATGTCTACTACTGAGAACGTTTCCTTAAAAATGCACGGAGCGTCGCTCACTGATTTGCATCGACAAATCCATCGGTACTCGCCGGACAAACATCGACAAGTGATTTCTTTTTTATTCGGCGACAATAGAGTCGATTGTCTCGATGTAAACAATGACCATCCATTGTGCCTGTTATTACAGGGTTTCGTGTCGCTTCTGAACGCGTGGAATACGCAAAAGCGCGTAAGAACTCGACAAGACTACGCGCGTCCACCAGGCGTCGGTCGGATTGTACTCCTGTCTCGAGCGACCGATTGAAACTCAACGTGACACCTCGTTCGACTTGTCTAGCCGTGAGTCATCGATTCCGTAGACGCGTCTCTAGACTGATGCAGTCGCATGTTGCCAGGTGCAACCTAGAATAATTATGAACGGGACACGTGGATCGACGTATAATGGTTTCTGAGAAGCGGAAAGTTGCGTGCTCGCTGGGTCTCTAAGATGGACTGTAATTCTATTTTCTATCGATGCTGAATTCATTCTAACTCTCTGCCTTGTGACATAAAGCGTTCGTGACACGAATTATGCTTTCGATTCGACAAAAGCGTAACAATTACTACACAACGTATTTTTATAAACATTCGTATCTTTCTACGCGCAGCTAAAGAAACAGAATCTAAATGGAAATTCGTTTCACCCTGGAAATATTATAACAAGCTTTTCACCTTGTTGAATATGTTTTAAAGTTTCGTATACAGATGTTCGTATGCCATAATATCATTTGTATTTCTGCAATTTTAGATTCTTCATAAATGTATAAATATCCGTAATTTAGAAAAGGAACAGAATCAGAGATTTTAATTTTCAATTCGAAATTGTTTGTACGCCGTTGAAATTGGTAAGCACAGGGTAAGCAATTATATCACGATGCCACGATGAAAGTATTGTTTTTATTCTACGAAGAGTATGTATTATTCTCTCGAAGCTTGTTAAGAAAGAAGGGTTGATAGCGTGTCGATTGATCAGATATCTACATGCAGCGTGTGCCAGTGTCTTCCACGTACTCGATGACGAAGATCGCACCACCGAATATGGCAGCAACCACCCGCACAGCGGGCACGTGGCGGTGCATCCTGTCACGTACGACGAGAAACATCATCATCGGCTTATGTCCCTCCTTTTCCTTCATCCTCCTTCTTCCCTTCTATTCGCGTGGCGGTCTATTGTCGCTAGGTTCGGTGGTGTATTCCAGCTAAATCGTTACAACCGCCGGAGCCATTGTCGTTGTCACTTAACGCGACACGCCGACATTCCTTGTCGCGCATAATAAACGCATTAAAGTGAATCATACTTCGATTCGTATGAAAATGTTTCGTCGTCGCGCGCCACTTTCTTCTCTATATCCGATTATTCCGAAAAGGATCGACGACGAGAACAAAAAGCTGGTCGGAACTTAGGTTTCCGTCAAAAATACTTGGAAACGATCGAAATATAGCGTCGATAAGAACGTGATCGTTATACGAGATAGCTAATGAGCCGATGATGTTCCCGTAATTATTGCGCAACCTGTAGATCGATCGTCACGTCGGGTATATCGAAATTCTGGCGTTTGATGTATGGCAGCCGATAATTTGACCGTTACGTGCTTCTGCCACGAGCAACGAATTCGAATCCCTAATTGATATCCGTAAACGGTGTTTCAAGCCAAAAATAGATAATCACCGAAAGCGATAAACCGCAGAAATAGAAAATCGTGTACCGATCGAACGAAGCTACGTCTCATACAGGAAGCGGAGTGGTGCGAAACACACAGTCGCTTGGATCTTGGACAAAGACAATAGCGGAGGAGTTCGACTTCCGTCTTCGAGATGGTATCCCGGAAAGCGAGGAAAAAAAAACCGGGTGTCCTTCTATCGTGCGATCTCATCTTCGGGAGATGGCGACAGGCCCGTCTGTTCACCGGAGGGAACCATGGTCGAGAAACACAGCGCGTAGCTTCAGAAAGAGGGGGAGGAAGGCGACGAGAACGAACCGAACGAACGAAAAAGAAGCGGCGGTCGAAGAAAGGCAACCGATGTTCACGTGGACGGTGGAGAGAGTAGAGGACGAAGAGACAACGACGAAGAAGACGAAGAAGAAGTCGGCGTATAGACTCGTGCGGTTGGCCTTGATTCATTCAGACCCTTTTTATCTCGAGAATTCGTCCCGGAAAGGACGCTCGATTTCTCGGAACGCTCTCTCGATCCCCTCGGCCGAGTTGGGAGATTTAGGCCGGCCCGTGGATGCTGATAGCAGAGAGAAGAGAAGCGGACGCATCAATGGGCTCCATTCAAACTTGGTCCCGATCCTATCTACGAGTGGTTTTCGGGACCAGGACATCGATCTTGGTCCCCCTAATTATTTCCAAGATGGAGATCCATGCGGTCCTAGCACGGTTAGTATCGAAGCTATTTTCGGCCCTTTCGAGAAAGAGAGAGGAATAGTACCTGGTGTTCAGGCCTTGCGTATATTCTGGCGACGGACGCCCGACCGATTGGTCACGCTCGCGAACCCCCTCGAAACGATTTTGCACGGTTTTCGTGGACATGTCGTTCGCCGACGTTCTTGTCGCCCTTTGTCCCCGGACACCGAGAAGATCGCCGTACCTAATCGCTGCTTGGCATCGTTCAGACACTGTTGTATCAATTTAGCTTCCGCTATAAACCGAGGCTTGGCCGACGTCCTCTTGGACGTGTTTCAACTTTCTGTTGACATCGCGCATGATGGGAATTACATGTCAGTTTGTTTTATAATTTCGTGTCGTGTTTGTTATTGCTTCGATACTAAATTTACTAAGCGTAGCATACATCGCTGTAATCAAGTTTGTACGGTAATGACGCGTGTCACTGTTTAGCATAATTTAGGAAGCTTCCATCTGTGTCGTCGCGTGCAAGGTTGTCATTATACGCTCCTAGTATATTGTGCGCAAACTAAATAATATCCGATTTCAACTTGTTTACGAGCAATCCTATAAAACTATAATCCAATTAAAGCTGGTACAATTCCCAGAAATTACGAGCCATTAATAACACTGGGAAACCCTTCTTGTATGTGTGAAGCCAACTCCGGTTCGAAACGAACATTCTATCAGCCAGGAAAAAGCCTCGTGTCAAACGAGATCGACAACTCTGCGGGTCCAGCCACGAACTCGTCCGCGAGCATCAGCGGATCTGGCGTCTAATGAAAACGTATCGTCGGAACGAGGCAACGTGGTACACAGAAACGTCGTTTCGTTTTGAAGCCGGGCAACGATAAGGGGCGACGCATCGGCGGACAGTTTTGGTCCGACAGCGACCCATCATCTCTCCTCCTCCTCCTCAACTTACCAGGGGGTAACGGATGAAACGAAACACCACGAGCTGCGAGCATTTTTCAGTTACGCGTATAGGACGGCCTGTTAGGAGGTTTGGTCCGGTTCCATCGATTCGATGAAATATCCAACGTCTGGTCGACAGATTCGATACGTACGACAGCCTCTCACCTGCTCTTCTCCCTCTTCCCTTCTCCATCGAGGTCGTGAGCCACTACACAGCCTAATTCGATTATCGACTCTGTCAACACGGACTGTCACGGTGGCGAATAGCCGTGTTTCGGTCGTTAGAATCGGTCGAAGAACCGATCTAGTTTTAGAATTTATCGATCGAAGCGAGATACGTATGGACCAACTTGCAAGGAATCCCGGTTCCGAAGCGCGGACCGATCGAAGTTCCGCGAGAAGGTCTGTCCAGGCGAGAAAACCCGAAATACTGGAGAGATTAAGAGATTACCGAGGAAAGCTCGCGCGAAAGAGATATAAAGAAGGGCGAGGGACGGGGAGAGGCTAGGATACGAGCAAATGGAAGCAAGTGGAAGAAACGACGAGAGATGGTGAAAGAGAGAGAGAAAGAGAGGAAGAACGGCGGATTTCGCTGGAGATGATGGAACGTGGCGGAGAACGCGATGGAAGAACGCGGTGCCCAAGGCATGCGAGCGTAGTTTCGAGGGGGGGCCTTGGCAGGGGGTGGTGACAGCGGGGCCTACAGACCGCGGGGGGTCTCCTCGGAGGAACCAGGAATTTAACCACGAATGGCCACGCAACCAGCGGAGAGCCGTCACTTCCAGCGAGCCCAGGCATCCATTACCTCCTGGTGCCCTGCCAACCACTGCACCGCCACTCGTATCTTATATTAATATATTATTTACCTCGATCCGTGCCGCTATAACTCGCTCTCTGTGCGCGCCTCGTTGTATACCAAAGGACAGAGAGAGACGGGGCGAGCCAGGTCGCGGCAGAGAAAGAGGATAGCCAGCTCGAGAAACGACGGAGACGGAGAGAGAAAAGTCGTCGAATAAGAATGGCCACGGCGTCACGTGCCTCGCATTGTTCTCATTACTGCGGGACGATCGTCTCGCTTTCGAAGCGGGAGATCGACGGTGATCTAAGAGGCTCCGAGGCTCGAGGCTAGTCGAATTCTAGAACGATGTTCGATCGATCGCGGGACCCGTTCGTAGAACGATTGAGCGCTCGAATGCTGTGTAATGTCATCGATGGAGTAGGATCGTTTCGCTCGACCGATCATCTATCGCACCACGGCGTGGGTTGCTCGCTCGCTCGCACGATAGCTCGAGCGATGGATCGCACGACGATCGATAGAATTCAGATAACCGACTTGCCATGATATTTACAGATCTATTGGATAGACTGGTCAAAGGAGAAAGATAATGGTTCTTTCTCGGTGGAATCGTGGAGGAATCAATGTCAGCGAATCGCGATCGTCGAAGGAGGCTGCTGAGCTACCTCTTGCTTATTTGCTCAGGTTCCAAGCTTCGCCACCGGTGCAGCCGTCTGACATACGCGAGCACGTTCTCGTTTTACAGCTGTAATAATTGATTTATCCCGCATCCGCGTTCCGTGTTCTTGCGACACGCTGACGGAACAATGACGACGTAGTGGTATACCCGTGTAACTGTCAGCGCGTTACACGATATCATAGCTAATTTTTGAATTTAGTCCCGTTGTTCGTTGCCAGTTTCACCGGCATCGTATAATTCTTTCCCCGACTTATTTCATAGAAGCGCACTGCGCGCTATACATAATTCGACGTGCGCCGCGTTCGAATCACGATCGCTCGTAATTACGCTACATTTGTGCTTGCACGGAACGGCGAATACTACCGCAACGATTTTTCCCCGGCCTAATTAATTCGCAACGACCAATTATCATGCTTCGGGGATATTAAGGAAAAGTTAAGCGACCCGACGAAAAATTTCTCTGAACACGCGATACGCCACGGGCGTATCTTTCGTTTGCTCAAGCAACGAGTTTCATTTAACACAATTTCACCGGATCGGCTCGAGTTGAAAGCCTTGGAAATCTTATCTGGAATCTTTGCTTACGATTACGCCGGATAATTACTCAAGCATTATTTTAAGAAGAAATTGGAATCGGTCGAACGAGCGCTTTAATACCTTGTTTATACGTACTTCGTTGCAAATTACCTCGATAATTCAAGAACTGTAACTCGTCCGGGTACTCGTTTGGAAGTTAGGGAACTTGGAGATTCCAGGACCGTTGCAAACCGATCTGACGATTCACAAACCGTAAACGTTTACTCGAGTACTCGCTTGAGAATCGGGCAATTTGGAAATTTCTGAATTCGAGTACTCGATAACTCGAGAATTTGGAAATTGACGAATTGGAGAACGCGATGATTCACACGCAAGCTCTAAATGGAAAATTTGGTATTCTCCTGTATTCTACGAGAGTAACCGCGATGGAAGCGATTGCGATTGAAACGGCGTTGAGTGGCGCGATAAGAGGAAACACGAACGCAAAGAAAGGCGCGTATCGTGGGTGCATGGAGGCGCGTAGATACGTGCGAACCCGCTCGCTTTCGTGGCCGGTGGTCGTATCCACGCGTTACGGTGATACGGCACACTTTATGGTATCGCGTACCAAGGTAGGCATGGGGCGTGCGTTCATGGCGTGGCGTATTCATTTCCACGCCAACCTCGTAAAACTGACTTAATTTAATGTACGTCCTCCATTCTGCGCTCTTCTTGTCCTTACACACCGCCACGTTTCAACACCACCGTTTGGTTCTCTGTCGTCACGGAACAACGTCAAAAATGAGGGATTTTTATGGTTTCCGACAACGGAGGTTAACGACAGTACAGCTAGTTCTTTTAAAACGCTAAACCGCAAATTATTTGTTTGAACCGTGTGCGAGGCAAATCGTTGTTTGCTTAACGTAAATTACATATTACCAAAGTATGGTAACGCCTCGTTAGCTGATCATATCGAGATCTAGAGCGGCTTACGAATCTACTATTGGAAATTTTTGCGAACATATTCTACGCGTTACATGAAACTTTTTGAAATTTCATTAACATCGTAATACGATACAGCTATCAGAATTACCCATATTCACCAAATTCGGGACGAGCTTGAAAATATACAGGGTGGTTGGTAACTGGTGGTACAAGCGGAAAGGGGGTGATTCTACGCGAAAAAAGGAGTCGAAAATATAGAATAAACATTTTTTTTTTAATTTTTTTTCTTTTTTTTTAATTTTTCCATCGAGACAACGATCTACAGTATGATCCGTTACAACGAGACGCGATAAAGTGCACGCGGACCGAGCGAAAATTCAAAGTCGTTTTTCTCGAAAACAAAGCCTCAAACGAAAAATTTTTATTCTATATTTTCGACCTCTTCTTTCGCGTAGAATCGCCCCCTTTCCGCTTGTACCACCAATTACCAACCACCCTGTATATAGAAATTACAAGATTCTCGTTAGAAGCATACATTTCGCACGAATCATGTAGAATCTGCACCGCGTTATTTTGCTAAAATTCTCTTTGCCTTACTCGTGAAAATCCACTTGGCATTTCATTCTTCGAAGAATCAACAGATTCGACACCCAAACGACTTGAAACAGACCGACGAGAACGCTAAGGACACCGGCCAGTAGAGTAATACTTAGAGCCGCCAGGACTGAGTCGTATACTTACATATCCGGTCGTGTGCATATAAAACGCGGTTTCGGGGCCGGGTTAATGCGGTGGGAAGAGCGGCGTCGGCGGCGTGTTCTGCATCTCGCGGCCATGTTTTGGCCGGCTTATGAATTTATTGGGGGCCATTCGTTAGACATTAGGGACAGCCCCGCGAGCGCGTAGGAGTCGGGAAAAAGGATAGCTACTCTCCCTGCGGGACCCCGTTACGAGCATCTAGCTGCGCGTACCGGCGTCCTTTCCTCTACCTGTGTACACCACTGCCGCCGCCGTCGTCGTTGCCACCGCGTTGTATCTGCATATCGGTTCGAGAACTCGGCCGTATCGTGGCGTGAAACAAAACGCGCCACCGCGAACACGCGAGCTCGTTAGAAACGATCGGCCGCGCGAACGCCCGGTTTCCGCTGATACAGAGCGGAGCTGTTGGTCCGCGGATCGCTCGCGGATCGGCGCTGATTTATCTGCACCGACGAAGCTCAACCAGCCGCCTTTTTCGTCCGGGCCGAGTCCCAGGCTCGCGTAGATCGTGGTGATTAAGTGGCGTGGTACCACAGGACCGTTCGATAAATAAATAAACCGCGGTGAATTAATTGGCGCACTCTCGACCGGGCCAGGTTCGTGTCGAGCGTGTTCCACGGGCCGGTTCAATGCGCGCTCTTTATTTTTCTGCGATCGATCGACGCCATCTCTCTCACTGCTTGATAAGTTAGGAATCGAGTAAACGGTTCTCTTCATCTTCCTTTTAACGTTCCCGAAGTTTCGCCTTTGTCGGTGGCTTGTTGGAATCGTTCGCGATTATCATTTTTTTAACGATAGAGTTTTATTTTTTCGAAGACTGTACTTTTTCAGCGAAACTGTCGAAAACGAGTTTGTGGAAGCAACGCCATTTAACGGGACTCGAGTTTTCTTCGATAAACTATTAGAGATCGAGCTTATATCGATAAAACGTCACTCTCACGCAACTCGGTTCCTAGTTCAATTCAATATCCGACTTAACGAGCAACGGCAAACAAGAGGACAATTACCAGGTACAGCCAAATCACCTTAACCGGACACATTGTTGCTCAAGAACGCCTACGCGCATTCCTCTCGAATGTATCTAACGATGCAAATCCAAGCATACCTGAATACCTTACCGAGAAGTGAAAAATATTTCAGCAACAATGGACGACGATATAAATGCTCGGGAGGAACGTTCGCCGACACGGTCGCCAATCCCCCGGTTGACTTTCGACGCAGGCTCCTGAATTTCTAATTGACTTTGGGCTCAGTTCGGAGGTCTCATGACCGCCAAGTTCGAGACCATTGTATTCAGTGGACCGCGATTCGTCGTGCACGGCGAGACCTCGTTAAACATTCAAGAAGGCACGATTGCCCGATCCGAGATTGCAATTCGCTGGCGAATGAAATAGAACGTCAGAACCGATTCGAATCGGTGTCGGCACGCGTGTTAACGACCAAGTTTGTCGTCTAATGGCACACGTCGAACGAGACCAACTTTCAACCTTTGCAAGTACGCAGCGATGTCGTTACCGAAGTCTCCTCCTAGTCGAGCTTTTACGGTGAAACTTTTGCACGTGTTAAGACAACACGACGCGAGGGAAGACTCGAAATGCTTGCAGCTACCAGGATGATACAAGTCCCTCGGCGACTCGTTGCTTCAAATTTCGTGGAAAACCGAGTATAAAAGAAATTTTCATCGAACAGTCCCTTGGAGACGAATTTCGTAGTACATATTTCTTAAGCAAGCCGTGCACTGATCAGTAATATAATTACGCTGCGACCACGTCGCACGTGTATTTAAAATATGTTTCAATGGAAAATAAGTGAAACAATCTTCAAATTCTCAACTAAGTCAAATAATCTTCGCTTCTTCTGAAGATCTTACACGAGTTTGAAATACGTATGCGATCGAATAGATAACGAATGACGTGAGAGATAATATATAACACGAAAATCATACGATGATACACGTTTCAGGCATCATAGCTTAACGATAATTACTCTAAAACATAAATGAACCACTTCACCCTGCCACAGCAACTCAAATACACTCCGAAAAAGGCAACACTCACATCCACCGCGAATTAACACCAACCGA
Organism: Bombus vancouverensis nearcticus; assembly: GCF_051014615.1. Taxonomy (NCBI): domain Eukaryota; kingdom Metazoa; phylum Arthropoda; class Insecta; order Hymenoptera; family Apidae; genus Bombus; species Bombus vancouverensis. The sequence goes on along the minus strand of NC_134911.1, from coordinate 15,825,695 downwards.
ACACACGAAGAGAGTACTCGAAACTTCTTCGTGGGGTGGCTGAATGTTCGAAGCGACGAACTCTCTACAACAGGCTCGAAAATCGCGAGCAACGTTTTCCAACCCTTTTTACGTCGCACTCGCATCCGGCCAACACGACACGTCCTATACGTGTACGTCACACATCGTGACGAAACTTTCAGGTACTTGTACAAACTGTACGTACAGGACGTTTCGACAGCGACTAGAGTAGGTATATACGACGTACGAAAGAGAGTGGATAAGGGATGGGTGGAGGGTTAGGTGGTATATAACGTCGTCGTAACGCAGCAAAACTTACAGGAACTTTCCTGAGGGAAAAGAGCACCGAGTCGGTGAAGCCGGCTGTGTGAATATACGCGGCCGGAAACTCAGCTTCGACGGAAACATAACGTCGCTCGCGAGAGCATGGAAACGGAGCGTAGTTGGAAGAAGGCAGTTGGAAGAAGAAGAAAACGGAGACTGTGCTCGTGCACGTGTCGTGCTCGGCAAGGGTGAAGTAGCTTCGAGGAACAGTCTGAGCCGAGCGAGTTCGCGCTCTCAACTTTGCTCTCTCCCCCTTTTTCGTCCTCCCCTAGATAGTACACGGGGAAACTTTATCCTAGATTAAGTTCGTTTTCAACCGTATGCCGGGATACGAATTATTCTTCGCCGACGAGTCGCGTTCTCAACGATCGGATACGATTGCATTTGAAACGCGTCTTCGTCGATGACTGCAATACACGATTCGCGAAAACCGATCTCTAATCTACGTTTATTAGAATCCCGAAAGTTAGACCCGTGTTTCTGTAGATTTCGAACAGTATTGATTTCTTTGAATACAGACTTAGATTGTGAGCTGTCCTCTTATCCTATCGTTTCCTAATGCTTCCGTATAGTAATCGACGATGCTTCTTACCGATACGATATCAATATTTTCCATCGACGTTTATAAACAATTAATCCCGATTTTATACCTGTCTCTATCTTTATAAACACTGGTTCATCTACAAATAAGCGTACCGCAGGAAAGATGTACCTAACCAAAATGCGGCAAACCCGACGAGTAGGAGCTCGGTATGTTCACTCGCGAATCCTGTGAAACCGTACGTACGGCCACGCATTACGAACAGGCAATTTATCGTTATTACCGTTGACTGGCATGAATATCGTTCAGAAGCCAGGTTATAGTCGAGAGGCAATCGAGCCTCGTGATCTGTCTCCTCGTTTCGCTCTCTTGGCCGCTGCGTTCCACTCGACCCGAAGACTTGCACCGTCGGCAAGCATTAACGCTCGAGTTACGCGGCCCTATCTACATCGGAATAATTATTGCCGCGTCGAGCAGGACGCGAGCGATCCTTGCACCACGCTTCCCCCGACCCCACATGCTTGATCCTGATCTACGACCAACGAAACGCATCCTCAAGGACAGTGGAAATCACTAGGGGACACGGCGCACGATCCCAGATCGCAGATAAACTCTCGCGATTAGCTCTCGACCGGTGCACCCTCGGTTAATTCAGAGACACGTCAACGTTTAATTCCTCGTTTACACCCCATTTACAGTTTATTTACGGGGCACTCCAGCTTTCTTATTTTATCCATCTTTTGATATTTCGTCGAGCTTCCTCCAACAATATTTTAGTAGGAGTGTGCCGATGATTCGAGGAGCTTTCGAGGTGGAAAAACATTCGCCTCGGTCGACTCACTGCGGCGTTCTCGTTTGCGTTAAGGGCACGATCTGGACGGACATTATTCTCCAGTCACGGTCCATTGAATAAATCTGAATGGACTGCGATCGGGTTGCCGTGACTGAACCGTCAACGCGAGGTCCGTTCGAGCCCGTGTTTTTACCCGAGCCGTTATTAAAATGTTCTTCATGCTTCACGGTTTGATTAATTCGGAGACGTATTTCTCGAGTACAATCGTGCAGATAAAAGTCGATAAGCATGTTCACGTTGTACAAAGAAGATTACACGAAAATACGAAATTCGTAACTATCTATGTATATGGAAGATCGATGGAATGTTTCCCACGCGAATGATCTCGTTTCCGAACAGGCGAGATAAGTGTCTAAGTAGACGTTCGAAAATTCGTGGCGGCAAATGATAGGCTCGGTTCGTTAAAAGTCGTGGAAATTATGTCGCGCGCTCATGTACCGGTCTAACGACACTTCGCACCTTTCGTCGCCTTCAAGCGACAGCTATAATTACCACCGGCAACATAGTGTTTTCCTGCACGTAACCATTTCATTCTACCGACAGTAGTTATCGAGTTCGTGTTGACAATCAGCGCTCGAATCAAACCGTGGCTCGTATCTACGTATTCTCGAAGGAATCCACCACTCCTGTCGTCCAGATTATCGTTTCGAATTCTCTAGCGTTCGATTCTCGAACGATAAGCGTTTTTATTTTCCCCGGTTTTTTTCCATCGACTCTAACGCGATCCGAAACTCATACACGACTCGTCTCGTAAATCTAACTTGCTACATTTTAATCGTATTAATTAATTTTGTTAAAGCAACTAATTACTTGAGTTTATTTCATTCTTTTTTTACTATTCTGTTCATCGAACATACGTACGTTACGTTCGAGAAACGAGCACTCTGTCGACAAACGGGATCGCTCGTTGTTCATTAGCGGACTTTTATCGTCCAATCTCGGTTGCAGCAATCCCGACTCGTGTACTCGTAATCATTTATTACTGATAAGCCGGTGAAAAAGGCGGCGTTTATCGGCGTACGCATAATGGCAGCTTTAGCGTTCATTATCAGAGAAATGGCAGCTCATAGCGCGATCGCGTTGCAACTCTATGATGTATCTTCGGCTGCGCGTACTCGTGTCCCGGGGAATTATCCGTGGATGCAAATCATCCCGTGTCGGCATTTGCTCGAACATGGAACGTCGTTTTCTGCAAGAAAGTCTCTAATATGTTCGCGTGCCCGTTCAATAATGCTCCGATAGTAAGTAGATACTTGGAAGTAGAATGTTTCAAAGGTCATACCGATGTCTGTGTTGGTTTTTCTCTAATACTTTACGATGTATTTTTATTGTACGTTTCAATCAGCTAACTGGTAAGATGGTTATCGCTACGAACGAGGAAAATTATATACGTTGAACAGTTTGTCCGATATGGTAACCGAACATTTGTTATATTTAGCCGATTATTGACGTAGAAAAGTAACGATTAAAAGTAAAACTTCTTCAAAAATCCACACGTAAGATAGCCTTAATCGAGATCGACCTAACATCGACTTCAATAACCGGTACAGCTATCGAACCGCATTAAGCCTCGAAACACGCAGCACTGCTATCACGATAAATCATTTCGATAGAACGATCACGGCCGTGGTCTCGATCGAAAGTCCGCGGGACGGTTCAGCGAAGCGAATTCAGCACTGCGAATCTCCGGGGCCAAACGTTAAGCGCAATAAGCCAAGGATTCCCTGGCTTCGGAGCAAGTGTTGCAACGCATAAAAAGATTTAGTTCCCGTAAGTAGCAGAGGGCAGCACCGCACTGCACAGCGTGGAATTAAAAAGCCGTCGAGGTGGAGGAGGAACGGCGTCGGAGGCGGAGAGGAGAGATGAATGAAACGAGAATCTCCGGTCGAACGAACAAAGAGAGGATGATGTAGAAAGAGACGGAGGGACGATAAAGAGGATCGAGAATCGAGAGAGCAAGAGGAAAAGGAAAAAGTGGAGAAAGGAGAGACGACGAGAGAGACAGACACGGAGGAAGGCTCGTGGAAGGGGTAGTAGTCAGTGGAAGGAAAAAAAAGAAGTCGAGAAACCTAGGAAAGGACAACGCAGCGAGAGAAAGACGGAGCTCGTCGATGCATGCGTACAACGCGATTGTGTGCGTTTAATCTCCTCTATGGCATGGAGGAGGGCTGATGGGAGTCCAGTCCGCGCCTCTTTGGAGGGAGATGACTTGGCTGCCTTAATGATTCCGGGGGAAAATAATGAAACATGAGCAGGTATCAGAAAGGGGCGTTACTGAACGGCGAAGAGGGTGGAGGGGCACGGTCGCCCTTTTCCTACGCGTCGTTGATATAAGGACCAGGATACGACGTCTCGTCGGACCGAGGAAGGTAGGAGGCACTAATGAGGACGGTGAGCTCGAACGAAGAAACCGAAGGTGCGACGAAGACGCTCGGACGAGCACCGTATCTGGAGAACGGAGAGGGAAAACGAAAGGAGGCTGTGACTCTGGACCAGCGATCATCAGCGGGGATTGGCCCGTGGGCCCGACCACCGGTGCGACCTGGTTGGACGAACGGACCCCTCGGTGCACCAGGTGAGAAAAACTCACCTGGAGAAACCATGCCTCCACGGCTGGGAGTGGTGAAACTGAGAGAGCGTTCGCGGGGTTGCGAACGTTACCCGGTACCGAGACTCTGTCCTAGAGCTGCGACCAACGCGTTCACCGCGACCATGCTGCTCTACGCTAGCGCTATCGTCTCTCTAATCGTGTCTGGAGACCTCGGCGTTGGCTGCGCGACGTTCGACGTTATTCGCAATTTATGGAAGGCTCTCGTGAGAACCATAGAGGTTTCTCGCTGGTTGCTTTATCGGTGTACCCTGATCCGACCGCAATGGAAAACGGACGATGTTTTCAAGACAGCCGAAGAATCCTCGAACACGATGCATGATCAACATTTTTATGGATCCTAGGAAACGTGGGAACGGATACATGACGCGCGATTCATTTCGTTCATATGCAGTTATAAGTAAAAATGAAACATAGCTAGATTTTATAGAGACAAGTGGAAAGCAAAACGTTATAGTTTTTCAGATAGAACGGGAAAGCGGTTCGGCGTTTACCGGTACACAGCCCCACTCATGGTTCGAAGTTACAACAGGAAGCGATTGTTACTTTGTTATCGAGCGGATGCAAACTCACGCAATTACCTTTAATTACCGTTTAATAGCGAGTGGAACGAGAACGGTAGCGCACCTGTCTCTCATCGCCGGGATCCTGATGCGTCGACACGCCGCGCGATGTAGCTATTTAATTGCTTTGATTATTTATAAAGATCGTAGAGAGATAATTGTGGCATAGCACACGTTATGCCGGCGAAGTTCGTACGTACGCTTAAAACGCACTAAAACGCTTCGCATAACGTTAATCGTCTCCTGCCGCGGTTAATATCAAGAAACTTATTTGACTTAATAATTATCGCTGCATAAGGTTATCTTCTCGTTTTCTGCGTTTTCATCGCCGTTGTATATATAACATCTTGACTGCCGCGAAATTAATTGCCGGAGAAACGAATACTCCCTACCGCGAGTTTATTAATCTCTTTTTAATTGTAACCGATTAAACAGTTAATTACACCGATTCGCGGAAGACACCCGCTGTGTTCCCAACGACGAAATAATTAGCGGATCGCATCGGCAAATATTTCACGTGATGGCGACGTTTCCAGATAAGATACAAGATATCAAAAGGTTGCGCGTTTCGAAATACAAGGTTGAATTGAAAGAAATACGTCGCTGTCAACGTCGATGTAATTTGCAACCAAACTATCCTCGCTAATTCTCGTACACGGCATCACACTCGTTCCTAGATAAAAGACTGCTTTTAATAAGTAGCGTATGCATAATTCACGTTAAAAGCCGTGTTATCGTTTCCTTGGAGCACTCGGTCATTGTAGTCGAGCATATATCTAACACGTTATATAATTGCAGAGTTTCCCTCGTTATGTATATATTATGTAAAAAAGAAAAAAAAACATGTCCTCTATAACCAATGTTAACAATTTTCTAACTCTGAACCAGTTACATACGTTTTTATGTTTGAAACTAGCTCTATTTGATTCTCGTCAACGAGTTTTTCAACGTCGCTAGTTCTCCTTGCGCAAACTATCTCGCAAAATAATTACGGTCCATCTAAACGAACGTCTTCGACTGATAAAGCAACGCTTTATCGTATTTTCTATAAAGGCGTGTGTACGCGCGTAAAAGCATACGTACAAGCGCATACGCGTGATCGCCAGCGAAATAAAAACGAATCGGTTCTATCGCGGGAACCCCATGTCGAAGTGAAAATGATATCGCGTATGGCCATCGTTATCGGTCCTGGGACATTACATTGTTAAGGCAAAGTGCCGTCATTAACGACGTAACGGTGCATACCGTGGCAGGCGAACGATTTGAGTCACTTAACACCATGGAAAAATGAAAAAAAGAGGAAAGCAAGCGGGAACGCGTTGCTCGCAGCTCTGCGTGCCGTCAATATATCCGCAGATAAGGGGTGCACCGTGCTCGAAACGCGATTATCGACATTCGAGTGCTCGTCGATTAGCCTGACCCGCCTTTCGTTCCTCTCCGCCTACCCTTGCCTTCCACGCTCTGTCGATTTCGATCGCGATAAATACGTACGCCATTAACTCGGACAGACACTGAATTTCAAGCTCGTTTCGCCGGATGTTGACGATCCGCATCGATTATTGTTGAGGTCGAGCCATCTCTCTCGTCCCGTAGAAAGGTTTCGTCACTCGAGCGATAGTTTCCTCGTCTTCGTTGCCCTTCTGACGAGGTACCTGTGCATCGATCATGCTTTTTATCAGCTCGGAGTCAGCAGGAAGTTTTCAGAGAGCTGCACAGCTCCATAATTGAACGTCTACCGATAAGAGAACAACGTTCTTTGGTTGTCGTGCAATAATCCAGAAACCAGTTCAGAGAAACCACCCTCTTGTCGAAGAAAAACACGCTGTATTTTAGACGAGGCGCTTTCGGTGAATCCGGCCCGCGGTTACGGACTTGTCATTTGCCGTCTAAATCACAATCCATCAGCCAAATTCGGAAGAAAGTCGAAACTGTCCATGATAAATGATGAATCGTCGACGTGGCGTGCCCAAGCGGCTCGTAATTCTACGACGAGCACGCGCTACACTTGTGTGTCGTTGTCCTAAATTTACTGCTTGAATGAAGTACATACACTTGATATATTTGAAAGACCAATATAAAGTACAATGGATTGATCCGATTCTGCTTGAAGATTCGAGAATCGTATCTCTTTCTTTCTGAAACATCGTTTGCTAGAGCATCGATTACAATTACACCTAATATGGCTATAGAAGTAGGTCGATTAACCACATGTCTGAAGGAAAATTTATTTCATCTGTATTCCTTACACAAACTATCCGTCGATCCTTTATCCCATCCATTTGATCCGTCCCAACAGTTTAACGATAGAGGGGTAAAAAGGGGCTTCGGAATAGATTTACGAATCGGTCGATCGACTTTCTGGCAGATGATCGGCCGCGAGCGGCTCCTTCTGATCGTCCGCGGGGGTTGGCCGGTTTGGAACAAAGCAGGAGGTGGAGCAAAGAAAAGACCAGTTCGAAGAGGGTTGGGAATCTCACGCTTCGTTTAATTAATGAACGCCGGCATCGTTTCTCTCTTCCCTTTATAGGGTGGTCGTACCGCTGATCTAGCCCTGGTCTCTCCCTTTTCACCTTCTCTCCCGCCAGTTGGATTCTTCTCACAGTTACATGCGCGTCCTATGTGCGGATGGCAACGATCACGCTGTTTATGGACTACTCAGCTCGCGGTAGTGTATAGGGTTGGAACGGAACACATACGAATCCGGTTAGCTTTTCTACTGCGAACAATCTTTCATGTTGCCGCTCGATGAGATACGAGCTCACTTTTCCCGATGAACGAACATCGCGACGTCGAACGAAAAAACATATATCGACGCTGATCTGATACATCGAAGCGTTTCTGACCACTAGCTAGCCCGAATTTGTTCGGGCACTTCGTGGAAATTCGTTCAGAGTTAATCCACTCGATGATTCATTTCCTTTCGATTCGTTTCAGCTTTTAAACTTGTAGTTCGCATGAAAGCTAGGGATGGTCACGATAAGTTGTGAATGTTTAACAATTCGCGATTGTTGCGGTTGCCTTCTGCATGAAACACAATCGACCTGTGACGTGCCGAACTACAGACATATTTACACGGACCAGATTTCAGATTTATCAGTGATAGGTTGACAAAGGGTCGGCCGAAATCCTTTGAAGATATCGCCTATCGGTCGATTCGTTGTTTGATTTGCGTTGAAACATGGACGTGCACTCCGTCCGTCATTGATAACGCCAGCGTGATCGTCGATGGCTCCGACGATCATGAGACATGCCACTCATTCTAGCTGACCCTTATCAGGTACCAGGTATTTTTACTTATGTCACTCGAAGTGTTGCTGAATCGGGATCGGCAAACGGATGACAAAAAATGTTTCTATTTTAGTTCTTTCGCTTGAACGTTAGAAAACGAAAGCAAACTTCAAAACGTTATGTAAGCTGAAAAGGAAACTAAAGAATCTCTCAGCAGCTGTCAATCATAATCCAAGCAATAATAGAAGAAATCTTTAGTAAAGTTACAATTTCAATCTTTTCATTTCCCCATTTACACATTTAAAAATCAATATAGTATTTATTATCATTCTTATTGATAGTAACATAGTGAACAATATTCGTATAGCATTGTCATCGTTTAGACGTAATCAAAGGCATAGTAACCGTAATTTCATTAATAACTTCGGAATTACTCGTGATAGAGTGCCACGTTCCAGCGACAATAAATAGCAGCAATGACTGGCGATATCTTGTAGGTAACAAGATCGCGCAATCCGTTCGAATCCCGGCAGAATTCACGCGATGGATTTCATGGCGAAGTGATCGCGGACAATGACGCCGTGGAAACACCGTCGCAGATCACCTTGTGTCAACTACGCCCAACAACGGCGTGCTTATGTACGGGAGGCGGTATTAATTATCCCGAGCCTCCTTATAACGTAATTTATGGGAGCACGAGGGTACGACCGAGGGGGAGCGTTATCAATCCGGCAAGATTAATCACTCAAGTTTATACCGGGCTTCCTATCCACTTCACTCCATAAGTAGTACACTTCGCTTTGCTTCCAAGGCTTTTCGTGCCCTAGCTGCCTTTATCCCTTAGCGTCTTTGATTTATGAGCAGCCGCGCATAAGGTCCCGATATGGATATGATACTTTGATGGACAAACAGTTTTAATTGAAAAGAAACGATCAAGAAAGTTTGGGACGTGGCTTGAAAATTACTTATTATAGGATTATATAATATCGTAGAAATTGGCAGCGATGGTTATCACGATTTACGAGTCATTATGTGAAAAATATTTAAGACAAGCGTGTAGTAATTACAATACATGTTGTAATAATGTGAAAAAGACTTTCAGTCGAGTCTCAAGAAAATAAAGACTTGTCACATGTATATGTATACAATATATGTATACAAAATTGAAATAATCACTTGTTTCAAGCTTACCTCCATGAATCATGGATTACAAGGATCATAGGATTTCGTCTTAATAGGAGCATCAGATTGAATCCATGCCAATATCCATCGCATTCCAGAGAAGAATTCGTGCATTCGAGAGAAAGGTGGAAGATTGAATTCAAAAATGCAACCGAAGCGCACTCTACCGAGTGCAGGCTGAACCCGTCCATGATTCTTTCCTCGTTGCACCGCGGTCTAGCGTTAGAAACGTCTCACTCGTGGAACCTGTCGAAGTGCGGGTATTCAACACGGTGACAACCGTTGCTGCACACATTGTCGAAAGTATACATGGCACCCCTGCCGTCCCTTTAGGTGCGAGAAGGACGAATAGCAAGAGGGGTGGTCGCGTGGAAAGTGGAAAGGGAAGCCCCCCCACCTAATAGCCCGAAGCAAACCCCCACTTTTCTCGTTGGCAACGATGCCACGGTACCAACGAGGAGGGTCTATAACCGTCCTTTGTCGAGTCGTGCTGCCACCTGTGCAGCAGCTTTCGTCGACCTTGCCCGTGACTGGTCGCCAACCACTTCGGACTGGTCGTACAACTTCGAGCTTCTTGACCGTCGATCTTGCGCACCGAAGTCTCTTTTCAATGGTTTTCTTTCGATTTTGTGCAAGAAAACACCGCAATTGATTCGATAGTATCGTCTTCGAGGTGTTATGAAACTTGCTTGCATGCAATGAGTTCGACAGCGACAGTACGATGTCAACTGGAGAGACGTTGGTGAGTTACTGGAAATTCAACATCGACGGCGACGACAAACGAAACGTCCAGGTGTCGATTCGAAACTCGTGTTGAATCTAGATTCTAGCCACTGGCTTTGACGTTTGAAGCAACGCAAATGCATGAGGATATTGCCATACACGGTGTTATCGAAGGAATCGTATAGAACACGAGCAAATCGAATTACGTGTGGCACGCGCGCGTTGTCGAATCAGATAAGCTTTGAGGGTAATTTAGAGGAATTGCAACGTTTGGATATATTAGATAAACGTTTCAAACGTGGTTGCAACATGTATCGTGCGAATAATTGTGGATTCAACGAACGGTTGAATCTATACATCGGATGAACTTTCACTAGGCATTACGTGTGCTCCTCGTATCATGCATGATCTATAATTATAGACCCTGGTCGTGACAGTTTTTATGCATTTTCAAAGTAACAGATAAAGAAGACGTACGCTTGCATATAATAGTTATTGTATGCCTGAACTTACGGACTTCACTTAAGAATCTTTATTACAGCGTGTATCGCTTACCGTACGTTATCTTAACCTATGTTCTCGTATTCTAGGGAAATCCCGTGATAAAGAACATGATAACTATGTTTAAATGTATTGTTACAGTCGTATAATGTGCTTTTATTACACAATCTGATTAACAGTTCGTATTTTTATTTTTAGCTCTGCATAAATTATTTAATAATATCTTGGAAGAATTTAATTACGATAAGAAAATGTATATTACATATAATAAATATGAATGACTTATGTAAATACGGGATGTTAGCGTGCGTCGCATCAGAGAATAGGATTTTTATACATTACTTTAATTATTTCTTCCATAATTTATTAACACTTATACAAGCTTAGAATTGCAAACACACAACTCTTCAAAACGCCACGAGTCCATTCTGCATAAGGTGGCATGTGTATATGTAACGTTAAACCGTATCATCTTTCCTTTCATTTACATTCAAATTCACGGCAAAATGCGAATCATTAGTTGAAGCGTAACAATGCGTAGGGCCAATGCATTTAACATGAATTGCATGTACGTACTGTGCTAGACTATAGACTATAGAGTAGGACGCATTAACATGTTAATGCCTTGTCTCGCGCTACAGTTAACTGTCTCATCTCACTACAGCTAAACGTGTTGGTTGATCCACGGCATTAGTAATTCAAAGCGCGGAGACACCTATAGTGCGCACAGTCATAATAAAACACCCCCAACGGTATACCACCGTTTGTAGATTGACTCGCTACAAATTGCTCCATTACGATTAATTCCATTTTGTAATCGATATTCCTCTTACGAATTAACACACGCGAAAAGAAAAGGAAAACGTTGCATAAACAGTGAGATGCGACAGAATTTTTCAAAAGATATGATTTACGAGGGTCGCGCGATAAATAATTCAAGGTTTATTAGTCAATGGTGATGCAGTGATAACACACGATTTAAAAACGGTCCTTTGCCGAGAATTTCGTGACACTGGCGGCTACATCGGTAATTCGATTTATCGGTAACTTGTATAGAGTATGGCGAGAGGAACACGATACAAAGCCACTATTACTCCCTGTTGGCTCCTTAATTCCCGATTCCGAAGACGCACGGTTGATCCTCGTAACACACGCACAGAGACGGGAAATCCAAAATCGATGTGCGACGACATCGGTCAGCGGCTTAGCTTGGGCGTAGTCGTAGCGGAACGTCGACGTTCTGTGCCGTCGACAAATTCGGTGTCGCATTCTCGGAAAGTCACCGTTGTAGGGATAGAAACTGATCAGGCAAGGGGAGTTTAAGGTGGAGTCAAAGAGCGGGAGAGAGAGACGGGAGTGGAAGACTTGCGAGTAAAACAAAGAGAGAAAATCCCTTGAGCAGGAGCATACCTTCTACGACACACACTGGAATGACACTCGCGTATATTGGCTCATACACTTGCACACGAGCTTACAAAGCGTATACGCATAGTAGCGGCCTCTTGAAGTCACCGGTAGAAGGGTACGGAGGAACCATGAGGAGAGGAGTGAGAGTTGCGCGCGGCTATGTGTAGACCGCGGTGTTAACAAACGGTACACTAATGTTTCACGTCTCGGTGTGCCTCACCGTATGCTTCTATCTCGCTCCAGCTTGCGGAATCTCTCTGTTCCGCAATGTGTTCCTCCGTCGACGTCGCCGTGGCGAGCAAGAGCGCGAAGTAGTAGCTCAACGTGCTGCGCACACTGCGGGGTGATGAGAAAGGCAGTGGCACGATTTGGTGGTAGTACGAGTAGCTTCGAATATAGAGGGGGTAGGGAAAGGTGATAAAGGCGGGGCAAGGTTAGTCCGCGCCCACGGAGGGGAAAAAAGCCGAGCTCCGCACCCACCGCGGTGTATTAGAGGGGAGACGAAAGAAGTGTGGAAGGGGACGATTTATCCAGTTTCCTCTCTCTCTCTTTCTCCTATACACCGTCGAACACCACTACAGAGATTCGTTTAAGCGAGAGGGGTAAGCGCGAGCGTGTGAGTTTCACCACGAAACGACAAAAATATCTTCGCTGGCAGGTACTCTCGTAGGTAGGTGTGTATATCGGCAATCTGCCGGCCGGCGAAAAATGTCAGTGCACCTTTTTACCCACCCCGCGAACCACATCGGCCCCTTCGACTGTCCCCACCCGTTCTAGCGAATGTCCTCCCCCGCAACCTCTATGCTCGCGATCCACCACCTACAGCCGCCCCTACCCGCCCCTTTGATCGGCGGTCGCGCCAGGAGGGCGACAAGTAAGCGCGAGGAGGCGAGTTCCCTTGAAAGAACTGCGCAAAACACACTTTCGCGATGCCACGGCCGAAGTCGTCGTTGTCGTCATCGTATCCGTCGCTCGCCGTTGTCAACTTGTATATTGTTAGTGATCATCGGCACGTTGCCGCACTCGCGTACAACGGCCACGGACCAATCGCCCGATTCGGATGGCGATAGTCGACCGAACTTGTCGTTCGACGTGAATCAGTTTTTAAATTCAACCGTGGCTACGTGAAAAGAATTTGAAATCTCGAGGATCAATAGCGAGCGCGTCGTTTGTCATCGCAGGACTTTCTAAAACCGATGAGAATTGGTGGTGAAACGCGCGATGGGACATCCACGCATCATCGGCGCATTAAACTGCCGGTACGCGTTTATGCCGCGTAAACGTGCTCGTGTAATACGTTCGTCAGCTGGTGATCGTGCCTTTCACTGTATAAGTGTCGAGCGAGAGAGACGTCGCGACGGTGTTGGATCGAAGTGAAAAGCAAACGCGAAGTCAAAGTTGGACAGAAAGAGAGAAAAGTTGTGTAGTCAAGTGTCGCGTTGTGTGTGGAGCAAGAGGAAGGATCTCAGGAGGTGGGGGCCAGTGGTGTAGCGAGGGGACACCAAGTAGTTGACGATCGCCGCGGTGAAGGAGAAGAGATAGAAAGAGAAAGAAATAGAGTGGGAATATCGTAGTGGTAGTGGTGGTGGTGGGGAAACGTCAGAGTGTGCGGTCGTGTCCAAGAAAGAGGTGGAGAAGCGAACAGCAACGGGAGAGAGGGCAGCGAACAAACTACCGGGAAGAAGTCAGCGGCAAGTAAAGCAGCGCCGCCGAGGCTAAACTTCAGGATCTATCGAACTAAAATTGTCGTGTAGTTTCTGCCTCCTCTTCTCGCCCCTCCTAGCGCAACCTACCTCTCCCTTGACCCCACCAGAGCCCAACACGGTGGCAACGGCAGCATCTCGGCCGGTTGCGCCCCCTCTGACTCGAGCACCCATCCCCTCCACAAAACGAAAGCCGAACGAAGAGGGAAGAAAGCGGCGACGGTGGGGCGTCACGAGGGACGAGGAGCGTGCGATCGAGGGAGAAGAAGAGATCGGAACGTGTTGAGAAAGAGAGAGACCGAGAAACAGAAAGAGGAAAAGGAGAGAAAGAGAGGGAAGAACGGGTAACGAAGTGAGAGGGGGTAGGCAGGGAGCGCGTTAGCTGGCCCCACGGGCGACTCACCATATTTTATTGTCGCGTTTGCCGACGCTAACCGCTGGTGTACGGCTCCGTGCCCGATCTACGAAGATGCCGACCTGACTCGGAGAGAAGAGAAGTACACAGAACACTCGGCCTACTAGTAGAGTGCAGTACGAATTCGCGTGGGTTCGAGGTGCCGGTAGTGGCATCATCAGCCACCAGCAGAGGTGGCACCAGCTCCCCCACTACACCGCGCGGCGTGCCGGCCTGGACCCTCCCACCCGTCTCACCGAGGGCAAACCATCTCGCAAAAATCGTCCCCCTTTCCATGGAAGGAAAAGAACTACGGCGACGACTCTGCCACCACCACTGTCGAGCCGACCGTTTCTCGTCACTACCACCACCACCATCGGCACACTACCATCGTTATCGCCAGCGCCACCGTCACTGTACCGCCGCCTCCTCCTACACCGCGATCAACCGTCATCTCGGGGAACGAGGATACCAGAACTTACGGATTTCGATTGCGTTGTTCGCTCCTTCGACGAACGCACTACTTATAAACCACCGCTGGATTTACCATCACCTATTTACGTTTTCGGTGATTACCGATCAAAATCAGATGTCAGTGCCGATTTAAAAGAAGTGCGCGTGTGGATTGAACTCAACGGATAATCGAGATACTTATCGTTGATCGAATCATTATCCTTTGTAGCGCGCGCAAAAGAAGTTTCCGCCAAGTTCGAAAGGAGAGAGGGAAGAGTCGTCGCATGGACACGCGCCCTCCTTGTACCCCCTCTAAACAGTGAAAACATATACATACACACGCGTGTAGACGCACACGCACGCGGATCACGCAGAGGAGAAGACAGAAGTGCCGGGGCATTATACACGTGTGAGCCGCGCCAGTTTGTAGTTACTTGTTTAGAGTGCGCGCATGGATTTCGTGGTACTGTACAATCTGTGAATTAAGAAAATTCGTATCGACGAATTTTCGATTAACAAAAAAAAAAAAAAAAGAAAATACAAGCTGTTCCGTGACATCACTACACGGGGTGCGAAACAATCCGCCGTGTGGACGTATTCTACGAGCAAGAGAAGAAAAAAAGGAGAGCGGTGTGCGCGAACAAGTCGAACCTCACCTTTCCTTTTTCACGAACGTCTCTCCGTCACCATCGCTCGAGTTCTCGACCTACCACTCTCTCCCTCTCTATCTCTCGTTTCGCCTCTTGTCCGTCCCTCTAGCGCTTCCTCTCGCTCGCTCCTCCCTCTATTCCGTCTCGCTTTCTCATTTCCTCTCTTTCTATATCACGTTTTCTTCTTCGCACTCACACTTATGTACCTCCGCCTTCCTAACCGCTGAGCGGAGGACTGGATTCCGTCGAAAAGAAACGACGATTCGGAGGATAGTCGCGACCGATCATAGCTGGCGCGTCGATCGGATCAACGACGTGAGTTAGCTACACGAGCGAATCATCCACCGGCGCGTATAATACCCGCATTCAAGTACCGTGTTAATACTGTTGTAATTAGTTTATGGTTTACCGTTTTCTGCTCGTGAAACATCGTTTCTATTACCTGGACAAAACGATCCTTATTTTTCGATCTCGATCGTACACGGTGGCTAGTGTGAACTGTTCTCGTTGACTTACGGTTGTCATCGGTCTGTGCTAGTCGTGAACGAGTCCCGAAACCAACAGTGTCATCTACACGACTGCGTTGCGGTCGAAGCTCGGAAAACTGGTCCCTGCCTCTCTGGTGCCTGCGTCTGTGACAGTGCGAGTGTATACGACTGAAGACCGCTTTCAGGGTTGAGTACAGTTTGGTACTAGACAGTGCAATAAAACACACGTGAGTTACGTATCTATAGTGAAAAATTTCTCTCCGCTTTTTACGCTGTTTTGTCATTTGTGACTATATCTGTACAACTCTATTTCTTTCTCGTCGCGTGCCACGTGGTGAAAAGAAAGAAGTTAAGAAGGGATACACGGAGAAAAGAAAAAAGCAAAAGTGATAGTTGTTTCGAGTGACTTGGTGAGACTGCAACAGATGCCACAGTCTGAAAGGATGATCGCGTAGCGGCGCCCGACCATCACGGCCCTGAGTGGCCGACACATCATGTCACAGTTCTCTTTTCGAGGATCACCAAATCTACAGGTGAGTCCTCCACTTTTCGTGCTTATTCGCTTTTTTCATTCGAAATCTATCGTTTACCAGGATAGTTTTGCGATTGCGTCGAGTGACACGATTACGATAGTGATGGATGTACTTTCGAATCGATGTCTTTCGATGACATTAATCAGCGCGTTCTAACTGAACTCAATCGTCTGATTTGTGAACTTCGTTGCCTCATTGTCGATATCATTCAAGGAAACTGTATCAAGTTTTGATTTAATCGAGCAAACGAGTCTTATAAAAGTAGGAATACAAAGTGTACACACAGGAATTTGCATATTTATACGTTGTGGCGTTATAATAGGAAAGATAGATGCTAGACAAACTGATCAAAACATGTTTATCTATCCCTTTATTCATGCGCATTATGTTAAAAAACAGGGAACAACATAGATTTCTTTCGTTATCTGTGACGTCATTCACATCTAATCGTTTTATCACGAAACTATTAAAAGAATCTTTTTGCTTCTATCATGTTTGAAGGTTCTCTTACAACAAAAAAAGGAAGCTCATTATATCCAGTCGTTATGTTATGTATATGTTTAAATTCAGCATAATTTACCTCAAGTACCTTTTTGTTCATAAAGTTCTGAGCAATGAAGCACTTAGAAATCAATTTCCTTGGTCTTGGAAAAAATGGTCTTATACAAGAGCAGAATAAAGGAAACATTAGCTGTATCTACATGTGACTACGATAACTGGGGAAACAAAACTCGGTATTGAAATATCCGTGACAAGTGCGCGCATATTTCAACGTTAAACGTTCGATATCGGAAGAAACGCAAAGTACACAATTCTAGAACCATCATGATATGTAGTTGTCGTTCGGTCGGTAGATGTACGAATCCGGATATAATTTCAACCGTTTGAAAGTCAAATGTATTCAACGGTCAAAAGCCTCACCTATTTGTGACTATCTGTTCCTTCTCGTGTGTGACTTCGCATATGCCAAGCTAACCAGCGAATGAATCGTTTATGCTGTTGACTATTCACCGCGAAAGCGGATATCGTCCCTGCCGTTGCGGACGCGCTTTTACGAGCTGTCGAGGAAGCTGCTTTCTTCGTTCCCCCGAGTTACGACTGTTGCTTGATTTCGTTGGAAGAGGCTATTAACGAAATTGCACGTGATACATTTTCAACTTCTTTAATCTTTGGGATTTCCCCGATGTATTTAATGTGTTTGTCGTATACTAAAAATGGCTTGTTATGATTTCTGTAGCCATTAGTGTATGAAATACTTTTAGAACTAATATTAAAGTAATAATATTACAATAACGTTACGTTATAGGAGTTTTGAAGATATAAAATAGGAAGAATTAACAAACGAATTGAATATCATAGAGAACATAATTTAGTGGTGGCGCTGCTGAAATTTTAAGTGTAATATGGCGCTCGAATTTTGTGTGCCACGAGAGCAATTTCTTAATATATTCAGTTGAGTTTAATCTTGTCCACCTGAATTGATTACATAGATTAAAGACGTTATAAGCTTTCAAAAATTACCATTTAGATTAATCGTTATATCTTATTAACTTTGAAATTACAAAGTCTATATACATATAGGCATTATGGATAAAACATGAGATTTAGAGATGGCGCTGTCATAAAATCACACCCTGCGAAACATACAAACTTCATACGTGGCATGTATGATATATCACGCGTTTACAATTTTCCAACTTGTTTATGTCGTCCAATTATATCATCAGTAATGAGTTATCCATAAAAATTTCAAGTCGAAAGCCTAACAATTAGTCGCCGCACCGATTCATTTCGGTTGCATGACCGCAACGGATAATTTGTAGCGTGGGATCTTGTTCGTTGCGAAAATGGATAGCCGTTGGCAAGCCTGAGAGATTCGGTACCACGTGTCCTGACATGTTGCATATAGGTGTACGTTGCATACCTATGCACTGTGCATAGCGCCGAGCTGAGAACATGTGTTGCCACGCCTAAAGCAACGTTCCGAAATGATCGAAGAGCTTGCGCCCGGCTAGAATAATTATCTCGTCTTACCATGAACGAGCTTTTTACCATGAACGACCTTTTTGCCGCGATATCTACGCTGTTGGTATGGCTGCAACGCGTCTTTGAAATGACGATTCGAACGCCCCTTTTTCCATCATTAACGTTCCTTAAAGTATGTTATTACTTCTACATAATTTATAGAATATAAGAAATGTTCTTATAGTCTTACATTTGTGTACTGGAAATCGTGTTTAAGTTTAAAAATTAAGTTGGAAATTTTGTCTACATGCTTAAAATATACTTTTTCTGTACATTTTTATTTTCTGCATAAATTAGTTTATTACGTAACGTTTAAAAAGCTTAATCATCTTCGCGAGTTTGTACAAAATTGTTATACTACTACTTTGTAGACGAAAGTGGTTAACCGTGTTTCTACCGGACACGCTTTGTCTAGTAGACTAAAATAACGTGTTTGAAAGGTGGCAATTTTTCACGTGACCAACAATTCAAAATAGCAATCGATAATGCCTTCTGTAAACAAGGCACGAAGCATATAGTGGAATCGTTTGCGTATCACATTGTTTAAGTGCCGATAAAAATTAATGGTTTATTATCTATGAGTATTACTCCACTTATAACACAGTTAAATAAACAAGCAAGCACTTTAGTCACGGTTGTTGTTTTATCGTTGACATACTTTTCTTTCCGATTCCCGTTGCCCGTCATCTTTACAAGTTAATCATAGCGTCGCTTAGCGCACATCATTTGTTATACCATAATAATTAGAGAGAGAGAGAGAGCCGTTGAATCATCGAACGCCACTTTCTCGAAGAGCGTGTGCGACATTTTATCATAATTATGTCACAGCCTAGCTAAAAATCAATGATAAGCTGCATTTATATTCCGTCGTTCGTGAAGCCAAGTTTTGTCCTTTTATCTCCTATATTCTTCCTTTTTTCGTGGTCTGTTCGTCTAATAAACAATAAGATGTTAATTGTAGTTAGCTCTCTTATTGTGGATATATCTGCTTCGTATCGGTTGACATTTGCGCTACGTCGATGACGTAACGAGTCGTTGCGCCCGTCGAAGGAATTGCAAGCCGTAAGTACGTACAACACGCGAAGCGTGTAAACTGATCGTTAATAACTGCAAACTACATTCAGGCGTGTTCAACATCGGCTATCGTTGAGTACTTTCTTAATATTCAACCGATGATACTCGTCTCGACGAAATCACACTGAACCGTTCAATTTTAATTTCTTCATCACGATAGAAATCACTCCGTATTCTTACTTAACCTTACACCATCGTTTCGATTAGATCTCTTCGATTGAAACCTCTGGTGGAATACTTGTTAAGAAGCATTCACGACAACGAACATGTTTCACGTTCGTTCTCGTATGAGTGCAACGTGTTTAGTGTTTACGGCGAGAAAAAGGAATGTCCTCGGTATGGCAACGGGCTTTAATTTTGGCCTGAAAAACACTGAGCGGTTCACCCTCGAAGAATGAAGATCTCGTCTCGCAGCAACGACGACCGTGCATTAAATTTAGAACGTGATGAATTCATATCGCTAATCTGTGTCATTAAATCTAATTGAAGTAACGATACTTCCATCCTTTCCGTCGTATCACTCTTTCTTAAATCCGTCGTGTATTTTTGTCTCTGAACATATCGAAAGCGAAGTGACTCCAGACAAGATCAAGACCGAACGAGTGTATTTTTGTATTTCTCCATGTATGTATCGCGGACGATTTCGATTTTGTGATAAGCAAAGATTGCAAGTATGATACAAAGTTGAAATAACTTTTAGTGTGAACAGCTTTTGATCGAAGGTTATCTTGTTTGCCTATGGGCGTTGAAAATAAAAATCAGCAGAAAAGGTACTATAGACTTTCTTAAATAAGATAATCCGAAGGCAACATTTCTATGTACACTAACGTGTAAATATTACCTTAATACTAATCATTAACACATAACATTCCATATGTAAGTATAAATCATCCTATACACGTTTACCTTCATACTTTCCATTTGGTTTTTACATATCAAGCCGAACATATGTCCAGGATTTACGTAAATATAGCTTCGCGGCGTGTACATTCTTTTTTTGGCAAGCCTCTATCTGTTCTTATCAGTATCCGTCCTTCTAAAATTCCATATGCTTTTCGTATCTTTGTAACACACATACAATGTCTTCGGCATTCGTGATAGCAGTAATAGTCCACGTTTGTAGACGAAGCTACAAAAAGCGTTGAGCGCGATTATTAGCGCAAGCTCGCCACGAAATTACCTTCGTGGCCGCTTCTCGTGACCGCCCTTCTCCACGACTCGAATTATAAATCGAGTTGCCGTGGAATTCGCGGAATTGCGAGGCCTGCGTAATCCGCGTGATATCGAAGCGCGGGGTGGTGGCGAGTGGCGAGGGAAGAAAATTCGGCCGCGTTTCCAGCCTCTACCGGAATGCGGTTCCACACGGGCAGAGCGTATGACGATGGACGACGATCACGAAGTGGTCGCGACTAGAATTCCTGAATGACGCTGGTCGCGTAAAAATTATGAATGGCCATATTATTGCAAGTTGGCAGCGAGATGTGCCGCAGCACGATACGTTGCTATATAGATACGATCTCCGGTAGTAGTTTGCGCCCGGCAGTTAGCGCTGTTTCGCTCGCTGACTCGACGCTACTCGATCCAATCGAGCTGACTCAGATCCTCCGCCCTCACTCTCTTGCACGTTCGCGCTCTCCTTCTTCCTCTCTTCCTTGCTCTTTCACTTCTTTTCTCCGTCTCTTGGTGCTTCGCTGTTGCCTCATTGCATTCATTCACTCTCGCATGCTGGTTCTTCTCTCTCTCTCCTCTCCTTTCCTTTCTTTCAAGTCCTGTCTCTTGTTCCTTCCGATCGTTGTTACCCCTTTCTCTCTCCCACCCACTTCTGCCCTCCTTTTTCTCTCCTTTCCACGGATTCTTCTATTCATTCATTCGAGCACACGCTCTCACGCGTTTTGCACCCGTTTTTCTTTTGCTTTCTTCCCTTCTTTTTTCTCCCTTGCCCACTATCTTGCCACCAACTTTCCTCTTTCTCACCTTTTTTTTATTTAGTTCTCTTTTTAGCCACCGTCTTTTATTTTCTTCGCCTTTAAATTCTCTTTTTTCTTCCTCTTCTATCTTTTTTCTTAATCATTCTTTCTTACTTCGAATTCATTCAGCCCGAGTTTCGCGACCGTCTTTCCAACTAACAGCCCCCTGTCACACCCCTACACTGATCTCCTTTGGAATAAATGCACGGTGCCCGTTGCAGTTACACGCATACAATCGCGTATATAGAGCTGCGTGTGTTGAACGCGTGCAAGGAGCCGTGCGCGCGGCGTTGTGACAGGAACATTGTTGCTGGTTGACGGTCACCATGCGCCTGAGACTTCCGGCGCTCCGGTTACATTTCGACATAGCGGTCCAATTGTCGTCGCCGATAAATCAGCCAGGCTTTATCGTTCGCGATTAGTCTTATGAAATCTGCTAGCCTCTTTCTTCCGCTTCGATTCCGCTGCTGTCGATACTGCTACGTAGAATCGGCAGATAAAGAGTCGAGAATCAAACCTTCGCGGATCAAACATGCACCGTTATTATTCGAGTAATGCATACGAGGTTAACGTTACTCATACACTTTATCTCGTTTTAGCTGGAATAAGTTGTATCGCATAAAAAAGCATATATTAAATATAGCGATATTTGTACATATTTCTTTTTTCTATAGTGATTGAAGGATTCGAGGAAAACTAGACGTACCATTTGTCGTACAAAGAAAGCGTTCAGTGGAAATCTTACGAACGAAACAGAGAGATTATATATTTCTAACTGTGTGTCTCTCCATTTAATCTCGAAAAACTCCTCTCCCCGTCGTGAAGACTAGCCCCACTTACAAACTTCGCCCATGAAGGATAGAGTCTTGACAACTTAATGATTCCCGGATACGAAAACACCAATCCCTTCCCCAACTATGTGTGAGTTCATCAATATCGAAGCCTCTCGTACTTCTCTTCATCCTAACTTTATCTCTTGAAAACAAAAAACCCTATCACTGCATCGACGTTACTGTAAAATAATTCGGTCGAATGAACCGCAGAAACCTACCTATAATGAAACATCCTTACCAGAGTAACCCTGTTACCGATGAAAATCCACCGACAGAATCTTCCCGGTCTAAGAACGTCCATCGAACAATGGGATCCTCCTTCCGTGAGGACGCAAATGTTCGATCAGTTTTTACTGAGAGAAACGTCGTTCCATGGATTTCTCGTTGCTCGGGGATGGGAGACGTCGATGCAGATTCTACGGAAGCCAAAGAGAGAGAACGCTAAGTTCTGAGGTAGAAAGATCGGTGTGTAATCGGTGTTGGAAACGTTCGAGGGAAGGCGAGACGCGCCGCAGATCTCTGATCGTTCGCGCGCGCGGCAGCTGGATAATTTATTGAAATTGTCGTTACAGGAGTCGTTGCTATTTTATCCAAGCAGAGACGTGAGCACACGTTTTCCACGCGCGTGTAACGGTAGTGGTACCCGCGCGAAAGAAGGGTTCAGCCGCGAATGCCTAATCTTTCTCACGGTATAAATCATTGGTTCGCGACCACCGATCTCTGCGTATGTGTGTGTGTGTGTATCGCGTGCAGTGCAATAAATTCCGCGGGGCTGCTTGTAAACGAACCATTACGAATTCGGTGTCCCGTGACTTTCCTGTTTCAGCGGTTTCCCCGTCTGTCTCTCTGTATTCCGAGATCGTTTAACCCTTAGCAGTCCGCGAACATTGCAGTCAGTTCCAATTCGTGTTGGGACGAATTTTTTCCCTTGCCAGCTAGTAACTTGTATGGTGGAATAGCCACGTGGTTGTTAGTCGAAGTACGCGAAACTCGCTCTCGAGAACAGAGTAGATTTCCTGGTAATTGATGTTGTTAGAGACGTTTAGGTGCAGACTGTGTACCTCCTTTGGAATAGTGCTCCCATTTTTTTCTTAAAAAACGCAAAATTGTCTTCAGAAGTAAAGTGAAGTCAAAGAGATTGTTATAATATGTGCTCTACCTAATGTCATTGGTTCTTCGTCATCGTTGAAGGAACTTATACACAAACAAAGAATATCTAACAATGTATTAAGAAATCGTAACTAGTATTATTAATAAACGTGTAACTATATCTCGAAGATAAAAAATCCACACCTTTCATAGGGTAAACCTACACTATACAAGCAAATAAAAAAAAAATTTCCTTATCGAGGTATACATTTAGATAACTGTGGCGGATCGATATCAATAGGACGCCGACAGGTCGAGCCGCGTTTACCAACCGCCAACACTAGAGGGCTACGACGACAACGAGTCTGTCTGTATAACTCGCTAGCGGTCGAATATACGAGCGATCGATATAAATACCGCGAGACTCCCTCTACGTCTAAGGCAGGGACTACCGGACATAGCTCGAAACCCGAGGGAGGCGAGAACAAGTGGTGGCAAAGGAACACACGAGGACCCCAGATTCGTTTCGCTTACAAGCTCAGTACGAAGTTGCGCTCCATACGAGTGTTCATCCAAGCTGTAACGTTCGAGTAGCTTGGATGAACACTCGTATGGGGCGCGACTTCTTATTGAGCTTGTAAGCGAAACGAATCTGGGGTCCTCGTGTTCCTTTTGCCACCACTTGTTCGCCTGCCTGGGGTTTCCAGCTATGTCCAGTAGTCCCTGCCTTAGACGTAGAGGGAGTCTCGCTAGGTGCGGTATTTATATCGATCGCTCGTATATTCGACCGCTAGCGAGTTAGACAGACAGACTCGTTGTCGTCGTAGTCCTCTAGTGTTTGGCGGTTGGGTACCCGCGGCTCGACCTGTCGGCGTCCTATTGATACCACATAACTCTGACTCTGCACAGAGACAAGACTCGATTCGGTCTTCGCTAGAGAAGGAGACAGGATCGAAAGCGAGGCGTGAAAAACAGATCACAGACTAGTCGTAGGAAGAGTGTCTCGAGCTCGAGTTTCGAGTTTTGTTTCTCGCAACGCAACATCTAACACGTTGCTTTGAGATTACAAAGTAACTTTTTTCCGAGCGATAAGCCTCGGTATCGCTTAATAGCCTGGCTCGACTACGTGTGTGTATGTTTAATAGAGATCGAGGTGCCTAGGTATACCGGCACGGAGAATACGATCATGCCAACGAGGACGAAAGTATCGTGCGACAATGCGTAGAGACGGATGTATACCGGTATCGTTCGGCTGACAGTGTTAGCAAATGACGCCGGATGCGCTATTGTATCGTTGCGAGTTCTCTTTTGATAACGCCACTCACGCTGTTAATCGCATTACGGCGAAACTTAGGTGTCAGATGGCGATCCTGCGGAGAGTCCAGAACCAAAGACCGCTCGTTCCTCGTCTGCTCGCTTTTGTCGAAACGCGTGCAAATCTTTCTCGTCGCCCTTTAACCTTCTTCCGTGCTCGGGAACCATGATTGTCTCTCCGTTCGTTCGCAACCCCTTGCCTCGATCTTACGTTTTGATAACGTTCCTCCAGTCAACCGTCTTATATACGAGAGCCACGAGTGTGAAGGAGCGTACCGATTAGTAACGAGCAGCGAATTAATTTAACCGGATACCGCGCAGCACATGCGGCCACAGTGAAACCCCGTGAGAACGAACGATTTCACGGTTTATCAGATTTCGTTTACATTCGGGGTCCTAGGAACCAAAACCGACCAGGTTTCCTGTCTTTTCGATGTGCCACGATTTCCCTGGGATTCCCCAGGGATTTCGTCTTTCACTACGGATCGGCACATCTTTTAGGTTACAGAAGTTTTCGTGTCGTATCGTTCGATTTTGAGAATTTCAAAAGTTCTTTCTTTGCGAGCTTTCAGAAAAGAACTTTGGCTCTCTTTTTGTCCTGTTTATGTCTCGATTTTACGATTGCTCGTGTTTTATGTATTGACTATTTGTTTCATTTCGAGTTTCGATATTTTGAAATAATTTTTGTCACGAATATTGGTTTTTCATCGTTCATTAGTGAAATTGGCGGATCGAATTCTAAGAAAGTACGTGAGCGCTGTTCGTTACGTGTTTACCCGTTTGAAGGTTTCGCAAACGTTTTGGTCAATGAGGTGTGATCGACGAATTCGGTGTGATTATGAATGGTTAGTGTTTTCATTCTGCCCCCATTGCAAAGCGGGAGCAAAGCGGAAGTTTTGTTCGATAATAATACGAAACGCACGCCGATAAATAAAATTCGCGGATCGATGTTCTCAGAAATCGGTTCGAACGAAACGCGATCGGATTATTGATAAAATAATCGCACTTTCTACGAAGCGTTTCTTAATGAACTCTAAAGTTACACTCGGTTTGGTACAATCGAAATTTCAGAATTCCACGAACAATCTACAGGAAGTGCATTTATTAGACGTGCGATCACAATCAATTTTAGTACCAGGATACGTATTTAACCAAACAATTAGTCTTTATAAAGTTGATCAGTTTGGTTTCTGTCTGTTTCAAACGATTCTCTCCATATGTACTTCAAATATTTCAATCGAATCTTAACCAAACATGTCCTCATTCAATCGAGAATAACTATCAAAATTATGACAACGTTAACCTACTATACATTACTATCTTGCATCTTACGTAGGTTTCCCGGAACGATCGAACGAAACAGCAAGGGGCGAACTAAACAGGGACTAACGAGAACAGGGTGGGAACATAAGTAAGTGCTGCGAGGCCTAAACACACACGCGAAGAAGGTCCATCAATCTGGCCTGGAGTCAATATTGACTCGGTTGGGCCTCGTTGCAAAGAGGGCATCATCTCTCGACCGGTCCCTTTTCTCTCGCCAGGACACGCGTGACAAATGCTTCGTGTGCAAACAGCGGCGCATCTGTGTCCACAGGATAACCGATTCTCTTTTCGGATCTATAAATCGTGGAAACACGACGTAGTTCGTTGCTGAATCCAGCTCCTGCGCATCGGTCCTCTATGTACCGTGTGCTCATCCTCGCTATCCGATTCTTCGTTCTAACGCGCGCTTTCTACTCGTATTCTCGCTCTTTAGCTTTTTCCACGCGAATAGGATTGCTCAGCCAGCGTGCTCGCGATTTCTTAAAACACACGCAGCGGTCTCGAATTTTTTCTGCTATGCGATTAGTCGCCGAGGCGGTTATATGCGGCTCGGCATCGCGTGCTACGTTTTTCAAAGAACGATCGATAAAACGTGCTTATATCGGAGAGACACGTTCGTCCAAGCATCTTCCCTTCCTCTGCTTTTTCCCTTTTTCCACGCTTCCGCCCCACTCTGTACTCGTTCCACGGAAACAACGAATGGCGACGATGAACGTGTTAAAGCGAACCATCTGCCCGCTGAATATGGATACGCAATAAATTCGAAGGAGCGCGCCACGTCCGCGCTGCTGTTCCTCGCCACGGCGCGGTGCGAGACGATCCGCACGCCGCGTGCACCGCCAAAAAAAGCCATTGGTCAATCTACCATCGCGATCGCGTGTCTTTCCTTCGGACCCGGTCCCCGATGATCTTTCCTCGCCGCGGAACCAAGAGAAGGGACAGTTCTTGTCGGGGCGAGCAGAAGAAAGGAACGACACGAGATCGCGACGTTACGTGTTCCCACGTCGACGCGACTGTTACATTGTGCATATAAATCGCGTCATAAAACGCGTGTATACCGAGGGCTGATCTCCCGTGGCCATGTGCACGGATCGAGCTGGGCGAGAGCAAGAGGAAGGAGGAGAGCCGAGTAGAGTGTATGTACTGGTTTGCTAGGCCCTTCTCTCGATCGCGTAGCCAAGCATTCTCTCGACGACCGTTTCCACCCGAGGACTTCCAGTTTTTTCCATAGCCGAGATCGGACGTCCATCGATCATCCATCCAGTGCATCCATGCAGTGTCTACGCAGCCCCGCGTGCACGATATATCGCTTTTTCGTGGGGCCCGCCGACACAGGTATGCCGAGCTTAGAATGGCATTGTCCATGAGCGGAATCGCGAAGAATTTTCTGCAAAGCCGCGCACAAGGTGTCATCCGATATCTCGGGCCTTCCGCGAACCCCTCTTTTACCATTCCCGTTCCTCTGCGTCCCGTTCGCGTGATTTCACGCCGATACAGATAATTTCCGAAAATATATACTTGGTGGCTTTGGTATCAGGGGACTTGTTAGAATAACCCGATTCTTTTGCAGTATCATAGGACGCGTTAGAAGAATTGTCTCTCTTTTTTACTTCAATATAATCATCTGACAGTCTACTATCGTAGTATTGAAAATATACGGTATCGGACAAGCTCCGTTACTACAGGACGTTCTATGGAATTCGTAGATAATCTTACGTACGATTTAACTCGACTAAGGCATTCCACCTCTATCTAAACTATTAACGCTACCAATTGCCTTGTTCGAGACATTTACAGCGCTGACACCTAGAAATGTTAGTCGCCATCAAGCTACCGAACACTAAAATTCTTTTTCCACATGTTCTCAACACGTTCAGCTACGATAGAACCTGTAGCTGGAGTCGTGCAGTAATCGTATCGTAATGCATCCTTGCCATACGTGACAGTGGTCGCAGCTTCCGTTTTCCTTTGGCCAAGAGCTGCGTGCGCCCCGGAGAGAAATCGTGGCACTAGCAATTAGCATCGTCGTGGAACAAACGAGCCATCCTATCGGGCTAATGCCTCGATATATCGATCCCTCGGCGCGCGAATAATTGTCGCTCTTCGTGGTAGCCAGCTTCGACGAACTCTCCAGCTCTATAGCCACGACACGGCTACCTTGAACGCTACTTTAAAGGCGGCGAGAGCCAGGCGAATCTGGCGACTACGAGCTCCAAGGTGTGATATAGTTGCCGGTTCTGTGTACACGGTTGCGAGAGTGCTGCACACGGGCTCTCACTTCTCTCGTTCGATGCGATCGCGTGGAGTAACTCAGGAACTGGCGGCCGCTTCTTCTTCTCCTCTCGGACCGTAGCACTGAATTATGGTCCGTGGCTCCGGACACTCGCCAACACGCTTCGTCGTTTAACCCCATGCCCGATCCCGAGCCCCGAAGCGCATTCTTCCCGTCCTCTGCTTTTCTCTCGAGGACCTCTCACAGGATTCTTACGATTCCCGGTGAGAACAGCCGCCTCGCAGTATATCTGCCGCCCCGATGCACTCTTCCTGCGGCTCCTGCGACCTTCTGTCTTTTACCCGATACACAGGCGTACCGAATCTTGTCCATAGAAGCATACCTATAGCGGGATGAAAAACATAGCGGTGCATGCTAAGATTTAGGGAATTTGAATTTCGTCAGGTATTCAAATTTTTGAAAGTATGTCCCTTTAACTTTTATGATTAGATCGTGATTTCGTTCTCTGTCACAGAAAGATACGATGCCGCTTTTACAACAATAAGCATAGAACAGTCTGCTTCATGAAAGTTAAGGTTTAACCTACGCCATTATGTATACGTATGAGCGGACCAAAATTCTTTTCACAATTCTTACCAGACTCCATAAAAATTGATTCGTACTGTAGCAAAAACGATTGACAAATACCGGCAAATAAATCGCGAAATAGAGCGTCGCTCGATCATCGCGACCGCGATTAAAATATCAACCGGTGTAAGCCCCTGTAGCTTACAATTCGCGCGTGCGCGTATTAGCAAAACCGTAGCTCGAAACGCGGCATGATCAAAAAGAGAGAAGGGACGATGTGTATTTGGCGAACCGGGTATTCCAACGCGCGTATCGAGTTTTATCGAGTTCGATCGAGATACTTTTGTCCTTCCTGTCAAACGCGATTTCCAGCCACGGCTGCGTGGATCCTGACCATCACAGTGTTATACTGGCAGGCAGTTGGAAGCGTCAGACAGAACGGCGTAACCGGGACACGCATTAACGCCACTCTCTCGGTGCCATAATGCGCGGCGGGTCACGTTTTTCGTCCCAATACAATGCACGCGCGGTCCTGCCTTTCGGCAATATGTTACGGAGCCATCGAAACGAGGCGATGGATGGATGGATGGATGGATGGATGGATTGATGCGGTCGAATAGGGACGTTCCACACGCAGGGGGTTTGTTTAGGCTCCGCCGCGCGAAAGCCACTCAACCCGCTAATCTATTTAGCCGTGCTGTTTGATATGGAATTAATGAGGACGCCTTGGTATTATGTACGGGCTTGATTTTCGGTTTACCTTCCCGAGGATGAAAAGGGGGGAGCGCGCGTCCAAGACCTTTAGACTTAGCAGTTGCTCCTCTGGCTTTTCACGCCGCTGCGCTGCTGGAAAAGTCCTTTTAGGGTGGTGGTTTCTCTCTTTCACTCTCTCTCTCTCTCTTTCTCTTTCTGGGTGTGGTTCGTTCGCGCAGCTGCTCTCCCGTTGTTGCTCTGCCTGTCGCCGATTATCGGCGTCGAACGTGCCACCGGAGGCGTTTATTGTTTCGTAAATCGGAAACAATCGCGTCGGCAGGTGTGTGTTTAACGGAAGTCCCTCGGTTCCCTGGAGGCTGCGCGCCACGGATATATCGGGTTAAACGGATACGTTTCGGATATTTCGTACACACAATTCGCTCTGAGAGAAAGTCGCACGATTAATATGGAAATGTTACATCGTTTATTAGCGTGTTTAGATAACGCCGAGTAAATTATGCGCGTGTTCTTACGGAAGTTGCTAAAATTCGACGAACGGTTGGAATAATTTGTAATAGTTTCCACGACGAATCGGCTGTCTTTCTATCCGGTCAAACGATCTAACCTACGGACTCGCGTATCAACGAATTCATCGGTCCGTTTCGAGAAACGCTAAACCAACCGGACTTGCAACCGAACACGATATCGTTCGCAGTTAACTCGTGGCGGGTTTCATAACGCCGTTCGATCAATTTTCCCGCGATCAACCACCATTAATTCGTTCTTAACGAGCTCTGGCGCGCAGCAAAATGGGAAGCTTGCGACCTGCTCCACTTCGCGTGCATCCGTGCAATCGGAGAACGTGTAACACGGCTGGAGATCGAGTAACGATTAAAACGTCCAGTCTCGGTGATGCTGGCGTTGACGTTGTCAGCGAATCTTCGACGGTGATACCGGTAGTCTCTCCTGAGCAAACTTTTTTTTATGTTAATATGCTTCCCCATATGTGTACCCAGTTGCGTACGTACGGTCGTAGGAGCAAGTCTCGACGCGTATGGCAGTTTCGAACGAGTGTCTACAAATGTGAAAACACGACGATTACGAGTTTCCCGATTTCGTAACCAGCTAATGGCGGCGCGAATGGACGACGGTTCGTAGCACCTGGTACACGGTCGTTCGCCGTCGCTTAAACGACAAATGTCGAGCGTAAATCTGACCGCGAGTAGGTCAAGAGACGGAGGTAAATTTTAAGCTCGCGATAAAAAATTGCGGTAAAAAGAGGAGCAGTTAGCGTGTAACGCGAGAAAAGGTAAAGAGAGGGATCCATGGAGAGTGGGTGACCTACGGAACATAAACGCACTCTCCCACTCTGGATTGTTTACCGAGAGAAAGGAGCAGGACGGTCGTCGAGGATTTTCAAGCAAACAGTGGCGTTGTAACGAGTCGTTGTTTAAGCTCAGCGTTTTCGGAACGATTTTGTCGAAAGACGCGAAACATCTTGTTTTCGCGAAGATACGCAAGTTATCCTTCCCCCTTTTAACGCGTGGCTCGCAACCGATACGCGGCAATGCAAACAATTTTTAGTCAAGAATGTATCTCCTGTTTTGATTATGATACGTACCGACGAATGTTCAGGGCGCTGGACATGTATACGATCGATCACGTAGCCGTCTGTTGTTTGGTAAATATAATAATACGTCATATCTCAGTCGAAGCTAAGAAGTCTTTTTATCTAAATACGTATTTCTCGTCGAATATCACAATATATCGATAAAACGCTGAAAAAGTTAATTTTTTCTTATACGTCTCTCAAATGAATTTCGTACACTGTCGTCCTAATTATTGCATCAGCCTAGTGATCACGTTTCATAATTTAATATCTGTAACGACGATTACAAAAAAATCAATCAGGGATCTCTTGTATAATTTCTGCACACGCTTCTTATCGCTAATGATACCGATAACAACAACAGAATTTATCTTTTCCTAACTTAAGTAATTAATCAATATCACGCGAGTACTTTCTCGACCATCCTTTTATTTCTTCTAAATATATCTATGTAATCTGTATAATACTATCACACACTACGTATATATTATACAATCTTATCAAAAATTATGCTATCTGTTGTACCAGTGTCCTGTGACAGTGAGCTCGTCGCTGACGTCCTCTGCGGCCTCGCCGGTCTCCGGTACGATCCTGAGCGCAGGCGGTTCGTCGCTGGTCAGCGTAGCGGGCACCACCACGAATCATCCCCTGGGCGTAGCTGCCGGTCTATCGAACGCGAGGATGGCGGTGACCAGCGCGGTGGTTAGGCCGCCAGGTAGCCCAACCACGTCGGTCAGCCCGTCGCAGGGTCATCCGCCACCGACGACCGGCGGCCCAACGCCGACCGGACGGTGTTGCGACACCGGAAGACCCATTTTCACGGATCCGCTCACGGGTCAAACCGTCTGCTCCTGTCAGTACGAGATTCTCGGCGGTTATCAACGCCTGGGTGCGCTACCTGCTGCGCTCTCCATGTACAGCGCACCGTACGCGGCAGCGGCGGCCGCCGCCGCCTCCGAGGGCATGGCAGCCTATTTTCCGCCCCTCGGGGCCGAACAGGCACCTTTTTACACGCCTACGGTGAGTAGATTTAGATCTTTTTCTTTTTTTTCATTGAAGATTATTATTTGTATTAAGTTAGGCAAAGTTTGAAATTATTTTTTTATAGAATTAAAAATTTATGGAGAATGACAGAATTCTATCATTTTTTATTTTTTTTTTTTTGTTTTAACGAAGGATCTATTAAAACAAAGGAAATCGAGATGATTTTTACCAGTACTATTTGTGACAATGGATATCAATGGGTGAATAACAGAGCTGAGAATTGTACAAAATCGGCAATCGGGTAAAATTATTCTCTGTACTCCATCCATTCACTGGTGCGTACTTTCCCGATTTCACCCTGCATTGTTTAATTATGCTATCACGGCTCGAGCGACTGTTCTCGCGCAATAAACGTCGCGCTCGATGTTCATACGACCAGCTTTTCATCCCTTTCAACCACCAACCTTAAAAGTTCGTTTCATTGCATCCACGGCAGTTCGAAGATCTTCTTGTCTTCGTTACTATCAATGTAATCAGTCCCAATCGCCGACATTTTCTTGATCTTTTACTATATATTTCCTCTCATCCTTTGTTTCTTTTCTTTTTCTTACCAGAATATAAATTTCTACCAGCGTCTAACCTTCGTTAAAATATTGTTCGTACGAATCTACCGCTTATCTTACATCACCGCTAGTTTCATCGGAGAGATAACGAACTCGTGGATTGACCAACTCGCGACGATACTATACGCGTTGGATTGTAAACGTATATCGAATCTCGTGCAAGTTTTTCTTCGCCAATGGTAGGAGAGAGAGAGAAAGAAAGATGCTTTCATTTGGCATGCACGTTCGCGAAGCGTTCAACGATAATCGAGATGTTATCGCAGCGAAAGATCCCGGACAGTGTGATGTTAATATAGGCGAGCATGGGAGGAGAGAAGAAGCATAGCGACTTTGGATCGGCAATCGCGTGTATTCGTCCGACCGAGAGAGGTTATCGGACCACACACAAAGCGCATACACGGAGAAAATAGCTGCGAAGCGTAAATTTATGAATCCGTCCTGTCGTAACAGTGGAACACTGTCGTGTTCGAGCCGTCGCCGTGGCCGGCCTGTTATCGTCGCTCTTTATGATCGAGCTTAAGGGGTAAGCGCATAAGAGTGTGGCCTCTCGTCGTAACCGAGCAGCAGATTGCACACACAGGTTGCGCGGAACCACGTACTCGAGGTACCTTCGTGGCTAATGTTCTCGAGACTCTTCTACTTGCACCTATCGAGCACCGTTTTTAATGAGATCGTTCGTTTCGATCGTGATTTCCTAGTTGCTTCGTGACTGATTTCAAACTTACACAACAGATGGTCGATTTTTATACGTATTTATATTTTCGTCAATACAACCGTAGAAAAGGAAATTGGAAGGTTTCGAACAAGCAAATATTACAACAATCGTGAAACATTTGTAAGATTTACGATAGAAGATATCGGTAAAACGTTAGTAAGATGGGCTAAAATGAAAATAAAAGAAAAATATTGTCACGAGCGAAAATTAGCGTTATCAATGTACGACAAAACGTTTGTGTTTTAGAATATTCATGTGCGTCGGAAATCTAGATCTCCTTTGCTTTTAAGTTCAGTTTAAGCACATGAAATTCCATGGGTCGAGCAGCAACGTTTTCAAAGAGTCTCAAATAAACGCGACATTGGGCGCGTGAATTTCCTAGGTCAAGGAACTCGAACCGCCCGTTATTTTCGAGTGCTAATTACGCCAATCCAACGATGGCTACGCAGTTCGAACACGATGTATAATTAATGTCGTTAATGCAAGACTAATGCATATGAAAAAGTCGGGGAGAAGAACAACGAATCGTTTGGAATCAGAAGGGGGAACGAAGGGCGAGAAGAATTCTATGGTTCTATTATTCTACCGGTTGATGGAGGTTTAAATGCGGCTGGTATACGAAGTCAAACCATCGGGGTTATGGGTTACAGAAACAAACAATAACGGCACACATCGATTCTAATTACTGTTATCGCTGCTTTGCCAGCTATTTTTCTCATTATCGTCGATGAATTGAAGATCGATCGTGAAGGCGCCGATTAACCGCCACGTCCTTAAAAAAAAGTGGATACTTCCGCTGGTTAAACTGGTTAGATGCTTTTTTTTTGTACCAGGATCCAGTAGTATAAGCATAATTGAGAATTAAAAGGAACGTTTTAACGTTGACAGAATTCCATTTTGGGACACGTTCTGTGATACACGTGATTTTTTAGTCGACTTCCACGAGTGGAAGATACACGATATCGGCCAGCGGCATTTCTACATCGAAAGATAGTACCACTATGTTCCGTTCGTTTTGCAATTGGGCATGCGTTCCAGATTGGAACGAATCACGACTCGAATCACGCATCGAAGAATTGGTCTTTTTTAGTTGCGTTAATTACTCATGCGAGGCGTTGCCACACGTTATTAACAAGTATAATTGCTTTACTTGCAGGCTGCTAGCCTCGATCTGAAGGAAAATCTTGGAGCAGGAGCCGCGGCAGCGTGGCCTTATCCATCAGTGTACCATCCTTACGATGCCGCTTTCGCCACCTACCCGTACAACGGGTGAGTTTTCGAAATATTTCTCCTACATCGATTTTTCGGATTTCCCTGCGAAGGGTAATAAAGACGAGAATAAAAGAAATCTACGCTTTCTCCTCGAGAAGGTAATATTCTTCCCAAATTCTAAATGGCGCATATCGCTTTGGACAATTAGGGGATAACGTTTATGGACAATTCGGAAAGAAATACCGCGTATTTAAAGCAACGAACTCTCCACGGAGAACGTACGAGTGGAGGCTTTCCAAAGTACCACCATATATTTCACGCGGTGATAAAGACAGTCGCGTACTAAATCTCCCTCGATTCGCTGGAAACTCGGCATAACCGTCGACGAACATTTTCGAAGCCGGAACGGGTAACTGTATAATTATTTTCAGTTGCACGCTCTTGGAAAAAGTGGCGCGAAACGATAACACGGTGTCGGTACAGAAATACGACTCGGCCGAGCAGATAGCAGTACGTTCGTACGATATGACCACTAAGAATAATATACCTTTCTCCAAATGCTTCAACGCAAATCGAACGTGCGTGCTCTCGTGTTAATTAACCGCCGAAGAAACCGAGCGACGTCACCCGCGCGGAAAGTTTTCCTGCCACTTGAAAATTATCTCAATTGTCTTTCGAGCGAGCAAGTCGAATCTCCAATACGCTCCTGTTCTCTCACACGAAATCTCGACAATATAGGAGAAGAAAGAGAGAAGAAGTCTTGCTTTACTCCGACGTGCGTTCACGCGAGTCAGCTTTGGTCGGGATGTCGACGCGTTCTCGCGCGCGCGTTCCCGATAACGCGCCAGAGAACCACATAAACATTCCAATAAATTAGCGCTCCGTTGACCCGGGACTGTCGCCTTGGGCGTTTTTATTCTCGCGCTTGGCGCTGGAATCGGTCAACGCGTGTCACGATGCGATCGGTGAAAGGTCTTGCCCGCCTGATAAATCGGAATCGTATTATCTGCGCAGGGCAAGATTATAAATATTCGGAGTGCTTGCCTTTGGAGACGCATGGCACAGAGAGGTGGACCAAGCGAACTCTGTCGATGATTAATCGGTCTATCTACGTTTCCGGCCTTCTTCTCGACGTCACCGGGATTTTTCAATTTTTCCTTCCCCTTTCTCCGTCCTTTTCTCGTTTCTGTCTTCAGCTGATATCGCGCTATCGTTATCGTCGCGTCCCCGCCATGGAATTTATGTACATAGAGATGCCAAACTGTGACACTCGAACCGATTTGTAAGCTCGCTTTTACGACTTGCTAATGAGATCGATGATTGTAAACAATGAGAATATGGGAAAGCGATATTGTAGCCAGTAATGGGCGAGTAGTTTATTAGTTCTTTACAAGATCGTTGCGAAGAATTATTCCGTATAAAGTAACACATAATTTACCGAAGAGTTATGTACGAACACAAAGAAATACTGAAACAGTGGTTCTCAGAAGAGGATATAGAAACGAGGATATAAACTGACGATATCTCTGCGTGCGAATTTTATAGTATATACATATTACATTTGACGTATTATGTCGCGATAATGTTGCAAATGATAAAACATCCGGCGCGTATCAGTTATTTCGATCTGATCCGGAGAAACGCGACCCGCGGTCACGTATCCGACGACCCGGTGACGAGTCAACGACGTCGTTCTACGCGCCGGTCTCACCTCGTGGAATCTATACTGCCGCGTGACGCACTTCCGGCGGAGACTGCTTCGTATGCAAGGAAGCGATCGGGTACTACAGCTTGCTTAGCATCCATTCGGTCTAGTCGGTTCGCGCACCGGGTCTTCCTTTACGGAGACCTACCGCGCCGGTCCACACCGGAACCGCAACTCCTCGCCGCGATAACAATTACCGGAAGATCCGGGGATGCACCTGCCGGCTTCGAGATCCGTTGTCAGTGATCGACGTCGAACAATCTAGTCTTTTTTACCTTTGATCGTACACGGACTGACGAAAGTATTCGAACATTTGCAGATACCTTTTACGAATGTATTATGTGTGTTGCAAGAAACATTTCGAAATTTCATTAGCTATTAGTAAATGACATTTAACAGTCACGATTATACGGACGAAGTGAAGAAACAAACCTGAAAATATACGATACAGAAATTACGTAATACGTATGTATTTAGTACGTGCATATATTTTGCGAAGATCGCAGATGTATTTAATTGCAAATTTTTGTACAATAATATAATCACGATAGTTGTGTCTGATTCTCATTACGGTGCCAATTCATTTATTCGGGGTATGTTAATTGATTTTATCGATCGAAAAAAGAAGGGAGAATCGATCGATTCGATCGGAGATACGATGAGCTAATTATATTGACACAACTTGTTGGAAATACAAGTGTTTAAATTTCCCGCGGAATTGATTGATACGTCGTGTTGCACGATTTGTCTCAATTTCTCGCGACCGTAATTCCATTTGTCAAGATAAGCGGTTATGAACTGATACACAGACCACTGTTTCTTCGTTCGGTTCTTCAGCGGACACTTGCTCGAGGAATACGTTGATTAATGCAAACGATGTATCGATAGGTGAAGATATCGAGCAGCGATTTGATTACCTCGACACACGGTACTCGCTTGCCCGAGCAATCGAATTCAAATTTAACACGATATTATTGAAATCAATTTTCTTTCGGTGGACGGAACGCTTGCACCGTCGTTGAAACATGGAATAATTCAACGTATTAACGACGCTATATCGTTAACAAACAAGGCTAATTTCTACCTACACTTCGCAATTAATTTCTACTCGAGTTAAACATGTTAATTGCCACGTTTTTCTACTTGGACGCATTGTCGTAGACACCAGAAGTTCGTATCTCGTTGCCAACGGATTATCCATCGGCCAAAAATATCGGTATACATATATTCGATAGTCGTTATTTTCCTTGCATTTTTCCTACACACACGTACGCCAGTCTATTCGTCGCTGTGGACTCGATACGTTATCGAAGTCTTTTTTCTCGAAACGTTGTAATAAAAGCCACGGCACGAGATTTATTTTTGCATGTTATGCTTCGATACAAAGTTTTCAACGTCGTTAGAGCGTACCAGTCAACGTTCAACGAGGATCGACCTGACCACACGACATTTATCAATGCTTTTTCCCACGCACGCACGTTTCTATGTCGCGAAGAAACTCAAGCTCGATGACGCTAATAACAGCTGAGTAACAATTGTCGCATCGATAATGCTCGTTCGATGTTCGACCGCTACTTACGTAACGCAGAACTTTTATCAGTACACCGTGTACCGGTATTAAGTCTGCTTCTTTTTGCGCTGGTTAATAAGATAGCGACGTGTTCACAGGTTCTTTTTGTGTAAACGATTATTTACTCAACTATGCTATGTATCGGAGGCGAAACTTGAGGATTGAACATCAATCCCGTATATGACCCTTCAATTGAGACGATCGTAAAAAGCAAAGATCAGTTTGGTTTCTGAGAGATCTAGATTTTACTCTACTTCGACTTTTATCGGTCTCTACGAAGTTTCTCATCGGCGAATCCTTTTTCGGCTATTCTAGTAACTCGTCGCAATTTTGCAACGTTTTCTAACGTACTCGATAAGAGGAGAAAGAAAAGAAGGATAAGGATATAGCAGCGAAGAGAAAGGATCGAGAAGCAGTCACGTAAAAATCGACGAGGTGGCGAGGATCGCAGAGCACATTATGCCAGGGCGCGCGCTTCGTCGACCGTTTAACATAAGCATACAAAAAGCCAATAATAAAGAGTTGGCATGCACGGCCGCGAGGTCTTGGGATCGTGTGGGTTAACGGTCTCGTCTTTCCGGCGGATTGGCCCTGCTTCCGGGGACATATAGGGTAAACAATAAGAAACAAGCGGCCAGTGGGTAGCGCAGTCACTGGTTGTACGAACACAGGCCGCGCTTACATAGGCTGCTCCTATGTCCGGCTTCGGCTTCCTCCCGTTTCGCGTCGCGTCCCTCGATCGACGACACGTATTATTAAGTGTGTCCGTACAACGACCGATGTGTCGGCACGCGCTTCGGGCCTCGAGCGCGTTTAAGGACGTCGCGACGATCCGCGAATCTTAATCGCCGCTCGCCCGGTCGTCGTCGCCTTTTCCTCGGCGAACAGGTGCGCGAACCCATTTCTTTCACGGATAGTTGGGGGAATCTATGTTTGGTGCGAGCATCTAGTTCAAGATTTTGTATAGGAAACAAATGAAGGAAGCTGAGAGTGCGAAAAATCGCGAAGTTTATTTTCTGTTTTCTAAAAGTTCTTCTTAGTGGAAGCTTCATGGCATTGGAAGTTAGAGATTTATTAGGAATTTTCTATGGTTGTTTCCTTTCCTTTAATTTGATTTACATAATTTTTCTAATCCACCGTTTTCATGGATTTCGTAGATAAGTATACAAATATGATAATTACTCGTAAGTTAGGAATACATATCAAGATGAAAGTATTTCTCGGAATTAGAGAAACTTTACGTAGGAACTAAATATTTAATGTATCAATCTACATATCTATTGTAACTTAAAAGGAAATGAGACACATATATATTCATTCGTTATCTAGAAACATTATACCATTGATACATATCAAATCTAACCCTAAATCCTCATATATCAATTTCGGTCAGTAGAGGAGTGTGATTGTTTGACGAATTATTACCGAGGGATCGTATATTTGTTCATGACAGAAATTGGCTCTTAGGCGAATTCATTTCCTTCGATATCCAGCACTGTTTCCCACGAATTTGATAAGATTAAAGGGAGTTTTTATACCGAAAGGTCCCTTCGTTGCACGATTGTGAAACGTTTTCCGTCGTTTCATACCTTTACGGACCGAGAGTTTTGTATCGAAAGGATATTGTCCGTGCATTATTTACTAAACCTAGAACGATACGAACGTCGATCCTATCTAAGACCATTTAGCGTTGCCAACAAGCGGTGTACGTTTCGACGATAAGATCGCTTATTTGATTTACGTCGCGAGTATATTGCCAACCCTTTCTGAAAGCCCCGCCAAATATTTGCCGTCTTCGCTCTCGCAATAGAATTACATCGAATCATGCCGCGCATCTGATTCATCCTAACGGTTAGTCGTCTAACAAGGTTGTTCATCGATCGTTCTCCTATCTACGTAGAACGCGCAACAGTGCCTACTCGCGTGTCTACATATTGAAATTTGTATAATCTTGTTTTCTAAAATGTCTACCTAGCTTAGCTCCAGATCCAAATTGATACTAGTCTATCATTTATTCTACGTATATCGGGAACTTACGGTCGATTGTGATCGAATTTCCATGACTCGAATCTCTTCTATCATTCCAACACCTGTAACATTGCACATATTTTTCAAATCCCCAATTTCTCATCTCAAACCTGCTACTCCAGAGCCAAGACCCTCCCGATCGATCTTCCAGCACCAATCGTACAAAAGGACAAATTCATTCTCGTCTATAGCGTTCCCGGAGGACTCGTTCGGTCGTCAAACCGTCCTCGGATCCGACAGAAACCGGGAATATCCCAAAGTTAATGAGTGCGGGCCCCACGCGCGGCGTTTCAGGACGTGTCACGTCCCCCGATGATGTACGGCCGTTTAATGACCCGGTTTTAGTCCTAGAGGGTGGTTTTTGCCTCGCAAGGGTTGCGCCGGTGAAAAGTCACCGACACGCGTTTTTCGTTAGCGGGGACATGCCACCGCGTCCCTCCTTCTCTTCTTGAAACTTCGACGTGCAGATGACAGCGCGTCGTCGTCTCGCAGCCGCGCCTCCGCGCTTTTCTCATTAGCCTTAATGGACGCAGATTAGGCCTGTCGAGCGGTCGACTTGGATTTAATGACCGGGCCGCACCCCTTCTACCGATATTCTCCTCGCGAGAACGAGCATCCAGGTGAACGTTGCTTTACGAATGACGCGTGTCGAAAGGTCATCCGTGCATGCTTCATGCTATGAGGAAAGAGTCGTTTTAAAGATTTATAGGTCGATCGATTAATCAATTCTTTGAGTACCTGCCAACACGGCTCCCCGTACAATTCTAAAACGCTTGCAAATTGTGCAAACGTATAGGTTGTTTCGAGTATCAAAGGTATATATATGTATATGTATGTAAGGAACACAGTTGAGTGAGTTGTAAAATGTTAAGCGTGGAAATTTTTCGAGGTTCGTAGACGCGTGGAATGAATTAATGTTTTACAGAAGAGCGTGTCCTTTTACCTAAAGGGTAGCTGGTTACATTTCAGACACAAATTACATACTCGACTCAGCGTGTTCTTTATCGAGCGTTAAAGACTCGTGCAGCGGTGTAACGGTAGAACGAGACATACGAGCGTGTAGCCGCTGGAACTCGCAGCTCCGAGTCGTTTGGCTTTTGTAAATTTTCGCGAGTTAGCCATAACAGAGCGCCGCGCTGCCGAGTAATCTCGGTCGACGATAATTCAGCGGCGAGTGACTTTAATCGTGGCTCCTACGGGGCGGTGTGTGCTTCGTGATGGATTTAAACGATCGTATGACAAAGTAGCGAACCGTGTATCATTTTATATAAACTCGGTTGCACGTACAATGGAGACGGAGAAAGGGAGTGAGAGTGAGATTGTATAATCTTCGTCGTGAGAGTTAGTCGTGTCCGCGTGTGGGTGCACTTACCTCTTCTGCCAGGTTTCTCAACGCACGTTCACACGTGCGTGCACACGCGCGCACCGCCGGGTTTACGATCGATCTGTCACGTTGCGAGCAACTGGTAATAAAGTTGGATGTGGAACAACCGACTGTCACCACGTTCGCAAAACTTCAACGCGACGTGTTGCAAGTCTGCGAAGCGCTTCTGAGAACTTAACGCGACGACATCGGTACACGGTAGGTGCGTTCGTTGTATAAACCGCCAGGAGAGAATCATCGTCGTCGTCTTCTACCTTTTATCCGTCTTTGGTTCGATCGTGCATCGATCGAAGCAGTCTCATCGTCGGTTCACGATGGAAATTTAAAGCAATTCCATTCCTATTCTTTTAAAAATTCCCCAACTCTGACGAGAACCCTCCGCGAACCAGTTATGTCCATATTTTTACATTCCCACGTTTAATCTTTTTTTTTTTTTTTTGTTCTTCCGAGCTTGGAAGAAATATGACAGAATTTTTTTGACAATGTTAGGCGATCAGGTTTTAGGTGGAATATTTGAAAGGTTTTGCTTGATACGTAGAGGACTCACAGCTTACCTGTGGACAATCGATTACTGTAAAAAATATTTACTATAAAAGATATCAAAAAAGGAAGAAGTGAAAGCGTTCAAAGCTGTCCACTCGAACACACACCGTACATGTATCTAATTGTCGCGATATTCTAGCCGACCATGAATCGGAGGTAGAGACGGATGAAAAGGGGCCGCAGAAGGTTGGCGTGGCTTCGCGGTTGATTAAACCGAAGCTCGACCATGAGGCAGGTACTTCCTTCTAGGTGAGTGAACGCGTGCGAAGGGACGCGGTATGCGTGCATACACGTATCTACCAAGGGAAGATGGCGCCGTCACCGAAATGGCTGCATTTTCGCGTTGATAAAGACCGCGGAGCCCGCGGAACCATACCTGTGAAAGGTGTGTGTCGAGGGTATAGATTCTAAGAGTGGGAAAAGGGGGATAGTGGTGGTAGCGTGAGAACGACAGAGAGGGAAAAAAGAAGTCGGATATCACCCCTAGTTACGAGCGGTAACGAGGGGCGGAGTCGGTCGAGCCCGCACACCTGCCTCGTTTCGAGCTGGCCATGGTCACTCACCCCCGTTCTTATCCCTCTTAAAAGCTACGCCATGACAAACGCGTTTACGTTAACCGCCGTGCGGCCGAGGGTCGCGAAAAATGGCTGTTTCAGCGGGCTTTAATGGTTGATTCGCTCGAACCGTTTCTTTAAGGGGTGGTGTTGTATCTTCGTGTCCGGAGAATTGGAAGGGTGAAGACCAATTCCGTTATCGTAGAGTTATTGCTACTTCGGATTCGATTACTTTCCTTTTCAATCACTCAGTCTTTATCTCGATATACCTATCTATAATTAACAGACAGAAAGGATATTCAAACGTGTCAGTTATTTAATAGAAGAAAGTGACAGTACTAAAAAGCATAAATGGAGTATTTATAGGCAGCTGAGCGGTAGGGAAAGAACCGGATAAAGTTATTGGGACCTCTGGAGGCAGATTGCCTGTAGCTTGACGCGTTAACCCCCGGGCGGGTGCGAGGAACGTGAACAAAGGCGCGACGTTGAAACGGGAAGCAAAGGACGGGCCGATTAGCAATCGCCATGGAAACAAGCAGTTGATGCGATCAACCCCTGGCGCGCGAGAAGAGGAAAGAGGCCGATCTGGCTCGCACGTACGATCATAGCTGTGCCTATATACGCGTATATAATACGATTTGTATATAGATATACACGACACGTCTCTATATGCGGGAACGGGAGAACGGCTTGGCGCGCATGCAGCGGCCGTATTTAAAGCGGTCGACGAAATGCCCTTTGGTGTATGCGTTCGCGATGGTTGTATGGCGATACCGGAGGCCGAGCGAGAGACAGATTGGAAGAGAAGCGTTACAGAGAAGCGAGGCGTCGCGTCGCGTCGCGTCGCGTCGTGTGGAAAGAGATGGAAAAAGTTGGAGCGCTCTGGCGCACAAGAGGAAAAGGAAACAGAGAAACGAAATGTGGAAGAGAGAGACGAATGGACGCGGAAGAGGCGGAGAGATAGAAGCTCGACAACCGCGGGGGGTTGGCAGTAGCTGGCAGGGAGACGGAATCGGTAGAAAGCAGCAGCAGTTCCCGCTCTCGGGGGCGGCTGGCTGTTATCATGAGAAACAAGCTTCCACTCTGATTTTTTAATCCGATCCGCACCCCCTGCCACCGGCTGAATTTTAAAATAACTGCAGAACGCCATTTGCTCCTCGCAAACAGACCGGAGTTAAGCCATCCTCGCCTCTCTTTCTCTCGCCACTTTTCTATCTTCCTGCTCCTCTCTGTATCACCGGTACGCCGCGCCGTGCCATGGCCCACCTCTCTCGCCTCCTTCTCTCCTCCTCCGTCTCTTCCTGCTTCTCCCGTTTGCCGTCTCCACTCTTTCGCTCTCTTTGCGCGCGTGTACGAGCCTTCGACCCTCGACGCTTTTGCCGGATGGATAGGATAGAACAGAACGTAGGATATGATAGCCTAGAGAACAAAGAGGATAGAGCGTATCCTGGGAGAAACGCGCGTGTACGAGTGCGCGCGCTCGCGAACCACCACGTTACATCTACACTCTCGCGGAGGCGGCTGCGATGTCAAATTGAAATGTTTAGCGCCTCGTTTCAGCTGCTGCGAATCCCGCGTACAGACTTCGGTACAGCGGTGGAAGAGAGAGACAGATGGGGCCGCGAAGTGAAAACACAATCGGCACGGAAAGATAGGGGCGAAAGGAAGACAGAAGAGACGGCAGATAGCGCGTGTAGCCCTGCCCCGGGGAGGGGCAGATAAGTGACAGTTTTATTAATTTCCCATCTCATCCCGTCGCGACCATCTCCCCAACCCGCTCGATCCGTCGACACGTCAGTCGCGCGTCCACACACGCCTGCCTCTCTTCTTCCCCCGTATTTTCTTCCCAGCTCGCTGGAACGAAAGAGGGTGAAAATAAAGCTCAATAATGGCG
This sequence comes from Bombus vancouverensis nearcticus, assembly GCF_051014615.1. Lineage (NCBI taxonomy): Eukaryota > Metazoa > Arthropoda > Insecta > Hymenoptera > Apidae > Bombus > Bombus vancouverensis. The sequence goes on along the minus strand of NC_134911.1, from coordinate 15,781,605 downwards.
GTTGCCCGTCACGGGGCATCGCCGTCGACGAAGGTGCGCTTCCGTGTCGAGTCTATTGGGATTTCGGCTAACGGTATCTCGTCGTTTCGTATTTTTGCGCCGAGGGTGAATTTTGCGTGGGTAGAAATTTCCTAAATTTTATCCAATTCTATGTCCTTAGAAAAGAAAAAAGATACGTTAAAACTCTTAAGAAAATATATTCATCCGTTTACGTCAGAGGAGAGAAAATAAAGAAACACAGGGCGGAAGACCGCAACGTCGGAAAAGATGTCGAGATGTCGCAAGGGGTGGAACAAGGAAAAAGGCCAAGAGCCGAGCAAAGAAGGAAAAAGAAGAAGGGAGTAAGCATCTCCCAGCCGTGCTCGCCGCTGGAAAATTTAATTTCGATCCCGTCGATTCAGCAGTTATACCGAAGTTTAATCTTTGATAAGGGTTAGTCTTTTAGTAATGGGATCCCAGGGGGTCGGTCGCTCCGGACGGTCTGGGCGAGGCGCGCCGAAGGGTGAGACGAAACGAATCGTGTTCTCTTTCTCTCTTGCTACGCTCCTTTCCACTCCACTCCACTACGACCGCGATGGAAGGAAGGAGCTTAAACCGTTAGATAGAGATCTGCTCTCGGGATGAAAGTAGTAGCTACCCGCTTATATCGTTCCTCTAACCGAGCAGGACTCGGACTTTTATACCGAGCTCTGGGGGGAGGCGTAACGAGCCTCACGATTGGATAAGTTTCCCGACACGAGCTTCCACCGGAGGCTTTGCCTTCTTCTTCTTCTTCTTCTTCTTCTTCTTCTTCTACGTTTCTCCTCCTCCTCCGGTTTCTCTCTTCCCCGCAATGTGTCTCTGTTATCCAACTCACTCGTATAACGTATCGCGACCTATGTACGTTCTCGACCGCCTTACATCCGGGTTACGTGCATCGTACGACGATGAAAGCGACCGATGTCGAAGAATTTAATAAAAAGATGAACGAGTGGCTCCTGTTAAAGACTTCGTTCGACTCGTTGCCTCTTTTAGTATTGGCCGGTGGAACGTGTTTAATCCCGTATACGTTTCTCGATTTTACAGGAGGACATCACTGATCTTTCGGAAAGGAAAGCTGAAAGTTTAACGCGAAACGGGGACAAGACGGTGGGCTTTGATACTGAACAGCCGCCTACTTTGATCTGTTTCAGTTATGGGATGGATCTAAATGGCGCCAGACGAAAAAACGCGACGCGGGAAACGACGAGTACGTTAAAGGCTTGGTTGAACGATCATAAGAAGAATCCGTATCCAACAAAGGGCGAGAAAATCATGCTGGCCATTATCACGAAGATGACTCTGACTCAGGTGTCTACGTGGTTCGCGAATGCGCGGAGACGTTTGAAGAAAGAGAACAAGATGACATGGGAGCCGAGGAATAGGGTCGAGGACGAGGACAACAACAACGACGACGACGATAGCGGAAGAAAAAGCGTGGACGAGAAAGACCGGCTAGGTAAGAACCACGGCAAACATCCGCCTACCTTTCTCCACCTTTTCATCGATTCTATACATTCCTTTCTTACTCCCAACAAAACGCGTCGTCTCCCGACAATCCTTTTCCCTTTCATTGCCCAAAGACAAATCCTATTCTCTGCCACAGACTCAAAGGATTCGGGTACCGGATCAAGCGAGGACGGAGAACGACCGGCCCATCGGATGGACTCTCTTGGCACTAGCGGTGGGTCCACCGGTGTCCAAGGTAGAACCGAGAGCGAATGGAGCGAGTCGCGAGCAGATAGCGGTCCAGATAGCCCGGAGTGCCTATACGATCAGAGAGAGCCTAGGCATCCATTACAGCTTCAGCATCCCGCGTATCTTGCGTCGTCTCATGGTCGACTGCTGCGCCATCCTTCCCCGGAAAGCACACCGCCTAGTAGTCATCTTCCACCGACCACGACCGCGTCGTCTACGGGCAGTGGAGTCACTACGAAACCGAGGATCTGGTCTTTGGCCGACATGGCGAGCAAGGACGGTGAACAACAGAGTCCTACACCGACCGCAATGACTGGTCTCTCGTCTCCTTATAGCGGAAGCGGCGGAGGTGGTGGTGGAGTCGCAGGTGGAGGTGGCGGTGGCGGAAAGCTGGTGAGCCCTCTGGCGAGTCGTTTGCCACCTCATCATCCTCTTCATCCAGCTATGCACTCGGGAACGCAGTTCGTTCGGCACCCGGATTTCTACCGAAACCTCTACGGTGCTTCTCACCTTGGATCCGGAGATATGGCCTTGTTGGAAACTTATTCGAGAACCTTGGGCGGTCTGAGTGGGGTGATGCCTCCTTCCACGGCTCCCAGTATACTGACGACCTCCGCGTCGGCTGTGTCAGCGAGTGGTAATGTTAAATCTTTCTCGATCAACGGGGCTAGCGGTGTCCCCGGTGGAGGCGGCGTGCTTCTGACCACCGCGACTTCAGGCTTGTCTCCCTCGTCGTCGTCAACGACGTCCTCCGGTGGGTCCGATCTGTCGCCCCATCCGAGCGGAAGCCTGCCGTCTACGCAGGAGCTCAAGTCACCGGGGCGAGTGTGATTGCCATGCGCGGGGACGATGGACTAATTACTATTAATCGAAGTTTCGAGGGACGGTTCGCCGCGCAGCCGTTCGCGCGTTGTGTGGTGTGTATGACAATAATAATCAGAGACTACATTCTTGTAATTAGTGTACAGTAACTGAACGAAGAACGTCGGAACGAGATACATGATATGTACTGCCCCTCAAGTCCCTGATCTCTCTCCACCGTTCCTAGTCTCTGTCTCTCTCACATTATCTTCTTCTCCTTTTGGATTCCTTTCGCTTCCCTCGGTCCTTTGGTATATCCTGCCCCTCTCTCCTTGATTCCTATTTTCTCTCGTCCTTCGTCGCGAATTTTTCTTCTGTCCGCAGCAAGAACGGGACAGCAGAGAAAGAAAGGTTGGAAATCGATCGATGAAAGATGAAAAAAAAGATGGAAAGATGGAATGGTGTAGGCTCGTTTAACTCTTCCGTAGAGCAGCAGCGCAGCTAATCGCGGTTTAAAAGGAAAATAAGACAAAAAAATACGAAGAAAAAAGATACACTATCCTAGGCGTGTCTACTATGCAGTAATATTATACATAAAGAATACTATATATATAAATACACGATAATAATTAATAATTATTTATGCGTTTGTAAATAGTAGAGAGGGCCCAGTAGAGAGCGTCCGGCCAGTGTATGTATTGTATGTAGAGTAGGTACGATATTATTATTATAATATTGGAGATCATAATTCATACTAACGACGAAGACGATTATTATTATTATTATGATTATTATTATTATTATGGATTATTATTATTGTTATCGCGATGTTTATTATAACATTATCGATTCACGTCAACTCGGTCGATCATGACGGGGTATAGATCGTTGATTAACTGTGACAGATTACGGAGGAGCACAACCCGTGCGAGGAAAACCACGTTGAAAGCGTGCGTCTTGCGCCTGAGTTTCTCCGTACGTAAGTATTATTTATTTATTGCTCGAGAGCGCTTTAGCGCGACGACGAATCCTGGAGAAACCGTCGCAGATCGTGATAATAATAATCGACGACGCATCGTTCGCTACGCGTTTTTCTTTCTTTCTTTCTTTCTTCTTTCCCCTTTATTTTTTCTTCTATTCGTTTCCTATCTCCGACTTTTTTTGTTTCGGTCGATTTCGCAAGCGACGCTCTATCGTCGAACACGCCCGACTCCGCCCGTAATCTGACAGAACCTGGAACTTGTGTCGCGCTCCGATCTGTTCGCGACACAGGGTGGTGTGTGTGTCCAGCTTTTCCAGAAAAATAAAGGGAAAAATACGAATGTACTCGGAGATACTACGTCGGAGGTTCGTGGTGTTCTCGTTAAACGAGACGCGACAGCCGCAGGGCGCAGCGACTGTCAACATATCATGTCATGTCGAGAGTGAACGATCGCCATCACCTTTTAGTCATTCGTGTCCAAAATTTCACGCGAGCTCGTTGATGCCACATTGGCAGATAGCTTGCAGACTGTGTCCTTTCGCAATAAACGAATCATTATAAAAAAAAAAAAACAACACGTCTCAAAGCCTTCGTCATTCTTCCTCCCTATCTACCCATCCATCCCTTGTACCTTCGATCGATCATTCGATCCCCTATTGCTGTCTTGATCTGTGAGAAGAAACTACGAAGGATACTTCCAGGTATATCAGCGAAAGGTGAGCAGTTTTGCAGATACCGTTACATAATTTCTTGCCGATAATTCACTTTAAACTTACCAAAGCTGCATACAAAGGAAACGAAGAATTTATTCAACGTGTTCTCGCGTATACCACCAACGTTCAGCGAAACAGATCCTTCGTCCTAACGATCCGACTTACGGACGAGTAACGATGGAACGCGAACGATTATACCGGTGGCTGGCTAATCGTGGGCGAATGCATCGAGAGCAGAGAGACAATACGCGCCAGAAGGAGTCCTCCTCGTATCACGGAGAGGAGAGGACAGTCGGCCGGCGACGGCAGCATCGGCGGATGAATATGAAACGTCTTCTCGTTCTCGGAACCGGCCGTAAGATGTACTTATAAAAATGCAAAGCGACCGACTTCTGGGTGGTTGCGGGACAAGCTTGGTTATTAGTAAACATTTAAATCGACAATCGCTATAGGTATACGGGCAGCAGCGGGGAATGCCGGCCTCGTTCCCTTCTTTTGCCCTCTCCCGTCGTTGGTTCCCTCTGTCACTGTCCTACGACCGTGCTCGATCCGTTCTTCCGTCGCGTTCTTCGGCGAGATCGAGCGAGAGAGCGATAGTGGAGAACGCAGGCCAGATCGAGCGTGGTGTAGGAAACAAGAAATCAAGTCGCGGGACCACCCGCCACGGCCTTGGAGGCACCGAGCCGCGGATCCCAAGGAGGTCCATCCCGTCTTCATGAATCAACTCGTTCCTGAATCGGCATAAACCTTCAAAGGGTTGTTGTGCTGGTCCTGCCTCCGTGCCCCGCTCGCTAGATCCCGCAGAGTTATGTGGACGTTCGTGTCCCTTTCCGTTCGACTCTCTCTCTGCTTGCTACGACACTCGCTCTTTCTTGGCCTTTGCCTTTTGCGTGCGTTGCTTACGAAAATTGGACGAGTATTCTCGTTCATGGTAAACAGGGCAGATAGTTGGAGTATTGGAACGAAATGGACGTCGCAAGCTTTTAAAGTATGGAAGAAGTTGCGCGATCGACAAGTATTACCGAACCTTGGTACGATTCAAATCCTTAATTATATTTCCTGCGATATTCTTTTTATCTTTTTCACGGAGAAACTGCGAGGAACGTGCTTTCCAGGGAATCTAACGAGTAATATTAATTTGTCGGTACGTGCGATTACATGGCGCGCATTGCTCGCTCTTCTTCGCTCGCGCTGTGGAGCGTCTAATTTTAGAATTACAAAAATGTATCTATTAAGGCGCGCTGTTAATGCGACGAACGGCATTTAAATTGCTCGGTAAACCCGTTTTATGTTACCATAAAGATACCGATGTGCAAAAATGCAGGTGTGTACGTACGAGGGGGATAGAAGTCTAAGGCAACGTTTCCACGGGACAGAGGACCGAGTTACCAGATAAAGCCGACCCATTACCAATATATAGTAGCTCAGTTGTAAAATGATCGTGTCGTCGAGTACCAACCCGAGACAACACTATCTGCCGACCAACGGAGATGCTGTTTTTTAGTGGCATTACCCGACGAACAGACGATAATCGACCACTTATCTTACGTGTACGTCGTGGTCACTCTGGCGAACTCTCGGTGCGTGCGACGATTCTACAACCTGCGACCGACCGATCTCGTCTTACGGTTCTTCTGCAAAGTGCCTAAAGCAAGGTTTTTCGAGTTTAAAAGCGCGGGTTTATTCAATCAAATTTTCCCTTAACGCAACTATTCATAATGGTAATGTTTTCTGTAGTTTAACAAATTCTACGTAACATTGCCCTCGACAGGATCCATCGGAAATTTTTCGCTCACTTTACTGTAAAAAAAGCAAATAGAACTTTATCTCAAATATATTGGATTTTAAAGATACGGAATATGCAGTGTTCCCCGCGATTTAACAGATTTCGTACGAGGTAATAGCAAGAAGGAATACGATAACTTTCGTATTCGACCCGGAGCCAATAAAAATTAACAGCTGGTCGTTGGCTCCTCGCGAACAGCGCAGGGACCAGATCCTCCCGGGTCTCGGAGGATCGGGATCCGTAGGTCGCGAGGTCCTCGAACTCTCCTTCCTTAGAATCCTCGTAAGTCTTATCCGAGAACGCTGCAAATGGGCGCAGGTTGGCACCGGTTAACTGTGGACACCAGCTCGTGAGAGTTCGTGAAGGGGAAGGACGATAAACTATACTAAACTGCGCTCTCCGTGGCGATGCTTTATTGGCTTTTATCGAGTTTTAACGCAAGCACACCGGATTCCTTTATGGAAACGCCGTTAATTTTACGACGCGGGCATATTTAGCCCGCGGGCTTCTCGTAAAATCATACTTCGGTCGCGATAAAGTTAAAACATCGGCAGGCTTAAAGCAAAGTTCGCCTCGTAAATATGACGAAAGTGGGCAAAGGGGGTGGCAATAGTGGTGGTAGCTAACGGATATATATACGATACATATACAAGACTAGGCTTAGACGAGGGGAGCGGAGCGGAGGTTGGCAAGTCGACGCAAGGGGTTGGCTCTGCTTTCACGTCGTTGTAATTAACTTATGGTAATTAACGGAGTCGTAGGCGGGAAAAGATTTTTATTAGGCTTCCGCGACTTTGCAACTTTTTTTTTATTACGCCGGTTTAATTGAAGTCTTTACTCGGTGACGCTGCGAATCCCCCGGGACCCGCTTTCTCTTTGAACTTGGAGCGGTTTGGTGAAAGCGATTGCTTTTGCGATTTATTACGGGGAAAATTGGAAAGCAATCTTAGAACGAATGTCGTTGTGTCCAGTCGTATCTTCTTGTAATTAATCTTGTCCTTTTCAATTTTGTTCAATGTCTCGTGAATATTCCACGCGTAATTCTAACCATAGTTCTGCAAAATAATTTCAACTCGATGGAAGACCAATTCCTACAACTTTCCACCATTTGAACGATCTAAAAAGTTCAAAAGTGATCCACGTCCGAGTCAAGCTTCCGTCAACTGCAACACTGCGCGTCTCTCGTTTATTGAAACAACCCCGTTGTAACGAAGTTGAGCTGTTTTTGTAAAACACACGATCGTCCCTTTTCCCTGGTCGTATTCTCGCGCAACTGCGTGCCGTGTGTCGAAAGGTAGCGTGGCTGTGTAGGACGTGAATAATGAATGGCGACGTCGAAACAACTTGCTGGACCAGCGTTGAGGAGACGCGCATCAGGCTGCGAAGGGGGCGGGACGCTGCAGTTACGGCGTGAGTTCCGGGTGAAACGACATGAAAAATTAACGGGCCCGCGTTTTGACGTCGCGTCAAAGTTTCGTTGTACGAGTGATAGATCGTCCCCGCGACCGTGTAGATTACTCTCGAAGAGCATCGCGTCGAAGAACCAAGGGGCAAGGTGGAAAAGGGCACCGCGGCCGAAGCCAGATCGTGCGGAGACCATCGCAAGACGGTTTTGAATTTCTCTCTCTTAACGACCGCTGCGGCCAGGCAAATCCGAATTTTACGAGCCGCGCGTTCTTCGCTACCTGTCGCTTCTACGAATCTGGCCCGAACATTTTTTCGAAGATTCATCGTCGCTCAGGCTCGGCTGTAGACTTTGTGTCTAACGTCTACGCAAGTTCTACGATCTGTAATTCATTCAGTGATCAATCCCAGTCGAAAATGAGAATATTATCGATCCTCGTCTTTCAAGATTCTCTTGCACAATGATCATCAACTCGTAAAGCTTTATTTGCTTCGTTACAAAACTTGGTACTGTCGTGCGTGCAAACTTATTGGTATTGGAAAATTGAAAAAATTCATCAATATAAAATATCAGATCGATTGTACAAAAGCCGCTATTCTCCGTCAAGAAGTGGTTATCTGGAAAAATTTCATCACGAATAGATGTATATCAGAGAATCGTACAGTTTACATAATGAAACGTTTATTTATTATCTTATCCTAGATTATCAAGCATGGAAGTGACGTAACAACATTACACAGGAATTGTTCCGTATTCGAGTATCGGAGATTAAGTTATCGCGATTGCACAATTGCTCGACGATACGAATTGCAAAGCCAGAGCCAGATACAAGATTTCTCGTCAGATGTGGAGGACGTTGAACGCAATATGAAATAAACAGGCCATAGGGAAACCTCCGAGAACAAGTTCGCGGATCTTTTCCTTCTTTTCTTCCTTTTCTTTTTTTTTTCTCTTCTCCGTCTTCCTCGACATGAATGCTCGAGTAACAGCAGTTGAATCGGTAAAGAACACCGGGGACGTCCGCGACGATCATAATATATCGTCGACGTCTGGCTTCCCGATTTGTGGCCCCGATATCGAATGTTTGATGCGGCCGCTCCTCTTCGACGTAGGTCCCGGATGCTGCGCGGGGCTATCTATTGTTCCTGAATAAACCATCGTATGGCCGAATACCGACGGCAGGCAGTAACTCTTCGACTTCCTGCGCGATTACATGAAAAAGTCGCGTGTCTGTTCCCTTCCACCGCGTCTTTTCGTTCGCTCGCCACAGTTCCCAATGGAAACCGATCGACTTTTACTCGCGGGACCACATTTTGAGAACTTTCGGGAAACCCTTGCTTGCTTGCTTACAATCCTTGGAAACGATATACTTAGCAAATCTGAAGATGGATTTTCGTAACTTAGTAGAATTGTAATACAATTCAAATTTAGTTACACCGTCGTTAGACAACCACGGCATTTTGAGTATTTACGCGAGCATTAAGAGAGGTATTACAACGAATATTTATTCGTTTTCTAATACTTGGAGTTACCACACTTAGATAGAAATACTACGAATAGAAATTTGATGGCGTGAAACAGAGAGAAAAAAATCTGTCGATGAAAGTAGCTGTGAGAAAAAAGGCGAGCAAATTTCTCGGAAGCTGTAGAGAAGCGGCGACTAAAGACCGTGGTCTTGGTTCGTCGCGCAATAAACCGATTGCGAGGAGAAACTAAGTAATCCCCGGTAAGCGGGTCTCGACGTATATCCGGGCTAAGGATTCGCTGGAAGCTCGACGGGTAGAAAGAGCCACGGCGATATTTCATTCGGCGTACGATCCCGCGAATTCGGTCGCTCAAAGACTTCAAAGGAGTGCTCGCGAGTTGCCGGATGTCCGGCTGCTGGCGACACCGAGGCCGCTTCTCGTCGTCGAGCGATCGAGCCGGAGAGACAGAAGAGGAGTATCAACCGCAAGAAGAAGAAGACGACCGCGAAGACGAAGAAGAAGAGAAGCACGACGAAGTAGACAACGACGACGACGACGACGACGACGACGACGACGAAGAAGAAGGAGAAAAGGACGAAAAAGAAGAAGCAGAAGGAAGCTTACCGTTCAGCGAGGTACTCGAATTCGTCCGGGGCTTGTCGGCTGGCAAGTACGACATAAGTCACCTACTAAATTAGTGGGTAAGGGGCGGTGCATAATTCACCGTGGGTTAATTGGCGAGCGTTTTCACGCCAGCCGCCAGTCTGTCAAAGCGGCTACAGTTTAGAGAGGAACGTGAGAGGACGGTCGGACTTCGCCTTGCCGCTGCTATAGAATCAATTTTTAAGCGGTTAACGGCCTGTCTCCGTACGGAATTCCGATGGAAACACGGCCGACGGTGAAAAGATGAATTAACGACCGACAGCGATAACTAGTTTACGTCATTGCGTAATCGTAATTGTCGGGATGATTATTCCGATGCCAGAAAGGAGAATCCATTTGTTACCTGGAGAACTCAATCGAAGTTGAAATAGGATTATTTCTGAACGATGGTATAATAGAAATTCGCGAATGTTCCATTCTTCGATAGAAACATCATTTTTATTTATTAGAAATCAACTACTCGCTGTATTTAATACGATAGTCAATTAAACTAGGGGACGAGAGGAAATTTGTTTGCCAATTAAAATATCATCGATTAGAACAGATCGATTCTGTAACGCAGCTTGCAACGAAGAACAAAAATCAACATACTGCAGGTTCTCTCCACGGATCTGTCTCGGGCTGCCTGCTCTCCTGCTTGTTTATAAATACTGCGTCTGGAGCACGCGGCCAGCCAGAGAAGGCACGGACCTCTCGGCAGGCTGGAAGATGGGAGCAGCAGGAAAAAGAAGCTCTCCGCTGGCCGAGGATCGCGTCAGACGACGTCGAACGACGCGCGAGGATGCCGCGGCGCTTCATTAGGGACCGCGACGATATGACTTATTTAATCGTCCGGGATGAACGTTGATGCGTAGCTCTGTGTGGCTTCCTCGAATGCTTTCGGAATCAGAGTCGGGGGAACGCGATTTACGAGTCGTTCGCTACTGAATATATAGGGTGTTGCTAAGTTGTCAATATAAACCGAAATAGGGTAGCTTTATGAGGTTGGAAGTAGAAGAAATTTTCTTGTCTCAAGTGCGCAATAGTGTAAATTATTTTTAAGAGCGACTCTTTTTACATTCTGACCTTGCAATTTGTTAGTATACCTTATTTCACACACTTTCATTTACGAGTAATTTGCATCAACGAATATATATTTATGTCACGTTTAACGAGTTTCGCTAGATGAATTGGTTACACACGTTGGGTATAAAGTTCTAATTTTATTACACCAAGCATAGTATGTAAATGTTGAAAATTATTACGTGTTCCACGTTATTTCCAGCAGCTTAAGAGTTTACTGCTTTTTAGTCCCTATATATTATACAGGACGTTGCAGCGTGTAAAACGCTGCCTGGTGAAACGAGGCATTGGAACATTCGTCGGAGATGGTTTTGGATATGAAAGACATCAATCATTATAACGACTCTGCGCGACGGCTCCCTGTTTTGAGGCAAGCCTGACAACCGGGGGACTTTTAATCTCTTTCGAACTTTTATAAACTTCTTCGATCGACCTTCCTTCCATTACCGCGAGTCTCAAACTCTCCTGAATTTTCTGCCACCTCACTGTTCTCGTTAACGATTATTCCCGATTTGCATATCCAACGTGCGTCCAGCGTTAAGAATAAAAACTAATCTTCCGACGCTATCGTTCAAATGTTGAGATTCTACCGCAAAGTACACGCATCTTTCGATAAAATTTTGTACCGTCAATTTTCCTGCAAATTCTCTCTACCGCAGAGCTCAACCGATACTCGATCGGAGCTCGATCGAAAGGAAAGTTAGCACGGACACGCGCGTCCACTAATTACATCGACGACTGGTGTTTGCCTTCCAGGAAGACGATATAGTGGACGGATTGGCTCGCCTCCTCTGTCGTTCCTCCTTTGATTTATTTGCCGGCGTTCCCCGGTCGCGGTTCCCTTCGTCCCAGCGGGGCGACCGCGGATTCGGCCTACCGGATGAAAAACTGTATTTAATTAAACGACTCGGGCCGAGCGACGACGGCGTCCGGCAAGAACACGAAAACTACGACGCGACGTGGAAGATGACTGGTGACTAGTCGGGGGATCGCGGGCAAAAACACGATAGCCGCGGCCCCGATGGATGACGAATCAATCCTCTGGACGTTCACGTCGATCGATCCAGGTTACCTTGGTCGCTTCGTGGATCAGTCAGCGGAGGATGGATCGCTTCGTGGGAGGGAAACGAACGTTTGTCCTGCGTAGAGTTTCTGCGGAATATGAACGGAGCGAAGAAATTGATTCGTCTTATAGGGCAAACGCGCAGATTAATTTTTAGTTTAGCTATTAAAGTTCCAAAGATTACAGCGCTACTTCGATGTAGTTTAAGGGTCGACAGACTGTTCTCATTTCGCGGTAATACAAATCTTTCAACGACTGTACGATCGACGAAATAAGAAAAAGAAGTATTCGTGCCCCCGAGCGTAACGTATGAGTAAGGATAACCTGGTTAATTGACGTACTCAAATGAGGTTCGACGTTCGTCCCAACGATCGTGTAGCCGATGTTGGAATCCGAACAAAGAAGCAGAAGACATGAGTTACAGCTCGAAAGCAATTCTAGCAGTCCAAGTACACGATCCATGGGACCGTTGGGTAGCAACAGACAAGGACTGGTGACATGTGGATGCCATCGACGAAGAACAGACGCGCATCGGTTGTCACGGAACGCATTCTTGCCGAGAGATCGAGGAGTTCAGGTCAAGTTACGGAATGTATTATTGTAACCTGCCTGAGAAGCTTTAAGATCCTGTCGAAAAGTAACATTAGCACCGAACTCTTCACCTCTGTCTCTTCCACTCGTCCATCTTGTTCTTTCTTCTTCTCACGCGATAAAATTATCTATCGAGATAATAAAATACTCTACCAAGCTTCAAATCTTCATCAAGAAACTTTCACGTTGTAGCCGAATAAAATCGATCACCCTCGTCCCTGAAACTTCAAAATCTAGAATTTAACCATTGAAAACGTTCAAAGTATCGTCAGATTTATTTCCATTGGTTTTCAATAGCAACTTTTCGATTCTCGAACGATCGTACGGATCGTGATAGAGTGTCATGAACCCAGAAATTCGCCGTAAGCGTTGCACGCGCTAGCGGCCCACGGTATACATAAGTCGGCAGTGGCACGTCATCCTGTGGTCACGTCTCAATCAGTGTCTGGCCAGAACGAAACGAGGGGGATACGGTTGGTGGCAAGAAGCTCCTCGAGGACTGGCTAAACGTGCCGAATGTTAATTACGCCAGCGGGGTTCCCGGTGTTCCGTAGGGGCCCAGGTGAAAAAGTTCTCGTTCGAATCTCGCCCAACCTCCCCGCTCCTCGATTATGGGACCGCGGATGGAGCAACGATACCGAGACGAAAGAAACGTTACCGTCCGCCTTCTGCCGGCGGCACGGCGTCCTCGCCTCGTGGATTAACATTCTGAAAGCAGCGGGATACCGTCGTCTAACGAGATAATTGACCGTAAAAAGCGCAATTAGAGAACCGATCGATGTCCGTCGTTGTCTAACTACTTGTTTTTCCCTTTTTCTCGATATTGTCAACGAGGTAATCGCCGATGCTAATTTCCTGACAATCTTATTTGCCGCATTTTTATCGAAGAGAGTTCGTATATTTATATATTTTAAACGAAGACGTCATTGGCTTGCAAGAGTTATCGAATGACGCTCGATTCCTGTAAAAAAAATGAGATATATTCGAGGTGAAAAACTTGCAAGTGCCGCATTAACGGCTCGCTGTTTAATTACTTTTGACTAAGCAATAAGAAATCCGCTGGTTCGAATAGCCGAGTCGGAACATTCTTCGAGAGGAAAAAGATGGAGCTCGGAATTCCAGACCTGCGATCCGATCGACCGATTTTTTCCCCTAGAATATTCAGAATTAGGCCATCGTGCCGTCACGTTTCATCTTCTCCTTCTTCCAAATCTATCTCGCTCGTCTAACAACGAATAGCGAACCATCTGTTAAACTTCCAGGCCTTCGAATATGCTGTACGCTTTATCTCTCCATAAAATTCAAAATCCATCTCAGTTAGCCGTTGCCTATCTCACCCTCTGTTCCCAGCTACCCCTTTCCAATCGCCTGATCCGTTCCTTTCCGACGATCGAACGTTACGACACGCATTCGACCTTTCATTTTCCGCTTTCCATCAGCATCCTTCAAACAATGCCGGTTGTCACGCGCGAGAGCAACGTAGGCTGAGACGAGATCGCGGTTCGAATTCATCGCGAGATAATGGAGTCGGAGGTTGAACGCGGGATCTCGTTAAAGTGGCGAGAACGCCGCTTTGATCGTCCGCCGCGAGAATCGTAATTCAACGAGGAAGCTTTTATACCCTCCGAAAAGCCGGCTACATCCGGCGACGCTTGTTGTGACACATCCTCAACGCCACGTCGTAACATAATTAGTAATACACCGATGCCGGGGGTGACTATGTCACTGACTAACAGTCGTTCTATTAATGTTCGTTTTCCACGTGCGCCACCTCGTCCACGATATATATCAGTGCCGGCGTCGCGATTTACGGGTGGCAACGCGTTTTTTCCAACGCGCAGCGTGGCCGTCGATCTTTCCACCGCCCTCGTGAGCGCGTATAAATAAATGACGTTTGTTATGAGAGAATCGCCGCCGCGAGGAGAGAGGACGAGGCACGTTAGGTTTTAAACTCGCGAACCGTCAAAGTGGATTTATGATATTTTCCCACCGACCGGTGTCTTCCAACCGAGAAGGCGCTCGTTGCCTTTGATCTGCTGCGTTTCGCCACCCCTTCCTACCGCCAATGGCGACTGTTTTCAGCGTAACGTCGTCGTTACGCCCTTCGCGGCTGCCCCCTTTTTCCCTCCCCTTTCGTGACTTTGGCGGTCCGCTGAAATCGCGGATGCAATCGTACGAAGATGAATGGAGGGACATACTTGGGGAGAGTGGGTTAAGTTGATGGATTCTGAAGCATAGCTTCCTTCGTCTAGTCGTTGCATCGGTAAACTATCGGTGATTTATTAACGGCAGTCAGTCCTTTATCGAATCATTTGTTGAACTCTTCAAGGTATAATACTTTATTTATCTAAACGGAATTTGCGAAATAGAATATAATTTCGTAGAACTTAATTTCTTCTATCTAGCTGTATAATAAAAATTATAAGGAGTATTCTAATTTCTACATTTCATCTAGTTTTTGCGTATTGCATGCATTTCGTGTAATTTTGCATCTTGCAAATTCGCACAAATACATACAAATCCGCGGTCTGTATCTTTTATTTCGTGTATGCGTGCATCAAAGGTTTCATTTATCCGCAAATAAACATACGATATAAACAAGTAAACTATTCTCGATATTCTCGATTTCCGTTCACATAGGAACTTTTCGTTACAAGTTTCTCTAAGATTCCTCGCTCGAATCTGTTCGTTTCTCGGAGACCGTGGCCAGGGAATCGAAAACAGGACGATCAGCATTGATCCGTAGATCATGACGGATCGTACAATGCGAGGTGAACGATGCACGCGTTAAAATGTATGAGCCACGCGAAATAGATCGGCTAAATAAATCAACATTGGCCGCGGCGGCCACGCGAGATGAATGGAAATGGAACGCAAACCGCACGCGGCCATTCGTCGCCGTGGACGATTTAATTCTTCGAGACTTCGGCGGAAGAGGTCATCGTGGCTCCAGTGTTCTTTATTCAGAAAGCAGAACTCGTTTCATTCGATTATACGTTCGTACTATTATCAATTTCGTAGCGTTATCAATTTCGTGTTTCAAAGTTAGTAAAAGGAATATGTACGTTAAACAAAGCTGTCTCGCAATTGGAATAATTAGGCAGATACGATTCTAGACAATTTTGGAATTATGTATAACAACGATGAATTTAAACATTGTAATTTCTAAAGATAAAAGTATTTCGGTGAATAATAATATCGCGAGTGACATTTAACTTAAACTGCGTCGCATCCTCGTCGATGTGCAATTGTTGAATTTCTAAGTTCCCCTTTCGGATTAATTCGTTCGATCTCAGCAGGTAAACACTCGCAATACACAAATTATCTTTTCAATCGTCTTCTCATCTGGTAATAATCTTTCACGAGCGAAAAGCCACGCTCGCATTCCTCTCGCTTAATGAACTTTGTATCATAAATAATACAAACGTTTTTTTTTCGGAAGACCGTAGAAATCCGAGTCAACTATTCCGGAATATGCATTAAAAAAAAAAAAAAAAAAAAAAGAATCGTTCCATGACGAACATTCTCTTGCCCGAGTTTTTTGGTTCCGGTAAAAAGACGAAGATTAATGCGCTCAAAGGTACGAGTCTCGACCGGCGTGACGATCGACGTTACAAATTATGCGCGATATCGTCGATGCACAGACGGATCTTCGATCGTCGCCCATCCCAGTCGAGAGTCTATTAATTATAAATAATTAGACGCGATTCGTTAAAATAACCGGAATAAGTCGTGACAGTCGGCAAGGGCGCGCTTAACGATCGCTGCCAGACAAACGACCGGTTCCTTTCTGTCGTCTTATTTCGTCCTCGCCACAGAAAGAACCGACGCGTCACCAAGATCGTTACGTTGACGGATCCGTGGCTGTCGCACGCGACGGAAGTCACGTGGTGGCGCCTCGCAGGCCCGTTTCAACCGCGACCTTCCGTCGCTCAGTGTTTCAAATTTCACGCGGATGCTCGAAGCTTGTCGTAGTTTGTTTGTCGCTACACTTTTATCGGCGATTTATTTCTTCTTACGTGAGTAATTGATCGTAATCGAGTTTTAATAGACGTTTCATAACGACGTAAATAATTTAATTATCGACACTTGATCTTCTAATTGAGAATATTTCTAACAAATTAACAAGTATTTCTCAATTATATCTTTCCGTCGATATGAACTTTTTAAATCCTTGTCCGTAGGTTTCAGAGATTCTATTTTGATAAAAAATACCTTTCAACCTAACTTTGCCGCCTTCTTTTATCGTTGTTATCGGCTCAATCGTATTCTTCTAACGCGAATATCCTCATTTGCAAAAAGCACTGTCGCTTTGCACTTAAACGATCTGTGACTTTCTCGGTCTTCGTTCGAAAAAGAAGAAACGAACGCAACGTCGCTTTGCGCGTCTGTGACGCAAACGAGGCGAGCACAAATCGTCGAGGTATCCGTTGGAAGTGTGCTAGCACGGGATTTAGCCGGCAGCCGCGATTCCTAGCTGCTCGAAACGGGTCGGCCGCACTATTCCCTCATCAATCACCGCGGCTCGCAAGCCCGTTTATTTTAAGTCGACCGCGTTTTTAATACACACGCGTCATTAACGCGTGCTGGCACCTAGCAGCGCGAGAACGAAGAGGCGGGCCGTGTCGACGTGGCGTGCAATTAGGTATTCGATGTTCGCAGCAACGAAGGAAGTGTCCTTCTGTTCGTCGTGGTGGCGCACGTCCGTGGCCAAGGTTCCTCGCCAAATTTGAGACGGCCCACGACCAAACCGACGTCCATCCACTCTTTGCACAGCGATTTTAGAGCGTATGTCATTCTTATATCTGATCGTATCTGTTCTTTGTTCTTTTTGATCGAATATAACATCGTCCTCCTTAGTTAAGGTATTTTATATAATATTTGTCCACCTCTCAAGATTAAAAGTGACGATGATAGAATGTATGTGACAGATTATTCATATAGACTCTCTTATGTCAATATCATTAATGTATGAAAAAGATTCATAATCGAATGTCAAGCAATTAGATAATTCTAGAAATAATTAATCAAGCTTCGAGTATAATCAACGTGGTTATATCGAGTTGCTCTGTCATATTTGTCGTTTTAAATATAATCTCACGACGCAAACCGATTGCGTCACTGGGAAGACGCATTTTAATTTATATAATTCGGAGAAAAGAAAGAAGATATTCAGCCTGCTTCGTTAGAAATGTTAATATTGCTGGTTTTGGGATAAGAGGAACTATAATAAATCAGCGTAATAGCTTCTTCGTTAAAAACCTTAAAAATGTGAAAGCGACAGTTACAAATAGAATATTTCCTATTATAGCAATATCGTTAAAAATGTATCCGAAAAGAGATAAATCGAGGGCGCGATATAATCAACCAGGGCAGAAAACTGGGCTTCGTTAACGAAACTCTGATCATTCCGTATAGCCGGAAGGCTATGTCACGTTCGTTTCCGCTCATCGAAATCGCTGGAAGCGATTCGTTCGAGAAGCTGTCTATTTCACATCGCATAATTGATCCTCGATTCATCGGTGAATAGCGGGGCCGACCTACGATGATCCGCATTGCCAGGAGCATCTGCATAGGCGAGAGAAAACGTCTTAATCGTGTCCTCCGACTCCTTTCAGCCGAATCTCCATTCACCCATCTTCCTGGTGTGTTCCGGAGCGAAAGCCGTTTCCCAAGAGGTCGTATCATAATTTTTACTCCTGCAATGTGACTCGGTGACCCAGAAAATAACGCGAGTTTCGTTCGAAGACTATCTTAAGACAGTCTCGCGGTTGTTAGAAACGATATCTTTCCACGACGAATAGAACGACGCTATTCATAGTTGGTCGTACGATATTTCTAGTTATGTTTGAAAAATATTTCAGTGATTTTTAGCCTTCGTTAAAAGCATAGATATAATTGAAACGTGTATCCGTATTCGTTCGACGAGTCTGTCGGATACGTAACGGCATTAAAAGGTCGAAACTTATCGGGCGAAAGTTTTATCGTCTGTCACGACACAGGTGTGTGCATATGCGTCCGGTACACCGGAACTGGGTTCGTACATGGTTGTTTTTTAAATTAGCCAATGCGCCCGCTGTCATTCCACGCATTTGCATATTCCATGCTAATATGGCCGACGTTATCTAACGTTCTCCCGCCAAAATTTCTCGGCACGGATAGTTTTCCACGTACTATGACACTCATCCTAGAAACCTTCGTTCGCGAACCGATCACTGGAAATATTTTTGTCGATTGATCTCTCGTCCTTCCACCTCCGCTAGCACCGTAACGCGCTCGCAATGCAAAAGAGGCTCACGTTCGACGATATTAACCGAAGGGAGAGAAAAAAAAGGCGATCGCGCGAAATACGAAACAGCGGGAGTAAGAGATTTATCGACGAGGCGGCGAATCGGCGCAAATCTTCGGAAGCGACGATTTAGAGGCGACGCGAACGCGGAGAGGCACGCGCAGAATGTTTCGTGTCACGGAGCCACCGTACATGGAAAACCATCGACGCCGCAATCTCTGCCATTGTCTGGCCGACACACGGATCGTGTACACCGGCGCAATACACTTCTCTATGGTCGCGCCTATGAATTATTGTCGTACAACGGAGGGCTTCGAACATTTTTGTTTGCTCCGTTGCGCGATTTTACAACGCGGAATTCGGCCAATGCGATTTCACCATGCCGAGCCATACGTGTTTCTTGTTCCGCAAGACAATTCGTGTCCCTTCGATTTCGTTCGATCGAACGAGGTTACTCGAGCCGTCAGAATTTATGGATCAGAGTCGTTGGTTCTCTGACGAAATTTTGAGATAGCTGAATTTTATTTTGTTTTTCCCCGGTCCTGTATTATCGCGATTTATTATCAGTGTGTTGAAACGAAACAATTTTGTAGAGCACATATTATTTCATATACTTGGAGCTTGTACTTTCATACGTAGTCGAGCTTTACACGAATTTGTTGGCAGATACGCAACACATACATCTAATTAGAATTCACCGATTCTCTGCCCAATTTACGATTTTTCGTTTATACAATAGTAGTACATGCGCGTACCAGTGAATCGAACGAGCAGACATTCATTTAATCGAACATTTAATTAAATATCTTTTAAATGGAATTCGTACGAAGAGAATTATTCTGTATTTGAAATCAGAACAAGACATAGCAACTAATTATAACGTTTTATCTTTAAAGTGTATCAAATTCTGGTTGTACAAGTTTAACTACTTTTGCACGAACATGTATTCCATCTCCAGCATATATTCCGCGTGTTCACTCATTAGGAATTCATTTAACCAACAAGACCCGAATCAACGATAAGCTGCCAAAACCTAATCGCGATTGCCCATCTCTGAAAACCGGTGGACATTCAAACGCTGTCCCCTTAATTCACCGAAGAGAGACGTTTCCGATACGTCCGTGAGATACAAACGATCCGGTGACATCAACCAAAGTGGCAGCCGCGTTCCTTCCGACTAGTCAGCCGAGTAAATGCACATTTACGATCTCATATTAACCCGATGATCCGCCCACGCGACTCGCACCCTCTCAGGGGGACGGCCAATTAACAGGGCGTTCTCATCGCGATCGCTGTGTCGATCTCTCGACGCAACGGTGTCTCGATTAAAATTCATTAAAGTCGACGAGATTAGCGCGGTTCTGGAAATGAACTCGAAAGGCCGCGCGACGCATATCAATCGGTTGTCGGGACGATGGTGAAACCGAGGTGGAGTCAAGGAAAAAAAAGGAGCGAAACAGAAGTTGGGAGGGTGAAAAGGGTGGCGAAGAGGATACCGGACTCCGCGGAGGCGGACGAACGCGCAACGACCAGAAAGAGCGCGAAAGAGCGAGAACGGCGGTGATAGAGGAAGAAAGAAAAACGGGCCGAGTCGCTAATGAGAGCGACAATTCAGTGTGTCGAGTACAGGCCGCGTGGAATGCAGCCAGCCCCGGGTTCCAGCATTCATAAATTTATTCCCGCCGCCTTCCTTCTGCCAGCTTCGTTTTATCGCCTGACAATATGCCGCTGCGACCAGTTCAACGGAGCGCTGCCACGAACTTTGAAAATCGACCGAGTAGCGCTCGACCCGCTCTCATTCGCTCGTATTACCAACGCATAGATGTTCTAGAAATCGCGTAGATTCGCTCTTCTTCGGAGACCTCGTTTAGATCCATTCCATCGATTTTTTACATCCGTACGATCATCGAAAGCGATGAGATCTATTTTTTATTTTCGTAAAGCGATTTGTGCTTGCAACGTCATCGCTTGTTTCTATTTGTCGCGGCACGGAGTTGTTTAACGTGGCTGTCGAACAGCTCATATTTGATCGCAGTGACGTCTTCGTCAGACTCGTTCATTGCGTGTATTTATTTCAAGTAACGTTACATCTATTACGTTTATGTGTCTGCGCTCTTACAATTGTACATTACGTAATTCTGAATTACATCGAAACATTATCAAGCCACTACGTTATTTAACTAAACGTTATCGATTAAAATGTCATCATCCATTTCATCTTATAATAACGTCTTTCGTATTATATTAAATCTTACGATCTGATTTCAATCAGCAGAGTATACAAATTAGCGACAGCAGATTCTTATTTATCCGAAGTCGGGCAGAAACAGGAGAGAGATTAGCCGCAGACCGCTTGGAAATCTGGTAACGAATCTCCCTGACTTAACCCGAGTTTTACGCACGGCTTTAGGTAAGACAATGGCGAGGTCCCAGGTTTACATTATTTAATGCCCCGTCGGCGACGGTGGTCGGGGCGTTAATTAGGCAGCGCTCATATGCTAATACGGGGGACTAAGCTTCGCTTACTCGCATAGTAGTTGCCATGAGCCGCGTACAAGCATACTGCGCTCACTTGGTTACTCGGTTATACTACACGAAGCCTCTTTCGCTGGCCTCCCGCGTGTCCTACCAATCCGAAACTAACACGTTTTCGTTGTCGACCCTGGATACACTAACGCGTTCACACCCTTAACCTACCAAGTTATTTGTTTCGCTAATATCTCCCTCCCATTTTGCCCACCTTCTCCGTTTCCTATTTCGTGCTGCGTGCAACCAAACAATGATAACCTTCTTACCTCCCGTCCCATGAAGGAACGTGTAACCACCTACTGGAATAATCTAGCTTCCTATCCTTTGCCAAGATTTCTGGTTTATCTCGTGGTTAGAGTTGTATCGTTGATAGAAATATAAAGCGGCGATTAGTTAAGTTGGAACAGTTGTACGTTTGGTATACTACTTCGAACATTTGATATTGGTAGTTTCTCCAAAGTGTTAGATCCTGGAATTTCGAGTCTCAAGAGCTGCCTACAAATTCTTATTCTCAAACGCGACACCGGGCCGAAACAAAGAAATAAACAACACCTTTAGCCTAGCTAGCCACCAAGTGGCTTCGTTCCCGCAGAAAACGTCGTTGGTTCGGCTTTCAGCGGTTTTGATCAAGGCAGCTCTCGTCGCCTAAGATTCCAGCGATAGGAGAGAACCCGGTGCCCCCGTCGAGATCGGTATCTATAGACTAAATGGCCCCTCGAACGGATCCGTCATTCTAACACAGAAGGGATCGGGCTCGATGGAACAGCTCCTCTCTCCGTGTCCTCCGCCGCTTTAATTTATCCCGCCTGACACCGAGGAAGCGCGAACTGTGCAGCCCGCTCGAATTGTTCGACTAATTCCAGTCTGAGACCACCGTGAAATCGTCCAGCTTCTGCCTCGGCGAGTCTTTAAATCTAGGCGAGAATCCACTTGTGAAATCGCCGCGAAACTATCCGAAAGAAATCGACGTTCTTTATTCGATCCAGGTGTTGGCCGCAGACTTCTTTGAAGCGACGACACCCTACCTCCTTTGGAAGGACGAGTTTGATACTTCGAAGATCATTTTTAGTGCCAGAGCTATCGATTTTTAACATGTAATTAAAGATGTTACACACGCGAGTACAATGGTTCGTGAAAGTATTTCAACACATAGAATAATTTATGCGTTTCTCGTATGCGTTAAATAAAACATCTTGGAATTTTATTAGTTGCAACGAATTCTTTGTAGAATTAAATTCTACGAGGAAAATATGCGATTCTCATGTATGTATGTGTTTCGTAACCCGTAGAAATATGCAGCGCGTTGCATTGTGATTTATGAAGCTCTCCGCGGATGAACTGTTGGCGGCGGCCAGAAACCCTCATTAACACTTTGAATTATAATAGGCAACGCGGTTCGAAATGAGCGCCTACCAATTTACTCAATTACATCAAACAGGTTCAATTAGGTCAACCATACTTCCTTCACGTCCTTTGATCATCGTTAACCTTGTTTCTTAAATGGTTTTCATAAACGACGTCGTTTACAATTTACGCGATACGTATAATCGAACATAATATCGACACGTGTTTCACCTATTCATCATAATCATCCTTGACGACTTCTCTTTACATGTTCTTAGAAAAAAATCATGTATCGTTGAGTGCTCCACTTGCCGATAATTAGTTTTGCATTATAATTTTCTATCAAACGAAACCGGTTCGCTGATTTTAATTAACTGTACTTAATATACGAGCGATCGACCGCGGGGGAATCGGCCGAGTGCGAGAGTACTGGTCGATCACGGTTGCAACGTGACCGGTAACATCGCATCGGACTCGTTACGTCAGTGAAAGAAAACGCGGCTCGCGGCGATTCGCGACGCGTTTATTTACCGATATAGAAGCAACTGATTGATCGACCGCTCGGTGCCTTGTCGCTGCGCCCTTACACGACCGACAAAAATAGATTAAGCTCATTAGATGCATTAGGCCGCAGCCGATCGTGGCGACGCGGCGGCTACGGTTCGCTGCTCGCTATTTATTAGCATCGAATCCCATCGTGGTTGCAGGAACGCCGTTTATGGGAGGGACTCGTGTCATTCGCGGGTGGCTGGCAATTTCTCTCGGCTACTCGACGTGCTTTGTGATCGAGCGTCGATTCCGTTGATGGCAGATTCGTTTCAACTTTATGCGCGTTCGAAGGCTGCTCGTCTCCCAGTATATCCTTCGTGCAACGCGATATTAGGTCAAGGATTACGTATTCGATGAGTCTATAATCGAGGAACAGCGTACATTCTACGAGCTTCTTCGGATTTTGTAAGTCTAGACGCGGATTAAGATGGATTAAGTCGAGACCAGCGCGACCGTGTTCTCGTGATCACACGCGACCAATTCACGCGCCTCCGCGCACCGACAAGGCGGAAAGAGGCTTCGGTGAAAGAGCGCGCGACTCTCGACACCTGTTTTTTCAAGCAGCCGATCCATAGTTTCCATCTCGTCTCGAAGAAATCTTTGCGCGGAACCGTGGTGGGGCCGCGCGAGGACCTGTTCGAATAGATGTACTCTTTCGAAAGGAGGCAAACCATTGTCGAGACGACGACGCGTCGTGTCTACAGCTCACGCTTCGCCGACTACAAATAGGGGAGGAAGAGGACCAGGGTGATTTTCGCTCTCGAGGACTCGTGCGCACGTAGCTACGCGACCGAGAGTCGGATGGCAAGAAAACAGAAGAGGGACACGAACAAACAGATAGATAGGGTAAGAAAAGCGAGAAGAAAAGAGACAGAGGACGAGAAGATCGGGATAGGGTTCGGCGACTGTAGAAGGGAGAAAGAAACGAAGCGAACGAAGCTCGAAACTGCTATATACAGCCGTCCTAACCCAATACAGGCTATTAGGAGGAATAACCTGGCCTATGGCGAGTCGGTAACCCTATATCCTGGTGGCGGCGCCCTTTGATGCGCCGCGAGTCCCTCCACCTTCGCCTCGGTGCTCACCCACCGCCGTGCTCCCCGTGGTCCATCCACCGAGGACAGGCTACAAGAGTCTCGAATACCTCGTCGGATACTCCCGGTGTCCGATCACCGCGAGTGCCAGAAGAGGGAGGGTACATCCTCTCTTCTCGATGAGCGGCTGCACGGCCACGCTGTGTGTCTGGCCCCGTGTATTCGGGGGACCGTGTGTGTTCGTACGTTCTTCCCCCGTCCTGCGACCTTGCTTTCCTCCGACGTCTTTCGTTATAAATGCGAAACATCGTTCGTTCGGACTTCTGCCGGAGTCGCGTTCGCCGCTGTACAGGATGCGCCCCCGCCGCTCGCAACACCGCCGATTGCGCGCTTCTTCGGCCCCCATCGCTCTGGCATTTTTGCGCGAGCTTCGTTGAAATGCGACGGTTTTTAGAAAAATAGGGGTTTGTCGAATGGTTTTTCGATATAATAGCAAGTATGATTGAGTCATAGATAATCTCAAAGGTTTAGATTTTGTATCGAAGCTACAACTCTCACAGCGATTAGTTTCCGATCCTTTTACTTTGATAATTATTCAAATTACGAAGCTGTTTTTGGAGCAAGCAACGTTAACGTTTATTAAGGTGCAAACCTCTTTGCCTCTATCGTATCTAATTTCATTTTAAAGTCTAGCGTGAAAATAAGATGTAAAATTGGATAACTCGAATCAAGATTGTTATATCTGTGTATACACAACTCGATCGAGGGTTAAAATACATTTTATCCTACATTCGTGATTTGATGACTACTTCGAAACGGAGAAGACACCAGATAACAGAGATTACAGTAAAGTCTACGATGCATAGACGTGGTTCTCGAGCTTGGGATTCATTTTGAGTTCAGGTTAAGATACACGGGGTCCGGTTACCGCGAAGTCCTCTGGGCCTCGTTCTCCCTTTCGTTGACGTGGTCTTCCACATCTTCGAGTATGTTTCGCTCGGTCTCTGGTTTCGAGAAAACACGCTGAGGTTTCGGAGGCCTTTATGGGCACGGTTTAATGGCCGGGTATGCGGTTAATGGACACAAACACCGTCCTCGAACTGGTTATGTCTCATTTACCGATTAAGATTACCTGACACGGCCAATCCTGGAGGACTTTTATTTCTTCCTGTTGTTGCCGCTTCGAAACATCCGTATTCCTCTACGTTTCTTCGTTAATTTCTCATCCGAATCTACCCTTAACGTTCGTTAGCAGTAACACGTGATCTAGGTTCCCCTAGTTCTCTGCTCTTCGCCGATATCTTCTAAATAATTAGCAGTGGCGCTAAGATAGAGACGCGTTTCGTAGAGTAATAAAAAGGTCTGAGAGTTCTATGAAATTTTTACTCGATTTGTTCGTATCCTAGTGTTTACGAACACAATCGATATACGATACATTTTAACAGACAATCGGTTACTTTTCACCTACACGATCTCATCTTCTGCAAAGTGAATACTTATTCGACGAGAAGCAACGGACCCCATTTGCCTTGTATCTTCTCACCCATCTACCTTCTCATTACACCGCGCGAAAATTCCCCAGTCCCTCGGCTAAAATCTCGTCGAAAAAAAGCGTTGGGTTCGCGAAAAAAGGATCAAGGACTGGTGGCCTCGAGGCGGCGTCAAACCGCGCGAGCACGCACGCACAAACGACAGACGTGGCGCGATAACGAGACTCGCAGCGTCTCGTCTCCTTGCACCGGATGCGACGATTATCCTTGCCGATACACAGCGGGTCGATCGTTAAGGAGATGTCGGCTCGACCGTTCGTGGAAACGGCTCTCTCGGCACGAATCCTTCTCTATATGTCGAGTCACACCATCGAGCGGTCGACGAGCTCCTTGATTGGATGCAGATTACGCTTGATGGAGTTGTGCCCGATCGAAAGTGGACGATCTCGGTTCTTCGCTCTCGATAGAGGCGCCGGTTATGGCGTTCGGGCTGTGCTCCTGCAAATAGGCACTTGATTGCCGTCGCTTTTTGCGTATTTTAACTTTGAATATCAACGAAGAAACTTTTTGTCACCGAATCGCTTCGAAACGAATAGCTACTGGTTTGAAATCGCCGAGTATATTACTGCCTCTGTTCGGTAACACGGTATCTGTCGCGAGAATACTGTATATTAAATCGAGAACCCTGGTTTTACACCGATGACGATGAGACACGCTCGATGCGGTTGACAACTTTATATATATCGCTCGTTTATTTATATATTTGCTTGTTTTATCCATCTACTTGTTTACGTAATTTCATTTGTATTCATAATTGTTCTCGATATTGTATTTATTTTCTTATATCTTTTTCCTTGTCTACGTAATTGAATGGTTTATCGAGCATATAATATGTGTTCGGTTTCTACCATCCTTCATCGCCGTATTTCGTATTCAACATCGGTATAGGTAACGATCTCTTCCGTATAACACACCTTTATCGATATTTCAATACACGTTCGCCTAAAGTTCCTCCGATTTTTCCCGCACGATCGTCCCCAAAATTGCTTTCGTTTAAATATCGGTCACCCATTTGCTGATCGAACGAAGCCACCTATCGTCGCACCCGCATCGATACCCAAAAGCTCTCTGTCCTGCCACCCTCTGATATCTCGTCGTCAGGTGGTAAGCCGGGAGTCGGGGGCAAGATCTCGAGAGCGTAAAGGCTCGTCATTATTTATAATTTTCCGCTTGGTCGACCTAGCGAGCCGACACCCTTCTGTTTCCACGGGTTGAAAGAATGGCCCAAGAGTCGGAGGTGCGGAGCTTTTCTTCTCGCGTTCGTTCTCGTTCCTCGAGGTCGAACGACGAGGCGGAACGACGACGATCGCGTCGACGAGACGAGGAAATGAACGAGCGAAAGAAAGGAAGCGCGAGAGAGAAGGGGAAAAAAAAAGAAAAAGGAGAAAGAGGAAAAGAAACGGGGGAGAAGAAAAAATGGAAGACGGGTCCCGTTCGCCCCCGCAGCTGGAAGAGGCGTCGAGAGATGCCCGTCTCGATAATACCTGAGACAATGACCGACCGGCATCGTTACTCGGCTGGAAACGCGCGCACTCGCGACGACGACGACGACGACGGCAACGGGGACGACGACGGGGACACTCTTACACCTGGAATCAATTTATCAAAGAACGAGCGGCGAGGTGGCCATGAGCGTCGTCAACTCGGAATTCCAAGTTCTTTCGCGTACGTATTGTTGCAGCCCGGTAACGATGCTGGCCGACGTTCAATGGATGGAATCGAGGGGAATGGTTTCTTCCTTGCACCGTCGTTTCCGACGCCTTGCCTCGTTGCGGCCGCAACCACCGCGCTCCTGATGGACGATACGCGACCGTCTTTCGCTTCTCGATCGATTTAGGAAGCTTACGTGCCATATAACGATTCCGTTTCATTCGTCTCTGAAAGGATGTGGCTTGTGCAGATCCCTCGAAAACTCTTAGGGACAGTGTCAGAGTTATTTCCCGGCAGTCTTCGTTAATTCGTGACAATATTCTTTTATAACGCGGTTTCGTATAACTCGATGAGAAGATCACCACCGTGTACAATTAACGTCGAGCTACGAACTACGACTTTTGCCTGGTTTCTAGAGAAAAGTGACGAGAGCTGTCAGAGAAGTGTAGTTGATAAGAGGAGGCGTTGGCGTGTTTTCAGATTCGATCGATACGATTAAAATTTCCCTGATCGACCGTCGATTCGATGGTCATGGAAATGGGAACGATTCTTGGAATAAAACAGCTGGACAAAAGGCATCAACTGGCAGACGGCGAGGAAGCCACGACCTTTAACAGAACATTTCCGCGCGATTCTGAGATGCTGCCGGGTGATTAAGTCACTGTTTAAGGGGCACGTATCGTGGGCACACGCACGTATAGGTCGGTGGGCCTCGGTGTTGAGCTCGGATAACGAGAGCATGCCGAGAGGAGAGAGAACGTCGTACACATCGCTCGCCGGAGCTCGTTAGGCGGCCTACGCGGTTCACGCGAGTTAGCCGCGTTCGTTTCTCTTCTTGTTCGTGCGCGGGCCTCGCCCGGCTGTCCGTCACTAGCCTCCGAGAACAACCTTCGCGAGTCTACGCCGATTTCGCGATCTTCTCACCCTTTGACGCGACGTTAATGACCGTTTCCACTATCGAGAATCTATCTCCGAGATAATATCTTCCGTTGCGAATGTTTCCTAGACGATTGCGCGGTACTAGACTATGCTGAATGGTTAGCTTCGTGAGTGTTGTCCGTGTGATGGACTTTGAGGGTGAGATGGGGGTTGACAGAAAATAATTGGCCACTGTCTTCGATGAGAGATTATCCTTTCGAAGATTCTAAGGCTTTCTGTATCTTGAGGATTTCATCCTTTTATCATTTTTATTGTAATTTGAATAGTCATCTTTACCACACGATTCATTCTCCAAAGTCTTTCTTTTTTTTATATATTTATTTAATTTACAATCAATTCTCGCATTGAGAATTTTCAGTAATTTTTCTGGCGTGGCGCAGTGACAAGGCTAATTATTTATAATAAGTTAATACTTATTATAGATAAGTATAATTTGTAAGTAAGTATTATAAATAAGTAAATATTACTTAATTTAAATAACTAATTGAATCTAGCGGGTAGTGTCTCTTCAGCCTGCGGATCTGGTCCGACGTATCAAGTAGTCCAGTGATTAGGGGGTTTCGGTGTTTGTTCACTCTTTTGCTATATCTGTCGCTATATTTTCCTATTTCCTCTTTGACTGTGGGTATCTTGAGGTCGCGATGTATTGTTTCGTTGGTAACATACCAAGGCGCGTCAATTAGGGATCTTAGCGTTTTCGATTGGAAGCGTTGAGGTATTTCAATGTTGGAGTTACTTGCTGTTCCCCATAGTTGGATTCCGTAGGTCCAGACAGGTTTTATTACGGTCTTGTAGAGGTCTTGTAGAGGGTAATTTTATTCTGTATGTTTAGTTTGGAGCGTCGGCCCATTCTCCAAAGTTGTAACTAAATTTTTCAATGAAATTGTGTATTTGAACTTTCAACGGCAATACCTCGCAGGAAAAGAAAAAGAAGTTACCGTGAAAGACACAGAAATAGTTGGAACTTCTATTCGTAATGAAATGAAATTATACAGCGTCGTTATTTCGATACCTCGTGTTCTTTCGATACATCGGCGCTTTTAAACATAAATCGGACGCATGTATCCTGGCGCGAGTATTATATCGATTACTCATGCGACAAACCCGTGTTAGATCTGGCCGATCGGTTGTGGCGATAAGCCGGCTTGTCGATGCATTATTAGCGGGAATCGCGCAGAGAATATTTTTCTCTCATTTGCGATTCAGCTGATCGAAACGTTACGAGTTTCTGGGAAACAGAGCCTGAGAGCCGCGTCTCGTATTCATCAACTCGTCGATCAACTCGCCCCCTTGCACCAGTACAGTGGATCGAGTGTAACTCGATGACGCGTGTTCACACGAGCTTTGTTTCCGAGAAAATCGACCGTCTCTTACGATTTCCAGGCTGACTAAGCAAATTAGGCTCTGGCGATCGAAAAAATCGTTTGAAAAATATTATCGCATTGATATTTATTGTATAATAGGAATCAGGATACAGGAAAGTTGTAATTTCCTTCGTATATTTTTGTTCTGGCAGCCAAAACACGTTTACCCTAACTCCTCGCTGGTTTTATAACTCCACTATATCACCGTACGTTTAACCAGCACTTCGTTACGGTACAATACCATTTGCAAAAAAAAAAAAAAAAGAAAAAAAAGAAAAAGAAGGAAACTCGAAGCAACTAATCATTGGTGCAAGGAACAAGGTTTATTGCCTTTTGTACGATCGCGTAAAGCACCTTCCACCGGGAGCAGTTGGATCGTCTCGCGACGTCGCGGAGGATCGTCGCGGAGGTCGAGGGTGTCGGGGTCGTTGAAGTTTATTTAAATAAAACCGACGTAAAAGCCGATATCGCCGTTCAGGTTTATGCATTCGCGTATAACACGGGCCGTTTCGCTTTTAATGATCGAGCGTAAAACATTCGGCCTTGATTAAACGAGACGTCGCGCGCAATTGTGTTCGTTCGATGTCACTACGAAGCACCTGCACAAGGTAATCATAGATTTTATTTTTCATCGCGCGCGTACGCGGATTCGTACTGGGTTCGACGCGAACTTTTCACAAAACCGCGATTCTCACGTGATTCTTACTGTTCGTATCTTTTAATCGCCATTAAAACTTGTCGCGATTCGATGCGCTTTTGTGACGTTTTTTCACGCTCTTCGTGCTGGACACCGTTTTTTTTTTTTTTTTACAAACAATTGTCTTGTGATTCGACAATGTCACGGTTAATTATAATGAAATACTCGAAACTATACGCTTTTTTAATTAAATAACAGTTTGTTATCCGAGGACGGTTCTCGTATCGAAGAGGATAAGGAAATTTTAACGCAACGAACGAATAATTTATTTTCATTTGGTGGAAGATATTATTTAACCTGCTTCATACTAGAAACAGAATTGCCTGCAACAAGAGCACAGTGTCTGTTATCTGTCTCACCAGGTAATGTTACAACCAGTATCGCATTAATTGACCACAGCTTTCACCGAACTGACTCGTTTCGTCGACACAATCGTGACTGCGCGTAAATTTTCATCCAGCGTCGCGTCAAATAATTAACGCGTCGAAGAAACAACTCGCCACCTGGAAATGGCCTCGCGGCAATGGTAAATCAGTAATTGCGGATCGCGAGCACGAATTTCCCAGAGTGAACAGAACAGCAGTTTAATGAAACGCTGTAAGTTTGCTATCAGCGAATTAGCTCGATTTCAAGTTCGATCGAATTACGTCGAAGACTCGTGTCCCTTCTGAAATTGTAATCACCGATACATTATCCAGCTTTAACGAAACGGATTGTAGGGCATAAAAGATCCATATCCAACAACGCTAGATCCTTCCTGGTTAAATCCTCGAATCGGTAGAAGAATGATTGGCTTTTCTTCTTTTTTCCTTTTCTTATAAAAAATAATCCCGAAATATGTGATTCAACGTTGAAAAATCTACGTAACATGTTTTCGTGGTAGACTGTATGTTCCTTTGCTTAATAAACGATCTATTATCTAGTACATTTGTAAATGTCAAGTACGTAACTTTTAGGATACAGCCGACAACTGGTGTTTAGATAGCCGGTAATAGCTTGACGAAACTTACTCAATTTATTAAATATGTAATTCGCAAGGAAAACATGGCAGATCGTTCTGCGATCGAAACAAGTCATACAGCAAAAGCAAGACGATAAAACTGAATCCCAGCAAGTTTACCGAATAGTAGAATAGTCGATCGATGTTTTGATGTGCATGTCGGAGCGCGAGTGTAGAAATCACCTGCTTTTCGTTGGCGCGTTAGTAGCGCCGTTCGCGTGGCACTTAAACGGATGAACAGGGTCGGCCGACACGGGTATAAATTGAAATTTACGAAGTTGCCGGTGGAATCGCGTGATACAGCCGTTGTGTTCGTCGTTTTTCTGCCGGCGTGGCAGCACGATCGCGGCGAAGAATCTTCGCCGAGTAGAGTACACCTTCCTTCGTTCCCTTTCATTCACCATCTCGTGCCTCGTAAGTCTCGTTTCGCGCGTTTCATCGGCTAAATTAACGTCAACCGTAATCGGCACCGTGCCTCACGACGCCACTCGAATCGCTGACCTTCTACGCCACGCCGATAATTTATCCCCATTGTGTTCGACCCCTTCGAGCCACGCCACCTCGTTGCGCAACCTCTTCGCGTCTCGCCACCGGAAACTGACGGGTCCGCAAGGAATTCGATTCAAGCAATAAGACGAAGATGAAGATCGAAGTGTACGGCAGTTACAGTTTCCGTTGCAGATATAACAATTTTTGTAAAATCTTAGTATAATATATTTTTGTAAGGAACGTAGACGTAGTAATTCACGAATGTACCATGGATCCATGAAAACTAATGCCTGAAATAATGGGAATAGGGGGCTTATGGAGAAGAAGGAGCGAGAAAAATGTAGAAAAAGAAAAGAAGGAAGAAAATTCGAGAAAAACGAATTAGAAAGATAAAAGTAGGAAAAAAAGCGACGAACGGAGGAAGATCCCGGGGAACATCGTGTGTCCGGATGAAGACAAGAGAAAAGAAGAAGAGAACAAGCAGAAGATAAAGAGCGAAATGAAAGACAAAAAATGAACAGGGCCCAGAAAGCGTGGATACAAGGCGAGAAGATTAAACTGCAGCCAGAGAGGAAGAAACAGAAGAAAAAGATCAAGATCGGCTGGGAGCAGCACGAATGTTGAGAAACTGCCTGAACAAATCTAACTAATGTAACGTTACCTTATGTCGCGCAAATTTCTATAAAATATAAGATGCACTTTTGATAAGGGATAACGCCCTACTTTATGGGGAAACAATGGAAACGTGCAAAATGCGTGGGTTATATTTGGTCTAAAGCTGGATCCTTTCAATTCCAATGCCATTCCCACTTTTTCTTGTCATCCTTTCAATCTCATACCAATCTTTTTACAAACTTCCAGTATCTTACTCTTTATATCCTACGTCCTACGATATACAGAGAAATATTTTAAGCTTTTTACAATGTTGCGCGCCAGAGGCTGATGCAATTTACGAAAAACGATTCTATAAATTTCGCATTTCGAATATTGTCGTACGCAACGCAACGATGAATTTATCGATTATGAAAAATTGAAAGCGTGTATTTCCTTCTGCTGTCGGAAATGCGAGAAATCTTCTGAGAAAAAATACAATTATCTTCGAGGTTGCTCCACTCGTAAAAGGGTTCACGCGACAGCCAACTCGGAAAGCATCCCTCAACCCCATCAGCCCAATGAAAAACGCATCAACGAAGAACGCAGCATCATGGAACGCGCGAGAGAAGAGGCAGTGATCGAAACGAAAGAATGGAAACACGAGAGCTGTGCCACTCGGATAGCTGACCATGAGGAGAAAGAGACAAAGGCCGAAATTCCGTGGACAGACGGGCGAGTATAAGTAGCGAGCGGAGGAATGGTGGCCGGGGCTAGCGTGGGCGGCCTCGCATCCGGCCTAAACTCCAAGATAATATAGCGCCGGTCCGCCGAGACATTTGCACCATCATTAAAATTCGCGATAGCGGATCGAACAGGCACGGTGACATCACCCTCGTTCGCGCGAACCAACTAAACGAGCGTAGGGAACGTTCGCCCGTGTAAAACCTCCCTGCTCGTCTCCTCTGCCCTCTCTCGCTCGCTCTTTTCGAGCGTTTCTCGCATCTCTTTCCTTCGGCGAGGACGACCGGCGAGGATTCAGCCGCGTACAACCGTAACGCAACGATACACGCAGCTGGTATGCGTATAATGAGATCGCCGATAACCTTCTGACAATTAGCGCGAAATATTCCAGAGAGCTAGTCGTTGGACTAGCTAGATCTCGATGGCAAGATTGTCGGGCCGAGGTATTTTTGTACAGCGAAGTCGTAGACACGGAGGTTTTCGGCGGAGAACGGGAAGGTGGTCGTTTCTTTTAATAAGGGTCGCGAGATATTTCGCTGATTCAATTAATTGATAGTGAATTATCTGTGGTTTTATTTGGAGATGTTTTAGGCGACC
Source organism: Bombus vancouverensis nearcticus (assembly GCF_051014615.1). Taxonomy (NCBI): domain Eukaryota; kingdom Metazoa; phylum Arthropoda; class Insecta; order Hymenoptera; family Apidae; genus Bombus; species Bombus vancouverensis. The sequence goes on along the minus strand of NC_134911.1, from coordinate 15,747,991 downwards.
GGAATATTTTCGACTATCGGACGACGATTCTTTAGCCGCTGCTACGAGATATTACTATTAAAGAGAAACGGTTATTTCCACGATTCGTATAAGTATAAATTACAATATTTTCGTAAATTAATACAAACGTCTATAAATTCTACAATATTTAGAAGATCTATAGGTTGTATTATACGGAGCTCGCTGTTCTCATCGGATTTGATAACGCGAAATAAATCTTACATTTCCCGATAGATATTACTGAAATATGTATAATCTTTTTAACGTTTGGTACTGGTATTCGGTATATTTTACTATTTCTCGTGTATTCCATAGCTTTCACAAATAAAGCGCTCCAGAATTTGAAAACAAGATATTTGAATAGATACGAACGTGCAGAAGTAGCGAGGAGAACTGTCGAGAATTGCGGATCTTAATTGCCAAAATAAAAGTAAAGGAACACTAAGGTTGCACTTAGAATTCATATTAAAATAGTTTTAGATTTATTTAATAAACGATTTCCAGGATCATATACATTTGCACGCGTCTCAGTACTCTCTTTGTCCCACCATCTTCCATACTACACTGCTAACGGTACAGTTACATTCATCTGTTTCTCGAGACGCCGCGCGCACACATACTTCCACACACTCATATTCATATACGTGTGTGCTACTACTACGCGGCCAGTCTAGTCAAACACACAAAATTATACGTATCTCAATAAGAACGACAAAAATTTGAAACGGGAGCTATTTACCATGTATTACATATTCGTAATTTTATTTTCAAAGACAGAAATGTTTCACATTTCGCAGTTGAAACATAATCGTTGGGAAACCTTGAGTAGTAGTGATCAGTATAAATTGCGAACGCTTGTTTGGAGTAACTGGAATCGTGACATTTTCACGAGGACCGAGCCGGAAGAGCGAGGCTTCGTCGAATTACGAGCAAAAACAGCGGTCGAAGGGTGGTGACCAGGCGCGCAACACAGGGTGTAACATGTTATTGCCGCCATTAAGGTTAATTGTTCGCCGTTCAGCTAATGTGCGAGACTCGAACTCACCGGTGAGACGATCAACGTCTCGGTGAACCATAAAATCACGATAAATCGCGAACCGATGCGCCATAAATTACGCGAAGAGGACGGCCAACGAAGCGTGAGGCTGGAAGATCGTTCGCGATTGCCTTCGTAATTTATACTTTACCGGTTAATATGAGATTGAAATTGAAAGATAACGGCCCGCTTGGAAGTCCATTAAGCACGCAAGATACTTTTTTACGGCCACCACCTCTCACGGCTGACTCTGTCATATTTTTACGGTGTACATACGATTACGACTACGTGTTTGCTTCGTGAATACTGCGACTATCTTCGTAATAATACCAATTAAAAGTAGGTATTTTTGTAATTATGATTTGACTCAAACGTAGTGTCGCCAACTACGTCGCGGACACAAGTTCTCCTTTCTACTTTACATAGAGTGACTACAAAAAATATGGACACGTTATCTCGTTATATCAACTAGCTAGACAATCATCGTGTCTAAATTTGTACGCGTTCTCCGAATATTATAGTTATATTGTACCTAATATAATTATTAAAACGAGGTGATAAAATATTCAATCGCTTCGCACCTCCTTCATACCATACACGAAGAATTAACGTCTTCGTTTTGCACCACCATATCGTTATTTTACCACGCTACGCTTCAGCAAGAAATAGCTAGGCGCCAGGTCAAGTAATCGAGAGATACGAGCAAAAGGAATACCTTCGAGAAATTACACGAACCAACTTTCGCTTTATTGCCTTCGGAACTGCTAATCAGCGCTTAAGTGAGATCGACGCGACGGGGGTCGTGACGGGCCCCTGACAGCGGCTCCGCCATGACCGGATCGTTGGTTCGAGCGATCGGCTTCCTTCCTTAAATCTGCATACGTGTACGCGAGAGGTCCATTAACGATCGCCCTCTATGGAATTACACGTGTCAAAAAATTAAGCTGCCGCCCTCTTCGGTTGCGAATATTTATGTAGATTCGAGGATCCTCCCGAGGAGGCCGGCCTTCCTTTGCTAACGGTAGCCCGGGAATGTAAATGCGTCGCGCTTAAGCGGCGGCAAAGTCCTCTTGGTAGGTACGCAACACGAACGCGTCCCACGGGTACCCCGTCTACCAGGGGAATCGCAAACGAGCCGTGATGCGATGCATCGACGCTCGTTTCCACTTTGCCGACGCGGATCCGCCGCACCGCGTGCACACTTCCGCGCAACGCGTCGCGCTGAACCGGCTCCGCGAGATACGATTGTGTTCCGGACACCGCGTCTCCTTTTCGGGAAAATCGCATTCGAAGGTGAGAAACAGGAATTCTTGGCAGAAGACACGGTGCATGAAGCTTTCGATCGCGATTACTGCGGTGAACCATGCGAAGGAGTATGCTTGTTCGTGTTGAAAAAACGCTTCTAGAAACTGTCGTAAATTTACACATTTAGAATTTTACATATTTAGATGAATATGGAGGAAAAGAGATGGATATAAAATTTAGACAAAGTTTATCGATTACTTATTGGATGACCGTTTTGGTTACGAATTACTTGCTCGATTAATTTGTCAAAAATTATATTCGAAAAACCGATATACTTGTTAAAATCGAAATTAGTCCAAGTCCTAGTGAATCAGATTCGGTTCGAACCAGCCAGGAATAACGTCTATCGCCACAACGTTATCTCGAACGGTATCCAGAGAGTCTTACAATTAATATGCTAATAAAAGCAATATCGACTTCCTTTGCAACCAAGGAGCAAAATCTTCGATCTTCCTGCGAAGTAGGGGGTTTCTTCTCGCAGAGACGTTTCCGGGGACGTTCATCGGGCCCGTCGAACGCTTCCGGTGGATCTGCCCCCGAGAGATACGATTGTGTAATGTTTTAACGAGAACGTGTGCGATGCCACGATCGCGTACGAAGCGTGCAAGATGTCTGAATCCTATTAATGCGCCCGACTACCCCGATTATTACGCCGTTTTGCCCTTTTCGACGATAAATTACAATTAACCCCGGAAAGTAGCGTGCAACCGGTGAGTTTACGATAGAAACTCGAAGAAACATCGACTGGAAAGTCGGCGCCATCGGTTGTTCTTCGAAAGAAACGTTTTATGCGTTCGCCGATCGTGGGCGCGAGTTCTCCGACAATTAATTTTTTCATTTCCGTTCTAGTGGTTAACGATACTTTCGGAAAACGAGCGATTAATGGAAGTTCCGAGGAATTACCAAGAAAATATAGCCCCTGTCTTTCCGCGATATTCTATTCCACATTTCTACCCTATTTCCGAATATAATTTCTCCTATTCACCGATCCAAATATTTCTTCGCTAAATGCGTGGCGATCAATCGAGAAGGAACTAACACGCGGCGTATCCTAATTCGAATTCTTCTGAATCGGCGGCGTAGCGGACCTTGAGAGCGGGAATCTTAGAGAATTTCCTGGCGGTGCGCTTGGTCTGTGCGCGAGCCGATCACGCTCTCCCGAGGCAATCAACGGCCGTGCTCCCGTAGGACACCGCGACCGGTCTCGCTGAATTATTCAAGAGACGTCGTTCGCGAGAGTTTGCCGGATTTGTAGCGCGACCGCGCGCCCCCCTCACAAAGAGACGAGAAAGAGGCGAAACCAGAACGCCTAGGAATGCTTGACGGGCCATCACCCGGCTTCGGTGACGCTGCTGCGTCTACGATCTATAGGCCACCCGAACGTGAATCCTCCTGCAACGCTCCCACGATCGAGCATCCGCAATTTCGTTCCTTCCTATCCTCCCCGCCGCGTCGTTCGGTGGGGAATTAAAAATTACTGGTACCCAAGGCGACGCTGCGATTGAAATTCTCATATTGGGTCTTCTACCGTGGTTGCTAAGGGTGTAGGAAATGCGTGTTCGTGGAACATATAACGGAGGTACTACAAATCTGCAGATATCTGTGGCGAAGTTAATGTTGTCTTTTATTTCGATAAGACACGACTCTTCCGTTTTCATCGTGTTATTATATCGGTAATTGTTGGGGACCATTTGAACGAGAGCGATCTTATATGCAGTTAATTCAGATTTGCGAAGCGGTTAAACGCAAAGATGTACTTGCGAATACCTGTGCAGACCTCCAGTCAGATTATCGAAGCATCGATCAATAATTTAGTAAATCTCTTCAGGTTTTATCAGGGAACTTTACATCCTGCTTTCTTAAGAGTTTCTACGCGTAGATATATAGAAAAAATTCACCAACTCATTTACGCGACACCCAAAGTGCTTCCTGTATCTTTGCGAGATATCTACGGGTACGAAACTCTGAAATTCCATTTAAGACGGGGCGAGAACAACGCGGGAACAAGGGATGCGGACATTAACTGGTTGGTACCTGTCCAACACAATCGCGTTTCCATCGCAGTCGATCTGTTTATACACGATGCCGGACACGCCCGACAAATATTTTCCTTGGCGAAATTCTTCGGTGTCGAAAAGTCCTGAGGGTAACGATAATGCCCGGGAACCGGGATTACCGTGCGCACAAGCGGGACACGTTCTAAACAGCCCTTCTTTCCACCCTCCATGCCTTGCTTCCGCGATGCAAGGTAAAACAACTTTCGGCAACCGACTTTCAACTTTCAACTTTCCCAGGCACAGAAGGTATATTTCAGTCTGCAAATGCCAAGCTTTCCCATGTTATCTATTCGCGAAGCGTCGCAAATTATTTTTATGTATATTTATGTATATTTTTATTTTACGCGAGGTGGTTGTTGGCCAAGGTGCCCACAAGAAATACTCTTGACGTTCAACGAAAGAGATTGATTAAACTATCAACAATCAACAATCGACAGTCAACAATTTACGATCAACAATTAACTATTAACTATCAACGATCAACGATTAACGATCAAGAGTTAATAATAACGTATCTCGAATTGTGTTTGCTTCGCTATGACGCTAAACCTTTCGTACTTCGTAGCTCGAGACAGAGTGGATCTTTTGTTCGAAATCAAACGGATTCTTTTCTTTGTTGCCCCTCGATATCCACACTACGCACGCGATTATTAGATGTCCGCGACAGTTGTGGCGTATGCATTCTTCCGAATATTCGGCGAAAGAACCGTAGGGATATCGATGGTACATTAGGCATGTCGGCCGTACGCTTTGAAGGTATAGCGCTTTGTGTCGTCGGAAAGTTTCGTGGTCGAGTGCCGCCACATACGTATTTTTACGTACTTATCTATCTTCTTAAATTTCTGAAGTATGGAGCGACCGACTGTCTGCCGAGAAGGATCGGGAAATCAAAAGCAATCGTGCACCCCCGCGGCGATCATCTCGCCTTCGCCCGGTTTCGCGTCCGAGGACCCCTTTCGACGCGATTTCGCGCTCCTTGCCGAGCGTCAGGGTTGGTCAGACGCTCGTTAATCTTTTTTACGATGCGTCTCCACGCGCGGAAGAACTTCTCTCCCTCTGTGGGCGACGAAGGAGGGGTCCCGCGCTAATAAATAATTTCTCGCGTAGTCCCTGTAGATCTGGCGATGATAACTCGGTTGAAATACGCCGGACACGAGCCTTCGGGGAGGCGAGCTTATACCGACGCGCATCTTCACGCGAGTACTCTCACGTACGTACGGGCTTAGGTGTGCCGTGCATGGTTAATCGCGCGACGAAGAAAGGGTTGACCGCCTACGCGCTAGCATTCTCGCCGCGGAATGACAAACGAGTGCTCTAGAATTTAGTTCGCAGGAAAATTGTTATTTTACCCGTTTATTGAATTCTTCGTAAACACGGAGGACTTCGTTACGAAGTGGGTCAAACTCTCTTCGCCTTCTTTCATTATCTGTTGGAATCGAGTATTTTAATTTGTCCAGCAAAGGATTCTGATAGAATTCTAAAAAGTTACATTGTCCAACGCGTCTAGAGCACGGTTGCGTGCCGGTGAACTTTCCGCAGCTCCCACAGGCCACAAGCAACGAACCACCGAAGCAAGACACCGGTGGGCCGTACAAGCGTCGTGGCGGCGAGGCGCCAGTTGAGAATAAAAAACTCAGCTCGGTAATTCGGTCCGTCTCGGTGTCCGCTGCCGATCCGGCACCTTCATTTCCCACGTCGACGTCGTGGTCGCGTATAAGCGTTTGCTCACCGGTGCTCACGGGGGTGGTGGTAAGGGTGAAAAGGGAACGGCGACGATGAACGGTGGACACGGAGAGAAATACGCGCGGTGGATGGTGGAGAACGAGGCGGAGGAGGTGATTTGGTATACGGGGCAACGCGACGGGAAAGAGAAAGGGGAAAAGGAGGAAAGAGGGGACTGAACGGAGGTCGCGGAGGCGGCGTGCGGCTCGCTGGCAAAGAGGGTGGTGGGGCCGGGTTACAAGGGAGCGAGGAGGGCCCTCTGGGGCCAGCGGCGTGGCGGCCTGGAGGGCCCCGGAGTGCTCGGTGCTGCTATAAGAGTGCAATTAAAATGCCGCGCTAGCGCCACTCAACGGCAACCGCCGATAAATAAACGCGACTACCGCCGTACGACCAGGCGAATAAGTGTGCAGGAGGACTGTTCCGCAGCCAACCAGCCAGTCAGAGGTGCTGGCTGCCAGCCTCCTCCGCAAAATCCTCTCTCCCGTGTCTCTCTCGCTTCCTCTTTCTTCGCCACCTTCCTTCGTTTCGCATTCCCTCCGGTTGCTTTCTCGTTCTCTCCGACGTCGTTGCGGTGCCTACCACCTCGGTGACTGCTCCTCTCTCCACCACCGCCACCTCCTTCTCTTCCTCCACCTCCACCTCCACCTCCTGCCGTTGATGTTCCTCTTCTTCTTTCTCGTTCGCTCGCACGCTCGCGTACGCGCGCACACACGCGCGTACCTCGTAGCAGACAGACATTCTGCCTTCTGCCTCTGGCGCTCACAATAAAAAGGTGGAGACGTCGAGCCTGTGCGGCCATGTTCCTCATCCCCCTTGTGCCATGGTCTTCGTAACCTCCCCCCTCCTTCCCCCTTCCGCCCGCTCGCCACCGTCACCCCGTCGTTGCGTTCCTGGCCGCTGCTGCTTTGCTTCTGGCCACCCTCGCGCTGGAAAAAAGCTCGTAACGTATAGCCGCGATCTAATTGTTGGAATTATTGTCCCGGCCGTGCCGTAAGAAAACCACCGGCGAAGGCGACGATGTTTGAAAGGGCTGCCAGCGACCGGGGTTGCTGCGAACGTTGACTGCCTCGCGTCGCATTCAACACGACTGCGGATACTTTTGGTGTGGAAGTGCTACATGAAATCTAGTCGATCCTTGGATGCTTTTGTTTCGGTATCGACGTGAAAATCTCGGTTGACATCTTCGACGATACATGCTGTTTCTCGATAATTAATTTATAAATTTCATCCTACGTGTACAATAGCAGACCCGAAGAATAATTTTTCAATCGTAACGAACTCCAGTTGTAAGAATCGCGCGCGAAAGATCGTTCTTCGCGTCAGATGTTTTTTTAGCATAATCGTCGAAAGCATGGTCGAGGCACGTTGAGAAAATGTCGGACACGGTGGTGAGGGCGGGGGCAACGCGGAATTATCTCGATAGCGGTGGCGAAAGCTCGAAACGCAGGCTATTGTTCTGCCAAGACGGCCAGCTTTCTGGTTTCTCGCTATCGCTCTATGAAAGAGTGCGGTAATTGCTGCGCTCGTTACCGTTCCTGCCGATGCGGCGCAATCGACCACCCTCCTGACAGTAAGATAATAAGTGGTTTTCCTTTCGAAGCGAGGCGTACGCTCATAACCGGGGCCATTGTGCACTCGTCTGCTGTGAGAGTAGCCTTTTCGTGGCGCGGCCGCGCGCGCACGCTCGCTCACGTGCACGTGAACCGATTGTAAAGCATCGTCGAAACGCGGTGGGATAATTAAGCGGAGCGTTACCGAGTATTCCATCTAATTGGTCGGTTGGCACCGCAGGCGAAGTTTTCATCTTGCAGCTCCGTGGAATCGAACATTATTTAAATGGAAACAAAAATACCCGATGCTTTGCGATTAGAGTGATTTCTCTTATTTCGTCAGATTCTCGAAGAGGAAGACGAAACTATCGATACGCAGGGTCAAGCGAGGATATTTACGAGTTTGTATTTCACCCTCTCCTCATCTTTTAACACCACGGTCAAAGAAACAAGTACAGATACGTGTTTGTATAAATACTTCCACGAATAGCTCACAAAGTATATCTCCGACGAATTGCTCATCCAAATAGTCGCGTTCAGATAGAGCGATCCAAACACACGATCGAGGGTATCTAGTTACCAGTCGGAGATCCGCAGCAAACACAGAGGCGTCGTGGAGTAAGCAGAATCTCGGGGACGTTTGCACCCTCTTCGTGGCGTGAGAAGATACCAGGAAAGAGAGAGAGAGAGAGAGAGAGAGAGAGAGAGAGGAACGGAAACGGGCCCGCGGCTCGAGGGCGCGGAGATATTTACGAGGCAATAATTTAACCGCCACTTAGCCGGCTATTAATTTCGGGAATCGCTGAGAAAGGAAGACGTTATAAGAACACGATCGGTGGACGCGAGAGTCAAGGGTTCCTCTCGCACGAATCCACCGACGAAAGATATATCGTTGTCGACTCGACAACGACCGCGTTCATAACCCCTCCCCCACCTCCCCCTCCCCCAACCCTTCTCTCATCCACCATGGTGGAACCTTTTACGAAAAGGCGTCGCGTCGCGCAATCTTTATTGCCATACCGTCATAAAATTCATAGTCGACTTTCGGTCCTCAGGACCGTCGATTAATTACAAATCCGAGCTGGGTTTCTTGGCCGTGTCAACCAGAATTTTTACGAGCGGACACAGAGACCGGAGAGTGTTCGAGGCAGTCAGGAAGGAGAGCACATCGCGACAGATTGATTGGAGCACGACCGATGCCGTGTTTGCCGGATGGATTCCAATTATGCCGTACTATTTGCGAAGCACTCCCTCGTCCGGCGCGATGATTTCATATCGGCCTGGTGGACGGGCTCTGCTGCCTCTGCCACGTCTGTCCGATATGCGATATTAATACGACTGACCCCCCGACCTTTGGTCTTCTTCCCCCTTTCTCTCTGTTTCCCGCGTTTCGTCGTTTCTTTCCTCTCTGTCCCTCTTCCGCAATTTCCCTCCTATATACCTATTTCGCCACTTTGACCAAGCCGCGTGGAGGCCCGGTATCGCGTTATCGTATTCGGTCGCGGTAGCCATGCGAATCGCCCTGCGGTTAACCCTTTGATTCCCACATTTTTCACGATCAACGATCATCTCCTGATTTCGTTGTGAACCTCCGTGTACGGCAGCTCTCGAGGATATTCGAAAGCAGTGTTTCGATGTAGCTTCGAATAAAGGAATTTCCACTACGACTATGCAGAGCTGGAAGTAAAAGCTTCTGTCAAATTTTTATTCGATCCGTGCACCTATCTCTATGATCGTATCGGATCTGTCAGAAATAATCAGTTAGATACGCTTGCGTTCCAGGCAACTATCTTTTCGCTTCAGCACAGTGATTGTCTTTATGTTTCAAATTACAAGCTTCTTGTTCGTCTTGACAGATCGAGGTAATACCCGAACAGGTACGGTTTCCTTCGCCAAAAGCTGGGGGCCAAGAGGCCGAGTGGGGTGTTTAATAAGTGTAAGCCAGCAATTAAGGGTTCAACGAGTGTTCTCGACGGGGAAGGCCACAGAATCGCGGCCCATTTAATGCGACTTAATGTACGATGGAAGATAAGGCGGGCACGAAGAAGATCGCCGCGAAGAGGAAGACTAGGGGCCGGGAAGCGCATTAGAATACATTCGTTTGATAAATCGCGCGGTTCGTACGTGTTCGCCGATTAGACTCCTCTTCCTCGTATTATCGCGAATCTACCTGTGCGCTTCGAGGGAGCGAATCCTTTTTTCTCTTCTCTGTTGCTCTTCCCCTCTTTTCTCTTCTCTTAGCTCCTTCCTCTTCTTCTGGTTCTCGAGGCGTTCCGGAATAGAAATGTTACACCGTGGTCCGATTATGGTTGAAAGGGACTTTATGCGAACGCGTTCGTAATGCGCGGCAAGATAACAGGATTTACCACGAGTATCCGTTGATGCATCATGCCATGGAACACGTGAGAAAACTCGCTGTTGGCTCTCTGCGGTTGAAGGATCATCAATTAAATTAACACCGATTACCAGGAAATGATAAGGATAACCACGGGAAAACGGTTAGGAACTCTACCCGCGATGTTCGCGTCTAATTTTAGCCCGATTATCCGCGATCGCGATGGAAACGTGGAAAATTAATCCGTTAAGAAGCAACGTCGCCTCAGCGTAACATTTTGTTTGCGATATTTTTCCGGACGATTTATACCATCGAATTCTATATTCCTCCACCAAAGAACACGCGTCTACATATATGTATATATAAATAATTTTAATCGGCAGTGTTGAAGAACGAAAGTTTGACAGGGCTCGACGGTTTACCGTGATATTGATGGACGTGTCGAGTGGAGAAACACAGGGGTACATCTGCATCGTTGTTTCCAGATGAACCCACGCTGCGAGACGTATTCTTCTGGTGCCACGGCCAAATTTATCTCCTCCTGTCGGCGACAGAGGTCGAGGACTTTGGCGATACGTCCAGATCGACGAGCACTGCGAAGAATTTCGTTAGTTCGGTTCAACGACGATGAAAGTTATAATACAAATATACGAATACTTTCTCCTATTGTCAAACGCTATCGCGCAGAGAATTTCATCACGCAGTATATAAGTATGTGGAAAAATTCGTCGGAAGTCGACCGGAAACGGGGAAATCGCCGTCAGGGTGTGACGTTACGCGGTATGCCAGTCGGCCTTATGAAATATCGCGGCAATATACGTTTACCGTCGCGCGCCGTGTGGATTACCGCTTCGCTGGACGATATCTCATATCGGCCGCTGGACATCGTCGATATGCGACGAATGAGACCAGCTATGCCAGCCACGCAGGTTTCAGATGATCGCTCCACCGTATTATTGCTTGTACCTTCGCCTCTCTATATGATACCAATATTCTCAATAACGCTACCTAGTCCGTTGTACGGGACGCTTCATCGGGAACCCGGTCGAATACCGAACGCATAGTCGGTCGTTAACAATGGCCGAGGGGTCTTTTCAGAATTTCCAAAATTCCTTTACGTTTGTCCAGAGAAATATCTCTTGACATTCTATTTAGATCTGAAAGGGAAGTTCCACGGCTTATTTACTTTTCCTAATGTAAAAATTGTTTTCTAGAAAAAATTGGAAGCATGTGATTTTTATAGTCGATACCAGAAACGTAGAAAATTCTGAAGACGAGGAAATAATTACGCTTTAAATCGTGATCTAACAAACACGAAGATTGTACCCCGCTGGGGGTAACCACCCACATGTTATATTATTATACCACTAAACTATAATATTTTACCAAATGTCCTACTGGACAAATTGTAAAATTTAAATAAATAAATAAAAAAAGAAAATTGTGGCCTTATTACACTGTCAAAGGTTCGATCGTTTCAACAACATTCTAACGTTTCTTAATTTGCTAATTTACTCTTCACGATATCAATGTACAGCAACATCAACTCTCTCGTAATAATCCGTACTTTTTACTTCGTATCCACCAAATAGCTTTCGTGTGAATAACCGTAAAACAGATCAGAGTCCTATATATCGGCAGAAAATCAAACAGACCCTACAGAGGGATAGTTAACGAACCGTCACGACGTAAGTCCGTGTGACACGGTTTAACACCTTGGACGCATTCGTCGTTGGCAGACCGAGGCTGAGCAATAAAACACAGTAACCCCGTGAATAATCATAACGCGTTGTCGAGCCCATAAACTGCACAAAGGACGGTCGAGCCACCCTCCTTCCTGTCGTCGACGGTGGTCGCCTGTGCGGACGTGGACCCCTCGCGATCTCATCGAGAAATCGCGGGCGATACGCGCGTGTCTCGCTCATTACGGCCATTCGCTACACAGTGCACGGGCTACACGTTGTTTCACGATCATTCTTCGCACACATCGTCATCAGGACAGGGAAGAACACTTTGATCGGTCGACGTGGAGGAAGGGCGAGTTCGAGAAAGAAACTGCCTCATCTCGCTCACGTACATAGGGTAGATTTAACAAATGAGGAACGATCACGTCGAGAATATCTATTTTGGCTGATGGTTGTTTTGCTCCGAAATTTCTGCATTCCTCTCTTTTTGATAAAGAAGAAAAGATAGAACAGGCGATAGAATTGTATTTCGTTTGATATTCGATTTCGTTAATTTCGAGTGCGAATCTGTCAGGAAATATGCAGTCGGAAGGCCCGGTGCCCAAGATTATTCGAATAGTCGCGCGTGTATCATTTGTTTGATCGACGTTTACATCTTCCACTTTTTCGAGGGAAATTGCGAAGGTTGAGGATGTGATACGATACAATGATTGATGCAGAGAATAACAGGGCATTATTTACGATGTGAACGAAGCGAAAGGGTTATCCGGTTTTATAAAAATTTTCGTTCGATTCGAATAGCGAGATTGAAAATTCTCTTCGAACCGTAGGTTGAAATATTTGATACGACGCAACGGAGCGACAACGTCGGGGAACTACGAGAGTTTTCGACTACTGCTTACCACATCGAAATCCAAATACTAGCTACGTTTCGCAACGCTGCTTCCTGTTTCCTGGGCACGGCCTCGTGTACTAATGCAGAAACTTGTACTTCCTGTGTAATGCAACTTGATCGTTTTCGGGAACGTCAGCGAATTTCGCGGAACGCGGCGTCCCGTCGACACGAAACCGATTTTATAGCGAACTACGGCTCGCCTTCGTGAAATCGGCAGAGAAAAGATCGAATGTTCCATCCGTATAGCCGTCGGAAATACCATATTCGAACTTAATCATCTAGATTTATCACCATTTACGTTTATTTCTACCGATTCGTTCGAAGATTTATTAAAACCTTTTTACACAAATGCTTAATCCTTCCACATTTGATGTTACTTATATGTAACGTCGTGCTTTAGTAAACTTCGTTTAGAGCTCCTATTAAATTTTAGTGCATTACGTCTTCTTTGCAAAAATATAAGAGATGTCTCGCGTGTGTATTATTAAAAATTGATAAAAACAAATATTTCTACTGTCCAGAAAAGCATCGGTTTCGAAAGTCTTAAAACTTATTTTGCGAACGATTAAAATGTAACAGAAGACTACCGAAAAGAATAAAATCCTCTTACAGTTTACAACATCACGCAGTATCCTCGCATCTTATTTTCATCGTCTTTAAACAATCACAGCCGAGAACCGTCAGACTCGTATCATCGAGAACAGCAATTTTCCGTCGGATTATCATTCTGCATTGTGTAACAAGACGATTTCACGGAATCGGAGCACGAGTTCGATGCACCAAACACGGTACACTTAACGTCTCGGGGGTGGAACGAGATCGGCCATCGGTGTCGCGGTAACACAGGGGACGCAGAGGACGCGGAGGCCGCGCCTTTTAATGCTCAGCCTTTGCTCCGAATTTATGTGCCGTCCTGTGCAGTTTAATTCGGATTAAACTTATACTGCAAGGAACGAATTAAAGGGATTTGCGATTGGACACGTTGTATATGGACGGTCGCCGTTCTATCGAGAGCGGAGGATCAGCAGGAGAGAAGGTGGATCCTGGCTGCGCTCGACGTCGCACCAGTCAATTTGATTTATCGGAACGACGCCTCGCCTCGCGTCGCGACGCCACTATCAGCATCTCTCCCGCTCCCTCGTACGCTGTATCGTCTCCATCCCCTCGTGTCCTCTTGCGATCGTATACCTACGGACGCAAGTGACACATCAGAGAAAATACGGTCGCACAAGCAATTGACTAGATAAAATTCGTCGGCATTATTCCATCTCACTTAGTTAATGTCTTATAAAACGACTATAGATTTCCAAAATGAAATCGAGGCAAATAAATCCAACGACAGTTAAAAAAAATAGCAAACGTCTAGGAAAAGTAGAAGGTTTGTGAATGCAGGAACTTCTCTTTCTTTTCTTTAAGCCGTTGGAAAATTACAAAGGGCTTTCCAGAGAGGGTAAAGAGGGTGAGAGGCGGTTTCGCACGGTTCGTGTTACTTGCTGGTAGTCGGTATTCGCTGCTACCGGTGTATAACGCGTTTTAGAGATGACCCAGAACCGTGGAGGCGGGGCGAGCGTCGGCTGAGCGCGGATCAGCCGGATTAGCTCCTTACCCCCTTAGCTCGTGCCTATAACTGCTGATGAATACGGATTAAGCGAGCACTGGCTGTGCACCGAGTGCAAGGCTGCTGGTCTCGCGCGAGTCCAACCCCGATTTCCAACCCCCGAAGACGGACGAATACCGTCGAGCTTCTTCTTCTCCGTCGTCTCTTTTACCTCCGAACGAGGCAAGCACGTTAATCCCTTTTGCAGGACCAAACACTCCTTACTTCCAGATTAACTTCCACGACTGCTCGATTCCTGGCTTCTACTGCCTTCTACTTGTGCCGCTGTTACTGCCTCTAATTAATGCAAGAATCTCGCTCGCGGACACGCGGAGAGTTATTGCCGGCCAGCCAAATTGTTCGTCGCTACTGTTCTCGAGTCGTTGCTTGTTACTAAATCACCGGGTGTCTACGGACCACAGCAAAGTGTAGATTCCTGAGCACGCGTTTCTTGATGCCGACTGTTAAAATTGCGGATCGTGTTCTTAAGAATTGGTTTTTCACATCGAATTCGAAAGGAATCGACGTTGCCTCGAACGGTGTAGAAATCACCTTTGCTAGCCGGAAAGCTATCTTTTTCGCAAGATTCGTGTTTCGACATCGACGTTCTTATTCTTCTAGTTGTATCGTTTTTTCGTGTTCTAATTAGGTCGAGAATTTTTTGCAGCTAAGGAAACGTTCGAGAGAACACGTTCGCGAAAGAGCTCAAACGCAGGATCGAAAGCGCATAACGCGCTTTCTTTCAAAGTTTTCGACGTCGGACGATGTCGGTTTGAAGTCAAACTTTGCCTGGCTCGAACAAACACTGGGCGGGATCCTTCGTGCCAGTGGAGAAAAAGGTCGTGACTGCGGTGAGCAGTGACCCGAACGCTTTATTTGGACGCTGGATTACTAATTATTTGCGGATAATCCTCTGAACCCCCGAGTAATTCTCGGATTCGGTGAACAATCCACGACGTTTGACAACGTCGGATTAACTTCTCAACGTGCTATCGATAAGTCTTCCGTAAACATTCGAAATCTGTTTGGAATTTTGGTCCCTTTGACGTCCACGCCGGGAAAATACTTTTTAAAAACTGATTTGCTAAAACGTGTAAAATAAAACGATAAATTTGACGAATCACAGCACATTTTACGTAGTCTCGCAACAAATATCTTTCTGACTCGATCTTATTTTCCTTTATCAAGAATCCGCAACATCGTGAACGAGAAGTCGGCGTGGTGGATAGTAAAGAGGAATAAAAGCGCGGAGGTGGCTCGTGCATCCGGCAACTCTTCTCGTCCGACCTGAGACCCCTCGATTCGAGCGGAGCGCAGCACTTCCCTCTTCTCCACCCCCGTCGAATCCGGCTTCTCGTCCTGGTTCGCCACTTTCCACCATCCCTTGCCCCTCCGGTGAAGGCTCTTACCAGCGTAGGGACGAAATGAAACCCTCAATATCGGTGATTGCTGCCGAAAGACGCTTCTTTGCCTTCGCGGAGAACGCTTCGAGCGGAAAAAGGAGCCCGATTCCGCTTCCTATCGCGTTCCTCCGTCTCCCTGGCTCGCTCTGAAACGCTCACCTTCTCGTTCACCCCGCTCGGTCCGGCTCTTGCTCCTTCTTACGCGAAACGAAGGGATGTTGACTCGCTGCTCGGCTCCAACTTTTATGGAGATGCATCCCCTAATATATCCGGCAAGCCCCGCTTGCTCGCGCTTGTGTTTGACGAGCGTACTTCGCGAAGTATATTATCCGGCGAGACCTCTTTCTCCACCTCGTTCCTCCTTCCTCCTTATTCCTAGACTTTGTTTCCTTCTCCGTCTCCTTTTTCTTCTCATCCCGCTATCGTCTTGGCCGACTTTGGCTGCGACCAACCCCCGACCGCGCGCCACCGTGCTCGCGAGTTCTCCTACTCCAGAGAATCACTCGAACGTGATTTCCGGCGAGGATAGGACGGTTTCTTTCGAGGGGGATGAGTCGCGCGACTTTGCTCGCGACGATCTTCCAGAGAGTTATTTCTTTGAGGGAGAGGCTATTATTCGAGAGGCGGAGGAACGATGAAAGTCGATTTGCCAGAGTTCAAAGAGACCTAGGAAATTGGCTATCGGTGGTTTTATTAGATCGTCGAGTTAAAGTAAATGTTGCTCGCTGGTTTCGGTGGACGTTGACGGTTTCTTGATGGGATCGATCTGGCTTTTCTACTTTTCAAATAATAAATTCATGAATTTTCATTGAATAAAGATGGTTCGGAGGATAGTTCTGCTTGTGGATAATCTTTGCTTCGTCATTGGGCCACCAGCGCTGTAGCTTTCTGGTTTTCGTTCTCAGGGAGATGTTCGAAGAAAATTAACAGGATAGATCGAACGATCTTCTTGCCTTCTCTCCCCATATAAATAACTCTAATCAGGAACTGTTCATTGGGTACGGTTAATGAATCCTATTAAACCGTACATCCATCTATCGTCTGTTTTTTGCAATTCAAGTTAGATCTTCGCCGCATTTGACTCGTGGTTTCAGGCAATTGATAGATTTAATTGGGATAAATGTTTGAAGAAATCCTCTTACACGGTGTTAAATTTTATTTACGACGAGATAGTCGCTTATTTATCGACAATCGGGAGAAAATCCTGTTACTTTCGTCTCCTTTTAGGCGTACACCTTTCTTTCATTTCGCGGAAGGCTGACACCGACAAGGATAATTGCATTCCACGGTTGCAACGTTCGCGTGTATCCACGTAGCGACAGTCATTTAAAGGCGGGGTTCTTGCTGCTAACGAAGCACCGGTGTCCAACCAGATATAAGCCAGTTTAATACCCTTAAATGAAAACAATACGATGTCGGCGAGCGGATAATATTTCCGGCCATATGTTAAGGCCAGTCACTTGGCCGAACCGACGCGACGGTCGAGAAAGCCGATGCCATGATACATACCATTCGACTTTCGGATCTTGAAACTCCGTACATTGTTCCTGTCGTTCTTGGAATCAGAAAATTCTCGTTCGATCGTGTATGAAGTCTACAGAGCAGAACAACGTATCGCGAACGACCTATCTTTTTAATTGTATTTGCGATCTTTTTAACTTTTTTGCCACGTCAAACGTCGATGCAAGATCGCTGTCATTACGCGAAGCAAACTGAAGCGGTGGTGTCGATGGGGCTGAAAAGTGGCCCGAAAGAGAGAGGCTTAACGGAGGAGGAATTCGTGAAGAGAGCAACAGGGGGAGAGAGTGTGGCGGGCCCCTGTGCAGGATTTATGCGGGCCGGAGTTGGAGTCGGCGCTGGCGCCAGCGGCGGACGCTGCCGTTCCTCCGGGCCCGCGGATGCCGCAATAACTTGCATTGTGTACTCGAAGGGCTCCGCGTAGGAATCTAACCCGGCGGGCCCGCGGGTCAAGCCGGCAGAAGACAGCAAACGCCGGAGGAGAAGACAGGGACCGGCCGGGACATTATGCCGGAGGATACTTTTCTAGAAGGCCGGCTGCTGCTCTCTGTTCCGTTGTAATCGAGCCGCCTACTCTGCCTTCCTTCTTCCTCCATCTCCTCGTGGACCTTCTTCGAACGCGATCGTCACGAGTTCCGTGTTTCGAGCTTCGAAGAGAGGCTTGATCCTCGGGCTCGACAATTTTGGACCAATCGCACGACGAAGTAAGTACATATTTGGTCGTTGTTGGTTAGAGTACTGGTTTAGTTTGCGACTTTTTAATCGGAGCAAGAATTCCATATCTATATAACATCTTTTGGTAACATACGTACTTTTGTTAACGAAAGAAACGTGAAGCGGATGATAGGGTCTTTGCTCGATGGCCGGTGTGTCTTAGGGTTGGGACACGAAATTGTTAAAGAACGACTGATAAAAAGCCAGTTAATCGTGGTCCAAAAATGACCAAGATGATCGAACTACGAAACAATCTAAAGCTCGTCAACATCAAAATATTCTACGTCAAAGTAATCCTGGTCTGTGACGCGCGAAGGAGCAGAAACCGAGATACGGTGCGGCGGGGAGCACCTGCAGCGAACGATATCGTATTCGCGCGTGGCCAGCACGGAGACCACACCATGAATGGAACCACGGATACGACGATCCAGTTCGGGCTGTAACGGCGAGCAGCACAGTGAGGCATCAGAGAGAGCAGCGGATCCCTTTTTGTGGGCCGCGTAGCCGCCGCGTTATTGTCCGTCCGACGAAAAAGGATTTATCCGTTCGGGCATCTCGTCTCTTCCTTCTTCTCTCCACCTTCTCTCTTTCCAGCCCATTCTCTCCTACTGTACTTTGTCCCACCTTGAAGCGAGAGGCGCTGCTGCTGCTGCTGCTGCTGCTGCATAATGTAACAACGGTTCTTCGCCTGGGCGAAACGTCAAAGCCAGTATGTTTCGCGAAGATTTAGAGAGGGTGGGGTTCCTCGGCTGATGAGTTATGAGCCGGACGGATCACCCCGCGCCCATTTCACCCTCTCCTCCCGTTTGTCTCTCTTACGCGTGGCCCTTGATCCACGCGATACCACCGGTCTCATTGTGTCGCTGGGTTGGCTACCTCTTCAACAACGAACAACGACCCGACACAGCGCCAACAAACGGGTCGGATCTCTACAGATTCCCGCTACTACCATCGTTTCTTCTCGCCTGCCACTGAATCGGTGCGGAGATTGCCACGGTTGATGAAGAGGTGTGCAGGAATCCGACCGGGCCAAGAAAGAAAGGAAGAGAGAAAGAAGAGAGAAAGAGAGAGGGAGCAGAGGTAGAGGGAGGGAGTGACAGGGAGAAAGAAACGAAGCAGACGAGTTTTGGCCTATTGTGCCAGACGATAATTCCAGTTGCACGCGATACCCCGGAGCTGAAATCCTAGAGGCATCGCGAGCGGATTCCATTCTTCGCCAGGAGCGTTCGTTCGGGTGGTCCTCGATCCGCGCGAGGTAGTTGAGCGCGAACGCAGCACGGTAGCTGGCTTGGCCGTTGCGCAGCTTCAGAACTAAGCCTAAGGACGCCTTATCTGACGCGTCATCTGCCTACCGACTTGACTCTATCGCTAACCCCGTCTTCCTCGTTTTCAAACCGGCCGGATGTTGCCTCTCTCGTCGGGGGAGGTAAGATGAGCGACGCGAAGAAGAGAGAAAGGGGAGGTGGCCACCAGTGGCTAGGGCCACCGCGTAGCGCGCTTCTAACAGCCGGCTAGTCGCGTCGCGAGATATCCAACAGATATACGAGCCACGGGGATCCCAGGATCCGAGATCATTACCGGCGATTGATTCCACTGCGTTCCTCTTAATGGCATGTCGCTTACGCGGAACGCGCGGCTCGTCGTATCGCGGAATCTCCGCTTAACAGGAGTCTCTTATTACCCGTGATTTTGCTAACCGAGGATTCACACACGCGTACACACTATCCGAGCCTCTTCGTTGCTTCGCAATTGACTCGACTCGAGACCCTGGAATATCTTCATCGGCTAAGCGCATGCTAATCGCTGTTAGAGATTACGGTAGGAGGAAATTGATTTCATATCCGCAAGCTGACACTTTCGAAAATAACGTCGAAATTCGACTGCGACGCGGCCAGTCGAACAGGAAAGCTTCGACAACATCTGGGGGCCCGTTTGTTGCTCACTCGGCCGGAAGTCCAGCAACTCTGATCCTGATTTAGATTTCTCTGGTAATCTGGCCGGCCGCCGTTTCACCCTTGGCACGAACGTACGAGTTCCACGGGGGTTATACACGTTCGGTTCGCAGCATCAGCTCCTCGTGGACCCCCCAGTAGTCCGTGGCAACTTACTATTCCACGTAATACGCGCTCATATCTCAGGATTATAAGGCTGGCTGAGAGACAGCCCGTATTCCTGAGGGAATAGAACGAGACACGATGGGTGAAAAGAGACGGTGGTAGTCGGATGAACGGGGTTAAAAAGAAGGAGGAACGCATCTCGAAGAATGGTCCATTCCGGCGTGACTTCGAGAGACAAGAAAGAGCAAGCGTGACGTGGCTTTTCTGGCTTCTTCCGAGTCTCGTACCGAATGACGATATACCTTAAATCCGGCGACACACGGACCCAACAGAAGCTACGCGGGTGAAACAGGGGGTGGCTTTCAGCGTGCAACGCGAGCATGTGTAATAAGGGCCGAAGAATTCGTCCGGATGGCGTCGACGGGAATGCCGACTATGGCGTCCGTGTTCGCTCGATAACCGAGCTTTCCAGGACGTCGCGATCGTTGCTTGCCACTGCTTGGAAGTTCTGAAAGGTTTTCTAAGGAAGAGATTTAACGACGTCTATCGATGCCTTCGTAAACTTTACGTTCGTAAACGAAACAAGTGTCAAGGTTTTATCTTTTGTTACCGAAGCTACAGTTTCTAGGAATATTTAATTAATTACCTTAGATTTTCTAAAAATTAATTAATTATATTTTAATAACGATATAATCGTGCGATATCAGGTTGCGAAAACTTCCGTAGATTAGTAAATCTCGTCTGTCTGTAATAATTATTAGTGCGGTCTAGTTACATTTAAAGGTTAAAGGATACTATTGTGTAGCGATGGCGGGCCCTCGAGGAAGTCGTACAAAGTCGCAGAAAGGGGATTTCTATATATCTATATATATGAACACAATTTCGGATCAGGAACACGTACCGCTGGGGAAACTTGCTGTTTGTCCACTTCGTTCGGTCGGTCAGGATCCACGTACACACCATCAGGAAATTACTACTCGAAGTGTATGCCAGTGGAGGGCAGCGAAGGCACCGGGAAACACAGCTCACCGAGTTTAATTAACTTCGGACGGTTGTTTTCTGTCAATATTTTCGCTTGCTGCCGAGGTCGCGGTTTGCAACCTCCTCCTTACCACAGCGTCCACACGCGCCTTCGGGATCGATCTTCCTACTCGTTAGCTAGTTTTCGGCAAATTCCTTTTTATATATGACGTACCTCTTAGCAACGCGGCTTTGAATCGACGCTACAAGCTGTTTTCTGCAACGAAACGATTCTCTCTGCGATACACGACCTTATTATACCGATAATATGGCGTTTGACAAATAAGTATAACTCAGCGCGTCTTTTAAAAATAATCGAATCGCGTGATCGCGACAAAGACTAAAAAGATTCGCTTAGTACAAATAAGCTACTTTCTTATATTCATAACACGTAATAAAGATGTCGCGACAGAACCAATTACCTTCAACAACCTCGACATTTTCCTTTCCATTCGAAACGATTCATTCGTAACCAAACCACATCGCGAGCAGTTGCAAAAAACCAATGCCCCGAAACGTATTCCAGACGCATCGATCGACATCGAAAGCGCAACGGGTCCTCGACGAGTTCTATCTAAGGTAAAGGTAAATTTCTTCGTACTGCTTGTGCACGCGAGCGCGCACTCTTCATCGTATATGTATGTGAGTTACGTGTATACGGTACAAAGGTGGCCACCGGGGTCCCCGGACGTGTTTCACGCCCGAAACCGTATCGTGGTAAATACACATTGTGAAACACGCGTCACTTTGAATAATAAATCAATTTCGAGGGACAAAGACGGGGCCATGATTATGTATGGACATCGGAGGTGGCGCGGACTGCCGCTCCATATAACCGCTGCCCTGTTCGCTAGAGAAGGTCTTTGATGTATTGAGTTGGCCCGTGTCGATTTGGTAAGTACCACTCGAGCCCGGGGAACGGCCACCCTCAACCCCCAGAACTTCCATTCGAAGGGCAAACAGTCGACCCGCCCCCTTCCGTCTCCATCGTCCCCGTTCCACGTTTCCGTTCTCTGCCACTCGGTCGCTCTCTCTCTCTCTCTCTCTCTCTCTCTCTCTGTCTCTCTCTTTCTCTTCCTCTGTTCTGCCCTGTCCGTCCGACGTGTATCCTAGGCCGCGAAACTAGTTTCGCATCAACTGCCTTTCGGCGCTAGGTAGTTTCCTTAACTCCACGATCCTTACAGACGGGGCCCTTGTATCCTAACTGGTCGTCGGTGTAATAACGTTCCATTTGGGACTTTGAAGCATCGGAAGGAAGCCTCTAGTAAACGAACCTGTTTTCCACTCGGAGTTTCCACGCGCCGTACCGTGCCACATGGAACCGCTGTTCGCCCTTGCGGCTTCTCTCATCGAAGATTGATACTTTGAGCCTTTGTATTTACTCGACTATCGACGCTGTTACCACTTTGAGCCCCTGGATTGCTCCACATCGTTTTAACCCTGTCTTATCGACTACGAATTCGAATCGAGATACGATTCTCTAAATCTCAGCGGTACCAAAGTTTCGAGAGCGAAATCGTCTTTCCACCCCTGTAAAACTTAAGATCCATTAATCTCCACCCATGGGAGATACTGGTGTGCGAAAAAACGCTACAAAAAAGGTATCGAAACTCGGCCGTGACGAGGGTGAACGAGGAATCGGTCGCGGGGCAGAGATTCGTTGGGTGCTTTTGCGTGATCGCATGCAGCAGAGCGGCGACGAGATTGATATTGGTTCCTGAGCGAGTCGAGGAAAACGGTATGGGCTTGGAGGGCGGTTCGCTGATATTGGGCATTCAATCCTAGCCAACCCCGATTCTCTCACGCGCCCCTAACAACGCATTAACATGCATGAGGCCTGCGTGATTGTTTTACCCTAACCCACCGCCGCTGCTGCCACCTCGTCCGCCTCCCTCGCCGCCTCCCGATCGCTACCCCTCCTCGCGCGCTTCGCCCTCGAATCTGAGTAGGCAGCCGATCGTTGCCGGCCTCGCGAAAACTCTAACTGTGCGTGCGCCCAATGCAAATTTAATGTTGAATATCAATGGACGCGTCGCGTCGGGCCGCGGTGCTACGTGTACGCGCACACGGAGATGAAACGAGTCAGAGCCAGCTCGTTAACGATATTCCCCGCTGTTGTTGACAGTTTTTTGCGCGGCGCTCCCGTGATTTCCGCGCCAGGGCTAATTTCGTGCCCACGTCCCGGGGTAATTTTCACGATATTTTTATCGCGTCGATGGAACGAACACGCTTTCGACCCGCGTCACGGCTCGGTATATTGAACTTTCGAAGGGAATTTGTACGACGCGACGACCGACCGGTCGAAACCGAACGAAATTGCTTTTTGGCTTTGAGAGATAATCGCGGACAGAGACCGGCTGGCTGGTTTTTATTTTTCAATCTTTTTCCTTTGACGCGGAGGAAATGTATCGTTTACGAGATTTTCTCTCTCTCTTTCTTTCTCTCTCTCTCTCTATTCCTCTCTCTCTCTGTCTATAGGTATAAGTACGAAAGGGTAATTCCCCGGGACCACGCGATACGAGCCGGTTATATTCCAAAGTATATATCCGCGAAACGATAACACGGATTCGGTGATAAACGTTATCGATCGCCTCTCGTTCTACGCCGTCGTGCACGCCGACCGCTTTCCACGTTAGAACCGACCGATAATATAGTCGTTGTAAAATTATGGCCGTCATCGTCTCTTACGGAGAGTTGCTCACCACCGCTTCCTCCACCTCCACGCGAAGATCGAACCCTCTCGTTCTCGCGTATACGTGCCACCACTTCCGAGCCTATGAATACTAAGCAGTTTATAAAAATGTTGATTTAGCACCTTTGCCAACTTATACGTTTCCCCCTTGAACGTTCTCTAACCCCGTAGCCCTCTCCTTCCTCCACGTCGTTGCTTTTTACGCCGATCGTCGCGTTCGACGCTAAATTCCTCCCTGGATCTCCGCAAGTCTAGTCTAAAGCGTACTACGGGTTCGCTGGAATTTTAACCTTCCTCCGATTCACGAGATACACGCGAAGGATTCCGAGAATTCTCTCTATGGATTAACGAGGAAAAGATATCAAAGCACCCTATATCGCAGTATAGCGGCTCGGCTCCGATAATACGAAGCAGCCAGGGAAACGAAGGGCTCGAAAGAGAAGAAGATTAGCGAACTACCGCGAGCAACCAGCAGCCAACGAACGGAAGATTCCTCGAATTCGGATTAATCGAATAAACCGTTACGGAAGTCGTAATAACGTTCCGCGCGTTCCACGACAACGGCAACCTCCCCATGGCCAACGGTGAAATCAGATAAGACGCCATGTTGGGGCACTTTCGTGTCATCCCGGTCGGCCAATCAGCAGCCAGCCGGGAAGCCCCTTTCGCGCCGCTTAAAACGGGGGGAATGAGTTTTAAACTCGTCCGGACTGATCCGCTGTAATTAGCGTTGGTGATCACTGGTGCGGCTAACCCGTTCGTAAGGATGCCCCTCAAATCAGAAACAAAGGCGGCCTCCCCCGTGGCTCTTCGCCCTCCCACGCCGACGAAACGTTCGCCGATCCGAGCGGAGCTCTCGTCTCTTCTTTCTCCGCCATCTCGCCCCATCCGACTCCGAAGGCCTCTTTGGCTCGATTATATAGGCCCGAGCAATCGATACGCCGCGGGATTTAATCTCTTTAATCGGTAATTATCCCCACCCCCACGTGGGATCGGGTCGGGTCGCCCGTCGCGGAAACCAGAGGGATATAAAATTAGGTTATAGCCGACGACCGAACACGAACCCTCCGCCCCCTTCCCCCTCCCTCCCCCCCCTCTTACCCCCGGCATCGAAGATCGGCTACGTTTAAAAACATCCACACGAACCGTCTCCTCCTCTTTGGACCTTTGATCTCCGCCAGCTGGATAGGATTTCTTCAGTGTAGAACCTCTTCTGGTCACATCGACCATCCTCGCTATTGCTCTCGATGGACATTACGCCGTTGGTTAAATACTGGAATGCTGGTGGTATTTTCCTCAATACTATCGCTACCATTGTTTTTCAACTTCTTCGTCATTAAGCAGGATATACGTTACCTTCTTCAGGAGTGTCTTTTGGCCTTCCTCCTACTAATGCACTCTAGCAATGGCTTCCACATCCTCGTCGACTTTAACAAACGCGATTAAGCAGCAAATCCGTGAAACGAGGTGCTTCTTCGCTCGACTCCGATTTGTCGAGGCACAAAGGGACCACCTATACTCGGAGTCGCGACTTCTCTATTGTATCGAGGCGTTAGAAACACACCGGGAGACACGTTCGATAGAAACGGTGAACGCATTTCGCTGCGTGGTCAGGAGGGATCTACCCTGGTTCTCTGGATCCAGTGAATGGCTGCTGGAACACGAGAATCGGTAGGACATCGCGGGATACAGATGTTCTACAAAACAGCCGAGCCACGGCACCGCTCATAATAGGCGACACCGGGTTTATACGAGCACGCTAAGTAGCAATCCCGCAGGAGCCGCGGGACAATGACAGACCCTTCGTATATTTTGACTTTTTGACAGATGGTTGGTGCTGCCAGCAAACGGTTCTCCGGCCTTCCGTTCTGCGTTAGAAACGCCAGAAACGATAATCAGACCTGGCTTGGGCCGTATAGCTGTTGGGAACCGTTTGCTCTTCGCATGAAACGGATGCTTCTAATTCATTTATGGCAGGATTAAGGAAAAAAAACCCCGGGACCGATGAATGCGTGTACTTTTTTCAGGTCGGATCATTGCCATCCCTAACATAATAACAAAATACGTAGTCACTTTCGGATTAGACAATTTGCTACCTTCTTCTGTTGATACGCATGGCCCTTCCTTTGTGTGTGGATGATTCAGTGATTTTGTATCGTAAATAGCATTTATTGTTTAATATTGTCGAATAATAAACTACGCTTGTGAATAGTGGTTTTATGATTCTTTTAATGTTTTCACGTAGCCATGAAGTTTCGATCGTAAATGATTGTCCAAACATTTGCTATTTGCACAAATAAATTTTACCTCCGTTTCTTTTAGTCGTTGAACTACCACTCGCTTCGTGCTACAATAAAAACCTGGAAATTCCAGCAGTGAGAAAGATCGAGATTCGATCGATTGTCGTTAGAATTCCATAGTAACTTTAACCACAGAAAGCAGCAACGCCGGAGGTTACCTAAATGTTGTTCAGAAAAGATGGAACATCTCTCCGAGTAAACATCTCATCGAACAAGAATAGTTTTATCACCCACAAAGGAACGAGTGTTTACAAAATCTGATTGTCCGGAATGTCGCTAAACGCATAGATCTATGGCAGGTAAACGGTACCAGGTCGCTCAGCACGAGCGCATTGATCGCGTTACCGATTCTCAGTTCGCTGCTCGCTCGTAGGATGATTCGTGTTAAGGCCACTAACAGCGGAGGATGAAATAATTGGCAGTAAAAGCCACGTTTCCCCGCTAACTTCGTGACGAGGTTGAATGCAACGTGGCAGCGGGAGACGATCTGTTGTGACCGTAGCGTCGCCACAATGAGACCTTTTGCCGGTGAACAGGATGCTGTGGAAACGCTTCCGTGCGGGAGGTCAGCACGCTGATGACTCCTTTTGCCGCGAACAGCTCCCACGAACGCTTCTTTCCTCTTTCGTAGTCTACCTACCACCATCCGGGAAAAAGGAATACGATTCTCTTTTGTCGCCGTTCCCCATCAGAATACGACGTCTCAATTCCCCAAAGATGGGCTCCATTTATTGCGTAATCGATTCGAAAACTTTTGCCTTTCGATTTAGGTTATGGTTTAACGATGTCTTTTCGTAGCTTTCATAACTGATGTTGCTTTATCGCGAACATTGCACAACGTTTCACGCATCTGGTGCATCGTTAATCGAGGTGATTCAATTTTCAAGCTAACAAAAACGGAGAATCGTTGGTTAGTGAAATGAGTACACGGCAGCGACAGTTTCACTGTCTCGTTGCGACTCGATATTAAATCGTAAGCTGTTTGCGGCACACCGAGCTCTCTATCGGAAAGCACACGGCGCCAAGCGGTTCCGCAAGGTGTTCACAGTGTAATTCGGACGGCGTAATTCTCATAAAGTTCAATCGTTCGCGCGGCCATTCCGACGGAAACGGCTACTCCCCGCGGGTTGGCGATCAAATATCAGCGCCCACGTTTAAGCTCTTATGCAAACTGCGTCTCGATGCGGCTACCCCGTTATTTCGAACCGAGAGTCCGCCGATTTTGGGGCTAAAATTATTATTGTATATCGTTACGAGCTAACGCTTTCCAGTCGACTGTGTCGGTTTGCTAAAGGACTTGGAGGTGCTGTACGTAGTGTAAGGGAAGAGACCGAGGGTACACCATTTCGGATATTTGGCATCGCATACTTCTACTAATTTACTTACTTTTAATTACTCTTTAATTAAGGATAATTTTACGACCCCCTAAACTTTACAAGTTACACAATAAAGATGCTTTAATGTTTGGAAGCATAAAGACTTTTTTACCTAGATTCTCTAAATTAAAAGTATTATTCTTTATGTATTTGACGTTATGGCTTACGTAAAAAGTAGCGCATGGAACTTGGCAATTACATCTTTTTACGAGTATCTATATCATCCTTACATAAAGTACTTTATCTTGTGATAAAAACGCACGGACAATGATCCATGATACCGTCGTTCGAGGAACACTGGTTTTAAACTTTCAATTCCAGCAAGAGAATTTCTCTCTTCAAAACAGCAACGACGAAACTTTTTCTAAGAACGGTGAACAAAACCGTTCTCCAACGAGAACAAAACGACCGAGTGTCGCCGTGGCGAGTAGCATTCAAGCCTCGACGCGTGTAGACACATTAGACGGTCATTTTTCGTGGTGGACCGGCAGGACAATTACGGGGGACGGGGTGGACGCGTACGGTTTTTTAAAAGGCGCGCCTCGGAGATCCCTGAACGGGCATGGCTACGCGGAGCTTGACCACCCTGGTGCGCCATGATTTATGACCGGTCGTCGTAATAGCGCGCGATTCACCGCTCACAGAAAATATTTGTGCCGGGGCTGGGATTGTGCGCGGCCGGAGATCTGGCCAAACATTTTCATTTGTGGAAGACGAAACGTGGAACGGGCAAGAAGAGGAAAGAAAAGGTAAAAGAGAAAAGGACGGAGGGAGAAGAAAGGCAAGAAGAAGACACGGTGGGTGCACGTAATAATAGGTCGAACGAGTGGGAAAAGTGAAACGTCACTATGCGAAGCAACGTCCTCTATGGTCGCCCCTTCCTTGCTCACTCGCAAACAACGCGTAGGAGACCGTGTATGGAGGACCACCTGCTTGTGACGTCTTATTCCGTCGGAGGAACAGCCCGCGGCGATTACCGTTTAACGATTGCAAGCCTGTTCCTGGGATACCTGTAACGCCTTCATTCATTACCACCTACTGTTCACGGGGCCCGCCGTCGCCAATTAATTAATCCTACCATCCCGCTGCTTGGTTAACGAGTCGTTGATCGGCTGTGGCACGGCTCGGGCCCCTGCAAGCGATAGGACAGTAAAAGGCGAAACGATTGAGGCCTCTTGATTAAGTGTTTTGATTGATGGTTCGAAGTGGGGGAGATTGATCGGTATAGCGTGTGATTGAACCGAAGCGATGATGTCGGTTACTCGCGCGTTTGTATTTTATGATGCCGCTAATGACGAATGTCCAGCGCGATGTACCGACAGCTTTTTGCAATCGCCGTTAGACGTTTAAATATCTATTTTGAGATAGATCAAAACTGATCGGGATGATCATTACGTTTAAATACCTTCATTTTGTTTCTACTTTATACATCGTTCTGTAGGCGATGTCGTAAAACGTGTTTTATATGTTTCCGCTTGGAGATGCACGAATGCGATCCACGAATAGATAAAAAATACGACGAACATAAAGGAGATTCGCGTTTTATCTTCACGCCTCCGCGTGAAGTGTATCTTCGTCTAAATCGAATTTCGACAGAGATCGAGGTTAACCTGCAGTTAGTTGGCGACAAGCACGATAGAGACGTCGCACTCGGAATTAAACGTTGGTATACGCGGCGCTTCCGACGAACGGTGGCATTGTACGCGAGAAGGAGACGTTTCCATTCAGCCGTCGAAAAGATCCTAGAGCGGTGCGGTGTGGGTGGCATTTTCTCGCTGCGAGTTTTTCGCTTCTTGCTCGTTCGAATCGTAGACGATCCGGTGAATAGAGGATCTCTTTCTTTTTCTTCCTCGTTTCTTTCCAACGTTAGCTACGTCTCTCTTCTTGGCGCTGCTCAAATCGCATTTATGCGCGAGTTACGAGCGACCCTCTTCTGCCTACTCCACTTTCGTATACCTTTATGGTAGCTCCATAGAGACGTCAATCAGTCGGCGTTGCCTTCCTTTCACGAATAATTCTAAAGTCCGTCCCTTCGTCAATCGATCCAACCTCGTCTCTCCTTTTTCGTCCTTCTTCGACTCTTCCTTTTGCTTTCTTACCTTCCCCGTTCTGTCTCTTTTATACTAGCGGAATCACTCGTCGAGCCTGTCGCGAAATCCGCAAATCGGAAAATGGGAACGTCTGCATCTGCGTGAATGCAATCGGAAAGGGGAAGAGGGAGAGCGTATCGCACATCTGCGAGATCGCGCCGTTGCCGAGAATAGCAAGCACCGCGAATCTGGTCAACATGATCTAATCGCTGGAGAACGAAGGAGGATGAAACCGATCGACCGTGGAAAGATAAATCCCTTCCTCGAGCCTCGCCAATACCACTATCGATCCTCGTGACGTACGACTTGCTTCTTGAAAGTCATTCGCGCGGTAAACGCAAACGAAATCGTAAATGTCGAAGCGTGGCGGACGACAATGACGAGTCATTGATTGATATAGATGTCGAGTTATTAGCGATTGGCGCCAAATTACCTGCTCTGCGACCTAATATTTTTCATCGATCTTCTTTAACTTCCGGCTTCTTGCGAAGTAATTCTTAATATCAAATTAGCCTTCCTCGGACCGGAATCGAACGTTTCGTCCATCTAGAATCGAACGTGGCTGCATCTCGAGAGCAGATGCACCTCTGGAACGAGAAGTTGTAGCCGGGGAATCGATACGGTGTGGAGGGTGGGCCAGGGGGGTTGGTCGGCGGTGGCGAACGAAAAAATGCAGCGGTCCAGCAGTGCAGCGCTGCCGAGCGATTATCGGAGACGAGAGACGTACGGACGTGCGGACGGATGGACGAGAGTGGACGGACGGACGGTTTGACTTTGCATGAATGCGCAGATGCGGGTGCAACAGCTTGCGTAACGCGGCCGACAAAGAGCAAAAGGGAGACTTCGCACAGCCATATTGCCTGCTGTCAATCACAACGGCCGCGCGTCTCGTCTGCCGCGCGTCCTCGAATTTTCTCTCTTGCCATCTCCACCTCCCCCCATTTACTCCCCTTTTCCTCTGCCCCCCCCTTCCCATGAGAATTCAAACCGCGTGACGCTCGACCTCCCCCCCCCTTCCCCGTGCCTCGAAACCCTTCCGGTGCGTTGCGGAGGAAACGAGCGGAGAAGCGAAACGGCGGTGCGACAATTTCGCCGATTGGATACTTCTGTTCCCTTCTGAGCAAGCGAGCCGGCTGCGATTCGATGCGATTTATTTGAATTCCGATGAATTCCGCGCACCGATTGATGAAGAGCGCCGGCTAGGCGATCGAAGCGTGCCCAATAAAACGTATCGCCGAATGCTCGATGAAGAACCGCTCTTTCCAAAGAAACAACGACCGTTTTCGATTAATCGAGACGCTTTTACGAACGTGGACGTCGATCGAAGTTTATATGGCATCGGTGAGATACGTACATGGAACGATTCGTTATCACGAGTGTCGAAACGAAGCTGAAACTTATCGGAGGACATACCGTTCGCCACTGTTACACGGGTCGTTCTCGCTCTTCGTATAAATTCTACGAAGAAGGAGTCCGATCGTCGCGTTTACGAACGGCGTGCACGTTTGGGAACGAAGCAACCGGAAGAGATGTTAGAGGTGTGCGCGTGTATACATACACGTCGCGGGCAGGATCGTTTGTTTCTGCGGACCGTTTAGCCAATTGCCGCAACAAAGGCGCTGCTGGCTCGCGGAGGGGTTGTTTGTAGCCGGAGTAATGGCCGCCGAGGTAACCCTCCCTTGTCCCTTCGTTCGAGCTTCGAGTCCGTCCCCACCTCCTCCCCCCGGTGTTCCCTCGAGCTCACCTAGACCGACAGAGCGAGAGGGACATCGGGAGAAAGAGGCGGAGGACGAGAGAGCAAAAGAGGCGAAAGAGGAGGTAGAGGAGGACGAGGCGGAGGCGGAGGAGGCGGAGGAGAGAACGAGAACGAAGCACTCGATCTACCCTCTACGGTAGAACATTCCGCGCGGCTGCAGGTTTGTACGTAGATATGGGGGCGGGTAAATCCGAACAGGAAAGCAGCCCGGCGCGTTCGAGAATCGGGGATTTATTCGGAAACTATTGCACGAGGGGGCGGTAGGTGTAGGTGGCGTAGGAATAGGTGGATAGGCAAGTTTAGGGGGGCAGGGGTTACGAAACGGTGCTATATAGTCCGCGGGGGAGGGAAGAGAAACAGCTGGATGGAGAGAAGGTGGAGGTGGAGGAGGAGGAGGTGGAAGAGGAGGAAGAGGCAGAAGAGAGAGAAGGTGATAGCAGAGGGGGGTGAAAGGGAAAGAGAGAAACGAGAGGGTAGAGGGTATCCGGTGTGCTCGCAGCTAAATGCTTCCACCTCTTTCGTCCCAGTCGCGCCTCGAGCAGCGTCCTTCGCCGCGCCGTGGATTTCCTCTAAACAGCTCGAAAACGCTCAAACGTAATATATTATCGGACGTATACGGAGCAGCGGCGTATTTATCTGAGCGAGCAACGACGCGGGGGTAGCGACGACGATGCCACGCTGCCGGCCGAAAGAGGGAGCCGCCGTAAACCTGCCAGCGCAAAGTATTGCATAAATAAGTGCGCCAGCGAAATATTCATGGCCGTGCCAAACCGTCCTTCTACCTCTCGCCCATCCCCCTCCCCTTCTCCCTCGTTTCTGTCGACCACCGCAAGCCAGAGCTTGCTTCTCTCTCTCCCTCTCTCTCTTTCCTTTTTTCCTTTTCCTCGATTTTCTCTCTTTTCCCGCGCCTCCTCCACGTCCCTTTTTCCTCCGTGGACCATCAAGCTTCGGCTGAGCCGGATATACCGCGCGTCGTTCCTCCGTATAACCCACCCCCGAAAAGCGCAGATCTATTCATGAGCGTCTCTATCAGTTGCGGCTCGTCGATAAATTTACTCCGACGCCGCCGCGTCGGTGTATCGCAACCAACCGTGTACCGAGAGGGACGTATTTTTGCGCGCGGGCCAACCGAATACCAAAGCCAGACGAACAGTTTTCTTCGAACCTGGTCGCGATTCGTGCACAGGCCGGGCTATAAATTTCCCTCTGCGCTAAACCACCCCGATGATTTCATTTGATCGACCAGCGTCGTTTTGCGAGAACGGTCCAATCGTGCGCTGACGTATTCCTTGGTTTTCTGATTCGGTTACGACGAAGAGGGCCGAGCCTTAAAAATAACGTAGCATACAAATTTGAACCGTTTGTCCGATATATTTGAAAAGATCTTCCCCTCGTTCTGGTCTTTACACCTTGTATCAAAAAGGCAGCTAAGCTAAAAATTCAACGTTGAACTTCGTCGACCGAGCGTATCATCGTTTATTCAACCACGATCGCGTAGAAATCGCTGAGACAAAGAGCTCCGATCGAAGTCGTCGATAATTGCACGTCGGCGAACGATTATTCACAGGGTCATTTATATTTTCGCAATTAAGCATCGTATAAGGTCCCGATCCGTCGGAGCGTATGCGCAAAAAGCGTAGCGGGTGTCGGTGGCCGTGCTTGAAAACGCTCCTTATTCGTTGCCGACGAACGCGAAGTCGCGGCCGAGCGAGCCAAGGAATGCGAAGAAAACCGAGGGAAGAAGAGAAACGGGGCTCCCCGATAAAAAGCGAGAAAAGGAGGATAAGTTTCGAACGAGCCGCGGCCACGTTTGTTCGAAGAGGTGGTCGAGAGCTCCTCCCGATTGTCGTGCGTACGGGTATAAACGTAGGCAAGAAAGCGAGAGAAGAAGGGTGATTAATCTTGCGGTCTTCCACGTCTCAAGGCGCGGACGTACGTTATTGATGGAGACTTCTTTCGACCTCCACCTCCGTCCTCGCGTTCACCCCTCCATCCTCCGTGTCTTTTTCTCCCCTTTATCCTTTACCAGGCTTCTCCTTCGTTCTTCTGGCCTCCTCTTCGACAAGCGCGTCGCATGTATCGTCTAAGTACTTTACCAAGCGTGTTAACCGAGGGATCCGAAAAATCGAAACTCACCCCGAATCGACGAAATTCTTTCGCTCGGTCGATGTTCTCTTCGAGCTGGTATTTTTGGAGGAGAGTGTTTGAGAAAGGTTTGGAGGTTAGTAGGGTCCTTTTGTGCCGTCTATTTCGACCGTGAAACGAACCATGAATCTGGCTGATCTTCGGCCGACGATATTTAAGAAAAAGATTATGACGAAACATTCTAGACGATCGGTGAAACACGTTACATTGACAAGTAATTCAATTTTCTTGCTAATAACGTTCCTTCGCAGTAACCACCGTTCTGATTTACACAACGAATTAACAATCACGAAGAAGCGATCTGAGATAATAGAGTCGTCACAGGGGATCTGATTCACTAGCGCGTGTTCAAGTTGGCTGGAAACAGAACGTAACCGATAATTTACATGGTGCACCGTGACGAGGAGCAGCATCTTTTCGCGGGACGGGCGAGCTACGAGGCACGATCTTTACATCGAGTTAGCGCGGATATCCAGCTGCGAGGCGGTTGATAACGCGAGCCATCCCTACCTCTTTCCCCTGACGATGTAAACCCGTGGACGAGATGGAAGAAGTCCGCCGGCCATGGGGAGGTGGTTGACGACCGCATCGTTTCTCTTCATCCGCAGCTGTAAGCCGAAGAAAGAGAGGGCGGAGCGGGTTTACGCGGTTTTTCTACTGCGCGTCATTAATATCCGTTGCCGCGACGCCTCCTCGCAATTTGTCAACATCTGATATTTAATTTCACGCCCTTTTACCTTGTCCCTGCATGACCTGCGAGCACTTTGCGACGCAGCTGCTGACCATTCTGCGGAAAAACTTTCGCGCGACAGAATGCAACGACTAACGCGTTTTCCGGAACTTCTTACTGCAACTTCAACAGAAACTTCTTGCGATTTCTGGGAAAAATCGAGCGATCGTATTTCCAATGATTCTCCACTTAGTCGTAATACAGTTGGCTGTAATTACCGGAAAAATGGTAACGGTTCGGTTCTGTGGAACCACATTGTTTTTCCAGGGGTATTCTTATCTGTGGATCGAATGGAATCGATGGGTTTTCCATGCTCCCGTCACATGTTGAACTGTCATCGGGCCGCGTGTGCCTGAAGTTATTCTCACAGCATGCGCTCACGGAAGTATCCCACTACCGAAATACGAAAATAATTGCGTATTCGTGAAGATAAACAACCGGTGTACCGTTCGTCATCGGTACGTTCGAGTAAGAGGTAACATCTGTCCTGTTCGAACCCTGCTTGTTCTCTAGAAACCGTTGGAATTATAATTTCAAGATTATAGAACGTTACTTGAGCCATTTCAAAATCATACGGTCAAGACCAGTATTGACAAGAATATACCAAGAATATGAAAAGTAAAGAGAACTGTTTCAACATCGTTTCTAAGATCGTAAATAATTGATTTAAGATATGATTAATTTAAGCCATTACGAGTAAAATTTTATTCTGAAAGCGCACTTTTATTAGAACTGCTTGAAACTTCCTCTAATCCGAATTATTTTGACAGAGTTCTTAAGTGAAACGCAAAGTTATTACCAGACTTTGTAATGGGATAAACCGACATTACCATAGGCTTCTCTGTTTGCTCAGGAACGCACAAAAGCGCAGAAGGCGGTCTGGAACGGGTTCGACCATAAACAGTCCCGGTCTAAAGTCCGCTCCCGATGAAGCGGTCAACGAGATAATCAACCAAGGCCTCGATAATTAAATCAAGAGGGCGAAACAACCGCATGAATAGACACGCGCGTTCAACTCGAACGCGATTTGTAGTGATTAATTAAGCTGTGGAAGCTCAGAGGCGAAGGCAAGACGGAGGAAGAAACGACCGGTAGCCAACGTCCATCAGCAAGCCCCGCGGGATGCCTATTGGGCTGGCGTGCGGTCACTTCCGTTTCCCTTGGAACTGACCATCTAACGCCATAACCTCCCGGCTCTCTCACCCATCCCACGTGATGGCAGCGTCGTATCCCTGTGGTCTCGCGTCGTGACGTATCCGCGTGTATCAGGCCTCACCCCCGATGATTAACGGCACCCGGGAGGCCGGCCAGCGCCTATTATCTTCTGGTTGCCGCTACGTTTATGTTTACTCGTTACTACCGAACTCTGGCTATATCAACACCGATGAAAAGAAAAAGCTCATGGAGCCTGTCGAACGATGAAAAATGTCCTCGTGCAGCGGGTACGGAATATGAAGGATGCTGTCGTGACATTGCCTGTGAGTCGTAATCTGACAGTGATCGCGAGTAATTTATCGAGGACATTTTTCTGTTACTTAGACTTCGGTTCTTTTATGACTCGAATATTCAAGATTTGCAAAATACTTCGTCGTCTCGTACAACGAGTCACCTTGACTCGATTGCTGCAGAAAAGTGAGCAATTAAACGTACACGTTATCTCGTGGTCTACTCTACAAAAAAAAAAAAAAAAAAATGACAAAATTGCGGAACGCATGGTCGAGGCAAACTCGTTCTTCAGATGGGGTGCGGCGAATCGCGTGAGAGCGTGAACGCGGACCAAAGCTACGGAGGAACGGCGTGTGAAACACAATTGGTATTAATGCGGGAGGAGCTATAAAGTCGAGATAAATGATGGCTTGCTTTTAGCCTTTTGCTCCTTTTCCATTCGAATGGAAAATGGAT
Source organism: Bombus vancouverensis nearcticus (assembly GCF_051014615.1). NCBI lineage: Eukaryota > Metazoa > Arthropoda > Insecta > Hymenoptera > Apidae > Bombus > Bombus vancouverensis. Next base: position 15,712,106 of record NC_134911.1, on the reverse strand, counting down.
ATTAATGGGTTGTGGGCTAGCGTTGGTGCGCTCGCGCGCAGCCTGTTGCGGTACGCGCGTGATACGTGCATGGGCCGGCTCCAAACCATCGTGGATGGACTCATCAGGCTGGACATGCCTGGCTGATTATACGAGTCCGCTGGCTCGTTACCACCGCTCCGAAAGCGACGAACGTTTAATCGCGAACTCGGTATCTCCGCCCTCCGTAAACACCTTTGAACGATTGCCTGCGGGCAATTGTACGAGCCGAGATGTTTGAATTTTCCTTGGTAATTACTTTTAAGCAAGTGTTTTGTTATATCGCGGGATACGTTAAAAAGGAAGTTAAATTGACCGCCTGACGTGGATGCTAGCCTCGACTGTTAGTTTTGGTAGATCGTGCACGATGAAAGTACCGGTTGTTCCCGAGTGTTTTCATTAGTTTGAATGACGTATAAGATGAGCCTCGTCGAGTGTTGATCGAAATGTTTCGTACCTAACGCGATGTCATTTAAATTCCAAGAAGAATAGTAAGACGCAAGTATTGAAGAATCGTTTTCAAACTTTTTGATACAACGATGTCTATCATCGAGATTGAAGACATACTGGGTGATTCGTCAATTGTTTGTATTCCGATCGTTTCTATAGTTGCAACGAGCAGAAGGTAAATCGACGATATTTTCCTTGGTCGGTCTATTAATTTGCTCGAAAACCGACGGTTTCGTAAGCCGGTCGAACATGTCATCGGATTTCGAGCGACGCGGCTTACGGCTCATCCCCCGAGGCCCGGAATTAGCCATCGATAGAGGACACATCGGGCAATTACGAAAGCGTCGGCTTCATACACTCTAATTAGACCGGCACAGAAACCAATCGAACGACTCGCGGAAAAGCGAGGACGAAAGCTGTCGGCAATCCCGTTAGCGATCGTATTAGGGTCACCCGTGGTGCAACAGCGTCTCGTATTTATCTGGTTTTCCTACAATTTATCGCGTTTTGCCCGGCAAACCTGGAAACAACTATCAAAAAAATTGAAAAACTCCGCTACTTATCTGTAACTTGGACTATTTTGCTTACAAAATGCCTTTCTCTTATTTATAGCCCCTGATACTGAGTTAAATTTAGAACTAGACTCGCACGGCCGATAATAAAATTAATAGTTCTTGGAAATATTCACCCACTTATGCTAATCTATTTCAACTAACATTTCCTCCATTTTATTACATTCTCATAACTGCTACAGTTTGCGGATCTTTATATTCTTGAAACACATTTTCAAGTAAGATGGAACGTAAACGTCTGGACTGGCATAATCGGACATCTAATTATTGGGCTATATTTTTTCGAAGGAAATGTAACGTCAGCAGCATATTTCGATTTCTTGTAAAACAAACTGTCGGAATTATTAGATGTACCGCTGAGAACTAGAACTAGAAGTTTAATTTTTCAACACGACGGTGCATCGTCACATTTTAGTCGTCATGTGAGAGATTTTTTAAACCAACATTACCAAGGCTGGATTGATCGTGTCGGAACAATAGCTTGGCCACCACACTCTCCTGACTTAACTTCGCTTGACTTTTATTTATGGAGCCATATTAAATCAATTGTCTATTCTGAAGAAATCGCAAGTTGCGAGCAATTGGAAGAAAAGATTATTGTAGGCTTTCATACTTTAAAACAATCGAATACGTTAGAAAGTGTCCATAGAAATTTAATTAGAAGAGCAGAAGTATGTGTTCGGCAAAATGGGCAACATTTTCAGCAATTTTTGTAATAATAAACATTATGATTACTTCATATTATTTCATTATGTATTCCTAATTTTCCGTTACGGCAAAAACAAGCTTAAACTGCGACAATATCCATCCAGACAAAGATCTACGAACGATGAGATCCGTTATAACGAGACGTGATAAAGTGCACGCGTACCGAGTGAAAATTCGAAGTCGATTTTCTCGAAAACAAAGCCTCAAACGACAAATTTTTATTCTATATTTTCGGCTTCTTTTTTCGCGTAGGATCACCCCCTTTTCGCTTGTACCATCAGTTACCAACCACCCTGTATAAATACTCACGATATTTTGATATTTTATATACACCGATACACATAATATATTCATAAAAGGTATCTATAAGTGTCGAAACATTCCAGCGTGCCTGTGTATACATCTTTTAAGTACATGGCTCGTAATTTGTGCATTCTTGCGTCCTTAAATTTCCTATAAATGTATAAACTATAAAAGTAGTCCGCGGTCTACTCGCAACATATTCAAAATTTTACAACCTGACAAGATAACGACGACGCGCAGAAGAGTGAAAAATTTAGCAACGAGGAGATCGAAATGAAAACTGTACGAGGAGACGATCGTAGACGAAGAACTGAGAAAGCTGGTCTGTCCACGTCTCTGGGAAAGGAGGGTGGCGGACTTTAGGTGTATATTAGGTGGCTACTGGTAAAGTAGGTACCCAGGCCACCGCACGGCGATAAGCTAATGCGTTTCGTGGCTTTAATGAGGTTGATTGGCGGCTATGGCGGGTCGCCGCTTAACCGTCCTCCTATCGCTCAGCCGAGTGTGTTCACCTCTGTTCGGGACCGAGCAACAGATTATTACTTACTTAAAAAGCTGTTAGCGACGGTTTCGTAGCAAACTGCCCTGTCCGTCCGGATAACACTGGGCTCGTAACACACCGGCCTACAAGATCGAAATATCCTCACTAGGGAACAGCGCGAATGACGCGCGTCAGATACTGCGTAATTATATATTCCTCGACCAGCCATTCGCCAGCCAACGAAACGAATAATCGTGCGTTGCTCTTCTGGTCCGTGTTAACAAGCCTCCTGCATAATTATTCAATGCACTCAACGATTCGTTTGCGAAGCGAGATTGAGAAAAGTTGAGAGTTAGTTTGGATCTATTCGAAGATGGAGATTAAATTGGAGAAAGTGAGTCGTTCGAGCGAATAGCGTTCTGTGATATTACGCGTACTTAAAAATTCTTTGAAACATTTATATCTCGTCAAGATCAATTTCTTGTTCCGCTGCTCTTTCACTTTGCGATCACCATTATAACCTTCCAAGAGCACGTAAGAGAAGATTTACGGTTATTACCCCATGTACTCGTTGAAATCAGTGTAGAAGCGTTATTATCAGCCACATCCACGCTAGCTTATTCCTTGCGTGGGTGGTTTAGAAAAACGAAGAAAAAGCAGTCACGAGAAAGATTTCGCAAAATCCCTGCAGCAGTTGCAATCGGTAGCGAACACTTATATATTTACATAAGTATTCAGGTAGTTTGTACCGCGGACTCGACGTCATTGATTAACGTAGGTCGAATGTCGAACGGTTGACGTACAAGCAGCTACTTTTACCACGTGTTCGCTTATCCATTCGTGGAACAATGAGCTAAATGTAATTAAACAACGGTCTTGATACGTTGCATGGAGTTTTGCGCAGAAACTGGCTTTCACTCTGCCATGCTAAAGATAATATAACGGAAACGAATCTAGCTTCATTCTCTCTCTTTCAAGCTGACCAAACGTACTTTGTCGAGAATTTAATTACTATTTGCTTTGCAAGAAACCAAACATTCACTGCGATGCTAATTAATAAACTGAGGAATTTGCCTGCATCTATGGGATACTTAAAGATGCAAAAATGCAAGAATATACGAGATATCCAAAGTAGAATATCCGTTATAATATTTACTAGATGAAGCAAATTTTTAGTTAACATCTGCTTTTTAATTGTGTTTATAGACATAGGAATTTGCATAAACATCGATAGTCTACTAATTCGAATTAGCTGCAAATAGAAAATTAATTGCCAAGTTCGTGATCGCACGAACGATTAGTCGAAGTAATTAATTAAGAAGACATGGGAAAGTTTCGAAAACCAGACTGAGGTGCAAGCTCTCCAGCTGTTTGTGCAGATAAGTACCAGATCTATCGATGCATTATAGTCGACCGTGTTTTCAATAATCTTCGTTGATTATCTAATGGCCACATCGGCCAACTGTGCCATTTATAACGACCCAGAGGCACTTCTATTGGCCTAGCTTGGTCGTTGCAACGCCATAGTCAGAGGTATGCTGCGCACATTTAACGCTCATTGACTCATCTAACTGGTGGGGATCATAGCGTGCACTTTCCGCGGGGACATAATTAAACGCGATAAGAATTCGCTTGCGGCACGGACCCTCGCCATAAGCCCGGTGACCGGGAATTGAATCGAAGGGGCTTTCCATGGCTCGGTCTACGCTCTGATCGAGATAAGCCAGCCTCGAGTTTGCGGAGTTTATTGAAATTAGCGATTATTCGGTAGTTTACAGCTACCTCGATTTCAAGGTCGCAACCTTCTCTATCGAATTTTTTTTTCGATACATAACAGAGAGATCTGTTTTTCATCGATTCTTTCGATCATAGATCCATAGCCTTAATGAAACAATAAAGTAATACGATAGAAAACACGAATTTGTTAAAGGAAAAAATACCATCTTGCATTACTTTCCCATCTTTAGCGTTCCAACCCCTAAACACTGAAAATCCGATCCATCACTGTAAGGGTAACATCGTTCACGCGTGCTACACCCACGTTCCAGCAGAGGCACAAACGAGAGACCAGTAGCCAGATCCCAGAGACGGAGGACGAGGCGAGAAAAATCTGAAGGGACGAGTAGAGTCACAGATGGCCAATTACCCCCGACAATAAACACAATTTAATTTTCTATTCATTCCACTTAGCGCTTAGGCAGGGTAATCCATCACGCGGGATTATTTCGGCTATCTCCTGGCCGGCCCACTGCACACCTACAGGCGAGATCCTGCACGGTACACCAGGCCAATGCATTACCATCACACGTGCGCGTTGCACCGGCACACCACGTCCTACGTGCTGCCGCTGCTGCTGTTGCTGCCTGGTTCTCGCACGCACGATATCCGGCCGGCTAATGCGTTCGTGCGCTACATATTTATGCCCCGAGATGGCTGATAGACTGGCTACTGACCGGCGATTGCTCCTCCGGTGGGCCTGCATCCAGCCTTCTCTGATCCTAATCGTTTCCATTGTGCCGGAAAGTCGGGCGCAGAGTGGTGAAGCGGGAACCCGCCACGCGATTAGAATTTCCAGCCGCGAGGTGAGAATTGCCCGGCGTGTTTGCTACCGAAAATTGACAAGGGATGGATGTTGGATTAGAGACGTCACGAGGGTGAGTTGCAGGAACTGTTGATTGATTTCTTCGAGGGAAGATGTGGGTAAGATAGGAAAGTCGAGAGGGAAGCATATTTCCCTTCTTATAATTATTTGGTTTCTAAAGATTGGCAGGATATCTGGATATTGATATACGTATACGCAGCAGTCAATTACGTGGCAGTCACTCACTACTGAATATAAAGATGTTAAGAGATTTCATTGGACCGAGCACAGAGACGAGGATGTATCATCCGCAGAAACGCGATCGGAGTTGTTTAAACCGCGTTGCAACAGCATTGCAGCAGGATCAGAGCCCGCAGCTGGGACGAAGGCAGGCTGATTCGTGCAATTTGAATGGCGCGTGGGTGGAGAACCAGTTAATTTCACGCCGTGCTCTCTCTCTCTCTATCTCTCTCTTTCTACCTTTTCTCCCTTCTCCCCTCTTTCCATCCAAGAAGAACATCAAAATACACAAGCATCGTACATAGATGTAAATATCCATGGTATATACGTATATACAAAAGCAGAGGGAAGTACGCGCGAGAGCGTAGCGACGTCTCGTCGCCGCTTCTTATGCAAATCAGGCGGAAAAACTCGCGTGTTTTCAACGTGTTTTAATTATTCAAGCGACAACTTTCCGCAATGAAATTAGAACTCGCGCAGTCGTGACTCCCGGCGACAAGTGTTTTGCTTATGGCCGCCGCCCAGCCGGCGTAAAACGACCAGCCAACCAGGGGTGTATCTAAATCCGCGGCAAGAAACACAGGGAAAGTAAGGAGAACCCTGGGCGAAAAGGGTGGAGTAAGGAAAGGGGGTGGTTGGAAAGGGTGGTTCCTCGGGGACGGAAGAAAATTAAGAGAATAAGGAAAGCCTGGGACGTTATCCCCGGCGGGTGTGGAGCTCAGCTCGCCGGGACGATGTCAAGCGGCTGTCTGCTCGAAACTTTGAAACAAAACGACGCAGCTCACAGAATCTAGGTTGACGCGTGAGCGTCGTCCCCGCGGATCTACTGCTAAGGAGATTCTTTAGCACGGAGGAAATTGTACGCCGCCGATATTGCGCTGTCTCCGACAAACTCCATACTTGTCCGGATCCGTGTCGTTCTAAAAAGTTGCCGGAGCGCTTGCTTAAAAACAACTTCGTTAGAACGGTGAACTGAATTCCCAACGCCTAGCATCGAGCAGCGTTAGGCAGCCATGCTTCTTCGTTGATTTTAACGTGCATTCGCGTTTGGTTACACGGACTTTGCAAATTAATTTCTGACAATTTGAGACGTTGAATTCTTACGATCGACTTCATTAACATGCATCGAGCAATTTCGTGCACTGGCAGTCAAACGTACCTATTCGTAAATTGTGTCTATAAGTGTCCGAATAATTTCGCGAGCATATGTATCTTCGATCGCACAAAACGTCCAACGATTTCGCATCGTACCATGTCCAACAGCTAATAATTGCGATCACGAAACTCGAATCGGTCGGTGCACTCGAACGATTTCGTTGCAGCCGTGTCGCGGACGTAACAGAGAAGCGGGTAAATATAGCGAGCGACGTGACGGCGCGAGAAGGGTGTACGGTCGCTGGTTATTCGGTAGTAACAATAGCAGTCGTGCCAGCCGGAGCATACAGGCCGTTTGTATGAATGAAATTATTCGCTTCTAGGAATATATAACCGGGCGAACGAGGCGAAGAAGGCGAGCGGAAAGGGAAAGAGAGGCCTCTCCTCGCGAGCCTCGGTTATACGGCTGTTGATTGCATGGCGGCAGCTGTGTTTTATGCGCTCCTAGAGTCGCGACTCTCTCGCCTTTTCTTATATTATATATTATATCGGCGTGTTAAACGCCGGCACCTTCCTGTTCCGACAAACTGTGAATATTATATTCGACGCGGCGCAGCCCGTTTATGCGCCAGCCGACGAGTCGACCGTTTTTACGGAATCGCGCGGACGCGTGTTCGAAGACGACGACAACACCCGTTTTGCATCATGGAGGAAGCACCTCGCGACACCATACTCTTTTTCTACAACGGTTCTCCTCTTCCTACTCTCGTTAATGCTTCTTTTACGACGATATCGATATCAGTGCGTGTATACGAACACGAATGCAGCTTTTCTACGCTTTTGGAAATTTCGAGGGCTCTTCGTAGCACGGAACAGCTTGTCTTATTTCTATCGCTACCAAGACGTATTTGAACATTAGATTAATACGCTTTGTACAAGCTTAATGTGGGCTTTAATTTTCAACATCAACTTGTATTATCGAAACGAATGAGAAGGGGTGGAAGGAATAGCTGGTGAACCTCTACCTCGTCTCCCAAACTATTCGGATAAACAAGGTTCCACTGGCCGATAGAAAGCGTGCATAGGACAATGTAAAGAATGAAAGATTCGAGAGTCACGCACGGATCGATTCCTAACCACCGTTCGTAACAAAGGCAAAGAAGCGTTAAGTGATTTCAACAAAGGACCTACAAATCTACCTTGAAAATGACTGGCTGCAAAACCAGCATAGAACATTCCGTCTACCGAAAGTTCGAGTCGCGAGAAGCTAACAGCTTGAACAAAAAGAAAAGAGGGAGCGGTACGAAAAAGAAGAGAGAAGTAGTCGAAAGAAAGGGATTCGTTGGTGGCTGCTGGTCGCGGCATTGTGTCCGGTCGTCTGGCAACAATCAGAAAGAGACGCTGCCAAGCCAAAGAGTCAGCCTTATTTATGGCTATATTAATCCTTAAATGGTATCTAATGTCACACCAGGCACGGACAGATCTATCCGAGTTGGGGTATACTGGCAGGGCCAGACGATGCTCCCATCCAACAGTTCTCTGTAGGACTTGCTATTGTCGTACGTATTCATACGTGTGTTTTTGTGCGTCCGTGCTGCCGCTGCCAGGCACTCCTATACCACACTGGAGTACAAACGACGGTGTCGAGTTACCGGATGGTACACCACGGGGTGTCCGTGACTTATACCCTGTTTGGTTACCCTGGTTCTCAGCCCCACCTCGTCCTCCCTCTTTCTTCGTTTTACACGTCGTTCCTCTCGCTCATTCTCTCACCCGTAGTCCGGCGAACGTTTGGGTCCGCGGTTCGTGCCGCACCGTCGCTCCCGCGACCAAGATGTTTTGCGAAACAAACGTTTGTATCCGCACGCTCGACCGACCGAGAAACCCCATCGGCCCCGGGGGCGACGATAATAGACGCTAAGACCTTTCTCGTTTTCGTAATTATCCCCCCCTAGTTGCTTCCCGTCGCGCGTGCAATGATTCGGAAATCGGTTCGGGGGATAGTCGAATTTTTGGCGATAATTGACGTTACCGTAAGGGGTAATTTGTGCTGAGTTTAAGGGTTTGAAATTTCGACTTTGAACGGACTTTGAATTTCTTTGCTCTTCCAACGACGAAGCTACCAATATTCCGATTGATCGCGAGAAAGCGCGAGTATCGTATCTAAAGCGAAGAATCTCGATAATAATTCAACGAAGAACCGTTAAAATTGTTGTTAGCGGAAACACGGCGCTCCCCGCGAGGAATGTCCAAGTAAGAATCAAGATCGTCGATCGAGTACACGGGGATCGAGCATGGCCGATCAACGGGAACACGTAGCATTAGTCGAGGTAGAATAAAACGGGACGTAGTAGTGGGGAGGGTCGAAAAAGCGGCGGAAGGAAGGAGAGGGCGCGCAGTCGGTATAGGTCGCGGAATAATGCACGACGGGGTGCACGGCGCGCATTTAATCCAGCAATAACAGAAATATCAGTAGAGGAGTACAATGGCCGGCGCAGATATATCTGTTATATACGAGGTACGATGCCACCTATCCACATGTACGGTGTCGTGTAGCCGAACGTAGGAACGTATAACACACGACGCAACCGTGCAGGCTGGTCGGTCGGTTATTGAGGTGTCACAGCCAGCAGCACCAACAACGTGCGAACCAACCGAGCCGGGGCTAATGAATGGCGTCCTCCCTTTTCTTTTCTGCCTATGAAAAATTATTGTTGTTGCCTTGCGTTCGGGAGCTCCGGCCAGAGAAGCTCTCCTCTCACGGTGTCGACCTACCACCGTGTTCCTTTCTGTCTCTCCTTCTCTTTTTTCCATTCGTCTTTCCCCTTCTCTGTTGGTAGGTTGGTCGCGACCCTGCCGATGTCCCCGATCTACGATCCTCTCTCTTCGGACCACGCGATGTAGTATACCTATACGAATAATACTGTTGCTGGTACCGATGCTGGCGATGTCGATGCTCATGCTGCTGGCGCTAGTGGTGGTGGCGGCGCCCCGCGGAGAAGCCAGCTGGAACCATTGCGCTTCTCCACGACGTTCCCCATTGTCGTCGCACACGCGTCTTTCTCGTGTGCACGTTACGTGCTTCGCTTCGTGTGTGCGTGTTTCGCGCGAATTTAAAGCAGCCTCGAGTAGCATAGGCGAATATATCGAACACACGATGGAAAGGGGAGGCGGAAACGAGTGCAGAAGGTCCAAGTACGTACACGCACGCAGTCACGTACAACGGTGAGCGTTCGATTGTCGGGCTCGCATCGGACGGACGCATTTGTCTTGATAAAAGGGACGAGCAAATTAAAAGTAATGATTTGTAGAAATATTTTGGTCCTGGTTTCTGCTCCCTGCTACCTCACCGCTTCTGGTTAACGCTCGATCTCTGTCCCGATCTGCTGTTCGTTCGTTCGCTTTCTCCGTCGCTGTCTCGTTCTGCTTCCTCCAGGGAAATGGAGCCATTACGGTGCCTAATGCCTCATCTGTTAGCCGTGCGAATCCAGCCTGCTCCTATGGGGCATGCTTACAACGCTCCATTTATATAAAGCGAAAGGATATTCCGTCGACCGTGCTTACACGGCGAACAGGATGCCGGGTATTTCGCGGGGAAATGGTAGCCAAACGTTGTGGCTCCGATGGACGTATTTTTGCGCGGCATCGCGATTCGTCTTTCGGTGGAAAATAGTTCACGATCGATGGTATTATATGTTGGAAATTGAAAAACATCTCTTGGAAGGCATCTGGTTATCTTATCGAACCTAGAGAAGCAGGTTAGGAGAAGCTAAAAGAATGTTACGAATTGCAAAATTAAACGAGACGTATCAAACTAACCGAAACAAAGTTGTAGCGAGAATGTGCAATTGAGTCGGTTGTGTCTAGCCACACAAGTATTAAGCGAAAACTTCTCAAGTTTGAACTTTAGTTTCTACTTAGAAAGAAGTGGTTTAAATGCCTCCTAAGAGCAATTACACCTTCCACAAGCAGATAAGTGTAGTTTAACAATAACGATCCAGAGTACCATTGATGTTAATTACTACAGAATAAACGTAGCATTGCAAACTGATTTATGGACGATGCCACACACCCTCTATTCCAACAAACCATCCCTAGCAACCCCTTCTTTTCGTCGTTTCTTCCGTTTTCACATCGATGTCGGCTATGAACTACGGCCAAATCGGAGAACGTATGGATCGAGTCTCGAGGCGAACGGAACAGGGGCTGACGGGGTAAAAAGGGTGCATGGGGTGAGTCGCAGGATACGCGGATAACAGCGTTCGCTCAGTTACGGTGGGGGTGTGTCCAGGACAAGGAACGGGCGGGTTCGGAATCGCGCTGCTGAGCTGGCTGACTCGCATCGTTCGCCAACATTGTTCCCCTTTATTTGATTACAGGGCATTCGTATACACGATTCTGCCGCGCGGTTTCTTCTTTCCGTTCCACCGATCCGCGCTATATGGCTCCGCCGTTGGAACAGCCTAGCCGAAGGGAGAGAGAGAAATAGAGAGAGAGAGAGAGAGAGAGAGAGAGAGAACGCTCGGTTATCGAGCGTGCAAGAAAACCTGCCAACCCTCTGTCACGAACAACCTGCGAATTTCTCTTGTTAAACCGTGTGTCGTCCACTGATAGAAGAAATTGCGTCTGTTATGCTCCGATCGAACATATTATTCTTCCCGCCTGGCAACGTAAATCGTAGCTCGAAAATTAAGCATGCGATCAAACTGGCTTCGATTCCATTTTGGAGAAGAGAAGATTAATTTTAATTAGCCGAACTCATCGTTCAAAGAATTTATCCTGTTAACCGAGTAAGTCGAGTTAACACGTTCTCTCAAATAATAATTTTTTAACAAAATAACAAGTAGTAAAATAAGAAAATATTTGGAAAATTTAATGTATAAACGTATCCTCGATGCACCATTTTCTTTAAATTTTCGTTGCGCAGTTTTAAAGTTAAAACACAGGTTTTAAAATTAGATTTACTACAATACAGCAAACAGTGACGTAAGTGTAGGATTTAGGACGTACGAAAAATAAAGTCATCGGCCTCGTACATCCCCCAATGAGGTTCGCAGAAGTTCACAATGCTCCTCCGTTCTCATCCTGATGAATATTCCCCGAAGGCCGGGTGTCAGGGGGCAGAGGCAGGAAGCCCTTGATGGTAGATAGCGTCGGTACGTTTGTCTTCGTAATAATATTGGCCCGCGTCCCGGCGTCTCACTCGGCCGAGTTTACAAACGCAAACACGCCGTCCGAGCCGGTTAATTAATGTGCGACTTGTAACGTTGTTAATCTACAATAACGGCAATGGGGAAACGGCCACGATGGCTCGCACCCTACCATAGATTCGTGGAATCGCATCGCGAGATTTCATCCCATGACTGGTATAACAGATTGCTACTGAACTATTTTTGGACGAATTGAATATTCCAACTTTTCAATTTTTAATTTTCAAGCTCTGAAATATTTTAAATTTTCGAATATCCGAATTTCGAATCTTTAAATATCGCATTAAATTTCAAAGCAACTTCCTAATCCTAATGCTAATCATATTCCATTTCATCTACCGTAAGAAACTAGCATAATTCGAATCATTCGTCGCGGCAATAGTAGTCGTCCAACGTGCGACGATCGCGTAGCGCGGGAATCCATCAGCGTCACATCGGGCAAACGATAAAAAATGCATCCGCGCGAACGAGGCGAGGACAATACGTTTCCATCAGCAGCGGGGATCAATCTTGGAGAACGTGAGTCCACGTTATCGTGCTTCTCTTTGGATTACCTTTGCCCTGGCTACGTGGGAGTCGTCCTCCTCGAGCGAACCGAAACGTACGTACGGAGACAAAACGCCGGACACAAACAGAGTGAAAGAGAGAGAAAGGGAAACGTCGACGAGAGAGGTCGGTCCTTTGATCAGACGCCGAAGACGTATGCGGTTTAATATTACCTGACCCGAGAGGGAAAGGTCAGCTCTCCCGTTCGTGGTCTCGGCGGGATACACGTACGATCCACCGTGGTACGCCGGAGGTCCGGTCCACTCACCGCTCGTCTCGTTGACAAATGTCTCGTGCATCCCCTGGGCATCCTCCTCGAGGGCCGCCCTCATCCCTTAACTCGCGCCACCGAGTCGCTCTTCCCTGGACCCGTGACACGGGAACGAGCCAACCTAATCCCACTCGAGCCAGTTACCCTTGCACCACGCGTCGAGATCGTTCAATTATTTCCGAACGAGTATATCGTGCTTGTGTTTCGATTACGTATTTAAGAGCAACCAAGTTTCGAGAGTCGGATGTCGGCATGCAAATGTATTTGTAATATTGCATGGTGGGTTGATAGGAACGTATGGAAGTTTCATGAAAGGTCTCATGAATTGGAAAGTAAGAGGACAAATATATATATCGATGATTTAATTCGCGTGAATCGAAGGGATCGTTGTAGTTGCTGAATTGGAGTGTAGAAATCTTTGAAAGATAACTTTGTTGCGTTACTTCGCTTGAATGCTCTGTTTGATCGAGGGACGAGGTATGTTTCAATTCGTAATTATTCAATGATTTTATTTCGCTTCTAATTTCGTATCGTCTAGAAGGAAATAAGGGCACTAGAAACAAGTATAATATCTATATTGAGTAAATCAACGAGGAGGACAATTATAACTTAAACTTCTCTCAAAATAAGTATGAGAACAAAATAATTGCAGTTATTTTAACAATTTTGTATTTTTAGAGCGACGAGAAGGGTAACGAGTTGCCAAAAATGCATTCCTTGACGCCACAGCATGTTAAAAATCCAAGTTTAGTCCTATATTTCTCTATATAACCCAAACGATTTTTTGCTCTTCCAAAAAAGAATCGTGCTTTCGCTACGAAAAGGCGAATCGATTAGAGTAGCAACGATATTCGAATGTGGCACATCCTGTGGCTCGTTAACATCGGTGCTAACGTACCTGGTGGCTGTTTCTCGGTTAGCTGCCTAAATGATTCCATTATCCGGACAAAATACGAGATTCCATCGATTTTCCGTCCGGGCAACGACGCCTCCAGTTTTGGGCGACGTAATTCTATTCTGCAACAGCGCTGTGATATTTTCGTGTTATTATCGTTCGAGAGGGCTCGTGGAAATAAACGTCAATCGATTAATTTTTATTCGTGGCGAGCGCGGAAAGCACGGCGCGATTCAATTACGCGGCGCTCGAACGTATGCCAATTTGCCGCGCTAAACCATAAATAGGAAGGCTACTGGCGAAAATATCGACGTCGAGCGAATTGCCAGCCCGAGAGACAATATCGAAGACGTGTATCGTGCGAGAACAATTGTTCGCGATCTCGTTCTACGCGTCCCTCGCCCTCCAGCCTACGATATGCTTCGTAGAAATCGTACGCGCACGCTCTCTGCCAATATTGTTGCAACGACGATGTGTTTCTGGTTCTTGGATATAGACGTCTAAATTTCAGGCTCTGAAGTAGAGTTATTTAAGTTAAGTGGATTGTTTGCGATTCATCGATGCTCGTTTCGTAAATGATAAAACATATCGTGTACTAAATTAGTGCAACAAGAAAGAAAAACGATACGTATTGAAGAGTCTATTAAAACAAGTCCTAAAATCTGGTAGTTCTTGAAACTTTCAACCCCTAGCATTTCAACTTCGCCAGTCGAATTCTCGATCGCCACTCGCGAGTATAAACCTTTCCCTTATGTATTCATACGCGTGCAACGTGTCGGGAAGGGAAAAACGAACGACGAAGGAAAAGCAGCAGAGGGTGGTTGGAGGTGGAAAAAGGTTGAGAGAGGTTGTAGGGTAAAAGGGAGGAAAGTTTACAGGCTGTGTCCGAGGAAGGTGGCGCGGGGCAGTCGATAAAAAATGTTTCTCGCGCCGAGATAATAAAAGTGCGAATAAGCAGCGGTGTGAGAGGGAGGTGGCAAGAAACGGAGGGACGCTGGATGTTTGAAATATTCTCGCATTCGACTGAAAGCTAGCGATGGCAGATCTTTATTGATTCGTAGCCGTCGACGTCGAGGCGTGTATGGCTCGAGGTCAATATGATTTTTCTCCTCTCCGCCGATCGTTCGTGTGCTCCATTCTGCATCTCGGTGCAGATACGCGCGCTGTCCATCTCGAAATGAAATGAAATCCCGTCTCCGCGATACGCGTGCACCGAAATCGCCTGAAGATGAAATATTATTGTTTTTCGAACTGTGAAGTAAATGTAAAATCGAACTTGTTTCCAAATTTTGATAACGATAGCAACTGATTATACAAATGAAACTACAAGCGAGTAATCTTACGAAGTGGAACAATCGTGTCTTAGACATGAAATTACCAGCGTGATCGATCCTGTCGCGATCGGTAACGACAAAGCACCCTTCGTTTGTGTGCTCGTCGCCTGACTGTTGAGCGAATTCTCCGTTCGAGTTTGTCGACCAAGAAACCTGGACAAATGTTTGCTCCCGACGCGTTTACGCGGCTCAATATTAACCGGGAGGCCGCGTATACATAAATCGGCCGAGCACAGGTGAAGACAAGGGCGACGGTGTGTCGGATGGACGAGCTTACACATTCGCTCTTTATGGGGAGAGTATTGATGGAAGACGCGTACGGTGGCGGCTGACCTTTTCACCGAGCAAATATTGACGATCGAATGGGAAGTGGTAGCGAGACTCGATCGCTCGATTCCTTTTCAAATTGTTGATACTTTTTTCCGGTTTCACACATGTAACGTATGACGAATTCTTGCGAATAAACGAGTAGAAATATAACCTTGTTCTTTTTCATTTTATTATAGATATCTTAATTTTGATGCAAATCCACAAATTTTTCTATTTTAATCTGCTTTCCTTTTTAACAAACAGAAACTATCGGTGAGATGAATCATTTTCGTATATACATAATGAATCCTAAATTACTCTTAATCTCGACACTCGGAATACATGGGATCCACAAAACCTGCATGAGCAATCAACGTTTCTTGCTGAGATCGCGATCCATTTCCACCCCTGTTAACATCGACGCATAAAACGCTTTAGCAAAACTCTTCGGTACAGTCGTTCCGCCCGACCAGCCGACACAAAGAAACTGTTTGAATAACAATCTGCCGGGCCGATAATGCCGGCGAGTTGGCTGGCAAATCTTTAAGGGTAACACGCACAATCTCGCCGACTCGGTATCGAGGGGTGAGTTCTGGGCGTGCCTCCATCTGGCGACTCGGCGCGTATTAATTAATCGACGCGCAGCCGAGACTAACTGCGAGTTAATAAGCAAATTGCCGCGCAATAAAGTCAGCGCCAAGTAGTGCGAAGAGAGGGCAAAGGGAACAGGGGGTATAGAGGGATGAAGAGGTGGCGAGTCGGCGCCCTCGTTCCTTATAACAGTTACACCCTCTGCGGGGCCACAGATGCGAATTGCTATTCGCGACCCCCCTCGCGTTTCCTTACTGTATACATCACCCCTATATAATTTAATGTCATCCATCCGGATCGCCTATAATGCGCTGCTTGTATTAAAATCCGGTAAAAATGCCGCCCATATACTGAAGGAAATCCAGTCGAGCGATTGCGGGTTTCTAATTTAATTAATTCCTCGGTACTAGGGAGAAAGTTTGGTTAAGGGAAACTGGTGTATCATTTATGGTGGGATACATAGAACGGCTGCGAAAGTTATTGGTATAAGATATCCTTATTTTCCAATGAAGCGTTCTTACATCAGGTTCTTATCACGATAAAATATCGTGTAACAAAAATTGCCGTTGCTATAATGTGGTAGCGTAAAGAGGAATTAAAAAAAAATTATGCGGAATTTCGTCACTTCTTGTTCATAAACGCGTCGATATATCATTTAATCAACCTCGTTCGTTTCGTTGCGAACAGTGTGTATCTCGCGATGTCCGACCTGTTCTTACAGTAAAACGATCGTGGACAGGAAAACGCGATCGGTCGAAAATATATCGTCGAATCAATCATAATGCCAGGACAATTAAATATTGTGAAAATTAGCAGCGGCTAACACGGAATCGCACTCTCGGCTGGTGGAAAGCCGACAAGAGGATCGAGTGTCGAATAAAATTATCGTTTCGTCTCACCCCACACGTAGTCGCTAGCCCCTTCCGTTCTATTGGATACGTTCGCAATAACGATAATAATACTTCATGCAAATCCTTTAATATCCGTTGATGAAGCTACGCGGCATCCCCCAACAGGGCCTCACGACACCCTCGGGAATGTTAGACGCGGCATCGCTCTTCCCTGGACACGACCGACTATCCTTCGATTCAATGCAGTTGACACTCTGAGAAATGACTCGTCTCGTTGTTGCGTAATATCCATACGAGAATATATGGTTTTATTACCAATGTTCGTTCCGAAGCGTATGTGGACGTGTCAGTTGGGTAATTTGCGTGATGTTCTTTGGACGAAGCGAATCGATATGGGTCTTAAATGGTTCGTTCTAGAAACCAATGCACAGAATTTTTCACAATTTGAAATTAATATGAGTTCAAGTTGCCACGATTTGACAATTATATCGAAATTTCCGACATTTGGAAATTGTACAAGTCGAAAATTGCGTCATTCGGAAAATATATTCCAGAATTCCTTTCTCCGGAGTTTTACGTTGAACGGTATAGAACCTTTTAACATACGTATATATTTTGACTTTTATATACATATATAAATAATTTCACAACACTTTGTCATTCATTTTAATTGCATTTTCTTCTTAATCAACGAAGCTTCTATAATCGTTAGCAAAGCTAAGACAAATCCCATGATTCAATAACAGAACGAGAGTCGAGACAGAGACGTCGATAAGTAAGCAGCAGATTACGGTAAACGGTGGCGGGCGTACGGGGTCACGATTAATTAAAGCTGTGTTCGAAGCGTGTCGGGCCGACTGCGAGCGAGAGATCGCGCGCGAGAGCCGGATAGGGCGAAAGGGACGCTAGTCAGCGGGATTTGCCGGGCGCGAGGGAGAGAGATCGTATAAGCCAGCGGCGAACACTCGTCTACTAGATGTAATACCTGAATACACTCGTAGCGGGCGTGTACGTCGGCCGCGTGATACCCATCGGCATACTTACACCGCGAGGTGTCATCGGTACCCACGCGTTACATCGACCAGGTGTGTACACACGACGTTTCGCGTATCGCGTTCATTAGCAAACATCCGCCACGTGAATTCCCGTGTTCCAGAATCCATTCCAGGACCCGTTGACGGGAGACCGCATCGAATGTGTTACCGTAGATGGTGAATCCGCCTCGCGTTTAACGATTCTTGTTTAGAAGGGCTCGAGAGGAGAACGTTTTCGGCGTGAAACGGAAGAGAGTCGTTTAAGCAACGATACGATGCAACAAAATTTGAAACGCGAATTAATTGACGCTTGGTGTGGTGCTTTGTCTATTTTTCTAGGCGATGTTGGATTTAGAAAACGGAGAAGGAACAGTTGAAGCATTGAGTTGTAGGTGCCGTGCTGGTTAGAATCGATTTTGATCGAAAGAAGATCGGTAACATTAATCAAAGAAATTTGCCTGAAAAAAATGGAAATGGAATTTATTGCTGCTATGTTCGATTTCAAAATTCTACGATTACAAGGGAGTATAACGAGAGTCATTACGTTGATAATATCCTGTGCTCGTTATCCTTCGTCGAACGCGTTACTTCGAAAGAGTCGTTCGTAGGATCTTCGCCAGCGTTGCTCGGAGGAGAACCGCAAAGGAATTCAAGCGATTTTTTCCTCTCTCCGGTATACGTCTGCTTATAACCCACGAACGGCAGCAGCGAGAGGTAGGAAGAAGCAAGGGGAAGAAGAAGAAGCCACCCAGAAGTTGCCCCGATTCGCCGGCATAGACTCTCGTAAAGCTTAAATAAAGATAACCGAGGCTTAGGGTTGATATCATGCTGAGGGGGCGTTACGGCTGGTTGAGTCAACGAAATCAATTTATTCTCCCCTCCCCGCGGTCGGCACCACCCCTCTTTGGTTCTCCTTTGCTCCCATGGCTCGTCGAGCGCCACGGTGGAAGGGAAAAAGAGGGTAGGTCGAAACAGAGTGGTGGACATACACACGTACACGCGCACGTACACACACAGGTACATATACAAATACGGTAGAAGCTCGTATACATTGGTAGTCGCGTACATACACAGAAACATTTGTGGAAACGTAGAACGTGGTTGAAGCGCGATCGCGCGGAGACTCATCTGGTTTAATGGTGAGTTTATTTGGGTCGATGCCCCACCTTTTAATCAACAGGATTGCCTCAGACCGCCTACCGACACGGCCACCGACTACCGTGTAGGCCCACGTTGTGCCTCGCCACGTAAAATCATCCCCGTGAACCTCTACCCTCCGCGCGCGCTTTTCCCTTCGATCCACCCTTGGTACGCTTTCGCCACTTTCTCCCGCAAGCGTTTCTCTTTCCCTCGGCCCTCTGAAACAGACGAGTGCTTGTGGCTGCTGGTTGGCGAGCTTTCGAAACCGCGGAGACGGTTATTACCACCGGCTAATCCCGAGCTCGTTCGCTCGATTCTCTCTCTTCCCTCCTTTCTCTCCCTGCTATCCCTTTTCTTTCGCTGCTCTCGCCTTTCGCCGAGCTTCCAGTGTAGTTAACCGGAGGAGAATATCTTTTCGTCGTTCAACCAGACGATCAAGTTGCCACTTAAAGCGCGGTCGCTTTACCAGGCTCATTTCGCGAGACTCTCAGGGGTTGGTTTCGAACGCGTACGAATAAATTGGGTTTGCTCGAGCGGATCTTGTTGGGAGTTTACAGGAAGACAACGGGTATCGAATTGGAACGAGAAATAGCCGTAGCTGCAATAAATTTCAACGCTTCGATGCCGTATCGATGCCATATTTCTCGCGACGATCGTGCCACGTCTGTCCGCCGCGGTAATCCTTATCCACGTGGAGGGTGAAAGGAAGTAGCGGTCCAGGAAGAGAAAAGCCAATATGGACACTGGTCAATCCGATTTCACCGACCCTCCATCGGCCGTCAAATATGTTATAGGATCGAGCGATGTGATATCGAAGCTCTAGCAAAAGCGAGCGTCGCGTCTGGACACGGGATCCGGAACCATAGGGGTGTGTTCCGGAGGAAAAAGGAGGCTTAGCGACGGCCAACGATATCTCGGACACCGTTCCAAAGCGTAGCCACTTTCTACGTGGACTGCGATATGAGAAGCGCGATCTATTATTGACAATACGGAGTGGAGATCGCTGTAAGTCTTTGGTCAGCCGTTTCCTCGGACCCTTGGCCAACTTTCTGCGATGGGAAGACGTCCGCTCGAGAGCCAGTCCCATGCAAATTTCATAGGAAATTGGAGAGTCTTGTCGTAAACCTGTCTCAGATCCTCCGTCCACCGTATGTACGGTATTCGTGCGAACGATTCCTATCGAGTTCGAGTTTTACATATCATATTTTATCGTTGACGAAGAAGGACGATGGATAGATTCGTAGATAAATCTCTGGGAGAAATACGAGGTTAGGTAGCGCTTGGAAAGGAAGCAATGGAAACGAGCGGATGGCACGGTGATCGGGTTGCGACGCAGCTCGACCGTTTCCCGGCCGTCTCTTCGATGTCAAAGAAAAACGGTAGCGGACCAGAGCCAATAGCGGACAAGCCAGCAGTTTTGCAACTCTTCCCGGCTCTCGAGCTAACTCGATCCTATAAATCGTGCGTTCAGCAAGTAGTAACGCCCAGCTCGTTTCGGCCTGGTCACAATCGGAACAATGACACGGAGAGTGTACCCTACCGGCAAGGCAGAAATATGGCGGTCCTCCTGCTCGATTCAGCTCGTCGGTTAGTCGAGAGATAGGAAGAGGGCGAAAGAGGAAGAGAAAAGCATGGAAAGAGCGAGAAGTCGACGGCGGGTGAGTGGCGAGATAGGGAGGAAAGGGAGCGGAGCGGAGGAACTAGAAACGAAAGAGACAGGGACGAGGAGGAGGAAGTCGCGGGCTCCACCTTCTTAATTCAGGGAGAGGCGATAAAAATGACAGAGCCACTGCTCGCCCGCGCTGACTTATATCCATTTACTACACAACGGGCGGCTGACAAAAAATAAGAATGGAATAAATAATAGCTTGCTCCTCATTCAAAGGATAACAAATGCGTCTCTGAAAAGGCTCTGGCTGACAATGGGGTGGAGAGTCGCTTACACCGGCCTCGTCCCTCGCGTTTTCCTCCATCTCTTCATCTGAAGAACGCGCGCACACTCGTGTAATGAGAATGCCCGTGTTCCGCTGCTTCTCCTCGCTACTCTACTCGCTCGTCGCTCCGCGAAAAGCAGCAACCAACAACTGGACTCGAGAGCTAGAATTAACGGACTCGTTGCGCTCGTTTATGAAAACGCTATCGCAGGCATCGTGTTGTTTTCTCTTTTTCGCGGACCAACGACAACACCGTGTCTCGACTTTCAGAGGACTGTCGAAACGAGCAAGTTGCGCCAGCTTCTAACTACGGACTCGGTTGCGAAAGAAAATTATACCGCAGGTTGTCGTGATCGGCGCTATCTTGATATTTATTTAAACGACGTACACATTCCATTGCAGTTTGAAACGCACCGTACCTGTCCCTCGCTAAGAAACGACCGAATACAAAATACAGCCAATTCCACGACCAATTGAAAGAAGAAGTTTAGTAACACGGAATTGATCGTCGTGTAGTAGAGAACACGGACGATGTAAGGATATCGGAAAATAACTATGGGCAATTGTTTAACAACCGCATTAACCGTCCAAACAAATCACGTTCCCGTGTCACGAACGCTACATCCAATTCAAAGCCTCGACGCGAATCAATCATCATCAGCGACACAAAAAAGCACGACACAGGCTCCACAGCGTGAACAGTTGAAACGCGTGCAGCGGGAACAGGGTGTTTAAGCGTAAGGGGGTTAACAATGGACGTCCCTAAAGCGACAGACTCGGACCGCGTCTCACGAAAAGAGCATCGGTGGCGGACGCAGAAGCAACGCACGTCAACTTATGTTTCGGTGTGTATAGAGCAGTCGTAAAGCGACTAAATCCGCGTCACTGGTCAAAAATAGCAAGGGAGACGAGGAAAGGGGAAGCGTATAGTCCTGAACGCTCGAAGGGTAGAAGCTTTTCTTTCGCAGAGGGGGTAAGGTGGGCTCGCACAATGCGCGAGCAGCCACGACGCATTGTACCAGTCTGGGCCTAATCGGATTAGAGCGTGCACTAAAAAGAGCAAACGCCTAAATCGCATTTATATTAGCTTCGTGAATGAGTCGTAAATATTTATGTTGCAGCCAGAGAGCCGCATGGAAGCGCGTCCACCGCTAATCGGTTCACGGATGTCGTTACAATTGGATCCTTTCCTTTGCCGACCTTTCGTTTCGATCGAGCCCTCTCGAGGAAAATGCCGATCTAGATTTCCTGCCGAATCTTCCGTGTTCTTCTTGAGAATGTTCGAAAATCGCTCGCTACTTACCAATCAACAGAGTTCGTAGAGACATTTTCGGTGAATGTTTCTTTTTTTAAACGTATACGCAAAAAGAATGGCGGCCAGGTTTCTTCCGGAACTTAGTAAACGTATTTTTGCCCTATTCAACCGAGTTCACTTCGGACCGCCGAGAAATCGCAACTTAATCGCCATTGTGTAGCGTCGTTTTCACGACATTCACGCGCCTTGCCCTTCTAAAGTCTGCCGAGACTGGCGAACGGGGTGGGTGGTAAAAGGGCAGGAGGCGGAGTAAAAAAAGCTAACACCTCCGGCGAAGTGTCGAAGAATCACCCCCTAATTATTCGGCATCAGCGAGAGTCTTTAGTCCATGGGACGCATCAATCACCAGAAGCTTGTCAACGGACGGTGCAAATCCTGTCCGGGAAAGTGGAGGTCGCGCTGCTTCGCTGGGGTCAAAACTTCTCCGTTCCATCCCGGGTCGCGGCTGCAAATGAGTTTATAAAAGCAATATCTTCGTTCGTGGTGTAGTTCGTCGAACCGCGCCATCCTCCTCGTCGTCGTCGTCGTCGTCGTCGTTGTCGTCGTCTTCGTCGTTGTTCCCTTCCCTCCTCGAGCGAACGGGTAGAAGATCGAAGAGAAAGAGGAAGCGGGGGTGCGCAGGGTGGGCGCTAATAATAAAGTTTCCTCGGGTGGTTCGACAACGCGTAGACAGATTTTTAAATTTCCCGTCACAAGAAAGCCCGGCAAAGCCTCTTCCCTTCTTTCACCCTTTCCTCCTTCCTTCTTTTTCCCTTGCGCTCAACTCCGTTCCTTCCTTTCCCCGTTCAGTCCCCAACACCAGCGGCTAGGTTCTCGATATAACCGACCTGCTTGGTTGAGGGGTAGAGAACGGGGGTAGGAGACGTTCTAGGTCCCCCAAGACCGAGGGAAAAATTAATAAAGTTGAGGAACAAAGTAAGTTGAATGGCGTAATGCTGCTGCTGCCAAGCGGAGGAGGGCGAACGGCGCAGGGCGAGCGGAAGGCTTCCAAGGGTGGACTTTATTATAACGGAGTGTCGAGTCTTTTATGCTCCCTCCGCCACCCCGAACCCTCTTTCTCTTTTTCTTTCTTCACGGTTTCCTCTTTCGTCGCCTTACTCGCGCTCTCCTCGAGGTGGTAATATACACGAGGCGCGCTCTTACTCGGCTTTGTCGGTAGACAGGAGTCCACGGGTTCTCGCCCGTACGACCGCGATCTCTTCTTATTTCGTCGTTCCTTGGTGTCGTTCGAGACCGTAGATACTTGCTCGCGGCCCGGGGCCCGTCATGCTTCCCTTGTCGTCGACTCTTCGACGTCGTTGTTACAAAATTGACTTTGCTCGCTTGGAGAATTCGGAGCAGACAGAACGATTGGCAACCGGCCAGCCGCGACATTGTTTCATTCGTGTAATCATCTCCGACCAGGGTACAATATTGTTTCCAAAATTTGGCCAAGTTATGCCACCAGCTGCGAAATACAATTTGTCGTGTAGATACATCGATTCGAAAGACAGGATCTTACATTGCCGGGGTATATTTCGCGAAACGTTAGAAAATAATATTAAAATCCCTAGTTGCGCGAATTAAGTGGTATCACCAACCATCAAATATCTATCATCTTCACTAATTCCTGCAATCCGTATACTCTCTACCGCCGCACGATGCCGCAGAGAATGCAAAAAAAAACGTGAATCTCCTATGTGGGAAGCGAAGTTAGCAGCTAGTCGGCGGAGGTTCGCATGAAAGCTCGGTGGTCGAATGGCCGCCGCGGAAAAGGGTGCAAAAAGGAAAGAGACAAGCTCGCGTCGGAGGACGGAGACGGAAGGAAGGAGGAACAAGTGAGAAGAGCGAAAGAGAGGCGATTGCTCGCGCACCGGTTGATGGACAGCGGCGCCAATTTGACGGTCCGAGGCTCCGGCCACGTGGGGCTCTTTTTTTTCGGGGGGAGGCAACGAGAACCGGCCAGCAGCAACCACCCCAACGAGCCTCCCCCACGGGTGACTGCCAAGAGCCGCTGAATATTGCATCGGCCGTTTGAAAGGGCTGCTGCAACGGTGAGAGAGAACGGCCGCGGAGTAGAGGGAACGAGGAGGTGGAGCTGTAGGAGGAGGAGGAGGCGGAGGAGAATGGTATGAGGGAATCGGGTGGCTCGGTGCAACCGGGACCAAGCATAGAACGAAAAAGAGAGAACGCACATGGGCCAGGGGGTTAGGGTGTAACGCTGGCTGGCGTCACACACGCTTCCAGAGCCAACCAACCCCGTCACCCCCGCTCGCACCACCTGTGCCTCGCCTGGAACCGCCGCCTCCATCACGGCTCGTCGCTGCATATCACACGTCGGTCAAACGCCACTCCATGCCGGCAATGAAATCGCTATACGTTCTCTACGTTCGTTCACCTACCGTATTATACGTGTCTATGTGTACACAGATGAGAGGAGAGCAGAGGCTCGGGGTTCGAACGAGGCAACCGACTAGTTCTCTCTCCTTTTCTCTTTTTCTCTTCGTCTATACCGTACGGCCCATACGTGCATACCAGCGAATTATTTATTCCGCCGGGGCGTCGCTTGCCGCTCCGACGGCTACCAGACCCGATCGTCCGACCGATTTTCGGCACGGCCGACCGTACATACACCTTTGTTTTCTGCCCTTTTTCCCCTCTTTTTTCCGACCACTCTTCCCTCGTACCGCTCTTTTTCCGCTATTTTTTTCCCTTTTTCTTTTCTGTTCCAGGCGGCTTTTCCCTCTTTTCTTTTTCGATCTCTGCTTTTTTTTTCTTTTTGTTGGTTTCATTTGGCCGGTCTTATTTTTATTTCGAACATTCTTCTTCCTCTGTCGCATAAACAGCCGATATGCGTTCCATTCGCCGACTTCGGCAGCTAAGTGGCGAACGATCGCCGTAGAAATAATAAGAATAGACAGAATCGTAGAAAAACTGTTTCGACGAATATACATATTTTCATGGATGGCAGTAAATCGTCGATAGGCCACCGAAGAGGGCACTTTTACGGCCGTGAAAAGAAGAAGACAACGAGGACGAGGCGCGAGAAAATTAAATGTCGAATCTCGGAGGGGTTCGCGTCCCTTCAAAGGAGAGAGGCGTTACCAGCGAGATGGTATAATCGCAGTTAGGCTCAATTCATTAAGGAGTTTAAAGGGCGGGGAGAAAACGTTCGGAGAAAGAAAGAAAGAGAGAAACCCTTAATGGTTTTCTCAATTACGGGACGAAGTCGACGAATGGCGAGTGCCAAACCTGTTCTAGCCGTAATGAAATAAATTAGTGCGAAAAATAGCGCAATTATTGGCTTGCCAATCTCGCGACCGTGCGGCGGTCACTCTCTACCGGAGGCGAGTCGAAAAAACCCATAGTGGAAACGTTGTCTGCTATCGATGGGAAGCGATTAAGGGAAGATAACCCATTATCGGACGAATCTACCCTCGGAAAGTAACCCGTTTAGCCGTTCACCCTTTTTAAACGTCCGCTACCTGCTCGTTGTCCGATCGAATTACGACAATTTCGCCGCTGACTGGCATCTAAGCGTTAGCCGGATCTGCGATCGACGTGAGATCTCTTACTTTTTGCTATGGAGAATATTTTAGGCGACGTCGCAAATATATCGCACGATACAAAGTCGATATTACCTAACGCAGGAACGAATAATTGTAAGAATGTAAATTCTGAGAGTATTTTCTAATCAAATAGTTGAAACGCTATGCAATCGAAGAGAAAGCTTCGCAGTCCGTGAAATATAAAAAAGAAATGTCACTACCATTTCCTTGTAAAATAATACCTTTATGAGAGTAAATCGTCAAACCTTGATTCGTTAAATTATAACATTCTTTCTGTCACACCCAAAAGTTATAAAAATACCGATCCCATCGCACATCGAAAGGTACACTCCCACAGCTGCAGTATCAAAGAATTATACTCTACGCCAATCAGGCTCGATCATGTTGCGGGAACGTTTCCTCTTCCTCTGATTCGATCGGTGGTGCGGAGGCGATAAGCAATCCGGTCGCGTACAAGTCGAAGCAATCCCGCGAGGATAGCGACGAATGAGGTACCGTTACCCGTAGAAAAGTGAGATCTGGATGCGACCGGCGTCCCGACGCCTAATGAACCCATCAGCTCGACGCGTGCCCTCTGTGGCAACTTGTGATTAGACTGGGCATTGACTGCCGACGATTCTGAAACTTGGCCGGACCTTGCCACGCTTCAATTACGCCTGGAGATCCTTTGGACGCACATTGCTAGGTATAATGTCGCGACATCATCGCCTAAACGACGAGGTCGTATACTCGATTGGCTTAACCGGGATATTAATTTAGATCTTGATAGACGCGATGAAGAGTTAATGAATACGATAAAAGGAATTGGTTTGAGAAGGATGGTGAATTATGAAAGAGGGTAGAAGTGGAGAGTGGTTTGAAAGTCGAATCGACGTCAACGTTATTCCTGGCATTAAGTCGTAACTAAGTTACTCTGTCTTAGAATTACTCTAGAATAGCGCTATAGTTGATCGGAGCAACAACGTACTAATTTATGCATCCAATAAAGAATCGAATCTCGTTGCTTCATTGTTAAGAATCTCGATTCAATATTTTCAGTCGAGATCCTTATAACGATCTGCTTCTTCCATTAACCCGTAAAACACGTCAAATGTCGTGTATTATCGATTGCGACTACTCTACAATTAGCATCAAACATTCTCATCGTTGATCGATCCGTATTCGTCTCCCGTTTCAAGATCCCACGAACGACGATGCAGAGAAGGATCTTCGTTCGATCATCTCGCAGACAAGCGGATTCCAAATATTGACGCTTGGGCCCACCGCAATCTAGTCGAAACTTCCTCGAAAGACGAGGCCGTGAATACAGCGTGTGAATGTGAAACACGAGCGCAGTTACCTCTACGAGTCCTGGACCGAATAAGAGTGACGGAGAAAGGGGCTATATTCCCAGCGTGACAGGGGTGGGGAGTCATTCGAAATGTGTTTTCACGAGTGACCGTGTAATGACGAATAATGGGGCCCTCCTGGACGGTTCGTTCCAGGATTCAACGCAGCATGATGTACGAGAAAAGCGATCCGGGATGACTGATGACCACGGCAAGGCCATCTTCTCCGGGCAGCAAGAGAAAAGAAGGGAAGTTCGGTCTAAGGAACAGGTAGCGGAGCTCGGCCAGTCTGCAGGAGCCACGTCCTGGATATCCTGAATGAAGAAGGAGTCCTTCCATTCCCGGAACTTGGACCTGCTTCGCTCTCTTTCTCTCGTATCTTCTTTTTCATCCTCCTTCTTCGTTCTTGTTGCTCTCTGTCTTCGTCTGATAGAAGAACGAAGGAGAGGGGAAAAAAATCACGACAGCCTCGCGAGAAAAGAGAAAAGCCATCTTCCACGGCTGCGGTGGGCCGAGAAGAGCATCGTAGCTGGTATTATGCGCCAACCTTTTCGTAACTTGTAAATACACACGCTCGAGGATTACGGATGCTCGCGACTCGCGCCAGTGTTACTGAATGACCGTCCTCAGTTCCCGGGACTAGTCGGAGGGATGAAAACCAGGGGAGAGAACGTAATAGGCTTAACGGATGACCGGAAAGGAACCCGGCCTCCTCGATTTATTTCGAATCAGCTCCTGGCCTCCGCGTCGCGTCTTTACAGGGCTCCAGCCTCTAGATAAAGACCGGTCACGTAACTAACGCGTGTTTACCCACGCACTGGCTTTTCCTCTGCATACACGCGGCCCTCTATAGCCACCTCTGTGAGCCACTATAAGCTGGCCTGTTTCTCGACGATCGTCCTCTGCTTCCGGCAATAACTAAGGACTCCGGCTGTCAGACGTATTTTACGAGATAATCGAGCCCCAAAAGGCTTGGACCTCTTCTCTTTCGGTTTTCTTTCGCTGCAGATTTAAGAGGCCAACACAACACTCGCTTAACGCGATCCTGTACTGCTTTTACAGAGGAACCAATGTGTACAAATATTTTGATACAGCGTTTGTCAACGTTGTGGCTGTTTATGGGCGTCGTTTACCCCTAGCTCATGGTGTTAGCGACACTCGGAAAATGATTAATCGCCATGTAAGAAAAGGGATATCAATTATACGTGGACAGTCTGAAAGCCATCCGAGCATCTGTTTCGTTCCGTTCGAGTTTCGCAGATATTGTGCTTAGAGTGGACAATAGTTGGATATCGATGATCGTGCTAGTTCCATTCGTTGAATAGCCTTTTGTATCGTACCTCGATAGACTAGGCTTATAACTTACGTATAGAATTATGTTTGGTGGTGCGGTGACAATTTAGGACCTCTTCTATTTCATTTGCGCTCGATGATACACGAAACGACGATCTAGTTGATTATTTTCGAATTACAACGTAATTTGTCCCTTAAATCGACATCGTATTGAAACGCGAGAGTCAGTTATTTGCGATTCGTGCTTAAAATACACGACAGGTGTTTACCAGCATGCCTCTGTTCGTGAGAACGATGCTTAATTAATCCTAGGAGGACGCTTCGTGGCACGAACATCCGTGAAACATTGATTCGACCACTCGGCTCGCTCGCGATCGACTGACGAGACGATATTTAACTTTCATTATTACTACGAAAGCGGAGCTCTGTTGATATTGGCTTAGAAAGAGCCGCGGATCAGATATTTCAGTCACGCGTGCGTCGGTTTTCATTTCTCCTTCGAGGAGACGGAAATTCTTGGTCGACGATTACGCCGGGCGATATACGTGCGAAAATGTATTCTCTTAACGTGGTCACTGAGAATTAATTTCGGTTCGATCGAGGTCACGGACGACGAAGCACGATATCATAAGCTTGCTGATATTTGATACCATTGTTTTCATTTTCTAATCACTTCGTCGTAAATCTGTTATTTCATTCGCATTGTATAAAGTAACACATTTGCCCGAGTAAAATCGTCAGATCTATCGAATAACCGGGAATACCCATCTCGCTTCAATTTCGAGCAAAACCAACGTTTTACCGATGGTTGTCCATTGCTATCCTAAGCGAGTGGCAAGGGCGTCGGCTCCGAACAGGAATTCTTATTCCCGAAACGACTCGACTTTTACGGCTGTAACGATCGCGGGTCGCGTTAAAAAGGAGTAGTCACCGAAACGAAGAGCGACTTTATAAGGGTCTCCAACAGCGTTCGAGACTATTACCAGGGCTGAATAGCGAGATGCGGAGCGAAACGGGTCGCAGCTTTCCGCTCTTTTTACGATTTGTTTACAGCTGCTCCGCTATCCGCGAGACCATTACGCGTTTCAACGACTGCGTTTCTGCGAGCGATTTACTTACTTTGCGATCAGCTTGTTGGGAACCGATCGCGTTTCTCCATTTCGCGGTCTTACAACGATCGTGTACGATACGAGCGAGTGCGGAATGTAAAGTTAGTTTTCTGACGAACCGTGGAAAGATAAGATACATGTGAGTAATTATCGATGTACTTAATCGATGTAAGGATACTATGTGAGGTGGTATGGTGATAGGTGCGTAAGGAACTACTCTTGGTGTTTTTACGAACAACAGTTTATTAGAACTAATCAACAATCAGAGTTAACAATTAATAATCAACAATTACACTTAACAGACAACAGGTAACAACTAACAAATAACGATAGACACCGAGATGTCGTTCGACGCGTTGCTATCAAATAGTACCAAGGAGTTACACATTTAATGGCGCAAGACAGACTCACTCTGCTTTTGTTTCGGATCGCGCAGATTCTTCCCTTCGTAGCCCATCGATATCCCCACTAGCGTGCATTCATTAGATGTGCCGCCTGTGCTGGCACGTGTATGCTCTTCCGAGAATTCGGCGGAAAGAGTGTGAAGATATCGATGGTACGTTGGGCACGTCAGTGTTGCGCTTTGGCGGCGTCGCGCTTTGTATCCGGAGCCGTTGAAAAGTTCCGTGGCCCGTGCCGCCACATATGAACCATAAATTTCCACGAATCTAATTTACTTTATCGATACTATCTCTAGGTCCTTTGACATTTGCTTAAACCACGCCGAATGTCTCTTAGCCATAATACTACCCTTTCCAAGCCACGAGAGCCCTACATTTTACCTAATCAACTAATTTTCAGAATGCGAGTAATACCTGCGATCACGCAACCCAACTAAAACGACCCGTCTCCTTATCAAAAAATCTCGAGAACAAGCCAAGAGTACACGAATAACCAATATACATTCATCAAGAATCGTCTGTCGTTAAACCGTCTCATAATTTACATCGGTCTTATCCAAAAACAAGGTGCTCACCCCCGCCATTTTTATCCGATACTTGGCACCGATCATTTTATCGAAACGCTCGAGGCGAACGATAAAGAGCGAAGCGTGTCACGCGCGAAATCGAATTAAAATCGATATAAAAGACCAGCCACGAGGATGGCTGAAAGATGGAGAAAGCAAGAGCGCGTTTCCACGTGCGATTTCACCTCGGTACCGGTCGGAGCCGATTCTGGTATGCGCGGCGCTACGTACGCGCGAAGCTTATCTTATCCGACGTGCTGGTTGCCGGTCACCGACTGGGTATTCGTACTTAATTCCTTATCTTGTAAAGCAGCGCACTTAAGATTGCCCCCCTTCGACTTACGATGCGCGCACCACTACGATCGCGTTCGTCGAGCGCGCGCGTCGCATTGTCTCGTGCAAGATGCACGGGGATCTCGGCTAGCGAACAGGTTCGCGTGGGCGGACCGGACGGTCGTTACACAGGTGACCGTCGGTCATTCCGATGGCAGCACCGCTCGAGGAGCCTGTTTTTGGCGGGACGACCGTTTCGTCGGGCCCTGCCTCGAAGTTGCAAGGGATCGTGCGTGTTTCTTGGACTCGATGACTTTTCAGTTAGATCGAAGCGTAACTCGGTACGATACTTTTCTAACTGGCCATAGATAACTTTAGGTAACTTTAACTAACTGAGCATAAATTAACTAACTTAGCGTAACTTAACTAACTTAACATAGGTAACTTTAGGTAATTAACTAGGTAACTTTATTTAGTCAATTACCGCGGGTGGTACATCTCTAAGAAATTCTGAGTTTCTCTGTTTTTTGACGAACGTAATCGAGATACAAATGTTTGAGAGATTTGTCAAATTTACATATGTAGTTAGCTTTGTTCGTACGCTAGTAGAAATTAATACAGATGTGTTAAGAAGAATTTGTATGGTGGTCACGTTAGAGTCTGATATCTCCGAATATGTAACGTTTAACTAGCAAACAGCGCAACACGGGATAAAAGTTTCTATCATCGCAACAAAAAGTTTCTACGAGGATCAGACTCGAGCTCATCAAACACAGAAAGACCCGTGTTTTACGGTGCTTTCCCAACTTTTCAACTAAGAAAGCTGCGAAGGTTGAACACGACGACAATGGCAACAGATAATGGACGCGTGTAAAGCGGAAAGAGACTGTCCGTGAACGAGCCCGAACAGAGGCCGATACAACGGGTCGGTGTCCCGATTGCACAATGAAAGCAGAACCAACCGCCTACTTTGCTTCGGGATCACCTCCCGCAGGCAAAACCTTTTAGTCCTTTCTTCGACACACGAGAATACGGGATGTGCTTGTCACTCGGCGTGCTGGCAAAGTAAAGATATGCAGAGGAATGGGGTCGTGGCCTTCAAAAAGTGTCCACCGCTGGCGGCCAACAAATTGGCGAGCAGACTTTTCTGGGTTTACACCGTAGTCGCTCGCAGTACGGAGTAAAATAGTATCGTCCTCCTGAAAAGGAAAAGTCGTGTTCTCCCGGCGTACCGTGCCTAAAGAGCTGTCGCCTCCAATTCTCCGTACCCGCAACGTCTACATTCTTCGGAAACTTTTCACCGTGAATCGTGTTTCCTTTCGACCTTACTTGGAATAGTTATCAAAGACATTTAATTATCGTAAAATATATAGCTAGAATATAATGTAGAATATATAGAAGATTCTTCACAAACGACCGCTTGTCTTCTCAAGAGATAAACTCTTATCTATTACCTTTTTTTTTTCTTCCAGTGTCTATAAAATTAAATTCATCGATACGTCCAACTCCCAATCAGATCGTACCATCGTCACGAAAAACTCAAACGATTCCTCGCAAAGACTGGAACGACTTCTAAGAGAGATCGTTAGTCATTGCAACAGCTACTTAAAGAAACAAGCGAGGTCTCGTGTCTGGCGTAATCGTGGCCAATCCTGTGTCAGCTCGTAAGCGACGTTCGTTGTCGAGGGTAAAAATTTATTTGGCCGTGGCACGGCTACCGGTGGCGCCTCTCGAACAAATGAAAAATCGTTTGACGAGGCCAGGGTGAATGGCGTCGCATCGGGGGACGTCTAGCCGGATACACCGGGATATTCTCGTAGGATGCCGCTGGTGTACGGACAGAGGCAACTCGTTAGGTTCGAAATAGTTGGACCACTACTAATTCAGGCTGACATAATTGGGGGTGTTTGTTACCTGCACACCCTCGTACCAACGTTCCTCGTACAAGATCGTATAACGAAGAAGAACATGGAAAACCTCTTCGGGCGATCCTAGGGGTCGATAGGCGATGCTATCGTCGCCCGACAGCTTGTAGCCCGGTCTGGCCTCTCATCCTCTACCTTCTCTCTTTCTACCCTTCTTGCACCGGCTTCTTCGCCTCTGCCTCCCACCTTCTCCGCTATCCTAACCTCCCTTCCTTTTACCCTAGTCCATGTACACCGTTGTTCCTTCGCGTTCCTTGCTCCTCTCTCCTATCCACGCCACGACTTTTCCTTTCCTTTCCCTTCCACGCAATCTGTTGACCCGTCTTTTCTTACTGCTCCGTCCGATCGTCTCGTTTTCTTCTATGGTCATCTCGATCCTTTCCTTCGTCTGCTTGTTCCTCTTCGATATATACGTTGATGTATACCTATATGGGCAACCTAGCCGATGACCCTCCGATAGCCAGGAGATAGTCGCCAGATATTCGCAAACTGGAGACAGTCTCCCTCCTGACTCGTTCCACCGTGAAATTCATGCGTATCTACAGGCCTCGTCAAAAGTAGCTCCGCCAAGATTTACGCAAATTACGATAGTGTGAATTTTGCAACAATATCGTATAATTATTGTTTCAGAAACATTCGTTTGACCAATTTTTCGAAAACTTTTCAATCATTAATTTTAAATCGTCCTATATAAAGTTAGCCATTAGTAACAAATTTCAAACTTCCAAATATAAACTTGCCTTTCGACACGACGCGGTGTTTGCTTCCAATCATCCTGTATACATATATATGTCACCACATTATCCATTTTCATTTTTTTACCAAATCTCTGCTACTTCGTATTACTAGATAATTTTTCTCTCCCTTAAACATAACAAAGTTTCGAACATTTTCCCCTTTAGGAGAAGCTGGAGATCATTTTTCCCTCAAGCATATCGATTTCCCTGAATCGTCCTGTACCTAGTCTCGCTATACGTTCCTCCATCTGGCTGTAAGTTTTGTTCTCGACGATTACGGGCGGTCTGAATCAGAATGCGCGTGCTTTGTATTTCTGTATCGCCGGTCGCGGTCGCCTGGTAACCCCGGCTTGATTTACCGCGCAGCGTGACAGTAGATTCTGTCTGATATTTCACGTATTGCACGAGCCGCATCCAGCCTGCATTTGCTACGGAATCATGCCACCATGGACCTCTTCTCGATAATTGATTCCGATGAGCCACTGATAATCGCGATCCATTCGTCGAAGATGGACACTCTCGTTGACGCGACGTCGATTTGAAAACGTCGCGTTCTCCGTTTATCGAACGTGCTCTGTTTTCTTTGAAATTGACAATAAATTACGTGGAAAATGCAGTATTTTATTCTACAGCTACAAAATATTGCGTTGAATTTTGCGAATGCAATTCCAACAAAATCCTTCTGCTAGAGGGAACACATTCAATAACGAAACGCGCGATGGTATGGACACGAAAATTGCCATTAATTTTATGAAATACAGATTTTTCCAGGCCAAGCGAAATTCTCAGAATTTTTCAGCGTGACTTTCCCGAAAAAGCTGAAGAAGTTCGAATGTTTGTTCTGTCCGCGAGACACACAAGCTCGAAAGAAGGTTGACGAAGTTGACACGTAAATATCTTGATCCTTGGACAAACAGCCGGTCACACGTATATTCGGGACGAAAAGCAACCGGAAAAATCCACGGTGTGTTGTCTCTGCCGCATCGGCAAGAAGGCTTATTTGCGAGCCGTGACAGGGCTCATCTGCTGTTCGAGCGAGGACCGGCAGATTTAAACTCGAGTCAAGTGTACCGGCTGATAAAAGCTGGAAACATCGCGCGTAACGTGTAAACCGTACGAGACCTGGCCGAGTGTGTTGTTTCGCCCTTAGACCCTACTCGAGCTACAACAACTTCTCTCTCAACCTACGCGCTCCGTATGTAGACAAAACGATCTCGTGGCGATGGAATAAACATCGGAAAATCGCAAAGTTCTTGCGAGGAAATCGATCTCTAAATGGAATTGTATTGCTCAGAATTTGGTACGTAATTAGGTCATTATTTATTAAATATTTGATGAATCTATAAAAACCTGCTAATTTATATGAAATAGTCAAATATAAATGGCTGCTTTGCAATTACCAGCAAACGAATTATTTGTGTGTTGCGTAACGCTGGGAAATTCACAGAAACAACGGAACATTCAGATGACCCGGGACCAAGTAGAACTTCCACCGCGACTTCAACCAGTTCAAACTCATTAACACGTTTGTTACATTGTATGTATT
This sequence comes from Bombus vancouverensis nearcticus, assembly GCF_051014615.1. Taxonomy (NCBI): domain Eukaryota; kingdom Metazoa; phylum Arthropoda; class Insecta; order Hymenoptera; family Apidae; genus Bombus; species Bombus vancouverensis. The sequence continues at coordinate 15,677,502 of NC_134911.1, read as the reverse complement.
CTCTTCCTTCGATTCAATGCATCACAGTTAAATGACCCCTGAGAACCTTTGTTATGCTCTGTCATCGTAATAACTGAAATACATAGTTCACGATCGTAAGCGAAAACTCAGCTAGAGAAGCGATTAATATCTTCGCTGCTGACTTTTAATTTGAAGTTCTTGACTGTTGGAGAAGATTAGCGTAATTATTTCGCTACTTAAGCACTAACTTCCACTAATGAATAGTTAACGGAAGTGCTAGCGAGTGCTGTTCCGTCTACTCATAGCGCGTGTCCAAGTATCGAGAGAATAAGACGAAGAAGGTCCGCCTGACGATGGTTCGTCGCAAGAAACTCGTGTAATACGAATCCGTGGCCCCTGACCGGGTCTCTCGTGTCGTGTTTACGGGTCTTTTCCGACAAGCGTGTTTTTCTTCGCGGAGCTAATGGCCATATTTTTGGGGTCTGTGGGCCGTAAAAAGTGACAAAAAGCGGCAACTCTCGTGAGCGCATGTTCCGTGTCTGTCAGCGCTCGCTGGTCCTCTCGCGGCTGATTTCACCGCGACCGAATTGTGTCGTGTCCATGGTTTCTTCGCTAAATAAGCGATAAAACGCGAAACGACGTTTTCTGAAAGAACTATGTTTTCGTTGAGCCGTGAAATGGTCTGATTTTACGAACGATGGTTTCCCTTTATGCTTCTTCGAATTTGGGAACCGTGTTTCCTACGGTTCCTCTCGTGACGATTTGTTTTCTTTTGTAACGAATGTCGTTCTCTTGTTTAGGGCAGAGCTTGTCGAGGTTTCGAATACAATTCTTATAGCATTCGTGCATGGCTGATGGTTTCACTTTCAAGAGCTTGTTCGAAGAGCTCCTGCAATTTCTGACGATAAATTCAAGGGATGTTGGTTCCTACACGATATTTCTTTTTTATTATTATTTAATTAGTACTTTACAATTTGTCCAGCTGGACATTCGGAAAATTTTTCTAGTTTAATTGCTAAATAACAACTGGATGGCTACCCCCAGCGAAATACCGTCTTCGAGTTTGACTATTTTATTTCTTTAGCGAGGTCGGTGAGGTGTTTCTATACGATATGTATGAGAAAGGAATGTCATATGATGTCCCATTTTTACAAAGTGCCAACAAATATGTTAGAGCAGTCTAGTGTGTTAAGAAACGTCAAACAAACGTATATCTAACGAGTTTAAATACAACTTCGCCATCTAAGTTTATCACCTTGACGTTTATAGAGCCGGGGAGAATTCGCAAGAATTACAATGTAGCATCAAGCATCCTATCGTGGAAATTCTCGCATATACCTCAATTTCGTTAACCATTTGCTACGATTAATTAGCTCTGATTCTTCATCAGCTTGATACTATACCACTTATTAATAAAAAAAAAAAAAAGAAAGAAAAAAATACTCAGAGAGATGATTCTGAAGCGTTAAGTTACAACTCTAGCTCGTGGATTCGTCCGCAATTTTGTTTGAAAAAAAGATATCAGTCTGGAGATGGGAATGAACCTCTCGGTATTTCTAAGCAGCAAATGACAAAGGTGACAAGGCGAGAAAATCATGCCACGTTCCGAATTTATGTTCCGCCGTCAAACGAATAGCTCGCACGTTTCTCGCTCGCGCGTCTGAAAATACTCGCGTCGGGGGAGACGTGCCAGCGTGTATACCGATACACGTGTACACGTGGACATCTAATGTTATCTCCTTGTCGTTCTCCCGGTCGGTTTGTCACGATTTACAAGGAAATTGCATCTCGACGCCGTGTCTGGGAACTCCGCATCCGACATTATTCTAAACTACCCTTTCTTTTTCGACCCGTTTCCCAATGATCGTCGGTATTATTTATAAATTCCTCGTATGCTTGACTCGTTTTCAACGTTAATTTCCAACGTTATTTTACGCATACCGTACAATAGCGGTTATTTTCTAAAGACAGTTTCGGTAATTAGCGCGAATGGAAAGTTCGAAGTTCCTATTCTCTAAGATTTATCGATCAGCGCTAAATTGGAAATTATATTGAAACCTGAAGATATTTCTATATCGAAATATCGACTAAACAAAGTGGCGCTAGTAGGTATCCAAGATAGAGAAGTAGGAAAGACGGTACGATATGTAAATGTACAAGCTCGAAGGCGTCATGTTCATGGACGATTAGCATCCGACGTTTAACCCCCTAACCCTTCCGCTATCGAATTTACGACCTCGCTGGAGACACTTGAAACGGGGAAAGGGTCAATGAGGAGGCGTGAAATAATATACGATTTCAGAGAAATCGAACGAAGCAACGATCGGCTGTCTCTAGGAAGCTGAAAATCATTGGACGAGATAGCGGAACAAAGGCTGAAAGGTCAAAGGGTAGAATGTTGGGTCAGAGTACAGATTAAAAGGAAGTATTTCTCATCGATACGGTCCATCGAGATACCGTGGAGGAACGGACTTTCCAGCGAAGAAAAGTCCTTCAGGATCGGCCGTAGAAACAATAACGATGCGAGAAGCGCGGCCTCCCATTCGGAGTGGTGAACACAAGCTTTCTCTCTCTCTCTCTCTCTCTCTTCTCTTCTCTTCTCAGGCTCTCCTTTCAGTGTTATTTATCGACCAGATAAACCGTTCCGGCTGTTAAATGCGTCGGTTTAACATAAACACCGATAAGTCGACCACGAGAGTTCCGACGACACTAACCAGACGCGAAAACCAGAACACTGAAGAAGACAGTTTCGCTCGAAGAATTTGTCTCTCTTCTCTCCCTCGTTCTCCACGTTTTTCAGACCAACTTCTCGAATCTTACCTTTTTTAACGACTCTTCTGAATTTCTATGTATTTTTTTTTTTTTCAAGAATCGGAGAATGATTAATTTTACGACTATTCTATGTTGAGATTGTTGAGTATATTTAGACTAACTTCAAATCCAACTTCCAGAGCCGTTGTAAACGTGTAAGCACTTAGGATGTACATATAGTGTTTATGTCGCGCGCATTACGGACAGGCACTTAGGAGGTTCGTGATCGTGAATAGCGATGTTATTGTGGTCGAACCACTTGACACATACCAGATTAAACCTATGTTAGAAGACTACTTGCAAAGCTACAAAATCTAAGCATGTGTAATCTACTACACTTATAACTTCTCCAATATAGCTTCACAAGTATTAAGTCAGAAATACAATGAACGAATTGTAAATGTTAAATTAATAGTATAAATAAACAAGTATGTATAAGTAAGAGAAATTTGCTTTGTCTCTGGAAGAATCTCAATTCGTTTATCGCGGCACTAAAAGCGATCATGTGCAGCGGATCCCGCGACCTCAACGTCGTATAGGTACATCGTAAAAATTTGCAGCAGGCCCTCAAGAAGCGTGTCCCTCGCTAACGAATGAACACAGCTCTCCAGTAGTTAGTAATTGACTACTAATCGACGATGCGATGTCACGGATAGATTATTGTACTCGCTCTTTTATACATTTAGTTTAGTCTAACACAAGTTGAAAAAATCTAAATAAATAAACGAAAAACGCATATCCACTTGGAGTTAGCACAATAGATGTGTATGATGCATCGATAACGATTTATTTTTCAATCTTAAAATTAAATGACAGTTAAACATCCACGCGTCTCAAGAATAAATATCGACGATCTATTCCACAGGGATAGCTTGGATCTTTTCTGGAATTTCCATCAACGAGAAGTCGTAATTCCCTGGGATCGCGCCTAGTTCGAGGAACGCTCGCGAGCTGCGTGTCACACGCGGCGAACAAACGCGTGGGTGCGATATCTGATTGCGTGCGTGCACAACGATCGATATCAAGCGTACAGATATATTCGACGACCGGATGAGAGATGGCCGGTGTCACGTACATGTCCGAAGCAGCTTCCAGCAGCGCGTGCGTCTTGGATTCTTCTGGCTGTGACCGCGACGCACGATCGAGGAAGACGATCGATAACGCGCGTTTATCATTGACTACGTCATACTCGTACTCGCGCACACGCGTACTCTTCACAATTTGTCAAATTAGCATACGTTACACGATCTCAGCGTAGGATAGTAGTTTAACGGATATAGTGCACGATTTGCTTTCTCGACGCGATGAAACGTGATGTTGCGTTGATGTTCTCGTCGAACAGTAATTACGATACAGCTAAAGTTTACAGATGTAAAAAAACGGTTTGAGATTTTAAGGTGATGTATAAAGTTTGCGTAAATGAAAAGAGAAAAACTTTTCTCAAGATTTCTCTCGATTATGATTGAGGTGACATCGTAAAAACGTCCGCCTTGCGAAGATATATATTCAAAGTACAAAGGTTATCAATTATTGAAAAGTAGCAGTTTGCAATGTAGAAACGTTGATCATTCGACGAGGTTATTATCATTGTTGCATTGAAATGTAAAACGATACGTACTTTGTATTAAAATATTCAGTAGCTTCATTGAAAGAACATAAATCTGGCGGGAAGTTTCATTTGATGTACTCCTAGTTGCAATCGTTACATTATTTTGAAAATAGTCCGCATTAAAAACGAGAGTACATTTTTGCAATCGTCATATCCATGAATAAGCAAGGCAAATGAAAATAAGAAAAATTGATTCAAAAATTGATCTTTGACCGATACATTTCCCACGATGAATATTTCATCGTTCTTTAGATTAACCCTTGTTCGTAACATGTTGCAACCTATCAAATAATAGGCACCGACCGTCATTAAATATTGTTCGCGTCTCGTATGTCATCGTTTTCCCACGATGACGTAGAAGCAATATTAAAATGTATTCTTTTTTACAAGTAAAACGAGGAGCGTCTTGCTTAATGTTATTAAAAATGCCGTATAATTACACGATAACGGAAATTGGAAACATTGTTTCATCATCAGCTGATTTTTGCTCCTTAACATCTGCAACGATGTTTCAAGCGTGGCAAGTCGGATTATTTTTTAACATAAATTAAGAACACGCGTAACGATAAAGAAACGAACAAGTGTGGTTCTTACTGTTAGCCGTACAATTCGAACTTAGATATTTTAGGCAAACCTTAGATGAATAAACATCGGAAACAATGGGTTAAGTCAGTGAGAGCAAAAATAGATGAAGTTACATCTTTTTCTAAATGCAAGTCTATGACATTAATTTATTTCAATAAGCCGTATTGATCGTACAAAATTTTATATCCGAAGCGGAATACTATCCAAACACCTAAGCAACGATGTGCACCGTTAGAAAGCCAGCGGAAAGAACCCTACGTTAACTCGATAAATTAAGCCCGATGAATTTACGATATCGAGGATAAGACGTACCGGCGCGCGAATAAATCTTGCCGATCTGTTTACTTATAAAATACAATCTGACGAGTGCGGATATAGCAAAGTCGAGCGGCCGCGATTTAGTCTCGTGCGTTAGTCACGTGGTAATATATTACGGGCAAAGTGGCGGTCGTTGACGCTCACTTCGAGTTTGTTTGCCCGCGGCTTAATGGATACACCTCAAGGACCTCCGCGGTACTTTATAGCTCGCAGAATCGTTTGGACTTGGTCCAACGTCCGCTCCACTCGTTCGTGTTTTCTAGCACCCTTTTCTAACCCTTTGACAAACGAAAATCCTCGAGAATCATTAACTTCCGCTCGCATCCTCGCCTTTTCGTTCATACGTCTCTCATTTTCTACTTTTGAACGATCATAGGGACACTTCTCCTTTCTTGGCTGGAGTATAGGAAAGACTATAGAAAAAGATTAGGCCTCATTGGAAAGCCATATTTCACGACGCCCTGCAAAGTGGCGTTTAGGCGAATCAAAGCGAAGTTCGTGGCGAAGCAAGGGGTACGTCTGTCGGTAAGAATCGAGAAAGAAGTTCGGCGAAGGCATTAAGTCACAGGCTGGGTTATTTATCGCGCACGAGCCACAACCCTTACCGCACTCTGTTTCTTCCCTTCACCGAGGGTGTGTCGTTGACAAGGCTGTTCCTAATGAAAGCTCACCCTCCGAACTGCGTTATACTTTCCTCGCGGCTCCTTCACGTCGTTCCCATCGATACGCAACGGCGATCGCTCAAACGTCCATTATTTACGCAAAATTCGATTTTATTCACCCTTTTTTCGTTCTCATCAAGCACTCTGTATAACGAAAGTTTTTTTAAATTGACGCGTTTTATCAACCTTATCATAGTTTCTTCGTCAACCATCGCTCCATCGCATCTCGCCTTGTGCGTACGAAAATAAACTTCATCGACTATCAATTTGTACGTCCGCCTGTTTCACGTGTCACGTTACGTGTTCGATGAATGTTTGTAACTTTCATATTAAGTGACTTCTGCCATGTCGGATATTAAAATTCCTATCGACTTTGGTTATCAGATACTATTCTTCCTTGCTCAACACAAGAACTTTATTGGTAGCGAAACTTAATCTACGTTACAAGACGTTCTTTCATTCAAGCAGTTATATCGTGGGAAATGTCCGAAGAAAGTGATAAACCCTAATAGTATTATCTCCGCAAATTATTCTGACTGAAAGTTTCTCATCGTTACTAGCGCGGTCTATCCGCGGGAAAATGACAGGAGTCGCACGTTATCGTTTATTGCTCGCGTAACGAGATACGATTTCTTAGTTCCGCTCGGTTTAACCGTCGCCGTCGCTAATTACGCGATTTGTTCGGCATCTTGGCCAGTCTGAATACACGGTATTTTCTACTTCCCCGTTTCTGGATACGTATCCACCACGCTTATGCTTAAAGCATCATATCGAAGAGTAGCTGTTAATTATGCCATTTGTCTGGATGCAAGAGTCTTGGAAAAAATTTGCTATTTCCAACGCGAAGAACTCGCCAACAAATTGAAATCGAAGCTAATGCGAGCTCGCTGATACTTCTAGTTTCGTTTGTAGGTTAATCTCTTCGACGTTTTCGACTTCGATACACCGGCTATGAGTTCTTGTCTTCGGACGTAGACTCTGAGATTTAAGTTCAATGAAATTGAAATCGTCTGATGCGTTTTGACACTTGTATCGGAAACTATTCCAAAACTGGGTAATCCAAAGATGTTTGAAGATTGAGCAATTTGCTTTCTTAATCTATATGACAAAATGGATACATTCTTCCCATATAAAAAATTGTTCACATGCGTAGTATCATATCCATTTAGTTTCTCGTCCACGTATCAGGTCACATATCAATATCAAAATCCCCGATACCTGTCCGCCAACTTCGCAAAGTATTACCTCGTCCGATGATGCACGCGTGATTCCGGTTTTCCGTGTATCTTTAGTCAATGCAAATTGAACAGGCCCATTAAAGCGGTCGACTTCCCAAACGTATACTCGTTCCTTTGCTGCTGCTGTTAATGCTGTTCGACAACCGTGTACATCAACGGGGAGACAATAATCATAAAGCTTGTCGATAATCAAGCGAAGATATAAAGACGTTGCAAGACTGAGAAACGAAAGAGGAAGTTTCAAAGACTGTTCAGAAATCACAACGAATGAACCGCATCATTGAATGAAGTACCGAGGAATAAATTAAATCACCGAATGAATGGAAGTCTTTTCCACGAAACGCTGCTTTCGATTCGATCGGTTTAGAGACTATCAGTGGTACCAGTAAATGAATGCTCGTCGTTGTTCCTGGGAACATGGCTAAACTCCGAAATTTATGTCGCTACTTCCTCGATCCTGCCGATCGGTCATTGATTAGAGCTCTTCGAAGAACAGAGAAAGCTTGTGTCGGTAACATGGCCAAGGAAATTATGTCAATGTCGATTCCGCGGTGGTTGAAAAGAATTGGTTGGGAAACGAGAACAATGCGTTTATTGTGACGATCAATGGATCGTCGCAACGAAAGTTTTTCCAGGCGACGTTGCGTGGATTATTCAGCAGCATTTTGCGTTCGATCGCACATAATCGAGGAAGCTTGTTCATCCGTGACGGCCACGTGACCAGATAAAACGTTTCCAAATAAAAGCAAATAAAAAATCGTGGAAAAATCGAGTGCGTTAATCTAATCGTTCTAATCGATGGAAAATTCCCGACTCGATGGGGACTTCGTTCGCGCCAATTACGAACGCGTCCGTTTCGAAGTCGAATATTTATTCCGGTGATTTTAAAAGAGACGCTAGCCGGTCGCTAGCCTCCAGAGTGGTACACCGCTCGTAAAGCATCCCCAACAGCGATGCCAGACGATAATTAAGTTCCGGCGAGGAGCTTGCGGCGAGTTCCTCTCTCTTTCGAATCTTTATCTCTCGACAGCATCCCACCACCCCCTCCTGCTTTCTCTTCCTCCCTGTTTTCTCCCTCGCGCCCACTCTTTCCGTAGTAGCCGCTCCGCAGGAGGATTGTTACGAAAGGATTTGCGGTAATCCTCGATCTAATTTGCATGCTGATGGTAATGGATGTGTATCTTCCCCTATTCCTCTGGTTTTGTCGCCGCCTGCTTTCTATTCGCCGCGCTCGTTCTCGCGTTAAGGACGACTCGTTCGCGGCGAACGCAGCTGGTCGGGCGCCTTATCTCAAGGTTAGTCGCACCTGTCCCTCGAAAGCCTGGTTTTTCGATAAAAAGCCCGAAACAGGATCGTGCATGGTCGACGCGGATCGTTGCACGATGTTGGACGTTTCTGACGATCGCGTGACAGGCTCCGAATGTTCGCCCGTTTCTTTCCATATATAATTGGGATGTCATCCTTAGTACCTGGCGCCGGGGATGACGAGTTTTTGATATACGATACTTTAATGTGTCGGGATCGAGCGATTAAGGCTCTAAAATTGGGCCCCAGTGACCACTCGGGGCGTAATGAAATTATGGAAATCGAGTTAATCCGACGTGGAATCGGTTTAGGCGCCGTGTCCGATCGTTCTCGATACTCGACTCCCAGAGTCCTCCTCGATACTCTTTGAAAATTCGAGCTTTTGTTACGATACAAAATATCTCATTCTCCTCTAACGACAGTTCGTTGCTTCTTCTACTTACAACGTATCGGGGCTTATTCTACTTACAACGTACCGCGGTTTATTCTACTCGAAGCTTACCGCGGCTTATTGCGCTAGTACAATTTCTATCGAACCGTTTCGAACAACAGAATTTCTTCTACTTGGGTATGCGATCGAGGAATTAACAAAGCTCGTTACTGGCCGGACAGGTGGTAGCAGCGGGGACTCGTGTCGGTCGGTTCGAGCGCGCAAGGACGTGGTCAAAGTCGTTACGAGGTGACTGGTCGGCGATTCGGTATCCTCGCGGATCGGTCAGCAGAGCGTATAAGGGAACCGATGCTCGGCGTATATAGCAACCGATCACGTGCAGGAGAACCGAGGCTACCACACGAGGCGGAGCATGAACGAGTGGACAAAATAGGAAGACGAGGAAGAACGCCCACCATAGCCTCGTAGGCCTATCGGAGTCGACGCCGATGGAAAAAGAACTCGACTGTTAACAAGATGGTGCTCACTCTCGACACCGTGCGGCGTGCTCACGGGGAGCAAGGTCTCCTTCGTGGTCTCTCTTTCCTTCGAGGACGCGACCGACCGGCGCCTCTCTCCTTTTCCTCTCCTCTTCCTCTCTCTCTATGTCCACCCTCTTTCAATATGGCTGACTTCCCTCACCCTTTCGCCGACCTTCTAGCCACCGTTGTCGCTCCTTTTACCCGCTTCCTGCCTCTCGTTCGTCCTTTCGTCGCGCCGCTTCTTCTTGCACCGCGCCGCTCTTTTCGAACATTCGTGTAATCGGCCCAAGCCGACAACACTTTGTCCCGACATTATCGAGTACACGTCGCTTATAGATAGCTTCTCCTTACGATACGGCTTCCGCGATCGTCATCGTTGTTCAGAGATCCTTCGTGGGTAGACCACGACGTCCGATGGCGTTGAAAGATTTTACCTTATCGCTTCGAACGATTGAGAAATAGAAAATTTACGAATTAACTTTACCACTCTCTTCGTTTCTTCTTCAAATTCCTATCTCTTCGGATATCATCTTTCTTCGGATATAAAAAAAGTACTAAAATAACTGCCGTCTACTTTGTAATTGACTACTCGGAGAGAATTGAGAATCTACTACTCGGAATTTAGTAACGATCTTCTTAAACCGAACATAAAAGGGACTACGAGATCGAGATCTTGAAAAGTTCATAAGTTTGCGGACATAGGGTGGTTAAGTCGACGTGGGTACCGCGGTCGCCATTTGTCTCGTCGCCATTCCAGACCGCCGCCGCGGGAAAATATTCCATTCGTGTCGTTATTGATACTCACGTCGTTCCCCGCGATATTTTTGCACTGGGCGAATATCGGGTGGCTTAGTTACCTGATACGAATTATCAGGCGGCGGCCAGTCGCGTGTGAACGTTGTACTGATTACATGATAGGTTTAAAGGTTGAGAAACACGACATCTAGACATTTATAAGTGGGTCACGATATCTGTATCGGCTTGCAGAACGCGGACGTGGAAGAGATTAGGGTGCCTGTAATCTTAGCCTCGGTTTCCACTTAATGGCCACGGCGTACAACATCTAGGAATGTTGGCATGCGATTTTATTCGCTAATAAAGAGAAGGAAAGAGTAAGCAGAAAGAGAGAGTAGGAGAGAGAGAGACAGAGAAGGGAATTCCAGTCGGGAACGTTTCGTCGACGCGAAACTCGCCGATCAGTCGAGATTACTACAGGGGTTGCTTGTACGCCTCCCCATTCAACGTAATTGAGAAAGGAAATTATCGCTTTCGCCTACGACGTCGCAGAATGAATTTATCATCGCTATCATCTGGCGTACCGTAATTCTCAATTAGATATGTATAGCTAGAAGTTAACAATTTCGTTTCGTGAATGATAGATACTCTGCGTCTAATGTTGCTATTAACATTCAAGCGGTAAAAATTACTTAACAGGCAATGTATATCAGCTCCAGTTAAATAAACTATAGTATTCTTTCAAGTAAAATTTCTGATAACAAATATCTCTGTCAGTCTTTCTTTCAAAAAAATCGCCAGGGGTACCGTTACATCACTGTGAAGCGGGCAATAATTTTTCAAATTCATTCGGCGAATAGCCGCAGTATGCGGTCGAATTAAACGTATTTGTAGTACAGCGGCATTTCCCAATTCCAGATCCTTTCTTTTCAAAGGCAAATGTCCTCTGGCGCGGCGACAACTTCTGGCTCACGCCCGAGCGTGGCTCCAGGATCCACGTGGGTTGGGCACGCGTGGATCCTCATGTAAATTGCTTCATACAAGCAAGGACACACGGTCGCTTGCGAAGAATACTAGGCGGCAGGCCAGTTATACACAAGCGTGCCAGAAACGACAGACAGTCTTGTGCTTTATGATCCTGATACAACTCCACCCGTGTCTTCATATCGCTTCGCGCCATTCGATCAGACTTCAGCTCCGCCGATCAATGCGCAAGAATCGTTTCTCTGGGATCAGACATCTTACAAATCACGTAATCTGCTCTTTTGTATTTTTCAGGAAAGTAATGAGATTTTGGTGAGAATACACGAGTTGCTACTTTTATGTTTGAAGTTTGAAGTCAAGCTGTTACCGTCTTTCGAGATTGTACCTCGGTTCTGACTGACCAGCGTAACGAGGAATCAGCAATCGATACACCGGACAAAAGTAACCCAACGCAACTTAGAAACCTACGGATTGTACGTTATAAATTATAAAAGATTCTCACAGGCTAGCACCGTGATCGGCAAGAACAATTAACCATCGTTCGTCGATTTGGTTTGGACGAGAGAATGCATTCCGTTGGACGAGCACACGGGCGGTCCGTTTCCTTTGAACGGCGGTCGGAAGACAAGAGAGAGGATATCTTCGGTGTGGTGCGTGGCGCTGCACGGCGCTAAAGGGCCGACGCGGGGCGCCGTGGAATTTATTGGCGCGTCCGGCGCGTTTCGGCCTTCTAAATGTAAACGAAAATCTGTAACGCCCGTCGTGGTCGGCGAGGCGTGCACGGGAACTCAGTGTCCTCCCCTAAAAGGGCGCCTATCCTGTCGATGGAGAAGAAGAAGCAGCAGCAACGTGCCAGGGGAGGGGCGGGTGAGTGGCGATCGGATTTAAAGGGGGCCGCTGATCGACCAACAAGTGGTGGCGGCACCTTCAAAGGATCTTTCCACCTTGCTCTTTCGCCTCTGCTTCGTGCACTCTGTCTCTCTCCTCTACTTCTATCTCCGTTGCCCGTACGAACGGGTGACAATCGGGTCGCCGCGCCATGGTATTTTCTCCTAAAATGCCCACACCTCTGTCCGGCGAGGCTCTCCCATTAGATTAGACGCTCGATGTGAGATGCCGCGGCGCACGAAAAAGAGGCTCGCCTAACTCGACACGAACGCGAAACCATCGACAAGCGGTCGTGGAAAAAAAGGACGAGCCGACCTCCTCGACGGCACTACTCTCGCTTAATGATGTGCCGCGCTAGCGATCCGCGTATATCTACCATCCCCACGAAAGCTGCGTCGATCGTCCTTTTCGCGATCAATCCACGATTAATTTCCAGTTCTGTCGATTAAGATTTGAACGTACATACTTATAAGCATTGCACGTAAGAATATACACTTGCAAAGTGACATGGTTGAGGCGAACGAAGCAAACGCGATAAACCATCTATGCAACGGAATATATCTGGCCTTACGACCTACAGAAAAGAATCGCGAAGAGCAGTGGTAACGATGTGATGATGGCAACGCAGGAAGCGGGGGTACTAGGGTGGCGTGCGAAAGGGGGCGCCATAAATTGTAGGCCGTTGCCATTAGCAGGGCATTTAGTGATAACGCAAGCGTGAAGGGGGTGGGAGGGCGTAAAAGGTACAACGCCAATCGCGGAGTACGCGGGGTCGCGGGTCCGCCTACATCTGTTGGCTCCATATAATCGTTTATACGGGCGAGCCAGCTGATGCCGGCCCCTGCCATATAACCAACTTGTATGCAAATTATATTCATGCAATGGGATCTCGTACGATTACGTAGCCGGTACCCGGGCGCGAGTTTACAGCGGCAACACGCGTATAAACCTCCGCCGGATAGATAGCCGTGTTTCCTCCGTACCGATGTAGAAGTGAGCTACGCAGACCGACTAGTGTATTCCCACGTTCGTGTGTGCGCGGCCCGCTGTTTCCGCGTGTCGGTCCATACACATACACGTCTAAAACGCATAGAGCCATACGAATACAAGCAGAAACGTTTCTACGCCCGCGCGAACGGTGCACGCGAGCGCGAACCAAAACGCTGTTGCTGTCTCTCGTTATGCGCTCACACGCACTTCGCCCACGGAGTAGTATCTGGCCAGTGTTCAATTATGTACCGGGCCCGCCGCTTACCAGTAATTTCCCGAATACCGCGATAATCGGTGTTATTATCATAGCGCGCTCTACCTGTACCCTTCCGCGTCCCGGGCACCATCAGACCAGACCACCCTCTTTATCGTCGCATTTCCTCGTGTCGTTCGCGTTATTGTTATATCGGCGACTCGTGCCACGCCGCCTTCCTACGTTAATTCGACGAGACCGTGTTTACGGTTTAATTGTCGCTACTCTTAATTATGGCCCGTGTACCAGAGCCGAGCTGTGTCGCGTGCTAAATTATCTTTCGAATCGTTTGCGCGTGACCGAGCTTCGATAGCCGCCGTTCGGTACCGGCTCGGAATTAACGTATTGTTTTCGGTTTCCGGCGAAACGTTGCCTCGTAGAACTCTCGTTAACCTTATTAGGGAGTACACGTTATAGTTTTGAATACAGCCAAAGCATTGAAAATATTCGCATAAAAAAGAGAGAGAAATATAGGGCTGGGCCGCCGGTATCGGCTGCCAGAAAAATGGCGAGCCAACTTGGTTCACGAGCTTGTAATTATTCAGCGTCGACTCTAATAGGCGAATGTGTCAAACTTATTACGCGTAACGCCCTCGTTTATGACAGCAGAACGCAGTCGACTTTCATTCGTGTCATTTCGTCGTTTTAACGTATGATGCACATCAAAGCGAGGAAAGTATAGCGGTGGGCACGCGTACAAATCACGCGACGGGACGCGAGCATGAAAATCGTTTACTGACCACCGCGTGCCAACTTGGCTCTTGCCGGACTCCTTTAAATACCGCAAACATCCAGCTTGTTACACTAATTATAACATCGACCCGTTTCTGTTTTCCGATCGAGGTAACTGCTTTAATCTTCCCTCGTTCCCGTTTGGAAATCGTTACATACTTTCCTTCGAACTCGTAAGGAACAGATAGGCAATAGCAATACGGCGATGAATGGGTCGTGCACCAGCAAGGAAGTAGCGTTAATTAGTGGCAATGATACGATCGAGCTCTTCGATCTCCGTACGTCGTTCAAATTTAATATCTAATTTTTCCTCACGCGAGTCGTGGTGTATGATGTAATTTTGAAGACACTTAGGTTTTAGAACAACGAATTTTTACGCGAAACCGCAATGTTATATCTATGAATACAGGTCCTCCCGCAGGAATGCGTGGGTATATCATTTAAACAGGCATACAAGCGTGTTTTACACGACGCAACGATGGATCCCTGTCACGGCAATTTCTAAGATTACAACTGCGTTTAACCGCGAACACACGCTGTCTGCCAGCACACCGGAGGAAACTGCTGATCGTCGGTTCTGTCGTATTGTTGCGGGATTTTGTCGCGAACGCGTCTTCCTTGTATAGATTAATTCTCGGCGTTCTATGTCAAGAATATATAATACATAGTTTCAACGTTTGAACACGACACGTGTTTGAAACTTTATTGACATCCAGGCGGATCGATTCGATGTCCGTAAATTTTAATATGAAAATGACAGAATTATTCTTTCGTTGAGTAAAAGAAAATGTCACTGCGCTGGTAACACACCGTGGTAGAGAAACGAAAATAGATGTTTTAAGATATTTATAAATATTTATGTCCCCTGGAACAGGAAATCATGTCCTGTACCAATAAGAACTTTTCTTTCAAATTTAACATATTTTTTAATGCGAGAAATATACAATTCGTAGATCAAAAATAATCGAATGAACGTAGGATTAACTAGCGAGAGGATCACTCTAGGGATTAGTGACGTCACCCATAAGACATAAAAAATCACGTCGATCGTCTCAGTGATCTCCTCATCCCCGTGTAACCCGTAGCTAATGCGTCTCGGTTTCCGCGTCGGAGAATTCGTGAAGCTAATTGGATGGAGGTCGCCAGCGTAGGAGATAATGGATATTAATTACCGCGTCTTACTTTCCGCGGCATTAAACATTTTCTTGAAGACGGGTGGACGGGTGGCAGGAGGTGGGTCATGGGGCGGGAGGGGGTTGCGGCCACCATCCCTCATTGTTAGCTCCTTTAAAAAGACGCCGTCCTCCGTTAAGTATAATAAGTACGAAGTCTGCCGCCTACCCGGCTCTTCTCCTCCCCCTCGTCTTTTCACAGGTTGGTCCCCTCTTTCCCACCCCCTCCACCCACCTTATAATCCATCTAAATTTTAAGAGCGGATCAGCGAATCCCCTGGAAAACTTCGCTACGGAGTTGCCGCGGTAATCCATTTAAATAATTCCCGTCGTGGCAACACGGCGCGAAAGGGGTCCTCTTCCGCGTTCGACGCCGATCGTCTTTGCCCTCTCCTCGAAGCCTTTGGTATGATTTCCGTGTATTCGCCACCGCGAACAGTTAAAATTCGCAAAGGAAAATTCGCGACGACGACGTTACCATCCGTTTGCTGCGGTTTCTTCTTTCGACGATCTTATAAATGGAGATATATCGTCTAGATGACGTTTTAAGAAAACAAGACGAACGTTCGATGTCCTTCCAACGCAAGACTGAATTATTTTGGGCTGCGACTTATTAAACATGTTAAGCTTCCACTAGCGAAAGAATCATTCCGTGTACATATAGAATCCTTCTAGGAAATTCTCACAAACAGACCTATATTCTCGACGTGCATTAAATTCCATCATCGTCAAAGATAACTCTCTAAATCGTCCACTAACTAAACACATCCAAAGATGTTGGTTGAGGGGCTTCGATCTAGCTCACAAAGGATCTGGAAATTCATTTGTATCGCGGCGTGCGCTGCTGTACACGGTTCGTTTGGTATTCTCGGCCTAATGGATCGCGAGCACTCGCGGCGAACGAAGTTGTCAGCGGCGTTGCAAGCGACGCCGTGATCTCGTCGCCGCTTCAAAGTGATCGCAGAACGCGCGGCCTGTTCTCCTAGGAAGGGCCCCGCGTGCCCGCTACACACCGGCGAGCACCGATAACTCATCGAGACCTCTGCCCTTACAACGAGCCATCACCGTGAGAGGCGCGTCCAGGTCCCAACACGGGATGATTAATGAACGACCGCGAAATGTACTCGGATTAGCGTCGTCCGGCGTGCCAGAGCTTGTTTCTGCGCGCAACTTGTAACAAAGATTCTTTTCATCAGTCATCCAGATATTTCTGGGCCGTTTAATGGACCGGACACGCTGCAGGAAATGTACCGGCCGCTTGTAGGGGATCGTTGCGAACGATGCTCGCTTCTGGCGGACTAATAACGATAGGGGGCATCTTTGCGTGGCGCTGCTTTCGTGTTCGTCGACCTGCTCACGGGACCACGAGGTATGTATAACATACGATAGAAGACTCGTCTTTGTTACATGCAGGAATCTTTTTTGCCACACCGTAAAGATAGTCGAAGATTAATGATCGTGATGTAAGCAGGAAGCAAAGTATTGGATTAACACTTTACTATCTGCGTGATGGAAGGATTCGTTTTATCGATACACGCTATTAGTTACAATCTTCGATGGATGATAGTGAAAAATCGCCCGCGCGGAGGTCGCCTTCGTCAATAAGAAACTTTAAGTCACTGCCGATTTGGTCAATGAAATGCCTAGAAAACACGATTATCTCTTCGCATTCCATCGACGTTTATCCGCAAAAAGGAACATCCAAGGTTTTAAGTTCGCTCATTTATAGCTTCGATAAAGCGCGATTAAATCCCGCGATTAGTCTTTATCAGGTCGCAAGAGTCGGAAGTTAGACAAATTTCATGGGTTTTTCAAGCAACGCCGTTTGATCTTCGAGTATCCTAATCCTAGTCTGTGGAGACGGCAATTCGTCGACGCCTCGTTCCCGTGCTCGTTCCTTTACCTGACTTCTAACCTCTGCCGTGCAAGCCAAAGCCCGGCGGCTTGATGGATGGACCGACGCGACGTCGCGTAAAATATACGCGCGTTCGCGTCGGCTGAGAGGAGAGCTCACTCGAGCGTAGCGGTGCTAGTTTACGCGCTCGAGTGTCGAAAGAAAAGTGCTTGGTAGTGATGACATCAAGCATGATTAAAGGATGTTCGTCGTTCGCCGAGTTGAAAATCTTCTCTCAATATTTTAATCGATGATACCAGTTTTCCTGAAGCAAAACTGATCGACTCTATTTTTTATCAATTTCTCAATTTCATATGTAAGAACGTGATTAATATTCGACTTTCAAGAGACAAACGATAATCTATCCATTCGTTCGAAATCACGGTCATTAAAAATCCACATCAGTCTCATTATTCATCAAATTACGTAGCTTAACCGAAGAGTATATCATAACTTGGTGATTGAATCCCGGCATCAAGCCCATCGCTAGTTGGAAATTCACAAGTCGGGACGCGCGCATTCCGCGTCTTCCGAAGAGACCGAGAGGCGGTTCTCGCAGTCATGGTCGTCGAAGCCGCCACGTCAACGAAACTATTCCCGTCCGTTGGTCCCATGAATCTTTTCCACCGTCTTACCCGTCAGCCCGAACCTCACGCTTTTCGAAACGTCGCAGCACTCAAACACGCGCCTCCGCGACAGATCGTCGATGATTTGTTATCGAGGCGTGTCACGGAGGCGTGAGCGCGTCGTACGCTCGATCTACGGGCGAAAAGCACGCGGCTAGCCTCTTCGACGAAGGTGAAACTCTCGGGGACGGCCCTCGTCGTTTTCCCGTGCCATTCGTGTTTCGCAGACACTCGTTGAAAAAGCGTCACGATTCGGACACGTGTTCCAAGCTCCTAGTACTTGCATTTTACGAATGACGATTCTCTTTGGGCGCGGCGCGCATTTTCGTCGCGAGCTTTCACGAACGTATACACTGTTTCACGAAGCATTCTTTGATGTTCGAATAGCTAGCAAGTTGAAGTCGAAAAGTTGGACCTTTTGTCGTTGGAAATAGTTATCGGAGAAAAGGATAAGGCAGACGAAATGCAGAAGATATTGCTCAGCTATATATACAATGTGTCGACGTTGCGTAATAGAACGACATGGATACAGATTTATATTTGGTAGCTTCTTCGAAGCTAACGCGAGTTTGGTTGACGCCTAAGAGGGCCTGTCGTCGACCTATAAGGGTGGTATTTGACCACGATGCCACGTAAGCCACGACCGCGACGACCCCTGTCCTCGAGGATTTGCCGCGAAAACCCTTCTCGGTTTCGGAGGTGATCAGTCACTGGTGCCACCCTCCGATCCGGCTCCAGAGTAAACAAACTTACCGAGTAGGCTTGACCGTGGGGCGAAGGTGGCGGGGATCGCAAACGATGTGTCGAAGCTTTGACGAATACGATACGGAAACACGTTTTCGTTTCGAGGGTAATGGTAAACATTTGGAAGATATTCATGCCGATATTATTACTTCTACACAGGGAAGAGATCGAGTAGAAGAGGAAGAAGCTGGAGAGGAATTTTATTTCCATTTTCTACCACGATTGTAGGTATAAACATCGCGAAACAAGAGCTCTCGATATACCTATTTCCCTCTGAATCTCCAGATCCAAGCACGTCTATCGTATTTATAGTATTCCACGGCGTGTAGCTTGCGTGTAGCTTCGTCACGGACTATGACGAACGATCCGAGTTTATCACAGTCGTACGGCCAGCGAATGGGCTAATTTTTAATCGAGCAAGACCGCGGCCGAGAGGAAGAGAGAGAAAGTTCTCGAGGAGAGACGTTCTTCTTTGGAAGCTGGCAAGAGGAAAGGAACGCGCGGGGAGTAACCGATACCGCCACTTAATGCCGCGGCTCGAAATTAATTAAACTTTTGCGTTCGTTCCCGGGACCGACGGCCAAGAGGTTGAGAGGGGGCGGTGGTGGAAATAAAACGTTGATGACACGGCAAGCCCGGTTCCGCAAAGCCCGACCCTGCCTCGACACCGTCGCTCCTTAATGGGAAAAAGGTAAACGAATTCTCACGCTGTTCCCATCGCTTCTGATAAAATAAAACGGACCCTGCGCCTCTCTCCTTTAGCTGGGCGCCAACGAGCGGAGAACAAGGGTGGTAAACACGCGCCATCGCGTTACGAAGAGGGTTTTGCATCACCGAGCCTTTTTCCCCAAATATCGAATGTTGGAAAATTTGCCTGAAATTGGAACACTCTTTCTTCGCTCGTATAATCGTCGCTGACGTAGAAGTTTCGACGAGAGCAAGAGGACGACTGAAGAAGATGATTGCGTGATTAACTCTATACAGTCGTTTATCACTTATCGTATATTTCAATTTCAGCAAGATTTGACTAATCGCATTACAATGTGATTACGGTAGATATGGCTTTTGACAAAGTCATAGCGTAGTGGAACAGGTAGAAGTTTGTTGAAATAGAAATATACAATATATAAGTGAAATTTATGAAATGCTAGATTTAATTCCATGCTGGCTTGAAGACGTTCCCTTGTATAACAGGAAAGACTAATTTGATTCAACCGATAGATAGGCGAAAAAGGTTGTACAAAGAATAGGGACCGCTACTTTCCGGGAGAATGGGCTTGCTAACGAGGCCGCTATCTTCCAATTGCAATTGCTGTTGTTCACTGTCAAGTGGAATCCATGTAAACGTCATGTATGAAGTAACTCGGAATACTCGCGGGTATATCATTAAACTGAAAATGAAACTGACGTTTCGTTAACATCGTTCCTGGCTCGCTCAAGTTCTAGATGAATATCTTCCAAAGCGCATATTGCGCGTTTAAACCGCTTCATATAAAAATTATAAAGAAAGCCAGGATACGAAATGGTTGGATATAAAAAGTTCACGAGAAAGTGTCTTCATTTCGATCTCGTTAAGAGCGTACAATAAAAAGGTTCGTGTTAAGACTTTACTTTTGTGAGGCGTGGCCCATTCAATTAATGTCCATGGAACAAGCGTGCTCATTACCGGCCCTCCGCACCTCTATAATTATCGGTACATCGCTCAGAGTACAGAAGCGGACCGGTTCGCAAGGCCTTTCCGGTTATTTAATCGCGTGCGCGCCAGTCACACGCCGCTTCAAAGCGATGTATATTTATAGGTTCGTTAGTCGGAGGAAAGGAAATGAAAGAACCAGCGAAAAGCTGCGAGATCTCCTAGAACCGACGCTGCTCTTTTTCCCTTTCCGTGAACCGCGTCTCTGATTCCCTTGCAGAATGTCGCCGATCAAACGAAACCGCACGTTTACCGGCCACTTCCGTTCGAGGAAGCCAGACCAACGTTGTATTCTGAGCACGTGCTATGCGTGACAGATAGCTTTCGGCAACTATCGCAGGTAATCGCCATAGTATCGAGAAGTTATTCGTGGTTTTATTTTGGGCCGACATTTTGATAGCGATTACTCTCATTAGATGAAAATGCCGTGAACGCTAACGATTTTAGATACCCTGCCGACTGCGCAGCTAATGAAATCTGGATATAGCCAGAAGCACAGTTTCTTTAGACCAAGAGCACCCAAGTTCCTCTAGCTCCAGATTCGATTCGAGTACAAATCAAGATCGGAACTCTTAAATCTCGCAGGAATGGGAACGAAGCAGCAAGGTTCTTTCTTCGGTTTTGATTGGACCGCCGCCGCCGCAAAAGCGGTCCAACAGTGGTACGTAAAATGATCAACCGGCAGGGGAAAGTTTTCTTTTGGTTGTTGTTGGTTGAGGCGATGGTACAGCGTGGCGCCACCTTGGCGGCGGTAGCAGCGAACAACCGTGTAAAAAGCGACGAAATCGAGAGTGTCGGTGGGCCTGGCAAGGAGACACGATCCGGAGAGGGATGTGGAAAGAGGGAACATCCTATAAAACAATTGACGCGCGCGGGGAATCAAGGAGTTACTCGATAAACCTGTTTTCTACTCCGCCAGCCACCATCGAAATCCTTCTTCTACCAAGCTACTCCAAGAACTGAATGAAAGGACCTCCTTCACGAAACTTCGTTTCCGATCTCAATGCTTTCTGTACAAAGACACCGAGGAACTCTATGTTCTCCGTGGAAATTAATAAAATAAATCCAACCAAAGGGACTCGGTGGTGGATCACGAGGAATGGAAAATACGATGCTTATTGGGCGAAATAAGGGGGATAAAGGTAACCGCAATGGCAGCCGGGAGATACGTGTCGTTACAAAGGAGTCGTCTCTCGGAGGAGTCGGATCTCATAAACTCAGCCAGCTCGTTGCGATTTCTCCGGTGATTCAGTCGGCCGGGGGCAAACACAATCGCGTCGAGCAATTTTTGCGACGGTTTGACGGCTCCTCTTTTCGCTTCCCTCGTGGCTTCCGCGCTGGCGCGTCCTTATTCTCTAAATTGTTCCCATTCGAGGATGAGCCGGTGGTTCGTCCCTGAAAGGCTCGTTCGCGCTTATAAATCTCAGCCCGGAGCGGTGACGTCGTGGAGGAAGAAGAGACGTACGTACGGAAGAGAGAGAGAGAGAGAGAGAGAGAGAAAGAGAGGAGAGAGAGAAAGAGAGGTGACACAGAGGGAGAACGGGGTAGGTGAGAAAGAAGACGCGCGTGAGAGGAAAGGGAGAAGCGATTCCCACAAAGCGCTCCACCCGCCTCTTCGCCGCTGCAAACCATCTCTTTATGGAGTCAGCTCTGATCCGCGAGACGCGGGAATCAGAAAGAAAGGGCGAGCCGAGAGGATCGAGGGAGAAAACGCCGCGCGGCGAGGACCCGACCTCGGAATTCCTAATTCTACGAAACCGTCCAAGAATTCCCGAAAGGTTCCATTCACCAGGCTGGGCCCGGGCATATCATTAGCACCGTTTCCAGGTACTCCGAGGGCCTGCGGCCTCGTGTGAATGGTAGGTTTAGTGACTCTCTTTCTGCCTCTTTTCTCTCTCCTTCTTCCTCACGCTCTCCGATTTCTTCGCTGTGATCGTTGTCTCCCTGCTACCTTCGTTCTTTTCGAGTTCCCTCGAGACCGTCTTCCTCCGGTTCTACTTGGTTTTTGTATACTCAGTGAGAACTTTGTTCTTTCTCATACGTTGCGTTCCTCCGAACACATCGAAAGTTGGATCTTTTTTTTTCGATAAATTCTGTTGTATTACGCGATCTTGGAGATTATTCGAATGGTCATCGAAGAAAGAATGAACGGCCGGTTCAAAGTCGTCGAGGTGCTCGAACGGCAGAGAACATTGACGCGACACGACGCGTAGCCTGTTCGTTTTTTCCCTCGGGCGTGTTACACGTCTGGAGCGTGGTCGAACGAGAAAGAACGAGAAAGCGTAGCACGGTGGTCGTCGAGTGGGCGGTTTTGTTCCGACGAGACCCGCCGATTTACACCGTATGTCGTTTTTGGCCAGGCCAGGATGCAATGAACGGACCCCAGGTAACCGTACAGGTACGTACCGAATCGACAACGACGACGACGACGACAACGACGACGACAACAAGGGAACCCTGCTGCTGAATGGCCAGACGAGGACCTCGTTAACTATGGCCTTGGCGCCGTTCGAGATGTCCGCTTTGATATCGCGTCTGAAAAGTTCCAGTCGGCCCGTGGCCGCTCTCTCACCTTCGTCCTTCTCCTTTTTTCCTCTCCTTCTGCTCTTACTGACTTTTTACTCCGAGAGAAATCGAGTTTTACGTTCGATCGATCGACTCGAGCATCTTCTCGTCCACCGATCTTCTGCCTAATCGAGTATAAGAACGATAACGAAGGAAAAAAGTACTTGTATCCAGAAGAGTTGAAAGATAACGAAGCTAAGCATGTCAAACAGTAAATCGAAAAAGGGATGGTTTTACATTTGACGCGTAGTGAACGAATCAGTCGGATATTTGTATCGTTGGCAGCGTATCCGACTGTATCGAAGCTAAATCGATGGACTGTACACGGCACCTATTTGTTCTATATTTGTTCAATGAGTTTCGAAATCTCCATTCAGTCTGTTCAGCCGCGGCTAGTTCGAGAACGGTTGAATGATCGATGTCGTGGGTGGTCAACAGCGGAGGACAGTTGTGTGAATGAGTCCAGTGTTCGATGACTCGTTTATGTAGGTCGTTATCAGCTTACACGGGAATATCCGAATGACCCGAGCTTCGATGCTCTGGCAAAAACCATTTATTGTTCCGGCCATTTATGAATTCGAGCAGAACGTGCGGCAAGTGATAAACGCCGCCGATAAGAAAACCGATTAGGGGCAAATAAAACGGTCGCGTGTAAGATCGAGGCATAAAGCGACCGAAATACAGGGAAAATCAATCGATAATGTCGAACACAACGGTTTTCAATTTTTACCGCACCGGATAAAAATCGACGATCAACTATATACGCGGGAAAGGGGGAGGGGGTGCGCGCGTATCGATGAAATTCGGCTCATGCGGAGGAATTTACGACGCAAACCTGTCATTTAACAAAATTACGCGTCCAAGGTAAATTATTGATTCTTCAATCGTTTTGATTGCACTGACACGATACACCGTTCGGCCATCAAACACGCGATCATTACGCCAGATAAAAAACATGTTCGATATCGTAACATGTTCGATGCAAATTTATTCGCTGTTTGCCGGCACGCTTAAAAAATTATTTCAACATCGGCAAACAGTTTTACACAAATGGCTGCGTTGTCGTTCGAAACGTTTACTCACTACTGACCAGTGTAAACCGGGCGCAAAAACGTTTCGAATCTCTCGTTGATATTTTTCCCGTCACGCTCTTTTTACCTTTTTCCTTTTTTTCCCCTTTTTTTTTACGTGTACACGTTGCCCGACATCGCGATCCAACAAATTACCATTCGAAATAAAATTGGATAGCGAGGTTCGATGCCAAATCTTGAATCATGCTAAGGAACTTAGCCAAACGTTTCGCAAAAGGCGGTCCCGATTTATCATCCAACTAACGTTCCTCGAGTCGTGTAGATACGCTTGTTCGTGAGTTCTCGTCTAATCAGCTCGCGATGTTCTTGCCGCGAAAGGTTTCGCTTCTCTAGCAGCTCGTTAGACGCTCGTTTTGATGTTACCGACGTGACTCTCACCGATCCAATTATTAATAGCTCTACCCGGATACCGGTGCTGATTTTTCCAAACGATTCCCTTACTCGCGAATTCCAGTTATTAGGTAAGATTTCGCTGCAATCGTGTTTGCCTCGGTTTCGACCCAATTTCGTTGAATAAGTGTTGTCACGATGTCGGACGGTGGTGTACGATGATATAAGTAAGGACGGAGGGAACTGTTACCTTTCAAATAGTTGGCAGGTGATGGTTGAGCAGCATCCAAGATCGTGTTGAAACCAGTCAAGCCTGTAAACGACGATTCGTATTAATAGTCTATTAAGGTAACAGGGTTACCGAGTATCGGTAGAACGAGTTGATACGCTCGTCTTGCCAGTGCAATCCTAATTTCCGGGAACAGCTGGTTGGTAATATCATAATGATAAACGAGCAATATTTCTCGATTAGAATTTACGATCGTATGGAAACTTTAGCGATCTCCCAAAAGCTCTTCCAAAATTTACAGAAATGCTGGCTGTTGCTCGTCCGGTATCGACGATCGCGTGACAAGGGTTCACCTTGGATCGTTCGTGGCGGGAACACGACCGAGAAATAGGCAGGTACATGGGAACGAAAGCGTCGACGAGGCCAGCGATAGAGACAGGGCGTGTGACGCGGCCGCGGGTTAATAATAATTCGCGGCCGGGTCGCCGGTGTTCGGATAAGATAACAGGAAAGGCTGTTGGTAATAGGTGGTAGGTAGTCGACTAGCGATGCGAGGCAGAAAGAGAGGGAGTTACGCGTATATCGACGCTACGGTTTGGCGGGAAAACGAGGTGCACGGTGGAAAGAGGGATCGTTGGTTCGCGACGTGGAATAGAGAGCGCGAGAAGAGAACGGAAGAGCGAACGAGGAGAGAGAGAACTAGGCGTGTGCGCGGCGTAGAACATACGCTTCATTAACGGATCATCTCGTGTTAATATCTACTTTATCCTGGGGCTGACCGTATCAGCTCTGGCCAGGCGCATGGATACCAACGGATACCAACAGGACGCGCGGCAGGCCTGCAATCTACCCTATCTCGCTGGCGCATCATCGTCCACAACTCCAGCCAGTGCTGTACCAGGAGCAAGAGAGAGAGGGAGAGAGGGAAGGAAGAAGAGAGAGTGAGAAAGGGAGGGAAAGAGAGAGAGAGAGAGAGTATGTGTGTACCGGTCGAGTCTTCCCCTCCGACCGAACGATTCGACCACCGCCTCGATCCTCTCTTCTTCCTGTTTCGAAGGTTCCTTCTCTTTTCGGCCAATCCGCCCTCCGCGTTGTCCCTCCTTTCTCTCTGTTTCATCTGTAGAAACGCGTCGAACCGTCAACAACGCTTTACTCCCACGATCTCAGCGCGCGCGCACACAGATTTCCTCATTAACGCGCGACTATGTCGGGCCCCAGGATCGATAACGAAACTTCACCGGTGGCGATCGCCGCGGTAGGTGGTAAGGTTGCGTGTAATTGGACATTTTCGTTCGGCCTCTATCTATCGCGCGCAGAATGTAATTGCCGACGAGTCGTCGTGGTCGTCCTCGTTGTGTCGGCCGAAGTCCGGATTGACGGTAGAACGGTATCCTAGTAGACTGGCTTTCACCATCGATGTATATTTGTGCGGACAAGATTGACCACTGTCCGCTGCGTCGATCGATAGCTTATCGTCACTTCGAGGACTTTAGTGACGTTACTTGGCGGTAAATTCAATTTTAGATCTCTCGTCGAGCCATTCCTTTCTTTTATCAAAATTAATACCTCGATAAAGTGAATACGATATCCATTATGCTCGAATCATAATATCAACACACTCGTCTATTCTCGCGTGTTTAAATAACCTTGGAACAAAATTCCTCTGTGCGTGAATACTTCGAGCGGGTGCTCGATAACAAACGATTGGCGGAGAAACGCGAATATGTTCGATCGAATCTAAGGTAGCGCGTTCGCGAAGTCTGGCTCGAAGGTGAAACGCACACGTAGAGAAGAGACACGAAGCGCAAAGGTAAACGCAAAGGTAGCCAACGTTAGGGGGTGGCGGAGTTACGAGCACCACGGGGCTAAGCGCGCTCTGCGGCTCGTATAACATCGTAATCGCAACGACGGTAATAACGTCTCGTAAAGTCTTTTTACATAATCAGCATTACTCACAATTTAGGGACGGAATGGGCCACCGAGAAGATAGCGTTGCCGCCCGGTGGTGGTAACTCGTAGGGGTGGCTTGTGGCCTGGTAGCACGGACTACAACCCCTCTTTCTCTTTCATTCGTGCCTTCCGTGGCCGATGACGAAGTGGGCATAACCGCGTGCTCGTGGATACGCTGGCAGTCGAGAGCAGGGAGGGGGTCTAGTTAGACAAACGAGCCCCTTGCGGGGTGTTCCAAAGGATATCCTACCAACCGAGCGTATCGTCGCTGCCTGGCCATTGCCTGCAGGATGTGTAATAGTATGTACGTACTCGCGTAATATTAGAGC
The DNA here is from genome assembly GCF_051014615.1 of Bombus vancouverensis nearcticus. Lineage (NCBI taxonomy): Eukaryota > Metazoa > Arthropoda > Insecta > Hymenoptera > Apidae > Bombus > Bombus vancouverensis. The sequence continues at coordinate 15,650,896 of NC_134911.1, read as the reverse complement.
TCCCTCGCAGTTTGTCAGCCCGGTTATTCGCGCGGGGGAATGATTAGCGAGTGTTACTTCCATTATTCGTTCAATTTTGGGGTTGATCTAACACGGTTGTTGAACAAGGGCTGAAAATCGCGTACGTCTCGTTTACGCGGTTATTAAAAGAAATATTCAGAGATAGAAATGACAGGAATAGAATAAAGTACGTTCGTCCAACTATATATAATATTTTATAATACGGTAACTCGTTACGTCTCGTCGATAATGTTTCTTATATAACTGGCCAAGTAATGTGTTTTTCTCTTTCTCCCTCAGTCGTGTTACTAGTTTATTTAATCAATAATTGAAATAAAAAATAATCAGGTTAAATCATACAATATATTCATTAAGCTTCAATTTCATTCTTTTGTACCTATAAACGGGTTACGGCCGCGAACGGGAAGGGAACACCTCTGGTTCTTCGAGCTCGCCACTTTATATAACCCGGAACGTGTAATGGTATGTAGGTATTTCGTAATATTACGCAGCGCTTGCAGTTTCTATGCCGTTAGGTCGGCGGAGGAAATGACGAGCGAGAGTTACCTCCATTACACGTTCAATTCGACTACGAGACTGCAACGGCGCGCGGTAAGACCCCCTTCAACGAGTCTACCATCCTATATATTCGAATATTTTCCTGCCATTACGTATAATCATTGCTCCGTAAAACGCAAGAATCTTTTCTCGGTCTACGTACATTGAAAAATACCACGTCGCAAACGTCTTTGTAATAAATTAAATTTCTCAATTGTCCATCGAAATTTTTCAATTACCCCTGAGCCGCTAATACGAGGACAGGGTCGGGTCAACCGATTAACATACTTAACTTCTCAGCTCAACCAAGCATCTCCAACTACCGGTACACATTCCCCAAGCGTACCGTGAAAACGTTACAACGGTCGAATGTAACGATACTGAAAGACCCGAGAAAGACCGACGTAAATCGTCCAGAGAGAAAGAGGAGGAGAGAGAGAGAAGGTAGACTCAAAGAGTTCTCTAGGAGGATGTTTGTCTTGGAACCGATGTAGGAGAACGCGGCTAAGTCCAGGAAGTGGGACTGGACGACAGAGGAGAGCAAACCGGATGTGGTAGGTGGTAGGGTGGGTGGGGAGAATAGTAGGTTGGTCGAGGTGGTAGTCAGCTGCTGTCAGTCCAGTCCATCCGTCCGTCCGTCCGTCCGTCTGTTCTGGCTTGGTCGGTCGTGGTCCGCAGTCCGTTACAGCCAGACACAAACCCCACCGCCTTTCGAGGTCGGAGGTGGATACACGCTTTTCTACTTAGCGAACGGACACCCCCAAGGGGGTTGAAGGCCGAGACCCACCCTAATTGCGTCCGAGAGACCGGACAAAGCGCGACTCGTGTATGTGTGCGCGCGAGCGCGCTCACCACCGGCGGAGAAGCCGGTGTGCAAGGAGAAGGTTGGTGGAGGTGGTTATGTCCGGAGCCAGCCGTTCAGTTCCGGTTCCCACCTCTTGTCCGTCGGCGTACTGCCCTCTGGCGGTCGACACGCTGTACTACAAAGTTTGGCGGACTGAATAAACTTGGCGGCCGACCCTCCGAGAACTTGGAAAAACCGGACAAGCCGGAGTGAAAAGCCTCGGTCGGCCCGGAAATGAAAGGGAACGGAGAGACGAGCCGCGGCCAGTCTGATACTTCATGAGCTCTTTTGCGCCACCATTCCTCCACCTCGGCTAACATTACCCCACCGTTGCGGCCACGTCCGTTCGACGCGATGAAAACCAGAGTCGAGGCTGTTTGTTCCACGGTCGAAAGTAAAGTTCTCTTGATATCTCGTATTAACGTTCGATACTTTCCGCCTTTTACAAGACAGGCAAGCCTTGCGCCGTTTTCTCTACTTTTTAAGAGCCTTCTCCCCCCCCCCCCTGCCCTACCTGTTATCCGTGAAGTTTTTAGGTTATAGGAGAAAAGTATTTTCGAAGGCGGCGTACCATATTCCGATAGATCAGAACCAAACTCACCGAACTAAGTACGTATACGGAAGGCCGGGATTACGGGTAAAAAATTGCACAGTAAACCGTTGTCACAGACCGTAGACAGGAAATATCGTTATGAATAGATTGTAAGAGTAACTACGTGGAGTACTAGCGAAGCGACAACCGTCGATACACGATATACTAGCTACGATATTCGTATTGGATTTGACGTAATAACGCAATGTTATACCTCTTTCTACCCCAAACGGCAACAAAACGAAATAGCTTTTCAAACGTCCAACATATTCATCGTTTTCAGTGTTTTAACGTAACGTCTATCGCGATCATAATTTTCTTCTCTTTTAGGCGCGTAAAAATTCAGTTAACCTTACTTTCGTCATACTCGTTATTCGATAAAATTGAAACGCCGTCGATTCTTTCATTTACACACTCGTACAATTTGTCCCCATAGTCGAGTCGAAGAAGGAGTCAATCAAATCGGATGTCGTAAAAAGGCAATCGTAAGAAGATTCGTACGAGAGGACACCGTGGCGGAAGGTCGGCGTTGAGTGGAACGCGATATCGGCGGTTGTCGCGATCGTAGCGCCGCCTGGAGCACAAGGAAAATTCGATAGAGGCGGAGTTCGAGGTGCGGCTTCTCCTCGCATGCTCCTCCCATGAGCTCGAAAGCTACCCACGGTACAGTCGAACGGTGCCTATGGATCTCAGAAGCTTGCACGACGACGACGGGAGACCGTAGCGCGCCCTGGCGACGAGCTCTGCAAACGAACCGGCAAGTATTCCACTAGCAAGAGCCGAGAGCCGCGGACCTGTCGTCGTTCAGTACCGATTCGTTCTCGATTTCTTTTTTCACGGCTAACCTATGAGTGAACGGAGTGTTCACGGTTTTCGCTTATTGATTCATCGTTAAGGATTTTATTAGGAAGATGCTGGAGGTTCCATGATGCTGTTGCCATCGAATGTTTGAGGTATGCTTCACGATGTCCCGGCAGTTTTCGGAGGTTATGCCTGGAGGTATAGTATTCGATAATGTTATTTACGTTGCAAAATAATATGACGTAAGAGATTCGGTGGCGCTGCTGTCGAAGCAGCTGCGAAAATATTTATATGCCTATATAATATATGCTTTTAATTCCTATTGAAAAAGTAGCTTTTTGGAAAAGATAAATTATTGGGAAGTTACTACAAAGTGTTACAAGTTCCGTAAATATTCCATACGAATATTATGTCTCAATAGACGTAGCAGTGCGAAAAATGTAAATACACATTTAAATGTAGAAACATTGCAAGTATCGTCAACATTCTCAAATTCCTATCGTACCAACTGTCCCATTGCTGGTATTTATCTTTTTCCAATGTTTTATTTATTACATTTTTTCGCGTCGAAGGGTCCCATATAAAAACGTTGCTTAATTGGCAAACGACAGTGACAAACGATAAAAAGCATTGTTCCAAATTAAACGAATTAATATGCTTGAAATTGCGCATTGTTGATACACGTATCGTACCGTGAAACACGAGATTCATGTGTACATGTATGCCTTTTTTTCCCGACCCTGTTTACATCAACGTCGTTTTTATGAGAATGTAATTACTCGGTTTGTAACGAATACAACGCGAATTATAATATATAGTCCCGGTCATTTATTACGTACAATTGCTTGCATTGATTTTCTACCGTTCCGGTAACCAGACCCGTTCCCAATGTCTTACATTTTCCACTTATAAACAGTTAGGCGCTTCGACCATGATAGATGCCGACTACCACCTGCAACTTAATCACGCTAATTAAGGACTTCGCCATCTTAGCCTATTATTAATCTTACCCAGCGCTCCCTCTTGATTCTCGGTGGATTGCGTTCAGCGCCACTGAATCAACTTACATGTGTTACTCGACCATTACGCAGCCGTTATAACATTTTTCTTTTCTTTAGTAAAAAAGTAATTAAATACTTTTTTTAATGGAGAGTATCTAGAAATTTTATCACGTCGTTATTCTATAAAGATACGGCTGTGTTGGTTATATTTGTTCGAAGCTATAATGGGAAAGAAATAGTAAAAAAAAAAAAAAGGAGACAGAATTCGGCTCACGGTGAAACGAAGCGGTATAGTACAAGGTGTATCGATATCCGACCGGAATTGAGATTCAGCTTCGTAGATCGTGAACGACCGTTCGGACGATGGGAACGTTCAGTATGCCGGTCGTAGCTCTAATGAAAAATAGGTTACCTTTTAGTAAACCGTTTTATAGTACTGTAGCCGGAGGGAATGAAGATCAATAAAACAGCGAGAGAAAAAGAACGATTTGAGGGTGGCTCCGGTTTCAAGGCGACGATGGCAGGGTCGGTGGGTGGCGATGGGGAAGGGTGGACAAAATAGGGGTAGTAGGAGACGCAGGGCGGGGTGAAACGATACTTCATTCAATTTAAATGAAACTCGTATTAACGGTGTGAAATCAGCGAATTCAATTAGGCGAGCTTTTATTAATACAACATGATTAATTAAACAATACCGTGAGAGGGGGTGGTGGTGAAGTGTGGGAGACGATGGTTGAAGGTTCAGGGACTCGCAAAGGGTTGTCGGGAGAGCGGCAGATGTTCGTGGCGTCAACCAAATTATTAAATGTCGTAAGTTGCGCGCCCCACTTCGAGGCAGGGATTGTTGTTAAATTCTTCCCGCTTCTTTGGCGAACTTATCGAGTTTCAGCAACCCCTTTACTTTTGCGATCTTGGAAAACGACGATGCTTGTTTTTAACGATTAATTTTAATTAAATGTCAGTTTCTTTGCGCCAATTATAAACGTCCATTTCTTGTAGCGTAGTCGGAAAAAAGCAGCAGTTACGCGAAAGTGTATACATCCTTGGCGTTATTCTTGACTACGTGGTTGCTTGTACTTACGTTCTACGACCTTGACTTTAACGGGGTCGGATCAAACACTTAACCGCTCTCTCATTAATGTAGAAGCAGATGTGAATGCACGCGGCCAACGACGCATGTAGCCTCGTATATCGTGTTTTAGCTATTAGTCAGCCACTCGAAATTTCATATAATGCCTGTCAATCATCCAGCAGTTATTTGTCTCAGACAATCGCCGTCCTAACGAGACAGAACCGTGAACGATTATGCACGGATTTTAAAGGCATCGATCATTCAGTCATTCTGATTTTCAATATTCAACGCGAAGATCGCTGCCTGGTTGATTGAAAAATTTCGGAACGACCGAACGATTCAATTATTGGCAATTAAATAAATATTTTATTAGAGCAATAAAGCTATTCGAATAACTAAACTAATACGAATAACTGATATTAGTAAACTGAATCTTTTAATTTTGCAATTTTCAATATCGACGGTTAGTTTAGAAATTTGAATTTTAAAATGTACACTTGGCGAAAAATACATGGATTTTGTCAATATTATTTTGTGAGATGAATGTTCTCGCACCTGCAGTCGAAGGTAGAGAATCCAGATGCCCTAACTCCGTATTCCGCGGCACGGTTTTCAGCGGACGCTCGTGTATTTGTTTACGAAGGTACTGGTGAAACGTGTCTATAAGTGGAGCGGAATTTCTCTTTGTTCTCGCCGAAGGGAAGGAAAGCTCTCCGTAGCGAAGAGTATTTTCTACCTGAAGGAAAGCGACACGAAGGAACTTAACCGAAAAATCACCCCTTGAAAAACAAGCCTCTCCAAACTTGGCCAGGATATTAAGCCTGGAACGCTGCCCTAAGATTGTGTTTCATACAATGGATTTAGAGATTAGGCGAAATGCAAATGGCGCAGCTGTGTTGATCATGAAATTCCATCGAGAGTAGGTAATCTCTGCTCGTTTTCGCTCTTCCTTCGATTTCATAGAAATTTTTCGAGGTAAACGGTTTCGTGGTCGAGATGTTTCGGAAGTTAGGTTGTCGCGTTCCACCGGAAAGATCCCCTCGGTTGCCTGGCCCCTTCATATCCGGCCAAGCACACAGGCCAGAACGTTCTAAGGTTTAGACAAACTTTTTCAATGAAGATTATTCCGAAGTCTGCTAACTACTCGGCGAGCTCCCTTGAGGGCTCCCACCAACTTTTTTCATTCACGTAACTTTGCCGGGCGTCCGCGGTCTATCTAAAGGAGAAGGAGCGGACTCTGGCGAGAGCATATCGCGGCTAGGAACACTGGAGACGAAGAATCTGGCGTGGTTATACGCGCATGTTGCGTTTATTGCCATCTTAAAAGTGTGTTCGCCGTCGGTGCGAGTAGATATTAGCCCTTGAACTGCGCAATATTTCCACCGACCGTACTTGCTGCGCTTTTGCCTTGTCAAACGGTGCTCGCGTGGTCGTTCGGGGTCACAAGTACGCAGTTGAAAAAGATCTGGATCGTACGTGATATTTGATTAAACTTTGTATATGAGAATCCATAACGTATTCACGGAAATGAGGATAGTATATCTGCCATATGTACAATTACGTCATTGATAAATAACGTTTCTCATAAATAGCTTCGTTGTAGCCTGCAGTTATAAAGAGCTTGCCATTCTATACCTTTTTATATATCCTACGTGTCTTTCGAGTATAGATTCCAATCTCTGTTAGTTTCAATTTCGCTCGTGTATTCTGTCTGTTCACTCGTGAGAGGAGTATCGAGTACCCGGAAGCGGCGTTTTCAATCTCGGCATCGAGTCGGCAGATGACAGGTCTTCTTCAATTACGGCCAATTACCGATCTCACGTCCATCGAAGACGCATTACCGCAACGAGTGCGCGTGTATGGCATTCGCGATCGACGAGATCTCGATCGCGGGCACGTCCGGTCTACGTAACCGCGTTTCATCGTGCACACGATGGAAGGACGACACGCGCGGCGAGCTTGTACGCCGAGGAAGCTTCCGGTTCTTGCGATTTATAGCTGTTTAAGTGTCCAGAATCTAACCGAGGACTTTCTCGTTCTCTCTTCGAAGCGAGCATAATGATTGTAAAAGGAATGCGCGCACTCAGGCATGGTCACGGCGCACCGCGGCGCCACGTAATTGGTCCGTCATTCTTCGATCGCGTCAAAATACACTCGGGTCGGGATAGAAAGTTTACAAAAGGACAGTGGAGAGGGCTTCTGAAGGATCTGATTAGCGACGCGTGGATCGTTTCGAAGCCGTTCGATCGTTTTGAAGCTCCTGAAAGGTGGAAAGGGACGGGACAGGGCGAGGAGGCTTTCGCAGGCGGACAGGTAGGAGGAGACGGTGCTCGTTCTCGGTCTTGATCTCGGAGCAGCGACGTTTGACGTTCATTCAGGCTAACCTTCCGAGGCAGCCTCTTTTCAACGGCAGAATAAGCCGACCAAGGGCCGTGACGCAGCCAGCGTAGATAATTGAACGTTTCAGTGGCTGGCTGCCACGAGTAATAACGGTATACATACATGCATACACCTGATTACGAAGAATAGGGAGCGATAGTGGCGCGAGGGTTATAGGGCCAAACCTATACACGACCGACGTTTCGTCTCGTCGAAACGTCTTCATTATCGTCTGACAGCGCTGGTTCAGTCTCGACCTCTCGAACAGAGAGCCTCAGGCCCGTGAATTTGGCCCGGGAATAGGATCGACTCGCGGACGATATACAGTGAGCTGGAACGGATACCAATGATAGGTTGATTTCGACGTTGTCACGGTGACTCCAACTTCAGGATGACTTGCTAATTTCGACGGAGTTTACAATCTATGGAAAATATTTTTTTTCGTTCGTTTGGGGGTACGGTGACGCTCCTTTCGATGCTGATTAGGGACTTCGTTCTACAGTATATAGAAAATTCTTTGGGATATTTATATCCGTGAAAGAGGTCTCGTTAAGGATGACGATGCAACTTTGTACAATTTGCAAAACTTCATCGACGAAGAAAGAAAAGAATATTTTGTATCCTCGAAACTATCCCGATGTTAATGGAAGTTAAATAAGGCGGTGTAATTCTACGTAAGTCGCAAAAAGGGGACTCGCGGTATTTGAAATGCGGTGGTACGCGTTTGGCGCGATACTCGAGCATGATTATGACGTCGCATTTATATCCGGGCCGGTTGCTGTCACAAGCACTCCCGGACTTTGTCTCCGGCGTTGCAAATAACGGCGCCGGTTGCATACACATTCCGAATATTGGCAATCGGGGGCATCGCATTTAATTTGGCCCTGGCGGCGTCCACAGGAAACGACAAACATTTTGTTCAAACATTTGACAAACACTCGTTGTCCCGGTCGGGCTCGTTCTGCCGTCTGCCTCGGCCGAAACAACTCTGTCGCTTCGGCAAACAACAGCGAAACCGAGACGCCCGGAGAAAAAGAGGAAAAGAGATGGACTCGGGGATGCTTGTTTTGCTACTATCCGTGCACCGAAGTTCGTTGGGTTGCATACCTTGGGGCGTTCGTTCGCCTCGTCGACCTCTTTACCGAGCTTCGCTCTTTTTCCAACCCCTTTCCCCCATGCCATGCCAGTTTCCTCTCTTTACGCGCTTTGTGTCGTCCATTCTTTTTCTCGGCTGCCCCGTGTGGCTCTGATGTAGTTATTGCCCGATCTTCACCCTACTCAGCTCTCGCAGCGTCGTCCAACCACTGTTTATCGTTCACCTGTGCGTTATATTTCCCCTTGGTCGCGCGTTGGATTCTATTTATTCGCTACCAGGCCACGCTTCCTGTTGTTTGCCGAATAGAGAGGGATGTCTTTCGATAAGGTTACGTCGTGCGTGCATCGATTCGTATCGTGATATTCATTGCTTTTCATTCTAGTCGCTTATGATGAAGATGCTTTACGTTACGAGTCATCGAGTACCTACCTGTCAAATTGTAAATTTTGTTAATACAATTAAAATGCGAGTAAGATAAGGGAATATACGTATAAAAGGTTAAATGAGTTATAATTTCTCAGTGTCAACGAAATGAAGGTATATATTCCGTGCTAATAAGAAGCGACGAAACAGAATATGCATCGACAATCTTCGGTCAAGGACTCGCGATTAAATTTACATCGTAAGAGCAACGAGACCCAAGGAAACCAGTTTCCAGCCACGAAAATTAAAATTTAAGGAGCGGTACACAGGTGTAGATCAATTACGCGCGATACGATATCCGGATCGTGGCGAGCACGAGTTCGCGTTAAAAATAGAAGGGTTGAACGTTCCTCGCCGCGCCGGAGTGTTGATCGTGCACGAGCTTATTCCTCTCGGACAGGAAAATAGAGGAGAATCGCGCGCCGCTATTGTAATAACTATTAATTAGCAGGCGTTCGTGACGTTATCTTTCCGTCACTCACGGAATTCCCGTGCACGTTTACGGAGGAGCCAGGCATATCCTGCGGACTAAATGGGAACGTCACGGTGCCCGTGTAAGTGGCTTGTCTAACATTTTGATTAACACGTCCCTGCCAGAAAGACGAGGAGGCAGACCGGCTCGCGAAACGCAAAAGGCAATCCCCCTCTCTACTCCTCCCTTCTCTTTCTCTTTTATTGTGCGTACGGACGTAGGTTGGTATTAGCTTGTCAAGGAGAAGGCGGACTGTCACTCAGAAACCTGAGAGACTGTCTGACTGTCAGAGGTATACGCTACGTTGGGTTGGGCCCCGTGGATCGATCTGTTAAAAACATGTTTACACGCTACCACCTCGCTTTTCACCTCGTCTCTACCTTTCGTCTCGCATCACCTCCCGCCTCTACGATCTCGCCGATACTTTCTTTTTCTTTCATTCTTTTTTTCTCGACACCCGTGTTTCACGATTTCGTTCCCCTACGCTCTACACTCTATACTATAAAGCCTATAGCATAGTTCGTGACCAACGAAATTGGACTGGCAAGCTCGTTGACTATTTGCTCTTTCAAACGAGCATCCGAATCTCGGAATTAACCTTTCCTCCCTACCTGCTTGTTTGTTCGCTTTCATCGATAGCTGCGAATATACATAATAGGCGATTGAAAAGTAAGGTAATTAGACTCGTAATACGGCTGCTGCTTCTGCAGCCGTAATTGGATGTCGAATTACGAAGGAATGTCGATTTCTCTGTGTTTCGCTCATTCGATTCATCCTTGCTTCCTCGAAGCTCGTTCTCGTTGTGTATGATTTCGAAAAGTCTTAAAATGGTATGCACGAATTATTGCAATTATTTATACGAATACGAATTATTTAATATCGGGAGACGTCGGGCATGTTAGTTCGATGGATCGTAACTGTGTGCCGGAATTGCCAGGCAGTCCATTTGATTTTCTTGTCGAATGATTAGTTTTGTATTTCGTCGCGTTGAATTATCACATAACTCGTAAACATCCCCAGACATGATTAAATTTTCGTCGTTTATTCGTTGTCGTAATCGTCTTGAAGTAATGCATCCTGTAGTTTATCTTGTCGCGTTCAGTTTCATCCACGATCCGGCTCGCAATGGTGGGCCGAGGCACAACGGTATATCCGATCGTTTCTCATTAACCGCTCAAAAAACGTCTAATTACCAGGAATCGATCGGCTTGGGATCGAATCATCGTTTAAATCTCCTCAGGTCGTTATTAACTGGCCGACGATATTTTCCCCGTTCCACGATCCCGAACCAGTTTCGCATTCGTGCTTTCCTCTTTTCTTCATGTATCAATCCTCCCTGTGACTTTGGCGCGGAGTTTAAAATGCTCGCCGCCTTAAGTGCTCGCCTTAACAGGTGTATACTAATTAACGGCGTTCTTCTTTTAACGGTCTTCCTAGGGAAAAATGAAAAAAAAAAAGACTGTTCACTTATCGACCTCCGGTTTCGTTGCGATTAAGATTCCTGGGTAACGCAATGTCTCGATTTATAGCTTCCCGTTACCTCCGAACTCGCTAACATTACCTAGCACTCGCTGTTTTTTTATATTTTCTCTATGCTTCTCGGAAATGCCCGTACATCGACAATTAGCCCGTGGTTCCGGGCATTTTTCAACGCGAGTTACCAGCGGAGCAAGTGACGTACGCCCGACAAATGGTCGACCGCCTATTTTCAGGCCGAGCTCTTTCGCTCTGCTATGCCGGGGCAAATAAGCACACGGTTTATAGTGGAGAGACGAGGGGTTCATGGCGTTACTTATGCAACGCAAAACGGCCCGGTGGAAGAAGAGAGGCGACGTGACGTGGGGATCAGCGGCTAGGGAAGGGGGAATCTAGACTCGACCAAATTCATGCCCTCTTAGAATACAACCCCTGTGCGGAAGGGTCGCGGCCACCCTATATTACTTACGTAGCCCGCCCTCTCGCCCCCTTTTATGTACGCAGAGAGTCCCGCGTATAATACTCCTTTCTGCTATAAGGCAGCGCGTATGAGGGTGGCGTTGCCTCGCAGGATCAGTCTCTTCTCAAATTACCCATCGTTTAGAACTCGTTTTCACCCGTGAGCGCAAGTGCATACAAATATCATTGGGCTGATCGGCTAGAAAAGACGGGTCTAGGGTGCGCGTGTTTCGTGACGCGTCGAGGGAGATGAATTAGCGTCGAGTCGATTTTTAAGTGGACCACGACATCTTGTTTGGATCGATAGACTCGACGATTATTCGAATAGACGTTATTTGAGTTCTATCGTTATATAGCTTTATAGAATATATAAAGAATGGAACTATAGGAGAAGAAAAAACACGCTAAGTAAAATAGTTCAAATATTCATTGTGTTCTTTCGTGCTCCTCAAAATTGTAGAAGTACTGATCGTTATGATATTAAAATGTTGACGATTTTGTTCTAAAATTATTAACTATACGTTGCTCGTATTCATGGTTGTTTTTAATTCATTGCTAATATTGGCAAGATCACTTGTCACTGGCTAGGTGATCCGATTATATCGTGCACCGATCGAGAAATCCTTCGAACGTTAATCTCATCTGTCGAGTCGTTCCATGGACAGGCTCCAAGGAAGAAAAGCCGATCGCGGGTACATGGAGAGATAGAACCCAGCTAACGCTCGACGACGCATATTTCAGAGCGAAGATCGCGATTAAGGGTATTTAGTCGCGCCGAACAGGCAGCAGGATCCAGAAGGTCGGCTAGTGTCGTCGACTCGAGACCGATCTTACGTGTGTAGCCTCTCAAAATATAATGGTCACAGACGGTATTCTCGATTTTACGCCTATCACGGATTACATTCATCCAATTATTCCAGTTAAGGATCGTGACTGGACGATTTTATCCGTACAATATGCCCGCTAGTAGGAATCATCGTCGACGCGGTGAATGCAAATTTCTCGACATGCTGCTATTCTCGATCGATCCACGCGTATTACGGAAGAAACAATTTAACCGTTTCTAATTCGGGCACCGTCTCTTTCGTTACGTATTCCTGTCTTCATCATTAGTTAAATGGCTGGTCCAATTATAGACGAGAAAATTTTATTTTTCTGGTATCGTTATAAATTGATACTCATATATCCGTTCCATCTTGATTTTACAATAATACGCGACAAATATAGCCATCGTCGTTTCAGCAGGATATTCTATCGGATTGCTGTTTATATCGTTCGTTACTCCTCGACTTCGTATCGAACGAGAAAAATAATATGTCAATTAGGAAAATTCACAGAAGAGTTTAACGTTCGACTCTACCTAACGTTCTACCTTTCTCGTAGGTATATAGCATTCGAAGTGGAACATGACTGTGTGAGAATGGTATAAGGTTAAACGTCGAGTTGAACTACGGTTATCAACTTTAGTCTGGTAGCCAGACACGCGTGTCTTCTTTCTTTCGGAAGAGTCTTTACGTGTCCGATGCTAATGAACTTCCCTCTCTATTTCTCCCGCGTGCTATTCGTCGTTGCTCGGCAGCACCACGAACAGAATCCCGTGAAACTCGATGGTTCACCGTCTCGACGAGTGTACGACGTCGACAGCTGCTTTATTCCTCGGATTCCATCGAGAAGTTGGATGAAAGCGCTCGGATAGTACTAGCAAGAGAGAGAGAGAGAGAGAGAGAGAGAGAGATAAAGAAGTAGCAGAAGAGAGAAAACATCGAGACGAACGATCGAAAGAGCACGAAAGAAAGACGCAAGTCGGAGAAGAAAGAGAAGAACGGTATAAGTAGGCAGAGACGGCATCTTTGACAAATTCGATTCGCGTGTCACGGTACGCGGAACACGCTGAGAGCCGGAAAAGTGGAGGGTGTTCCACTCTCGCAGTCGCTAAATCAGCTAAATGGCTGGCAGCCAGAGGGTTGGAAACCTGTGTAACGCGAGGTGTGACAGGCGTGGCTGACGCCATCGGCGAAATCTTGAATATTTGATGTCCCGCGTCTCGTCGTCGCAGCTACCGGCTACATAGACGACGACGAGATAAAGAGAGCCCATGGCTTTCAACGTCGTGCACGCGGAAGTCTCATCAGCTGCTCTCAAGGAGAAATCGCGTCTGCGGATGTAGGATTCGCGTCGCCCTTGCTACCTTTCGTCTACATTATTCGTTATCGTGTTCCTCTCGATGGTATTATTCAAGAATTTAAGCGCGACTGACGTTCGAGCTTCTCGAGCTTGCGGCTGGAATCGAGATTTCATGAAATTGGATTTATTTATAAAGTAGCGTAGAACCATGGGTACGAAACCCAATTATATAACGCAAACGCGTTCACGTTCTATGATATTCGATGCTTCGAAGTTGCAATTTTTTCAATTTCCTTCGTCTTGTCAATTTAGCTTCGTTTTTCATACATGAAAGTTACATACGATTTTAGAAATTAAATATCTTTTGACGATGGATGAAACATAATTTTCGAAGCGACATTTTCGTACCACGATTCCGCGTTATGAGTCATTTGCGGGGGACTGTCGATAGCAGTCGCGCGAGCGACGATTTTTACGACGTGTGTGTTCAGGGCTGGAATTCATCCCTGGTTCTCAGGATACAGACCAGAATCGTGGTGAACGATCGAATTAAGCGTCTTAAAAGCAAAGATCCAGTCCATTGACGTAGCCACGGGATCATTCCCGACGTTCATTTCGGAATGGTGCTAACAGACTTTTACTACCCTCCGGCAAACAGAACTCGCGCGGTGCGTCTCACTCGTTTCGGAACTCATCCAATTAATCATTTTACGATCCATCGGGTTTTTCTCGGCCCTGCCACGCCCACCAGTCGCATTCATTCTCCTCGTTCCTCCACCGTCTTTCCGAGAATGAAGTATGAAAACAAGCTTGCTCCATTCTGCTCTCGCAGCTATTGATTTATATTCGCGCCGCGTTGTCCGACCACTTACTCGACACAGAATTCCATCACCAAGTTTACGAAAGAATAGGAACCGAACAAGTGCCGATTTGGAATTTGCAGTGGACATCCGTGATAGCTAGCGAAGATTACGAGCAGCCTGTATTAACGTTCTTCGACGAGGAATCAACGGTGAAAGGGCGAAACGCGTTCGTGACTGGCAATGATCCGTTTATAGCTTGCTTGATGTAAATGCATATTAATGCGAGGATACGCGGTTATTCACTTCGTCGCGTTTATTCACGGAGAACAGAAACGTCCAGGGTAACATCGCCGCGTTTGTACGAATGTGTGTACGTATCGACGAAGGGGTTCTTTTTAACAAAGAATCATATACATCGAGCAATCGAGACAGAGATCAGACAACGAGGAAAACAACCGGACAGAGACAAATAGAACGAAGCGGAGGGATAGGGGAATAGAACAAACGCGAAACGAGCGTGTTCGTGAAAAGTACGAAATCGTCGGTTGATAATGGGTGCAGTTTATCAACCCCTTACCCCCTCGCTGGTCTCTGATCTATCCAGAGTAAAATCCACCCACAATTTTCCGCGGAGAACGCCGTTACCATTGATGGTAGGGGGAAGGGGGTAGTGAAAACGGGATGGGGCGCGTAGGGCGCTTTCATTGTACACGCGGACTGCAAACAATAATCATGACACGTCGGATTGGCCGGCAATGACAATGGAATTGATGATATATCGATTGCGTGGCCCGACGACACCGTATAATTGTTTTACAACGGCGTCGTTGCCGATAGAGAGGTATGCGGCTACGTAAAACCGCTCTCGAACAGCGACCAGCTGCGTGTGTGCACGCCTACACAGCCTTTTCCAATGAATAGCAAAAAGAGAGGGATGCGGGGTAAGAGAGAGAGAGAGAGAGAGAAAGAGAGAGAAGAAAGAGGTGGATGGTTTGAGAGAAAGAACGGGTGATATGGCGGAGGTGGAGGCGTAGGTGGAGGGAATGCGATCATTCGCGAATAATTATTATTGTCCGACGCATTGAACCGGTTGTTTACGAGATATGCACTGGGCTACGCGTTGCAGCGACGCGGAACGATTGCGTGAGAATCGAAAGGTCGCTGGGAAACGCGGTTCCGATGCACCCCGGGAACCAACAACAGATGCTCCCTCGTGTGTACGTATTCTCGCCGATTGTTGTCTTCGGTTTTCATACAGGATTTATGGCCAGCTTTTTGTTTCTTTGCTTCTCTCTCTCTCTCTCTGTATGCAGGGTTAAATTGCGGACGTTGCTGGAATTCTCGTGTATGCGGTTTTGCAGGTGGTTTACTGTTCTTCGTTATCGACCTTTTAACGCTTGCAACCTCTTTCACCGTTTTGAATTCGTTTTCGTTTCTCACGAACTCGAGCTTCGAGAAACTTCACGATTAAGAACTTTTCTGATTTAAAAACATGTATCATTTTCATAACGCGCTGGTACTTGCCGAAATTTCATTACAAATTTTCAGCTCAAATTTGGCAAATAAGTTCTCGATCAGCTCGTGATCACAAGATTGGACAAGGGAAGAAAGCCGTTCTTGAAGACGCCGTGCCGTCGCGTCAGTGCGCGAAACGGGCCGAGAAATAATCTCCGGTGCTCATAAGCAACGTGTCACATGCAAGCGTGTTGTTGCGGCAGCGAATGTGTTGGCTGCGCTAAGAACAGGTGGTGCCTAAAGGGCGGAGAGATTTGTAGTTTCATTAGGCAGCGGCTGCTGCTTATGACACCGGGTCCCGGTTGTCTACAACCACTTACATCGCTACTTACCTGCGTCGTAAGTAACGTCTCTCCCGATTTAACGGCCAGTCGTAGACTTGCGAGCGTCAAGAAGGCGCAAAAAGTTTGCTCGCGCATCTATGCTAGACCTACTCGACCAATGTTAGCAATTAGCACATTCTATAACATTCTCGAGCGATTTTCAACCGGTTTAAGACTTCAGCGTGTTTATATTTATTCATAACCTATTTTTTTGCATTATTAGTTTTCCACTTTACATTTTCAATTTATTCATTATTATTTATCTCCTAATATATGCGGTGGCTACAAAAAGTATTGACGCAGGCACTTATTTTCCAATGAAACGTTTTTTATCAGATACTACTTCTACACTGTATTTCGTAGTCGAGTCAAACTCGCTGTTGAATATTTTAAAAAATTCGAGCAGGGATAAAGTATATTTTAGAGTTTGTTGAAACGCGAGCATCGTCTCTCCTTTGTTACTCCTTGGATAGCGTGGATCAATTTCCAAGATCCTGTGAAATCCTCAAAAAATGGCAGATCGGAAAGTTTTTCAGGTTGGCGGAACCGCAAAATTGGCTTTTCAAGGGATTCAGCTTGAAAGTTGGCTCGATTGCCTCTCGTGGCGGGCGGGTCAGGCGAGGGTGAAGAAGAGATTTTAAAGAAGTTCTCCAAATTGCGCGACGATCTCGAGGAAAACGACACTCTCTTCGCGTGTTCCGCACCTGAGATGCCATCGTGAAACTTTTGATACCGGTGTCGTATAGGTATATACCTACGACTTCAATTCCGCTTTCACACACAAATGTATATCCGTACGGAAAAGATGCAGATGGCGTTCGTATAATACACCACGTCCCTAAGACAGGGTCGGCCAGCTGCATGAATCTACCGATTTTGCGGAACGATCTGAATAAATACAGGTCCTACCGCCCCACACAAAAACGTGACGGAACACAAACCACCATCCATTGTGCCGTTTTGCCGCTCAATTAGCTCGCCCATGCACGATACTGACATACTGTCGCATGAATATTGTCGAAATATCTTACAACGTATGATAAAAATACAACGTGTTATTATTCGAAGCAAAAAGCTATTTAAGACGAAATACAAAGCTCAAGGAAACCGTTTAAACACCTCACAAATCTCACAGCCCTCTACGAACACTGCAACTTCCGGACGCAACAATTTATAGCGAAATCAATATTTATGGAATCGGGCGATTTCAGTGAAACGACTTCCCCTCGTAACAGCAGCCTCCTCGTCGATAATGCCAGGTCATTTGCCAGAAATGGTAGCCATAAATACGGAATTCTCGCTCGAGGCGCGATTCTCGCGATGAACATCGTCACGCAGTTAATCCCACCGTGCCGAATTAACAACGAATCCCTCAGACTCGTGTAACGTGAAGCGTTACTTGTCTAACGTGTCGCTTCCGACCACGTCACGTTCCTTTTCAAATCGTTCGTCGATGGATCATTATTCCATCGTTCTCTCGTGGGTTTTTGCGTCGTGAACGTGCCGCGGACTCTGATCTGCGGATCTTACCGCGTGACGCAACCGCAGCAGTGGCTTTCGAACCGTTCGAACGAGATTGGCGGTGAAACATCCCCCTGGTGTTGCCAGTCGAAGGATGCACACCCCTCGACACCCCGTTCGTCCGGGCAACGGCCATGTCCAGTGGGACGTATCGACTCGGCAGAAGTGTCGGACGTGTTTCTGGCCGAAGGCGCCGTAATTACGGGTATCTTTTATAGGCAGGAAAGAGATATTTATACAGCCGACGTACGGGATGATCGAGGAGGCCCTCTTCTCGAGAATGACGGGACCTTTTTCTATCCCCGAAGGACCGGCCGGATATATTCGTTCTTCTCTCTCGTCCCCCTTCTATTTCGTTTCGTTTCGTTTCGTTCTAACCGCGTTATTTCGTTCCTTCGTCCACATCCTCGTTTCTGATCTCTCTTTCCACCCTCGTGAAGAGCATGAACGCGCTGCCCGATAAATTAAGCGGCCATTCAACGGAATTCGACGTCGAGAATGTTTCCTGGCTTATTTGCTTAAACGCGCACAATACTCGGCCGCTACTCGACGGATGAATCGATCGAACGCGGCGTAACGAGGCGCCGCGAAGAAGAATCCTGACGGACGCGATTGCTACACGACCATCGATAATGGAACACAGAATCCGCGTGGATACCGTCCAACCGATTGTTGTGCCTTTCTTTGCGAATCTTCGTTCCTTCACCTTTCATCGATGCTTTCCTCGGCAGCAATCGTTCGATATAGATCTTTGTACAGTCTTTATTCATATCTGCGACCCTTGAGATTTTCATAATTTTCGGTTCCCACGGTTTTGTAGAGTTGCAGCTGCTAATTTTGCAAATAAAACTATCGCGTCAAATTATTACCAAGCATTGCAAGTCTAACGCAATTCTATTGCAATCTTTTCACGGGGAGTAATACATTTTTCTTTTCTAAATGGTAAATTTTCTCTAGACGTGTGCGAAATTCAGTGGCTGGCTCGTACGATCGCGCGATCTTAATTCACAAGCAGGCCGATCCGATTAATCGGGACAAAGAATGTAAAATTCGGCGAGAGATAGCGGAAGGGGAAGATCAAGATAGCAAGATAAAGGGAGAAACGGCGAGCGAGTTAATTTCATAGCTGATCACCCCGGGTAATCCGGGCAGGGGCGGCGCCACTGATGCGGAAAACAAAGCTGCGGGGTGCGACGAGTCACCCTACCAAGCTTTTCCGAGTCGTACGTCATAAGTGCTTCCGCGCTAGATTCATCATCTTAGCCGAGCAGCTTCTAGCAGGGTTATCCACTTTTTCCACCCTTGTCGACGATGCTAGACGGCACGGTGACGGGGATTATTCTGCTTGAACCGTCTTGAAATCTTCCTTTTCTCCGTGTAACAAATCTTCTGCTTACGAATCTCTTCCTCGCTCTTTCTCCTCGCCTTTTACCTTTATGCTTCTTCTTCGATTCTATCCGAGTAATTCCAGTTACTTACAGATAAGTTTTAAAACTAGCTTCTTCGTCTAAAGAACGTCTGCTATCCATCGAGTTTAGGGCATACCAAACGATTTTGCGATAAATTCTTTCTGTATCTTGAAAGATTTCTTCGTAATTAGCTCGCAAAGATTCTAACGGTTGGACATTTTTCCTTCAAGAGGTTCTTTTAAATGTCAACGTAAACGTATCGAGTTCGCCACTCGTTAGCGCCACTTAACGTTTTACTTCCCTCGACACGCCACCGTCTATTTCCCGGCTAGCAGTCTATAGCCGTAAACGCATCGAGCGGCACCGAGTAAGTAAAGACGCGAATACGTTTCCCCTTGGTGATTTTTACGCGTGCATAAACCGACGTCGTTAAACCACAGAGAGACGAGGCTCGTGCGAATCGAAAGCGAGAGCATAGATTCCGTGGACGGAGAAAACAGCGGAGTCGAGAAAAGGAAAAGAGTAAGAGAAAAAGGGAATGGAAGAAGAGTGCGTAGGGCGTGAGTTGCGTACACACCGCAGGACCCTAATGGTGGCTGCTTACGAGTTGATTTATTTATCGGAGTGGCAATACCACGACGAATCCACCCTAAGAGCATGCCAGATTAGCGGAGCCCCTGTGTGTATCTTTCTCGCGGCTCTATAGGCGCATAATAGACACGCGTGATAGACGAGAGAACGACTCCGCGTGTGTCACGTAGAGGAGAATTGCGAGCGGCCCGCTCTCGCTGTAATGCCGAAGAAGTGACGAATGTGCAACCACGTCGACATATCGTCGAGGGTACGTTTCTGTTAATATTTGCTTATACAAGCTTGACACGTATACTTTCGGTTGTTGGTATGTATACGGTTAGTATATAGCCCGCCAGTGCTATACGAGTATTATTTCACCACATTCGAAAAGGGAAATGAATTTTTCGCGACGTTGATCGGCGCCGTTTATTAGTTTGTTTTATTCGTTTGCTGGCGGGCGAGTCTCGTTATGAATTACAGAGGCAAAATATATGATGCGCAATGTTAAAATTCATTAATCAATTTTGTGTTACTAAAATCAGTTCTTTTAGTTGGCTGTGGTATTAAATTGGTATTTTTGCGTGCTACTAAACATTCCAGAAATGATTTTTTGTTTGACTGTTTACAAAATTTTATAGATTTATCGCCTATTTTCGAGAAACGTCTTTGGGAAGAATCTCCAACTTCGAAGAACGATTTAACGTGTAATTGAAAGCTGATATCTGTTCGTTGAATAATTAATAAACAGAGTCTCGTGATACTCGAGGTAATGTTATTCAGCTAACTGATTTGATTTCCATTCTACAAAGTCGAACGTAACAGCGTTCGACCATTAATACGACGTGTACGCGCGTGCATTATTATGTGCGGCATAGTAATCGCTCTTGGGAGCGAGCCACTCGGCATCAGAATCACGTTTCCCATAATCTCCGCTAATCTCATAAATAATGCGTGGACTACGTGCGATCCGCTTTCGTCCGCCACCTATGAAAACCAGACATTCGTTTACCTGCTTTAACTCCGCCTCGCTCGCGCCGATATCATTCGCCACACGGACATGAAATTTGAAAATTGCATTTCAGAGAATTAAAAACTTGTAAGCGGCTAAAAATACGCGCAAACACTTTTTTAAATCTCACGCGAACAACCTAATTTTTAATATAGGTAATTTTATTATCGAATATTAAGAAGAAAGGGATATACTAACAAAAACAAAAATGATTCGAAATACCGAGTTTCGAACGGAGGAAAATTTCAGTATGCTTTTCAATAAAAGATAACAATGGCAAACGAACTAAGGAAACAAAGCGGAAATAAAAAAATGGTTTTTCGTCGATCTGGCTACACACAAAAGCACGTGTATGCTCGTGCAGAGGGACGAAGAGGAGCTGGCTCGCGAGCGCAGTCGTCCATTCCCGGTATTCGACCTCGATTTTCATCCCTGTGAATTCGAAGGGAGCAGGAGGGAAACGACGGCAAGCAGCAGGGTGAGATTGCCGTGCGAGCGGATTGACCTCGCGATTTGACGCTGTGCAAACGCACCGGCCAATTATCTGCAGTCTCCCCCTTTTTCGGATTTCATGCCCATTGTGTGCACCGACCCCAATGCCGGAGGATCGCGAGCGCAGTTTCTGCCTCGGTTCTCTGCACTTCCAGGGACGTTACGCCGCGTTGTTCCATCGCTTTATATCACTTTCCCTAGTACCGTTTGCCAGTCTATTGCGATTTGTTGCATGAGATGCTAATTTCTTCCGATTTCATCGTCAGGATGGGATAATTGTTGTAATCGTTTCGGATGAAGATTAATGGAGATAATTAGCGTCGAGTTACGGAGGAAGTTCGATCGGAGCGTACAGATACCGAGTAATGCTTGAAGAAGTTTAGGCGAATTTAAACATATATATTTTTACATACAATGTCTTTAAAATTCTACTCTTTCTATCAATAATTCTATATAATCTAACAAAAGTTCTCAAGCATTCTTTCCGCCGTATTTCAACACACTAACACACACGTTCAGTCAAATAAATTCATACTGCTCGAACTGTCTCAGGAGATATAGTACCCTAAATGGAGTACCAATTTCTCTGTCATTTTTTACGAAAGGGTCTCGAGAACGACGGATCGAACAATATTGACACTCGAACTGGAATCGTCGTGGACGCGACACACATCCGTATTCAGGGGCACGTCACGGCTGGTGATTTTGTCGTCGTCGGTCCAGTTCCATTCCTTTTCCTTTCGTCGATTCCCCTTTCCTTTCGCGAACGTAGTAAGGCTTCTTGTCCAAATCCTTTCGATATGTACACGCGTACGCACACGTAGCTCGCAAAAGGAAGAAGCGAAATGGGGGATGAAAAACGAGGGGGTTGGAGAGGACGAAGCGGTCCGTCACAGAAGTTATACGACCGTCCGAGTGGCGAGGACAAAGGGACCATTTTATTATCGAGTGCCACTATCCCCGGCTCGAGCTTGCGCGAAACTCCTCGGTTGACACGCTGCAATAATATTTTCTTGTGTCTCGACCGTACTATCGGCCTGCTAATTTATGTCGTGCTGCACTTAACGGTTCTCCCCATCTTAGCTGTCAGCCTCCCACGCACGGAAGCGCGTGTCAGCGGAAACACTGTGGTTTCGTGCGTGACGTTTTACCGTAGATGAGATTCCCTCTGTCCCTTTGTCGTCAGATTATACCATCCTTTTTCGAGGCATGAAAAACGGATATAACTTTAATTAACTCTTGGTTATTATGTTACAACACGGACGTTTATGCATTTATGGGAAATTTGAAGGTACAAAATTGCGCATAACGATCGTTATGATACTTAGTGGGTAAGACAGGTCTTCGCATAAGTTCAATTTCTTTAGTGTTCATAAAAATTTACATAAACATCCGCGATATACGATAGTTATGATTTCGAATTACCAACTAAAGACCGTGGAATTTTACGAATATAGGAAAGAAATATTCTTTACGTACCTAACGAAGAGATTTCCAGTGATAAGTCGACGAAACGCGTTTAGCTCTGCACACTGGAATTACGAGAAAGGAAAAGAATCCTCTAATCGGTCTTCACCTGTACTTAGTGGCTATTCTTCGACGGATATCGCGAATTATTTAAAGCACTTGGCTGTCACGGGGTTACGAACGCGCGTTATTTGCAGCGAAAAAGCGCTGCAAGGTACAGGGTAGGGCGAGAAGGGTGGCAGTTGTAGGGGCGGAGAGAGAGAGAGAGAGAGAGAGAGAGAAAAATGAAAATTTACCACGGCCCCTAACTGACCGCTGTAGAAACGAAATTCCGCACAACCGGTGAGCGTGTTCAACATAGTCGGTATTACGGCCGTTTTATTCCGCTAATGCCTCGTGCTCTGTCCGTCTACTCGCGCTTTTATTCATGAGCACCCGAGGCGCTGCTGCTACCCACGTATAGGTACACGTTGCTGCATACTGCATTCTGCCAGCCATAGAACACCATTGGCGTTAATGAATAGCAAGGATAAGAACTTGGATGTTGTTCGATTATCATGATTCGATGATTCAGCTGTATCGTGGATGAATCTGCTCGATATACATCAAGTAACAGTTCATATCGTATTATTCGATGAGATTTACTCTGAATTATACTTTTCATCCGATCGAATTCTCTAAATTATTGCCTCCTATTGTTATAATAATCTATTATTATATTAGGTCAGCCGCATAGTTTTCGTTATATCTCATTCCCCTGTGTTGTTTCATATTGATATAGAAGTAATTTTGATCTAAATTTTAGGAAAGAGACAAATTATAGAGCATCCCTCAAAATTTATCGAATTCGGTTTCCGATCTGAAACTATCTGACTTCTATTGACTCGTCTTTTGATCGCTGCAATATTGTCTCAGTGGAAAGAAATAGATAACTTACGAAGAAGTGAACAATACTCTTCAAGTAGATAATGAAATTTTCAAAATGCAGGACGCTATTTAATTTCAAAAAAGTTAACGCAGAAAATTGATCTCTACTATGTAAAAGTAAGGAACAAGCGTTAATTAAAATCACTTTAGGATACGTTTATTACGTGATAAAAGGTGGTAAAATTGCCTTTGTCATCCGAACTATCCATAGCTTGGCGTTCCTCGGCATTGGGTGGTGCTTGCGTCGGCTTTCATCGCGCTTTATCAGAAGGGAACAAGCTCGACCGATTCGAGGAGAGGGTCGAGGCAGCGCGCGGTAGTGGCGCATCGTCGCATATTTTTCCAGCGTCGGGACGCGGGACGGGGCGGCGTAATAATAAAACCGAAACCAGCCGCGTTATATATAAAACTGAAGCGGCGCACTTTTCTGGCCGCGGTGTATATTCGAGTCCTCGCTTTGAATACAGCGTCCGTGGAACGGCAATAAAGAGTTTTGACAAACGGGGGTGGAGACGGGCGGGGTGGTGCAGGCCGCGCGCCGCCATGCATCGCCAGGCTTTTTCATTTGCCTCGGAAAAACGAATGAACGTCGCTCCCGTCGACAAACGGCGAGTACACGTCGGCTACACGAATACGCGAGACCAGTCGTTTGTGCGTTTTATTCGCGCGGAATGACCAAAATAATTCATTGCCTGGAGATGCCAAGCGATACGTCGGCCAGCAAAAACACGGGCCAATCGAGGAATCTGTCGAGACTTTATCGATTCATAGATATGTAGATATTGTAGATATCGGAAGAACGAGGTTCTTCCAGCTTGTCTATCGTTCCATAGTTCGTCAGAACACGTATGTATCTACTATAACCATAATTTAGCGTTCTTGAATTTTTGTTACGAGTATCCCTATTCTTAAATCCAACCAAGTAGATTTCGATATCACCCTAACGTCTTCTCGTGAAATATCAATCGTTTTCACCATATGGCGTCCTCCTTTGAATCGAATATTTTTCGTACAAATCATTCTCCCACATCGGTCAGCGTGTTACGTCCACCTGTTATACTCTGGTACTATTAGGAAAAGCGTTCAAAAGGGAACGGTGAATAGTTTGTTCGATCCAGATCAGAAAAGAAAAAAAGAAAAAGAAAAAGGGCAAGTCAATTCCATTCGAGACGACGAATGATTACGTCGAGTACGCGGGCAGTTAAACATTTTAGTAGGTTGTTTCCGTTTCTCGCAGGAAAGTGGTCCACGCGAGCGTTTAAACAAATCATCGTTCTGCGACAGATAATTCCAGCAGAGGCCGCATGGCGGATCCGCTCCAGCTGCGAGCGGAGTGCGTTCATTTTTTACTGGCTTTAAAGCGGCGTGCTATGAAATTTTAATATCCGCGTTTCTCGCCTTCCGCGTTGGATTTATATTACGATTACCCTTCGCGAAATTCCGCCTCGCTGGTGCCCGGGCTAAATAATAACACCGGGACATTAACATTTTACATCGTTCCGCGCAATGCACCGTTTCTCCGCTTGCTAGTGATCGGCCCGCACGCGTATGCGTATTTGCGTTCACACGCAATAACGCGCGCGCGAAATTTCCATCGGCGGGCCAATTACACTCGAAGAGCGACGACAAAAATTTCGTTGCGCGGCATCAATATACACGTTTGGCCGAATGACAACACGTTGTATCACATGCTGAATACACACACCTGCGCCCTCTCGTCATCCGGTGGGTTTTACCAGCCTCGCTACTCCTATCTCCTATTCTCTCTCTTTCGCTGTTCCTCTCTCGCCATCGAGCTGCGCTCAACCCCGCGCGAATCATCGAACGATGAAACACTCGATTACTACATTAACAATGCTACTAATTCAGTATACCGTATCCCCGCTTCACACACATACCCACTCTTTCTCTCTCTCTCTCTCTTTCTTTACTTTGCACACGTTGACTCTCTCTGTTTCACTCTGTGCTCCCTGACGATTCGCAGGGCGTGAATTGGAATCGATATCGTAACGCTGCAGCGACGAACAGCGATCTCGCGAGCTCTCTCTCCGGCGGCTCTCCCTGTGTGTACACGGCTTTCGGCGTGGCTGCCGACACTCGTTTTCCGCTGGCCGTTAAAACGGTTAAAACGACCACACGACCGATACGTCATTCCGCGATGTTCACGACCGCCGTGCATCGAAAACGGGCTGCCGACACGATCACCACCGACTAAATCGTAATCGCTGACTCCCGATTTCCACGCCGTAATGAAACTGCAATCCCCGGCGGCCGGTCGATCGGCCTTGTTCCCCCGATCAACGCGTCTATTTGATATGCTCCGTGTTTCGGCTTGATCCGTTGCTTCGGATTTCGCCGCTGCTCTATATTTTCAATGACGGCTCTTGATGCGTATGATTCTTTCCTTGTTGTTCGTAACGAGTAGGCTTTTGTTATTCTTTTTTGGTCGGTTTTGGGTAATTGTCGGGGTTTGTGAAATTTCAGAACGACGTGATTACTATAGTTTTAGAGTGCAAATTTAGAGTGCAATAGGACTAGAATTTCTGTGTCGAGATATCATAGAGACAATAATTAAAATACTCGAGAGAAAGAGAGAGAGAGAGAGAGAGAAGTGGAGCACCTAAAGTGATTTTTCATTTGAAATACCATTGAACAGCGAATCATCGAGTCGTTCATCTGATGCGACGCATTGAAATACGCTTTTATAAATTCTGCGTGTATCATATGGTACATCAATCTTGATCGATCATGGAAATCGGTTTCGACACTGGTTGCCCACTTGCTGTGAAAACCGTTAAAACGCGTCGTTTCACGACCGTCAGTGGGTGTCGACATCGAGCATCAAAATCTAAATGCTCGATCCCGTTTCCCTGTCCAGTGGCTGGAAATCGCATTGTCCCGCGCTGGCAATCATTGTGTCTGCGCCGCTATGCATTAACGCAGCCTGACGCGCGTAATAAATTCCATTAGTGGATCGTACAGTTTTTCGTTATCCCACCTCGTGCGATCGACCGTTTATGCAAAAACTGAGTGAAACGTTTATTATGCCCGGCACTCGATGAAATAAACATTTCAGTGTGTTCTCTTTTCAATTAAATTTCGCGCTTCGTGTGTTATACTGCATGTTCCCGTAGGGGCAATATTTTCCAGTGGTAGACTCGGCAAGAAAAAATTACATTCTGATCAGATATTCGGAAGATTGTATTTGAATCACTCACTGTGAAAATACATAATTCTTTTGAAATCTCGCGTCTTCCCTTCACTTAAGCGAACGCTATTCTGCTAAATATACCTATCGTTGCAAATCAAATGCAAAGAATCTTATAGCACATGCCAGCGAATCCAACAATATTCAGGCATCACTCTTAGTAATCTTTCGAACAGCTTTAAGCACTAATCACACGATTCCTATATACCGAAATTTTCGAAAGACTGTGTTCGCGTGGTAGAATATTTTCCAAAGCTAACGGTTACGAGATATCGCGCAACGTGTTCTCAATGTAGCATCGAGTAATCATCAGATGATGAATAGACGAATTCTCCGGAGCAACTTCAACGGTCAGTTGTTAGAAAAAAAAATGAAAGCGTGGGCTAGAGCTATGAGGTTTACGCGAATATAAAAGTGGTTGGTAGTAGCATCGGGACAAGGGAAACGCGATCGTATGGCTGCTCTGCGGATCGGGCGGCGCTGCTCTCCCCATCGCCCGGGCAATGAATACGAATAGGTTTCGAGATACGATCTCTCTCGGGATCAACGATATGGAGGGGTTAAATTAAATGATTTGCATAAGTAGGTGGGTGTCGACACCGGCAAACATTGACAAACGCGTGTGCAGCAGCCACTTTGTCTCCCCTCTTGCGTGGCCACCACTCAATCCGTCTCTTTCCCTCTTCCGGACCCCTTTTTGTTTCTCTCCCTGTTTCTCCTTTCCTCCTTCATAGCCTGCAGGCGACCAAGGGCGGGCCAAACTTATAAGAAGAATATATTATTATGGATAATGGAAACAACGAGTTCGACGTAAAGCAGTTGCGAGATAAGAGGAACGCGCACGAGTCGACACGTGTCGAATGGGCTGCGGGTCACTGATACAGCCGTTCGCAATTATCCTACACACAACAATCGGGACGATAACCTTCGCCAGTTCTACCACGATCAGAATTAGGTGGTTCCTTAATTACCATCGTCCAAGGTTGTACACGTTACCCGGTCATCGTTGCACGACAGACACCTCTACGACATCGATATTGAGCAAACAGAAAGAGTTGCATCGATTTAAACGAAGGACCAGATCCTTTGTATATATACTTTATGCATAAATTAACGACCTAAGTAGATCTTTTATTAATAGCGAGCTTGTCGAGCAAAGATTCTGGTAGCTGTTTCAAACTATAAAATTGCTTTGGATTTTTCAATTGACAATTTCAAATTGGATATAAATTATATCGAATAAGAGAGTAACTTTCTCACTGTAAGTATCCGAGCAAAATGGAAATAGCAGCGTTCCCGCTCTAATCGATTGTTTGTCGAGGATCACCGAGGCGGTCAGATCGGCGAAGAAATGACGTGCGACGAGAAAACGCGTAGTTGGTCGAGCATTTGGTTTGTAAACGAGGTTCTCTCGAAGCGTATTGCCCCCTTTCGCGCGTTGTCCCCCTTGTCCGAGTGTTTGCCGTTGTTGCGACAACGGCGTCACGTGTCAATTCGCATTATTACTATTTGTCGAAGAGCGTCGTCGCATCGTCGACGACGGAGAAAGGGACAGCGCGACCCTTCGTGGGAAAAGCCAACACAAACAAAATAAAATAGAGATAGATAAAGTGGCGCTTCGATCGTTCGCTTCGAGGGGTGGCCACCACTGGCTTCAACTACCCCTCGTTCGCCTTTGCTTAATCCCGGATTGACTCGTGTCACTTATTAATATTTTATGCAAACACCATGATTTACGGACACGCGGATGCATTACAGGCCAGTCTTTGCTTGACGAAGACCCGATAACCGTAGCCACGACAACGGTTTTATCTCTCAGCTTCGTCGTGACGAATCGCATTACGTCTTGATTCGGGATGTAGAGGGAAAGAGAGATCCTCTTTACGGCTTCATCCCCCAGCGATCACTGGATAAAGTCGTACCCACGATACGATCGCGATCGAACCGACCAGATGGAGGGCAATTTCATTTAGACTGGTTATCGGATGTTGTTCATATGGAATCTTTGTGATGGGAAATTCACGATAACCGAGTATCTAAATATCGATAAGTAATACAAATGATTATATGGACGAAATATTCAATCTTAATATTATAATTCGAACTTGTTATCTTGGAATCAGGTAGTTTACTCCAATCAAACCGATCAGGACATACGTACAGTCAGTTGCATAGGTATTCGTCCACCTATCGCTGTCAACTGTTTCAGCACGCGATGATATTTCATTCAATCTTTTACTGTTCTATAATAATTATGAAATTCTAGGAATGCTATTCTATCGAACGCGTGTGATTTCGGGCGACGGTTATTGCAAATTTTCCTCCTCGTATTGTTCTTCTGTTCGTTCAGTCGTTGCTTTCATTTTCCCTATGTGCGTATCATAGGGCGAGGATGTAGCGACGCGAAAGAGGCGGTCGAGAAAGGCGAAATCTGCAAGCCAAAACGAATCAGAGTAATTCTCCTCGACGCGTTCTCGAAAAACTGCCTCTCTGTTCCTCTATCGGAGTCACCGAGAAGGGCGAAGGGCGGGTTATAGCATCGAGTAAAGGGCCAAAGACGGTCGATGAGCATTTCGCAAATGGATCTGTCTCTGTTTCCCCCTCCTTCCAGCTTTCCACTTCTTCCTTCGCCTCTCTCTCTTTCTCTCGTCTCGTGCCTTTTTTCTCTTCTTTTTTTCCTGTCCGCGTCGCGGTAGAAGCGGTTCACCACCGATGTCTCTCCTTTTACTCTCGCTCTCTTCCTTTTTTTTCTATACTCTCCTCTGCATTCTTATCGCTTCTCTTTCCATTTGTACGTCTTTCTTCCTCTTTGGCGTTCCTGTACTTCTACTCCGCCGTGTCGTATCTTTTTGCCAACCTCTTAGTCGATCCTTCTGTCATTGTCTGTTTCCCTCGTATCCGCGTGGAAGCCACTCGTTCGTCGTTTCAACTCGAGGGAGAGAGCCCTCGCGGCTGTCCTTCGAGGAGCCCTCGACGCTTTAAATTGCTGATGAGCATTTTTAGATTGGTTACGTTAAGTGAATTGGTACATAGGCGGCGCTGTGTTCTCCCGATAAAAGTCTTTAATGAATCCGAGAGGAAGATGGGTCCCGGCACAACCGCGATAGCACTCCTTCTGCGTGCCTCATGCCGATATCCTCTATCCGCTTATACTCGATACATACTTATCGATATACACGGGCGTTTTGACAACCTCTTTATAATGCAACGGTTTAATAAATAATTTCACGGCTTCCTTCATGCTCTTTCGCCTTTCGTGTCACGATTTAATACCCATTAGATTGGCTTTTCGGTCTGTTAAAATTTGCTACCGAATCTGTCTTCAGATATTTGATACGGAATACAAACGTTTTAAAGAATATTTAGAATGTTAAAGGCAATGAAAAGCCCCAGACGATACGTATACTCGCGTATCATAACGCAACGAATTTCCATCAATTATACGGGTTCCAATCGTTGAATCTCAAAATACTCGAGACTGTCGATAACTCATGGGCGATGACTATCCTAGATATTCATGAGAATAGGTAAACAGGTGGAAACGAGGCACAAGCGTCTGGCAAGTTGCGCAATGCTCACTGCAGACAAAAGATTTGATCTGTTATCTGCACCTTCGTATTAACTCGTTTTTCTTCAGATTTCTTCGAGATACTCGAAGAGAACTCGCCAAGCACACGAACCGTAGAGCTGCTGTCGATCCCCAGGAAAAATTACTCGAAGTTAAGATCGGGAGCCGTTAATTACTACCTCTGGTAATCGTCTTGGATCACGAGAGATCCAAACGTCAAACCGTGATTCGTCAGCAGGATCAGTCCCTCGTCCGAATGCCTCAGAAACTTTGACTCTTTTTCCTCGCTTCTGCGAGAGTCGGCAAGGTGGCGAGAACGAAAGCCGCTGACACACGTAAATACCAGGATGAAAGCAAGGGTAGATAGGAGCGCGAGTTAATTAAAACACTCTCGTCGGCATTAGAGCGAAATCGTGGCTCTGACCCCCTGTACTCTGGCCCTCGCCCCACCCCTTCGGTATTCTTCGCCCCGTTCGCTTCTCTTGCACACCCTTTCTTCCCCTTTCGTCCAGGCGAACGAAGGGACAGAGAGAAAATCGCCGGGACATCGGACAGGGTCTGGGTACCTCCTGGTCTCATCCGATAAAAGGAACGGGTAGTCGACCGAATGCGTCCGGGACCGAGCAACAACAATAATGTCGTCGTCAGTTCGTTAAGCGCTTCTTTCAGAGCTGCTCTCTCTCGCGTCTCACCTCCACCCGATCGAGCAGGAGAGAGGTGCGAGCCTCGAGATAACTAACCTCCTCGTTGTACGGCCCACCTACACTCGGCCCTCTACCCCGAGAGTCCACCTCGTTACGACATCGGCACGCGTGACTGCGTGAGCCCGTGCATGCGTGACTTCGTCACCTGAGATAATATCGGTGAACCAACCATCTATCATCCCGTGATTCCCTGTGGACATCCACTGGCGTGAACGTACGCCAGAGTAGGTAGAGATATACGTCTTCGTCTGACTATCTTCTTTTATGGAAGTAGAAACTCGTATAGGAGTTAACGCGACGAGAATGCACCGTGACGAAGCTACTGTTTTCATCGAAACTCTTATTGTTGAAATGCTAAGCAGGGTGAGAAATTTTGACACTGTACGTGAGCTAGGTTTCTTTTTTGTTTCGGGTCTTAGGATTCTCGATTCTCGATGGAACTCGCTTGAATCGTGGCTTTAACCGGGTAACCGTAGGTGTGGCGATGAGGATAAAAATGTGCTTACTTGGGTCAATTTTCTTTGGTATCCAAGATTGTGAAACTGATTGAAAATTGTTGGATCAAGTCTTTCTTTTAACGCATTCTTCTAAATTCTTGTCAATAATATACACCTTCTTTTTCCCTACTTTCTTCATCCTACAACATAAAATTAAAATGACCAAAGCCATTCGCGAATCACCGTGGAATTAAAATATCTACTACGAGCATAATGAAGGAAATATCCATGAAATTCGACGCGTTTCGCTTATAGTACGCGAAAGAAGAGGAGAAGGGGCCAAAGCTAACCGGTCGGGTCGAACGGTATGGTCAGGTTCAGTATGTTGCGAGTCACGTCGGTTCTCGGGACGAACGAGCGGCGCGATAAATTCACGGAATAAATGCCGATATACAAAACACGGAGCCGCGCGCGTCGTACACGTGTGCGGTTTTGTAGCGGCGAACGCAGGACCGATCAGCGTTAGGTGATTGATCGCTGACACGCAATGACTCATCGCGATTACCGTGGCGCATTGTTCACAGAGAAAAAGCCCGCACCAAGACGATAAGGAGCGTATTGCTCGTCATTCAACGTGACTTTCCAGCGTGGTCCACGCGTCGCTCGTTTGCCTCCTTCATCCTCCATCGCCTGACGTCTACATCGACCGAACAAGCCACGAGTACGTTCGCACAACTGTTCGTACCTTGGAAGAAGCGATGTTCAGGTAACGGGATGATAAGATTCTTTCGCTGGAGTTTGTACAGTTGGTCGAAACGTTTCAGCATCTTGTATCGCGTTTATTCGTATGAAATATTCCTTGCAACGAGGCAGGATTATTCGAATATCAACACCTTAAAATTCAATTTTAAACTTTGCACTGGATGATCAAACCTGTTGAGTGATATCGTTAGTTTTTAATATCGATAACGAGACAAATGAGTTTTTAAAGTGTTTCGTATAACAAGCATAACATATTCGTAAAACGTGTCCATAAGTATTCGAATATTTGCGCGAGCCTGTGTATATTCTCGAAGTAATATTACTTCGCTGAAAGACCGTCGCTGCACAAACGTACTCTTTTTCACGTAGTTAATTTTCCAGCGTCGCGTGTCGATTCACCTCGTGCAGTCTTTTACGATCGCTTTGCATTCACTGCGGGCGTCGTACGCGGCAGTAAACCACGGACTCTCGTCTCTGAAAGCCGTCTCCATTTCGGTAGTGTCGAGTCGAGCAGCTTCACGAGACAAGCTCGACAATAACCGAACTGCTCTGTTGCGGTTCTAGTAGCAACTCGAATAATCGTGTCAACGGCATTATATGCGATGCGATGCAACGACGGGTCGACGAAGACGGGGAGAAACGGCTAATGCGACAGAACGAGAAAGAGAGGGGAATCGAGAGAAAGCGTTGAGCTGTATCTCGTTAACAAAGCCAGGCCGTACACATTCGGCAACAGATGCGAAACGATGTCAATCAGAGCATGCACGCGTTAGGGTCGCACCAAGTGATTGACATATTTTCCGCGGTGAATTCATCCCGACTCTCGGGAGCATCGCAAAGACCGACCAGATCGGATATTCGTATAAAGCTCTTACCGTGGCCAGTCTCTTTCCTTCTCCCTGCTATTTCGTTTGGAAAGAAACGTTGCCGAGTTTCATCCTCGACCAATTTGCCAGGGGCCACCCTCTCGCGTTCCACGTAATCCGACGATCTCACCGAGATCGACCCGATCCACGCAACGGCATTTTACGATTCGCCGCTAGGAATCTGCCACGAGCGGTGTAGAAGCTTTTATATACAAATGCAGCCAAAAATGTTTTTCAATAGATTCCCGGTATCGTAGAATTTTGTTGAAACTTTGGAACGATTTTCTTTGGAGACCTCATTGGAAGTATGATCGAGAAGATTTTTCTAGGTTTCAGATGTAATTTTCAACGAATTTTTGTTATATTAAAAACGATTGATCTGTAAACCAATCTCCCGAATCGTCTTTAAGTACCCAATCTGTCGTTGATTGCACAATATTCCAATTAAGTTACTTGTCAAAATCCAATCTCCGGTATCCTCTAAAAGCGGAGGACACACTTCGTGCCATGTTGCATACGCGTCACATGGTGATCAACGTAACGGCAGATGGACCAACGTCGCTCTAAATCCACCGACGCGTCCATTTACATCTCCCCTTGAATCGCAAGCGGAAGAACTGTCACGAGCACGAACGAATCTCGTTAACGCAAAACGCGAGTTTCAAAATAACGAAAAATCACTCAAGGAACTACTCCATCCACTAGACGAAGAGGAAAATAGGATGAGTCGTGTCGAGTTTCGCGATGTGACACGCTCGCCACTTGGCAAACGTCTCGTACATGAGTGCGTCTAAGCGTGTTAAGCTCTGTTGAGATTTGAAACGTTAGACCCGTTACATGGGGAACGAGAGATTTCGCTCTGGCGCCGGCAACTTCGTTTCTCCTCTCCCGCCAAAAACTATCAACCCCCATCTCCCCTCCCCATCCCAAAGGCGAAACTTACCTCGAACCCTCGATTTCTCTTTGCTTCCTCCCCCTGTTGCGCGTCTCTCAGCCTACGAAACAGGGCGACACGTTTAATTGGTAATCCGTTTAAAGGATTAGTAACTCACGATGGGTATTAGGACGTGTCGCTGGTCCGCCTGCAGCTTGTCCGTTTCGCACGGACAAGCCGAAGGACACGATCCCGGCCACGTCGATGGATACGCTCTTCTCGATGCTGTGTATTCTCCGATCCGGCCGACGAGGTTGGTGGCCCTGCATCTTCGAATAATTTGTCGCAAATACGCGTGAGTCGCAGTCATCAGATAATATCGCGTTTCGCGTGTATACTTGGTTTTTCATCCGTATTTTATGAAGAACGAGAAGCTTATATTTAACCTTTTGCTTCAACGAGTAAAAACACTTCGAATAATATATACATAATATGATACTTTTAATGAAAGATCAATTGAAAACGCCTTTTCTTCGATTTTGTAGTTAAACGTACGATCATTTCTCGTATAACGCGGTAGCTTTTCAACTCGCCTCGAGAATTAGTAAAACCCCCGTACGATACAATTTCGCTCTAACATGGTTCGAGAATTGGGAAAATCTCCGTACGAAAAGACACGCGATAAGAATATTTAAAAATCTGAACATATGAAAATTTGAGAATTTAAATATTAAGGAACTTGAATTTCCAAAATTTTGAAGGAAACGATCCTAATAGCATTCTCCTCTTCGTATAATCGGTTTAGCGTAGATTGTTTATAAGATTAATCTCCACTTGCGCATCCACTTGATCGTCTCTCGACGAGCTTTTTCAAGCGATCACACGACTCGTCGCACACATCAGCCAGAACAGGGCGAGGCGGCAGAAAAGCTCGATGGATCTCCAGTAGTTTTCGATGCAAAGCGGGGCCCGAGGGTGTCGATTCTCTTTCGCTCGTCCCGCGATCGTCCGTGTTGCTCCTTCTCTCTTCCGGCGAATGTTCGACACGACACCGCGGGGCGTGCTCACTTTTCAAACGAGCTTACTCTTCGCCACGCAAGAGCACGTAGCCGGGGGGTAGGCTGGGTTTCAAATCCGGCCTGATCTAATAGGGATTAACAAAGTGACAAATGTAAGAGTTAGCGATGCCAGGGTCGCCACCCCTTGCCCAGCAGCAGCCTGTTTCCCGCTTGAAAAAAGGTATCGAACGAAGGACTTAATCGAGCATCCGGGGCTACCGCTCTTTGGCCTCGTGCATTTTTAATTGCGAGAGATGGGTCGTTTGTCGAAATTAAATATTTCAGTGTGAAATTGTGTTCAGTGTCTAGATGAAGGAGTTAAAGTGTGAATTTATAAAAGCAATAGTTACATCACCTTTTACTGAAATTTCGCACTGAATCAAGGCGCAAAATATTCACAACTACTCAAAGGGACAAGAAAAACTTGTTTTACACTTTTTGTAGTTACTACCTTTCTCCATATAATTGGTCAGTATGATAAACCATTAGTTTAGTTTTCTCTTTAGAATGAGATTTGTATTACGAAGAAGATGATACTAATTTTCAGCCACTGAATAGATATACTCTGAAATAAGAAATGAAACGAGAGGAAATTAATGAACCAATAAAATCTTAAATTGTAACCAAATGAAAATCTTTAATTCTATCAATCTCTTTAATGACTAATTCTAAATATCGACACACCGATCAATCCGCGAGTCTTTTATTTTAGCTATACTTTTGTTATCCATAAAATCACTTAAAATCAAGCGATCGTTAATGATCCAACCTGTTTCCTTCTACCGAAGAGAAAACTTCTTCCGTTGGGACCATCCAAAAGAGGCTTGCTCGATGCCATTCACGTTCGCCAGGAAATTGATCGTTTAACTGCTCGCAGCGTTTCGAACGATCCGGCATGAGTCTATATTTATATTCTTATGTAAGATATCGGGGTAGATAGACGCGAGGGAATTATATATGGAGAGGGAGGCAGTTGCAACCTGCTTCACAAAGAAATAGGTTCGTCGAGGTAACGGAGCTATTCTGAAATTCTTGGATTCCGCAAAAATTTCGTTCGACCTGAGCCCCCTTGTTTCATGGTGAATCGATAAATCCGTTGATACGGCCCGTTCCAAACGGGAACCGTATCAGATCGTTCTCTTAAATAACGAGAGCAGGATCTGAGCTAGAATTATCGGCACTTCGGACGCGTTAAACTTCCCTCACCGGCCATCAATCAGCTGGCCAGCGGCCACCTGGTCTACTTTTATCGAGTATCCCTCGTAGACCTTCGATCAGAGATTTCGTGTAATAATAGGCAAACGGAACCGCAAGGCGGTTTGGTACGTCTGAGGCGTTTATTGGTATTGCGAAAGTGATTCGATTGTTTGCATTGATAAATTATGATTTTGCAAATTTTATATTAGCCGTTTTCTTGCTTGTAATACTTAAGGATTTTTGGAGTAATAATTAACCATGTTCAAGTAAATTAATTCCCCTAGCGCCTTCGAACATCGTCCCTTTTTTCCAACCTTTTCCACCGACATCTCATCACACTCTTCATTACAGAATTCTACTAGCAAATACATATTCTTATATTCCATACATACACGTGAGCGGCAAGAAACGCGATTGTACATCGTCAGGTCCCTGGCGATCGCATCGGGCAAAATTCTAGAGGTAGCAGCGGTGGTCGGCGAATTGCATCCTAAATCTGGTGGTGGTGTATTTTGCGTTGGAAACGCAGAGAATGGGCAGGCAACGTCGCGAGACGTCGGCTATGCGGCTGGCAATAAATCAAATAGTGTTTTTCAGAGCAACGGCCGGTCCGAAGCACGAATGGTAATGAAAACCGGCGGACGATACAGGCGCGATAACATTCCCCGTGGCCGCGTGTCCCGCTCGCGACGATGCCAGCGACGACAAGCACGGCCGCGACGTCGGCGAATCGTCGCTGCAAAACCGACCGCACCTCGGCATCTTTCGCATTCTCTCGTTCCTCGTTCGCGATCATGCGTTACACGTGTTCCCGCCTGCGTACGTGCGCCTCGTTCGACTCGAGGAACCGATCTTTCTGCTCGTCTTTCCGATCGTTCTTCGGGCCATTATGGAACGTATCGCCCGAGCTTGATGGTACTTATCGTGATTGATCGTTGAACGCTCGGTAGTATGTTTCCAAGTGTATTTTCAGTTTGTTCTGTTTTGAAGGGACGAGATGATCTTTTGTAACGTGTTCTTCCGATAGCATGTAATAGGTTAAATTAGGTTTGGAAAGTATACCACACACGCTTATAAATCAGCTGTCATTATTTTTATGATTTTTCTTCAGTCGCGAGATCGCATGTATACGCGAGTTATAGTTGGAACAAGCAAGTACAAGCGCGCGATTACACGATTAGTCTGACCGCGACTTTCTAATTTCCCTGCGTCCCGCGGCAGATCGACTCGATTTGTTCCATTAGCGAAAGCGGAGTAACGCGTGTACTTAACGCCGCTGTAACGCAAACACGCGTACCCGGTGGATACCAACTGCCAGCTACGAGTTAAACTAATCGCAGGCGAACAAGATAGATGTAACGACCCCGTCTACAACCGCAGGTAATGTCAATAATGCGGGTATCTATGATATCCGTAATTAGTCGCGACGGTAATATCGTACTATTTCACCACGGATTTCCCCCATTAGAGTTCGATAGTACGCACCGTTGTCCTATGAATACTCGTTCACCCACTGATCACCCTATAACACGCTATATAAATAAATATATCCTTCGAATTATCATTAAATAATATTTACTACGAACACATCGACGTACATATTACTTTTAATCCTATAAGTTTTGTACAAGCAAATCCGATTACCGAACTATCGCGAATATTTTATCATACCGAAATATCCGTTTGAAACACAAAGATATTCCTTGCTTCTTCCCAATCCTCTATTTAAATATTCTTCGTTTCTTTTCTCTCGCTGTTACTCGTTCCTTGATCCTGTCGTCCCGCTAACGGATAATTAATGCAAGCTGGAACGAGGCAGAGGAAGAAAAGCCGCTCGATCGCATACGTCCGTCATCCTGAAGACGAGCAAGCGAACCGAAACGCGTGTCCTCACGTGAGAACCGACTCGTTGCCGCTTGCTCCAGGCTAGTATGTAAATGGCCCTACCCACGAGACATCGGGTTACTCGATTTACAGTTGACCACTTTGATATTAATGCCTGTTGTGAACGTCGTCACTTATCAGGTATTTGCGAGCAAATACGTGAAAGAGAAATTGGTAACGCCTCCCTGTTCCAGCCTGGAATCACGAGCACGAGTCCGAGGATCAGAGTCGGAAAAGGGGAACGTTGTCAGGATTAAAGGCGTTCCACGCGACGTTTCTGTCGATTTTGGCTCGAATTTCCTGTACCGTTTTATCGGGAACGCTTAACGCCGAGAACAGGTTTCTGCCGGGTTGTTAAGAGCGGCCGAACGTGCTTACCGAACGTTACTCAATTTCGAGCACGCACAGACACAGGGAGAATCGATGGGAAACGTCGCATGACAGATATGTTTATTTACGTATATTCGCATTCTGACGATTACGTGAGCACTGGAAACATCGATTTCGTATATCACGTTTGACAACACTGCGTTTGCGCAGTTTCTACACGTTACATCATTGCTTGCTCCTTAATGGGTTAGTGATATAAAATATGGGTTAGTGATATAACATACAAAAATAGTCTTATCTTGTTTTATCCGTGTGGTCTTCGTGTATCTTCAATGATGTAATAGCTCTCGAAAGAGACATATTTTACTTCGGCATACTGCAAGAAAATATGTTACGCTGGACGATCTTCGTTCGTCAATCGGGATCATTTAAAATTCATCGCTAGTCCATTGGAAGGGAAGGAAAAACGTTGGAGCAAGGAGTTCGGAATACCAAACGACTCCTTCGAGGCGAATGCTTCGGGACAGCATGTTGTAATATCGAGTGGAAATCTTTAATTTCGGACTTGTCTTCAAGTCGAAAGAAACCTTGGGGCCGCGTACTATCGGGACGTGAAATCAGCGCCGACAGAGCGCCAAAAAGACGGCTGTCGAAGCGAATAACGATTTCCCTGGCATCGACGAATTCCGTTAACGATCCTCTCTATCATACTCTCGATCGTTCGACATAATTCGCGTGATCTGTCTACGGATGATACCGCGGACGAAATATGCGTTTCACGGTGGCCGGTGTTCAAATTTCACCAGAAAAACCATCTTTCCGTTCTTTCTCTCTCTTTCTCTATGAAAGATTTATCTGATCGGATCCAGTCAGAAGCGAATAATTCGATCGCTCGGTCGTTGTGCCGATGCGACGACTCATTAACATTCCGGCGTGTATATCGCGGCCGAAAGAAGAAGAAGAAGCGGAGGAGAAGCCGAAGAACCTGGCCAGC
Source organism: Bombus vancouverensis nearcticus (assembly GCF_051014615.1). Classification (NCBI taxonomy): domain Eukaryota; kingdom Metazoa; phylum Arthropoda; class Insecta; order Hymenoptera; family Apidae; genus Bombus; species Bombus vancouverensis. The sequence goes on along the minus strand of NC_134911.1, from coordinate 15,611,678 downwards.
CCCGTGCATCCACCATAAAGGACTCTCTCTCGCTCGCCTTCCTTCCTGCTCGCCTTCTTTCCTCTACCCGTTCTCGCAACTTGTTCTACCTTCGAGCGCCCGATCCGCCGCGGTTTCAGTGCCCAGATGCTACCTGCCGCAACCAACACGCGTGCTACTCACTCGCATCCGTCCCCGAATTTCTGTCGACACGATCTCGCGCCTGTTCCTCCTTCGCGATCTTTTTCCACGTTGAGATTTTTCGCCTGATAAGATGGGAACTTGGAGCGGAAACTGCCAAGAGGTGTTTAGACGAGTCACGAGATGATCAGGAGGTGAGTGTAAAAGATCGTCCGACTAGAATGGATTTATTTGCAGTTGAAAACGAAGGTACAGTGGCTACAAAAAGTATTCGCTCATCATCGTATTTATTATTGTATTTACATGCTAATCGAGTATTACGTTGTCCTAGAAGTTTCTTCCGCTTTATTAATAAACGACAAATGTCCGATATTTTATGTTTTATGTCGTATTATTGAGTTATGTACGATCCGTTCTGGTCTATTATCTTCCCCTGTCTCTCTGGGAGCAACGCTATTTTTCCTAAATTTCTGGGTTCTGGTTTGCTAACAAGATATTGTTCTGCATAGGCGCATTTTTATGTCATTTATTCGACTGGATCTTTTACCGCGAAGAGAAATTTTTACCGAATGGAACAGATAATAATCACACGAGGCAATATCCGAAGAGTACGGAGGATAAGGTAAAACGTCCCAATCAAATGTCAACGATTCGTTTCTAATATATTAGATTTCGTATCATTCAGGAGTCCTGTCATATGATTAAAAACTTGATAACACAATATAGAACCTCCAAATACTTCTTGGAGCCACTATATGTGTATTGAGGAATCAAGGATGTTGAGATGTTTTTCAGATTGAACGAATTTCATGAATGAACGCTAATTTGAGTGACAATGAGAAATAGATGAATCGACAGGCAGAAGAGATTCAAGAAGGTTTATTGTGGTATATTTTAATAACTTATGGCTGTTTTCGTTTAAGTGAACTAGTAAATCAAGTAGTGGTAGAATGTCGCTCGTAAACTCACTGTACGAGTAAATGTCGTTTTTCCTTTTTGAAACCGAGGGTGAAAGTGTGTTCTTGTTGGAACGATGGCGCCACTGTACGGCAGTCCATATTACGCTCGCTGTAGAACACGTTGTAGCTATGTCATGTATAATTGAAATCGATTGTCGGACCAACCGTTTGCCACAGACCTGCGAATTGGCATCAGTCCTTTCGATATCTCGTTTCTCATTTCTTACATTCTATTTTTACCTTTCACCGTCTTCGTTAAATTCACAGAATTCTAATTTAAAACCCCGTTATGTTAGACTTCGACGTACCCATCCATATATTATCTAAAGACATCGTGCGAAGAGAAGCAAAAATTCCGAAAAAATTCCAAATTAAATCACGACAAACTAAATTTCATCTACACCTGCCCTCAGACCCTTCTTCCCCAAATTCCTCAACCTGTTAAAGAAGACTGGCGAGAATTCTCGCTGGAAGGTCCGTATAGATTTCCTGCAAAGTTTCGCCTGGTTCTTACGAAATTTCGTCGATTTAAAGGCTATTTTTAAGAAGCCTACTTCTTCGAAACGAACAGATTGTTTTCATTTGCAACTATGGCGTAATAACATACCATTCTTTAGTCATAAGGTGACATTAAAACGAGAAAATCAACCAGAATCAACTCATCATATTTTTCTCTTGTAGTCCCCACTTATTTTCGCCATACATCCCTAAACCAACGAACACTCAGCTCGATTCGCGAGACGACTCGAGGTGGATCGGCGTCGCGATTCGATATTCAGCGGGCGGCCGTTGTTTTACTCGGTCCAGCTGCCCACGCACACCAACAAACTTGAACGAAACACGCGCGCACGAGCGATACACGCTCGCGTGCACGGGCGAGCAGCCTCTATAGAGAGATCGCAGACAAGATTCCCGCTGGTCTGGGCCACGACGAATAAAATCTGGCCGTATTATTCGATCGGTGTACCGCGAGCGGAATGCGAGTGGATCAAACTTAATAACGCGACTTGGCAAAAAGCGGGGGCACGTGCGGAATATCGGGCATCGACTACGCCGGGCACCGCGACGCCTACGACGCCGCAAATTAATATAAACGACGCCAGACCATCCCCCGACGGCACCACTGAGTTCATCGGGTATGCGTGCCGTGCGAGCAATCCGATTGCCTCGTCGTCCTTCGAAATACCTCGCCGAGATCCCGTGTCGCATCTTGATCGCCCGATTTTCCGTGCAGACGCTTTCCTTCCATTTTGCGACGCTCGAATTGCCGTCCAAGCTGATTACACTCTGAGAGTACGATTGGCGAATAAAGGCACTGTGATGCGGTTACGAGTTGAGTAGAATAGACGAATTTCGTGTTCAGTGTTTGTTAGGTTTTCGTTATCGTTAGGTTTTCTGTTGCGGTATCGTTTATCGGATATCTACATTGCTCTCCTTGCTAAAATCTAATGCGTTCGATCTAAATATAATTCAATCCTATCTAACATCTTCCCATCTTCCAAAATATGTTAAGATATTTGCAGTTTCACGTGTTTTCATCTTTTAATTAACTCTCAAATTGTTGCTCAGATTTTCAATTACAATTAGACGCTAATATTCAAAGGTGTAATTTACACCAAGCTTCCTGCATTTTCGAACAAGCCTTCTCGAAAATTACCTGCAAGTAACATTACCCCACGTTCTTAATAATCACACACATCTTTGTTTATTATACAAAAGGATCAGGGTGGCTGGCGTTCTTCTCTGGCTCTTTTTTACGCGTAAAATGGTAGCTACGAGCATCCGTAATAGACGCTAACCAGAGGCAACGGCGTAACCGACCACGTAAGATAAACTCCTCATTAGCGAAACAAACCGCCGAGGCTTAATTACTTGGCGTGGCGGGTGGCCGATTCTCGAGGCTTCCAAGCGTTCGTAAAGTCACTCGCGTCATAAAATCGCATGGCTGCCGCGAGTTGCATCGCTGTCTCTCCAGATTCTCCCTCTCTCTCCAGATTCTCCCTCTCTCTCCGCCTCTGTGATCAATTAAAATTGTCGAACGCTGTTGTTCCGCTTCGTCTGTTTCTTTTTATCGTCGATTCCGGCACGCACCGAACGTGTGGTGCATCAGCTTATAAAAGTTCGCTCTTGCAGTTCAGACCGACAACGACTCTCATTAAATAACTGGCTGCAGGCAATTATCAAGAAGCGATTATCGCGGAATTTTCGGGTTGATTCAACTCGGAGAACATCCGCGACACGATCACGTATCTCTTCATTACGATCTCGCGTTCGCACGCGTTATGAATGAACCGCGTCGACGAGAGGAACGATAAATTTTTGCTAACGTTACGGCTACCTGGTAAACTCGACTCGTTTCGTTCGCCAGCCAACGTTTTAATAGGCTCCTCGCAGGTCTATGGCTTCTTTTTCCCTCTGTCTTTGCTTTCGTGGAATTTTTCGTGTTATATTCGATAAGAATTGTCATGTTTGTCCGATTTTCGGGTTTGTAGTTACGAATATTGTTTCTAGTAGGAAATGCTTTTAAAGTAGCGAATATCCTTTGTCACCCACTTTAATTTCGACCGACAGATCAATATCCATAAGTTTAGAAATCTTCTTACGCTTAGAACGCCCAGAAAAATGATCCTATACGTTGAATAATTTCTTCCATAACACGTAATACAGTTTGATACATAGGAGCGCAAGATCAGCGAAACTTCCCCGAGATCAGAAACAACGTCTGTCTCGGCGGGAGAGAAGTACACAAGGGTCCCTGAGAAAATTTTGCAACGAAGTAAAGTCGAGACGGATCCTCTTTTGCGCAATTTACACGGTTCACCGGGAGAAAGAGATGTCTAGATTTACGTGTGCCGCGGCCGGGGCAAGAGATTGAAAACGTCAACACGTCAAGAGGCAGAAGGACAAATCCGGCATGTCCGTCTGAGCGGGAGGGGTGCCGGCCTACGGTTGGCAAAGGCCCGGCTTTTCGAGTGCAGACTTTACATATTTGTATTCTACTTTCGTCTGTTTGCCGAAACATCATATTTCGGCCCCGTTCGTTGCGTAAAAGAGGAGCCCCCGGTTGTCGTCGTTTGCGTTTACGCCGAACATCGCGTCGCTCCGCGCGGTTCCTCGTTCTCGTGCTCGCAAGTAGCTTGGTCCCGCGTCTCGTTTTTCATCAGACAGACTGGTACTTTCCTACCATCGATCTGATTCTTCTTGCACGCAATTAAGCTAATACTTTTAACAGAAATCCGATTTGACGAAAAATTGTAGAATCATAAAAACAAAGTCTATAAGTTATAACTTGTAACTTGTCAATACACAGATATCGTTAATTGGCAAATTGTTGTACAGGAGGGTCGTGCTTCTTCTTAATTCTATAGTCGAATTTCCTAATAAATTCTTTTTGTACGTTGTTTTGCTTCCATCCAGTTTAAAGATGGAATAGAAGCAACGCGAAAACGAAGGAACAATTCGGGTTCTAGGTTCGTCTGGTTTTCCTTTACACGCGACACGGTAACCAACTTGTCGTGGAAAATGCTAACAGCCAGCCGACTCTCGATCGAACGCGAGACTGTGAATTTTCAGCCACCACTACCATAGCCCAGTCACGTAGAACGTACGCGTACGCGCGTGGATCGAGTGGAAAAGAGGGCGGTCGAAGGAAAAGAGGGGTTGGGCAAGGTTCGAGAGACGATTGTAGTCTCTCCGTCTTTCTCTCGTGGCTCTTTCTCCAGCAGCGCTTTGTAGCCCGTAAACTTTCTTGGTTCGACAACCCTCGGTCGGTCTCGAGGCGAAGGAAACCAAGAGAAACCGTAGGAATAGTCGAATGGAGCCGTTTCCAGCCAAGTTTTTCCATGGCGGTAGCTGCGCAATCATTTGTTCAACACACCGCCAACAAATCCAATACGCTGCCAGCCACCGAACACACGGATTTCGTTTCTCCCTTATTCTCTCGTTCAACTTGATCGCCTTTCCTCTTTTCTCTGCCTGATTTTCTTTCACTTTCCGGGAATTGTACGAACAGTTTACGCGTGGGGTACGCACGAGATCGTGCTCCTGTGTTGTTTTGCGAACGTATGTTGCTCGTATGCAACCCTTGCACAAGAGAATCGCGTGGTTCGTTGTCGGATTTAAAGAGTACCCCGCGGAAAATGTACAGTATGCTGTAAGCAATGGTCGGTGGAAACAGGAGTGGTAACAGTGAAGAATATAAAATTGAAGAATCTGAATGTTAAGAGAGTAGGAATTAATTTCGATTCCTGAGACTTGCTAGATTCGACTTATAAACGATCGTTAATGAATTTGAATAGATTAAGATTTACTTTTGTCATTTTGCAAATAAACCGTAAAAATATTATCCGAAAAATACCATGCCACCTTCAGAAATCTCAATGCCAGTGGCAAAACGGGTAACACGAAGGTGCTCGTGTTTCGCGTCACCGCGTCTGTCCAGAGCGGAGGAAGCGGCATTCTCCGCATGGAAATCAATCCGTGTCACGGATCGATTTCACGGCAACACGGAATTTGTTTGTATCCGAAGAAAGAGAGGCCGGGAAAGGAAACCTTTTCCTCGCCACGAGGGTGGCACGTCGAACGTGAGAGGACTGCGGATTTATTCGAAAACACTTCTTCTCTACTTCGCGATAGCGTTCCACGCGATACTCGAGGGGCGTGGAAAAGGGCCGATTCCTTAATATCCCCCGGAGACGTCGTGGATCGGATACACATCGGTTGGCCTCGCCTATCTATTCAATATGCCTCTATTATTTGGTAGGTGATAAGGTGGAACGGCGGTGGTAGCCTGACTTCTCTTCCCTCGACGGTCTTTACCCCACGTTACCACGGCTCTCCAGCCCCCGGGATATATCTTTCTCTCCCCGGGGACGAGAGCGATGAACGATAGTCATCGTTGACTTCCTCTCTTTTTATATCCGCACTGCTCAAACTGGACTCCGCGGTGACTCCACCGAGTTGTTCTACAACCTTATCGATTCGTTGTTAAAGATCGAGCTTGCGGTGATGTTTCGTTGCTCTGCTATAGCTAAACTAACTACAGCGATTTCGATTAATTGAGATATCTTTCTCTTAGATTTTGAAATTTTATTAGCACTGTTACGAAATACGCGCATATAGAAATTGCAAGAGTTGTCTTTTGTTCGCTTACTCGAATTGCTGAGCGGCTGAGTTGTCTTCAATTGCCATTCTTTTCGTAATGTAATTGGGTAGAAGGAAGAAAAATTTCATATGGAAATTTTCATTCTCGCAGTAATATATCCACCGTGGAACAAGCGGAGTATCTTTCAACGAAAAAGAGAGATTCGCACAAGCCTGTTTGAAGGCTTGATTATCCCAATGCTCGTAATAAAGCAAACATCGTTGTACTATCTCTAACGCGGTCGCGTTCAAAGGTGAATGAGAGGAGCTTGAAACGAGAGACAGAACGCATGGATCGTGCAACACGAGCGAAGGGGAGGGAAATAAGTGTAAAAAATAACGAGAGGGCGTAAGCTTGCTGAATCGTCGGCTGACTGTTAGAGCTCCGACTTCATTTGTGCAAATCTATTCAGTCGGCGCGTATTCGCGGAACTCGCGACATTCGACCTTCCTTGTCGAATCACATACACCGCATACATACCGGCCGCTTTCACTCTCTCCACCCCTTTTCCATCTCGCTTTTCCCCGACAGCTTGCAAGCAAGCCAACGGTTTTCAGGCTACCTCGTATACGCAGCTTTTCACTGAAGAAACATGGTGTACGTTCTATAAACGCTGCCGTATCTCGGCTCGTATCTCCACGGCTCCGGTGAAACCGCCACGGGGTGCCAGCCCCTAAGGGTACACAATGGGGCCCGTATGTTTGCGGGGGTGTAGAACGCTTCGTGTTGCAGCGGGGACTTCCATCGACCTCTTCTTCCAGCACCACGCGTCTCCTCCTCAGAGAGTTCACCTGAAATCGCACGAATTCGCGTTCTACATTCGTTTCTATGCAGTCGTTTTTTTCTCCTCACAGCTTTTAACGTTCAATTTCTCGTATCATTGTATTTAATTGATGGATTAAAAGTCATTAGTTTCATAGCGACACGACATCGAGAAATTTTGTACGATTCGAGCGTTGGATGGTTTCGATTAGGTTATCGAAGAATCATGGAGCAACGCGAGGTTTAATATCGGGGCACCGGTCGACGCGATGTCGCGAGCAAAGTTTTAATTTCGGACGCGTAGCACGCGCCGACTTCTCCGTCAGGTGTCGTAAGCGATACGTCGAAAATATCGCTAGGGAAAGGTTGCCGATAAACGACTACACCGGGACGAGCGTCTGGATATTAAAAGTATCTCCTCGTGCAAGGATATTTCTAGCCAAAAAACGGACAACAAATTCAATCGGTAACAGGACGAGTCTTTTTAAGGAGTTTCTCCAGGTATCGTTGACATTATGCGAATATCTACGACCATTTGCATACATATGACTCTATATTATTGGAGACTGCCACTTCATTACCAACCTACTCGAGACCCATCCAATGTTAATCTACTAATCCATCCACATCAATAACACGAACAATTTAAAAGATTAGACCGGGCCGGTCCTGTTCGTGCCTCCATCCAGCTGCCAATCTAGATTCAATCTCACCGCAACAAGAGAGAAAGAAGCGAAAAATTTCCGTAAAAAGCGCGAAGCGGTTCGTCCGGAGGTGGATCAACCGGATCGAAAAACCCGCTCGCTGCTCCGCGCTGGCCAGCAAAAAGAGGAGACGGAATACTTAATATGCATCGCGTCCTGCGTTCCCCGAAGCGCGTTTCTTTCGTTCGGGTAAAGTTTGCGAGAAACGACGAACGACACGAAAGGGCCCACTTTCTTCGATTCGCGTTTGGAATTGGTGCACGCGAGCACACACCGACGCGACGATCGTTCTCCACCGGAAGACCGTGTCGTGAGGCCAGACGAAAACTGCTGGAAGCCTGACTTCGTTCTGTCGTACAAGAATTTACGATTGCCTCCCGGCTACATTGGCTACCAACCCGCTGGCTGGTTCATTGCTTTTCGAACCGTTCTTCGTTCGCGATCGACCATGTTAATTACTACCAACGAGATTTACGAGTGGAACAAGTGAATTTGTTTTGGATTTTATAGCTGTCGTAGAAATTAACCGTTTAATTATCTTGACTTTGTAGTGCCACGAATTTGTTCACGTTTATCTCTCGGTAATCACCACTTTTATGTTGGCACTTCCACTAACAAGTTTTCTTGTAATAACCCTTTTTGTGTAAACACATCCTCTTACTTGATTTTTACTCTCCTCTTTGGAACAGATCTGTATTTTTAAGTCTATGACTGGTTTGCCGAACATGTCGTTCTTCTTATCTTATAATTGCGATACCACTTAATGATCCTCATTGTGAGAAGAAAGGAGGTATATTCAACGTCGAAGATAATCTTCGGTCCAGAATTGCTTCGCTGCGTGAACCATTGAAATATAGTCATAGTCATCTTCGTTATCTCGATTTTGTTATGGGTACGTTAGCAGTCATTACCAGTGAGTTTACGAGTCAAGCCCAGTCTTTCAGTCTCGTTTTCCTTGTCACATATTCTATAATTATTAAAGAACGTTAATACACCGAATATCAAAGTCTGTATCAATGAATTTCATTTTCGCATACATCACCTGTATTTTTTATACTTGACATCGACCAGTACATTGAATATTTATAATAATTTCGGAAAAGATAATAAACCACTTTGAGTGAAAATTCTTGATGTCTCCATCGGTACCTGTACATAAAATCAGATGGAAATCGGAATCGGTCGATCGGAGTGACCCATGGACAAAGGAAATAGTCGAAAATTGCCAACGGCTGTAAAGGAGATTAGTCAAGCCAGGGCGGAAGGAAAACGTCAGAGCCTGGCGACATCCAATTAGAGGGGGTACGTGCTCGGACACTAACGAGTTTTAATGGACTCGGTCCGAATGGTGGCGTGGCGGAGTGGCGCTTTGGCAGGTCGCGTCAATCAGATAGTGGCGGCGAAACGCGCGGACACAGAGGGTCGCTCAAGTGCCGATATCCTCCGATCCGGCTTCCTGCTTTAATTTAATTGGACGATCGGCAATCGCGCGTGCCACCTGATAAATAATTAACGCGTCTGGCCCGGATCGATTATCAAACTGCCGACGCCATCGTTCGATGACGAGGGATAGCGCGGCCATACCTAGACAGAACTAGTTCCAACCCGACCCGAGGATCGATCCTTTTCAGGATGCGTCCAACGTTCAACGTTTTCGCGACTTAATTGCCGCTCCTACGTTCCATTTGCTTCCATTAAACGACACTGAGCTGATTAGCCCGCGAAAAAGATCCCCCGTTTTATAAAGATCGGCTGATTCTACCTACAGGTCACTTCTCTACTCATTCGCAGGATTGTTTACTCAATTTTTTATTCGAAGATTCGCATCATTTTTTATAAACGCGGGGATTTTAAAATGAAGGTTAGGGGAATTAGAGAAATAACATGCACACCATATATCGTGCACGAGACTGTTATCGTTATTGCTGACGTGCGAAGTGCGCAAAGTCGTAAATTCATCCGCATCCGATATCGTAGGCACTTATTACGGACGATTTCATATCTAACGGTTAATAATATTAAATTTACTGTATGTATCTTCTATGGAAAGGAAGTGACGTAGACAGTAACGCTTTGACGTATGATGTCCCAAGCAAATTCACTAAAGAATGACTTTATTAGAATGTAAAGTATCGTACACGGTCGCGTTATGTCGCGTGTTGATCGTCCGTCGAGAAATTGATGGGTCTAATTAGCTTCTAAAGAGTTGTATCGTGTATACACGATGTGTGTACACTCTCCGTCCGCTTGATACGGCAATTATTTCTTCATCGAGTGAACGAGGTAGCAGGGCAGGCCGCTTACGTTTTGCACATTTAGTTCATTATCATTGATACACGACGACAGTGATTGTGTTGCGACCGCGCGCGATTTCGCTTTTACGAGCTGGGGGCAATTTTCGATACGTCGTTCCGCGATTGGTGCATTATAATTACATATGCAAATTATGGTAATAATGGGTGAATAAAAATTGATCAACCGATACAATCAATAATTGTAGAAGCACGATCGCGGATCATTATCTATGAGAACCGTTTAACCGGTGATCGCGGCATTTTTCCATTTTTCGTGTTTAATATTGTCGACGACACGGACTGGATCATTCGTAAAAATAATGAAAAAGCAACGGCAGAAATTACCGCGTTAAATGCATTTCGTCGAGCATCGGAACGACCGGTTAATTGGGGCGATTCGGCCACGCTCCTCCCAAAAATAAAAATTAATACGTAATGGCAAAGGGTAATGGACCCTTTCACGGAGCCATGCGTCCACGAATAAACGAAAATTGGACGTGAGAAGGGGTGATATCGACGATATAAAAATACATACATAAATATACGTATCTGTAAGTAATATACGAAACCGGTTTCCAAATTTTTCGGGATATACACGCGTTCATAGTTTATTTGAAGTTCGATTCAGTTTCCTTTAAAGTCAAATCTGATAGACGATAATGAGCGCTAATAGAAGCTCTGACGAAAGATGAATAATCGAAAAGCCTATGGTATGTGGAGGAATTTAAATGAGGGGACTTTAAAATAAAACATTATATTTGAAATATGTATACATATAAAAATACAGCGGTGAAAACAGTTAAGACATTTTTACAATTAAGACAACAATTAAGATATTTGACACTTCGAGAATAATTCAATAGAATGTATCAAACATTGGGAATAAAAGAGGCGTCCGCGTTTCTGAAATACAGACATGAAGTCAATATGACGGTACAGCTGCACGGTCTCGAAAATTGATCGGTTTATAAGAAAGTTCTTTTTATAAGGCAATCGATACTCGTACAAGACGATCGTTTACCCATACCCATACCAGAGAATACAGATAAAACCAATATCTAAATACTGTATCTTTAAAATTATGTTCAGGTACATTCTCCAGAGTATTAATATTCGCTATTTTTATCATCACAAAAGTAACACTGCATATCTTCTCGTCGCTACATACTACCTTATATAAATATAAAAATAAATAAATAATAAAAAATATTTAAATTTCCAACTTTTCGCAATCCGGAAATGTTGTATAATATTTCATATGGTTCACGCTTATTTCGCACAAGTATTTCTCTTTCCACCGTCCACGAACAACTCACTAATTTAATTATTACGTTGTTCTAAAAATGTCTTTCGCTATCTGTATGTAGCTACTTTATCTGGCTACGTTGATACAAACATGAAACTTAATCTGTCAAATGTTGTGGTTTTTATCTTCGATCGTCTTCTTGCCGTTGTCTTCTAGCTGAAAACAAGAAATGTTGCGCATCTATTATTTTCTTCTAAGACGAAAGAAACTTTTAGGACAACCTAATACGAACGGAAATCGATGTAGCGTATCTTCGCGAATTATCGTTAACCATCGACCATACTGTCGACTCCTCCGACGATATCCGGTCCTTGAGTTTGCGTACCGAGGCAATTTCGGTTTCCCGTTACGCAGTAGCGGCCTCCGCGATTGATCCGCGTACAACCGCGGCGATCGTGGCGATTACGCGAGCGAGTATCGCGTAAAATTGCTCGGACGTAGGAGAAGAGCTCGCCATTACGAGCGGGCCATTAAACGTAATGTACGAGCGGGTAATATGTGGCCGAGCTCTGGCCCGTGCATCACAGCATTCTACTTTTTCGGCTGGTCGCGCCAGTGCCGATTCCGCCGATCGAGAAGCCGCCACTCAGCTCGTCGGAGTTCAACGATAATTTCTGTATACACGCGTTTATCGGAAAACGAGTAATGTATGTAGACGGTCGATGGTAACGATACGAATGAAGTGGTTAATTTCTATAGGCCGGCCACCGTAAGGTGAACGCGTAATAATCCAATTATCTGCGAGAGGAATCGTGACCGGTCAGGATGGAACGTGTAAGTGGTTTGAAAAAGTTCGTGCAGAAATTTGGAAAGTTCACGTGATGTAAAATGGAATATGTTCCACAAGGATATGGCTAAAGTGGATGCGGGTACTGACGAACTCGAGAAGTCAAGGCAATGAAATACACGTATATAATATAGACTCTCGAATGGATATACGTGTTTTGGTCTTTAGAAGTTTCATTCGTCGGAACACGTACCTAGTAACTGTAGCCTGATCATGAGGAAGTTTCGATATATAGAGAACTCAAAAGCCAATAAGTCAGCCTTCCATTTGTACTTTTATACCGAATATGGTAAGTGAATATTTACACCGGCTGACTACTGAATCCTTCGTATCTAAGAGACTTCAATTTATTTTTCAGTATACCAATTTTTCCTGTCTATAACATTTTTAAGGAATTCTGATATTTCAAAGGTATCTGTCGATCGAGCAGTTCTTCGATCTCCGTTTACCAGCAATCCAGCTCTCCAGGAGAGCCCCATCTTTCCTCTCCATAGAGACTTCAACTCTGTCTCTATATTACGAACAGACATTAAGTTAGCAAGTTTTCCTTGTTCCTCCCTCTTCCGAGTCGCATAAACCCGGATCGTAAAGACACGGAACAGAGCTAAATACTCTTTCCCAGACTGCGTAACTTACCCGGTTACAAACAGAATTCACGGTACCTTTTTTCCCCTCGAGCTGAGGTAGACGACGACAGCGTAATGGCGTCGCTATGCTGGCGTGTTTTGCGACCGCATCGAGTTCCAAAGAGGTGCATTATGAGTTCCAGATAAGAGTTCACACGCAGCTGGCATCCAGCCACCGCGAACCTCTTAACAAATAACTTCACCGTATAAAGGAGCGCCTTAATCTGGTGGCGTCCTCATCCCCCATAAACGCTAAGGGGGCAGGGGGGAGGGACCATTCCTTCGCATCGTCGAGCAACATGGAATCAACGAAACGTTTGCCAGACCGATCGCGGAATCGCGATCGATCCTCTGGTTCGATCGGCAACGAGAACGCCCGATCTTAACGGGCAGAAGAATGTCGCGCATGTCCTGCCATGAATAGTATCGTCTACTTATGCCGATCTCTCGCGTAACCGCTCCCCTCTGGTAGAATCGAGTGACGACATTCCGCGACTAGATTCCTGAATTTAATGCCGCCGCGGGACAGCAAGAAAAACCGCGCTCGCTCGATAAGACTTTAATATGCTGTAATTGGCGTTCGCTCGAGATTCTTCGCGCGATACGTCGTATTTCTTGGTACGCGGTGCCACAATTTGTTCGGTCGTTTTTCGTATGGATGCTGCTTGTATCTAAATTTGTTCGTGAATTAATAGCGATGTAAAGATAGGATTGCTGAATGCGGGTTGATGGCATTGCTGAAGCGTAAACACGAGCATGGGTTATTAATAACGTATAAATTAAGGATGTTTCCAGATTCGTTGGATGTCAAACTTCAGCGGCATGTAGTTCTTGTCAAACAAGTAAAAGGCTCTGAACGAACGTGTGACCGAATTACATTAGTTTCTGGGATATAAGACGTTTTCGTTCGGAGACCTGTAACAGTATAAGAGTCTTTACTGAAACATCCTGTATGATGAATGGTAGATTGCTGGAATTTATCGTTGGTAGGTATCGTTGGCTCTAGAAACGAATGAACTTATGGTACTATATAATAACGTGTTAACCGTAAGTGGCTATTGGGGCAAATCGCACGCGAATTGTGAACGAAAGAGAAAGGATGAGTTCTCAAGGCTGACAGAGAAGAATTATTCGCCACGATTGATACCAAGTAGGTCATATAAACGAGGCGGTGATCGGTCAACTCATCGTTGAAAATATCTATGTTAATACATCATATAGTATTTAATCATGTACATTGTACACTCTATTTATCCATCGTCCCAGAGTTTAATAAACCTGCCATTATCTTCTCCGCGAATCTAAACGCTGATGATTGTTAAACGCATTTCATGAATATCACATTCGAGTCAATTATCAACTCGGTTAGGGAAAACGAGCAGGGAAACCAGGAGAATGTAATACGAGATCGTACGTAGAAAAGTTGTTATTCTTTATGGCGGAAATGGAACATAAAATTAGTCTCCATAACATCCTTAAACACTATTAAAACCGGTGTTGTATGTTGGTCTCAAAGGAAATCATTTAAAATCGTCTTGTATCTGTCTGATTCTCATACATCCATTTACACCGATAGCCAACAATGTATAGTTCATGAATGCCAGATATGTGCCTCAACTTCCGCTCAGTCAGCGTAGAGGCTAGTTCCTTGACAACGAACCATATGGTTTATATAAAACAGCGTGAAACGTTAAAACACTATGCAGAAACTGTTTTCTGCAAGATGCAAGATGCACGCTCTTGGGTATTGTGTTCGCGCACGGCGATAGGAAGGTAGCCGTTCAGTCGCTGGCAGAAATTTACGAGTTTAGATAACGAGGTGGTAATTAGTTGTCGGTCATATCCTCGTCGATACAATCTCGAAAGGTTATTTCGTTCGTACGATTAAGTTGCAGAACAAGCTGAAACATCGACGTAGATCACGGGCGACATAGATACAGCAACCCCTAGGCGTGAAAATGAGATATTTTCTCGATGGTGACCTTTGAAATTGATGTTACACGAGTGACATGTTCGGATATATTTTATGACAATAAGCCTGCATTAACTGGCTGGGAGATTTTTAATCGAACGACCTTAAGCGATCGTGTCTCAGACCTGATGATTCTTAGAAAATACTTACCCCAAACGCTTGTTATTCCTCGCTCGCAGATTCCATGCATTCATAATGTTTAAGCAATCCAATTATACATGTTAAAAGCCAGGTATGTTCGCAGTCGTGTACAAATTTCATTAATTGGTTAGCTGCTTAGGAAAAGGCAAAATCCGAACTCAAGTTTCAGTCCATAAATCCTGGAACCAGAAGCGACTTTGGAATCTCTCATCAGCGAACCAAACAAATTGTCGGCGAAACGGTAGGCGTGTATCGGTATCGCGTCGGATCGTATCAGGCTTGGTTTATCGTAAATTTTTGCATGGCTCCCGAGTTAGCGCGCTAATTGCCGGTAATTTTTATCAAACTATCCAGCGTGATCGCGTAGCGAAGAAGAAGTTACGGTTTCGAAACGGACGTACGGGATCTTCTTTACCTCGTCGCATTTTACAACATGGCAATAAAGTGTAATGAGGAACAATTCTTCTGATCGTCTCGATAACGAGATTTGTTGATGATTAGAAGTGCATTCTGGTAACGAATACGGTTTTCTATATGCGAAGACGCAGCGCCGCGCCGGGCGGAATCGTCAAGTGGAAACGTAATGGGCAGCTGGCGATTGTAAAAGCTCGTTATTTCCGGAAACCATGGCGCTCGTTAGTTCGTGTGTCGCGTTCTGAACTGGACTGGACTGGCCACAGGTGTATCACGCCCTGTTCCTTCGCCATTTCGCCGCACGAGCTACGGGACACTCTTTTAAAAAAGGGTACTGTACGGGCCGATATCTACGTGTATAAAATTATACGGGTCTATAGGGTGTGTCGTGAATCACGCAAATTAATTATATCGCGATACACCTGCGCGAAAACGTGTCCGACCGACAGCTTTACGGTCGCGAAGCTTTATTGTCTCGCGCCACTAGCCACCTCGTCGATCTTGCCCGTGAGATCGTTATTGAACCTCGGCACTGTAATTTACCGTCTGCCTACTCCTTAACGCTACGCCTCCCCATAGTTTGTTGCGTTATCGTGGAAACGCCATGTTAGTCTCGGTTTGTTAACATTCATATATGTGTACATACTGTTAAAACTACAGGCAGTTAAATCAAACGAGTAAGAGAATTTTATCGATGGAATTGCGTATTTAAGATTAATCCAAGTATCCTCCTGATTCAAATAATCCTACTTTAACTTGATACTGTACGCTATAGTTTTTCGATACACCGTGTATACGTCGAACGCGTACACTAGCGTTTCCCAGAGGACCGACTCGATCGCATAGCAGCGGAACAATTCGGTGACTGGAGTATTCCCCGCGACATACAAAGCGGCAAGTGGCGTACAACAAGAGGACGCGCGTGTGCGCCTCCGTACGTGTGACATCCGCTGACATCCGGCCGGCTGATCAGCCGGTAGATACATACGCGATCAACCCGTTCTTACGTATAGCTGAATTAATTAGCGGGCAATCGCCGTCACTCTAATTGGACTAATTAACGGACGTTAAGCAACCGTGCGATTCGATACGGCCGACCGCCCAATCAGCAGCCCTCTCGAGTGTTTCCTCGTGGAACCACGGCTCCCAATCCATACCGAAAACTCGTTCCCTTAATATGACAGCCAGGAATTCGAACCTCGACTCCATGGCTGATCGATCGTACGATTTCTCCTCGAATCCTTCGTGTGCCCAATCATCGATCACTCGGCAATGATACGTGAGTTCGCGTCCCGTTCGAACGATACGCATTGTGTGGGCTTGTTTCACGAATGCTTGAAATTCCGACCTTTTCCTTTACAAGCAACGAGCAATCAGCAAACACCTGACGCCTTATCGAATCTTCTTCGATGTGAATGGCGATGTTGTAATAGTTCGAAATGATTAGACGATAAGGGGAAAGCGTTAACGTGTTACTATCCCGGGAAAATATTTCGAATTAATAAATGTAAAAAAATTGAAAAATTAGAATCACAATCGTACGTATAACGACGCTCTAACTGTCGTTCCCGCGCCTTATTGCTCTTTCATTGTTGTTCGCCTTTGTCATAATGAACTCGCGATTCACAGGTAGTTTAGATATCATCGAACAATTTTTACGAACATACTCGAGCACCATTGTTAGATATACTATACAAAATAACAGCTATTATCTGTAACGACATGGACGATATAGACGGACTATATCGCGTCAAGATACAATACGGTTACCTGAAAGTAAATTAAAGCATGAAACAGACAGGTACGATGATAATCAGTAGGCTCATAGTCAGAGATGATGCTGGCCCTTTGTCAGCGCCATGGCCAACGTAACATCTCGATTCCGGGTGAGAGACACCGGAGACACCATTGTTCCGGATGTCGTCTCAGATTCGGCGGCTGAACGTCACGTTCTCCAGCGATACGACGCCCTGTCGTCGTCCCCTTATCGGGCTACTCGCAGCCGCCTTGGCAGTTTCGAATAAGCGGCGTGACTTTGCTCCGACGACTAATCGGATCGAGAGGCGAAAACGTCAATCCTATAATTCCACCGTGCTGAATCTCGCCACCTTCTTGCCGCAGGCTTTTTCGTTCCAAGAAATCGACGAATTCTGACGGTGTCATCGAACGTCGAATCGTTAACACCAGAAGTTGTAACGGAAATGTATCAGCGTTTATGAAGATTTGTGGTTTGCCTGGATCATCGTAATATCGACAGTTTTTAGAAATACATATTACGTTTGGAGATTCTGAAAATGAGACAAAACTTAGATTTCCATTTCAGCTCATTAAGTTATGAATTGATAATATTGAAAGATCCTACTTTTATACCAATTGCTTAGAATTTCCTAGGACTATCTTCCGCGCCAGATCACGATTTTCAGATTAATCTTCCTAGGATTAAGAATAAATTAATAGCGTTGAAATTTGGGTATCCTAAGTACTATGTTACAATCTATTTGTTTTCAATCGACGTTGCGTACTTGAAATAAAACACGCGGGAAGCGCGTAAGAAGGATATGAGATAATGAACAGAAGATATTAAAGCGCAATGCGACAAGGTGGTAAACGCAGACAGGCTGCAATTTCTCAAGATTACTTTGAACGATATTAAAGGTACTTTTCCCATCCGGCGCGTAGTTTCCTTTGAGTTTAAACAGGCCTCGAGGCTTAGTCGTCAAACCTGTACGATAAAATTAACTTGTAAAATGTCCGGACGTAAAGGCTAGCTCGCGTTCCACGAAGCTGACTCTCGAGATTCACCCATTTCGTAAATTAATACGGCAGGGTCGAAAAGAGATGGAAATTTATTTCTCCTACTTTACGTGCTTCTCTGTTTTCACTCAACCCCTTCTCCCTCCTCCTTTCGTTCTATTACCCGTTTACCTTGCTCAACCACGCTAATTAGATTTTTAGTATCGACGTCGTTATCGAAAAGAAATCTCTCTGTTGGCGTGGCACGCCGCACGCACGACAAGAAAATTGAAGTTTCGATTCATTCTCTTTGTAATAACCGCGCGCTTTAGATCGCGCTCAGATCCCGCGGTTAGATTTCCTAACAGAGAACACAGCAGCAACCGCCACTCTATCCTCTCCTCGTCCGATTGTAACAATAAACCGCGATGCTTACCGCGATTTCTAATTAGCAACCTTGAGTAACGAGTAGGCGGAATTTTAAACGTTGCAACTGGTGCGGTGCAACGTGTATACGTGTGTACCTGCTACGTTCTACCACCGATTTTTCCCTCCGATTTTCCCTCTCATTTTTTTCTTTTTTGTTTCGTGTTTCCTTCGGAATCGAAAAAGAGATCACGTCCCATGTTCCGTGTCGATGATACGGTCTATGACGTGCTAAACAAAACGAGTTAATTAACAGGGGATTCGCAAGATAAGTAATACAGAAACTCGGCTGTCGTTGTTGAATATCTTTCGTTGTTCAAAACAACTCCAAAGAATGAATGCGGTCGTTTTATCGCATGTCCCTATCGAATCGTAAAAACGATGCAGTTTAAGCTACCGTGTTTATTAAATTGTTGCTTTGTCGCAGTTAAATCTCGCCGCTTTCATTAGATATCACGCAGGTATAAAGACGAGGATCACGGTGTAATCCTGTTCCACTTCGGCCTTCTTTTTCTGCTCTTCGTCTTTTGTTGCTTGGTGTTCCCTTTTTTCATTCTAGCCACACGCGTGTAACATGCGTACGATAATTTTACAAGCCGTCGCAACGACGACTAACCACCGTAAAATATGTTCTATCACGCTTAGAATGGATTTATACAATTATCACGGAACGGAAACGGCGAGCATCGGGTAGTTTGTTCGAAGCTCGTCCGCCGCACGGTTATCGCCCATTTGCAAGACGCTACGTGCTCTAGCTGCTTTATGACGCCGAGTTCAAAGCAACCGCTCTTCGTTCTACCAGAATTTAATACTCCCAACGTAGACACCGTGATTTTAAATATTTCTTATTTATCAAATGTATTTTGTCAAATTTAGTAACGACTCGCGTATTCTCAAATTCACAAAATTCGGTCGTTAACAGAGAGCCTAACGATAGTCACAAAGTGTCTTTAATTTTCATTCACCCAAAACACGAGCCTTTAACGAAATCCTTTGATTCGCTGTGATCGCACCTTTCACGAGATCGGTATCAAAGCTGCTTTGGCATCGTCTGGGAAAGCGTTCGGAAGGGGTCGACAGCCCTTCTTTCGGCTGGCATTCGCGCGGCAGAGAGAAACAGCAGATAGGTGTGGTGACCGGAGTTCTTTACGGTGGCGAGAGACAAATATGATCGGCGGCGCGCTGCTGGCGATGGCGTTCATTATGGCCGCTTAATGGCGCGATTTACCATTAAAAAAAGCTGGCGACACCGTCTGAATGAGCCATTACGGGCCGGTCTACAGAAATAATTATCGTAGCATTGACACAAAAGGGCGTTGGCTGGCTGGCTGGCTGACTGGCGAATGCCTCATTGCCGGCTACACATCCAGCCTCGTGTGTCGTTGGAGCTTGGCTCTTGTTCCTTTTCTCTCCGCCTTCTCCTCTCTCTTTTTCTCCATGATCTATTTACGATACAAAGGACGTCTCATCGCGAGCCATGGAAGAAAGGCCGAAAGACGAAAAGGAAGAACAGAGAGAAAAGAAGAGGGAAGCGCGAGCCAGTCGGTCGACGTCGACGGTGGCGATGCTCCGCGCTGGAAAGGCAGATTGTTTGTTTGTCGGGAGCTTCTGGTGCGCGCACAAACAAGTGGAAACAAATAATATCCTGGCCGCATTACGCGAACGAGCCGATGGAGAACCGACGGGAGAGAGGGTGGTAGAAGAGGATGAGGGAGGCACAGTCAGGCTGCCCCAGGGCGACGGTAACGAGGCGAACGAGTGCCGTGAACCTACCGTCATTAATGCCGGCCTCGGGCCCACGCGTCTCTCCGCTTCTTCCCCTCCCCACCTTTTTATATACTTGCTCCTCGTCTACTGGAATCGAACCCCCAACCCCTCCAGTCGAGTCGTTTTTCTCTCCGCTCTCGCGTCGTTTCGTGCGTGTCGCGTTTTTCAATCGCCTCGAACGGAACTGGAAATTGAAGAAGTTCGATTGATGAGAAGTTAGCGACGGGTGGTTGTTAGCGACGCGTGGCGCTAGATCGTCGCTATCGTTGGGGTTCCACTGTCGTTTCCTGATGACGAATGATCTTTGTCTGGACGATTTGTTACCACTATAGAGGAAATTAAACGTATTTCGCTAGAATGTAACGCTCTATGCTGTTGTCTATGTCATCTTTGATTAATAATCTTTTTAAAACGTCAAAATTGTGATGTGGTTAATTGACGATGATGCTGCCATGCGTTCAAGCTTTTCGAAATATTGCTCGTCGTGATATTGAAACATTGCTTCGTATTAGAGACGATGAAGACGTTGATCACGGTAGAGTACGCGCTTAGTCGTACAGCTCGTGAGCAACAAGCCTCAAAATTGCTGGTGGATAGTCGTAAAGGAAAGTACACTTTCGATGCCATAAAAGCGAGGCACGTGGATCAAATCGGAAATTGTCGACGAGCCGTGTCGAAGGCGGAGGGAGAGATGCACATTTTCGGCCGGTCATCGAGTGGTGTATTCGACTCAGAACATCGATTATGAAACGAGCGGGGCCTTGAAGCGTCGTAAACTCGCGGAAGGTCCGGCTCTCCCGACGATTGACCCTGCTACCGTTAACACGACGGTTCTCTACTATCTGTTTACTCGCGGCGCTCCGATGAGACGTTAAATCGCCGAGGAAAATCCGCCTCGATTTTCCTTCTCCTCGGGTTTCTATGAACTTACACGAGACTAGCTTAACGCCAGGTAATCGCTTTTGAATGGAGGAAATCGGTGTATTAACGTCTTTGCTTATACAGATAATATATGCACCAAAATTTGTGCGATATTTTATGATCTTGACAAGCAACAACATAACCGTAACAATAACCGTGAAGATACCGAATAAAATTCAATGTAAGAACGCTAATAGTTTCCATAACAATTTGCAATGATAATGAACTGTGCAGTTTCTATCGTGTTCCATCATTCCAAGAATTATTTACTATCCAGGAGCTCTTGAAAAAAAATTCTTTTACCACTCCAATTGCTTTACATAAATATGCAAAATCCAACAGAAAGAGACCAAAACTTCTCCTCGATCTTCGTCCAGATAAGTCTACATCCTGATACTAGAATAACGGACGAAGCGGCTGAACGGAGGAACAACAATCGCCTGCTCCTCGCGTCTCCTCGACGCAACCACCTGTATATCCGTTATTTATTCTCTGTTCGACCGCTGACTGGCTTAATTGCTCGGCCAACATCGGCAGCGCTACCTCCATTAGGCTGCAAGCCGCTTAATGCGACTGGTATACGCGGCCGCTTCATTTACGCTTAATATGGCGCGTACGTGCATAAACGTACAGGCGGTTTCAGCGTCTTCGAGCTCGTGTAACTCGCGGCTGTTTGGCCGGCGATCGGCTATCGAAGGGAAAGCCTTTCGGCAGAGGATCCTCCCCGGCGTGTTTCTGCGTTTATCCGACCCGCGTGCACACACAATCGCGTTTCCTCCCACCCAGAAGCGACTACAAGTCCGCTCGAGTACACTGCACACACGCCTGGCTAATGGCTCGTGGTGCACAGGTAATCCCACCGCGTGATCACCGTTCCTCTCTCTCTCTCTCTCTCTCTCACTCACACACACACACCGTCTCTTTTATGTCGAAATTGTTCAATGTGTGGACGTCGTTGTATCGCATAGTAGAAGCTGAATTAGTTAGTAATTGTTGGAATATGTCGATACGAATCGTGAAAGTTGAAGCGCGGCCCGATAGTAAATGAATTTGACACTTTAAAGTTGTGAGATTTGATTCTTCTACGACTGACGATGGTTATATGGTTAGATCGCAGCAATCGTATTATACAATTACCTTTGGACAAATTTGTCGCTTAATAACAGTAAATCGGTCATAAAACCGAAACGAATGTAATTGGATATTAATAACTATAATACGAGTATTTTCATCGATTATCGGACAAATTCCAACGTACAGGTTATTAAACAGTATTATCATTTCGTAGTAAATAATATTTACGCAATAAAATGTATGCGTAATATATTCGTCCAAATCCTGCATCGAATCCTCCATCGGATCGGTGGGGCAGGTGCTTCTCGAGATTGTTGCTGTTGCATACATATAATTGGTCGAGATACTCTTTCGACATGGGTGCGATCGGATAATCGTTTGTACTCGCTTTCGCGTGTACAAGAAACGGTAATTACGCGGTGCTCCATATAATCAAGAGGATCGGTTGGCCTGAATCCACTTGCACGCGCAACTAAGAGTTACAATAACGCGGAAGAATCGATCGGTAGATTATTATCGGCTATTATTGGCGAAGGTTACGGCAAAAGATGAGTCTCTACCGACGTTCCAGTATACGCGGGTTCAAAGACTTCTTCGAACAACAGCCACTTTTCTTTCTTTCCCTTCTCCTGTATTTACGTTGGGATCACGAAAACGATCGCTCTTCGAGATCAACGAAACCGAAATTTAGCGGAGGCGTACATCGATACGTAGTCGCGAGCATGTAAAAATTCTCAAGTTAAGAAGCGGAGAAAACCAATGGTTTCAACGATACACTCCGTCGTCAGTAACACTCGGTCGCCGCATTATTTACCATAACTTTCATTGGCAACACACGCTATATCTCTTCCGGGTGGGAGCAAAACACGGTAGGAGGGTGGAAACGCGGCACTCCGAGCTACGCTACTCTCCCGTTCCTTTCTCGTTGCCCTCGTGCCGCTTTTTTTCCTCGAACATCGGCAGATTTGTGGCTAGCCGATCCTCCCCAGGCTCCGTTCGTAAAATAAGGATGCGCGATGCGAGAGCTCGATATGCTAGCCGGCTTCCTTCGAGGCGTATTCCTCGAGGAACCCTCCCTCTCGCGCACCCTCCGGGAGCTTTCACAGCCAGACAAAGCCAGCCCTTTCCGCCGGTCTTCACACCCTCCGCGTTCTCCCTCTCTGTTCCTTACCATCGCCACCCCCATCTATGTCTTGCTCCTTCTTTCGAACCGCTCCTCTCTCGTCCTCTCTCCTTCGTCTACCCCTGCACCCCCGTATTCTCCCTTTCCGCCGCGGCTCTCTTTCCACGGCGACGAAGCATTGATTGCAGGTTCACAGTCTGGAACCTCAATTGTCGCATCTAAGGCGCGCTTCCACGCCTCGAACAATCGCCTCGCTGCCGCTTCCTCTTCTTTCTCACCCTCTTCCTTCGCCACCCGTCCCAAACCGTTCCTCACCGCGTCGTTCCGTCGACGAGCGGCGAACGTCGCCTGAAAACGAGCTATCGTCGCGTTTTTCAAAGTATCCATCGAAATTACAACTACCGAATCGCGTACGGAACCAGCCGCGACGTAGCGGAAAGCTTCAAGGGACAGCGATTTCTTTCGATAGAACAACCTTGCGAAATTTTAATAAATTTTAATCGCAACAAGATTGAAATCCTTCTCGAGGACAGGATATCGATAGTGTTTCTTCTTCTCTGTCGGACTTGCAGATGTACGAAGATAATTAATCAAGATTCGACGTACACCGTAGCGGAACGGATTTCTACCTGGATGGAATTAGTATTCCATTGCAGAAATGCGGCGCTATTGAATTATAATCGGGGCACTTAAGTATTCTTGATAAAGAACCGCTGCTCCGGCAATTTCGTGAAACCGAAACGGGTTATAAGATGGCGCTTTCTTTCGCGTGGTGTAGCATCTCCGATGTTCGAGCAACCCCTCATTATATTCCCATCGTAGCCAGTTATTAAAGCTGTTTCTCACTTTTATGAAACAAAGAAGCGCGAATTAAGCAATAAATATATCCCTCCGTCCCGCGGGCAACGCCAGAATCGAACGATCGTGACGCGGCCAGGTGCGTTGCACCTTTTAACATCCAAATTTATACCGCGAGAGTAATTTCGTGTTTTTGCTGTTTTTTTGTTCTTTGTTTTATTTTTACTTCGTTCGACGTATCGTTGTCGCTATATTCTCACTCGCGGAACCACTGCGCTTCAATGCTTTCCCAAAATAACACAACTGTCATCTCAAGTTCTTCATATTATCGAGCAGACTTCGACGTTAATCATTTATTCACCTGGCAAATCTGACTTCTGCGGTTGAAAAATTCGCGGATCGGACAAGAAATAATTTTCAAGAAGACGTATTAATTCTAGAGAAAAATCTAAAGATACCGGATATCGATATAAATGAAGTATTTTAAATCAGATACCTATGAATTTAACCTTGATGTCACTCTCGCCCTGAAAAACAAACAGATTCGATACTTGAAGAAAAATTTTAATACGATCTTAAGGAAATTTTCGATCAAAAATTGTAAAAAAAATGTTAGCAACTGCGAGATGTATCGTGTACCACGAAGAAAGATACAAGTCTCCTCATGGATCTTGTCCTCAGGATGGTAACTGTTTGTGGCACGTAACCGATTCTAACGAAGGAATGCTGGGCGCGTTTCCAACCGGCATCGCGTCGTATATCGTGCAAATAAGTTAACACGATGCGAGTACAATGGACGCATACCCTGGTCCTGGTTGAAAAGGAGGCGAGGGCGATAGCGGTTGGCTTGTTGCGACAATGGCGCGGTTACTTTGTCCAGGAAGCATAGCACCACCGCTTCCCCACCCCGTTGGTTTCAGCCACGAGACGCTAATGCAACTTCCGGCGAACCTCGAGGAAACGGGGCGGGGATATACAGCATGTATTAGGAATAGTTTTACAGCCTGTTCCTATACAATCTACTGAAAATTATGCCTTCACATTCACATACGTACATCTTAGAAACGATCTTTTATTTTTACGTACCTACTATCGAATATTATAAAATTTTCTAAATGATTTTCAAAAAATTGTAAGGTCGAATAGTGGAAACTATATGCAGAGATTCAAAGAAGAAAGATCTTATTGCGGAAGAGAAATTCGCAAAACGAAAGCAATTAAAAAACCAGTAATGACAATATTGTAATGATTTCAGGTAAAGATAATTCTCTGGTTTTATTGTTTATGTGCCACGAGTGACGGCGTATAGACGTACTCGTCTAATTCCACCCTACGTAGATATCTCCGGATAGATAGAAGAGGACAAAGATCGCGAAAGTGGAATAGGACCGAGCGAGACAGCCTCGCGGCTGGAACACAATGGACTCCGCCGGCTTAATATAAATCGCAGTAACGATATTCAAACGACTCGCTTCCGCAATTACTTCCAGCCTGCTCAATTGCGATCCGTAGCTTTCTCGCACGAGGTGAATCGCGTCGTACTGACGAGCGGAATAAATTCCTTGTAATGTCGGTCATTGTAGTCGGATAAGAGAAGCTGAATTTTCTAATTTTCGTGTTCGACGCCGTAATTCTCCACGAATTTCGTTAGACAAATTACGAACGCGGGCGAAGTACGAAAGTTCAATTACAAATTGAAATTCGGACGATAGAATAATTTAAAAATGCAAATAAATAAACAACGAATTATCTAACGTAATAGAGTTTCCGAGAGAAAAAAGCGGTTTGCGAAATCATGTGAGAATAAATTCAAGGTGAAAGCCACACGAATATCCAGAACGCGAGTTCGTGGGACAAACTTCTTTCTAGGAAAGTTTCATTCTTGAGTAGTTGGCCAGGATGAGCAACATAAAGCCAACGTCCTTGCCACTCTCGATAGCTCCGACGAATATCGTTAATTATGCCGGTGCTGAACCAATGAAGCGTCGATAAAAAGTTCGAACGACCTGGCTGGCTGCTGTTGCAGCGGTTGCTGCGCCATAACTGGCCGACACTGGAGTTAGGAGAACGTGGACGACGAAATAGGCTGTTCGGGATCCTTTAATAAAGACACCATCCTCGAGAACGAGGATCCCGGAGGTGGGGTGTTCTTATTTCAAAGGAACCGACCACTCGATCTTACGAACCTGAAGAAGTACTCGTCGTAAGAAAGGCACGGATGTCCTCTTGGATCGGAAAAGTACACCCAGGTTAGCTCCTTTCGCTGCTGGTCCAGGATTTGAAGTGATTGCGATGAATTTTTGAAGCAAAGATCTTGAAAATACCAAGCGAATATCGAGATTTTGCTTATTTAAAATATTCGTAGCTTTGGCAATTAATTTCCCCCTTTTTTTCTAAATATTCTTTCGTTATTAGTCGTATATACTAAAGACACATTGCTATACATCTTTTATTTCATGTATCCCTCAAAAAAGTAAGTCAAAGTTAAATTCGATAATGATCTACCAAACATACTGATAAAGTTATTCGCCTTCCACTCAGAACAATCTGTATGTCATTAATATAAAAGTCTCGCAAAGAGAAACGATCCACGTCCGGAAACCGCAAAGCGATTCTCTGACAAATCCATCGTAAAGCCAGCCAGCTGTATCCTCTCGAATCGCCTAGTTCGTACAAGCAAAAGACAAATGTCGAGGCGACGGAATCGTTCGTGTACATCAGAGCCGTCATAACGCGTACTTCACCAATGGCAAACGTCTCAGGGTCCGTGTCCTCGGCTCCATGGAAGTAGCTGCGGGGCGTGAGGATGCAGTCGCGCCTAATGCGCGTTCCGTGTCGCCGGGGTGGCTGGTATTGCGACGGAAAAGGAAGCGTTCATCGACGAGCGAGACCTTCTCCTTCAACGGGCTACGCTTCTCGTTGGTCCGGGTTGGGGGACGCGAGACACGTGTTTCTAGGGTGCCGATTACCCAGCGTCGCCTTCTTACACGCGTACGTCGCTCTGCTAGCGTAATGTCCCCACGTCGATAAAAGCCCCCGGATGTCACCACGACGCTGTTTCTGATTTATGCAACGGTGAAATATGAATACGACCCCGCGTTCGCTGCTTCGAACTTTTTCATACGAACCTTTTGATTAACAACATTGTATCGTTACGAGGAAACTGAATAATAAGGCTATGGGTCGTCAGAGCAACTGTGCACCGTAACACTAACCTAATGAGTATATGGCAAATCAAGATGGTTATCAAATATTTAAACACAAAAAAAAAAGAAACAACATGAGTTACATTATGCAGCCAGCAATCGCAGAGGTAGTCGTGTGAATTCAAATTTAGTTTCGAACAGTTCTCGTAGAAAGAGCTGGGAGGATCAAGCTTAAAGCGGTCTTCTCTAAACTCCGAGTAGATGTAGGACGTAGGTGACCCGACTTCGGACACCCTCGCTTAAGAGCGTATCCACGGTCGAGCTTGGAAGGGAAAGATGAGATCCAGGCGAGGCAAGAGTAGGAGTAAGAAGCGGAGAAGGTGAACGACGAAAGAGGACGGCAAGGGTGCCTCGGTGGAAGAGCAGGGAACGTGAGCTGTATCGCCAACCGCGGCTTTAATAAACCCCTT
This sequence comes from Bombus vancouverensis nearcticus, assembly GCF_051014615.1. NCBI lineage: Eukaryota > Metazoa > Arthropoda > Insecta > Hymenoptera > Apidae > Bombus > Bombus vancouverensis. Next base: position 15,583,992 of record NC_134911.1, on the reverse strand, counting down.
GGATTCCCGACGACGCACCATTGTGGCGGAGTCAGCCCGATCCTAAGGTGGTAGCTCGTCTTCCCTACCCTTTTATTCCCCCGCGTCGCGGCGCCACCTCTTCGGCCCCGTCTTATCCTCCTCTTAGTCCTATCTCTCTCGAGAGTCTCTCAATATCCCTTTGTTTAGGGTGCTTACGAGCAGTCGGAGCAAAGATGTCGTGTGCCAACGAGGAGAGGCGCACACTAAACCCTCGACCCTAGACTTTGCCCGGATTCTAGCCAGAGTCTTCCCCCGAATAGCGAGAAACAGACGATTGTTCTGACCCTTTCCGACCCGACTACCTCGTATACCTCCGATTTTAGCTGGTTTCCACTTTTTTAAGCCCAATGGAATCCGAAGAGAAATCGTGTTGACGAGATGAGGGTTGTTCTCGAGAGACCGAATGTGTTACCGCGTTGAAATATTCTTTTGAAACATTAATAAAAGGCGTAATTGAAGGCTCCGGTTCGATATATGTACATACTTGGGAAAATTATTCAAATGTATTAATTACGTATATTCTAATATCAAAAGGATAAACTTTCTTCGAAAGAAAAATTTTATAAATCAACGATTCGCAGTAATGTTTCAACGATTGTACACAGTTGCGTATCAATTGAAACTAAAAGTTCAATATTTTCCAAGCGGTTTAAAACTGGGGTTACACGATGTTGCTTTTCTCCGGCGGATCCAGCGGCCCCGCATATCAATCACGTCGACGTGGAGGAAGAGAAACCGAAAAGTGGCTGGCCACGTGGGTCAACGGAGCACGGTGTTCGACCCATTGTCGAGTTTTCTTTCGGCACGTGGCCCCATCCGCCCATCCAGTTTAAGAGCCATCGAATCCGCGTACACGCGCCCCAATTGCTCGTTTCGTTCGTCGTTCCGTTCATTAGGACGGCCCGTGGGCAAAATATGCTCGCATTTCCGGCTCGTCGAAGCCGCGTACACATGTCCTGAAATAATCAATCTTCACTCCCTTCTACTCCGTCCCTTCCACGTATTTTTCACGTATAGCTAAAAGAAGCTGGATGTTAATATAAAGCTACGTTTCAAGTACATGGCGCGGTGCATGAAATATCGAAGCGAGGAGAAGATTACTGCAACTATATCTCTACCGTAACGTGGAAGACTATGATTACGTAGTATTCGTATTTGATTGCTTGTATTTCAAAGTTCAGTACACACAGTAACCAACTACGTTTAAAGATTTGACAAGTCGAGACAGTATGTACATGGTTGGCTTAATATCCTCCTCGTAAAAGCTTGCAGCTTCGCTGCATTCAGATGCGGATTTCTCAGAATTTGACAAAACAATAAAAAAGGAGATATTGGTAACACGAAGAAGTCCTGAAATTAACAAACTATAATTTAATAATCAGTTCTACCCGCTACCGTCTATGAATAGTTAATTATTTTCACTTTATCGCGATAGCATCGAGATCAAACAGTCAGAACAAATGAATTTGCGGACCAGACGTTAAAGCGGTATCTCTGTCGAAACGCGTTCGTTCAATTACGCCCTTACGGACACGCGGAATGCGAGAGCGTGAAAGGGAGCGAATATTTCAGTGGACGAGACGCGTCAGCTTGTCCCTCTTGCAAGGACGAACACGAGCACACATCGTGAGCCTAACGCCTCAACGTTTCCGGCCATATAATATTAAATGCTCCGTATACGTACAGGGAAGGTGAGTTTCCTATATGACATCGGACGTCGTTCTCGCTCCGAGCTCGAAAGATATCATCCAGTCGCGAGACAGGATATCGCGTTACCGCGGCGATTGCAGGTGAGAACGACTCGCGCCGGATTTATTCATAAAGGGACTCTGACGAGAAAGCCCCCGACTGGGATAAACTGGCGGGTAGACAGAGATAGGCAGAGACAGGGAAGAAGACGGATAGAGGGAGAGAAGAGAAGCAGCGACAGGCAACAACACTCGGATTCGACGGTATATGCGTCGCGTTTATATTAAAAGCTTGCAAATTCGTCGCGAGCGCGAGCTGTCCCGAATGCAAAAGAGGAGAATGACGAGGATAGGTACGTTTGGCGGAAGTTGAAGGGATTTGGTTGGCTGGCCGCGGGGCTAAGGGATGGAAAAGCGATGGAAATGTGGATATTCGAGCACCGGTTACTCTCTTTCTTTCTTACTCTACGCTCTCTTTAGACTAATATTAGCACGATGGCGAGAGCGAGCGAGCGGCCGCAGAACCGTAGACGAGTATTTTTAATTATTATTTACGAACAAATGGGTGGAGCGAAGAGAGACGGAACGGTAGAGATGAATATGAAAAAGCACTTCATTTTTTTAATTGGATACGCCCGGCCGCAGAGCGGTCGCTCCGCGTCCGCGTCCCGTACCCGCGCGCGCGCGCGCGCGTACTCTCGCGTTTCCAACTGAATTTTAATTTTGATTAACCGACAAAAAGCGCGACGCGAGGCGCCGCCTCGCTGTTTGCCGAATTCACCAGACGACGCCGACGATGAAACCATATTTATGGGAATACAGAGCACGGCCTCCCACGGTTTATTTTAAAACGATAGCCAAACCGATCCGACCGAGAGCAAATTTTCCAGCGTAACCGGGAAAGCGTACCGTCAACCAGTTACGCTCGCATTTTCGCAATTACGTGGTATCGCGGCTTTGTAATCGAACGCGATAATTGCCCAAGAACTTATGGATTGTGAAATACTGTTAGCACTTTAGCGCTCACGCGCTGCTCCCCGGGGAGAGATAATCGCTGGTGATTGCTATTATATCGCTAAGTATGGAATTGTTCCCTGCAAAGTGTAATGTTCATTTCTTTCTCAATCACCGATCTGCGATTTGTTCTGATGGAAGTTTAATCTGTTAATCGTAACCTTTCTTCGAAAAAAACTTCTACAAACATGGAATTAAGAATTAACAAAGAAATCAATTTCACAAATTGTAGAAAATTGTATGAATCGAAACTAAATTTTTTAAATCGTGGTGAGTGAAGTACCGTAATATATTAGCAAAGAAAATCTAAGGTGCGACGACGAAGCGACCTTCGCAGAATTTCCCGGGCTAATTTTCGACGCACTTACACAGTCGGCGCGCCGGCTTTGGCGCGCACCCGTTCCTTCTCTTTGGCAAGAACCATGCCTCCGAGTACCCTACAGGGCAAAAGTGTGCTCATGGTAAACATCCAAGTGGTTTCTTGGAAGGAAGAACACGGCTACCAGCTTGCAAAATAGGCATTCGTCGACACTAGCCGCCGTTTACCTTTACTCTCTATTTGTACTTATTTTCCCGTGACGAAAGTTCCAACATGTCGCCGCGTTCAAATCGACTTGCCGGTTATGGCGAATATTTATTTTAACGCTTCGCTTCTCGTAATAACATCTATTATTTCAACATTCTTCTCGATCAAAGGAAATAACGAAGAAAAACATCGGGCATGTCAAAATTCTAATTCATAAATTTCAATCCATAAACGATCCACAAACATCATAACAGACTAAAAGATCAACGAGATACTCGAGAGTCTTCGTTCGACCTTCCTATTGTAATAATATCTATTATCTCGACATTCCACTCAATTAGAAAAAGGAGCAAGGAAAAACATGCTGTCAACACCTTATCAAAATTTCAATTCATAAATTTCAATCCATAGAGAACCATTGAAATTATAAAAAACTAAAAAAGATCAACGCGGTACTTTAAAGACTTCATTCGACCTTCCGGATCCTTCTTCCGACGGCCAAACAGCGGCAGCGACAGTGAATACGTGCAAGTTGCAGAAAGTGCGACAAAAGTGCAAGAAACATGGCCGCCGACGATAGGGTTTACTTGGAACACTTGTGCATGCAGGTAAGCCACGCACGTACACACACGGTCAATTGGTCGTGCGGACTGCCTCTGTGAGGTGCCTCGTTGAGGTACCGCCCTCCGGAAGTACGGCCCTGTCTCACCCTCTCTTCCCTTCCCTTTTGGCTCCCTTTATCCGACTTCGTCAACGACTCGTTCACTCTCTCGTTTTGCAAAAGCGAACACACGCGGTCGTGTGTACACATCTATCAATGACAAATGCTCTTGCGTGACCGTGCTTTGCTAGAGTAATGAATATCAGCTACAATTCCCAAGGTGCCAACCGCGTTTCACCGTCGTAATTAAACTCCGTGGCTGTGGCTACCAGTTAAAAGATCAACGTTTAGTTACTAATAGGCCGGGAAAGATCGAGTCGGCGAGCCGTGCCCATCTTCTGGATAATGATCTTCTTTTCGGTGAACATGTAGAATCAACACGCTCTACACTGTAGATTCTCGCTCGATGTTGTCGCTCGCAAGGGACATCTGATTTTCTCACGATCTCCTCGCTCACATTATTTTTCAAGATACAGAGGAAGTAACGTGTTGTATCAGTGTCTTGAGAAAGGACGATGCTAATTTTCGGAGTGTAAAACGTAGCTCTAAACAATTACGTATAGAATTCTTGATGTTATCGCTGATGAACAGACATTATTTTGATTTCATCAATAACGATCGATGGAACGATAACGATTGCAATTTTGCACGTTTACGAACTGGGATTATAGTACTTACACTGTTTTTTAAATACGGCATACCATCAGCTTTATGGTTGTATCTGTTAAATAAGATGTCCGTGGAAATGACTTATTTAAAAGCACTGGCTTTTTGTTGAGAAACCGCCGATAGAATTATTCAGCAAGGAAAGAAGAAATTTCACGTTTTACATGAGTTTTAGGCAAGGGAAGTATGGTTGGATCACGAGCTAACAAGGCGGCCGGTGGTTATTTAAAATAGTTTTATGACTGTTACACCGGTGGGTGCAGGATGCCGAGTAATTTGCCAGTAAACTGAGGCCTCCGGCAACTCTTAAGTCGGCCGAGGGTCTGATCATTATTATCTCCGCAGTAAAGAAATCTCTCGACCGCAGTGTTGCCGTGGGCGAGTTCCTCGTTTCCGACCTACACACGCGCAAAAAAAGAAAAGGTTCTTGCTACTGCTAACATCCTTTGTCTATCATAACGTAATAGACCTTGTACACGCTCCACTTTGAAATCACAGCGTTTGAATTCAAGGATCTATATCGGGAAAGTTTTATTAATTTAATTAGTATAAATTTTACGAGGGGCGAAACGGAGATTTCCATTCCATGATCTTCGTTATGAATGATCTTCGTGAGAAATTAACGAGACACCAAGACTGCGAAATCTCAGCATCGCCAAAACAAATAGAAAGAGGAAAAAGACTAAAAAAAACGCGAGAGGAGCTTTAGTCCAGCTATCGGGGCTGTATATCATCGATTATACCACTTAATATTCGAGGAAGCAGCTTACCTCTCCGGCTGTTCTCTCGATTCTTTTGTTTCCGAGAAACGAGGAGAGAGGAAGAGCGTTTCTGGCCGGGCTACCCCCAGACAAAATCAAAAAGAGACACACTGGGGCTTAGAGCTGGGTCCACTTTGGTTGGCAGGTCTCGGGGGACACGCGACACTTTGGGTGGCCGTTCGCTCATCCGCCGGATAATGGATTCCAGGGCTACACCTTGGCATCAGTTATTTTAATCCGACGATTAAAAATGTCAGACACATGTTCGTGAACGGCGCGATCCCGTGGCTGCAGGCTGTGCAACTTTTGGGGATTATGTCCCCTGTGGCCCAACAGGGTGAGACGAAAGGCACTGTCGTCCTTCAGCCACGCCAGTTTTCACCCGATCTTCGCGACCAACAGATTACGGGGCTGTTGCTCGCGACTGGAAATTTGTCCACCGCGAGAACGACTCTGTCCTGGACAGCGGTGGTCCGATGAGATCCTCGCGCGAGATTCAACGATGTCTCGCGCTTTCGCTCGTTAGTCGTTTTGCTTGTCTAACGTCACGAGGAATTTATCACTGTGACGAATTGATCCAAAGGATTCGCCAGGGGGGGTCCGAAATTGTATATGTCGTGTCGATGTGGAGTATACTTTCAGCTGAGAAACAAAAGAACGTAAAAGGATCGTGAACCTAACGCGATCCGGTAACCTAATGGCATTTGAGAAAAAATATTTTTTAGAGCAAGATACGAGGAATGATGTACGAGATGTATTTGCAAAATAGAATTCTATACTTTATTTAAACCTTTCTTTTCACAGTATTACCCTCCTTGATCGAAAAGACGTAGATCATGTCGATAGATATCATCAAAAAATCTACTTTGTCCAAAATCTCAAGCTAACAACAAGAAACACAGGACGCGTTATCCAGATTTTCACATACGATCGACTTACGCGTTTTCCAGAATTCGATCCTAAAATGATACGCTATCGAGACAGAGGATAAGGCTTAAGGTGCGGTGTGCACAGGTGTCCCGACGCACGGGGCGCATTTCGAAGGATGGCGTCCGCGGGGGCGGAGACGGAGGAAACGAGGACACGCACACACGTGCTCGTCCCTTGAAACGAGGGTGAGATACGAAGCCGCCATCGAGGACGCGATGTTTCGAGCAGGCCGTCGTTTCGCTTGGTGCTCTCCGTCGGCAGGAAGTCTGCCTGATACCTGACCGTCGAACGATACCATCGACAGCCCGTACATGCGTCTAGATTCTAGATGTTTCACAAGCAACGTTTATTATGGTAATTTTCTTGAATTTAGGTAACGATATTCCTCGAAAGGTGTATTAATTTTTAGTATTTATTAGAGAAACGTTATACACGGTGCTCCGTTTTTTCACTAAAGATTTATTTCGACGATTATATATGTATCGAAATTGAAAGATCAGGTTTTGTAATAACACGTTATCGGATTTCTCCCGTTACCTCGCACGTATGCTCGTAATGAAATCACGGTAAAATATACATTTCATAATTTATCGACGGTAGTAGGCGAATGAAACTGTTGCATAAAACGTCAATTTCCACCTTAGCTCGCTCCACTACTACGTGCAGATCACATTCCTCAACTTCTTTTTACACGATGCAACTGACGACGCAACTGAACTTTAAACTGACCTTTTTTCTCGAACGGATAGCGCCACAACCATTTCTCCCAAGAACACAATTACCCGCGTTCTTGTAAAACTACACGCAGTTTCCCAAAACCGAGACCACTTTCAATCAACAGAACCCTAAATAAAATTAACATCTTTTGGATTATGGTTACAGTGAACGCATGTTCATAAGAATCTATGCATATACTTAATTGTTCCGGAGTAGTCGTCCTCGTTGTAACTGTCTCAGCCTAAGACTAATCATAGCTATAGTCTCAGATAATTACGATATCAAGAAAATTATAGTCGACACATTAAATTGCTTGAAAAAATTGAAATCTGCCTCGGATAAGAGCAACGACCATAAAATTAACTCTAACCTAAGCAACTGGAGAAACAAGACACGTTCGCTGGTAAGGCGGTTCCATTATAAACTCGGAAGAGAGTAGACGAAGGATGGAATCACGAGGAGATACCACACCCCGCTGCGAGCAGCGGATTCGCGCGCGTGTTAACACGTCTGTTTCACGCGGTCGCGTGTAGAACGCGCGTGCACACACGCCACACACCTGTCCGGCGACATCAGGGTATACTAGGGGAAGTGTCGCTAACTAAGTTGCTCTCGCCTCGAAATTCCTTCTATCTGTATCAGCGTACGATGTACCCAGCCACTGAGGAAATAACGGTTCACCGAGCACGTAGCACCGGGCCTTTGTCTTATTTCACAGCAGCGTAGCTCCGTTTATGGTTTTATTGGACCGTAGTAGCGCGTGCGACGCCCGTCCTAGCTTTTCCAACAACGGAACGTACAAGAAATAGGTTTGGATACGCGTCTTCAGTTGGATAGTGATCCATGAGAGTTATAGATAAATGAAATAATTTTAAAGTGCAATATGATTCCACTTACTCAAGAAAACTTCAGGAGAAAACCTTTTTCGTTGGAAAATTGAATGTTAATAAAAATTTCGTTCGGATAAATAAAATTCTACTGTATTTATTTTATTATTTATGTTCTGTATTCACACATATGATGAAGTATCAACAACAACGCGTAAAACATAGAATACAAATTACAATTAAATACCTTAAGATTAAGATCAGACTGCTGCAACCACGATAAGACACCATGATAAGAGTTTGAAGATAATTACGGTTATGGAGTTGAAAGTTTAGATATACGGTATTTCATAATTAAAAAATTTGTGCGATACATGGTGATTTTATCAGCAAACGACGGGAAAGAAGAAGAAAAACTGAATACGTTATCTGCTGACTGCACGAGATATACTAGCTCTGCTAATAATATTCGAGAGCAGAGAAAATATTTCCCTTATCTATATGATTCCTTGGTAATCTACTTACGTGATTTCGTAATTATTTAGAAAGTACTGTGAGTAATTTCCCAATCTAATTTGTATTATTACTAATTAGAGCATATAGGAGGATTTAAAGTAATAAGCTGAGGAATATTTTCCTATAATTTAACTAACCTTTTTCACGCTTCGCTGACAGACTTTTTATACGAAATTGCTCATTGGAAAATGTGGAAGGTGAGACTCAGACCTTCAGTTTTATTATCTTTTCACGTAGTTATACTACGATTCCAAGGATGTTGATTTCCGTCTCTGATAAATTAATATATATTATAGTACATAAGTAATGAGTAATGAAGTTCTGAACCGTTAATTTCCTATCTGTAACGCGTTACAAGAGTGGTGCATCGATCAAGAGCCGTGTAGCCCAGCTCGCGGAGTATTCAATCTCGATTTACTCCCAACAACCAATTATAGTATCTATCTGCAACATTGTATAGAGGCGAATAGTATCAAATTATGATACAAGCATACTAGAAAATAACTAAACCGGAGGGTAGGCCGGAACAATTATTACATTGTTACAGGGCATATATACGCGCTAATACATAATTACCACGGTCAACAAGTTGTTCGTACGGACGTTAGGAAACCCGTGCATCGTATATTCTTATCTACGCTCTATTCACACATTCTATACAGTATGTATCCCCTATCATGCATAAATATTTGGGCACCTGGTATAAATTAACTTTATTATCGAGATAAGACCAGGGACGAAAAATCGATTTACAATTTTTTTCACTAATTTATTTTACATGTTTCTAATAATTTGCAATTGTCGAATTTCGTAAAACCAAAAATCTCGCATTTTTAAAACAGGTCCCCTGTATGAATGGGATTTATCCAACATCTCGAGTTTCGAAGATACACTCTATATACGATGTAAACTCAAGAGGAACGAACCCTCTGGTTAAACGCGAACGTCTCGCTTAAGCGTTCGATTCCGGCGATGTAAAAACTTCAAAGCATCGTAACTACACCTATTACCGTCCGAACCTCGGTTCCCTCGAATATAAAACCGGCAACTTGCCGCCTCGTGAATTCACCAACAACGTCGGGCCAGGCCGCGTCTTTTTTTCTCGCCGTGGCGGGCCTCCACTTACTAATTAACGTAACCGGACCATCAATTTGAAATTGATCGGCCTTTTTTGCCGAAAAGTGATTCGAGAGGAAGGCACTGTGCGCGACGAGCATGAGACCGGTGTACGTCCCCCCCCGAAATCCTGAAGAAATTCGTTTATTCGTTAGTACTGTGTTCCTCTAATTCGTCCAAGAATCAGTGTCCCAGAAGCAGGCTGCTTGGTAAGCGACAAAAACAGAGGCTGTTTCGTGGTTGCTGCTTTAAAAGCAGCATGTATCTTGTATGTTTGTTGATTCGATCATCGAAGCTGTCTGGAATGACGGCGAAATACATCGTAAGTGACGCGGCACAAAATAATATCGATAAATCAGGTTGCGCGTCTAGTCGAGTATAAATTCAATTTAATCAAATGACTTGCTTCTCTCGCTGAACCCATCTCCCTGCTAGATATTCGGACAAAGAAGCGCGCGAAATACTTATTATGAATATTAACGATTGGAATCTCCACCTCTTCGTTCATCGACGAGACGCTACAGAAGATATACACCTCCGCTTATGGATATTAGGATACTTGCTGATCTCGTGTAATTATGAACCTAAATTATCGAAGGAAGGATTAAGCGGTTAAAAGTATTCGCTCGAGATAAGGATTTAAAATACGTGAAATGATTTGCAAAAGTTGTCTACAAGAGCGATAGAAAAAAAAATGAGTTAAAAGTTGCATATCGAAACCCACGTTCACATTGAGAAAATATCGAAAATAGCGTAAAATTGTATTCTGACAACGATTCTTCCGAAAATAACGAAGCCTCAATCAGCGATCAGTACGAATGAATTTCGATAAAGAACTTCGAATGCAGCGAACTCCAAGGCCCAATTAGCGACATTGACGGACACTCGCGAAGGAGGAGAGAAAATTCGTGAGGGGGAGCGAGTACAGGGAATACGCGCACGTCGCATCGCCGCGCAACGCATGATCGGCAAAGTTTCGCAACAGGCCACCTTGAAGCGGTCGACTGTATAAGGCAATGACCGCCGCGACTAATTAGACTATTAGCCAGCCGATCAAGGCAGAGGCCGCGTCGAAAAAGGCGAAAGCTACGCGGCTCCGTCGACGTGAGCGAATGCGGTCGCCGTGCACGAACGTCGCGGCACCACGAGGCGTGAATTACGGCGCGAACTTCTTGCAGCTGCGAGTCGACTCGAGATCCTGCGCACGCCCACGTGCGTATGCGCGACTTCGCCAGGATCGTCCGTTTTCAATTAGCGTACGCGTGACCACGCGCGAGCGTACGTGTGCGATAGGAAGACGGAGACGTTCCACGATTGTTGATCATTGATCTAGGAAAGAAGGCGAAACGAGTGTGGCGAATATGGCTATGTGGTTGTTAGAAATATCGAATGATACTTTGATCAATATCAACTGACAAAAGATATTTACGTCATAAATATATCGAAAATTCGATAAGATATAGAAATCAGGTTGAATTATAGCTGCAGTTACAGACGTCGATCGATCAAAAACATCGAATTACTTTCCTATACTCTTCGTTTATTACTGGTTTATGTGAGAACTTGTCAGGCAAATGGCCTGGCGTGTACTAATACCCGATACTTATCGAAGGACTGGTCGAGTAGGGATGAAGATACGAGAACGATACGGGAGCATATAGAGAACACCGTGAATACTAATTTCATGAAACATTCTTCGACATCTGCCCATAAAATGCGGTACATAAAATTAAAGTACGAGCATGAAACTTTTACCGTGTACGAAATAACGGTCTGTAGTTGAATTACACGGAATGTCACACAGAATTGTAGAATCAACAAGTTTAATCGCATCGTTTACAATATCTGAACGATATTCTTGAGAATCTGTAAGATCAAACAAGAACACGTTTCGCGAACGTTTTCAACGACGCTCGCTCGTCGTATCGTCGAGGATAGCTAATAAAGTAGTCTAAGAGACAGACGATATTTCTTGGACGAGCTAAGTACCACGATGAGAAATGATCGAGGCTGAATCTCGAATCTGAACGAGCAGGTCGCCGTTTTCCAGGTGCGAGCCGTTCAGCTTGCAACGCCGGTGCAAACCACTCCATAATTCGCGGGTCGTCGTGAATTATGGCGGGTAGCCTGTATGCACCTAACAACCCACTTCTCATCGAGGCGCGATCGTACGCTTGCCTACGTATAATGCCTTCGTGTAGCTGTATTATCCCGGTCGGTAGCGTCCCTACGTAACATTATATCACGCAGACGCGCCCACGCGGCGCTGTTTATGTCCCAGTCCGCAATCCACGTGCTTGCTGAGTATATTTGGAGGAGAATCCACGGACGAATGTTGAAATTGTTAATGAAGCTCTTAATAGAAGTTCATGGAATTGGAAAGATTTCGTTATGACGATTATTGGAGTCTCGGACGAAGAAAATAATCGAGTAGACAAGAGAGACGCGAAAAGATCGTAAAAGTGGGGAAATTCTTAATTCAAGGGTCGAAAATTTTAGGTCTGGTTTTTCAATGATAATGATACAAATAATAAATATGATAAATAACCTTCTCGTGTGTTCTTCGTATAGAATACATTAAACTGCCGATCAAACGGTAATTTTAAACCTGGTACTAAAAAATGCACACCACCTACTTTCGTTCGTAACGCCCTATAACGCAAAATTCGTGTTTTAGCAGTTGGTCGCATATCGGGTATAAAAGCGAAGATGAATTGGATAAATTCATGGAAATTTTCTGGCGGCTAACAGGCGACGAGTGAGCGGTCAAGTGAAAAAAAGTTTGGCCGGAACGGTTGCGTAATTGATGTTGAAACTTGACGGTGTTTACAGCGAATGAATCGACCGGGGGGGAAAAAAGCATGAAAATCACGGGGAAAAGAGGGCGCGACGCGTTACACCACGCCAGGTAATACGTATCCGTCTGGCAATCTGTGTCTTCGTCACTTTTATGGATTCTGTACGCTCGAGTTCACTTGAAACGGCGACACGCGTGTATTTTATGACGTGTCTCTAGCAGCGAGCACTGAATATGCTCGTGGCTCGCAAAAATAACCGCAGAAACACGAAACGGAATTTAAAAAAAGCCCTGCCACGAAATAAATGGCGTAACGCGCCTATGATAAAGCGTCGTGCCAGAGATCGGGATTGTCGCCGTTTGAATTACGGTAACGCGAATTCCGTCGCTCGCTACGTTAGCAGCAAAAATCTCAGTGGCACATAGAAGAACGGCGGGAACGATTCCGTTTAAAAATCCCCAAAATTGCGAACCATGTAAGGTAAGGATTCCGATAATTCTGTTTTTTATGCGTTTAAGCATTTTTACTTTAAGCGACTCGAGGCGTTGAATGGTAAAAATGTCTCAAGTTGAGAATTTTCTATTACAAAATCTGAGGATCTAAATATTTGAGGATTCGAACATTCGCGAGTTCGAAGATTAAGAACTTTTGAAATGTAGTCGCTTCCGAACAAATGCAAAGATACAAAAATTTAAGTATACACTCGTCCACGACTTGATATTTCAAACTTGCAGCCACCCAAACATTAAACAGAAAGATACAAGAATCCGAGAAATTCAACCGTTTACACCTCGAAACGTTCGTCAAAACCCAATTACCGATATTGCGATGACCAGTAATTATGGGGCTCGTGAAAAGCTAATTTTACCGTGATCGTGGAATCAGAAACGGCAGACTGGCGAAACCACGGAGCCAAAGGCTTGGTTCACGCAGAAGTGAGGTGTGCGATAGCGATCTGAAAACGACATTCCCGAAACGGCGCGGCGAAAGGGAAGGAAACTATTGGAATCTCCCGGCCAGCAGGATCGTGGCACGGCCGTGCCAGGGGAATATTTACAGCGAAGAGGATCGAAAAATCGCGACGGGAGTATAATGGCACCGCGTGCCCCCTGAGCCGCAAGATCGGTCTCGCTTATCGCCGGATCGCGGTGTGAATTTTTGCGTGAAACACGTGTTAAAACATGCGCGAACGTCACGTAGATTGCACGGCAAATCGAGCACCACGGTGAACGCCGAAAGTCGTTTCGAAACCCAAGGAATCAAGCGAAGATCCGAAAGGCTGAGGTAACGTTCCGGTCAACTCGTGTAACGGCTACTCTAATGACGCGTTTTAACGGCGTTTTTAAGGACGATATTTAACGGAATATTTGGATTTGGAAATAATTCCTTTTATAATCGGATCAAAAATTTAACTAGGTTAAATTAAATAATTTATAATATTTGTCTAGTATTTAATGCTTACTTGAACCGAATAATTTGAACTGGCCTGCCCTTCTCAAATGAAATAAATATACAAGTTTTGAAGAGAAAAGAAAGAAAGAAGAAAGAGACGGGCGAAGCGTACAGCAATGGTACTACATAGAAACATGGAAGCTCGAATGCCGACGACTAAGTACGGACTTCGAAAAGCACACGGTACTATCGATGGGTCTCGGTCGTGGTATATAAATATATCCGCAAAGAACGGAGAAACAAATAGAACCGAAGGCAGGCAACAAAAGAGATAGAAGGATCGCGTTGGTCACCGTCTCTACATCGTCGTAGCGAGATTCACAGGCATCGAAGTAGCGTGCGCTCGCGCGCGTCCACCAGGACCACAATGCTATCTCTGCGGTGGGATCAAATTGTCGAAGAAGGAACGAGCATATTTCGCGTGACCCCGCGGTAAAAGCGCAGCAGCGCGAGCTGCGCGGCTCAATTCCTCTGAAATACCTCGATATATTTGTCGCTGTTCCTGCCGCATGCTCGCTGTATATATACGGAGACGCAACCCTTCACCCTTATCCTCTCCTTACCCCGATCTCCCTTCCTCGTGCCATGGTTCCTCTCGATCCACGGTGCAGGCCTCTCCCGAGCTGCTCTCCACGGCATTCTTCGGAGTATAAATCTCGAGGGAATGCAACGAGTGGTTTACCTGCGCGACAGACCTGACTCTTGCCAGTGATCTCTTTGGTACCTGTAGCAAACTGATACAACTCGCTTAGGAACATTTTCGATATTTTAAATTTTTGGAGAAATTGTCAATCGAGCGGTGAATGAGTGATGTGTTTTATTTGTTGAGCGAAAATGTTTTTAGTATTATGAGCCAGTCCGTTGTCCGGTTTTTATTCTTTACATTTGCTCCAAGGATAAGGGTTTGCCAACGCCAATAATATGTCAGAATTTTAAAAGAAAATGAACGACTCGGCTGAACAACTGCTAAATCCGATAACACGAGCTAGAAGACGAAATACGTATCATTCCCTTATTGACAAAGTAAAAGTCTTGAAACAAACAATCGTTGTAACTCGCCCGTCACTGCCTAGCCGAGAGATATCGATACTTCTTGGCTAGTAATTATATAAATCATCGGCGTGCAAGCGACCGAAGGCATCTTTCGGCGCGGTACCCGGTCGGCTGCCAACACCTCCTCGACAGCGGCGCATAGTTCCTCGGCTGAGACGCGATATATACGTCGCGATATGTATCTGCCGTAAACCCATACTTAACAGCGTGTCGAGCCGCTCGTTCTCGCTGCACCGTGTCCTCTTTCTCCTTCCACGCTCCTCCATTCCAACCTCCATCGTTTCCTTTCAACTCCGTCCTCTTCCACTTCCTCTGCTTCGCTTCTTTCCTCTTTCTTTCTTCGTCCTCCGGTTCTACCCTTTTCTCGACCACGGAGCGTCCCAGCTACCCGCGCGCCTCCCTCTTTCTCTTTCTCTTTCTCCGTTTGAATGTGCATTAAAATGCCGACAACCCTCGCGGTCGTTCCGGCGTTCGAGCGTTCCACAGCTCGCAGCAACGAATTTCAATTCCTCACGATTTCGTGGCTGCGAAACGGCCGGCTATTTGCATGATAATTGCAGTGCGGTCTAGCTTGGATCGCCCGCCACGCTGCTCCAGATACGCAACAAACAACGTTTCTACCACTTGTAACAGATTAGATAGGCGCGGCCGTCCCATGGCGGAACGCGCTCGCCCGTTCGTTCGTTTGCTGCGGCGACCGCACGCGCGCTCTTCTCACGGTTAGCGGTTTCGATGCGTGTGTCGATAGGCGGCTGCACGAACCGGATGAATATCAATGACGATACACGGCTATACGCCGAGCGCCACCAGACCCCTTGTCGTTTCAATTTCGAGGTCGATGGTTTACTTCGACGATAGTCCAAGTAAAGGGAACAACGTGTTCGAGATATAGGAACACGCATTGTCTACGTTTGATTTACGAGAGAAGGCCGTTCGTGCGTTATAAAGTGGTTTCGCCACGAAATAAGTTAAATGAGTACAGGAGTTGACCCTTCACCCGTGAATTATCGCCCACCGTGTCGAATTCGACGTTCGCTACGTGTCTTCCGGAGAACCTTTAGCGCGGCAGCTGCGCCCGCAAAAGTGGAGGACGCGCTCGAACAAAGAGAACGCATTATGCCACGATGCTCGTTAAGGCCACCGCTTTATCCAACCCGGCGAAACTTTGCGAAATGCCAATAATTGGCGCAAAAATGCCGAGTTATCTTAGCGGTGGCTGCACCTGTCGCGGCAACTGAAACGGACCAGCGTGCATGCAAATGCGAGGTCCGTTCGCATACCAGAGATTGATATCTGCAATAAGTCGCCGCGGTTAAACGAGGGTGTAACCTGCTGCACGGTTAACAAGCTATTCCCGACCCAAGGAGCACGCTTTTACGTGTCACGGGATATATTCGCGGTTCGTGCTTTCCCTTGGAGAACGGAGGGTGAAAGGCACGAGAGATGGAAAAACAAGCGACGATTTCTTCCTGTTCGTCGAAAATCGGCCAGTCGAGATTTAACGACGGTTACGCGATAAGACTATCGTACTCTTCAGGAAATCTCGTTTGCGTGCGACGAACGGCACACGAGACAGGCGTGAATTCTGGGGAACTGGAAATCGTGAAACGAAGTGGCGACAGGACACTGAGGGGAGGGGGACATCCATTTTGATAACGATTTACGAAGTCAGGGCGAACGTACGCGTCGTTGGATGCTGGAAAATCGAGGCAATTCTCGGGAGACGTCGGGTAAGCAATTTTCTTATCGGGCCGTCATTTCCGGTCGTTTATCTCATGGCTTGTAGTTAAGAAGGGACATTGATTAAAGGGCCATTTTAACTCCGGCTAAAATACCCCCGCCGTGGTAGCCATCGTCGTTGCTCGTTGCTCTGTCTCCCAGTCAACTTCTTCACCACCCCCTCCTCCTCTCTTTGGGGGCCGGTTGCTCATTTCGCTCCTTTTGATTCAATTTACGAGTAAGAATGGGCGTCGATAAAGGTACCAGACCTCCTGACCCCTCTACGTGAAATCCACCCCTTTCTCGTGCTCTTTCTTTCCACCATGATTCCAACTGTTTTGCCTCTGCATCGGAAATGTCCGCGTCTCCTTTTCCCAACAGTCGAGAACTACCTGGATCCAACTTCCTCTTGAAGGTGGTCGTGTTTCACCGGCCTTCCCCTAGTTCGCCTCGTTCTTTCCTCTTCCAGTTCTCGTGCAGGCTTACCTTCGGCCTTTTATCGCGCCGAGATCAAATCATTCGATTCCTTTCCACGACTCGAACGGCCATAATCGCCGGCCCGTACTACCTTCACTTCGAGGAGAAAAAGAGGGTCGCCGCTCCTATCTCCGCGCCTCCAATCTCTCCCTCTTGGCACGATGAATCGGATGGCTCTTTTAACTCGCGCCTGAACGACCACTAGGAGAGCTTGTTACGTTCGCGTCGATGTCAGGTCGGTGCGGCGCGGCGATCAGACTCGTCGAAGATACGGTGTAAAGAGTAAACTTCGATTAAGAAGTTCAATGTAAAAAATCGCGATCGTTAGCCTAAAAGGTGAAAGAGGCGAAAAAAGAAGACAGCAGAAGTCAATTCTAATAGAAACACGATACCTTCGACGTCGATACTAATATCGTGCCCCATTTCGCGGATGGGAGCAAATTTTCCGTGAAAATTTACATTTTAATAACAATCGCTCGCCGTGGCGAATTCACCGCGCTGTGTCGAGTACGATGGAAGGTGGCGAGCTGGGGAGGCGGTGAAAGAGGGTTGGATGGGGGGTTGGCAACGACAAGACGAGACCGAAGTTTGATATTTCGCCGAAAAGTCCTCGCATTGTCTAAAAGTTGATGGCGTCACCCCAAGGAGGAAGATAACATCTGGTGCTGCCTCCATCAACAACCCACCCCTGACGCCACCCCGCGAACCGAAGGAAACTCGTCTTCAATTATTCTTGCATCCCCACCGTTCCCCTCGCGAGTTCTTCCATCTCTTCGTCTCACTCGCCGCGTCGCCACCAGACGGTTCGCTCTTCCGCCACCCCCGTTTCTACCCTCCTCCACCCCTTTCTCCTCTACCGCCCCACTTTACCCGTCTTTCCGTCTGTCAGCCAGTTCAGACGAACAACGAATTTATGGAATTACGAAAGGCAAGGCGGAATTCATTTGCATCCCTGAAAAACGTATATAAATGCGACGTGTATATATGTACACACGGAAACGCGGTATCTGGAGAAACTCGACGCGGATGACGCTTCGTAGGGAGATCGGATTAATTGAATCGGTCTGTGGGATTCGGAAGATTCTAGGACGAGATGGGAATGTACTAGAACGCGATAATAAAACTATAATCAATTTTTTTAAATCGTTATAGTCTCGTTGACGGATCTTTCAGTACGCGTAGAATTCACCTGTAAAGCTTTTTTTACGTAATGCGAGTGCTGTTCAATTATAAAACTAAAAGTAAATTTTTTCGAGTCACAGTATGCAATTTCATCGACAAGGAATTAATAATTTAATTAGACAGCCTATATCAAACAGCCCTCCCAAAACTTCCAATCTGATTTCTTTCTTTTCGTCTTCGGACACGAGTTTCCAAGGGTGCCGCGTTAAGTGGCTGCTAATCCTATCAATCAAAATATATTAAAAGCAAGGTCCGCCTCTGGGGTGTCCGTCCTACGAATTTCACCCTTTTAATAAACTGCCGCCGGAGGCGGTGAAGCCGGCACGATTTAAAGAGTTTTCGCGGGAAAGAAGCAAGCTGCGAGCGACGGGTCCGAGCAGAACCACCCTTTGAGGGCGGCGTAACTACTTAATTTCAAAGGACACCACGACGACGCCTTACTCGCCTCGTCGCCGAGGATTTTCCTCGCCGCCTCTTTCTCTCCCTCGCCTTTGCATCACAAAGGAACCGCAGGAAATTCCGATTCTCGTCAACCGACATCGCAGAACCATCGAGAACACCTCGGTTTTTTCTCCATTTTCTTCTTTTTTTTATCAGATAACGTTCTTGTAATTTGTTTTTTTTTTTTTTTAGTAATTTCCAGAAGTTACTTGATCTTTGTAGTTTTGCTTGATTGTTAAAACATTTATGTTCTTAATTTTTTACGGGAGAATATAAATTTCTATGTAGGACAAAGAAGCATTTCCAAGGGAAAATACTTCGGTCATGATATTTCTCTAGTTATATATGGAAATAAAATGAGTGATACGCTTTGCTTGATATCGTTTCATCAACTATAAACTTTGTAATCGCGTTGCCAGCCGAGACGGTAGCAATAATTTCCCACTGGAACGCAATCCGTGCAATTTCTTCAATCTCTAATTGATACGTTGAGAATCGGACGATGTCTGGGCAACGAACTGTACACCTTTTCAGAAAGTATTTCGCTGGCCGTAGCAGCGGAACATCATCGGGAATCTCGATGAAATAACACTCTTATAAATTTTCATTTCTCGCTTCGCGTATAACTCGAAGGTGTATTTCAGCCAGGGGCGGGACGAGAAGAAACTATTAATTATCTGACAGATTTAATTATCTCGCTCGGCCGTAACTCGAAGAGGATCACGTGACTTCGTTTTCTACGGTCGAACTCGAGTCTGTGAATTAGCTGCCCTCGCATATAAAACGTTTTCCTTAGCCAAGACGATGAATCGAACGCGGAAACGCGAGAGTAAACGCGTATGTTGCGAAAAAATTGCCAGTAGTCGAGCATATTGTTCGTCCTCCTCCTTCTTCTTCCTCCTCGTTCTCACACAGCCGCTTATTCTCCATGCTTTCTCCAGCCGCTTCGCTTCTTTTTCTTCGTGTTCGAGAAACAGACGAACCGACGCGTTATTTAACAACGGCCAGCACCGTTATCGTAGCGTTTACGTCGATAAAGCGCGCGCAATCACGGCTGGAATCTGACCGCGGCGTTCACACGTGTAACGACCACCGGCAGCCGTAAAGCAAACGCAATTTTCATAATTACACGTTGAACAAACGCGAAAACGCGGTACACGTCGGCCACTAGACACGCGAGATCGTTATTACGACCCGTTAAATATCGTTTACTAATTAGTCTGGAAGATTGAGTCGCGTCGACTACTTTCAACTACTCGCACGACGATCAAAGCCTCGAGGTTGTTACACGAGAGTGTTACGAGAATATTATCCCTTGTACTCGTGTTATTACGTTTTAATAGCAAACAGCCTACCGGATTACCTTCGATTGTACCTGTTTTTAATTGCATCTCTTCTAAATCACCTTATCCTTTTTTCAGAAGTATTTCGACAGAGTTGCTAATTAGAAGGAAACGACGTGTGTCGTGACACGAAGCAATTCGAAGCGAACGTTGCAATTTTCTTGCGGCATTTCATATAATTTTTATTGCTCGTCTTTTACGTTTTTATCGCATTCAAGTAAGAAAGTGCCGGAAACGATCGCGGGCAACGTTCCCAACGGCGAAAATATGAAAGCGAGATGCTAGTCGCCGGCAAGAAGAGACACGAGATTACTCCTTCCAGCAACGAGTCTTCTTGTCGAGTTACCAACATCGAGAAATTCCCATCCTAGTCGCAACTGGCTCCATCGTCTTCCTTGAAAAGGGTTACACGAGTAATGCCGTGACGTGCCGGCGTCTCGCGTTTCCTCGAATCCGCGGTTCAATTAAAAGGAACGCGCGTACGAACTGACGGATCGACGGTTTTGCGAACCGTTCGCACGTGTACCACTTTTTCCTACCGCTGAACACGATCGAACACGGGACTCCAGTGTAAAGACAGGCTGCTCTACCGGAGGAATTAATATGGTGCATTTCTTGCTGCGTGTAGCACCTGTTTCGTTACGAGAGATCTTGGTAATTGTACCGCGAACTATCGACCAAGTAATTCCTTTCTCGTTGTCTCGAGACTTCGATCCGAAGATTCCTTAGGTTTTTTGAAAAGTTTTTAAAAATATCAGATCGCCGTGTCAATGGTTCTAAGATATTTTATCGCGAAAAGAAATTTGAAAATCTTCGATTAAGTAAGGGTACGTAGATATTAGTGGGTAATGCGTCAGTGACACTCTGCAATGCCCGTATATCTAAATGTTCCGGTTATAATACGGCTCGTAATTCATCATGACGCATTATGACTTGATCTTCTAACAAGGAGGTTGTAAAACAGTTGCAGGCATAGTGGAGCGAACAGCAGATTATATTACATTTGCATCTTAACGTACGTCAAATACATGCCTCCTGATCTACAACAAATAAAAGTACAATTTCAATTTTTGTTGGCAAAATATCTCCGAATCTGCCTGTATCCCCATTCAACAAACCTCCCGACTTAAAGTTTCCTCTTTCCACCAACTGCTCTAGAAGGTTGTCGAACGAGCACTCCATAGAAAAGGCGAATCATCCCCTTTTTGCAGCGATAGGTTGGCCAGTGTCCGTAACGGACTCGACGAAAAAGCAGCAGCATTACCGAGGCCACGGGGAACGAAGGAAGGACAAAGCGTAAGATCACGGAGAGCAGCTAGATAGCCGGAGGGAGCTCCTGATGGAACGGCTGGAATCCCTCCGCCGCATCCCCGCCGCCGAAGATGTGCCGGTAGGAAAGCTGGTAAGGTGCAAGGTACAATGCTTGGTGGGCACAGTGTGTCCGACGTTTCTCCGGGGAGCGATCAATGATAGGCCGGGGGTACGAGTCACGTGACCTCGCCGCGGGGAGTTCGCGCAATGCATCACCAACCAACCACCCAGACAACCCTCCTCCACCTCCTTGCCCTCCCTCCCGTCCTTCGAGTCTGCCTCCTGCGCCCCTCCGTTTCGACCACCCCCTCGACACCCCGCAACACCACCGTAACCAGCCGTCCCGCATCCTGCCACCCCACTCTTCACCTTTTAGCCACCCTTCTTCCACCCTCTCTCGCGCGCCTCACGCTTGGATCTCGTCCACCACCATCGCGACCACCACCACCACCACCACCATCACCATCGTCGTCGTCGATGTTTCCTTGTCCCACCACCACTACTACTAACATCGTCGTCGTCGTCGTCGTCGTCGTCGTCGTCGTCGTTACCATCTCGGCGTTTCTGTACTCTCTACGGCGCAGACACGCCGAGAGTACTAAACGGGGTTGTTGCTACGTTGCTCTTGGCGACCAGCAAGTGTCGTCCTCGTCGTCGACGTTGTCGTCGTCTTTGAGGAGACGACACTCCCCTGCACGCTCCTCTCACGTCCTTCGCATCACCCTACTCGCTATCCCCCTTACTCGCCGTGTCTTCTGATTGATTTCGACCACCGCGATCGACTATTTATTCGCGTCGATTTCGGAGTAATTGAAGTAATTGGGTTATCCGGGAATCGTTACAGAGGAAACTTTTTCATTTTTCATAAACGTTGCGACTTTCGAACAATTTTAATTCGGCGATCAAATAGAATTCTTTTAAATTGTAACAAAACGAGAAACTGTATTTTTCACGAACCCGTGTATATTTGTTGAAAAAATAGCAGCCGGTTACACGTCCCCTTTGCATCGAATGCATATTTCACGACCACGCGAACGATGTTCCGGCGCATAAAGGCGCGAATTCGTATGAAAATCGAGAACAACTGGCGTATCTTCCGTTCTCGTTCGCAAGACACCAGTCAGCCCTGGCGAAAAATATTCATAATGGCATTTAAATTCCGCGGTCAGTCGCCTAGTTACACCGTTCTCGACAGCGGGATGGGCGAACCGCCACGCATTCGTATGAAAATGTACGGGAAGCCCGCGACCCCTGGGAAATCATGACGTCCGTTACTCGCATCCTGGAGACGCGGAAGGACTCCAGAAAAATTCCATGCATCTGTCAGCGCCGACGCTGCGACGCTCCACGTCGCCGACACGGTGCTAATGGTAACGAAATGACAAATCTGCGGAATCGCAATTTTTCCAGCTTTTTCGATATATCGCATATCTGTATCTCTTTTGCCAGTGACTGAAATGGATGTCAAGTTGATCGACTATAAAATAAAGAAAATTGACGTGCCTTTTTAATTTTATCCCTTAGATGCTACAATAACTGGAGTTTTACTCTATCCGAATTTTGTTTCGATACTACCATCCTGTATTAGTTCTGTTACTTTTAATCACTGCAAATAATAATGTTTTGCTCCTTATCTAGTCACGAGTAACAATGGAACATTTAATTCCACTTGTTTAACTTTATTCACTTTTTAATTTGAGAAATAGGTATATGTTGCGACGAACCAGACATGCTAATCTTTCGAAGGTGGTTATTCATTTTTGAAAAGAATAAATATAACGTGCAACGGCTTGTGATTTTTATACGACACTAGAAACGGTTTATAATGGTATAAATGTACGACCGTATTCGTTAGATTCAATTTCGCTATAATGAAATTAAGGCTATACCTACCTGGCTATGTTTAAATTATAAACTAGGGGAAATAAGTAACAATCGTGGATTTATTCCGTTATTGGAATATCGAACATCGATGCATTAAATAACATCTCATACGAACTCAACAGATCCGATAAAGCTACAGAAGTTACGTTTAATTTTCTTCGTACTAGGAAAGGCTTCTCTTCGTTCGGTTACGTGGCAATGATCGAAGACCGATCAAACCAACAAATCTTTCGTATCTAACGTGAATAATTAAACGACTTGTATCAGGGAAGTAAAAAGAAAACGGGAAAAATGATCGTGTGAACAGGTGAAAATTGTGAGCGTCGTAACTAATACGATTTTATTTAAACGGCCGCGTGTAAAAAGCGACGCCCCGTGTTACTGTGTACGCGGTCGGTCGGCATCTACATTCTCCGCGACTTTCAACCCTCAACGTCACTGTTATATTGCCTCGAGAACCGTCTGTTTGCATACTAAAAAGGTTTAAAACTCCCGGGACAAAAATAATATTCACACGATTACGAGCGACGCGTACGGCATCCCTGATCGTACCAAGCTGACGTATCAGTGGTTGCACAGCGTTTTAAAATACGCTTCTTCATTCTCCACTCTTCGATATCTTTGTTTCCTACCATAATTACTTCGACGAAAAAGTTTTTAAATAATGAGAACAAAATTCCTCTTGTTGGTAGTTAGAAATTATACGAGAGATTCCAAACGATATTAAATAGATATATTGTTTCCCAGGGTAGAAGGGCTGAAATCAACGAGGAAGAACCGACAGAACCATGGAAGTAATGCAACAAATTTACTTACGATCGTTGAAGAAAACAAATTTCCCGAAGGAGAAATTGACGTTACGCTCCGTTGCTACCATCTAAATATTGTAATATTTAACTTTAACGTATGATCTTTGATATTTAATGTACCTGAAATTCTTTTCTTATAGTCAACTTGTATAATCAATAAACGTCTCTAAAAATTGCGAGCATTTTAGATTAGCTCTTTCTGAAACACGGTGCTTAATGGAGTAATTTATACCTGTTAGTCGACGATTATCAGCAAATGAAAGCGGAACTACGAAAAAAGGAAGAAACGGGAGGAAATCGCGGCGAGTTGGAGGCAGGGTGAGTATCTGGGCGCGATCGCAGCGCTGGCATTATCACGATGGACAACGTCAGTGTAAACAAGCCTTAGTGGCCATAACAGCGCGGCAGAATGTCGTCCCTTCGACCGGTAAGCTGCATTCTACGCGGTGTGCTCGTTACGACCCTGTTGGCCGCGCGATAACTTTCAGGTTACTGCCACCGCTTACGCTCCGCCATCAACGACACACCGTTCGGCCCGCTGGCTACCGTTGCTGATTGCGAATGAAACACGGAACACGCTCGCAACCCCGTCGCCACGCCGGACGATAAAACGGCCAAGGAAACGCCGCGCCACGCCGTGCCGCACCAGACGAAATTACTTTTGCCGACTCGACCGATCTTCGCGATACCCGCCACGTTATTTACGTAGACCGCGCTTTATTAATTATCTAAACACGGTGTAATGAATCGCGATACGACCGCGAAATATACGACGCTCGTGCGTGCTCGAACTCGAGATTATTCGACGCGATGTTACGAGCACTTTCAAAGAATTTTTCCCTTTGACAAGATCGAGGCGTGCAGAGCGGTTTTCCTTTTTTGTATCGAGCGACTAGAGGAAACGATAAGGGGTCGTAAAGGGTCGCGGATTTAATAATTAAGGGACTAAAGTTAGTTATTAAGTGATTTGAATCGTAAAGGATAGGATCCGTTAATGTCACGTAAAGTGTATCGCGATCGAGATCAAGATCTGTAGCCTTTTACGAAGAAAAATAGGGTGAAAATACAGGGGATATACCATACATTGTACTTTCCTAATTTTTCCGTATACTATCTCGACGTTTACGATAATGCAAAGTTGACGGAGATCTTTATTAAAGTTTAAATTAATTCTCAATTTCTTCCGATGGTTACTATTTAATCGTTTAATTTTAGATCGATCCAATCAACTAGTACTTTCCACATTTGTGTCGAATGTTAGCTGAACTTCTGCGAAGTGAAGAGGAAAAGCTACACGTACATTTTACCACATAACTAATGTTGCCAACGGAAAGCAGGATAGTCATAAGCAAGCATAAACGTGGAAACTACACAGATATACGTAGGATTCGAAACATTCCCACGTTACGCGTCAGGTTTCCTGAATATCCATAGGCGATCGGTGACGTCGGTGATGGATGAACACAACGGTATCTAACAAAGTCAGCGTGCAAACTAAGTTGGAGGCGCATACAGAGGCAGCGGGGACACGCGGACGGATTATGGACGGTTGCGGCCGTGGTCCTCGTGCGGTCTCCGTATGCAAGGTTTGGGCGCGTGCGAGCCGGATTTATGACCCCCATTATGACGTTGACGTATCGCCTTCGCGAGGGTCCCGAACCAAAGCCAAGGCGGATCTAAGCTCCGTGTATCTAAGCCGAGAGCTAGCCACAGGTTACCGCAACCCGGACGAGAATATTTGAGGCCTGATCCCGTGGACCACCGTGTCCGATAAACGTCCGAACGATCCTTGCTCTTCGTGCTTTTCCGCATTGTCCTCCGATGTCTGTATCAGGGACTTGCTGAGGAAATTCCAATAGCCGTGTTCTTGGTCTGTATTCGATATTGGGTATCCCGGCGGGAAATGTACGAGATGCGAAACTCAGCATTGAACGTTATTCCGATTAAAAGATATGAGGTGGTATGGTGATAGGTGCGTAAGGAACTAATCTTGGTGTTTTTAACGAATAACAGTTTATTAGAACTAATCGACAATCAGAGTTAACAATTAACGATCAACAATAACACTTAACGGACAACAGGTAACAACTAACAAATAACGATAGACACCGAGATGTCGTTCGACGCGTTGCTATCAAAAAGGACCGAGGAGTTACACTTTTAATGGCGCAAGCAGACTCACTCTGCTTTTGTTTTGGATCGCGCAGATCCTTCCCTTCGTAGCCCATCGATATCCCCACTAGCGTGCATTCATTAGATGTGCCGCCTGTGCTGGCACGTGTATGCTCTTCCGAGAATTCGGCGGAAAGAGTGTGAAGATATCGATGATACATTGGGCACGTCGGTGTTGCGCTTTGGCGGCGTCGCGCTTTGTATCCGGAGCCGTTGAAAAGTTCCGTGGCCCGTGCCGCCACAGATATTTGATCGAAAATGTTCAGATATTAATGAAATACACGTTTGCACCGATGGAACGAGACACGAATCCCTCGATCCAAGTTAAGTCGAAATGCTCTACGTAATTATTACTGATAACTGCTTGTTCGCAAAGATCAAACCCTGACCTCGACGATCGAAGTTATTTGATTTAGAGAGCAGAAATAACAGAGTGACCGAAGGGCAGGGAACTCGATGATTCTCGATTGTCGGTCGAAATTATTGGCATTTTCCGGTCCGTAATGGTTGTCCAGATCGCCGCGTTGAACGACGGAAAGGAGCGTGCAGCATCGGGAATTTAAAGGGCGGGTGCGAAGTCGCATTTACGCGTCGGATGCGCAGCCCCGATTCAATTTATACCCTCTGGACGCGCGTTTCCGGTTCTAGCCACACATCTTGCGGGATGGCAGCACTTCGTCCGTTTCCGGAATCGTCTTTCCTCCTCTGCTGTTCTTTTCCAGTATCTTCGATGAAATACGAGCACGTCTCTCTATCGCACCACGATTCTACGCCACAGTGAACATATAGAG
Source organism: Bombus vancouverensis nearcticus (assembly GCF_051014615.1). NCBI lineage: Eukaryota > Metazoa > Arthropoda > Insecta > Hymenoptera > Apidae > Bombus > Bombus vancouverensis. The sequence goes on along the minus strand of NC_134911.1, from coordinate 15,557,117 downwards.
GGGGGCGGGGGGAAGGAGGAAGGGAGGTAGAAGAGGGGTGACGCAAATAAATCGCGCTGCAAAATGGATCAGGCAACGTACAACGGGCAGCGTCACGCGTCGACGAGTGTCAAAACACCGTGGAGCTTACCGCCAGTCTGGACGATGCATTAAAGGGCGGCGAGTTAATGGACAACTGGGATCCACCGGATCGACCACTTTCTATCTGCACCCGTTGTTCCCGAAGGAATTGCCGGCATACGTCGCGGAGAACAACGATGATGGACACCTCGTTTGCGCACCGTATGAAAGAAAGTCATCCGAACATTGACGTGAACCTTTTTTTCGGACGGCAACCAGGGATTGGATCTTTTCAGAACTTTGTTAGAGCGGGAAATACGTAGGTGTTTTTCGAGCGTAAAAAATCTCGCCACACCGCGATTCGCAATTCCAAGCTTCGGTCGGTAAATGTTAAAATCTTTCGTTTGAATCGACGTACTTGGACTATTTACGTTCTACTAATTATTCTACTAATTACGTTTACTAATTCCTGTGATTCGCAAAGAACGAAAGGTACAAGGTCGAATAAGACATACACGCGAAGTGGAACTTCTCTTCTAACAATCGGATAGATTGAATCGCGGCCATGGATTTCTCAAGCAGACGATATTGAGAGATCGAAAAATGTACCTATTATATCCGACGGGCTGGAGACACGCGGAAACTGGATACGACGTATGCTAGTTCGAGATCCCGGCAAACTCTCCCGAGGGGAAAGCCGAGGATATTGAATATCAGATCGCGTGTCCCCGGCGTGTTTATTCGCGCAGCGGTGAACCCGCGCGCGGCACAGGAAACAAAATCCTGTGCCCGAAAGATAGTACACGATTGCGCGCGCCAAAGTCTTTTATCGTCTCTGAACGTGATTGAAAATAGATGTACAAAGTCGACGCTTGTTTTTCGGTACCCTCCTTCGAGCATGAAGCAGCACCCTTTTTCATCGTGTCTCGTTGTGTTTCTATGACAGGACTATTTTACTTTCCTTTATAGATTCAGTTCTTAGGACCAGCATGTAAACGATCGAAACGGTTGCTTAGATCGAGTGTAGTCGTTACACGTATTAGTACGATAAAACTGCAACTTTCTGTGCGAGCGAAGATCGTAGAACTTATCTCGCAGTTTCAGCTGTAAGCCTTTTTCGAGCCTCGAAGTGGTACGCTTCGTATAGTCATACAAACATACGTATAAGTAAATCAATGAACGCACAACATACGCGCGTATGCATTGGGTTGGCAACTAAGTGATTGCGGATTTTGCCAATGCCATCTAATGACAAAATCTCCAATCACTTAGTTACCGACCCAACATATAATGCGATAAAATAGAAATCAAAAACACGGCCGCTACTCTTGATCGATATAGAAAAAGGTAACGTAGGGACGTTACTATAAGCTAGAAAGTTTATCGATGTTGCGTAACAGCAAAAGATTGAATGATATATCCACACACGGGTAATTTTGGAAGAAATAGAAGAGAGGAGAAAAGTAGAGACGACGATATAGAAAGTTGGATCTCCCTAGAGAATAGTAACGTTTACTATTGACCACGTAATCGCTGGTTTCGTACGAATAACGAAAATCTAGCGGAAAAGAGAATCTCACACCAAAAAGACATAAATTCGTCTGATCGACCAACATACCAATCCAATTCTCCTCAATGAAATTCTCCTAACGCGACATAGATATCCCAAACTCGTTATTTTTATCCGGGATGGAGTCACGATTGCGACGAAGAATCGACCCCTTTTCCAGAACCAGTAACGGATCCAGGTCTCTGGTGTACGGTCAGGAGATCGTAGGTAGCTTTACATCGCCGCGTGTAGCTTCGGTACAGGCCGCCACCGAGAGACAAATGGCGGCGGTTATCTTGGAAGGGCCGACGGAGCGGCGGGAGAAAAGGGAAAGATAAAGAGAAATACGGAGAGAGGAGAGACTGTGGAATCGCTGCTGGAAAACGGGTGCCGGCTGCGGGGGGGGGGGGGGAGTTGGAAGAAGGTGGATAAGTAAGAGGGTAGGACACGGGGAGACGAAGTCGAGTAAGGAAGATGGGATGAAAACATCGATTGCAGGGGCTTGTAACACCGCGGTACGAACAGAGGGATCAGGCCGAGCGATAAACCAAGCGGCCTGGAAAATGCCGGATCAACGGCGCGATGTTTCAGCAAAAACTGCCTGGAATCGGTACAGCCACGGCTCAAGGAGAACCGAGGAAAGGGGGCAGAGAATGAAACGGACCGGAGAAAGAAAAGAGACCTCTCTCGTTTTCTGCTTCTATCTTCAATCCCCTTGCCACCGGTGGAACGAAGCTAACCGTGTACATAGACGTATATAGCTAGACCTTTCGCGGTATATGCGACACTATATCGTTTACCCCTGTGGACTCTCTGCTCCCCTTCCCCTTCTATGCTCGCGAATCCCGACAGATTTATGAGGAAAGTAATACGAATTAAACTGACGTTTGTTCCTGTACCCTTTTCTGAGTATGTGTGCGCGAGATAAACGTTGGGAAAAACTCACGAGATTGAAAAACGATGGTGTAAGTAGCCTCGAGAAAGAAGAGTACATAGCGAGAAAAATTTTATAGAATAAAACTGCAGAATGAGAAGGTTACATTTTCTCGTGTTATAATTACCATAGAATTTCATCAAAAATTTGTAACGGAAAAATAATTATTTAGTGCGATATCGTAAGGTACTAGGAGATATCTGTAAACAGATGCGATAAAGGAAACAATATTTTTTGTTTTCTAAGTACGATGTGACGAATGATACGTGATACAGAATTTGAAAAATAAAACCGGACATCTATAAAAAGGTGGAAGAAATATCTAAATGGAAGTATGGTAAAGACCATTCCTATTGTACCAGGCCATTCCTACTACATATTCTATTCCTACCATACCGATAAGTTTACCGATTTTAACTCGGTTGATACTTATTACCATCTTATATACTATCTCATACTCATTACCATGCAGTAACTTTCTATTCATCTAGTTTTAATTCCATCCGTTAGTAGCGTTGTGATGTAATTCTATGCCAAGTCGGTAACGTCAAAAATGATGTAAAACTGAGAAAAATGTAGAACCTTAATTTTATGCTACGATTCATCCATATTTATTTTCATCTTACAAAAATGTACTTGTATGTATTTATTATACCGTTAACTTTTAATGTTACATAAACCAGTGAACTACTATTAATCTATAACTCTAACAATTATGTTGATGAACAGCTTTTGTTTCGAAAATCTAATAGTACTAATAGTATACCATAGTATTACAGTATTCGATTTAAAAACAGATTTGAATTACCCGCCATGACACCATGCACCACGTACAGTTATTTGTGGTCACATGATCATGGTAGTGCCTGTGGTCACATGCTAGTAGCGACACTTACGGCAACACTTTGTACCTTAATCAACCAACGATTAAGCCACTACGATACATGACAAATTGCCGTTTTGGAAACTAAAACAGTGGGTATAATAACAGGTACGTGTGTTTTATTATTCCCATTCATATCGGTATTTTCATTTGGAATTCTGTTATAAGAACATATTGTACCATTCTGCTTACATCATTCTACGAAAAGCTGATGCAGCAGCGACCGGCACTATATCATTTACAAATACGTAGAAGCATATGTATGATATCTACAGATACATACATACGCTCTTCTTAATGCTTTCTTAATGCAAACACTGAAAAAAATACATCGGGTGATTTTTAAATCAGCATATAATAATTATTTTGCCAACGTTACATATTACATCTACGCGGAATAATGAATTATTTTATAATGCTATGTGTTTCGGTCAACGCACTAGATACTGGATAGTGGTGCCTTTCGTAGAATAAGCGAAAACTACTATCAACGTCCTACGGTTAATCAAAGTTAAACCGATAATGAAGATCAATTATAGATTCATTAGATTCATATTCAACAATTTTATCGTCGAACATAAATATCACAGAAATTTTAGTAGCATCATATTAATTAATAACAACATTTACTGAGAATTAATAATAAATCTCTTGCATATTGGCTGCGGATTAAATATAAAAGATGGCTTGAATCAGGAATATTTTACTGCTGTGAATAAACATTGATATACCAACGAAATTGGTTATGATAAATACGTAGCGCGGAAACTCTGTTTCACCAAGCACTTCAAAAAAGTGGTGGAGATGGCGTACATTAAAATATAAGGCAAATTTCTGTAAACCTCTCAGAGAAAAGTGCACTACTTACATTACGCGTTGAAGTATCAATTAATTAATTTATCGCTAGATCGCCACACATATCAGCTACTTCGTAAAATATCGTACATACAATCTTTTACTGTACTATTCATAGATTTGAAACGTAGATAACTGAATAACGTCACACATGCAATAACGCTGATCTTACGCTACACGAAAACACACGAAGCAAGCCGAATCCTGTCGATCGCTCGCTTTAAATTTATCATTTAACTTTTGACGTAGTACTGTGCTTGCGTCGATCAGATCCCTTGATGTTCGAACAGGTTAAATATATCGAACTCTCGTGACTCGATCTTTTAGACTTCCTTCGATATCTGGTGCCACGCCATATGCAATTAGAAAAACATTGAAGCTTGCTATGCAGGACACGATAATTTAGGTAATTTAATTTTATCAATTTTTTCATGGATATGTATAAAATTTTAAGTAAATCGGATAATGTTTGTAGAAATTATGAAACATTGATTACAATGATGTACCGAAATAGAATCACAAAAATATTCCAACAAATGTTTTGTGCAAAAACTGTAAGCATTAGCAGTTAGTCATTCAATTGACGTAGAACATCGTATACTGAGTTTCAATGTTATCAAATCGGATAACTCATACGGAAAGTGGATATTAAAAATAAGCTATATAAATTTTAAAGTCGATTCATTAAATAGATTGACAGAACAGAGTGGTTCAAAAATTGAACGCATTTTGTAATTTCTGTTCGATAAAGAAGAGACACGGAGATATTTGCATACGTTTATGCTTCTAAAATGCTTCTGCAGTAACGATTACTTTGCTCTAGTAAGTTGGGAACGTAGTTATTGTTAACCGAGTACGTGGATGATTAAATTATAAATAAATTGTTCTCCTCCATAGCTTGTAGTTGGCAATAGAAAGAAATTATGAACATCATTTTTAACAAATTTACACGTTTCTTCAATATTTCGACATAATGTACGGAAAATTATGAATATGTATGAAGGATCCAAATATCCACTTTATGTTTGAAACTGATAGATCACGTTGAATTTTCCAAATGTTTACATAATTTAACCTCGATAAAATAAACCTTCGCCAACGGATTATGATGGCTTTTGGTGTCATGTTTTCACTGCTTAGGAGGACAGATAGAGTAGCGCAACGAGCTCGCCATCTTCTGCGACAGCGTAATTACATTAATGGCGGAGTGACCTCGTTCACCATTTTCATCCGTGATGATATTGTTCAGGATGCAATCCGTTTCGGTAGAAATTTTCACATGAAATTTCGGATTTGTTCATACGACCGATGCTCGATCGAGTAGTCGACAAATCGACTTTTTTGCTGCGATCATAAAACTCCTATTCCCAGTTTTCCTCCAGCGTCTCTCGGCAACAAAGCAATGAAACTTCACCGGAAACGAAACACTTTTTAGCAAACACGTGTGCGTCGTTCCATATATAGTTCATATTGTGAAATCATTCTATGAATTTGTTCCAGACATGTCGCACAATACGAGTAGGGAATGCAGCGTGGAATCGGAAGAACGAGTTCCCATTTTGCAACCAGATGAGAAACTATCGAACAGACTGAATATTTTGACTGATCATTTTCAGTCGACGTACAATGTCAAACCTTCGTTTTTCGTCAGAGTTCCGGGAAGGTAAATTTTGTAATTTTACAATCAATAGTTTATATGTTAATTAAGATGAAGTTATCTGCAAATTGTAAAATATACGTTGTAAGCAATTTATTAACGGCGAAGCAAAGTTATTTTCTCTGTCGTTTCAATAGATAATTGCAGAGATATCGAACTTCCATTTCTCCAAGTAATTGCGGTTATTTTGATCATCTGCCGTAGAGTTAATTTAATTGGCGAACACATCGATTACTGTGGATATGCTGTTTGCCCGATGGCCATTGAACAAGATATACTCGTTGCTGTAGCACTCTCGAAGGGCAATGACATTCGTCTTACAAATATAGACCCGAAATACAAATATTTCCAGTGCAATTTCAAAGACGTTAGGTGAGTAAAAATCGTGATGTATCCATCAAAAGAAATTTCAATTGAAAGTCTAAAAAAATATTATGTACCATAAAAGTTTTGAAGGTCTATCTTATTTTACTTAGAATATTGTAATAAGTGACGCAAGTTTCTTGAGTTTCCCTGTATTTTCTATTTTTACTGCAAGTGAACAACCTGATATATCGCAACGTGTAATCTCAAAGTGCAATTTGTATACACATGGATCCATTAGCAAGAAATATCGCGATTCTCTACTACGAAAGACAAACTTATTATATCGCAAGCTTTCAAGGCTGTAAGTAATTGAAGTGTTTTGCTATATATTCCGCTTCCGGAAACACGATTTAGGGTCGAGTTGCAAATTTACCGGCTTTCCCCCTGAGTTTCCTACTTAATGTGAACACGTAAAGAATACTTTAAGTGGGGATATACATAAAAGAAACACCGACTTCTGACAAAATGTTCACTCAAATCGATTACTGTGTCTGGTATCACGATTTTATAAACTAAGAGCTAGAAACATTACCGGGGTAACAAAAAAAAATTTCAAATTATTCTAAGCACAGATCGAAATATCAATTACGCACTCTCATTCCGCTATTGCTTTGCGAATTGCCGAATGAATACTTGCCACGGTGTAATACAAAATTCCGTACACAGCTTCAGAATGGAATTTCATCGTAAGAAATTTCCGCGGGGTATTTCTCGCGAGGACAAAAATAAATGGCATTCGGTCGGACGTGAAACTAATTTGCCGGAAAGGTAGAGAACGTGGCTACGTTGGATTAAAGAGGCCGCAATAAAATGAAAGGTAGGACGATAAAGCCGACCACGTAATTTCATTAGCTGCATCGTGTTTAGCGACCGTCAATTGAAAATCTCCGCTGCCCTCGAAGATGTTTCCGGATAATCGCGACGGTTAGACAAGCTCGCAGGACATGTCTTCGATCGCTGATCGATCAGCGAAATTATTAAACGGAATACGATCCGAATAGATTCGGTGGACCGCCAAGGTGCTATTGGAACGAACGGTGAAAGACCAGAAATGCACAAATGGATGAATCGTAAAGCGATACCCGAATAAAATTTCCAGTTTTATTCGGCTCTCTTGAACGAAAATCATGACTTTGTAGAATATTAAGGTCGTATCTTTATTTTTGTATTTACAATAATGAAAGTGCTTGGTAAATGAAACCAAACATTTTATACACAAGGTTAAAAAGTAAAAATTGTGAGAAACATCTCTTAGCATTTTATTTCTCTTAGCAATTTATTTCTAAAAAGCGGTGAGCGATATATATGTTTGCATCCGTAAATATCAAGAGGGAAATATTTGTGAAATATGACGAGTTCCATAAAACGGTCGAAAGGGTTCAAGGCTGTTATGTATTACATATGTAGGAATTGTTGCCGGTTATCTGTAGTTGTTTCTCTGTATTACCCGTGAAAATACAATTGTTTGAGCAAATTGAAGTCCTTGTAACTCATCAACGATGGGGCCGATATTTTAAATTTTAGGTCTTCTAAGTCGCATAAGAGCACAATTTGTTTTACGATCATTATAAAATAAAATATTAGTTTTATTAGTTTTATTATTATATTATTATAACTTAAGAATGGTTACAAAATTGTGTTGACATAAAAACATACTTCTACGCGAATTAAAGAACATAAATCATTCGTGGAAATTGTTTCTGCGGTTCGTAACAGGAGAAAATATCTTTTCTGTTAACGCAACGTCGTATATTTCACTGTGATGACATGAAATTTGAATGTATGTAATGAGATTTAGAAAAAGGAAGCAACCGACCGCAACTTGTTGTAGTCTTTGATTAATCTTTGTGTCACCGTTAAGCATCCAGGAAAAGCACCTTTCGCATATAATAACCACGGTTTTCCGAGCCAAAGGAAAAAGATGAAGTTCGTCGTAATGTAAACAAAAAGAGGATAATAACATGAAGCTGAGAAATTCTCTCATTTTTATGGTGCAGATTTTGTTATCCTTTATTATCTTTTTCAACCCTTATGAATATGTCATGGAAATATGTATGCAGAAATCCGTGAGATTTGCAAACATTGCTGTAAAAGGAACTAATCCTCGCGAAAAAAATAAATGTAAAATTTGGCAGTGCAAAAGTAGCAGTAAAAAGCACCGGGAAAATATCTAAACGTATTTCATCCTGCAGTAGAGAATTATTACAGTAAAATTAGCATTAAAAAATCTAGCACGAAATATTATTAAACAACAATGTTTTAAATATATTTCATTTGTTATCTGTAAGGTTTCCGATATAAATTTTTTAATATTGATTTTGTAAAAAAAACTTTCCATGTTTTTTATACTGCAGCATTTTTTATCTAATTTATCCAAAGAAGAAAATACCTTAGAAATGGGTGAAGCTATAAGATAACTGTGAGAAGAGAAATAAATTCACATTTTCTGCGTAGTGTTTGCATCAAGGACGCCGGCAGTGGTCCAGACTGGTACAAATATTTCCTCTGCGGTGTGAAAGGAGCTCTTGAAGTGATCCCAGAGGAATGTGCACCTTCGGGAATCTTGGCTGCAGTTTGGGGTAACATTCCTCCTAATTCAGGGCTCTCGAGCTCTAGCGCGCTAGTTTCTGCCGCTGTTCTTGTGACTGTGCATATAAGCCAGGTGAGTGCTCTTTTCAGCTATTCCAATTTTTGTGTGATATTTCTATATATTTACAAATTACGTTCTTTTATTTCATTCGAACGAGAACCACTAAAAAGTTAAAAATATATTTGTAATATAGGTACAATGAAAGTACGTTTAACTTGTATAAATTGGAACGAACATCGTTGAAACTTTGTAAAGAAGAGTATATTCTAAGTAAGTTTCGAAATGAAATGGCTGGAAAAGATTTTGGCGGAATTTGTAGGAAAAAGTTATATCTCAAGCTTATCCTGTCGATTCTTTCCAATAATACTTAGCGCAATAATAGACAAAACGTATTATTGCTTTCATAACAATTTTATTCCAATACTGGAGAATATATTTCGAAAGTTTTGTATATTTTTTTCTACTAACTATAGCATACGTCACTACTAAAATTCTCATTTATCTGTACAAATAATTCAAGACTCTGGTTAATTACGTAATAACCTTAACTAAAGAATAGTGCTATCAACATTTTCATCTTCGTCCATAATAATAATTCTTCGAATAATTTTGTTCCTCTAAATTTAATCCTGACGTTGATATCAATTTAGAAAATGCTAAAAATATTTCTCACATCTCACAGTGGAGTAATCCACTTTTAGGATGACCTAAGTTGCGTTCAATATCATGCATCCAAAATATCCTTTATGAAAGATTTATAGAGGTAGACAATCTGTTTCGCTTTATATCGGAAATATCCGTGTAAAATTTTTATCCGATCCAAAAGTAAACAACACGATAAATGTAGGAGATGATTTACTTAACGTTTTATAGTCTGCATTCAGAATTAATAAACACTTGTTAGCTAACACGAAATTGTGTGGACATAACGAGAATATAAACCATGTTTGTTATACATAAATATCTAATCTGCATTCTTGTTAGAACAATTCAAACGTTGATATGAAACAGACGATAATTACACGTCTCTAGGGATAGCTCGTGTATGAAATTTACGCAGAGAAGAGGAACAATTATAATCGATGTTTCACATCCGAAAATGCAAAATGCAGATAATAGATGATTTATAGAAAAGATTTATATTAACAAATCCTTTAATTCTGGAATGCATCAAAAGTAAGTAAGAGGCGAAACAAATAATAAATATTTATATAGTACAGGAAAAAATATCCATGAAATATAAATATGACAAAAGGAAAAGCCTTCAGAGCGAGGGATGTTTAGCGAAAAAGTAAAGAACGTTGAGCCTGAGTGCTTCGAAGCCGAGAATCGCAATTTGTAAAGCTACGTGATTAACAGGCTGCACGGGGTATCAGTGTTACGTTCCGGATGCAGCCGGTTCGTTATGATTAAATCACGTATACATGCGCGCAAAGTTATCCCGACGCGTTGTCGCTGCAATGGTTTTGCTTATAGACATGGTGGAAAAAGAGGACATTTCGGTCCGCCTTTGTACAAGAGATAAGTAAAATCTCATTGTTCTACTCCCTCGTTGCCAAGAGGAACATCATTCTTTTCCCTTAGTCTTTCTCTTTCCTACTTGCTCTTCCTTCCTCTATGTCTCCAGACTTGCAAGATCGATGAGAAAACTTCTCTGGACCCTAATGTCTCTTTCAACGAAGTCATGAGCGCGAGGCGCTCACTGACCTCCAAGATTATGCGTGCAGTGTCTCCGAAAGGAATGTCTCAAGAATGTCTGGTATCTTCTGGCCCATTACCCGCGCTTCCGTTGCCACAAACGCATGTCGTATTTACGGATTGTTTTACATATGACTACTAGAACTCTGCGCTACGAAATCGATTCCCTAATACATACCATCATATTTGAACGATATTGCCGATACCGCCGGTGGATATTGCGAATGTGAGCAAACTGAATTGCTAGGGCTCTGCGTTGCCAATAAATGGAATAGGCTTTGATTTCCGTCAAAGAGGATTTAGAAAATTGAGTAGTTTTTATACGGAATTCCTTTGATTTCTCCCGTACGTGTTTCACCATATATGATGACTGTAACAGCGACTATAAAAAAGTCCGCAAAAAAAAAATTTCACGGTGTTGAAAAGTTCGTTCAATGAAAGGAATTTCGTTTCGTTCTTTCATCACTGAAAAAAGGTTCTCCTTTGAATGGTTGGAAATTGAAAGTGCCACTGACAACTACAGATTCGATTCGTTCTCTGTTTCAGCGTCGATTACCCAGACGATAGAAACTCGTAAAAAAGTAGAATCAAACACGAAAATCTCTGTATTATTATTTATCTTGATATTTCCATGATATTATTCTTTTTTATTTTCCTGAATACTCGTGGATCTTATCTTAAAGGTGAAAGCAAACTTAATTAGCGATCCGCCGTGCAAATTTCAACCGGCAAGAATAGGACAAGTTTGCTCTTTCAGTCGAAACAGTCCTGGATTTCTCTGTCATTTCCGCAATTACAAGGTGTATTTAGGCCGCAGTGCAGTTCAACAGGCTTTCACGCGGGCACCCGCCGATGCCCGCGGGCAGAGCTGAGGGCAATCTCGGCAATCTAACGATGTCACATACATTAAAGCAGAGTAGGAGATAGACACTTGCGGTAGGGCTATAGGCTAGTCGTTTAGCGATTGTTGTTAACCGTTTCCTTCCGAAACACAATTCTCCTTTTTAAGATACACGGTTGTTATTAAAAACCCAATACCTAAGCCTAATACCTACCCGTACGGACAATGATTAAGTAGCACTGGTTTAGGAAATATTTTCAAAGTTCAGAGATATTTACTTTCGTGTTCTTCGTGCAATGGGTGCGAATTAAAAACAACATAACGACTTTCAAACAACAAAATCGTTTCTATTACAGTACCAATTGCCGAAGCGCGAGTTGGCTACCATCAGCGCCAGCGCTGAGAGATATATCGGCACTCAGGGTGGCGGAATGGATCAAGCGATCGCGTTCCTCGGAAAGGCAGGTAATTGTTTCTTCATTTCCAGAGGAAATCGTTGATAGCTTGATTGTTATTGTGTAATTTACAGCTATGAATATATTTATACTAATACCTATTAATACCCACGAAGGTTCTGCAATGCTAATCGAGTTCAACCCCTTGCGTGGTACCGACGTCACGTTACCGAAAACCGCAGTGTTCGTAATAGCGCACAGTCAGGCTTGTCACAACAAAGCCTCCACAACGGATTATAATCTAAGAGTTGCGGAATGTCGATTGGCAGCGCAGGTAACGTGCCATCTACAGTTGTGGATTTGAATAATGATTAATTATCGCTTTGTTGAAACAGACAGATTTACATGTTATTAATTAATGACGAAACCGATTAAATTGCCACGAATTGAATGCTATAGAAATAATCAATATTTTGATGTTAAAAATAAAGTAATTAATACAGTGGTAATAATGAATGATTATAGAGGGAATACAGAGGCATTTGAAAATGCATTCGGTTGATATATTTATTGATTTCGGATGACAATAAACACTCGAAGATCCGTTCGAACATAGTTTCAAAGGAATTAATAAGATTTCGTCTCAATCAAGATTTATAATTGTTAAGCAACTTCAAGCGATGTGCTACGCGTGACTTGTCTTTTCGTCAGTGATAATATCAAAATTACAAGAACAGTCTAAATTGTTTTTATATTTTTATATTAATCCTTTATGTATCTCTCTCTCTCTCTTTCTCTCTCTCTCAGTTTGTGAAAAAGTTTCTGATATTTCTACTTAAAAAATTTTGAGAGATCTGACTTTCTTCTAAGCAAAGCTATCACATACGTTTTATAGATGATAGCAAAGAAACGGAACAAACCTTGGGAACGTGTACAAAGATTAATCGATGTTCAAGAAAGTCTTGGTATGAGTGAAGATGAAATGGTCTCTGTTGTAACAACCGACCTCCACGAAGAGCCATATACTTTGAACGAGGTATGCAATTGACATAACAGAGATAATGATAATATCGAATCGATGTTTAAACGTTATGCCATTAGAACAACTTTACCGGCGCTAAAAAAAAATATAGTAGACATAAGATATCATATCGATTGCTTCTTATTCTTTTAAAATTCATTAAACTTTTTATGACGGTTAAGACAAATATTTTCCAAATCAGCGATTTTTTAGTTCAGTATTGATAGCCATATACGTTGCTTTTCTAGATCAGCAAGAACCTCGACACGACAAACGAGAGGCTCCGAGAAATATCGTTGGTGCAATCCTTTGGCGATGCGCAACCTTTTAAACTGAAGCAGCGTGCCCTCCATGTGTATCAAGGTGACAAAGTCTATGATAAAATTGTTGCGTGCTGGTTAGAAAATATATAGAATATTTTTCCTTTCCGCTTCCTGATGAAACTCATATTTATTAATTTGAAAAGATTCCAAAAGAACTTTCTCTTGGCAAACAACGCCTTATTTATACCATAATATTTCTTAGGAAAATTCTCGCTCAATTTCAACTGCATTTTCAGCGGAATAATTCATACATGCAAATTCCGCTTATTTATCGAGGAAATAATTTAACATTGCTCATAAATGATGAAAGAGTTTCAAATATTAGATCTCGCTCAAATCTAGAAAACTCTGTCAGCCTTTAGTTTTTGCGAAGTTAGTGAAAACAAACAAACAGCAAACAGTGAGATTACACTGCTTGCGCTTACCAAGGGATCAAAAAATTTTTAGTCCAGCTGGGAGAAACAGTATCACTCGTATGCATTTCTTGCTGAAGCGATAAATTTTCACAACGACAGTTTATCGATTGTGACCGCCATTTATTTGCAACCAACCGTATTCGGCTCAAGCCATAGAATTTATTGGCCTGGAAACCCAACGAAAACCACGCGGAAAACCTTTCGCAGTATCCGTCCAGATTTTTTGCCCACAGATTTCGTTCATCCAACGATCAACGTTAGCTGCCGCTAGCTGAGGGGCAAATTTCTTTTTGAATGCCAACAAACAAACAGATAGAAAGCACGATCAAAAACAAAACCAAATATCACGAAACATCGTACCGTACTAAATTGAATGACTAAAATTAAGTCAAAAATTAAGTCGTCTTGCTTCCAGTAGAAAATTTTCATGAAAATTCCAGGGTATTTCCACTGGAATTAGACTCGTTACGTCGCTCGTTACTCTCGGATGAATAATGGCGTTGCTCTTTATCGTGATATTTCGAACGATTGAATTTCATACGTTCACCGCGAATATAATAATGGAAGCAATGCCGATACGACACACCAGTCTCATTATGTTTCCCTAAACAACTTGTGCTCACGAAGCACACAATATAACACGCTCTAGTAACGTGTATTCTCGACTACGAATACACATGCATAGCCTATCTATCATCTGGACTATCATCCATTTGTATTCATTATTGGCACGATTATTAAATTTCAATCAATTGAACCACCATATGATTTCGTACGCATTTTAGAGGCAGCCAGAGTGGTCAAATTCCAGCGTATCAGTGAGGAAAGTGCCATTACAGAAGACGAGAAGCTACGACAGTTAGGCAACCTAATGTCCAACAGCCACGCCAGCCTGCGCAAACTATACGAGTGCAGCCATCCCAACGTTGATTCGCTCGTCGACAAAGCTATGGCATGCGATGCATTCGGAGCAAGACTCACGGGAGCTGGGTAAGAGGAACTTTGAACTCGGATAACAGTCGCGTCATGTGTACCAGTTGTAAATGAAATTTTAGCATATAGAATGGTAGATACGATACGTCTTATATGTACTATTCATGGCGGTTAAATTGGATGATCAAAGAAAATGAAACCAAGAAGACAGTTCAAAGTTACATGTCGAATTTATGAGCTCGGATAACATCAGATAGGAGTCGAGAATTATTTTTCATGACTTTAAATTGAAGAGATTGTGGATCTATAAATAGATATTGAATTTTCATTGAAACTTCATAATTTTAGTACCAATTTTGGGGTTCTTTTATTTAATATTCTCCGTTCCTGCTTGCTCGATTTTTCAACTGAGTGATGACCATTAAAAGTTCGTGGCACACCTTAAAACTCTATCAGTTCTGAACTTCATTATAACCCACGAGTTCCATCCACGATAACCACACTTTTGCCAATTGAAATGGGAACGCAACCAAATAAAAGAAAATGAGTCCAGAAACCGACTCGGAAGAATGGGTTAATCGTTTTGCAATGAAAATCTAATGAATTTCTCTATATCGGAGAGCACTTAAATGACTTTAAAAGACTATTACATTTTTGTGCAGAATAAAAGCAAATTCTCTTTCGCGTGCATTTTATCTACATCAAACTTCTTTTCCTAATATTTTTTTTAAATTCTTTTTTAAGAAAAAAAGGATATAAGGTCTTGATGACATTAACTTTTGATGAAATGACATAAACTTACGGTGTCGAATATACACCTCGATAAAAAAAATCGATTCATGGGTGTGTTTGCCAATGTAGTGTGTTTCAAAGAAATTACTTTAACAACGCGATGGCACGCAACCCGAGCGCAAATTATGGAACATCCAATGTTATTGACAATATTTTGACGTACAAATTCGTTGATTATTGAGAACGAGTTTCACGTTGCAATTTCATTTTACATCAATTTCATCGCACATATTGTAAAATACATGGTGAGATTAATAAAATGACACGATCGTGTAATTTGATTTTACATAGGTGGGGTGGTTGCATAGTGGCCATCACAACGAAAAACAAGGTTTCTCAATTTGTGGATAAGCTGAAAAAGGAGATCGGCCGATATGAGATAAAAGACGAGTTCAAGCTGGGCGATCTGGTCTTTCCAACGGAACCGAATCAGGGTGCTGCAATTTATACAACCTAGTTGTCTTTTCCTATTTTTTTTTCCACATTCTTCTTACATTCCATAAGTCGTTGACTATCTATTTACCAAACGTTCTCCTAATTATCTCTGCGATCATGTAATAGTACATGAACAAGGAATGGATAAATTCAGTGTCAGGATAATCTGTATCCTGTGTATCGTATATGAACAGTGCTTACTATCTGTCGATTATGATCCATGATGCCTTCTCGCGGCTAATGGTACACCTATAGTTAACGAAATTTATATGACAGATATATGAAATTTTAATATTTTATAAGTTTATAAGAAATAATATGAAATATACAAACGGAAGATTATACAAATATTTAAATGTGTCTTTAAAAAAGCTTCCCCTTAAAAAGCAGTGCCAATATATATGCAACAAGATGCAATTTGTCCGTAATCCTGAAGCCTTTCCCTCAATTCCTCATGATTAAATGCATTAGCAGCGACGGAATATTTCGTGTCATCCCAAACTGATTTACGACCGGTAAGATGAAAGGGATGAAGCAGAAAATTAAGGATTTGGTAGGCTTTCCGCAGAAGCTTCTCTATTTTCTAGGACTAGTCTCGTTGGTCGGGAGATCTGATAGTCATTAACGATCAACACCGGAACTACGTAGCAAATGGATCGTCTGCGTCAGCCATTCTAAAACTTTATCAAAGTTGAATTCGAAAGGATAAAGCGGTGAATAAATGGAATTTGTCAAGAGAAAATTTCCATTCGACCCAGATTTTCGCCTAAAGACGTTCTTATGTACTTCGGTCTTGGGAATTCTATCACAGACATGGAAATTAGAGAAGGACAGCGGGTGTACAAGGAAGTCAGGTGTAACTGATTGCGAATTTGTTCAAGTTTCTCCGTGGTACATGGTTCATTGTGTTAGTGCGAGAAACGGTATTAAATTTGAAGTGCCACGAAGCCCATCGAGGGATGGTCTTCATTGAAAGATACTTAAATTTTCCAGAAAATATTTATACCTTCTTTATATTTATACTTCCTTTTCCTTTCTTTCTAGATTGTTCCGTAGAAAATATTTAAGAAAATAAGAAGGACAAAATTGCAAATCGAGAATTCACACGTGAAAGTACTTTTCTTCGTGGGATATGTCGCTTGATAGCTTAAGTGGACATTGATATTGATTTTCTACCGTCAGTCAATGCTAATAAATTTCTCGATAAGAGAAAAACGTACCAGTCACCGAAAACTAGCTTTATCGTTGGGATCAGCTGCTACGTCCTGTCGATTTAGTTTTCTAGCATAATGAAAAAAAGATTGAATTCAACTTGTACTGTAGTTTCTTTTATCGTAAACTTCTAACAGTACGTTTTACTTTTGATTTAAATATCTCTAGTGTAGTATAGTTTAAAATTTATTACTCCGAAACTTTAAATTACATTCAATATTCAGTTTATCGAATCTTCTTTGCCAGTCGTAAACTAGACAGGTTATTTTCGCAACCAAGCGTGAAATAGCTCATGAATTTCGCATGGAACAACAATAATCGTAAAATATCTCAGATAATAAGTCTAAAACTATACAATATTGCGATACATACACGCAAGAATAATCTTACGAAAACATACAAATGCAGATTCAAAAAATTGCGAAGAATCTGAATATTGTCTTATTACATGGCATCTTTTTCTGCTACAAGCTGACTTATTATTATCACATTCTTCTTCATCTCAGTACCAGTCTCGACAACGAACTTACCTCGCGATTGTTTTAGTCTCTGTCCTTAGCTACGTTTAATTTATTTCGTACCTATTCATGATATCGATTGTTCTTTGTGAAACTGAAAATACAATGCAATGACGGTGCACAATTTGTTGAGATGCAGAACTTCTGTTGGACAGCCATCAGTGTCATGGAAATAATCGTGAAAATAGACATGGAAATAGACATGGAAATAGACGTGGAAATTCCTCCGGTTCTGTAAACAGCAGTGAACCGTGTAAAACAAATCAGTATATATTAACAGAGTAGAAAAGACCGACAAACCGAGAAAATACGTGAAACCGAGAGCCTTATTAGAATCCTCGAAATTTATTTACGCTGCGGTTGTGTGGACAACGACTCCGACACCTTCGTACTCATCGTTGTATCGATCAATAAATATTTAAAACTATATTCAGCATTCTTCATTTTGATACTACTAAACTAAATCCACGGTATATGTAAATCTAATCTAAACTATCTAATCTAAAACTATCCATGTAATCCCAGCTAAAGTTTTCAACCCTTATCATATCAAGTTAATATACATTTTGACGTCTATCCTATGTTTATTCAGTAGTAATTTCTCTAAAATTGTTCTTGCTGATTAACTGTCTATTATGGACGTTTCTGATTTCAAGTACTTTTCCCAACAATGTCCATCCCAGATCGATGATGGAAAGAGATCTGTCACCATACGATCCCCTTGATAGTATGTTCCTAGGGTGCACCCTACTGTGATGGAATTGAAAGTTTGAAAAATTTCCACATTCAGGAAAACAATAACACCACGAGGACAAAAGCTAGCTTTCCAAGAAAAAGAAATTCTAACAATGAAAATCAATGTAAGGACGAAATCATAGTAACAGCTGAAGAAAAATTCTAGTAGTAAAATAATGTAGCGAAACGATTTCAAAGAAAGAAGTCCAACAATAAAAAGTAGCACGAGATATCAACAAAGAGGGAACAATACCAAAATATAAAACACGTAAAGTTTCTATAGATGAACATACGACGGACAGATTCCAAGATTCTCTCGAGCGATTTAGAATTTTTAAATTAAAGAATGTATATCGAATATCTCAGAATTGTTGTTTTAAGTGAAATTGAACTAATTGAAGTTACCGATGTAAAAATATGCCAAGATATACACCAATTCAACGTGGCTATCTCTTGAATAAGTTTATGACATCGACAGATATGTACAATGTATATTGCAAAAAATATTATAACTAACTGTATGGGAAGTATTCTATGAGGAAAACTTCTATCTTGAATTGTGTAACAATTTTGCTGCAACCTACTTTACGTACACGTCGCTTATAAAAACTAAATTTACTTCATGTTTTTTTTTTTAATAATTATTAGAGCTCTCTATACTATGTTATTCAAAAGCTCTTGAGAATCATTAATTATGCGACGTAGTATATAAATTTCGCTGTCCTCAAGGCTAAATGTGTTTCTAGGTAAAATGTGTACTAAACAAAATGGAAGGGCATTGTGGCTCACTAAATGTTTCTCGACGTGAATTTCCATTCCTTTTCCCATTTCGCTTAAAAGCAAAGCGCGTTACTGGAAAAGGAAAAAATTAAAAAGTTACAGAAAAGCAAAACTCTGTAGGTATCAAGAAGAAAAGATGTCACGTTTCTTTATGCGTTTTATTAGTCTTTATTTCCCTGAGGATGTAACAAATAAGCTTTAAGTGAATGCTACTCAAGCTTTGGCACGATTTCAAAGTAACATGTCTTTCATATTTTTACATTAAAGCCGAAGTCTAGTTTTTTCCTTTAAACGATGGAAAAGATTTATATTATAAACCCGCGAAATGTGAAATGTTTTCATTGTTGTTTTAACTTCTGTAATTGGTATTTAAACGATAACAAATAGCTCAGGTTATAAATATCGCACTTATTCCACAAACCCGACGGGAGCCTTCGTTTATTTATTCCACACAAATGACGTGATAAGATGTTATTGGGGTAGACCCTATGGCAGGTCAAGAGGGAGTGAGTCTGGAATTTATTCAGATCCTCTCATATTGGTACACGTATGGTAAAAACACAGGATACCTTCATCCCATTGCATGCACACAAATGTCAGCCAAAATGAACGCAAAAAGACTTTTATTTTTGAAAATGCTAAACTGTTTGCAATTATTATTCCACTTACCTATTTATTATTCTGCATTGGGCAGAACATAAATTATGACTCTCCCATTGGGGAATAATTCGATTTAAATCTGCAATCAAAAATATGATATTTATAATTAAATAGTACTGAGAATTCAATTTTAGTAAACGAACGTTTCGCTTTGACTTTATGTTTAACAAAAAACGCTTAACATGATAGGTTATTAGAAAGGCGCATATAAAAAGCATTTTCTCTCCTTTAAAAAATGGAAACGAATTTTACGTAAACCTAAAACGAGAACGAGATTTATAGCGTAGCAGGAAAATTCTTATTTTATGTGTTGCCAAATTCTCTGAAATGCAGGTAGAAAAGCGGGCTCGCTCCGAAACATTCGGGAAGCAAAAGCGCAAACTCCATACTAATTTGTCCTGCACGCGCTTCGTACATTCTCATTCGTAAAATTCATGGAACAATTACTGGTACAATTATTCCGATGAAAAATTTACAGTTAATGCGAAGTTTGAATAATGGGCGAAAATTGCATTTATTAATGCGCATTTTAATTAATCATAAAGTTAAATGGGAAGAAGGAAATGGTGTTTAATAAGATAAAACGCATTAAATGTAAAATTAAGCATTCTACTTTTATTCTCGTCGTATCCATGTCGCCACTTTTCGCTCGCACTGCTACCAGTACCGCAATTTATACCGCGTTCACATGTCTATGCGATGGAGAACACTATTGTCTACGGTGAGATAACCTTTCTTCGTGAAAACGAATTCTCCTCTACGTCAATGTTCGCGATATAAATTCTACAAAATAGGTTCTGTTGTCTACAGGTGTCCTGATTTATACAGAGCAGCGAAAACCTCGGAACCTTCTTCATCCATTGTAATTGTGGAAGGTACGGGAGCGAAACTCGAAACGTTATGAGCGTTGTCCTATAAATGTTGGATGTTCCAGAATATCATTAACCGCTGTTAGTGACTTTAAAAGGGATCACCAGTAGGTATGGACGTTATAATCTAAACATCACTAGTAAGCATGAAAATGTTACGACTTGTGCATAAAGCTTTGATGCTCGTCGGCCAATAAAATGTATAATTTGCCACGAAACGCGGGGAATCGTGAATTCTGAAACGGAAAGAAAGTGTGGGAGGTAAAAGTAGTTCAGGATACGTTCAGACAGAGTAATTCATTTTTTAATTTGTCCAAACTACCGGTTAGAAATGCCGAATGTTAAAATACACAAAATGCTGGAAACCGAGTTGATTAAATATGCATAAGGCGGAATGCAGTTGAGCTTGGCATAAAATGTAAGGAGGCTCGCGAAACGGTCGATCGTTTCCTTCGTCCGCTTGAGCGAAATGCCGACCTTGTCACGGAAACCCATTTTTTAGAGGGCAAATTCGCGAAAAATTTCTTGTCATGCAACAAGAAAAGGAAATCACAACTTTATCTCCGCACTAGCGAAACGGTAAGATCATTCGTGAAAGTTTATGATTATCGAAGCAAATTTACATTTGTCTTAAAAAGAAATCAAAGTCCATATATCATAAAAATGTCGTTTTTCACTAAAAACTTTTTATAACAAGTTACACAAAATGTACGTTTTATTTTCGAGTTCCCTTAAAATATTACATCTTGTCCGAACAACTATCTTTTTAACCATACGACAGTTTCCATCCATTACACCTCATACACTGGAGTCCCTGATTTAAAATCAATCTCTGTTTACTCTAGCAAGTGATTCGACGAATTCGAATGCTGTTGAAATTCGTATCTCAGGGGTTAACTTTTTCCATTAGCATTCAGAATTTCTATACATATAAATTTCTATGCATGTCCCATGAGAGTATGATCTCATCTACGTGCTTTCTACGTGAGTACAACGCTGTGCCTGCTATGCGTAATTCTATGTGTGTCAACTAATACGAAGCATGTTATTCAGCTGGTGTCAACTAATACGAAGCACGTTATTCAGCTGAAAAAGTACAAACTGACCGACGACGGCGAGTGCGCATGCGCCTGCTGGAGTTTTCGCGCCGCGAACATCGTAAAGGCCGGCAGTGAGAGTCGAACTACCACACGTGCCGGTCCTTACGATCGAACAACAATGTTTTGGTGTCGTTGCTCACCTCTTTTGCGTCTTGCTATTTCCGTACAGCATGAGTTATATATATGATCATGTAGCAGACGCCAGTTTACGTGTCACGAAATAATTTTTCTATTGGATGTATGTGTAATGTGCGATCACTCACGCGTTTAAAGCATGGCTATCATGCAATCCTGTTGCTGCTGGCGTTCAGTCAGGAGGGGTAGCTTCGCCTGTGCTATTTATTCCGGAGTAAGTATCGTATTATTATTTCTATCTTATCCTACCCGAAACATTCCCTAGATATCTTTCTTATTGACAAGTTGTCTACATTTTTTCAAGATAATGTTTCTCAAGCAATATGTATTTAGAGGCAAAATATACAATACCATAAACGTGACATATTTTCGTTGAAAACGTAACTACGTTGTCAACTGAGAGAGCAATCGAAATGTAAATATTTGATCGTGAAACAGTAGCATGATAAACGCTGGTACGTACACGCGATAAAAGTACGTGTTTTATTGCCAGTATGTAATACACGGTATTAAAAAAATGTAAACAAGTAAGTACGATATATTGGCGTGCACAGTGAAAAGAATAAACGTATTTCGAGGATTTATACTCTTATCGCGGCAATAAAATATTTTTTCCTTCATAATAAGGACTCATTACGACAAATGATACATTTACGGTTGCATTAACACACACAATTGATACAATTTATCTGTTGTTGTTGTCTGTTGGTGTAATATACAATTGAAACTCGTCTATCTTTCAAATTTGAACGATGGGGACTACGAAAAAGTATTAATTGCTTGAAATGAAATTCTTAAATGAAAGCATTACATTAAATATAAGTAGCAATTTTTAATTACTTATTTGTTTGTTTCCTCATATTTTCTCATTTAAACGCAATTTTCCTTAAGTAGTCAAAGTAGTGTATAACAAGGATATACGTTTTCAAAAATTCGTACCCATCAAGCATCATTTCATTAAAAATATGCAGTGGTAGCGGAAAAACATTCAATTACAATCTCAGGAAAGGAACCCAGCTTCCTTTCAAAGGAAATAAATAGGTAAATGTCCAAAGTTTTCTACCGTATGCAAGGGGAAAATTAAATATAATTAAACGAGGAATTATTGTAGTTATGTTTCTAATGTATTTAGGCTAAAATGTAAAAGCTTTGCGCTATATAGTAGTAACAAGAAATTTATTAAACCGTATCAAGCTGCTGCATTAATTGAAAGAAAATGTATAAATGCGCAATGGTAAAACGAGCAAGATTTGTTTCTTTCCTAGCGTTTTCCGCTCTAATAATATACATATATTTTTATCAACAAAAAATTAAAGAAGAGAAAGAAAAATGTTAATAACCAGGACATTTCTGATTCGTTTTATTTTTACTGTCATAAATATAGTACCTAATAACAGAAAAATATATGCATTCGTTAGAATTAATGTATTTTATTGCTTGGACGAATCGTAAATAATTGTAAACAAGTGTACCGTAATAAAGTGTATTGCATGCTTGTAAGCACTTACGCAGAAGATCGTAAAAAGTAGACAGACGCCTATTTCTATTATTGCCTAAACGTTACATGCTCTAGTCACGAATCATCCTCGAAAGAATCAAACATAGAAACACTACCGAACATTTTTCATTCTTACGAAATACATTTAAAACAGTGGCCAGTTAATTGCCAATCGCATTGAAATTCTTTAATTAGGTTCGTAAAATTTACAATTGAAATGTTTCAATTCTGTGGAAATAATTAAAAGATTAAAGGTTCTTTCACAGTCTGCAAAACATGACAGAAAATCAATAACGTTCAACGCGAATTTGACTTGAACCAAAATTTTGGAAATTCATTCACTGTAGTTTACGGGCGCGAAGCGTGATTCGAAAGATTGGATTTTGGAAAACTAGGTAAATTATTCGTTGAATTTTCTCGATTGAATATGAATTTTCAATCTCTGTGCAAATAGTGAAAAATTTAATTAATTTTGCGTAATAAAAAATTATAATAATTATTTATTCGAAATTAATTTGCAAACGTTTCGTAGCAGTATACATTACTTTTAATGCCTATCTGAAACATTATCAGTTTAACGCTGACAATGAGTACACAATTTATAACAGGTAAACTTATATATCACACTGTGTACAAAATTAATAGTTCACCATTCTGCTACACTGACTCCTCTAAGCTTGCAAGGCTCTGTTCGACGTAGAGTTCACGATAAAAAACTTTGACATGCATTCAGATTTTACTAACTTCATTTAGATAGACAATGCATCGAGGAACATACCTCCATGATTTCCCTTTATTAAACTCATAAATATCACCGAAATTTCAATAACAATACATCCTTTCAGAATTCGCAACTTTATTTCAAAGAAGATAACTTTATAAATTTTATTTTTTACAAACAACACACGAACACCGAACTCGGTGTTTCGGTATACCTAATTATAGCTTCGAATGGATATAAATATAGTTTCCATCGATCGGATTAAATTAAAGGTATCCTATATCGGGAAGTTTCTCACACATACGACAGGCGTAACTCGGCAACAGAATTAATTGCTTCGAGTGGCTTGAAATAGAATTAACTTCTTGAAATTTCGAACCCATATGTCCCTGTCGGGCTAGTTTTAACACCTTCGACATCATATATTTACGATATTGCCTTCTACGTCAGATAGCTTCAAATATGTACATTTATCGTCAAACTTTCCGATAAAAAAAATATATGTGTATACGTACCTATATCTGATAAAAATGAATATAATAAATTTATATTTCCCGGGCTACATTTACATTGACCCGTGCAACATAGAAGGACCATACCAGCTACTATTTATTTTCTATTGTGTCGTGATAGGAAATATAGAGGTCGATGTATTCTTAATCACGACATCAAGTAGCGAGGTCGCATACCGAATCGATTTAAATTAAGACATGTGGCGAATAAGTTTAATTGCAAATTTTTCGTTCCTCTGGAAGAGGACGAAAATTCAGTTGCCCTAGTTCGCTGATCAAATTTCGATAGAATCTACGTGGAAAAGTAAACGAAAGATAAATGCTGAATACACACGACTACAATAGAAAAATATTATGGCTTTTCGTGTGATTGTACAAAGTTTTAAAAACACCCAATTAGCAACACATTCCCTGAAGAAAAGATATGATAAAATATAAAAAAAAAATTAAAAGATTTTAAATGAGAATTAGTAGTTTTATCTAAACGTACGATAATTCCCGGAATAACGAACGAATTAAACTCACGCGACGACCTCGTCGATTTTAAAATGAAATGGAAGATATCGAGTAACGAAATTTAATTTAGACTGGAATTACGGGAAGAGGGTGGAACAGCTGTATCGGCAATATTTGATGCCTCATAAAGACGTGACCAAATCGACTGGATTGCAGCGGAATACCAGGAAAAAGAAGCTCCTTTGAACCTTTATTACTTGACATTTTTTTGTTACGGGGTTGAAGTTTCGAATGGGAAGGAGGGGGAGAGAAAAAGGGAGATAAGAATTAAAAAAGTTTTGATGAAGGAACCCGATGTCCGACGTTGCGTGGATCAGGTTGCAAAGTGCAATTTATTTCAGTTAAGTCAAACTTGTGAGATACACTAACTTCGAATACATTAAGTAATTATGACGTGACACTACGCATAATATTTGTTATTTTCTTGACCAATTCGTATAAACTTATGAAAAGAAAGATGAAATATTTTTAAGGGAAGAGGGAACTTCTCCATAAATCATAAACGCCAGGCAATAAATGTACCTACCTAAGTAAATTAAAATTTGCTTTCGAGCTTCCTTTCACTCTGCTGGTCAAGAATGAAAATTTCTTGAATTAAGAGTTTTTGCAAGAGTTCGTAATAGAATAATTAACTCAAACCGAAGAGCTTCACTTTTAATGAAACATGTACCGTGTCTAGAAAGTTATCTAACTTGATACAGAATAACTACGGGTAACATTCCATTATAACTTTGATCCACCCCAGACGTTTCTACGTATCATTGTCGAAAATGTCTTCACAAAGATGCAAATTTATCTACTCTGATATTTTTACATGTACTAATCCATTTCTATGAAACGTTTCTGGAACAACAAGAATCACGCGTTATACAAGCGTTAATACCCACCTCAAATACTATTCGAGAGATTTTCTATTATTATTCTAGAGAATTTCATACTGCACGAAGCGTGATCCGACTAGGAGTAAAAGGGATTTTAAGCATAATCTTGAACAAAAAAATTCGCAAATTTCTCTGTGGTGTTCGATTGTTAACGAACAACAAAAGGCTTTTGCATTCGTGATACTTATGGATATTTTAAAAGGCATATAGAGAGTTTAATGTCTGTTTAATTATAAATTGTATCGAGCCTGGGGATTAAAGTATCATCCAAAGTAACGTGCAAAAGGGATTAAAGTATCGAGTAATCAGACGCTTCAACGTATAAACGGCACGATTTAATTGAAACACAGCAAATCGCATGGTCGTTTTAATTCGTACAACAACCGCGAGATCTGACACTTTCCCTGATTGGTAATTTAATATTGTTGCATTTGTAGAATGATTAAAGTTATGTTAAATTAATTAAGATCGGAATTTAATAGAATCGGAGGCGAGAAATACGAAATTTGGACGATCAGGTATTTTGATTACACGAAGCATTATCAAAAAAACATCCTTTTACTGGTACAAATTAATTTTCTATTCATAGATAGATTATTGTGATAAATTTGAATTGTATCATTTCTAATAATAATATTTCTATCAAAAATAGCGAAGACAATTTTCTTAGAAGAAATATCAACTGCGGAAAGAAAAGAATTCCACCTATCTTCGAGAGAAGCTGTTCCTGCATTTGCGTCATAGCGCAAAATCTCTATTTCCCTATCTCTCGATAGCATTTAACGAAAAGGAAACAAAAATGTTAGGAGAAAATAGAGTAGGATAAAAAAGCAAACTAATATTTCCAGAAAAACAACACGATGTTCTTAAGTTCCGAATTTTAGAAGCAAGTTATTGCATGTGTATAGAAAATAGAGGGAATAAAAAATTCGAACTCTCACGGATACCACTTATATTCGACATCCAATATCGTTATACTTGTATCGTTATAGAAATTCTCTATCAAGTTCCTCTAGCTAAAAAGTCATATCGGTCGGTCCTAGTAGAAAAGCCAACAATTCACCTCTCGTCCTTTCAAATGGGCTATCAGCTCCTCGTAGATCGTCTTTTTTACACCAGCTTCGCTCCCTATTTCCTCTCGAATGACGGGTATAGCTCCAGTTTCGATGGCTTATTGAATTCGATGGAAGGAGCGCGGTTCCATGGATATTGCTTTGATTACAGTTTATTTCGCGATACAAGGAAATATCGTAGAACAGCGTTTCCAGTTGTATTTTTAATAACACGGAGTAAAATAGAAATAAAAATATCTTTGATGAATTGTCGAAAACATTTATATATGAAGTTCTATGTTTTTCGCAGGATATAACATCGGATACAATAGAACAAATATTCTACGCATTCTTGCCCCAATCGATTATTCGTTACGCTACCAAAACGTCAGTACCGTTTTATATTTCTTGTTTCATTTTGACATGAAAATTTTTTGTATGCCCGATTTGTATCGATCGAAACCTGAAAAATGCAAATACCGTCATACGGGATACGAGGATGGAAATACGAATGCGATAATTCATCTCTGCATCAGGGTACGAATAAATGACGTTTCATATGCTTAGCTTTAATGGTGAAATACTGAAAGGGTGCTTTTATCTTTAGTACCATGAATGATAATCTCCCTTCCATTTGCTATTACATACAGAAAGGGGGCAGAAGGTCTTACTAGACTTCGTTGGTTTAACCTTCATTAATTCTGGACCATAGAGTTCGCCCGTTAGTTGATGATGTTTAGTTGCCATTTTATATTATCATCCGCTTATAGTTGAATTAAGCCGAACGTGTTTTGAACGTACCAGAATAAGCGACTCTGTCCGTGTCATTGAAAGCGATCCTTTATGTCACGAACTACGCCAAGTTTTACGTAAGCTCGTAACACGTGTTTTCATTAAACATGGAATTCTACGAGGCGCTTAAAATATATCGTAATATTCTTATGTAATTTTACATGCAATACAGCTGGCATATTTTTAACAAAAGTAAACCACGTATGTAAGGTATAATTTCTAGAAATTATTATTTCTAAATTAGGACAGAACCTACGTACAGTTAGGTTGTCGAAGTGTGAAGCACGCAACTGTACAAGATCAAAGAAACGCGACCGAACGCTTTCTTTGCACGTTTTTAGACGTTCGCAAACTTGACAACACGTTAGAAGCGTAAAAAATGACAAAATTGGTCCAAGGACGGCGAAACTACCCAACAAGAGACAATGAGAGGGGGAAAGCAATTTCAATAACCTCTGTCACGTTGGATCGATCGTTCGTCCGGAGAACAGAGAAGAGTGACGCGACGCACCCTTCAAGAAGCACGCCTTTTACCACTTACTCATCCTTTTCAGCTGGTTCGTGCCTGTGTACCACGCGTATATACGCGTACCAACGCAAGATTCATAACGCGCGTCAAATCGACCAACGAATGATAAATGTTGACAAATGCGCGAAATACCGAAGTACATTTAGTAAAGTCGTGCTTTTTAAATGAAAGCGACTTTTCTTCCCTCGAGAGCGTAGATATCGAACAAAAGTCATTGGGAATGTTGATCGATGGCTACATTTTTTATCGTGCCCTAAAGACGTTGGATTGCGGCGAAACTTTGTTTACCTGTTGTTTTAATACAACTATAGCGAACACATCGATTTAACGAGGTGAAGTAATGTTTGTATTCTTACTTTCTAAGAGAATTACGTAAGTTCTATCAAAGAACGTGCAAGTTGCGTGCTTATGAGCACGGATTTATGAAATGGACTAATTAAGGCTGAAAATGAGTTTCGAGGTCTGAGATGATTAAACTACAAAATGTAAAAGGGACTTAGAGCCGTGTTATGTAACTTATGTTCGTGTTATTAATGTACGAAATATACGAAATATGTGAGATAAATCAGGCACAATATGGGGACGTAAGATCTTGGGATCATAAAGTTATAAATATTTTGTTCTGTATTATGAAGTGGATACTCGTGAGGGATGCAATCTGAAGAGTTGAAGATTCCAATTTCAAAACAATACCCTGTTTCCATGGAGGAGGTTCGAGCATAAAAAGTAAAGGAACAAAAGTGGATCAATCGACAAGGATCCGATTGCAATCCGACTGAAGTGGATGGAGCAGAAAGAAAGGCAATCCTCGAACAAAACTTACCCCTTTTCGTGGAAAAAATTTCAAATTCAATTTTCGATCAAAACGTAATTAGAGATAGATAATTTTTGAAAAGTTAATGCCAATTGAACGCGCTAAATGACGTTTTACGTACCTTTACACGTTACACAGAAATTTCAACGGATTTAGGCTAATTAATTAATGAAGTCAAAGATAAACCACGATTTGATATTTGGCCAGAGACAGAACACGATACCGAACTTTTACTTTGAACGAGTAGGAACTCAAACGAACTGATTCTCGATAGTAAAATAGTAACAGTTTCAAGCACGAAGCGAGTGGAAGTTAAAATGACATCGTATAATTACTTAACGCTGGATAAAAAGAAGATTAAATACTCGATACCGATATTACTACATTAAGTACACAATATCTGTTTCATTTCCGATATTCAATTAGCGCTTCGGTATTCCTGAGGAGCTCGATCCCCAAGTTGTTTCAAC
This sequence comes from Bombus vancouverensis nearcticus, assembly GCF_051014615.1. Taxonomy (NCBI): domain Eukaryota; kingdom Metazoa; phylum Arthropoda; class Insecta; order Hymenoptera; family Apidae; genus Bombus; species Bombus vancouverensis. Next base: position 15,527,575 of record NC_134911.1, on the reverse strand, counting down.
CAATGTACCTTTCTCGGTAAACTCGTAATCAGAATAATTCATGACGAATGGTTCGGCCGTTATTTGTTCTGTTTCAGATTTACTTTACCGTATTGGCGCTAACCACGGGTAAAGTGCTCCAGGGGGAGAGTCAATATCTGCGGGGGAATCGTTCGTTACCCGAATCCACCAGCTTCCTAGAACCAGACACCATATCTCCTAGTGAGTATTTGGCTGTAACAACAATGCTCACGGTAGATGCACCGGGAGAGAATTCTCCAATTCTATTCCCGTAATATAAGTCACTAAGTGGTACAACCGAATTCATCACGCGTAATTGCCTGAAATTATTCTCGAGTTGCAAATTGAAAGCAACGAAATCTCACGTTTAACATGATTCTATTCCTTCAGCGACAGTGCGGTTTAACGTGACGCTACTTATATGCTCGTGCTGCGGTGTGATTTGCAGTATCCTGCTGCTCTATGGCCTCTGTAAGGTAAGATGCTCCAAACATAACGCTTTAACACAATCCCATCGCGTTTTGTGCCACAACGTATTGTATGTGTTGTACGTACTGTAACATATTGTAACGTAAATATGCATTTTCACTTTGAATGAAAACTTTTGTCGAGCTCTCGTTCGTTGAAAGATTTGCAGTTAAATTGTAGACAGATGAATTTAGAACGACAGTTGTAAAGCCCTCGTCGTTTAGATTTCTTTACGACAGATATTGTCTGAAATTTCCCGATGCACATCGCGTTCTTTTGAATCAGAGAAGTTCAAAGTTCCTTGTCGGTTTAAATTCGCGGTAAAGCTTAAGTAGAAGTTCGGATTAAAGCCCCGGATAATGTCATTTGCAAAGCACATTTCAAACAGGAAGATTAAGAGTGAAAAATTTATTTCAAAGTAACATATGAACCGTAAAAGAGATCGTACATTCGTTTTAATTAACTTTTATAAGAAAATAGAAAATAAAAATATATTTCTGGATATTCGATTTAGAACATATTTAATAACAAACTTACATATTAATACTAAACCTCAATGTAGCATTTTACTTCAAATGGAGGAAATTCATATTGAAATATCGACGAGTTTCTTGGGTGGTCACTGGTCGAAGCAAATTAGCATCGCTAGCGACAGTGGTGTATAGGCCATATAGTCGTACAACATTTCGAACATATGTACGCACGTACATGTTTGGTACCAATAGAGAACCCTGCTTTATCAAAGAAGCTCGATGAATACTGTTTCGTATAATTTGAAAATTCCATCGTCCCAAACTTAGACTTGAAATGGAATATAATATCAATTTATTATAATCTCTTAAATATATAATTAATTAGTAAGTTATTCAGAAAAGATTACCAAACAATAAGTAAATACTTTTTTTTTCGTTTATATCATTCTTACAAAATCGATTATTCTTAGATACAAATGGCTCTGTTTAATTAAATTTCTAGAATCTACCAGTTTCGTGTTTCTCCAGTATTTCATTCGCCTAATTTTACACTAGAAAGATGTATTTTGCACGCACACCAGTATTAAACCGTAGTATTCATTCCCGTGGCACGTGATTCTTGCGCGAAATGGAAGTTGTTAGCAGGGATAAGATTAACTCCGCATTCAAAAATGTAGAATTGCGCGCGATCCCTCGATCGTTATGTCTAACATCAAAAGAGGATACCGCGATAACGTAAGTGGAAAGAAATCACGGAAATAAAAACGCGACTAAGGGAAAAGTGCGGGATTTCCGATCCTCTTGTATCAGATTTAGTCGCAGATGGAGAAACGCGGGTAGTTGGAAATTGTTTTTCCTAAAATCGATTATAAGAAAGAAAGGGGGAGCCGGGGATTGAATTTAAAGCAGCACCTGTGGAAATAAATCTGAATAATTTTCGATAAATTGAAATTACTTTCGGCACGGACGCTTTACTTCTGTCACCCACTATAAGGTGACGCATTTTGATTTTTAAATTACAACAACTTCGGAAACTAACGTTCGAATTAATTTCAAATTAATTTCACACTATAAATTACACAAATGAGTTTATTAACCAAGGAATTCGTTTCTACATAATCTTCCATTTTCTTTTTTTACTTTTTAAGAAAATGCAAGTATCAGTGCACTCAGTGTGTAGCTGGGATTTTGTCCTTCAATCGTCTTATCGCCCTCGTATCGATCTTGCTATTAGTTCATCTCAAATGACAGACAAACCCGACCTTCAAGGCAGAGCGATGCAATTTTTATCATCATCTTGGAGAAAGTAGAAGCACGAATCTCCTGATACGAAAGGATCAAGGCAAATCGGAAATGAAGTTCCAGCTTGTCGAATCGAGAAAAATATCGTTTTCAGAAATATCTCTCGATGCCGAAATCCTTTTCTATTTCGTTCCTGCATTTTACACACATTCGTACACGGTTTGTTTTTTGGTACTCGTATTTAATTTAGGAAGCGACAAATACGAAAAGCAATAATAAGAACAACATATTTTTAAGATTATGGTTATAATTTACGCATTGTCGCCTACAAAATGATAGAAACGTGTCATTTATGAGAAAGAAATACAAAGGACAAGGATAATTAAAGTGTATAGTTATTTCAAAACATTCGTTATAACAACCTTTGAAATCAGGAAGGAAGGGGAAGGACAGAGGAGAGATACTTGACGTAGTATCTAGTCAACGAGGGTACAGAAAATTTACGAGCGAGATAAGACAACATCCCCGGGCTGGCATCAACCAACCGCGAAATTCCTTCCGCAGTTTTGCCCCGCAATTGAATTTTCGTTACCTATCTTTCAAAACAAGACGTCATACAAAATCGAACGTTTCTTCGTTAAATATTCATAGAAATAATTCGATGAAACATCCTTAACATCTTTCACTGATCGTTCACAACGGACAAATAGCTCGTTATGTACCTCTTGAACTAATACCTTAATAATTGATTAGATAAGAAACGTCGTATCATAGGTAATAAGTACAATTCAACAAGCTCATTTTGCACGTAATGACCTCTTCATAGATTATCGCAGAAACAAGATCAAATTACTTATACTTTTAAAGCTTTCTTAAATCTTTTTTTTACACAAAGTAAGAGACCATATTTAATTACACTTTCATGCTGAAAAATGGACGTCATTAACGCCTCACAAACTTTGCGGTCTTTGAAAAACTTTTACCAAGCTTGTGAACGATCTATACCTCGGGGATTCTGTCGAAGAAAATATAAGTAGAGAAAAAGCAGGTTACTTTACTTGTACTTTCGAAGGATTTCACGCAGCTCGGTTACTTTGTTGCCACATCAGCGCGCATGAAACTTAGAAACCAATCCGTGGTGAACATTAGCAAGGGATTTACAGAGCAGCGATGAAACGCTTCTGTTAACCCCGGAGAGAGACTAACTTTTCAAAGTGGATTCCGTCGAATCCGTGATACGTTAACGCAATTAAGCTCGGCGAGTTAATCTCGATGTTGCCTCGATGGCGCATCCATCAGTCGTCAGAATCGTACACGTTCACCAAGTGAATGCTCCTTTGAGCATGGAAAAACGTCCGTAAACCCGAGTAGAAATATCAATTTTCGTCACGACGCTGATTTATCGACACTTTTCGCATGCAATCGACACGACTATCACTCACGTTGCGAACAGTTCTCTTACGTAAAACACAAGCACAACGTGATTGGTTTGAAGTGCCCCTTCGTTCGTGTCTACACGTCCATCGAGGACAACGATAAAGAGAGGAAAAAGATTCGTCTCCTTGGTAGTATTTCCTTTTACAAGAAATATTTATTGTTCTTCTCTATCATAAATAGAAACTCGCTTTATTTGAATTACAGCGAACTTATAAAATATAAATGAAATCTATATCTTGTTAAAACATTTCTTATCTTTTATTTTCTCTTCCTTTCTCTCTCTCTCTTTCTATGTAATAAATTCAACTTATCTTACTTGGTAGTTTAAAGATCCTGTAATATTTTTGAAGTTCAATACGTCTTACAAACAATTCTCTGCAGTCATTAAGTTAAATGCATGAAAGTTGAAAATAACATCTGGAAATTTGAAACATGCTTTTTTAATTCTACCTATTTAGAAGTTGAATTTAGAGAAAATAAATTATATTTATATTGCTAAACAAGATTCAATATTGTCTTTGTATACGAAAAAAGAAGTAAATGAATTTAACAGATACCTTATATGGTTCCTATCCGTCGCTTAATTTTCTAATTACTTGGCTGTAATTGAGATATTTATTAAAAAGAAGCTGTTGTTTGCCTTATCGATATCGAGAAAAATTATTGATAGATCCAAATTCGCGATTTCCGACACTAAATTCACAGAGTCGACTTGACATTTCTTCTTCGTATCGATCTACACGTCCATTAATCATTCTGTGGCAAAACTACCGCGTTTATTTCGTGATAGTAACCGGCGATGAATAACCATGGCCACATTTCGCCAAGATCTCGAATTCAGGGTTTCACGGTTTCACCCTCTTCGCTCGGCTATTTGTCATCCGGCATCCATCATTTTTAACACGTTGCGTATCACGATATTTTAGTTGGAATTTCCAAAAACAAGTGTGTACACGTATGAGATACCCACAATCTATTGTGTTCTCTAAAAACACATATTCTACGAAAACATTAATATTTTTGTTTTTTTTTTTGCGAGGTCTATCGAAACAACACACTTTTAGAATTTTTTATATTTTAACATCCTCGCAATGGGTAACGCAGTTTTTAGATATAGAATACTCTGAAACAAATTATAGTACGTTTGTTCGTTCCTGTGTGTACGCATGCTACGGAAAAAATGATACGAGCTGACGTGTGTTCTATAACAAAAACTCACATGAGAATACACAGTTTCAATTATAAACCACCGTACTCAAAATATATGTTGTATATTGATATGCAAATCAGTTTTTTTCGCACAAGATATTCGCAGGCTTAAATATGCTGGCAAACGTAACGAAACTTCAAACGAGGTTTAGTCTGTTTGAATCGCATTTCAAAGCAGCCTGGTTTCGGGAATACAGTTGAAGACGGAAAATTGTTTCTCTGTGAGTTTACGTAAGCATAGTGCTGTCTCACGTGCTGCATTTTTACGGGAGTTTATAAAAGGAGCCACAAAAGTAGCTCGTTTGGCTTCTAAAACGATACTCAATGTTTCTCAATACTCGAACCTTCTTTGCAAGTCATTGTTTCGTCTAGTACTTATCAACATTTAAGATCTCCTTTGTCTTCGTACGAAATATCAAATTACATTTAATGACAAATCAGACGACAGCATTGCAGCATAATAAATTGAGGAATAGAATGAATTTTCACTTTCCGCTAAAAATTAACCAAAAGATCTAATATTATGAATTTTTATAGCATGATGTAAGTATGCGTCAAAGGATTAATAACGAAGCATAAGAAAATTTACTTAATTTCAGAAAGCTTCGTCCTAAAATATACATCGATTATTTTGTAAAATGAGAAGAAATGACTTAGATAATAGTCGTTTCAAGGCTTTGCAATGGAGTTAAGTCCATAAGCGTAACAGCGGTAAATTATTACGGCCTTGTGCATAATTGCACCGTTTCTTTAGTCTAACGTAACAACTCGCGACTCTAAGAAAAGACGACACAATTGTCTTCCTACTCCATGGAAGAGAAACTTTCCACCCTTTTCCGTCGAGAGCTCGTCTAAACTCTTAACCCTCTGAGTAGACTTTACTTCGACAGTGTTCCTCGTTTTACCTTGGCGAGATGCAACGAGTCGGATCGAATGTTTCCAGAGGACGCCAGATAAACAAGGGGGAAAAAAGATATTAAAGTTAAAGAGGGACTATGAAACTACTCCCTCGAAACCAGCCTTCTTCTTTTCCATTCATCTGTGTTCACTTTTGATCGACGTCTTTTAGGATCAACGTGTCTTTCTCATACCCTGGATCATCGTCATCGTCACGATTTGTTTTATCGATGTGGGGCATTCCCTGTACCTGTTCATCGCTGCGGTAAGTACAATTTTCTTTAGATATACTAAGAAAATAACTTTAGATGGTTTTATATTAGAATAAAATATGTATAAAAAATATCGGAATTTCTAAAAATACTCGATATATTACGTACATTTACAAAATAAATAGCCTGAAAAAACTCATTACGTGTTTCATATAAAAGAAATGGATCTAGCAGTGAAAGTCATGACGAAATTTCTATAATATTTTCGTTTGGTCCATCTACGATATTTTTTCCTCTTTTCGTGAGAACAAACCATATGATTTCTGGTTTTCGTGGAAAGAGAATACGCCTGTGATAATTGCGGGCTTGCGTCAGTCGGTGAGAACATCTATCCAAAAGAATGATACGTCGATGTTTCTTTCGCCGAACAAAACACAAACCACGGGAGGTCTCTCACGGGAGGCAGCACGATTGGGAATAAAAACTAAAAATGTAATTTCAAAAGAGATCATATTTCGAAGGCACGGGTAAGCATTCTCGCGCTTCGCTAACCCGCAATTTGCCGATGCGATTCTTCGCAGAAGCTTTCGATTACGAATTCTTCGACCCAGTTTCGGAAGCTTCATTTTTAGGTTCACGCTTTTAAGTTACGACCTCTGGGTAATGAGACCTTCTTCAAACATTGGAACGTTGAATATGAAAAAAGCGCTCTTTCATTCGGAGAAAAAAGGTTCGTTCTATCCAGTCGCTTCATTGGAACAAGAAATTTTGGACCGAGCCCAAGCGAACTCGCATTACATCATAGAATCTCGACTCTGGCATGTTTTTTAACAACCAAGTTGAACTTTCGAAGAATCGGTTCAACTACTCTCTAATCTGTCCCCAACAAGCCCGATATCCGAATCGATCGATAAAATCATGGTCCGTACGTCTCTGGGAAACTTTGTTCGTTTTTTACTCAAAGTTCTTTACTCGCCCATAAGAAACTTTCGCCTATTTTTAAAATTGTATCCCTCGACAGCTTACAACTTTTATACAGCGAGTTTCGAACGGGCACACAAGTGAAGACATTTAATGCCATTCGTGGATTATATCGAGCACTTCCTCATACGGCACACAGCCACGCAATTACCGTTGTCCGGCGCTTTTTGTCTCGAAGAATTCGTAGTATGACATAAGAAAGGAACATGAACTGTTTACCGGGCAGCAATCCAAACTCTCTTTCAGACTTTTCTCCTTTACTCTTCCTCTGTCGCTCTTTCGTCGTTTCATGGGCACGTTTCCCACAGCTGCGACGTTTTTCTCCGCAGTCGGTGCTAAAGGGGTTAGACTGTCGTTCAACCGTGTGATTCGAGAGCGTCGAGTGCTTTTGTCTCGTGATTTTCATGTATTTCAGGCACCAACTTATTGCGCATTCGCGCATCTGCCCCATTTTGATGTCTTTAAAGAGAAAACCTACTTTGCGTCTTCTGGTTCGTAACGCTGTAACGTACGACAAATAACTTACCTATGCATTCGTACGTTTGAAAGCTTTCAAAATACTTCCTCGGGAAATGCAGATGTTCTGGATCAACGAGTTTGAAAGGTTACAACACATTTAAACGAACAAGACTATTTAAAACTTGTTTAGTCGTGGTATTTCAACGTTAGTAGCGAAACTAATTATTCTGTATGTTTGTAGTGTGTTAAAGAACTCGAACGAATTTATTTTAAATTCACGAATGCAAAATGTTTTGACGTCGTTAAAGAGTCTATCTATTCAACAGTCGTGCTGTCATGATGTTTTGATACTTACACGTAAATAGCCAACGTGTTTTGCATTTATATATCCACTCCACAGTAATACTGATCTAGATTCATGAAATCAAAACATTTGGACGTTTTTAATGAATCGGATGTGCCTTCTTTGCACAGGTGAATCTTTTTACATATAGTTCTGGTAATTTGATAATTTTAATTCACCAATTATTTTTTTCTTTTTTATTTTGAAAGCGCAAACATTTGAAATAAATTGGCCCAGTCGAAATATCATGGTGATTATCTAAGATATGCACTGAAACACTAGCATGAAACTACTAATAAACTATATATGAAACACTTTCGACATGGGGATACGAGAGATTTCGAAGTACTTCGACCGCGCAATTAGTGCGTCGAAAAGTTTTGTTGATTTAATCATCGGGACTGGAATTTTGTTGAACGAAAACGACGCTTCACGAGTTTGAGCTGACAAGTTCTAAAAGTGCCAAATGCTGATTAAAATGTCAATCGAGATGACTGTTTATCGTGATCTTTGGAAACTGAAGCCGACCCTTCGCAAATTACGTTAGTTGAAAGTAATTAATTTAGCGAATCGAATTTTACCGTTTAGGATAGAAAAACGTTCACAAACAGAATTTCGATCATAATTGAATTTCCACGAAGTTAATATCAGGCATACTGTGGTATTGTAATTGCGTTAACCACGGTATCTTATCTTATCTACTTAATTGAGATTTCTGTAGCCACCTGTGTGTGATGAAGATCAATTCTTGGTTAAATCGTATTATATCACTTCGTGTATACAATGGAATGTGATAACATCATTGACCTATTCAAATCGGATCAATAAGCAACAGCCGAATAATAGGTATAATTCCTTTCGTGACCAAGTTAATAGACACAGAAGTTGACGTCGAAATAATGACAAATACCAAGATAAACAAAATTCTAAGAACAAGTTAAAAAGTACCTACTGTTATTGCGGGGAGATCTCAATTTTTCAGTGAAATGGTTCTCATATGTCGCTCTGTTTGGAAGGAGAAATACAAGAGTGGTAGAACAGTGAAGCAAAATATATCCTAAAAGCACACGAATTACAAATGCATGAAAATGTGCGAAACGGATAAATATGCAACGATATAAACGAGAATATAAGAGTATAGTCATGTAAACGATAATACACAGGGGAAAATGCACGTGACTGGAGTCGCATGCCAAGTGTATTCCGTGCACCAGGCGGCCAGATGCAAAAGTTCATTCTGAAATAACAGCGCATCTAACGGTATTGCACGCTGCGCCGGTACGCGCAATCTTCATTAACGTTCTTACTGTTTGCGCGTCGAGCTTTTTTCTCGTAAAGCAAAAACAACGGCGACAAAGTATTCTTCATTCTTTTCCTCTTTCTTCCTTTCATGTACGAATATCAAATTATCATATCATTATTAAGTCAAGAAGTCGGGCATTTTTTTACTCGTAAACGCGTTCCCCGTTTTAATGGCCTTTTCCCTATCGGAAACGTTAACGAGAACCGGTAACATCGATGCAAGATATCGCTCGTAATTACACGAACTACTATGAACTGATGCACTCGTCCTCTAAGTTAACGATACATTTCGTGGCTCTGTTACGATGCAGCTACATAAAACAAAGCGAAATCTGTTCGCGAAGTTTCTTTGGTGGTCAAAGTTTGTCAATTAGAACGTGTACATTTTTCTGTTAAAATGTATACATTTTTTATTTTCTTGATATGCGGAATCGGTTAATTATAAATAATCTAACATGTAATCGAACAATATTACGAGTTTAATATAATTACAATCGGATTATCACTAATTAAACAGTAATTATCTAATTAAACAAATAGCCATACCAGAAACTCAAATATTCGGACATTAGCGTTTAAAAAGTCGTAACTGAGTAGCGTTGTCTAACGCAAAACGTTTTCATTCTATCTTCGACCGAAAACACGTGCCGATTTTATTTCTTTCTTATTGTATTGCTTTTGCACCGATTTATCCGAGCGCAATAAAATTTCCAGTGAACTATCAAGGATCGACAGAGATATTTCCGATTTTCTTCGCATCATGACCGATTTGCGGAATCTGTGAGCGAATTCCCCGATTGTTCCAATAAACAATTCGAACCGAAATTGATCAATGTTATTATATTCAGCGGTGCTGTTATCCTATTCATAATGAAGAAAAATCAAGAGTCTTATTTGTTTTATAGTACCTACAACGTCAGAATTTTAAAATATGTCTTTTCTACATAATATGATTCCTTGTTAAAAAGTCAGACAGCACAGCATGCAAACAACGTTCAATGTAAATTTACTCCTCATGAAAGGCTTTTGTATTAACCACCACGTACTCGCCGCAGGGAATCGAATAGCATTTTACAGCCGGTCTACGCTCAATACATAAACTCGATGCGAATAATAGCAAACATCAACCTTTTACTGCCTCCCTGTAATCGATTTCAGGAATTGCAACGATTCCTCAATTGTTCGACAAAATCTGTGTTATTACAGTGCATTCTTTAGGGTAACTATAAACATAAACAGGAACTACGATGATGGTTAGGAAGAATTGTAGAAGAAAAAATAATATACTGTGAAGTGTTATATTACATTAATTATATTACATTCACAAGATGTTCGTCGAATCGAGTAATTTAATTTTATCCCGATCTTGTTTCAGTCCACTTTTGACCCGACGAAAGTGATGTTATACACATTGAACTTCTTCCTTCTCTGCCTGAACGTGAGTATATATACATTTCAGGAATCAATTTGTATAAAAAATAATCACATTCCAGAGATATTCCAATTTTTTCTTTAATTAAAATCATTCATCTATAAAACATGTATGCTTTTAATTAATTTCTAAAATACGCTTCCTTCCATATAATGCAACTTTATTGAAGCACAACAGCATAATGTACCATCGATACGCCTCACTTGCATCGACTTTTGTTTTTCGTTCCTGACCTTGATTTTTATTTTCAATTATAAAACATAGGTAGAAAGAATGTGTTACGTTATCAGATGACCAGGCGCCGGCTTATGGGCTATATCCCACGTATCCTTTACTTCAGATATATTCCGTGTTGTGCGTGATCTCCCAGTATCAAGAATATATGGCCGGTCGAGGCACCATCGCGGATGACTACGAATACAGGGTCAGTATTCTGAGAGTCTCTCAACGGAAAGAGGAACGGAATAAGGGACGAAAAGTTAAGTGTACTAACTGTATTGTCGAATAGTTAGCGTATTGTTGTCGACGAAACTAATCGTGAAAATTATGGATAGGTTCGAGAGTAACGTCTGATAAAACATTGAAGTTTATTATTTAGTCAACATATGATATATGAATTTCATATACGAACCCCAAGACAATTTTTTCTTGTCCCGAGAAATCGGGTACTATTATTAAACTATATTATTAAATTGCGGTGATAAATATATTTCAGAACGACATTTAAATAACGAGTGTCTGTCCACAAAATTATTGTTCCCATTATGTTTATAGTGAAAGTTATAAAGAACAACAAGCAAGAACTTCTTCGAAGGAAATCCAATTATGTCTCACCATTCCGGAAATTCTGCTATTCTAAAAAAATTAGTACTCCAAGGCTGTGAAAAGGTCTCGAAAGCATCGATATCGGGCAATCTTATTATCCAAATAGAAACTTTCTTGTTGCTTAATCTGAATTCTTATCCATCATCGTCGTTTCCTTTTTCATGCTATTCACATGGTTTCTTCAAATGCTTACGCATTCCACTAATTCACAATAAAGTCGTACACGGTAAAAATAACAATAAAGAACCATAATGTATAATGCAAAAAAAAGAAGATTATTGCGAAATATTTTATCGCATGACGTGTTATTAACACAGATAAGTCGCACGATCAATATTTTATTACTCCATAGAAGAACGATAATAGTACGCAACAATCCGAAGCAATCATAAACAATTGCGCTTGATATTAAATAATTGAAGACTGTGAGCAGTATGGCATATTGGCTTCTTCGAATTAAAATTATTTATCACGATAATATGAAGGGGTACTTATATGCAATAGATCACACACCGAAGCAAAGAGGCTAACCTGATGGTATCTTCCGACATTGATTAATGTAGATTGTGTTATTGATGACGTTATACATGCACGTCGGTATACAGATCGAGCTCGTATTATTAGCTCTCTTCGAACAGTGTTTGACGTCGCGACATCCCTCGTAGCGAAGGTTGCTCGAATAAGCGTCATTCAGAATGACTGACATCCGGAAAATTCAGGGTAGCACCAATCTCGTCTCTGATATACGTTCGTCCACTCGATAAAATACTATGTAATAAAACGTTTCCTTAAAAATATCCCAATACGAATCGCGACAATCAAGATTAATTCAAACACCATAAAACAAAAAGTTCGTTCGCAACCTTCGTACTAGCACGAACCAGATTATCTCGGACGATCTTCAATTTCGATTAAACTCCTCTCGCGCCAGCTCTCGTACACGAAACTCAGTTATCTTGCACTCACGCTGCAGTTTCAAAGAAAAACTGAAAAAACTCCGTTTACTCGTTATCTTTCGAAAAGAAGTCGATTGCATCGAAATTCAATTATAAAATGGGTCTTATGAAGTGACCTTTGAAGGTTCCAGCAGTGAGGTATGCCATTCAGCCGCCGACTACGACTGCAACGTCTTGTTTGAGTTCTCGAAGGGCGCCGACCAACAATGAAACCAAAGCGACTGCAACACCGACGCAGAGTCCTACGACCGGCCAGAACACTCTCTCCTTGGAAAAAAGTCCTGTCACGGCACGACCATCCAGGAAACACGTCCAGTTCCCTGACACGGCTCCCGACAGTCAGAATGGAAAATCCGGTAAGTGCACGCCCGCTTTCTACATGCATATGCACACCTCCATTCCATTCTGCATTTCTATTCTGTATTCAAAGAAACAGATTAACTTAACTTCATTTTTTCTGAAATTAAATCATGTAAAATTTAACAACTCAAACTAGAATGCTAGAATAAGATTTCAGTGACATTTACAAGCCTGATAGATGAGACAAATTAACTTCAGAAGCAAGCAATATGAAATTTCCAATTTATTGTATTATCAAACGTTCAAACGGATAATTATATCGTCGACCTAGTTTATAGCTTTGCTCCATCTTAAATTGATCGTAGAGAAGAGCGGTTGTTTCAGTTGAAGGCTAGGACACACAGAGTTTGAGTTGTTACTTACGAAGTGTAGTGGTGAAGAGTAGTGGTGAATAAATTATAGGGATCACTTGTACGTGCGAGTTAACATTGATGGAATTCACTTTGTCGCTTATTCAAACAAGATTCTAGGAAAATATGTTTTTGATCTTTTTCATTAATTAGATTCGTCTGTATGTAACACGTGCTTCTATACTTTCTCTTTATGTCGCAACTATCACTTACCTTGATCTGTGCTTTCCTGTCGCCATGCTAAACGAATCAACGACAATTTCGAAACATCACATTCTCACTATGCATGTATGTCTACGTATATATGTTCCAGAAGTTCCAATCACGATGTTGGTACTTCAAATGGAAGCAGAGAACGAACACGCGACATCGTCGACCTCGTTGAAGCTCGAGGAAGCCACGATCGATCAGGTTCTTCTGTCTCAGAAAAATAGCTATAGTCAACACACCTGAAGTTTAGACTCTGCTTGTACCATCGACGTGAAAGCTAACAACAAAATTTTCTTGCCATTTACTGCCGGTTCTCTTAGCTCTCTGAGAAATTCATGCGGCTTACGAATGGTTTCACACCACCAATGAATAATTTATCCTCGTAAAAGACATCCTCGAGTACAAGCTAAGCTGTGAGACAAGAAACCGACGGTTGAACACCATCGCTATGCTAGTTCACTCAACGCGATTGTCTATTCTTTATATCAGCATTTTGATCGATTGCCACCTCTGCTCTGTCGGTTATTTTCAACTGATAGTACCCGCATATCGGACTCTTTGGTTTTCTTGCGATATATTTACTAAATTTGCGATAGTATTACATTTCGTGCTATATTATCGTTAGAAGTCAATTAAAATTGTCACAAGAGAAGCGTCATCTCGCGAAATATACTCCACTGTCATTCGAAGAAATTTAAAACGTTCGCGCAAAATTAATGTCTTAATTTCATTTATTGCGCTAGGTATGCCATACGCGCTAGGTTCTTTGGGTTATCGCGGAAGCCGTAAAGTGTACAGGTGCAGAATCAGAGGCGATAGAGTTGAATGTAAGGACAAACGTTTGCGCAACTGTCGATCAATATTGACGTCATTCTGTGACGATTCTGTTGTCACGATAACGAACTTTGATCTTCCAATTGAAGATTAGCGCTTCAAACAATACTCCAACTACTTCAGAAATCGATCAGCTTAATCCAATGTCCGATACTGTTTCGAAATGAACGAACATCCCTGTCTTTAACAGAATGTACATTAAACGCGAGTAAAATTGTGCAATCAAGCTGACCAATCGTATTTTTGTATTATACATTTTTAGACAAATTTGTATTTTCGGGCGGAAAGAGAACATTCTTTCTCGTTTACAATGCAATTTTTGGAAAATTATTTATTTCGTATCGATTCGACTACACCATTGTCGAGTTACAATGCTTGTTCCCTAGTTTCTATTACGGATTACGCTGCTCGAAATTCACCCGCTGCGAAGTAAAGTATGTACGATTCCAAATTTCGATATGAACTCGGCGATTTCCAGACTGTTCGTATCCTTAAATGTACATATTACTGTAAATTACAATATGTGTCGCAGTACCTGTTTACATAGGTTCCAAAATGGACTTTTAAGAGGTTGTTCTAACATTTTCAATAAATAATTTATGTGGTTTTTTAATAGATGCTATTTTTATTTTTCGACAACGACATCTTCTCATAATTAATCGTGAAATTTCAAGCTTCTTGACTCATTACACCTTTCAACCAAAATAATGGCCTGATTAATCACTTTTTCATTCCCTCGATAAAATTCTTCCTAATTTGCAATAACGATTCTCTTTTCGTTTCCGGAAAGTAAAACACTAGAAAGAAGATACTGAACGTGTTCAGACCGGAAATAAACCAAAAGATAAGGGAATATGCGTTGTGTTCGAACATGATCTCACTCCAGACACGCAACGCGATAAACGACCATACGAAATTTATGCAAAAACAGAAGCTGATACACGTTGCTTTCGCGTAGATTGGAAATATTTCGTTTACAACAACGAAAGGTACACTGGCCAATCCTAAAGAGCAGCTTATCGTGTAAAATAATACTGCTACGAAGGACAACAGCCGAAGATTCGTGGTATCTACGGCGTTCTCTTGCATGCAGAAGTAGACAGCCAAAAGGAAACTGCAACTAGAAACGCCTATGGTGGATATAACCATTAGAGGTCGTCTTCCTAAACGATCCACCAAGCTAATGCACATAAGATACGAGATCAGATACACCGTTGCTAAGACGATGCTGGTGTAGACCCCCTGCAGTTGAACGTCGTGGATCTTCTCGAAGATCGTTTGGGCGTAACTGATAAGAATAATCGAACTTGAGAACGCTTGCACCGTCATTACACCTGCGCCGATTAAGATCGCAGCTTTTCCTCCTAAAAAGTTGAATACTTAATACGTTGTAAGCTATGAAATTGGCGACAAGGTTCGTTTTATGTTCGATACTACGGAAATTTATAAATTTTTGAATTTGACAAGGATTTTTTCGAAGATTTTATTTACCTGACTCAGAAATTAAGTGTAAGATAGAAGACAATATCCCATTGCATCGAGGATTGGATTCGACCGCTCTAATAATAGAATCCATTTCCTCGGCAACGTCACCCGAACCGCGCAAGAATATCAAAGAATCCATGGCAGCTGCGAATTTTTTTCGGCGCAGCAAATAATAAGGAGTTTCAGGGCACCAAATGAATATCAGGAATTGCAGCATTGCCAATGATATTGCCACGTAAGAATATTGGTACACGGTGCTAAATGAGCCGACTACACAGCCCAAAAGATTACTGCAATAATGCATTAATACGAAGCAACTGCACAAGGCACCGCGAATGTGCGCAGGAGAGGTCTCTGTCACGAACATTGAGCCACTCGTGAAAATTATGCCACTCACAATCCCGCCTATGAAACTGGCCACGTACAGATTCTAAAAATAGGAAAAATCACGTTTGAAAAATATCACAAGTTCATTATGCTTTTAAAATGTGTTACAAAAATTCGATAGTGATTATTTGATAAATAAACATTCTGAAAGTTCAGATTTCATATTTACCAGAATCGATGGATTCCATATTCTTAATAACCAACTTAAGCAAGTTGGAATAACAGTAAGCAATATCGAAATTTTTCTGCCTAGAAAGTCAACTATGAATATCGAAAGAAAGCAACCGAACGCTGTTCCAAGTTTTAATGAAGATACTATCCAGGAGGCTTCGTCGATAGCGATTTCGAAAGGAAAGTCGTTGACTGAGGATTTTGTTATCATCGGTGACGTCCATTCCAAAAACAGGTCCGCATTTAATTGGGCCAAACACACTGTCTTAATGCAACAATTATCGATATCATAATTTGTAAATTAATAATTCACTTACATACAAAATAGATAATACTATTTATAGAATTTCCCTTACCTACGAAAGTTATCAAATAAATTCTTGCATTCGACATGTTCGCAACTGCTACGTGATACACTGTTCGCTAGGAAAATTTAGGTTTCACGACGGATATACCTAATTACATCGATAAGAGTTTTCTATTAGTCTTTCCTTCGTAACTATTTCGAAGGTGAACAAGCCGCGATAACGATTGTTCCAGCAAGGTGTTTTAATTATCATGATTCCACGTAAGCGTGCTTCGAAAGCAACTACAATAGATGGAAGTGTGTGCATAAAATAAGTGATGCTTATTTTACGAGATATATTAGATACGTAAATAACATCCGTGCGGAAATTCTAAACAGTTTCCATTTCATATCTATAGTACAATCATCTTGTACATGCACAAGCAATAACCATCATATGTACCGGTATGTATTCGCAATCTACAACACAGATAACGAAATTAACTACTTGAATGTTAATTAATGTGCGGCACGGGTAACCAAACGTTGAACATTAATCTCATTACATTTATTTAGTTTATTGTTAATTTTTTCATGGAGTTTTATGAAACAACGTATGTATCTTCCTGCATTACTTGGTGTTCCTCTTTTTGTGAATAAACAGAAAACTCTGTCAAAATAAACATTTGTTATCAAGCAGAAAATTACTTCCATGCATGTATAATAACTACGATGTTTATCAATATATAAAGTAATTTATTTATAAATAATCAAATATTTTCATGAAATCACGGTGTAACAGTTGGTTGTAGATTACATAATTACACGTGAGATACGTATTACGTCTGACCATTGTCCGAGATCACTATCAGTAGTAATGGTTTATATACGCTAAGCCTCAGTAGTAACAAGCTGTATGGATCAGACTGCAATTTATGCAATCTAATAACCTAGCTAGGTTGCAAGATGTACGTGATAAAGTCAGGCATTAAATTATATTTGTGTATCAATTATTCAATTCGTTTAATTATCAAATAAAGATCAAGTATGAATATTGGAAATATTTCTTTTTAATGAACTGTACGTAATCTTCAATCCATTATGTTCAGTGAACGATGTTCGCGAAACTTTTAATAGACTTTATTAAGGTTAGAAACTAAAGAGAAGCGGAAGTTGCTTATATGATGAAATTTAATTGCAAGGGAACACGGTAACAAAGTGGCTTGTGCTAGCCGTGTATGCAAAACATGTTTCAGGCATGTAACGTTGCACTACTCTGTGAAACAAGCCTTCCCTTAGAACACCTTCCCTTTATTATGTTACAACCTGGGATCTTGAAAAATATTTTTAAAGATGAAATTGTAAGCGCCGAATAAGACATTATTCTGTACTTAACGAAGTATTATTACGAAATTGAATTACATACACAGAGGCAGACTTTTTATTCCCTAAAATGTCTTGAATCTCCCTGAAAGTCTTTCGCTTCGTTTCAGGTAGTAGAAACGCGATAATCAAAACATTTATAATGGTAAAACCCACAAATACAAAGAACATCACGTACATACCGATCTCCTTCATTACAATGCCAAACATTTTACTGACTATGAACAGACAAATAGTACTCAAGCATGATTGATACGCAGCACCAAACATTTTCACATTCGGGGCGAAAAGTTCGGAAGTAAGAACATACATGATGGACGGTTGACCCAAAGATGTCATGAATGCGAAGAGAAAAATACCGATTACTGCGATACTACTTACAACGTCCACGTGATAATTTTTCTCCAAAAGAAAACTACATGTCCCTATGATGAAGCTAGATATCCCACCTCCAATAACCGATACAAGAAAGATAGTTTTGCGACCCATACGATCTACTAGCAACATGGTGCACACGGTACTCACACATCCGATTGTTCCTGTACAGCTAGTTAAGAGTCTGTACAACATAAATAAAACATAATTCTTAGATCATGGACTCTAATTATTAACGGGAATATATTTATACATTCTCCATGATTATAAAATAATATTTAAATCGCATATTCGACAAAGACACGTCAGATGATTAAACTTAAAAGTATACGTACTTCATGCTTGATTTTTTTCCGAACGCAATGAAGATGTCGTTAATATAAGCCAAGATTATAGCATTGCCAGAAAATTGAGACGTGACGACGATGGAAGTAACAACGAGAAGCACTTTTCGATTGTTTGACACGAGAAATAAGTCCTTCCATTTGCATTTCGCCACGCAGTTCTCCGTATCGTTTACGATCATTTGTATTTCCTTCTCTTCAAAAGTTTGCCGAAGTCGCGTCAAAGATTTCTTTGCTTCTTTGTAATTTTTATGGAGCACCAAATAATATGGCGTTTCTGGCACAGTCAGCAAAAGTAGTCCCGAAAGAACAACTAGCGTGGTTGGAAAAATAAATGTGTTTTTTGACGGCACGAAAGCACTGTGTATGTACATTAATAAAACTCCAAGTTTCATTGAAAAAGCCTGACTGGAAGTAACCATACCACGATGATTCACTAGCGCTATCTCGGAAAAATATATCAATATTAATGGGAAACACATTCCTGCACTAATACCCATGACTGCTCGTATTGTATAAATTGCCTGAAAATAATGATTATTTAAATTTATCGATAAAATATGAAAAAAAAATTTATCTTGAAGAAATAATTATTATACGTTCAATGAAAAAGTGTCTTGTTCGATAGTTATACCAAAACTGTGTCATACAGAAGAAGCATCATCCAACTAAAGAGAAGCAGTATTAGAGAGCAGAATAGCATGGATCTCCTGCCTATGTGGTTTCCCACAAGAAATACTATGAATCCACCAATTAAATCCCCAATTTGTGGGATTGAGGCGATCCAGGTTATTTGGTCGATCGTTACATTCAGTGACGAATTTGCATTCTCCAAATTTTCTATCAACCAGGGCGTCCATCCAAGATGAATGCCCAGATTAAGCGTAAGTATATTCACTGCAAGAAAATGATTGGATATATCGAACCACATGTATGATACGTCAAATATAGAATAGAACTACGTACCTACTATTATCGATCGAATATATGTTCCGCTCGCCATGTTTTCTGAAATATAAACTGCGGATTCCCTAACGTGAATCGAACAAATAAAGAAAAAAAAAATAATTACTGTTTTTCAAGAGATAACAAAATGTTCCTAACTACCTCACTGAATCATAATTGTTCTAATCCTCACTGACATTTTGTCATATAACTAAATTTTTATAATATAGCATTAATGTATCTTCTTCATTATTTCGAGTTACAAGAATCTTGTGTATGGATTAAAAAATTTGTATGCATGATTTTTTTATCCTAATTGCATTTATATTTCCATGATAATTTCAATGTACAATAAAAAAAATGTTTACAACTTTTATTACAATTTATATCCATGCAACTGCTCTTGTATCTCCTGCAATGTTTTCCTCTTCGTCTCCGGGACGCAATAATATATAAAAATGGTGCCTAAAGCAGTGATCGAAGAAAAAAGCCAAAACGCGACGTATATGCCGTTTTGTTCCACGATACTTTGATAAGATAAGGTTACGGCAAAAGCGCAACAATTGCAGCACAGCATTCCAATCGTACTGCCCAGCGCTTTAACGTTCGTAGGGAAAACTTCGCTCATCATAGTGAACGGAAGTGCGGCCAGGCCGAAAGCATACGTGACGATATAAAGTATCGATCCAGCAGCTGGCAACCAGGTGATCTCACTAATATCCATTTCGATGTATTGAAGGCAAAAAAATAAACCAATGAGATAGGTGGAGATGGTAACGCCGGATGTAGAAATTAGAAGCAAAGTCCTTCTGCTGTACCGATCCACTATAGACGCGCTCATCACAGCGCACATCACTTGTACGCCACCCAATATCATGGTCAAGTATTTACCTTGAAGCTGGTTTTTCGTCGCGTTAAAAATTAATTCGGCGTACGAAAGTATTGCCAAGCTTCCGCTCCACTGTTGAATTACAAAAAGACCCAACACAACTATCAACGCTCTACAAAACAAGAGAAATTTGAGCCATTTAGTTTTAGCTCATCGAGCTATATCCTAATTGTTTCTACAGAAACTTTCAAAATGATTCAATATCTTAAAGATTTATTTTCTTATTACGTATACTACCAGATCTCACAAAGGTTCAATAATTATTTTTCCCTGAAAATTTGTTACAACTTTGCCAATTATGAAATAAAAACGCACTTCCGATTTCCCGAGACGCTGACCAATTCCCATAATCCGGTGTTATTAGATAGGTCGTATTTAATGGATTTCTCGATCATCTCCATTTCTTTAGAAACATCCGTGGCTCCTCTTAATTGCATAAGACACGTTACTGCTTCCTGATTTCTCCCACGACGCATCAAGTGATACGGAGATTCTGGTAACGATATCAAAGAGACAAAGAAAAGGATCGGTATCAATGATGATGCGAGTGCAAGATTTCTTATAGAGAGAAACGGGCCTATTGCCCACTCAACGAACAGACCAAATTTCGCAGCTACAGTTAACGTGGACGTTAATGTTCCCCTTATATTAGCTGGTGAAATTTCACCTATATACATAGTAGCGCATATATATCCAAATCCGTTACTTAACCCGCAAACGAATCTGCCTGCAATCAATTCCTGGAGAATAAAAATGAGTTCTTTGTCAATAATGACAGTTTTATATACGTACTTTAAAATATTTGATAAGAAAGGTATCGAGCCTATATCGGTTCTAGTGTTGCAGATTGAAACCGGTAGTCGACACATATCTGTTTGCATGGCTTAAAGCATTAGCCATATCTGACAGAAATCAAACAGTGAATTCGCAAAATAATTGTGGAGTTATATCAATTAAAAGATTACATTGAACGTAACATTGAAAATCGTATCCCTTATTTTCTTTTTCACTGTTGCTTCTGTGTGTAGTAGAAATATATTAATAAGTTACCCATGCCGATGTCGCGAGAGCTATCATCATCCATCCTATCACCCCTGGTATCGCAGCGAAAGCTAGAGTCGTCTTCCTGCCAATTACATTTACAACGTAACTACAAAGCACCGATCCCACAGCTGAAGCCAGAGTGTAAATAGATGATACCCATGCAGCCTGCTGCACGGTCAATGGTATAGGACTGTCGTCTTGCAATAGAAGAGACAATGAAGGTGATGACCAGCCAAAGAATAGACCAAACGATATCATGCCTAGATTACCTAGTAATCATCGATTAGAAATATTTCTGTATGAAATTCTATATTTTTACTTTTTCTCTAATGTTTTAACAAGTTAATCTCACTGAATAAAGATAAAAAAACAATATAATAATATACATATTTGACACAACTTACTAGCAAAGACAGCTAAGTACACTTTCTTCATGGTTTCAATTAGATATTCACAAAACAAATGGATAATTCAGCATTAAAAGATCGGTTGAACAATTAGAATGTTGCAGATGATGGTTTCTTGTGAAATCCGTGTAATGTATTCTTAATCACTGAATGAGTACGTTGTTATCAAGCAGGATATATCTTCAATTATGACGCGGCGCGTCGAGATAAAATCATTGCAATGCCAATATTACGGTAAATTAAATATTGACAATTTATGCGTTTTCTAATATCAGTAAAATAAAAATACGTAGTAGGATAATAAAAAATCATGTGCCTCAGTTGATCGTAGGTTATCGTTTTATTATTTCTAACTATAGTTTAGTGAGTCTTTCACACGTAATTTACATTACTATATTATTAAACTAATGAACAGAAAATGGCTGCACCACACGCAAATAATCTCATTAATAATTACAATATAATTATGCGATAAAATGTTAATCGAATGTTTATTTTTTACCCTGTAAGTAGACATAATATTCATGTATTCTCTTTACGTTGTTTTCTAGAACAACAGATATTAAATGAGCAATAAATACAACTTATTAAGTCTACAACAAAAGGATATTTTTGAATAATTTATTCATGCCCAGTCTAAAGAAATTTATAAATACATAAAACCTAGTAGATATTGTACACTACAGTATGTCAATTATAAATTAAGATAGATAGTGTATTTTTTATCTGTTGAATACTGAGCTAAGAAATTAATATATCAATTTGACAGTATAAATTTATCACAGATTTGTAATGCTTGGAGTTTTTCTCTTTAAGATAATTACAATTAAAATATATATATTTACAATGATATAGCTGCTATTATTCTTATACTTTTCTTTTAATTTTACAATTCTAACCACAACTAACAGAAATTCAAACCCATTGACTAATTTTATAACAATTATGTAAATACAACTACCATTTGTCAAGTCTGTTATAAATGTATGTACAATATATTTAGCAATTTACGAATAATGAATGTTAGAAGCCAGAATGAATGTTAATATAAAATTGTTTAACACATAACACGTGTGTTTTTTACATGACAAAAGGCATTTGTTCAAGTTGATATCAAATCATTGTGTGCGAAAACGTGACAAAAGTATGATTATAAAATTGATAGTATTTCGAATATTACGTAAATACTGTTTCCTGTATGCATACACTATGTAAAAACACAGCCAATTACATTAAACTTCTTATAAAATACTGAGTTTGTATTCTCTTTCCATCACAATTTTATAATACACTTTCCAATAATAACAATGTAATAATTCTTCTTTTCGTAATTTTATGAACTGATTCATTGACATTTTGTTTTTTTAAAAAGACTGTTTCAAACTTGTAAGAAACAAGTGCTAAGTACTATTCGCGAATACTCATTATATATACTTTACAATGTTTTAATATTGCAATATTAATGTTAACAATTTTTTTCGATATATTATTTAAATATTAAAAACAATTGCGAAATATACAATCATATACAAATTTGTCCTAAACATATAGACATATACAGCAACAACGTATATCAGAAAGTTTGTTGAGAAAGTTTGAACGACAGCAAACAAATATGTAGAAATTTTCTCAATACAATACCGTTCTTGAATGAGTTTACACCAATTGGTATAATAGCACTGTACTTATAAAGGAACTCTGTTTTTCTTACTAACATAAGGAAAATGTATTACAAATTTACCTGGAATATTCAATTAATTTTATAAAAGAATATAATATTTAAATGTTAAAATAACTTAATAAAGGAAACGACTCGCAGGCATATCAATTGCACCCCGACAGTTACTAGGTGGAGGGTTTTCATCATCGGAATTCTCGTTCTTCCGAAATAACATTGAATTATGTCGTCCGCGTTGAGGTTTTTCGGCTTGATGCCTCAATTCTTCGATATAAGCTGTAGTATCGTTTGCCACCAATTCTTGTAAATGTTTACTTAATGTCGATAATTCAGGTTTATCTTCGTCATAAAGTCCTTCAAACGGCACACTTTTTTCATAAAATAATATATACGGTGTGTCTGGTGGTTTCAGATCTTTAAAATCATTAAACGTCGTTTGTGAAACATAACTATCATTAAATTTATACCAGTTTTGTTTAGAATCGCGAGCATAAGTAAAATAATGGCCATAGTCCATACTATAACCTGAATGAACAACAGCGGCATACAACTGATAACTTTCTGTAGATGTGCACAGTGGTGTAGATACTGGCATTTGTATAGTTTCATTATACATCACTTTATGGCGTAATTTCGTTCTTAATCTGGTATCGAAATCATAACGAAAATGTTTTAATATTAAAATTAAATATGTTGGTGCATGTAAAATTTTTATGATTCTTTGTGCATCGCATAATTTCATACATTTATCGCAACGATATTTATTTTCACCAGTCAATTTCTCTGGTGTAAGATAATAATTGATGAGATCTTGTACAGAAACTTCCTGATTCTCTTGAATCTCTTCTGGGAAGCACAATTGTAAATCACGAAATTTATCTGTATTATGAGAACTAGTATCACACTGAGCACACTGATACGTGATTTTACATTTTCCACCTAATACTCTATGTACAAGAGCTACTTGTGTATTTGTATCTTCCCCACCTACAGATTGTATTCCACTATCTGTGGAATCTGAATGTGAATCACTAAGTTGTTGTACTTGTGCCAAATCTTCTCCTGCAATAAAAACAAAAATATAAAGTTAATACTAAATCTTAGAATAATATCGTTACTTTAAAAAAGATTACCTTGAGTAAAATCTGCTAATGATTGTGTTTTTCTTTCTAATACAATACTTCCACTTAAATCTTCTTCAGTTGTCCAGCGCTTAATACTAGCTCCTTCTTCGCTTATTGATGAAATATCATTTATCTCTCTATCATCCTTGTATTTAAGATTAGAATTATTAGCTTCAACATTTATGGTAGTTGACTTTTCTTGCTCATGTAAAAGATCTAAAAGATGACTGTTAAAAAACACAATATAGTATTTTAATTAAACATATTTCATCATAAATATATTATTTAATATGAAAAATTTGCTTATAACATTATAATTGGAATAATTTGCTAGTAATATATATTATCAAAATAATAATTATAAAATATTATTTTAATATAAAAAATAAACATTAAATTAGTAGCAACATATTAACCAGAGAAATTCTGAACTATCTTGTTGTTGGCCTGGTAGAAAATAAGCAGGACGTGAAGCCAATAAAATTTCAGTTGGTGCCAAGGAAATCCTCTTTGAATATAGTAACAAAGCAAATAAATTTTGCAACTTTTTAAGTACAACTTGATCATCAGCTTTGCTCATAGGTTTATACATTAATACTTCGTAACAAAATTGTTTAGTCATTAACAATGCTTGTAATACACTATTCATATAACATGTATTTCCAAGATTAGAAAGTCCAACTTTCCCCAAATGTGTTTTTGGTGATTCAATTATTGGTTCAATCTCTTCCATCTCATCTACCCAAACATGTTCATTCCATACTTCTTTAACAATATGCATTCGTGGCTGTACTGGAAAACTACTTTCCAAATTATTACAGACACGCTGATTTGAAAATCTTAATGTAAGTATCTTCATGATATCAACCAAATTTTGTATGCATTCTTTACTTGATTCAGAATCTTCTTTCATTAGAAAAAAAGATATCACCATTTGTGTGTTTCTTACTATATTTTGAAACAAGGATGGAGATCCTTGTCTTTTTAATATATAAAATATAATTATGGAAGCATTTTGACGAAATACAGGTACTGATAAAGCACGAAACATTACATCAAGTTTTGCTTTTGTGACTTCAATAAGTATGGAATATTTGTGCCGTTTTTCTAAGCCAAGTATAAACTCCATAATCCAAATACTAAGTCGATCACCTATCCATTTTGGAAGCCAACTACATAAAACTTTTAAAGCTTGAGCTAGTTGGGCATCAGACTGAGATTCTGAAAGAATCCAATTAACAGCTTGTGGTATAATAGAAGGTTCTACCACTTGTAATACAGCAGCCAAACCAGGCCCAGGATCTTGTTTTTGTTTTGTATCAGATATTATTCTATACAATGTTTGCAAACATATGAAAATTAAGTTATCATTTTCAATATTCTTAGACTTTGACCTTACTACTTTTAGGAAGTTTTGTACTTTAGTAGCATTGTCATTGAATTCAGAAATTTTTTTTGGATCACATGGCATTACAAAAGTAGATAAACTAATAACAACTGTTTCACAGAGTTTCGAATGACTCACAGAGTCTGGTAAATAGATACTGTGCTCTAATAATACTTGAAGTATCGTTGTCAGATGAGACATATCACTGATATCTGTATTCCTTAACATTGTTGCAACATCATTTGATATTGGATGAATAGAAAATGGTTTTTCCATTAAATATTTTGAAAACCAAATCATGATCTTTGGAATTTCTTGTACATTTCTTATCTCATCGTTGAGTATCTCTCGTAAAATAGTCTCATAATTATTTAACTGTTCATATATGGGCTCACTTTCTAATTTTTTAAGTCTGGTCCATCCTTCAGTAACGTCTATATCTTTACCAACTGTTATCAATTTTAAACATTGTTTAATGTCGTATTCGAGGATTTGTTCGGTATTCATTGTTCACAAATTATTTATTTTAACACCACTTTAAGCTGTTTCGCTTATAATTTTTAGCAAGAACTATTATTAACCTCAACCAAGAATGACTTTCACGAAAATCTAAATGATTTCATGGCCCTAGAAAGATAAAAAAGCAAATGTCAACTTCAAAACAGGAAAAGTAACTATGCCTACGACACAAAATCAAAGCAACGTACCTGATTAATGTTTACTTTTTATTTTAAAACTATTTATTTGCATGATTTATTTAAACGATTATTTATCTATATGATGCTATAGATTTATAAATTTAAATATTCTTTTGTTTGTTTTGTTCTATTAAGATAGATTTTAATATTAAAGACTAAACAATCAATAAAATATATGAAAACATTTTATACATAGTACCATTATGTTTACAATTTTGTAATTGTATATAGTTCCATTTACATGTAGAAATACATTTTACAGTGCTGTTCTTAGTATACTATTATTATTGAAAATATTAATGATAAATTACATGTAATAGAAGAATAAAAGAAACGCTAGAAACATGAGAGCGTAAAATGTTGGCTACACTACAGGTTGTTTCGCTGGTTTCGACACAGCTCGCACGGTACGGGACGGCCAAGAATAGCAAAGAGCACGCGAATCTAGCCGTCCTGTAACTGAGTCTGGTGAAGGCGACCGACCGCTCCCTTCGTAGTCCGTCAGAACGAATTTGAACGTATATTTTTCTTAGTGGAAAAACACGCGATCCGCGATTAAGTTGTATATGGAGGTAAGAAGTGGAAAACGATCATTTCAGCGTGTCGAATCACGCAAAGTGAACTGAAGTGAAGTGGCCTCGGCGAAGTGGAGATCTAAAAGCAGTAGAGAAGGAGAGAGTGAGAAGAAGAGAAAGAAAGAGAAGAAAAGACTGTGTGCGAAGTGGTTATAAGATTCTTGAGTGCAGTCGTGCGTGTTTTCGGGCAATGTCTCTCGAAAGTCGTTCGAGCTCAGCCCTATTTAAAAGGGCTGAACAGCTCAAACGCTGGGAACAGTCCGAAACAAATCGTGAACCGACTCAACCACGTCAGGTCGCACGAAAAATTAAATTCTCAGCGGATTGTGTGTTCTTGGCAGCATGCGCGGCAGGCGACAAGGAAGAGGTCGTACGTTTACTCCAAAAGGGGGCGGATATCAACACCGGAAATGTTGATGGTCTCACAGCATTACATCAAGTAAAATTCTTCGATTACTCTTTTACACTTTTGTTTATATGGCACGATTTCATTCCGATACGATTACGTCCACAACAACAAACTCGACTGACAATGAGTTCTCCCAGTTTTGCTTTCTCCTCATGTTTTCCCCCCTCAATCTTAATTCTTAATGCAAGATGGCTACTACATGTTCCAGCTGTCTAATTTAAGCGTAATCGATCAAATTTTCTTTCATACCTACAATGTCACATTTAATAATAGGATAAAAATGCAGATGTAGTTCTACCACAAAGTATGTGCTTCCGCTATCTCTTGCAATTCAAGCCATACAACTACTCCCTCTGATAACACTCGACAAAACTGTTCATCCCCACCCTTATACGACTATTGTTTATGTATATAGAAAATGAATTTAAAAATCAACAAAATTATTGCGCTTGGATTTATCTAAATATTTCATTGATAAAAGTTAATTAAGTAAAAAGTTAGTTAAGAAAGTAAATACAACTGAAAAATATCTTATCTTATCTTTAACGAATGTATATAATATATATAAAATTATTTCTGTTATATTTAATCTTCATTTTTAATTTATAACAATTATACACGTAACAGTTAATCTAATATCACAAATACCAAATAAAAAATTAGTTCTATGTAAATAAAATTTAAAACCACAAAGAAGAATGCATGCTAAAATTTAATCTTAGATATTTTATAAATCACAAATTGGGAATGTTTCTTTTAAAAATATTGATTAATAATGTAAATATTGTGCTGTTCATATCTAATTTATTTTGTTAATCAAGTAACTTGAACATATTAGTTTATAAGTTATTAATAATATATCAAGGTGCAACTATAAACTATCAAGATTGCTAAAATATATTGAAATTAAGATAAAGTTAAAAATAACTTTGTGGAAAATAAAATAAATATATTCCTACAATGAACAAAAATGTTTAATATTAATATTATAAAAAAGTAATGTTTTATATATATATGTGTGTGAATTTTTATTATGTATACACAGTGTAAAAAATAGAGAAAAAGTTAATTTATTAAAATCTTATTACAAACTTAAAATCTCGAATTATAATAAAGGTATGTATGAAATTCAAATCTTTTTCTAATGATTTAAATAGATAAATATCACGTACTGAAAAAATGATTAATATCATATTTCTGAGTGAGAATGTATTCTGTCACTTAAATATAATGTCAATAAGAAATAAAATTTCTATTAGACAAATAGTACTTATATTATAACAAAATTATTATAACTATTTAGAAGTTCTTTGATTATTGTTCATATTATTGCTGAATTAAATTCAGTTTATAAGTTTCACTGAATGAATTGTATCAAAGTTATGTAATTACTAAACTCAGCCAGAATCATTCATAAAGCATTTATATATACTTATAACAAACATGATTTAACCTTAAAAAGTACATATATATACATACATATATAATAAATTATTTTAGATGAAATATATCACATTTATTACTATTATTTAAGTCTGATAGTAAGAGGAAGTTTAGGCATTTCATGGATTTGCGAAAATAGAATGTGAAAATACATCAGGCATCAAATGCTATTTATAGTTCTCTGTTAGAAGTCAGAGGCTGCAGCATCTGTATTCTATGTCCTCTGTCTTAAAATGTTATGATACATAATGTCCTTTTTAATCTACATATGACATCATCCTCTAATTTTCATTAAATTTCAATTAGACAATTTATTATTTATAACTATTAGATGTAACACAGAATTCAATTATATGAAATACTTAAATATTATAAAACTTATGGCTAAATTAATAATAAATTTTTGTCTTTCCTTTTTCCCTGCTTTTTCTGTTTAACCTTTAAAAGTATTTGTAAATATATTATTGGAAGCTGTATTTATTAATATTTATGTAACTTTTTACATATCCTGTTGTTAGTGTTAAATATTATACTTTAAGATATTTTACCATTTCTATAATTATAATTTATTTAACTAAAAGAAGTCACAATATTTTAATTATAGGCATGTATCAATGATGATCTGGATATGGTCGAATTTTTAGTAGAAAAAGGAGCTGATATCAATTGTGGAGATAATGAAGGCTGGACACCATTGCATGCAACTGCATCTTGTGGATTTATATCTATTGCTAAGTTAGTATTGCTTTTACTTTGATATTGAAAATACTAATGATTTATTAATGATTTAAACATTTTAATAATTATAATATAGTAATAAATTTCAGAAATTTGTTTAAATAAAAGAATATAATTTTACAGATATTTAATAGAGAAAGGATGTAATTTAGCAGCAGTTAACTATGATGGTCAACTAGCTCTTGATATTGCTGAAAGTGTTGAAATGGAAGATATGCTGCAACAACATATAAGTAAAGCTGGTTTGTATTTATAATTACCTTCTATAAAAAAACATAGTAATCATTCAAGTACTATTATAAAATTATATATTTTGTAATTTGGTTTATAGGCATAGACTGTGATCAAGCCAGAAGTGAAGAAGAAAGATCAATGTTAAATGATGCTAGAGCATGGCAATCAGGAGCAGCTGGCAAGGATTCAATCCATCCTAAATCAGGAGCCACTGCTCTTCATGTTGCTGCTGCTAAAGGCTACATTGACGTTATGGAGTAAGAGTCTCCAGATTCTATTAGAATAAACTATTAGAGAAAAAAATATTTAAAGAAAAATGTTAGATAAAGTTATTATTTGTTATATACTGAATTTAGCACTGATATTTCAGAATATTACTGCAAGCTAGGTGTGATGTTAATGCTCAAGATTTTGATGGTTGGACACCTTTGCATGCTGCAGCACATTGGGGACAATTAGAAGCCTGTGAACTTCTAGTGGAAAATTTTTGTAATATGGACATTAAGAATTATGCTGTAAGATATATTAAAATTGTTTTATATTTTAAATAACCAAAATTGTCTCTTTCATAACATTACATTGATAGGATCAAACTGCATTTGACATTGCTGATTCATCTATATTATCAGCCCTGGAGAAATTAAAAGCAAAACAACAGTTATTAATGAAAGACCATCCACAAATTATTAATAAGAAACAGCCAACTATACCAAAGAAACGGTTTGTACTATAAACAATTAATAATCATGTACAAAAAAAAATTCATTTATTGTATGAATTATTATATTGCAGTGTATCAACAAATAACGAAAATACTATAACTATGCAAGAATCGGTAGAAACATTTGAAGAAGAGACGCCAAATAAAGTTAAAAAGGTCGAATTAGAAATTCAGTCTGATAAAGAAGATTCTAGTACTGGAACAAATAGTGATGTTGGTATGTTTTGTTCCCTTTATATTACTTATATGGGTTTGCTAATTTGCATGTCTATATTTAAACATTTTGGCAAATTATTTGATTTTGTTACTAAATGGTGATGATTTTCTAAACTTAGATATTCTATGGATATTATTGTGTAGAAAAGATGTATTTAAAAAGATGTTTTGTAATTTGTTACTTACAATTTCATTTAAAAATGTGTGGCAGAGTAATACTACCAGAGCACTCTGTGAATTAAAGCAAATAAACCTAGTATTTCTCAATCATTTTGTATATACAGATGTTTTGATAAAATAAGAATTTTATTAAATTTTTAGACATTTTCTTTTTTGAGAAATTCAGAGATTTATTTAAATTTATTTACAAATGATTGAGAAGTGCTGATGTAGGTAGGAATAGTTTCTTATGAAGAATATATTACGCACTATTCAGTTTTGCAAGTCTATTTTACTTACCTTAACAGCAATTTGTATTTCTTGTAACAATGCTGCATGGACAGAAGCGACACGTGAAACAGATATGGAAGAGAGTGATGGTGAAGGTGAATCTGAGACTAGCTCAGACTCACATTCTTCCACTTACTCCAATCAATCTGATAAGTCTAACGAATCAAACCACTCTCCATGTCTTACAGATGATGGTGAGTTTTGTCTGTAAGACTGTTTTTATACTCTTAAAATTACATTCTGTTGCATGTACATATTATAAGATCTCTCTTGTTCCTTTTCATAATGAAAATAATACTTTAAGATTTGATTATTACAAATACTATTCCATTGAAATAAATGGATGCACATTCCATTGATGTCCTTCCTTCTTAAAGAGATAATGTAAAATTAATTTGATTTACATTATATTCATTTTAATTTAACTTTACAGAAAAGAAAAATAGAGCAAATAGAGAAGAAACAGCCCCGCGTAATATTTCGCCTCCTATTGATGCTAATAAAGTTCCTAATCAGGTAATATTTATATACGAATTGAACAATATATTTTTTTGGTTATCAATTTTTACAATTTGATTCTTTTAGGCTCCAATAATGCCTCCAAAACAACAGACTGATAATGAAGAAGGAGTTATACCATCTTGGCGGCGATCAGGCTCTTTCAGAAATAGGGTACAAAATACAGAAGCAACTTTGTCTTCGAGTAAGTTATGAATATTATAAAAATACTTTATATTGTTTTACATCATTATAATATACTATTACTATCTTCTATTTTATGTATACGTAGGGCTTGAAGATAAGGATAAAACTATTAAATCGCCAACCATGTCAAACAAACTTAATACGGAACCTGATGTCGTATTGACAAGAACGCATAGCTTTGAAACGGATGAAAAGTAAGTTAGATGAATTTAACATACATTGTTTGTGATATTACAATTTTGGAATTTCTTGTATTATTCAAATTTCGTTAACATATACATACATTTTTTATCATATATACATTATTCATATTATAATCATTTATAATTCTGCATATTTATATTTATGTTTATTATTTTGTATATCAGAATCTGCAAGCATTTAACAAATTATTCACGTCAGAAATTAAATATAGTAGCTTCTGAGCTTTATGCATATAGAAAATTAGAGTAGTTGTGTGCATGGCATGATGCATGTTATGCAGGTTTTATGAGCAGTACTTGGCATTACGAGCTCGAATCAAGGCGTTTTCTTGCCCTACTCTCCATTGCTGCAACGCAGCTACTCCTACTCACACGAATACTACGACCCGTTCTGCATCTCTACGCGAAACCCACAGGTGCGCATATTTCGTACATCATATATATTAATGCTTTCGATATGTATAATTTTTCATAAGATTGCATCAAAATTTCTGTGTATTTGTTGTACCATATACTGTTATAATAAACATATTATAACAGTATATATTATATTAATATATTAACAGTATATATAAACAGTATATATTATAATAATATATTATAATATTATAATAAACATATAATAAACATATTATATTACAATCATTAATGTACGAAGTAAGCTTTTTGCATTCTCTGCTTTTGCACGGCTTAAACGTCAATTAACCATCTTATTGTATACCTCACAGTATTATGTATTTCACAGTATACAATTTTTAAACAGTGTAATATTAAACTTTATTCTGATTTTATAAAATTCACATAACTGAGATGAGATTGTATTTTTCTATTATATAACAACTATACTGTTTTGACTTTAGAAGAAAAGAAGCAAAATTAAACTTGGAACTCTCAAGACTGCCACAGGGAAGCAATACACTTTCACCAACAACTACATCCAAAACAATAGTGTCAAGTACACTGCCAACTACTACAGCTACAGCTACGACTGCCACAACAATAACAACTACTACAAGTCCTATTCCAACTAATCAAATACGCAGGTAAATATTAAACAAAGTAAAAATTTATTCTAAACAAATTCATGTAGGGAAGCAACTGCCATTTATAAAGTATTTTTCTATAATTTCTAAGCTAAAGTAATAGATTTAGAAACTCAGTAAATGAATCTGCTAAATGCAAGAGAACTAAGATAGGTTTTTAAAAGCTTAATTACTGCAAACACTTATTGGAGATCTAGAATATGTTCAAAATACATTTAAAACCGTAGTTTATATATTCATATTTGCAACGTGCATTGTTAATATGGCTGAGTAGTGTTCAACCAGTGGAAGCTACAGCTACAAACAATTCAGTAGCAGTTCCTGGAACTCCCACTACACCAGGAGGGAGCAAACTAAGTCCAGGAAATATCTTCAAGAATTTCTTCAAGTGGGTACTTAATGTTTGACCTGAGAAGATTCTCTTGAAATGTGTGATTTTGCATATTTTATAATATATTATTAAATTATTGGCAGTGGCATGAAAATTTGCTTTACAGTGTAATTATTTATTTGAGTTGCATATATTTATCCTAAAATATTACTTGTCCCAATAACCACTGCCTTGTCTTTGTTGGTGAAGATAATATTTCAAACTCAAAAACACTGCCACTGAGACATAAGAGTTAATTTTCTCAGCCATTTAAGTAGCATCACATTTTTCAATGTACATTCTTTTTGTATAAAATCTATTTCTCAGCAAATTTACCGATGTGACACAAGATCATAGCTTCAAGTGCACGAAAGTACCATGTATGACATAAAAAGAAAAAAGAAACATGTGCCTCATTGACATACTGTTTCTTAATTTTACAAAAACATAAAATTTTGGCATGTTGAATATTTCAAAATATATTTTATCCACGTAACATAAGTACAATTAAACAATATTATTTTCTAACTATTATATTTAGGACTGTAATATTTACAGATGGTTGTGATTGATATAATTAATAACAAAATAGTTGTTTTAAGTTAAAATAAAGGCATAATTGTTTTATGTGATATTTGTAAGTGTTGCTTGTAAATTATGTTTATTGTAATATTTAATGCTTTTTAAATTTTTGTTATATTTAAAGTAAAACTTGAAAACATTGTATAGATAATTAAAATGTAAATTATCAATATAATGTAAATTTCTGTCTAGATCATTTGTTCCTCCTGTTCGTGATGAGGAAAGTGAAACACAAAGAAAAGCACACGCGAAAAGAGTAAGAGAAACTCGACGTTCGACTCAAGGAGTGACATTGGACGAAATCAAAAGTGCAGAACAATTAGTAAAAAAGAAACAACAAAACAATGAAATTCCTTCCACAATATCTTCTACACAGGTAAATCTCTTTATACATTACCTTGGCTTTGAAATATGTCTAAATCCTACTAAATTATTATAAGATGTACATATTGTGCTAGAATTTTTTAATCCCATATGTAACTATTATGTAAATTTATAAACATATGTATAATTGTGTACGTTTTATTTTGCACACCTGCAATACTTATGAAATACTAAATTTCTTAATAATAATGGAAGCTTTATAATTGTTTACTCATATTTTTTTAAATAACTCAGCCTGCAACCACTACCAGCAATACAGCCTCGATTACAGCTACAATAACAACAGCAACTCCTACTACTGTAATTTCAAATAAACCTTCTGAAGAACTTAATTTACCTGAAAGACGACCTTCCTGGAGATTGAAAGTGGATAATGGAAGCAAGGTTTGTGGTTTATATCATTTAATGAATAATTTTTTCACATTTTGATATAATCCATATTACACTTATACCGTAGTAATATAGTTTTATATTATTGAAAAAAATGTATTACTTAGTTCCAGCTAGAAGATGCTAATAACAGAGCTACTACGCTATCTAATACAGATACTACTACAGCATATATGAGAAGACCTTCAGCGGGTACAAGTGTACCTAGACCATCATCAGCTCCGGTTGAAACTATCGCAACGAGTAGTGCAGAAACAACAGTGACATTACCACTTAGACGATCGTTAAAACAACCTGAAGATAAAGGTATGCACGTTGATACTTACATATATAGGTTTAAGTATATAAATAAAAATTTTTATACTACTTCTGCTGATATGTTTTAGAACAAGATAAGGAAAATGATAGTAGAAATGCACAAGCTACACAAGCTGTTATACAAAGGAGACGAAGACCTAAAAGGAGATCTACTGGCGTTGTCCATGTTGATATGGACGTTAGTATTAATTATTATTTCATTAATTTCAATTATTTGAGTTTATCATTTTTTATATATTTTTAAATTATGTGTTTAACATAAAGCAGGTTAATCAAGTAACTGAATATTTTATAGGAAATCGATCCAGAGAAACAAGACTTAACTGCTGGAGGAGATTATGATGAGTCCAAAATTAACCACAATGAGGTAAATAAATTAATTTTACCTTATTATTTTTTTAGAATTATAAATAACATTTAAAAATTTTGACAAGTTTTCTACTTTTATAAATCTGAATTAAAAATTATTTATATTAACCAAAAAGAATGAAAAAACATTTAATTATCTATTTTTATTACTTCATCATTAGAATAAACGAATTCTTATATGTAATAAGATATTTTTACTTTAACATTGTTTCTATGTTTGAATTAGTAAGCATTATATATAACTATTATAATATGAACGCAATTTCATGAAGCACAGACGTTTTGAGTTATTTTGGGATTAGTCTCTGGGAAGATTAACCTCTATTCGTGCATGCTTCGTTAAAAATAGTTTCCCATTTCTTATCCTCCTATATCTCGTCAGACTGTGCATTAAGATCAATTGCACATATAGAAGTACTCTAACTTTATTGATTTCTCAATTTTATATTTAAAATCATGTTTATAATCATATATTATTTTCGTACTATTTTGTATAATTTTGCATCATTTATTCCATTGCACACTATGCCTCTTATAAATAGATAATCTTTAAAATATATCAAAATTTATTGAAATTATTACAGTAGTATACATAGTATATAATAATTTATATAATTCATGACGTATATTAAATGCACACAGATAGCAATAAATTAAGTATTTGTTTATATAAATGTTTCAACATATTTCATAATATATAAATAAGCAGTCTTTTTGTTTGAAGTAACGAAATAAGAAACAGAAGTAAAAAAATTGATCATGAACATAGCCTGAGAGTACCTAAAAATATTCTATTGACATTTGCAACAGTATGGCACTTTGACATTTAGAATAGATGAGAAAGAATGTATTTATTGTTTGCATGGTCCTGGACACATTTGTTTATAAAAGGAAACAAATTTGTTTAATTTTATGGTAATATATATTGTATAACATACGAAATTTTTTAACACAAAAATATAATTATTTTAATTACATAGTTTGCATTATATTTATGATATGAATAACATCAAAAGTATATTTGCAAAATTTGTATATATTTACAAATTATTGCATAGATAAATTATTTTTTCTAATATAATTTGATGTATTATAATTAAAGCTATAGGAATTATAAAGTAATTATATACATATTTCACAATATTTAATTATTTATAAAATATCTCAAAAGTAAAACGTGAAATATATTTATTCTAAAAAACACAATCTTTATAACAGTGTAGGTTTATGCCTGTGACCTATAAATAGCATACCAAACTGATGCTTTAGAGTAAACTGGCTGATGTCTTAAGTTCCTCCACCCAGTCTACGTCAGTCAAATACTTGCTGTCATTAGAACTAGATCGTTTTATATCTGAATATATTGTGACAAAGTGATCTAACATTAAATTATAAAATTATTAAAAAATTTCAATCTTTCTTTAAAAAATACTATGTAAAGAAGTTATATTTAATTAAAGAATAAAAATAGTTTAAAGTAATACGATTTTTAAAGCTATTTTATCAGTTTTATAAACAATGTCATCCTATAGAAAAAGATCTCAAGGAAAACCAACAACAGCTGCAGGATTAAGAGCTCAAGCATCAGCAAATGGAAACTCAATTTTTGGAAACAGATCACGAAGTATTAGTGGATTATTTCCTTTAAATCAAAATAGTTATTCAGGTCTGCTAGGTATTAACGAAAATCCTATTGGATTACCAAATTTTTTTAATAAAACTACAAAAAGTAATGAATCATTTAGAAAAACTCCTTATTCAAATTCTACAAGTAATTTGAATTATCAAAATCCATACACCACATATGGTGGAACATCATCAGGATATGGAAGTATAACTCTTCCAATAAATATTAACTCTTTGCGTTTACCACCTTCTACGAGTTATAATTATTTAAATCTTAATCCAAATAATCATTTACAAGCACAGAGAACAAAAAGCTTTAATAAAACAAAAACAAAACTAGATCTTCATATTGGATCTAGAAGTTCTAGTTTGCAAAGCTTAGCCAGTTCTGAAGGATACATTGTAAGAAAATATATTAAAATATTATAAAAAGAAATGTATTATATTTTTTTATGAAATTTGTAAAAGTTATTTTAACTTAATTATATACATCTCCTTTGTTTGGATTTATTTTACAGAGTGGAAATGACCGTACTGGGAGATCTAACAGGCTAGGATCTATATCATCACTATCATCAGAAGCACCTTCTATGTCAGTAAGACTAAAGTCTACAACTTCTGAAAATGGTGAATTAGATTATAAAAAATTGTATGAAGAATCTCAAGCAGAAAATGAAAGACTTAAAGAAAAGCTTAGGCGGTCAGATGAACAATTAAAGGAAGCCAGAAATTTATTGGACAAAGCACAAAGTGCTCAAAATAAAACAGTTCTATCTGAAACTGAGAAAAGGGAAAGGAGAGCAATGGAAAGGAAATTGTCAGAAATGGAAGAAGAATTGAAGGTAAGAATTAAAGACTTTTATTTTACATTTTAATTACTGTTTTGTACATTGTTCTCTAAAAATAATCTTCAGATATTATTATATATCAAGAAATTATTTTAATTAAACAATTATTTGAAACATTTTAACATTAATTATTATGTATCATTATATTTCTATACATTTTTCGATTACATACATGATCTTAGTTAAAATGCACGTTACAATTTTTTGACAATTACGTTTTGATTGTTATAACTAAATACAGAGGAAGGTGCCAGCATTTCTGGAGTGGTTAATTTGAGAGAAATTGAAGAAGTATAAGCAGCTTTTAATGCATTGCTTTTCTTTATTTGCCATTTCTTGGTGCTTCTATTTTTAGTACTTCTTATCAAATAATCACGCTTATTATTTACGCAATATAATGATTTTAATTGGCACTTTGTATTTTTTTCTTACTTTATTTTTTTATTTATAGTCTGTGTGGTTTACATTATCTATACATTTGGCTAATAATTGAAAATGATATTATTAATGTATAAATGATGGTAGAGTACATAGTATTGTCTGGTGGGGCTTTTATAAGACAAGCGAATTTTAGGCTAATTGTTTCACTGTTTACAGCAATTACAAAAGCTCAAAGCTGAAAATGAGAGATTGAAAGCCGAAAATCGGGCACTTACCCGCGTCGTATCCAAACTCACCAATACTACTAAATAGGTAAAGGACATAATGACAGCATCTGCGTTAACAGTGTACATCGTATTCCATGTACAATATTAATTAATTAATTGATTACTTACGATTTTTACGTTCTGATCGCAATATTAAAATGTTGAAACGATGTCGCTCACTGACTTATCTTACAATACAGCTTCGCAAAATATACTACGCGTAATTGTGATCATTAAAATAGTTTCATTTTAAGAATCTATAACAGCTTATGGTACAAAAATTTAAAGCTTGTATAAATCTTTTTAATAGATATTATGCTATAATTATATAAGACTACGTTTTTCTCTATTTTACTAATGATACTTACAGTATGTGCATCTTTATTGATTTCCATATATATATATTTTTTTTATATTTCTAAATTCTTACAAAAATAACGTTTAATAAAATTTACAGATATCTTATTATTGTTAAATCATTTGTACCAATACAAATGTTACATCAATAGAAATTAAAATATCAAATACATAATCAGATTATTTCCCAAAATTAAAGAACGCAGCCTGTCCTTTATTTTAGTTCTAAAAACAGCTCTTATAAGCAATCTAATTTCAAAATTTTTTAATTATATAATTTAAGATGTTTTAAAATAGTAAAACTTTTAAGAAATATGAAATTCTTATAGTTCTAATCCATAGAACATGGACTGTTTTAAAATTTCAGTTTAATTTAAAAAAAAAACTTACAAATACTTTTATTTCGGCTATATTTTTGTAACTTTTGAGTACTATTTTTGAACTTTGTGGAAATATAAACATTTAAGAATATTTAAAAATTTATATACATAACTGTATCATTTTTCCTAAGAAAGCATGTTCAGAGTAAAGTTACATTTTATTGCACTATGTATTGTTTGATACTCACATTTCATTGCCCGATTTATATTATACATATCACTCTTCATATATTGTCTACTAGTAAATTTGTAATAATAGATTTTGTAAGATGCATGAAAAAAATTGAATAATTAAAATATAAGATTGCATCAAACAATAAAAAACAATCTATATTTATATTTTCTACATTATTTTAAAGATATAATTTATTTTAAAAATCATAATAAAATGGTATAAATGTTATTTATGAATGCAATAAGAACCAGAAATCCAATTGGAAGAGCATTAACTTAGAAACAGGAGATAAAAAATATGTATTAAACAAGCCAAGATATTGGGGTATATATTAGAAATTGCTTTACATGCAATAATTACTTTCGCTTTTACTTTTTATTTCTGCACATGATCTTAAAATATAACAGTTTATTAAAATTATAAATACATAAATTCTAAAAAGGTTCAAAAGATATTGATAAAATATAATTCAATATTTTAATTTAATTATGTTATTCCTTATATGTGTGTAAAATTTTTACATAGCATTAAAATTATATCCGCTTGTTATATTTTATATATACTACTCCTTTGATTTTAATGCACTTAATTGTTTTATTGTTTTCATTTCTAAATTTCCAGTTGCAATGGTACTTGCTTGTGTCCCATGTTTTGTTTGAGTTGTTTTTCTTATTTTGTGAGCATTTATTTGACCCACTCTATAATGGCATTGCCTTTGTATTTCATTCTTTATTTTTTAAAAATTTCTTTTTAGTAAGGAATACAATTAAATATGACACAAAATAGTTTTACCTTCTTCTTTTCTAGGTGATGGACCAATTGAAATGTGAAAACCAGAGGCTAAAAGATGAAAACGGTGCCTTGATAAGAGTAATCAGCAAATTATCCAAATAACTCCAATGGTCTTAAAAAAGGGCTGTCTAGCGTTTCTTATGTTGCATTACAATTGATTGAATGAATTGTTTTAGCTATAAAGCATCATGATCATTATTGCTAGTATTCTTACAATGTATATTACATCATCACATTATTGATGAATTTATTCTTAATGCTAGTAATTTAATTTATTATCAAACAAATCACTCGCGTGGCTGTGCCAAGAGCGAAGAGAGACATTGCTCCTATTCTTAGAATTGTGAATAGTCGACTATAAAGGACTTAGAATTTTTACTTTCTCACATGTAACTCTTCCTGTCGAAGATAAATTTCATGGTTCATTTTAGAGCCGGCGCTTGTAAAGCAAAATGTACTTCGTTCGAATTGATAAAAAACAAACGTTCTTTATGACAATTTTTTTTAAAGAATTCACGTTATTAATGTTGACTCTTTATAAGGATATTTTGTAAATATGTAATAGGTAATAATAACGTGGCA
Organism: Bombus vancouverensis nearcticus; assembly: GCF_051014615.1. NCBI lineage: Eukaryota > Metazoa > Arthropoda > Insecta > Hymenoptera > Apidae > Bombus > Bombus vancouverensis. Next base: position 15,486,425 of record NC_134911.1, on the reverse strand, counting down.
TTTTAGAATTAAATAAGAAAATTTTTTACTTTCAAAAAACACGTAAGAAATATATATCAAATTTATTGTATAAACTTGTTTCCATAATTGTAATGCAGGCGAATACATTCGTAGCGTATTACAAGATTAAGTAGAACAATAAAAAAAAAAGTGAATTAAGATAATGATTTTCATGCTATTCAAGTGGCCTTTCCTGGAAGACTGCAATTTATAATCCTTCCATCATTGCCATATTTTACAGAATGCAGAAAATTCATGCAGTAAATAATGTATGTTTTAATATTATTTTACAATTCGTTGTTATTGAAATATAATTCAAACAACTAAAATTTTTTAATACATAAAAAAGGTTAAAGATAATGTAGTTAATTGGTATCAACAAACAAATTGTGTTGTTACATTTAACAACTAATTTAATGTATTCGATTGAAAGAAAGGACTTTACTTTTTAAATAGAAATATTTGTAATGAAATTTTAATTTTGATAAAAATTATAAATTTATAAGTAATGAGAAAAGGAAAAATGACAATGTATGGGTGACATGTTTTTTAACAATGTTATTGTAAAAAATTGTACAAAGATAAGTTGAAATAGTTATTTCATAATGATGTTTGTTATTAAATAACAATTCTGCGTAACTGTTTAGTATATACACGTACTTCCATTATATTATATAGCTACGTGCTTATTGTACTTGAAAATTGTTTGAATGAAACTAGCATCACAGTATACAATGCTCATTATTGTATAAATATAAACAAAAGTCCATTTGTACAATTTGTGATAAGTAGTTCAATCTTTATCAAATATTTTTCGGCTTGATTGAGATGTTTCATATTATGTATTTTTTGTAAATATAATTATCTATAGCTATACATATATATGATTGTACTGTATATGTATACAATATTATTCAAATGATCCTAATAATTATTTGTAAATTTTTGTTTGCGTTCTTGTCATTCATTTTATATCAATGTATCTTCATAACATTTATAAAACCACATTCAATATTTCACATAAACAACACAAAATGATTGAATCTTTGCAAATTCATTCATTTGATAAAGATTGATTCTGCTATGATATCTTGCACGATTATAATAAACATGTCCTACCCTCAGGTATCACGTAGATGAAAGTCAGTGAATGTGGTCTGACGTTTTTGTGAAATATTTTATAATATAATTAACACTGTTAAAAATAAAATTTTGTGCTGGTTCAAATTAAATTTTGAAGTTACATAGGAGCCTAACAATCTCCAGTTTGTTAAATCTGAAATATTTATTTCATATTTGGTTTTATATTTGTGATTTACAATTTATAAAAAATAAATTTTTTTAGAAAGATTGCTAGAACGATTGCTTATATATTTCGTATAACAGTCTTAATGCGGTGATATGTAAATATGTTAAAAAATAGGCACATTTAATTATTTATAAGTTATTATTAAAATGCTTCTATTATAAAAATAACATTTGAAATTAACTCAATAATCTTGTCATGATTTTTGACACTTTGGCCATATCTGCACGATCCTCAGTAAGTATAGCTGCCTTGTGTAGAAACTTCTTATATATCTTTCTCTTTCCTGCTTTGTACTTTTTTACCAATTCAGGGTTTGCTTTAAGTATTTCTGAACATATCAGTTCCAATTCCTTTTCATCCGATATTATAAACCATTTATTTTCTTCAACAATCTATATATGATAAAACATTATTAGAATTCATTAATATGTAAAAAATATAAAGTAATTTAAGTTCTTTTCACCTGTTTTGGCATTTTATTTGGTTTGTTGACTAATTCATTTAATAACTTTCTTAATGTCCGTCTATTTATTACTTCAGCTTGTATTAAGTCCATCAATTCCTCTATATACTCCTGATTATTAACACTAAAAATTCTATGTATTAATACATCTTTTTAATTTATTACAATAAACTTACCAAAATGTAAGATTCAAATTATAGTCATCCATAAATGATAAGACGTCAGAAATAAAAAGTTTAGCCACCAACTGAGGATCACGATGTTTACCATTCTTTAAGATGTCGCAAAACAGTAGAAACAAATCAAAATTACTCTAAAAGTAAAAGTTATTTAATACACATAATGTATGCTTAATTATAATTTAATTTAACAGTTCAGATATTAAACATACTGTTACTGCTACAAGCGTGTCTGGTGTAAGACCCTGGAGTAAATTTTTACGTATTTGTTCTGGCAACTCTGGTAATTGCTCTTTTAAAGATGGTACATCAATTAAATTATACTTATTTTGTACATTTCTCTTAATGTGTAAATATAAGGGAGGTAAATTAGGTTCAGGCATAAAACGATAATCCTAAAAGGTAATAAATATATAATGTTCCTTATGTTAAAAATTATTACAAAAATTAAGTAAATATAAACTATTTTAGTTTGTGATTACATGTTTATCTTCTTTTTCACGCATGAGAATTGTATTTTTGTTTATTGGATTCCATGCACGAGTCTCATTAATAACTTGTCCTCCTTTTTGTAGAATTGAAATTTGTCTTTTTATCTCATATTCTACAGCATGGTTGAGAGCACTTATACTTCCAATGTTTTTCAATTCTGTTCGAACGCCTAAAGGTGCATTAGGTTTACTTACAGAAACATTTGCATCAACCCTTAAAGCCCCTTCTATAAATGCAAAACAATCTATTTATTTCTAATTAATAATTATTCATAGATAAACATTGCATGTGAGAATAAAATCCAGTTTACCAAACCTTGCATTTTGCAAGAACATGTGCCTAACAATTGTAAAATGAGACACAGTTCCTGTACAAGAGCTGCTGCTTCTTCTCCATTTGTTAAATCTGGCTCAAACACAAATTCCATCAAAGGTATTCCAGCTCGATTAAGATCAATTAAACTTCTGTCACAAATGAAACAAAGCAACATATAATTTATCGTATTATTTTACAAAATATATTTTAATTATTATAACAAAAAACTTAATAATGCCTTCCAAAAACTTCATTATGAAGACTTCTCCCACTATCTTGTTCCAATTGTATTTGTTTGATTTTTGATGACTTTGAATAAGATTTCTTGTGCAATCCAGATTTGAATACATTAAATTTAATTTCTCCATTAACAGCTAAGGGCTTCCTTTGTTGTGTGATTTGAAAGCCAGCCTATACAAAACATTATTAATAAAATATATGTAAAATAAAATGAACACTAAATAGATGTGTATATATTTTATATTACTTTAATTTACTTTCAATAATTATGTTTTAAATAATGAAGTTATTATAAAGTATATTTAGATATATTTACAGGCAAATCAGAATAAAAATAATGCTTTCTTTCAAACATTGAAACAGCATTTACTTCACAAGAAAGAGCCAAAGCAGTTAACACTCCAGCTTCTACACATTTTTTATTTAATACCTATAAAAACAATACAATGAGAAATTACTGAATTACTTTTCAAAAATATTTACTATACTTTACTGGCATCGTCCCAGGTACTGCACAATCAAACAATGATACACAGGAATTAACTGAATGATTAAAACTTGTGGGACTCCCAGAAAATAATTTTGATTCTGTTGAAATTTGTGCATGTATTTCCAAACCAACTGAAGGTTTCCATTCTCTAGCATATAAAAAACATTTTATTGTTTCCATATGTAATGTGATGTATTTTTCAAGTAATTTTTTAACATACTTACAGATTTGTAGAAATAAATCGTACACAAAATTTCCTGTATGTATTTTTATAATACTTTTTTATGAAATTACTAATTCTTCTATATATTAACATTTCTGAAAACTTATTTTATAAATACAAAAATAGAATATGTTTTTTACACTTAAAAATATGACTGTAATAAGTAATTAAACAAAATGGATTTATATAATATTGTGTTGGCAACTAAGTGATTGCGGATTTTGTCACTAAGTGGTATTGACAAAATCCGCAATCACTTAGTTGCCAACACAATACTATGTTTACTACATAGATATGAATGTTAACTTACTGAATAACAAAGTTTATATACATAACTCACCTTTAAAATGAAGATAGTAGTTTTTGTCTATTATTATACATACATGTTCATTCAAATCTTACGTAATTTTAATCGCAATAAACATCTGTTATCAAACATACGTGTATCTATTATTCTACTTGGGTATTAAATTATCGAAACATCGAAATTTCAAATTGTATATGAGTAGTATAATATACAAATTTTATATTTTCAAGAAATAGATTGTATTTTCAAATCTTTATTCTTTATTACAAATTTATTTATTGCTTAAATTATAAATAAATGAAATGGAAAGTAAATAAAATATAGAATGTAAACCTCCAATAAATTAGTGAAACTTGACAATATATAATTTTGCAAATTCATTTTTTGTGCTACTATTTTAAAGTATACCTTTAACTATAAATTCATACAATTTGTATTATTCTATAGATTGAAATTATAATAGATATTATAAAAACAAAAGCCGTTGAATTAAGATACAACAACAGTGCTATTGTGGCGCTATCATATGGTAAGGTAGGAAGTTTGAAATCAGATAGATTACTCAATACACGTCACATGTTTGGTTCATCACATAATGATACATATTTACACGGTGTTTTTGTTGAAATAATGTTTAAAAAATAGTGAGCAATTAGTCTTGAAATTAAATCAAAGCGTGATTAACATATATAAGAAATATATACAGCATTACCCATTTGCTATTACAAAATTTGAAAATTAAGGTATGTAATTTAAAGTAATCTTATTCCTCACATTTTATTACTCTTTCTATTGATTTTAAGATATTAAATAATTCATCCTCAATTTGATGAATGTTCTCAAAAATTTAACCTCATTAATCTCAACATACATATTTTTTACGACCTTTAAAAAATAATAAATAACTATAAAAACTATATCACAAAACTATACAATTTTAATTATTTATTGATTTTTAATGAGTATTGATGAACTAATAAATTTATATAAATATACTTTAAATTGCAGATGACAAAACTAATGGAGTGGCTTTTATTTGCTGTTTTATTTTTTAGTATATGGATTGCTGCAATTACTGAAAGTGTTAATTTATCATTTATCAAAGAATGGAAACAATTTGTCCTCCTTCTTCCACCCATTGCTTTATTTGTATGCAGTCTATATGCAGCTACTATTATTTTATATAGAGTTCTTACATTTAACAACTGTGAACATGCAGCTATTGAATTGCAGGAAGTAAGTTTAAAAATGGATATAATCCATTTTATTAGTATCATTACATAAAAATTTAGAAACAACCATTTCATAAATTTTTTTAGCAAATAGAGGAAGCTAAGAAAGATCTTCAGAATAAAGGTGTGGTCTTAAAGTGCAAGTGAATTAACTTATTTTTATATAATATGTAATCCAGTAATGCATATTAAGTAATTAATATATGATTATTCTATTTATGGATGTCATATTTATATATATTTTTTATAATAATAAAATTGTTAAATTATAGAAATTTAAGAATTATAACACAAACAAGTGTTTCTTGCATGTAATTTATGTACATTAATAAGCTCATTGTGCTTATTAGATAAGAAATAATGGATATTAATATGAATAGCTATTTTTTAACTTCTACGTAAATTCTAATGTACTTATTTATTACAAGCATAATAACAAATAATCTGATCTTGTTCAATAATATTTTTATTTATAATGCTTTATTATTTTTGGTATTTGACATAAGGAAAACTAAATTAAGATATTTTTATGACATAAGATTTATATAGTTTTACTCTTTATAACAGAAGAATCTTTAAGGCAATTATCAATTGTTATTGCATAATAATAAACATTCAATCTTACGACAAAACATTGAAACGTATAGTTTATTTATGTAGATTTGTATTTTTTTACATACATATGTATGTATAATAAAATGAAACTATATTCTAATCTTCAAAATTTAACTTGCCTTAATTATACTTATATCTGCTTATATGTATATACCAAAAAGGGAAACTAATATATTCATTTGTGCCTAGACTCATCATTTTTATTTATTAAATATGCAATTTTGCAATAGTATTTGTTTTACATTGTGCTATATTTCTAATAAAATTTTAATATCAGTACTAGTATCTTAAAAATTCGAACGATTCCTAATAAGTTACATATTACTATGTTAAGGCTACAACCTATTGAATGCAGTTTCATAATATTAATAATCTCATTGCCTTCACTTTTATAGAAAGTTAATTGTAAATTTTTTTTTAGATTCATAGTTCTTGTATGTCAACTTGTATTTATCTATTTAAGATATTTCATATATGATTATTTCTTATTAACTAACTAGTCATAAGTTAATCGAGCTTTTTTCAGATGAAGAATGGATTGAGATATCGAGGTCAAAGCAAATTTAAAACAATATATGTGTATATGTTATTTAAATTTTCTTTCTTTTCACTTGAGAATTTCTTACATTTCGTTATTTGGTGACAAATGAAATGACTTATAATGTGTTATTAATGAATAACTATCTTCACCATTTTTGTTTAAAAAATACGAGACTTTTTTTATACATACATACATAGGCGCAAGTTATACGCAAGTACACACATATATACATATGCAATCATACATATACGGATGCACTTACATAATTTTTATATTAGAAAGCCTATCAAATGTACAAAATGTGCTTGTCATGTACATACATATGTTTTAAATACACATATATCCTTGTTCATTTATGCAGATTTATATGTATGTGTAATTGTACAATAGCTCCATCATATAAATACTACAAAGTATTTATATTTTTGTATATCAATTCTTTAAACAAGCAGGCTTTCTTATATAAAAATGTAATTACACTGTTTCATATATTCATAAAACAAAAAGTTTCGCCAAAGAGTAATTTTCAGACTGCAAGGATGGATTATGACACTTGTGCAAAATATCAAATTTCAATCTCAAAATATTTAAAAAAGTGTAAAATTATATATTTTGAAATTGATAATTTAAAACTATCAAGAATTTAACGCATAAAGTATTTTGGTATATAGTCTCAGTAAACTTGTATGATTTATCAAATATGCCAATGTAAGATTAGCACCTAGCTAAAGGATTAATGTAACATAAATATATGTGCACACTTATATACAAAGTAAAGATGACCAGTCCAAAATAAAAAGACGCCTGTGTAATTACCCACCCTATATCAGTCCTTTAACTCCTTATTATGAAATCAATAAAGTACGTTACTTCAGTCATCAAGACTTTGTGACAGCAAAAAGTTAGCAGCCAGATTTTCATTTTTTTCACACGCAAAATAGGCTTGTACAACTAAATGCTCCGGAAATCCTAGTGCCTTCAGCCTCTCAATAGCTTCTTTATCCTGAGGTGTTACCTGAATTACAGAAGCTTCTACATCCGATCCTGCTCCTATACCAGCGCCAAGACCTCCACTTATACCACCAGGAGCAGTTGGTGGTGTAACATTAGCTGCGGATACAGGTGTAGTTCTCCCTCCTGTACCACCAGTAGTTTCTACTACTCCAAAAGAGGTATATAACATAAGAATATTCATAAACAAGTAAATGAAAATATTTTGATTTTAGCAGAAACTCACCAGGCTCATTAAGCATACGCACAAATGCTTCTTGATTTTGTGAAATAAGTTGTAACAGTGCAGGGTTAGTTTGTCCAATTTGTTGTAGAACAGCATTTAATAACTGAGGATTTTGTTGAATGACTTGACGCATTTGTTGAAATTGAGGTTGCATTCGCAAAAACGCTAGTGGATGCTGACCATGATCTTGAAGTTGTTCTTGTGCTTCAAGTTGATCTTCTGGTAAATCTTCAAAAAGCTGAGCTGGTATTCCTGTTAAAAGGTATTCAACAGCCCTATCAGGATTGTTGAAACTTGCTCTCAATGCTTGTTCAACTTGTTCACGTTCGTATCTAATATATATAAATTGCATTAAATAAATAAACTGTAACTTAAGAAAAATATAGTAATTAAATGATTATAACTTCTTTTTTTATTGAACATATATCTACCCCATATCCACAATATTGTTCACCATAGTATTATAATCTTCACCCATTAACAAGGCACTTTCAGCTTGACCTCCAACACATCCAGCAGTAGTACTTGCTTCAGATTGCTCTTGTACAGTATTAGTAGGATTTGATGCTCCCTGAACAGTAGGGTTTGAACTAGGTTGTGCTACTGAGCTATGACAAAAAACATACATATTAAGAATAACTCTATATAGCATGACTAAACAGACTTTTTCTGATAAATTAATCTAAGGAATTGAATTATACAAAAGATAAATCTTCATAATCAATGAAGAATATTATTATGACATATTTTTAATTTTTTTAGTGTAACATATTCAAATAACATTTAAATTTTTATTATTAAAGCTGGAAAATATTCTTTAAATGTATTTCTGTCATAATACTTTAAATTAATACCTGGTTGTACTACTTTCTTCTTTATTATCTGTATTTGTAGTATGTTCCTCTTCAGTCGTTGTATGTCCATTACCAGTTTTTAGTTTTGTCACCATAACAACTATAAACTTCTTTTCGTCTATATTATATTCTGCTAATGGGTGATCATCTGTTAATATTTTTCCTATAAAAATAATGTTACATTAATGTATAGCTATCATTGTACGATAACAATAACGTTAATAAAAATGAAAATGATTCCAATGTCTTATAATTTTTTTATTTAAGTTTGTATAAATAATGGATATCAGAATAAATTTAATCCAAAAATGAATTGGTTTATAGATACGTAAATATATTAATAAATTTGCAATTGTGTGAAAATAAGGTTATGTAAGTCATATCCCTCACCAGCATATATTAACTTTTGATATTTAGCAGGAAAACCTTTTTGAGTCTCAATCTTTTGTTTCAAATCTTTTACCTAAAAAAGACATAATTAAAATCTATTGTACTTGAAATTCACTATATAAATAAATTTACTATATTCACGTACTGTTTGCGATGGATCAATTTCTACTGTAAACGTCTGCTGCTGCAAGTTTTTTAGTGTTATAATCATATTGTTAAATGAAGAATTACTGATACGTCGTTGATTAATAAAGGAAACTTTGAAGTATCTGGAGTAGTAAGGGTGTAAAGATGTTTTGGTAAAGATCTTTTCAGCGATGAGTCGGCACTGCTTAAAGCAACTTACAAAATGCTTAACTCAGACTAGTATGCAGCTGAAAACATATGATGACATAAAGCTGTATTTCCATTACTGAAGACAGTTGAATACGTAAGGTATGTACTAAAATAAGGCTGCATCAATTCAAAATAATTTGATTAATCTAATTTGTATCAATAAATATTAAACACATATATATACAAATAGTTATATTTATTACTAACCAAAAGTCTAAAGTTTAGTTTTTAACATTATTATATTTAATTGATTTCGATGATAAAATTACTGAAACAACAAAAATATAAAAGCAAAATATAGTAACTAACATATTTACAAATTAATACATATGTGTATGTGTATATATATATATATATATATATATATCCACAAGTAATTTAATTTTAGAAATAAATGTGTAAGTACATGAATGAAAGTTATTATGATTCTTTTATTTATACATATATTTATACATTTGCGAATGACTAGAATAAAACTAAAAATAGTTCACAATAAGTTATAACTTGAAAATGTACTATATAATAATGTATTACACATAAAAATTTAAAATGTATTAAGATACACAAAAATCATATTGTTTCTATTCTAATATTGTGGTAAATCATATTTATAACTTTTATTTGTTTCTAACCAGGTTGATTTTTCAGTGAAATTATTTAATTTGTTAGAGTTTCAAAAATATAGAAAATTTGTATGTTACCTTTTTTGATGTTTTTACATCATTCTAAAGTGATTTATACTTTGAGTATCTCAATACATGTACATAAAATATATATAAATACTTACAATCTTACGTTCTATGTTCTAATAAATGTTATAATCTTATGTTATAATATATATTTTATCATACATAAATACTATGTTGACATTACATATTGATTTTTTATATTCTTCATAACAACAGAGAATTATAATGTTCCTTCTATAAAATAACAATTAATATAAGTATAACAGAAAAAATAGATTGAGATATCTACTAAAAAAATACATGAATTAATAAACAATTTTTATTAAATATACATCTTATAGTTAAACTGAATTATTTTATATTGACACTTACAAATTAAATGCAGGATATCCAGAATGTTCTTCAATTTTTATAACAACTATGTATAATTATTCTTGATATGGTGTATTTGGAGTCACATTTATCATCTCTGTTACACTAAAAAATATATATCAAAATTATATAATGAAATGACATGAAATTAAGGATGAAATATTAATATCGAACTATTAAATTATTCATTAAATTGCAAGCTTAATTCTATAAAAAGAGGCAAAAAAATTTAATAATTCAATACAAACAAAACATTTTGATTAATTCTTAACAAAATATCTCATACAACGTGATAAATGTTCTATGCCTTACCTTCTAAACAATTACATGCTATATTTCTAACTATTTTTATATATTATATATTTAAATACAAAAATATAGATTTATTTGAAGTAATTTACTTAAATATAACAATGTATGATAAAATACATATGTAGAATGATGCTATATTAATTAATTTTTTTTCTACATTACTTTAAAATGATATGACATTAACAAATATATATTGTGCAATGTATAAAAATGAATAATATACAATGAATAATATGAATTATTAATAAAAAGATATCAGTCATATCAATATAGTCAGTCATAGTTATACAGAAATTCTGAAAAGCCAAAAATAAAGGACAACAGGTATAATAAATACATAACTACATGCACATAATTGGGCTTAACTCATAAAATAATTAAATACAATTAAATACAAGAGTACTCATGAAAAATTGTCTAAATTTAGTATTTAAAAGATATACTTCAAGCCATGTTATGTATAAAACATTAATTAACATTCTTGCAGGATAGACATAACACAATATCACAAACACTTACAAGAACAATTACGGTGCCCTAAGCATACTTTGTTGCAGTCATCTTTACATTAGTTTGCTGTATAACATACATTATATAACGTTATATAAGTTTATTATCAAATTTAAATTTAAAATATATAAGAATATCAACATTAATACAAAAATTAATTAGAACAAGAGTATTTTCCATTTTTATTTAAATATTCTCAACCTCTTCCAATTCATTGTTTAAAATAACACATAATATAAATTTATAGTATTTTCAAAATTGGTAAAACCTTACTATATTATAGTGATTAATGTATGCAATAACTATCAAGCTTACCGATTAATTACCAACTATTTTCTCAAAAAAGTACATATGATGAATTTAAGTTTAATGTACAGTCAAATAAATTTGTTGCTTACTAACACTTAGACAAATGTTTTACTAACTTTTTAAGATAGCTTGATAGTAAATACAATATGATGAATGTAGATGAAAAAGTATATCTCTTTTCTATTTATATTATAATACTTTTGTTAAAAAAAGAATTCATTTATAGAGCAACTGCATTTTTTAATTTTTTTTAATTGAAGCCCCTTTTAAGCACAACACCATTTAGTAAAAAGTGAAGAAGAGAAAATATAATGTAATATATATATTAATGTTTACCTTTTAGAACATTTGATGTGTATTATTAATAATGTAATGCCTAACAACAAACAAATACATCCTACAACTATATAAGCAATGCCAAGAAAAGGATTCTTTCCACCAAGAAGAGAAGTAGTGCTTAAAATCATTCTTTTTCTGCCATCAAAGGCAGACACAGGATATGCTACAAAAAAAATATTCATTTATAAAGTCATTTTCAATAAGTAATATATATTGATAACTTTTACTTACTATAATTAACAGTAAGTGTATAATTCCCTGCTACTAGACCTTCAGTGAAGCCATCTACTGTATGATTTACTCTGCGGTAAAGTTTTCTAAAAGTAGGCAAAGCAGCAGTTCTCATCCAAACAATCAAGTCTTCATTTTGAAAACCATTATTGCTTTCATTTTCATTATCTAACTCATAAATATATTTATCCCAATTTTTTGGTTTTGTAAAATTCTTAAATACTTCTCTTAAGTTACCCTCTGGATTTCTAAATTTAATATTTTTATCTGAGGGCCAAGCTATACCAGTCTTTAATAATGGTACAGGAGCTTTGTGTTTTAAAGAAAATAATGTTAAATCATCACTAAATAATGAGTTAGCAATAGCACCACATGGTACAATAGGTGTTTCTCCAACATAAGCAAATGGTTCACAATCCCCAGAGACATCAGGACTCAATTTTCCTAACAGTTGATTATCATCTCTTGATTTTACATATCGTCTGTGATTCTGATAAAAATTAGTCAAACCATAATACATATAAATTTTTCCATTGAAGTCAGAAGGCAAAGTAAAATTTATTTTACAATAACAAGGTTGACTATGACCTTCTGCTATAATATCCGCACATTTAACAGGCATTCCTTTTGCACGAAAGATATTTGTAGAATTACAATCTGTATAATCTAAAATGTATTCTTTAACTTGATCAGAAAAATAAAGCAATCCAACTCCAACTGGTATAAAAGCAATCCCAATCACAAAAAATGTTGGTAAAACAGTCCCAGCTGTAAGTATTGGTTGCCAAGCAGGTAAACGTTGCTGCTTAAATGCACTGTCTGTATAAATAAAACATATCTTTATTTAAAACATTAATTTAATATAAATATATATTGGATTGTAATATAAATAAGTTTAGTCAGATAAAGAAAAATATTGAGTTTAACTTTAACTTACTTAATGTTACAACCTAATATATTAAACTTACATACTATACAGACACTACTTATATCGTAACAGAAAATGAATAGAGAGAAATTGAGTGGGCATTTAAATAATACATGTATGGGAGATGTACAATAAATATTTGATTTTACAATAAGAATTTTATATTTTAATATAGATAATGAAACACTTGTTATTTCTACTACTACATTAAGTTTTTTATAAAATCTTCATATATAGATATCAAATATAACCTAACAAGAAACTGAAATTTTCGTATAACAAACTTACCAGAAGGTTTCTTTGTTTTAGGTAACGAACTAACTTCGTTAATAGAAGTCATACTTATTTGTTAAAGAAATAATCTATTTTTTTATCAAGAGTTTCAACAATTGAATACGAACATTTGTAAAACTGAGAGAATATCAATTATTTGTGAAACTCCTACTCCTACTTACATTAATTACATATATAACATGACATGACTCCTATATGACGACAGAGCATAGAACAATAATGAACATAGTCAACACAGATAACACGTTAAAAATTAAACACACACTTTTTGAATTAAACGTTTTTTTTCAATCGTGTTAATTTTATTATCTGCAGAAAATGTTCCTTAAATAATTAGTAGTTACTTCAGTTTCAAAGTTTTTATATATTTACTCATTATAGATTCGTAACATTTATTGACTTAGATAATTGTTACTTGATGTTGATCCTTGCTTATCAAGGGACTTTTTTTAGTTGTGCTCATCCTGTTAAAGCTAGTTAAATATTTCTATGATGAAAATTTTTATAATATATAAAAACATATATCTTTAATAATGTGTCCTACTCGTCCCTACTTATTAATATACGCTAGTAACTTTTAGTTTTAAATATATATATACTATTAAATTAATTTTTAGAGATCATGACATTACTTACTTTAATCGGAGGTGGATCAAAATTTGAAATAAATAAGTACTTTTCTATTTCTTAAAAATATGTTTCTTTTATCCATGTATTTATTAACTAGGGACACAATGTTTAAAATGACATAATTATGATACACATTAAAGTAAAATATCGTAGGAAAAATGTTCTCAAATGTTGGCTAAAAATATAATTTATTGTAAAAATAAAATGTAATCATACATTATAATTACACAAGAGAAATAAACGACACAGATTTGAAAAAATTCTAGAACTTTATTACTCATTTGTTAACTTCCCCATATCTGCTATGTTTAAAACATTTTTCAGGAGAAGTATCTGTTTAATTACCAAAATCATATTCTCAATTTTGTCAACAGTCAACATGTAATGTGTGTGTAACTATTGTGATATAATGTTTAAATATGGAATTCTTTGTAATGATATTTATAATGTGCAAATAGCATACACTAAAAATGCTTATGATAATGAATATTATTTGCACATAGCTCTTGCATAGCAGAGAATTATTAGTTATTTCATATTGACACTTTAGCCTGAGAAGGAAGCAAGGAAGTCAGTAACAACTTGCTTTAATTTAGCATCAGAAGCTTCACTAATTGTGTTGTCTTTAGCAATAGTGTTTAAAAGATCTCGTTGAGTGGTTCTGAAAGAATATAAGATTAAGTAAATACAAATATAGTAAAATATATTTAAACAAAATGCGTATGTAAATTAAATACCTAATATGGGCGAGGAATTCTTTTTCAAAAGCTGTGATTTTAGAAGGTTCCATCTTATCAAGATACCCGCGGACACCACAATAGATAACAGCTACTTGTTCTTCAATAGCCATGGGTACTGAAAGCATTAATAAATATTTTCCATTTTATTCAAAATTTTGTTAGTCTTTTGTAATTTAAATTCATTGTATATATTATCAATTTGTACCATATTGTCCCTGTTTTAGAAGTTCTGTCAATCTAACACCACGATTCAGCAATTGCTGAGTTGCAGCATCCAAATCAGAACCAAATTGTGCAAAAGCTGCTACTTCACGATATTGAGCCAACTCCAATTTCATGGATCCAGCGACCTATTAAATAAAATATAAAAGTTATTTAAAATGTTCTTTACTAAATGTGTATGCATTTATAAATTTATACGAGATGTACAATACTTGTTTCATAGCCTTAGTCTGAGCAGCAGAGCCGACACGAGATACTGATAAACCTACATTAATTGCAGGACGAATACCCTTATAGAACAATTCCGTTTCTAAGAAAATTTGTCCGTCGGTAATAGAAATAACATTTGTGGGAATATAAGCAGACACATCACCAGCTTGTGTCTCGATAACAGGCAAAGCTGTTAATGAACCACCTCCCAAACTTTCATTCATTTTAGCCGCTCGCTCAAGAAGACGAGAGTGGAGATAGAATACATCACCAGGATAGGCTTCCCGACCTGGTGGTCGTCTCAACAGTAAAGACATTTGTCGATAAGCAACAGCTTGTTTCGACAAATCGTCATAAATAATTAAAGCATGCTTTCCATTATCTCTGTAAGGAAATCATTATAAATTGTTCCAGTATCATGTTTATATAAAAGAAAAAAATTAT
This sequence comes from Bombus vancouverensis nearcticus, assembly GCF_051014615.1. Classification (NCBI taxonomy): domain Eukaryota; kingdom Metazoa; phylum Arthropoda; class Insecta; order Hymenoptera; family Apidae; genus Bombus; species Bombus vancouverensis. The sequence continues at coordinate 15,470,972 of NC_134911.1, read as the reverse complement.
TTTATATAAATATACCTGAAAAATTCTCCCATTGCACATCCAGAGTATGGAGCCAAATACTGAAGAGGTGCTGCATCAGAAGCAGTTGCAGAAACAATGATAGTATAATTAATAGCACCACTGTCTGTCAAACGTTTTACTATTTGTGCAACAGTGGATCTTTTTTGGCCAATAGCAACATAAATACAGTACAACTTTTTCTTCTCATCTCCAGCATCATTAAATCGTTTTTGATTAATAATTGTATCAATAGCAAGAGCAGTTTTTCCAGTTTGTCTGTCTCCAATGATTAATTCACGTTGACCACGACCAATAGGTACTAGGGAATCTACAGCTTTGATTCCAGTCTGCATAGGTTCTCTTACAGACACCCTGATAAAATATATGTACATATATGTGTATATATATATATATAAAGTATGTATAATAGAAAGTTATTGGAAGCACAATGCAGAGGTAATAGCATCTATATAAAGAGATACATAAATACCTAGGAATGATGCCAGGTGCTTTCGTACCAATACGGAATCTCAATTTACTATTAAGTGGTCCTTTACCATCTATAGGATTACCTAACGCATCTACAACACGTCCCAGCAATTCCTCTCCAACCGGAACATCAACAATAGCTCCAGTACGTTTGACAATGTCACCTTCCTTAATGTGTCTATCATTGCCAAAAACGACAACACCAACATTATCAGGCTCCAAGTTCAAAGCCATGCCTTTTAATCCTGAACTAAATTCCACCATCTCATCTGCTTGAATATTTTTTAAACCATAAACACGGGCAATACCATCACCAATGCTAAGCACTCTTCCAGTTTCTTCAAGATTAGCCTATAGATTATGTAACATTTGATTGAAATTTGTGTTATTTATATATACGTAAGTTATTGCACTATAAATATTAATAAGCTTTATTACTTTACCTTAGCGGTTGCGCCAAGAATACGTTCTTCCAAAATGGAAGAAATTTCAGCAGAGCGCCGACTGCTAGATACATGGAATTTGGAAGAGGGTATAGCAAGGCGCCATTTGACCTACAATGTAAAATTAAAACATATTGTTATTACATACTATAAAAATATATTACTCATATACTTATTACATAACTTGATACTATTCTGTTTATGTAATCTGTCGCAAAGAGCAAAATTTGTGACGTATATTTCAACTGTCACAAAATTTCGATAAAAGTAGTTGTAATTAATGAAAGATGTTTCATTTCCTTAAAAATGAAAGTTAATATAAGAAACGTACGGGTGCATGTGGTTATTGCAAAGTGAAAAATGTCGGCATGATCCATTTAAATATTCTTTCATAGACAAATTAGAAAAAAGAAATTATGTATCTTATATTACCTGAACCGTAGTATTCGACAATTGTCTTGCGATCGAAGGAGCCAAACGTAAGGATTGAAGAGCCATTTTGGTATATTACAAGCCCGTTTACCGGACTACGGGTTTCAAAAAGAAAAGTGAACAAGACAAGACCGAGCCGAAGAAACGTCTCATGCAGCCCCACTCCAATATTCCTACCGACAGGAAGTCGATATCCATCGACCTGCGCGTAACCTCGTATTCAGATACATATACTAATTCATAAATCTAATGTTTTCGTGTTTTATAATGCATGAAAAGTATATTACATAAGCTATATTTCAAAAAAATTTTTTAAAGCATATATATAATTAATTAACTTCATCGTGTATAAATTTGAATACAATAGATTTTGGGTACGAGGTTACCTGCAATTACACGATGCTACTAAAAACAATTGGCGCCAAATTTTAGATTTAAAATAGATATCATGCAATAATTTCATGTTTATTATGAAAATAACGTTACATTAGAGCGTCTATTTTCACATATATAAATATATAATTAATATTTATGATATAGATATAAACAAATAACATAATACGAAATGCTACTTTTATCTATAACTGTGATACATTTTGTCATAAAAAAATATATATATATATTTAATATCGTATTTAGATTTTCAACATGTTGAAAATTTTATAATTGTCTATAAATTAAGAAGTAAATAATTTACTACCTAAAATGCAATAGGTAGTATATGTATATATCGCTTGATATTCCTTACATTCGGTAGTGTAAGACCAGCATAATATTGTAATAATAAAATATTTTTTCTAATAATAAATTTTATTAGAAGAAATTAGGATGCAAAATTTAGGCGTGTAGCTTTCAGTTTGTATAAAAATTAAGCAATTTTATTACTTTTATGAAATGTCATGTTCAGGTTAAGTTGATTAAATATGAAAGCGTCATTGCACCGGCGCTAAAGTTTGTTATTGTTGTATCGTATTGATTATTGGACGCAACTGCCTATGGAGTATATGTTAACAAATTTTTTATGCAATAGCAAATGAGAAAATTATACAAAAAGAAGTGAGAAGAACAGAGAAAGTATATTCATGTGGAAAAATATCTATTGCTTTATTAATAACTACATTTGCACTGCAGTTATTTTCCGAGGTCTATAGGTGACAGGACAGGTAATTCATTGTTTATACTTTATACTTAACAATATAGAAATTGTTTTAATTAAAAGTCACATTTTAGATAAAGGAAAATTTTTTGTAGCAGCATTTATACAAAAATGTTACCTTGTTTAGTGGAATAGTATACTTTCTGTTAAGAAATATTTAGTATTCTATAAACAGAAATATGGATTCTGTTACTGAGTCAGAACATATAGAGAAATTAATAAAAGAAGCTGAAAGCCTAAAAATACGTTTAGAAGATGAACGACAGAAATTGAACGATATTACCCGTAATATTAACTTTTAATCTTTGCATCATGATGTAATAAAAATTTATAGGAAAATCAATTATAGTAAAATATAATAATTAATATTATATTTCAGTTGCTAGTGTAGCAGATAGACTTGAAATAATTAGTTGCATTAATGTAAAACCACGTCGTGTATTAAAAGGTCATCAAGCAAAAGTTCTTTGCTCTGATTGGTCACCAGATAAACGTCATATCGTATCTTCCTCACAGGTCAGGATATACCTAAAATTATTTTTTATTTAAACTTTTAAAATATTTCTTAATATAAAAATGGCTTCAGGATGGCAAAATGATAATATGGGATGCTTTTACAACAAATAAAGAACATGCTCTTACTATGCCAACTATCTGGGTTATGGCTTGTGCTTATGCTCCAAGTGGTACTCTTGTTGCTTGCGGGTATTAAATGTATTTAAGATTTATGAAATAACAATAATTTTTTAGTAACATGTTAAATGTTATATTCATTTTTTTTGTAGGGGGTTAGATAATAAAGTAACTGTATATCCTTTGAGTCAAGAAGATGATGTATCAACTCGTAAAAAAACTGTTGCTACACATACATCTTATATGTCTTGTTGTGTATTTCCTAATAGTGATCAACAAATTCTAACGGGTTGTGGAGATAGTACTTGTTCTTTATGGGATGTAGAAAGTGGACAACTGTTACAAAATTTTCTTGGTCACTCAAGTGATGTTATGTCTATTGATTTAGCACCAAGTGAAATTGGTAATACATTTGTTTCTGGTAGTTGTGATAAAATGGTTTTGATATGGGATATGCGGACTGGTCAATGTGTTCAAAGTTTTGAAGGACATCAATCTGATGTTAATTCTGTATGTAAAAATTTATCTTTATTACTTGTGAAATAGATAATGTTACAAGATTAAGCTAATGCTATTATAAGAAAATGATTTGCATCATGTTATGTTGAGTTTAGGTAAAATTTCATCCAGGTGGTGATGCAGTGGCAACAGGTTCTGATGATGCAACTTGCCGTCTTTTTGATCTACGTGCAGATAGAGAAATAGCAGTTTATGCAAAAGAAAGTATAATATTTGGAGCAAATGCAGTCGATCTAAGCGTTAGTGGACGTTTACTGTTTGCTGGTTATAATGATTATACTGTAAATATATGGGATACTCTAAAATGTCAACGAGTTGCGTTTTTATATGGACATGAAAATCGAGTATCTTGTTTACGAGTTTCTCCAGATGGAACTGCTCTTTCAACTGGAAGCTGGGATTCAACTCTACGAGTTTGGGCTTAATTTTAATAAAATCACATCTATTATCTTGCCATATTGTTAAATAAAAGTTATAATTTTTTCTGTGCAAGATATAAATTTTAGAAATTGTATGATGACGTTACATTTTGTTTTTAATTAAAGTGTTTTAAACTGATAAGATACATCAATATTGTAACATAAAAAATATTGTTATAATTATTATACATACATTGTAGAAAATAAGTGAAATTAAAAATCGTGATTATCACGATCATAACAATGTGATAGCTTAAAATTAATAATTTTTAGGCTGGTCCTAATTTATAGGAAATTCTGCAAATAGAATATCTATTTAATCAAATACAGTATTATCTTGTATGAAACTTAATAAAAATTTAATTCATGCATATTTAATATTATTTGCCACTTTTTTCATGCATTATTCAATTTAAATTACATAAAAAATACAATTATATGAGATATGATATAAATTTCTTAATTTTTCAATCAGCTGGCCAGCTACCAAGTACAAGTTCTGCGCTCTTAGATCCATATACTATATATGAATGCTTGTATCTTGCATACATATGTATATGTGAATGGGAGTGTAGATGTACATACGTATGTATAGTACGTGAATGCCTGACGGTGCAGTTTATGCATGTTAATAATCACCAGTAAAAAATATTTTGTAAATTAAGTGGTATAAATTAAAGAAAAACCAAACATACTTAAATAAAAGAGAAGAAATGCCTCAATATTCGAGTATGTATTGGAAAAATTCGAGATATTGAAAGACTAACCTTAAATTTTTTTATTTAATTTTATATCGAACGGTTTTCAGTATTTGATATGTAAAGTATTCTGTTTTAGTTAAAGTAAAATGGGGAAAAGAACACTTTCCTAATGTAGAAGTTAATACAGATGAAGAACCAATGTTGTTTAAAGCACAACTTTTTGCACTGACAGGAGTACAGCCTGAAAGGCAAAAAGTTATGTTAAAAGGAATGACATTAAAGGATGATGATTGGGGCAATATCAAGTTGAAAGATGTAAGGAATAATAGGACTAATGTTTCTATGAATAATAAATATATTTTACGACTTAAAATCAAAGAATAAATCTTTTATCATTTTAATTTTTTTATAGGGTATTACTGTTTTAATGATGGGCTCTAAGGAAGAAGATGTACCAGCAGAGCCAACTGAAAAACCATTATTTTTAGAAGATATGAATGAATCTGCATTAGCTACTGCTTTAGATTTACCAGCTGGCTTGACAAACTTAGGAAATACTTGTTATCTTAATGCAACTGTACAGTGCCTAAAAACTGTTCCAGAGTTGAGAGATGCTCTAAAGAATTTTTCAGGAGGGCTTGCAGCTGCTGGTAGTTCATCGCTTGTACCTGCACAAAGTATAACGGCTGCGTTAAGAGATTTGTATGATAGTATGGACAAAGGATCATCGTTGCCACCTGTTGTCCTTGTCCAAATGATGCATCTAGCATTTCCAAGATTTGCTGAAAAATCTGAGCATGGTGGATTTCAGCAACAGGATGCTAATGAATGTTGGACTGAACTTATTAGAATGTTGCAACAAAAATTACCAGCGAAGGTGACCCAACTAAGTGACCCAACATTACGTTTTAAACTATATATATAACTAATAATATATTTTAAATATTATACCTATATAGAAAAATTTTATTCATATGTGGTAATTAATCGTAGGAAAATCCTGTTGCCTTAGAAAATAATGGACAAAGTTACAAGCCACGTTCATTAATTGAACAGTATTTTGGAGGAACATTTAATACAGAGTTAAAATGTATAGAATCTGAGGATGAACCTCCTACTAAGGGAAAAGAAGAATTTTTACAATTGAGTTGTTTTATTTCTACAGAGGTTAAATACATGCATTCTGGACTTAGAAATAAAATGCAGGAGCAAATTACAAAAATGTCACCAACTCTTGGCAGAGATGCAGTGTATACGAAAACGGTAAAAAATATTATACAATACAAACTTTCATGTTTTAATCCATTAATATTTCCATTTAATGAAGATAATATATTTTACAGTCAAAAATTAGCAGATTGCCAGCATATTTAACAATCCAATTTGTACGCTTTTATTATAAAGAGAAAGAAGCAATTAATGCAAAAATTCTCAAAGATGTTAAATTTCCTCTTGAATTCGATGTTTTTGAATTGTGTAGCAGTGAACTTCAAACTAAACTTACACCAATGCGAGAAAAATTTAAAGAATACGAAGATCGTTTAGTGGAAGAATCGCGTAACATAATCAATAGGAAAGATAAAACAGAAAGTAAAAAGAAAGTTAAACAAGAACCGTTTTGGTTTCCAGATGGTAATAAAGTTATACAGAGATTAGAAATCAATAGTAAACTAATATGTTTGTATTGTTATATATATTGTTATAATTACAGATATAGGATCAAATAACAGCGGTTATTATACATTACAAGCAGTCCTAACACACAGGGGACGATCAAGTAGTAGTGGCCATTATGTAGCTTGGGTTAGACAGAAAAGTGATACATGGTTAAAATGTGACGATGAGAACGTTACCGCTGTAACTAGTGAAGAAGTACTAAAACTTAGCGGTGGTGGCGATTGGCATTGCGCATATGTTCTTTTATATGGTCCAAAAATTTTAGAAGTACCTGATTCAGATGACAATGAGGATTCACTTACTAAATAATTCTTATATATATAACCAACAAATTTCCATAAAGATTAAGACAAATGGAACACAGTTCCAACTTGCATCTATTCGATAAAAATGCATTTTTTTTTATACAAACGGTCATCAATATAATTTCAATATTAAGGTCTATAGAATACCATTCGTAAAATCAATGGCAGTTATTTTCTACTGAATTATAGAAATCTAATAACGATGCATTACGTATATAATTTTTGCATAATGTGAATACGCAAGATCTATGTACATTCATTGATTTTATACGCTTAAAAAAACGTGGTGATAACGAATCTTTGAATTACATAAAAATAGATAATTGTAAACCATTAAAGTGTTCTTTTATAACATTACAATAAAATTGCAATTAAAATTAATTTCATCCATATTTAATTTAACTTTAGAAAATATATTGAAAATATATGAACATGTATAGTATCCTTATGATATACAATGTAAATATAAATGAACTATCATATATTCAAGAGATATTTATATTTTTAACTACCATTATAATTTTGTATTATTCACTACTGCAAAAAATGAAAGAAGTTGAAAATTTAAATATTTAAGACAACATTTTTAAAAAGTTATTATATGAGTAAGACTAAATTTTATTCTATTTGACTTAGTTCAGATTTATTGAAAATTGGAATTTCTACTTTTTTATTACTTTTATCACCTTCCTCGGATATGTTTTTATGAAAGCATTTCCAAAAAATATTATTGACTTTTTAAAATATTTTCTACAGTATATTATAAATAATTACTTTAAACTATTGGGGTATTTCAATATATATTTGGATTAAATTCCAATAGTAAAATAATATCAAATTTGATGAGATATATTTAGTATAACTATTGATTTATCTATATCTACCAAGACGTAACTGGATAAAACGATACAATCTGATAATGTAATAAATGGATCTAATACACACACATATGTATGTATGTATAAAAGCACGATACGATATATTCTTGTATATACGTACATGTGTATGTATATATGAAAAAAATAAGATAGATAGTTTGAAATAACTAAGCAGTGCTGTTACAGATATCATTCGTTGCGGTTCTCAGTTTTACTTTTATCGCATAATTTACCAAAAAATATCGCGTAGTACAATTAGAAAATTACGATTACGTGGATGTATAAACCAAATTGTTCGCAAAAATGCATTCTAAAACATTTCGTAATAAAACATTTGAACATTTCTTCAGTAGATTTTTCAGGTAATTACATTTTATGTATATGAATTAAGTGATGATAATGTGCATTGTTTATGTTTATTATATTTATTTGATTATTAATGTATAATATAAAATAATTATATTATACTATAATATTATAATAATTAATATATCTTGAATTTAATGTCATTCTTGTATATTAAATATATTAAATATCAATTCTATTAAATATTTCACTATATTTGAGCATTTAATAATTTTGGAAAGTATTTAAGGTATCTATTTCTTCTCATCTGATAGTGAAATGCATAAATATAATTAATTAATAATGTGAAAGAAATAAATAGGTCATTCACGTAGAACATATGTATATGTATATAAATAACTGATTTATAGTTTCGTTCACAATCGTCTTTTATTTCAATAATTTTTATTAATTATTTATAATGGGAACTATAATAATGTTATTACCATCAGGTATATTAATAGTTATTTTTCTAAATTTTAATATTAATAATTAAAATTAAAAAATATATGATTATGTAATAAATGCATAAATTCAGTTTTCAAAAAATATTCAAAAATACAATTTTTCTCGTTACTATCTTAGGATCATGGAATATAAAAAATATTCGAAGATATCGCTTTAGTATCTTTTATAATTACGTATGAAGTAATTGAGCATGTAACACTATTTTTTTTCGTTAAAAGGATATTTGATTGTCCTTTTATTTCTGCTAAATCGATCAATGATATCTTTCCCAAAATTTTCTTTATTATTCAGTTTTAACAATTATTAAAATATTTAAACTTATTTTTTTAATTATAAGAATGTAATAAGCATCCCATAATATCTTCTATGTATTAAATACAAGATTATGTAGCAATCCACTTGCATCTTTGATTGGGGGATGGTAAAGGTTCGGTTAACTTCGGATTCATAGCCGAACTCATCCGAAATCTATATGTCGTTGGCTACCTTCACCATGGGTGTTTTCACCTCTCCGTCGGTTTCTCATGAAAAGTTTGTTCGCTTGTCGCGTTTGTTCTCGAGATAAATAATCTTAGATGTGTCTTAAAGTACTACACGAAGTACGTTCATTTCATAATTGTATTTTTTACGATAAATTTGATGTGTGTTTTATTCTTCGCTGTTTTCGGTATCGCACATGTGAAAATTAGGATTTTGACGGATCTGATTTAATGCAATGGCGACGTTACTTTCCATTATGTTGTCCACGTTTCTTCTAACCATTGGTTATCGCCATGCTTCTGAAAATTCTTGCAACTATGCAATGCCAGTGCTAAAAAATCAACGATAGGAAAAGAATGATCTTCTTCCGGTGTAAGAGAATTTACATCGTTCCTGGATATTGTAATGAACCGGTGGAACAAGTTCAAATCGAGCGGGCTCTGTTATCCGTATAGAAATCTTTTCTCCTTTGATTTTCGTTGAATTTCATCAAAATTTTTATATATTTTTTTCAAATAGTATTACTGACTATTAGTTGTTATCAAAAGAGAAATGTTAGGAGTATGAATTTGGGAAATCGAAAATTGGATGTATCTGTTAGTCTTTATACCCTTAAATCATATACCTTTTTTAATTCTATATTCATCAGATTTTTTAAAATGATGTTTTTACATTATTTATTTTTTTTCGGAACAACGAAATATTTTTATATATTTGCGTAAATAAAGAGCAAAACTGATGTAAGTGTAATGAAATGCTTATATTAATATTTTTCATATTATCTTGGTTCAAGTTTCTGAATTAATTTGTTTGTTATTTTCTATTTGGTAAAATACACAAAATACTATATTCTAATATTATAAAACGAGAAAATTTATAGCACGCTTTATTATTTTTTAATATTTTGTTGCTTTTATTACTTTTTTATTTAAAAAGATCAGTTCGATAAAATGATTTTGACAATGAATAAACATTCAGCGGAAATATATTATTGGCATTAATAAAATTAAAACATTCATATTTATTTGTTAGAAATGGCATTAAATAATAATAATAATAAATAGCAAAGAAATTGGTGATTTGCATCCTAACCTAAATCGCAAAAGTGCCATATTATGACGTCAAGCTTGGATCAGCGCGAACTCGACGAAAATGCGTATACTAATAGAGCATATCTCTGGTTTGTGTTACGGTTATATAGTGACGCGATGAAGTGTCATCGTTATCAGTGACTATTCGAATAAACATTCGTATTTATTATATGTAGCCTTTATTAAAACCTTTAAATAATTACAAGTGTTCAATGTTTATCACAATAGATATCGACGAAAGAATTGCAAGTTTCTTGAGAAGAAGAAGAGAAGCTTCGAGAAAAAAGTTGCCGATTTTACAAATTATGTCTGATTTTGAAAACTCATATGCATTTTTCCGTGTTTCTTAGTGGGCTTTATCCAAACGTTTTAAAAACCAAAGTGTATTTTAGTGTTTACTTTGCACATTTGCATCACGAAATGTGTATTATGAAAATTTTATATTCACATAATCATAGCTCAATATTCATGCAAAAGAATCAAACATAAGAACATTGCAAGAACATTTGCAAAAAAAATTTTTATATTTCATGACTCAGTGGCAGTGAATTCAAATAGTGGACAAGTTGAAACTACATACAAAAAATGGGTAATTGTTTCAGCAGTCCAACAGATACAGAAAAAGAAAAGCCTGATAGAATAGGCAACCCTAATATAGAGGCAGTTGCATCTCAAGCTAGTCCAGTGCCAACACCACCTCCAGATCCTATTAGGCCTATGCCACAAATCCCAGATGCGGATGTGCCAACTGCAAAAATTTTTGTTGCACTTTATGATTATGATGCACGTACAGATGAAGATTTAAGCTTCAGAAAAGGTGAACATTTAGAAATCTTAAATGATACTCAAGGAGATTGGTGGTTAGCTAGAAGTAAAAGAACTCGACAAGAAGGATATATTCCCAGCAATTATGTTGCAAAGTTAAAATCTATAGAAGCAGAACCGTAAGTTATATTTTTACCGACATCTACATTAATTTTTTTCTAAATATTTTTTGTTTGATATATGTACATACTAAAAAATTTACGTGTACAGTAAAAATATTTGTTTTGTGTAATTCTATAATAATAACTTAAAAAAATATATATTTTTATTGCAATAAATATAGATTAATAGCTATATCTTGATGAATGATGATATAGGATTAACATGCTTGTATTTGGAATGCATATCACATGAAACTTTACAGTTATGCATTCATTTAAAAAATATTTCAAATTTATTATATATAAGAAATATATACATGGAATATACTGCAGACATGATAATGATTGGAAACATGTACTAAACCTTAGTTTGTTGACTTTCCTTTATTATATTTTCACCTAATAAATTTCTCTCTATATAGTCAACTAGTCAATGCGACCTTGCTTTCACTAACAGTACATGTATTGCCTCTTAGGTTTTATTAATATGGGTGGACAGTTCTGATTATCAATCAGTTTAAATAAGCAGTATTTCCCTTCTTTTTATTTCTATATGAATGTAAAAATATTAAAGAAAAAAATAGTTTTATCCTTTTTTTTATATTGACCAATCAAATATTAAATTATTATTTTTATATATGTTAAAATATTTCTTATTTTATTTAATATTTTAATTACTTTTACTTTTTGTAGATGGTACTTCAGAAAAATTAAACGAATTGAGGCAGAGAAGAAGTTATTGCTTCCTGAAAATGATCATGGTGCATTCTTAATTAGAGATTCTGAAAGTCGACACAATGATTATTCTCTTTCGGGTAAGTTAATACATATTTGAATACGTATCAAAAATATAAAATTTAATCACTACAGTGAAGCACATGCTCACAATAAATATTTACTATATTTTCAATATATTGCAGATGTACTTTTAAGAATAATAATATGATAAAAATTTTTTGTAGTACGCGATGGTGATACAGTTAAACACTACCGCATTAGACAACTGGATGAAGGTGGTTTCTTCATTGCTAGAAGAACTACATTCAGGAACCTTCAAGATCTTGTCGAACATTATAGTAAAGATGCTGATGGGCTGTGTGTAAATCTCTGCAAGCCCTGTGTACAGGTAAGATGAAATTCTTAGTTAAATCAATATTTCTTGCAATCCTATGTCACATAAATGGAGTTTAGACAGCTTGCTGCATGTATAAAATTGGTTTTTAATGATATACCACCATTTTACTAAAGAATATAATGTATTGCTTAATTATTAAATTTTTTTCAATATTTATCAAGGGATTTCTTCAGTGATTTAACAAAAATTTGTTTTAAAGTTTCTGTTCTAATATTTATTAACTTTGCAGAAATCCCTTGATGTTAAATATAACCCATATATAATATGAGACTTAAAGTAAAAACACAAATGCATGATTTTTGACCTTTATTGTACACGAATCTACAATGTGATTAAGTTTGTACAGAGAATAAATAAAATGGTATAAATAAATTAGATTCAATCATTTTAACAACTATTCAAATTACATTTACATATTATATTTATTACATATTAATAGCACTGTCTAAACTCCAGTTAGACTTTGCTCTATAAAATTATATATTTAGTAGCTATAATAATAATTGCATATATATTTTTTAATAAATGTTATTGGAAAAATATTCGAAAATAATATATTGCACAAAAATCACAGTTCAAGATACAGAATGAAGTTTTATATATACTTTACTAAATTCTTATTTTATATTTTTTATTTACAACATTGTTAGGAAATGTATTTAAATATATTAATAAAAAGGAGCACTAATTTGAATGTTAATCAAGATGTAATAAGGAATTTTTGTATTTATAAGTATGTGTAAAACAATTGTTTTCTTTAACTTTTAATTAATCTTTAAGAACATACATTGTTACTTTTAATGGAAAATCATATATATATATATACATTTGTATATTGTATCATATATATTTCCGCTATTTATTTAAAAAAAAGTTATGGTTTGAAAACAGCTTTTAGTTTGATAAATAATCTTGCAAAGTTTGATCTCTGAATAGACTATGTTTGTTTCTCTGTTATTGCTTACCTTACCTCCCGCTGGATTTTCTTGGTAAATTGAATGTCCCAATATGACATAACATGTTAATTTTCTTTGTAACATAAATGCTTTCCACTATATCTTTGGCCTGTACATACAGCACAAGCCCGTCCTATATGGAATCATGTTTCAAAGACATTAGATCATTCTTCATCTAGAAAATTCACTTTCTTTCATAATCTGGCATAACATTGCTAAATTCTATAGCTCTTTCTTAGAAACAATAGGATTGAAAGCACACATTAAAAAATAAGATAAATTTGCGTCTATGTGTCTGTATGTGCTACTTTGATGTATTGTTAATTATGACAATATTCAACACAAATTTTTTTATGCAATCTACAACAGATGATCATATTCTAGTATCAATATTTGTGTGCTTAAATCTATCTAATATACAGGATATCTCAAATAAATTCTTAACTTTCCTACTAAATTATCCACATCATTTAGTATTGATTATACAAATGAAGAAAGACTGTTATTATGCTGTATTATATTGTACTGTATTATATTAAATAATATTATATAAATAATATATTAAAGGAAAAATAAGTAATATATTTTTTACTGGTGTTCGAGATATCCTGTATGTGGAATTTAAATTCATAGATCAGTTTTTAAAATTTAAATTTTAAAATTCTCTTTTGTGTTTATATACACATCAAAGAATTTTAAAACAGATTTCCTTCCTATCTAATGAACCTTATATATTTTCTGAACAATTTTTAATGAAATGAAGCAAGAAAAGTTCATAAAATAATTAAAAAGACGCTTTTGTCTTATTAAATTATATGGTTTAATGCTCTCAGTGATTGAAATTATCTTCTATATTTTTTTATACTTTCTTTTAACTCAACTTTGAGGCATTGAGGGCATTTTGTGTTAAAACAGTTCAAATATGGTGCTATATTCTTGTTGATAATGTACATACTTTACAATAAATAAACTATAGTGTATACATTTATGTCTTGGACCGTGCATAAGTGTTCAATTACTAAGTTCCTGAAATTATATTTGACGACTTTATATTCTTATCTATAAAAATAAGTATTAATGACTTTTGAGAAACATTATATGTCAAGAATAAATATTCATCTACAACAAAACATTATTTTAAAATTATATTTCACATACCTTAGCTACTATATTTATTGAGATCTAAAATAATCTTCTTTATAAAATCACTCAAATGTCAAAAGGCATGAAATTAAATAATTTGAAATTTGCTTTTAATCACTTGCATCTTGCATAATAGCCACTATTTCTTTTATTTTTTATGGTATTACCATTAGATTAGATATTTTAATTTAAGCAACACTTGTTATTTGTTACATCTTATAATAAAATCATTAAAAACTTAATAAGCAGTTATGCAGCCTAAGCAACATCCTTAAAGGGCTTCTATTTAGGTTTGTATTAATAGAAAGTAAGAACAATTCTCCGAATTTCTTCAAGGAATTTTAGAACTTCAGTTAATATATGATTTAAGTTTCTCTATCTTATTTATTAGTGTACAACTTGCAAAGGAATATTTGCTATTAATGCCATAGAAATATATTCATTTAAAACAACTAAAAAGTTTAACAGTCATTGACTGGCATATACTTAATTTTGTTGATAGGTTGAGAAACCTGTAACTGAGGGTCTTAGTCATCGTACAAGAGATCAATGGGAGATTGACCGTTCATCTCTCAAATTTGTGAGAAAATTAGGCCAGGGTCAATTTGGAGAAGTGTGGGAAGGATCTTGGAATAATACAACTGCAGTAGCAATAAAGACACTAAAACCAGGAACTATGGATCCTAAAGATTTCTTAGCAGAAGCACAAATTATGAAGAAACTTCGTCATGCAAAGTTAATTCAATTATATGCTGTTTGTACTTTGGAGGAACCTATTTACATCATCACAGAATTAATGAGGAATGGTAGTTTGTTAGAATATTTGCAAGGTAACAAAATTGTACTTTTTAATTATTTCAATCTGTAATCTATTCAATATTTATTTATCTGTTTGTTCATTTTTACACATGTTATAACTTTTCCAACAGGGAAAGGAAAAACATTAAATTTACAACGATTAATTGATATGGCTGCACAAATTGCAGCAGGTATGGCGTATCTTGAGTCACAAAATTATATCCATCGAGATTTAGCTGCTCGAAATGTATTAGTAGCAGAATTAAATGTTGTGAAGATTGCAGACTTTGGTTTAGCTAGGCTTATTAAAGAAGATGAGTATGAAGCCCGAATAGGTGCACGCTTCCCCATTAAATGGACTGCACCTGAGGCTGCAAATTATAGCAAATTCAGTATTAAATCTGATGTGTGGTCATTTGGTATTCTTCTGACTGAATTGGTTACTTATGGTAGAATACCATATCCTGGTAAATATATCTTCAAATTTAAATTTTGTAGTGATTTTTAGTAATAAAGATTTAAAAAAAGAGTATCTAATTATTTTTAATTTTATAGGTATGACAAATGCTGAAGTTCTTCATCAAGTAGAACATGGATACAGAATGCCATGTCCACCTGGTTGTCCAACTGCATTGTATGATATCATGTTAGAGTGTTGGAACAAAGATCCAATGAAGAGGCCAACTTTCGAAACATTACAATGGAAACTGGAAGATTTCTTCACCATGGAAGGTTCTGAGTATAAGGAAGCATCTGCATATTAAAATATTAAAACAGTTTATAGTTCTTATAACATATTTCGTTATGATTTCTATCAGCAAGATATAATAGATATTCTGTATGAACGATAAATGCAGATTATTATAATTAACAGTTAAATTCAGAATACGGATGTTTGTGATATTTGAGAGAGTATACTTTATACTGAAGAATAGTCTTCTTTCTATAAACTATAAATACGGTTTATTTTTTTAGCAATATGATCACGCCAATTGCTTTTGTTATATATTCTGGCTGCCATAAAATTATAGAACAATTTTGTCAATTCATGAATGATTACACACGAACGAACATTGAATTGTTAATTAGTGGCTTTTAAAAGCAATGACATAGTTTAGATTTTATTTTGGAAAATTATATTCTGAACGTGTAAACGTCGGTATTAATAGCATCTGTTGGACAGTATTTATGGGAGTTAACAATTTTTAATTAAAAATTTGTTGTTTATTAACCTTGACGAGATAATACGATTGTCAGATGTATTACAAATTTGATGTAACAAAATATTTAGATACTGCACAGCCAATTTAAGCCAATGTTTTTGGAAGATTGTTTACATTACAATTTCAAGCATCTATTATGTAGCAGTAAGAAGGATTATTGTCTGTCTTGATTTATCATTCCTTCTTATTTATTTATATATATACTCACATACTTTTATTATTATTATAATTGTTAATTTATTATTAAGAATTCGCAAGTATGACGCATTTTGTGTTCAAAATTTATCAGATATAATCTGTTGAAAACTCATAAGTGGCCTGTTAAGCCAACATACATGTAAGATAAATTTTATGAATATTTATTATTACTTTTCACTGTTTTCTTTTCTCTTTTTTTTTTGCATATGTTAACTCTCAGTTATTCTTGAAAAAACACATATTAACTAAAAGCAATGTATTTAATCTAAAAATTATTCCTAACTGTTCATAAAAAATATAATACGTGTGTAAGATAACATAAGAAAGTATACAAGGGTATTAACATTACTAGAGAAGCATGTAAACTATTATATTTGAATTTTTTATTTAATAGTATAAAATAGGTTATAATCTTAGAATTTCAAATTAGTATTCGTTGCTATTAATTATTCAGTTGATTATTTTTTCGTATTACTTCAGTTTATTATCGCTATTTCTAACTTCCAAACTCAAATTTTTCATTTTTACATATTTGTACACTATAACTTATGTTTTTAATTTCTTAGGTTGATAGATGTCATCTTTTATCAATACTTCTGAAAATTATAATCTCTAAATGAAGCAATACAATTTTTGGGAATATATTAGAACTGTTTGTTTCATTTTGGCTTTATTAAGAGTCTTTAGAGTAAATAGAGTAAACATATTATACATGTCTTAGATTATCTATATTTGCATTTGATGCCGTATTTATTAATATTTACTTTCTTTTTGGAAAAATTTCCATTATTTCTACATAATGTATACTTCTCAAAATTGTATGAAAACAAGTTTATTTCGTTTATAAAAAGACATTAAGATGTTAGATATGTGTGAACACACAGAATTTGTAATATGTTTCATTTTATGCCTTTTATATAGATGGATATACAAAATAATGATCAAAAATAAACAAAATTTGTCTAGTCAGAGACCACTATTCTATTGTGAACATTTATGGTGTTAAATACGTTTACACCATTCTTTTCATGAACATAAGACATACTGCCAAATAAATATAAAGAAACAGCTATCATGCTATTGTTATAAAACGAAAAAGGAAATGAAACTGTATAATGACACAATATTATACTAAGAATTAAAATAAAAACAGAACATTACTTAAACTTAAGTAAAAGAATGTTTAATTATGTTTCTGTGGTCATCTGATAATTAATTTAAAGCATTTTTGTGTACTATTATTTTAAGAAATTATATTGCTGGTATTAAATAGTATTAAAACTGATGATAGTAAGAATTTAAAAAATCATTTATGTAGGATATCAGGCACTTTGTACAAAAGTAAATTTTTATATAAGCATATATATTTATATTTTGTACAGTTTTATTTGAATATAATGAAATGCTTTTTATATATATATGAAAATTTCATTAAAGCGTAAAATGTCTGCATGATTTTTATACAGTAAGCTCAATAATTTTTTCACTGATCTTTTAATTAAAGGAGCGAAGAATACAGTGGTATATAAGTATTAATTGTGTGAAATATAATGATGCATATAATTTTTAAAAATAAACATAACACCTATGACATCGTTAACGAAATAGTATTATCGTTAATAAAATTGTTCATATATAATTGTATTATGTCATAATTATTATATTATATACGACTTTATAATTTTGTATGTATGCATAGATATATACAGTATACATAAATATTATATAATTGCGTATAGTACATACATATTCATATCGTGCGCGTGAGTGTGTGTTTGTGTGTACATACATGTATGTATATATATAAATGTGTATATATGTATACATATAGTACATACATCGCATGTTAAAAAATATTACAAAAGCAATTTTAACTTGTTTCATAATTTCTTTTGTTCCTTACCACCTTTTCCTACTTCTCGAGCATCTGTAATATACATAGATATGTCTCTTTCTATAAACTAATTTACTTTTTAATCATATGTTATTAATTAAATTGTCTCAAATATACTATTTCAGTGTTATGAGTTATTTCGAATGCTATCTAAATACATATATGTATTACTTGATAATAATACTCTACTGTAGATGATTTGTTGTAAATATTTCATATAAAATATATTTACTATATATACATTAAAATTGAATTAAAATTAGTTGTAACTTGATCTGTGGTTGTATAATAACTTTAAAAATAAATCATTTACATTTTACTTAATTTATGTAGCATAAAACTTAGATTTCAATGCATTACAACTTATTAACTTTGTCAAACACACATAATTTCATTTTATTTCAGTTTTTACTTTCTTTCAGTAGTTGGCAATTGATCTTGATACAAAATAGAAATATTACTAGGGAAAGTTACTAACCGGTAAGTCTCAGCAGGTGTCTTGTACAGGTGTTCAGTCGGCTAGTGGCGCGTATTCGCGTGTCCGGTATATACGCTATTCTCTCGGCACGATAAAGTATTTTACCGATGTTGAATAAATATATAAAAAAAAGTGCGTGAAATTTTTATTTCAAATCCATAAAAATGTCTCGACCATGGTGTGAAGTGATAGATTCGAAATATCGTGAAAGGTGATTATTGCTAAGAGTAAAATTTTCACACGAAAGATTGGCGGCCGACATCGCGGGTTATATTGCAGTTGGATATTATGCTAATCACATTACGGTCAGAATGCGGGAGGAAGAACTTGAGATATCACTCAAGGTAATCAAAAATTTAATTTTATTTTCCTTTTTTATACTTTTCTACCGATAATACATATTATCATTTTATACTTTCCAAAAACATAATTTTAATTGGCGCGCTTTTAAATGTGTTAGAACACATTAATATATTCTCTATACAGAAAAAGCAGATTACTTGTTTACACCAAGCGTAACCACTTTTATTTATATCTATATTTTTTATACCAATATTTAAAATGACAGCAAGGTAATTATATTTAAAAGTCTCGAATGCCAATTAGTATTTAAGCGATATTGTTTCATTGAAGTTTATATTGAATTTGAAATCAACTTTTCGAAATGCGTATGCGCAGTGACAAATCTGCAGTATCATGTGAACATATATATATATACATATATATACATATATATATGTATATACATAATACACACACAAGTGAACCGGCTTAATATACTATAGGTTAGGAATGATCTTTCCGTTTCAACTATTTTTTCAAACAAAAGAGAATGGATAAGAGAAACAATTATAAATGTCGAGATAGAGAAATAATATAATTATTGTATATGATATGTTTTTTCAAAAGCGTAAGCATTTTCACCTATAATTTTTTTAAAGTTTGTGGTACTTCAAGATTAAGATTATTTTTAAATAAGTTTAATAATCTAAATTAAATAAGATCCCTATAATATATATATATAATATATATTATATATATATACATATATATTAATGTATATGTGAATAAGACAGAATAAAAAATATTCTTATTTTCTTAAAATATTCTTGTCTCATAGCAATTGCGAAAAAAATATGTACATATGTGATATATGCAAAAATTTATACATCATTTGTGGTCCTGCTTCAACGAATACGGTTTATCTTTCGATTGTTATAACGGTACATACTGACATTTTCATAGGCATATGCTTCTATATAAGACCATGTATTACTTTTACTATTCTTATTGTCTGTACTTACTTGGAACAACCAGTGCGTGCATGCGTGCGTCATTACATCTTATTTCGCCGTATAGAAATATGTAACAAAACTAATCCCTTTCTGAATAGAGCGTTCCCGCGTCTTTCGGATTATTTTTCATTAACACTGCCTTTAGAGTTAACTACATATAATGACTGCATTTCGTTTATTAAATAATTCCTACTTGAAATTAATCGTTTAGAAATGTTTTCAAACATTATATTACAGATTATAATTCAGTGCCATTCATAACCGGTTGTTTTCATTAGTATTTACTAATGATAAGATTGACGTGAATATGAATGTTAATGTTTCTTCTATGGTTATTACAAGTAATCATTTCGTAAGCATACATAGATATGTATTCACTTAGTTTTCCGCTTCCGTTAAGTATTCAACCGTAGTATTCATTTGCTTGGAATGCGACGCTTTATAGTGATATTTCTTATTTAAGTAGAAGAGAAATTTTAACGGTGATTTGATCATTTGAAGATCTATCTTAATGTTCGACTAACTTGTTCTAGTCTTTTAATGGAATGCTTAAAGCAGTTATAAAATGAATAATTTTTGCATTAGAAAAATTGTTCATACTTCGAAAAGGATTAACGATTATATGATTAAGCAATTTATCTGCTGTCTACCTTTATATATCTCCTTTTACGACTAATGATAATTTAATATTTCTAATTCAATTTTTATATTACACACTTTGCTGATAATACTTAAGTTTACTTTAACATTTCTTTAATTTCGAAAGATAAAACTATAAAATTAGAAAGTGAGGATTAGGTTCCTCGAGAAATTCGCAGGATTAATATACACGGCTTTAATTAGTATACTGTTTGATTCTAACGTTACTTCAATGAGATAATATACTAAATCAGTCGGATTATTTATAAAGAATACCAAAAAACAGGGAGAAAATCGATGCACATCTCGATTAATAATCGCGAATTCTATTTATTTACACAACGTTAATATGAAAAACAGTATTCTCCATCGGAATATTTTCTGTGAAAGCTCATAGTTCACGAGTTTATAAAAAGTTCTAAAAATATTTACATAATAGTACAATATAAAATCCAGTCGTATAGTTTACAGCCCGATAATATCGATGAATTGATTACACGTAAAATTTATTAATTTATAATTAATTTTATTTATTAATTTAATACATATTTTATAATTTTCAATGTATGTGTATGTTTCATTTTTACGCGATACTTGTAATAGGTAAGAAATATATTTTGTAAATATCTAGTATTATTTCTTGAAGGGTAAAGTGATACGTTATTAATCATGTCGTATGGACGATCATTTCATTTTTTATTTTTCTTCGCAGGAATCTGTTTTGCTGGGCTTACATATTATATTTCTTAAATTACTTGAGTTACGAATATATAATAATTCAAATACAGAAGTTAATTGTTAATAGACTGAGATAAGTTATAATGTTTCGTTAAAAAACGAACGACCTTGGAATGTGCTTTGGTAGCCCCTCGCCATGTTGTTTTCTTCGTAATATTCTAATGACCATTCGTAGATTAACGTGAGATATCTAGATGTCTACAAGGTGTTTGAAAAATCAGATATTTAACATTATCAATATAAATTACGTTATTTGTTTTCAATGTTTAGGTTCTATAAATATTTCTGAAGTCCCCTAAATTATTTGATAAATAGTCTTAATGTTGTTGTCAATATTTTAAATATATTTTTTATATTTGATAATTGACTTTCAGTGACTAGTACCTAATTTTAGGGGTACCCTGTACGTTTATTAGGATATATCGGACTCCTCATACATATACATAAGTTTCAACAGAAGCTCGATCTCGAAGACCGGTTCACGTGGACTCGGGCCCTTATCGATTTAACCTACTTCTTCCTTTGGACGAACCGTTATCTCGATTTTGGCAGAATTATTTAAGGTACGATGTCCCAGTGGACACGGTTCGGGACATTTCTCGGGATTTTAAATATATTTCAACACGCTATAAAATATATTAGATCTAAGCAAGATGAATCGTTATGTTCGAAATATTTATGTTTCATCGGTTCTATAAAATTGCTGAGAAGAATACGTCGGAATTTACATTTTAAATGTTATTTTGCTCATTAAAATCATTCATACAGACATTGCGAAAACATACAAAGCTGTCTGATTTAGCGACGACAGTGGTACCTTGCATCATCGACGAAAAATGATGGCACACCTTTGATATCGGTGAGAATGCACTTCATAATTAAGCACTTCCTCTTTTTCTTTACTTCAAATTATGTAGCGTAGTAACTGTACATGAAAAACTGTTAATCAACCTGAAATTATAAAAGTATTCACATACAACTTAACTAGATTTCCTTCCTTGTTATTTCATGCTTTTATATTTCCGGACTCGAAGGCCAAACGATCCTTGCCCTATCGATCATTCCATTGTACATTATACTCGCGTTAATAGGTGAACAAGTCTTTGCCCCCATGGTTCCAATACTTTAAAACGCGTCCACAAAAGGGGTATCAATCATGAAAATAAATTGCAGCTATATGATAGTGTCGATTCTTACCAGTATTATCGTCATTTATCATAACTATTCGATTGGTTTTCGGTATTAATAGTTAAATGCCAGTCTATGTTTAAAGTGATCGACCACATCGCTGTGAAAAGCGAAACAGTTGTACGTATGTGCTGTGTAATGGACTAGAATATTCGACGATATCGCGAATATAAGTTGTACACGCTCAGATTGAAAAGCAACACCTCTTTATGACGCTCTTATCGATTGCTTCTTCCATGTTCAAACGTTCTTATTTCTGCGATCGAATATGTTTGGTCATTATTGATCGACGAAATGCAATTTCGAAGCAAGTGAATCATTCTCGTACCCTTCTGAATAAGAATTGTCACAGGTGTGTTAGGTATGCGTTAGTCGCAATATACATATTTCAATTATTAGGATCGTTGCTAATGTGTTAATTGCACCAACTAGTATCGTTGTGTTTATACGTACATAAATTCTATTATTCTAATTATATTAAATATTTCTAAGAATTAAAAAATAAATTTTAAAATGTTGCACCTTACTCTGCAAAATGAAACCGACACGGTTTGATATTCGCGTTATCGAATAAAGAGGCGACCGATTTTATTCAATCGCCTCATAATTTGCTGGCAAGAAAGTTGCGCGAGAAATTAGCTACAGGATCTATGCTGTTTTTTGCTCGTCTCGACCTACAGGTTTTAGAAAGTCTACCTTCCAGATAATCCTACATGTATGTACGTACGCTATCTCTGGACAATTTGAAATTGTCCCTAATGACAGATAATATCGATGCAACGTTCGCAACGAAACAATTCGACGAAGTCGGTGATACGAGTTTCCATTGATCAGATCATCGAGTGCATATAGAAATCTTTATTTACAGGTGGTGATAGTCGGTAATGGTGCTGTGGGGAAATCGTCGATGATCCAAAGGTTTTGCAAGGGCACTTACACGAGAGACTATAAGAAGACCATCGGTGTCGATTTTCTGGAACGGGAGATAGAGTAAGTAAAGGTGAAAAAATGGAGATTAAAGGAAAAGGATAAAAGTAGTTCGTAGTAAAACGTTCTTTATTATTATTTTCCCCGATGAGACTTTAATACTACAAACGAAATAACGATCGATGACGATGCCATTTAATACCTTAAAAGTAGCCTACGATGTACAAAAAGTCTTTTTTCTTACCATAATCGGATTATCACGAAATCTTTATTGGTCAACCGAGAAAAATCCGTTTGAATAAGCTTCGATCTGGTCGATTACGATGGAGCGGAGCTGTTCGACTGATAAAAAAAGGATCGTTTCACCCAATCTTGCTAGCCTCGACGAGAAAATTCATCGTGTTATTTCTCTACACTTCGATGGGGTCCTTTTGCGCATAAAACATTGTTGGTACGTGAAGCGCATAATGAAACCCTCTCGAAGTCCCTTCGATCAACCGAGAAACTCGATTTCATTTATTTGCTCGTGCAGCTTATCGAAGACCTTGAAGCGATTGTTGTTTCAGAAAACGTGTACCTGCGAGTATAATCGAAATAATTACACTACATAGGAACACGCGATATCGGGGCGAAAAATCATAAAGAGGGTTCCGATTGTGGTTTCTAAGGCGGCAGAATTTCGTGTTGCCGTCAAGATTGGAAAAGAATATCTCACGAACGGTGGGAATATTAATATCCGGGAGGGGAGGTAAAAATTTGTTTTCATACTGCTAAAAATATAGGAAGATGAGGAAGAAGTTGTAAGCCGTCGGTCGATAATTAAAGACTATGTTAAAAAAGGATGTATAATAGACTGTATTCTGACCCGAACAGATACATTCTCCAAGTTAATTACGTTCTACGGGAGAACGTTCTACTCTTATTGTTAGTCATCGTTTCATTATTTTCTGGAAGGCCGACCAAACAATATCCAATTGCTCTTTAAATTCGATTTCGATTTTAAAACACAGTATCAAATTAAATCTTCGTTATTAAATCTGTTTAATAACGTTCATAGTATGCGTTCGTTAGTCCATTCGATTGCTAATTAAAAAGAAACTGGCTGTTGCTTTCACGTATCTTCTTTATAGTACTTTATACGACGTTTTTTCTTCTTGTACGATTACATAATACAAAAATGTACGCTCTACACTCTTTAACTCGTTTCCTTAAAATGATTTGATTACGAATCGTCGGTCTATAGTCTATAGATTCATCGATAGGATGAATATACATATCTGGATGAAATCTTCGTAAATT
This sequence comes from Bombus vancouverensis nearcticus, assembly GCF_051014615.1. NCBI lineage: Eukaryota > Metazoa > Arthropoda > Insecta > Hymenoptera > Apidae > Bombus > Bombus vancouverensis. The sequence continues at coordinate 15,446,099 of NC_134911.1, read as the reverse complement.
TTTGCACGCTTAAGCAACGAAACAGCGTTCGTTGCCTTTTAAGCGCCAAATATTTCGCGTACGGTTATACAGATGTTCGTCAAGACGTTTTTCTAGAAGCAAGTGTGCGTTTCTAGGTCCCTGAGAAATGCGCGTGTTATACGTCTCGACACGAGCTATCGTGGGATACTTCCTGATGCACATTTGCCCCGCGATAATCGTAGTCGCCTTTTTAAGAAGGGAAGTCCTTTTTACGCCTCCTTTCTTCCAACGCGTTGCAACAAAACAAAAGACGTAGCCTGTAAAAAATCGGTAAATTGCCTAAGAGACCAGCTACAACGAAGCGTAGCACGATTTAATAAGCGAACATTTTATAGTCGGCAGGCTTGAACGAATAGTAATTTTAAATCATTGATCTTGGCTCAAGTCAATGAAGACACCGATAACTGTACACCTTTCGAGTAATGAATGGAGACTTCGTTAAATCGAATAACGGAATGTTCTACGATGCTCGATCTCGTGCAAATTTATGGATTTGTTTGGAAGAAACGCGGTCGAGTTTTCTCTTTTCCCTTTTCACGCGCCTTAAGTAGATCGAGGAATTTAAGACAAATCGGTGTTTTACGGCATTTCGTTGTAAATATCAACGTGGCTCAAGAAAGCTTTCCATCGATACGTCTTAACAGTCTCTTTTTTTTAAGAAAAAGGAGAAAAGGAGCATTGCAGGTTCATGCATATGCATCGGTGTTTTAAGTACAATGTCCCGCTACCGGTGACCTTCGTCACGACAGCCTTTCATCCGACTTTATTTAATTTGCACGTGCGTATATCTACATACGTTGGTCGAGAAATATTTTACGGCCGAAAGTTCCGTGCACGTCCTCGATCGCGTGATTTTACAGTATTTTGCGCCGGACCTGTCGAGTTGGTAATATCACAAAAGAAGAAAATCCACGTCCTTTTGTCGTTTTCTTATTACTTGTGTAAACCAGACCTTATCTGAAAAGTTTAATCTAACGTTTTTTTTTTTAGATACATTTTTATCTAATATGGTAACTTATTACCGATAGGAATAAAGTTTTTACTATGCCGAAACGAAACCAAACGAAACCAGTCGAGCATCTAATTATCCGAGATATCTTAATCGTTGTCAACGATATTGTACAAAACTATGTAGCACAAGAATCGAAATACATTCCAGGACAGCGATGGTCGGCGATCGAATCGAACCTAGCCAACAGAAACTCACCAGTAAGCTACGATACGACAAGAACGTTATCTGAAAAGCCATAACGCGTATAAATCATTCCATCGTTCGTATTGATTTACGAAGCAAAATTACATCCACTACATTTGCTAAAGATCGAACGTGTCGTAAATCATTTTACTCGTTTCCTGTTCACGAAATGGCGAGAAAATAGAGAACTAGAACGTCCTCTGAACAGCGGGAAGCCCAGAGTGAAACAATTGAATGAATTTTTCACTAGGCACTCATTTACTCTACTTTCTTAAGTAAACCATTATTTTGTAAAAGCATTCCAAGTTTTCTAAGAAGTTTGCCTTATTGTTGCACAGGGTGGATGGCGAGGACGTAAGACTGATGCTGTGGGATACTGCCGGTCAGGAGGAATTCGACGCAATCACTGCGGCTTATTATCGCGGCGCCCATGCCTGCGTCCTCGCTTATTCAGCCACGGACAGAGATTCCTTCGACGCCATTCCTTCGTGGAAATTGAAGGTACGACTCTTGTGCACACGAGCACGTTTCCGTAGGTAGTCACGACGGATGGTGGAATGTGAAAGTGAAGGTGCCATTAATGCAGGGGGCTGATTTTAAGTCGCTCTACGGCTGAATGTTTCCATAGATAGCAGCACATCGATCTTAGATAGTTTTGCCAAGATGCATTTCATAGAATCATGCTCGCTCTAAGGGAATCCGTTATACGGTCATATATAAGTATTGACTGATGTTTGAGTCCTCTTATTAGCGTAAAAGATAATAATCTAATGTTATTTTTTCATTGAAATCGTTATAGTGTAAACTTTAGTTATTCTACTAAGCTGTATGTAAATATTGTGCAAATAATTTTCTAAAACGTAATATTATCTCAATGAAATTAGAAACCGTATGATCTTGAATGATTTAGAAAATTTCTAGTTCTCTTTAATATTTTATCTGATGCAATTTGTAATGAGTATGCAGAATCTTCGAAACAAGTTAAGCGAACGGAGAAAAACTGAATCTCTCATCGATACACTTTTTGACTTCCCTCCATGTAAAACGAGTTTAAGTAAAGAATGCATGCGATTCTTGCGATACGTACCGGAGATAATACCTTAAAGGTATTCACTTAGAGAATCGTAGTTTTATACAGTGTTCCTCAATGGTCCTTTTTTCGCACACAGTCAACGGAACAATATGGTATTTCAACAACACGTATAATTGGAAGTTAATCAGTGTTATAGAATTGTATAAAGAACAGCGACGAAGATCTTTAATTATTTCGACGAAGACTGCTACAAAATATTACAGCAGAGTAATATAAGTTTATATACAAGATTAATAATGATGATATAAACATGTTCATCAGTAAGCCATGGCTAATATTGACAAAAAGCATGTTAGTGGCAAACGACTCCGAACATCGTTCGAGATCATCGGATACGCTCTCGAATTCCTTTCGTAGAAACTTGTACGTTCGCTTTTTTCTTTCGTTGCGGAGAAACACAGTCGAGAAAGGTGTAACTGAGTCTCGAACAGATACAAATCGGCGCGAATAGTTATCACTGTGAATCATATTTTGTTTCGATAAAGCACTTCTACCGTATTTTATATCTATTTTCTTGCTAAGTTAGCAAATTAAACGAAGCTGTTCGTACGAGGTTTAAATGGGGACTCGATTAGAATTTGTTTAAAGCCCGACTTCTAACTTATAAAATCATTTCCTGATTATTCGACATTTTCGCAAACAGTAGCTACTCTGTTAGCGTTAATTAGAAAAAAAAAAGGCTTTGAATTGTAGTTCACAGACTGATAAAAGCGGTGATCTATTTTGCTTTGCAGGTGGAGAACGAGTGCGGCGAAATTCCCACGGTTCTTGTACAAAACAAAATGGACCTCGTTGATCAGTGCGTCATTGATCCGTAAGCGTAACGCCTAGTTTGCTTAATTAGCGGCGCAATTTCGAGTAATCTCGAGCATAGCATTGTTTCAGGGACGAAGCTGAGAGACTTGGTCGTGCCCTCGGCTGTAAGCTTTTAAGAACATCCGTGAAAGAGGACGTCGGAGTCATGAGCGTCTTCCGGCACTTGGCATCAAGATGTCTCCATGAGATGCGTCGCTGTGACGACGATTATCAGGACGACCTGAGATTATACTCGGCCGGACCTAGATCTCCTTCCGTAATAAGTGAGTTAATTCTTTTGCCTCTGTTTTCTCTTCGCCGACAGAGTGAATTATTTCATAATAGGAATTATCAAGTATCGTTAATATTATACAACCATTGATAAATGGAAAATATATTTATGTTTCATTTGAAGGAATCTAGTAGATACTGTAGAGTAAGATTACGCATCCGTAATACTTCAAAAACACAGATGATAGAGTTAACGGCTCCGTTTATATAAGTTTCTCATTATAAAATCTACAACTGTTCTTAATCGTTCTTAACTTTAATATATCTACTTTTACCCCGAATTCTGTAAATTAAAGTTAGAAAGTGTTTCAAATCGATCTCATAACTTCATGTATACCAAGGATTCGTTCGTTTCAGGCGCAAAGAACGTGGAAAATTGGTAATGAATGGTATCATTGATCGCGGCTCCTATCAGCTATTAAACGCACAAATTTGTACGAAAGAGAACAATGGAGTATCGTCGATTCACACGTGGCCGATTTGATATAGACGCTGTCCAGTTGTTTTAGCCGGTAATAGCTGTGTGAAAAGAACAGTGCGCTTTCTTGGAAACTCCTCGAGAAGATGCATAATGTATTAACTGTACCGGATACGCACGCTTGTATTTACGGGTCGAGTTGATTCTGCCTCTTTAAGTATATCGTCATCACGTTCGTGGCTCGTGAGGAGACAGATGTATCAAGCCAGATTCGAAATAGATTTTTGCCATTCTTTTGCCTCGTCTTTTCTCCTTATTATTTTCTTGGCTCGAAGCATTCGAAGTATTTCGAAGTATTAAGACGAAGGATAGATTGAATGTTTGTACAGATTTAGTAGGTGGCCTACTGTGATCTGTATATGGTCAACAGATTTGACTATATATGCATATGTATGTATATCAGTCGAAATTTTTCAAGGACGCATGTAATAACGTCTTTCGGTAAAGTACAATACAGATTAATAAGCTCGATGTAGCTTTCTTGATAACTAAATGAAATCGAGATGATCATCTAAATAAAAAATATAATATCAAGTTTTTTAATTAATTAAAATTTCTTTTTGTTCTGAAAGAAAAGACAAAAAGGAGAGATCATATTCAACGTGTAATGTTTTATCGTGATTATTTGAAGTAATATAATCAGGAAGAGTTTTGTTACATATGGATACTATGAAAAATAAATATTCATTGATGCTGACTTATTGTTAGTGTCGAGAACTTTAAGCGAGTTCCTGTAGAATGTAAATACATCTTCAGATCGCGTGACTGTAAGCATCGATCTTGATTCTTGAATAACACGCAAGTGTACGTACATAATGTACTTATACGTACACATAGGCCCGCATATTTTTCACGTGCTGTTAGACATTGTTTAAACTTTTTCTCCTCTCGTATCGATAGCTTTAGGGGAACTTTTTGAAATGAATTAACTTTAATGAAATAGAGATTGAAATGATTGAAATTTAAGAAAGAATTATATATGTTCAAATTAGAGGCGAAACTCTTGTGTGACGATTTAATTGTATGTGCAATATAAGAAAGTATAACAATTAGAATGATCTAGTTTCACATGGGACGAAAGAAACAATCACACTTCGGCCACGAAAATGTTTAGAGCATAATTTTCAAACTGTTTCGCGAGTATACACGGTAAAAGTGTGGGAACGGAGCGTGAATCTCACTTACAACACCGAATCGGTCTTTAATCTTTCCTAATAATTATTTTACGCGAATGAGTTTTCTTTGAGCGTAATCACTGAACAGAAATGAAAGAAAACAATACGATATTAATTAGTTTATTTGTTAACATAAATTGTACAAGTAACTGTTTACAGCATATAGATTATTTACAGAATATATTAATTAAAGTTTATAAAATTAACATGCACGTTACATGTATTTAATATAACATGTTAACGTGTAAAATTACGAAACGGAGTGTAAGAAATTGTACTATAAATGCAATTATTATTAGCTACTTCTAAGTTACAAATTTCACAATTTATGAAAATATATGTATGTATTTGTTATAGGTGCATTTAGTCCGAATGGGTCCACGTGTGGTCGGAGTACAGGGAATGGTACCATAGTTTTGCGACCAGGAACCAAGGCAAAGAATCATAAGAAAAAAAATTTTGTAAAAAACGCTTGTAGGCTACTTTAGTCTTTGCGTGGATAAATACGCGATAAATTGTAACGAATACTTCAACCATGTACAGACTGATATATTCATATTTATGAAGATATAAATAGCTTTTGTACGATTGTTTCGACGCCTATAAAATTGGTTTTAGGATTGTTATGAAATACGCACAGTATTTTACGCAGAGTATCAAAGATATAACGAGAAAAATTGAATGCGATTAATTTTGAACAGTATTGCGTGTATTAATTTGTGATACACATTTCCTTCGACAAACGATTATAGAAGAGCTGCCACTTCATAGTTCGCTTTAACTTATTTCAATTATGCATTATTATTACGCAGTGTTTGTTAATTATGAATGAAAAAAATATCAGTTTAACTAAATACTGCTTAGTTAGATACTTTTATTAAATAAAATGTGAAAAATATAGAAGGTATATAAAGTACGAGATAAAAAGAAGAGTATAATTTGTTTAAAGTAATAACCGAATGTAATTGAATAATTTTTTATACCGAAAGGACAATATATTTTTTTATAGATTCACTTTTTATTATTGAATATTATCAATTTTTCTATTATCTTCGATACTATTACGATCATGTGTAAATACGTCAATTTTTAAGCACTTTATTGTTTTAAATGTTTCCTGTATTAAGTACTTTTTATATTTGTGTTAAGAACATGGAATATCTTTTATGTTTCTGTAAATATATTATTCGTATGAACGCTGGAGATGAACATAGTGTTTTTTTATGAGTCATATAGTAAATTACTAAACTATAAGTCTATAATTAAAAGAATTAAATCACTCCACACAAATTCTTAGAAAATATTAGTGACATTAATTTATATGTAAACAAATAATGTTAACCAAATATTTTAGTTTATAAGGAAGAAAATATTATGTTGATAAACAATACCTTTTTGTGAATTATAATTATTAAATATCATAAAAATAATTTTTAAGGAATCTATTTTAATTAATACCCTAAAAAAATTGTGATAAATTTAAAAAGGAAAATAAATATCAGAAAGCGTACAAAAAGTGTACTATTTAAATTTTAATCTATTTTGCTCTATTTAAATTATATGTATTATACTATTGTAAGTAATTTCATTGTGTAAAAAAATAGATATTAGCAAAAATTGAATTCCTATCCGAATGTTTTTATTATAAACTGTACAATGCTTCAGAATTTCAAGTTCATATTAAAACTAAAATGCACTAGGTTTAAAGCATAATTTAATTAAACCTATAAAAAAAAAAGTAAATAATAATCATACGCGATTAAAATAGCCTGGCAGTATGCTAGCATATTATAAATATTAGTGATATTTTTAATGGTAAGATAATTACGTAAATAATATAAAATAAAAAAATAATTAATTCTCAGCTAAATTGAACAACTTTTAAAAATACCAAACTGTATATAAATTTCTTATTTATATTATAACGAATATGAAAGAAATTGCATAAATTTTGTAGTAAATGCGATAATTCTGTCTACAATAGTAAAATTAAAATATTTAAAATACGAAAATTTAAACTCACATTTCTAATATAATTAAAATTTATATGTAATTTTTACTAACATTTCATAGTAGTTTTTTTTATAGTAGGAAGCACTATTATTTTTAAGTGGTCAATATAATAAGTTATTGTAGGATAGACATATTATAATGACTAAAAGCAATCACATATATACATATAATATCCACACAAAGATTAAATCGCACAAAATTTTAATAATGTGTATATATATACATTCTGTTCTATCGCATATACAAGGTGTACAAAAACGTAAGAAGTAAGTAAAGTAAAAAAAAAGGTAAGTAAATAAACTTGAGCCTAAAAATAGTTAGTTTTTGAATTACTAAATGTTTTTGTCAATAACATATTTACTCTGCAGCATATATTTAATATGATTCCCGTTCATTATTCATTTTAACACATATTTTGGTTCTTTGATAGAATCGATAGTTTCGTTCTTTTGATAGAATCACGCACACAATGAAAGATGCCCTTCCCTTATTTCTTGGCAGCAGTTATCGATTTGTTATATCAATTCATTTAACAAAGCAACTGGTTTACTATACACTATATTTTCATACACTAAACATCTCGTAACTCGGAAACTAATGATTTTTAGATAGATGTTTATTAAGATTCTTTTTCTTATTTTAATGAATACTATATGCCCTAAAGTTTTCCCCCAACTTCTTTGTACACCCTGTACATAACAAAATGTTTTTAATTTTAATGACTTCTTGTTTTTATTTATCCACAATCAAAATATCAAGCTTTGCATATATATATATTATTCGTTTTACTTCTTTTCAAATATAGATTCTAGTGAAGTTATTACGCTCAACATATTATGCTTCAATATCATATACAGGGGGCCCCGCGTAACGCTACTCATTATTTTTTTGCCATTTGCGGCCATGTAACAAAAACTGTTTTGAACCGTTCTTTAACCCATTTGCATCCAAGCGCGGATTAATCCACGCGCTGCGACTGTCTTCTATCACCAAGCGCGGATTATTACGCGCGCTGCGACTTCTTTTTATTTCAGTCGCTAAGTATTCTTCAGATGTGAGAGATCACGTTTGTCCCGTTTGTCAGCATCTCGCCTATATCAGTTTATTGTATTGGCCATTTTTAAGAATTCCACGAGAAATAATATGATTTAATTTCTTATTTCTTATTTTTTTTAAAATAAATAATTTTTTCTTTTTTCCTCTGTTATAAGGAATGTAAGATGCGATGTTTGCGAAGTAACATTGTCTACCAATCGTTTTGAACAGTAAATTTTCGATAAACTCCATGAAGAATTTGGATGTCATTTACTGCACCTACAACCGACCTACAGCACACTTTATTTTATCACTTATTCAAATAGCATAATGACTTCTGCAATATGACATTTTGCTCTTTTGTAGAAAGTTATTATTTTGTTATTAGAGTGGCTGGATGTACAACTCTACATGATGTAGTAATTCCTTCCTTATGAAATGTAAATAATTCTGAAATGTATCAGCAAGTGAAATATTACTTCCACTATAAAATTTCTTATAAAATCCTCCACAATTTCATGGAAGAAGCAACATATAATTCTATTTGTGTTAACTAAGGTGACACTAGTTTCGTTATGAAAACGAAGTATTTTCGGGATTCTTTCTATCATTTGTAGTACGCTCGACACCATCAAAGTATGGTTCAAAACATTTTTTGTTACATGGCTGCAAATGGCAAAGAAATAGCGAGTCGCATTACACAGGACTTTCTGTATGTTATAATCATTTATTTCGAAAATAAACAATTTTAATTCTCAGAATCTTTTAAGTACGGAAATATGTATTATTTGTTATAGTAATTTTATAATAATCTCCTATCATAATTAACACGCATATACAAGTGTAATATGCATAAAAGCTTATTTGCCCAGATAGCAAGGCGTAGAAATAGTACATGTAGAGAAAAAACTCACAATATATGATACTTTTTGTACATTTACCATAAACATTATTGAATTATCAAGCACCCTGCTATAATCAGTTTTTCTCAAATCTCTTTTCAGATAACTAGGTCGTATTAATTACTGATTTAAAGAGTTACTTATCTGACTTCTTTAAAAATCAGTTATTCCAAATAAAGCTTCACAGTAATTTAATTGTGTGCATTTTGTCAATATAATCTAATAGTCCCTGCAGTCTCTTTTTTATTCGTTTCTGATCATCCATAGTACACCCAAGAATTGCTGTTTCAAAGGTTTTATCAGAATGGCCAACACTTTGTGAAGTACAAGCATTCATAAAAGATGCACAACGCTGCCGAGTTCCAGCTGGATCATCACGGAGGCCAACAACTAAACTATCTATCAAACCATTTACCTGAATGAACCAATTTGTATTATTAAGGATTTCATTTAAAAAAGTAGTAATAAATTAATATAAAATATATAATATGATGTATGAACCTGATGTAGTGCTTCTTCTTGAATTTGATCACGCTGAATTTTAACCAACACATCAACTGTTAAACATCGCATAGACAATCTTTCAGCATACCTCAGCACATCGTCCTTGTCAGCTATTTTCAAAAATAATATTTAATAATAATTATTGTGTATAATCCTTTGTAGGTTATGTTCAATAAAACAAAAGCAGTATCATATAAAACCATTGCTACCATACAAATACAATAAATACAGTTACGTAATATTATAGCGATATGAATTTTAGATAAAAATTTCGAAAATCTTTTTTAGATGTTTCTAGATACATAAAGTATTGACCTTGCATTTTCAAGATTAGTAAGACAAATACTTACTTTCATTTAATCCACTTAAAATTTCATTGTTTCTAAGTGTGTCTAAGGTAGTCAGGAGTGTATCTCTTTCTTCTTCGAGTCTCCAAGCATCTTTCCTCAGTTGTTCTACATGCACTTCGATCTGATCAAGAAGGCTGACTAACCTGTCTTTCGGCTTTGTTGAACCATCACAATCCACGCTTTCCATAATATGTGGTAATGGATTATCCATTCTTTTCTCAAAAATTTTCAAAATTGCTCTCTGACGGCTTGGTCTTCGCGTAATAACAAAACTAGTAATTACATTTAAGCGCGAGGTACAACACAAACGTCCGGCTCGCGGACAAATTTACAGATGTGTTTGTATCGTGGTGCGAAAAGATGACTAACGGAACATGTACTTACTTACGAACACACACGAACATTTGACAACTAAATTATCAATCGAAAGGCGCTAAATATAAAAAGTACTTTTCTCGTGGTAGTTTAGACAATTGTAATAGTTTGTAATAAACGATAATATAAAATAAAGCAAATTCATCAATATGTTCTAGTAAAGAGTGATAAATTATGTATCTGTTTCTTTTCGAAATTAATAATTAATGTTTTATCAATTTTTGTTTTAATCTTTTTATTAATTTTAACTAATTAATTTTTGTTTTAATTTATCCTATTTATTTAATATTGTTAGTTGCTATGTTCGTATCTATGCATTTAAGTAGAAACTTATTGAAACTATGATCGATATTAATATTTATATAGGTATATATCTATATTATAAAAAGAAATTTTGTATTATTAAATAATCAAATTTAACATTTAATTTAATAAAATTATTAATTTAATAAAATGACAATTTCATTTAAGGGACCAGATTTCTTTTTAAGAAATAATTGTTAAATTTTTTACGTAAATATATTTTTAAATTAAATGCGTGTCATAACGATATTCATAATTTCTAATATGCGGTTATAAAATATTATAATGCATATTAAAAATTATGCATAACATAAAATTAATTAATTATTTTGATTATTGATATTTATTATATTTCTAGTTTCAATTGTACACAACTTTATATTTTTGTTGCTGATTTGACATAGTTTCATGCTAAAATATCCTCTTCTTCCGGTTATAACTTAACAAGGTTCGTAGTATTTTTCTGTATGATTGTTTAAAATCTAATTTTTCATTATAAATCTCCTTTTTCTTTAATTCTATATTATTTGTGTATGATGTAAATATAAATGTTCTATGTATCTCATATTTTAAGTGGAGGAATTTCTAGAAATTAATAGAATAAACGTCTTTCTAATTTGTTCCAGGTGGTTCTAACAGTTTCTGTCTACAATGGTAAGTATTAAATATTTATTGTTAACATAGATGTAGTATAATTTTAGTTGCAATTAATCTAATTTCTTGTATTATGTGTATAATAATGTATTATATGTAATGTAGTACATTACATATCTCATTAGATGTATTAGAAATGTGTTAAATTAGATTTACATAACCTCAATGTAACATAAACGTGATTGGTGCAATGAATAACATATAATACTTTTTTAGCCCCGAGAAATCAAAGAAATCAAAGATTTTCTCTTAAAAGCCAGAAGGAAAGATGCAAAATGTGAGTATTTACGATTTTTTCCATTATTATTGTGATATAATGTAACATACATATATTAATTTATCTTTTTTATCACAACGATACAGCTGTGAAAATTAAGAAGAATGCTGACAATGTTAAGTTCAAAGTTCGCTGTTCAAGATTTCTGTACACTCTTGTCATTACAGACAAAGAAAAGGCAGAAAAATTGAAGCAATCTTTACCTCCAGGTATTTATTTGCTTAAACAAAAATATTAATAAAGAATTACAAAAATATATAATTGTATTATTACATATTTTAGGTCTTCAAGTAAAGGAAGTAAAAAGAAGTGAACGTATGTAATTGATAGAATAAACTGAATTTTTAAACATATGTTGTTTATTTTTCTGCCATTACATAAAAGTATGTTTAATAGGGGTTAAAATAATAATCTAAAAGAAAGTAATTGTTTAAATTAAAATTTCACGTTCTAAATTTATTTTGAATCAATTTTGGTTGTAACTTTATTCAACTGTTGCAAAATTTTGATTAGATATGATGCATGGTTGATTTAAAATGTATTTCCGCCTTTTAAACATGCATCGGTAAATATCCTTTCTTTTTGTTGGAGTAGTACACATCAACTTTAGTTCATCATATGTGTCTATACATATATTTCCATTATTGCATGTTGGTCTCTGGTCATAAGGATATATGCGAGAATAATTAAATTTTGTTTGACATTTTCTTGTAGTGTGTTGTACTTTGTGTCTCAAATATCTCTTTAAAGGACAATACTTTCTTTGACATAGCTGAGTTTGAAGTTTGATATATTGTGAGAACAATATTCCCAATTCATCATAGGTTTCAGATATTTCTGATGTATTATCTGATGAAATACAAATATGATTATTACTAATTAATCGTTCTGGTACAGTTTGTTCTATAATTGAATTTTTACAATTATTTTTCATCAATGATATACCAATGAAATTCTTATCTGTTTTCAATATTTTTTCTCTAGCTTCTTTTATTTCATATCTTAGTATATCTACGGATGACTTCATTCTTTTCTGCATTTCTTTAAGATATACATTATGTTCATTTAAGTTTATTTGTGATTTCAATTCTTTTAAGTTATCTCTATTAACTGTATTAATCTTATCTGAATTACATATAGAACTATTTTTTATTTTTGAGTTAACTTGTAATATTTGATCAATTTCTATTTTAATTGCATTAGACATATCAGATAGTGTAGAACTAGTGTAAGAATTAGTTGACCTATACAAATGTTTACAATGATTAGTGTATTAAATCAAATAAAGTTTAATAACATCTGTTAATTATTGAAAACCTTTTTAATTTGTTAAATGCATTTGATAAAATATTCGACATATCAGCTGCAGAATCTGAGAAATATTTTGAATCAGTTAAATTTTTTGTGAATAAATGATAAGGTGAATAACTTGACTTAGAAGTGGAAATTTTGTATTTTTGTGTACTATCACTAAATGAATCAGTGTTTTCAAATTTAAGGTCTATCAATTTAGAACTGACATTATTTTGTTTTTTAGAATTGTTAATATTTCCTGAATTCCATTTGCACAATAACAGTTCGTCATTCTGTATATCAGATTTTGTTGGAGATAATGGTATTACTAAAAATTTGAGATCTGTATCTGAGAAACAAATGTTTTTGTTATTCTAAAAAGAAAAGAACATACAATTAAAAAGTTATGTTTATTGTGAAATTTGATATTAATTGGTTGGTACCTGATGTGAGTTTTTACAAATATTTTCATAATCTTCGAGATCTTTAATGTTCCATTCATTTGATATTGTTTTAGATATATTTTTGTACTTAGTATGAGCTGATGAAAAAGATGGGAAAAACATTTTCAAGGGCAATTGCTTTGTTAGATTGTTAGTAGAGGTCTCTATTTTACTTGCACATGGAGCAAGCAGCTTTTTCTTTTCCTAATCATAAATTTTTGCATACATATATATCTACACATAGACATACATAAGTTATAAAAACTAAACTATCATGATTATTTGAATATGATCATTTTTAATATAATATTTTACTTTTAATACCTGTAAAAGGGTCTTTAATTTACATTTTTTTTCATATTGTTTGTTTCTGTGGCCGTTATATTTTACATGAAATTTTGAAAAATTACATATATTAGACCCTAAAAATCGTCGTTTTGCATAAGAATCGCTTTCCCTTTCTTTTATTATAGAAAATCTGTCATCACCGTTATCTTCATCTTGTCGAATTAAGCTTTATGAACGAAATATTGATACATTATCAACAACTAAACATTATATGCGTATGCTACACACATACTATATATATTATTACACATATTACATTATAAGAGCAAAAATATAATGAACCTTTTTAAAATGGAAATGACTCGTCTGTGTATATAACGATAGCACGTTATAAATAAAATTGTTAGAACCAAAATGGTAAATAAGATGAGAAATATTTTCCAAAAATTGTTGGAACCTGTTTCGGTTTGATCAATACTATTATAATACCTTTTCTCGGTATCAGTTATTCTCAACATTTTTTTAACTTGCATGCTTTCTGTTATGATAATTACGACAGAAACTAGAAGATTATGAAATGAATTGGTTATAGTACAAAGTCACTGTATTTTTAAAAGTAAAATTCATACATGTATTAAAAAAGGTTCATTTGTTATTTATTGACAAGAATATCGAAAATGCAAAATAAAACATTTGAATCTATTACATGAGTTTACTTTCTGTTTTGTTTACAGATGTGGCATGGGCTACGAGTATGTTATGAAAACATCTAAAAATAATAAAATTTATCAAATACAATATCTACAATAGTAGGATTAATACTTTTTATAATTACAGTTCATAAATCATAATGATTTTTTGGTATAGGAGGAACACGATAGCGAGGTCATTAAATATCAATTATGAATGAAATTATTGAAACGCGGATGTTGAGACAAATGAATTAATAGAAATACATTCGAGCAAGGTCGTACTAGAAAACTTTTAATGCAAAGTTAATGTTCTTTTTGTACAATATTGAAATACAAATCTTAGATTTGTAAATGTAATTTCGTTCTTGATTCCACTGAATACAAATTTTTTTATTATGGGGAACATACATAAAACAGAATGCAGTATTGGCTCGTTAGCACATGTATATTCGGAATCATGTCGCGCACTAATATGGGAAATACTAATTGCAAAGAAAAAGATACAAAAATTCTATTTCTTTAATTTTGATAACTCATTGTTCGCTAAAATATCGCTGATGGAGAATAAGCGATAACAAAGTTTTAGGAAATGATGGAAGAGTGGGGCTCTGTGTCTACTATCGGAAAGCAAGAAATGCATCAAGATATTAACGAGACAATACTGCATAATGTAAGCATGTACTTACTACTTATTGCGTACGACCTTAAATAGTCAAAGATCTTGGATTGGATTAATGGATGGATTAATTTTCGACCTAGCTAATCTTGGCCCATACACTATACCTATTCTAAACTACAAATTATGGATGAACTTTATATCTATATATCTTGATTCATAATTATATTGTATACATAATAAAACAAAATAATGAATTTCATACAAAATGGATAAAATATCATTCATTACTAATATATTTTTCTTAATTTCGTCATAATCTTAAAATATTTTATTCTTATGTACGTAACAAAGAATATTAATGAATTTATTAATATATATATAATGTATTGAGCGAAATACAAAACAATTGTGGCATTAATGATGTTTGATATTAAATTCATATAACATACATGTTTGTCATACGTGTTTTAGGTTCTGTTAACTTTTTAGAGACTGAAAAAATCTTTTGCTTTCTGATAACATAATCTTCATATAATACATAATACATTTACATAGTATAATACCATCCGTCAGTATATTTATATTTCAGAATTCTATCTAGACACTTATCGGGACAGATAGATGTCCAGACAAGCATTCAAGCGAGCGAAAAAAATACAACGAAAGTGGGTGAAATACAGAGACTCAATACGAGTATAGATAACTAAAAAGGTTACACAAAATAATGGAAACACCTCTTATATGTCATATATTCCATATATGCATACAACATGTAAGAGGTCCTTCCATTATTTTATTCAATACCTGTATAACCATCGATAATAACCCAATATCGACAGTACTCCGTGAGCCCTCTATCCAAGGCTGATAGAGCAATATATACTTTCGCGGACAGCATTGTACACTCCTAATGCAAATCTAATGCATACATTAGTAGTTTTTAATCCTCTCAAAGCATAAAATAAACAAGATTGCAGAAAAACTGCCAAATATTAAATTGCGTTAGCACATGAGCGACGCACGTCGTTATTACAATTTATTGTATGTAAAATAAATGAAACAGACATAATAATACAACATAATAAATGAACGGACAATTTACTCTTATTTATTATCGCGAATCGAAAACTGAGAAAGCAAAAGATATATATTTTTTAATTATTCCTCATCATGTCATTATACTGTTAATTGTTATATTATCTTGATATTTCTTGAAAAAGCAAATCACATATATGTATGTAATCATGCTGTTCTGCAATCATTTATTCATCACACTCGTGATAAGTAGCTCTGGAGAAGAAAGAATGTTATTAAGTTTAATATAGGAGAACTTTAAATACTTTTGAAATTATAAATGCAAAAACCTTTGTTTGTCCATATTTCGTCGAGATAGTCTTCTTCCAGGCTCATGTGTAGTC
The DNA here is from genome assembly GCF_051014615.1 of Bombus vancouverensis nearcticus. Taxonomy (NCBI): domain Eukaryota; kingdom Metazoa; phylum Arthropoda; class Insecta; order Hymenoptera; family Apidae; genus Bombus; species Bombus vancouverensis. Next base: position 15,429,885 of record NC_134911.1, on the reverse strand, counting down.
AGTGTATATCTTTTTGTATGAGGACGATTTGCTCTAAGTTCACGTGCTTCTGTAGTTTTGGCTTTTTCTACTTTTTGCATAAACTTAGTAATTAGTTCTGGACAATTTAAGTTTTCTTCTGGTTCCCATGTATCATCTGCTGATGTAAATCCTTTCCAACGAATTAAAAATTCCCTTGTTTTATTCTTTTTAAAATGTACTTCTATAATCTTTTCCACCTCAAATTCTTTTTGATCATCTTTCCCACTTTTTTCTTCATCTGAGGTTACTATTTGTTTACCTATATTTAATTAAGAAATTAAGTGTCTGCACAATATGAAATAATTTTTATAAATTTATGGGTAACATTTGCAAAATAATACCATTTTCTGTTTGTTTTTTAACATTATTTTTAAGTTTTTTAGATTTTTTGTCCACTTTTACAGCTTTAACTTTAGGTGACTTTGTAGAATTATCTAATTGCTTAGATTTAGGGTCTTCTTCATTTTCAGCATTTTCAGCTAAAAACTCTTCTATTAATTCTAAACAGTTTAGATCTTTTTCTTGTTCCCATGTATCAGAATCTGCATTATATCCCTTCCATCTGACTAAAAATTGACGCCGACCTTTGATTGTACGTTGACCCACAATTTTTTCTACCTAGGTAATTGAAATATTAACTATTATATTCAAACAATGCATTTACTACATATTGTATGCTAAATTAAATTTTATATAAAAACTCCTTTTTTACATATGCTTTTTCAACTGTTTAAATAAAAGATGAAATGCAGAAAAATTATGTTATGAAAGAAAGAAGTAAGATAGTTTAGCAATATTAATTAAAAACTTTTCTAATACTCAATTTTATCATAAGAAGTACAAATATTATGATTTTATATATGACATTTTATTTCACATTTTTTACGTATTATGCGAAGTATGATAATAAATCAAGTTACCTATGACTAAACTGTATCATAAATGGCGTTGCACGATTACTAATGCGGCGATATATCGTGAGTACACGTAAAATATTAAGTAAATTTTAAAGTTTCGTAGAAACAATTTTCTTTACAAGATGGATTATTTAGCATTCATCTTCTATACTGAAGATCATTCTTGTTTTATTGTTTTTTATAGCAGAAATTTTGTCATTCAGTTGAATAGCTGCTAGTCAACATTGCATACCTAGGAGGCGCGTTCTTGTTGCCGTGTAAACATAGTTGTAACATGTACAATAAACACACTAAATATGATGTCTGACTTACCTCATACTCTTTTTCATTGTTTCCTTCCTGTTTTGTTAAGGAAGATCCCTCTTTTTTAAGTCTCTTACTAGGTCCAGCCTTCCCGACATTCTTATTTTCTTCTTCTGTATCTACAGCTTGAGTATCTTCTACTTCAGGCTTCACAGCAGAATCCTCAGTTGTTTCTTTTTGACTATGACGACTGCGAGATGAACGTTTTTTCGCTGTACTTCTGCGTGACGATTCTGTATTCTTATTCTCCTTTCCCTTTTTCATTTCGTCGTTGTTGTCGGATATGCTTAAACGTCGGACGCCATTTTCCTCGATACTGCTATCACTAGTTTCAGATTTGCTACGCTTGGTTTTCATACTCAATCTACGCATACTATTTTCACAGTAGACAATAAAATTTTTATATTTTCGATAATGTTTGTTCAAAACTTATAAGTCGCGCATTATATGAATGCTCTTATCTATCAGAACCGGATGATTTTATATCGAGTTGCCACAAACAACTCAGAAATAGTTTGGCGCGCTACACAGGAAGTTCTTAAGCACCATATCGAAGCAAAGATTTTGATTTAACGAATTGTTCGAATATAACTATATGCATTTTTTAATTTATTTAAAGAAGTATCAATTAAGTTTTCATGCATATGAAGCTATCGAAGTTTGAATCTTCGAATAATCAAATCTTTTAATAAAAATACCATGTAATGGTAGAATTTTATTTTAAAGAAGCAATCTCATTTTAACCCCTTGTAACTTTTATTGTATAGTTCATTAGTCCATTTTTTAAAACGACAAACCTCGTTTACCAGAAATAAGATTTTGTAACGGAAAGTCTTTAATTTAAGATATAGGTATCAGTTTATTATTTTTGTTTATTTTTCATAGTTTTAGCAGATAAAAAATTATATTTAAATTTAAAATGCATTTTTATGATTTATAAATATGAATCGATTAATTGTGTTCTACTTATAATGTATTGTACTTTGTATACTTTCACATTTAATAAAAAGCAAGATGATTTTAAAAATTATTGGCCCTTTTCGCAAAAATAAAAGTTATTTATAAATGAGAATTCGAAAACATTATAGTAATACTTCGGATAGATAACGGATATTGAGAGATTTCTACTAGATTGACAAAAAGATGCAAACTACGCTTTTACAAAATTATCGTTTATACTTTTAATTATGAAATAGAAACATTGTACGTTCATTAAAAATTATAGTTTAATAATGTAGATCTATTCAACTTTTTATATACTGGATTAATTTTTCCCTATTTTCCCCAATAACTATTTAAAAAATGATTTATAATTATAGAATAATTGCGTAGGATAAAATATTATTAAATCAATATTTTGTTACTTTGGTGACCAAACATCAGTTTCTTATTTCTGATAATATTAAGCTAATATTTTTTGTGTAACTTTGATATATAAACATTAACATCTCTGTTAATTGTTTAAATTATGGCTAAGTCTGTAACTACATATGAAAAACCTTTACCACACATAAGTAAGTGTAATTTAGAATTTTGTCATGTCACAAATATTGATATTTAATTTTGTTCACAATATGTTCTTCTTTATTTATATATTGCATTAAAATGTTATATTTTAGATAGGAATAAATATATATTGCATATATATAATTATATATATATTGCATTAAAATGTTATATTTTAGGTAGGAATAAATTATAATTTTTAATTATTTATATGCATGACATACAATCTCTTTATAATAGATTTAGCAGATTGGTATGCTAAACAATGGAAACTCCAGGAAAATGCAGCTTTCAGAAGTGCAGAGGCATTTGAATTAAGAAATACAGGAAAAATTGTTCGTTCAGAGACAATGGTAAAAACAATATGGGATACATATATGAATAATACTCGCCTTGCAGATAGGTAATAATGACGAACAGTATAATGATGAAATGTAGATGAATAATTTAAATCACATCTAATAAAAATCTAAAATTTTATATCATATATATTTGTAGAGTAACAGAATTATCACGTTGGAGAGAGTTACTACAGAATTTGCTAGATAAATTAATTGCAGAGTTAAAGTTCTTACAAGATGAGAAAGTCGATACAGAGAAAGAATTAGAAACTTTAAATTATCCACTACAATTAACAGCAGAATGTATTTCCATGAGGGATTGCCGTAGAGGAACAGAACTTACTTATGATGAAGCTGATACAGAATTGAAAAAAGAACTTTGTGTCATTGAAAATATTAAGAAATCATTAACTGATAGGTATAACATGAATACAAAAAATCTGTGCCTATTTAAATATATGTTTTTGATGATACATTTTGTGTAGGGTGCAAGCTGCGTGGGAAAAATTAAATCGTTTAGAAGAAGTTAGATTTCAAATCCAATTAGAAGTGGAAGATAAAGATGAAACTATTAAAATAGAGAAAGAAAATCTTAATTTAGATCGAACATGTGCAAATATTAGCTATAAACCAAATGCATTAAGAACTCCAAAAGGGTAAGAATAAATATCTGCATGCAATGTATGAAATAAATACATAAATCTATTTTATTGCAGTTCAATACCTTATGAAGCTTGGTTGGAACATTGCCGTTATATTAAAATGTTAGCTGATAATGAATTAAGCGATGTATATAATTTACGAGAAGCTATAAATATAATGCGTGAACGTGCCAGAAATGATATTAAAGCTCAGCAAGACGTAACAGATTTTAGTTTACGGAAAAGAATTTATCAGACACAAAAAGCTAGGAATGAATTAGAATGGCAAAAGCTTAAAGTAACAACATTTGAAAGTAAAATGATCATTAATATTTAATACATGTTAGCTTTAAACATAATATTTTCAGATCCAAAAGGAAATGGAAATTTTACAAAAAGAAATAGTTAGACTAGAAGACGCATTAATGCATAAAATTGATTCAATAAAATGTGCAGAGACAAGATTAGAAAATCGTACTTATCGTCCTGGTTTTGAACTCTGTCGTGATGAAGCTGAATTAGGTTTGAAAGACGAAATTTTACATTTGCGACAAACTGAAAAAGACTTAAAAAGTGTATTGAAAAATTCAAAGTATGTACAATAATGCATAATTTACATAATGATATATTCTATCATCGTGAAATGTAATTATTTTATTTAATGTATGTATTATTTTCTAGAGGGGCATATAATAATTTGGAAAGCTTACTTTTGGAAGTTGATAGAAATTTAGATGATAAACAACATTCTTTGGCAACAGATGTGATGTGTTTAGATATGAGGGCAACATTAAAAACAGGAGATAGAACACGATTGCCAAACGAAACAGATCGTAATATTGTTCTTACACGTATGGAAAAAGAGATACCGCTTGAATCATGAATGAATTGTAATATTTACACAAATCCATTAGAAAAAACATTCATTCAATATATAAAATGTCTATTTATTGTAGTACTTTTCAGTAGTAGTTTTCATTATACACAATAAACTTATTATTTGCATATGCTTATGTGCCAGTATTAATAATATCTGGTTTGGCTTTAATTAAACTGTATTCTGAAATAAACGAGTCTGTCAATTTTGGTTCTAAAGTTTTTACTGCTCTTCCATGTAATTCTCCAACTTTTTTGGGATCGCCATATTTCATTTCAAACGTAATATAATCTATCCAAATACTTATATCATTTTTGCCAAACTGTAAAGTTGACATTTCATTATACTTTCTTACATGTTTTAATGATATTTCAGGTTGCATAAGTTCTAACTCTATCATCTTTTTGTGTAATTCAAGAACGAGAGGAGGTTGTAAACAGAGATTATCATAAACTTTCCTTGCCGCTTGTATACCTAAAATAAACAACAGTCGTGACATACTACCAAATACAATTTTACAATTTACGACTACATACTTTTTGTCAAAACTAGCCATTCAATGTAAATAATTTTTATGTGTTGAGCAATATTTGGATGTGCTTGTAAAGCTGTTTGGAAAACTTGTTCAGTTTTCTCAGGACACTTTGCTTGCACATGTAATATTTTCATCTTCCATAAAGGTAATGACTTTTCTGCAAGAATTTGTGTTGCCTAAAAAATGATCATGCTTATATGTATGTAATATCATTGATATAATTAAAAATAATTACTAGTATTTTTGTACCTTTAAAAATACAGCTTCAGCTTCTTTTTCCTCTCCTGAGGCAAACAAATATCGTAACCTAGCATGCCAAAGACTTATGCTACTTGGTATAGTTTCAGTCGCAATGCTCAGAATTTCTTCAAATTTTTTTTCTGTAGTTTTATCTTTTTTTTCAGCATTTAACATGTTGATCTACAGTGAAATTATTAATATTAAAGTCTTTAATTCCCTACTTTATACATGTAATGAATACTTATCAGGTACATGTTGATCTATAGTGAAATTATTAATATTAAAGTTTTTAATTCTTACTTTATGCATGTAATGAATACTTATCAGGTACATTACTAACCCAATGTAAATAATATTTTTCTTTTAACTTTTTTGCTTGATGTGCCTGAGATAATGCAGTTTTTAATAATTTTCTTTTAAAATTTGGTAAAGCTAAAGATCTGGCTTGTTGATTTATTTCTATTAAACAGTCTATATACAAAGACCACATTTCTTCAGTCTTAATTTTTTTGACTGCTGTTTGATAAACTTTATTACAAGATGTTATACGATCTCTTAATGAAGTTTGTTCTGAATTATCAACCTGCATCGCTGTATCACTAAAAGAAGGTTGAATAAGTCCTTCTAATTCTCGTCGTGCCATCGTATCCCACATCAGGGGTTCATGAGTATACTCTTCTATCATATTACTAAAAATAATTTAAATATTCAAACTAAAGATAATCAATAATTTTAACATATTTTTATTACTTTTACCTAACAATTTTATTTTGTAATTTTTCTGTGTTATTATGATCCTTTGTAATATTTAACAATTCTATTACGAATTTGATATCTCTAATGCGTTTTGATGCTTGTTGATATATGATATATGCCCTTTTTATTCCAATAGACATGTCATCATCAGTTTCTGTTGGTACTGCATTGTCACCATTATTTTCACTTTTCTGATCATTAGCTGATGCATCATCTAATTCTAATCTGTATCATATAATTAATGATTAAAAATATAAATGAAAACATTAATAATATATGAAAAATTTATAATATGTGACTTACTTGAAAGCATCAATAAATAATAACTGAGAAGTTGGATGTATATGTAAACCACGAAGAAGAAACTGACGAGCAGTGTCTTTATTTTTATTTTCTTCTAGTTCCCAAATTGCAGCAATATGCCAACATTTGGGTTTATCTTGATGAACTTGCAACATTTTACCTAACATATGACTAACATTGTTGTGAAAATGCTGTCACATTTTATATTAATATTTAAAAGATGAAAAGTTAGTAGCTTTAATAAAAAATATAATTCAAATACTCACAACATGTTTACAAAATTTTATGTAAGCAATCCAAAAACGAATATCATCTTGAAATTTAAATATTGCTTCTTTATATAAATGATTAATTTTATTTGTAACAGCATGGTCAATATCTGATGTTTTTTGAATAATACCAAATTTCTGTTGAATAAAGTAATACACGTATATATATATATAATTAATGTGCATTTATAGTTATTACTATATAATCAACTATTTATTAATAAGTAATAACATACACTTCTACGTTGTTTAATTAATTTAAGCAGGTCCGTTTCATACTGTATGTATCTCAAATAGTCTTCTTTAGTTTTTGTGTGGCGTTGAATTTTATATTCGTATTCTTTAAGTTTCTTTGCAATTCCTCTATATAATTTATAGCAACATAAATAGTTGGTTAAAGTAAAGAATGTGTTACAAAATATAACCTATTTCACTCACCGAATTTCGTTTTTGTCGAAAAGTTTAATGCTTTCCATCTGTTCTAATTGAGGAATCATATCCTCGCATCTTTTTTCTACAAATTCTGCCATTGTTACTTCTTTTTAATTGACGAAATATAATGTAATATAATAGAAAGATCCTTAGCACATGTACACTAATAACCACAATCCTCCAATGCGTACTAATAACTAAAACCACACCATCCAGCAATACGTATTCCACAGTGAACCACAGACAAGGATACAAAGTAGATATGACTTCTTATGATACTTTGTGTTTCGTGTCCTGAAATATCGAACGAAGTGGTCCGTCTTACGCCCTCTGCGGTTTACTCATGTTCTGAAATACCGACCTCGAAAAATCACAGAGTTTTTAACGTTGTTGGAGATGTTATTAATCCAAGACATTAGTAACTACAGACATTATAAAATAAAATAGCGTAATTAAATTGATATTGTAATCGAATTAAAACAGTACTTTAAGCTTATACTAGAAAGTAAAATAGCGTTTTGTGTGTGCTACTATACTAGATTTATATATTTAATAATTAATCGTTAAACAATAGTATATGCTGAGAATTAAGTTAAGAAAACGTAGAGCTTGCTATAAGATATGGGTTGATGAGCTGTAAAAATTAAAAATTTTGTAAAAAAATTTCCAAAAATCTATAATTATTATAAATTGAAATATTATATGAATTCTTCTCCTTTTGAAATGGGCAATAGTCTGACTACTAGTCAACTGTTTGTCTATTATAGTATAGTTATTTTTCTCAAATCTTAGTTTTATGTTTTACTTTTAAGTTACTTATTTTCAGTTTTTAATTGCGTTGTTATTGTTATGTCTTACTTTTAAATCTTAATTTTAAGTTGTTTCGTTAGTTTTAAATACTACAGTCAAGTTTTAATTTTAAGTTGCATCGTTTGTTTTAATCCTTAATTTCAGTATATTTGTGAAGATGGACCGTTTGATCATTAATATATGTATCTATCCATAGAAGTAAAATTTTGGTGATCTTTTGCTCTTTTCGTCAGTTTTTTGCTTTTTCTATTGAGCGTAATTTGTCTGCTTGAGTTATCGATAAATTGTGTTGCGAGTTTCCAATTTTGAATCGGACTACCTATATTTGATAATATATAATTAATAATTGATTTGAAAATACAAACATCATAATAGAAAAAATTAAAGAATACACATTTTTATGTTTCAGATATATGAAACTAGAATTTTATTTGAAATTAATTAAAAGAATTATTTAACTATTGTTGTATATTCATTTATTATTTTAATAATGTGTAATGATTTTCGCAGTATTTCAGCGGGATAGAATTCTATACACTTTGTTGCGATTATAGGATATCCTGTTCTATATTTTATTTATAATTTCATGTAAGACATTTGTTTTAATTCAAACAAGTACTGTACTGAATCGATAACGTCGCATGCGACATGAAAATGGTTAGGTAACCCGTAAAACGTAGAACTCGAAAGAGCATTGAATATCGCGTTTATTCTTGAACCTTGTCTGTAATGTCACGTCTATTCCTGTATCTCGTCTGTGGTGTCATTCTCGACTGTGGTCATCCGTTACCGATTCAGTGTAAAATAAGATTACAGTATCATCACAATACAAGAGTTCTGTACCGCGCTCTATACTTCGTCGGTGATTGTAATCTTATTCTTTGCTGAATCGGTAATTTTGGAAATAATAGTACAGATAAAGTATAGACATTGGTACCGTGGTACCACTTAAAGTGTCTCTAGTAATCCTGAGATGAGAGACAAGAAATGCATGGGGGTGTTAGGTCTATCCTATATCTTGCTGTGGTTTGGCGCGTTTTCTTCAGTCGTTCTGTAAACGTAATTTAAAATTACTGAATATATCTTGCTGAGATGTTTATTACATAGTAACAGGAGTTTTGACAAAGTGAATCAATTAGTTTTATTAAAGTTTGTGCATATAAATAGATATTTAAATACGTTAGTGGGTGTAATAATTTCCCATCGTAATGAAATATATCAATGCACAAGTAGTAAGTTATCAAAAAATTCCGGTACGTGGTATGCAATTTATTATTGACGAAACATAACATTGCATGTAAAATTAAGTTAGCTGAAATAGTTAAGTACTGTGTGAATTAGTACTGCATATTAAAATACACATACGTCTACATTTATATACTTAACAATAAATATCTCAGTTTTACAGTAAATGGTAAATATCTATAATAAGTGTCATACTTATAAGAAGTCCTCTCTCTTTTTCTCCCTCTAAATTTAAATTTTAATATTACATACTAAAATACATGTACACGTACGTTTATATTTATAAACTCAATAACATATATCTCAGTTTTTGTAAACGGTAAATGTCCATAATAAGTGTCATAGCTATAAGAATTTTCCTCTGCTTTTCTCTCTCTAAATTTAAAATAGCATATGCAATTATTGAAATATCTCATTTAACAGATCTTTAAAGTTACTTTTATCTATAATAAAAGAGAAAAAATGATACATACATATATACTTTATTTCAGGATTCAGTGCACTGCGATTACGCTACCCTTAATTATCGAAGAGTTTCGACATTGAATGTAAGATGGCGGCAGCTATGGCTGCGGCGCAAACGAGTCGGCGATCGACACGGTTGTGCCATCCATGATGGCTGAGACAGTTTCCGAGATTTCGAGCACGGTGTCGTGAGTACGTGTTCTCTTTATCGCACGTTTAATCGCTAGTGAGGCTCATCTGCAAGACAAAAGGATTCCGGAAAGAATGACAGACAGTCCAGCGGCACTCGTAAGTGTTGTCACTGTCTATTAAATTTTCTAGAGTGAAGTATTTGGGACCCTCGATGTCCGTTAGGTTACCCATCGAAGAACATGCGCACATCTAGGGCTTCGTTCGCGTTTATGCATCGGTGATCGAGCAATGATCGAATTCGTTGCTTGCTGCTATTTCACCTCTTTCTTAACTCGAACAGTAGGTAGGAGCATCTGAAAGAACTGATCACGATGGGGACGTGTAGTCGGTGCAGTACACGTCCGATATGTTGTAACGCGCAAACGCAGGACAGAGGTTCGTTGTCCGTTCTCGTTTGACGTCACCAGCTAATAGTGGTTGTCACCTGTTTCTGACGGCAGTGACGTCACCAGTAGTTGTGACGTAACCGTAAAAATCGATAGCGGCTTTGTTTACCCTAACGTATGATAAGATACGTTAGATAACTTACTCCAACGCATAAATAATACTTTGACGCCTATATTTATTCTAATTTTACTACTGCTCCACTGACATCGTTCCAATAGACGTTCGTGACGATACTACCACGTTTCACGATATTATGTTAGTCCTCCATATTGATTTCGCGCTTAGACACCTGCTGTAAATTGTGTTTATGAGGCACTTATTGTACCACAGTTATGAACATCTGTTATTATCATTGTTATCTACGTTTATTCATTTGTTTCAGTTTTCTATCTCTAATAAATTTACGTATATATTATTAAATTATTTTCTGAATAATTTTCTCAAATTATCTAATTGTACCGCTGCCAAGTTTCTCGAGGTACTTTATGATTACGTAATACTTCAAGACTAAACTAAAGAAATTGCGAAATGAAAACGAAAGACAAATATCTCGAATTACAGTCCAGTGAATCAAACCCCATTCGTATTTATGACGCTCATGTATATGATAAGAACGTAGTACATTCTTAAAAGCAATTTCAGTTGCATTTAATAGAATTTGCGTTTGAAAAGACGACCTAAGATGACTATGATCTAACATCTTGTTACAGGGAAACGATTATTCCCTCTGAAATCCGTTTACGTCAGTGTCTCCAAGTCTATCTAAACATAGTTGCTGATTTTCGAGTAATGGCCATAGCGCTCGATGCCAGTCGACACGAGGAAACAAACGAATAAACAAGTCACGCAAAGTGGCATTTTAGAGGCAGCCTTTTCCCTTGTCATTTGTTCCAAGTCCGCACGAAATTGGGCTAGCCGCACTTCGCCTCCATATTTGTTTTTCAATCAATGCTTCAAATCGAGAAATGTTTCGATGCGAATTTCCAAGATTCTCCCCTTCGTTTGACTTCTTTAAATCGTTAAATCAGCATTATAAAAAGCAAAATAAATTTTATTCTCGCTATAAGACCCTTTCCAATGTAATTGGTCGAATCAAAGAAAATGAAGAAATTTATCACCGATGAAAAGGAAAGGAGACAAATTCAGTCGTCTTAGAATAAACATTTGAGAAAACTATTATAATCTGATAATCATTAACGTTCGTCCAATTTAACGCTTAATTTGCATCGTATATATCTATTTGAAATATTTAGAATATTGGTAGTGAACGTATTCATCATTTTCAATAAATATTTCAATTAGAATATCAATTACAGTTATTGCCTTTTCATTGGAAAACTTTTTATATAAATGGTATACATTTCTAAAAGGTTTATTCACAGCGTGCGGTGGTGTAGTTAGAAATAAAAGCGGAAATGGGTTTGGTAAGACCGACAGCGATGTTACCAGGTTAGAATGCTTTTATCGTCGAATTAAATGGCCAGGAAAAGCCGGAAGTGCAAACACCGTTTCAGCGGAGTATTTAATTTTGTATACAGTTCGCGCTATTTATTCTACTCCATCGCGCGCATCAGGCTAGCTCGAAAAGTATAGCAACACATATTCCACTGGCACTAGAGTCTAGATCGTGGCTTTAATTTTGAATGTTTCGTCTTTCTCCTCCCCTGTTATCCATCAGCGCGATAAGCTTTCAAACTATGCGTTGGCTAGCCAGTTCCAAAGTATAGCAAGCATACGTAATATCTTTCTCGATTGTTTATAATCGAATAGTTCGCGATCGAAGTAACTTATTCATTCCGAATCCATTTTTGACACGTGGCTTATGATTAGACTGCAGACTTTTATGTAAATTCATAGTTTTATAAATATATTTAAAGATGCAGAAGTTGGATATTTAAAAAAAAAAAATTGAGTCTTTTCATATAAATCCGAGCCGATGCAGTTGCTCGCGTAGAACATATTAACAAATTCTTTTGACAAAGTTAACAAACTGTTAAAAAATACACGGGGCAGAATTGACGCGTGTAGTTTTCTTGACACGATTTCGTAATGGTAACGAGGAACAAAACGTGGACCACGAAGGCAAGACGAAATCGATGTAATTATTAGTTTATTTGTTTACGGTGTTTGCCTTAGCAGAAACAGCCAATGTGATCTAATATCTGTTTTATCCCTGCACGAGGAGAAGCCGTTTCAATCCCGTGGCGAGATAGGATCATGTAGCGGCGTGCGTCGCATTGAATGGCTGCAATTGTGCAGCTGCAGTTCAGTAACGATTATTGGTGTAGGTACATGTATACCAATAATGTTAACGAGACACCTCGTATATCGTCGTTCACCCGCGTTCACTCGTCCCACGACATTCGTGATTTCCCTCTATTACGATTGTTCCACGACCTCCCTTCAGTTTCCTTTTTTTTTTCCCTCGTTTTACTCCTCTTTACAGACTGCTATTAGTTAGGTATTATAAATATGTGCGTTTCTCCATGTAATTCTCTAATGTCCTCGGAGATATATTTAATTGAACGATGGACAGCTTAAATGGATTATAATAAGGTGTTATTAGAGTAGAATAAGTTTTTCCTTTTTGTCGCCACTTTTCTTGAAAGACTGACGTTAATCTCCCATTTTCTCGAACTCTTCTAGTAATAATGTTCAGACTCTAGATACTAAGATACTACTATTAGATACTAAGTATGTACAGTGGCATAGTATGTAACTATTTCGGAAACAGAATACACTGGCTTAAACGTCATGGGCGTTCCCTACCTACGCAGTTCTAATTCTTCGAACTTTTATAAATATTCGCACGAACCGAATATTCTGAGAACGTGAAATAAATTTTTCTGAGAATCCAGCAACACGTTCGTTCCGAGATGAGAAGAGACTCGAGACTGAATACAGATTTCTTTCTCGAAGCGGCAGAGAAATTTTTCAGGGAGTAGCTAACCATATTGACCCCCGTGGTTATTGGTTCGTCCGAAGGGGTTTTTAGCAGCAAGTAGGGGGTTTGTCGAGCAAGGAGCAACGCGTTTCATCATCGATGGTGGCTGAGCAGCGTGTTTTGGCAAAATTACGGGCGACTTCCCATTGTTTGGACACCAGAAATTTATGATTACGAGCTACGCTCGCAGCCATATTCCGATTCACATGCCGAGATATTGATCTTAATTTGAATCTACTGGGCGGCGCCTTAATTCAGATCAATTGGCCCACTAATTAATTTGAGAGTAACGACCAATCGCTTGCCATACGAATAATTAGGAACCACCATTATCGGACTGCTATCAGCCTGGAAAAAAATTAAGCAACTTTTTATAGACCTCACGCGCGGGATGATGCTTCCTAAACTGAATGTAATCAGGAGGACGATGAAGGGATTAGTTATGAAAATATACAGTTGTCGTAGTGAGATACAGTCTTAGAAATGATGTACCGATGAATTAAGTTGCGATAGATGTATGGTATAGAATGACGCATAGAAATAGAAATCGCAGTAAACAACGTTGATAAGGAATATGTAGGAATTTGTTATCCAATTGCGTTCTTTTTGCTTTGAAAAATTGTCAAACTGTAAGGAAAGTATGAAAATTTATACTTTGTAAAAATAGTTTCATTGATTTGATCAGAATTAGAAAAATATGGTTGGAATAATTGAGAACGCAATTGGCTGACAAAAGGGTGAAGGGTCGAAATGCTTTGTTTAAAATAAAAGCGTCGCATGCTTTCGAGGAAGAAACGATAATGTAAACGATCGTAAATCTATCAAAGTATCAGGAAAATTCTTGATGCAATTGGTTATGCTATGCGTTGCGCGGAGGATCCTTAGCAACGTTATTTCTTTTTTAACAGATCCCGAAATATATGGAACTGCCGAATCATGTTACGAATATCGAGTTTCTAGCAAGTTACAATTATTTATGATGTTATAATTTTTGGACAGGCGTGGGATTTGAATCTATCGCCGTGTAAATATTATAGGCTGCAAAGTTCGAACGGTCTCTCTCGGTTAGCAACTGACCAAGAAATTGTGTTTTCCTTCGAGAACTTATTTATCGGTTCTCCGATTGTCCGATGAGTAAAGACAGCTGCGTGAAATTTGTTGTCCCGGTCCATTGAATTACGGGTCGGTTGCATTTTTAAAAGTATTTCCATCTTGCGCCCACGCAGGAACCATGGAAAGATCGGTAGCAAAAAATAATTCAACTGCAGAATTTTTCTCCTCGTTTTCTGTCCGAGGATTTCGATGACCGAGTCGTAGATATATTTGCAAAGTATTCGTGTCCTTTCTTTATTTATAAAATATTTTTATCCGCTCGATATTGTAGCTTTTTTAACTGAGTGGGTGCAGAAATTTCCTCGTCACGATCTAAAATATTCTTAAGCGACGAGTATATCGTGTGTATTTATCAAAGATCAGGCTAAAGAAACATTCTGCGTTTGTTTTATTAATGTCGTTGACAGACACTTATTAGCGACGAATAATTCCGCAATGATATCATTACTTACGAAATGTCGCTACTTCTGCTAATGTTCATTTCGAAATTTTATATCGGTACTACGAAATTTTTAATGTCTTTGGCTGCAGATCAATAAAATTTCTTTCGAATCTCTATAGTTGCAGTACGTTTTTTGTTACAAGCTTACGAATTCCTTAATTTTCCTATAAAATCACATGTATACTCACGCTAATCCAAACAAGAATTTATCAACAAAATTTCCAATTAAACTCAATCCCATCAAGGTTAAAATTCTCAGTTCATCATCGGATACTCACTCACTCCTTCGATCACTCGTTTCCCTTTCATGGTCCAATGCCCAATGTACCAAGAAACTAATGCTAATCTCAGAGAAAAACGATCTACCAACACGCTAAATCCTCCTTCATCTTAAAATTCTCGACTCATTGTTAAATCGTAATCCACCTCTTCGATTATCCGCTTCGTCATCTTTCTTAACAAGATTCTCGATCACGATAGAATCTCGTAGATACGTGCACTTACGTTTCGAATCGCTCCTCCTATGTATATGATCCTGTACACGATTTTCGCAACGATTTGTATTATTTAATTTAAGCGAAGCCGCGTTACAATTTCATTTGCATAACCGGTCGCATTATCCGTATGGACGTGGCTCGTATTTTCGCGCGCTCTACGTTAGATAACGGTCGTGACAAAACGATACCGTGCGCAATTAAAGGAACTTCCGAGAAACGAGCGCATAGATCGTTCGGTTTGCCACGGTGTCCACTCGAGGGTAACGAAAAGAAGCAGCGTCTTTTACGCTGGTAGATTCTCTTACTATCTGAAGCATCGTTTCGTGGCTGAATTAGAAACTGCACTTAGTTTTCCTTCGGTGAAAGATACCGGGTGGTTCCGCGTCGTCGTCGAGAGACAAATTGCACGACTGGATTAGACGAATGTCCCTGAGCGATCGCGGCCAAGACTTCCGTTCGAAGAACCTGTTTCGAACCAGTTTCGATCTCGCGGTTTTACTGTATTTTTCAGCAGAGTTCGCGTCTTCGGGTTCCTCTACTTGCCGCCAGGTGGCAGCACAATGACCGAATTTTCTTGTTTCGTGACAATAAACAAATAACACGATACTCTCGTCTGTTATTTATTTTGGAAATTATTATCATAGCGTTTATTTTTTCTTATGTTTCATCGTAAAAATTTCAATTCATGTATATTGCCAAATACCGAAATAAACAATTACGAGATTTGTTTTCGAAACTTTTCGATTTATAAGCTTAAATATTGTACGAAAATTCTTAACTGTGATTGTCCGAAACTCGCTACGTGTTGACCAATGGGCTTTAAAAACAGATCGAAGCTTCGAGTTGTCACGATCGATTATGTATAATACGATAAAATAATCATTCTTCATTCGTGCCTCTTTCTTCGTTAATCTGGGATTTAGTAACAAGGAATTTGTAGAGTCACGTATCGCATATTCGTAGAGGCGATAGCAAGTATCGGAAAATTTAATTTCATTAACGGAGGTTTTACGCCGAAAGATAGAGCTATTTTAACCGGTTGACAAAAGGCCAATTTCATCGATGTTCCGCAATCGTAAAATCGATATTATCCGCTATTTAGCCGTGACGTTTCGATTAAACTCTCCTATCGAGTGTACAAATATTTTCCTCATTTAGCGTGCTGGTCTGTAACCAGTGTCTGCTGGATAATATTTACATCGGCGCGGCACAAAGTCCAATGAAATCATTACCCGAGACGTCTGTCTCTCTATTTGTCCGTGGCCGACTTTTCGTTCGCTATTTCGCTGAATAATACCGCGTTTACTCTCCTACGTGCTCACGTTTGCCATATAATAAAAATGAGATCCGTCTTGATTTATAGCTTTGATCAGTGTATCTCCAACACAATAATGATACAAAAAATTGACGTTCAATTGCGCGAATCTTATATATAGCGTGTAGTTCTTAGTTTGGTATCGGTTACTCTTGATTTCAAGGAATGTACCTGATTTTACGATTAAAATTAGTCGAAGTTAGCTACTGGAAGCAAGATATTTTGATTTCAGGGAATACACCTGATTTTACCATTAAAATTAGTCGAAGTTAGCTACTGGAAGCAAGATATTTTGATTTCAGGGAATACACCTGATTTTACGATTAAAATTAGTCGAAGTTAGCTACTGGAAGCAAGATATTTTGATTTCAGGGAATACACCTGATTTTACCATTAAAATTAGTCGAAGTTAGCTACTGGAAGCAAGATATTTTGATTTCAGGGAATACACCTGATTTTACCATTAAAATTAGTCGAAGTTAGCTACTGGAAGCAAGATATTTTGATTTCAGGGAATACACCTGATTTTACGATTAAAATTAGTCGAAGTTAGCTACTGGAAGCAAGATATTTTGATTTCAGGGAATACACCTGATTTTACCATTAAAATTAGTCGAAGTTAGCTACTGGAAGCAAGATATTTTGATTTCAGGGAATACACCTGATTTTACCATTAAAATTAGTCGAAGTTAGCTACTGGAAGCAAGATATTTTGATTTCAGGGAATACACCTGATTTTACCGTTAAAATTAGTCGAAGTTAGCTACTGGAAGCAAGATATTTTGATTTCAGGGAATACACCTGATTTTACCATTAAAATTAGTCGAAGTTAGCTACTGGAAGCAAGATATTTTGATTTCAGGGAATACACCTGATTTTACGATTAAAATTAGTCGAAGTTAGCTACTGGAAGCAAGATATTTTGATTTCAGGGAATACACCTGATTTTACCATTAAAATTAGTCGAAGTTAGCTACTGGAAGCAAGATATTTTGATTTCAGGGAATACACCTGATTTTGCCATTAAAATTAGTCGAAGTTAGCTACTGGGAGCAAGATATCTTTCTTAAAGTGTTATTTATTATTATTATTCAGGGTAAAAAAACACAAGTACGATTATTTATCAATGAGACGAACTGCATTAAAAGTGCAATACAAATGTGTTAATCGCTGGCGCGTGTTGAAGGCACGAAGGGAAGGTAAAGGTAAAGGTTAACGAGTTGGCGAGTTGCGTGCGGCACGTGTGATCCTTGGGGATCATCGTTTGACCGCGAATTCAACCGATATAAATGCGTGTGACAAGCGTGATCCTCTTCTTACCGCGCGTTATTACGTACACTAGTCGGTATTTCGTAAGTATCATCGTGCTCGGAATAGCAGAGTCAGTGAGGAAACGCCAGCTTCCAGCGTGACATCATTTCGATAGACAGAGCTGCTTTCCTCGTGATTGCTGTCGTCAAAATCGATAGTTCGAAATTATACGAATCCTCGTACGATAAACCGTTATATCCACTATTGACGAAAGGTGGAAAAGAGAAGGAGGCCAATGTATGAATAAATTTACAAACATTCGTAACCATTTTCTTTTCGAAACAAAAGTCTCGGCTTGCAAAAGTTTTACCGTAAAGTATATTTGAATCGACGATTGATCGTATCGTAAAAATGTAGGGATGTCGGGAGATTCGTATCGAGATTGAAATTCAAAGGTTCAGATACAGGTCGGTTTTCAAATTTCAAACAGAAGGTTGGAAATTAAAGATTTCAAATTTTAAGTGCGTTTCGTTATAATTATTAGAGAAAAATAGGGTTTTATCATTAAAAAATAGGCTCGTAGGGTTTCTAGGCGATACTGCTAATTCAACAACAAAGATTTCTTAACGATTCGCACAGTACAAGCGAGTACGTCGTTAAGTACTTCCAATTAAGTATCCTCGAGTTCGGTCCTTCAAGTCTCATTTTTCCTGGAATTATTCACTCGGTTCTCTGCGTAATACTCGTTCGTAACAATCGAGCGTAAAACAGTGGAGACTGTTCAGAAGAAATTGATTCCTTCTAGGACGATAAACACGATCGATCGGCGGGGGGGGGGGTGAAGCGGGCGTATTAATTAAATGGTGGATTAAACAAAACGTGAAACGGAATGTGGACAAACGGAATGGAATACAAAAAGAGTGAAAGGGAGAGGAAGAAGAGAGAGAGAGAGAGAGCGCTCGACAAGACCCCGCGGTACGGTTCAAATAAAATACAGCAAAAACGTCGCGTGAATCACGTGGAAATATGCGTACACAGTATGCCGTGTCGTTATATCGTTTTTGCCGGATGGCGCATTGTGTAGTACTTTGTAGTCACGTTGCATGTTTCCCAAACGTCACAATAGCCGTACGCTCGCGTTCGCATGCTACTCGTTGCTATGTATTTCGAACAGTTCCTAAATACGCGTCAATCCTTGGCTCGTGACAAAATATCGTTGGGTTTACACTTGTTTATTCTCCGAATATACGATACGCGAGCAAACAAATGTTACTCGTCGAATCGAGCTAAATTTATTAAAATTTTTCTAACGGAGGACAAAAAATCGTTCAATTCCGTAGATAAGAGGTTTCGTAAAGAGATGTCTTTCAACGTATTTAGCAAGAACAACAGACAGATGTAAGTCGTGTTGAAATCAACTTGATCGATTGAGTTTTCTGAAAATTTCTTGATTTTCGTATCGGTATTTAATTTTTTCAGAAATCGAACCACTAATCTCGATAAAGTTGATCACTTTGTTCTCTAATGTGGTTTGCGTGTCTCGGCACATGACTGTTGCTAACGTGGTAAAACACGATTATTACAAGAATTACTAATATACAAATATCGAGTGATACTTTTAAGCTTTTTTCGGCCCCGTGTAGACGAGCGACTTTTTCACACTGCGTTCTCGCTTCGTCGTTTTTAATTGTGAAAACAACAAAGGAAAACGCGTGACGCAGCAAGAACGCAGCACCGTAAAGTCGCTCGACTGCATTGGCTCGCCACTGTATATGATCGGAATAAAATTCTTCGATAGCCAAACCAAACAGAACAAAACGCTGTTCGCAATCTGGGTGGCTCCAAGTCGACTGTCTCTATTTCGACCTTTGATCCGAAATCTTGGTCAATAACAACTTGAACCGGTTGCGAAGGAAAGATTCGCACGTGGGTTGTTGTGTTAATCGAAGAAATTCATTGAGAGAAAGTTTAAGGACTACGCGTTACGTACACGCATGGCGTAAGCGTGGAATTTCGAAAATGTTGCATGCTGTTTTAATGCAAACGCGTTCGCCGCGGGACAGTTTTTGTGACACGGTGTGTCATGCAGCGACGTACAACTGTTCTTTAGACACCATGCTGATATGTAACAGTATTACATGCAACACATGGGGCATGACTAAAGAGGTTGAACCGCAGCGTTGGAAACCAGCGTTTCCATCAGCTTATGCATGCCACACGGTACCGTTCCTTCTGTTTCGTGTTAATAATTGATTTTACCGCTGTTTCTGTAATAAATACTCCGTTTTCTTCTTTGCAACGCATGTACATTCAGTGACACGACAACTTAAACGTAGGGACAAGAGATGAAATCTTCGATTTCACTGACTCCGAATGCCTTGGAATTACTCGATACGTTGGATATTTGCAACAAGAATATTACCGTATCAAGCTTATACTGTTTTTCGTATCCTTGACACACTCCTTAATTTTGTCTTCTCTTGATCCCAAGAAAGGAGCACTAGACTCGTGGTCGATTAATTAATTCTCTACTGGTATCATTAGATTATAGGTAGTACTCGATGTTAGGAGTTGCAGTTACCGTAATTACATAACTCTAAGGCGTTTGGTTTCATTCTGAATTCTATGTTTCACACGATAAAGACCATCGTTTATTACGTAAATAATTTAGCCATAATCCAAGCTAAACATCGAAAGCAAAGTTGATCAATTCGCCTTCTGAGAGGCTCTTAGTATGCTCCATAATAGTTCGGATATCGAAGGCTCAGCTACGATTTCGTACATCTGAGCATTGGCTTGTTCGTATTCTGTACCTTCATTCATCCAGTATCTTTCATATCATGATCTATCGAAATACGTTACAACCTTTTGGATCTTACGATTGTAATACAAAAATCAAGAACGACTACCACCACGTGCTGAAGCTTAAATGCAACTTTGCAGGCATCGTTTCCCGTTTCATGAACGGTTGACGGCAATGGCGTTCTCGTTAAGGATGAGAGAATGTCCAGGATGGTGTAAGAAACCGGGCCAGATGGAATCACGGCGAGAGAGGCACGCAGCGTGTCCTGGTTTCGCGTGTGCCGCGCCTCGATGACGTGTCCACGCGCTGACTCGTCTCCTTGTTTTTGTTTTCCGCCGGCCGTCGCGCGGCTCAGCGCCGCGGCACGCTTTATGCAACGCCTCCGCAGCCCGCGATGAAGCTCTCGTTGCTTGCGCAACATACGCCGATCGCAACCCGCATGATTCACGCGCAAACGACGCGACGCGGCGCGCTGCCCTCTTCTTGCTTCACGCTCTTCCTCGCTTTGCCCTGTAAACCGATCCAGTTTGTTTACCACGCGTGTACTTGGTTTCGAGTAGCCCGGAAGCTCCAGCATTCGGAAGTTTAAAGTAAATAGCAATGGGTGGCGGTGGCGCTACTACTCTTGCAATGGGACTTTTAACGCGCAATGAGAAAATTGCAAGATCGTGACAATTTCTTTGAGCTTGGAACCTTCGTTCCTTTTTTGGAGCAAAAATTTTATTATATACGGTGTCTTGTCAACTTTGTTCGCTCGAAGTATCTTTGTTATCTTAAATAATAAACGAAATTGTTACGTTCGTAGCAGTTGCATGTTTGAGAAACAAAGGATTACATATTATAACAAAGGATGGTAATGACACCTTTATAGGTAGGATTTGATGTTATGTAGAATTTAGGATAAACGTAGTTTAGCCATTCAATTAGTCCTACGATTGCCTCGAAAGATATTAATTGATACGAGATAATTGCCATTTTGATATAAACAGTTCTTTTGGAGATCCCTGAGTTTAGAGATCTTAACGCGTATGATTGTTTCTTTTGGTGTTGATATTTCATAGAACGGTCATCCGTTATGCTATCGTCTGAGATAATCTTCAGAAACAGCGGAAGAAACGATGCTCGGGCTTCCTGGTGCGTAGGTGCAGCAACCTCCGCGTCGCACGCAAACTTAATCTTGTGTGACTGATGAGAAATGTACTTACGCGGCGAGGTTTTAGCTGATGATGTTAGAGCTTTGTTCGTGTAATGGAATTGCTATTTGTACAGTTTATTGGTGTACCTTTCCAAAATGAATATTCTACGTGGCGGCGGATGCGGCGCATGGAATTTCTACCGGTCAACCGTGGAAAGTAACCCCTGTTTATTAAATAGACACTTTGTTAAAGCTTGCGCGAAAGAGTTTACGACTCAATATAAATTTATAATCTGCTGGAACTGCGCTCGTAAACGAGAGTCACGTTTCCTTGTCCGCGTGTGTACAGCAACAGTCTGTAAAATGGTTTAGCCAGAATATACCGAAAAGATTGCTACAGTATCCGTACGGAAACTTATGGGATCTTTCTTGCTTCGTAACGCGTTTCATCTCTCCGATCGTAAAGAAAATACAAATTTTAAAAGGCAGAAACGCAAGAAACGAAGCTTTTAATATAATTCCACTGATCCAACATTTGAGAAATAACAAGATTTTTGTTGAATGTTAAAGTTTCCGTATCAGAGCTGGTTTGAAATTTCATGGTAAGCGCAAGATGGATGAGAAAGGATTCTTTAATTTCGAAGGTACACGCTTTATCAAGCCAGCACGTATCAAGTGTGTTTCTGAATCCAGCGAGGGTAGTCAGCCCCGACCTCTTTACAAGATCAGATTATATTACTTATGGCTGTAGAACCTCACGGTCTTGTAAATTTAATCAACGATGCACTTCCGCGAGTTCGCCTCGTGTCGGGATCGATTGCTGCTGCTCAGGAATTTCGCGAAATATCGGATGATATGTCTTGTTCCTTTCCAGGGAGGAAAGCGGCCAGCTTCTTCCTTTTTCTTTTTCTTTATTTTTCTTTTATTTTTCCGTAATAAGATCCGGTCGTTTTACTTTCTCTAGTAACACGAGTCGACGATCTGGCTCGAGGATTCGTTCGTGTAATTTTTATCGATCCGTGTCCGTGTCGGCGGTCGAATGGTTTATTCATTAAAATCACGTCCTGTCTTAAAAGAACCCTTCGAATCGCGAAGACATTAAAGGCAGTAACGGTGAATGATCATACGGAAAAGGTACTATCGCCACGAATGACTCATAGAGAGACAGACAACAACTCTTCAGCAGAAATCTCTCTCTGTCGCCTCTACGATTCCACGTACTGCATCTGCATGTTAAGTTAGATTGGCTTCGAGAGAACTGAACCGTAAGCCACTGGAATATACGTTGTCTTCTCCCTCGCATCTTGGTCTCTTCTCTTTCGTGATACACACAGAGTGCACAAATACGGCCGCGGTACAGCGCACGCACACGGCTAGACCCGTGTGCCGACACGCGAGCGCGTGTGCACCCATGGTATTTGCATATTTCAAATTATTTCGAGGAAGATGCTAAGTGGAGCGTCGCTTCTGTGCAATGGACCGATCTTCCCTTCATCTTCGTCGCTTCTTTTCTTCGTTCTCCATCCACCACACCTCCTTCTCCACATTGCTCGTTCTTTTGGCGTCGTTTTGCTCGTCCCTTTTTATAAGTACATGAGTGCACACCGATGTCGCGGAATCGATCCCTCGATTTCTCCGACTGTGTCCTCCCTGTGTTCTCCCTGTCTCGAAAGAATTAACCAGAGAGTTTCACCTTGGCAAACAGAAGCGATAGGGAAACGTCCGTGCGCTGTTCCTTTTAAGCCCTTTCCTTTGAGCCGACGATGATACCCGGATTCTTTAATATCCGATTACCGTCGAATATCCGGATATTTGTTGGCGAGTATAACGCGGCTGTCGCGCACGGAAATGTAAATATCGCTACGAGCTAAACGTTGTCGGTGAATGACGCTGTTTGCAAAATATCGGTTTCATTCAGTCGATTACTCTGTCCAAATCTATTGAAATATTATTAGGATTGTTTTTTTAGGAGAATTTTATAACGCAGGAATATTCTTTTTGCGTGTTATACTACGATGATAATGGATGCAAATTCTGACGAATGCTTCTGGCAAAAATCGAACCTATTGTAGGAAACCTTTAAAAAACTTTAACCGCGATAACTTGGCTCGTGCAAGTCTAGCGGATATATCCGAGTTTACATAGTCGTTTCTCGTTCTTTTACTATATAATTTGTCGTAAGGTTGTTTATTGGCCGCTTCGTTACGATCACTTTACGGGATAAGTAATATCGTAAACGTTCTTTTAGCGTTCGTATCTGGTACTCGGCGCCGATGAATCGGCTGGGATACGTTTGCCCATTTACGCCGCTATTCGTACATTCTTTCGTTGCTATTACGACTCTCTCGAGATTACATTAGCCATGATACCAGAAAGATAGCGACATTTGTTCGAAAGTGTCTATTTTTCGTTGCGACGATTCGGTTGCTCCTGCTTGCTTTAAATCTCTACACCCACAACTTCGTCGGTGCTCATTCGAACGAAGAGAAAAATCTTTTTTCGAATTTTTTGCTCGCCTAGTGCACCTCTCTTTCGTCTGGTCCGCCACTTTTGGCGAAAAGGTAAATAAAGACTCGACGACAACCTGGAGAAACGTTGCTCCGGCGTGTTTGCGAATTTGCACGACCGTTGACTGAAATCGTAACGACGGACGAAGCTACACAGATTCACAAAAGTATTCAAACACTTGTAGGTACCTTTTATGAATGTATTATGTGTGTTATACGAAACGTTTTGAAATTTTATTATCACTGTTACGAGACTCGACTGTAATGATTATATTGGTAAAATTTGAAATAAAATTCAAAATATTTCTAATTCGCAAAAATTGTCTATAATATTTGTCAAGTGTATTTGTGCAGACAATTTTCTACGATTGACACGGTTCCTTGTATGTTTCATCGGTGTTCTATAATAATCGATGATGAAAGCTAATGGAAATGGCTTTGCGACAGAAATCATCAAGAATCACCGTCGAGCTTTTCTTACGGCAGAAAAAGAGGAAAGGAATTTACGGGGATACAAGATCGTTGATGATAGATTTATGCATTCCTGTTAGACGGTTGTTTTAAGCGATGATTCACAACCGCCACGGTTTGCCACGATTTGCACTTAGATGACTCGTGTCATTTTCAATCTCTATTATACTCTATCTTTCCGTGTCATCGCGGCTCGCTGTGTAACTGTTATTAACTTAACTCATAAAATGGAAATTGCATCGGACCGTTCTGTGTCCGTTGTGTATGGCACCGTGGTAACCGATACTTAAATCTAGCTTCGATCCAGTTTATCGACAAGCCTAAGTAGAAATCGTTAAAGTCGTCAGAAAAATTCCTTGACACGAGACGTTGGTCGAGATGTATGGCGAGCTGTGTCGGTTTCGTCATAGGCGTGATTAATTCTGACAGTGAACTGGTTTCAAGGATGATTACTTAAAGGCAAAAATTAAACGACCGGCTTCCAGAAAATGCTAATTATAGACTTGACCAAGTCAGCCATAAAACTCTTAACAAGGAAGCCTTTCTTTTGCAGCTATTCTTGGATCGAACGTCACAAGAAGGCTCTTTTAGCCAGTCACATACATACTTTGCTCGCTCTAAGTTCATGCTAATAAATTATGAAAATAGTTAGCTGCGATTTACATACTAACAGAATGATTTCTTTATTTCTATATAAATTTATTTTATCGTTTTATTCGTTTCTATCAATCGAATTGGATTACAATGTTCGTGGTAAATTTCTTTAATCGTAAATTAAAATTGGTCACGGTAGCACCAAGTTTCTGGAGCATGCTAGGTGAACAATTTTCGATCAGCACACGACGTTTGACCAGCTGGCTTGTTCGTAGTTCCTATATTTCGCGCAAAGGTCGATAGAAGTGGAATGAAATGGCAGCTGCACGATGTTCATGTTGTAATCCGTGTTGACCAGCAACGCATTGACCGTAGGTATATGCAGCTTATTAGCGAGATCGTCTTCTTGAAATTCCCCTGTTATTGGGTTCATTTGAGAGCAACGAGTTTTCGCCAGCACACACGCAGTGGTATTCACGTATAATTGAGCTAGTTTGACATCTGTGAGGTTGAAATTGGGGAACATTCGTATGGCTTCGCCGACGCATTCTCTGAGCTGTGCAGAACGTTTGTGGTTGAACGATTATCTGTTAGAGATCAATTTCTCGCGATAACGAAGTCTCTTTGCAAATTTTTTGGCGAAAAATTTGACTTCTTCATGGATTGAAATTGAAGCGTTGCTATATTTACAGCAGTGGTCTTTAAAGCCGAATGCAATCCTTGTATAAAGCGGAAGCACGTATTATGAAATTGTAATACGCATATGTACAGAATTGGATACGTCTACTTACTAGATTTCGTTGTGTAGACGTTTTGAAAAGTCGGATGATATGTACAAAATTTTCACTATAGGTTTCTATGTACAATTTGATTGCTCTGAAATAATAAATTTTTGTGATTTAATTTTTTGCTGTCTCGGATCGATAGGTTCCGCTCCAGGCCTCACGGTGTTCGAATCTGAATTCTGTTCTCGGATGACGCAAACAGCTTTCGATAATTTCTTGTATAATTGTAAATAAAATAATGGCACTCGTCTGGAAATCATCTTGAAGCTTGGTGACGTTCTCAGTTTGATTCGTGCTTCCTGTTTACAATTGCTTCTTTTTATATTTTTATGTGCAGTAATAGAATTTATAAATTATCGAACCGAAGTAGCCAGGTGCAGTTGTCTTATTGTTTACTGTACAAAAGCATGCAAAGAAATTCTAAAGCATCTCAAGGGTGAAATTGAACGATCTACTCACTAAATTATCCTTGTTCACTTGTCGAACGCACTCGAGGAACGTGCAGTATATCGTCGTAGGATTCGTTCTTGAATTTGCTGTACCAGTAGCGTTCTATTACAAAGGTACAAGAAGTTTAATCAATTTTACGCTCTAAATAAAGCTACGTTCAAAAACTTACGCTCAAGTACTGTTGACAGTGACCATAATCGGTATTATTGAGATAAATATAAGCACAATTAGACATTGCCACCAATAAAGGATATCCAACGGTTTGACTAGAGGCCCGGAAGAAGCATCCGTAACACGCATCTCGACGAACTGTATCTGAGCCTTGCGATTCATTGCACAATTGGTTTAACAATTCCGGAATCCTCACTCTGCGACAATAATTATAAATATACATATATATGCCTATTTACTAGCGATATTCAAATGAATCGACGTAAATAAATCAATTAAGGAGAAAGGTACTGTTTAACGCCCGCCAAGGACCCTAAAAATGTGGACAAGCTTTCCTTTACTAATGGTTCCACCAAGTTGACACCGCAAATTGCGAACAATATTAATACAGGAGATACACGTAGTTTCACCATCGTTGCGCGATACTCGTTGGTCATTTGAATGGGTATACGTTCGTACTAGCTGCTTTATACCCATAGATGGATCTGATAAGAGAACCCAGGAACGTATAACTTCCGGTAAAAGAGCCTCAGGATCTCTATTTTTAGAGAAAATATTGTTTCGATGTTCTATGATGTTTGTATTGTTTTGTGGCTACAGTAATTTTAATGTTATTACAAATTGTAATCATTTAAGTAGAAGATTTTCTATCTAAGTACGTAATAGTAAATTTTGCTTTGTATCAAAGTTCGCGTAATAATATTTGCTTCTACAGATCAATTACGTGATCAAAAATACGATAGAAATGCAAGAATCAGTAGTAAAAAACACGTCTGGTTATAGCCAGTAAAATATTCTTGTCTGACCATAAACGGTACAATCTACTGCAAGCAGGCTAACTAACAGAATTACTTCTTATGCTTCTATTTTCAGACACGTTTTAATCTTACTATGTTTCCATCTTTTTATGCCGTAATCTTGTTCTTGTTTCAATAAATAAAAAATATTTCAATGTTTTAAGAAAAATTTTAGCATAAAAGAGACGAGACGAGAAGGAACTTAAGAAATTGTTCAACGATACAAACACACGATTAAGCCGAGAATGATTCAAAGGAATAACGTCTAGAAAATTACTAAAAACATACCACGGCTTAAATTGAATTATTTTTCCGAAATGTTCGTCCTCCTTTCAATTTCCAACGACAGAATGTATTTCGTATCTCGCGGCACCTCAACTTTGTGCCGTCCTGGATGACAATCGCGCGGTGGAAGTGCAACAATTCTCATTACCTCTGTGACCGTGTACAAGCACGTCGACGACCATGCCGTTGGATGTCGTTGTCCTGTAAAAATGAATCGTGAACGAGAGATCTGGGACGGTGGAAGTCGGTGACGAGCGACAGCTCGATCGCGGTACCAGCGAAATCGGCCGGTTTCGCGGATGTGATCCGTCAGATCAGATCTGTCTGACACCATTATTACGTGGCGATATGAGGGAACTTCGTGTCGGGTTGGAAACGCAGTTGTATTCAACGTGGAGAACTATTGGACCTCTATGGAATGCTTTTCACGTGACGTGCCGTGTCGAGATATCAACCAGTTTATTTATTTTTCGGCGTTGGAATTTTTATTTGGCATCAAACTTTGAAAATTTTATTTTCTTTTGGGTAAATGAGATTCTTTTATGATGAAAAATATGCAGGCTGTTTTAAATGATATTCGAGAAGACGAAAATTAATGTTTCGCTTGATCCTTGATTCTTTTTTGTATTTTCAGACAACCCTAATAATTTTGCAACTAATAATTGTCTAAATATTCTAATATTTATCTTTTTTCTTGTTGCAATTTTGTAAACCGTCAAAGCGTTTACAACAAAAATTCCCAGAAAGAATTGAATACCAAGTTTTCTGTACCATTTGATTCCTTTTCTAATCGTGGTGGCATAAGAAACCATTTGGTCGGAGTAATCTATACCACACTTTCCTTCATTATATTCAACAACAGCTACTGGTTTTAATGTTGCGAACAAATGAAACGAAAGATCATTCTTGAGACCACCACTTGAGTGATTCGCATTACTAAAATATCGATGGGAGCACCTAGCAGAGAACGCTTGGTACTGCTGTACGCGTGGCCTGACGGAGATTTCCTTGAAAACACGCGTGGCAGTCAACGTGTTAAAACAAAATCATCCCGTGGTACGTTTATAATTGCGCATTTGATTACCACGATCTTTTCAACCATTTGCATTATTTATATCCCTGGGAGTGCAGCTGTCGTTATGAAACGCGTTACAGTCCTTCCTGAACTGGCTCCCTTGTTGAGTATCCAAGTTAAAATGTTACCTTACTACTACGTTGCAATTAGAGCAATAAATATGTTACACCTGGGCCGTATAATTTTTTGTGATCTTATCTGTAGCAAACTACCGTATCCTATATGCCGACCCTATATTTATTTTTAAACCGTGCTTTTATATGTGAACAAAACGACTGTCGTCACGTCTATCGTCGGTTCTAAGATATTCTGTAACGAACATGCCTCTTGATGACGTAATTCTTGTTTATTTTCGAGGAAAAGTGCCATTTTCCTTATTGTAGACGTCCTAGAATCGTTGGAAACGATAAAACCAAGAAATCGAGGGTGTAAAACCGCGCGAACGAGAGATGGTTATCCGTGTGGTGGAAAATGAAAAAGCGCGATCGTCAAAGTTCTCTAATTTCGAGTGAGGCTAAGGGGAAAAGTGGGCCACCGTGTGCGTCCGAGACGATACACGTGCCATGGCTATTTATACGGTAGACGGTCGAGTAGGAAAGAGGCGACGTTTAGGACATGCACGAATGAAGGCAAAAGAACGATCGGATGCGACACAGAAAACTGGGGGAAGGAAACGGTGCAATCCCGATGGAACCAGAATTAGAATGACTCATGGGATTATTTGGGTTTATGTAATCCGAGAAATTCGACGACGGCGAATGATGACGTTGCCGCTGAATCGACCGAGTTATTGGTTGCCTCGTACAAGTACGAGGATCATGGTATCACGTTGCATTTATGATGCCTAAAGTAGATTTCCATATTGCCTGGAATTGCCTGAATGATTGTCAAATGTATCTCTACGTAGTGTCGTTTCTGCATGATTTTCATCGCATCTTCCTCTGTAAAGAACTTTTACTGATAAATTGATTTCAGTTCAGTTAGTATCCAGTTACGATATCCTAAAGAAGTTGACACGTGGCAACGCGAGCCGATAGTTGCATTCTCTTTCTATTTTTTCTATCCTACTTCTTTCCTAACCGAATCATGGAGCTTTAGGATTTCGCTGTTAAAGACCAATTAAATCGTTTGCGGACACCCTTCTTCGAGGTCGGACCTCGATGACAGCTGCATCTCACTGTCAATCAGTGTCCTCTTCTCGTTTCTGCGGGCGGTCAATTAAGTGGACGGTAACTCAATCCTTGCGGATGTCCCCACCACTTTATTTCGAGTCTCACGAGAATAACGAGGCAGTGGTAACTTAATTTCACGAAGCGTACACGCGCTCTGGCACGCTGTTTTTGTCAGCGACGTTTATTCTCGCCGTCGCTCGTTCCCGGATTTACCGAATAAATAAGCGTTTCCATCCCCCGGATCGTGGAAACGTTCACCGAGTCGGAATAATTTAATCGCACGCTGAACTGTACTTGTAATTCCAATGCCGAGAATCGTTTGTAACCGACTCTATGTAAAGATAAACTATGTGCATTTATATTTCGTTACGCGTTAACACATTGACTGGCAACTTTGCGCTCAGTAATTTAAGTGTAAACGTGTTCCTCTCGTTGACAAATTTCTCTCGTCTAATTTACTACGGTTAGGACCGCTAGCATTCTATGAATTCAAAGAAACGAAAGAAAGTATATCGGCTAATTTAAAATACGTGGGTCTATAAAGTAATAAGTGTATTCGTATCAGTTTATCTTATATCTTTTGCAGTTTGAATCTTTTCCTATACCTTACTAAACAACTATAGTCTTCGAGAGATATCCCGGTGAAACAGTTAAACCTTTGCCTTACAAACAGAACGTAAGGGCCACGGTATCTTTCACGATGTTAGAAATAAAATCAGTGTTGTCAGAAACTCGGTGGTGCGCTCATCTCCGAGATCCTTTCACCGGAACGCAAGAAGATTCGTAGACCCGTGTTTAGGGGTGTCATCGCCACTGGATACTTTCCAATTACGGCGACAAGATTTCGTAGGTTCGTTGATTCGTAGGTAATTCGTGCTTTGGTGCTCCTTATTGGATTAGGGGTCGCAGCGAGCGGCCTACGACAGAGCGTAGACCACGCGTATTTCAAATTAAGATTCTTAATTGCCAAAGAAAAGCCGGAGGAAGTTAGCCTCGTGTTACGAAGTTAGTATCGAGAACCGTGATAGACGCGTCGCGTCGAAATTACCTGGTGCATAATTGAGAGTGAAGCGATGTCGAATAAATTCAATTTTTGAGACTGGAGATGCGTATCGACGCAATTTGTCCCTCTATCTATCTCTCGCTTGAGGTTAAAGCGTGTAACGTCGAAAGCTCGCAAGTTCTGAACGGCTGTTATTTAAATATGACGGGGAATTATTAAACACGGCTAACTTTGTCTTCAGCTTAATGAATCGGCCTGAATATTTCAGCGTTGTTTCTAATGTTACACGGTGAGTTTGAAGGCGATTAGCGTTACGATGGAATTCATGCATAATTGCGCGAGTCTAAATCGACGAAAACGAAACAACGATACGTTCGCTATTACTATTTACCGTAGGTAGGAATTGTTCGATCAGTCGTTAGATGAAAAGGAGTCAGTTAAGCTAAAAACACGTTTGTTCGAATAATCAATGACGTAACATTTTTATCGTTGTTCATTTCACATGATGATTTCGTGTTGTATTCCTCGCGACGTATTTCGGGGTCAAGATAATTTTTCGCCCGATTCGTTTCTCTTTTGAAATCGCCTCGTTCTCATTAATTTCTCCACGCTTTTATGATTCGTTCCGGTTTACACGAGGCTTTGCCGACTTCCGTCGATCCTCCCCAACGCGGTCTCCGCGTCTCAATTATTTTCCCATCTCGCAGCCTTTCTCTCCGATCCTTTCTAGCCGGTTGATAAGTGCATTAGGTGAACCCGGAAATTGGTAGACATCCCGTGGTGTGTACGCACATTAACCCCACCACCATTCGGTTCTTATCGTTTCAGACGCGAAGCCGAGGGGTCGTCGTCAAAAAAGAACAGGAAGCCAAGCTTACGTGGCCCGGTCGAAAGGAAGTCCACGTGCGTGCTGTATATCAACAGATTTTAACCTACATACACGCGTCGAGGAATGCTTTTAGCTCTCCCGGTGAATATCATCGTCAAACGGTTCACTTTAAGTCTACGATGAAAAGGATATTTTTTTCTGTGTGTTCGCTTTATTTTTTGTTTTCTTATATCTAGTATCATTAAATTCGGTAGTCATAACAGGTTATAGGAAACAGTATCATCCGAGTACTTTTAACAGTACGTAGGATTATTAAAGCGAATGTAAACAAAAATAAAGCGTACGTGATATATAGAAATTGTTGATAATAAATTCGTCAAAAGCTAAACCATTTAATGGGTATCGCTCGCTATGGTAGGAGGAAGCAGGAAGGAATCCCGAAAGACTCAGAGGTAGTGAAACATCAGAGCGCCATTTGGGACGAAAGACGTGTGGTCTCTTAGCGGAGCTGCCCTTTTCCCATTGCGAGCGCATTCGTCACCGTGGTCCGACAGACATCCGGACTCACATATGTGGATATCATTTTCTACCCCTAATCCGTGCATCGCCGAGATAGCACACGATTCTCTGCTGTGTTCTCCACGGGTCGTTAGGTTTTCGAGAGTATGCTCTCTTTACCGTTCCAGTCTCTTACCGTCGATGAGTATTATAAGAAATTGGTGGCGTAACGCGCGCGTTGATAAAAATCAGTTGGCCACGCGAAAGGGCGTCTAGGGATCGGCCTCGAGGGTGTAATAACCCCGTCGCATTATCGTTATCCCCGACAGATACTTTCATTGATATCACTCGTCTCGCGTGTCTAGATTCCGTGTGGCTCGTTGTCGCGCTGAATTCACTCGCGTAACAGCCTACCTCTACACATTGTAAACATCTTTTAACGATTATTGCCGCCTGTAAATCGTGCACCCTGAGCATTTCGTGCTCCTCCTCATCGTGCACCGACGAGCACGATGACGTAAATGTTCCTAGCCGCTGAACCGGAATGCTCTTTTTTCGTGTCGTGTGTCCACGGTTCGGACAATCATTGTTGCTTTGTCGCGTGAACAATTCGCGTAGTTGTTATTGCGCTAGATACGAATGCGAATTTATTTAGAATATCGTAGGAAGCCTAGCTTTTACGTAACTGGATTATGTTAGGAGAAAGGTGGTAACTCATTAACGAAAGCTGTGAAGCTAAATTATTTAAGCTGTAAAGCATTTGCATGATAAAAATTCAAGAAATATAAATCACGTATTTGCCGAATGTAAATTTTGACCAACTTCATTATTAATTTGTAACCGTAATTACAAACAGGTTCGGCGAAATTTGTCATTATTACGTTTGCTACCCCGCAGAATAATATTACCAATCTGATACATAATAAATAACGGATGGCGAACAATAAACTAAAATGGTGAACGGGGTGTGGTTCGGCATTAATAGCCATTACGAAACCGAATCCCGCGAAAGTTAAGAGAGTAAAATTCTCGGAACGTCTACCGAATATTTTTAACCGATTTCTCTCTCTCGACTTTGATAATGTGGCAATACGAGTGCGGTCGCCACTTTCGCACACGGCACTCGGCCGCGTCGTGCTCGGGATGACGCATGGTTTCAGAAAAACGCGTCCCCGCCACTGCAAATCGTCGGTCGACGCGCGAGAAAAATAGAAGCTCGCGACATTTTCGAGGAGGTGGAATACGCTCGTTAATTTTAACGATCCCATCGAATCGACGATGGCATATACCCCTGGTGTGGCGCTTCGCCATAGTCCCTGCCACCGACGCCTCTGCCTCCTCATTTTCGCTTGCACTTTACTCCGTTGTATACGTTTCGCATTTTGATTTGATTGGTTTGTAGCCCCGCACGTGAATAGAATAGTGGCGCCGTGAAATAGCGAACTGGGTACCGATCTCTACGAACGGTTGTTCGTCAAACGTCGTTCCAAATATTTTAGGTCATCTAGTTGCCCGTTCCCTAAGACACACCGGTTTTTTAGTTCTGATTTCACGGAAGATTCAGTTTTTTATTTTAAGAAATAATTACAGTATAATCTCGTTTATCCCAATTTCTCTTTTTGTGTCGTTCTACTTACAGTTTCACTCATCGTGAAACGCCTATTTTTTCTTTTATTTTCGAAAAGCAGCGTAAAGCGAATGATGTAAAAACGAGTTTACGCGACGTTCTGTACATCAGCGGTCGCCGATTCACGGCGGGGTCAGACCCCAAAAATTCGCTTTAAAAGTTCACAGGCTGCCACAGGAATTTATCGTGGTCGCCTCTCGAGTGCTCTTAACGAAATTAAACCTGTTCAGCAGTGTGCAGAATGTCCATGATGATTGTGTCTACCGTGAAACGTTTCGACCGAAATCTGAAGTGATCAGTAGTAGGTACCCAACTTTATCGCGAATTGCAAAACCCGTTGAAATTTTGCTTTAACGCGTACGTACGTGTATTTCTTTCACAAATTGTGTCCGAAAATCTTTGGTAATTTTTTAAATTCGTTTTTTCGTTCATTTCTCGTTGAGTCTCGTCCACAAAAAGGAAATGAAAGGCATAATAAATTTATTTTTCTAATCCGTGATTCTTCAAAAATTTATTCAGATTCCTGGAACCTTTGGAAAACGATACAGCTTGTCGAAATGCCATCTGTCGATGATTCACTCGGAGGCACTTTTGAACAGAAAACATGTGTCGGTTTTCTTCCATCGATCCTGCGAGAAGCTCGTGGAAGTACGATACCTGAAATCGCGGTCCCGTTGCCCCTCAGGTTCCATTGTTATGGTTACTGTTATGTTTTCGGAGATCCATCCAGCGAGAATGAAGTGCCATTTTGCTTCGAGCCGCCACTTTCGCACGAGTCATCGAGAATATTTTGTCAGAGGGATGGCGACAGGCGTGCGACCGTACTACGCCCTCTCCCCTCTCGTTTCGACTTTACCCTCTTCCTCTCTGTCTTTCTCGAGTTTCGTCATTTGATTTCGAGGGTGCACGAAGATCGTGTTTACCCTCTTTATGCACTTAGAGTCTCATCAAGCTCATCGCCCAGCTTCGTCCCTTCGTTTTCTTTTTTCCTCGAACACCTTCGGTAAATTTCGGATGTTCGAGCCTGGGAGTTGGAGGTGCAGGAAAGAAAAAATGCATTTCGTTGCCTCATCTATTGACCCTCTTGTTATCGCTGCCTCTCTGTCAGCACGCTCGCTTCGCCACTCGCTCGATCAGTCGGAGCAGATCGCGTCGAGTGTCGTGCACCCTCTCGACCTCGAGATGCGACGCAATTTATGTCGACGAAAACGCTGTTAATTCGCTCGCGTCGAAATAATCGCGTTTACCGAAGCAAGTGCTCCGCGAGGTCCCAGCGAAGGGACAAATAATTGCTTCAGACGCGGTAAGGTGGCAGCGATTGTTCGCAGCAAAGTAAATTTTACACAAAATCGCCTCGCGTGCTCCCGCTCGTGTTCTTCGACGCTTCCCCCTCTGTCTGTCTGTCTGTCTTTCTCTCTCTCTCTCTCTCTCTTGTCCTTTCCATTTTCCAGATATTAAAGCACAAACAGCCCTTAACTTGAAAAATTGCTGGACAGTTTTGCGATTCTTCACGTTTTCCCTCTTTGTCCTCCTTTCTCCTCGTGTTCTGACTGTGTCTTTATTTTCAGAGAATGCAACGTGACATTCTTGAAGATTAATAATGAACTGAGGATGTAACATGATATAATGTAATATAATGTAACGCAATAAATAATAAGGCGATGTCTTGTAAAATGTAACATAAGTGCATATGGTGTACGAAAGCTGCCAGCGTCGAATATCCGTGCTTTATGCAACCAGCACTTTTGAATAACGTGGTTGCAATGTCACGGTGAATACCGCGACATTGTTGCGCAGTTGGAACATCTGCCGCTTTCGCTGTAAACGTGGTATTCGCAAGTAGAAAGATACAAATCTCTAAAAAACTGTCATTTCCGTTTCTAGAGGAAGGGATAAATTTTCGTGTAAAACGTGGTTTCAACATGCGTTACGAGTATCGTCCAAGCTGGATCCCCGGAAAGGACACGCGATCGAGTAGCTGATTTAGCTAGGACATTCTTCGATTCCTTTCCACCCTCGTAAGTTAGACGGTAATGGAAGTCGACGCTTGTAATCGACGTGATGAGAAATGGTTACGTGTTTGCAGTTCCAAGCAAACAGAAGAAATTAGTAATGGAAAATGGCTAGATAACGAGACGCAATTATCGCGTCGCAACGCATTAGAGTTTCTGGCGTAACGTGACATTTGCGAACCTTGTGATTTCTTTCGCGACTCCTTGATTAAGAGCGTAACGTACGGCGCTTGATGAAAGGATTCGTCTTCATAAAAATACGCTATGAGGGCCAGTTATTCCATTTCTGTTCCTTATGACGCTATACGTTGCAGCGTATCATTACGGATAATGCCGTGTTCGCTTGCTCATAAATTTACATTTTTTTACGTCTATCGTTGGATATATACTCTCGGTACCTGTATGTAACACCGCAATAAATATTCGGGCATATTAATTATTTTTATGTCAACGGAGAACTCCGTAAGTCTGCACTCGTTGTATCCAGTAACATATCGATTGGAGAGATTAAAAAATACTACGAAACGGAAAACGAATAGATTTGCCTAAGAAAATAGGAAATATTAGCACAGGAAACATTAAGGATGCGAGTTTCAGCTAGAACGGACGCAATCGATAATTAGAAGTGACACGTACGGGTAACCTAATAAGCTCGCGTGAATGAAAATCTCGCTTTCCCCTTCGTGATTCGTGGCGTGCGTCTGACCCGAGGATAGGAAACGAACGTGCAGCTGCATTGGCGGCGTGCATACACACAGGTTAGATGCACGCAGGCTGTCGCGTGACTCGAGAACGCTTAAATCGCGGTAATTAGGGAGGAGGAAAAAAGGATAGGCCAGAAACGAGGGAAATCAACCGGAAACACAGCGTCACGGCATCACGACACGTGTCACTAAGACCACGTGTCTCGAAGGAAGTAAGTTCGCAAAACAATGCCCTATCGCCATCGTATCGTGCTTTCTGCCCTTTCTAATGAGTTTCAGACGGAAGGAAATTTTTTAGACTGCCTTTCTTCCGTTCGCGTGCGTTATATCCTATAGGTGTTTAACATTTTTACGACCGACGTAATTCCTTCGAGAAATTAATTCGTCGTTAGAACGTTTTTACTCGCGACAAACATTGTTTCGTTCCATACGTATGTAATTTGGAAATAATCGAGGTACGTTTGCTTAGTTTAAAACCACTTTGTACGGTAATGTTACTGCCAGCGCGTCCTCGAGAGAAGAAAAGGAAGAAACTCGATGTCGTCGCGGTGGAGAAGAGGGATTAATATTTGGTAGTTGACTTAAAGTTCGAGGGAAGTTTGGACTTTTGAAAGTAATTAGTAATTGTCGTGCAGCCACAATTAGCCGGTACACCGTATCCTCGTTGGCTTTCTTTAATCGACTCGAGGGCGCGTCTCCTTGGAAAGGAGTGGCGACGCGTTCGAAGGAGAATGAGAAGAAAAAAGGAAAAAAAGGAAAAGGAAAAGAAAGCTGGCGCACCCTTCCATTCTCTGTGCTAACGGACAATCGAGCGAAAATTTACAATGTCGTCGGGTCAGCGGCGTTTTGCGATTCTTTCCGCGAACGAGGTCGCCGCGTTATTGCGAACTACGGATTAATTTACTCAGCTTTGGCCGGTATATTGGCCGTACGCGCTGTCTTCGTCCGCAAGCTTCAAAGCGGCAGGCAACCGGAGAGCGAGAACAGGGTTGGCTGTTCGAGGGCGAAAAACACAGTGGCGCGGCTGGCGTTTAACAATTTACAGAGTGGAAGGCGGGAAGATGCATACACCGAGAGGCCGTGTCTTAATTGTTTTCTTTCGGTGAACGTGCTCCGTAATGGAATATCGACGACCTGTAGCGATGGATAATGAGCAAAACAAACGGGCCAAGGAAAAACAAAGAGAGAGACCAAGCTTTTTTCTCTCGCACCAGCATCTAACAGCCGAAGGAGGGTCCCCGATGGCGTTACTGTCTCGCGAGAAAAATGGAGGGCGAATTTTCCCGCGCTCTCTCTTCCTTTGACTCCTCGTCCCGTCTTTTTTCCGCCTTCGTGCCTCTCTTTCTTTACACTTCGTACCCTCTTTAGTCGTGTCTTCGTCCGCCCTTCGTGTCTCTATCCTTCTCAACGCTCCAGAAAGGGCGGGAAAGGGCAACGAAGGGTGAGCGAGAGAGGAGGGAGACTACGAGAAGGTAGCACGACGACGACGACGACGACTACGGCGACGACGACGACGACGGCGACGACGGAATAGTAGGGGTAGCGTAGAGTATCAGGTGGGGATGAAACGAATCAATACTTTTGTACTCAGGCTCCCACGGGTTCAGGGCTGTGAAATTTTGGCGCGGACAGGCCCCGCATACTCCCGCCTTTTCGATTTACACCAACGCCTTTAAACATGCTTTTCCATGCGACTCTTTATCATCCTTGAAACGTTAAACGAACAGTCAACCAGATTAGCTTTTTAGTTTTGGTAATTTCGTTGTTTTCACGATCATACGCGAGTTAACGCGAGTATGCTTATGTTTTTCCGCACGCGTTATTATCGTTCGCGTGAACGATGTTTAGCGTGCGATCGTTGGAAAGCCGCCTACTCGTGCGAGCAAGTTTACGCGCGCCGCGGTAAACTTGGATTCAAGAAGATAATTGCTTATTAAGAGCAGAACTCCGCTGATGAAATTTAATGTTTCCCGGTATACGCTTGTGCCCGATGAAACTTGTAATACCTCGAAAAGTTCTTAACGTGGCGACGCGACGATAACGCGATCGCGTTGAAATAAACACACCGACGCACGATGAATCGCGTTAATATTTTCGCTGTTATATAACGCGTTTCATTATTAACGTCGCAATGCAACTGCGAATTACAAAATTGCCCAATCGAACATGAAGAGCGTTTGCATATTTAAAGACGTACCGAAAATATCATTATTTACAACGATAAAGTACAACGATACATTAAACCTTCAATACGTTCGCGTATTCTGTTTGTAAATTTCCAAAAAATCTACAATCGAACGATCGTAATAGAGGTAGCATGCCGTTGTATATAAACAAGATTTCCCGCCACGAGGGTGCACGCACGTTTCGCGGCGGATTCACGAGCCTCGAAAAAGCTCAGGGAAACATGATCGAAAGCGGCGCGGTGCGCGGTATAGTTCTCGATGTTTTAGAACCGACACGTAGTCCCATAAAAATTCGCGGCAACGGAACGAAATTGTTCGACCGTAATAAAGTTTTCGAAACGTTTGCACGGAATGTACATATGTATGCACGTGCAAATATCCTGCTTATATGACCATGCAGCTGTTGGAAAGGTTTAACGTAGACTGACCCGGTCGTCGAAAGCTTGAATGGTACGAGAAAGCTGGCTTTTCCAGCTCCGATGCTCTTCCGCTCGTAAAACTTCCGCAAAAATTGATAGTCTACGAATCACACGGATAATCGAATTTACAAGATAGCTGTGGTAAAGCAGGGTAATAAAATCGTTGCTGGGATCATGTGCTGGTCAAGCCAGTGGAAGATTTGTCTGGCGATAGAAGGACGATAGGGGAAGGAAGCGGTGGTTTCAGGAGCCCGTTGATGCGCCACAAAATCACTACGGCACTGCGACACCCTTCTCTTCTACGGTGAAACGTATACGTGACGTAGTTTAGTGGGGATGGATGACGTCAGTGGTCGATACACACGGTTCTCCTCCTCGAGTACTACGCCACCCCTTTCTAGCCTCGTCGACGGGCCGGTAGGAGGGTAGCTGGTTTTCGCTTCGGCAGCGTGGGTGGTTTCGAGGTGTTCGCCGCCTATTCTGCCGCAATACGAGTCCGTGAATGGCCCCAGCTACTTGCATTCCGCAATTTTCACGGGGAAGGTAGACTTCGTTATTACAGCTCGAGTGTCACGGAAGGGTAGGGACGAGGGACACGGTTGGCGGAGGAAACAAGAAGGAAACGTTTTTACGTAGTTCGTAGGACCGAAAATTGCTGGGAATTGTACGGTTTCGTACTCCCGTAGAGGGGAGCGGATGAAATTAGTTCTAGTAATCGTAACCAAGGTCTGTAACCCAGTTAACTCGCTCGTAGGGCATAGATTTAAGGTTGATATCGCTCAGAGTTCTTCGAGACACGATTTTCATTGTCCGCTTTGCTCGAGAACCGGCTCTCCGATTACATTAATGAGATCGCAATTTTCGCCTTTAAATAAACTATAAAACTTGAGTAACGCGCGCGAACGCTGCTAGAGAGATTTCATCTTTCTTTTTTCTTTTTACTGCTTCGAGCAATTTCATTGGTATTACCAGCGGTATAAAAAAAGCATATAAACACGTGCTTGGTAAGATCCTTCGTCCTTATCGATCTAGTAACTTGGAAATGCGAAAGAGAGCGATCGTAACTTTCCACTACGATGTTGTTGCGGCTACGTTTCATCCCCTCGAATTTCGGCGAAAAGCTCGGCGATCGTGGCGCTAGTCAGCAATCTACAAATTCATTGGAAGTTTGTAAAATTCGCATCGGAATTTTTAGGATCCACTAGACGATCAACGAATATGCTCAACATCGATCTCGTGTTTACTGCGATTCAGTCTGACGCACTACGTCACCGAACCTTCTACCGATAAGACGTAAAATCTGTTTTTCATGATTGACCGAACGTTATTGCCGGCTTCGGCCGTCACGTAGCGATAAAACGTCAATTAATCGAGCCGTTCCCAGATCTCGTAGAGGCGAACTTCTACTTCTAATTTCATCTCGCCGAACGCTCTAATTTTTCTTTTCGTCTGGCCTGTGTTGGTTTCTTCGAGAGTGTGAAAGGTCTAAGGTTAGAGGACAGTTTTAACGAGGTTTTACCTAGCGCGATGTCCCGTGCTCCGTTTTCTCTTTTCACTCGGACTCGCTTGTCTTCCAGAGGGAGCATTTCGTTACTTCGGTGTCTGATAATTTAACGATGCGGTAATCAAGAATAACGATTTAACGATCTCCCCTCCTTCGGAAATAGGTGGCTGAATCGCGAAGCCTTGTAAGCTCGGTTATGAAGCGTGTAACGATTTTGACCGTCGAAACGGCGAAAGAAATAGAAACGATCGTATAAATATGCGTACGAGGAAGACAATCCCCAATTTTCTTCGAGTTACATTTTACACGACTCCCTTTTACAATCTTACTATCTTCCGAGGGACAATAAAATTCGACACGCGGTACGAATCGGCGCGACGATCGATGGGAATAAAAATCGGAACGACTCCGTAGCGGGCTTTGTTATCCGTTAAGGTTGCTTCTAATTCGAGTCAAAGAATAGATTAGAGAGTTACATTGTATAAGATCGTGTAAATGATTCTCATTAGAGTAGTTGGAATAGATAGATCGGTTGGAAATAATTGTGGGAATTTTTTGCTCCTGATGGAAGCTCGTTAGACCCTTAGTGACGCGGTTTTTCGAGGCCGTGCGTCGACTCGCGAAGATAGATTACCCACTGAGATTTCGCTATCATCGCTCGCAGCTTCCGTCGTTCGGAGGTGTCATCCGCTCGTCTAAGGAGCAGCGACCTGTTTAATGCTTTTCTCGAACAACGAGTTCCCTTCTCCCCTTGTTTCGGTTGCCTCTTCGATAAATTTCGGATCGTTGGCGCGCAGGAGAAACGGGCCGGATACGAAATCGAGAAAAGGGAGAATATTAGCAAAGTTATTACGGGTGGTCGAGAAGAAATCTAGCGTTGATAAATTCGATAGGGTTCAAGAGTATATTATTGCCAGTTCGGATTGAGTAACGTATAAGTATTCGTACAAATTATCGTATTGTCGCCGAGTCAACTCGGTTATTGCAGTCTGGGATTCTATCCCGACTCTCGCGCGCGTCTGGAATTGGGCGGAGGGACGATTTAGATAGGAGGGTAGAGAAAGTGGAGGGCAATGATATCGTGGGCGGCGAAAAATGATACTGGCTCGATAATGATAATAATTCGTGCTGGAAGAAAGGGAAATTAAATGCGGGATGCAGCCATGGGGCTGGGACAAATAAGAGGGGGTTAAAAGCATCTATTGTACTCTAGGACTGATTAGTTGATTACTCTTTGAGTTCATCCGAACGTTATGGATTTATTCGAGCCTGGATAAACGCCGAGCGTGTTAATTTATCAGAGAAACGATAGATAATAGATGGAAAATATCGGCGAGACTGACAATGAAAGTAAAAATTTGAGTACGCTTAACGACGTATATCGATTTCGTTTGCGAGGAATCGAACCAAGTGGTCGTTTTTTAATTGTATCATTCGCGGTGGATTTATTGCGTGGGCGAATTTTCAAACAGTTGTATCGCAGTCTTTGCCTCGACTTGGAAATGTATGTAAATTACACGTAACTCGTTGGTCAGGCAGGATAGTGGGTAAATAAAATTTATCCTGCGCGGATCGAAGCAACTGGGGTTGCAGTCTCGGAAACACGTGGCACGCGTGCTTGCATATTTTATTTGCTATTTGTATCTTACGCTTCCTTCAAAGGCTCGACCCTATATTCACCTATTGGGAATGATAATTTTGGCTTAATCTAGCCCGTAATCTTTCATTGAACGCAGATTTGCCTATTCAAATAAATCACGTAGCGAACGGTTGTCCTTCGATGATGAGAAAAAGAGCGGTTGACGAACCGATGTAGCCTTCGATGAATTCGAATGGTTCCTCTTTAACCGCGTCTTGATTCGATCTCGTTTCGATATAATCCTGCAAAGGATATTTGGGTAGATTTATCTCGCACGTGGACAGATCCGAGTCTGTGTTTTCATAACGAGCTTCCGTAATTATATATGTATACAAGTCTTGTAGCGCACGCAGTTACCTTCATCTACATTTAAACTCCAGTTACGTTTTTATCCCGATAGCTTATAATTTGCCACAGTTTCAAGTTCATTAAGATCATACTATCTAATTCGAATCTTGCTATTAGTCGATGAATACTCATTATGTGATGATTAGCGCAACCAATAATCACCTATTGTGAGTACACACGACATACGTAAGACGTGAATCTATCTTCGTCAACGATTAATGGTACTTTACTACGCGCATTATCGTTCCAATCGATCAACTTTTTTTCATCAACGTTTTTTCAGTAGTGTCACCATTCGATCGAGGGTCGTTCGGTCGTTCGATCGTAATTGCCTGTACGGGCGAGGCACGACAATCAGCGGGCATTAGTCCTAATCACTGCCATTCATAACCAAATTTGATTTCCTTCCGAGCCATGGTACATTCCTAATGTTTTCGACGTCCCCCTTTCACGTCTCATTTTCTCGTTCGTCGTCCCAATTTCATCGTTAGCTCTCTCCCTCTCTCCACATTCCATCTTCGTGTTCTAACTCGTGACCTTGTCGTTATTCTTTCCTTCGTCGATAGCACGTGGTAATAATAGAACAGTGGCCTCGACGAAGCTTCAAAGTCATCGCGAGAGCGAGTCGATAATAGTACGTCGAGAGCATTTCTAATAAACAGAGACGCATCGTTATAATTTCGTCGAGATATTTCGCTCCCTTCCTCTCGGACTGCGAGAAGGTGGACGCGTCGTAACGCTGATATTATAAATATTTTCCTGGGAGACGGGGTACAGAGACGCATTAGCGGTCGAAACTGTCCGAAGGGTCATATTTCATGTTTTCCAATTTCCTTGCTTCTCCTCTGGAGTATATTCGCCGAGCGACCGGGGCAGCTCTTTTTTTCCACGGACCCTTTTTTCCCCGCAAAGGTTCCACTGGCACGCAGGGACGACCGCGTTCGCTGGAAAGTGACGGATTTGAGGCTCCCCACGATATCGGATAAAGTGCGTGCAAGGCCAGATAAGAAAAGCAAAAGGGGGCACGTGGCAGAGGATAAGCCGGAGACGAATGGGCCAGTCACGCAATTTCACGTCAAACAGAGGCTTGCACACCCTGTAACGCCCCTCTGCTGGCTGCTGCCCTTGCAACCATCTTACGAACCTAGAACCGTTGTGGTTCTTACCCTCTTCGCCCGTTCCCGCACCTGGCGTCCATCCCAAAAACACATGGCCCTTCCTCGGATCTT
Source organism: Bombus vancouverensis nearcticus (assembly GCF_051014615.1). Classification (NCBI taxonomy): domain Eukaryota; kingdom Metazoa; phylum Arthropoda; class Insecta; order Hymenoptera; family Apidae; genus Bombus; species Bombus vancouverensis. The sequence continues at coordinate 15,385,840 of NC_134911.1, read as the reverse complement.
CCGCTGAAGGATTAGCCTCTCACTCATGTCCTGACCGACACTTCTGTAAACGTTCCGGAGAAATGTTCGTTGTATCGTAAACCTCGTGCTGGACGTAGCAATTAACTAGCTGGACAAGGATCATCGTGCTTTTTCTAATTCGATAAAAAATGTCACCTGACTTGCCACGGTGCAGTCGTGTTGCTTTTTTGCGACAGGTGTAGCTTTCATAGGACATTAACCTCGCCACGACCCTCGAATTTTTGTCTTTTAATCTCGGATTTGTCTGATAGGGAAACACGATTGTATTACAGATAATTATGGAATGAGTAGAATAGAGTGAATTAAAATATAGTAATAAAATATAATAATGTTTTATTCGCGGTTATTCTCGTGCATGTCTACGTACGTAATGACAACCTTACTCTAGCTGGAACATAAGAATTCGCCAGTAAACAGTCCACGGTTCGTTACTCCTGATCGTGTGAAAACCATCGCACAGTGTAATCGAGCCATGGATTCGAGAAATCCTCGTTGCGGGATGGGAATATTTTCGAGGGAGGCAGAGGGCGACAAAGAGGAACCTTTTATATCGTTGGTAGAACAGAAAGAGAGAAAGGAAACGGAGATATTAAAGCGGCGTCGTCGCGTTTGACCTGGTTCTTGTCTACTTATTCGGCGGGTCTCTCTCGGGGGGTGGAAGTCGTCATCTTCTTGAAAACAGTTGCTGCTCCGGAAGACAAGATTTTCCGGGACATTCCCCTTTGGGAGCCGACAGAAGGGGCCTTCGCCAGAAAAGGGAATAATATGTGTACCGGTCGCGTGTAAATTTCCATCGTCGCATCTCGTCGCGGTGTTCGCTTTATTTTCTTTGTGCCAAGCGATGTGCGAGCTGCGTTACACCATTGGCAAACATCACGCGTTCGCGAGAAATACCGTCGCCGGTTCGTACACACGGATGCGCGAAATTTCAATCATAAAAGTGGCGGCGGTGTTGCAATTCTCATTTTCGAGGGATACAAATTTGTAGAAACTGGGTAGATTGGTAGAAACTAGGAACCGAGAAATCGATGCGGCGATATTGTTAGAATTTTATTGCAACGTGACACGCGGGTAACCGCCGACGATGGTATATAGTTACGAGACGGAGATTCGTGTTTACGAGTCGAAACTACCCAGTAAATTGACACACGACCATGTCGGGAATGTTCCGTTTTCGGTGGCCCGGCGATCCTTTCCTGCACGATCAGAAACACCACGTGGAAAAATGTCGATGCTCTGCCAGTTTCATTTCCGAGGTCCTGGGCAAACGGTGTTTTATCGCTCGCTACCTTTGAGTATGGTCGTGCTTTCGCGTTTGGTTATGATCACATTATTGCCGCAATTGGTTTTCTGGATTTCGACGCGATTTAGGAGATATCGCGTTCCAGCGATTAACGTCCCATATATTCTATAACGTTCGAAAGAAACCCCATATTACAAATATTTTTGCGAAATTAATTTATTTAAAGATAGAAATATCCGAGATTCCAATCGATCGGTGAGCTTTTAATCCATAGAACACTTTTGTTAAATTATTCCCCGAATTATTCCAGAGAAATCGCAAATACGGGGAAATATTAGGAGAGAAATTCGGCCATTGAATGGTTGAATCGGGTCGTTCCGTTTCCACTAAAACGATCATTGCTATCTTTTTTCTTTCCATTAGCGAGGCTAGGCTCGCGGAACGCTTGTCGCGGTCGATCGAGTCTCGGTCGCGTTATTCCGGCTAATTATCCGGCAATATAAACCGTGTTAAATGGTAATCGTTCGATCCCTTATCTGTGGCGTTTCGAGCTGACATTACCGGCAATTACGATAGGTATCGTGCCTGGAGGTCGCCGGTGACGCGGATCGGACTGTAAAAGCTCGCTTATTCTCTCTACACATTTTGCTTCTTTTTTTCGGTGTCTCTCTTTCTCTCTCTTTTGTTGCTTGGCGTTTCGTCCCCGTGCCGTTACTGTTAGCGAACGCACTAACGTGGACACGACATACCGTCGACCTCGAACCGCGTTCACGGTACACGCGTATGTGCGTGCGGACTGCGTGACATCTCTGTCATGCGTTACGGGCCTGTGGGAATGCGGATGCCCGTGGTTTCCCGCTGACTTTCATATAACCAATGCGAAATTAGCCTGTGCGTGGCGCGGCTGTCCGAAACAAATCCACCTCTGAAATTTCAATTGTCTCCCGTTATCGCGATTTGCCCCTTCTATCGTGATTTCGTTGTAATTCCAGAAAAAGAGTTGAGGTTTCGATCCTTTGATCTTGATCGTTAAAGGCAAGTAGGTATTTACTCGCGGAGGAAATATTAATACGTTGACCAACGTGATACCGATCGGTGACTAGCGAACGTCTTCTCAATGAAACCTTGGCTTCTCTTCTATAATTACATTGATATTATTATTAAAATTTTATAAGCGAAATTTACAAACTCGATCTGGACAAGATATCGAAATCATCTTTATTATCCAATAAAGATATTATTGTAAAACAAAATTAATAAAAAATATAGTTGATACGTTTGGTTCCTGAGAGTTTCGAGTAATAACGATCGGAAGAAAATGTATTTACATTCTGCCTATTTTATCGTTTCGTATTCCGAAATGAAGGATAAAAGATCTGGATAGCGATAATCTCGTAATCCCGGCTCTCTTTTGATTTGAAAACATCCAACAGAATCGGAGTGAGAGGGTGCGGAAGACGGTGACGCAACGGGATTAAGAAACACGGTCCCTGGCGTACGTCGGATTTGCATGAACGCGGCGAAATTAGGGCAACCACTGGCCGGGTTGAATCGTATTAAATCGAGCCCCGTCTCTCCTAGAAGCCAAATGGGAATCGGTGTCCAATTACGAGCGTCGTACCGCACCGTAAGCGGGTCACGGCACGGGTCTCTCTCTCCCTTGTTCGCCCCCTTCTGTAGAGAAATGACGTGACATCACGCCCAGTGCCGGTCTTTCGTCGACATATTTTCGTACCCCGGTGCAATTTTCTGAACAACTTTTGATTTACGGTAATCAGCACCATAGATAGAATGCACGGCAGAACGGCTCATTTGAATTTCAAGAGTATCGCGGGGAATATGATTTCGCGACTAGGATGAGATTCTCGATAATACCGCTAACAACAACCACTTCTCTACCATAGAAATTATAGCTTCTCTCTCCAATTTACCAATGAAACTGTACAATTTTCCTCGGACAGATCGATAGCTTTAGTCGTTTGGTGTAACGGCACTGTGTACGGTATGTCTGGTTTAATTATGTCGCAATATTCTTTTTTAAAAGGGACGTTATTCGTGCAATCGTACATCTAAGTTTTTCGCGGAAGATTGGATAGAAGTATAGAGTTTTGCAAAGGAAAAGGAGTTTGCAAAATTGACATCGTGTTATATTTTTACATAATAACTTGATACTCATACTGTACTGATTTACAGTTAGAAACTTTAGGCATCTTAAGAAGCAGATCAGTTTGGAATTCGTGTTCACATTTTCATTTATGAAGGTTTCAACCTTTTGGACATCGTGATATTATTTCCTCTGCTTTAGACGGGTGTTGCTTGTTACTTCTATCGGTCGTAGCTTCTTTCATATCTTTATGTCGTTTTTTTTGTTGTTTAATTTTTTACATTCTGTTGCTGTCCCGTTCATTGTAAAAATGACCTTTCCCTTTGCTGCACTTTTTATTGCAAGAATTCTTTATTTCCTTGGATAGGTTTTCTTATTGTTGTAATTCTCTTTTCTCCGAAGAAAATGGTTTCTCTCGTTACTAGAATTCTTCTTGGCATTCTTTCGCGATAAAATTACTTATCCGAATGTGGGCATTTTTCTAAGTCTCAATTTCATCAAGATAGAGTGTATGTCCTGGAATGGCATTGCAAAGGGAAGAAGAATCCACTCGGTGATAGATTATTTTCCTCTAGAGATCGGGGATGGACTCTATCCACGAAGCCAGTTGGAATCGTAGAAGAATCCTCCACAAATGGTCACAAGTGATGTAAGGACGATTTTGGATGAACGCCGTGGTAAATAGTTGTCTAAAGGATAGATTATGTGGTAATATAGAACAGCTCCGAGCAGAATTCTTATTAATATTATAACATAACACGACGAGTAGGTTCCCAGAAACTTGAGAAGATAAGAGTCTGAAACTTCAATTACACGTATATCTTAACTTCGGTTCGGTTATGTTGCAAGGGTGCTTAGAATGTTACTGTTTAATATTGTTTACTGCGTAAAAGTAATCGCGTTTGGTTAACAACTAGTCAAATTTATCCGAGATCAGAATTAAAAAAACACGTATCGACGAAAAACTGCAAAGTGAAGTGGAAGCGGAAGGTTCCTCCGTCGTAAATCCCTGTCCCCGCGAAATTTCCTGTAGCAGGATGTAATAAAAGAAAGCACCAAGTTTTCGGTTACCCCTGTAACCGCTAACTCGATCGGACCACGATAAAGCAGTGAAAAAAGACAAAGTAGAAGACAACAAAATGAAGAGGGTGCGGTTGGAAAGGGGAAGAGAAAATTAAAATTGAAGGGCTATTGCCAAGATAGTTTTAAGCGGTACACGTGCCAAGACTGGCTTTCCATCGATGTCACTGGGTCGGTTCCATGACAGAAATTGTAGAAACTTAGACAAGAGCAGAGGAAGAGACAGAAAGAGTCGAGGACGCGCAGTAACGGCATGGACTTCCGTTTGCGGATAACGCGTTGTGGTTCCTTCGAGAACTCACCATAACGATTCATCCTATGGCCTGTTAATGGTCCAAGTTAGGTGAATTTCCATCGTATCCGGCGTCGCGGTAGATACGAATCTTCGAAGTCGTCGAAGAACTCGCGAGGGAGTGGGAGAGAGGCTGCGTTTGAAAGCGGGGATGAGCAAATCAACGATACGATTCTTCGGGGTTCCTTCCTGGAACCACCCTTTCCAGTATCGTTCGCCAATTTTCTGTCTCGATTAATTGCGAAGATAATACCGGAGAATGTACACGTCGATGGTCGTGGCGTTCCGTAAGATGGCTCCTGGTTCGTGATCGAACCCACGTATTTTATATCTTTCACGTAGTTTATCGTACCTGGAGCGGTGACGGGGTTAATTGAAAAACGTATAACGAATATACGCAAGGAATAGGCTGGTATCGAGAGCAACGACTAAATTGCGAGATGCATTAGCATGACACGCAGGAGCAATTCTCGATAACAGTCAGCGGTCACGTTCACGCGAAACGAACTAGTAATCGCATTATAAATTCACGTGAAAATAATATACCACAGCGGCAGGTCGACAGGACAGGCAACGAGAAGGAAATCGGACTGCTATGATTTCCAGATTACGAATCTCGTAGGCATACGGTGTGCTAGGGTTATAAGAAAATGATACGTCGATATACATATGTCGGTCGATGGAATGACTAATGTGACCATCGTTTCTGCTATTTACTTATCTTCTATAGAAGCATATTTTTAACCGTAACGCGAATACAGTGACTACAAAAAGTATTGTAACGTTTGCATGAATTGGAACCTAACGAAGAACGCTTCATTGGAAAATAAGGGTGTGTGTGTGTAAATATTTTAAAACTAAAGAAACAGTAAGATGATATATAACGCAGTTTTACAAAAGAATTAGAGTTTTAATCTAACTCTAGAATATCTATAGATCTACTAAAGGGGCCGAAAGATATCGCGCGTGTGTTCGTACACGTCCTCTCGGTATGCTTTATAGCGGTTTATTAGGAAAGTTTGTAACGAGTTACGTGACAAGTTATACGTGTAAAGTCATTTTCCTTCGACCCCATCGTAGACCCATCGACGACAGACGCGACGATACTTTCACTAGGAAATCTAGTGATTCCACGGATATTAACGATGCAGTACATTCTTTGGTATCCGTTGGCTCTATAACCGATACGTTTTACAAGTATCGGAAAAGATGTCTTAGCTTTGCCGATACCTTAAAGCTTGCTATATAAAACAGCTTCAGCCTTTACGTTCTGTATCTAAACGTGTCATTTTCGTATTCACTTTTTCTACCTTCTTCTTTTCTACCTTCTTTTCTACCTTCAACAGAAAATTACTCGTTGTTTACTTTTATCGTATTCTCATTGGGCTGTTTCTGTAGTAGAGCGATGGTATTCTTTCGATTACAAGCTTCAATGGAATGTCATGGAATGATTATAAATATTTCGAAGCGACAATGCAGGCGACGACTCGTCGCGCGGCGATTCGTAACGATTTTCTGCGCCAACAGGAAAGATTACGTGCGCTTCCGGTTATTACGATTCCAGGAACAAGAGGTGCATAAGTGTGACGTGTATATAGATGTACGGATGTATGCATGCGGTTGTGTGCATCTCGTAGGGGTTCTGTACAGGTCGACTTGGCAGGGTATAAAAGGGGTTCGCTGAGTCGCCATCCTGTCTGGGTCATCGCGTGCTTTCTACAGCCCCCCTCTGTCTCCCCTGCCCTTAGCGATCTCTCATTCTCTCTTCGTTGCAGGTTCTACGTCGCGACATGGAAATAATACGGCGCATTATTATCGTATCGGATTAGATGCGGGCGATTCGACACCTTGCAGAGAAAACCTTGCGTCATAGCTCGCGGGTATCCCGAAATTGCAAATCTTTGCGCTTTCGGCTCATGGGGACGCGACATTTTTCAGATATACAATTGAACGATATATATAAAAGGAATTTTATTTATTCGTTATTATTAATTTAGTCGCCTTAAGATCGACGTAATTTGAAACGTTGGTTTTCTGAATAAATTTGATGTGTTTTTGTTATAATTTTTTGATTCTTTACCTTAACACAGGTAGTTTTACAAATTATTCTCTTTTCTCTTGAATTCTTTTCGAGTATATTCGTTTGTACTATACTTCGAATATGTCTATTAACGCGTGCTTAGGGTAGTTCCACGAACAGATCGATTAATACGCTTTAATGCTTAGGATTAGCACGTTGAAATATTAAATCAACCGACCTGATTTCCTTTGGAACACGTACAATTTACATGTTTGATTCAAGAGACGACATAGAAATGTCAGGAGCTGATTCCTACGTAGATAAAGACACGTGGGATTGTTTCAATCGCGCTGTTCGTAATTACAATTTGCAATTACGTTTGAAACGACGTGTACCGACCTTGAAATCACGAAAAAAAAAAAAAAATACGTAGCCCAAGATGGCAATGTCCGTTGCATTTTAATCGATACGCACACGTAGCGTACCACTCGCCTATCTACGATCTACGTTATAGTAATTCGCGCTCGGTTTAATCGTTCTCCAGATATGTCACTACTAATTCACGTAATGATAACTTTCTTGTTTTAACCGCGTTTTTATTGATTCCCTGAAACGTATAATGAAATATATCGCGTTGCACCATTATTACCTGGAGGAAAAAAATTATCCACCTGGTAGTAATTTGATATAAATTAGTGGCTGTAAAAGTACTGTAAGATGTCACGATTAATGCTTTAGTTTAAACATTAAAACATACGTAGCAGCATATAACAGCTACATCTGTTTTCTGTGGGGGAAAACCAGTTCGTTTATCAATCTCATTCCGTAACAATTTATTCCTGACGAATCGTATCGTATTTCGTTGCACGAGATCAGTTACAGGAGGGAATAACTCATGGTTGACAAATGGTGCTCGATTATCTGATTTATCATGCTTCTAAAAAAATAATACTAGAGAATTCAGGATCAGAACGGGAATTACTCGATGGAAGAACGACGGTGGTGTGTAAATTACAGATGTGGACAATGGCGAAGGTTATTCGTTCTTTTTACGTTTAACGATCAACGAGGATGAACAGCGACGATGGGAAGGGTGGAGAGATCTGAAACGAATTTCTCCGATAATTGAAAACACAGCTGGGAAGGATGATTCGTGCAAGGGAATCGAACGGGACGGGGGTTGGAAAACGGCGAACCCAAAAGTTCACGGGTCATCGGGAACGATTCGTCGTGTAACAGGGCGGAAGTTCAAAGTTCACTGTGCCGACGAAGTTGTCGGACACGGTGCAGGATGTGCTTCGAATTTTAGAGTATCGTTGAGTGCGGATACTTTCGCAAATGTATCCAGACCAGAGGGAAAGGGAAAGAGAGAGGGAGAAAAATAGGAAAATAGAAAAGGAATGAAAGAAAGAAAAGAGAGTACCAGAATCTGGATCGCGTTTTACGATCCATATCGATACGCTTCGAAGGTAGTAGCATTGAAAACCGTACGTCTGTCCAGAGAATCGAATAATAAAACTTGAGGAATATTTAGTTCCGTCACATTATGTGCGGATCGAACGAAGCCTCACGTTCCACGGGGTACCTCGAACAAATTTCGTTGTCTCGCCTAACCCGTTCGGTGATCGTTAAACTTAACAGTCGAGAATGCTTCGATCGACTACTCGCGATTCGACGGTGGAATAAGCAAAGTTTCGCACGTGAAAATTTGTTTGGATTTTATTCGAAAGATGATGATGTTCGAGTTCGTACTCGGACGAAAAGTTTCGCTTTCAACACTCTTCTTTCGCTTTTTCGGCACCGATGTTGCAGCGTACCAGTGTTTACACGTGCCATGCAGGATACCACGGTGTACCCTTTTATTATTCAATTATCCTTTATTATCAACGTTATCCGCGGCCGTATATCCCGTTGCGTGCCAAGAATTTATATCGTCTGAGGAACGATTACGTAGTCTGTATACAAAATTCTGGATTCTGCCAGCTTTGGCCGCGTTTGCACCGCGTGTTTAGACTGCGAATGTGTGCGCCTGCCAGCTCTAGTCCTGAATACGAACCTTAATCTCACTGTGGGCGGTCGGTGGTGCTTTAGTTACATCAAAGTGGCAGTAAGCCACGGAAAATTACAGCTATGGGGTTTCAAAGCCGAAACTGCTTCTATATTACTCCAAGGATTCGCTCGGCTCGTAAACTTTTGCGACAAGTCTCTCTCTCTCTCTCTCTCTTTCTCTTCCTCCCTCTTCTGTTTTACTTGTTTTCTATGATATACAGAATTATTGGTAATCATCCTTAGATACCAGAGTTTCGAAGATTTACAAACGTGCACAGATCGAAACATTTTTGATCGATGCTTTTGCAAAGTCTTGTAAAATACGTTTCTACGTACGAAATAGCACACGGCTTCACTTCCGCCCCCCCCCATTTTGATGAAAATTTGGGAAAATTCTTTTGAAACATTCTCGGTGCAGCGTCGGAAAATAATTACAAGCTGTTACGAGGTATTCTCACGGCTAATGTGCGAAGGTTCGCTGAAAGATGGCAGCCGGGCATGGGATTCATGCCACCTTGCAGACCATAATTATTAGCGAAAAGCGCGAAAACAATTTCCAATTAAAATGTCTGGATGTAGCGTCGAAAGTTCTCCAATTTAACGCGTTTGCCCGTTGAATATCATAGATAGAAAGCAGCCTCGATCCTCGATAAGCAGTGGAAAATTTTACCTACCACCCACGCGATGCGTTTTGCGTCGGACGTGCCTTCAAATGGTTCGCTTAAATGCCTACGCAGCTGCGCCAGAAGGTCGTGTCCGTCTCTTCCACGTGTCGCCTACGCATGACACCATTACACCCTTTCAGACAAAGAGGGTAGCTGATTACGAGGAAAACCTATGTCAATGGAATTTCAATCTTCTCTGTAGCTTGGGTCAGGCCATTTCTTCTACAGAACATTACACGGTCGATGTTGCAACTCGTCTAAAGCCGCTTTCCATGGTACGTATTTAACTCTCCGTGACCTTTAAAGGCGAGATTTTAGGCGTGATGTCATTCACAGATAGACCGAGTAGGCGAATCGGTTTTCAGAAACGAGATCGTTCCTCAGTGACGTATTTTCACGTTGACCAGAATTGTTCGCGGAAAGTTCACGAGCTGTTTGCATGTTCATCGTGAAGAAGGGTAACGCGATGTGGGTTTACGAATTGCTGGGAAACCAATTGCGGTTACTAGCATTAGCTCGAGCACACACATGTTCTTCCTACAAGCTGAAATGCGCAAAGATATATTAATTCGATGATAATTTGATACGAAGATATATAATTCGGTACACTTTTGTTATCTTGACTTCGTGTTTCATCGTGTCGATTAATTGACCGAATTACCAGGTTGGAGCAGGCTTATTATCGGGGCACGGTGTCGTTTGAACGTCGTCTGGATTAATCCAGTTCTTTCCGAACGATACTCGGTTGGCGTTAATTGCTTTCATCGGGGCCGTCGGTTCTAAAAGCGTTGCATCGACGACGATTTGCTCGCTCTATCGTAAGGGGGTGACGCAGCAGTGTGCCGTGCGGAAAAACGGCCTCGTATATCGACGGAATAATAAGTGGTGCGGGTGAAAAAGCGGGGAAAGAAAGGGAGCTACGGGATGAATCGTATTGGCAAACTATCAGCGATAAGAAAGCTTGCAAGCAGATAGTTGGCATGCCGAGGCTTCCGTTTTGATTCACCCTCGAGGCTGTTTCAACTCGCCCGTCGTTTTCTTGCCCGATCAAATTTAGCACCCGTTTTAGCTCCTTTACTATTGTCCTCATCCCCCTTGGTTGGGGATCTTAGGAAATCTCCACGCACGATGGTCCATCGATCGCCGTCTCATTCCTTCCGCTGCGGAACTATCGAGGAGATAAAAGTTGGGAAAGTTTCGCGCGAGATTCGTCGGGAGTTTTCACTTGTTTCGACGATCTAGCTTTTTTCCACGCACGTGTATGAACAATGTTCGAAACCGTATCTTTTTTTATTCCATTTCTTTCCAACTTTCTTTGCAACTCGTACGCTTAAAAAGTACTTAGCGATCGAGTTTGGTCGATGGTTAAACGTGCTTCATTTCCAGAAGGTGTAACGGTGAAGTTTATCGTAAAATTATTAACTCTTACCAATAATAATATGTAGAATTAAGTAGTCGTGACTATACAAAATATGGGTAATAATTCGAAATTAGCGATCGGATTATGCGGCCTATCTGTCTGTTTCATCCGTTTCCAGCTGAAACATAGCTCTCGAGGTGTATAAATGGCATCGGGATGATTCTACGAGGGACGAATAGTTGATGGATCCTTATTTAATATCCATGTAACTTCCGGCAAGCTGGTTGCCCGCTGACCCTCCCGTGTACCGACGTTCTGACGAGTGCTATTGCCGATTCCGCAGAGAATTCTGACGGTAAAGTTTCACGGTTAAACGCTTCCAAACGTAAATTGTTCGTAAACGAAACGAACATCGATCGATCGAATTAAACTTCTTTCGGTATCTCCAAAAATATGAAACTATGCGAGCAGTGTCCTGTCTCGTAATTCCGACGTTCGATATAGATCGAGAAAGAGATATACGTCTACGTGAAAAGAAGTTAGGAAACGAGAATAAATGTAAATAAAAAAAGACAAAAAATAAAGCGACGAATAAATTACGAATGTCAGGATGCAAGAAACAGTAACGGTAGCCAAAGAAATAGCATTTTGTATTCCCTCTATTTATTTCTCGTTGTGGTGACTCGGTTTCAATCTTCCAGCCAGTCGACATGCATCCTGCGCTTAAATATCGAAATCTAAATCCCATTCAGTGACGTCGGACCATGGCTCTTTCTTTCCTTTTACGTTGTTTCTTCGCCGATGTGACCACGTTCCTTCCACGGTGCTTTTTCTTCCCTCCGCGTTACTACGCGTATACATACACGGAAACGTGTGCGTGCGATACAGTCGTACCCGCGTGGTATACATAGATGCGCGCAAGCTTGCTCTTTTAAATCAAGAAAACGCAAACGAACTGCGCCATTGCTGTTAGTGGATTAAAGTCGTACTTCCAAGCGTTGGCGGCCGACGGACTTTACACCAGACGTAAGAAACGTAGAAAATGCTTTGAGTTACGCTCATGACTGCCGACTACTCGTAAACCTGCCTACTGTTTTTTTTCTTCTACCTCTAAAACAAGCAACCCCCGCCAACCCCTCTCAGTTCCATCCCTTTCGCACTCGACGACGACGACGAGTAAAACGAAGCCCCGCTGTTGCTGATTGGATTTTCTGGATTTTCCTGGAGGACTGACCGCGGAAAAATAGGGCTCGAGAAGCGTCTCGAGGGTAACGATTTCGAAAAAATGAAAGGGAGTCAGCGATGAAGTAAGCGACACGTGACGATAAGTAAATCTCCGGGTGAGAAATACAAGCCGGGTTTTAATGCCTTTAGTAGACGGCGAGATTTATGATCGCGCGAAATAAAAGATAGACGAGGATGGAACGGAGGATCGTTGCTGAATTTACAAGAAAAATTTAATTGACAGATATACCGTGTGCTGTGTATATATTCTAGTTGTTCGAGGTAAGGGATCAATTGAATTAAATAAAATAGTAAGTCATTTAACCCGAGAGAAATATGCGAGAAATAATTATATACGTAACAACTCTTAAAAAGTTATCATCGAATATTATTGAAACAAATGGAAGATCACTTATGTTATTAAGGATTAAAGACTTTTTAGAGATGGAATAGCACGTCGCAGCTTCTCGCTTATTCTTTTCATCCAATCCGAGTTAAGGATATTTCCTGTAACGTACGGCCAGCCGCGTTTATCCGTGGCGAAACGGGAAAATCCCTTCTGGGCTGCCCTTAATCCGCGAGATGTTTATAGGTTGCCTACAGGGTGGTCGCGCGGAGTGGCTTCTTTCATAGTTCGGGGTCAACAGAGTGCACGAAAAAAGAGAAAAGAGAAGTGCAGTAAAGGCATGTTATGGAGACGCGTCCGACATAAATCACCGTAGATTAACAATAAAAAAATATATTACCCCACGCGGAATGACTTACCTCTAGCTAGGGCGACAGCCACCTACAGCCCTTTTATACCGTGTGTTTGAAATAATAAACAGGACCGATGTGTCCGTGCGCCAGCGATCGTATTGGTTCTACGTGGAGGGCCGACGAGCACGTACGGCCCATAAAGGGGGCCGTAACAAGGGCCGTGAACCTTATAGACTCTCTCACGGCAACTACTAATTCTCGAGTGTTCAACGAACCGCTATCCGAATGACTCAACCTTGCCTCGAAATCGATCCTGCCATTTTTCGTGGACACGTGTTAGTTTATTACCTGCCACCTGTAACACTTCTTATCTACTACTTTAAGCGTGAAATTATGGTAAATAAGGGAATGTTTGACGTTGCAGAGAAGTAGAAGTCGAAGCGGTTGAAAGATGGAATTGGTAAAGAAGGCGATGGATTTAATCCGAGATTCCGAAAGATGGTACGTATAAAGAATGGAAGAACGAGAATTCGCTATTCCATCGTTACGTACCCCTCTCGATTTCAATAAGAATTCGCAAATCCTTAATTCTCGGTGATCATCAGGAGAGTCGAAATGCAAATTGATTTATACAAGGCATGTATGTCGATACCATAGCTGATGGAATAAAGGAATCACTCATGTTTATTAAAGTAGCGGAAGTCGGCTAGGCTCCATACAAGCTATTTCTTTTTCCACTTACGGGATCAAGAATTTATACGGCTGAAGGGATCTAAACGAGTCTGGCCGATTCGCGCTGGTCGAGGGTTGAAAGACATTTTTACCCCGACCGATGCTGTTCTTCGTCCATAGGTATATGAAAACGCCCTACAGATAATGGCGAGTAACGGGAACAATGCGCATTAGAGAGAGAAAGAGAGAGAGAGTTCACGGCTATCGCGTAGTACTGCATCGCACGAAACGAACAGCGTTCCATGGGATCCACCGAGCTACGAGTCCCACGAGAATATTCGCCCTCCTTCGAAAAGATACTGCCTTCTGGCCGGGCTTTGAAGTTAGCGCCGGACATTGGTAATCAGAACATCTGTCCAAGACTTTGACGCAAGTCATTACCATCAACGATTTCAACTACGTTCGCTGGAATCGTTCAAATTCCAATTTTTTTTTTAACGGTCCACCTGGTTGTAACCTTCTAACGATTTCCGTGTTAGCCGCAATTCGAGGCTTCTTCGAAAGCATCGTGTATTAGAGCCACGATACGGTTCCCTATGTGGAACCGATGATACACGTCTACCAGGGTCCAATTACCCACGCGAAACAAGCGAGGGGACCGGGATTTCCTTTCAAGGAACGTTTCTTGGACTCGTTCGGAGGCCAACATCGGTGAAACGAGCGGTTCGTTAGAATCGATTAGACGAAGGGGGAGCATCTTACGTGGCCAGACTTCTGGGCACCGTATTCGCTTTAAGCGAGACTGTCGCGCGGCTCTCTTTGAAAAATCATCCGGCGCATACTCTATTTCCTGCAGGTTCGTCGTCGTGCTCCTCCTCGCCGATTCGAAGGAAAAAAGGCCGAAGAAAGAAGGGTCGAGACTGGAACACGTAATCCGGGCTAGCACGGTAATAGACTAGAACTTACGCGGAGTTTAAGGGCGTTGGTAGCGACGAAGCAATATTACGAAATGGGGCAGTTTTACAGGCAGTAAAATGTTGATTGGAATCCAGCCGATCGTTTCTCTCTTGGTTTTGCCAACCCTTCTATCCTCATTCTGACCCGTTACCGCCAACCTCAACCCGTTTTTGTCCTTCTCTACCTTACCCCTTGTGTACGCGCTTTTCTCTGTTTTCGTTCGTCTCGCTACAGCATGATCGTTGCGCATTGGTTTTCCAATGCATACCAGACATACACATACCGGGTGTATCTATGTACATAATACGTAATACGCGGTGGGTTGGTGCTCAACTAACGTAATCGAGACTTCATCTCTGCGTTCCCCTTCCTTGATCCCCACCCGGAACTGCCTAATTTCTGACTGGGTCTAAACGCAATTTGCAGTATCACGCCGTGAACTCTTATTTCTGCATGACGTTGCGACTCCGATCCCCCGCTCACAAAATAGGGAGTCCCCGTGAATATAATTAAAACCAAGGTAGTTTGCGTGTCACCTTCGGAAATTCCTTTTTTTTTTTATTTGACCTTAACTCGGCGAAATTTTAGTTTGAGAAATACGTAGTTGTTAGGTATAATTAAAGGAAATGTTGTTTTCCTTCTGTCGCTGCGGGACAGGGATCCGTTTCCAGATTCGAGATTCGAATTACAACAGGAGCACGGTTAGAGGACGCGTTCGAATTTTCAGGAATTTGCGTGCTACAGAAACGCGGTAAAGGACCGGAACGTCTCGTTCCAGGTCACCGTTCTGGAACATCAAAGCACGAACGAATCTAATTCGTAACGTTAGCCAGCACACGTGCCTATACACACGCGTTAGAAAAGATACAACATCATCGTTTAGACCATTATTCTGTTATGAGATTTATGAAGTTGTTGCACCGTGATCGCATAAAGAAAGTTTGAATTGTTGCTTATTCACGTTGCCGCATTCGTTCTGGCGTTCTTCGTGATAAACCAGCGTGCAGCGTCATGCTTGTTTGAATTTTATTTCCACGTGCATGCGCTTTCGAGTCATTGCAGTTCGTTCCATGCATTCTTTCGCGAATCCTACTATCCTTTTTTTACTCGGAGAGGAAAGAAAAAATTTAACAGAACAATTGTTCGATAGCAATAATTATTTATTAAGGGGCGAAACTTTCTAATATCGCACTTTCCACAAAAAATTTGGGAAAGGGAGGAAATCTGTGCAAAAAAGACGAAGACGAGAGTGATCGATGGATAGAGTTTCGAGATTCCACCTGAACGGTCGATGAAGGTGTGTAAAAAAGGAGATCCCGAGGGAATAGGCTCTAACACGGTTCGGATTGCTCGGTTGTGAATACGGCGTTCGGGGTCGAAATCGCGTGACGGATGCGAGGACAGTTTGAGAAACGCGCTACGCGTCCAATAGGGACGTTTATTGTGTCCAGTCTGGAGAATTTATTGCGATATGTCATCCTCTGGAAGCTGCCCAAAAAGTCGCCAAGTAGTTGGCACATTTGGGTTAACCAATCCTTCTTGAGGCTCGTTCCGAATTTACGGGAGAATTAGATTTGCTAAGATTAACGGATCGTTTCGAAACATATGTCGGTGTTGTCTTTTCTTTCGAATGTTTCTTTTTCAATCTCTTCGATCGCAAACGAAATTGGTTATATGGGAGATTTTACATTCTCGATTTCATGCATTATAGAAATTCTTACGCTTTCACGAGATTGCATCTTTCGAGCATTAATCTTGCTCGATAGGTCGGTCATGTAGCAAAACGAGAGTCGGCAGACGCTAAATTGAAGACGAAGTGACACGAAGTTCTCCAGTCGGCGGTTATCTGCATCGTCGATACAACTCCATTTATCATTCGCATTATAGTTGACAGCTGTTAATCGGTGTTCCACGGGGAAACTCAGTCGCATTTCGATTGTATAGAAGTCAACGACGAAGCCGCGAGTCTCATTGTGATTACCAAGCAATATATTAAAGTTTGGTGTCGTTCGAGAGTGTCCGGTTTGTCGGAGGCGTAAATCATGTTCACAGAGCAGAGGACGCGGCTCGTAACCACGTAACTCGTGGCCATACGAAAAAAATCACACGAGTCCACGTTCCCATATAAAGTTCGCGTACGCACGAAATCGCGTAACTTGTAATTTGCATAATACGCGTTTATACATACCGTCGAACATGGAACACGGACAACGGTTCGACGAAGTCGATGAGACAGATGAGCAGAATATATAAGAGGAGCAAAGTCGAGCGCCGTAACCCGTCATGGGCTTTAAAAAGCACTAAATTAAAATTTGCAACAATGAATCCGGGCGGCGGTTAAACCGGGCAGCCGGTTACACGTACTGCCCATTTCCGGCGCGAGTCCAGGTGAAACCGAATATTAGCCGCGCGTTTCAAGTCATTCATTACTTCTCCCGCGTTTTTTGTCGTCTCGCCTCGTAACCTCGATAGTCGTCCGTAGAGTTCTGAAAACACTGTAGAGCGGCGGCGACCGCTGCGGCGATGCCAAAGGGAGAACATCGGCCAGGGGAAAGGGGGAGTAGAAAAAAAAAAGAAAAACGAGAGCGAGGAACACGCAACGAATCGCGCCCGGTCCGTTCCTCTTGATTTATATCTTCGCAGGAGAATTGAGATTAACGAGGTGTCTTGTTTCTTCTCGTACTTTAGTACCTTTGTCCCTTGCGTTTCGTATACGTACGAAACACCTTATTTTCGTGGTATCGGTGCGGCAGGGTTTGGCGCGACGCGGGTTTTAAATCGGGTCTTACTCGCGAAAGCGAATTGCGTTGTCACTGGGGACACGAAGAATCTTCGCGCTGTCGTGGCACGCCCCGAATTTCCGACACCGGAATGGAAAAAGAAGAAATCCGACTGCTGTTCTAATTATTCGTGTCCTTCCTTCGAGTGTTCTTCCTGGGTAGAAAGTATATAGACGCGACGCGTTGTGCGTCATTTCGTCTTCAAAATAATCGTGCATAATTTCCTTTTTTATACACTTTGAAAGAATTAGGGAAGATCACGAAGAACGAAGTTGACGGAAATTGTCCAAGGGATTGGTTTAATAATTTGTTCGCCGGTAGTCTTTTTTCTCAGGAGGCGACGCAAAGTGCTTTTTAATCTCAATGCAGGTGCATCGGACGAGGTCATGGAGTATCTTGATTAAGATCGTCGTTTGTTATGCGCGTGGTTCTTCCAGTGGCGTCGATGAGACCAGTCGTTGCGAACGCAGCGACGTGAGAATGTAACCGAAGAAAAGGTAAAAACGGGGAAGTGGAGGAGACGTTTCTGGCAGTTTTACGTTCACCGCGTCTACATTTCCTTCCTTTGCTTTGTTCGGCATATCGTACGTTCGACCTGGGATAGCTACGTGTTATTGCGCCCAGTTATTACCATATAATATTACCGCAACACTGAACTTTACGATTTGATCGTCACTGTTGGCCGTTGCAATCTGTGCAGCAAGTTACCGCGATCCCGTTGCTAGAGCTTCCAAAGTGGAAGTCGTTCCATCTCCCACCGGTTTCTGTCTTCTTCCATTTCCCTTCCGTTATTCTTCCATCGCCTTTTTGATTGTTTTTTCGAACGAGAACTGTGTTTCCATCTTATGAACTATTCCGGCTATCGAGTTAAAGAACAATTATTAGGCAACGTTAGTCTAATTTTCGAAATCCTTCGAAAAACAAAATTAGTGACAAAAAAAATTAAAATAAAATAATAAAAAAATAATAAAAAAATAAAATAATAAAAATTATTGACAGCGACAAGATAATACTACCTATACAAAGAGTATTCTTTCCCCGACTTCGTTATCCGTCAGTTACTCTGGTGAACCGTCGACGACAGTGACTACAACGACAAGTTCATCGGCGCGCAGGATCTAAATAAACGTTCGTATCTTCCCCTTCCTCTCTACTTTTGCGTTTTGTACTTGAAGCACCCAGTCTCGCCTTGATTTCGAGGCAAAAGTTCGGAGGACGCGTACAGTAAAAAGTTTACGGTTCGGTATCTCTCTTCCCGAGGTACCGTATTGCAACGGCGTGCA
Source organism: Bombus vancouverensis nearcticus (assembly GCF_051014615.1). Taxonomy (NCBI): domain Eukaryota; kingdom Metazoa; phylum Arthropoda; class Insecta; order Hymenoptera; family Apidae; genus Bombus; species Bombus vancouverensis. The sequence continues at coordinate 15,367,391 of NC_134911.1, read as the reverse complement.
CGCTGATCGAGCGAGTTAGGAGACGCGCTGCGCTGTCTGCTCGTCGGCCACGTATTTAGCTGCAAAAATTGCTCACGTAGCGGTACGTGATCGCAGCGTGACGCGCCAACCCTCGGATAAGGTTATAATCAAGCAGTTAGACTCGGCTCTCGTCCCGGAGCTCGACGTGTTTTGTGGTTAATTATACCGCACGCCTTATTGTCGACCAATCCCGAAGTTTCGGATGTAAAACGGATGCAAACGCAACGCTATGTCCACGGTATTTCAGCTAGATCCCCTATTTTTCTGCTCGGCTGACTTTTTGGTAGAAACTAGTCCGGATTCGATGGTAGAACGTTGTGCAATAATATGAGTAATTGTTGAAAACAAATACGACACGAAGAATATAAATCTTTATTTCATGCCTAAACGGAAAGTTTGAAAATTATGGGAAATTTGTGAGGATACATCGATCACTTTCGTCGTTTCGATTCTCGCGACATGAAATTAAGAAATAAAAGTTTAAAACGGCGCAGTTTTATGTCGACGAGCTCGAAACATGAAAGAAGCAATTACGATCGCCGACTGCAAAACGTTCGTGCAGTTATGCGGTCAAGAGGCACTATTTTTACGTTTTACTGTTACTAGTACGCCATTTTCATAGTGTGCTTCATTACCTGAGCGAATTTGCATATAAAACAACCTAGTACGAGGAAGCGGATATGGTTAATTTCAAATTTCCATGGCACAAAGCATCCCCGTCGATGATTTCCATCGACGAGTAACGCGTATCGTTAATCGTACTCCTTACTACTGTCGTTATATCCCTTACAATCTCAACTCCATTCCTCTCGGTTCATCCGAATTAATTTCCACGGATGATAATGAGGTGGCAGCGCGTGTAATCGCAAGCGCAAAGAGACTTTCGTTGCTCGAAAAGCGAGACGAAAGCCCCTCTTTCGACAGTCGTCATTCGTACAATTCCAACCTAGAACGTTATCGTTTGTGATCTTGAGCGAGAAGAAAAAAGGTCGGGAGGATGGGAAAAATCGAAGCGGAGGAGGCAGCCACCCACTTCTGCCCTCCCTCTCGCGTTCCGTGTTCGACAAACGTCGCATCCGGAAGTGACTCGATGATACAGAATATTAATGAAACTCGCCGGGACGCACACGCGGCGTAGCGTATCTACTTTCATCTAGTCGCGAGCTGTGGGGACTGTGAGCGGTTTGGAGGCGGTGGCCGCGCGACACGCACATGCCGTCGTTGTACGGTCTCCCGTAACACGTACGCGTCTGAAAAACGCGCGACGGCCATTACTCTCGGATCGGAGGAAGCCGTCTGGCGTCGTCTAGCGGGCCGCTCGAGGCATTAACAAAGTAGGGCTCTGGCGTAAAAAGGGGTGGGAAGATAAAACAGGTGAAACGCTAAAAAATGGGTCAGCCCGCCTTGCCGCGCGCTCACCCTTGCCCCACGGCTTACTCTCTTGCCCACGCGCAAGATCAGCTCGCACACTCGCGCGCGCAACATTTGAACATACGTCCGCTTGTGCTTGACGCGCGACCCGGTGCGCGTGTGTGCGCTCACCTACCGGGGGATTGCGTACGGGGGTGGCTGCTTCGAGTGCTCACGAGTGAAACGGAGACGGTGAATCGGATTGCTACGAGGGTGAGCGAGAGAGAAAGGGACGTAGGGAGAGTCGAAAGAGCGAGAGAGGGATCGTGTCAGCCAGCCAGTCAGCGGAGGAGAGAAAAGCTAGAGCAGAGGGAGGGAGAAAGCGAGAAAGAAACAGAGAGGAAAGGGAGGGAAGAAGGATGGGTGAGTTTGGAGTTGAGTTGTCGGCGAATGAGGGCACTGAGGCTGGCGGCAGAGGGTGAGGCCAGACAGAGGCTATTGATCCACCAGGATCCACCTACCAACCCACGTTAGTGGGATAGGCTCGGTTTGAATCGTCGACCCACACACGGGCGCGAGCAAGCGTCCGCGTATATGCACGGTTACGTTGAAAACGTTTCGAAGGGCTCTCTTTCGTAAAACGTGCCCTTCGTACGAGGATTCTTACATGCGTTCGTTCCCTATCGCGTTGCACATCTGCAATTGGAGAAAACGTTTATCTTTCTTTTCTCTCTGTTTTCTAAAAGAATTTCATAAGTACGGTAATGCCGAGGAAAAATGTAGAATTTAAGAGAGAGAGAGAGAGAGAGAGAGAGAATGTTTCCGAAAGATATAAAGAGTAAATATATCGTTCGGATAATTCGTGAAAAAATGTTTCGAGTCAGATGAAAACGCGTCGGCCGAAGAAGGAGGCAAGAGCGTACGAACATGAGGGATTATAAAAATATTTTGAGTTGGTTTTAGAACCTTCCCGCGGTGAAATTCTGCGTAAGGTAATTCTGGGTAAGGTATCCGTATGCTTAGAAACAACTGCTATGCAAATCGAGCACGCTACCCCTTTTTTACTCAACCTAGCGGACATCGTTTGACTACATGTAGATGTAATCTGACTTTATGACACGAATAAATTTATTTTTCTGTATCAGGGCTATCTATACTTTTGATCGTGTGCTCGTACGCATCTGTAAATCAAAGAAGAGCGTGTTGGGCCACGTAATCTCTGACTTAAGGTCAAGGGCGGTTCGTTACGTAGATGAACGTCTCTTATTATAATGGCCGCAATTAGTGATGCAATAATTACCATAAAAGTTTTATAACGAAGGAGTAACTTAATCTGGTGTAACACGATAGTGGTTACAGATGTTGTTATCGTTGGTGAAATACACATTTTCTGGTTCTTTGTCGTGGGAATTAACAAGTTCGTACACAGTGTAAAATTTAATAAATTTCTAACAGGGAATGAAGAGAAACGATATTTCTACACGTCAGGCTACGTAATTAAATTACTCGTACAAAATTTCTAGACCGATATACCTACAGGAATTATCAAGCGCGTTATTAGGGATTTCATCATTTTCGTATTAGGCGTTTCCTCTTTAAACTTCAATTTTCAAACCTTCCATTCTCTACGTTGATTTCTCTACGCTAAATTCATACAAATTGCGCAACTTCCATTGAAAGTAACAAAATCGCTAGTAGAGAAGAAAATGGTAGTATGGAACTCCGTATGTTGGAATACCACTATAACAATAATATTTCAAATAACATATATCGCACAACAGACATTGCTTGTGTGTCGGGAAAATTATCCCATTTTTCTGGCTCCTGCAGTTTTCTCAAATTTCCGGAGTTGCGCCCCTTGCGTGAGAAGTCGGACGATAATGCGAGGACCGACGCTAACGAAAGAGAAGAGAGAGAAGCAACGAAATTGTATTGTATTGTATCTGTTTCAGCCTGATTGCCTGCAAGCTGAACTTGGTTTTACATAATTTATGAACATAAAACTAAACCTACAGATAACTACAATAGCGTAAAAGTAAGAATGTTTCATTTGTTTAATGAAATTATTTAACGTAATTTTAGCGGAAACGGTTTGTCCCGCGGTTCTAACTTTTTCGAGTTCAGAAATGGTCGGCAATGTCGTCTGGATCGTCTTTCACGGGGACGGCAGAGCGCAGGCACTTGAGGTGTTCAAATGGAATTTGCATGACGAACGCAAGTCTGAGTTTTACTCGGAGATTCAACAAGAAAATAAAAATAACAGCCGCCGGCCGTTTAGCGGTGCACACACACATATTTTTCTGTTCCGCAGTCAGTAACGAGCATTCTGTGAGATACGGTCCGTTGCCTGCGGTATATCGCCTAAAGAGCGGCTGTTTTGCATAAATAACTGTCCGGGGAGCCGATTCAATTTTCTCTAGGCGTTCCTAACGGATCAGGTGGTTCTTAAAATGGCCCTGTCTAGCCGACACGGAAACTTTCATTCTCGAGGAAAAGCGCTTCAGGACAACCTGTTTCTGTTCCACCCGTCTTTATTTTCTTTTTCTTCGTTTTTGATCGAGGAGCGTGATTGAGAAGCGTAGGAGAGAGAGAGAGAGAGAGAGAGAGAGAGAGAGGGTGTAGGTATGGAAAAGATATATTCGATGGGATAATCGAGGAGAAAGTTATTGCTCGGATTTTTCGCTTGAAAAATTATAAGATATAAAATGAAGGTTTTCATCAAACGTGGTACTTGACCGATCTTCTACTGTAAAATTTTAATGATTCACTGCAATTTTAGGTTTAAACTAACATAAGAAATACGTCGATAGTCACATCTCGATAATTCTATGAAACATCTGTAGTTAATCCTCCTTAAAGGAGACTATTTTTGATTTCGAATCCTCGATGCTCGTTTCCACGCACCCTCGACGTTTAATTGAACCCGCAACGTGTAATTCCAACGAAGTTCATAGACAGTTTTATGCGTTGATCGAGATTTATTCGCAGTATACGTGGCCGATCAACGGACCGGGTTGAAAAAAAAACGGGTACCATCGATTTCATTAATATTCATTAGCGGTTTCAATTTCGACTCGCTCGTTTATCACTCGAATGAGCATCCGCGCACGAATACACGTTGATGCGCATTATTTTGCCCGCAGATAGGTTTTCGCGTTCCTTCCTCCAAAATTCGCCACTTCGGGCAAATTGGATAGAAATGAAAGCGACGACTGTGTTTGTTTTTACCCTCGTACGTTTACGTTTCTTTTATCTACGTTTATCTATAACCTACCCCTTTCGATATTTCCATTTCCTTTCCAATTACATTTATTTCGATAGTAGTAATATAAAAACACCGATGCTTCAGCGCGGCCGTTAAAGGTAAATGTTTTAAAGAATCAAAGGAAGATTAAATTGAAAAGAGTTGTCGATACGTTGGCATGCATCGCGGTGGTGATTACTACTCTGCTCGATGGAGGAAAGGGTAAACGTCGTTTTCGAGATTCTCTGTTTCAAGATATTTTTTCATATTCCCTTAGAAAAAAGGACACCATGCGTTCGTGCGGCATCTGTGCCTCGTAATAAACGTGATCGTTGACACATTGTTTCCACGCAACAGACATAATTTTCTCACGTTTCATTTTCGTCACAGATGTAAGCGTAGAATTTTTGTATATTCTGGTAGCGGGAATTATTTACGAACAGAATCTTTAACGCGTTCTATAGAACGAATTATACGCCAAACGGAAAATTCTACCTGTATATGTATTGCTTACTAATTTGCCTATCAAATCGTGTACACGCATAGCGCTAAGTCGGTTGTATTTTAGTAAACCCTTTGATAGTATCATACGCGCTGGCGCGAATTTTACGAAGGGCTGACCGCGCTAATACGTTTACAGATCGAATGTGTGCGCCATTAGTAAACGCTCGTAAATTCGTAACACGTGTAAATGCGAATGGAAATAATGGTATCGCGTAGCTCATTAATGGCCGCTCGGGCGATCTAACGCGATTACAGTCGACGCCCGACGCTCGATGCCTGGCTAAATATTTCGGGGAAAATTGGATCGAAGGAAAATCGAACGATGGCTCTAAGTCGCACGGTATATCTATTCACTGGTTTTCTTGAATTTAATTTTCCGTCTCCACGATGGTGCACGGCACGTCATAGTTGTAAAACATTTTATTGAACTACTTGGGTTAAGGCGTATCCAGCGGGTAGGTCGACTCGGATAGGGGTTTGGAAATATTCGAAACCTCGAATAATAGTGTCCTTCCTCCCCGATGAAATACAATTCACGGAGGGAACATAAAAAGTCGCGATGAATTCTAATAAGACGTTCCATTCTTTTCCTTTCGATCCTTTCCGAGACATCTGTTGACTCATTAATTTTTAGATGTTGCTTGTATGAAATTACGAATTAATAATGTAAAATATTTGTCACAGTATTTCTTCTAAATAACCACACTTTCCATCCTTCGCGTATTTAGTTTTGCGGTGTATCGATTAAATATATTGATTAAAACCACGCGTTTCCTCGTTTCCACAGAGTATCCTTTTCTTTCATCGTATCTTACTCGAAGATTCGTCCATACTAATTTTCCCTCCCTTTCCTCGATCCCTCGAGCGATACTGGTCTCCTGTTCCACCATTACCGAGCTCCGACAGCTCGCATAAATTCTTTATTCATAAATCACTTGGCTTTTGATATTTTTCGCGTCGTCATCGATGCAACATATATTTCGGTCCGTGCTCCCGCGAAACGGTCCTCCTTCGCGGTGGCAACTGGCAACCCTTCGTTCGAAGGGCCGAAGAAATTCGAAGTGGCCTTTCCATCGCAGGACTGCGAGAGAAGAACACGCCGAGAGATAAATAAATTACACCAACGAGCGCAATAAAGAGGAAGAGAGAGGGGGAGAAAAGAGGCAAGAGACAAAGAGAGAAACGCCGAGAGGGAATTGTGCAGGGGACAAAGGAAATGAGATCCGCGGAAAGGCGCAGATATAACGTTATAAATTTATTTATGCAATACAACTTGGTCCATTCGAATTACAATAGCGCGAAATTTAATTGGATCGTTTACAGACGGTGGTCTCGCGCGGCACGGTATCGGAATAAACGCCACCACCACCATCCCTAGCTTACCCTCGAAGCACCTCGGCCTAACCCTGCCCTCTTCTTTTTCTTTTACTTTTCTTCCTTCTCGTTCACCCTTGTGCCGGTTGTCATCGAAAAACAAAAGAGATTCCATCGACTTCCCTCGAGCACGCGGTTGGTTCCTCTCTCTTAAACTCGCTACCAGCGTACAAGGACACTCGTGCACCCTTTACTTTCACCGAGACGAGCCTGGTGCCCGCAATCGTAGCGATTTTATCATTTCGCGTACAACGATAAAACAATTGGAATCGAGTGTATACTCGTCCCGTTCGAGGGCGGCTCGACGTTTTCCTTCGGTTTCCGTACGTAGTCTCGGCCCCGCTCTGCCTTTGACGGCCTAGGACACGCTTTTATCGGCTTACAGTGTGCCGCGTAAAACGAATTAATTGTCTCTGTCGAGTGTGCGTCGCAATTAACCGGTTCCCTTGATGCGTTCATTTCGTACGCGGATCTTTAAATCACTTCAACGACGAATTTTTATTCTTTGTCCCTGATCGATAACGATCTTAGAAGAAACGACACTGTTCCCAGATGCTCTCAATCCCGGTAGAAATAAAATTCCCAGAACAGTAAAATATTTTTTTCTTGGCGAAAACGAGTTCGCGAAACTTCAGAATTCGGGAGAGTCCCACCAGGCTGCATCAGAAAATTGCTCGCAACTAAAGCGACAAATATCCGTGTAGCTTCGTTCTCATATTTTCCAGGTTCATCTTTGAAAACGTTATCGTTGACAAAGTGTCTCGAAACGAGCACAAAGCGGGCCAGAGAGCGAGATCGTGGTTAAATCGTCGTTCCTAAAAAACATTCCGTTCTCTATCCTTTGCCTCTCTACTTACCCTCCGCGTCCTTCAGAACGGTTTATCTCATCGAAGCAGCCATGGAATATTATTTCTGATATAATTCTCGGTCGTTGGGTTTCCTCCTGGCTTCTGTCGTTGCATCGCGCCGCCTTCCATCCCCTTTTTCGTCGTTATAATTCCCTCTATCTTCGTTCCACCGACTCTTTCTAGTTCTTCGCTCGTTTCTCCGCGCTTTGGCTTCCCTTCAGCGACCGCAGCGCCGACTCAGATCTCCTTCTATCCCCGTTTCATTAATTTCATCCGCACGTTTTACGAGCGGCATCCGCAGCCCGAAACAAATTAATTGCGCCACGCCACTCGAATTAATTGGCGAGCTTGCGAGTCCTTGCGGCGAAAGTTCCCGCGTAAGCGTACCTGTTTGCGATTTTCAATCCAATCTTTTTCTTTTTGTTCGTCTTCTTTTGTTTCTTCGGCTTCTGCTTATTTACAGAAAGAGAATCTAGAGTGGCTGCTAGTCGGATTTGATGAAGCGAGTTCGTGTTTCAATTTCAACGCTGGGGAAGAGTATCTTCGCGTGTAAAACGCGGCAGACAGCGTGCGTTCGCGAACCTCTATTCCTCCCATACTCGGTCGGAACCTAAATAGCGCGATTCACGCGTGCAACGAGCATTGAGAACTCGGCGAGACGGTTTTCGGTGGGTTTCGTTTCGAAGATTTTTTCAAAGTTGTCGCTTTTCTTCGTCGCTCGTCAGTTTGAATGACGGTCGACACGCGAACAAGTTACGTTTGATAAGATCCAAAGTCGACGAACGTGCGATTTCAATCGGCGCATTGCACTGATGTCGCGTGGTACGCGTGAAACGTTCGCTAATTAAAAACGGCGCAGAAATTCTTTCAGGAAGTTTGAATCGACAGATCCGTTGAAAAGAAGTCGAGGAGGAAGTTCGGAGAGTTAATAGACGGATTTCTTCCCTTCCCGTGAAAACTTCGTGCAGTCTGTGTGGCCGTGTGAAACCTTGACTCGATCTCGGTAACGAATCTGTAGAAGCGAGATTTAACCTCGTTAACCGTGTTTACGCTTCTACTTCGATCAGTCGTTGGGAAGTTAAACGAGGACATATTTAATCCGGCAAGTTAAGTACGCGAATTCGTTCGTTCCATCTGGGACCATCTGGGACATCGATGAATAAGAGGGGACATTCTATACGATTACTTTCGATTGTCTCACGCTTTCAAAGATATTAATAACGTTCCTGACGATTATTCGATCGAACGCGTCGTCTATTTTTGTCTGTTTAAATTTTACTTAAATATTCGTTAAATCACGTCATTAAGTCGTGACCGGGTAGAACAAGCGCGATACGAATTCAATCGACGAGGTTCAACGATATCGACGGTGAAGCAAGCTCCCCTCGGTCAGGTCAATTTCCATCGTTATCTGGCGTGTGCTAAACGTGAAAACGGTAGAACCCTTAAAAACGTTCTTCCAATGACGACATTGTGGCGCGGCCTCGTAATACCGGGGCAATAACTAGGACCTCGGTTTATATCTGGATTTACATGTAAACGTGCGTGAATCGCGGAAACTACCTCACAGCCAACCCGCCATCGCCCCTCAACTAGCCAAGTAAATTGGTAACTAAGTGGCAGGGTAATATCGGTAACAGTTTGCCACAGGAGCTTGTTGCTGTTTGCGACGCTGCTATTGCATACACGAGCGGAAGTTGTTGGGAAGAAGGCGGAGTAGGGACGAGGCTAACGATCAGCGTAAAACTCTTCTTTGTGCGGCGCGGCGGTTCGTTCGTTCCGACTTCCGGTCCCAGCCAGGAAGGTACGTGGTTCCCTCGCGTTTACCAGGGATAACGGTGAAATTATCCTGGAATTTTTAACATCCACGCGATCTTAAATTGGTTCCACTAATTTACGATTTGAAGAGCGCGTAAAGGGGATACAAGTGTATACACGGACGTACATTTAATTCGCCTTATCGTTCGAGTCTCACCAGATGTCTCGCAATTTGTTTTCATTACGCATCTCACGAAGCTTTCATTGACCCGTGAACTCTAAATCTTCCTCTGCGTATACGGCGAAGTAGTTGCTTTTCTTCGTTTTCCTTCTATCATCGTGACAGCTGTTAATCTTGCGATAGAATGGTAAATAAAGCGACGTTCATTTGCGAGTTGCGACATACCACGCTACGTTTTAAATTGCACGCTCGGGGAAAAAAACAAAATAAGGGGACCGCGTTACTATCTTCAATTGGAAGAATCGTGTCGTCGTTGTGCGCCGTGTTAGAACGAAATGCCTACTCAAACGTATCACAGATTCCTCGTCTGCATCCAGATAGTTTCATTGAAATCGATTACGCGTTTCGCTCGATTTACCATGCGGATGATTCTCCCGTGCAGTACCTTAAGTTCGTTAGAGGAAACGTTATACAGACGGTCCGGTAAGACGTTCGGCGGTGCAACGTAATCGCGTATAATTAACAGCGGTGCCATTAACGAAGCGCAGCTTGGTAGCAATAGTTACGACGGTCACGTGTGCCGCGTATCTAACGAGAGAGGGCTGCGTTGAAGCGGCGAAAGAATATTGAAAGAACGAGGCGGCCTGGCCTCGGTTAAATTAAGTGTTTCCCTTACGACTAAATGTTTCATATGGCACTTGTACCGTTTCACCGAGGTAACGCTACAATAGGCCGCAATAAAGTGTTAAGAAAACTTGGCCGGCTGACGGGACACAACAGAGAGACTACCACGGTGGTCGGCACACCTTGAGCATACGAATATCCACATCAACTCGGCCTGTTTGTGTGTCCTCTTCGCCCTTTCTCTCTTTCTCTTCCCTTCTCACCTTACCACCACCTTTTCTTCCGCTATCTCTATTTACACGATACGTGTGTGGCCTACGATGCAACCCGTTCTTTTACACGTTCCAGCTCCTCTTCTGCTTCTCCTCTTCTGCTTCTCCTCTTCGCCCCGTTTCTCGCCTTTCCACGCCATCTTCCTTCTCTCCTCCTTTCCACCCCTGTCTACTCTTCTCCCTTCCCCGAACATTCCCTCGACCATGAACACCGCTACCACGATAGGATATCGCCAAGTAAGTTCCCGCTCGTTCGAGCAGGGTCTCAATCCAATAACCATTTAAGAGCCTTACACTCGTACCTTACACGTCGAGGAAGCCGCTTTTACACCGCACCAACTTCCTTCTTGCTCCCTTATGTCCTCTATTTCTATCTTCCTCTGCTGCTCTCTTGTTTTCGCTTCTCCTCTCTAACAGCCTTCTTCCTCGCCACCTCCAACACGCCTCCTTTTTTCCTCCCCTTTTTTTCTCTCTCTCTTTCTCCTCTTTATTCCTTTTGCATCCCCCTGGACACGTTGGCGGATGGTAATGGGGTTAGCCAGACCATGTAAACGTACTTAAGCGTCGCTGATACAGATAGAACATAGCGTTCACTGGATTAAAAAGCATTTGTTTCTGTATCGGTTACGCGTTGCGCGATTTGTATCGTCGGCCGGTAAATTGCGTCTTTATTAGCCATTTAACCTAGCCACGCATTGTACGATACTCACGCGAGATATAGAGAAAACTTTTAAACGATTCATCGTCATCGATATCTTACATTCTTTTTTGTTTTTCACTCGCCGATCCTCCGGCTCGAGATATTGTTTTCCTCGTTGTCCAACGTGTCGATTAACGATGATAAATGATCGGTATTGTCGCCATGTTGGTTTGTTAATGTCGCAGTCAGGACACGATTGCAATACCTGAATGTAATTCCCGTGAAGATTTATGAAATTGCGTCCCGTCGACGCTAATACCGCGTAGTCGTACGCGTTCAATGTCGCGATACGAAGACGTTGGAACAAAGAGGAAAGGCGGACCAAGCTATTGTTATTCTAAAATTTGCTTTTCAGAAGACGCAGGAGTATTATTATTAATATTCATATCACCCCTCGTGGATGCCGGAGAAGCACGGGCCCCGTTGCCCAACCATTTTCTTTCCCTCTCGTACCCCTTTCGGATACAATGGGTTAAGTAGTGCATGTAAACATACTTAAGGGTTTGAATGGAAGGAAAGAAGGAAAAAAACCGGTGCGGTTGAAATTAAAAACCATCGGTGGTAACGAGCTGCCATAAACACCGGCCCGTGCATTTATATTTTCTTCCCTTCCCTCCGATCGCATGAACCAACAACATCTCGCGGTCGAGATAATAAAGAATTTTTCTTGTCGTGTCTCTTTTAACGAGCTCGCAATGATTTATCTATATTGAACCTATGAGACACAATTTTCCATAAATATTCGTTATTGGAATAGAAAATTGCGCAGCAGAATGGGGTGGGAACTTTTGTATATAATTTTCGCGGTTTGTACCAGTGAAATTAAACTGTTGAAAAAACTGAATTGCTATAAATTCGAACGTTAAATTCATTCACCAAGAGAATTTGGTTTATTCGTATGTTTTACTTATCTATTTATACTTTCAATCTGATTATTTACGTTGTGACTTTGTTTACCTATTGTACACCTTCTGTTTGCTTGTTTACATCTTCCTTCAATTTACGTATATTTTTAGATTATTTGTTTACATTTCGGATTTATCTACCTACATTGTATATTTAGTCGTTTACGTTTTGGTATGACTATTTTTGTACGTTGTTTATTTACATCTTCGACTTATGTTGCGTACAAGTTTTATTTTTATTTCACGGTGCACGGATTTAATTTCCGTGAAGATCAATGATTTGTTGCGACATCTCGAACGTGAAGTCACGCGCGTCTCCATAGTTATTTATTATCGTTTTCCTTCTGGTATCCCCTTCACATCCTTTTTTTTTTTAATTTTCCCTTTGCATTTTCCACAGGTCACTCGACGTTATTGCGCGTAACTCATGCGTCGAGGAAATAGACGATCGAGCTTGTAATCGTGATCGAAATATAGGTGTCTACCGTCTGTGGAATAAAATGTATGAAATTTATCAGACGATAAATTGCGTGCACGAGATCGATATCGTAGTTGTTGCAACTTTAAACTCAAGTATTTATTGTAATTATAACGAAGGCTTTATCGTTCGGTAAACTGTCCCATAATTTTAAAGATTAACCGTACCATGTAACATAAAGATCATTTAATAAATATATTCTTAGTACAAGTTTTTCTATTCAGTTCATTTGTATTCGTCACTCTTCGCAATTTCCAATAATTTCCATGATTTTTTCTTTAAACGATCCAAAGTATGAAATCGGCAAAAATTTCATACTTCTCATTTCTGTTTCATGTGACGTCGGAATCGACTCGATAACCTTCGTGCAAAACATCGCGAAATTCAACTCGGAGATATCGGTAATCCGTGTCTTGGCTTAACAATTACTAGGTCGATACTCGCGAGCCATCGTCCGTACGATTAATTACCCCCTGTCGAGTGGCGGAGGTAATTGGATTGCAATGAACTCTTATCCTGACGCCGTTTAATCGCCCGACCAGTGACCGCTTTTTATCTATCGATGGTCCATTTCGAGGATGTTTACAAACGCGGATCCTGCTCGAGATAATGGTTAAATATAAATTGTAGCCACAGAAATAGCGTACGGATATCGATAATGTTTCCGTTGCGTATTCAGGGATTCGAAAGCAAATATCCGAAACAAATATCCGATATTCGCCGCGCCTTTCTTTTTTTTTTCGTATTTCGGATAATTTTTGACAATTTTGAAACATTTCGACACAATTTTTCAATGACGACCTAGGAAGTGATTTCGTTTCATTTGTAAATAAGTTCTGGTCTCATAATAGAGAATTAAATGGTAATTGCTGCGTTTTGTCTTATTTCAGATCGAGGATGATCCGCAGAAGGAGAAGGTAAATACAAAATTACTCTAGTATTCTATTGGAAAACCGAAAAATACTGCGTAATACCAAGACGATCGAAAGGCTAAATAACATAATTATGGTTGTTTTAAATTATACGCGGTGAAAATTATACACTGAACCTTAACACGTAATTGAAGGTAAGGAAATTCTCCTTCGGAGAATTCCGGCGCAAACACGCGGAGGTATGTAGTTGAACCCGTTTCTGCATGCGGTTCGTGTGCAGAATAGGTAGAGTTATCTCGCGTCATCTAAATACCGATATTCAAGGCACTTAGGAATTCTCACTTTTCCTTTACCTCTGTTCTATTCTGACGAATTAACTCAAATTATCTAACAAGTACAAACATCTGCGTGTAATTGTTCCGCTTACTGATTCATTACGCGACAAATGTGTCACGCAAAATTTTCTAGTGGTCAAGATATTTTAAGACAAGGATCGTTTATTATACAGATTGCTACTGTCTGGTTTCCTTTAGTATGATTTTCATATATTTCGTTTGGTTTTGAATGGTCACGTTGCTTCGATAATACGTTCCGATTTCACGAATAAATCCTGCATCCAATTTCTGTAAACCAGGGACCACGACCTGTCCCTTTTGCCTTACGGAGAACGATCGGGGAGGTCGTGACAGAATTCAAACAAATCTTGTCCATCACTAACCGTACGAAACGAATTTCTGGACCCTGTCGGGAGATCAGGGCTCCGTCGTCGATCTCTGTGCTCGAATCAAGAAACAGTCAGTGACGTGCTACTGTGACAGAGTAGGTAGTACGTTTCCGGCGACGTGATTCCCTCTCGGACGACAGATTCACTTTTTCTTCGGACGTGAGCGAAATCCAGTCGCTTTCTTACCTTTATCGCTGATAGTCCTAATGTTTTCTCGAGAAAGAATGATAACGGCGGAGAAATCGAACTTTCTGCTGATTTCTGAAAAATTATTCTACTACTATTTCCGCATTGTCGTTCCACCATCAATTTTTGATGCGATGTTGTGCTATTTCCTTCGTCGGCAACAACGGTATCTCTTAATATTTCACGTATCACTTGTTCTTCGAAACTACAATAAAATCGATAAACGTATTTTTTCGTTTCCTTGACATTTTTGCAACGTTTCCGACAACATTTTTGCCGCTGCTGCCTGCTTGTTCTCTGTATTCTTAATCTTCTTACGTGCTGAATCGCACGACGTAACCGGCATACTCGAAAAGGAGTCGATACGTGGGTCCGATAATTCGGCTACTTCAACGAGAAGATCCTTTCAGATCCAAATTCTTTTCCGGATCCAAGCGAGCCTTTTACGGCAAACCAGTGTAATTAAGGACACGAAGAAACCGGTGACTTCCATATCCTGGAAATCGGACTTACACAAAGTCAAACCAGCCCGGTTAAACTTCAGGTATCTTGATCAACCTGTAAATACTTGTCGGTTCTCTCTGCCGCAAGTTTTCTTCTTTTTGTCGAGCAATGTTGCAACGTGAGGCGTCGGGAGTTTTTGTCGAAGTGAAAGCAGTTACAGTGTTGCAAAGAATGTGGTCCTCGAAGACTAATGTTTCGTGGTAGTTTTGGGGCGGGGTAATTTCCTTAACATAATTTCTGTCGACGCTGCGAACATGCACGTGGCAACAGCCTTAAAGTACGAAGGTTCACTTTACTGAACGACTTTTGGACGGGTAAACTTTTCATAACTACAAAGTAAGTCTTCTAGTCGTAAAAATAAGTGTACTGTGAGCTGGTTTAACGGTGTCTTAAACAGCGACTAACGCACAAATTCTTTTGAATTCCGTATACTATGTCGTGTGCGCGACGAACTCTCTGGAAAATAGAATCGCGTTTCTATCGTCTTCTCCGCTTCGCTACATGCGAAATGGTCGATTATAAAGTTTATACCTGAGAACGGATTCCGACTATGTTTTCTCTTTTTATTTTTCGTAGGAGCAAACAAATTTCAAAGTTTAACTCCTGTAAAATGTTATTTCAATCGAGTCGATTATTTTACATATTTGAACCGTTTATTGTATATCACGAATCAACGGTTAGTCGAAATGATCAGGTAAATAAACCCGAGTAAATCGATACGCACAGATCGCTGCAAAGTGAACACCGAGTTCTGCCTAAATATTCACCGACATGGCGGCTCGAGTCAACAAATATCGACAGAAGTTCATTTTAACGATTAATCCGATTAATGTTATTTACCAGATAACGCGATACATTAGGGTATAGGTATCCCATTAAATCTTCTCGTGCGAACGGCGGAACGAGTTCAAATTACTTCAAATAGAATCTCCCCACCGATCTCACCACGAACCCTGTTTGTTTCATTAAAATTCTCTTGAAAACAATTTTCTAAAACGTCTGGTATTCCATTAGCCGTCATTACGATTAACTAGATTACATTAACTCTACGACTTATTCCATTCATTTGCATCGAGATTCTCTTGCTGGGAAGCCAACCGCGCCTTTTCTAATCCTTTAGCTTGAAGTTTCTTCGGCTTTCCGCGCGAGAAAGCGAGCTGATTCGAGCGTGTGTCAAGGTGTGTGGAGTGGGCGGTTGACACGAGCAGTCCCTGAAGTGGAGAAAGAAGAGAATTGACCAGCGAGGCGGAAGGAGGGCTTGGAAGGTAGCATTAAAGTTCCAGGCGGTGTGCTCGGCCGATTCTCGCATCCACCTCGGCTCGCCGCGCCGCGTGCCATCGCTTCGCTCTGATATCCATATGCAGTAGCCCGAGGAAATAAGCTCGCTCGTAAATAAGAAAAGTTCTTGCGTCTCTGTGGTTGTTCCGGTCTCCCTTTCCTCTTCGTCTCTCTCTTTCCTTCGGTTCTGTCTCCTCCTCGGGGCTGTTCGCCGGCTTTCTCGGCGCGTGGCTTCCGAGATATCGAGTGATTTGTTGCGATTCGCTCTCTTTTTCGCCGGGACACTCGCAAGAGAACCGGCCACCCCCGTTCGCCACGCGATACACCGATAATTTCGGTGCTTTAGGCACGGTAATGGCGCCGCCACGCAATGCCGTCGATCTGCCACCCCTCCTCACTTGCAATATTATTATTTCCAGCGGAATAATATATAAACGCTGGTTGTTGCGTGTCTGCCAGTCGAAAGGGAATAGTCGTGGGCAATGTCTAAACCAGAACGAGAAAAGCGTGTGATTTTTACGCAGAAATGGCAGGTACTTAAACTTTCGGTTGCTCGATATGAAACTGCGAATTTCGATATTTCAGGGAACCGTCCGCGTTTTTCACGCGGCTCTTTTTTTAGCAGACTTATTTTTATTTAGGAGACTGGCTTTTGCAGACATTTTTATGTGTGCATTTTTTTTAGTTACTATCGCGCGGCCGGATGAATTTCGATATCGACGATAAGATTCGAAATTTCGAATGTTGAAAAATAACAAATGCGCGAATAAATTATCGGGTAAAAACAGCGTAAGGTTCCAAGGTTCCATATCGTCGTCGTCTATCCTAATTCAAAGTTACTCCAGAATCACCTCTTCGAAAATCTGCACATTGCCATCGAGATCGAACTATCCCTAATAGCCTTCGTCAATCACTTCGAGAGTTTCACCTTAAACGTAACGCGCGTTCCATCAAACAAACGTTACGGCGAGCGCGGACGTAACGGCCAATAGGGCGAGTTGACGAGTCTGGACATCCTATAACCGACAGTCCAGCACTTCGCGCACCTTCGTTGGCGGCCGTCAGTTCGAGGGAAATTTAAGAGCGTCGCGTCTCGCGATCGCTCAGCCGATTGATTTACACGGCGCAGTATTTTACCAGCGCGCGGCTATTTTGAAAATGTTCGGCTATACCGCTGCGTAGTTTTTCAGAATCGTCGTCACGCTTTCGTCGCCTTTTCCGCCATTCCTTAACGAAATTCTTTCGTGTTGGAAGATTTATAATCGATTAACCGTAGGGAACTGCGAAACTGGGTGAAGGATAACGAGAATTTTCCACAACGTTCGGTAGAAGCACGATATATCTCTTGAATATTCGTCTATATAACCTCTTAGATGTTATCTGTAAGAAGGAAACTGTTCGTAGCAAATGGACTTTTATTGCTATTACTGGAAAACAAAGTTGTATTCCTTTTATAAACCCACAAACTTTTATCAAAATTAGCGTCGGGTACTTCCCGCATATTCGCCAGCAGTTATTTCCCCCCCCGTTATTGAAGATACAAGAAAGTTACGTTCCCTCGGAAGAGGAGACACGGAGCAATACTATAAAAGCATATAGGCGGGCATCGACTGCCGTATCGCTGTTATAAATCATATGAAATGCGTCCATGAATTAAATATTTTCACGTACGTTCACAACGCATTTTTGTACGAATTCGTTCCACACTTTATCGACGTTGAGATAAACTTTTACGCGTCCCTGCACTAAACGGCCATCGAGGAAACCGAGAAACGTTTCTTTAACTGTCTACATGCTGTCCATTCGAATAAAAAGCATCGTTCGTAAAGCAACGATGTTGGATTTTCTTTAATTAAACTCTGACGACACATCGGTATATTCCAACACGCGATAATAAAAGGATAAGCGAAAACCAAGGGATTTGGAGGGATTTTTCAAAGTACCTAAACGAGCAAACATCAACGCGAAAGACTACCGAATCACCCCTGTCGAAGGACACGTTGAAGATGTTAACGAGATTGCCCCTTGAAGGCGCGTAACGTAGCTCGATACCGATACTACGTATGATCGAATCCGATTTGGACGAGTGTCGACCAAATAAAAGTCGACTAATCGATCGAGCCAATCCGTAAAACGCGATACATTGGTGTTAATCCAGCGAAGAATCCTCTTCTAGCTACAAGCTATTCTCTGTTCGTTAATGGAATTCTCGTAGGACGTGGCCCTACGTGGTTCGCCAAGTGTCGAGCAGCTAACGTGGTCGTGGAAAAAGGAGGTCGAAAGTGCTGGGCTACGGTAGAGGGGAAGAGGGACAGAGAAACAAAGAAGTTGGCAGAGGGAATACGTTTCACGTTTCTTATCCCGTGAAATCTTGTGAATGATTGCCGGTGATTTACCGGAGCCCGACTGATATCTCTCAAATCTCGAAAGTTATGGCGCTGCCGTGGTGTTCGCAGCATTTCGCGAAAAGTCGACACCGGATTCTCGCCGCGCCTGTGTTCCAAGAGATTCGTCGGCTGGAAAAAAGTTTTGGCGGTACCGTCTGTCTGCTCAGTTCGTTCCAACGATTCTCCCCTTTCCATTCGTCCATTACACGGAATGATATTTTCGAAGTCCTGGCGCTTCTTCGACGTGAGAAAAGAGGGTTGGATGTTGCTTTTCTTCCCTCCATCCTCTTATGATATCGTGTCATTCGGTAATTCAAAAAGCAGACGCGATGTACGTATAGATATGTATAACATAGATACAGTTGTTAACAGAATTTGAAAATTGATCCGGTACATGGTGTGTCGAATCGCAACTCGGTCTCCCGAATAAAAATCGGGGATCTTGATCGGGGGTGGAGCGATTTATAACCGTGACACCCTAGCCGGCGGGAATTCGCGTGGCGAAAGAATTCAAGAAATAACTCCCTTTGTGGGTACGCGCAGAGGGAGCTGCCGAGTCAGGAATTCGAAAGGACTGGTACTTTCGAAAAGGCTGGTGGCGACGCCGGAAACGCGGAACAGAGACGTTGGGTGGGTGATCCTGGAAGTCTTTGCCCTGAGTTTCGACCAAGGAAGAAGAGAGGAGACGTGATGCTGATGCGACGCGACGCGACGCAGCGCGGCACGGCGTCCAGAGTGGCTCTGGCCCGGATCTATATATAAAATAATCCCCAGAAATGGAGGGAATAAATCACTCGAGTCGTGAGAGGCATTCCTGATCAGATAGGGGTCGGAAACGGGATAAAAACGTTCTGTCTCCTTTTGGATCGCAAGGAACTTTGCTCTGACCGTTCGCCACCCTCTCCCTCTGCCACCCTTCGGGCTTTTCATGCGGCACCACCGCATCCAGCATTCGCCCTTTGTGCCCATTGGCAGCACTCCATTATTCGACCACGTCAATTACAGCCTGCGCGCCTAACGACTGAAGAATTCGACGTGCCGCCGCCGCCGCGAGACACGGGGCCCTTACGTTCCTCCCTCTTTCTCCGTCTCTCTTCCTGTTCTCCTGTCGGACAGTCGAGTACGCTCTCGAGCGGAGCGCCAACCTATTGGGAATTGATAGGCGGAAGGGTGAGTTTCGAATCGACGGAGTCGAAGACCACCGAGTCGAGATCCTCGAATATGTTTCCCGACTGGACGCTCATTTCATCCCCCGAATCGGTTCCGTCCAAGCTTCTCTCGTTCTTTTCATTTTGTCTTAGGTAAATATTTAGCTCGACTCGATCGAACGTGTTCCTAAATATTTGAATTCTCCGCGTCACGAGCTTCTTTCCAGGACACGGACAGATTAGAAGCGATAAGGACGATTTGCGTATATAGAATTATTTTCATGTTTGGGAGAATTGTAGTTTGGGGGAGTCGTGGTACGAATTGGATATACGAAGTCGAGAGAACTACCAAATATAGGAAGTTTCTTTTTCCCGGAGAAGAAAATGTTTCGAAGGTCTTATATCAACTGTGTCAAGCCCCGATCCTCAACTTAAACATTGTCACGATAACCCAATATTCGAACCATTCGTCACTGTACCAATCTACCCTAAGAATCTTCCATCTATTCCTATCGTTATCTCTGACGCACAATAATACCAAAGCCAAAATCGCAATCGTAGCGAAACAACGTATAAACAAGGAAGCGTCGCGTCGGGAGCTTTTAAGACGCGAGATCTAGACGAGCTTCAATGTGTGACATGCAAATAATCAAAGCTTGATGAATATCCCTGACAGAGTAATGAGTTTTCCTAGGGACTCAGCATCAGGAAGGACTCCGGGAGCAGCCACCCCTAGGCGCGAGAAGTCGCAAGACTCGGCGCGGAGGGAGCGAGATAATTCCAACATTTTTCATTTCGACGCTCACGCGCTATTCGTTTGATCTCGGCCGCCTAATGAAGCCGATCGACCCTGTGGATTTTTGATCTTAATTCGACGAAGATTGCGACTCCTGATTTTACGCGTTCGAATTAAACATCGTTGCGCCGTTTTAGCCAACTTTCGACTTTTTTCCCTCGACCTACATTTCTCTCATCTCCGGCGTATGCTCGCCAAGGAATAGAAGGGTCGGCAAAAGACAGGCCCCGATCAATTTTTCAAGAGAAATCGCCTGGCAGTGGCGGGGGAGGTGTGGACGAGTCTAACAATAATTGATTAAGAGATGCGAGGGCACGGATAGGGAACCAGGCTACCTTCGTTATTTTTTCTTCGACGCTCGATAGCGACCTCTTTCCTTCTCCCTTTTCTTCTTGACGTTACCCTCTTCTCATTATCTATGGACTCGTTTATGAGTCGCGAAATTTTCATTACGACGAGAGTGCTAGAGTAAACTTGGAAAGTTCTACGCGGAGAAACACTCGCTGATTCTATGATTAATTAATATTAGAAGGATCAGTCGAGTGACATCGAACGTAAAATTCTTGTAAATGTTCCTGGATTTGTCCTAGAATTCTTGGAAATCTTTGAAGACCAAGATGAAGAGTCGTTATTCCGTCAAGGATGATACTCTTATACGTATTCATATATATCAACTTAGAGTGGCTACGAAATTATAGCGTGTACGCTATCAATGATTAGAGCCAAGCGTATTAATATATACAAACTGTTGATGATAATTCAATTTGTTTTTCTACAAAATAAATTTTACATTTGTATTTTATGCAAAAAGGTTTGCGTTTTTCGTATCGCGCACGGAATACGGTGTATGATATAAATATAGAAAAGATTAAAAGTACCCTTTGCACGAATGCCATTCCGCCCATAACGACCCAGACGAAAGAAGAGTAGCACGATTTCACTGACGTTTGAAACAACGTAGGAACCGTGAAACCGAATGGAGCACCTCTCCTGTTTCGCTCGTTTATCCGTTTCACTAGTACGTCCGCCTCTCTATTTTCTTTTCTGGACGTCTCTCGCGTCACGAGGCCCTGATTGATGCGTCGAAAGTCCCCGTAAAAAGGCCGCTGCGTGAGAAGTAAACGTTCGCGAGCAGTCGTATATACATTCTTCGTATATATCCGTGAGTCGTTAAGTAGAAATTTGCTCTCGAGTGGCATCAGAGGCGTGACATCTCCAGCGCGTGGAAAAAGGTTGTGGCGGCGCCCATTATAGGAGCAAGCTGGCGGATACGCTACTCCATATGTCGCTACCAATATCGGCCGGTCATCGATCATTTCGAACTTCTTCTCTGAGTACCACCCATTCGAGGCCACCGATTTGGGACGGTATGTAGTCGCAACGATGCATGTCTGGTCGATCTCCTTGTTTTTGTATTTTTTCTCTTTCTTTCCTCCGTTTTTTGTTTCTTGCTCATCGACGAAAGTTTCGGAGAAAAAAGCCAAGGGATCCGCAAATGGATCGTTCGTTCGTGCAGGCGTTTCGAATCGTCGAGGCGGTGACTTTTTCTTTTTTGCCAGTGAAAGAGCGCTTTCACGTAAATTAATCGAAACGCCGCGAAATGTGAAGAGCGATGCAAATTCTCGTGCTCTATCGCTTTTCTTCTTCTGTAGGTAGCTACCCTTTTCAGAGATAGGCGTATAAATGAAAAAAAAAGGAGAAGGACGAAAAAAAACATACGATAACCACGTATATGTGAGTTTCGACGCGGTCGCCCGTGGATGTAGCAGAACGCGCGCGTAATTCCGCCGCGGTCGTGATAAATAGACTGGAGGTTACATCGACCAGCTTCGAACATCGTAACAAGGTATCGCGCGCTTCTTCCAACGTTGTCGATCCGAGAAGGAGGAAAGATCGTTCCCGTTGTACGCTGATCGTGTTTACTCTGCGCCGTCGGTATATATCGAAGGTCTCTCCGCGGTTGGAATGCTGATCGCTTCTCCTCGAGTCGTCTATCTGACCTGCGTACGTTCGGGCACGCACGTCTGATTTATGCGTTGTCGCGGTAAATTTATGGGTTCGCGGACGAACGAAGTTATGAGAAGGAGGATCGTCGCTGCGTGTCCCTAGGAAGCGGCAGAAACGCGAGGAAAAGTCGAAAAGTCATCGGTTGCACAGGGGGGAGAGGTCAGGCCGTTTAGTATGCGCTCCCATGCTCCCAGCATTTCCATTAACTCCATGGCTGACTGGTTGCTTGGCTGGTTGGCTGGCTGACTGGATGTATCGTGGGATACGAGTATAAAGGATGTTCGTAAGGGATGCCTTCTTCTGTCTTGCTCGCCACATTATCGCGTTACGTGTTACACGGCCGTTAAGGTAACGACTTGGACAAACTTAACGCCATTTTCGTAATTCTTCTTCCGGGTACGTGCGCTATTGCTTCGGTCTTGGATTACTGAACGAATCGTAATCGTAGATGAAGCTGAATGAGGATCGAATTTAGATAATCCAGACGTTGTCCGTTCTTTGTAGAATCACGAATTAGAAATACAATTTTCTCCAATCCTTCTGCAGATCTTACTCGAGTAATTAACCTTTGGTAGAAACTAGAAGAAACAGTACCGGTGCTTCGTTAAACTTGCGGTACAAACTACATCGTGTATAGAGATTTCAAGGGCATAAAATCAGCAACGTGTGCGAGGACATCCGTAAAGAAGGCGGAATGCACGGGCATCGGATGAAGTCGTAAAGCAGGACGAGGGTAAAAGACCTGGAAGCAGGAGAAGCGAGTCTATAACGTAGGATCGTCGCGCGCCTACCCTTGGTCGGAGGTGTGGAAACGACCCGAAGTCGTTTTCCCGTCGGGTCTCCGTGTCGTTGGGAACACACGATCCTGTATACCATACAGGAGACCGCCATTTCACGTATGCGCACACGTTAGGGTGTTGCCGAGACGTTGTGAAGATTCATGACGCTCGGAGAAAGTTCGAGGGGACCAAGTAAATGGAAAAAATCCATTACGCGGTTTTATTCAGTCCGCGACACGATATCGAACTACCACTTTTTAATTATATTTCTGGCAGCACGCGGACGCGCATTCTGTCTCTCCCCATGGGAGTCCTTCAATGGGAATTTTTACTTCTGTAATCGGGACCGTTCGCTGAAATGCGCGACCACTTTCGTTATTATCCAGATCATTCTCCCTGTCGGATTCGCTGAATCTAATTATATGCTGGTCCAAGTGCTTTTTTTCATTTTCGTTCTTTTAGCTTGGAGCGCACACAGATTAAATTCAGTGGGAAATTGTAGCGATCAAATTTATCGAGATTTCAATATCGAAGCAGGTTTGATAACTAATAATAAAAATCTCGCGACCACTGGTTGGAGAACTAAAAATTTACAAATTATTTTCTGTCACGAACTCGACATTGATCCATCTACCAAAAATATATTTCATTCTTTGTATAAAATCGATGCTGAAAAGTTTAAAGCGTTCCTTCGGAGCTTTAATGGTTTCCTCACTCATCAATTACTCACGCACTCGCAACCGTCTCGTGCAAAAAGAAACAACTATTTTTCATCAACGGTTAATTGCCAAGAATGACGTAAGAGGACAACGGAAGAACGATTTATCTTCTCCCCCGCGTCGCGACACGATTATGCAGGACGAAACGGCTTCGACATTTTCGTTGCGGGTTAAGAGGTGGTAGAGAGCCATGTTCGCTCAACGAGGCAGAAGGAAAACGAAAGCTCGCGTTGAAAGCAAGAACGAGGTCGGCGGTTACGAGCGTCGGGAGACGTTCTTTGGGAAATCGTGCCTTTCGAGTGGTTCGATGAATTTGTTTTCCCGCCATTCTCTTCCCTCTCTTCCGTACTTCACTCATTACGATTACACTCAACTTACTTCTCTTTGCCGCTATGAAAGCCAAAGGTTTCCTTCGATGTTCTGCAGTTTCGCGAGATTTGAACGAAAAAGTTGATCGACGAGTTTAATGACAACCTGCTATTAGTTAGTCGTGATAAGCGACGTACAAGCGAATATTTGATCTTCTCTCGTGATTTTTTCGTCTCGTGCACGAAGTGCCAAGAAAATTTAGCTAAGGTTAACTGTTAAGTTTTGAATTTATATAATCGATATTTCGTGAATTAGATGCAGTTCCTATCTATTGTCTCTCCGTACGAATATCCAGTTAGTTCGGCTTAAAAGCATTGACGAGAATGTTGAGAATTGTGGATCTTAATTGCCGAAATAAAAGTAAAGGAACACTAAGGTTTCACTTAGAATTCATATTAAAATAGTTTTAGATTTATTTAATAAACGATTTCCAGGATCTTCGTCGATATACATTTGCACGCGTCTCGGCATTCTCTTTGTCTCACCATCTTTTATATCACACTGCCGACGGAACAGTTACATTCATCTGTTTTTCCAGACGCTGTGCACACACATACTTCCATACATTCATATTCACATACGTGTGTCACTACTACGCGGCTAATCTAGTCTAGCACACAAAATTATACATATCTCAATAGAGAACATGGGCCAAATTTTTCTCAAAACAATGGCGTATAACTCGGAGAAACAAGGAATTTCGGACAGTCAGGAACGAAAGGATGATTTGTAGCGAAACCAACGTAAAACGTAATACGTGAGCGAACGCGTGCACCGACATACGATCTTTCACAGAGATCAAATATTTTCGTAATTAGCCCTCTCCCAGTCACGCATCGGCCCCCTTCCTCGCCCTCGTCCATCCTGTGCTACCATTGGAATTGATTTAATAAAGAGCCACCTTGCGTCCATTTCTGCGATCACGTGCAAATTGGATGGATGGTTATTGCAGCCCTTCGATTTCGAGTTGTACGTTTTCGAAATACGATTGGATATTAATAAAATAACTGCGATACGGTCATCCAACGACGATCGGCGAAATTAATCGCGGGCCTATTGTGTACCGTCCTTTGTCCACGTTCTCGTAACGTGTCCCCGTTGCTTCGTTTATAGACTCTGCCTGCGCAAGATAAATAATCTGTAAAATTGATACAAACAGCGTTTACGCTGTCCTCCACTTTCAGTGCTTTCATTAACTTTGCATTATCACGAAAATCAAGATCGCGAGTACGTTTTCTATATGTAATAATCTAGGGATAGAAACAAGTAGTTAGGTATATAATAACTCGACTTTGTACAGTGGCTACTATATTAAAATTCTTCTGCTTAATCATAGAATGATTACGATCGTTTAGATTCATCAGAATTATAATCGGAGAATGTACATTAAAAATGTACCTGTCGCGTTTTTCTTCTGTGATCGTTACACTGTAGATCTTCTAAAAGATACGTTATCTGAATTATCGTGCGCGCCAAATGGAAGTCTCAAGTATGCAGGGACCATTTTTTATTGTTTTCCGAGTCGCCAGTTCAACAGCCCTTCGATAGCCACGTGCCACGACACATCCTGCATTTTAGAAGGGAAATTCGCTGGACGTGTTTCGACATACTCGTAGGATGTTCGATCGGCACAACAAGTGCCTCTTCCTTTTTCCTGTTCTCCTCGTCTTGTCAACGCGTCCTTTCCCGATTCCTTTGAACCCGGCTCTCTCCTTACCGTCAGTCATGCTTTCCTCCTCCCGGTTTGCTAAGAAGTTTGGCAATTTGTAAGCCAGCGTCGTCCACGGGGATCGAGGATATACGCACGTGCTATGTGGCCGTGCATGCTTCCGTGTATGTACGCGAATCATGCATATATGCATGACACATAATATACATACATATATGCATAAGTGGCAGGACCGAGTTAGGGATGAAGAAGGAGAATCACTTCTACAGAAGGGCAACGGGAGTCCTTTGAAACTGACTGCTGCGCGACACCGCACTTGCGTTTATTTCAATGAAGCTTTTAGCTACGACTGTATCACGGCTTTTCCTTTTCATAAATGGTGCAACTCTTCGAGAAGAGCATCGAAGGGTCTCTGGTAATCCTTGAATCCATACTGTCCGTAACTCTTGCGGAACAAAGTATTTTGTTGGATAAATTCGCTCGTTGCCTGAAAATACTGTTTATAAGAAGGCTGAATTCTCCTATTCGCTAAAAGGTCCTGACGTCTTACAGCAAACGGAGAAGATGTTGTTGTTTTGTGTCGTTCGAGCTTTATATTATATGCGTGTAAATAGGTGATGCTATTCTACTATTAAAATTTTAACGCATGAAAGTTTTTTACGATAACTGTCCGAATACTTTCCACTGAACCACTGTATAACGTAAGTTAGCCTTCCTAAAAAAAAGTTCAATTCCGGTCTCATCATAAATTTAAGCACACTCTGACATAAATTAAAAAGATTACCTTTAGTATTCAAAAAAGGAAAAGGGGAAACGAAAACTGCGAGAGCTTATTTACGGGACAGTCGTCGGGGCGCCAGGGTTTTTGCAAAATTAATTTCTGTCGCGTCAAGTACATATTTCCTCGGCGAGCGGACAGCCGGGACAAAACAATTTGCGATTGATTCCGCTGCGATTGTCAAAGGGTGTCCTCGCGACCGGTGTGCCCGTGATCATTTAGGTGAAATACAAGCGAAAACAATGTACGCGTGGATCTTGCGTTAATCGACGTCGTGCGCCGTTTTTGCGCTCACAATTTCGCCGTTTTCCATGGCGCCCGTCC
Source organism: Bombus vancouverensis nearcticus (assembly GCF_051014615.1). Taxonomy (NCBI): domain Eukaryota; kingdom Metazoa; phylum Arthropoda; class Insecta; order Hymenoptera; family Apidae; genus Bombus; species Bombus vancouverensis. The sequence continues at coordinate 15,340,592 of NC_134911.1, read as the reverse complement.
CGTTCCATCGAATTTGAACGCGTGTTTGCCAATTTGTTCTTTCGCGCGATGATTCCAGGACTGTAGAAATAATATTCGTAAAGTATCACTTACTAATTGCAAGGAAATGTAGCTTCTATATAGTCAAAAAGAAATTTAAAAGATTCAAGTTAGAAAAAATATTTCCTGCGCAAAACGTGTAGATGCGGAATTGACTCTCGATTAGGTTTTCCAGAACACCGTTAATTAACATAAGTGAGTGACATTAGGCGTCACGTCGTCGCAAAATGCGCAGCACAGAGATCGGATAATTTCGTGATAATTACACGTTCATCAATCAGAGCCACACAATATACCTCGTACAATTAGTTTTGTGGAATAAACTAGTCCCCAACGCATTAATCGTCAGTGATAATTATTAACGCGCCGAGATGGCGTGCCGATACTCACGGAATCATTTCTTTCGTTTTTTCAACGATCTCGTTTGACGCGCGGTAAAAAAGAAAAGCGAACTAACCTACCACTGTGAGCGGGGGTAGTAAAGTGAAGTATAATTTTCAATTTTGCGATGTTATCCGTATCGATCGAGGCAAACATGAATTTCAGATTGTAGGCGACGCTGAACGTCGCCGGCTTTATCATGCAAACGGCGTTTTCTGTTTAGGCGTTCGAACGAATAAAAACACGCAAAGGAATTTATGAACCGGCAGCACGAGCTTTCCGCCGCGAAACGGGAAAAGAGAGCAGTCGGCTGACGCGTTATCGAGCCAGCTGTAATTCATCTGGTAAATCCTCCGGATCCTAATTTATGAAACGGCGCGCGAAACAGTATCTCCGTCTTTTTAAAATCGCCGGAAACGCGTTGGTGTTGCACACGTGTTGCGGCCTGTTGCTATTCATACGTATATGGCATCCGTCTACGGTGTGTTTCTTGCGAGCAAACACAAAACGCATGACAACCATTGGCGCCGTTTATACTATCATCCGTAAGTATGTATTTGGACATCTCCTAATTATTGCTAATATACGTTAACTCACTTACCGTGGAGAACTTTTACGTCCGCGTTTGATTCCAATTACAGCTCGGGTAGAGAATTAACAATCGTGGAACATTGTTCAATCATAACTCAGAAAATATAAGAAAAATATTAATCCTTTGATCGAACTACATCCCGGATGTTTAAATATTTACAGTCGATAGCGTACGTTCCTGAGGGATTTTATTCTATTTTATCCTAACGACCACGAGTAACAACCACTTCGTTTCATGGAATCGATTTTGTATATTTTCGTAAAAATACTAAGTTTGTCTTCCTTTTAAAGAACTTCTCGAAAGTTTACTCAAACTCGCGGAAAAAATTAGTACCATTTTGTAAAGCGAAGGAACGGTGCGGCAAACTTTGAGACAGCGAGTTATTGGCTGGAGTAAAGTTCGCGTAGCTTACAGCGTCTACTTTTTCTACTTCCAACCGTAGTGAAAAAGCCTTCGCTTGCAATTAGCTCTCGTTACAGGAATCATTATCGTTCCACCGTGTAAAGACGCGAGAAGACACACGAATCTTCTACTTTAATTCGCGTTACGCGAATTAAAAAGTTCAAGCTCGTTGAATCCAATCTTCTTTTCGCCGCCGCCACGCCACGGAATTTATTGCACAGGACATCCGGCGGTCTACGGAGGGACTCGGTTTTTACCGCTGCTGAAGCGTGAACTTGACTTTGTCGAAGTTCCAGAGCGGCCCGGAGGGAAAGAACCGCTCGTAAACGTCTACTTGTGAATGAACTCGCGACTGCTCTGCATCTGGTCTTAATGAAAAAGAATTCGCGACCAGATGCCTGCTACTTTTTTCCCTGCCGCGTTTATCTCGAAGCTTCGCTGTCGTATCTTCGAAAGCGTCCTAGTCGCGTTTTAAAACCGTTAAAGATTTTCCACGACTTCTTACATTCCGCCAGAGCTTGCCATTCAAATCTACAACTTCGATTGTACTTCGATAGTTTTTTTAACGGAAACTCGTCTTCGATATTGTCCACGGACGAGATTACGAGGAAATAATTGATAGCAACATAGTGAGCAAATTTGCATTGCAAACGCTCGATCACGATCGTGGGAATGTCCACTTTGTTGAATCGATTCATCGTTAACCTCCGCTGTGTTTTCCGCTCGATTGCTAGAATCTTCTAGTAGCGAGAAGGTAACATCAATTTTTCATATACATACGTACTTAATTACTTTAAGTGGAGCGATTTGGCTCGTTCGATATACGCGATCGAAATAGAAAAACACGAGAAGCCGTGCCAATTCTGTTTCGAGCGACTGCGACGACGAACGAAATCGATTGTAATTTCCATTCCGAATTGAGCGTTCCAGGATGGTAATACGGTACCATCGCATGGGTCGAACAGCGTACTACACTCGACATAATAACCTAAACCTTCTCCTCCTTCCCCTCTCCCAATCTACCTCTAAATGCATAGCGAATAATAGGAATCGGAATAGGAGAGCAAACTGATAAGTGAAAGATCGTACTTAGTTTCCACAGGGAACTCGGTCAGTCGCGATCCAAAAAGAGCATTTTGTATTTCTGTCGTTCCACATACGATAGCGTGGTATCTATACATATCGGAAATAATGTTGAAAAATTCACGATGGTTGTAAAAAGAGGGCTAACTGCATATAGAAAAGTAGATCGAACTTAATTCTCGAGGTCTCATAAATTGTGGCATCGGAAGAAGTAGGTAAGTTCCGTTTCCTTCTAACCTAATCCGATCCACGATACTTTCGCAGAAAAAGATAGGTGAAAAGGGGTGGAAGATAGCGATACCACGCGCGGAACTGGAGATCTGGTAAATCGGTCGTTCTCTTGTCCGGCTCGATCAACTCGATCGGTCGTGTCGAATTTAGATCAGAGGTTACGACTCGATCACCGCAAGGGCGGCCGTGAATGAGATTACGAGAGCGAGATTTCTGGACCGCAGCTGACGCTTCGAGAGGAACCACGACCGGATACGAGCGGTTCGAAGAGGGCAGCGATGTCACGTGGCGAACGTTTTACTCGCCCGTCCGTGCATCTCGCCATCAATTTCGCTCATAAAGCGTTCCTTGCTCGAAAACTTTCAGCTCGCCCTGTCCTTTTATTCTTTTTTTTTCGCACTTTCTCTTTCCAAGAGGAGCACCCCTCACTCCAATTTTCGCTCAATCCTCCCCTACAGCTTGTCTCCTCCACGACTCTGGACACGTTCTTACTGTTCGACACACGAACACAAAGCAACCCGGGTCCTTCCAGAATCCACCCTTCGACCTCGCCTAGATTGAATCGGGGGTGCTGGAGGCTAGGAACGTGAATCGCATGTCTGATAAGAAAGAAAAAAAAAAAAAAGGAAGCAAGGAGAAAACCGTACACTCCCGTTTTGTCTCGTTCCTTTCTCGCGTCCCCATGGATCTCTGCTGGGTTTTTTCTCGCCGGAAACTTCGACGGGACTTACGCATTTCTGCGCCACACGTTTACGTTGATCCTTGTTCTTTTTCCGAGTTGTACACTCGTCTGAAAGACTGAAAAGGGCTGCGGAGAATTTGTATATATTGACAGTCACATACAGCTGATGCGTAGTTCGCGTATATCGTCAGAGGTTCATGGCTCTTAGACTGTTCTAGTGTACCTTAGAAATTGAAAAGTCTCTTTCGTATAAAAACATTTATGAAACTATACGTCTCAGCTTTAGTTATCGAAATTCTAGTAGTTTGCACTATCTTCTTTGTACTAAAATTTGCTTTACGCTTGTTCCTTCTTGACAAACTGTTTCTTTTTATTATGCTGTATTTCATAATCATTACTTCAATATCCTTCAATTAAAAGATATAGAGCAATTCTCCAATCTGTACCACGCTGATCAACGATCATACGTCCCCAGAGTAGTCAAAGAAACGATTATTCTCGTTACCGTAAGAAGATTCACGGAATTCTTTGTGAATCGAATCAACGCGTTTGATGAGTCAGTCGAGGTATTGTGCAACATTTTACACACTGACTATTTCTGAATATGTTGAATCAAGAGACTTGTTTATTATTAATCAGCCTTTTTAAAAGTCTTCTTTTCCACACGATAATGAATCTTTTACGACCGCAATCACGACCGACTAATACGGAATCAACTCGAGCTACATTTCTGCGAATCGCACGGTGACGCGCTTTATTTCAGCCGTCTGATCTCATAACACGCTTGCCAGCTCGCTATCCGATCAGACTTCGGAATCTCTCTCTCTCTCTCTCTCTCTCTCTCTCTCGATAAAATGACCGCTTCCTGCGGACGTAGCAATTTAACCTCCGAGTTTCCACGCGGCTGGTAAACACCCAGTTAATATCGGTCGTACGTGAAATCGATCGGCTAAAATCTAGCTTAAGGTCGTTGCAGAAAAGCGATTTGATCGACTAATTGTAGTGTTATGGATCATGAGTCGATTGCTTGACATTTCTAATCGCGAAGCTCTGTTTAACGTCTTCGTAACTTTGTACGAATTAGATTACGAGCGTTTTGAAATCACACTTTATCGTTTACGACGCATGTTTTTGACGAATGAAGTTTTATCGAAGCTCGCCTTCCGCGACACTATCGCGTTAGAAATTGTTTCCAATAAAATACCAGATAGAAGATAGATAGTACGAAGAAGAACGAACGAAATCGGTAATATCGTTCGAAGACGATAACTTGTCCAAAGAGGAAGGGGTCAGATTGGATTTAGAAAAATGAGGAAAGATTAGAAAAATATTCCAAGAAGTAAAATGAACCATTTGAGAAAATTGAGCTGTTACGCTGAAACGACGCGTGGCTTCGCGCGAAACGATCCCAAATGGTTTTCCAAGAAAGTTTAATTCACGATTAATTTCTAAAACGCATCTTCGCTGTACTGCAGCATCGATTAGATTAGCATCGCGGCGCGTGACTGGATGAACCGGAAGACACGTAATCGCGCGATTTCTGTGCGCTCGAGATATCACGTGGCGCCGAACAACTTTTTGGATTCGTGTGCGTGTACGTTGAATTCGCGATTAATTTTATCTCCCGGCTCCGATAATGATTTTACGAGGAAGTTGATATCCGGCCGTGGCAGTTGCTATGTGTGTCATTCATTTCTGAATGAATGCACGTTCGCCGTGAATGAACGGCAGCCAGAGTTATTACGCTGCACGTGAATAGCCGTTCCTCGAGCTTCCGTTCGACACGGCGAACGTCCCCTGGCACGTGACACGTTTGCGGCGTGATATCACCGGCCACCGAAGAACGACCAAGTACGCAGTTTCTCGCCGGTGGGATTACGTACCCGCCAGTTTGAACGCGAAGATAAAAAAGGCATCGTATTTTCATCCGGTCTGCTGATACGATCGCGCAGAAATGACGGCTATCGTTGACTCAGACGGGTGTTGTTCGATCGAAAATCGCAATGTTTATTGTTGCTTCGTGGCTTATAACTTTGTTTCCTTTGTGCGTTTCTTTCTTTCCAAAGAATGGTAGCCTGTCATCGTTTGTTCTCTGGTACATCTGAGAATTTTCCTATTCTCTCGGCAGAGTTTTTCAGTAAAATCAACATAGGAATATGTTCTTCGTAAGATGGCGAAACAAAATGGGTAGAATTAACGATGGAATGTTCGTTCAGAGTTACACCTACGATGTCTTTAGCAAGAGCGTCACAGAGTATGACAAATATAGGCGGTCGTTTCTAGAAATAACGTTCCTATCGCGCAGCAGAACGTTGATAAAAACGGACTGCGTAATGCGACTGTTTTTGCAGAAATAACACGTGTCGCACATTTTCGAAATTTCACGGAAACGGCCTTTGATTCACAAAGATTGCGTAAACCGGCGTCGAGCATGATAAAAACAGATTAATGATTCAGCGTAAGCAGCGATGACTTGCCGCAATTCGTCCTTAGCGTATTTTTTTACGACCAGTTCATCCACGATAGCTTGATGTATAGTAAAAAAAAGATTTAAACACGTTGCATATAATTTACCTAAGTGATTTTAATACCTTGACGTAATAATTCGCCTATGTGGTAAATTCTTACCATCGCGGCGTCCTATCAAGCCGCATAATTATCGATGAAAATCGCAAAGGAATCTGTTGAATTGCGCATAGGTTTTCGCTCGTCACATGCTAAATAAGATAATGAAAATTGAAATGCAATCTTGAACTTTGCACGAAGTAATCAAACTTGTTATCCTACTTGTGTACGAGAGCGTACATCCAAATATCCACATGCACTCTGTAAATCTGTTCGCTCGCTATGAAACTAGCATAAACATTTGCTTTGTCCTCGATCCATTCGTCATTCACAAGTATTCTATCGCCGGCACGGAATTAAATCGCGTCAATATCGTTTCCGTGCTTATCCACACAGTTAAGCGAGCATTACGGCCCGCGTCCACATATTCCGCAGCGAATGCTCTAGATTCTTGGCTCGGTTGTGTGAGTGGTTTCATAGCAGGGCAGGTACATACGGGCAACCTGTTGCGGCGCAATTTTTACCAAGGGTTCCGCCTCGTCTAGCGAAACTGACACCCGCTGTAAATCACTCGTTCGCCGCGGACATGCATCTTCGGATCCGCCACGTTGCTCCATTTACGATGCAGACTTATGGAAAAATCGCTCGATCCCGATCCACTCGCGGCGGCGAATCTTCGACGCGCGCATAAAATATGCATGAAGAATTCGTCGTTGGAAGTCGTGCACGTTGTCGTCGCGATTAATGCGCTTCGAGACTCGAGGCGAATTCGCGCGACGTGTGCGTTCCAGATTCGATTGCTTCTGCCGGAAATAGGATTACGCGTAAGAAGATTCGGATCGACCGTACGCGCATTGAGTTAGACGTCTTGATATAAATGACAAATCAGCTTCCCCTTCGAAGATCAGACGGGAGATTTGTTATGCGCGACGTGATCGTCTTATTTGATTAATCTGCGAACATCGTCCGTTATGATTTAACCGAACCTTTCTTGAATATATTTTTATAACTTCATTGGTTGCGCCTTATTTTCTCTGCTGAGTTTGTCAACGTTGAGATTGATGCGAAGTCGAGGAACAGATGTTGGTAGAAATATAGATAATCGAAGGTAATAGAGTGTTCGAAGTTTGATGGTAAGAAAAAGGTTGAAGGAGAAGCCAGAAACGGGTAGCAAAAGTATCCTCCGTTCTAATCTATTTCTTGTATTTGCCAACGATAATCCAGGGAAGAATGGAATTGGGTTAAAAGGATACACGGTGGAATACAAATATCCTTTAAATCAGGCAACGACGAATCTAATTCGACGAATCTTCTTCGAATCGTTACACTTATGTCAACAACGCTATTCCATTGTATCGAAATCCGCTTTAAACGAAACAAAATCTGTGAGAACGAAATAACACGCGACAGTAGAAGAATCGTTCGAGCCAGGGAATCGCCGGTTCCTTTGTAATAGCATGTGACGAATCCCACGCCGCGACTTTCCAAGGCAAGCTGGTGAAATTCAGCCAGCAGATGCCAGTGATAACTCACTTGGGCCAAATAATGGATTTGCTCCTTTAATTCACGGTAACACGAGGGACGCGACGGTTTTCTTAGCTGTAAGCGAGATTTAAAGGGTTGAATAAGAACGAACGAATTAACACGGTCGGAGCCTTTTAATTATGGGCCTGGTCGCGCTCGGTCGCCACTGTCTGAATCTAATTTTCCTTCGGAGCAAGACAGAACTCGATACAAATTCCCACGGCTCGTCTTCTTCCTGTTTCTTCTTCCTCGGTCGCGTGCTCCAGTTGTCGTGGATTTCGCCGGTTCAACGACAAATATCGTAATAAGATAAACGACAAATTTATGATATTCCATCATATCGAATTTATATATATATTCTCTTTTGAGAAGAGAACATTGAAAATGAAGTCCAGTCTGTCCAGGTTAATTTAATATATCGTGAAATAGACGTTTTATCGTTATCTATGTTTAATAGCTAATATTCATTTCTCATCCAAAATCACGTTGAAACTGGGCTGAGAAATTACGCAGATACGGTCGATAAGATTCAGTAGAGTATTCTCGAATTACACGGACGTCGATGTAGCAAAGAAAGCAGTGCTATTAAAAAATATGAGGGGAAGTTAGCGTAATAATAGGAAATAGGTCGAGAGAGTACAAAACAGAGGAAGTGTCATTCAAACACTTTCGTTTCGTGTCAAACGACGAATCGATATAACAGACATCCGACATGTTCTCCCGAGTAGCGCATTTCCAGCTTCCACGGGCCATTTTACGAGGATTGACAGATGTTTCTCCGACACTGGTATTCTCGGACTAGGTGACTCGATTTGGAAGCGCTCGACTTGTTTCATTTATTTACAGACTCGTACGAGATAATGGATGGAACCTCTTTCGGATTTCCTCGTAAAATCCAGAACCGAAACGATCGATTTACAAACGTATTTTCGTACATGACACTTTGGCTTTGTAGTTCACGTCGTTTTACGTCATTCAATTTGACTCAACGTTTCTCGTATTAATCAATTCTTAATATAGCTCACTCTGTGCAGCCGAAATCCGGGGCTATAACCTCGATTGAACTTTGAGCGAGGACCTGAATCCTGAAATTGGCAGAAGTTCCAGAAATAAATTCGCCTTTTGCCCCCGAAACGAACGAAGATCACAGGTGAGAAACGCGATCAGGGGACTTTATGCGACTATTGCGCGACCACTCAGACACCGTGTCTTTCGACGATATTCGCTCCACAAAATTTTTCATCCATCAGCATTCGAATTGTGCATACGATGATCCCGCCGGATGCATTACCAACCTGCTAAATGCGTAAAGAATAAAAACACGAAACACGAGGTGAACCAGGGGGAAAAACAGACATACAAAATGTCATCGACGAGCGAGATGTCGCGGCTTTGTCGAGTTGAGCTTTCTTGATATTAAGATATACATGTAGGTGCACGCGGAATAAAATCTTTGAGCGAGCGTCACGTTTTACTGTTCCGCGTCGCCTTTATGCGGGCTACTCTTTATGCCTGGCTGTCGTGACACGGAAGGAACAAAGAAGGATATTATTTCACGAGTATTGCGATTCGGCGGGCATCAGAGTCTCCGCGAATAGCCAACTGACCGCTTCTTGCAGCACCGCCTCGCCTGCACCCTCCTTGACGAATATCAAGTGCAGTGCTTCGTTTGAATCGTCGCGTCGCGTCGTTTTATTCACTCGTTTTCGCGCAATATCGCACCTCGATCTCGTCCTTCTTCGCTGTTAACCTCGGCAAATGGCTGGCTGGCATGGTTGTCTTTACGATCTTGTTTTAGCAAGTGTCCACGTAGTTCTAAGATGTCGGTCATTTTTTTCAGCGACCGTGAGATTGTCGTTCGAGGAAGAGCACATACATCGAGAACATACATTCTGTTCCAGTGTTTGTCTCTTTTTTCATATTACAGGATTTCTGTATGTTTCTCATATCGAGGTGATTGAACAGAATACTTCATTGGGGTAGAATTCGTAATTTTTTAATTATCACGCCGTTAGGTGCATAATCACCTGCGTCTTGTTGTAGTCTTGGTAAAATTTCATTCTCCTGTAATCGATCGTTTACTTTGGATTAACGTCGATCTCACAATGACGTTTTGTGTGTTCCAAATAGGCAACTATTTTGTGCGAATGAAGAGCAAAGAAACGGGAAAAGAGCATCGGCTGAAAGTTGCGTTTTGCAAAGTGTTTTCATCGAAAAGTGATGTCGTACATCGGTAGAGGAATCGAAAAAGAGCGCAGCGTTGAAAATACCGAATTCTCGTGGAAAATTTACGATTCTGAAATTTAAAGCGTCGTATCGTCACAGTAAAAATTTGTACGTGGTGTATGCATACGACGAGCGATCGACGACGGGCTCGCGTCGTCGGGGCGCCAGCCGACGCCAACGACGCGAGGGATCTTCTAAATTTTTCACGAGTCTCTAATGCCCCCGTAGCCAGATGTTTACAAGCGTTGGAAAAGGATAGGAAGGAGAAGGGTGTTCATCAAGGCCCGTGCGTAGTCATCGTGACCGCGGGAACTCGAGATTGATATCAAGCTGGAATGACTGCAATCGTGAGGTCGCATCAGTGGTAGGTCCCTGACGAATAATCGCCTGAAATTGTCACGTAGTCAGGAAAAAGAAGCACAGATAACGAGGAAAATGGTTGTTAATTGTCATCGTGCATCAAGCCGCTACGCGATTTCCGGGAATCGCTTGCCTTCGTTCGTTTTAGTTCGCTGTACGTATACTTGGGGTAGTGATTGTGTGCTTTCGTGCCGGCGAGCAACGAAAAATTATTATAGCGCCGTCTGCAGTTCGCCGAACGTACCGTCAGCCGTTGCCATTTGTAAGGACGACGTTTATTGCGATGATACCTGGAAGTGCGTGGAATTAAACCGGGAAAGATTCGTTCCGATTCCGTGAAAGATCCTATGGTTCGATCGTACGCTTATAAAAACGTTGTTCGAATAGAAAGTATAGTTGGCCGTATAAATATTCGTCCGCATATCTATCTATCTTTTAATTTCTATATATATTTTCAGACTAACTTCAAATTTCAATTACAGAGAAATAGAAAAGTTTTCCTGTAAGATTTTTTTTTAAATTTCCATAGTTACAGAAACCAAAACGAAATTTACTATAGCTTCGAATGTTCGCGCCGTTCTATTATTTCAAGCATGTTCTTGATACTTTTCGAATTTATCGTTACCTTCATCAAATCCTATCAGTGACGAATTTCTTCTGTCTATGCAGTTGGAATGCGGCGCATTAGAGGCGATCGATCAAACCGACGATCGGTTGTAGCGGCAACGTTTGGTTACGTTGTGGCTGCATATTCCACTTAATTAGTCGATCCTGCGAGATGAATTACCACGATTAAAACCTGCCGGTCGGGTTTGTTATTGCGGGTCGTCCGCATACCCTCGTCAAAGAAACGAGCTTCCTAGCCTATAAACGGAAAGAGAGGAAACTAGAGAGGATTGTTGGCTCGTCGCGGGAGATGCCACCGCAGCGAGACCGGCCAGCATCTAACTTTAGACGCCGAGCGTTCTTCCTCCGCGACCTCCAGCTCGCGCGAACCAAGTTTCGTATTATGATTTCGAATTCTTTCGCGATAACTCCCCTCGCCGAGTCTCGGTCCTGTTGCCCTTCGTTTTCAGCTTCTTCGGCTTGAAACTCGCGCCTGTCAGACACTCATGCGCGTTTTCGCGTCGCTTTCTCGACTACCCTCTTGGGGAGAATAGTAGCAAGCGGCCAACGACAGATTTAATTGGCACAATCGCAAGTGTCGACTGGAGGTCTGGGTGTTTACGTTTTACTTAGTACTTTTGGATGCTTTTATTCCACAATTTCGAAGATTAAGGGAGTTAGGGTAGAAAGTAAGCAGAAGTAAAAGAGGGTGGCGTCCACGGCTGGCAGTTTTTAAATACGCTCTCAACGACAGACTTTATCGTTCCATTAACCCTCCGGTCGGGAAGACGACGCGTAAAACACACAGATACATCCACGGCAACACATAGCTACGTTTGCGTGCTCTTGCTAAAATTCGTGGCTGATGGCCTCGTAACGGCCTCCAGAAAAAGGATTAAACGCTCATCCGTGATCGATCTCTTGGCGCCGCGTGTAATACGCCGTTTCAACGTTCTTGCGTATAAACAGAAAGATAAGACGGTAAACGGAATGGCTGGAAAATATTTATAGCGCAAAGTGGGACAAGGGTCGAGGCGGAAACTCGAATTACCCAAAGACCAAGAATCTAGCGAACGGAATGTTTCGTGGACGTCTCTCTCGTCACCACGTCCCGTGCCTCTTTCCACAGTGTCGTTCTTAGTAGCAGCAGCAGAACAGCCGAGTATCCGCTCCTGTCGTCGAAGAAGAAACGATTTCTGAAACAGGGCTCGGCTGAATTGCATCGAGTTCATGACCTGGCGCGTCTACTGCCACTGATTCACTCGCAGTCTTATCCCTATGTTTCCTTTTGTCAGCCGTGCCATGCGTTTCGAGAGGCCAGACGATGATTTCACACGTTGGATCCCCCACCCTCTATTTCTGTTTCTGTCTGTCTCTCTTTGTCGGCTGTCAGTCGACGACGGGAGAATATTGTCGACGAAATTCGCGACGGAGGCGCAACCAAGCCAGCCGTCGCCGCGTCTTCTGCGTTTCCATTCGATGGGGACACGTGTAATTACGGGATTCCAATTGTTGTTTCCTGTCCTAGATAAATTTCCTGCGACTGACGCGCCAGTTAATAAGTTCGAATAGGACCCGTCAAAGCGACGGGAATAATCCTTTGTTGCTGTTCAGACCCGGCCTTTGCACGGCGAATTCACCAGGAGACGTTCCAAATGTTCCACAATGTCGCGACCGCCGTCGATCCTCAAAAGGCGATGTCTGCTTTGGTTTAGCTAGATCGATGTTTTGTGGCATTTTGGAATCGAAGTTCGAGGCTTTATCGAATACGTCGAATCTCGATTCTTTGCAAGCAATTATAGTATAAAAAATAAACATTAAAAGAATCGTTATTTTCATTTTGTTGCTTGCAAAAGAAGCATCCGTCGTGAAATAGGTCCGAAAATATTCCATCAGGAACGAAGAAGATAGAAAAGAAAAAAGGACAAAAGAAAAGAGGATTCTTTAAGAAATAAACAAGCGGGTCAACGTATTTCCCTCGCGCTCAGCTAATGACCTGTTCGCGAGTTTGGCTGGATGGGGATGGAAATTCAAGATTCTCGCGTGGCAGGAAACGAATCGTCGATGGGACGGTCCGATCGCTAATTCCTTCCGAGTCGAGAACTCCTTGCAGCCTCTTACCTTCTCCGATCCATTGAACTTCTCTCCACCTCTCGGGCTCCTTCGTCGTCTTTTCACTTCTGTTCTTTTTCGTCTCACTTATCTTCGTTGCCTCTCTTCGCTCGATCTTCTTTCTCAAGCCACCACCCCCAACCCCGTTGGTCGTGCTGCGTTGGTATTCAAAGACCTCATAACAGACTCTTCGCTCATTCTGTCTTTCGCTCCCTCGTCACCCAACCCCTCGTCACCGCCTCCTTCTCTCCACCTTCTCCTCTTTTTCCACCTTTTTCTTATCCAACCTGGCCAGTCGTCCTTCTTCTTCCACTTCGTCTTCTTCTTCCTTGCCTGCTCCTGACTCCTCGGTCCCCTATTGACAAAGGTATGCGGCCCTCCCTCTTTTCCACGGAAGAGAAACGAGACCAAGGAGGCAAGGAGGTGTAAAGGAGGAGACACAGCGATGGTAACGGGGGTGGAACTAGAGAGGAGGAGGATAACGAGAGGAGTAGGAAAGGCAGCAGGACGACAAAGAGGCCGACACAATGACTGGCCTTTTCTCGGCGAGGTTTGAATATATCGGCAGCTCGTGGAGGGGCATGAATTGGTAATAGAGGAAGTCGAGGTCTCGCCTAACCCCCCAGTCTCTCTCGCTCTTCCTCCTTCTGCACACCCCTACCCATATTTTCACCTATCTCTTATTGTCTAACGCTGTTCCTCTCGCTTATTTTCTAAGAGGTCGACCTGACTCCTATCTCTAGACAATTTGCGCCCTTTCTTCCCCGCTCATCGTCGTTCCACTTCTCTCTTCGTGGTTCCACTGCATCTTCGAAGACCATTTTCTCACGATCTGCCGGAGAGAGGCCGCCGTTGAATCGTGCCTGACCGTGTCTCTCGTTTAATCGATGCGCCGGAATAACCGATGTTCCAGGGAATTTATGATAATGAAAGTCCCTTGAATTCCCGCCAACCCCTCCTTGACATTCGCGTCGTTTCACGGTTTCCAGGAAGATACTGTTCGTCGTCTTGCAGCAAAATCGTACGTCGTTGGCGATGTCTCGGGCGATTTACGTTCCAACACGAAAGATTCACCGGGGTAGCCGGTTGAGAACCGATGCTACTTCTCGAAGTAGCGCGTACCTCGGCGAACGGCGAAGGCACTACTTCGCCGGGGAAGCTACTCATTATCATAACACCGATCGCGCATTCGATCTGCCACTTTTATCTAAGAATTTTAACGCTATGGAAATGAACCGTACGCGCGTCGAGTCTTCGGCTTTCCATTTGTTCGTCTACGGCGAAACTTTCAGCTTAGAGCGTTTTTAAGGCCGTTAGAATTACGATATTACGTTTGTCGATTGTCTCGTGATGTACAGTAGCGATGAAACTACGGCCAATTTATAGCGACGAGGCCGATACAGCAGTATTTAGAAGAGATTCGATTAGACCGGAAAAGAAGATAGCAAGTTCAAAGGATAAAACTCTTTAAAAGAAAAACAGAGAAAAATATCCCCCGGGGTAGTTCGTTCGAGTATATCGGAGCGATCTGGCGTTCCCGTGATCACCACGAAGGATTCCGCAATTGAATCTCGATTATCAAAGCCGACTCTCAGAGCGTTGCCCTTCGTGTGAGTCAGCTTTTATCGCGTCAGCGTTCGGACGATCGAAATTCGACCCTCGGCCTGTAACAAAATTAATTAAAACGGACGGGTAGTTACTAGAATTGATATATCTTTGCCCTTTCTCGTCCTTCGCTGACCATCAGCAGGCTGATAAAGCTTCCACGCTGAATGGAAGATCGGTCGAGGAATCCCCTAGATATCCGAGGAGAACGTCAAAGAAATTTCATCGATGCTCGAGACACAGTCGCTCGGCCGGAAGTGGCTCGCGTTTGGTTTCGATAAGTGGTTGTTGAGAGGGTAAATGCCGACGGAGGAGATCCGACAAGGGGCAGGTGGGCGAACGAGGGTGAGGGAAGGGTGAGGAGAGTTGGAAGTCTACGAAGGGAAGAGGATTTGTTCCTGATTGCCTTTTCGCAGGAAATCGACGTTGGGTTAAAGCTTCCCGATTCGCAAGGCGATTCGGGACGGGGCTCGTTTGCCGGATTTTGATCGCGATTGGCCACAATTTAGTCGGACCTGCGAGCGTTTTCCACGATTATGAACGCGATAGAGGGTGACGCCTTTGTACCATCGAGAATCGTTTATTTCCGTGCTGCATATTCCGCGCGAACGCAATCTCGCTTTCCTTTTGCCTTCGGAACGTTTTGCTTTCTGTCGCTCGTTTACAACCCCTCGCTTAACTAGAAGGAATACAGGGAGGGATCGAGAACGTTGGAAACGTGGGAAGGATCGTAAGTTTCTGAGAACGAAAGACAAACGTTTTATTTCGCGACGATTCCCCGTCCCTTCTTTCGTTCGCTTTTAACGACGATTCGGAGCGTGTTACGCTCGGTGCCAAGTCTCGAGCCGAAAACGAATGGAAAAACGTAGCCAGAGGGGGAAACGTCCGACTTTATTCGTTCTGCTCGCTCCGTTCCGTCCGCGTAATAAAATGTCGTGGCCGTGCGCGCACGGCAGGCATAAACTTTCTTTTCTTAATTATCGCCGCTTCGTTAATTTCTGTGCCGAGGTCGTAGCTTCGCCGGGACAGCCCCGTGACCGCGCCATGACGAGAAACTAACCCGCAAAAACTGCGTGAAAAAAAAACCACAGACCAACCGGAGACGAGCGAGAACCAGAGCCAGCAGGAAGTGGATGGTCACGTTTTCCGGAATTAGTGGTTGAGAAGCGTAAATGCGATCCACCAGGTTATAAGTAATAAACATTCGTTTGCGGCGAAAGAACCCACTTTACGAGATGCATACCGCCTATCGATCGTATTCTTTTTCCTTCTTCCACTTCTACTATCAAACGTAACACGAAGCGAATCTCGCTTCTTATAAAAAGATACTATTTGGAAAGTAAAATATGTTACGTTTGTATATAAACGAACAAATATGTACGCGGATGTTGCTGCACTAGTAAAAATATCTGTATAGTACAAACATAGGAAGGAAAAAAGAGATCGCGTTACCGTTAGAACGTAGAGAAAGTTGCAGCATTTTCTTGTTCGATTCGAAGAAAATAGAAGCAGAATCAGGAGAGATACGAATTATCCAGTTCCGTCCCTATCTCGTATCCCCCAGCCGTCTCGAAAGACGGAAGCTACGTGTCAGAGATTACGCGCGGAAAATGCGTGACTCGGCAGCACGCGAGCAGGAAAAGCGCAAACAAGGAAGAAGATGAAAGGAGGGGTCACGTGAGTTTAATCAACTCCCATGGGAACGGTCGAAGTCTTCGCAGATTCGCCGTGTATGTACAAAAGGGTTGGTTGCTCCTTGAAAGAAGCAGGAAAAGCTTCCGGCCGTGGAGGATGGGGGCTGCTCGTTCCTCTTACTTCCTTCTGCGTAACGAGAAACGCAGGTATATGTCCGCCTAATTGCGTCTTCTTATCGAGAGTTACGCCGCTGGCGGAAATTTCTGTACATTTAACCAAGCCGTACGCTTGGATATACGTGAAAAAAAAGAAGAAAACTTGAAAAAAGAAAAAAGAAAAACACGATGGAGCGAAAGAGATGGGAGAAGAGAAGGGCAGAGGGAAGGCGGAGAAAGGGGTAGAAAAGAGCATAGAAAGGAGGAGGGCGAAGGAGTAGCGGAAAGTCAGCGGAGGTAAAGGATGCCAGAGGAGGAAGAAGGAGGGGGTCGTGTCGCTTTACAGAATTAAGGGCCGAAGGACATAAAACCCGGAGCACTCGACTCGCTCGCTCTCACCCTATCTCGATTCCTTTTCCCTTTCTCTGTCCTATGCGCTAGCAGTCTGCGTGCGAGTATACGCGCCGACAAAAGCACGAACCGCACTGAAAATGTCATTATACGGCATCTGCCCTACCCCCGTCTTGCTTCGTGTATATATATATATATATATATTTTTAAGAAGAATACGCGCGTTTTCGATGCGAAGTGCCGCGGCGCGTGCACTCGACTCGCACGCATCGTCGAGACGAGTGCGTGTACAGCGTACAGTGCACGCTGTGTGTGCCGTACGGAGGAAAAGTCGTGCGGCAGATCGTCGTTTCGAGCCTCCTCTCGAAAGGAAGAGTAGCGAATAATCGGGCGATGCAAACGCAACGCCGCAAACGCGCTCGATCTTTGATGTCATTCATTTTCGATCGAAATTTCTGCGCGTGGATCGTGCGTGTTTTTTTTTCTCTTCGTATTAAAATCCACGATTAAATTACATTTTGAAATTAAAATCCTCGTCCCGAAATAATTTTTTTCCTATATTAACGATTATATTTCCTATAATAACATTTTTCCTATAGAACAGAAGTTATTGTTAACGCGGTGTTGTCCGCATCGATGAAATTACATTTCGCGAGAAGAATGCTAGCCAAGGTAATACGATAATCCGATTAACGACCTGTTACACGAGTGCACTTGCGGAACGTATCGTTTGTCTTGAGCTTGGAACTACCAATGTGCATCGTTATGTATCTATGCCAGCCTATATACATCGCCCATAATGCTCCTGAAGTACTTACCAGTAATCGAGATGGTTGCAAAGCTTGCACGAAATTCATACATTACCGTCTGACGGAGGAAGATGGTAAATTGTCTGTGGTAATTGGCGGCATTGACTCTATCTCGAATTTACGGAACTAGAATACGATACGTAATATTTTTCAATTTATAATTGTCGTTCGAGTAACGGGAACGGCTCTGCGAGATTAACGGTGTAAAAATGGTGTAGAATGTCATAGGATATAGGAAGAAGGGTAGAAGAAAAAGTTTTCCGTGTGAAATGAAATTCCAGTCAATCGGAAAGGTGAAATTTCATGAAAAAGTTCACGTTACTCGATAATCGAGCAATTCGATTAAACGCCACCGCTAGGCAAGCATATTTAAGATACGAATTTCCATTTTCGGAATAGCTTTTGTTGCTCTAGTCGATTTGCCTCTGTACACAGACCGCTGCGATGCATTTTGCCGCAAGTGTCAACAACTTTGTACGATTAATATAAGCTGTCCCCTATTTTTTATTCGTCAAAGCTTTTTTGAACGTGAACGAGCGAAATAGAAACATTTCCATTCCGCTTTTAGAAAAATCGATAAGCGAATTTAGAAAATTCGACGAATGCACCGATAATATGTTTTTCTAGGCTGCAAAATTTACGAAATATACTCGAAAGTTGTATTCGGTTGTCGACGTTTAAACAGTAATAAGAAAGATAAAAGAAAAAGGGAGAGAGAGAGAGAGAGAGAGGATTATGAAAAATAGGTAAGAGCAAGAACGTAAACCGATCGCAAATTCGTTGGAGAATTATGCGAACCACGCCCTGCTTTAGCTATTCCCGCGGAACCAGCCGGTGCGATTCTCGACCACTTTCCTCCGCCACCATTTACTCCGTGATAAATTAATCTCTAAACAAACGTAGCCTTCCGGCGAACAATTAGGTTTCAAACGTCATTACGCAATAATCTTCGTGCACAAATTTCCCCGCTGGAGGGATGTACGCGAACGTCTATCCGATTCATCGTGCGCTACGAACGGGAACTTTTATGAAGTCGTCGACTTTTTATCACGAGCCACAATACTACGTTCTATAATTAAGAAAAAGAAAGAAGAAAAAATTTTCTCGATGGCAAATACTCATCGATAAAAATCAGATAGATAAGTCAACGAGAACTCGAGACGCTTCTCTGTGCGCGAGCAAAACAACGGTCGCCTCTCGATCTCGCATCTACACTCATTTCCTCGCGTATCAGGAAAAGAAGGGAAAAAACAAGAATAGATATTCAAACCACCGCGTAAACCCCATCCTCCGGTCATATAACTCTATCCTTGCTCGGCGCGTCGAATCCGACACGACGAGAAGCAAAAACCGAGCGAGAAATAAACCAAAACGACAAAAAGAAAAATGCAAGGTAGAAGGGGATACTAAAAAAGAAAAAGAGGAAAAGAAAGAAAAATTAAATAAAATCCCGCGACCGCTGCCGATTCTCGAAAAAGCCCGTGTCAGTAGCATCCTCCCGGTTTCCCACGCGATCCCCGGTGCATCGGACACACCCTGTATACGCCGGGTTCGCGTCCTATCTTACGAGAAGTTTCGCTGCGTGTATGCGTGGATGAGTTTTCCCGCGCGCGGCAACCGACGTCGCGGCGCGATTGGCGGATCGAAGTTAGCGCGGGAGGCCGTTAGCCCTCGTGGTTGTGGAGGGGCGGCAGGGCCAGTCGGTGGGGTTTGCGAGGGCGCGCGGCGGGTTGGGCACGGGGGATCGAAGGGGAAGTAGCGTCGTGGTTGTGCGACGAAGGGGAAGCGTCGTAGGGGAAGTAGGAGAAGGGAGGGAGCGAGCGACGATGAGTCGTGTCGTACGTAGAGTAGCGGCGTGGGGAAGCGTCGATGTAGCGCGGAGGGGAAACGTGGCGAGTGGAATAGTGGCGGGCGTAGTACGTAGCGCGGGCATAGTATTACTACGCAGCGGCGAGATACTACGTAGTATCCGAGAGAGTGTAGCGCCCCGCGGGGTTGCGTCCATTGATCCCCCGGACTCTCTTCGTCGCTCGCGTTAAACCTTCTCTCTCGTTCCCCCGTCTCGTTCCGTCTCGTTCCCCTCTCTCGTTACCTCTTGCTCTCTAGCTTTCTCCCTTTGCTTCGCGTACGTACGTCTCCCGTGTCCTTCTCCCTCTCTTTCTCTTCGCGCGTTTTTCTCTTTCGCTTCGAGCCTCAATCTCTTTCCCTCGTTTTAACGGACCCTTCGTTCCTGTCTCTATCGATACGTTCCTCTCTCTTGCGTACATCGACTTGCTCCTTGTCCCTGGCATTTATGCCAGGCCTTTCTTTCTTTCCCTTGTTCGCTTCATATTTCTCTACACCTCCCCGAGGCTTCGTTCCTGTCTTGCTTCGCGTCCCATTCTCTCAGCCCTTCTCGCTTCCTCCATTTACGCGTAATTCTCTCTCCGTCCCTGTTCGCCGGCGCGTCTCTCCGTTCCTCTCGGCACCGCGCTCTGCCCCGTTCACCAACGGCTCCGTTTCCGTTCGTATGGGCGCGACGCGGCGGCGCGGCGGCGCACGCTCTTCCTCCCTCCGACTCGTTCTCGTTCGCGTCCTCTTTCCGTTTCGTTTCTCCGTTTTTCCGTCCCGGTCGCACCGTTCCACACCGCGACCGACGTTCGTCTTCTCTGACGGCCGTGTAGCGGTCGCCAGCCCTCGCCGCCCCCTCGAGCGCCGTTCGATAGAGGCCGATGCCTTAAGCTCGAATCACGCCGCGCCGAGTCAGCCGAATTCGGCGAACTTTCGCGGATCCCGTCCTTCGATCCGATGAAAATCCCACGAAATAGAGATCAAAGGCACGCCCAGGAAATGGAAAGAAAGGAAAAGCGGTCGTCGTGATGGTTGAACGGAAGAACGAGCACAGCCGTGCGCGAGTGCGCAAACACACCCGAGTTTCTCTTTCTCGAAGGGCTGTGCTACGGAGAGACTACGAGTCTCTAGATATCCTGAGAGTGTTTTGTAATCCAAGTTGATAACGCCCGACGAGGAACGTCGCGCTGACTGTTCGAACTTATTTGCGAGAGATTTGCCCGTTGAAGCGGGGATGCGATGGAATACCAGGGGATTTTTAACCTGGGTTTACCGATGCCCCTTCTCCCTGCTCTTTAACGCGTTTTCTTTACCCGTCGATCTACCGGGATTCGATTTTAATCGAAGTTTTACGGGCCCATCCAAATTCTACTTTCGATAGCGTTTTCTTTGTATTACCCAGCTTTTCGAATAAAACAAAGTAATTATCGTCGCATCCCTCCAAGTTATAGAATTTTCATTGCACGACAACGAATCAGATTTCTCGGTTTAGATAAAGAATGCCATTTTATTTGGCACACGGATCTCTGAAAGCCTTTGTTACTTCAAAGTTAACGCGTATTCTCAATACGCCAGGGTCGAGACAGTTGACAGATATTTCAAATAAAAATCCGCCGCGCCGGTTGTTCGCGATCGTTGTTTAAAACATACATTTCGTTTATATTCAAAGGGAATCCTTTTGCGCATCGATTCGTAGTTATTTGCTCGCGAGCAGCTCGAGCGTGCCGCGATTTTCTTGAACGCAAACGAACGGTCGATACACGTCTTGAACTTTTCCTCGTTTCGTCCGTTGCCGCGGGAGATAGAACGCCGCGTGTTAATGCTCGCGGCTGGCAAACGAACCAGAGACGAGATTAGCTGATTCGCGGTAACCGAGTCGTGGCTGCCGACTTTTCCAACCGATAGCACCGTGGAAATTTTCGAATCGATCACGGTATGGCAACGCGTCTCTCGACCTTCGATCGGTCGCGTCTCGGAACCTTTTGATTCTCTCGGTGGCGGGGTTCGTGGCACGACTCGACGTAAAGTTCAAGGCGAGTTGTGGCGCGAATACGTTCAACTCCAGAGTCCGGTGCATCGTTGGCGAGTGCTAACACGATAGGTATTGAAGCTAAGAAACGGTGCCAGGCCAATGAATTTATTATTCAGCGTGAATCGTGGTGACGGAACATGAAGGAAATATTGGCCAGAGAATTGGTCACGGCCTCGGGAATTTTGTATACCAACTCCTTATGTCGACGATGTTTCTTTCTGCGTTGCGACCTTAACTGTAGTCTTTGCGTCATTGTATTGTTCGAGTTGTTACGCGTTGCGAAATAGCTCTCGAGTTATGTCGTAGTTGGTGTGCCGAATGGAAAACAAGTACAAGTGCGTTCTTTTCGCGAAAACGAAATAAGTACAGGTAACGATCTAACGCTAGAATTACCGATTTTTCATATACGTAGATATATTTAAATGTTATTTAGTAATATTAATACTAGGAGAAAAATTATAAAAATATCAACGATTTGGATGTTTGGGAGTCTAGAGGGGAGCGTATTTCTATCTATTAACGTTTAACTGTACTCATATGCCACTTATATCGCAATTTCTTTCGGCTCGTCGTTTGTAATTTACTGTCAACACGGAACAAAACGTGCAAATTTATTAACACGAATGATGACGGTGTTTCGATGACGCCACGCATGACCCCACGTCGAAAATATTCCAGTATGCTCGCATTGAACGTAGCAAGCATTCTATTTACCAGCGCGAGATTACGAGCGTTTCGTTGAATTATTTGCCGGGACGAAGCTGTGCTTAATTGCCTTAGTGCTTTTTCAATGAGGTGTAGCCGTGCCTCGAGACTGGGCAATAAGAACGACAGGAGAAGCGGAAAGACGTCGAAGTTTTTACCGCGAATTGCGATGACTTGTCTCCATTAAGGAAGGTATAAATTACACAACTCTTGGCGCGGTTACTGCGTCTCGAAACAGTAGACTTATCAAAGTAAACTTGCCGATTTAAGTCACCGGTTATTCGCGGTGCTGAAACTTTTTAATTGGCTTTTTTCCACGCGTTGTTGCCGTAATTCGATGAAACCGCGGACGAACGAAGCACGCGTCGATCACGTGAAAACTACGAACTTGGACTCGACGAATTATTCATTTAAAGAGCGAGCAAATAAAGATAACGTCATCGTAATAAACTAACCTAAACGTTAAGTATTATTGACTATAACATTTCCATATAACATATAACCACTCATTTCCATATCTCTTCTAACAATTCTCTTATTTGTTAACAAAAAATTAATCTCTATTCTGAATATTTGTACGTTTCATTTCTAATGAAACAATTTGCAAGTGACGCGATAAATTTCGTATATTCGAATTTTTGCATAGAATTAACATTCACGTGGTGTTGATCGTTGCATCTAGCCGCTGCACTATGCGCGTCTCACAGCGCTACAACGCGCAAAGGCGGCATCCGTGCATGCACGCATCGTAGCCGAGTTATACGCGTCGTGTACGCAGTTTGTGCGCACTGAAATGGAGGCGCATTGGAAAGTAGCACGGCTGTGTTTACAAACAGTAAAGAGCTGGGTGAGGGGCACCGGAAAGGGAGAACCGAGGGGAGTGTAAAAGCCCGCCGGGTTCTACGGCCTACGCACAGTCGTATGTATCGTTTATTGTCCCGTTCTTCGCCGACGCGCCACATTAAAACCCTTTGCACGGGCTACCCGCAGCGTTCAGGGCGCCAAATTTAAACTCTCGCCCCCTGTAAATCTGCTGTTTCCCTCAAAACGTACATCGATGCATTCTGAGCTTGATAGAGATGAATGATACGACGCGGTTGCGATTCCGTAGCGATGACACTGTACAATTTTTCAAATTCATATTCCTAATAGCAAGATTGAACGCTTTGAAACGTCGCGTCATTAGGAATTTTGCATCGGTAATGCTACGTGATTTGACAGCTTATACTTCTAATGATGTAATGCACACGAGTGTGAGATCCTGCTGTGAGGAATATAAAGCTGCCAAAATGTACGGTGCCATCAGTGCGAATCGATGCCAGCATGGGATTCGATCCATTAAAAATCCGGGTTAAACGGATGAACGATCGTTCTTTGTCTCCTCGCACATAGATTATTCTATAATATTTAAAATATTTATACAGCAGTACGTTAATTTGATTTTGTTCGCACGACGCTTTGCGGTTTGCGTTGTGCTCGCGTTTGTTCGCGTATATTGGGTATTATTACGCGCATCGGTGCACCTCGTCTTCGATTCGATAGGGAGGATAGCAATTTGCGTAAAGCATGATTTTTATGCGACAAGCTTCCGGGCTGGCGTCGAAAAGTAATTCACCGTAAAATCGATGGTTTACGCCGCGTGTCCGCAAAGTATCGTTGACCTCCCGCGCTAATACAGCTTCTCTTATGCACCCTCTTAACAGCACGTTTGAATTATTAAATCGACTTATGGCCTTGCCGCGCGTTCGGCTTAGATGTACACAGAAAACCAGTCTCGCCTGGCAGGCTAATCTACCGATTTGTTACCGATGGCTACGATGCACCTGTGCCTCAAGTTACCTATAACCGATGGAGAATGAACGAGGCAAGATAGCATGGGAAAATAGAAAGCGGACACTCTTTCTCAGACGCACATTTTTTCTCACGTTTGACGCTTATTCAACGAGATTAAGAGCCAAACTGATGCCGTTTGCAATATTGAATTTTAATTTGCCGAGAGTTACGCGCTCGTATTACTTATCCTTCGAAACTGCAATATCCGAGTCTGACTAAAGTCGGCGTATTTTACTTCGTGAGAAATCATCTGCCTCTTGACGTGCGATAGATCAACGTTGAAGAGACGACGAGATTTTAGATTTTATTAAAAAAAATCTGATTATTCGAAGATAGAAATTTCAAGAGGCATCTCTTTATTCGCCGCTAAGTGACAGGTAGAACAAATACGATTGGAAATCTGCTTCTGTTTAATCACATTTGATAGCTTTTTTCGATGAAGCTGAACCGTTGAAATCTAATTAATAGTTCTATTGGATTCGAGATATCAGTGGGTTAGTATCGTATTTTCTACAACTTAATTTGTTCTTTATTTTATTACCGCGCAATCGATACTAGAAGCCGTCCTTTGTGCAAGTATGCGGCCGTTTTTCGTTTACACACGTCGTTGCAAACAGGGGTGATTGTCCCTAGACCCTTTCTGTCAACCCTCCTGGACCATCTATCTGTCTGCCCTTTTATGTTCTATATATTGCGTCCTCAGTGTACCCGATTCCTGACCTCTCGTGAAGCTGCACCGTGCGCTCCCCTCTATCGTTTTAACGCTATTAAAAAAAAATAGAATCCTGATAAATCTTAATAATGCCGTTGCTACGCACGTAATCTTGATGTAACCACTCACGGAATATAATCAAATTTTGAAGCACTTCTCAGTTGGACGTTCCTTTAAAATTACACATTTTTTATTGAAAATTTCACTCACGAAATTTCATTTAGAAATTCGATTTCCTACGGTTTTACAATTTTGTTAAACTTCCTATGTATTACAGCGTATTTTATTAAAAAAAACTTCTTTCAAAATCTCACTCCGAACTTTGGTTCCGAAATTAAATTTTCTACGATTTCCAAATTTTTCCTAATTATCTATGCCACGAAAAGTATCGTGCGCTATATAAAAAGATATCTTTACTACAGGTTTTACCTGAAGCGAAATTCGAAAGAGAAACAAGGGTGGAATCGCGGCCAGCTACAAGGTGCGTCGGCATTTCCGCCACGCCCGGTCTCCGGTGATATATCGATTCGCTAAAGGACAACGATTAAAAACGCGGGGAAAGTGAGTCGACGACACGCGTGGAACGATAAATCGAAGCTTTCAGGCCGCGACCCGGCTGGAATTCCGCGATATTTATGGGGGTTATTCATTCGGCTTACGAGCGCCGACGAAACTTCACCGTCTCGTAGTGGCCTCTCGCGTTCACGTTATTAGGAGCAGTTTTCATAAATCGCGGCACGGGCGAAACTTTTCGCCTCTGGATTTTCCTCTGTTCTTGCTCCGGCTCGTACGCGCCGTTAATTAGCAGTTCCTGGCGACTTTTCCCTAGGATCACGATTACACGCTCTTACATTGCAGCCGTTGCTACTCCGCTTCTTTTCTCGCCGAGCTACGTGGAAACTCTTTCTTCCGGGATCTGGTTTCTGTAACACGGAAGAACACTCCGCCGTGTTTGAAACTTTTCTCTCTCTCCCTCCTCACGTCCCTCTTCCTCTTTTCGCTTCTCCGTCGAGCGCACCGTCCTCCGATTCGAGTCGGTTTCCCGTTCGCGCCATGCGATTCTTACAGATTATCTGCATCGTGCGAGGAATTTCCAGCGAAGGGACTTTTGCGCTCGAAGCTCGCTCCACGGAATTTAACGGGACAACGAAGGGTCGACGAAGCGGTTACATCCGGAGGGGGGAGGGACAAGTTTCTTTCAGGCCGCGATCTCAAGCTGGCAGTGAACGTCGGGAACATCGATCTTTTGCGGTACTTTTCGTAATTATTTGCGACACGATGTGACCAAATTTTATTATCGTATTAGGTCGTCCGAAAAGTTTCTTTCGTTTTATAAGGAAATAATGGATACGCAACATCTTCCGTTTTATATTATTTTATCGAATTACGTATGATTATCAAAATAAAGATCATAACGTTCGACAGATTAGGTTTCATGTTTGTATAAAGATGCGTTGTTGTAAAATACGTGTCTGTAAAAGAAAGACACTTTCCGGACAACCTAATAATAAATGGTTAGTCGAACAGTCTTATTCAATATTCTTCGATTAAATACGAAGAAAGTTTCATAAAGAATTTTCAAGTTATTCCTTTGAAAAAAATAAGAAACGCGACTTATCGTATTTTCCACCCGTAATCCTCGCTTTATTAAAACGTTAGGTATTTCTAGAATAATTGAAATTCTTCAATTACGAACGTAGTCACGTTCATAAGCCGTTGCCGTTGTCGGTAATATATTTATGCAACACGTATTCGAAGTTCGCGAAACACGAAATATCCACACGAAGTTTCAGCGTTGAAACAGTTCCTTATAGGAAATTCGTCTGAGCGCGTGCCCTTAATCGCACCGGTGGCGGGAACAGCGTGGCCCGAAGAGGTGCCATTGACTCGAAAACGCGAATAAATTCAAACGTATAAATTCGAAGCCGAATAAAGTGGGCGAGCAGGTCTACAAAGGGGTTGGCTTTGGCCGAACGTATCTGTGCGAATAAAAACTATCGACCGCGAAACAAGTTACTACCCCTGCGGTTGTTCCACGTTAAATCCATGAATATAAGGATCATCGGACAAATTTTTAATGTAGTCCGATAGAAATTTCACCTCACGCTTTCATTCTCGTACCATAAAAAGCGAGAATAAAAAAGTACCATATCTTTTTCGATTACACTCACCCTCTAGAATTTACGAGGAAATCGGTATAATTCTCAAGGCCTAGGAGCGAACGCGTCAAAAAAAAAAAAAAAAAAAAAAAAGAAAAAAAGGGACCAAGAGCGCATGAATACAGATAGGAAACTAGATTACTCCCCATTTTACATCCCCCAAAATTCGGTGATTTTTTACACGTTTTTCGTAGCTCTTTCCCTGTCCGTTTACTGTATCCGCGCCCTTAATCGCGAGTTCGCTGGAAACGCGGCGTCCCTGAAAGGGCCATTGGCACGACGAAGGGCGAAGGAGAAAGAACGAGCTAGTAAATCTAAACATATTGCGTTAGCGGAGAAACAAAGAACAAGGACAAACCGAGCGTGGAGGAAGGGGAAGAAGGAAGAGGGACAGGTGGTAAAGGAAGGCAACGGCCCTAAGCCACATCGCAGACGTGCCTGTGGGAATAGAAAATCCCCGTAGAACGGGCCTACAGGCCGGCGTGGCGGCGTTCCATTTATGTCCAGGAGCGTAGACACCTTGTGGAGTCTGGTGCTGTGGAGCTGCAGAAACAGAGGGACGAAAGTCGTGAACACGCTTGCGGTGGTTCGACAGAGATGTGGCGAGAAAACGAGAAAGGGGACGAGAGCCGGTGTAGAGAAATGGAGAGGACGAACGAGGACGAACGGAGAAAAGCGTGCGGGCGAGGGATGAAGAAGAGAGAGAGAAAGAGAGAGAGAGAGAGGGGGAGAGGGAAAGAGATGAAAAATCGTCTGCGCGCAAGGGTTCCAGGGCGTTCACCCAAGGGTGGGTCCAGCTCCAGACACAACACTCACACCCCCCTTTTTATGGGGTGGTAAAGTGCCCCTCTCTCCTTGCTCTCGCTCTCTGTCCCTTCTCCTTCTTCGGCCCTGCTTCTCCTCCCGCGCGGTTCGCCCCTCTTCATCCCTTCCATCGAACGCCAGGAGGGTGGAGTACGTGCGTTTACGTTGCGCCGTGTGTTATTTCGTTTCGTTGCGTGGCACACGCACAAAAGCGTGCCTCGTTCTCTGTCTTCGCCGCTTTTTTTCTTCTTCGTCTTTATAACGGCGGAGCCTCTTTTTGTCTATCTCCCACTCTGCCGATACTCTTCTCCTTCGCCCCCTATCTATGCCAGTCATTCCTTCTGATCTGCCGTACCTAACCATAGAAACCTTTCCCACGAACACAGTGTCTGGACGCCGAGTAAAATACTTTCTTCTTCGAAGCGTTGGATGGATAGTGGATTGCGCGGGGAAATTTGATTGAAAATTCCATTGCAATTGCGACGTTTCATTTCGCTCACGCGAATAGAAATATTTTAGATAAATATCCCAAATTTCTTCCCTCTCTTTGTTATCCTGACTTAATAAGATTCAGAGCTTTCGCTATATATTTTTTGTTTCACATAGGTCCTCGCATAATCCGGATCCCATCCCAAATGAAAGCACCAACGAAACTTTGCCGTAACGTTTCATCGAGTCAGCGGATTCTCCGTGAGATTTGGCGCGCCGGCGACAGAGATACACGAACGGAGTTGAGAACCCCTGTAATTAAACACCGGCAAATCCAAAGCGGCGGCCCATTAAAATATCCCCTAACGAGTGTGGGGACCACCCCGTAACCACCCTGTCTGGCGCAACAATGACTCACGCGCACCCCCGTGACTTCTGTATGCCGCCGATCGTCGATCGTTCGCCACCTAGAACGCATACCAGGGGACATCGATTTTCAAACCTTCAATTTCTATCTCCGTTGTCGTTGGCGAATTTTTCATGAACACCAGTCGATGGAAGCACCGTTTATCGATGTCCGTTTTATTTTATCTGTAATATAAATATTCGTTCAAAATTCCAAAAAATAGTTACAATTTAATGCGTCGCGGCGTGTGAAAAATGTGGAGCACAGTAACGTGGCGCGTAGTAAACAAATAATAAAAACGTTCGAAATTGTAGAACAGAAATAACAATTTCCTATTTCCACTATTGGAAACTCGTCCTTCTCTTCCCTCTCGCAGCAACCCTCACGGAAGATAGAACCTTTCCATAAACATCGAAGATGTGCAGCGCCGAGTCGAGTTAAAGCGAAGCTCGTTGATTTCCAGCGGAGCTTACGCGCGCTTTGGCTCCTCTCAGAGTCTTGTTGCCACTTGCGACCCTCACCTGCAGGCCTGGAAAGCGGTTCGCAGGCGCAAGTGCACGGGTATTAGAAACGAGGCGAAGAAAAGTTCGTAATGGGCGTCGACGTTGGGGAACACTGGCTGATTCTTCGAATTCGTTTCTACTATATGCAGACACGAACGAAAGGGGCGTCTTGTATACACCCTTCGCCATCGAGGAGCGGAACGTGAAAAAGTTGAAGTGTTAATCGCGTAGACTTTGTTCCTTGGAGAGTTCTATCGAATGTAGTCAACTGCCTGCTTTCTAGAGCTCCGCCGGTTTCATTAACATATTACGACCACCTTTATCGTTTCGACCGACGAAACGATACTTTCAAACGTGAAGCCCACGATACCATCGTTTCACAATTTGTTTCCCAACCCGGCTGGCTTGTTTTTTCGAAACGTTGCGGGTCAACCGTGAGGTTAACGAGCTGCGCGTATGCGCCTGTGAAAACTGTAATTATATTTTATACGTTCGCGTAAGTGGATTACCATAGCTGCCGGCAAGAGCGAACATTAAACCGTTTTCTTGTTTTCCCTGTCCCTCATCCTCTCGTCGTCGTTCCTCCTTCTTCATCTTGTTTCCTTGCGGCTCATTGTAACGGAGTATACACTCGAAACGCGAGTGGTATCCCCTCCTCTTCGTGTACATTTTTCCCCGTTTCGTTCTCTCTTAACTGCCTCTTCCGGCGCACTCGAACGCGTTACCGAGCTACGAATTCTTTTGTCTCGTCTCAGGCCAGTTTCCGGATCCCACCTTCCGCAGCTTACTCGAAGATTAACAGCAACGATCTTTGCTCTTCGACTGTTTGAATGTTTCGGGCCACCCGAGTCGTCCGGAAGAACGAAATTTATCGCCATTTATGCGACACGAAATCACCTCGTGAGAGGTGTGGCTCTGTTCTACTTGAAGTGACTTTTAAAATTTCTGCTTAGAAAAATTAGTAGGTTAAGTTAGATTTTTCGTCCCTCGTTCTATTCGCAGAAGAAAAGATCTGTAGCTTCGAGTCGAATAACGCTCTTTGTCATCTATATCACGACAATTTCCTCAACGATAAATGGAGAGTTCGTTTTAAGGGACTTTTATCTTTTTGATTGATTTCGAGCAAAGTGAAAGAGTATCGCGCATTGATAGGCCGAAGGGAATCACCACGAAGCCTTAATGAAAGACACGAGATCGCTTCTTGTTGCTTTTCGACAGAGAATGCAACTCGCGCCTGCTGCTGTTTTATTCATTATTGACGAGCCAAGTTAAATAGCCCCGCGAATTAACAGGACGACAAAGGGAATCGTTGCGACCGCTTCGTTTCCCTTTGTTTCTTGGCAGCCTGCTCAACTCGATCGAACTCCCTTCAACTCTATCAAAATCCCTGTTCCATTAATCATCTTTCGTATTTATTCGCTTTTTCTCTATTCACGATTGAATGCATAAATAGCATAGAATTTCAAAGATCGCAGCGGTGTTAATTATAATAAAAAATTGGATTGCCGTCAGTAATATGCAAGAAATGACATACGAACTATGACAGCACGTTGCTTGTTTCTTAAACTCCATAAACTCAGTGAACTGCAAAACAAGTATCTTCGCTGATTGTAGAAAATAGACAGGTTCCATATCATCGACCATTCACAAAATCGAACGGTATCCCGGGTCGGCATACAGAAAAGCGATTATTGTTACGCAGCAATGGCGAAAAGCGCGCGCTCGTAAAACGAGCATCGAACGATGGTAGGCAGGTCGCGTGGACGAGCGTGGACATTTTTGTCGAAAGTTCTCCCTACGACCGTAAATCAACGTTTTAAACGTCCTGTTCGGCGGTAGCGGGATTCAGGACGAAAGTTCTCGCGAGCAAGAAAGTCCCGATGGAACGTGTGTCGTTGAGACGCGCGTTCGTGTCCTCGTGCCTCCTCCCACGCGTTGGCGGCGGCGGTGGATCGTAACAAAATACAAATAATCGTATGGCCAAGTACATTGAAACGAGTACAAGAAAGCGACGGTCCTATGGCCCGATATTTTATTACGGTACTTTTACGATCGACTCGCGAGACTCCGGTTATTTACTCGTACGGTTTTCCTCGCGCTTTCGCGGTAGTACCGCATTCCAACAGCCATTCAGGATTATTTTTCGATGAAGGAAGCAGAGTTAATATTTCGAAAGAATGGAGAATGAATCGCTATTGATTGAAACTTCGTGCAGGAAGAGGAGAATAATATAACGTTAAAAATTCTCGGGTCTTAGTTAGAGGACATTTTATTTAATAAAAAAGAAGTTGTATTCTGTGAAAGGACCTGGCACCAATGGCTGGTGCCTGAACGAAGCATGCCATAATGTTTGCGGAATAAAATTGATATAAAATAAGCATAAAATCGACATAAAATCGACGCTATACTCGCTCGAGATCCAATAATGTCTATTACAAGAGCAGCTTGGGGTTTCGCGTATTCTTCCACTCCTCTGAACAAAATTCCGCCTTCATCGTCCCCATGAAATTTTCATTCTCGCGACGACTAAACCTTCGGACGATTCCCTTCACGAATTATCTCCGAAAATCATCTTATCCGTATTTATCTCGTCGTTCATCCTCCCTCCTTCTCTCTTGCTCCCTTTTTTTCCTCTTCTGTTCGTTCAACCCTCGCGCGATTTATACGCATCGCGCGGAACGACGAGGGCGTAGGCAGGCATCGTTTCCTAATTACGGAATGAGAAAAAGTTACCAGGTTCGTGCTTGGCTCCCCAAAGATACGATACGCATTCACAACGTCTGGAAACGTTACAGGAAGATAAAGTATATTCATAGTCTGCACACGTCTGATTCTTGTGCTTACGCGGATAAACTTTTAAACTGTATTCTGTGTATATCATAATAGAATAACGAAATAATATGTTCAGGGCTTTTAATAAATCCCCAATGAGAACCGTTGGGTTTGAGCAAAACCGGGCAAAGATATTCACAAGCGGAATGTCTTTGAAGTGGACCCAGAGCTGCAATGAAAAGTTAACGTCGGAACGTTGGTCAGAAATTGGTCGTTTCATTCGGCTAAATAGCCACCCACGGTGACGAATGCGAATCTGCATTTCCAGGCACAAGTTCTTCCCTTAATGTTGCCGCAGATAATCATCGAATAATAAGCAGAATAAATTGAAGTACAGCCGTATTTCGTGAAATATCCAACATTCGGGAACGAAGTTTAATCTGACACATGCGAAGCCTACGGGCCAGCATTATCGAATTTTCTGACTCAAATGATTTCAGTCACGACATCTAGTCGTTCCTATTTTTCAAGTCTGCGGCCAAACGCACGGTATACGCGACCCGTAATTTGCTGGGGCATGATAAGCTGCCTAATTAGGACAACGACAGATGGTGCTTAGAGGGGTGGACCGAATCGTGAGGGAGGAAGAGAGAAAGAGAGGAGGAGAGAGAATTCCGAGGAACCGGAGAGCAAGCGGCTCTATCTAGTGGAACAACACGAGAATGTACTGAACCGTAACGAGCCGTAAGCAAAATGTAACGAGTTTCCAAATAACTCTCGTTATCCTGCTTTCCATCGCACGACATTCACATCGGTCCGAATTTCGCGATGACCACTAGGACTGAAGGGTATAGGGGGGAGGGGAAGGTGGCTAGGGGAAGGGTAGTTGGTGGTAAAAGCGCTCGGTTCATTACCGCTCCCTACGCTCTCAATCAAAAAGTTACGAGTAACTTGCTTTATTAAAATTCGTTAGTGTCGGCGCTTGTTACACGCTCAAAATTAACAATCGAGCTCTCAAGTTTTGCGCCGGTTAACGTTGTACGTGTCAAGTGGACTGGGAGCGTTCCGCCAGTGACGGGTTTCTTGAAAAAATTGCACGTCGACACGGTGCTCACGCGGTACGCTGGCAATTAGCTTTTCGGAAATCCAATGACACGTGTGTTTCATTCGACGATTAAAGGTTGTTGGAAGTTCGTAATCAGATATTTTTCTGTAAGAATTAATTATCCAATAAAATATAATCATTCGTCGGTAAATATTTTATCCACTTTGACGATAAAATGTCATGTTACGATGATGTATTAATCTCATAAGAAACTGTAACCTAAATACGCAATGCTTTGCATCAATCATCTTAAACCATCACGAACTATATCGAAGGGGGAACCCTTCGTACAAAACTTCTTCGTCTGAAACCGACGGAACATCAAGAATTACAGAGAAACTCGTACGATCGACATCCTCGTACACCACCAAGAACGCTGGAAGATCGAAGGCATCGATTAAAGATTGCGTCGGGGTTAACGGTACGCGTTCCGACGAGTCCGCATCGAGGTCCCAACGTGCGGCGTGCACACGGCATTGCGGTGCAATCCGGCAGCACCGATGGACGTCCGTGTCGACGTCTCCTGTCGTCGCGTCCCCGACGATTTGCGGAATTTCCATTCGAGAAATGTGCTGTGGAACGGTAATAATGCCAGCGCCGTAATAAGCCGGTCGGCCAAGCTGGAGGGTCGGACGTGTACGCGCACGACGGACCATGGCACGAAGAGAGGGCTGCTGGCTCCGGAGGGAGTCGACCAGTCTCCGACGACTCGGTCGTCGAACTATGTGAAAACGAACTTAACCCTCTGAGCCACACGAAACACACGGGTTCGCGTGTGAGATGCGTTTTCGCAAAGGGGAGAGAAACAACTGCGCGAACGAACGAACTAAGATGGCGCCTCTCTCCGAAGGGATTCTCTTGGCAATAAAGCAACTGGATTAACGCTCCCCGCACGGTTCCATTCGCCACCCCCAGCTAGACGTGGAACACGAAGGCCACGGGGCCTCCTCGTCTTTGCTGTGGCAACTTTGGCCCAGCTATAATTTACCCCTATTCTAAACGCGGAGGTGTACGTAAATCGTGTACCGCTGTTCATAAATCCTGCTTTGCAACGGCCACGCGGCGTTAAGTCGGGGCAGAGGCCAGTTTCTCAGGTGTATCGGGTCGAACGATCCGTTCATCGACCCCCTGGCGACTTCGATTTCGACGTTACAGGAGTTGGTTTAAGGGATGGCAAGAGTACGCCACAATGGTGGTGAAACTTTGTCCGATCATTTATCGAAGGAAATATATTTATATATAAGCTGTGAGAGAGCAAACTGTCCACTTTCACATTCTGTTAATAGTTTGATTTAATTACGCAACTATTTATCGCGTTCTTCTTCTGTAACATAAAATTAATTTCAAGAACTGGGCGAGGATAGCGATGGTCAGCCAACCCTCTCTAGGGGTTATTCGTTCCTGATATATTCATCAAGTTCCAATGCTTTCTTTAATTTGACCCGCTACGATCGAATCACCCCTTGGCTCAATAATGCAGTATACGCTGCGATGGAATATGCGAGCAATCCTACGCACGTGCATCCACGAGGGTGGTTCCGACGATCGAATCGCACGGAGAAGATGTCGAGGAGCAGCTGCTCTATTCGGCACAGAGGTGATTTACCCCGAAGCTAATTTCACTGAGTTAACTCGATGGAACCTCTATCGTGTTCCGTCAAGACGCCTGCGAGTCGAGAAAGCAAGTCGACGCACAACGTGTAGTCTACGTTTAGTGTACCCTGATTGATCGACTCGTTTCGATTACGAATTAGGGGTACACGATACGTGGCCAATCTGAAATTCGATTTCTCTGTTCGTTTTATGAATCACCAAGCAGCGCTATATCGCAAAAACAAATTCGTATTTTCAGTCAACCGGGACTCACAGCAAGCGTTTCGTAGCGAGTCGTATAATAGTAAATGGAGAATTTACGATGATTAAAATGATCCTGTTTGTCCATTTGAAAGTTCATCAAAACTAGAACGAGTCACGAACGATAAATTAGTGGCGACGAAATACGATACGATATAAAGCGGGATAAATGCAATCGTGGATTTATCTCGACTACTGTTCGCTAATTTGCGTGGTCGCGGAATCGTCACACGAGTTTCATCGAAAACACACGTTTCTTCCTTTTCTGGATGAACAAACGTAGAGGGTGGTTTCGCGCGAAATGAAGCGTGCTGGTGGTAACGTTATTACAAAGCGTTCGGTGGTTCATACTCGACCCCTCAGTCGACTCGCGTTCATGGTTGACATAATAATTTCATTACGCTGATTGTGCCGATATACTCGACGTATAATGTTTGTCGTTGTCTCCGGCACACGGTATCGTGGCTCTAAATCGCGACCGGCCACGTTGCTCGTTTCGTGGAAGGTAATTAATCACAACGGTTGTCATTTCACCGGTAGATGACTAAGAGCGGGGCCAGGAGTCGACGTGGCGCGACCGTTCTCTTTTTTTTTTCCTTTACCCCACGTTTTACTCGACCCCTTCGCAGGATTCGTTACACGATGAGTCAATTTTTACGAGACCCTGTGTAGTAGAGCTTCCGTCTTTCCTCCCACTCTCAGTTTACAAGGATGCAAAGTTACTGCGTTAATAGTCGATGCGGAGAGCATTTTAAT
The DNA here is from genome assembly GCF_051014615.1 of Bombus vancouverensis nearcticus. Taxonomy (NCBI): domain Eukaryota; kingdom Metazoa; phylum Arthropoda; class Insecta; order Hymenoptera; family Apidae; genus Bombus; species Bombus vancouverensis. The sequence continues at coordinate 15,305,334 of NC_134911.1, read as the reverse complement.
TGATAGCACAGGAACATAACGCGACAGGAAGCAAAGATATCCTCTTGGTACGCGGTAACTCAATTTTTACGAGACACCGTATAGAGCTTCCGTCTTTCCACCCCTGCATTTATGGAGATACAACGTTGCCTGGTTGTTAGCCGACGAGCGTTTTAATTGATGGCCGAGAGTCATAATGCGGACCGAGGATCGCGTCGAGTGATTAATAACAACCGCGGGGAGAGAGAGAGAGAGAGAGAGAGAGAGAGAGAGAGAGACAGTAAGTCATCCTAAATTCGATTGTAACTAGAGGCAACATAGTATTCCGAGTTACCGATTAACGCTCGCCGAAAGACGTTTTGCGGCTGAGCTATTGTCCGTGGTTAACGAACGGTAATAAATGCTATTTTTCCCGGTGGCGTTCGCAGAGCGCTTTGCTTCACACCCGACGACTCTTTGTCGAGGTAATCCTTTCATTCGTTGCGTCTGAATTGTAGGAAAAGAGGGGCGAGACCGGGAAAATTTTCGAATAGCCGGCGCCGCCTGTGTTTCGATTTTTAATGCGCAGCCAAGCCGGTGAAAGAGGCTTTGTGAAAGGTGCGAGAACCTTTCGTTCGTATATTGTCCCAGCCCCGATGTCTTCCGATTCTCGGCTCGCGTGTGATAATTTGATCCACTGTTGTTTGTAAAAATTACATTTCACAATAATCCATATAGATTTCCAAAGTAAACTCTTTTTTACGCTTCTATCTTAACGATAACATTTTTTTTAAATAATACCTAAATTGAAAGATACGTATGTGCAGCAGCATATACGTACAATGATAAACGATATTAATACTCACGTACGCAAGCATCAATTTCAACTTTCATTTGTTCACTACGAAATTGAAAAAATATCGCAGTTAAAAAACAATCTTAAACCAATCACAGTTATTCCTGTTCAAAGAAGCCTCTCCATCGGATTCAATTTTCCGTGAAGGGCAGCGAGAGAAGGAGATACGAAAGCCCGCGAAATTTCCGCAAACGAAAGGAAGATTAGCCCTTGCGCTTGCTTGAACGAGCTCTTCTCTCTGTTCCTTTCATTCCCAGCTCCCTTATCTGTAGCAGCAGTGTAACTCGTAGAGAAGGGAATGGCTTGAAGTAGGCCCCGGGTGGCAGAAGGTGGCGGTTTTCGGGAAAAGGGGAGCGGAAGAAGGAAAAGGTCGCGGGACCTGGGGCGGGCCCTCGTCGAGAGGCATTTATAAAGCGCGAGCGAACAAACGTCGCAATTAAAACAAAGCCTACGGCATTTGTGCCGCTCCCCGCCGCGGTTTCAAGCGTCGCCAACCCCCACGGGACCAGCCAACCACCCACGCAGCTCGCGACACTTCTGCTACTAGGGTAGTTTACGCGGCGAGAAACCAACGAACCAGACGGCCAGCGGAGAAGGTGTGGGAGGGTGGAACCGACGGAAAAAACTGGCAACTTTTTTCGGGGTAACGACGATTATTCCAAGCCGCGAAGCCAGCCAGCCCGCAGAGGGTGACAACCCCAACCGAGCGTGAACGACCGCTTTCTTCCTTTATCGTCTTCGTCAATTGAGTAATTAAGTGGCGTGTCGGGACGCGTGTCCGTGTAACCTATTAGAGGCACTTTCGTTACGATATGTTACATGTAAACTGAAATTAGTCAATTTGATTTTTGAAACGCGCAAATGTTCCAACATACTTAGATTCAGATTCAACTAATTTCTCGCTCTTTGTAAAAGATCATGTACGTATTTTATCATACAAAGCATAATATCTCGAATTTACGAGTAATGTTGTCGTAGCAGCAATTGTTCGTTCGACGAATAGGTGTCCATAAGCCAGGACAAATGAATGTTTATCGTAAAATTGTAAAAGCTGATAGGATAAGGAGAAGAGTACTCGACCTTGAATAACGCTGGAAGCTTGGGCGCGGCGTCGCGTGATGCAAATATTGCTACGTCGCACGGTAATTAGCAATGTAATTAGGGGCTCGCCATAATTAGCGGTGCCGTGGGAAATATCCACTCCTGCGTTTCTTGCGAAAATTTCACCACGAATAAGAATAACTGACATCGGTTCGTTTTCCGGGAACTGGCAAACCGGCGTACGATGGTGCGCATACGGCCAACCACGCGGCAAATGTAAAATTAATAACTGACCCTGCGTCTTCGCACCCCCTACGTTCTAACAGGCGTGTAGACAAATATTTCCTCGGTGCCGAAACGAGCTGCACCTCGATCCGATCATCCCCCGTATGAATATTTCAGGCAAATTAATATTGCTCCCCAGCCCTTGGATCGATTCTCGTCCCACCCTTTCCGATAAATCGATCGGATATGGTTTATAGGAGTTAATACTGCGAGCTAGTGGTTCGATAGGTTCCGAAGGATTTCCTTTTTTTAGAGAAACGGATTTTAATAGAAAATAATAGGAAGCTTTTATAGTTTTAGAGAACTCTTCGATTTTACACAAAAAGCGTTGGTACTGCAACCATATTTTTATCCACTTTATTTTCCACATATATCCACATTATTTTATCCACAATCTAATTGAGAACTGTAAGTCTAAGTACACGATTTCAAGTCTACATTCGTGAGATTTGAATATGATTAAATGTATACTTTTCCGGTACAAACAGACACGGCCGCGAGACTAGAAAGGGACAAAGAGAGAGAGAGAGAGAGAGAGGGAGAGAGAGAAATAGGGGATGGGAGAACGGTAATTAGATAGCACGATTATTGTGGTGCGCTCTGCGCAGAAATTCATCTTCGCTCGATTGCGTATAAACAGATACGAGCGCTGCTTCCTATGGCGCTCCACTAAAGCCGCTTTTCTCCAGACGCAGACAGGAATTACAGTTTAGAGTTCGACGGTACCAGCCACTAATGCCATTGGTGACAGAGTTCAGGTGATTAACTCAGCGAATCGAGGATCAGGAGTGTCTTGTTACTGCGTGAAAGCAGAGAATAACGATTCCTATGCAGTGTGCACCATTCGATCAGGGATAGATCCTGCGTTTCGCGAGTATTATGTTCCGAAGATTACGCGACGAAAGAGCAGACAGAAGGGGTCGAGAGACGTTGTTGAATCGCACGGAAGTCGATTTATCGTCGAAAGTTTCGCGACGATGCCGCGTAAAACGAACCGTTTATTTTCGAACTTCGTTACTCCCACGCAAAGGGTTCTCGGCGATATCGCGATTCAGACAAGAAAGGAAAAAAATACGTAGAAATTCTAGAGTTATGCCATTTCTTGTGGCCGCTTCATTAAAAAGTTACCTGAATATACCAGGTCTTTTAAATATTAGAAATTGCCACCCGAGAGAAACTCCTACGCTCGTGACGAGTTAAATAGTTTGTTTTTAAACGAAGACCGCTCAAAGATCGTTCGTAATCGAATTTGACGAATTGCAATATAAATTATTTGACTCGACTCAAATATCCTTCGAGCGATACGTGGCAACAATTTTTATCTTGTTCGCGGCGTTTCCTTCTTGCGAAAGTTCGAACTTCAAAAATTTGCTACTTTGAAATTTCGTCGAAGGGACGTAGAAGAAAGCAGCTACGCTCCAACGTCTTCATGCGCGATATCGTCGAAGAAACGAGGCAATTGACGAGCACAGGTAGTTGAACATGCGCTAAGTAGACCACTAGCTCCGCCGTTTCGTTGGCCGTTCGTTCCGAGAGATTAATTTAGCCACGTAGCTTGCCGCGCGATATCGGCGAAAGAACGAGGAAACTTAGAGCCGAGATAAACATGCTAGATTATACCTGTTGCCCACGATCCCCTGTGACCACTCAGCCTTCTCTCTTTCTCTCTTTCTCTCTCGCGACCATAAATTCAGAAAACCTTGGAGCCTGTATAAACTCTGATTTAGGACCTTTTCACGCTTCGACCCCTGACCTCGTACAAATCGGTTTAGCTCTCTATTACACGATCCTATTCTCCTGCCCCTTAGTCGGTCTTCCGTGATCCTTAACGTCATGATTTACATGTTGCCTCCCGATAAGCACGGCTATCTTTCCAGCAATGCCATCCACTGCGATTACCAAAAGTTTTCTTGGCTGACTGACTTCACGGGAATCTAGAGAAGTGATCCACAAAGCCATAAGACTCTATTACCACTACCAAGTAACTGATACAGTTTCTTTCCGATAGCCTGGCGTATGCTTAACTTTCAAACTAACTTTAGAAAGAGCATAAGGCGAGCAGGTCGTAGATTATTCTCCTCAAAAGGACAGACCCTTAGTTTTCATCGCAGATTTAACAGTAAATAAACAATGAGGTGAAAGCAGGCCGTTCGTTGTTTGAGGAATCGCAACGGGACGAAGAATCAGGACGATTGAAAGAACCGAGAGACTGTTAAACGAAATGGAAATCATTCTGCTGCTTGGAAAGAAAACTTTCTCTGGCCACCTCACCCTCTCCCCTCTGAGAAAAAATTCGCGCTCCTCGGTCCTGAAGTCGAAGCATCCTTTTGTCTTCCTGTTTCTTTATCTTCGTTAGTGGAGCGAGGGGTTGGGATTTCAGGATGGGGAACTAAGTTCAAAATTCAACGGACGCGCGCGCCAATTGTCGCGGTAGTACGTAAGACAGGTCGGAAGATACAAAAGGGACGAGAAGAGAGGTAGGAAGAAGGCAAGGGAGGAAGGTCCACAGGGTTAAGATGTTCGGTATGGGGCCAGACAGACAGACAGATGTACGAATAGGGGGTGCGGATGGGGGTTGAACGGAAATACAAGCACATCAGTAGCGATGGGACTAATTCCATCGGCGCTTAAAAGTATTAAGAGGAAAGTAAAGAAAGTGTAATCGTTTGAAAAGAAGGGACGATATAAGGTACAAATGTTTGAACTTTTCTTCTGTTATTGGTTCGAACGCTTTAATTTGTTTCTTTAATAAAACTATCGTGCCAACTAATAATGTAAACAGTTGTAACAAATAATTATTTTAATTAACGAAAAATTGTGTTTATTCGTAAACACATATCTTGACCTTTAAGAAAGATGGAAAATAAAATGTCTATCGTTGGACAAGTGGAAAAGGTGAAACATATGTATACTGAAGAAACGACTCAATAATTCGATTTGATCAAACGATCGAATTTTTTCTTTTTTTTTTTTTATTATATTACTGTCATTCTAGCTGATACGTTACGGGATACTAATCAATATTATTTCATACAAAATTCAAAATCGAATGTTCCTTAATTAAACATCTTTTCAACATGGTCAATTAAGCATCAACTTCGAACTTTCTATATATTTTAATTACGAAACACGGTACTTGTACATACTCCGTGGTACTTAATTCGAAGAACAAATATTATCCTGAAGTGCGCGTTTCTCTTGCGAGGGATCGTTCCCATCGCTACGCATCAGGCCTTCGGAGCGGCAGACGCCTGCGTCTGACTACCAAGGGATGGAACCCCTGCTTTTCTTTCCTCACCATCGTTCGGTCCCCTCTGTTACATGGAAGACTACGAAGTTCGTGCATATTCCCCCTACCTGTTCCCTCCTCCTTCCCCTTTCTTTCTCTTCTTATTTTTTCTTCCACTTTTCTTTTCTCGCTTCACCGTCGGCTTCCCACAGGATCCTCCAAGCGTTCCAAGTACACCGCAGTTAAGACGCAAAAATTGCAATCTTCGGGCTGACTTCGTCTCGATACCGATCATTACCGGCTTAGTCGGCCCGGAGTCTAGTGAAGATTCGATGTGGGCATCGTCGATTCACCAAATAACCTTTGCTTGGAAGAAAGGTTGCTCCCCTAGAATAGAAGAAGAGAGAGAATTCGTCGAATTACGAAGCATTATCCTGAAACTTGGTAACTCGCGTGCAAGTCGTAGACGTTACGAAGGGCGTGGTACGTTTCCCTCAAGGTTCGACCACTTCCTCGTATCGAAGACGAACGCGATTTCTAGACGTACACGTTGTTCGCCATATCGAATCGACGCGAATCGACATTCTGCGAACGACGTTATTTCATCTGTGCATCGACCGGCGGGAGAAAAATGGGAAGGGTGAGAAAGATCAAGATGCGTTTTCAAGTACAATGGCCGTCAATAATAGGAACGCTCTTCTTGGTCTTCTTTGTCCGCACGTCAAATGAACCGTCCCGACGCGACTCCGATATCCATGGCCCGCCACTTAGTCTAGATGGCTCCGTTCTCTCTCTCTCTCTCTCCCTCTCTCTCTTATTTCTCGCGCTTTGATTCCTCCTCTTCCTCGCTAACGATGTCCCCGCGTTGTCGCGTAATATTCCTTGCCCTTTGACATGGACTTGCTCCTTAGGTATATTAGACACCTTTTAGAAAACGCTCCCGACGCCGCTGAGAGTCTCTTTGGCGGAACGCCATCAGACGCGTCACACCTCAAAGGTGTCTGACCCGCGAGAAGGACCCAACGAAGAACTTGAGTGATTAAATCAATTTGCTTCTGCCCTCCAAGACCTCTGCGAGTCCACTACCAATTTCTCTGTCGGTAAATACGTAGCGTAGCTCTGCCTTTCGAAGACCCCTATCATCCTCGAATCGACTTTCCTAGACCAATTCGTTGCTAGACCACTTCACGATCCAATTCGTTCGCCACCTTCCTCCTTTTTTGTTTCTCGGATCGATTTCCAATTTTCCTGGTTCAATTTTCCATAGTTGCGATTCGAAAAAAATCCGCTTCTCCGTAGGAGACAAGTCCGAGGGGACACGCGCTTAAATAACACTCTCTACGTGACCGTGGTAATTGCGTGGAAACCGGGACTCACTTTTTCAGAAAGCTTCGCCGACCTTAATTTCACCGAGGATTCAGCTTCCCATGGCTCGCCAAACGAACGGTCTTCTTCATTTCCATAGAGCGGGGACTCACAGCCAGAGCAACGTGTACTACCGAAGGAGAAAGGGACATTCCGTGGCTAGACTTTTTTCTTCTGGTTCCGTGGACCTCTCTCGGATTCCACTAGTAGCGTCAGACCAATAAATATCCTTAATTTCGGACGATGTGAAGTATATTCTCGGAATCCGGGCCGGGACAAAGAGCGTAATCTGCGGGCCCAGCGTGCGTTCCTTCGATGCCGCGACGAAAAAAAAGAGGACACCTCATGGCCACGGCTGGCCCGCTCCAATGCGAAAACGAGAGTCGATGGCCACGTGCTTCCATGTCGTTTAAAACGACGTTTTGTTTTTCGAACGTTACAATGCTCGTAGCATGGAGCAACAGATCGTTGAACCTCGTCGAACGAAATGCGGGGAAAATGCGTCGTAGAACAGAGGTCATCCAGCGTCTGGGCACGTGTGACCAGTGAATTAATGAGCAGAATTTTTCCATGGACTCTTTGTAACTCTCTGTCGTTATTGTTGACATTTCCGTTCGATGATAGAGAAGCGACGAAAAAGAACCGGGACTTTAATTTTGGTGTCGATACGTGAGTGATATTTTGATTATAACGTTACAAGGAGTACCATTAGACGATGAGTGTCGTCGCTTTTCTTAATTCCTTTCTTATTTGTGGATAGTGTCATAGTTTACAAGCAGATTTGTTTCGTAGCAGAATTTTAAATTTAAAATAACTTTCTAAATGTAAAGGATTAAATTGGAAAACGACGTAGGCACCTTCGCCCTTCGATTCTCAGCTTACCATGCGCAAGAAAAAACAACGAATTGAAGGACACTCCCAATTCGAATGACGATCCTGGAATACCTGGCGTCAAAATCACACCGTTAAATTTCCCCTTCTTTAGAGTTCTTCGTTTGTCATTCAACTACCATGGGCGTTTCTGTTCACCGGGATCAAAAGAGGAAATTGGAACGGCGTAACGTCGCACGTGCACATATAATGGAACGAGGCAGCACTCGCGGGTGAAGCAATCGCGGCGCAGTTACGCGCTAGAAAGACCTAGGCGCGCTTATACAAGGAAAGAGAGGCTGGATATTCGCACTCGCGCGCGCAAACTCTCGTATGGCCAGGTAAGCGAGCTAACGGGGGGGAAAAAGTTAGTCTGCACCGAGAATAGAGCGGGAACGTATACTACCTAACTAGGCTATCTATTTCTAGCAGCGAGAACAGCTTGCTGTTTCACCGTTGCGACACGGAGAAGGACGGTGGAGAACAGACGCGCGAAGGTCTCTGCCCCGGTGACTCGGTTCGTAGCCGCCGACGACGAAATAAATTCCGCGTCGATGTCTACGACGAGTCGAAACCTTCGATTTCGCTCTATTATTATACAGAGCTGCGTAGCAGTCGCGACGGTGTAAAACCTGTTGCGGACATCGTTGCCATCTTGCGGCTATGACGCTCTACTTGTATATCGTAGGTCTGTATTTTTAATGACGCGATACGTTCAAGCGTGTAATGGATCTACGTAAGATACAGATCGGTCGAATTGCAAAGCGATACGAAATCCTAATGACGTTGCGCCGCTTGTCTGTATTCGATTTAAATCTTCCAAATAATATGACGTCATTGCTTGAAAAACGCTCATAATATGACGCTCATTTGCGCTATATAGCTGCTATACTTTTAACGGTAAAATGCACACGATTGTGCGATTATATTGAAAATATAAAGCTACCGCAGCGTCACAACGTCCGATCTAGAGCCCCCCCCCGCCGCCCCCTGGCTAGACGGTTTTAAAACGATCGTGCTTCCACGCGATCGCACGCTGATATTGCTGTACGCTGTCTATAGCTACGTACCCATCGCTCGTGATAATCGGATCGGTGTTTTCAATGATTTTTCGGGAGAACAGTAACGCGGCGTACAGGTGCGAGGAGTAGGCATGTTAAGGTTATTTGCACGAGAGGCGACGCGTTTACGTTCGGGTTAAGTGACGGAGGTTAGGTGCTCGAGGCTGTAGCTGTTTTTGCACGATACGTAACACGAGGCGAGATTGTACGTAGCAAGATACACACGACAGAGCAGCTTCGGTAATTTTGCAAATATTGGTTTTGAGGAAAATTGGTTCGGGTGAATGTTACATAGTTTAGAAGCGTGTGTTGCTTGAAGGTGTTGTTTCTTTGAGAATCAGATTCCATTGTTGTAACCTTGAAGCATACCGTTTACATATTTTCCACTTGTATGTGCGATAGAATTCATCTATATATTTTCATTCTTTTTACCAGTACAGCTTCTTGTAATAAAGCTACCTATAATTGAAGATTATTCAAAATTACTGACAACGGATAACGCATAATTTACTTTATCTTACAGGTATAAGAATTATTACATGATATTGATATAACATTTCGATTAATTTGAACTGAACCGCAATTTGAAAAAACTGATCAAACGTTTCTTTGTGATTTTGTAAAAGTACATGTCTCTGCTCAAAGTAAGAAGGTTCTATCGATAAGATACTGAAATATTCCAGTTGCAATAAATTCATTTCTTCCCTAACCAGATATAGACTAATTTCTTCGAGGAACGCTTTCGTCGCCGAAGATCCACTTTTCATTCCTGGATATCGAAGCCGTTTGTTTGCAAATGCGAACGAGAACCAGTTCAGCAGAAAATTCTAAAATATAACGTTTTCCTGGTTGGCCCCGTTTGTTTCGTTGAATTCGTCAGCAAGGTCAGACAGTGGTTCGCGGATCCATTATGGCCGGTCGAATTGCCACGCACCCCAAATCCTAATAAAACCCCCGTAGGCCGGTGGAAGACACGTCGGAGCCCCTTTTATGCGCCAAAAATCTTTCCCATGGGCGAACGAGTGTGCGTAGCCGACAGGCCAACGGCCGACCAGGGATAACTCATTCGTATTCGTAGTTGCGTGGCCAGGGCCGTAACTAGGCCATTCGTTGGTTCCTTTTATTTTCATCACGGGGCTCGTGCTAACACCCTCCACATTTTTTCTTCGCTGCAGCGGTCCGTTTCCACTCGACGCATACATGCGAGAAACGAATGAGTACGTTGATAAGCTGTTGAAAATGAAATTCATTTCCTAGTAAAAGAAAGAAGAAAAAGATTAGATAAAAAGGAGATAGAAGTTGTTCTAGCCTGATTAAACGGAGGATCTAGCGGTAACGCAACGGTACCATGAAAATAATCGTCGACGGAACGGCGGGTTATCAACGGCGAATTAAAATTTCAGACGAACGCGAGCGCCGTCGATCAGCGTACGCGAAAAAAGTGAGGACGAAAGCGAAAGAAAGAGAAGAAATATAGACATTGAAGGCGAACAAGGGAAAAAGGAGAGAGACAAAAAGGGGAGTAAATAATTCCCGCATACTTTATTAGCCGACTTAAATACTGCGGAGCATCGCTTAATATTCATGGCGACACGATTAATTCATAAAACGTGTGAACCGGAGAGAGAGAGAGAGAGAGAGAAAGAAAATGGTGGACCATTCACGGCCAGATGGCGGAAAAAGAAAATAGCCGAGCTTCCTTTCTTTAACACGTTCGTTCGAAATACACGATGATTCGCGCGATTCTCGCGTGGGTAGCTGCGATGAAAATCGAGACGCAGTAGCCGAACAACAACAGCGGCGGCGACGACGACGACGACGACGACAACGACGAACGTGTGTAGCGTTTTTGTTCGGTGAAGCGCGGACCTGTATGGAAGCACGCACATCTATAGAGAACTGCCGTGTGCGTGTCCTCGTCCTGTGCACGCCACCACGGCATGGTCGCATGCGTGTTGGTGGCCCGTCTGGCCTCTGACCCTGAGCCTTCTTGGTAAAAGCCGCAGGTCGCTAAAATGGCACCAGACTTCCTTTGAACCGGTGCAGTGTCGTTGGCCCGTCGGTGACAGAAGGTCGCAGGTGACGAGGATCGTGAAACCAGAACCGGTTGCGCCTCTCGGCCCGAGAGAGGAACCTGGCTCGTGTCCCTCCCCGCCTAGCCACGATCACGATCAAGCTTCCACGGTGTATCGGCTTCTAAGACTTCCTTTTCGTCCGGTTTGCACGAATTCGCTCGACTCCGACCCCGCGTCTTTCTTTCATCTCGACACCCTGTGCCAGACGGTGGGAACAAACGCTGTGCTTGGTGTGAGTCGACGTTACCGAGAACTCGGCCCAAGGTTTTAAGAATATCTATGAATTTTTGAAGATCTGAAAATTCATTAACTAACGTTATCATAATCTTTCTATAATGGTTCCGGTACAACGGTTTTAGTATAAATTTGCTTGATATAAATGATATGAATTCTTAATTAAACGAATGATATCGGAATTCCATTTTGCGCGAGGTATTACAATAAAACACAAACTACAGGCAAGGCGTGGTCGTTCCCTCTCATCATTTTCGCGGAAAATGATCTCACTTGACCCAGTCTGGCGGTCAGGGTCAACAATGGTTCGAGGGCTCCTCTTCCACGTAAAGGCTTCGACCTTCGAGACGCAGCCACGACACGCCCACCATCGAGACGACGCGTTTTCGACAGGCTTTCTGAGAATCGATACTTGGTGTATCTGCTGGCCGCATTATAAGTGCACGATGATCCCAAGAAATTCAAGGACGGAATTAGATGTCTAATCCGGTGTACAAGGCATTCGTCTCTCGTTTGATCGTCGTCCTGTCCAGGATTTGTTCGAGGAACAAGGAAACCGGATGCTTCGGGATCGACGCGAACCCTCTAATATCGCAGAAACTCCCTGCGGCTCATTTTTCGAAAATTACCCAGCTGAAAAAGTTGTACGCGTTCCAACGGGCGGCCCGCATTATAGTTCATTCGAGCTTAATTGGATTTAGAGCAGATTTTTCAGGATTTTACGCGGCTACGGTGTTCGATATTAAAATTCATGGAATTCCAGGATAAATTAAGGACTTCCATTAACAACGCGTAATATAATCGGCAGTTATATCGGCTTTGACGGTCAGCAACTTTTTCCCTATCCCATATTACGCTGCGCCCACTTCAATTTATTACAATACAATTTTCTGCAAAACGTTCTATCCACGATCGTTATATATCCTGCAAACATCAACGAAACTTTAGGTCCAGCGTTTCGTACCAACGTTATCCTCGATCAAAAAATAGAAAAAGGGATTAACAATTTACTCGCTTACGAAACAAACTAGTTGTACTCGTTTCGAATTATTGCGATATAATTTCGACAAAGTATCCTAACAACGATCGTTATATCCTTCAAAGATTAATCAAACTCGAGAGGAGAAACGAGAGAAAAGAAAAAAACAGGATAGGCATTTTACTTGCTTACGAAACAAACAAGCAAAACCAATCCGCTTCCCGTTTCGCGAATTCTGATGCACGGAAGTGGAAACGGTGGTGGCGCATCGATAACGGAGTGGCATCGAGCGTCGAGAATCGAGGTAATCGATAGGACTAAAAGCCTGGTAATCCGGCGATCGGGCATGATCCGCGGCGCGCAGGCTGTCGTCGCATCGTAACAGCCGAACGGCGCGGCGCGGCGACGAGTCGCACACGTGTGAATGACCGACGTGTGACCGCCGCTCGGTGGACGAGTCCAGACCAAAGGTTCGGGATTGCGGTAGGTCTGGAACCCGGGAACGTAATGCAACACTCCGTGGCGAGTTTGCACGGCTCGCACGGAGCCAACCAGCCGGCCAGCCCCATGCTACGCGGCGACGAACGGACGTGCGAGAGGAACACGACGACCGAGGCCAGACAAAGCGCCAGATATGCCTTCTTATTGCCGGAGCGCCGGCCATTTTAATGGGGCTCCCAGGCTATTTATACCTTAATTGAATTTCCGTTGAAAGCACCACGCCGACGTTAACCGGCAACAGAACGGACGCGTTACCCGCCAAAACACTCCGCTTCTTCGATTCGACACCCTGATGGATCTCTCCTGAAAGTGTTCTTTCTTGGAGCTGTGCGAACGAAAAGGATGCATCGGTTGTATCATATTCAATTACTTTCTTGATCACGATGAAAATTTTATGATCGTTAATTAAAATTATCGAATCATTGATATTGAATATATCTATGTAAGACATGGTACACGTGGCTTTAGTTGCAAATTTCGCAAAAATCGCAAAAATATACAAATATACGTGCTTTGATTCTACTGTCTAGAAAATTAGAAGAATCATCGACTGAACGCGTAGCATTCGGCTCTCTATGGAAACAAGCTGCAAGATCCACGGCCGATCCCACGATTTGCCAGTGCTTACGCTACGTCGCGATTCGCGATACAACGGTGGGCTTATGCTTGATTCATAGGGAAGCCATTACCAGCGGCTCGTCCGGCCAAATCGATAACCACGAACAACGCGAGATAACAATCTGAACAAGCTTTGCTGGTCCGCTCTCTAGTGGTGGCCGTTATCTGTGCGTTTGGAGCGTCGCGGTCGCGCGCGGGAGCTGGAGCGCGCTGCCGACACAACAGCGTGGGACACGTAGTAGTATTACTATTACTAGTATTACTACGCTACGGCACGGTGGTTCAGGAACTCAGGCAGTTCTTTGTTCGAGAATGGACGCCATGAGAACCACGTGTCTGATTTCCCGCCAAGTCGGCGGGCGAGTACGGCCGCCCACGGCGGGGCAGGGAAACGTGAGACGCGGTACTGGCTGGAAAGAGTACACCTTCATGGAGAAACGAAGGAGGATGATCGAGGAAAAGGGTGAACGGGCTGTGGAGGAGGGTAGAGAAAGAACGAGGTTGAAAGAGGGTAGAAGAGGGTAGAGTCGCGACGTGGAAAAGATAAAGATGGATGACAGGCAGGAAGAGGATCGAGGAACGAGGGAACGAGGGTCAAAGGCACGAGAGGGGAAGAGAAACGGGGAATAGGTGGAAGAGGAAGAATGAGACATAAGGGAGCGATGGAGAAGGAGCAGATCGGAGAGGGAATGAGAGTACTAAATGGATAGGGTGAAGAGGAGAGAGGTGAGCATCTAACCGGCGTGCCTGACCGCGTGACTTCCCTTAGTTCCCTTCTTCCGTTCCCTCCGACCTGGTACAACGTACTCGAGTCTCCTTGTCTGCCGCGTCGCCGAGGAACGACCGGGCAGAAGGGACAGAGATGCCCGTGTGCCGTGTGCCGTCGGATTCAAAACGAGTTCGCCGTCTATCGAGAGAGAGAGAGAGAGAGAGAAAGAGAGAGAGAGAGAGAGAGTGTGACTGCTGTTTCTTTCTCCGTCTGCAATGAACGAACGTTGCCTCTCCGGGCTCGCTCGCTCCCTCTTATCCATAATAGGACGCTTCTGTAGTGAGTATATCGTATAGTTGGCTGATTCTTCAAAATCACAACCGGGGAAAATTACTCCCGTAGCTTTTTTCATGGGTTCGCGAATGTCTGCGAAGCTTACGCTTCAAAGAGTTTTTAGGATCGCTTTTCCCTTTCCCTCTTTCCCTTTTCTTCTTTTTTTTTTTTTTTGCTTTTTTCTTTCCGAGGAACCAAGAATGTGGGGAGAGCTTCGTTCCGTGCTAAAAATTCCGTCGACGTTGCCCCACCTTCCGGAGGACACACGGATCAGGACTCTCCTACCGCGAAAATATACGTTCCCTCTTTCGAATCGTTCCTAGCAAATTCTCGTTGCATACCTCTTCAATTCAGGCTACTCCTATAAACAAACAAACAACCTAAGTAACTAACCTCTAGTAACGCCATTTCGCGTTCTATCTTCGAATTATTAAATAGTCGTTCGATCACGGCATCGACGCTATTCTGCTGTACTGCGACAATCTCAAGAGCCAATAGGCTAGGGAAATATCGTTGTCCATTTTTCACAGGCATATTGAAAACCAGGAGAGAGGGAAAGAAGCATGGACGGGTCTGCGGGTTTTGTATCTGAACGAACTTCATCTACGTCGAAAGTCCACCGGTGGGGACGAAGTTCGCGATACACATCGGAGCCCTCGGTTCCCCACCGGCCGCCCCTTCCGAGCGGTTTCTGTCTGCGTGTAGGGTCGAGGAAGGGGAACAGGGGAGGCAGGGGAGCCACTACAGACGGCGGACGGAGGGACGACGCTCGCCGGGTTCAAATACCTCCGAGGGGCCGCGCCGCTCCTGGATTCCTATGGGCTAACCTGGAAAACTACCGGCCCGGATGACCTCGTGCCAACGCCACGACCGATGCCAAAGGTCGTTTTCGTTTGCCCGTTGTACCCGCGATTCATAATTTCGCGTACCCGGCCCCTACGTTCCTTTTTTGTTTCTTCTTCTCTACCGATTTTTTCGCCGATAATTCACGTGTGTCGATGACGCAGGTTCAACGTCAGAGATCTGAATCTTTTAGCTTGGTGGTTGCAGTTTGTTGTGCGTTTTCATACCAGTTTTTAGGTTTTAATTAATTTAATTAAAAAAAATTTAATTAAATTAATTTACTATTCGCGATATTCATTCAATTCTACCATACTCTACTATCTACAAAGCTGTTTGGTATGTACAATGGCTGCACGAAATATTTGTACATTGTACATATTGTATCATTTATATGCTGATTAATTAGATCGAAGTACATAATACATTAAATTTTGTGTGATTTGATAATGCTTTCATATGAGCCTCAACCTGTATTCCAAATCATTTTAACAGTGTTAATGACAATTTCCGTATTTCCTTTAAAAAACGAATTTGAGATAAGAAACCATCTTCGATTGTGATCGTTCGACAGAAGGAAAGAAAGGAGAGGATTTGACGAAATCGCTACGCGAGTTTCTAAAGAACGTTGCGTCGGATTAGCTCGAAAGTGAAGTGGAACGATCGAACGGTTCCAAGTCTTTGTTTGCTCTCGACCCCAGAACCGGCTGGCAAAAAAACGCGTCTAGACGCGAAGTTCGCGGTGTGCACAACCGTTCGGGGGTTTATCCTGATCCGTCGAACTGCCGGGACCGTTTGCTCTGTTCCGTGCCAACTACAGAACGTCAGTGAATGGCAACTACATTCTTGCTGGTTTACCAACGCTCCCGGCCTGCTGCCCGCCGTTTTATCGCTCCCCACGGAATGCCGTTTTTTGTCGTGCCGTCGAATACGCGATACCACCCCCAAATTTTTTTCCCTGAATGAATATTTTTACCTGAAATTTCGCCCACGCTCGTTAATTGCTTCCAAGACAAAGAACCAAGTTCTCACGCGACGAATATCGAATTATTACGAAACCGTCGTTTTGTTGATCGGTATCGTTTCACGTGCTTCTATTCCATTTTCTTTCCCTAACTTTCGTGGTCGTTGACGAGACAACTTAGGTTATGTGGTATACATTGGATGCCGTTGTTCACGTACGAACGTTTGAAGACCGAAATACATGCACTCAGAAGAATCTATACGTTAATATATTTCATACGCGTCTGCTCTAACCATATATCCATTTACCGTAGCTACAGCCTTAGTCCTGAGAAACGACTTAAACATGCAGGAAAAGAAAAGAAAAAAGAAGAAAGAAAATCCGTCCAAGCGTTAATTTTCCTAGCAATCTAATCGGTGCACCTGAACCTCGATCACTTCAAAAGGTGATTGCCTTATCTCCGCCTGCTACTCCTCCGGAAATTCCATCAAGCTCCGATATTTACGTTTAATTTTTTATCGATGGTAATCGATGGCCAGGCTTCGCTTTAATATATTCAGGCTGCTGCCTGTGAAACGCAGGGAGGTTGAGTACCATCACCTTCCAGGTTCCCGCCAAGCGAATTCTTCTCGTCGGTTGTTGGCCCTCATTGTTTCCCGCCACAATGCGCGCGCAGAATATTCCCCACCATGGTTTAAACTGCCATCACCCCTCCATTTGGCCATCTCTCTCGTCACAGGCACGCTACCTCCCCTCATGGGCCTTCCCCACCACTGGCAAATGGGGCAACAAACTTCCGACTGCGCGTAGGGATTTCTTCGGGGACCTTGGACCCGATCGCGTGTGCGTATCCCTTGGCCGCACGCAGACAGCCGCAGGTGGAGTTCGCTGGACGTAGGCGTGGATCAACGCGAGAATCCGGGGGATTCTGCGTCTCGTCTGTTTACAGCGGCTTCTTCGATAACTTTGATCATTCCCTTCTTAATTCATTTTCTTTTTCTTTCCTCTTTTTTATCCTGTTTCAGACGCATCAGCAGTTTGATTGACATTTTAATTAGGTAATTTATTTTGTCGAGAAACGACTTTTGTACCACTTAAGTGCGTAAATATGATTCAGAACAGAACAAACTATCCAATTGTGGTGTTTACAAAGACTTTCGGGGAACCATGGAAGATTTTCGGCGATGAGATCAACCGATTGACAATGATTAATCGACATGGGGGACAAGGTTGGTGAATGTAGATTTTTTGGCTCGAAGGGACGAAAATCGAGGATGACGGATAGATGAAATTAGGGTGTTGTTAGTTCGATCGATCCTTAGTGAAATGTCGGTGCTTCTACCGCGCGCTTTTTGTGAATCACTGTGTATCTACCTTTGTCATTTAACGCTTAAGAAATTGTCGTAATTATCTGCTTGCAAATATTCCAAGAATATTGCTACTTACTTAGGAATTGTATCCCGACAAGTTGTCCGATCGGAGCGCGTGCGCGCGCGCGAAATCTCATCGCATAGCAATGATCAGCACGCACTGCTTTACGTTCTGAATGAAAACAATCGACGACGTGTCGAGACGTCGTCTGGAATCGTAAGATCTTCATTAAGCTACGCTTTAATTAACGACGCTTGTTATCATGTAAACAAGAGATCGTGGCGTGCCGAGCCGGTAAATTAAAAATTTCCATTCTACTGTCAAGTGTGGCGGCTACGTAATTTAATATCGAAGTAATTAAAGCGATCGACTGTGTGATTCATCAAGTACGACGACCCCGACGTCTATGTCTGTACGTCGATGAGGAACACCGCGTTGATGAGGAACACATCTGCGGCGCCCGTGCGCGCGCGTACGCTGCTTCTTTTTGAATGAGCCTGGCTCGTATTTCGAGTACGCATGCACGACCTGTGAGAAACCCTCGTTGTCGGTCGGTCGAACAAACGAACGAATGAACGCTAAAAAAGGAGGATCGTGTGCGTGCGAACGACGCGGTGTGGCGGGAACAAAACCCGGTCTTGAAGCGAGCGAGCAGAGCGGACACGAAACAGAAGAAGGACACAAAGGGTTAACAGGAGAGGTTACAGACGGAAGATCCCTAATATCGATGGCGGTGTTTAGTCAAAGGGTCGTTTCATTCACCAGCTAAACGAGAAGATCTACCGCGTTCCCTTTCGTTTCAAGGCCAACCGCGAGCGTGCCCCTTTACCTATAAATCTGCGGAATGCTCCGACTAACGGCCTCGCGTGCTCCTCTTTTTAAGCTCTACCTTTTTCCTCTCTTTTTATCCTTCGACCCTTGTTTCGTTCCTTCTTCGTCTCCTTTCCACGCATTGCGTTATGCCAAATCATTTGGTCCGTCGAAGAATTTTAATTAGGCGCGGCATAAGGCTTTCAGCTACGTTCCGGAATTATCCCGCTTCTTTTTCGGCTCGTCTCTTTTCACGTGAAACTGCCACCAAAGACACTTTGGTCGATTCTAACTTTTCCGAGAATTTGAAACTTCAACGCGTAAAAAGCGATCGTCTCTCGAATTCCAATAAAGCAAAATCCAATTTGATCTATCTTCTTCGAAAATTCACCCTCTCGAAGCTGTCAAATTACATTCGTTCGAGATAACTGAACGATTTGGAATCACATGGAAGCGGTAGCACCGTAGAACACTGTTATTTTCGTTGACCGATGTCGCGACGCGGCCGGCATCGTGATCGAGGGTCAGGCTATCGCTTCTTCGTTACTTTAATCACCGAATCGTCTTGGAGGCACGGCCCTCGTCCGTTTTCTCCTCTCAGCCGACGAGTATCCCGACCAAGAACAGCCATTGTCGTCCAATTTTCGCGGACGACCATTAGGTACCGCTGCTTGCTCTGCAACCTTGTTCGTCAAAATCCGCAGTCCCGCGCCGTTCCCGGCAATAAGAAATGAAGCGAGTCTCGAAGAGCATTATAACGAGCTTCACGATGTCGCGCACGTATCGTCCCACCCTTCTTCGTCGACGTACCGTCTTCCTTCTTTCCTTCTCGACCGTTTGTCTCGGGCTCGTCTCCTCTCGCTCTTTGACACCACCTTCGACCGTGCGTTTTAAAAACTTACAGGTTACTCGTCTTTTTTCCCCGTTTTTTCCTCTTCTCGCGAACCGTCCACGACTACTACCCTTGTACGAACGAACGAGGACGAGACACCAAAGAAAAAGGAGAAAGGAAGAGGCATGCAGGTGAGCAGAAGGACAGGAGAGCTGTCGACGAGGAAAAAATTAAAGATGCAACGCGTACCGACCATCCATCTCCCCTTGGTGTTGAGTTAACGCAACATTATGTACTCCTTACAGCTCCTCGAACTTAATGTCGGCGCAACGTGCCGCGCCAGAACGCCGGGATTGCCTTTTTAACGATCTACGAACCGCCCTCGCGGCTGAATAAAATCGACCTACTGCTGGGCTATACGCTGATTCCAGTTGTACGATCGTGCGTTTGAAAGGAAAATGATTGGTACAAGAGTAATGTTGATAATGGCCTCGGATAGCCACAAGGATTATGGTAGGAAGAATGAATTAATTGGTCGTAGTTCCTCTGTTAGTATTCATCTTGGGGGTTTCGTTCATCTACTGCCGCAAAAGTGATCGATGTAAATGATACTTTATGGCTTGCGGTGACCAATTTGTAAAGTTAATATTATCGATAATGGCCCTACAGATTCACGTTCTACATCGGAATGAGATTTTACTTTAAGCGTTTTATTTTAACATTCCGAAGGAGATACAGTAAGAACTTTTAAGTTTCAAGATACAAGCTGGTCAATTTTATTCTTGCTGTAATTTAAAAAGAAGCAAGAAGAGTATTTCTATCGTTGGAAATGTTGCAACAGTGTCGAGAATAAATGTTCGGTAGAATGAACTTTGCGATCTGTGCGCTCTCGCATCTTGTAATTCACTCAACGTTCATTGACACGTTTTCTTAGTTGGATCAACGACCTACTGATTTCTACGCTTCTAACGCGTACACATCGGGCGTGCGGGCAATAACGATTAAAGCAGCAAATTGTTTGCTATCCACGATATTACTGCGTGTTCTTCTACGTTCTATGCGTGGAAAGCTAGAAATAAATTACGTAGTAAATATTTAAACGTTTCACTTTGCTGAATCGTCTTACGAAAAAAAATGTAAAAGATTGACGGGAGTATTTTGAATATTTAAAAGCGATTCAGGCCGGTTCTTCGTTCGATATTCTCTGATTTTGTCTTTAATATCGCACGATTATTTTATGGTGTACAGATAAAAGATAAAGAAGTAAAAGATAAATAATTCAGCTTGACACGGATGAGTTTTCGCCATTATTCACATCGAGTATGATCTTTGAAAATCATCGACAATTAATGGACAGATTATGCGATTGAATCGACGTTCCTCTTGAAAATTGACTTCAACGAATGTATGGTCCAATAAAACAAGAGTACTGTCATCGAAGTATTTGAAAAATATCCTGTCCACGTCGAAACTTCCAATATTACATTACACGTTTAGAAATATCAGATATCCTAAAGTCACTAAACGTTGATATCGATCAAAATGTAATCTATAGTATTGTATTTAGTGTAGAAAAGAACGCTTTAGTCATCGTGAACGGTGCTACGCTTTAAGATCCAAGAAAAGTTCCCATCAATTTATACAACTTTTACTTGAAACAGTTATCGAAGCGGTACACGCACGAAAAGTCACAAAGAAGCGGTTCCCATTGCTTGCAAACTACGTCTGACAATGCACGATCCGTTTCCCCTTGCTGTGCCCCTCGCGCTCCAGTTGTACCGACTGATCGTATCTCGCTATATACCCTATCGTATCTTTTAATATGCGCATTACTTAGAATCTAAAGGATCTGCGTTGTTCGGTTGAGATTAGTAGGGAGCCATCTAACGGGTCACGTTCCTCGTACACCGTACACGAAGATCCCGTGTGTTTCTTATGAACGACGAGCTCGTAAACCGCGCAGATTTAACCCTTTCACCGTTTCACCGCGAGGCATGTGCCGTGTACGGTAAATTTGTAGCTACAATTTGCGCGAAAACATTTTTTATACAGAGTATCTAACATAATAGTAACAATGTACGTGCCAATATCGTATTTTGTACAGATTAAACGCCTTTATTGAAACATTTGCCATCGTTAAAATCGAACGAGAAAAATATATATGATTAATTCGCTATTTGGTTTAAGCTTTAGTTACTTTAATTATTAAGCGTTAAAGTTGTTGAAACAATAGCAAATTTTAAACAATCAGATCTACTATACCGCGATTTCGATTCCATCCTAGCCATGTAACCGTAGCCGTGTCACTTTTCCCGTATCGCCGGCAATTAATCGGTGCAAGATTAAATTCCTTCGCATTGTTTCTTCGAGCTACCGATCCGGTAATTAGACGGTGAGCAGCAGTGCAACGATAACCTGGCTGCCGGTCGTACATCACGTAATCACTGTGCGTTTGACACTTATTATGGCGAGTGTAGCCACGATACAGTCCACGGATAAGCCTCGTCGGACGTACGTTCGCCAGTATGCGCTTAATATTCATCCGTAACACGCTATTTTTCTCGCTTTATTCACCTTTGCGCCACCATTCACCTTTCCACTCGTCGCTTTTATTCGCGTTCTTCCACTCCTTCTTTATAATTTCACGAATGGAACATAGCGTTTTAGCTGTTATTAACTCATTCACTTATAGAAAAAATCAGTTCTCTCTTTTTTTTTTTTTTTTAAGATTGAACACTAATCATGTACTTGTGCGATGAAACCGATGTTATCCTTTGTCATTCTTCTTTGGTTTACTTATATATACATACTCGTTTAAATGAAAAGCTTTTAATCTGGATATTCTACGATGGATGCGTGATTAACATATCAGTCACAATGTGTCACGACCACGAGGCCGTGAAAGTCCGGGAAAACATCCAATTCAAAGAGAGCTTAATTAAAAAAGTACGGTCCTCGTGAAACACGAATATTTTTGTCACGCGATACAGAGGCCAGTACGGAGATAGCGGCGCTTTCTTCTGCTATTCAAGCTGGTAGATGCCTCTGTAAATCTCTCATGCATTTCCATTCATGTTTTCAAACATGACCCGGTGCACGATAACCTCTCGACTCCGCTTTTTCCTTTTTCTATCTTCCACTGTTTCGGTTCCTATTTTGTCTCCACTCTTTTGTCTCGTCCTTTTCTACGATTTATCGACTGATCAATGAATTTTTCGTTCACGCTTTCCTCCACAATAACTCTTGACATTTTCATGCGTTTCATGACTTTTTCTTGGCAATGATGTTTTACGAAATTCCACGCTTTTCCAAAAATAAATTTTTTCTAACTGACGAAAAAGAACATGCAATTGTTCGGAAGATTGAAAGCTACTGTAATTTTGTTTAAATATTACAAGACTTCTCCTCGTCGAGTTGCAACAGCTTTGCGTAATCGCATCGACTCTCCAAGCAGTGACGTTGTTACATTATAATTTGCCCGGTGTAAACGAAATTTTAAGTAGTTAACCAACAGAAGCGTATACCTACCGCGCTCTCTAAAACGAAGTTCGCGTCTGGGTAATAATCCAAAGTTTTCGGCGCGGCATTAAGTACATAATTCATCAAAACAAAAGTAATCAGAATGCATTAATTAGCGGCCAACTGTTATACGATTCTTGCGCTAGGCAAAATCTTCGCCGGTCTCACGACCGAATTAAACAAATTAAACGCTCCTTGTCAACTGTGCTGAAGAACAATTTCATCAACAAGAATTAGCTTCTTCCATTTTCCTTCTTATTAATCTCCAAACTATTGTCAAAATTCGATCTTCCTAGCTAAATCGTCATATTTCTCTTCAACAATCAACATTTAAATATTGTACCTCGATGAACGTCAAATTTAAAAACACAAACGTCAAATCGAGGGACAAATGTTTTTTCCTGGCATACCCAGATAGGCAAATCGAGTAACACGGACGAGCGTTGGCATCGCCTGTGTTCGAAGCTAAGGGGATCTAACGTCGGTCTGTCAAGCTGCAACGCGGCGAAGAGTTGGAAAGACCAAGGAAAGAGAAGGGGTGGGTCGAGGTTAGAGGGTGGCGGTGGTGGTTGGCTGGAAATGCCGCGGGCTCTGCTGGCGTGTGCGCGACGAATACGTGCCTGGACTCCATTACAGCCTAGAACCACTCTTTTCTTCCGATAAAAATGAAAAAAACTGTCCCCCTTCCTGCCGCATCGACCATCGTATCGGTAACTGCTTCGAGAACCGAGTCTATCATCCCCTCCTCGACCCTCATCTCGACGACCACCCCTTTCTTCTACTTCTTTCTCCTTCACCTCTTCCTCCTCGTCTTTCCCTTCTTCTACTTCTTCTCTGCTGTCGTGGCCACCCTCTCAGCCAACTCCTCGAGATACGTCCACCAAGCTTGGAAACACATTCGCGGACTGCCTTTCGAATAGATCGACCTTACTGTGTGGCTGCACGTTTCCTGCTTTCCTTCTGCCTCTCCTCACCGCAGCCTTTTCTTTCTCACCCCCGTCTATCCTTTTCTTTTATTTCCTTCGTTCCCAGCTCGCGTCTAATTCGTGTCTACGTCGGTATCCGTGTGTTTGCAAGCTGGACTCTGAGATTCATCGAATAAAAAACTGGAGGAAATGACAGCGTAACACTGAATGTATCAACTTGCATAGAGATACAAATTTTGGATTAGGGCAGATGGTTAAATTAATTTAACGTTAATCGACTAATTTTATATTTATCACTTATAGCCGATAAGAGTATCGGCGCGGTGTTAGTGTATTCATCTACGTTCTTCGACGACGGAACATACTTTTCTCTAATAATATCGAAAACGGATAAGAAGAAGACCATACTAAAATATTAAGATCGACCAGACTGATCCAATACGTCAGCATGTAGCTTGGAGCTACGAGGATACTTCTATTCCTTTTTATTTGTCCGTTATTAATCGCGAGTCCGTTCCTTCGACGAGCAGCTTATTCCTTTGTCGAGCTCTTGAGACGTCTATGGAGGAACGTTCGGGGATTGCTATCAAACACGTATCCACGCTCGAAGGATACGTGTATTCATCGGCCCTCTTCTTCTTCTTCTTCTTCACCCTTCCCCTGCATTTTTCCTTTATTTCCTTCGTATGTCTGATCCTTGTTTCCGCCGGCGTCCGTACATGGACTTCAGCGATATTCGTCGGGCTGATTCCCTACGATACGGGGGATTTCGCGTGCACCGGCAAAAGTGGATTTTCTTTTCCGCGTTCCCGACGTCGATGCCGCGAATAAATCTCCGTCCTCGACTTTTAAACGTCGCTTATCGTCTTACGCGTTTTGCCTCCCCATTTAAAATACCCTACCTTCCTGCTTCGCATTTTTTTCTCCCGATTCTGAATCTTACAGTCGAGGAGGGTTTTATGCTCCTTGCTGGGATCTGCGAGCTTTCTGATCCTTTTCCACGGATTTCCTTGAGATACCAGGCATTAGGCTCGTCTACTTTGTTCGCATTGTTCGTTGAAACGTTTCAAAGAACTGCGAAAAAGTTCTGATATATGAGCCTTTCAAAAGTCGAGAGGCGATCAACTACCTCCTCTTTTTTCTTTTTTTTTTTTTTTTTTTTGTAAGTTTCATAGTTTCATTGCTTGTATAATATTATTAACAAAAAATATCGTCGAAGATCTGCAAACGTCTTTTTAAAACAAGTCGGTTGCAGAACCTCGATAAATACCCTCCCTTTCACGATCTCCCAACCGTGGATCATCGTCCCCGTTTCTCGTCCCTCAGTTTCCAATTAAATACACCTATTTTCTCCTCTCGGCAGTCGGTTTCTTATCGGCGCGTCTTGAGATACGCTCACGACGTCTGGAGACATGTTTCCAATAGAACGACGTTTCCCTCGCGATACGTATACGCGCTTTCAACAACGTTCCCCTCTATTTTTCCGCTTTTCCTCTTCTTTTTTCCCTCCGTCCAATCTCCCCTCGGTCGTCTAAGAATTCGTCGATGTTTCATTGGCGAGGAGAAACGCGACGATAAACTACAGGCCTGACCAATTAACTCTTTCCAGTTAATTACCGCGTTAAAATGCATACGGTGGCGTTCGAGAAACAATTATTTACGAGCCGCGTGATGGTATAGGGATCGTTACCTCGTGGCACGAGTCGCGAGAACCGATCGGTAGTGATTCATAAATCTCTGACAAAACGGCTAGCAATCTTGCGCTAATTGTACGTTTCTACGAGAATCGCGAAACTCCACTGACGCGGCTACACGCTTAACACCTAGCGCCGTCGTAATGATCTAATAAATCTTCCTGTCGCTCCGTCAAACATCGCTCTTTCCCACACACCAAGCTATGAATTCGCTTGCTTCTGTTGTTTCCAGTATTTATTTTATTTATACCGAGATCGACGCGTTTCCTGTATTCCACAACTTCAGTTCGTCCTGTATACTCGGTTACACGAGTTCAACGCGTTTGTGTCGTTTCTATTTCCCTTGTTAACTGGCCGTAGTATTGTGTAGTGACAATGGAAATTACTTGGAAGTTTTACGAATCGGTACGCATCGACGTTGATAAATCGTGATCTTTCTACAGACGTCAAACGTCGGTGCTGCGCGACTCGTAGCACGGTAAATTATGACTGCCATTGTCAGACGATCTAGCGGTCTCGATGGAACTTGTAGTCGAACGTTTTACTTCGATTTCAATTTCTATCGTTGATTCGAGTTTCTAACGCGTAGGCATCGTATATATTTACGTACGTACAATGAATCGCTATCGCGAATCAAATATTTTTCGACTTCGTATCCATTTAGCTTTGTCAATCGGACGATCGATGATGCTTCTCTCTGCGTATGATCTCTTTAAGAATAACCACGACGATCCTGACGGTATCGCAAATGGATCAAATTAGAAATTTACTCTGTGCCGATCCTTTACAACACACGTCCGAGCGGCTTCATAATTCAACGAGTCAGAGTAGCGATAACTCCGCGCCGATAAATAATTCAGCGTATCTATCAATCGGCTCTTCAACGTCAGAGAGTGGCCGGTGGTACGTGTTACGGTTTTATTTCGGTGCCATTGATTGACATACGTAGCTGCGACGCGCTCGATCTCGCGTCCTTTTCAACGAAATATACCGATTGACATTTAGGTCGGATAGAAATATCGCGCGGGCGCACGTGACGTCGTGGTGCGCGAATAACACCGAGATAACGGATCGCCGTGAAATCAGGTGGTTCGTTTTATATTCCGAGCCCTGGAATATCTTACTGCGGATTTAGACGTGATTGATAAATCCGGATGAACAGACCCGCCTGGCTACAAACGAATTTCCTTTAATATCTCGCTCGAATCGAGAGAGTTCACCGAATGGCGGCGTAATTTCTCATCGGTCCCTGCGAGAACCGCTCTCTCCCTCTCTCTCTTTTCTCTCTCTTTTCTCTAGTGAGTAAATTAGAGAATCGTGTTACGCGGAATCAGTGTCAGCTAGCGCTTCTCGCCATTTATTCCACGCTGATTTCCTGCAATTTCGAGATGAATTAATTTAAAACTCCGATGCCCCTGATTCCTTTTTCTCACTTACAATTGAAAACTACGCTATAGTGCATCTACTTTTATTTCTCAATCTCCAATTAGAGATCGTTCGTACGATACGATTTTGTAAATCACTGTCGATTATTAAGGCTTGATCGGGCGATGACGATGACTTCCAAATGAAAGTGCAGAAAGTACTGAATTCTGCGCAGTTTGGAGAATGTTTAGGTTATAAAAGAAGAAAGTGGTGGAAGGATAATTGAGGTGTAGCTTTCAAAACTATTATACGACCGGATCGGCAAAGCGTTGCGGCGCGTAGCTATTATATTAATTCAAAACAAAGAGCAAAGTTACAATTGGCACCGACAGGAAATAGCAGGAAGCCAGTGGATCGAGGCTATTAAATGACCGCGTGCCGTTCGAATTCCTGGCGGCCGGGCAACCGATGTACGGTAAATCGCGAGTCACGAGTATTTTCGTGCGTTTTCGTGCGTTCTCGTTGCCGTGAACTTATCGCGCGAAATTGCCGTAACGAGAGCCACGGTGGTGCAGCTGCAACGCGTCATCCACGTCCCTTCTCTCTCTGTTGCTGGTAATTGGTGGTTCACGCGGCCATTCCGGAGGAAGCCGCACGCGCGCCGAGGTTTTTGAACTCGCGACCAAAAGAATCTCGCGCGCGCGTTATGCGCGAGCAAACCAGACGCGTCGAGAGAGAGAGAGAGAGAAAGAGAGGAAGATGGAGAGGAAGCCGGTGAAGGAACGTGGCAGGAACGAGAAATAAGAAGATCGGGAGGACAAGGAGGGAAAGAGACAGATAAGACGGAATAAGAGAAAGGCGCGATAAAGACGTTTCGGCGTTTCCTTTCGCACATTCCTCCGGTAGTTTCCGTTATTTTTTTAGAAAACAACCGGGGCCCGCTATCCCCTCGGCTTTCCAGTCGCGAATACACCAACCAAGGATAAATGCCACAGGACAATAGCCTTTTGTGGCTGACGTGGAAGGATTCGCGAAATTTATCGTTCGATCGCTTTCAGAATCGGTGGAATGTTTTGACCTTTGAATACCGCGCACTTTTTACTTCGTGGTTCGTAAAGAAACGGCTGACTTTTGTTGCTGAATGAACGTGTTCGTTATGCCTTGGGCTTGACATCGCGTGGGCTTGTCAATGACGTCATTGAAAAAGAAGAACTGGATCGTGAGAGGATGAAGTGGAGTTCGTTGGTCTTCGTAAACTCGTCCTCGGAATTTGTCTCGGTAGTCGAAGAATAAGTTTGCCTGAATTAATAATCGTCGAGTATTCGTTTAGCTGCGGTGTTAAAAAACACAATTCGACAACGTAGATCGAAAATAGATCGCAAATGAAATGTTGCGTCAACGCAACGTCGATCCTAAACTGGTTAAACGGTGTATCCGTTGAATTTTCACCGGATGCAACCAACGGCAAAAGAAAGTATAAGAAAGATTAAAACAAAACGAAGCGAAGAATGGAAGAAAAAAGAAGAGACGACGTTGGGCGATGCAAGGAGTTTCTTCTTCTCTCTTTCACGGCTGGTCTGGTCATTCGTCGGAAGTGGCTGCGACTAAAGTTCGCGACAAGCTAAGAGCTTTTGTCCGTTCCGACCAGGCATTCCAAGATTGAAATTAATTATTTCTGTGGAACGTGGTGGAACGACGTGACGAGGAGATGCCTGGAAAACGCCAGGTGCCACGATGACACGACGATTTCGTCTCCGGTGAATGCGATTATCAAAAGCGACCCGACGTTTTTGACGCACCGTCCATGGAGTTTCGCGTCGATCGTGTTACTCGTTTTGCCCGAAAATTGTCGCGTTAACGCCATCTAGATGTAACCTTCTCCTCCGCCCAAATCACCGTTTCTCCGGCTCCCTCGACTCGTTTCGGGCCACCTGCTAGTATTTCGACGGCGATTAACGCGATGGAATTTTAGATCGTTTAATCGGCCGTTCCGTCGCTTCAGGAGACGCTCTGGGTTAATTTCAGAGCTCTCCATGCTAAATCAGAACCAGAAAGATAGTGCTAAGTCGAATGAGTCCTATGTACATAATTTACATGAATCCTATGTACATAATGTACAAAATAATTCCGAGGTTTCGGTTTGAATGACAGATATATTTGGCGATACGAACACGTTGTCAGGACTTTCGAATTTGGAATTTCGCACGATTGATTATCGCGGGTAATTGAATTTCGAGTACTAGAGTTGCGTGAAAGGGTCGAGTGTTCGAAATTAGGAGATGAAGGAAGAGTGCAGTGTCATTTTAGGTGGAAGTAACTCAATATGTCCTGAGAATATCTCTGTAGATTTATAATCTACTGAATCTTTCGTATGGAAACTATCTTATACCCTTTTACACTCGTAATCTTCGCTCTACCACAGGCAATAAAGTAAAAGTTGCTGCAGTATGTCCTTTTGTAGGGAGAAGAAGTTCGAACGTTTAATTTACGCAGCTATAAATTTCCAATTACCATCGTCAAACTATTACCTTTAATCCGAAAAAGCGAATTCCAACCAGGAAATTATTCATCCATCCAAACAGCCATAAACACTTGGCACATTCGTTGGTTAGATATTCAATTTCCTTCTTACACGTTCGAAGGCAAGCAGAGACGAGCAGGAGAAATCTCGGGCGATCGGAGTATGCTCGCGAGGCTCACGTCCCGGCCATGGATCACCGTGATATTACCGCGAAATTATTGCTGGTGGTGCGTACGCGACCGATAAATCACTAACGAGAAAACCACCTGATGGCCTCTTCGAGAAAGAGACACCAACGCGTCGTTCCGCTTAATTCGCACTAATCCGATACCGTTACGTTCGGTATGCGGCATTCTTCCCTTGCGGCGCACGCGGCGGCGAATAACATTTCGATGATCGATCGCCGATCGCGGTTAAGAGGCGTATTAATTGCCCCGTCGATCGGTACCTCTAATTACCGGCGTGCACCGCGCGCGCGCTGATTAATTACCACCGGCTGGCCACGGCTGCTAACCGAACCGAGATCGATGCCCGCTCCAGCTATTCTCTTTAATTCGACTCGATCGAGTGATTATTTTACCTACCTGCCACACGTGTGTCCCCTCCTATCCTACGTTCTTGTCCTTTTGTTTCTTCATCCCTCTTCCTGCTAATGGCGGAAGAAAAAAACCAAGGGATAATACGATAATTTGCGGTTGGATATTCAAGAACCAGATCGAAATCATAATGTTTGTAATTCAAATTAAAAGAAACGCGGCAAGGCTAAGTTTCGATAAATTAAGGAATATCCGTGTACGTAGTCGTCCGATAGCTGTATAAGGGGAATGAGTCGGTTAGTACAGAGTCAGCTGCCAGACAGTTCGCTATGTCGTGTCTTCACGTAGCAATTTCCGCATGGTAAATGAGTGATATTTATACTTGCGACTTCGTGTTTTAAAATTTAAACAAGGTAGAAACCAAGTTGAGAAGGACGTAGCGGAAAAATTTGAAGCTACGCTCTAAGTATCCTTTTAGCTTTGATTTCAACTTGATTATAGAATTTCGTTAAATAAAACGATAGATAAATGCACGATTACCATGAGAAAATTATTATGCGAACGGTAACATATCCCTTGCATCTATTTGACAATTTGCGTTCGGTTTATTTCATCAATTCGATGAACTGATTTCGCAAGATCGCGAAACGATCGAGCGGTGATCGATGAGCCACGCGAACGTATCAGCCAACGACGATATCAAGTAAACCAGACGTGGAAGAAGTGGAACCGTGTGGAGAGAGGCTGAAAAAGCGAAAAACGGCGCACGTGCTCGCGTTCGAAAGAACAGTCATAGCGAATGCCGCGACAATTTGCAAATCGCTGTTTCGAGTCAGAATTCAACGCTCGTGTGGATCCATTCTTTTGTGTTTTCGAACGTGACTCACGACGGGTTCATTAGCATCCCGCCACGCGCCGCATGGAGAAACTACGTCGTTGTTCAAAGCGCCGACAGGAGAACGTATGATGCGACATAATTTCGATGTTGTTATGTCCGCATTTTGTTGATGCTCGCCTATGCGTCATTTTGGCTACTCCGATTGTTTTCTTCAGAAACGAGCACAAAACACAGACCAATAAACACATTTGCTAAAGATTTATAGCTCAAATTGCACGACGTATTATTTTTTGAGCGGTCTGAATTGAATTGATATGCTCAACTCGTTATTATTATAAAAGTATTTACCGCGCAAATCGTGTTTTTAAATCAGAAAGTAGCACCGTGTAGCCGAAGGGACGGTTCTTTTTTTTTCAAAAGCAAGCTACCGTAGATACATCAGAACACTTTTTACATCGTTTGCTTCTTTTTCACCGGCGTGGTCACATCCGGTGATCAGAGGATAATCACGAAGAATACGGAAAAAGGTTACAAAGTTGCTTTTGCCTCGATTTCCCGACAATTTGGAGCGATTTCACGTTCAACGGGAGTCCCGTGACGTTCCCCCGTCGCGCTACGTCGATTACGCGTTTACAGGTAATTTACTGTTTAACGACAGCCAGGCCGTCATCGGGTTGGCTCTCGTCAAGGACTCGCGTCAATTTAATTTGCATTATCGTCTTGTCACGGTTGTCCTTACCTCGAAAATTTCGAATTTCTACGCTGGATTTCGCCGAGTCAATAAAGTAACCACTGGAACGATCAACGAAACGAAATGAACGCAGAACCAACGACCAAATTAAAGATTTCGCATGCGATCAAGCCCTTTTCACCCGAGTACCTGCGTCTAAATTGTAATAAAAATATTACGCGAAGATAGCGATCAGAATTAAAGCAAACGCTCCTGTTTCGACCGCCGATCGTTTGAATCGTAAAAAGTGGTTTCACTAATTAAAAAAAAAAAGAAAAAAAAGGGAGGAGAACATGGCAGGGAAGCGGAAATCCGTCGACCCATTTCGATTACCCTCTTTTAAACCTCCTTCGTGTAAAATTAAACAAGATCGTCTGCGATCTGACCATCAGAATATGCAAATCCATCGAATGAAACCCTTTTTTTTCGTTTTTTCTTCCTGTCTTTCTTAACTTGCTTTTTATAAACTCGGGTGGATATTCGAAATCGTTCCATTTTTGGGGGCAGGGCGAGATAAACATGAGATTTTATTCGAATTATTATGATTCATCATTACCAATAACACGACTGTGGTAATAACAAACAACCTTGACCATCAGCGACGCAACTTCGATGACCCTCTCGTAATCTTGGAATGACCTAAAGTGTTAATAAATATCTGTGACTTTCTGTAACAGTAATACGTTCGGCTCGGTCGGCATAATATTCAGAAATCTTCTGCATTAAGCGTGATACATGCTGGATTATGGTCCTACGAATGGCTAACTTTAAGTCACCTGAACGGGAGAATGCCTGGAATGAAAAAGATCGAGTTCATTTTTCCAGAGAGTCTGGAAATTACGCGAAGAATGTATACAGGTTCTCTTTGTGGGCATTTGTCACCGCCATATTCAGCTGTCGACTTCCAAGGCTATTCAACGTGAAATTTTCTCGGAGGATTTATCCAATCCCGTCAGGAACGAGCGAGCTTGTACCTAACTACGTACTTCTCCCATGAAAGGGGAGAAATGCAACATCATGCGATTCGATGTTAATTTGACAATTGTCCAGCAACGACTGGACATACAGAAAAGGTGGAGATTTGTTTCCAAATCCTTTGCGTGGCACGAAAAATTCGATGAATCAACGAAACCTTTTAATCGAAAATCGCGTTCCCTAAATGCCACTGTCGATCATCTTCCAAGCACACGAGTATTATTCGAGCAAATAGTTCTCTTATCGTGTTCTTTAATTTCTTCATTCTCTTATCCTTATCAGTGTAAAATTTCACCCGTGATAGTATCAACGTTGTTTCCTTTTGATGGTAGTTTTTGAGATCGAAGTAATCGTCGCAACCGCAGTTAGCGTTTCACGAACAAAATCGAAATCGACTAGATTTACAGATGAAGCTCCGGTTCAAGACATCTCGTTTCTCTTGTCATCGCGTCGACAAAATTCTGCGAGTTTCTTCTTAGGAGTCGTTCGAAATTCTTCGAATATTGCGAAGTTGGCGATACGGCGAAAACAGTGTGCGCGTGTCCGATGCATCGTGAGGATGCCACGTGTTTTGCGCAAAACGTGAGCTCGAAGTTCATTAGCACCGCCACGCGCCAATGGCCAGGGCCGTTGCACGCTGGCGCCGAAGGCGCGAGTTGGCGCGTCACGCCGCGCCGCGTCGTAAACGATGAAAGAGACGCGGGATCAAGGGACGTGTAAGAAAGAATTCTTTCCGACGTTTGCACGTGACTGTTGCGCCGCGACGGGAGAATTCATGCTCATCAAATTCTTTCACCGCCGGCAAATATTACGTCGTGTTCCGATCTCTTTTTTTCCCCCATCCTTTTCTCGCTTTTCGTCCACCTCGAGCAGAGCGACGGTTGTTGAATCGAAAATTCGGTCGATTTTGTTTTCCCTATGGAAAAAGATCTTAGCAAGGTAGGAGTTCTCTACTTTTCAGAGTCGTTCGTGCGATGAATCAACTCGATGAGTCGTAGCCTGATATACTTAGCCGGGTAATTTATTGA
Source organism: Bombus vancouverensis nearcticus (assembly GCF_051014615.1). Taxonomy (NCBI): domain Eukaryota; kingdom Metazoa; phylum Arthropoda; class Insecta; order Hymenoptera; family Apidae; genus Bombus; species Bombus vancouverensis. The sequence continues at coordinate 15,272,271 of NC_134911.1, read as the reverse complement.
GAATCACGAGAAATTGCTGTATACATGTTCCTTAGTAAAAAAAGACGATAGAGCGATAACAACGTCGAAATGAAAAACTGACAAACCTTTGTTCAATGTCACGCGATATTATAATCAGAATCTCAACTAATAATATCCTTGATATTAAATTTCTGTTATATTAAATTCTTGGAGATGGTGAACTATCGGTTATCATGTTTTTTCTCTTTATCATTGTATGTGCGTATATCACAGGATTCTCGGTGATGTGTATCAGCAACAACGTGAATACGCGATATCGACTTCGTGTTTCGCCAGAATACTGCGTAGTAAAGCATGTGCTCGACCGTTTTCGACATTCAATCGATCGTCATGCGATCGTCGAGTCGTTCCCCGAGAACGTGCCGCTCTCGTTTCCAAAAGGTCGATCGCCTGTTCAACGTTTGACGCAGCGTCCTTCTCGACGGTTGAAAATAAAAACGATGACCACGAAAAAAACCGGGCGGACGCGTCGGAAAGTTTTCGTAACCGGATCTGAACGCGATGCGTGCCGCTAAATTTAACGCGCCCTCCACCGTTAAGCAACACCAATTAACTCGTGTCTTTCTCCATTTTTTTCGTTTCAGTTGGAGGAATGCGAGACGCCGGACGATTCGCCGGTCAAGGTAAGTACAAAATGAACAATCTTCCGTTACGAGTATCTCTTTTTTTATGACGTTCGGGTTCACAGGTACGAATGATGCTCAGTTTATTATATCGTGCAATCTGAAGTTCAATGATCGAGTATTGTTAATTGTCTCGGTATTCGAACATTTAAGTGCTGAATTCTTAACATTTAAAAAAGCTGTCGTTTTATAAAGGGGATCGTATTAACGGTATCGTGGATGAAATTTCATTCCAGAATATGCTTTTCACTTGAAAAGTAACGTTCTCGTATTTAGAAGAATCAGATCAGAAAGATGCAATTTATATTATTATTCGATATTAACAGATGAAAAATGAACAAGCCATGGTTTGTGCCTCGAACGATTCACTTGATATTCGAGAGAAGTGATTATTATGGCAGCTGAAAGAGAAAAATCACTTCCTTTAAATTGAAATGATAATCGTTAACAATCGTAATCGATTTGTTGGCTGGAGAGTCGACTTCCATCGATCGGCTATCAGTTTCAGTTCCGAGAAGTGGTTAAAAATTGGCCGCATAAAAATATCTTCCACGACGACCCACTTTTGCCCGTTGATGCGTCGAGATTGCATCCGCAGCGCAGGAATACGCCATTGCTCCCGTCCTTTCCTCTTCCGCAATATCGCCGTTCGCCCGATTTATATTAAATATCCGACTGTGCTCGATCTCGACGAGGACTCGCGCACGTTCGGCACCGAGCGGCGAATGCAATTACCAGCGCATCGATGCCGAAACTAGGCCAGCCCCTAAGAGTGCCATTCTCCCTGCGAGGGTGCAGGCTTGCCAATCGGTTGGACCTAACTAGGGGATGAATAGCGTTGCACTTTTCAACGAAGAACAGATTAAACCATGCCTTTTGATACGACGAATGAATTGATATAATAACTGGTGTATTTCTCTTTCTCTTCTTTATAGATATAAAAATTGGAATAAGAGGGACTTTGCGTCGATGTTAGAATTTGCAATTAAACAATGATTACAGAACAATATTTAAAGCTTGCTGTTTAAGTTCAGTGAGAAGAAAATACGATGGATCAAGCTCAAGTTGTCTATTGTCAGAGTATAATAAACGAATGCTATGGATTTTCTGAATCACGTAGGTTTCACATTTATCGAAATGGGTTACGAACCATAAACGTCTGGTATCTGGGGCGATTTTTGGCGCGTGCATCCTCCGTCGTAAGGAAGTCTCGGTAAGACGTTCTCACCACCCTATCGTGGGCCTTCAATTACTGCAGGGACGACGCGACACCCTCTCCTTGCCTCTTCGCGACAGGTAGCGCGGGCCTGACGTAAAGTATGACGCGCGGAGTAATTTTAATTACGCGATGCAGCAGGCCTGAATTGTTGCTACCAGCAGCTTCAGACATATTGGACTAATTCACGTCATTCGGGCGACACTTATTAAACCCGGGAATGCCGTCAGCCTTAATCCTCGTAGAATGCAAGATGAGCTGCACGCTAAGGGACGGGGATTAAAGGAGAGCAAGGGCGATGGAGAACCGAGGGAACAGCTCAGAGAGGACGTGATAATCTCCGAAGCGAGTCGTTCTCTGGCAAAGTCCTGGCGAACTTTCCGCCAGAGTTCTTCACCTCTTCTTCCACTCTACTTTCGAATAATGGAGCCGCCCGTTAGTTTCGTTCAGTCTGACGACTAATCGTTGATTGTCGTTCTAGATTTTTCGTTATCCTTCCTTATCGTTATCCTTTGCGTCAAACCGTGGTATAGAAGGAAATGTGGCGAACGAGCCCACGTGGATCGTTGCGCCTGATGATTCTGTCGTTATTCAAATTGAGATGACCAAAGCTAATGTGTGAATTCGTCACTTTCCCTTTTGGTAATGTTTAGCTGTTGGAATTGTTTCTCACCTTCCTTCCAAATAATAACGCATGGCGTTATACGACATATACAAGGTGTTTCAGAATGTTGATGGCAAACTTCAGAATCCTTTCGTCGAAACAAGCGAGAAAGTTCTCCTTGTTCTACAAAATATCATTGATTTCGGAGTTATAAGACAGTTACCCTGAATATAGTCTGTATGTTTAATATTCCCGTTCTCAACCGTTGTTGAAGGACTAGGATGTGGTACACGCAACTGTAGATACGAGGTTCGACAAGAGTACGAAGGCGAATTAAAGGGGACGACACCGTGGCCGGGAAAAGAGCGGAGCCCCGTAATAATTGCTCTGCTTTGGACTACGGTAACGAAGGCGAAACAAAACGCTGCACGATATAATCGCTGAATAATAATCGGTACGTGCGTCGTTATCGGGCGAGGATAACGAGCGCTATCGTTAAGTTTTAATGAGCGCTAGCCCTAAATTAATATAACGATCCTCCCGCGGACCGTGACGGACCACGCCGCGCCGCGCCGGAGTCCCGTGACGTGACACGGTGACCACACCGCGTGACGACATTACCTTCGCGGGACGCGCCTACCTACGTTTCCATTAATGCCCGACAATTGTCGCAATTACCTCTAAATTATTAATTAATTGCAGTGCCGTCCGCCGTATAACACGTTACTCTTCCCATCCTCTCTGGCATCAATATCTACGCCCGTTTCCAGAGACGATTTCTCCCGTGTTCGACGCGGTTGTTAATTCGTAAGGCACTGGCCCGCACGAATCTTAACTTTGAGTCAACTAGATTTGAATTTTGCCAAGTTAAAATCTACTAATCCTCAAAATTATGGTAATTACTTACTAAAGTTCCATGATGGATCGCGTATGCTTTTCCCTTGAAGTCATCCCACGCTTCGTCTTCACGATACTCTTTGTTCTAAAAATCCAGCCATTCGAAGAATCGCGCGTGAGCTATCGATGTCAATTAACGACGAGGCATGTTCGTTGGTTAAAGTTATCCGTCTAGGTAATTAATGATTAATTGAAGGATCGTCCCTTAAAACGGCATGGTTCACGACTCGACTAACACGCTTCTTCGTCATCGCTGAATCGGCTCGGCTAATTGGCTGTAATTAGCGCGCTGCCCACTCGATTCTTCGCGTTATCAGCAGTTCCCGCGATCGCTGTAGCTTTTGACAGGCAAATCGAACGCTTTCTGTTCAGAGATTCACGGAGTGGAAATTTCGTAGCCACAAATGTGTACACGAGGGCACGCGTGTGGAGCTCTAAATTCGAATTACGGCGGCCGAAACGATTGTCTTTTGGCTCTCGCGTGATCGTCGTTGAAACTTTTAACCGTGAAGAGTCTACGTGATTATATTGTTATAGAAATTGCTGGGACCCGTGTATCATTTACTACGAAAGCAAGCTAATAATGTAACATCCATAATTGACGATAGCTCATTACTGAAATTTCGACGCGTCATCATCGTCGCTGTACCTGCCACAGCTGTGAAGCTCGTACGTGTTATTATCCGATATTCTAACAGAATTACGAGTTTCAATATTATTATTAATAACGATAATAATCTGTTAGTCTAAAGGCACGATTTGTACCACTTTTCTGTCATTGAACTTAACGCAGATCAATAACTCTCAGAATTCGTTCGACGTTCTTCTTCAAGAATTTAACGTTCGTTAAACTGTGTAGAACGAACTCGCGAAAGAAACATAAACATCCGCTAACTTGGATCGTTCCAAGAGAATCGACTCTATAAACTGTGTCAAAGACCTAACCGCGGTTGTCGGGTACTTTCGTTAAATTTTGTCTTCCACCTGTTCCTCTTGAAGCAGCGAAAAAAAGATTAAAATTCCGACCTCGACTGGAAGACCCGGTAATCTAACAGCAGGAGTCGCCTCGTGACTTTGTCTCCCGCTGTTCCACCGCATTTTCAGCAACGTTTCGAGCAAATAAGAGTCGGGACACGTTCGTTCTGGTCATAAAGAGCCGCATCTGGAAAAAAAGCATCACCGGCGAATCTCTGATCCAGAACGTCGTTCAATTTAGCGGCGGTGCGACGGCGAGGTTAGCGGCGCGAGTAATTTCTTCGAGACGAAAGAATAGCCGGTTTAATTGCGTTGGGGCGCGGTCGGCCGAGCTTGTAAATAACATCAGACGCTATAACACGATTCGCAGTGGTCTAGCAAGGACGAGGGAAAGGAAGGGAGGACGCCGAGATCTATTCCGCAAGGGGGAAGAAGTGGAACTGAAAACGACCGGTGAGCCCAGCTCGAGATACTTCCTCCAGGTTAGGCACGTAAACTGTGCGGAGCTAACGTTAGCCTTCAGACGTCGTTTCCGGAGGGAAGCCACCGACTTCCCTTCTTCTGCACCTCGTATGCTCGATCTTGTCCCCCTTTTCCTGTATACACGCGTGGCTAAGTCCCAGCCTGCGTTCTTTCTCCGGCCCTTTAGCTTCTGAACGAACCTTCGAACATTGGAACCTCGTTTATCCGAACAGATCGGAGGATCAGGCAGTTCGGATAAGTGCGACCAGTTCCGATAACAAAGTCCTCTCCAGCTCTTCTTGCTAGCTCGAGTAATAGGATTTCAACTTCTTCGACGTGCATATAGAATTTCCTTTGAAAATTTTCAATATTAGTTTTAGTCGACGCTGACTATTATAGATGAGAATTTTTAATGAACTTATCGTAAACGTACAAGCTGTGACTTTTCTCGTAATCGACTAAACTTGTTGGCCAAAATGTAGATTGTTATTCGTTTTTTACGTGGTAGATCAGACTGTCAGAATTCGAACATCAGGAAACTTCTTCTACTATTACCATATTTCCCATTTCCATTACCGCGTTTGATGGATCATTGAAACGAGCTGTTTTATAAATAGCCGAGGTCTACTAGTCCAACTTCTTTTTCCAATAGTCGCTGTTTGTGACGTGCAGTACGTTCAGGTGTGACGTAGATGCATTTGTTTAACTTTTCACTGGCTGATTCTCTGTCAGGGATTAAGTGCATAGCGTGATTCAAGCTTCGACTCGATAATGGATGTTTGCGACGTAGACCCATAGAATGAAGTTTGCCTTTGCATAAACAGACTTGACAGATCTTCAGTACGAATGGAATTGCTGGGAATGCAGTGGCAAGATGTCGTGGATCTACCTCCATTACGTGGAACAGTCGCATAAAACTGGAAAGATGCTCGATCTAAATGAGCTGTAACCAAGTAGAAAAGAACTTTCTTCTTTCAATCCAAACGTCTCCAAACTACGAATAAACTTCCGTAATCATCTTCCACGCTCTAAAATAAAATGATACCACGATATGCTTTTTTCTAGTTTGGTCGGAGTTTTTTTTTTTTTCGATCGGGGCCACGCCAAGAGAGAGTTAGAGAAAGAGAGTCCTCGCATACATAATTCATGGAAAGACTTGCGGCGAAGTTGGTTGACATAACCGCGGCGTAACGCGTCGTAATGCGTCATAATGTATAATAATGCATCGTAGCCAGCGTAGCGTAATGCATGAAAATGGTCCTGCCGCGAGTGGCTTTCTTTATTTCATCGCCGCCATTAAATGCGCCGTGATTTCCTGCTGGCACGGCGTAATCTAATTTCGCGGCTTGCTCGCGCAATTATTGCCCACCCTCTGCCATTCTCTCCTACCCCGCGAGAAGGTTCGCGCGATACGTCGCTTTAATGGCCATTATTAGAACCGTATGGAACACGCTCCTGAAACTTCCTACGTGTAATTGTTGAAACTCGATCGTACAATCGTTAGTGTTATCGGTTTTTGGCGGAAAAGGTTCGTGTCTACGAAAGATGCTATCTGTAAGCATACATATCTACATGGCTGTTTGGCTTCTAAAATGTTAATTACAGAAGAAACTAATCACGTATTTTGTAGCAGCAAAATTTACAAAAATAGAGTTAATCAATTTGACTTTTGAGCGATTTGAATTATTTAGTCTGATATTTTCAATATCGAACTGAATTTTCATCCGATAGTTTCATTAGTATCGAAGATCGTGTGATAATCTTATTTCACTGGGAATCATATCGAATAGATAGAATAATTTTTATGCGGAATGTAAAGACGATCCCGACACAATGGAACGAACGGCGCATAGTCAAGCGGCCATTAATGCTTTGCCGTTTCGCGAAATAACGCGGCGTCGTTGCTCGTTAAATATGCTAATACACGGAAACTTAGCGTAAAGTATAGTTATTAGGGTCGTTCAGATCACAGCGAGGAAGCAGAACGACAAGGAAAAGACAGAGGGAGAATATACGTATATATATATACCTATCGTGCTGTTCTCCCCTGGTTACGACGACAAATAGCTTAGAATAATTTAGGCGTCCGCCAGATACAGACCAAATGTTTATATTGCGATATCACGGTGGTCAAACATTGCTCGAAAGTGGAATATTGAACGATCAAACGGCGTGACGGAGATTTCTAACTCGAAGCAGCATAATTTCGTATTGATGCGCAAATACGTTGTCGAGCGATTCGCGAACGCTTATCACGCGGAAAATTGCAGGAACACCGTAGTTTGCGGAAACGAGTTTACTCGATTATCTCGACAGATTGCAACGATAAATCGAGTCGAAATTGCGGTTTACGTTCTCGTTCTGTGTCGTGATTACACGAACGATCTGTATTTAGAACGACACAAAAGAAATCGAGTGATCATTTGTTGTGTACGACGTTGAGCTCGCGACGCTTTCTAGAGTCGCGAATGCGATTGAAAAACGAGATGACCATCAAGATCGGATATCAACGAGGATAGCAGGGAAGATCGAGGAGTAGCGAGAATGAATTTCGATTCGATATTGCTGCGAGCGAAGTCCACGCGTAAATGCAACCGAGTCTGTTACTCGAGACGCGCGGTGTCCACGTGAGCGAGAAAATGCATTGCAAACATCAATAGGGGCACAGTGTCGCAGAAGAAAAAATAACCTGCCACGTGTAGAACGATACAGACACGTGTGAAAACTTGTGCGCACCATGTTCCTTGTTACTGTACGAAACTCGATGGCACAGTATAATCCGCCTCCTTTTTGATGTTAACACTAACTTGACCTTAACAGAACACTATACAATTGTGAAGCTTGTTGTTGATTAGAATATATTTTGCTTGGATAAATCCTAATGTATATAAGACGCCAACAGTGTCACAACTAAAACACAGATACTTGCATTAGTGTACAAGTTGAATTTCAGTGCTAGCTACTGCAACTTTTAACACCAACAAATTCAACATTAACAAAACAATGCACAGCATGTTTAGAACTCCTCGTACAATGAATACTACAGTGTATATATTTACGATTTTATTAACACATAGAATTAATTCCGTGGCTGGACGGGAGGGTAATACCGTGAATCGGCATCCACTGTCCACCATTCTCGAAATTTGAGAAGAATAGAAATTCCTATGGAGGAACGATCATACTGTAGAGATCTATGTGGTACAGTATTAAAGAAACGCATAGAGATCTAGATATTTCTCCTCTACATGTTTCACGCAATGCTTGTTAACCAATACGCTTCGCGAAGAGCGCTGCGGTGTGTTTTAGTATTATTGTAGACACACGTTGACTTTCCCATGGGAAACGTTAAGTTGGTAACTGGCGTCACTGTACCCCTGTTTAATCTTCTTTTTTGGCCTAATTTCGCGCGGAGACTCGCGAGGACACCGTTCTGACGTAAATGCTAGTCTGTCTCATGGGATTCGAATTTCAATGGTCAGCAAACAGCATTGTATTTTCAGCAACATAGTTCAGTCTGTTTATCAAGAAATGGCCCATAAAATTGTAATTCTTTATTGCCGTTACGTAGAAATTTTTCATAAAATAAATTCATAAAATAATCTCCGATTAATTTGTGTAATATTTTTATTCGATATTGTGAAATATATTAGCACGCGTATCGTTTCTTCTCAAAGCTAAGTTACTACTTAAAATAATTTAGTCTTTTATTAGAAAAGCATCAACACCATCAGAGAAGATTTCAAAGGCTAAAACTGACAAATTACAAAAATAATATTCAACTATCGTTCTTTGGCAAGATAATAATTTGTAAGCCTCCAAGTAGCTTCTCGCCTTTTTGGAAAACTTTTTTAAGCTGTATCACTGTTGTAGGACGTGTATGAGGCGGACAAAGGTAATATCTCAAAGGAAAATCAATACGAAGCTGTCATATCAGCTCAAGAATTCAGCCTTTTACTTGGAAAGCTAAAGTTTCGTGTCGCGAGACAAATCCTGTAGCACGCTCGCGATGCAACGCGACAATTGGATCGGCAACTCCAGCATCGCGCGTTGCTCGGTCTATTAATATGCTAGAAGCGCGTGCTATAAATTCTATTTCAAACCAACCCCGAGAGCATCCTTGAGAGGCAAGGACAATCGATCCGCCATCCCCGTGAGGCGCACGCGAGCCACACGCCAGCGGCGCGTATATTCGTTCCCGTAGATCGTCACGGCGACTCTTTCTGAAATATTCACCTTTCGTTCCCGCGTCGATTGGCCCTGTCTAATTCCTCCCTCTACCTCTCTGTTCACCCCTGTTGCTTTTTTCACGAACTCGTCTCCGAGATTGGACTTTGAATTTTTATGGAAACACTCGGCACCGCCAGTGTTTTATCCCGTCTTTTCTCTTTTTTTTCATAAGATTGAATCGTGTAAAATGTACGCACGTTGCTCGCAGATTGGCAATGGCAAGCGTGGAAAATTTTGTTGCCATGTTGCTCAGACGTATAGGCAATTGAATAAAAATTTCGAATGACTTTCTGCGTTCCGAAAGTGTCCCTGAACATAACTAAGAATCGCATTTTACGACACTATCCTGACGGAACACCAGTAAATGGCGTATAAAATTATTACTTTCGTAGCGAAGCGGCGATTTTACGAACGCTCGTCGCGGTCCCACCATGACAAAATGTCCTTTCGTGATTTCATTCGATTACCGAGTTAAAAGTTCGCTGTTAATCGCACAAGCTACTCCACTATCCTATCTCAAAAGCTCCCTTCTAATATCGTGTAACATCGTCAACAACGGAGTACCATTTATCTCCGGGTAAGTTGATCGAAGCGAGCGAGCGATCGCGAAAGACAATTTCGCGTGATCAAATCCTCATCCGTGAACGGGGCGCGCGTTCATATCTGTCAATGGCCAGCCAGACAACGACAAAGCGACGCGGAAAATCGGCCGTGTACGCGATAGAAACCGAATTACCGATCCCTTTGACAGAGTCCATTAGCATCGACTGGCTCCGATTGAAGCTACCCAAATTCGCTACCAGTGACGTCAGACTTCCTGCCCATATAGTTAACACTCTGTCGCGGCATGTATACGTGATACAGAACAACGTCATACGTAATTCAGAGAGGCAAGAAAACACGCGTGTCTGCACGCATTGCGCGCGAAACTGGCGGCGAAACGGACCTATTTATAGCGAGCGTACATGGGTGTACGAACGGGACTTCAATTAGCGAGAGTAACCGCAATTTGCTCTTAGTACTTGAGCAGCGGCCGGCGTTCAATGATAGCCTCGATCACGGCCAATTTGTTGATGAATTTTCGTATAATAGTCGATCCGTTAATTACATAATGCTATGCTCTGGCTGGGAAAGTTAACGGTCGACTTTGATGCCTGGTCATTTTTCGTGGGCCACGCGAACCTACCGTGGCGCACGATTTAATTATTATTCTTCGATTTGTTTGCAGTAGTATCGACGATTGCGCATCGAGCTCCGACTTTACCCTGACAATAGTGCACATGGTTACATGATTAAAATTGATTTCGAACTCCACCCGCATTGACCACTCGAAAACCTCTCTCGACTGTCTCTGATCAATTTTAATGCGCGCCACTGGTTACAAACGTTTCTCTGCGGCGAGCAACACAGAGAGGGAGGAGCTCTTGCCGCGCTACTCGTAACCCCTTGATTTCCGCGCTCTCTGTTGGTCGATTTGAATATCGCTCGAATATCGCTCGAAACTTGATGGAATTTGATTAATGAAATTACTACATATATCGATCGTGACCCGTGCGTTTTTGTTGCGCAAAAATGTCGAGTTGCAAAATTTTGCGCGATAAATATCTTCTAATTCTCGATCGTCACGCTCCTGTGCTTTTTTAATTCGTCCAATTTACTATACGAAACTTGCTAAATTAATTACAATTACCGCAGAAAGTAAACGGACGAGATACGGTTCTCGATTGCAGGTGCACGCGAGCACGATCCTCGCGTCCAAACGGAGTGGTATCGCGGTGGTATCTGACGGCATTGCGGCGATGAAAACAGCCGGAAATATGAAATAGCCTAACAGTAACATTACGCGCTGGCGAGTTTCCTCGTGCCAGGGAAAATGGCGCGTTAACAGAGTTCGTTACTCGAAACGATGCGTAGAAAAAGTAGCGATCACAATCGAAAGATAGCACTGCGAAACGTCTTGCGTGTAAACACGATTCCAATGAAATTGCCAATTAATCTGTAAACATGCAAGCCAATTAATCCGCACTGGTCGAGGCTGGCTTTCGTTTACGAACAGCTGAGCGGAAAACGAATGAACTGATTACTCTGTGTCGCGAGACGAAACGTATTACTGTCACACCATTTAGTTCGCTCTGCATTACGAACTGATCCCCTATCTCTGAATAATCTCCATTCGATAATTGAGCTACTTAAGAGATAGATACACTGGTCAGCTGCATAAATTGAGAAGCAGGAAAAAACGATGATGTAACGATTCGTAACAGTCTGTATCGTCTGGTCGATTAATTTTTTTGCTGTTCGAGGCTGGCATAAAAGCATAAAAAGTATTTCGCTGATCTCACCTAGCCAGTCATCGGATACACATGCAGATACGCCGATTTCGGCATGAATTTCGTTGGCAAGAACGATCAGCTAGACGATCGGTGAATAGAAACCGATGTTATGAGCGGAATATTGAAGATCAGAAGGGACCATCCCATCGAAGTGACTTTGCCTTGCTAATTTTAACTCGATTTGAATTTCTTTGAACGAGTCGCGGTCCAAAGCCGGCCAAAACCGTCGGTATACTTTGACTGCGAGACAACTCTCTCCCCGGAATACGGAAACGACGCGACGAACTTCACGGTCTCTTGTTCGTCGGTTCCCTCGCTATCATATTCGTTTCATCTTTATTCCCCGGATAGCCGATGAAATAGCAAACATAGCGCACATTTTCCTAATTACCATCGTCCTCTCTTTAGTACCGTGTAATCTCTTAATGCCCGTTCCCTCGAAAGAAAAGACAAAACGATCGAATTTATCGGCGCGAATCGCTGCGAATCGTATGGAGGTGGGGTAAGCAGAAAATTCAGGCGTCCTCGAGAAACAATTTGTCCGATAGAAACATAGATCACGTGGCCGCGTAGCTCGCCACGGAGGAAGACGAAGAACCAACGAGTCACGAGGCAAATCATTGTCACTTAGGGTCGAGGCGGAGGCCCACGGAGGATGTTGTTATGTTTCTCGTGATTTCATCATTAGGACGCCACTCAAGCACTCAATTCATTAGCTCGTGTCGCGACTCGGTTTGACTGGACGCATCGCGACCGACTAACGTCGAACCATGGAGGGAAAGAGGGAAAGAGAGTAAGCAGAAGCGAGGTCAGCGTCGAGAGAGCGAACGCCGCACCGTGGCACCGGCGAAAACGCAGACAGAGAAGCGTCGTGTCGCTCTGCCTAGCACGTTCTGGCACTAAAGTTATGCTTCTCTGCCTTCTATCTGTTTCCTGGCGCCGTCATACCCCCTGCAAATGGAATTAATTTCGATCGTCGATCGGTCAGTTCCATAGACTGATTCACGAGCATGTGATCGTCTCCTCTCCAGCTCGGGTCAAGCAATCTCGTTGAACTCGTGTATCGTCATCATCGCTGCCTCTCTCGCCTCGTGAATCTTTCGATCGTAGCTCGACTTCCAAGACAGATGCTGAACGATTGCGAGCAAAAACGGTTCCCACGGTTAGGTCGAAGCGGTTAAAGAAGACACGATTAATGGGAGCATGTGCATCGAAGAAGCAGATGGATCGACACCGCGTATTAATTAGGTACGGTGTTGTACGTGTACAATTATAATTAATATGTGAGATTATTCTTACACCTTAATTGCGTATCCTATAACACACGTTACGTTAAATACGTGCACATGGTTATTCGATCGTAAGACAGATGTTAATCTACCGTATTTGGCCTTACTACCATATGAAGACATTTTCCTTTAAAACAAAATAATATTTGCCATTCGAGAAATAAGGAAAACAGCGAAGACACATCTGTTTAACGAGGAAATCTGCGAGATACAGGAGTCGCTCTTTGCACAACCTAATTCCCGGAAGGCCCGATATAGTTGGCAGAGAGTAAGACAACGTCTTCGAGAATTTTCACTTTCTTGTCTGGTTGCCCGCAACGTGATCGGTTTGTTCGGATTCCGGACGTTCATTCCACCCAGGGTACATGGTCGCGAAAAATTAACGAGCTCGCGTGTACCACAGGAGATAGGTACGGTTCCTTTCCCGGTCGAGGAGTCGCGTATCTTCGTTTCCTCGTCACTCGAGCGGCGGTTGTCTCCTTTTCCCGCGTGTCGCTAGATTTATGTCGACACCGGGCCCCGTTGCCTCTCCTCTAATAAATATGCCGAGCTTTTATTGCAAGGAAGGAGAGAGGACCCTCGGTGAAACAGGAAGCGACAAAGAGGAAGAGACAGGGAGGGCTGTGAGGGAGAGAGGAAATAGCGACAAGTGCGTACGCATTAACGGTGCGTGACTCTGGCGACACGCGATAAATGCAAATTCAGGGGAACCATCCGTGAAAATGGTACCACGTGGCGGTGGCTGATACAGCGATGGCGGAGGTGGTGGAAAGGCGAGGAAGAAGGGAAAGGGAAGACCTGCCACCGATGGACACGGTCCTCGAAACGCGTGCCAGTGTCCGCAGGGGAAACAATTGATCTTCGCTGTGTATTAAAACGCGACGGCCGTGTGTTGTGTCCTAATTCTTGTCCCGCTCGGCCTCGTTAAATAATACGGATGTTTCGTGACGTGCGCCACGCATGCAACTGCGCGCCACTGCGCCGTTGATCGACCGAAAGTGGAATGACATAGTGTTTGTCAGACGCTATCCCCCAGACTGCTCGTTCGATCCAGAAATTAATTTTTCTTCCTTTTGGCTCTTTGACTACATGGTAAAGTTACTATAAGCGAGAACCTATACCAGACTTTTGCTTGTGAATCGCGTACGATTCGCTGGTAATAACAACTAGCATCTTTAAGACGGCTGTGACTTTAAAAGATCCTTTCAAAGGAGATTTCAAACTGTTTAAAAATGATGTGTTTTGTTTTGTATGGAATTATTATTGATTTTATGTATTCGGTATCCGAAAGTAAATGTAGAAAGTTCGATCTTCACGTTGGAACACCATTCGCCAGAGAAGTCCGTGCATGCGCGTAGTTGCTAACATACGATGTCATGCGCGTTGTTTACGATGCTACGAAATGTCAACGCGGCACGTTGTCAAATATGCCGATCGATAGGCGCGATCGAGGGAGTATCCGCTTGGATTCCGAGAATTTCGCGCTACGACGAAACGACTCTCGCCGATGCATAGGACGGTAGGATTCAGTAGTATGCACCCGTCTGACCAAAGTTATCGTCCATCTGGAGCGATGGGATGTGCGATTGGAATTCCCTACGGAGAAGATTTGCATTTCGTTATTATTGCACTGGATATTTTCGTGGAGTTTCTTGCGTTCTTTTATTACTTTATGAGAAGAATCGTATTTTTCATATCCCGCAGTGAGTGTATTGCATTCCTGTAACTTTTGGAATGTCTTTCTTCGTACGATTGCATATTAATAGAAGTGTGCGATAAGTAACAGAGCTATACAACCAAGAAACCTTGATCTTAAACACGACTTGTATGATCCTTGACCTTCTATGATCTAACCTTTTATAATCTATACATAACCTTAAAATAACCCTAAAATTACCTTTAACGATCTTCGAATTAGAAAGTTCAGTCTCGGTGTAATTACATTCTTCCTTGAAACGAACAGTTCACAATCGCAAGAACTTTGAAGATGCTTTAAAATAGAAGAGAAGAAATCTGTTGCGCAACTCAAACACTCTACGTTCGACGAAACAAAATCCACTCAGCCGTGCAACGGCTAGCAAAAAGTTTCCTATCGAAACACAAGGAAATACGCTTAATCGTGTTCGTGGCCAGCGGATGCTATTTCCGTAAATTTGCAATTGTAAGTTACAATTCGGGATACGAACGAATCTCGTGGAAACTTGGTCGAATCTCGTTACCGGTCGTCTACGCGCAGTCGACGTTTCATTTAACCCCCTGCGGTCGACAAACTACACCAGAATCGAGTTTCCATCGAGGTCTAGCTTCTTCATTAGCATTTTTCGGCCCCAACGACAACTGTGTTTCACGTCCAACTAAAATCTCGAAAGCTTTATCGTTGCGATTAACAGATTCGTAATTCGCATTCCATCGATTCGATACTTCGATTCAACATCTTCTATTCTCATCTAGTACAATGAAAACGAACGTAATACGTATTTGATTAAGCACGAATTAAGGACCATGCCAAATCCTCTTCGCTTCCCTCTTTCTCTTTGTCGTACGACCTACCAACTATCAAGGCAGGAAAACAGGAAAACAAGCCAGCAGTGTTTCATCATCCGAAATCTGCGTTCGACAGCAATCGTCAAGTGCTCTGTTTACCATTGCATCAAGTTAATCATGGTCAGAGAGACGTACGTGAGGCTGGCCCGCGTCCAACCAGCGAAACAAGAGGCGCACCTTGCGACAGCAAACAAGTTTACCCTGTGTGCATCGTCGAACGTATACAGATTGGCAGAGACTGGGCGTTGTCGGCCGAGATAAGGGCAGCTACTAGCCATTGGTCCAAAGCGACGAAACCGCGCAATCACTAGCAAACGATCGCTAGCAACTTGCCGCGTTCACCCATTCGTCGATAGAGCCACGTCAACATCGTCGTTGTACTACGACGTTCACTACGTCCTTGTGAAAGAAATTCGATTCAATGGAAATTGAAATAGGCACAGCGTTGAAATTCTCGGTGTGTAATGTCGGGGTGCAACGGGGGAGCAAGTCAAGTCCGGAAAAGAGAGAGGCACGGAGTACAATGGAGAGTGACATGAATGGAATAAACTCGTCTACGTAGAGGGGAAGCACGATGATGGCCCACTGGATAAGAAACTAAGCGGAATAATAACATTGTTTAGCTGGTTGTACTTAGTAAATCCCTACGATGCCTAGGAAATGTGAAGGAAAGAGAATTTTCCTGCTTCTGGCTGACTGATACCAATTCAGGCTGAGAATTCAAGATGACGTTTAGTCAGGACCACTGACTTTCACGATATTGTATCTTTATCTTATCAGAGTGCATATTTGAAAGCTTCTTGCGCATATCCAGAGAAACAAGGATGCTACTTAGGAGTAGGAACGCACAGATTGAACAGTACAACCTGCTCGTTCAGATTATTATCTCTTTGCTGGCATTGTCCGGACAGGGTCAGTTTGCTTTCAAAATGCTCGTGTTTGCGAAGCCGGTACGTGACCAGAAACCCCCTGAATTTCGATATCAGCCTCATTTTTCCAACCACTGGCAGCGCATCAACTGGCAATATTTGCCAGCCCTACTCATTTCAGCGATATGATACGCGGTCGTCGAATCGATTTGGATTCGTAAGTACGTATTGAATTCGAACGCATCAAGCGTTCGTCCGTTTTCCTCCTTCCTATTTGTTCTTTTCCTTCGTTCGAACGTGTCTCGTCGATCAGTCGAATCACGAACGATCCCCTCACGCGACGAGACTCGACAGATTTCGTTTTATCGTATCATGACTTTTGCTAATAAAGTGTGTTTCGTCGTGCTAACTTAATCCGATGCTGAATCCGTCAAATCTTTTCGTATCGTTAGAATTTAAAGTCTTCGATAACGTAACATATTCGATTTAATTCCTCATTGACTTTAATAATTCTTTCTCAGAAGATAAATGAAAGTTAAATCTCAATTTCTACGTCTATAAGACCCCACGTGTTTATTGTTCTTCAGAACGATGTGCATCACCCTCGGGCAAGTGTAATTATTACCAATTAAGCATTTCCTATCCACATTATTAACCTATTGCTTCGTAGTCCTCTTCAATTACCATCGACTCTGTCTCAGGCCAATAAATCATTCTTTCCATTCATCGTTCTTTCTTTATCTTTCGAACGAGGACCACGCCACGTACGCGAACGATCGTTTGCACGAAGAGCGAAAACGAATCGCACGATGTAGGTCGCGAATCTTCGCAGAGGTCGACGCAATTATTGCGTTCGCGAACTCCACGAAGATTCATGATCTTAATATAGAGGCGGGCGATATTTACGATCAAAATGGCGGTTCTTCTGAGCTCGAATTTATCACACTCGCTCGTTCCGCGTAAACATCGAATTTCCGTAATTGAACGGCCATCTCTGTGGCCACGAATTCTTTGAAGCTGCAGGATATAAAGTTCACAGTAAAATTGATAGAAGCATGGAATTGCTTTCAGTTTGATTGCACGACTGCTGAAACGTCTAATTACCGACACCGAATCGCAATGCGCTGGCTGGTTGAGTTTATGGCAGAAATATCGTCCCTTCTTCCATCTGAAAGTTATTTCCCTTTTTCATAGCAGAGAACGTATTAAATTGATCCCGTCACGATAATTTGCAATTCACTTTGCGAATATTTCCCTTGATGCAAAGTGTTTTGAGAAATATTCAGTCTTATTGGGAACAAGCCGATACGGTTAAATAGAACCACGTTGTGTGTTGCTCACTGCTTTAAAAGGTTACCGGGTCAGCAATATACGTGCAGTATCGGAATGTATGTGGAACATTGGAGAACAACATTTCGACGATGTTATCGGATGTAAAAATTGTGTTTTCTGTCTTCAGCGTGACGCGTTTTTCTTGAAACACGATGAACCGAGTACAATGAAGAATCGGTCGTAACCAAATTATAACAAATAGCTTAACACGAGCAAACTCTTGAACCAAGGTCGCTCTCTCTTCCATGATATAGTGTATCATGTTCTATATATCACGTATATAGCATATAACAGCATATCGTGACCATGCTGTTCCTCTATCCAACGATATCTCTACATCAATAATCCATTCCACTCGTACTCGCCATTTTGTTTTCGTCTTTACATAACCTCAAAGTTTGGCACGTTCGGTGTGGCCGATAATTGAAACACGCAACGGCGGTCGATTCATCGCGGAACTGGATTAATTATCCGAGCGAGACTCGGAATTAAGAGGAACGCTTGGTCGTTAAGCGGAGCACGTTAAGGAAAAAGGAGAAGAGTAAAAAAAAAAAGAAAAAATAAAAAGATGGTTAACTTGCTCGATCTCGAGGTGGAGCACGAGAGCGCGCAAGTATTAATTTAACCGAGCGTACGCGAAGCCGGTAATCGCGAATGCGTATACACGGGCTTCCGGTTTCCGGCGGCGAGGAGGCAACCTGAAGAAGGCGTCGGAGAATCACGAGACAGAAAGAGGGGGAAAAGACGTAGCGTCTCGCGTTGCAAACGGAAGTTGAACCGCTTGGACAAGTTCGGGACCGTCCGTTAAACGCGATTCCTACGCGATTCCTACGCAGTACTTCCGGTTTCCGGCTCGTTAGTCAGTCCAGTACCGTGCACCTCCTTCGCTGCTCGTCATACTCGACATCTTTCCCGTGCTCGGTTCGCCATGCCAGCTTCCTCCACGCGATGCGATGAAGAGAACGTAAATTCCATTTCTCGATCCTCCTCCAAATGAAGTATTTTAGATGGAGACTGATAAACGTGATAATTGAACATGCCAGCTTTAGTTTATACGTGCTAGAGTTTATGGTTAATCGTAATCTTTCTGAATCTCAGTGCAAACAAGAATTAATTAGACTGGAAAGACGCGTGCGAAACGAGATTATTGTCCCTTATAAAAATTCCCCAGAATCACGGTATTCGTGCACGAAAACGTTTTCTACCTTGATAAAAGGAACTAAACTGGCCGTTTTTTTCTTTCCTTTGTGCTTTTTTGCAACTAAACTACGGCCACGATACTTCATGCCGTATTTATGTTGAGAGAGGTAACGAATTGCTGGCCACGGTAATACGCGCGGCTTATTTTGCGTCGTGTACACTTTTTGTTAGTCGACCGTGTACACGCTGCTACAAATATTACGAGCTCCTAAGGATAACGAGAAAAAATATGGCCGAAAACCACAGCCAGCCTAATATCTCCAGCTTTTTATTCCAGTAACAAACAGACTGTAGCGTTGTTTCGTTGTTTGATAATCGAAATCTATGCTCGGTTTCGCAGGAACAATTTACGCTTATTGATCCAGGAGATTATCATCGCAAATCACACCGGAAAATAATACAGCGTCATAAATCGGTGAGGGAGGGAGGGGAGGAAACAGGAAACGCTCTTAGAAACTGCCATGGGGGAAATGCTACAATTCGTTATGCTTTCATTGTATTTTTCCCCACGGAACGACGGAGCAACGTCTATCGTAACGCACGACCAGATTTGTAGTATGCACATTAACGCACATCTTCTGTTTGGAATATTTAGCGCGTCCCATTTGCTCTGTTCACTCAATTTGTCCACCCCATTAGATACGGGATGGTATCTATAAAGAACCGTATAGAAATAAATCAATTCGACCTCGATGTATTACAGCCTCCCATATGCCCTTCTAATCTTTCCTTAATTGAACGTCGTTTCGTTCTCTACTTTTATCAGCTTCATTCGCCAAGAACGGTGCAAAATGCAAATTCTATCAGATTAATTCTATTCGTCTCATAGAAGGAGAAAGGAAAAGAAAATGAAACGAAACGAGGTACAAGAAACAATTTGACGATCGTGTCTCATTTTTTATCGTCCAGAACGATCACACTCGAACGAGAGGTCGTTGGCAGTGTGCGTTATAGTGTTTTTGAACGGAAACCATCTTTTCCTTCGACGCGCGACGCCATAGCCTACCCGGCGGCCGTTACGGAGCGTCGACGAAAGTTTACGGCGAATAATCGGCGTATAAAGCATGGACGGAATTACTCAATTTGCATGATGCAGTAGTTCGATGGAAGTCGACGACGGTAAGCAACGCGTATGCTTGCACGTGGCACTACGGAGGAAGTATTAAGCCGGGGACTCGTGAATTGCTTGCTCGCCGGTGACTGATTCGCCGTCCAGCAAAGCTGCTCTGCAGGCTAATTTTTCACCTGCTTTCGTTCAACGTGTGTAGTATGTATTGGAGACTCGCGTTGGAGTCGACTATTTTTCAACAACGTACATTAGCATGTGGTAGTGAAGTTCTTGGTGATTCCGAATCCTGATATCTACGTACACGGCGCACTAATCATTGCATATGTCGCTGACCACTTGGTTTATCTAATATTAAGAATATAATTAGTAATGAATAATTTATAAATCGGCCTGGCGTTAAAAATGTTATGCTCGAATTTCTTCAAGAAGGAAAAACTCACGAAACTGAGAGCTTCGAAACTTCAATTAAGGTTGCATGAAGTATATCTTAATCTTGTTTTATTATTAACCAAGAATACTGCATGCGGCCCTGGATGTCACTACATCAATCGTGTTTAATGCTGAACCTCGCCATATCGTTAAGGCTACTAATGCTCTCGGTTGTTTTACCTTTACATCGCAGTGACTTGGCAGAGATAGCGAAATAGTGAATGCGATTAATCAGCGTTTCTAAACGCAAAGACGAATATACTGATACGTAACAAGTTCTAGTGCATACGTTTACATTTGTTACAAATACACGTGTACTTGCTTCGATAATTAATTGTTTCGTTTTATCACAATTATCTTAAACTGAAGGTTTATATTCCTGCTCGTACCGCGTGTAAGGCAAACGTTATACAACATCCTCGAGATGTGCTTCAAAAGAATGTGCTCACTCCAGGGTGACCACGGTACTTCTCAGCGATCATTGTCCCCGAAGAAGATATACGCGACGAAAACGAAGTACGTGCACGCATTGCCGTTTCGCACAATGTAAACATGGCTGTCGACCTGGAACAGCCTTAGGCTGAAAGGAAGGAAGAATCATTTGTTAGTGCTTAGGTAACGAGCAACGCGATGGCTACGAGAACGAGAGGGCGGTATACAGCGTGAATTCTCGAGAATGAGAGGGAAGAATGTTAGCTACGCGAGCAAGTTTGCCTTGCGATATTTTGCCTTCTGCAGCAACGAGGAACCGAGATTTAGCTTAATCTCCTATGCTATGGCATAACGAGCTCGCGACGCGTTCGATCGTTATTATTGCGTACGAAGAAATCTGGTGGCAGCGCAGTGGATTAAAAGCCAGTCAAGAAATGCGACGCACACTACCTGAAAATCGTCATTTGTGTCTTCTTTTTTTCGACCACGGTGTCGCTTCTGCGTCAACGCTGTAGTTTTCATTTAACACTTTACCAACCGCTAACGGTTCAACAGCGTACGCACGTCTGACCGGCAGCTCAGGCGCAGACCGGCTCCGTTTCGGTATAGACTCACCAATACCATTCTTTTCGTTCATCGCGAACGGTACATTTTTCAAATTGGTATAAAACTGTGGGAGCTTACAAAGCAACACAACTGACGCAACCGAGCAAGGTATCTTAGTACTAAATAACAAATTACTGCTCAAATAATGAGAAAGATTGTCGGCGACAAAAAGCCGATGAATAGGCTATCGGTCGGTAAGCGTCGGCGACAAAAAACCGATTAATCGGCTATTGGTCGGTAAAGTGTTGATCTCATCTATATTTCAATAAATATTAAATATCAAAATTAACGCAAGACTTGTTTGACAAACTTCTCGCTCGTTCTCTTCGTTACACGTCGCCGAAAGGCAATGCTCGTGAACGCAACTTGCTTCGATAGAAACAACGTGAACTCCTGAGAATAGAACGTGTGATAAAGGAGAAGGCAATTTTCCAAGAATAACACCAAAGTCGATCGCGTGTCATCGAAGAAAAATTGCAAGAAATCACGAGTCTTCGATGTTCGAATGGTATCCGCCTCTTTCTCCTCGGCGCAATTGGATTGCACGCGATAAGTTGGTGATTCCGTGCAGCATAAACAAACGTTGCATAATCGGTTGAGAAGGAGACGATCTCTTTGTGCCAGTCAGTCTGTGATGCGTGAAAGTCCAAGTAGCCGATGTTGGCTCGCTATCAATTACGAGGAAAAATCACACGCAGAAATACATTTGACGATTTGCAGAATCGATTTTACGGTCTCGCTTTGTGAAACGGGAGACCATATCTTTCCGATAATTGGTGCATACTCTGTCCCCGTCGATGTCCTGTCGCTTCACGGATAGGACTCCATTTGTCAACCGTTTCTACCGAGAAAATCATGCCAGGATCGTTCGTACCAGAATTTAGTTAGTTTAAAAAATTCAACCATACGTCAGTTGGACGTTCTTGCAGGATTTTCGGAGAAATAAAAATGTCGAACGATGTTCAAGTCCTCAAGAAATATTACTTTAAATTTGACGAAAGAAGCATTACACATATTGGTCTGTCTTAATAATTTTACAGAAAGTGACTATCAAGGGAAAAATCGTATTCGCTTTCCTCCCCATCAGCTTTCAGTCAAATGTAAACTTCATACTTCTTGAAAGTTATTCTCATTAAACTTAGAACCTTTCACTTAAGCAGAAACACCAACTGTACACGAGCTAAACCTTTCGCTCGTTCTCCTGCTCTTTCTCTCTCCCGACACCAGGAATGACATCCTGAAAATCTGGAAGATAGCATTGAGACAATCCTGTATTCGAAGGAAGTCCTGTTTCGAGATTAGGTTTCTTGGGATGCGAGAAGATAATATTTACGTAGAACGTCAAACGACACATTAGGTCGTAACGAAATTGCACTCCACGATAAGCTGAAAATAATAGGAGCATGCACGTTTTCCCCGAGGAAAACTATCTATGCGCTATGCGGTCACAAAGTTGCATTAATGTTGCCAGATATCGTTTCAAACGTGCCGCAATTCGTAGCTTTAATTGGCTCGTTCTTATCGTTGCTTCGACATAACTAGAACGTTGTGCTCGTCACACGCTAATAACAATTAAACTTATCATGCAATGTCTCGTAACTGTAAAATACGAGCATTTTCTTATATCGTAACTTTTCAGAAAACCATGGGACGATTCGCGTCGCTCGTAGCCGTCGTCAACGAAACATTATTGATGCAAAATATTAGCGAGTGCGGAATAGGTCAGGCGAGAGGTTGATAACACCGTGGACGTTGCGATAAGTCTGTTCCGTGAAAACTGAAGTCTGTCTTTCACTGGCTTTCCATCGGACTGGTGAATAGAGAGGAACAGTATGTAAGAACTGTGTCGCGATAAGCTGTAAACGATAACAAACTCACATTGCCACTGCAAAAATTTTACTCGATATACAAATTACATAGCATAATTTTGTTTTTGTTCGTAAAATTCATATTTTCATTCGTCATTGCTGGATCAACGCGTTGCATCGTTCTTTTGCAATTCTTCTTTCCATTACGTTGTTTCGATACGAATGTACAAATCTTGCGAAAGTCCCGTAGATTCCGATGCATCTCATCGGTGAAACCGACGACGTTATCTAATTCCACTGACCGGAAACTCCCGCTTCTATGGCAAATATTTGTATTTACGTGGTGGTTTATCACTTATTTACGAGCTTCGAAGTGTGTACAGGCAATCGAGGTTATCGAGAACTATAAGATTGCAACAGAGCTGTTGCTAATCGCTTAGAATAAATTTTCCAAAGGAGAATTAGTAAATAAGTCGAGTAAATAATACTTTTTACCGTACAGAGAGCTTCAAGATACAAACGTTATTAATAATATTGTAAATGGATAATTAATCATTTTTCAAACTTTCTATTCCAAACTGGTTTTCTTAGAAAACCTACTATTCATAGTTACAGTATTCTCCTATAAAATCAACAATATGTTTATTATCAGTGAACGATAAAGCTTGTTGTTATTTGCAGTAATATGCTATATCGTTACTTGTTTCCTGCCATCTATATGTATATGGCTATATTTGGCATTCCGCTTTACAATACAGCACCCAATAACGTCAGAAATAAGTACGCGAGATAGGGGTGGATTAAGCGACAATGCTCAAAAATTCGATTTTGCGCATAGACCGGAGAATTTACATTCCTATTATTACGTTAAGCGGTTCTCGAAACAACCCTCAAGTCAACAAAACGTCCATTGTATCGAACGTCTGAAAGAAAGTCAGCCACGATGCAGATTACCTCGAAGACTCGATAAGCTGGCCGATAATCCGTTTTCTATTGGCGGGATGAAGGAAGAAAGGAAGCGTTCCCGTTATTTCGACGAATTTTTTGGCAGGCGTCGGGCCGGATGGACTTCGGTCTCTGTCTTCGGCAGGACGAAACGTGGCTGGTCGCCGATCGACCGAGATATCGCTATTCCGAATTGGGATTTCTTTGTGAGCTCCGTCTCTTATCGCTGTCCATCTTCGTCCGGCGACGGTACCGAAGCTTTTGAAACGGTCGACTGCATCAGAGGATTCATCTCTCTATTCAGTGAAACACGCGATATACACGGCCGAAGCATCCCTCTTTTCGTTTTCGTGTATCGAGGAAATTGTGTGCGACTCGGTCTGGATTTTCTCCGAGTCGCTACATACAAAGTGACTTTTAGAATTGCCCGGATGTTATCGATGCGACCCTCGCCCTCTACACCCACGACCGGGGACATTCGACCGCTTTGAAGAATCGCATCAGCGGAACCGGTCCTTCGAGATTTACGAACTACACGGCAGGAGTTTCGTGATAACATTGACAAAGCATGATCCGCAAATGCCGTTTGTTTAATTAAATATCGGGCAGATTCTGGAGGAGATAGAGCTAACACTTTTCATAGCCTCTGTATATGAATCTGCTATAAATTAGTTTAACAGATAGTATATAGTTTCCAGTATAATTAAGAAGCAGCGTGTTTTTCGAATTTTGGCTATAGTCGTAATTCTTCGGTTTCGATGATGAAGCTAAGAGAATAATTTTTCAATTTCACGAAATCGACGTAGCTAAGCTGAGGCGATTAGAACGAATAAAGTGGCATTCTAAAATGTTAGCCGATAAGAAAATAATTTTTCTCTGCAAAAATCGACTATCTTACTTCGGTTACAATGACGCCGAGATTCAGCTTCCGAGTCATTTCGTTCCACCCCGATTATAATCCCCGAAACGGAAGACCTAGGGTGGATCAACGACGAGTACTCCAAGAGCACATCAAGCTCGGTGAAACGCGGTGAGAAGCTGGACTCTTGGCCCGGATTCCCGATCCTTATCGCGAACGTAAACGTAGCCGCAGCCTCGGCCCGGATCACCATGGCATCGACGTTTATCTGGTTCTAAACCCGAAAGATCCCTCGATTTCCAAAATAATGGTCCATTCGAGCCGATACAGACGCCACTGACGCTCTTGCATCGACGTTCCACGATTTTGATCCGAATCGAATCGGCTATTCGACGCGGCCACCGGTTGTTCCAACGTAATCGTTTGCCCGTTTTCATTTTCTCGCCCCTTCCCCCTCGATTTTTCGCCAGTTTCGAGCAACGTGTCCAATCTGGAGCAGCGTGCATCGTGGGATTCGTGCGCTAATGGAAACCATTCGTACCGTGCTGGTAATCCGACGAAAACTACAGAGTATCCATCTCGACGTGAGTCGAACTTCGTTCGATTATAGGTATAAAGAGAAACTGAACTTACTTACAGCTGTTTCTAGATCAAAGATTGCGATCCTACGCGGTAGCTTCGTGGAAATGAATGCGAAGTGCATTGGAACGAGTAGTGCAGAGGAGGAATCGTTAGGTTGATTAGATCTTGTGCAGCTTGTTGTTTGCTCGGTTCTATTATTAGAAAACAATGGTTGGCCTAATGTTGTTTACGATATCAGTTGAATTACACGGCAATCTCGAAATGGGTCACCGATATCACCCCGTTATAGCGTAGCTTATTATTAAAGCATTCGTTAACAATCATTCCATTGGTCAGTTACTTCCAATAATTACACCTTTCTCGTGAATCTCGTTGAAAGTTCTCTCTATCTAACAACGGAGTACCATCGCAGGTTCGACTCCACGTACATACGTACTTGGTTTCAGCCCCGTTGCCTAGGTTATTCCCCGGCATTATTCTCCTTGGCGAAATGATCTCTCGTGGCCGCGCGGGACCGGAAACAATGCGCAGAGGTCCCGACGGAGAGGCGGACGACCAGCCTCGGAGGCGTGAATGCACGATGGAAGATTGCGCTTGTCGGGGCCTTTCGTGAGCCCGCCACCGGACTGGACAAGCCAGATACGCGGCGTTTCCCCGCCGCCGCCGGCTGGAATACAATCTGCCGGCGAGGCCGCTTGTATCGAACCCTCCTCTTCCCTGCGTGTTGCTCCGGCTCCGTCGTAACGAGCTTTGATCTCGCGGTGGCCCTATCGGTTGCTCGACACCTTTGTGTACCGGCGCACCGGCTGCCCTCGGGCCCGGCGAACGTGCAAACAGGCTTGCACCGCGAACAGACCGGCCGCGCTAAACCCGAACCAAGCCAAGAAGCCTGTTTACACGATCGCTGTTTGGACACGAAAAACCTTGACAGCCGCGGAACAAGGCGAGCCTTGTTGCGGATCGGCACGACAAAGCCCTTGTTTCCGCCGGAAAAACACCTCCGGAACAATTTTTTGGAATTTAGAATTAAACACAGAGAGGATTTGATATTGGAATATTTGAATGTTAACGAATATTTTTCTCTTATTTTCATCAAATATAGTGAATATCACGAACTTCTTTCTCGTTTCAATGTTTAGTTTTGTTACAAAAAGATACGTATACTGCATCGTATAGTAGAAATATCAATTTGAACGTAATCGGCACCTACTTGTAGGTTGACGTTTATTTGATAATTTGTTGCAGCTTGTGTCGTCGTGACAACTTTTGCCGTGAAACCGACAGATTCTTATTCGTTAAAATAAACGATTAAAACTGAACAGCTGAGGGAAATTTCTGGGTCGAAATATACGAATACGATGCAACGTACTCGAAGATAGGCGCGCGCAAGCAGGTCCGAAGGTGCGAGACGGATTCCAGAGATACCCGGGAGGCTCGGATGGAGGCGCTCTCTAGAGCATAACGACGGTGCCGGGTCCGGAATCTCGGCGGAATCAGTTTTAAATTTGAACTCGCGTCGGTTAACCGTCTTCGGTGAACGGTTAAAGGCGGAGAGAGGATCGAGGCGAGGGCCTGTTCACAGAACGAGCCCGCTCCCTCTCTATCTCCGTCTCTCCTTTCCTTTGGCATCCCTGTCCAGCGACCAGTGGAATCCCTAATTGAAACATTGCCGAAACCCGGTGGGGTCCAGCGCGAAGCAGCCTGTTCCAGGAATCCTTGCCGGTGAAAAAAAGAAATTGCTGCCTTCGGACAGGCCCTCGCCTCGCCGCGACGCGCTTCTCCATCTCCTTCTTCCTCTTTCTCTTCTACGCTGTCGCGCGTTTCTGTCGGGGGAAAAGGATTGGGTCGTTGGTGGGTCTGAGTCGAAGGGAGAAAAACGGCGAAAAAGAACGAAAGAGAGAGAGAAGATGGAGAATGCGGCCAGGAATGCGTCGCACCACACACAGCGCTCTCCTCCGGCTTCTCATAAAGCTTCATTCACAACCAGTCTTTCCTAAGGGAGGATACGAGAGCGCGTAGTTCTTTCGTCTGAACTTAACTGTAATTACAGTTGAAATTCCAAAGTTCGTTTTCACGATGTTAGACTATCGACTATCTTCGTGTTTTGGCTCGTTTAGGTGCACTGGCTTTAATCAAATAATCACGCGTACATCTCACGCAGGAAATTTGCTCGTGGCGAACTACTGTTCTAACGATCTTTAATTTCTGCAACATGGAAATAAACTACGGTCTTCGTCTTGCATGAAACCGTCTGTTGCGATACGTGTATTTGCGGAAGCTGGATTGATTCGTTGATGTTTCTTGAACGATTATATCTTACTTTTACTAAATGGACGTGTTTTTACATCAAAAGTGTTTATTTTCGATTGACTTTTTTGACTGAAATAAATACCTACGTTTCATTATGGAACGTAACTGTATTCGTTGGAAATTCGAGGGCATCAGCATCAAAATGTTTGTGCAATTCTTTCATCGGCAGTTAAATTGATCTTGGCGAACAACATTTAAAAATACGTTTAAACATCTAGAAATAAATTTTCTACCACTAAAAGCCAAATTCAAGATTCAAATTCAAATTGCAATTTACGTTTATAAACCTGGCCAGTTTATGAGTCAGATTCTTATTCTACGAAAAGGAAGACTAATTCTGACGCTATAGAATACAGAATGTTTCACTATCGCAACACTGAAACCGCCACATGAACAGTTTCCCCATGATTGGCGGGAAAATACGGTGGATCGTGTTGCGTGCGCACGCGAGCACACAATCTTTGGATTGTAAATTCGCGACTGGCTGAACCGGTATCGGTTTTCACGCTCTAATATCAGCAACGTGCCGTCAAGGGGGTTAGGCAGAAGTGGGCGCCGAACAGCGACGCCTACGTCGCGTCGTCTCGCGTAGCAGCATTCCACGTTGTTTTTCCACCATCAAACCAAACCGAATTCCAAGCACACATCGCGCCTATCCTCCCAATCAATTTCGAGGAAACTCGTTTACCATTTGCCTCGCATGATCAACTCTTATATTCGGACTAAGTTCACTGGACTCCGGATCGACTCGTTCGTTTTGAAGAACCAGACATCCAGTGCAATGGCTCTTCTATGCTTGTTGAAGATTGGATCGTTTTCTTGTATTTTGTTAGCGAGGAAAGTCGGACCGTAGACGGCATTTCTTTTTACATATTGTCAGAAGTAGAACCAATTTTCCGCGTAACACACTGTAGATACACATCCCGTGATTAATCATCATATTCGACCGTTGTATCGCTATGGATCCTCAACAATTTATATTTCAACCATCTAGTAACTTTTTGCTTCCACGATAGTGACTTTCCGGGTTCTACGTATCTGTCATCTTCGACTTTGTCCCCATAGAGTTCTCGCGTTACTCTAAAAAAAAAAAAGAAAAGAATCGAACGTTCCTAGCTATCATCGACGATTTAATTGTTCCTCGAAGCCGTTTCATTCATCGATCGATAGTTCCGTCATCCTACGCAGAGCGGGATCACGCGCGATCCGCAAAAAAGCATCAGCCGCTTTCTCCGGCAATTTCTCTGCGATCGTAGCCAGGCGTGCGCGTCGGTTTAAACAGTCGTGCGAAGAGACTGAGAGGAGAAAGAGAGAAAGATACAGGCACGAAGTATCGCGCAACAGCTTGAGAATCGGCACGGCGACGCGGTGACGAAAAAAGTTCCTAGCATTGTTAGTACTTCCTTATTATGAGTGGCCAGTAGTGGAGAGTCGCGGCGGTTGCTTTTGTATATCACTTGAGGCGGCACGACGGCCTATGAATGGCTCGGTGACACCCTGGAAACCATCACGCCACCCAGTCTAGAAGAAATCTCCCGGTCTCCTGATGCCCTGCTCTCAATTTATCCCGCTTCGAGCACAAACCAATCGCCTAAACTGCTCTCGTTTAGCCCTTGCGTTGCGTCGTGCCACTCCTCGTACTTAATACGGTTCTCATCGTCGTGTAGCGCTTGCATTGAGATCTTTGGCGAACCTCCGGAAACAAATCGAGACACTGAACTTTCAAAAACAGCAATTTCTTACGTGTAGTTTCTTTAAACTTACGAAATTTTTCAATGATGGAATGATGGAAAAATACGATTACATAAAGAATCGTATTCCAAATGAAAATAGCAGGGGTAGATATTCGTTTCTCTTTGAAAACATCCTAAATTATAAACGTCAGATATTATTTCCTGTGTATTGCGTACTCTTCGTACGATTCATCCATTGTCCGACAGTTTGTATATGGATTCGACACAACCGAGTTCTTTTTGAAAGGTTGTCCTAGTGGAAGATGGAGCGATTTGAACGAAAAATAATTGCCGCCATAGACGCCCTTTACAAGAGTACACAGTGAAGAGAATACACGAAGGATCACTGTTGTTTGTACGACTCCTCGCCCGCATGTTACCGAAGTGGATCTATTAGATCGTGCGATAGGAGAGAAGCCATTTTACTAACATTCACACGGTTCGTATCAAAGTTCGCCGAAACGGTTCAGGGAAAAAAACAGATGGCGACTTCTCACGAGCAAGATATACTTTTCGCGTTTCTACGTTAGAACGGAAATTCCTCTGACAAATATCTCGTTACATTGATACGATAGCTTCCTGCATGATCTTCTATTCGAAACATTCTCTTGAAAAGAAATCCTATTTACGAATATTTTCAATCGATAGATCCTTGCGTCCTATGAGAAACGATATAAAATAGAGGAAATATCTCGTTTTATACAATATGCTGTATTACACCGTACTCTTTGTTTCCCTATTTTATAGAACGATCATATACGATATAAGTGGTACGAGAGACTACACAAAGAGCATCGTGTCGTCAGGTCGACCAGTATACACATGCAGGCTGCGATTGACCTAGAATCGAGTCGACTTTTCCCCAAGGGGCTCGACCTCGACTTTCCTCGAAAAGCATACTGCGTTTCCCACGCGCTCCACTCAATCGCCTACGCGGAAGTTCTCGTCGAAGCGTCTCGGTCCGATGGACGGTTCGGGTCGACCGCTAGATACAGTGAAGTATATGTACGTACCGGTATTCTGATGCAGTAAGAATGCCATAGAATGCTATAGAATAGTGAACATAATGGATAAGATACGTAAAACTTTCAACATTTTTATTAGCAGCCAACTAGAATGTCGTTTTAAGCGAATCCTAATAGTTTTTCAAAGAAGATGAAAGGACGATCGTGATTAATGTTAAGATTCTGTACGATTCTTTACAGATACGAATGTTAAGGTTAGCTTATCGATTGTTTGCGAATTATGACAGATAAGAAAGATATGTAAAGTTAATACAATTCGTTTTGCCTCGTTCATTACGTTACATCGAATCGTATCCATGTTTGAATCGTGTCTCTACCTGGCTACGTAACATCTTCATTTACAGCATATTAAACGAAACACTTGATTTGTCTCGAATGACATTTCGTCCGCCTGTATGCCATTCACAACTCTAAAAGCATCACGTCTAAAGTTAGACACGTGCCGTGATTAGCCATTGTACACACGCAAGTCGGTTGCATCATGGCTTTCGAAACGAAAAATCCAGATTCTACGTGTCGTGTCCTGTAACGATCGACGTAGAAGTCGATCGCCCACCGTGTGTGATCAACGTTCCTCCTTCTGATCGCTGACAGAAACGTGTCGGTAACGTTGAAACGTTAAGGGGACACGCGGTGTGTTAGTGACCACGTCCGCCCAAACGCGCGCGTACTCGCGCGGCTCCGGACTCCATTCATGTTTTTAAAGGCCATTATAAAAGTGACAAGCCGGACGGAGTCATTCCTCGCGAGGAAGCGGAAGTCCGCCATTATGCAATGGAAACGTCAATTTCCGGTGGCATTGTCGCGACGATCCGTTTCTCTCTTTCTATACCTCCCACTCGACGCTTGGCACGTAACTTGCTGCGACTTTTTCGCGCGAAACCGCATCGAAAAACTACCGTTTCAAGCTGCCTGGAGTCAAGTACGTATCGACTGTACAAAGCCACAGGATGTTTCTCCCACACGTTCGATGGGATCGTTTCGAATGCGTTTCGTCGCGTTGTAAACACCAGCGACCGCGTTTATTCCTACCCACACTCGGCTACGCCTTACCGAGTCTTTGGCCATTTTAGGCCAGTTAATCTACCCTGCCTACGTCTCAGTCGTACGTACTTATTTTTCACCAACTCTCTAATATTTTGAGATGAATATCGTTTTGGAGGAAATTTAAGGTGAAGTGGGATAATTGAGCAACTTACGAGTCACATTTTATACCTCGATAACGACATCCTTTCTTTTGTTACGTATATCCGAAATGCTCGCCCTCGAATACGCGTATAAAGCGTGTACCGATTGTTTTGGAGAAACGTTCGGAAATTGGTTCCGTTAATTGCTGGTTGGTAGAGCGATCACAGCGTTCGTACTCTCGTTCTCTCTGCGATCGCGTATAGACACGGGCGCGCGCGATTTCTCCGCGATTTCTCTCCACGCGGTCTCGCTTCTATCGCAAAAATCGATTGGACCGGCGTCCCTTGGTTCGTTGCACCGGCACCTTACATTTGCCTATCTCGAAGTCGGCATCTTGTCCTCGGCGATGCATTGTGCACCGGCCCCCGGGTACATTCGTGGCCGGCGGACAGCCAGCCGCCACAGGCCTACCACCATATTCACCGACACCGCAACGAGAAACGATAATAATGGCAGTCGTGCCGCCCCCGTAGCTGGCATTCAACCGGCCGATTTATCGTTCCCCCACATCGGTACACCTTTCGTCAGCAAGGGCTTCTCTCTCTGGTTCCTCGTGTACGATTCCTTCGCTAAATCCGAGGTTGCATGTCGATTTTGCGTGGGGCTGCGTCGCTGCTTCTATGAAACCTTCGATGATCCATCGTTGACTTTTTTCGGAAGCTTTCAGAGGAATTTTCTCCGTCGTATTGTAAATCGACGAATCTCCCTGTCTTTAATGGGTCGCAATCGGATAAAATACGCGAGGATTCGATCCTGGATCCGCCTGTTGCAGATTATCTACAAGCTTAATTGTTGAATTTATTGTGTCTCCTCTCGACACGCTACAGTTCGGTTCATGTTGCGTATCGTAGACGATTCGATCTCGCGAATACTCGCGCGAGGATGATTTCAGTAGCGAAACTTTCGAGCATCCGCTTTCGGTCGGCGATGATTCACGCGGAATGGAACGTGCCGTTTTCGCCAGCCTTTTATAGAACACGAAACTTCGCTTCGTCCTCACGCAGTCATGCCTATTTTATCCATCAAGTCTGAGCGCTATTATGTTTCCTATGCAGGATCCGACACGACGAACCATCATATTCCATAAAATTGCTGGAACATCGAAGCCGATCGAGGTTTCCACTCGTGTCAAGGCGCCCGACTGACGTCCAGGACTCGTTGTTCGACAGCTGCCATCGATATCTCTGTCGTAACCTTCTTTTTCCACTACACTTTTCCCTTTTTTACTCTTATCCGGCGCGGTTCTTTCTTTTTCCTTCTATTCCTCTCCTTTGACCCGATGACGAATATTCGGAAAGGGGAATCGGCGTTTACGCGCACGAAGGGGCGAAAACTCTACGACACAGAACGAAACGCGTTTCGCAGTGTGGGATAGATCGTGGGATAGCAGAAACGTCAAGGCGAACTTCATGAAAATTGGAAAGTTAGTGCAGGCCTGACCCCTTGCTGTGCCACCGTCGCGCCATATGGGAATAGAACGATTGTATCGGCGCGATGCTTGTCGATAATTTACGATCGAATCTTGCAGCCCGGTCGCCTCGATTTGGCCTTCCATCTTTCCCCCGGGGATGACTCGTCGCCGATAGTTCTTTCGTCATTTCTATTCGATACGGCTGGTTCTTTCCGTGGATTAAATATTCCGGTTTCGTTGTGTTTTACTAACAACGAGAGAAATTAATTTCGAGCAAACCTTTTTATTCGTAAATTCCCTGGTACATATTTTACAAATTTTGCTAAATGCGCTTGCAAAATATTTTCACCGACATTCCATGCAACTAAATTCGAGCGTTCGCTCGTTGTCTACTTCTACATAGTACGAAAATGCTATTGTTCCACGCATTTCCACTATTCTTACATCGATATCGATAAGATACGGAAATAGAAATTGTCGCGTAGCGTTTCTATTTCAGTCATGATCAATGATGTCCCAGAATAAGTCTCGTCAAAGTCGATAAGTTTAACTGCACAAGGTTTCGCGGCTATTTCCGTACTTGCTTAAGTATGTACGTATTTATTCGATCCACTTTAATTCGACTTAAAAACAAGCTCGGGATAGACCTCTGGTATTTCAAATGTACGCTTTGAAAAGCAATCGTCAAAGGTCATTCCCACTTTCGGTCCTCGTATTGTGTTTTAAAACGAGATTTATACACATAGAAAGCAGTGGCAGAACTGTGTCCAAGAAAAGCTCACGGTTCGTTTCGTTTCAAAGCAAATTAATAGGCGCGTCGAATGATTGGCATTATTTTATTGTTACGCCGCGTTAACGAGAATTTCCAGCTCTATTCTGTCCGGCTCCGATCGAAATTAACCCGTACTCCGTCCTCTCTAGTGACACGCGCGATTTTATTAAGTAATAAGCATTGTAGCGACTCGTTGATCCGCGCATCAGAAAATAGAAAGTTTCATCGCGCAAGAATTTTCTTTAATCGCGTTGTATTGTTTTATGGATGCGTTGTTTCCGCCGGTGAACGCGAAGTAAGCCGAACAATATGTGGCGTGAAATTGATTTATTCGTTTCGTGGCTTCATCGATAAAATATGCAAATTTATATCAGTGTAAATTTTAGTAGACCGAGTGCAAACAGATTTGCGCGTGTTTATTTCCCCGGGAAATCCTGCGGCAACAACGAACCTCGCTCTGACACCCTCCATATTGAGAGAAATGAGAATCAATTTTGGAGTATCGATTTTCAATCAAATACCGGCTCACGTCATTTATTCTTTATACGACGTGATTGCAACTATCGAGAAGATTGTTCGTAATACAACGCAATTTCTAGAATGCGGCATTCTCGACTGCTGGCGCCTAAGATGCGTCTTACGCATCGGATAATACACATTTCAATACTACCGTCTGTTTTCGAAACCTTTTGTACCCACCTATCATCCCTCATTTTCGTTTTAATTCGCGATCTACGCTTTTTAATATTATCGATCGTATCGCAAAGAACAGTTGAAATAAGCAGATGAGCATGAACACGATAATTTACGATCGAGGAGAGATCAATAAAGCACAAACGATCAAATATAAAGCGCAACAGGAAGATCAGAGTTCGTGGCGGTATTCCATCAGCGGATATTACCCGGCTTTATACTGCCATGCTCCTAAATATAGAAGAACTTTCATTTTTATTAAGCGAATAAACTAGATCCACTCGCAGTAGACATTCAAGACGTCTGCGGTCGGCTTTGTACGATCCATCTGGTTCCCGCGTTGCGCGTTTGTTTCGCGGTTTTACGATCTTCTATGGTATGGGTCCTAGACGTCCACGTCTCCGTATACCACATGCTTTTATGGGGATCCGTGGCACGGCGTGACGCGACGCCTCAGCTACGTCATAGCATGATAAATGGACTGGTCGATTTTTTGAAGTAACGCACGCATCCATCGTGGTGAACCGTGCGTGCCAACCAACGTCATTTTTCCATTTTACTATCGCATACAATGGCTTTATTCGTTATTTACTTTGTTCCGCTTCTTGTACACGAGACAGTCACATTTCGTTCCTGTTAGACTTTTTGTCCTACGCAAAGTTTGGTTTAAAGCTTGAATGGGAATTTTGACGACGAAAGTTATGAAAACGTGTTTCACTGCGAGATCGATTCGATGAGGTAACGTTTCGTTCCATTTATCGCGGAATGCACGACCGCGAGTGATAATGGACAGTTTAATGCGCGCGCTAGAACGTTCGTGGATGCAAATGGGTTAATTACCCCTTGGAGACTTCTGCGTTCACTTACGTGCGTGCACACCTGTACGACCGTTTGAGTAATTGCCATTTCACGAGGCGACGACACGCGTACGGTTAATCGTGAAAGACACGAAATACGGCTAAACGGCTCGCTGACGATTCCATTAAAACGCACGAGCCTCGTGCGGCCATTGTTGAATTATTGCGGAGCCGGCTGTTTTCAGAGGCGTTAAACGCGGTAATGATTTCAAACACTGCGCTCTTTTTCCTATTGTCCCGAACGTTTCTAAAAGTAGAAGATACCATGTTTCGAAATTCCCATCTTTTCCTTTTCTTTCCTCGCTTCTTATTTAACATCGCGTTAACTTTTTGCAACGAAAAATCGCAGGTTTTCGGGATACAAAGTCAAATGACGAGATACTTTCTGTGAATTACCACTTCCGAATTTCGCCAATGACCCAAGGATCCCCAAAACGCCGCAACACTCCAACCAGAATCGTTATAGCGAATAGACAAATAGAGGCAGCGTGTCCTCGTCGAGACGCAGAAAATACCATTCGTAACGCCGCGCGACAAAAAGTCGTTCGTACGTTTTTCAGTTGGTTTACTTGGCGACAGCCTGCATTCGAACTGAGCCACACAATGTCCCCAAAACGTTTCGCTATTCCGCAGTTTGTTTGAATTCGCGACGGCGGCGTCGCCTTTAACGATCGTCGTCCTCGACACGGCGATAGCGTTTGGCCGATGATCGTCGTGGAAATGTCACGGCCGAGATTCGTTAGATAGATCAGTCACGATGGTCACGAATACTTTGACGCCTTGAAAATCGGTTTGCCGGTAATAAGACTATTGAACGAGACCCTTGAACTTTTCTGCAAAGTAGAATTACGTACTTGCTTGTCATGACACGAATCTCTATCCGACAATATTCCCGACTACAATGAGACTAACATTTGACTTCGTTAGCATAACGAATTTTCTATTATTTGGAGCGGTCAGTTTTAACGGAACATTAGTTATGGTAAAAGAATTATTCAGATCCTTTCGTTAGATATTTGCAAGTTGATAAATTACTGGGAAAAGATTTGAGAAGAGACGCAGAAAATGTCTTTGCGGGTCTATGGAATATCTTGTTCTTACCAGTTTCATCGGACGAGTTTGCGTGCACGCATCTCGC
Source organism: Bombus vancouverensis nearcticus (assembly GCF_051014615.1). Taxonomy (NCBI): domain Eukaryota; kingdom Metazoa; phylum Arthropoda; class Insecta; order Hymenoptera; family Apidae; genus Bombus; species Bombus vancouverensis. The sequence continues at coordinate 15,235,819 of NC_134911.1, read as the reverse complement.
GAGCGAGGAACGCGCGCGCGCAGGTGCGAGACCGCGTCTGCGGTGACTGCTGTGAGAAACGTCGAAACCATAAATTCCCTCGGGAGCAGCTACTTCTCACTGCTACGCCAGCCTGGCTATGCTTCAATTCGCGGCGGATTCCCTGGAGAAAACTCGCCGCCGAGTTTCCGCCGATTGGAATTTATGAAAATAGCCATTGACTAACCGATCTGGTTAATTTGCATATGCGTATTTAACAGTGCACTTATAATCGACGAATTATTATAGTCGACTATTTTAAATAGATTTTTGAATAATTATATCACAAACTCGAATATCTTTAAGCTGGAATTTCAATCTTGTCCAGAGTTTCGTCGTTGATCGATTTTACAAATCATTGGTATTCAACGCGATATTTCACAAGGTAACACGTTTAATTACGAACGAGGCAGAATAGTAAACAGGCTTCGTTCATAATGGCAAGTTCCACACCTACCTGCGTAACCAACGAAATGATTTTGCCGACTGGTTTTTCTGGCGGCGGGTATGACGCGAGGAAGGTGTACGTCGCGAGTTTCTAATAGCACATTTAGATACACCCGATACAGGCAAATGTCATTAATAATCAACCGGTTTGCGCTAGCCGCGATAAGGAACGAGTTTAATTAACCGTTTTCCACAACTTCGACCGTCTCATATATCACCGTTTAAGACGACGAATGAAATCTACATTCGATTTCGTGTCTTTATTCAATTATATCGAACGGCTTAATGACACTATAGCGATTGCCGTGTCGATCATTTTTCATTCCTACGATCGCTATAGCGAATTAACGAACGTGAATAAAATCACGCTTACGGAACGGAAACTCGATTACCATTCGATATTCCTATCTTCTCTGCATAAATTCAATCAATAACTTACTATGTTATAACTGCAACAAATAGTCAAAATGTATCGATCTGTGCAAGTTTCTACGATAGAGATTAAGGTTTTTATGCCGTATTATTGTCTCAGCGAATGATAAAGTATGTAACGCGAATAATAAATTGTACAGTGATATTTATCTCTCGAGGAATAAACTTCATTGACCAGTTTAGCTCGAGATAAGATTTTCTATAATCGAGCGTGACAGTTGAGAATCATTTAGAAACATACTTCCTTAATACGCGAGATTGCAATACAGGCATCTAGCATTGGTAGAAAATCCCCGTGTGTGATGGATGTATGCGTTCACACGCGTACCTCTGACGCTTATAAGAAACCGCACCTATTTAACAATACAGTGAAAACAGCCTATGTCAAACTACATATTTAACCCTTCTGTTGTTTCTCACAAATACTCAATTAGCATCGCCGCACAATCTCTCGCCCGAATCTATCAAACGGTAGGTACTTCGTTTAAACACTCATTGGCCTTACGACTAACGACCAATTACCGACTTCAAGTTCCCCGTATCCTGGCCATTAAAATCCCCCGTCGTAACAATTCCACAAGCGTATTCCCAAGCGCGCGCATTTTTCCAAGCCTCGGCAATTTTTCCCATCCGTGGCTCGCGTGGAAAAGGGTCGAGACATCGAGGGAGCGCCGCGACCTTCGTCGTGAGAAAAAGAAGAACATGAACTCTCGCGGCGATTTCGACGACGCGACGAGCGGCTATCGCGTGAGAGAGAGTCGCGCCGCGGCTCGTGCACGTGACCGAGTCGAGCGGGTGCACGCGTGTGGGTAGACAAGCGTAAGCCCATTGATAGCCCACGAACCATTCATGGATCCGCGGATCGTGAGAGGAAACGGACGCACGTGTGTGTGATCGCGTGGCATCCGTGTGGGAGCCGCGTGCGTGTAGGTGTCCGCGTAGCCTTATTTGTACCGAGCCGAAGTGGTTTTTCGCATTTCCGGCCGAACTGCACACGCGGGCTCCGGAATCTCCGGTGAAACCGAGCGGCCTTGCCTGGAACACGGTGGGTAGGTGGTATCGGTAGGTGGCGAGGCAAAGGGTGCCTGCAGTCTTGGCGGTACCGGAACGTCTGAAAGCGGGAAAATCGAGGAGGCGTGAGTTCGATGATTCACGAAGGTAGGAGCTGCCAAAGTGGGCGGTGAACGGCGCCTTAAACTTCGCCGTCTGTTATATTGTGTTATATTGGATGAAAACAGAGAGGCTTCTGGTCGTTGATTAGCGTAGGTAAAGAAGCTTCGTTCGAATGGCGCCGAGTTTATGGTAGATACGCGTTCCGGCGAATGCGTTTTGTGTGTTTTGGAGAATGAAACGTTTAAAGATCGAAATACACATTCTCAAATGTTAGATATTTACTTTACATAGATCATGCGTTGTATGTCACGTGTCGTATTGCATATCGTATATGTCATAGATCATTGGATCATACGTCATATAAATATAATGGTATTACATGTTACATTTTCTTGTAAAAAAAAAAAAAAAAAAAAAAAAAAATAGGAAATATTACTTATCATGTTCTTCCTCTGTAGTTTTCATATTTGTTTGCTTCGACGTATTCGTCAGGACGATAAGCCATGAAAACACGCATCCACTCTAGTCACAGCCATACCATGATCTAAATGGTTATGACTTGGAACTTATTGGTTCTTCTTTAACTTTCAATCGAATAATAGTTTCAGTTGCTGTATCAGACCTTTAAGCCAAAACCACTCTATTTCCTGTTCTCTTAGAGGAATTTTTTGTGACCTTTTGCTGAGAAAAAAGAATGAACGCGCGAAATGCCAGATTGTCAACAAAACGACGGCGAAAGGAAACGAACGACTTTTCGCCATAGTCGAAACTCCATTATAAACTGCTTAATTTAATATTCTCGCTGCATAGTCATGAAGTTAAAGCGTTCCGTGAGACGGTAACTGAAGTAAGTAAAGTAGTGGACAACTTTCCTCGAGTCTGCCCACGCGGATATTGCCCACGCGCTTCCGACTTGTTCTCTGCTCGGGTTATGCCCTGTTTTACGCGTTGCTACTAAAGCTGAACGCGAAATTGTTTGCAGCCGTGTAAACTTCCTCTTTTTATTACGCTTTACGTTTCCAGAACCTTGCGAAATCGTGAATTTCTTTTCGAATACATAAATATTCCAAACGCACGATACAATCTTTAATGAAAGAAAAGAGAATAAGAGGCGTACAATTTCAAACAGGTCATTGACCCTTGAGCTAAAGAAATGTAATTTCTTAAGGTAGGAAACCAGTCGTATGCGCGAACAATCGGAGAAATGAAAATGTATGAACTGCCGTGGACAGAGAAAGCTGAGAGGGACCCAGGGATATAACATTTCGACTGGCGTGGAGATGTGGCGAAACACATGCGGCAGAAATTTTATTTGAAGGGATGAAAATTGCGATGTTTTAATCCGCGCCGGTTGCGTATACACAAACGGACAGCAGGTTGAAGAGGGTAAGACAAGGATATTTCCGACAGAAGGCGCCAAGAATGAGTCTCGTTAATGAATTCGGTTGCTCCGTGAAATCCTGGGTTTCGTAGCCAGCATCGTATCTCGAATTATACAGCTTATACTGTTCTACGTTTCCCCTTACTTTTGTTCTTAATACGATTCTACCGCTTTCCCCTCGCATGCATTCTTAATACGATTCTTCTAAAACACCTCGCACAAAATATACATTCGTATTAAAATTCTAATATTCGAAATGCCTCGTTCATTGCTAAAATACAGGCTATTTTAACAGAAACCAGCGAGTACAAGTTGGAATATACCATTCTCGAAATATCTATGGTTGCACAAAGCCGCATTTTTCGTTTCCAGCGAGCTCACAATGGACCGCGAGGAGACAGTGAATGCCTGTGCTTCCCATTATTCAACTCCTTGGTGCACGCGTGCGTACACGCGACGCCTTTGTGTCGTGGAACACCTTCATTTACTCGTAGTCCTTCTTCATCGGTGCAACTTCCTCTGCAGCCGTGGCAGACGCGTCTAGTTTCTGCGCTTCGCTCCGCAGAGAGCCGCCTTTGTCCTTCCTCGCGCGCGCACGTGAATATTCATTCTTCGGTGGTTGCATCGTTTCGCGCCACGATTCTACGCACGCTACAACTTCATTCAGCCTCGCCACACGGCTTTCTTTGACCCAATTCGATTGTTTTTACTCGCTTTAGTCCTTCCAGATATCGTCGAGAAAAATACGCTCAGCCGTGACAAAATATGGAACGCTCGGCGTACGCTCGCAATCGGCTTCAAACTGGTTTTATTTTTGGGAATTTTAACTTTCAGAGATGTCAGAGTAAGGACCTTCCTAAGTAAAATATTCTAAGTGTGCTTTCAAGGTAAAAAATATCATTTTCAATTGTGCGCATTCGTAAATCAATTTTCATGACCGCAAGGCAATTAGCTTTCACATTTGATCAAGGCCACGAATTGTTGATCAGGAGTTGACTGTTAAACAAATCATTGCACGAAAAGCGCAGAAGCGAGATAGCGGTTTAGAAACGATTAATTACGCTTTTAGTTTTATCAAAGTTTCACAGCCGGATTTATCAAAGTTCGCGGTTGAACATTTTCGCGCGTGCGCCCGATTTACCAGTAGCTAAACAACGTCATGATTAATGCACGTCACGATTAATTATCAAGTTTGTTGCTATTTATTCGTTCCTGACAAACGCAGCCAGCTACTCGGTTCCTGAATGTCCGTATGATTGAATTTCCTTATTGCATTTATCGCGCGCGATTAATAGCCTGGTTTGCTTCCTCTTTCCCGACACTAGTAATAGCTTGCCGCGATAAGATTACGTAAAAATCTACAGTCTACTTCAAATGAATACGAAAAGTTTTTCTCTCTTTAAATCGATAATTCGTCTATCTGGCTGTGTTTTAGCGAAGAAAAAAGAGCGTAATATTACAATGCCGTGAAATATTTTACGATATGAAAATATTTGCTTGTGTATTTGTCGTTGTTCGATGGCATCGTTCGCGCTTTCGTTTAATAATAAAAGCAGAGGTCCGTGTCGAGATCCGACTGATTCGAAGTTTCCGAACGACCAAGCGAAAGGTTCATAAAGCCCGGTTCGCGTTTCCCTGAAACTTTCAGTCGTTTGTTTGTTTTGGAATAAAAGCAAGCTATACGGAATGATCGGGAAACTGGTCTCCCTGTTTCATCACGGAGTCCCCGCCATTCACGGCGTGTGCTGAATTAAATCAAACGGTATTAACCAACATAAAATTCTTTATGACGATCGATAAGCCACTCGAGAAAACTCGTTACCGAGAATCCATTTGACGAGCGACGCCACGCGGAGAAAAATCAAAAATAACGTAAGCTCTGGCCAACCGAATGTTTCCCTTCAGCCACGGCGGAATCGAAACACTGGTCTCGCTGTTTCATTGGATTTCGGTTCTCTAGTTTTATCCTCGCGCGAGCTCAGCTTCTCATACTTCTCGTAAGCTCCTTGTATTCGAGAAGCTTTCGTTTCGATGAAGTATTTTGTACGAGAAAGAAAAACAGATCAGACATTCTTGTTACTTGGAGATTCTTTGAATTTAACGTAAAAATATTATTCTGCTACTGGTACTGAAATTAAGAAAGTTTTGGCTTATAAAAGTAGCTTGTGTGAAATTACATTATATTTCAAGCCTATCGTATAAATCAATCAACAATGTATACCTCGATAAATGCTTTCGATTTCACGACGATTAAACCTTCAAGACTACCTCCAGCATCTGGATCGTCCCCGTGTCTGTCCACCTCGCCACCAATTTCTCCAAACATTAACGCGCCATATCCCCAAAATCGTCCTAACTAAAAGAGCCGCATCTATCACCGATTTTCTCCCCTGGATTACCAACAACAACCGCAAGTTCTCTGGCCAAACGACCGAGCGATTGAACAGTGCTAATATCGAAAAGCAATAAAATCGATCGACATGCCCTTGCTTCGCTGAAAGGAGGTCCAACCCTCGAAAGAAGGGCAACTTCATGGACGTACGCGCAACTGGCGAAGAAATTGGGGATGATTTTTCACGGTACCCCTCGATAATTCGGTCGACTTCGTGCCCCTAATCCGAACGTGGGCTCGGCTCGTTAGGCAATAGAAGGAAAATTTAGGTGCTTCGATCTGGAACTTGGAAGGGTGAGGAGACCGGCCACGGGCACCTGTCTGCCCCTCGACGTAGCAGCACGATCAAGGGGAACGTGGATACAGGATGTGGGGAGTAGGTGACGGCAACAGATGTTCGAACGTTGACGTTCGATAAACGTCGAATCGAGGCCGGAATAGAGTAACCCATCGACCGCGGTTTTTCTTCCCGCGGAAGTGTATTAATCGGGTGGGTCAACGTCGAGGGCTTGCGAATACGCTGTACCCAACACGTAGACCGGATAAATAACGTTATAACTGCGCTATTGTTCGTGCGATCTTGCAGTAAATTAACTTGTAGAAGTCATATGTTTTCTCAGAATTGAACAATATGAAATCGTAATAAAATATCACTGTGAAATTGACAAAACGTGGAGTTGATTATGCTGGCTTTTAGCAGACTCGCATGTCAGAGATACGAGTGTTAACGCGTTAAAAGTATTATTTTCACAAGATCTATTCTATTGTCCAAGACACCACATATAGGTAGCCACGAACTTTAAAGACAAATGTGATTGATTAAATATTAAACGATGTGGAGTTACGGTAGATGTTTGTAGAGAAATGCAGCGTAATTAGCGATATATTAATGTAAGTTCTGTCACGATCGTTGACTCGGGTCTGAGGGGCCGCGGTCAGAAAATAGAAATAATTCTTTCGTCTTTATGCTCGTCGTTTGTTGGGACGCGACAGAATTCGAACTGTCTCGGACGGACGAAAGCACGTCATGGCATCTGGCGAAATTTCATGCACCGACGCGAGCCTGATTAATGTTTACGACAGCGGGAAAGCGGACGACAGCTCGATTAGGTATCGCACGCGCGACCGCTTAGCCGTGCAGCCAACGACAGCCGACAAGTCGACTATGTGCGGGGAAAAGAAGCGCAGACGGATGAGGTAATTTATCGCAACGGACCGGACCGTCTTCCGACGCTCGAACGACGCTGAACACGGTGAACATAACTGTCGGCGCTTCGTTGCGTGCTAGAGAACAAGATGGACGGCCCTCTGAGGATAGTCTGTTTGCTCGTATAGCTGTGAAGGCGTTTCGTTGAATATCAGTCGAACATTTTCTAATCTTTCCTAATATGTAAATAGGAAGATAGTTTACTGGAAGATCGACGCTGTACCGATTAGTTTAGACAACTGATTCGTCTATGCAACGCGCAATTCATCAATACTGTGTTTTACAGCTTGCACAGTTTGTTCTTCAGAGTTCCATGTACAAAATTCAAATCTGCTACGCAAGATAGGAAAAAGACCAAGACTCTATGGTTTAGAGAAAAGTTATGAGCGGGAATGATTTTTCTAAGGGAGACAAAAGGCAACGTAGCAAATTACAGAAAATTTCGTTATATAATTATTTACATTTCGATGGTAATTTCTGCTTCCTGGGAAGAAAATGAAGGAAAATGAAGCTTATAGAATAGCCGGGATAATCGAAACGCGGCTGGATCCTTGCGTTCATTTTCCTCCCTGCCGGTACTCCTGCGTAAGTGGCACGAGTTCTCTCGAGTCGATGAGCATCGCGCGAAAATAAACGATGACGGTGTAAAACGCGGCTGAAATATGGAACGAGAGCGTGGAACAGCAACGCAACAGCAACGCAGCTCAGCAGAGGAGGAGGACGTCGTAACGAGCCGCCTCTGACCCCGCACGCTCGCGTTTCCCGCGTTTATTAGGTAACGCGACGCAACCAGTCACCGAGACTCGTCCCGTTTCTCATTGAAAACGAGTAGGAATCTTGGGGACAAAAGCCGTGAACGGCGTACAAGTCCGAGCCAGCCCCTCGGCCGCTTTAATTGCTCTTAATTTACCAGCTGGATTCCATTGGATTTATTCTCAGCCTGGCGCGGTCCAAAAATAACCGGGACGAACTGGCGCGCACGACCGATTGTTTCGTTTAAGTCCGGCTGACTTTTCGACCGCTGTTCTCGCACGCGTCCTCCTCGCCGACTAGGCGGATTCCTTTGCGGTGTCGGTGCAGCTCACGAAAATAACGCGTGCTTCGCTACTTGGCGATGGATTCGTCCGTCGCGGATCGAAATATAACTCAGCTCGCGTTGCCGAACAACGTTAGACTCGATTTGACGAAGAATTCGAGAAAGTCTCGTTTTATCCGCGGTAAGAAATATTTCGGGACCGGAAGTCGGAAAATTGTAACTCGCTGGCGAAGTCGGGAATAATCGGGTAAACTTCGGATTTAGAATTCGCCGCGCAGCTTCCTTAATCAGTCAGCTGCCACTTTCGCAAAGATACGTGGATTTATGGTTTTGGGTCGGAGAAGTCAAATTCTCGAAAGTTTGATTAAACTTCTCCTAGTTGGGAATTATAGCGATAGCTTCCTCTTCTCCGTCTACGAATTTCCGTGTTCGGCGAAATTGCGAAACATAGGGTTCGTGTCGGAAGTTCGAACAACTTTTTCTCCGTTTCCCGTTCCGTGTAAGCACTGTTAGATCAGACTTTATTATCGTATCTAATTTTCCTACATTTTTCGCGGACAGTATCGAGGAAGATTTGTCCCATGAACTTGACGCGTTTTTCGAGGAAATTTGCGATTGATAACCGCTCAGCTAGTGGTCGACCGATAACGAAAGAAAATAATCGAGTAACGAACACTGTGTTATCTGGTAAAAACATATAGCACAGGCCATAATGTCATCGTTGTCCTTGACAATTTATCTAATTGCAATTTCTAATGTGTTCGTGATGGTATCATTCGCGGAAAAAATCGCTAGATTCGATCGCAAGCGTATCGCTCGGCGCTATTTCAACGCGATAACAAATTGGTTATTCGCAAACCAGTCATAAATATGTAACAATATATTCCGGTATAACGCAAATAAACGATCGTTTTAAATCATATTCTTTTTTTCTTCGTATACACGCTTTTAACGAGAATAGAATGGAAGATAATTTGATCGTTGCGTACCAACAACGGTTACGACATGCTCAGATTATCAGACTTATGAAACATTTATACAATAATAAGCCGCTGAGACTGGGAAGGGTTTTGCGGAAACGCGTGGGAGTAGAGACTGTCTCCAGAGAACTTTGTTTCATACGTATACGTGCACGTTCTAGCAAATGTACACAATAATCGTATGATAATGGACACGGAAAATACACATAGTGACTTCTGTCGGCGCTATAGCTGGCTAGTATGACTACAGGCAACGCGACTCTCTACGCTTTCGACTACATTTCGCGCTCTTGTGAAACTTGTTCTCCGTTGTTTGCGATAATAAAGGCCTTTAGGTGTCGCGACGAATCTACCTTTACGCTAATAATGGAAGAATAATAAGAACGAATCCAATTCGCTTTACAGAATTTCCCTTTCAAGTACATCAATTACTGAAAATAAAGATTGATTTGCAATAAGACAAGTACGTACATGTAGTTTAATTCTAATTCGAATTCTTTTTTGTTTCTTTTTAGTATAATATTTATTTCGATTCTTGTGTTCCTGTATATTTGCGAGCAGTTCGTTCCTTACATTTCTGGTTTGTTCTCTTGTACATGTTCTTCCCATTTATGGGAATCGCAGCAACCTGGACTAGCGGTGTTTTCTCACAGATGAGCGATCCGCAACCTGATGAGCGCGCCTGTACACATCCCTTCGTGTATGAATCCCGCGACGAAAATTCGCGCGACGCATTCGCGGACGCGTGAATCTCATTAGAGCAGAAACATCGCGCGTTTCAAGCTGGTTGCATCCGTCGTTCTTTCGACGCGTCCCCTCCTTTGTCTTAAACCGGGATTGAAGGGGCGTTGAATGGAGACACCGAGTATACCTATTTGTTTCGGAGGGTAAATCGGTGCAGTACCGTGTCTGGAAACTAGAATTAATGTATTTGCTCAGGTGTAATTTCCCTCGAGCGTAATGATTTTGCCAGAGTAATATCGCGTTTTAAGAGGACATAAATCAAAGAAAGATCATTAAAGGCTGCCTCGAATTTCGTTATTATTTTTAGTCTTAATTACTTCACCAAAAATTAGTCTGTTTCTATCTTCAAATTAAATACAGATGTTTTGTGGCTGTGACTTAGATAAATGTCATAACAGCAATAAATAATATAGACAAAAAGTTGAGAATATCGGAGTACGACGAACAGCTTAATACATGAATCAGCCGAGTTATCTTAGCCATGTCCAGCACAAAGCAAAGAACAAGCTGAAGACTAATCGTCGTAGCAATTACTCATCGTGTACGAAACTGCATTGGACCGTTACCGAGCGATTTATCGTCCCGATACAACTTTCCCGAATAACATCTGTATCAGAGACCGCTGCAAAACGATCGATCTCGTATAAATGTCGTTCCATCGATTCGAAGAACACTCGACATCGTGGCATGTTGGTCGCTCGGTGTGTGGCCGGTTTTACTGCCATAATCACGACATGATTGCCCGTTACTGGTTCTTGATACCTATTCGTGGCCGCATAAAATTGCCTGAAATGAAAGCATACCAGCCAGGCTGACGTGACGCCTTAATCCATCCGAAGGCTTTTCGTGCGAGGTTCTTTACTAGTCCCTGCTTCTTTGCACCTCGTCATCTTTGTTCCATTGATCCGTCAGGGAAACGATGTCACGAACGTGTGAATGACATGGAAAATAATTCGCTTCGATAGAATTTCACGACAAGCTGGTGTGTTATTTGCATTAAACTTCGATATTACTAGTCGGACAATTCTTTTCAATACAAATATAAATTATGGTATTTTTATATAATACTTGCTCGTTCCAATGAGACAGGTTCAAGTAATTCTGGTTTACTGTACTCATAAATCTTAAAGCGTCCGTATACTTCCATCAAAATCCGAACCACATTGATCGAACCATAAAGCGATTCAAATCATGGCCTACAAACTCGTTCCACGAAATGTCAACATGAATGAGTTGCAAAACGGTCGATGAGCCTGCAGGTCAGCCGCTAAACCTCTCAATTATCGAGATCACCGTGTCTCGCGGATACGTTCCAGTAAACGCTTTCCATCCATACCGAAAGACCAATTATTTTTCATTCCGTTTCGCTCGTCGGTGTATTCAGAAATCGACGTTCTCGCTCGGTTATTTAAGTTCTCTCTCTCTTTCTCTCTGTTTCGCCCATTCTCGCTCGACATTCCGTCTCTTTGTCCATCATACGTAACACACGTGCGTTACGTAATCGTGCGACGCCCGCGGCCGGCCAGGCATGAATGAGTGACTCACGCGGACCGGCCGCGTGTGTGCGTGGCCGCGTGCGTACGTTGCCTGGCCACGTGTGCGATTCACGCGCTCGCGCGCCCATTTTTCGTCCGTCGCCGCGCCTGCGTCGCCTTGCTTACGCGTTATTTACACCATCCGACTAAACTCCACCCTTAGGCACCATTTTCGTGGATCACGCGAGTTTTACTGCGTTTTGGTTCCTTGCGAGGCGGCGACGAACGAGTTGGGTTTACGATACACCTTAAACGTTAATATACGCTAGCTCCCAAAAGTATTTGAACACTTACCATAGAAAAATTTTATACAGTTTTAACCGTCTGTCATAAACGACTGAATTTTCCCTAAATTTATAAAAAAAATATAAAGCAGTTTACTTATGGGAGATTAATTCGAATTAGCTTTAGAAGAAACTTTTACGAGTGCTTCGTAATATTTTTCGTTGCGAGGTATAAACTCGGTTTTACTTGATTAACAATTGAAATAAGACGCTGCACGCACCGGTGCAGACTCGCTAAAAAAAGAACCGCGTAAAGTCGCGTGAGCATCGGTGAAGTTTACAGCGTTCGCGAGCTATAACTGGCGGTAATTTCGGCATAAAACGCAGCGCGTATTTCCTCGGCCGCCTTACGTGAGCGACGCGCGTAAAATATTATCGTGAGCGCGAAACAAAAATTCGCTCGTACGAGCAAAAAACGCAACGGTTATTTACGAGTGGACTGATAAGTGGAGTTTCACGCGGCACACGCTCGCCGCCAGCCGTTTCCCTTTAACGTCCACCACGGCCAGCTCGTACCGGACCCGCTTAATTGAGTTTCCTCTTACGCAAACCCACGTTTTCCTTGTCGTCGTTGCTCCAGAAACCATCGAAACTGCCATTGAACCATCCTTCGTTCGTCACCACGAATTTAATTGGGGTATACTTCTGCTCCGTAATTAAATCAAGGAACGTTGAAAATTATATCTTTGTTGGTATTCCAGATATGCCTTTTGTTTCTTTTCTTCTACTCTTCGTCTTCTATTTTAACGTTTGGTGTCGTAAGTTCCGTATAATTTGGTGAATTTGAGAGCAAACAGAATGGTGAAATTAAAGTGTCACGCTCGAAATGGCGTCTCGATTCTCGCTGCGGCGCAGATAGAGCCATTGTAAGCCGTTTACGGTCTCGTCGGCGATGCATTTAGAAAGTGGTTTATCCGCGACGATGGGGGCATGACTCAACCGTTCGTGTAAACGTCGCAAATACCTTTCTAGCTCAGCCGCTGTACGCGGTGAAAAGAGATCAAGTCGCGATCCACAGACTTGTCGAGTTTTCGATTGCGTCATGGAGCAACGATAAATCGGTCTTTTCCTCGCAAATTCGATCAATTTCTTTAAAAACCATTGACCTAGTAAATCTCTGTATAAGAATCAAAACTAGCAATTAATGATATTTGTACATATAACCCGAAGAAACTCGTAACACTGAGTGGTGTTTCCGCAACATTTCGTAATGGGGAAAAGTGTTTTTGAAGAACCAAAAATTTTGCTTCGAGCGAGCCACGCCATACCACGGCGGCATAGCTTAAATCGCAATACAGTAGCTCCACTTTAAACTAAAGCTTTTGAACACGTGTGTTTCTCGAGGGCGTGGAAAAACGCGAGAACGTTTAATTTCCCGCGAGTATTATCCCGGCAGTAGGTTTCCTGAAGATTTCATGGGTGACGGCGCGTGAAAACGCGTGTGATCGACGCGTACACAGACCGCTTTCGAAACGTCTCCAATTAAGAATAATTAACGACGCGTTATTACGGGCCATCACCCATGCGCATTCATTCGAAACCGGCTGATTTCCGCATATGGGTACTCAACATGAAAAAGGAACGACGATTATTGCGCCTGTGGGATGCATGCTGCCTCCCCTATGAATTATGTATCGCGGCTAGCCTATCAGCCGGCACTATGTTAATTTTTGAACGGGAACTTCTGGATGGAAGCGTGTGATAGACGTGGCAACTGACGACTGGTCTCGGCTCTTATCGGTCGTTTCGTACGGATAACATAATGGGAGTAACGCGATTCGCGGAACTCGTTTCTCTGCCTCGGGTCGAACCAATTTCTACCCCCTTCGCGATCTCTACTTTCCGACATTCCAATTCCACTGCCTTTCCAACGATCCCTGCTCTCTTATTGATTCAGTCATTTTACACCAGTTTAACTCTGCCGCTGATTCGATTAATTGGCGGAGAATCGCTGAAAATTTTGATTTCCAACGAAGCCACATTACATAGTATGGATTTTAATAGTTTGGACGTCGCGATTAACCTCGTAACTCTTGGACAATGCGCTATTATAATATATCGTCGACTGGTAATTTCACAAAAACTATGTACGTAACCGGCTGTATCGACGTTTTCCAGTAATTTAATATTATATGGCTATGTCTCAGAAAACTCAAATATTTTATGTTTACGAGTACTTTTCTGAATTAAAATCCGCAATTACGAAGAAAAATTTGCAAGCGTGCTTGGAAAGAAAATTTCTCGTTCTCCCTCGAGAATGCGTTAATACGGTCCGTAGGAAAAATGTTTAATCGGGCGAAGTTTTCGAATCTTTCGCAGCTAGAATGTACGATATTCCACTTCAACTATATTCAACTGCAACTGCGTTTGAATATAGCAACCATTCGTATTATATACCATTGTCGGAGAAACAAGTTTCGCTCGAACGAACGTCCCACGTGTATAACCATCTAGATTTTCGTCGGCTGTAGGGTAAAACCGGGATACAGGCGCGCAATTTGTCCAGTCGCCGTGAAGCTCCGGCTAATTATCTCGTATCTAACGTCACGTCCGAGCGTAATTTCACATTCGTCCCGTTCTCCGCGGTTTCTCTTTTGGGACTTCCTGCACGCTCGTTTCCTCGACGATCGCGACACGCGTCTCATCCACGGCGACGTATTTATAGAAGCGGCTGGACGACAATAAACGTTCGTTAAACAGAACGACCCGAAGAGGGGACCTCGACGAGGGAATTCTCGTGGCCGAACGAAGCGGCACCGTTTGTCTAATGACTGGCCACCAAGGCCGCGAGACTGTTTCGCCCACTGAAAAATCTCGTTTCGACGTTCTCATGCAGGCGAGACGATCAAACGCTATTGGAGATGTCGTAACTTCCGCTGGTCCTTCAATAGCGTCGACATGGACCGCTGGAGTGATCGACCTACACTTGGTTGGAAGCAGATACGACGGTTGTATCGTGATATTTACATACATTGTGTAGGGATTTCATTGAACGTCACCGTCATTCAGAGTGGAGTTTATCAATGGGAATTGTCGGGACGTTGGAATCCATTGGGCGCCATTTCCTATACAAGGTGTAATTGTCAGTAGCGTATCGGTGTTGTAGGTTTTACGCAGGTATGCTCATTGCACGCTCTACGACGAAATTTTGTAAATAAATCTAAGCAAACAGAAGCTCGTAAATCGGTCTATTATTATATTTAATAGTAATTAGAGTAAGGACTAAGGTCGCTCATGCGAGTTCCTATTTTTACAAATATTTGCAACTAAAAAAAATGAAACCCGCGTAGAAATTTATTTACCTTCTCAAAAGAGGTGTTCCGATCGTTCGCGAAGAGACGCGATCTCGAGGAAGCACGTCAACCGGGGTCGTAAATTCTCTTTACGATTAGACAATCGACGCCACGAAATGATCGGTCCCCTATTTCGGTTAGGATAATAGAGGTGGTCGAATTGAGTATACACTGAGTTAACAGGTTATAAATTACAGTTTATTCCAACAACTTGTAGACCAGATAGATAGAAGTTAGTGAAAATAATTAAGATCTCGATTGATAGACAACACGTAACATAGGTTTAGATGGTGATGGGTCAAAAAATGTAGAACAACTGAACTTTCAGTGAAGGTGATGCTGCTGTGATGGATGGGTCTAAGAGCACGAGATAAGCTGATTCGTTAAGGACAAGTTTTCGTTAGGAGAGTGAGGGAAATAGGTTTCGCTGTCAATTGGATAATTTACCAGGTTGGTGGGTATGGAAGGGTGCTAACCGCCCCCGAGAGAAAGTTGCTAGTAGGAAGCATCATACGTGAGAAAACCCAGATTTTCCATATCTTCCTGGAATAGACAATGAATTTAGAAAACAATTTAAGTAAAAAGTTATTTGTTCGGTCTGAAGGACCTTTTTTTTTATTTATTAATATCTACAATCAATTCTCGCATTGAGAATTTTCAGTAATTTTTCTGGCGTGGCACAGTGACATGGCTAAATATTTATAATAAATTAATACTTATTATAGATAAGTATAATTTAATAAGTAAATGTTGTAAATAAGTAAATATTACTTAATAAAAATATCTAATTAAATCTAGTGTTTAGGTCTAACTCGTTATAACGAAATCTCACTGTAGATCGTTGTCTCGATGGAAAAATTAAAAAAAAAAATTAAAAAAAATTTTTATTCTATATTTTCGACTTCTTTTTTCGCGTAGAATCACCCCCTTTCCGCTTGTACCACCAGTTACCAACCACCCTGTATATTTTGGTAAATACTTCATAGCACGAGCGACTGGATTTCGATCGTCTTTAATTCCCGAATTTCCAGAGACACGATGAAAGAATCATTTTTCAATTCGGATTTCCACGGTGCGACTGTTATTTTTACGAGGGCGTTGGCGCTGGGGTTACATTAGTTGTCCTGCGGGTGGTCGAGAACTTAATTTTCGGACGTTGTCTGCGGTTCGAAGGCGCTTGTGAAAACGAGCGGCCAGAGGACTCTCGAGCGTGTTCTCGAGGATCCAGCCAGTCCTGCGACAAGTAACCCCGCTTCGACTTTTCCTTTGGGAAAACGAACGGAACGTTTCGCTGCGCCCTCTTCTTTCTCTCTATCCACTTTGTTCCGGTTCCTCCGGTAGAAGCTAGTAACTCTGTGTATATCGTCTTCGTCGATCGAACGAGTTCCTTTTTCTGTTTTTCTGTACTCGATCCTGGTCGCGTGCTGCTATAGTCGCGAATTTGTAGCCGTCGATGTTTAATCCAGCGAAAGAACGAGGAAAAATGAACGAGGTTGAACCGGTATGGCTCTCGTTAAAATCGTAACATCGCGTTTGTTTGCCCACCTCGGTTCGACCTGTTGATCCGCCTAATCCGACGCTACCACTCGTCAACGTGCTGACGGATTTTTAATGTCGCGTTCATTGCCATTTTTCCGACTTTTATTTCCCTGCGATGTCGATGGCAGTGCTGTAACTTTCTTTTTTATCGAGCATTCGAAGCCTCGATGGAGGTTTATTTCACCTCTATACGAGACTGTGTGCAGTAAACGCAGAAATATACACATATTCGTGAACTTGCGCATAAACAAGTTTCTTACCCGGATTTATTCGGAACCGAGTTAAAATATTCTAAATTGGACTAGGTTTCTACGCTAAGCCGAAAAATATGAATAAATTTGAGAAAAGCCATGAATGTAAATTCACAGCTTCATACGGAATAAAAATGGAACAAGGGAGGAGGAAAAAAATGAAGAGAATATTCTGGCTATTTTTTCCTGCTTCCTGGTGGGGAAGGCGAGTCGTGCCGACAGGTGCTGCACTCGCACGAGGAAAAATCCGCGCGACGCCGTTACGAAACGGTCAGAGAAGGCCGGTGCGAAAGCACTTAACCCGAAAGAGGTATTCGCGGCGTTAGGCAACGAACGCAGCCTTTGATTCCGACGATATTTACGGCGGCCACGGTGCTCGAGGTTTCACTGAACTAGTTTTCCGCCGCGAGTGGTGCAAGGATACGACACACATACCGCACGCGCGGCAAACATACGTAAACAGGGAGCTCCGAGCACGTAGAAATCGATCGGATCGCGCTTTCTCAACGAATGCTTTTCCTATTTCAGAAAATTCACGGCTACCGTGTCAGAATGTTTTATATTGAGAGGTAAAGTTTATAGGGCCGTTAGTCACTAAGTGATTTGTATGTGACGCTAGAGTTTATGGTTTATCGTACATAATTGTAGCATTATCGACGTAATGATAGTTAAGAGTTATCGAAGTACTGCTGCTATGTTTAATATTATGTTCTGAGATTGTATCGCTGTCTTTCTTACGAACTTTAATACGACAAGAAGTAAAGCCTGAGGTGGAAGATACGATTGAGGAGTGATGACAAATGTACTCGACTGGGTGGGCTGAGTTACTGGCGAATATATTTAGAGTTCTAATTATGCCAGTACCATAGAAATATTTGTAGAACTATAATACGTGAATATATATATATATAGTACGAGTCTAATCTAAGACACCAAATTGTTAAGCTGTTTATAACGTATACTATAATGTACTCGTAACTGTACACAATCTCGCTAATCGCTTTTCTCAATCTCGCTAAACCTCAATCTTATGCTACTCTTCTCGCCAATTCATGGATTTTGATCGAGTAGTTCTGTCGGATTACTTAAACTGCTGCAAAATAATCTAGTTTCCTTTTTCAAAAAAGTAAAAAATGAAGATTACCTTAATCATACTCGAAGAATCGTCACGAAATAAAAATTTGCCAAGCTCTTTTGCTCGCGTGCTTTTTACCGCAATTCCGGCGAGAACATTTCGCACGGAAACGGAGCGATGAATAATGCGGACCCGAGAAATTAGAACGTCGTCGAGCGATGAGTTAACGCGGGCCGCATGCAGGCTCGTCGACGGCGCCCATCAATAATACATGGCCGCCTGCTAAATCGGTGCTACCTGGCCCGAATAATGCCTCTAAAAATACGTGAACCCGGCTTCGGGACGAGCAGGAAGCCCGAACTGCTCGTCGGTGGACGCATACCGTCGGTGTCGACCGTTTTGTTCGTCGTTGACGAACGCGCGCCTTCTCGTCTGACCCGCGGCCAACGTTTCTCCAACGTCGCTTCGGAATTTAATGGCATTTCGGGAAGTCTCGCTTGGGAAACACCTCGATGAATTTCCTGCTGTCTCTGTTAGTGGAACGTTGAATCGTTTGCAGTCTGGTTTGAACTATGGACGTCGTGTAGGAAATTTTAGAAGCCACGTAAAACATTGACGAATTGTGACGCTTTGATAATCGTGACAACGCGCCAATTTTGCTTGTATCGAGAAATCGTAGACGATATTTTTCGCGTTTGACACATTCGATACGATGATTTGAAATCATTATAGATTCTTTCGCCTTATTTATTTTGAAAGTGGTATAATACAGATGTCGATTAGTCGAATAGTAGATCAATTATACTCTAGTGTAAAAAACGTTTGTTTTAAAATTAAACCGCGCCGTGTTAACAGCTACTATGGCTGCAAGGAAGGCCGCTAATATAGACTTGTCCTTCCTGATGGTACAATGGCAAACGGGGAAATCAATATCGCATGCTCTTACGCCGTTTTCAACCGGTTTCTTTCTCTATGAACCGGCGTATCGAGAAACGATTAAACGTTGAAACTGTTGGTGGAAGTCCTCTCACTGCAAAACCCTGACCATCCTTCGTGTATCCTTCGTCCCAACGAAATTAATAAGTACTTTCGCCAACAGGTTTCACGGCTAGATGAAATTCCTAAATGTATCTCGAATTCAATCGAGGCAATTGCTCCTTCCGATTCTTGGACAAACAATCCTCAGTCAAGAATACCTGTTCCGTCCTTCATTATACGAAAATATCGATTAATCGATTAAGTAACAATACGCGAGAAACGAGAGTATGAATTATTTATGCATTCGAGTAATTCCATCATGATGATCCATGCTAAATCGCCAGAACGTTTCTCCGCTCGCTTTTCTCTGGATCACCATTTAATTGCTCTAAAACAAGAAGCGATCCTCATCGGATTTGCTTTTCACTTAGTCTCGAACGTTCGATTCGTTGAGAAAAAGCAACGTAATATGCAGTGAGAATGGTACATCCGATGGCAAAGTCGACTCAATGCAATTAGATTCAAACGTTTTCCAGGTCAAAATGTTAGGGGTCTCTCGTTAGGTTCGGGCCACCCAATGACCTTCCGATACGCTGCCCGATTAACCGACTAATGAAAGGCCTTGAGCTGACCTTGAAACGATCGGCAACAAGTCGCGTCTCCTAAGACGCTTGTTAATAAACTAATAACCTTCGTCATGGCTACGAACTTTATCTAAACGCGCTCGCAGGTTATTACGCAGTTCACCGCTATCAGAAAAGTGGAACGATCGATTCTTCGCTTGCTCCAGTTTCACCATAGTTGCGAATCGAGTTAAGCTGATCTAAAACTTTGTGTTCTCCAAGCATCGCACTCCTGGATTGACAGGATCTGGTAGACTTTTTAAAAGAACGATCTTCTCGTGCCAATAAATGCAGTTACGATCGTGAGCCTGAGTGTAGGAAAGTATTTTAGTTAGATAAGTATCTTTAGATGTTCACAGGATCTAAAGCATCTCAAGATCATGAAATTCGCCTATCAATTTCACGGCACGATTTCCTTATCCAAAGTCGACTGATCTCATCGCGCTTTCTCCCGATTCGCAAGAAACTGTCGGTGCTAAATGCACGCAATCGTAAGACGTTTCGTGCATTTCGAGGTCAGAGATCAGGCCGCTTTCGAGCGTTATTAGGACAAGAAAGCACGCCGCGAGAATGTCAGCGCTACCGATTATTCGCTACACCGTTGATTCTTTCTCCCGTGTGGTCAGATTACGGTGAACGGCCAACTAATATCCACGGAAAGTTTCTGTTTCCTGAACTTTGGATACGGGGTCACGAAAAAAATGTCCATGATGCCACTACTTGGTAACTTGTTGCGCATCGAAGAAAATATTTTTTTAGCGATAATTAATGATTCGATCGAGTTAATACTCGATTCTATAAATAATTTGCATCGAACGATAGATATCGTGGCGTGAATGAAGATCGTTCGATAAAAATTTACCATGAATGTTGATCATCAGTAGTTTTATAAACGAGAAAAGTCGTCTGTGTAAATAGAATATGATTGGTGATTAGGCATATGATGATTGAACACATCAGCTGAGCTGATCGAAAGGTGCAGTCGTATTGGTTAGAGGTCTAGATAAAGTGTCATGCAAATTCTGTCAACATAATGCGACAAATCGACATTGTAAATTTTGTTTACTTCACTTTATATTACGCAAATATTGTTACTGCAATGGTTCGAAATCCATACTGACCTATCCCATAAATTGAAACGACAAGGAAAGCAGCGATGTCACGAGCTTTTTTAAAACCTCTACCTTGAAATTATTTGTACTGTTTCCTTGTGCTACATAAATCAATTTATTGATCACGAACAAAATATCTATCCCACAATACGAAGATGAAACATCGCCATCCTCTCGTGCAGGGTCCAGTCCGAACGCATTATAAACATCTGCCTGAACATCTTACAATTTGTCCCGGCCCCACGACCTAAAGCATTTAAAGAAGGATCGTCGTGGTCAATACGTGAAACGACTTTCGCTCAAAGAAATGGCACGAGAATCTGCGCTTTTCATAGTTCGCCATGGAACGCCCGTTTTTAGCCTTGGAAAAATCGGTCCTGATTTCGATCTATTGTTACATACACGCGAGAGCTTTAGTCGTTCCCGTAAGTTACGAGGGCACCGACCGACCGTCTTATTCTTCCACCGTGTTTCCCGGGGTGCGAGAGCACGCGACTACCAGACGGCAGGTGTTCGAGATTGTTGCACCCGGCAGATGTTGTCCCGCCATCCTAACCTTCTTTCTCGCGTTCTTCTTCTTCCTTTAAGTCTCGCTCCTCTTCCTCTCGAGACCAGCCACCCGGTGCGTCGTTCCCTCTTTCTTCGCGCAATCCCTTCCTCATCGCCCTCGAACAACAGTTCTCCCGGAATCGACCGAGAAATTCCCAATGCTTCGTGTCATCCCATCGATTCGTTGCTTCCATGACAGCCCTATCAAGACGGTAACATTTACACGCCGGTTGTCGACATCTTTTTCTTTTTTTTTAGTTTTTTTAACGTAAATATGATGATCGAGGCACGATGCGCGTCTTCGTTCGAGAATGTGTGTTTTGAGAGTCACGGCGGTGGGACGGGGTCGAGTTTCCGAGGCTCGTGTCACCTGGATGGCTCGATGCAGCGGGATCTTGGAATAGCTGGTCTGAATACAGGTTTCGGTAGACGGATGATACGAGCCGAAAACAGGCAATCAATTTCAATGCAGATTTCTTAATCTTAATGTCGATATACCGAAGAAAGCAATCTGAATGAGGTTGACCAACGTATAACTGGTAAATCTTGTTATTATTTAGTTAATATTTTATCCTAGCGAAGAATACGTACGAAGAATATTTATTTTGCAAAGGTACGTAGGTATAGGTATATAGCTACTATGTGAAACAAGTAAACATAAACCATTTCCACAGTCTTTTATACTCTGTGGCGTCTCGTTTTTCTCTTCTCCGTTAACTTGCCCGGAGAAGAGGTCCGATTACTTCTAGAATTCTTGTAACCGGCTCGAACTTCCTCGCAAGTACGAAACGCGTACAAAAGGAAGCTCGTCGCTCGATTTTTCCGCTGGTTCTTCAGCCACTAGTTTTTTTCTTCTATCACGCAATCGAGAGTCTTGGAAAGTGCCGTAAAAGATCCATTGCTCATCGTGGTCAGAATGTTTTCCAAAAGGAAAGCCGAAGTTTGCCGATGGTTATTGGGCATGGTTGTTAACCCGTTGCCAGTGTGTAGGTTTAGAAACGGTCGATCGAGATTTTCACTACGTCGTAAGAATTATATTATTGCTCGTTTATGCGAAGCCGTTACATTTACGTAAATATGTCAATAGCTATCCGCGGGCATATTTCTGTTTGAACGACAATAATGGAATTTTTATGACGACCAGCCATACAAGCATTCGTGCCAGATACAGGCTAAACATATGTATGAATTGCCCATAAAGACGGGCCCCTCTTAATGCAGCTTCTTATACGTTCGAACGATTCGCCTTGTAACTTCCGTCGTTGAATGCGACAATGGCCGTACGATCGAGCGGAGCACGCGTCCTGTAACGCTTTTATGGCCATTACGAAGATAATGCGTCAGCGTCGGGGGGCCGCCACCGAAACCTGCCTCTTTTCTCGTAAATCTACGCCTGGTTATTCCTCGCGGCTTTGTCGTGCCGGCCAAACCGCTCGACCAGGGACCAATCCCTCTTTAGATCATGATAGAACTGCGCACAACTTCCTCTATATTTGCCACTGCATTATCACGGACAAATTTACGACCTCGAGGCTACATTCTGAATCTGAATCTATTGGATCGAAACCGCGAGGATTTGCGGTGTCAGACAGTTTCTTCTCCAACGTGGTGGTTCTTCTATTGTGAGTTCTTAGGCGATTATGATGTCGTTCGGTCGTTGTGCTGTTAGATACGCGACAACCTTAGAACGTACTCGGGTGGAAAACGCCACAAGGAATAAGAATTTCAAGAGACGCGTAGTTCTCGTACGACCTCGAGATCATCGACTCGTTCGGTATAGAATGGGAGGCGGGAGGCGGTCGCGTAAGAAATTAGAAAGGAACGGTCGACCCTCGTTCGTTAGCAGGCTCCATCCTCGAAAAAGGATCCATAAAAGGATCCAGGCCTTTGACAGACACACCAATCCGGCTCGTTAATTTTCTTTCAGCGAGAAAGAGAAGCCGCCGTTATTTGTCTAGCTTTTTCCCGCACGATGAACTCGAACGATGGGGCATAGTAGAAGGCCCTCGTGCCGAGGGGCGGTTTAGAGAGAAGCAAAAGAAGGAGAAGATAAACGGCGTTGTTCGAGAAAGCTTCTTCGGTATGGTTGCACCTGCCTGGCACGTGGCCCGATCGTTCGTGTGCGCGCCCCTTAAAGAACTTCCCTTTTACTTGCGTCCACACTCTCCTTACGGCTTACTTACTCCTCTGTGTCTTGAGCGGAGACCACCGCTACTTTTTCCTGCTTCCAATGTTTTTTTGCATGGTTGCGTCTCGGCCGAGATTTTAACGATTCCTCCGTTGCGTCGATGCCTTTCACTTGGTCCCCCATCATCGAAACGGCCAATTAGCGACGTTACAGATCATCGACGTTCCCTTATCTTCTTCGAATCGACTGACAAACAATCTTTTGTTTCGCGTAACCTCGCGCGACTCCTCGTCGCGTCGTTCACGCTGTGCCAGTTACGTTGTACAAGTCCTGCTTCGACGCTCTGTTTGTAAGAATTGTTGTAGATGGTTCTGTGATGGACATACAAACGTAAATGATGCATAGGTAAAGAAAGTACGAAAATTTTTGACAAATATAAAAATTACTAAGAATACTAACCTTCGATCTATCTTTAGATCTGCAGTTTCGTCACTTACGTATATCGCACAGAAATAATTCTTTTCTGCCCAGATACAGATGATTGAGATAGCAGAATTAAACGCTAGAAGGAGAAAATTCCGTTCGATGTTTAATTAGAGAATCGAGAAGAGAAATTCGGGCGATGGAATAATTCGTCGTAAATGGAAATGTCGAGGAGAGCATAAAATTGCCTAGCCGCCTGGCTGGCAGGGGATCAGCCGGTTTTCTAACCGCCGCGACCACACTCGCATTGTCTGGCCTCACCAGACGAAGACTATCGATCCTCGAAGATCCTTTCCTTCTACCACGCTCTATTAATCCCGAGCGAACGGCCTTACTCGGCTGCAGATTAGAAAGTGCTTCCGCGATCTCGAAATATTTTCTGGTCGCGCATGTGAATCGCTAATGGGACGCGGACGTGCCAGCAGCGCGACGTCCTTGCCGTCTGTCATATTTCTTTTACGTTAATATCCCGATCAAAATAACGCAGATAGCTGGAATACCGGTGAAACGAAAAGAATAATGAAGATCTTACGTGTTTAATATCTCAAGTCACAGAGAAAGCTTTGTATATATACGTTTGTATTTATCGAGTTTGAAATACACAGTGCGAATATTGGGTGTGGCAGGATGCATGGCACAACCGAACAATCGATAGAAGCGAAAATTGAAAACAAGCATCGTTGATTAAGGAACACAGATTCTAGCTTTAACTTTCTAAGATGCAGCTGGAAATTAGCTGAAATTTGAAGAAGCCGATCGCTCGTCTTTCGTTAATACAGTGGCAATTCAAGAAGAATCTACGCATCCAGCGACTGTTACGATAGAGCTCCGTTTCTCGTGGAACAGAAATGCCGGGACGGGTAGCGCGCGTGGCGAGACTCGTCGCGTCGAGAGGAACGAAGACGGACGAACAACAAATAACGGCGAAGAGAAGGAGGGCATTTCCGGCCGGTGAAAGTCTAGATAATACCTGGGTTCGAGGCTAGACGCCGGAGAGACTGCGTCGCACGGAAACCCACCACGGTGAATCTCGCAGGTACGAGAGGCGTGGGGGATCGAGGAGAGCGTAGGCAGACGCGAAGAGAAAGAGAGACAGAGTGGGGCAATAGACGAAGGAAAAGAGACGGAGAATAGAAAACACGGCGAAGGAGGCTGCCAGAAGTGAAAGTGAAAGTGTAACGGTGAGGAAAAGATCTTGTTCCCCGTGTCCTCCAGACGTTCTCGCTCCCACCAGGAAGACGAGACGGCGTTTCGCGAACGATTCGAGCTCGCGCTCGAAATACGCCACGGTGAGAGGCGATCGAATTGAGATCGAGGATTCTTCGTGGCCGCGACGGCCATCGTGAAAGCGGACCACCAGAGCACTCGTTTATTCCTGTGGCTCGAGTAACGCGTCGCGCTCCACGATGAGCTTGTGTTTGAGCCAGAATGCCAGCGAAAGTCCCGGTAAGAGAACGGTAAATAAAAGAACAATTATAGATGCGGGTCGGTCGTTGCTTTCCTTGATGACGATTTTATTACGGACGTCTCAGTGACTGGTGCCCTTCCTTGTAAACAATCTCGTTAATCATTATTTTGTACCTGGAGACTATCAGAAAATACAACTCGATGTTTACACGTCTGTTGACCAAGTCATTTGTTAACCAAATGTAAGACTGAAAGTCTTCTAATTGAATTAGCATGGATGAGTCGGCGGTCAAATTGGCGATTCTTGTGGAAAGAAACCCGAGATACGGAGGTGCGACCTCAGTCTTCTTCTATCGATGACAACTCGAGGGACAGCTGTCACAGGGCGGAAATTGCGACATCTTGCAAACGACTCGCGGTACTCGGTGGCCGGGAAACGCTGGACAAACGCGTTATTACATGACCTGACTCATTTTCCAACACGCTTCTATGTCCGACAGCTTTATTTCCCTCGCCTTGTGTGGACCTTGGAGTTGCATAAATAATATACATCGAACCGCAACAAAATCACACCGTGCCGAAATTAGCTGCGTATTATACAACCTCACCGATATTCTCTGTGTCACATAAACAGATCAGATCTCGGTCGACGTCATCATTTTCTACAACCTTGCCATAACTAACTTGTCGATCCGAAATTTATGAATTTTTATGGAATACGTTATTTACAACGTGACATTGTTTTAATGTTCTGTTAGCTCGTTAACACGTCAATGTTATAAATATTCGTGGATCGTTATGAAAATTTTTAGAGATTGTATGTTAAACACTAAGGCACGATACAATATGAGTTTTAATGGTTAACAACTTGTGAAATTAGTTTACATTACATAAGTACACTAGCTCGATTCGCAATGAGAATTAGCGAAACATAATAAAAGATGCTATTGTATTTTAAAACAAGGTTATTCAGCATAAATGCGTACATAAATACAAGACCCTTTGATATCTTTGATACATCAGAAAAGATCCTTTGTTCCTGGTAATTGTATAACTTCTCTCGCGACAATAACAGAAAATGAAATTAAGTAAACACTTACAAAATACCATCCAATGCGATGCAACCTTCAACGTGTCGCGGGAACGGTCGATTCTTTTTCAATTCTAAATTGCACGTCACATGGCGCAACAAACAATAATCGTCAGCATCGATGGATCACGTCCAAAGTAGTTCGAGTCACGCGACCGCGTATGTCTCTCTTCCTGTTTCCTTTGTTCGCCCTCGCTACTCGCTTAAAACGTGTTTTTTCGTAACACTTATTTCCACAGGTGGTCTGTTTATGCTCAATGAAAAAAATCGTCTTTTCCGTTGTGTCGCGTTAGCAGTCGCATCGCGTGTTTTTCTTACGATGGATCGTTACGTCAGGCTCGAGGCTAGCGTCGATCCTCCTGCAAGAAAAATAGGACAAAAGGCCACGGCGAAACGATAAAATGCGTTAAAAGATCGGAAAACGTAACCGTGACGAAAGTACAGAATTTGATCGCCGCTTTCGGACGATCGTTATCAGTCGTAAAGAAGAACTCATTGTTCGCAACAACCTACGCGTTCGGGGCCGGTGAACCAGAGATCCAAGTACACGACAACCAGCCGAAGATAAGATCGCGGAATGACATCTTGCAAACGACTCCCTCGGTTAAAGGGACAGAAGGAGCATCAGGATGTGCGCGAGCCGGTCGCGTGACTCGGGCCATTCCCCGTAGTTCTCCTCGCCGCGTCGATGATTCTCCTTTTTCCTGGTATTCTTCTTCGACGGTGACAATGAATTCAGCTGTTTCCGGTGCTCGTGTCGTCGTGCCGGGGCTTCTTCAATGAAAATACAACGCTGTAACGAAACGTTATTAGCATACCGGTAGAAATCGCGTCGCATGCGGGACTCGTAACCCGACGTTATCGAGTTTAAATATCATGACGATCGAGGGTGAAAGGAGATCTTCGAAAGAAAAGACGTAAAATTATCGAAATAATAGCTAGTGTCACTGGTATCGTTGCTAAGATCGCTGTTATTAATATCGGGGTGAATGCTAAAGCAACGAGCAACGCGTTGGCAGGGGCTATTATTCGGCAGACGAGTCGAGGAGCAGCAGGGTCAATAAATTCGAGGTGATCCGGAGGTGGTCGTGGCGGGCAGGTGCGGAAACCAGCGTGCGCAGGGTATTGCGTTGCGACTTTCGTAAGAAAACGAACAAAGGTCCACGTCGTTGGTTCCGAATCGTGCTCCATCAACGAAGAGGAGAAGAGGAAGGTACGGGAAGGTGAGGAGAGACGCAGCAAAGGCCGGCTGGAGAATAATGCAAGCTCGGATCTTGGCTGCTAGACTCAACATCTGTCGGCAGGTGGCTCGTCTCGGACATGCTCCGTGGCTTGAGCCCTTTGTGCATCCGCGTGCATCGACCTAGCCCAGTTGGCGCGCACGCAATGCACGTGACTCGTTCGAGTGCAGCCGCCTCAACGCCGGCTGCTGCCGCTGTTCCTTGCTCCTTGCTCCTTGCTCCTTGCTGCTGCCACAACGATCCTCCTGTCGGCTGGTTCTTAACCCCGAGATCCCAAGATAAAAGGCCTCGTAGGGCCTAGCTGCCCAACGCTTTCGTCTCTCCGCCCCTACCCTTCAGGAACACCGTCTCGTGACCGAGATCCTCCGCGCGCGCACGCTCCTCCCGCTGTTTTTGCCGCTATAATCCCCACGAATTTCGAGCAAATCGAATGAATCGATGTTTGATCGTACATCAAGACATTCCCTTCTCTAGAACGAAAAACTGAAACGAATAATAATTATTTCTTCTTATATTCACTCAAAGAAAAATTTGTCTCCTATTTTGCATAGTCCCGAGAAAAGTGAAAACCGTACTAAATCTTCGATCTCGAAAACCAACAACAAAGCTTGCTTAAATATTTGCAAGATTTCCCTCTGATATTTTGTCCTTTACGTGTTTCGACAATAACAATACCAATACCAATGTCAACCACGATTGACAAGGAAATTGGATTGTTAACGAAAGGGCACCGGTTCGTAGCCAGCACTGAGAGCTCATTCACGTAATATTCGAAAGTGAACGGTCCAACGTGTCGGTCCAAAAAGCAACATCGCTGCCGCGTTAATTCCGTGCACCCGACTGCGACCGTGAATTTACTTTGGCGCACAAAGTGCGCCGGCTGTCGAATGAAGACAATTATTACAGGACGCACGAAGGCCAGCAAAGCTTGGCTTAATATCCGAAAACAGGACCAAGCCACGGCGCAGCCAGGCTCTAATATCACCGGCTGAGAGAGACGCTAACTTGCATATTGCACCTCGGGTTAACCGCCAGCCTGGCATTAACCACTTTGCCTCGTTTATTACCGAACTCTCCCTCTACCCTCTACCATTGATTATTACCGCGCGAACGCGTTGCACCGAAGATCTTTGCAGCGAAGATCGGCCGGTGGCGTGCACACGCGTACGATTATGGCCAATCGGGTCCGATTAGACCCTGCAAAGGATCATCGAGAAGTCTCCCGTGCGTAGGTTAGATACGAGCCGATCCGACCGCCAGTGCATGCTCTTTTATTAATGGACATTATATCTTTGCCGGAGATTATATGTATTTGGTGGGATGGTGCCGCTGGCGCAGCTCGATCGCGCGCTGAATTCTTGCGCGTATCGCCGATGCTGAGGATCATCTCCTGTGATTTTTGCAGAAGGATTAGCGTAGCAGAAAATTTAAGTTTTTGTCCTTAATTTTCTCGTACTTCTGCGGGGAGCTAAATCTTAAAAGATTCAAACAAAAACTTCTCGATTGTAGAGAATAAAGAAACAAATTGCCAGTCACCAATTACATGGATTGAAAACGACTAGGAATCTCCTAAATGCTATCATCGACGACAATTTATCAGGAAGCGCCGATCCCTGAAGTTCGACACGGCGCGGCGGAAGATCCGCCGTTAAAGTCGAATGGGACGTTAATTTCTCGTTTGCGGAAGTTTATCAAGCGATCAACGGTAAACTCGAGGTGGTCAAGCTGGTTCTGCACTCGTATAGTCGTATAGAATTCTCCATAGCCCATCTATCGTTCTCGCCATTCTGTAACCGATGTTTGTTTAATTCTTTCCGCGTCTCATTAACTTTTTAACAACTGAGTACAGAGAAAGTGGACGTTCAGTTCAATAACAGGTCTTTTTACGAGATTTCACGAGGATCGTTTAACATGCCTTTTATGGGACTGAAAAGTTTTAAAGATTCTGTATTAATTTTACTGCCGAGATATTACAAATACTTTATCGATCTTTTCACACAAAGTTTACGCTTTTCTCTTTCATCTTTTTTCACATCTTTTATTCGCTTTCTGTTCGAACAACGTACACGTAAAAATTGATTGGTCGACGACAAAGCCGGCAGATTTATAATCTTCCGTTCCATAATCAATCTTCCTTTGTAACTCGACCGACTTGCCCTCGGTCTTGTTATTCTTCTGCTCTACGTCTCAAAGTAATTCTCGAGAATCCTTGAGCATCCAGAATCACTTGGCCCAGTTATACCAGTAACGCTCTGTCACGTTTTACGCACAACCTGTAACGCAATGAATCATTTGTCTCCGCATGAATTATAATTTTTTCTTCTAAGCGTAATCCCTTGCCCGATTGATTCTATGACTCTCGTATCATTCGCGAAATCAACAAGACGAAGTATGACGTTATTTCAAGCTTTTTGATCGAAACGCGTCCTCGTGACCGTGATGTTTCAAGTGTTTGTACTTATCTCACAGTGTCACGGCCATGCAATTATCTTTAATAAATCAATTTTATTGCTTGAAACGTGACCTCGAATGTCAAAGCTATTCGCGTAATACAAGATAAACAACATTTAGGAATGATGAAAAGAAAGTATGTATATCTGGTGATGATTTCGCAATGAAGTTATTGCATCAAAACGTCACGTAACGGGAACATGATCGATTTTATCTGCGTGAAGAGCTTGTTATCAGTTAAAATTTCATGGCAGCAAAAAGATCTGTGATTTATAAAAGTTCGTTCTATACGGAAATTGATTTCTCGACTCGAGCGACGTTGAAAACGTACGAAGTAACGAATAGCATGTACAAGGTTTCGTAAGCGTGACAAACAACATTGTCTGATTGTTGACTCGTGTTTAGCAAACGATCTACAATTAAAGAAAGGATGTGGCGACATATAGCTGAAGAACTTTAGCTAGCATTACTAATGTGTTCATTAAATAGACGGGGAAAATATTGAGTTTGTCGGGGAATCCTTAATGGTTCCGGTTATTCTTGTTGACACCTAAAAATGCTATGTCATGAGATTCTACGAACATTCGATAACAACACTTGTTTTTGCGACTGTAATTAAAACATCACCGATAACTAAAATAACTATTTAACCGCTATCAACTCGCAGATAATTCAAAATATTAATATTGCTATAAAATATATACACTTAAGTTAGTCGATCATCGAACTTGTTTACGTTTGAATCTCGCTGACATATACATTCAACAAATAAGAACGTCTTCAATGTTTACAGAAAGCCTGTAGCATATAGCTATAAGAAATTTGCTTAGAGTGGAAGGTGACATAAACAAACAGAGTTGTATAAAGCTATAAAAAGACGACATTTCGGATAATCAAAATCTCGTGGACAAAAATATTGGTCAGTTTGCAAGTCACTGTTTTTCCGAAGAATCGAGTCAAGGAACCCTGAAAATCAGCTCTGGCGCACCTGTTCGTGGCACGATCCTGAGCAGTCGCCTTGGGTGAGTGCAGCACATGCAGGTAAATGCAGCGCGCCGGGATGCACAAAGGTTGCAAAGTGCCACCTGCCGAAAGCGGCCCGGTGCGCTGGTTCGGCCGCAGGAAGCCAGCAGGCAGTCGGTAAAACTACACCTTCCTTTCTCCTTTCTCCTTTCGTCCTTCTTTCGGATCAAGCCCCCTTCGTTAGCAGTCACGGATGCCCACTCGATGCATCTGATGCAGCCTTGGTATCGTCCATCGATCACCAGTTTTCCATATTCGTTCGTTGATTCGGTTCGTACTTTCAGATGTTGTGTAGTGTTATTATAGTCCCATAGAAATTTTGGACGTAAAGAAAATTACGTTGTAACTTGACTCTCACGCTCATAATTTGTCTAATCATATTTCGTATACTATAGATTTCCTTAACTCAAAGATTAGCTGGCAATTGTTAGTAAGAAAGTTCGTGTCGTTTTTTAACCATTCTCAAGAACATCCAAGGATTTTCTCAAAGTTCGAGTTATCCTCGTTCCCATCGCTACGCTGCTGGAACACCAGCGGTGGCCAAATGAGAGCGCGATGTTATAGACATAGACTATAGAAGAGCATTTACCCCGGCTCGACCTACAAATTCACGCGAACGAAGGTTTAGTGGCTGTTCGGGCTACCTTTTCGCCTCGGATCGCCCTTGCTTTTTAATGCCTCGAACCACGGAGCCTCTTCCTCGGAGGAAACTTTACGGCTCTCCTTCGCCAATGTTCCCTTCCCTTGTTCCCTCTGACCTCAAGTGTGTTTAACTTTCAAACGAGACACGGATCAGCGCCACGAGTCGCCGGTTAACGATGGTGTTCGTGGTGGCGTGCACCTGTTCGCGTTCGAGGCCGCGATCAGCCGGCTGATACACTTTTTAGCGTCGATAATCGAGCTTTGCCTCGTGCCAGGGACAAGCAGCTGGCGTGCCAGATTAAAATGCTTCGGTGTTTACGCTTCTCCGCGGACGAACAGCCGTGCAGATCGTTCGGATTCGTTTTCTTTCCTACCTAATTGCGAGGGTCGTGCCATGGAACAGGTGTGTTCCAGCTCGATTTTTGGGGTTCTTTGACACCGACAGAAAAACATTGCAACTCATTGGCCGTTCAAGGAACACGCTTCGAGTCGTGGGCATTTTTTGCCCTGGCCAATCGAACGAAACCGACACCTTGCACCTGTCTAGCTTTCTCCCCTACTGCGATCGTGCTGTCGACATTTTTCTAATGGCGATGATCCGGCCCAGTCTCGTGCTGTCCTTTGCACCTGGCCTTTTTGATTCCTAGAAAACTTCCGAACCTTTGTGTTTGTACCCTCTGCTGGAAACAGACCCCCGTTTGTGATTCATTGTCGTATACGATCATCGAAGGGGCTCGTATCTGCATTTTGATATCGACGAAACGATTAATATGTATATGTATGTCGAAGAAGAGTCAGGAACAGGGTTGTGGGCGTTTGATAGACCTCCCTTGGAGTTGGTCATCGTTGTGTGATAACGAAGATACGGACTGATGCTACGAGTGTGGACACTACCGATTCGACAATCAACAGCGGTGGTTGGGCACTTACGATGTTAGTGACGTTGGTCTTAGGTTCGATGACGAATCCACGGTCAACGGGATGAAAGATATACTTGCTCTAACTCAAACTCACTGATCGTCAGGCGCTGCTCCCTTCGTCGGTGGGATCTCAAGAAAGAAAGAACTTTCGTCCCAATGATGCTAAACTTTAATTACAATTTTACGGATTTTCCCGAAGTTCCAGAGGGAAGGCTCCGGTGTCCTTTCATCTCCGACATGTATCGGTTAAATCGACAATTCGGTTAAATTGCTTGAAATCTTGAAAAGTATAAGCCTGCGCGTAATTAGTTCGTACGTTATGAACTGGAGGAATATTATATGCCGTATGATCGCGATACGCCATCGTTTCTAAACGATATTACGCTAAATCAGAAAGATTATCAGAGTAATAAAAGAACGAGAGAAAAAGGAGGCACTTGAAACTTTTATGTCCTGTCGATATTTCCACGGTTCAAGCCGTTAGAAGTCTCCAGATAAAGATAATACCTTTCTAGAAAATGATATCAGAAACTCCAAATTCAATTTTTGGAGAGTGCACTTCATTCTCCTTCGTTGTCGCTGTAAGTAGCGCCTCTTGAGCATGATGATCGTGCGGTGCGGCGTAAAACGCACACCTGCCGCATCGCAGATTGAGATAGCTCAACGTTTGTGTCATCGTGCCGCGGGAATTATCTCGCGGAGTCGCCTCGGTGCCGTATAGAAGGA
Organism: Bombus vancouverensis nearcticus; assembly: GCF_051014615.1. NCBI lineage: Eukaryota > Metazoa > Arthropoda > Insecta > Hymenoptera > Apidae > Bombus > Bombus vancouverensis. Next base: position 15,202,719 of record NC_134911.1, on the reverse strand, counting down.
CTCGACGCGTGCAATTATCGGCGTCGATTACGGCCAATTAGAGATCTCCACTCGGAGATATTTAGTCTTTGGCTATTATCGCCGCAGCTGGCCCCTGCCCGCTGATATAGATTGAATCTCCCATTATGTCGTTCATTAACATCAACGATCGAAGATCGATCGCTCACGCACCTGTCTACCTTGTTTCTCGACACTCGATCCTTAGACTGATGAATAGGAGATGCATGGATTATGACCGGCTAGGAGGCGCTTCGAACAGCTGTTTCGCTTTGCTACTCACTTCCTAATTGACAGGTCGATGTAGTTTCTTTTGATCGGATACTAGTGTGCAGAAGTGTTTTACAAGAAAGAATCATGTAAAATTCCTAGAACACTGTATTTTCAACAGTAGATTGGACTTTTATGGGAGAATAAACTCTTCATTTCGGAGTTTTAAGACGTTTTTAACTATGAGCCTGTAACAGCATAAGAGACTGTATTGTGCGAAGAAGCTTTTCCGGATTAATCTAATTTTCTGAAACGTCCTGCGTCATTTCTTGTATAAATTAGCGTATATTTAAAAGATAACATAATATTATTTGACGTCGTATGACCATTTCGATAGAAGGTTTTCCATAAAAGGTCTTTATCCGGTTCGTGGAGGATTTCACAGAACGATAATGCATCGCCCATGTTGTAGGATTTTTCTTTTAAAAGCTTCTTAACTCCGCCAAAAGTACGCCGACAGCGACACAGGACGCTTTGTATTTGCCACCTGCCTATCTCTTAATTGTGCATTCGAGCTGCTCTTAATTCGACGCAAAATATATTCAAATCGCCGTATACGGAACGAAATGGTCGATTCTTCCGTTAAGCCATGTTCGCATAAAGGTCGCTCTTTTGGAAAGTCGTTTGGAAAGTCCGCTTTTTATTCGTAGTGGCTGCATTTCGTTAGCTTGCAGAACGAAATGAATAAGAGGCTGGCTCTCAAGAATACAGAAGGGGTGAATTTGTCGAGTGGTTTAGGGCGATGCTTCGTATAAAGAATATTCATTTCATATTTTTTCATCTTTTGAAAAATCAATATCTTTTCTGCTCGAGAAAATCGTTCGAGTCATCTGGATCATTCGGAACTGTTCGCATCTGGCTGCCACTCGAACGCGTTCAATAAACAATGAACGTTGTCGGATATCCTTGCGTATCTGAGGTGAACGTGGCTGGCTGAGCAGGTGCAAACGTGGATTCGGCAGCTGCCGCTGCGTGAAAAAGGATTCCATCTCTTCTCTCCTCGGATCTACAGAATTCAACCTGGGTTGGCCGGGTCCTCCGGACGCTGAGCTTACAATTTCCGCGCGAACAAAGGATAACGTGGCGTTTCTGCAAGCAGCAGAGCTTCTATCTGTAACCGAAAACTTATTTCCAACTTTATTTGTGCTTCGATTCGATGCTCCAGAGAGACTTTTCATCTGATTAAAAAAGTTTAATTTCCAAAAAATATTTAAAACTTTCCAAAGACAGGATATTTTCTAAAGCGTACAATCCGAGCTTCGATTTTTCTCAATTTCAATACACGTTTGATTTTCTCTGATTTTTAACTAAAGTTGAAAAGAAACTGCTTCAAGGTTGACTACTTTGAAATTGTAACTTAAAAGAAGATAAAAACATAAGTACTTAAATACGTCATTGGTTATAAAAGTGTGTAGAAGCCGTTATGAACCAATCAACGTTTTGAAAATCATTTTATCAAACACACGAGTGATAGAAAACTTTCTTATCGCGATTATGTACTTCGCACGAAGCAATCGTGTTCTCGCTTTATCGTGAGACACTTTTCCTTTTTTAATCGCAGCCTGTATTTCCTGACGACGTACCCTGTCAACAGAGAAAACAACGACAGCATGGAACACGTGTGAAGCTGATTAGCAATCACGTGTGCAGGCCGAAGAACGCTTCGGGCTACGGTGCTCGTCACCGTGATCACGATGGCTTTGTTTATCGCACGGCTCGCTGGGGCGAACGTAATAAACCGATCGAACGGATGGAGGGACATTTGGGTTACGCAAGCGTTCGCGCGCGGTACATTCGATTTTTTTCTCGTTTTTCAAGGACGCCGCCTCGCCGTCACAACGATGCAATTAAAAACGGTCGCGTCTCGTTTCCACGGGGGCAGAGAATCTTTCGAAACCGGGACGGTGAAGGCGCGCGCGGATAAACGCGCGAGCGTGATTAATCGAGCCGAGGCGAGGGTCTACCGGAGGGTGGCGCGAGCTTTTTATGCGGGATCGCCCGCCTATCCCCTGCGCCATCCAAGGATTATATTTATAAAAAAACATAAAAAGGGAAGGAATCATTAATCCCGCACGAGTAGGCCGGGGAGAAAAGCTTTTCTCTTCTATTTTTACGGCACCGTTCTGCTACGCGTGGTAAAAATAAGATTCACGCTCTCGCTAGGGTTCCGCGGAGAAAGATTTTGTCCGCCGAGCTATCTTGTCGGATTAAAGTAGCTCGCCTGGTATTTATAAATTATAGATTATAGCTCGACGGTTTAGCGCCATCACAAGTGACATCAATATCCTTCTCATTTTAGATATCTAGAAGGATATAACTTCTTTATTAATTTTTTTGCAACGTATCCAATCACGGATTGGATACCACCAACTCGTTCGTATTCACTAACCGTACACGATCCACTGTCTGCAACGGTCAATGAGAAATTACAAGCTCATCGAATGTGTCGAGCATAAAAGTTCCTCGGTCACCTTCTTGTCGTATCCTATAATTCTTTCCGTAATAAGATGAAACGAATTCTTCCATCCAATAACAACGTTCCAGAACAACTTCTGCCTTCCACGGTAATCGTACGTTCGGTCGTTTCGCCGATTTAATTACGTTCTTACGCGACGTTCCACAAGCTGAACGATTCGTTGACGATTCTCGCAAGTAGCTGGCGAGTTCTTGCCACGATTACGAGGACGGCCGCGTGCTTGGTTAATTGCTTCTGACTTCTACGAGTTATTGTCTCTTTTTGCCTTGCTACGATTATAAAATATTGACTGGCGTTAAAAGAAACGGTACAGAGAACTCGATGGAAGCAGTGAGAGTAAGGAGAAAAAGCAAAAAGGAAAATAGAGGAAAGCGAAAGAGAGATAGAGAAGCACGATTAAGCAAAGAATTACGGAAGCTATTGAAGCCCAGTTATGCAAGGCTGCGGCAGGAGCGTAAAAACTAGGTACAATCGCAACGACTGGCGCCTCATAATGGGCATGCCTACGGCAAGTTATGGCGCGGCAATAATTGTTTCTTCGCGTTTCGTAAGCCCCTCTGTTGGTTCCCCGTTCGCTTTACCGGTGTCTTCTTGCTCTTCTTCTACGCCGTTCGCTCGACCAAGGGGCGGCGTGCCGCGAAACGTCGCAATTTAATTTCCATTAAATTTTACGATTGCATCGAAAGTGTTGCGCAGCGCCGTTTCGTCACGCTATCATGAACTTTCGACAAGCGGACCACGTGATAGAATGTCCTGCAATTTTCACGGAGAAATCTAGCTACGTTCATCTTTTGATTTCGTTTAACTTCGTTCGAGGATCAAAGGGTTTGCCCTCTTTTACCGGAACGCGAACAAGCGAAATAGAAATTGAGCCTGAATGCTGGATTTTAATACAATACAAGACGAACAGAAGACGTACAATTGTGGATTTGGAAATTTTGATTTATTTATGGCCAGATATTTGTAGAGTACTTGAAATTTACAATTAGCGAAGAAAGTTATTGAAAATGATTTCTTTTCAAATCGATGCAATTTCAATTCGCTCGTCCGTAAACGAAGCAAATATCTGTCCACTCGAAATCAGTATATGTCATTCTGACAATGCTATCTTAACTATCAGACGCTTGGATAGAGAATGTTTTCCACGACATAGTAATTTCAGTGTCACGATGACTTGCTCAGCTATGGGTAAACTACTATTACGTGTTACTCTGAATATACGCAGATAAAAAGTGAGAATAATGCTTGTTATTCTATGTAAGATGTTTTTCTGGTGTTATAACGTGAACGTTGTAAACAGATACAAGTAAAAACGAAAGAAACAAAGTCTAGAGTCCGCACGAATCAAGAATCATCAAGATCTGGTTAAGAAAAATGTATGCGTAAGGTACTCCTTGAATGTTTGTCCATGCTAACGAATTCACAAAGTGTTTACTAAAGAGAAAACACCCCACTGACCTCACTAAAGAAATAAAATAGACAAACTCGAAGATGGTATCCCGCTGGGGTTAGCCATCCACATGTTATTTAGCAATTAAGCTAGAAAAATTTACCGAATGTCCAGCTGGACAAATTGTAAAGTACAAATTAAATAATAAAAAAAAAGTATTCACGACGCAGTAGGGGAGGGGGCTTAATTTATGAAACGCTCGTATATTTTCAATTCCTCTTCCTAGAATTCGGGTTAACGAAAATCAGCCAACCGTTCCAAGCGTTCCGAGTTTCGCATTTTTCTACACAAAAACGTACCTATCTCTGTATAAAAAGGAAAAGCATTTCTTCGTCTTCGTTTACACATAGATCAAAATAAGGGACTAAAATAAACTTATTTGAGTGACACCCTGTATATTCATAGAGAAGAGGAAAAATCTACGCAGCTGTGGGCTGTGGTGTTTTCGAGGTTCAGGAACGCAGCTGTGTATGGACGGAACATTCGACGAATTTTCTCCCAATAATTCCTCTTATCAGGGTGTTCGTGGACCTATCGTCGAAGTTATCGGACAAGAGATAAGAACATCGTGCTCCTAGAAATGCACGCGAAGAGGGCCGACTAGGTACACTTTAACGATTCTTCCGCCCCATCGGCTCCGATTACTGCTTAAGAGCCATGAAAAATTGTTCTGTTGATCGAATGGAGCCGAAGTTCACCGAGCATCGATCTTATCGGTACCAGATTATCGGTCCACCCTCTCAACTGACTTTCGGCTTTCTAAGTTATTTTCCAAAATGTTCGATCCTCCGCCACCATATGTTCAGACCACCCCACCGAAGATCATCGAGGGGGTCGAATTTTTCTATTTCTCCTCTGCTTTCCGAAGCTCTTTAACAAATGATATATTTATTACACGTTTCTTTTTCTTCACACAATCCTTTTCTTTTTGTTTTAATTATTAGAAGTAATTATTTAGAAAGCTGCCGCTTTCATGAATTCCCATTACCTTCTTATGTCGTAAAAGTCAACGCTTTGAACAACTTTTTCCTTTGCATATCACTGCCGGATTCTTTTAGTTTTCGAGGTATTTGCAAAATACTGTCGGTACCACTACAGTGAATTCTGTCTATAATTGTACGTCCGTTACCGCGTATGCGTTAGTATTGGTCGGTTGCCCCACTCTGGATAAAATCACGCCTAATCCATATTTATATAAACTATAAACGAAAAATAATAATAATATAACGAAAAATATCAGACTGCTGTGAGGCCATCGTACACTGTCGCGGACATATAATTATAGGCAGAATTCACTGTAGTAGTGTCGACAGTTTTTTTTTTTGCAAATATGTCGGGAACTGAAATCGAACGAAAATCATCAAAACCTAAGATATTGGCAGCTTTCTAAATAATTACCCTTTTCTTCAGGCCCGTCCATTTTTTTAATACATTTGATGATTGTGGGAAGGAAGAGAACGTTCGATGAATCGCTTACTATAGACGCCGAGAAAAGGTCATCAGACGAATACTTTCGAAAATTACATTTTCGATGTACATACCCGTCTATAAGTCAGGGACTCTTGCGAATTCTCGAACTTTCTTTTTCAGGATATTCTTCGAATATCCGAACGTCGCTCAAAATATCATTCTACGTCTCTTATTCTTCGCACAACCAATACAGCGTTACGTTACGTGTAAGAAGAAGAAAAACAAAAAAGGAGAGGTGGCAGTGATAGCGGCGTATTAAAATTTCGCCTTGACACGGTTTCTAGTGGGCTCTCTTCGAGAAAGAGGTAACGGGATTAGAGGGACGATCGCGTTTCGCGCGCGATGGTTGCGAAAATCGCGGCGAAAATTATCGGCTTTCTTTTCTTCGAGCGTACGCTGCGCAATTCGCGGGCCCGCGGCGTTGTATGAGCGCGATGCACGCCACAAACACAATGATAGAGATTGATGTCACGGGCTGACTAGACTGTCCGACGCTCTTGGCCCGGTTCCCAAGTGAGCGACGCGATGCAACCTCGAGGCGTCGCGTGCCATCGTGGTTCACGCTTTTCGATGGAAATCCCGTGCTTTCGATGGTGACACCGCGCGCCTCTCGACCCGATTACGAGACCGACTATCGGTTCCACGTAATTCCTTGTAAGGCGGTTCGAAAGTGACGGATATGTTTACCAACAGAGTCCACGCGAAAGGTGACTTCATCGGTTTGGTGGCTTATGTACATATACGTACATATACGATGTCGTTGCGTGTATTCTGGATTTGAGCATATGGTAACTCGGAGTTGTAATGTAACCTGATCGATTGGGACACTTTTTGTGGCTGCAGGTTTGTTTAAGGGTCTCTTTATTGAAAGAAGTTTGGGAAACTTCTTTTCATATTTTTCTGTTTTTTTTTTCTTTGTGATAATCTGAGATCGTAATGATCGATGTTGATATTCTTATGTAAATTTACTATTATGTCACTCGATGGTGTCTAATAGTGGAAAGGATATAATTCTCTTACACAATCGTAAAGATAAAGCAGACGAAGTTTCTTTATTGACTGAGTATGCCGGATCGTAGAGCATCGCTCGTTTATCAACATAGCGAAGAACATAGCTACTACGTTTGCATTAAATTTCTTATGTTTGATAATGAAGATTGGTAGAAAAGAATAAAGTACGCGAGTCGTGCGAGTTTCGCAGCAGATACTCGTCGTATGTTTCTCAAACAAACTGTAGAACGTAGAATGTTGACAAGAAACAGAGTTTCCCACGCTGAGTAAGTGGCAATGGTCGCTTTCTGTTTGACTCGCCGAACAACATTCACGATCGTTGGATTCCAATTTCCTTCTGCTAATTCATATCGAGTTACTTTTAAGGCATTGAACGTTTCCATACAAATATTACGCGAAACGAATGGAACAAAGGTCTTTGGAATAACGAGCTCAAACGTTTGACCGTTTGACTCTTAATCCAACGCGACGCACTCGATAGCGCGTTGCTGAAAATGAGCACAGCAAAGTCATAGTCGACGAACGAGCGCGACTGTTAAAGGGTTAATCGACGCGACCCGACGAGATTCGTGTGTACCGAAATTGTCCGGTTGCTCATTGCCCACCCGTTCAATCTAAACCGTCGTCGGTCCGCAATTGCTTTCTCACGCTGCATGCCTGAATTGGATGCCGGACCTAATGACACCGCGAATCGAGTACACTTTTTTAGCCTAAACACGCGTATCCATGTCTCACTCTGAGATACACGTAATGATACGTATTAGCGTCTAACGTTACTATCTCGAATTAGATTTTGAAATGAACTGCTCAAAAGTTACTGCGATCGATTTTATAAATTGAGGAAAGCGAGATATTACAGTTCTAAATTCTATGTTGGAATTTACAATTATTTATGACATCTCTCGCTTTGTAAGAAACTGAGAACTAATTATGCAGCTGGATCGTGAAATTGAGAAATGCACCTGGTTAATGAAACTGAGAAATGTAAAAAAGGTGCAAGAAAGGACGCACAGGCGTTTCATTGTCTTTGATAGAGCCGAGGTTCCCATCTGATTTCCTTAACGACCTCCATTTGCCTCTCCGAAATGAAGCTCATAACAGTCGGTGGAGCTCGCTTAAACATCCATCCGCCATTAAATAAATTAATCCAGAGGCGAGTTGCACGCCCTAAAACGCGTAAAAGTTCCTCGAGGCGTGTTTCCGTGATGCGGTAATCCCTGCATATTTCAACAATTTGAACTTGGTACAACGGGCCGAGAAAATGGATACAAGAGAGTTTCCTTAACGACTCCATTCCCTCCCGAAACTCCGTATCTTGAAATTCTTCGCGACATTTTGCCGGATACGATGCTAGTTGCACGCGTATTTTTGCGTTTCACGAGCAAGGTGTCGGCAAAAGCGAACCAACCGCGCACAGGTGCGTCCGTTCCTGTTAATTAATGCTAATACGGATAACGAGTGTTGGTTACTTTGTAATTCGACGACGGTTTAGCACCGCGAAAACCGTTATCCGGACTTAGCCGAAGGATTTCACCTTTCTTTCTCTGTTTTCCCCCCGGTGCTTTCCGTGGTAACTGCGATGGGATAGAAATGCGCTAACTGGGACAAAGAGGCCATTAATCTTGCCATTCTCCGCTATACCGTTTCATTAGATTTTAGCGCTGCTTTGTGTACACTTGTCCGACATCGCGACAAAATTCCAAATGATGATCATCGTTAGACGCGTGTATGCAAACATCCACGATTAGACGCGGAGCTTTCTTTGTGTTATATATATACATTCTCGACTTTGCTCCAACTTAAGTCCCAAATCGTTTCAATGAACGGTATTTATACAAGTTTTTCAGCACAATGGGGATCGAAGGTCTTAGGTATAAGGCACGTCCCTTTGGAATGTTATTCTAAAGTTACTCACTTTGTTATTTAAATTTCAAATTCTTCGAAGGATCGAATGGCAGATCTTCTGATACTTAACTCGAACCTCTTGAACCGAACCTCTCTGGGCTTCTTTTCTATTTCCAGAAATACTTCATCTTCTTCTATTTTTAGTCCTTCCACCTTGACTTGTGGTTAAAAGAGAAACGAAAGAATAGAATCGACTCGATAACTCCAAGACCTTGACGTTCAGTCTATACTTTGCCTATAAACATGTCCATAAAACAAACTTCTCGTCGTGCTCGGTGTCTAATCGCGAATTCCAGTCAATTCCAGTGGCGAATAAGAGGGCGTATTTTAATAACAAATTCCTCGGTCCGGAGCGACGCGTGGGCTTTCTATTCGAATAATAGATTCGGTCAGTGCGTCTACCTTCCAGGAAAATTCCGATCGTGCTACGTTTACAATCGGCTCGCATTCCTTCGTGCTCCGCGTCAGCCACGGCTCGTCGGGAACATTGACGTAAGAATCTGATGCATCGTAATCGGCTCTTTGGATTAGCGCTCGATCTTCCGTTTCTGAACGACCATTTCGACATCGTATCTTCTAATTATCAATGAAATCGACCGTTTCCAGAGACTTGAGAAATCCTTAGATAGGATTAACAGCTTCAAGTCGAAATTACGTCTCGTTAAGCAATTACCTCGTAATTAAAGTCTACGATAGTGATTTAAGCGAGACAAAAGTATGGTAGATAGTATTTTATGAGTAAAACATATACTTTTGTATAAAATATATACTTTTGTCTTACCCGCATTTGATTAGGGCGGTCATGCGGCATAGAAAAATGTTAAAATTGATCGTTGGATAAACAAGGAAAATATCGAAAAGCTAACAGAGATACTAGAAAAGAACATGTGTAACGGCGGATAATATGGAAACGAAAAAGATGTGGAGCTATTGAACGCGGTGTTTATGAAACAATAATTCCAATTACTACAATCTATTTCTTCATACGTTAAACAATACGCGACGAACGATCGCGTGGCAGTAACCTGAGGCAGCGGTTCCAAGTAGGAATGTTAAGTCCGAATAGAGAAATATTATGCGATTCACACCTGTTCAAATGAAAGCAAGCCGCGTCAGGGCGTTTAGAATTCCTCGGGACAAGCGTCACGCGTCGCATTCCGTGTCGCGTCGCACGTTCACACATCGTACCCGTCGCCGCTACTTTGCTGTCAGTTTTTAATCGGATCGAGTTGACATTCCTGCGGCTGACGGACAATCGGCTCACTAGCGATCGTGTAGATAGCAAGGACGACGGCTGATTAAAGGTAGTTTTCATTCAGAACGAAAATTCTTGCGTCACCGGGAGCTGATCGATCTCTAATTCCGAATACTTCGACCGGAACAATAAATAGTTTCATGTCTGCGGTCAGAACGACCTACAAGTTTCTCTAGGTATTATCTGTAGCAAGGAACTTCAATGAGATGTTATCGATACGTGTTTTCATTCATAACGAAGGATGTAGACCTCAAGAAAAGTTTCTAGCAAATATTTAATCTTGAATGTTCAATGCCATTTTCGCGATATCATACTTGTCGCTTGTCCTACCTTCTCTTCTAGTTTCTCTGTTTATCAGTTTATTATAAGATCGTATAGTCGTACCGTTGTAATATTTCACTTTTCGTTACTTACACCGTATTCTGTGCAAAAAATGATTGCAAAGTCTGGAGGGATCGATCTCGATTATTAAAAGCGAGGCAAATGACAAGGTGGCAAAACGCTTTGCACGAGAAAGTACATACGTTGCCGATACAAATCGCTTGGCTGATTCATATGTAATTCGCGAATAATAATTTACGCGGCTCTCTAATTACATCCACGCTACTCTGTCTCCCCCCCCCCCTCGAAGTGTACTAATAACACCAAGACAAGGGGTGGCTGGTGTACCGTTTTACAAATCTCGCATTTACATTTACGACTCGTAACTTACGAGCTAGCGGCTCGTAAAGCAACTGAACGTTAACGATAATTGCGCCTTGGGTCACGCTCGCCTCTGTATACCGTTTCTGATAAATTCTACCTTTAATTAATTCGCGCCACCGCTTGCCCTTTCTCGACCTTCCTTCCACCGTCATATAGTCGTCTCGTCCGGTTTTCGTTTCTTTCTGCGATACGCCATCAACTCTAAAAAAATATCACAGATTTTATAAGAAAATAGAGCTGCCCGTTTATTACACCATTCCATTCGATTGTCGATATATTATTCGAAGAATTGTTATTCAGATACTAATAATTTCGTGAAATGTGCGTTGTAAGGGTAGCCATAAGATAACCGTTACACGAAATCAAGTGGTAAATCCTAAGCGTCAGGATATTAATTCAAAGCTTATGTGAATCAGGTGGAAGGTTTCACGAACCACTTTATAGACCTTAAGCCAGCGGTATCGTGATCAAGAACACACCGATCCATAAAAGGGTCGAAGAGCATGCATCCATTATGTCGACACGTGTTTCGCTAATGAATTTAATTTCTAGCAGCCAGCACGCGTAATCGTCGCTCGTTTTCACGCCGTAAAATTAATTAACTACAGGATAAATTTCGCGGCGTAACGCGGCCTTCGAGAGGCCGCCTCGCGACAGATTTAATCGTGATTTATTAACACCACGATCGCCCTTACGAGGAGTCGCTTTTACCGGCACGGTTGATTGTAATCGTAATGCACGCAGTTATTGTTGGCCTCCTGTAGAGAGCAAGATTAATGAGCCCCGCATTAGAACCGCTATCGACGCGCCGCTTCTTCTATCGTCTTCGTCCTGGTGACACGTTTTCTTTTTCTTTCTTCTTTGCAGCCTTTAAGCACCTCATCGATGATCCATCACTTTTAATTGAACCGGAAACCCTGCGTTGGAAGTTTGCTTACCGTTTCATCTATAATCATCTTGAGATGTTTAATTTAAAAAAGATATGCCACTTTTGAAGAAAAGAGGAAACTAAGAAATTTGGGCTACACGAATTTACTACTACTTAACCGCCACCTAGAATCAAACATACTATAAACAATCCAAGTTACAGTACCACGCCAAAATAATTTACTTGTAATTCTCAATGTGAATTGATTGTAAAAATTCTACCAAATGAAAAAAAAAAAATTATTATTCTATCGAATTACGTATGATCCATTTTGTTCTATCCAAATAAAGATCACAACGTTCGACAGATTAGGTTTCATGTTTGTATAAAGATGCGTTGTTGTAAAAGACGTGTCTGTAAAAGAAAGACACTTTTCGGGCAACCTAATATAATAAACATTATTCTTGCATTAGAGCTAAACACTCGGAAGGAAATCTTGCAGAGAAACAGTAAATTTCGATTGGGTTCTTCGGCTGAAATTTCGCGTCGATTCTTCATCCATGAGACGGAGAGGCGCGCACGAAATCACCTTCGTTGTAATTGCTGTCCGTCTGGCCGGAAAAATTTAATTATGACGACGGCAACGTCGTCGTAACGGTGCGAGGTCGGTTATAACGGCGGACAGTAAAACTTTCCGCAGCTTCCAATTACGATATACTAATACCAGAGGCCGAGGAAGGGTAAGGAGAGCCAGGCTTTTCTAATAGCGTGGCGTAAAATTCAATTTTATGTCGGAGTAAACGCGATATCCGACGCGATTCACGCGGATAGTTTCGAAAGTTTGTTGGTAAAAAAAAAACGCCATCGACCGGCATTGATCGATCGAAGTCTTCGATACAAATGTTTATCTCGCGTGACTTTAAATTAAAAACCACGCAGTGTTTCGACCGAGACCAAACCGATTTCGATCGCGACTTATCCGGCTAAGATAAAACAAAACTAAAGAAATAGATTTCTATACATTAACAGGTAGAAATTAGCAAATTTTGTTAATCAGTTACCTGTGTTTCGATTTACGAAGAAATCTAACCTTGTTTCGCAAACCTTTTTTTTTTCTTTTTTTTTTAATTCTTTACATTCACAATTTGTCCAGTTTGGACAGCGTGTGTAACGAAAAGTTTTGGCGTCTAACGGAGTTTTTAAGCTTAAAATGGGAGCCTCTACGATCGCGATTTATTCAGCTTAATCGAAAGTAAAATGTGATTTATGGATAAATCTTCCGAAAACTCCCAGACGATCACTAGCTATATGCATAATAGCTTCTATTACGTATTCACCGACGATTCTATTCTGTGTTCCATTCGATAATCGTTTTAATTAATTCGTCACGTGACTAATTACGATTCCAACGATGTTTCTCGAATCTATTCACCACGATCGAAATCGTAATTCGAGGCATTATACTTCGCTATTGTATCTCTGTCGTAGTGCGTACGGTTCACTGACTCTCGTCGAAAGTGAAATTCATCGTCTATAAAAAGAACGACCATTGTATCGATCGATTTCTGGAAAAATACTCAATTTCCCGGTAATCGTGACTTTATTACGTATTCATTTATCAAGCTATGAAATATCGCTCATTAACGCAGCTGATTACGACTTTGTCGATACTTTCCGGGTTCATCGATAACAAAATCACAAAACTTCATCGTCGTTTCTTTTCCCGGACGTTCCTCTGTCAACAAGCTTTGGTAGAGAACTCTGGTGCAAAATTTCATGTAGACCATTTCTCACTACTTAGTATGCGACTCTATAACAATAACACGTTGCTCACAAAAAGTCGTAATTTCTGCTTGTTTACGTGAAGTGCGTAAGTTTCTCGTCGAACAGCTAGTCCCGATTTTACCTGCTCGCATGACTCGCGCACGTAACTTGTTTACTGCGTCGTTTTAACGGGAACCAATCTACCAATCTACCCGAATCTCGAAACAAATGTTCTCATGACTGTTTTCCAAATTGTTGTTGTTATTTGTCGACCGTTGCGGAAGACTCCGTAGATTTTATTACAGAACGTGATCAAGTATTAAGTTGTCGTAATCACACACCAAATGAAGTGAACTTTACACATGTAAAAACGAAAAACAAATTTCTAATAGATGACGTGTAATTGCAATCCAACTGTGTTCTTCCGTCCCTTCTTCCATAAGATTCCTTTGAGTCGGAGGTAATGTAACAAGGTCAAGATTTGCCAACACTTTGTACAGTAAAATTTTATTTATTCGATACGAATGGGATACAAGACGTGTGGGAAAATTGGATCGATCGGATAGCAGCAACCCACTAGCTTTTCTTTCCTTCGTTGTTTATCATTTGTACAATCGGAATTAATTTTCGTACAACTGCCGGATAATAAAAATTCAGGAATATATTCGGTAAATCGGGAATTGCGATGACACCGGTTTGGATAAACGAAATTCTACTGTATTTTAACGCTCTCCTTTAACGGTACTGCGTCGATGTATTTGAACGATTCCACGCAAATGCTCAAATTTCCATAACGTACCATCGGCAAACCGTGAAACAAGCACGTAGAACACTGAATTCCTGCGAATCGGAGACACGTGGTGGAACTATGCACTGTGCAAGCCTCGTTCTTCCTTTGCACAGTTATCAACCAGCTAATCTCCCGCAGCACATATCAGAAATGAAAACGAAAGATTTTTAGCTGATTGTGAGTCTTTCGACTTGGCGTGCCCTTGACGGGGTAAGATAGAATTCAGCAACGAGCGGAAAAGAGTAAGAACAGCCGTAGACACCACGTGTGTCGTCTAGACGAGATTGCGAGAAGTTTATAGTCATGCTTGAAGTTATATTCGCCTCTGTCCTTCGTTCCACGCCTCCAAGCCCCGTTTTTCTCCGTATCTCGCTTCGGCTTCGGATGACATCGACGTCTGTCCGGCATCACTACCACCCTGTAACACGAGAGGGCCGACTTCGTTCCTCTCACGGCGTGTCTTGTACGTTGCGACATTCGTCGCTGTTTCCTCGTCACTAACATTTTGGGAGATGCACGATAAATATCTAACTGTCCGGATACAGTAGATGCAGAGGATGTTCAAAGGCGTTGCCTTCTTCGGAACGAAGAAGAAATTCCAAACGGTAGATAATTATACGTAATTCGTGTTAACGAGAAATTTAAAGAGTTTTAATGTTTCGAGCAGAAGAGAAATTAGTTTCGTCATAGGTAGCGATTGACAGTAATTTTTCGGTGAATGTCTGTTGTTACGGTGGATTTACGTGGAACTTGTTTTATTTGTTGACGTGTTTCCATGCCAATCTCCTATTTATCATACATATCTCTATCCTTCGACGATTGGTCGTTAATTTTCCACACTTTGTACTACACTTTATAATACGATTTTTACGAATCAATAACGTTTATTCTCGTTTTTTTTTTTATTTATTTATTTACATTTTACAATTTGTCCAGTAGGACATTTGGTAAAATATTATAGCTTAGTGGTATAATAATACTCTCGTTTAACCATCGTGTGTCGCGCTCTGTTTTAAGAAATTCCGACGAGTCCCAATAACCTTCGTCCCAGCCAAGAAACCGTTGTTTTCCCTAACAATATCCACAGACACTCGTAGAGCTACCTCGATCCCAATTTCCAGGAACAAAGTCGAAACACAAGGACCAGGTCCGCCGTTTCGTTCAACAAATCAAGCAACCCTGGAGCACGGCGGTTCAGAGATCAAACGCGGGACTTCATTCTGAAAAAAGCAGAATGACTGGTCAGGAGAGGCTGAGTGTCTAGCTCGTAACTCGAAGCCGATGAATCACGATGTCGGCGCCTAAATTTCTGAAAGGGTTCCCTTCTAAATGGCGCTTGGGCCACTTCGGAGCAGGATGCTACAATACTACGCGTGAACAACCTGTCCAACCATGTTGGGCCACGCACGTACAACACCATGAAAATTCATCGACGACGGCCCCTTTTTTCATTGAGTCTATGGCTCAAGTCACGTATCCTGATGTTGCTTCTTGATCAGAGTCTCGTGAATACGCGTGTCCTCGATCACGTTCCGCGTGAACGCGGTGTAACGCTTCGCGGACGATCCGGAGCTGTGGTCGAACGCAATTTTGCGCGCCGCGGGAAAAACGCGTCTCGGTTTGATGTCGCAGATGAATCTTCGAAAGGTGGTTGGCTAGTCGCTCGAGTATGTTCGATAAAAACTATCGTTGGATTTGTTCCGTACTTTTTTCCAGCAAGTTCCTTTTGGAGCACTTCTTCCATAAAACATCTTGCAAGAATCTTACTTGTTAAGTTATGGTTACAGTGGATGTTCTGACAAACACGAATACGTATATATGCGAAGACTGCAGGAAACAACACGACAAGTTATACTTTTGATTTTTTACTGGACAGCAATTTTAAAATTCATTACGTTCAATTTTCAAATATTGTCTGTTTAAAAAATATTACTTGTCATGGTGATAAAACTCTGATCTTCGTATAGATCCTTACGACTGTGTGCATTCCGGTCTGCGGTTGTTTCGTCCGTCAGATCGGCAGTTCGTCAGCATCCATCGTGATCATAATCTTACAAAGGTGGTCAAAGATATTCCTACTAGAGGCTAAAATTCTTCCAGCCTATTTGTACGACATCGTTTGTGCGTTTGTGCAAGCTACGAGGTTTTATCGGATGGTAAATTAAATAGAAGGATAGAAGAGAGGCTAGAGGCGTAAAAAAAAAAAAAGGTGAATAGGGGCTGCGTACTTGTGAGATACTGTCGGTTCGCTTTGGTATCTTAATGAGGCCCGCCAGCTCCTAGTGGCTACTCTCTCGGATGGCAAACAGGACCTATGAGAGAATGGAGCAGCTCGGGACACGGGTAAACAGGGTCCTAAATCAGCCGATATCCCACTATGGGATATCGTTATCGCACGATCTTCCGAGAGAAGCGTTTCTTCAATCGACTGGCCTGGAAGCTCAATGACGGTCCGAAGGCCTTTCGGAACCCGTCATTGTACTCTGTTTTTCTAGTTCGTTCGTGGAAAAACTTGTAAAAGATTTCGAACGATTTATCATAGTTCTTTTAAATTGGCTGGTACATTTCGGGATGCAAAGCGA
Organism: Bombus vancouverensis nearcticus; assembly: GCF_051014615.1. Lineage (NCBI taxonomy): Eukaryota > Metazoa > Arthropoda > Insecta > Hymenoptera > Apidae > Bombus > Bombus vancouverensis. The sequence goes on along the minus strand of NC_134911.1, from coordinate 15,186,176 downwards.
GAGAAGCGTTTCGCATGTCATAACGGGCTTTTAACTTTAACGGATGTAGTTTCCTGTGGCTTTCTTTGTTCATCGACTGCAAATATTGGTATTTACCTTGAAACGGTAGTCTCGAAAATTTTTTTTCATTTAATTCTTTACGTTCACAATTTGTCCAGTTTGGACATTTGGTAGAATTTATCTCGAAAATTTGTAGACATTTCGTTAAGCTACTATATCAGACACATTTTTTGTAACATAATTAATAGTTATTATATGTTTCTTTTATTGAAAACAAAGATCCTCAAATTATAAAGAAGACTTACGCTTGTAAATAGAACTCGTCAACAAAAATATGGAAAATAGGAATCGAAGGAAAATTCGAAGATTCCTGGAAAAACGAGAAGAGGGATGAAAGAAGTAGAAAGCAGAAAGCTGAAGCGTATTATCGTGGGAAAGAGAGAAAGGAAGAGAGAAATTCTGAAGTCGTCGGCTTGGCTCTCGGATTCCTTTGTTTGGTCTACGCTCCGTTGCAACAGACGGATAAGAAACGACGTGCTAGCAGGCCGACAGAGTTTCTCGACTCTGCTGTCGGTTGGTGGTCCCTCACGAAGAGACGAATGGTATGCGGGAATCGTGGGTCCGTTTGCCGCGATGGAGAGAAAGGTGGGAGTCTCAAACGGGTCAGGTGGAGGGAGGCAGCGGGCCCGAACGGTTCCCATTCGAGCCACTCCGACTCGGGGAAGGGAACGAAACCGTGGGGGTCTTGTGAATGAATCTACCTGCCCCTTCCTCTTGCTTCGTCGCTCGACACGGCGGTGCTTTTGGTCTGCACTCCGATTTCAACCTGGAATTCTCTTTTCCTTCTTTTTCTTCTTTTGTTTCTTTCCTTCTTTCTTTCTTTCTTTCTCGGTCTCTTTCCTCGTCTTTTTGGTGCTTTCTCTGTCTGCTCGACCCATCTCTCCGCTTCGTCGGTCGTCTCTTCCCGCGCGGCATTTCTCAGCCACTCGTTGTTCGTGGAATTTCGTTGTAAAGGTGATCGAAAGCGAAGATGGGCCTGCGAGGGAGAAACGCCTGCGTGGGTAGAACGTGTGAACACGAACCGGCACCCGATGCTCTTTCGAGCTCGGCTTAACGCGCCTTCCATTTTATGAATCGTGTAACTGTTAATGGAATATCACTGAATGAAATAGTTTCCCCATTTACCGATTTCGCCTATCCTAAAGTAAACATCGTAGGCAGTTATCTTATTTTCAAACTAAGCTATCAGTATCTATGATAACGAATTAAGTCGTCGTACTTCGTATCAGCTTCGAACTCCAAAATAACGAACAATCTCTTGCACAAGGGATCGAGCTTTTCGAGATAAACGATCGGTCCATCGACATTCTACACTTGTACAACAACGGGGATCGGTCAAGCCGAAATTCCTTTGGCTCGTTCCCTTTCTTAAGCCTGTTTCCCATCAGACTTCTTGGTATTTGATGGTACAGCCGACGAACGGCGAGACCGGAGGCTCGTCAAAGAGGCTGCGTGGGTTGCGAATCAGTGGAAACGTGTGAACGGAGCCTGGTGAAGATTATAGAAGACACCTGTTGGTGGTCGTCGCAGTTTCTCGTAAATCTGTCCGGCGTAAACGTTTCTCGACCGCTGTTATTGTATCGCCGGTGATTTGTGTTCGGTTATTTTTAAATTTTCTCTGGAATTTCCGATTTCTGACCCGTGTTTTCTTTCTTTCGTGTCCGTTTGTCCCTTGCGAAATTCATTCGAACCTCAAACATTACTCGTGTTTCCGTTTCCTGCTTGCCACTGTCGCGTATTTCATCCATTTGCTCCCTGCCACGAAACAGAAATTAATTTTCCCTCCGAGAAAAAACGGAAGGAAACGCGAATCTCGAGAAAAACGAAAGAGAGAGAGAGAGTCGATGGCAAATTGGACTAGCGAACGACGCGAAGTTTCCGGCAAATGGGGCTGAGATTAAAGAGACTTTTCCATCGTTTCCAGTTACCACCACCATCCTCTCCTGTTTCCAGTTCGATGTCGCGGACGCTTGTTCGAAAGGAAATTAATGAGCGTCGAATTTCCACGGCGTGTCTCGCTTGCCCCGTTTTCACAGAAATTATGCGCCAGTGATCGCATAATCCGTCGAGATGTCCGGTGCACGTGCAAGAGAAGTCGTTTGCATTTCACGTCGAGCCCCTATCCTGGAAAAACAAGCGTTTCACGGGCTAGAAAGGAACGTCGCGTCGCATCGTGGCCGTTTGTTTGCGCGGGACTACCGTTGAAACGCATCGCCGAGCACTGTTGAAAAAAAATGCAAATCGACCCAAAAGGAAAGACACCAGTTTTTCCTCGCTCCGACATAGTAAGGAACTGTTTGGCAATCGGCTGCCCGTACTCTCTTGTTCATTCCATCTTCCCTTCTGTTCTCTCTTTCTTCTTTCTTTGCTCTCTTTTCAAACCATGTTACCCGATGGAGCAGCGACCTAATCTCCATTTTCCAGCGTCAACCGGCGTGTTCTTTTCAAGATCGTGAATTATGGACCGGCACGAAAAGCTGCTACATACACACCGGCGCGTTGCACGCGGACCTAACTAAATGGTAATCGACGACGATTTATCTTCGGGTTCAATCGCGCTTACCGCTGCATCCCGACTTCACCCCCGGACTATTCCACGTCATTGTTCGATCTGTGTAAGAGGCACCTGCCACTTGTTGAACCCTTGAAAAACAGAAAACTCTCCGTGTCCCGTTGAGAAATCCGTCGCCAGTGCCGGCCGTGTATTTCCGTCAGGGTTGAAATCGAAACTCTCTCCGACTCTCGTTCGCTCGAGACGATGGATTTTCGTCGAGAGGCGGGCATCCCTTTCCAATTTGTTTAGAGAACACGTAGATTTTTCGTTAAAGAGGACGCCGTTGGAGGAATCGACCGAATCGAAACTCCTGCGTGTCGATGCGCCCGAGGAAAATCGTTCGTTCTAGAATTTTATCTTTCCTCGCGTCGATGTTCCGTTTATTATAATGATTTCTAGATATCGAGAGAAACTTTGAACAGCTGGAAAGCGCAGAATAATACAACCGTTACACGTATTTTTCCCGGGCATAGCGTATGACTATTCATCCGCGTCTCGGCAGGTACGAGGTTCGCGATTCAAAAGACCGGAAGACGTTTTATTTCCGATAATTGGCAATCGTCGGACCGAGATCATTCGCAATGCAACGATGTTAATCAATATCACGGGGTGGCCAGTCAGTAGTGAAAAGTTTCCATCGAGGTATTTTAACGATCTTCCGTGAACTCGCGATCTTATTAAACGAGCTCGAGGGGTCTTATTAAAATTTCTTCGCCGACGCGGCTGGAAACAGCATCAACCGAGGATACTCGTTGAGTAGAATTCTGGACGTTTAATTCCAGATAATTGCTACCACGTACACCGACTTTGAAGCGAAACTTCAAATTACCGGGTCTTCTCATGCCTCTTTCACCCCTTAAGAACCGTTACTCCTTCGAGTAGCGTTGTTCATTGTCAAACATTTCCCGGTCGATACCTTTTTTCTTCCTTCGGTATACTTTGCCACCAACGACGAATCTTATACGAATCTTCTTATTCAGCTGCTTGAAAATTAAAAATTAAATGCAAATTTTTTTTTATTTTACGTTTATCGATACCTCCTATTTACTATGCTCGTCGCCATTATTGTTGTTATGTCGGGCGACCCTCTACCTAGACCAGGCCAGACACCGCGGGCCAGACGGGAACCAGATGTCCGCTCATCCTTACTGCGTACCCTCGATAGTCTTAAAGACCCATCATGAATCCCAGTAATTTGCTAGCTAAGGTCCTTCAGATCGAACAAATATCGTTTTCCCAAATTATTTTCTAAAGACGATTGTCTACTACGTCTTGACACGGGAAAGTTAGTTTTTCTCACGTACGATGCTTCCCACTAGCAACTTTCTATCGAGGGCGACTAAGATCTTTCCTAGTTCACCAATCTTCGTTATCCAATCAGAAGCAATGTATACTGCCCTTACTTTCCTGACCAAAAATGTCATGGACAAATCCGATGGTCCCGTGCGCTAAACACACCCATCGCTAGCTTTCCTCCGACACAGGATCACTATACTTTACTTCTTCTACACCGCCAGAAAAGTCAACTTTACTTATTCTACAAAGTCTAACTCACATCATCTATCTAAGTCGGCTCTCGGGATTATCGAACATTCACTTCCTCTATTAAGTATCCTCTAGTGCTACGTCCACTAACGTACTAAATTCAACTATAAGAGCCTTGTTCTATTGTTCATATCTATCTTATCTTCGTGCGACAAATTGTCATCTACGATTTATACCTACTCAACAGTGTACCTCATAAGTGTTGGAAATAAAAACCTTATAACCCTGTAAATCACAGTGTTATATCAACTTAATCACCCCTATTATCTTAACGGAAATCAGGGGATCGATCAACTCGTGGTGTCGATTATTATAATCGTAACGGGAATTTACGACTCCCGTTGACGTCTCTCCCGCGATTAGTCGAAAATACAAATGTTGTTGTCAGTGGTTAATATGGAGAAAATATTTTTCTCTTCCAAGGGTCGAAGAATGGGAAGAATCTATTAGACATTGTTTACAATTATGGTTATGATTTAAGAGTCGTTGAAATGTCTCTGGCGGTATTTAAGGAACCCAACAGTAGGCTACTGGTATTTGGAAAGTTTCTAGACGGTGGAGGAAAATGTATGGCGGGTTTATACGGCCGATTCAGAAAATATTGTTTCCTGTAGCAGTGACACGAGCGTCGCGGAAGTCGATAAGCTTGAAAAATGACTCGCGAGTCTCTGTGGCCCGTTTCGTCATCCCGAATCTTTGCTATGTGGAAGTGGCTGCTATTTGGCTGCTGAGAAAGAAGTGGCGCGAGTAAGTCGAATTTCCAGTAGGCTAAAAGTTGTCTCGTCGAAAGGGCAGTCGTCGAAAAGAACGAACGTTTCACTCGATGGTGCATGAACCGATCATTTCTCACGAACGTATGCTGAGATCATTCCATCCTTCGATAGCCTCGATATCTGTGCAAGCTATAGGAGAGAAATATTTTCAAAGAGAATGGGAATAATCGAAAGTAGCAGGAAAATAAACAGAATGTAAATTGTGGTCTAACATAAGTCATTGAGGAATAAATGAAGACATCGTCAACAAACAGTTAGAAGTTAATGATTATTAACGAGAATATTCGAGTTCGCAAGTATAAATCTAACAACGGGAGTTATTTGCTATGAAAAATCTATTGAAGCGATGACAGAACAAATGTATAAGTAGACACGTTCCGATATCGCCTATTACTGACACGCTCGACTCTCAAGATGTCGGTTGTTGTACATGCGAGGTCCTGCTAAGAATTAATGACTTACAAGTAGAAGTACAGAATGTTTCCGAGACAGTTGTCAATTAAGAACGCTGTATTTCCTTCGACGAGCTCTGTTAACCATCTTGTGGTATTAAATATTGCATAAGAGACAACAATTATGAATCGTACATTGAAATTGGTTACAGTCGATATTTATGATATTAACTGATGGATGGAATACTCACATTGAACAATCTCAACCAACTTATACGCTCGTTGATACGCAAATATACAAATGTTTCTTCGTACAGTTTCTTATAAACAGCTCCCTCGATGTATCTACCGTAAGCTAAAGAATGTCAGGATTCTACGATTTTATTAGTTCGTTACCTAGTAACAACAAAGCTACGTTGCTCCAAAGAAATATCAAACACTTTTCCAAATAGTCTTTCAAAAAAGGACGTTCCATGTTACGGTTTGGTACTGGCTAACCAGTCGAAACTCTAAACTCAGCATAGAAAATAAACTAAAAACAAAACGATAATAAAACCAATTTGGACGTACAGAATACCGCTATGGGGGACAGCAGCCATGAGCCACATAAATAAACTAAAGTTACCACAATCGAAGATACTGAGAACAATAGCCAACGATCCATGGTATGTCAGAAACGAGGATATACGCAGATTTAAAAATACCAACGGTCAAAGAAGAAATCGGCAGGTACGCAGAAAAATACAAGGAAAGAACGGCAATACATGCAAACCAGCTGGTTGCTGAAGCGAGTAAAATTCTCATAGAAAGAAGACTAAAAAGAAAACACCCTACTGACCTGACTGAAGAAATAAAATAGCCAAACTCGAAGATTCTACCAAATGTCCAATTGGACAAATTGTAAAGTACAAATTAAATAATAATAAAAAAAAAAAATATTGCGGTTTCTGATCAGCTCCGACGTGCATAATCTGTCACATCGTAGCTTAGCTTAGTTCAACGATGCAAACAACTATTTTATTTAACTTGCCCGCCCCAGAGCGCACGACCATCACGTCGAATTCTCCTCCCTGCAAAAATTTTGTTTGCCTTGCTGTCAGATCTCGAGATTGAACTCGAGGACTATCGAGCCAGCATAAATCATGCACGGTGCGAATTCTTTTCCCTTTTTCTCTGGGTTGGAAATTGTGGAAAGATCGAACAACTTTTGGCCGGTCGAGACGGATAGCCGTTGCAAGAAACTTTTAACGAAAAAGCTGCCACGAAATTTTAGTTGGTTGTTCTTTAAGAGGAATTGAATACAAACATGATTTTTTTAGGGAAACAAAAGCAACGTTATACGTTGAAAATTAATCGACGCTGTAGAAAAGAAGAACTTTCCAAGTTTGTTGTACACGTTATTAACCAAGATGCATAAAATATCATGGTGGAACGATTAAAGTACAAATTTTTTTTTTTTTATTTATTTATTTACATTTTACAATTTGTCCAGTAGGACATAAGTACAAAATAACTGCGCTAACTTTAAAAATTTGATGTTTAGCCAGCCACAGAAATTTTTTCAAACGAGTAGACGGAAGTTCACCAAGACGTTTCGAGTATTTCGTCCAACACGTTTTTTTTTTTTAATATTTAATAAAATTGCAATCAATTCTCGCGTTGATAATTTTCATTAATTTTTCTGGCGTGGCGCAGTAACATGGCTAATTATTTATAATAAGTTAATACTTATTATAGATAAGTATAATACGTCCAACACGTGCAACCAGATTTTCCATAACACCTCGTTCCTTCATTCCCTGCGTCCCTTAGTTCGAAACGGGACGTCGGAGCAACAGGATGTAGGAAAATGTGAATCGCTGAAGCGTTACCAGTGGCCACCGCAAATTACGATTATTCCCGGCGTTTCCACCGAATCGTCAAATCGTAAACGTTGTTTACAGGATGTGACGTAACGAGAATGCTATTATTCGCGGCGATATTACCAGTTACCTCCGTATTCCCTTCTTTGTTTCTCCTGTGCGTTCGTCCGGTCGCTTCTTCTCTTCTGTTTTCTTCCTTTCCTCAGGTGATTCGCGGCCAGGATGCATCGGCTTGTCAACGGCTAACGGTATTACACGTACGCCGTTGCAGAAGCGAAAGGCAGAGAGAAAGAGAAAGAGACAGAGAGGGAGAGAGAGAGAGAGAGAGAGGGAAGAGAAGAAAAAGAAAGAAAAAGAAGGAGAGGAAAAAAACAGAGGAAAGAAGACGACGTAGCTTCCTGCTTCTTTCCGCAATTTCCGCGTCGGAATCGCGGCTGATTATCATGCCCGGCGCGGTGCCAGGCCGACAATGAGAGGAAAATAATTAAGCGATGAACGATAATTAAGTGGTGAAACGTGTATTCCGGGCAGAGGCTCGTTTCCTCCGTCGACCGTGGCCGACCGGAGGAACGCGTTCCTCGTGGATCGGCCTCAAACCTCCATTCCCAGCCGGCGTTTTCCTCCGTGCGCCGTTTCCGGGAAACGGTGGATTCCCCGATCGATCGCCGATCTCTTAATTGCCGCGTAGCAGTCCCGTGTTCGCGCGCGATTCGGTCTTTTCTCACGGTTTCTTGCCTTTATGTACTCATGATCGAGCAGATGTTGCACCGGGATCGAAGGGGATTCGAGGTTCCAGCGATGATGCTCGTGAACTCGCCGCGATGGGAGAAACCTGTTGATGGGAGAACGCGCGTTCAGATATTATGAGAGAGTTCTGTTGTTTTCGAATATTGCGCAGTATCTTATGAAATTAGGATCAGATTCTTGATTATGATGCTTTCGACCGGTGTTTTCAAGTCCGTATGCTTTTAAAGCGACGAACGAACTTATTGTTCGAAGAATTCTTCGAACTGTTGTTCCAGAGGCGTAGGATCTCTGCCTGCAGCGCTTCAAGGAACAATTCATGTCGCTACAGGATTCAATTTTTTTTTGCTTTTTTTTTATTTTATTTAGTTGTTTACATTCACAATTTGTCCATTAGGATTCAATTCACGATCCTTTCTGCCTTCACAAAAGAAATCAGGGAGTAGCTTCGACGACCGTAACAAGGACTTCTTATCTCGAATAGAAAGTCTTGGTCTAGCAAAAATTCGAACCTAAAACAACACTCCGTTTTCTGCCAATAATGTACAACCGTGTGTCTCACGGAGGTCCAATAACGTAAATTCCTCTTTCAAATTTCCAAAGTGGTAGCTTGTACTTCTAGGAAGGTTCTGTCATTAGTCTTTTATGTCAATAGATTAGAAAAGAACGCCGCCTCCGTATTTGCCTGCATTTTTTCCCCAAAGTCTGCTTTGTCCCTTTTGGCTTGTCCTTTTGCTATCTATTCTCACACCGTATCCCGCCCTCTCGTCACAGGATTATTCCAGCAACAAAGCGTTTTTCCATCTCGTTTTCCGAAACCATCGTTGTCCTTAAGCTCGGAAAATCGCCCGGGAAACGCGCGCGAAGATACAACGTTAGACGATGATTCTTAAAAACGGATCCGCCAGATTAAACGATGCCGCAACCCACGAGTTGTTCGTTCTTCCAATCCGGTTGGAGAGCTTCTTTTTCAGGAATTTTCCAATTTGAAACGTGAATTGGATTTGATAAGGTGCTAAGTTTTGACCACGGATTCTTGAAATTGCAGGGATAAAAATCATAGTAATATGAAACAAATCATTGCTGTGTTTCGTGCGGTAGTGTTCTGCGTTTACTATTGCAAAAAATTCATTTTGTTCTTTCAAACTCTAAGAAGCTACCGCGACAGAGAATGAAATTAAGAGACGAGGCACCTGATTTTTAGCTCGTCAATTATACCTATCTTCGATTTAATATCTTATTCGCTAGTAGATAGATAGTATTGTTATTGTTTTCTTTTAGCATCTTGAACGGAATTCCCATTAGTAATAAATCAGCAGCGTAGCAATGAAATGTAAGTGGCATTTACAGAAACTAAATTATACTTTCATCTATCTACTTTATTTTACTGCCCCGTAAAATGTGAGTTATTTTTGGTAGTATCGTAGATCACCAATGACCAGAGTGATACGTGAAACGCCGACGAAAATAGTTCTTATGTTCCTCGTTGTTGTATTTATTATAGATATCCTCGACACTAACAAGGAAAACTACGACAATAAAGAAAACAAAAGTCGAAGGACTTTTCATGGCGCCATCGCGTAGATTAGCAAAAAGTTAGATCATACTGCACCGAAGTGTAAATTGCATTTTGCGTCGTCATTTAGCCGATTACAGGCGTGTTATGGACAGCTACGCCTGATTCCAGTCGTAGTTTTTATCGTGCAGCCGATAAGAAGAACGACCTTTAAGAGTTCCTCGTTAATGTTAGAACGATCGTGAAAAAAGATTCACAATAATTAGCATCGTTACAAATGTTAGATGTTGGAAGCCGTCTGACGCTTTAAAACGATAATTATCTAAATAACATTGATACGAAGTGGAAGATCCTTGAAAAGTTTGATAATGATCATCGATGAATATTACATTTAATATACACTCCAGGTTCAAGACTAGAGAATCTTCGAAACCCGTTTTAAATCCAATTCCTCCGTGACTTAGGCTTTTTTCTTAATGGCTTTGAGTTGCTATTATACTTCGATAGAGTCATTGTTCTATATTTTTACTCAGATTTTTCTTTACAAAATAGCTAACGTTTCTGCCAAGCGAAAAGTATGCAGTAATTTAAATTGTAGATAGGACTATATTTACTCGAGGCATTAATGCGAACAAAATGTTAATTAGCGGCCGCTTATCTAAACTTCTAAACGTGAATTTCTGTTATGGCAGCGAGAAATCGTGGACAACAAGGAGAATCAGTAAACACCGACTACATGAACTTCGGTTATATGAAGTGTTCGCTCCCCAAGGGTTCGGATAAATGGACTTACATATATCGTATCAGCATTGCACCGTTGAGCGTGTGGCGTTTCAAAACAGCAAACGTTAGAGGGCCAAATAAAAATAGAGAGATCCGTGTTGGCCGGATAAGAAAGGTCTGTGTCCAATGTATACACGCAACCGCGGATGTTAATAGGCACGTCATCGGGCGGAGCGCGCGAAGCCGGCTGAACTGTAAATAAAAGAGAATGTTCATTACGGGTAGAGGGAACCGGCTTAACGACACCTGTTGGACACAGTCGTTTTCCTGTTTTGTTGGTCAGCTCGAGAAGAAAACGGCCAGCTAAATGCCGAGGCTCGCGTATCGCGTCGCTTCTTGTCAACACCGCGCTCGAAATAGCACGCGCAAAAAGGTGAACGCGCGCTGCGAACGCGACCAATTGCCTCGCGTACTTCACCCACTGATACAATCTAATGAATAACACTGCGAATTTATCTTCATTGCCACTATTAAGCGTTCTTACGTTCCTTATTAAAAATTCTTAACCATTTAACCTTTTGAAGACTAAAAAGAAAACACCCCACTGACCTGACTAAAGAAATAAAATAGTCAAACTCGAAGATGGTATCCGGCTGGGGGTAGTCATCCATATGTTATTTAGCAATTAAGTTAGAAAAATTTACCAAATGTCCAGCTGAACAAATTGCAAAGTATAAATTAAATAAGAATAAAAAAAAATATCCTTTTGTTCCAACACAGGCTAGACTTTTTTATTTTTGCAATTAACATGCAAGTGTTGCAGTATCGCTTTCGTTCTAATTAATACTCAAGTTCATTTTCTCCTGTGATCTTCCTATAAAATATCTAAAAGTCCGTGTTAAAGATTGCTGGGTCTAATGTCAAAACCTTAGTTGAAAGATAACTTCCTTGTACAAGCGTTAAAATAGTGATAACGGATAAGAAGATTCTATTAAAAGCTAGATGAACATCCATGGTTTAAAATCGACAGGATCAATGGTTCGACAGTGCCGCTTGACTTTCCAATTAATTATTCATCTCTTGACTGACGAGCAACGCTATGGTAAAAAATTAGATGCTACAATATTAAGTATCTCGACGAACCATGATAATTCGTTTCCTGTGAATTCACTTGGCAAAACGCGCTATCTGCATTCGCAGTTGTACGCCGCGCTCGCTGACAGCTTTAATTGCCACAGCCCAGCGCGGCGTCGCATCGGTTTCCTGATATCGGCTCACCGAACGAAGGAAACGAAAACGAAGAGACTTCGACGTCAACACTTATCGTGCTCGCGATAACAATTAACCGGTTAATTCCCGAGCCTGGCGATAATTCGCGGCCGATAACGGTACTTCCACTAATCGGATAACCCAAGTAATGATTTCTTTCCTTAAAAAAAGCAACAGTACCGTAAGAGCTAAAAATAATTTCCGAAGCGATCCTTTTAGTTTCTTCGTCCTAATCAGATTTTTACGCTTCAGCTTCACGCTTTGATCATTCATCTTAACGTTTTTTATCATCGTTAAATTTTCTGGATGTTCGTCTCCATCTACGATTCTATAAAATGTACCAGTTACGCGACTATTTTAGAAAACAGATTTTTCGTATCGTGGCCACGAAATAGTCGATCATTTTGATCTACTGATCATTGTGAAAGGACGTTCTGTATGGAGTCACTGACACTGACGAACCTTCAGAAACCGTAGTTTCGTAATCTAGAGCCTCTAACCTTATAAATTTATTCTGTCACTATTAACGCGCAAAAACGCAGGTGAAACCTGTAGTTGCGTAAATCGACGGAGGTAAAAGTTGGCTTCCGCGATATTTGCGTATTACAGTGATCGTAAATAGACGTAGAGATTTTCGCTGGCCGACCGAAAACTCTAAAGCGTATTGTCGTTAGTAGCCACGATAATACCAACCAGTAGCTTGGCGACAATAACGAAACTGGTAGCGCACGTTTTGACGTAGCGGAGTGACGCAATCGAACGAGGAAAAAGTCGCGAAATACTCGCAAGCACGAGCTCACTTTAGATTTACATCTGAAATTATAATGGACGTTCCTTCGAAGAACCAATGATCGAGGAAGTTTGGCATTTTCAAACGATGGTATCGATCGTTTCATAACGTGACCAGGAACGCGTGAGTTCAGCTTCAACCTCGAGAAAGCACGATGAGCTGGCGGCGTCATTCGGTGGATTCTGGGATTTACGTATTTGTCACTGTTACAAAATCGTCGAGATCGGACGAGAACAACAGGGAGAAATCGTTGATTCGCAGGTAGCTAATTTGCCTTCGCGAATTTCTACGAACACGATCGAGCAACTTGGCTCGAGAACACTGGCACCTTGTACGGCCGCTTTCCGCGAATCGCAAGAGTAATTGACAGATGTCGGAATATTTGAATATTTATCTACTAGCAGTTTTATTATCTGATCACAAGGTATAAAGGATTTCTCAAAGAAGGACGAAGTGCTCGATAAACTTGTAACACAAGTTAATCCTCTTTGAATTTAGTCTTTTGTGAGAGTTTGGACTTTGAAATAGAAAGCGCGATGACGAACACCTGTTAGAATAAAGTCATTAATCCGGTAAAGTCATTGAAGAGCCGACAAAGCAAACAGGTTAAATATCATTCCTCAGGATCACCAATGCCGGCATTGAACAATCCAAGAGAAAAATGAGTTTCTGTTTGTGTGAACGAAGCAACCTTCCTTTCCACCGTGACAAAAATTTGTATACGAATAGCGCGCAAAACGCGCTTATAAATATGCATCTTGTTTGTCGAATAGATACGCGCGCTTCAAACAAAGTTCCCAGAAAGGTAATTAACGAAAATGGTTCGCGTTTATCGCATCCTTCGTCGTTATCGAAAACGTACCTATCGGATCTTGCCTCTTTTACTCAAGTATGTTACGTTGTTTTCATAGATTATACTCGTGGCAAGTGATTTCGCAATTTGTCAAGGTTTACGACCGGCGAGAAAACCGTTCGTCAGTCGGACGTTACATGAAATTCGTTGTTTTATGAAGGACGAATGTCTTTTTTGACAGGCAGCGTTTTCGTCGAATATCATCTACGAAGCGCTAATTTTTGATCCTTGAAACTTTTTAAAATTCCAAACTTTTATCCTAGAAAAGTGGTTTAACATTACACGATATTCCAAGTTTACAAATGGTACGAAGAACGGGCAAAATCTAAAAGTCTTTAAAAGATTTGTATGTAGATCGTTCAGAAATCGTGTTAGGAGGAAGGAAGATATGTTACGAGGAAAGTCCGTAACTAGTTTCGCGATACAGAACGTCTAAAGATTAGACCGTGAAGGAGGAAAAAGATGTACTTTCCTCAAAACTAATAATATGCCCGAGATAAGAAAGACTTCCGCGAAGGAAACGCGGTTTCCACGAGATCGTTCTGGCCAATTACGATTCCGCAAATATCCCCTGTGATGATGTTTCTTGGAAAATCTTTCGCTAATGCTAATTATTTCGGTTTCCAGAGATCAGTATGAAAGCATCTCGTGTAAATTTATATACGTTCAGACACAGCTTTTACAACGTACCGTGTCGTTTATTTATACACATCTACCTAACCTGAAAAAACTTTCCTCGTTTCTTTATTACCTATATGATAAAGACACGCTGACAATGAGGCTCCATAAATAATAATTGTCACACGGCGGAAAGCGTTATTTATTTTTTTATCTTCGCAAGCGAAAACGTCATACAAACGCAACTTCGATGTTCTCTACGTAAGAGCGTAAACGTAATGCGTATCGATAGCTCGTTTTATGCGGGTATTTTGAAAGGCACGATATGTTTCAGCACAGTATAAGGATGAAGAAATTCCTTCGATGCAACGCGTATTTTTGAAATTTGCACGTAAATACTTCCGCAAAGTGATCGATCGAAATCGTAAAGACTTGTTTGATCACTTGTTCCACGCCTCACGATCGTTTTAAAAGTCAGCCGTTTACCTACCAACGAAACCTGCTCCAAGCTTTCGAAAGCTTCGTTTCACGACAAGCAAGAAGGAGCATAGAAATACCTTAAGAGACTACGCCTAATTCTGTCCCGTTGGAAAGAACAGCTTAATAGAACGAGAATCCAAGAGATGTTCCCGGTGCGATAACGCGGGAATTTCTTCGTTTCCCTCGAGATGGGACAGCGATTGCGTAACCGCGGGCGTGAAGGAATCTCCTGCAGCTATTTCGAGTGGCGAGACTTTAACGAGCGGATAGGCGGCCGGTTAATTCGAAACGGCAGCTAATCACGAGCGGGCCAGCCGGTACGTATCGTTTCGCGAGAGCAGGAAACCGCTCGGCCGCGGAGAACGCGCGCGAACAGCGAGCACGCCACGGAGCGAAGCCGGATTCCGCGCGTGCCTTTCAAGGTCCCCGCGAACGCGGATTCCTCGATATACGCGGCCAGACAGGAAACAGCGTCTCTCTAACTGACAGCCTCTTTTCTATTTTCTTTTTTATTCACCGTTTCAACTAGTTTGCGTTCGATACACTATGCCTACCGAACGGGTAAACGATTTCTTTTATCGACGCTGTGTTCCTTTTCTCTAAATTTTTGTATGTTTCTGCGAGATAACCATCGGAATTTTCTGATTACTTTTCCTGGTTACCTTCGAGTGAAAAGTCGAAGGTACACATGGAATTTTCGCTACAAAGCGTATTTGATTAACTGTAGATCCTTGAGCCACTACATACGAATTTCTCAAGAAGCCTACTTTCACGGTTTGCGTAGAATCGATTGTAAACATTTCATATACACAGCCGACAGGTCCTAATTAACAGAAATAATAAGCTGGAAGCTCGTATCGAAGAGAATAAGTCAGACATTGAGTTAATCCTTGCATCGGGCGTTCACGGTCTACCGGCTGTGGTTTTGAAAAACGCGCGGTTTTGCGAGCGTGACCGGAATTTCTGAATGGAACTGCGTTTCGTGTGGCCTTCTGTTCCTTTCAAAATGAGCCGGGGCCACGTTCTGCGGCGACGCGATAAGTGCGAGCGATAAAGAAGAGAATGCACTGGCCGGATTTCTCGTCCCGTTGGAAATTCCATAAACCACCAGATCCGGCAACACGTACTCCTCTGAGACGAAATGACCAGGTAGAACTCGCAATTCGTCCGGATTATTGTAAATATTTCCCCAATTTACGCCAACTGCCGCTCTGTTTTGCCTCGTGACTCTTGAAAACGGGGTTGAACGAAGTTTGTGGTTCGTTTGCGAGTAAATCTCTGGTAGTAAGCCCGAGACGGGCTTTGAGAACTTTTCATCGTCTGCTTGCAAGGATAAATCGAGGTATTTGGTTTTGTACAGAGGCGCGCGAAAGCGTTCGAACACTTTGTTAGAGTTTCAGTAAAATAAATTAAATCTCATAAAAGAGAAAAATTAAATTCCGAGCAAATGTTTCCCTAACCTATTAAAATCGCCGTCAACCATCGAGCTAAATAGACAGAGAAATATAACCTAAACGAATCCGAAAATAAATATCACGACACGGCAGTCCGTAATAAACGGAATCAACGATGTTACCTACGGATTATCCTCGTGCATCTGTCGCAAATTACCAACTGGCTAAGACAAAAGATTTATTTCCATCGGTGTCCTTAATTACGTCGTGCGGTAATCCAATAACAGTTCTCTGACGTCCGAAGTCACGCTAATCGTGCCTTGAATTCGTGTCAACTTGCTCGCAAAGGGGTAGAATGGTGGAAAACGCGCGGCTCCCTTCGAGAGTGAAAAATGGGACAGGAAGAATGCAGAAGAAATATGGACAGAAAATATTTCATCCGTTTATTTAAATAAAGATGGAGTAAAAAGAAGATTTCTTAAAAAGAAAATAAGCGCACCATCAAGATAACTTTAGGAATATGCAAAGATAGAAATAATCATTCAGTTCGAAAGTGGAAGATATCTGCAGAGAGAAAACGAGAAATCTGGAAGAATAGCCGATAAGAATGACATTCTATCGATGAGTAATCGAGCCATTTACTCAGAGAAAGAGAAACGAAGGGAAGCGAAAGGAAGAAATAAGAGAAACACGAGGATTGTCAGAACTGTCACGAAGCAGGGATAGCAAGCGTACCGATACGCCATTATCGTGTTATTAAAGCGTCGTTAGCGCGCGATACGTAAAGCAAAGAAGCAGGAAGCGATGATGTTTGCTATTTAAAATCTAATCAAGCCATCTTCTGCGAAACGCTATCTGTAATTACGATTGTCTTGCGATCGGGGAGTGACGCCAAACCGATGATTGACTCGCGTCGTCTCATTTCAACCGGCTTCGACTCGCTTTGCTTCGTTCCGAACGTTCCACGCGTCGTACCGCTTCGAATCGTTCCACCACGAACAAATTAAATCAACGAGGAAAGTTGAAGAGAATATCGCGTTAGTTCAAGGCAGAAGAAAAGTCAAAGAGGAGAGAAAAAAGTGCGAAGAAAAGGAGAAAGCGAGGAAAGGGAACAAGGATGCAAATACTTTTTGAAACCCAGCTCACAGATGGCAAGGTGTTTGCGTTGAACACGGAGGTCGCGCAATTATACGGCGGTGATTAAGGTCGTGGCATTTTGTAAGAGGCCATTAAGGAAAGTTTGAATAATCTGCTCGCGCTAAAGATTTACCGGGCGTGCGTCGCGTTGCGACGCATTCGTTATCGCGAATTTTTGCTTTATTTTCCTCTTCGCGTGCGCGGTATAATACGCCTCGTCGCCCCTGCTTTGATAAATATCAGCTGTTCCTGCAGCATACCGAGCATTACCAAATTATCGAATTCATATTCCAATCAAACTTTTCCAACTTTATTCTTCCTTAAGTAGATAAATATCCTTTCTTTGAGTTTTGCTCCACTCATTCGCCACGATCGAATAACTCCAAGATCGTCTTAACTCCTTAAAACATTCTGAAAAATCGGCAGGGCGGTTTCCAAAGAGAAGAACGCGCGTGAAGTAAGGGTGGTGTTCGCGTGTGGCCTGGCTAAATGAAAAACAAACGGAAGAAACGAGCGCGGTCGCGCATTCCTGCGACGATTAAGGTGCGCGCTCGTTTGGTCTGATTAAACAGGTCGAGCGGCAGCAACGCGATAGAGAGTGGAGCTGGAAAACGAGGCTGCACCAATATTGACTCGCTGTGTTTGGGCCCCTTTAAGGGACTGATTACGACACTCGCGCACATGCACACACATGCCACTTAGGAATTTTCACGGAGCCCGTGTCGCGCTCCGATATATCTTTAATTCCACGGCTTTTCACCACTTTGGCCCCTTTGCGTGCGTTTGGTGTTTCGAAGTTTGAGAAGCAGGTACCTAATGGGTTTCCAAAAAAATGTTAGCTTCGAATTCTGTGAGACGTTTACCTTTCGTTGGAATTCCCGTCGAATATTTATACCTAAATGTCGCTCCAGTTTGAACATACAAAACAGACTTTTAACTTGTTTTAAGAAAAACATCAAACTTCAAACGAGATATCTTACATATCAACAATGACCTTTTATATTTTCTGTAAACTCGACAATGTTTTAACGAAAGTAAGATAAAATTCCTGACAGAGTTAAATTATGCTTGTTGTAAATGTTTAAAATGAATTTATCACCATTGGTCACATTGTTGCTTTTTATCACCGTGGACCGTTCGACCGATGAAAAAAACCAGCATAAGTATTTCCAAAGTTTTCAATTTCGAGGTAAACAGCCTCGTTTCCAAGTATAGCGAACGGACGAGGCTGGTGGCTTGCCGATCGATCCGAAATTGCCAGATTTCGCCGGTAAGCGCAATTTACAACGCGATACAGTAATTTTGCACCATTACCGCGATCGTAGCGGCGTATATTTTAGTAAAAGAACCCGTGCGGGCTGTTTGACGTCGTAGCACGATACAAAGTGATCAATCGGGCAAGTGGTTTCTGGAATGCGATTCGTTTCCTCCTTTCGGTAATGGGAGTTTACAGAAATCTTCGTGCATTTACAAACTCTGTGCTGGACGTAAGAAATCTTGAAAGCCATCTCGATACTGCGATACAATACTGCGTCGTTTCGTTTCGATGCCGGGGCACCGTTGCGTTTAATCTTCGCAGAACCGATAGCGGGCAAGACGATTTATTAAATTCCAGCGCGATTGTTGCGATTGATATCGTACAGGTACTCGCTTTATCTCTAGATTATCGTTGTTTTTCTTTCCTTTTGCGTCATCGCATGAAGTTTCATTTTCTTCTACTTTTATTTTCTTTTTCGTATTTGTTTTCTCTCAAGGACTAAAAAACGCGATTTGCGTCATTAGCAATCGAGTTCTGAGAATATGTCGATTCCTCAGTGCCATGTTCCCTCCTATGTTGAGATTACAAATATTTTCGACAAAAATCTCGCTTACATGGTAACATGTAACGAACGGCAGCCTGTAATTTACTCGGAGCGAAACTTCCGGATCGCGTGTCTGTAACTTTCAGCGACCTACCACCCTCACACACGCCGTTATACTCTTTATTTCTGTTATTTCGCTTCTATTATACCATCAGCGCCCTACTTCATTCAAATGCTTATATTACAATTTTTTCTAATTTCTAAATTGTGTCCTGTTTTCAACCTTTAGTAGCAATGAAGTACACAGCATCTAACTGGTCTTACATTTTTTAGTCGTTCTTTAAGATATAAACTATTAAATGCAGTGTGATTGAAAGCCTGTAAATTCTTATAAGCCATCATTATCTTTGAAAACACATAACAGATTCGAATCTACAACGTCTAGTAAATTTACCTGTGACATTAGCAAAACTTAATATAAGTATATAAGGATATACTTTACAACACAAGAAGCAACTAAGAATCGAAAGTTGAAATTGTTGGCGTGAAAAGTTCAACACATAATGGCATGGTCGACGATAACAGCAACGGTATTCGCGTGCTTCGTCAGCTGTCGTCGAGGTGGACGTCGTGACACGACACGCTAAAATGTGTCGGTTCATTCTCATTTGACATAAAAGGCTTTAGGCCACGGTGCGCATTCGATAACGGAATACGCGCGTACGCGTCGTGAGAAAACGGTGATAATAGCAACGCGCCGTTGCGCGTGTTTAGTGATGCACCTCTGCGTACATACGAGCGTATGCCTACTGATATGCGGCCGATGATACGCGAATGCCCAACAAAACGCACTGCTTTTTGTCCTCGTCCACCTAATCGAGACATTACAACGCTTTACGTCATTATATCGACAATAAGCGCGGTTTCTGTCATCGTCCATGTCCCTTGTGATCGAAGCTTGCGTAATCTCTGGTCGGCTGGAGATTGGTTAGAATTTGAATTTTTAACCGTAAATTAAGTTTAAACTTGATATCTGGATGTAAAGTTTTTAACCAACATTTACTTGAAAAACAGAGCAGTTCATTTTTAGTCGCGCGTAAATGCCAACATCAAGCAAGATACATTGAACACGCAAGATTTCATCTGTTGTCCTGTAAACGAGGCAATGCGCGCGTATTTCGGCCGCTCTACCAAAGCCTCTCGAAAATTTCCACAATCCTCGTGTTCTACGCTCTTCTCGCCCATTGTGTCGTTTGTTTAACCGCGAACGTGCGTCAATTCTTCGTGTAATTCCACCGACCTGTTATGTGTCTCATGTATATGCATGCACGGCGAATTCTGCATTTTAATCGCGATTTCGCGGCTGTCTGAAAATCGCGTTCGAAGAACGGATTCATAATCGCCACTAGGATACGTCTTCTAACGTTCAAAATATCACAACCGGTCTCATGTATTTTCTCCGTTGAAAATTATATGAAACGTACGAGTCGTTAACATGCTTTTAAATCGATCGCGCTGTTTGCTAAGGAGACTATTATTTCACAAGGCCAAATGAATCGTAAAGAATAAAATTTTCCAGCGTGTGAGGTCATAATAATCGGTAATCGAACGAACGTCGGATCTAGAACTCACACGCAATGTTCCATTACGAAACTAACATGAAGAAATCTGCGACTTTCGCTGATTCGGTTGACATTTTGTTCGACACACGTGCAATCGATCTTAGAACAAATTCACCCATTAATCACCCAGTTACCCTCGCTGTCAATTACATAACGTCATCGTCGCAGAACTTCGCGGAGATTGCTGAACCTTCGGTTCGACCTTCACATTCACCGTGTTAATGAGATTCAAACGATCGCAGACAGGGAATACCTGGTTAGATTTATATCTCGCTCGTTTAATACGTTTCCTCAATCTGTACGTGAGTCGCACCGAAATTGCTGTGATATCTTGCGTCGACTTCCATCGGATCGTAAATCTTCGCGGATTTATACCTTGAATTTAGATAACGTCCATTTTCAATTCCTCGATGGCGTGTGCCTTCATCGCTGAATCGCTCATTAATCACGCATCATTCGCGAACGAGAAATTGAAGCTAATAAGTTTGCTGCTTAGCCTTGTAATGTTTAGGACTTCCACTACTTTCCATTTAACAATCTATTTTCGTTTTGTATACGATACGATCTATTTTAAGTAGTCGGAGGACCTTTAAGAATATATCGAAGGTTGCAACACTCAGTAACGTCGAATTTGACCAAAGTTACAACGTTTGACCCGTACAACGGCTAATATTCAAAATTGTCACGAGTCTGTGGACTCGTTCTATTTAGACGGAAATCGAGTAGCACAATGTGTATTAATTTTCGTAAATGTTTCGTGCCGAGTGTTTGCGTTTTACGTAGAACAGTACGTAACAAGCTTGGAAACTGTAATTAAAGTTCGTCCTCTGAATGGAAATGGTAGTTTCCTCCACTTAAGCATTCAGCTGTGCTAATCGAAGAAAACTCTCGGAATTATAATTATTTCCTTAAAATATCTCAATTTCGATAAACGAACGAAAGATAACGATCGATACAAATCAGTTCCTTCAAGCAGGTACAAAGCGGATGATCAAAGAGTTTTGTCGAATCGATCCAGATTGAATCCGATTTGTCGAGGAGAGCCAGAGATTAATTGATTGGAGAAGGAAATGGGCGAGTCATCGAACCGATGCGAATCGAGAGAAGTCGGGCAAAGTAAAGTACTCGATCGTGTCCGATCGAAATTCGAGGCTTCCTTTTGTAACGGAGGCCAGGTAAAGAGGTGCCTTGGGTATCGGTGCCGTTCAACAGGTGGTTCACGATTGTCATCACACATGTGCGGATTAACCAGCTCCTCTGCCTCTCTCTCTCTCTCTCTCTCCCTCTTTTTCTTCATCTCTGTAGCTCGCCTCTCTTTCCAGCGATACGGTTTACGTAGACACGGAGCAGGAGCACGCACACATTCAGGTTCGCCTATTTGTCAGGCACACGAATGCGAGCCGAGCTATCGGTGTACAGGAAGCGGCAGGCAGGGAGCTTACCGCGACGATGGGTTGCTCGAGAAGGTGAGCATATGTAAGGTTCAAAATGTAAGTACATTCAAGAGGTCCTTGCCTTTGCGCCCCGTCATTGGACACCAGTTGCTCGAAGCACATCGTCAACGCCGGCAAAGCCCCGCGCTCTAGCTAAGATCGCGGGATAAAGCAAAAGCGTTCAAGGATGCCACCGACCTCTCCGCATAATTGCCTCGCTTAACCTCGCCTTCGCGCTCGATACTCTCGTCTTTTCGAATTTCGAATACCGCGAATCTTCGTTTCTACGTTCAATTGTTTCGTCATTGGCTCGAAGAGAGATTCGGCTACACACGGAATATTTTTAAGCCAATTCTTAAGTACGATTATTTGTTCAGTAGTGGAGGAGGGTTATTGATTTTGTGTCGATGCCTAAATTACACCGTTTGCCCACATATCGTTGAACATTGTAGGAAAACGATGAGACGAGTGGACATTTAAATTCTCGTTAAAGACCATTTCTAATTGATGCTGGTCCTAACGCCACCTAATTAGGGAACCACTTCTCGTAAAGGAAACCTTTAATGGACGGTTTAGACTTATTAACCCTTTCGCTATTGCGAACGACTATGGTCGCTTGCCACGAAACGCTCTTCGTGTACTGTGGCATACTTGGCTTGCGCGCCGTAAAACGATCTTTGTATTAGATACCACGAGCAATATTAGTATTACTCGTACACTAAGACAGAAGGTATTCATTTTGAAATGAATCGATGATCTTTGCACGAAATCTTACGAAGTCACGCTATCGATCGTTATTAAAGTTAGATGGACCCAATTTACGATTTAATTAGTAAACACACTTTCGTTTATTACAATCGAAGTTACGCTCAATTTATTGCCGATCACGTTATCCATCCATCGTCGAATAACTTCTTCGAGATAATATTTATTCCTTCTAGCACACCAGACGACTTTTCCTCTCGAACGAGTTTCGAGGTTAATCGAAAGGCGACGAGTCTTGGAAAAAGAAAAAAAGCCGGCAGCGAGAAGGTGGTGGCGACAGATGTCTCGCGGGGCTGACTCGAAGGTGGAAAAACACGAGTTAATTCGACCGCGTGGATCGGACGTAACGCGCGCGAGAGCACTTTCCGCGGAAAATGGGAATACCCGGGAAGCAACGGAGCGAGTGGCCCGGTAATTGTGAGCCGGCTTCCTCCTTGGGGGAACAGGGAGCGTGCCACGGAAAAACGATGCCCCCGGGCCCGGTAATCGATTTCAATTAGCGAAACTGCCGTACCCAAGGACATTCCTCCGAGTACCGTTTACATCGAGAGGGCCTCGGGCCACCGATCGGCCAACCCCCCTACACTCTCGTTCGTCGATTTTAATTGGCAAAATTCCCGAAATGCCTGGACGGTACTCGTGGCTGCTGTTCGCCGCCGGCTCCACCCTCGAAATCGTCGCGAAATCGAAAGCAATCGGACCACGATACGAAGGATTTCGCCCAGGACTGACTGCCTCCAGTGAAATACGTTAAATATTCCTCGGGGAAATTTTACTTTCTTTCCACGGTTGATGTGAACCAAGGAGAGACATAAGACGAGAGAGACAGATGGCTATGAACTGTGAAACGATCGAGGAGCTAAAAGTCTCGATACAATGTAGCTAATCGAAAGAATATCGGAATAGATAGATACCTTTTTATCTTTCTCGATGGATGACATATTCATTCGAACATGCACTGATAAGCATGACCCAAGCGTAAGACTAGATACGAGCGTACGGTCTTTGTGTTGATTGTATTTGATAATAGTCCTGGTTGCGAGGTTTTGAAAGAAACAGTCATTTCAAATGAAATCAAAGAAACAATACTGATAATGAGAATTCTGTTGCTTACAAAAGGGCTGATAAAGATAACAGAAGTCAAGCTCGTAGACTTCCACTTTTCTAGCTTTTCAGGGTGTATCTGACATGTTACATAGAGAAACGTGCTACAAAGGAATCCATTATGACCTTTCATATCTCTACAGAGATTCGAGTTATCTCGTACCGATTATTGTCAAAGATCGTTAATGAATGTCTTTCTTATTCTTGTCTAAAAAGTTATGGAGAAAAGTACGAGGAAAGAAATATGTGCCAACGGAAACGTGGCTTAGCCCCTGAAGGATTAATCATTGATACAGCATTCGAGCTTTGATTCTGTTGTACAAAGATAATCAACATCGGGGATGCACCGAAGAGTTTTCATCGCGATGCAATTACATCGTACATTGCTTGTTTCTGTAACTTCTCTTTGACAGCGAGATTATTGATTTTTCGATGATTTGTATCTACATTTCCTTCACGGATGATGGTTGGATTAATGAAGGATTCGTGTAATGATAAAGAAACACGCGTTACGCTGTTGCAATGCGAATAATTATCTGATCGAGAGATACTCAACTTTCAAGCAACTCTTAAAAAATGTTGTTACTACTTTCAATCACCCACTTTATTCTATTCACCCGATCATTCTTTTATTTCAATAATGGGTGACAGATATATTATCGAGTTAAACCAATACATTTCTCATTCCGACCACAACAGAACGCTATTCTTTCACCGCGATAATTAACCCCTACGCTCGTTTGTTTTCTGAAATGAATGAAGCAAATCGATCAGGAGTAGCTCGCAATGCTCGCCGTAAACCCGAGCAAACACCATTGTCACGACAATTTCGAACGTGGTACGGATGACTGCAGCGGGTTCGCGTGCGAAAAATTAAACAACACCTCCCTCCGTTGCGTTGGCCCGAGGGCAGGAACAAAACGTTCCTTGGTAAACAAAGAAAACGTCTGTTTCTTATTTCTCCTTTTTTTTCACCCCTTTTGCGTATCCCTTTGAAGAGTCGCCGCCCCGGGGAAGAGAATCTCACTCGCCGTTTCTCTCCGTGCCTCGCGATAAGCTCGTCCGGTAATTGTCATCACGAACGAAAAGGGCTTTCGGAAGCTACGTAATCGCCTCGCGAACCAGTTTGTCGTTGGAAGATCGTCGAAGAAAACCAACCGTAAGTTCCATCAACGCGACCCGTCTGGTCGACATCTTGGAAAAATCAACGGTCCGTTTAATTTTGGCGAATCGAGTGTTTTCAAGGTTTCGCGTAACCTTAGCGTTGTTGAGAAATATGTAATTTAAAAATGTAAATTTTGTCGGATGTTTTTCTGTTTAACGTTCTTTCATATTCGTGAACTATGTCAAGATATCGTGTTGGAAGTTTGTATGCAAGTTTTGAGCCTACGGAGAGACATATCTCGTTTAAAACTAAACTTTACGGTTCAATTTATCAAATTCTGCTCCTTCACATCTAGTGTCTGAACAAAGTTCATATTCAAAGTTTCCTGTAGTACGGCGAACAAAGACATTGTCGACATTAACATCTTCAAACTTTTATAGTTAAAGGTGTGGTACTGCGATAACAAAATATGGAAATTAAGAAGAAATTTTCAACATTCTGCTTCTCTATGATCGAGCAATTTCCGTAACAGGAAAAGGTATTTATATAAAAACTAAAATTAATTTCAACGGCTGACAGTGACACCCGATCCATCCGCGAGTTGAAACTGTATGAGAGAAAGGAACGATGGCTCCATTAGGACAAATTATCCAGAAGCTAAATCCAGACTGTGACGTAACGTCGTTGAAATTTACAAGAAAAAGCCACCAATCTCGTTGTCTCGGCGAGGATCCGTTCCAACGGAATGTTCCACGATTTGAATTCAAGTCCAGACCTCTTCCCCTTCCCGCCGTGGTTCGTCGTTTTCCTCCCGATTTCTTCTCCGCTGCAGCGAACTGCTAATTTCGACCAGACGTAAACAACCGCTTAATACATTAATGATTTTCTTCGAATGTTTTATCGTGGTGCGTCAGTTTCCTTATTTTAGTTGTTATATTAGCTAATTATCGCTCGATGATATTTTCCTTGTTTTTTCTACGTGAGCTATTTTCTTGGAATATGTTTATAGAATACAGAAAATACGATAAATAACACTTTTGAGAGATACGAATCGTCCAGCTGAATAGGTAGATACGTCGTTGACGATGTGTTACCTCGAAAAAAAGAAATTAAGTTATCTAATGTCAACCGTATTGTACGTTCGGGAAGCTCCTCTGCAATAAGAGAGCATTATTAATGAAATATTTACGGGGTCATGGTATAATCACGATGCAAATTTATTACCCACCGTCGATAAGCTTCGCGGTTTCCACATTTGCAATTAGTATCGATATTAATGAATTATTGGTACGCCGCGTCGTTGAAAATTAAAATGAGCGCGGGTTTTTACCGTTTTATCGCTCGAGGCGATCTCTCGGCTCGATAGCTTTATTCATTGTTATAGATATCGACCAGGCATTACAAAAACTGGCATCGACAATTAGTCTTCGTAAAGAGATATTTCACTCACGATGGTTTTCCTATTCGCGTGTTCTGGTATATTTCAATCGTAACGTATCGGTAAACGTTCGCGTATTGCTTGCGCAAAGTCCTTGATTCCATAGAATTCTTGATAATTTCGTTTACATCGTTCAGGCGAAGGGGCCACGTTCAAGCAATGCAACAAACGCAATCTTTGCGCCCACGGGACCGATAAACGAAATAAAATATTGGAAAATCTCATGCATATCCTGTAACGTCGTGCAAACTTGATTGCAAGGGCGGAAGACTCAGTTTGGTTCACCGACTCCAAAACGAATCTAGACCTTTTCAGGAAGGTCTAACTTCGTTTCTTCGACTCCCGATCAAATTTTCGACCATCGATCGTCCCTTCCTAGAAATCAAATTCCTTTACGCATTCTGTAAATCTTCTACTTTCTACGATCGACCTTCCTCGACATGCTTCTCCGGAGAAATGATTTCCAATTGGACACAAGATCCACTAAAAAGGAGCGGTGGATTCTCGTAGCGATCGTACGACGAGAAAATGGCAGGGATGATCGAGGAAAAATTAGAGAATCGCGTGAGGTGCATTCACGAAAGTGGGAAAACACGGGCATTGCGAAAAGATGGGACGAATGACCGAATAATTTCAGCAGAGAAAGAAAAATGGATGGCGAGGGACAGAGAAATGGCAGGGAAAGAGGATGAATGGAATGAAAATAGGGAAACTTGCGCTCGCGAAACTTTCTTCTAAAGTTCTCCTCCATAGTCGATGGTCGAGGTAAATGGTATTAGAGATGCTCGATACGGAATTATTGTCGAGATCGTTTGAAATTATCACGCTATCGATGTCACAGCCATTCTGATTCGTTTATCTCGCGAATTCATTTTCTGGCTTTTCTTTTTCTTCTTTGTTGTCTAGTGTCTCGAACGAACGCAAACAACAACAACCAGGTTTTCCAGGATGATCCAGCTGAATAGCGAACGCGTTCTCACTCATTTTTGTCAACCCAAGTGCATATAAACGAGCGTATGATACGTTATCAACGCGTACGCACGGTACTGAGACGTTCCGGCTGATAAGATTAACCCAAAGCTAAGCAGTCGTTTCGTGTTTTGTTTATAGAATGGGAAACCACGCGAAACGCGATTGCGGGCTTCGTTTACTTTTATGATTTGTATTCGTTCCCGCATAACTGCATAATGTCACTTTCTATAGACCCGCGCATTTCTACTTTCACTTCTCTACGTATTTACAGGCGCGCGCGCGCGAACACAAGAGCGAGCACGAGCAAGCGTTACTCCAGTTTCGTCGCGAATTTCTCCACTTGGTTTCCAATCGTTCGCGACCGAAACGAAACCGCGGTTAATCGTCGATCCGACGTCGATTAAACGGCATCTCGAACGAATTTCACCGGTTTCTATTCTTAATTACCGAACAATAATATCGTTTCCCGTTCGATGGTTCACGTTTCGTGAAAGGCACTGCGAACACGACGCCCGATATACACGACTCGTAGTCAGAAATATCCAATACTTTTGAATCTCGTGGAATGCGAAGTTCTCGTTGAAGCTAAATATTCCTTTCAACCTTTTTCGACGGACTGGATAAACCGGTTGCTCTTTCGAGTGTGGAAGAAAGTTGCAAGTTACATGGATCCAGAACGAAACGAGGCGAGCTTATACGCGACGTTGTTTATTATGAATTTAAAAATAAAATAAATTACGAGCTATTAATTCAGAAAATTGGCCGAGTAATTCCGCTCGTTAATCATTATTATTCCCGGACAGAAATAAACGCACCGTTATCGTCGAAAATAAAACTTCTATTCTCGTTGCATCCATGTTTCCACGAACAAACGTGCGTGTAAAACCAATCGACCACTCGAGCCCATGGAGGGGAAAATTCTGCAATATCATTTAACTGCACACTCTGTCACCTTGCCCCTTATCTTTACTTCGCCATATGATTTTGTTTTAAGGACGAAGAATGCAAAACACTGTTTTGGCTTCATTCGTGGTCGACCTTGAATTGCCAATTGATTTTGAATATGCAACGAGCTCGAAAAACTACCAGAAAAACAGTGGCTGATCGAGTCACACAGCACGATGCGTGGAGATCGAGCGTGGGCGCCGTTTTTCCAGAGAACAACGTTTTCCAAGAGCGCGCATTCCATCGGTCATCAACACGCCACGGTGACGATAGCGCGACGTACCATGCAAATTAGTTGGCCTGCCAGCAGCCGGATAACGGTCGATTGTATGCAAATGCGATCGGATTCTGACAGCGACGCCCGATCGGATTCTCTTCGATCCGATCGTCGAACGAACTTGGCACCGGATGTCAGCCTCACCGATATTCGACTTACCGTCATCCAAACTCCGTTGGATTTTCGTGATTCCGGTCTCCGAACTTCGACTCACAGTTCACCGATGCTCGATTCACGTACTCGACGAATGTTCGACAAGTGGCGGTCAACTCACTTCGAAACTCGTCGTTTCTCGATGAAGTTAAGCTATGAAAGACTTGTGGCCGAGAACGATTACGTAAATGATTATCCAAATGCTATTGAAAGACACGTAGAATTGTAGATGTTAGAACGTTGCTGATGAAGTTTGACCGAGAACGTCAACGAGAATAGGAATGATAGAAATTATCCAATGCTGGATATTAACATACTTTCGATAGACAATTTCACGAAAAGTTTAAAATAGAGTCTCTGATTTCTACGATAGGACAAAGACAGGAATTTGAAACGATTGTTTCCAAGTATCGTGCTTTGCGTCACTGAACAAATCTATTCTTCGACGATAAAACCGAGTATTCTACACTATCCTATATTATACACCTAACGCGTAGAACATACGTACGTACATACGACAATCTAGCAACGAAACCGCAATAGTTAGAAACGTCCTTGCTTTAGTAGTCGCCTACGTCTTCTCGCTTGGCCACCTACTCGCAGCCAACCTTATTGTCTCTCAATGCTCTTTCAACCTTCTACGGTCTACGTCACCTACGGCTCCCGGTTGTTGCTTATACGCCCCCATAAATCTCACTCTTTCTCTACTATTTTAACGACGATACGCACCACGCGTAAAAATGCATCAGGGGATCAGAAAGGACGAGGAAGAAAGCGAGAAAAACGCGGGAGGTCCGATAAAAGAGTGGAAGAGGGCGCGCATATCTCTGTCCTCGTTAGTCTATTTACATAATTGCAAGCTTACACAATTCTCTTGTCGTAACTCATTTTTCATGGCGTTTAGGGCAGGCATTACACGGCGACCGGTTGGCTAGATTATTTTATAATGGATGTCGCCGTGAACGCTACTCATGCTGCAAGACATGTTTGCGAGAGGCAAAATAGCACCGGAGGATTCACCGTGAAAATCTATGAAAATTACCCACTCTTTAGCCTTCGATCTAATTTTTCGCCTCGTTGGTTCCTATGCGCCAGTCGATTCCAAATTACCGTTTTCCGTGGAGAATTTAACGTTTGTTAGCGCACCGGTGTAGATGTTTACTCGTCGTCCCCTGGAGTAGAACGGTGGTCGAGAATCAAGGAGAAAACGGAGTGGAAATTGTTCGTCTACTTCTACTTTAAACTTTGGCTGAATGGGAATAGTGAGATGGGTTGAAAATTGAAACAGAAAATATTTACATTCATATTAAATTCCTTTGTTATTTGTTACTTGTTTACCGAATCTTATTTGTACAGAGGAATGTCAGTAATTTGTCAATAAAATTGTTTCTTAACAGTGTCGTGTAGACAAACATCGGTAAACATTTATCCAGTTCTGTAATCTACCACCGATTCCATCCTTATCGGTTCCACGGTGAAATAATGAAACTTCGTTTATATATCAACAGAGCGTCAGCAGTTAGCTATGTCGGAGTTATCATTTAAAATCAACGATCGATCTCATTAACGCATCGATATCCAATCGTATACGTCCGATCTATTCGTTTAGCAGAGTTTTATAGAAGGAAGAGAAGTTGGTCGAATAAAATGACTCGGAAGGTCCACCAAGAAGAGTTTCAGTGGCAGACGTTTCTCGCGGTGTCAGCGATCGATACATCGTAAAAGGAGAGCAAGAAAGTGGAAGAGTCGGGTTCCAGAGAATTAATCGCGGCTGAAAAGTTCCAGCGTGGTTGTTTGCAGATTTTCCGGGCGTGCTAACGAGCCGCGAACTCAGTCCTGAAATTAAACGAGTCGAATCCCCGAATGGCCGACTGAAACGAGCCAATAGCGCGAACGATCGACCTGTCTGTCGATCCTCGGCAACCCGCAAACGCTGCTCTGTAAAAACAATTGCGGAAATTTACGGCTAGTAACTTTTACGCGTACGCGCGTTTCCCGCTTTTCGAGTCTTCGATGTTGTTGTTTTGCTGCTAAGATCGAGGTCCCGATTAATTGGTAAAAGAAGAAAGGAAATTTAATAACATTTGGATATTCGAGTAATGGAATTCTGTAATTTCTGTGAATATTTAAAGTCGAAGAACGCGATGTTCGATTACAGAAATCGCGCGTGCGTTTCAAGTTAATTTGCCGATTTAACAGTCGCGCTATCACGCTACTTGTTGCGATCCGGAATTCCAGTTGAACGTTATGTAATAAGCGTCAATCGGTTCTGCTTTTCTGGATATCATTATGCAGGAATGTTGCATAGCAGAAGCATGGCCAACTTCGGTCCCGGAATACGTTTGCATAAATTATCGTGGAATTCGTTACTAATTAATTCTTTGAAATCGTTCATACATAATAGATTTCTTTCTAGCCGAAGTCTCGAAATGTCGCTCGATCGTTTATAACAGAACTTCCGGAAGATTTTCCAACTGAAAGCCGTACAAAGGTTTGCGTCATATTCCATCGATTGTTACCTATGGTGGTTCGTTCGTTGGTTGTACTAATCCTGCACACCCGACGACAACTGCTACCAATGGAGGAATATCATTCTGGGATCATCGGCTTGACGTCCTATTGGAAAATTCCGTAATCCAGATGTTAATCGAAAGGAATCATAAGTAATTAAGTTCCGTTGACGTTCGTCGTTGATCGCGTCACGAATCCTCGGATATTATTTCGATGACGCGTGAATTGCAAATCAGGCTACGAACGTCTTGAATATTTTCAGGCATATTTTAATAATGATATCGGAAATATCGCCGGGTTCTGAAACAAAGAATCCTACTGCGTCTCTAGACCTGCTAATCGAAACAAAAATATACGACTTTAGGTACTTTTACGCGCAAAACAAACGCATCTTATCGATATAAATAGAGTGGATAAGATCGATCGTATCGCGACATGAATTATATCGGTATGATAAATCGAGTCAATAGAGATCAGGTGAAAAAATACGGAATCCACGCGAAACATCATATTTATGAAATATAGGGTCAAAGCTGAGAGACAGAAGAAAGAAGAAGGGTCTCAGTAGTTGACTCAGTGGTCAAAATATTTGCGCGAATATTTGCGTAGCACGCGTCGCGATCAAAACACTTTAATCTCGCATTTTATACGGTGCTTTCTAACTGGCTGGTATCGGGCAAAGTGCACCGGTGGTCGTCGAACAATAAAGATCTTATCGCGTTGATCCCGACACGTCACTTTTCATGACGATCATGGCCAGCGATATCTCGCGGCGATAGCGGCTTTGTTGGTCTATTAGTTGATGTATTATCGAGAGGCACGAGCACGAACGGCTTCAACGAAATTAATTTCCCGAGCGATTTTGCACGATAATTGCCGCTCGACGATGAGCGTTTGTCATCAACGTTTGCCATGACGTTCGCTCTCTATCGATAGCTGTAGCGGAATATCAGCAAAGTCGTAACCAGCAAGACCACTATGTTCGTCTTATCTATACGCATAGCGACGAAATTACTACGTTAAATTACGATGACTGGCAGGAAAGGAGATTGAAATCGTCGTGAGATTCCAGATTCAGATTATTGTCATACGCTTTCAAAGAAATTACCTTGGAACGCGATAAACCAATGCTCTGGATCAAATCTTAGTCATCATTGTGCAACAGTATATAAATTTCTCTAGTCTATGAGCTACAAATAAAAATACTTGACTGTGGATAATTTTTCAGGGACTTGTCAAAAGTTCCAGAGTCATCCTACTAAACGCTAGTAACCACAATCTGCGATTAACACTTAGGTATCAACAAGCACACGATACGACATGCACACGAGGAACGTGCAACGCGTTCCATGAAGTATCAAAATCAGGAGTTGGGCATGCAACGCAGATGATTTGTCTACGAGATTACGATTCACCGTACTCTGAAATTCATTGATTGGAAATACCGTATTGTAATCGTCAATAAATCGACTGGAACCGGTTTCGTTGTTGGATGATTTATCATTTCGAAATAATCGTTGGATCCCTCTTAATTTTCACTTCTCTTCTTCCTATGTCTTCATACATCTCTGACAGTTTTCTTGTTGGATCGAAGATCAATCCTCGACCGTGACGTTGGTAAGCCCACTGGCATAACATTTCTTAGTCCGAAAACAACTCGATCGTCGCAACAAATTTAGATCATGATTCTCCTTTCAAATATTCGCTTCTAATCTGAAAGTCTCGGTTGTTTTTGTTTTTGCACGGTGACTGATCGATTTATCAGCCGGGCTAATGCCTCCAATTACTAGAACGACGAATGTCGAAAAAGCGATTAGCTCGAGAATCGAGAAATGCTCGCGGTTACATCATCGCCAAACTCTCGCGTTGTTGTTCTTCACGTGACAACGCGAATCGCTTTTTTCATCCTTTGCGATTCCCCTCCCCCCCCCGCATTTTTTTTTATTTTCTCTCACCGTTTCGTTTCTACTTTACCATTTCTCGAAGGTGCAATTCATTTCTCGAAGGAGAACGGTTTTGCTGGTTCCGGAAGATGGCGAATTACGCACGCGTTTTCCGCTTTGACCATTGAAATTATGTACCTCGTTCGTATTACGGCTAATTAATTACGTAATTATTCATAAGCAAGATGCTAGTGATAAATAATATATCTACAGTTATTGCTGCATCATTCGCATTGTTACCGTAGAAGAAATATACATAACGGCGGCCGCAACGAACAAAGGACGGATCGAAAAGAGCGTGATTTACGTTTGACCGCGGATCGCGGTTTCACAAGAATCATCGTAAATTATTCCGCCAGAGGGGAAAAAGCACTTCGTGTAATTACGTCTATAAATATACAAGAATTATCTGCCTCTCCGTTTGCATAATTTCTGCGTTTACAATTTTGTCGCGCGATCGGATATATGTACACACGGATCGGACATCTGCGTTCCCTCCTTTTTCCTCGCTCTTCAAATATCCTGGCGAATAAACATCGGAGATCTCGCGCAGTAGATAATGAAAGCTAATAACGAGGAAATTTACGGCGCGATCGAACATCGTCGATGAGAATCGCCAGAAATTCTGCTCCTTGGACGCTTCCTCGAAAGTAATCGATGTCACATGAATTATTTACGACTCGAAACGTCGATTACCGCAATCGTGCTGAAAATAAGAGACATTTGATATCTCTATCTACGAATCTATCTAGGAATTAGCTGTGATTCGAGAAATCGATATCTCTGGATTACCGAATTCCCCGTACTACGACGAATGTGGGAAACACGTGAATTTATAGCTTCCTTTGTGACTTTATTTTCCACCTCTTTATCCGCGATCACCACGAATTTCTGTATCTTTCGGTGCAACCCCGTAAAAAGATATTCGAAGGGTGTGCTGCAACCGAAGCGAACATGCGATTTCGAGAAAATTTTACCGACAGACCGAACAGATAGCCAGCCACGGTAAAAAGCAAGACTCCGTGCGAGGCGGTAGGACGGCCGATGGGCTTGAAATATTTTTCGGTCACGGCGGTCGACGCAACAGGTGCACACCCGCTTCTGGCCTCCATTAAAGTGTTTACACGGAGACAAGAACTTTGAACCGTCCGGTTTAATCTCTTAAGCGCTTCCCGGACGCCGGACGCGGTCAGAGGGGAGAAAGCGGATCCCAATGGAGGATGCCAATTATCGGGGAATATTTATGAATTACGTCATCGGTGGCTTTCCAACCATGTGATGTATCGTTCCAATGACTCTCAGTCAACGATCCCGTCAAGGACCACGTTCTATCCGGAAAAACTGGTAGAAAAAAAACACGACGCGTCGCCTCTTAACGTTCCTCCAGTTCTCTGAACTTAAATCTCTCGATTTCTTTGTATTTTTCCACATTCGCTTTTCCTTGTTTTCTATATTTCTTTTTCTTTTTTACATCTGCTCTAACGGTTCCTTTTCGTCTCTTTTTAACGTGCTCGTACACGGATGTTTGTTTTCGCGACCGGGCCACGAATCGAGCAAAAATCTCGGCTTTCTATTTTTGGCACACCATCCACGACCCCTTCTGTCGTGTTTTCACCTCGTCTGCTCGTTTACGGAATATTCTTGAATATCGAGTACGTTGTGACGCGTTCATTTCTTGATATTTTGACGCGCTTAAGTGTGTCTAAAATATTTGGGTATACTTTAAGCGGACCGATAGCTGGCTTGTCAAAAATGTTTAACGAGGCATTTGCGCCTGCCGACATTGCCTTCTGTTTGAATAGCATGCTCGTCGGTATTTAAACTTATCTCCGTCTCGTTCGGCCAGTTAAATGTTTTTCAATCTTCGCCCTGCGTATGACTGGCCGATAATCTGGCCAACTATGATAAAATTTTTTGCCTTATCGCCTGAAATATATCCGCCCCTTTTTCGTTTACTGTCGGAAATGGACGGCGTAATTTAAATGCCTCGCTCGTAAATCATCCCTAAAAGCTCTAACTGAATCATAAGTTTCAAATAATATCTTCTCTGTTAAGTATTTCCATCGGTTTCTCCTTTTGTATCGTTAAAGACTTTTCGTCGCGCTAAGAATCGACGTTTGTTTCATTCGCCAAGGTGAAAGCAACATTGTCGCTGCGACTCGTTTGATCTTAGTGTTCCAAAGTTCCAAACGCGTTTCATCTCGCGTTTCTCCGAAGTGTCTTTACCGACGTGCGTCATTGCAGCAAACAGAGGATGGAAAACAACATGTTTGGCCTTCATTGTTCTGGCGTTTTACAAAGAACCAGTCGAAAATAAACTTTGTCCGTCTTGAAGTATTAATGCTGGCAAAAACTGCCATTAGCATAAAATAAATCAATGTACTTTTGAATTCTACCTATCCAAAAACATAATAAGACAATGATCAGGAGTACTCGATCAACCTCAGTCCTTCGATTCTAAACGTTGCTCCACAATTTACTTCAAACAGTAGGTAGACATTTTTATTTCGATTTAAGAATCGAGAATGCTAAACATAATCCGCAGAATCTTCGGCCCCAAGATTTTTTTTCCTCGTCATGAAGTTGATCCAAGGCGGACTAGTGCGAGCAGTTGGTTATCGATCACGCGACACGCGTCAGTCTAGACAGATTGACACGGTAACCTATCGGTTAGCCAATAATACTGAAACCTTAGCGGGTCGCGACGACATGTTCCGCAGCCTGTAGTACACCTCAGCTATGCTAAGTTGCGTGAACAACCAATCTGTCAAGCCAATGCTGAATTTCCGGCAATAATGGGGAAGCCTTGCTCGTAGTTCCTTCGCCATCAAAGGAGGGATACTGTTAGACACCGTAGCGATCCGTTCGTTATGGCGAATAATTTGACGGATCGTTTTCGCGCAGCGAAACCTCACGCGAGGGTAGTTTTCGTCGAAATAGATTCGACGATTGCGGAAAATAATTTACTGCACACAAACTAGTCACTATGGCGATGATGGATACGTAGGCTGAACGTAGTCTGTTGCGATTTTTCGTTGATTATTCGGGGTGGGATTCTAGCGAGGAATAGGGGTTGGTTGCGTAATTGCATTTACTCAAAGATTAGACGCGAGTTTTCGTAAAGCGTAGCGATTGTAAATGAATGAGCATCGTTCTTCTATCGTTGTTTCGCGACTTTGTTGTCTTTGTATAACGATAACATATAATCAAATACTTTTTGCGACAGCTTTCAGTTGAAGTGCGACTCGTGACAACAAAGTTGGCCCTCCGAGGAACGTTGGTACATCGAATCTTGGAAATGAAATTGCGTGAGTTGATTAATTTCGATCTCGTACTTGGTGTACTAACAATTCGTCACTTTCGTCAGAACCTTTCACAAACCTCTCTGTCGAAACTATTTATATTTATCTGCATAGGTTCTTTCAAAATTGACTAACATTCAAACTAACACATCATCCATTGAAACGACAAATTATTGAACCGCGGAATTTCCATTAGCAGATCGGAAATTAATTTTGCCAAATTTCTAAATGTCTGGGTAAAAATAGTCCATCGCTTTTTCTCCCCTTTACCTATCAAAACGTGTCTGTTCAGTTAGAAGTTGATCCTGACCAACACGCAGAAAGCTGTTCTCCGTTCTGGTCTTCGCTGGAAATCACGGCGGTCGTTGTCTCGTAGATCCACGCTCTCTTTGCTCTTTGCTCGTGGTCCGATGCTGAAATTCGAGTGCCTCCGGCTGCCGCGGTTCATTCATCATCCCGCGCAACGGAATCCACATAAGTGGAACACCTTTCATCCATCACGTCTCCACCGCCGCGCCGGCCTCCGAGCACGGCCAGACGGCTTCATCCGATTATCCGGATCCGCGGGCCTCGATCTTTATTTCGACCGTGTCCGCTTTCTCCACCGCGCGCGCACGTGCGTTGTTAGCTCCCTCCAGAGGCGTTTACGTGTATTCGCTAAGGTTCTCCAGAATCTACCGCATAGATCATCGGGTTCCTTCGTAGGATGGTTTCATTAGCAGCCAAGATTAGTGGAGAATTCATCGAACTCTGGTTCGTCGTTAAGCTCGTGTTTAATTTTTTCTAGTATTTGATGTGTATCAAGATTGATTTATTATCGCGACGCTTGTAGAAT
Source organism: Bombus vancouverensis nearcticus (assembly GCF_051014615.1). Classification (NCBI taxonomy): domain Eukaryota; kingdom Metazoa; phylum Arthropoda; class Insecta; order Hymenoptera; family Apidae; genus Bombus; species Bombus vancouverensis. The sequence continues at coordinate 15,149,259 of NC_134911.1, read as the reverse complement.
GTTTTGTGTTTGTTGCGAATTTTAATGAACCGTATGGTAATTAAGGTATCCATCTTTCTTTCTCCGGTTGCTTTGGATAGCGAGTAGTTTTAACGAGGTCGATTCTTTTGCGCGTTTTCTGCATTTTTATCGTGGCCTGATATTTTCTGGTGCAACGTCGTTACCGAAGTTCTGTTCTACCGCTGGCCAATACCGCGGCTCGAAGTGCCGTTGATGAGTTGCAAAATTGTTTTATCCGTAGAACCGAAGTCGACTTCAATAACGTGTAGCAGCTTTCGTTTCTAGTAGAATTTGTTTTCGATAAGATTGATTTATCGTCCGCGATTCTTGCCATTGTTTCAGCTTTCGCTCGAGAAGATTGATAGTTTTCGAAGAAATGGCTGCAACTTCTTCTTCCACCGATGTACACTAGACGTTTTTCGTTGTAACATTAAAGTAACAATGCTTCTGCAGAATCATTAAAAATGCAAAGGAATGAACGAGTCTTCCACGAGTCGTTTGTCATCCGGTAAATTGCAACCGTCGAAAAATTCGCCGCCGTGGCGCCCGTGTTTGCAACTCGTAAAATAAACACCTATTTTCTCCGCTCGAGGACGAATAAATCTATCGACGGAGCCGATCATCGGATAAAGCCGGCAGCGATAATTAATTTTCTTGCAATCGGATCCTCGACACGTTCGCAACCCGCTTCTCTACCGTAGAATTATTTGCATAAGTGAAACCAGTTGCGAAAGATAACGCGCAAGGGTACATCTAGGAATCGGTGTCCGTGTCGCATTCGAGGAACACGCCAGGTCTCGTTTCAAACTTTTTTCACGACAATGGCTGACGAATAGAGTCTCGTAAACATAGTCTCGTAAATAGGGATGAGCGATTCACCTATCGTTCTTCAGATTCGAAAAAATTTGAAACAGTAACGCGTAGAATCAAACGTACGATAAACACTTATTATTCAAGTTATAGTATCACGCCAGAATGATTTACTTATAATTCTCAATGAGAATTGATTGTAAAATTCTTCCAAATAAAAAAAAAAAAAAAAAAAGAAAGTAACGCGTGATCTGAGACAAAGAACTAACGAGAAATTTTTCTTTTTTGAATACGAAAGTTTCTCGAGCTTTCGCCTACGGAATAAGTAAATTCATCTCTGTCGTTTAATGTACCGTGATAACACTGTAATTAGATTTCTAAGAATTACGTCATCAGCTCGTAGCCTTAAAAGTTATATGTTTGGAATGTAAAGAGGGTCAAGCAGTGAAAACACAGACGTGGAGAGTAAGCAAACGAGGAAGTTTCGGATATACATCGAACCGAGGTCGGGAAGGTGTCTAAAATCAGAGGAAAACGCGCACAGTTGTGTTTTCTTTCCGCGAATTCGTGTTCCCCGAAAGCGGTGCGATCTTTTACAACGAGGTCAAGACTTTAGAGTGGCGTTCATCGAGAGCCACTCAATTTACGCAATCTCGCGTCCGACAAACGAGCGGCCAATTTTTTCCGGGAAGTCATTCGCGCGGTGATTTACGAAAGCCACACGGCGGGCGGTTAAACGCGCGCGGCCACATCGTTTGCCGATGCAAATCAATTTTTAGACGCGGCCACATTTTACCGCGTCGCAAAAGCGGCAGTTATTCCTTGAAAAAATCTTGTCTTTTCCGTGGAATTGTAGCTACGGATAAAATGAAATCTTTTGAAAATTGTATCCAGAAAAACAGAAGAAATAAATACCGATCTCTAACAGAAAAACGTTTTCTAAATGGCTCCAACGCCTTATTTTCTTCCTCGATGCTTACACCATTGAGTCATTGACACGTTATTCAAGAAGTTTCAGATCATTTCAACGAAGCTGGAAACGATTTCGAGCCGATTTGTCCAAGCCGTTCCTGTTTGAGATCCGCGAACCGGTCCGCGAAATCGGTTCCCGAAATCTTAGCGTTCCGCGAACCACCGTAAATCCGTTTATTGCGCGTTGCCTCGCCTTATTATCTGCCCACACAGCCGCACCGAAAATACATTCCAGGCCATTCCTTACCACTTTGAATCGCGTTCAGTTGCGTCGAATTGCGCCGCGCTTGCGTCCGCCGCGATCCTTATTTGCACGCACTCACGGATCCTCCGCGGGTGTCTAGTTGCGACTCGATGGAATACGACTAAACGCTTTGCTGAAAGGATAGGTATTTACAGTGTAGACTACTATGGTCAGGGCAAAAGCAAATTTTCATCACTTTTTATTGTCTTGAAACAGTAGCGCGTCACAAAGCCCACTACTTCAATTTCTATGATAACTTTATTTAATAAGACTTCTACTACGTTTACGCATGATAAGATAGGAATCTTTAGAAGTGATGGACTTAGATTAAGTCCCTTGATTTTAGCCTACTGTATTTGTTAAGTTATTTGGTACTGAAGATCCTAGTTAAAATATACCCGTTCTACCATTCACACTTAAATTTACCGCTATGGTCTCTTCGAAGCTATAATGAATTTTCTTAAACGAAAGGTAAGTTTCACCATCTCCCACTTAAACCACAATCATAAACCACAGCGTAAGTTCATCGACTAACCCCAAATAAACAGAATTCGTTCACGCTTCTCAATCAGAATCTCTGTTCGATTTTCTTTCAATTTCCTTTCCTTTCTTTCCTAACACAGTAATATCTAATTTATCACGTTCTTCTGTTCTTCCTTTCAGGATTCCGACGCGGACAGCGATTCTAGCGTTGCATGTAATTCCGTGATCGTAAGTAGAGCCCAGGCTACTTCATTTCCGCGTTGTCCCTTCCGAGGTAAATGTCGAACGTTTTCCCGAGGATCGGTTCGGGCAAACGTGCTAGACAAAAGAGCGAACGCGAGAAAACTAGTCACGTTTGCTCGAGCAGACTGTATAGGGATTACTTATTTACCTTTATTGTACAATCGTGTGCGTCGATATTGAAAAACGTGGCTTCTCGAAAGCCGCAAAATGAACGCACGTGTCGCCAAGAGGACAAATTCCAAGGTATCGCGTTTATTCTTTACCTCGTCCTCCAAGATTTTACTAAGTGATTTTTGCAAATTCTACAAAGTCTACGAGCTTATTGCACGAATAAGGCGACGGCGATAAGGTGTTTTTTTATACGAACATAAAATTATTAAAAAAATTAATAGCACCTTATAGAGAAAGAATTCGGGAATTTCTATCACATAAATTATTTTTTAATGTATTTATCACGCATCAGTGATTTTGTTGGCGAGCACGCGACAAAGAGCAGGCCTCTCGATAACCTACATATTTGAAGTTCAACTGCTACAGTTAGAAACATAAAAGTCTGAAGATCGTTTGTTTTTTCTCGTTTAGTGACTAAAGTTTAGTCTGACGGAAGACTAGCGTTGTAATCGTAATTCTCCAACATCACATCAGCGGTAGTTATTTTAAAACGTTCCTGTTATTACCGAGTAAATATTATTCCACTGTTTTCCCTAATTATAGCGAACGAATAATTGAACTCGATAAACCGTGTTCGCGAAACTCTAATGTTTATCACGGCTTATTTTGTAAACAAATTTAATCTGGACACGAGTCGACGAGAGTCGAAAGTTAAATTTCCGTTTCCTGTTAAACAACACCGTGACACCGATAATAATCGTGTATCGACTGATTCATGAATGATAAATCCAACATCAAACAGAAACAACAGGATGGAGGGGAGGGGAGTTCTTCGAACAAGAGGAATACATCATCTACAGAGAATTCCAAATTATAACTTTATAGCGTTGACACGAAATTGAACAACAATTTGTGAAAGAAATACCAACAGTTCCTAATAAATTACCACGAATTATCGTTCTCCTTAAAAATAGGTGCCACCCATAAGTTAACTTCTTACATTCATGACCTCGTTTTAAGCATTTTATCAATTCGTTCGAACAAAGCTTTCTAGAAACCTCGCACAATTTCTCTCAAAATAAACACTTAGTCCTTTTAATTAGTTATATTTAAAGGACCCTTGAGTCTTTCCAATTACGTCATATTGAAGTCCTCGCGTCTAATTATAAAATGACATTAAAATGGGAAAGTCAACGAAAATGTACGATGCTTAACGAGCTTCTCGATCGACAGAATTGCCTCACAGAATTACCAAAATTCACGTTATATAATATCAGTGTGCTATTCAAAGTTATTCAAGAGAAAGGGAGGTAAATTGAATTGCATGCGACTGCGACAAAAATGTTGCGCCAAACTCGGCTGGTGTAGCGTCGACAAATGGCGGCCACCGGCTGAAGAAAGCTCCTCCGCCTCTCGATATACCGGTATCTAGCTACGTTTCGCATAAAGACGGTCTTCTCCCCGTTGCCCGTCTTCCATAAACCCGTTGTTGCCTCATCCGACAAAAGGCATTGTTCTTGCGAGGCGGCGCAACCGAATAATTGCCTTATCGACGCGGCGCAACTTTCCTGAATTGCGTACTTGTTGCACCGGGACCGGCTCCCTTTACGCTCCGTGCACAGCCCTCGCGCTCGCAACTTCTCTTTCAGCCACGTGGAACCACGTCGACGGGATACGAAGACGCGATACGTTTCTCGTATTTCAACCCCCTGCTCTCGCGCTCCTCCCCTCCTTGTCCCATTTCCACGCCAGAGACATATAATACAGCTACATAGATTTCGAAGCGTCGACTCAAGGGCGGGAAATTAAGTAGAAAATTGTTCCTTAACCTCTTAGGTACGATGCAAATGTCATCTTATATTACGACGCGCCACTATAGTGGCTCACTCCACTGACTTGTTCGCTCATCGTTTAAACTAAATGATTTTTTTCATTTGTTTTACTTCACACTTTTTTTGTCCTCGCAATGTTTTATAACAGTGTTGACGATATACAGGTAGAATATATAGTCTTTGTTTTTGATACACCAGTGTCAAATATCAATTGTTGCTTTCCGTTATTAGATGCTCTTTTTAACATACCGATCCGTATCCTTATAATTTTTTAGAATCTTCAACCTGAAAATGTCGCTACAAGATAGAAAACGAAGAGCAATTTGCTACAATTCAGGAACAGGCTCGGATCACTATAATATACAAAATATAAAATTAAGAAATTGAAAATTTTGGGCTTGAATATTATTTTTTACAGAATTGATTATGATATTTGTTAATGTCTCGTCAAGATACCTTAGATTTAACAAAAAATCATCGTACTGCATTAATTTAAAAAACTACTGCTGAGATAGTGTAGGTGCTAGCAGTTTTAAGACGTAATTTCAATTTTTGACCTGTTCGTAAGGCGTCACCACATGCGGTCATTACCCCCACTCCGCAGCTGTATCTACGTCCTTCTTATACCAGAATTTTATAATTTTTATTAAAGCACAATCAATCGAAATTTTTTTTCTGTAAACTCATTATGTTTCTTTCTATAACCTATTTTTCGCATCTTTATTTCTTTGAACAATGATGCTCAATTTCTCACGAGTTTCAAATGCATACATCGCATTTCTAATGACCTTCCATTACCTTACTTCATTTTCTACCTGCTACAACAAGTTCCATTAGACGTCTCCGTTAAATCCGATTAACGCAGGTAATACATTAATTTACCCAGAAACCTTTCCGAACAAATACCGTTTTACGACAGTGGCTACATACCTGTTCAAATGATAAAAATTGACATATTCATCAGCAAGCAATAAGTTATGTGAATCTTCGTTGGAGACCTTCATGAATCTGTTTAAATGTTCTTGTCACAAACAATTAACTACTCGATAACAATCTAAAAGAAGTTTTTCATTAATCAAAGTCCAGATCTTAATAGCTTTATATTTCACAATTTAAATTTTACCGAATTTTTACCGAATATCTAAATATAAAATAATATGGTATAAAAATAACATGAAATTACAATAAATAATCTCGTAAAATACAAACTATACATTATTCGGAGGAGGTGTTTCAGATAGAACTTGTCTTATTTCGTGAGGAACATCTGACGACGGTCGCAGATCATATCTAGGTGGTCGCATTTCCGAGACTTGAGTGTGGTCTTTGTTTTTCTAAATAGTAGGATACATTTTTAGACGCTATTCGATGCAGTTTTTAATTCTCTACAGAAGAGTATACAGTTACTTGATTTGAAAAATGAATAGTTTAAGAGATATCTTAAATTTAATATCGTAAGACTTGTCGTATGAATGACAAGGAAAGATAAAAGAGCGTTTACAATTTTTAAGCTTTTATTCATATTTATACAGTTACAATACTAATATATATACCAAAATACAAATATGTACATAAAAGTCTCGCAAGAGATACTAATTATTCCGGATCGACGTATCCCAAATTCAACCAGTGTATTGCCATGTCTTTCGGGGGTTCTGTCCAGTTCAAATTCAACAGCAACTTCGCAGGCATTACTTCTCCTGGCGAAGAGTCGATGCTCGTCAAGATTCCTGACCGTCCTTTCATAGTGATTTGGATCACATGATGTATCGTCCTTTGGTTCGCTTGTTCACGTACACCTAACAGGCGGATCTTCCTGGCCCATGGTGCCATCTTCTGGAACTTCCGCGGCAACAATCTAATCATTGTGACGTGTCGGTGGATTTCTGTTCCGAAGTCGATTAACAGAATATTGAAGCCCGTCTCGGTTTCTTGAAGTAAGACAGCTCTCACCCACATTGCAGCACCTTGAAAACTTAATTGCACTGCAGCGAGTGCTCCTGGTACCAAATGCATCCTGAACGGCCAGTACGCCCTGGGATGCGCGTTCAACGTCGAAGTGAGTTCTTCGTTTATCTTACATCTGCCTTCTATCCGTACCCACATCGTAGTAGCCGTCTCGACTCGTGCCACTTTAACACGAACCCCATCTCGGAACTTCTTGTGCGTCAAGTGTAGAATGTTCATGTTTCACCAGATTCGTTTCGAGATTTCGAAAAATTTCAATTGTCGGTGTTCAACTGTACTCGATCGTCTAGTCACTTCTAAGGGAAGACAAGGCTTTGGACCTGACAGGAACTCGGACTGCCCTTATATAGGGGTAGTACTGGTAGATATTAGGTAGGGGGTATTTGTTCACCATTTAAACTAAATGATTCTTTTCATTTGTCTTGCTTCACACTTTTCTTGTCCTCGCAACGTTTTATTACAGTATTAACAATATACAGACACAATAGATCTATAGCTTAGTGGTATAACATGTGGATGGTTACCCTTCTTATTATTTGATTGATTTATTTCTTTAGTGTGGTGAGTGTTTGTATGTCAGATTATGTCCTTTGTGAGATCTGTTGGGTATTTCCTTCTTAATCTTCTTTCTATGCTTGATGTGTTGATTGTTTCCGGTACCAGCCGGTTCGTGTGCGTTGCTATTCTTTCTCTCTGTACCTTATTACACATTTGCTAATCTCCTCCTTGACCGTTGGTATTCCCAGGTCTTTCCGAATGTCCTCGTTTCTAACGTACCATGGGTCGTTTACTATTGTTCTAAGAATTTTAGCTTGCATTGCCTGTATTTTGGTTATATGGCTCATTATTGCCGTTCCCCATAGCGGTATTTCGTACGTCCAGATTGGTTTTATGATCGCTTTGTATATTTGTAATTTATTTTCTATACTTAGTTTGGATTTTCGACTTGTTAGCCAATGCATTTGTCTCCTTGCTGTCTGCATTTTGTCTGTTATTGATTTGATACGCTGTTTCCATGTGAGTTTGTATATATGTGGAGTCCTAGGTATTTGACTTGTCTTGTTTGTATTATGTGCGTGCCGTTCAGAAAGAACCGTTTGGTGGTATCTGTTTTCGCGGTGTGAATGTAATATGGTTACTTTATGCAAGTTTTCTTTTTTTATTTAGTTGTTTATATCCACAATTTGTCCGATTTGGATATTTGGTAGAATATTTTATACAAGTTTTTTTTTATTATTTATTTATTTACATTTTACAATTTGTCCAGTAGGACATTTGGTAAAATATTATAGCTTAGTGATATAGCAATATAGCATGTGGATGGCTACCCCCAGTGGGATACCATCTTTTTATGCAAGTGGCTAGAATGTCTGACTTGTTGCTCCTCTTCTTCTATCCAAAATATTTCGAAGATGAACTTTTTAAATAACGATAGATATATCACATTTTCTGCTATAGTGGTTCTGCAAACTTTATTATCTTATTTGTTGGTAGATGTTTGGGTATGATTCTGTATGAAAAATTGTTAATCGTTTAAATTTACTGGCAACGAACAGAGAGCAGTCAAATACTGATTCTCACTCAATAGAAACAGAATAAGAAACGAGTATCGCGTAATATTGTTTGTTCAAACAATCGTGTTCCCATTGCTAGATCGCAACAAGTTCAAGCTCCTAATACGACATAAGAAGAGGCACGCGTGGAATTTCTCGTAGATAATAACCGAATGCGCGAGCCAGCCGGCTAATTAACCGAAATCGGCTCTAGTCGAGGCAGTGTGGAAAGAAAAGTGGATCAAGCTTCGTGCAGAAAGTTCCGTTAGCGGCGTTACATAAAGATTTCTACCTAGTACTGCTATAAATAGGCCTAAATGCGCGAAGATGGATGCACAAGAAAAGGGACGACCTTGTCGCGTCCATCTTCGTAGATTTCTAAGAAAAACGTATCGTTCCGCCAACCGAAGAACCCCAACACGGCGAAAAAAAAAAGAAAAAAGGAATAAAAATACGACGTAGACGGCGCGAATAGCTCTAGGATACCGGGAAACGGTTGTGCAATTCCGTATAAACGCGGAAGATGTCCGATTCTGCTAAGAATAATAGATCTCCACCGTTTTCTCCTCCATACGTACGATTCAGATAAAAATCGTGGTTAAAGTAAAAAATAGAACTAACAGATTAAATATTAGAAGGGAAATGACAATAGAAAAATCTAATGAAAATCCCGCATACCGTAAAAGAATCAAAGTATCAGCCTGAATGAATTTGAACGTTGATTTTCGTTCGACAAGGTAAATTGTACCATTGAGAATCACCAGGTTTCCTAGTTCATGAATGATACAATAATTTTTTCTAACGAGACTTCGTGATTGTTTCGGTATATCCTTGACGGCGTTTGTTAAATAACGAAGCGAAGATCTGCTGCAAAGGCTAAGTTTGAATAATTAAATGGTTTGTCGTGCGCGCTGTCAATATTGTATCTTTCATTATTCATCGTAGCTCGTGCAAGTATGTCAACCATTTCCGTGATTGAAGCTTATAAGAGGAAACCGAGAATATATTCTCCAGTCATTGGATTATGCTAATGTGCTATCCCCGTCGTATACGATCAATTTGGACTTTTACCGGACAGACAGTCTGTCGCGTCGGTTTCCAGCCAAACGACTCTCGATCGAATTTTATCGAACGAATCGTACACGAGTCGAGAGCGCGTAAAAAAGAAACGACGAGTTGTAGTTTCTTGCGCACTCGTTATTCTGCTCTTTCGAACATTCGTACTCATAACGAACAATGTCATTGAGTCACGGTCGTGGGACAGAGGAGCAACAGGAAGCGCTCTTCCCGTTTTTGTGTTGCTAAGGTCTCTTCTCGTTCTCCGCATAATCTTGATCGGAAACGATGCGCAGACAATCGCAGAATCTCGGATGGTAATGCAAGCAACTCGAGTGACCGCACTTTGTCACCTCGTAGAACGTAACAATCACGACTACGCATAATTCTAGACACGCGAACTATCCAACAAAATAGAACTATCTCCTAACGTTAAAATCTTTAGAAAACAAAATGGAAGTAACTCGTTCTTTATTCTTAATTATTTTCTCAACGTATCGTCGTTAAGGATTTTTCAAAAGTAAAGAAACTATCAACTCGTCTTTCTGTATTCTCGTTAAATACACCCTCGAAATAGTTAAAAGCCAACAGAACGGTGTTTACTATCGCGAAATATGCCACGAGTAACGGAGTAGGTTTTATCAACTGACATCGCAGGAAATTGAGAAACATAACGATTCTCTCGGAAATCGCGGTGACATCCGGTATGGTCGAATTTTACGAGGCCTGTTAAGCTATGCAAGTGCATGACGCTTATCGTACCATCGAATGTCGTAAACTTTTACGGTATCGCATCTTCCCAACAAAGTAATTTCAGTTTCGTTACGTCCTCGTTAAGGGGTATAGCCGAATAAGCATGTTAAAAGTGCTGCCAAACCAATTTGATCTGATCGTATATCGTTCGACAGATCTCTCAAAGAAAACCCCATTCAGTAAAGTATCATGCCACTACCTCTACCTACAAAGGTAGGAAGGCAATTACAAACACAATTTACAGTTTAAGCTCCATTCCTCTTGTTGTGTTTAATGAAAAATTGTGAAGAAAATTGGGGATATTCTATGTCACTGGGTAGAATAAATGTCTGTGAACTTTTTCAAAATTTCTGTCTGCAAATATTTTCAAAAGCGGATTTTATATTGAAATTGTCAAATGACAGTTTTATTATGATTAATAAATCCGATAATTCTTTACATAAACCAGAATCCATCCCTCGGTCAAGACGGCCACTAGCTGTGCAAATATAATTAGTCGGGCCGCAATAATCCTAAGCAATTGTCTCAAAACTAAGCAGTTTTATTCTATACCGTCGAGGCCCTTACTTGTTGTAGAATATCTTCAAGTCCAGATGTTCCTTATAGTTATTGTTCAATCAAGTAAAAAATTGGTGTTTCCCATGCTCAGCGGTTACTTAACCCGCAATTGACCGGTGGTGGGGCGACCAACCCCCAGCAATAGTTTTCCTCTGTGACAACATCGTCACCGAACTTCGCTAGTTTATTAGCCTTAGACCAGTCAATATCTTCATTGGTTTTTCGTTCGTTGATTAGTCATCAGTTGTAACTTACTATTTACACGTCTCTGAGAATACGTTTATACGCACGACGCGTGACTATTTATATCTACGAAACCGTTGGATTAAAGTGTATATTATAACCTGTTACTTCAGTATTATAATCAGTCAACCACCTCTATTATCCTAATCGAAATAGGAGATTAACCAATTCGTGGCATCGAATATCTAATCGTAACGAGAATTTTCGACTCTCCTTGACGCGATTTCATTTTCTTTTTCAGTTCATTAGTTTTTGTTTCATATTTTCAGAGTTCTTCAATTGAGCTCTTCAACGTTCTTTCAACGAGGAAACGCTTTGTGTTACGTCGCGTGATTCAGATCAGACTACATCTCTACCCGGATTCTCTAATATCAGAGCAATCCATTTCTTCGTCACCTATATCGTAAGCAGCGGAATTACGAACTTGTGTTATTGTGCAAAGTTGTTGGAAATATACAGGGTGGCTGGTAACTGGTGGTACAAGCGGAAAGGGGATGATTCTACGCGAAAAAAGAAGTCAAAAATATAGAATAAAATTTTTTTTTAAATTTTTGTTTTCTTTTTAAATTTTTCCATCGAGACGACGATCTACAGTGAGATCCGTTATAAGAAGACGTGATAAAGTGTGCGCGTACCGAGCGAAAATTCAAAGTCGATTTTCTCGAAAACAAAGCCTCAAACAAAAAATTTTTATTCTATATTTTCGACTTGTTTTTTCGCGTAGAATCACCCCCTTTCCGCTTGTACCACCAGTTACCAACCACCCTGTATATTTTATAACATTGTTAATCGCAGCGTTATACCACAACAACCACCCCTATTGTCTTAACGGAAATCAGGGGATCGATCGATTCGCGATGTCGATTCTTAGAATCGTAACGGGAATTTACGACTCCCGTTGACGCGCTTCCTCGCGATCGCGTCTCCCCACGATCGATCGAAATTCCAGTTTGATTTCGTTAAATTTTTCTCGCCTTTATTTCTATCTCGATCAACGAACAATAAATTATCAATGATAAATTAAAATAAAGAAAATTATCGGTTGCAACAAATTATAAATAACTTAATCTTCAGAAGGTGAAGTACGACTAATGAGTGGTTTTCAAGCTCAGAAAACTGCAAAGATGAAAACGATTATCTTGTTTTAGTCGTCATACTGTCGTTACCTTCTCTATCAAAACAGTCATCGTGATTTAATCGCAGGAAGATGAACGCGAAGGCTTGTCAACGCGATCTCACATCAATTTGTTATGGCTGGCGTCGATTTCCCAGGAAAGAAACCGAGAGAGAAACATAGAGAGTAGCGGTTAATCGCGGCGATACAATCGATCGCTGACAACTTCAAGGAGAATCGATCATGTGTTTCTTCTTCCGTGGAAGATTTCAGCGAAACAAAATTGATTACTCGGACGCTCGATGACTTTTCGCGCGAAGGTAAAACGAGGGAGGAAAAGCAAAGGAGAAAAGAGGCGAATGGGGTGTCGAAGAAAATGAGGTGAGATTAGACGTTGAAATCCCGCACCCCTTGAGCAAACTCGATAACATCGATTCCCTTAAGTGTAAAATTAAAATCACTCGGTGTGCCAATATTAGCTCGCCCCGATGGATCTTATCGGTGAAAAATTTATAATTTGGCGGATGCTAAGGAGACGCAAACAGATCGGTGTAACTGCGATTCTGTTGTCCTTCGTTAGCTACTCTAAGTGTTTCTTCTTCGTCCTTGGCTGGCTGCTCGAAACGGCACGTGGGCTAAAATTTCAATATCGACACGAAGGTTCTTACGTTAGTGACACTAAAAAAGTGAAATGTCATGTTGTTTACCGCGAGTACAGTACGATTATACTTTTTTTTGGACCAATAATAGGTAGATTATATGTATGTAGTTTATATTATTGGTTGACTCGAGGTGTTTACGATGTCCGGTTAAAGCGATAAAGCTGTCACTTCGGTATAACAAATCTTTCGTAATATTATTCATACATTATATTTCACATTTACTCGGAAATAGTTTGCATCCGATGATTTTTCTTCGTACACCTTCATAAATTGCAGAGCTTACGATATCACAGAGGATATAAGATGGAAAGCGTGTCTCTTCAGTACGTATACAGAACTTTCTTCTTTCTTAAGCCGATCCACGTGAACGCACGGACACCAAAGGATAATGGAAGCGTCGAAGGGAAACGGGCTCGTGGCGTCGATAACCTGGGATAAAATAATTCCAGCTCCATCAGGAAGCTAATCTCAGGAGGGTTAATCAGCGACGAAGGCCAAGGAGCCTCGGCGAGTTGACTTTCGAGCCGGTAAACTTATTCCGCGGGCGTGCCAACTTCAAAAAGGAGAGTGGCGTCGGTGTAATTACCGGACTGGATGGACGAGAGGCCCGGATTCCCGAGGGACATCGTGACAAGAGGGCAGGCCTATCGACGAGAGGGACTCGATTCTCTCTCGTCCTTCGAATCCCGTCTAGCACCGGTCCTAACTAAATCCCCCTGGCCAGATGAAAGGGAAACTCCTCGTTTCGGATCGCGCTGCTTGTTTTTCTTCAGGGAATAATTTATGGGGCCGCGTTTAGCGAACAACCGAGCCGGTAGCAGGGCAAAAAACTTTCGAACGTAAATCGACGGAGAAAATCGTGCCACTTCTCCTGCTGATAACGAGACATCTAGGTTGGCGTGGTTGGAGAGAACAGATAAAGGAAGAAGAATGTTTTTTGTGATTTCCCGCGGGCGATTCCTTTTGGTCAGCCGACTGTTTGTTGCTCCACTGTTTGGTATCTTGAAATTTGTGTTCGTCCCAATTAGCCAATAGGAAATTCGAAGAGCTATGCAAACGTTCGGTGAGGAGTAGCGTGGGCTATTTTAAAAGCTAGAAACGTCAATGATCGACTCTTGACTATCAATTGTGTGCGTTCTTCGCGTCATCGCGTCATTAGTTTCATCGAGCACGATGGAAGAAAAAAGGGAGCGAATAAAAACAAGGCGCCTGTTGAACGTTCCGACAGGATGACCAGTCAGAAATACGCAGACGATACTGCTGTCTGTTTCATTGCGAATGTTATACGTTCACCGAAACGATTACATCAGCGCGGAAATTATTGTTTCCGATTCGAAACGTACTACGCAGCATCGTGTATACGAATCGCGTAACAGAATTCTTGCGTTCCACAAGAAATTCTGTTTCGTAAGAGAATTTCCGCTTCAGAGGCTGTCCTTGCCAGCTATTTCGACGAGCGATCCGATCGATGCTCATTACCGATCGTTTCGTCGGCTAGGTTGTTCGAATTCTCTCGATTCTCGATTTCCGGATATCCGTTTACGCAAACGGAAGCCGCGAATTACATTTCCTCGTTCTTCCAGATTTTCACGCGGACTTTCGTTTCTCCCGAGCGCGTTGTCCGATTTTCTTCGTCGTCGTAACGTAATAATCGATCCATTTCGAAAAAATCATACCCGTTCATTCGATCAGATAGGATAGCACGATCTATGCAAAGTAACGAGCAAATTAGATAATGTTTCCTGAACGATAAAATAATAGCATAGAGCACGTAATGCCACAGTAGAGCAAGGATTCATTTACGTGCGCCTTCCACGACGCCGCTAATGGATACGTGTGCATTAGCGTCGCTGTTAATATTAACCCTGCGGCACGATGGGAATTTAAGCAGCGGTGACGTTTCATTTACAAACAGAAGGATATAACGAAACCGCGCTGCTTACTCGATAATTGCACCTATACGAACCGACCGAGCAACGTGTCGTTAACAAACTACCGAAATACTTATAGAAACTTCTACCGAACAGTAAGTAAAATTGAATCTATCCGGAAAAATAAACAAGCAAACTCGTAAGAAATCCAGAAAGACGAATATCTGCTGCAGTTGTTTTGCCAACTCTGATAGTTTTAATATTACTAAACCTTTAACAGGATAAATCTAAGAATAGTTCTATCATTAAGAGCGCATGTAATTCCCGAGGAAATCTCAAGATTAATGTATTATAAGCATTAAACTACGAATTCGTTGAAAAGGAGAACGCAGAGAAGCAAAGAGAAGCACAGGGTGACGCTATGAAGAAGAAGAGAAATGCTCGTGCCTCGTGTACGATTTGAAATTATCTAATCGAGCAAATTTATTAGTTGGGCGCATGTAATAAATCGGCGAAGCATGAGGCAATTCTCTCCACGTACGTTTGATTATATGTACATATTACATATCATTAAGACGAGGTTTAATTAAACTCGAGGCGCGTGGCGTGCAATAAATGACGCGAAAGAACCTTGACACGCAGCGCGTGTCATTCAGTCCACCGTGTGTACTCGTTTCTATTAGGCGTTATGCGCAAACAATTGACCCCGTTTCACCCGTCGTGTGTACATTATGTTCAGGAAGCGAACTACGCGACCGTGTTTCTCAAAGTTCGTGAGACCTGTTTTATATCCGATCTTCTTCCATTTTCCTGGTTTTTGCCTCCTTTCGTTCAGGATGGTCTCAGCGAGGGTTAAACTTCTTAAACAAAATATTTTCTTGAATACATCGTTCGTACAAATGAAACTTAACGATAGCTGCGGTTTCTTGATGAGACCGAGGGGTGTTTGCATTGAACGATAAAAGTATCGAGGGGAAAAGTCACTATAATAGATACTCTAGTAGGAAAGGGATGCTTTTAAATGAGAATAAATTTTAAAGGGAAATCTAGACAAAGATCTAAAGAAGAAGAAGGAAATCCAAATAAGAAAGTAACAGATAGTTACATAAATATTTCTTTTCATTACAGATCAAAAGGATAGGATTAGTTGCGTGTAATCTTTTACGCATTTAAACACGATGGAATAATTCTTGCGCGTGTAATAAAAAATTTGAAGTGACAGAAAATATCGCGTTACAAATAAGGCTTAAACATTTCAGAGTTTCTCATGCGAGGAAAACGATCAGATAAGCTAGTGTTACCACTCACCAGCCACGAGGTTTGACAAAGACGACTTGAAATGCGACGTGCGTTACTAGAATCGACGCGCATACGGTTCCCATACGGTGTCGCGTGTAAATAATCGACCTTATTTCACTCGCGGTGCGTGCATTATCTCCAGGAAGTGAGCCATACGCCACTGCTTTTCCACAAATTTGTGAACTGGAAGGGTTAGATAACGATATCGTCGAACCCCGGACGCTTTTCACCAGGATTATTTCTTATTTTCGTGCCAACCCCGTCAAACGTCGACCACTTTTTCCATTATTATCGCGACGTTCCTACGCTATCGAGTTTTCATTCGTATCGATCGACGGCCGGCTATTTATTCGACCGAAATTAAAATTATTATCGTGAAATATAATTTCTACTCAGTGCAAAGTAGAATAAATACGAATTTCTACCACGTCTATTTCCTCTGAATTTCGAAAATAAATTCCCATGTAAACTACAAATACCGGACGAAGAAAACGGAAGTAAGAATGAAAAAAAATTCCTCGAACAAGAAGAAAGTGTTTTCCACGAACGGAATACTGATCAGTAGCATGTACGAGAAATACCTGGAGCGAATCGAGTCGTGCTAGAGCCACGGCGATTACTTATTTGCTCTGTTAACGAGGTTTCCACGGGGGCGAGAAGTCTGGCGTCGCTTTAACGAAGCTCGTAGCACGTACGGCGTAGACATTAGCCGGTGACAGGACAGGCAAAATCGAAAACACGTTGCACCATCGTTGGCCAGTCACGTATCGGACCGCGTTGATCGTCGTTCACCGGTAATCTTATTTCGTCGTTGCGGCGTACGCGAAAAAACGCCGTGGTAATCGACGGACCAGCCGGAAAAATGCCAATTGGAAACACCCATCTGTGGAAAGAGCGTCGTTGCTGAGTCAAATAGAACTAAATGATAGTTCGTGTTTCGGGATAGTCTTCCTGGAAGCCTTCCTGTCATCCTGTGAAGTTCAATCTTCCGATTTTACAACCGTCTTATTCGTGATGCGAGTGTAAATCGTCTTTACGCTGACAAATGCTGTAGAGAAACATACGTGTGATGGACAAAAAAAAAAAAAAAAAAAAGAAGCGAAAGAAAACAGCGTCCGTGTAATTGTATCGTTTGGGACACGAGTTCCGAAAACTCGAAGCCAGCTCGTAATTAACCAAATTCTGGAAACTTGTATCTCTCTACGTCTACCCTGTTTGATTCATTTTTTTTTTATTTATTTATTTATTTACATTTTACAATTTGTCCAGTAGGACATTTGGTAAAATATTATAGCTTAGTGGTATAATAATATAACATGTGGATGGCTACCCCCAGTGGGATACCATCTTCGAATATTTGATTCATAATGACGAATGTATTTTCGACACACGTTTGCATGAATTGCAAAATCTTCTTTTTTCTAGTTCTGAACAATTTGTCGAAGAGGGTAACGATGGATTTTCTACATCGTTGGAACAACGAACGCGAATCGGCGCGCCTCCGAATCGATCAAAACTACTCGGCACGGAGTTTTCATTCATCGCTATAAATATGAATGAACACCGGCTGCCGTTAAAAGAGTCGACGACCTTTTTTCGGTTTCCCGCGTGACGTTACGCTCCTATATATAGCTCCTCCTTCCTGCATGCGACTGATGAACGGCGAAAAAATACACACGTAGGACGATTCTTCTTTCCGATCGATCGATGCGACCGACGTCTAACTTTGAACAACTGTTTTTCATTTGTATCTAACAGATCTCAAGGTCAAATTCCGTTCGTTCAAGAGAATGGTGTGCTTTTTGCTTTGTAAAGAGAGAGGAATGACCCTGAAGACGTTTTATCGTCTTTTTTACGGTTCTTTTAAATTCGATGTTCGTGACCTTGAATGACCTTGCGTTATAGGTCGTTAAACTTACGGACAAGCGTCATTCCATGGAACGGAGGACATAAAGCTTCTCGTGTTAAGACAAAGATCACCTTGAAATTGTCATTCCTCACTGTCACTCTGAAGGTAATTATTATCGTTCGTATAACGTTTCGAAACTCGCGCATTGTTTTGAAATTCTCCCTTCTAATTGAGTCGCTCAGTCTGCTATTGTCAAACTTTGAAACGTCGCTAATAACTTTGGAATTCAGAATTTGATAGATACGCTTCTTCGATCGTCTGACGAAGAATTTCTCGACGATCGACAATAAAATACGACTCGACACGATTTCTAGGACTCTGTTGGCGTTTCCTCGAATGCAATTTATCGTAATAACTATGTGCCCGTAGCAAACGACGCATTCTTGTCGAGGTTTGTCTATAATTATGGCGCTTACCTAATGCACCGAGTTGGCGCCGGCGGAAAATTCAAATTTTACATAATCATTTAATAATATCGTCATTATACATGGTATAGGGGACACTCAGTGTGCTCTAACAATCAACCTGACCGACAACTTCGAAATACAAAAGCGACCAAGCATCGGGCTGATTAGCGAGACCAAATGTCGCGTCTCGACTATGACGTTCGACCGTTTCCGGTCTTATCGATTTTATCGTTCGAATCGTATTGGTTTCCTAACGGCCAGCGGTCGTCGAACAGTCGGCGTTCCTCTTTCCACATGACGTTGCAGCGTAGAAAGAAAGCCTTCGACGTCTCGTCGAAAGTATTCACTGGCCGGCGAGCAAGGCGAAACAGTTACGTGACACAGTTATGTAATTAGGATTTGCCAGTAACATTGTTATTGTTCGCGTAAACACGGAACAGCATGCAAGAGATTATCGTCGTTATTACAACCTATGACCAAGACTAACTCGAATGACGTAGAATGCTCTTTTTTTTCAATATACTTGGCATTTTCTAGGGATATAACTAAGGAGAAAGCCGACTTAAATTTATCGCAACGTTAAGAGGGTTCTTCCACTTTTTACGATCATCAGCCATTTCAATTCCAGCCACTGTGAAGATTCTTGTGGTATAACAATAGGATTTTAAAAAAGAATATAAAGAACATTTTAAGATGCAAAGCGATGAAATGAAGATAACTTCACAGAGAAGTCAAAGAGATTTCTATTCCGACCTTCGACTATGCCACCTGGATTGGAGTCGTACCTGCGTCCAGGATATCTGCAATATCACTCTTCTATAAATAGCGACTCCTATGGAATTTCTTGTGCGTCACCACGTGTTATTTACATCGCCGCCAATCAGATACGAGCGCCTTTCTTCCGAGAAGTCTTAGCGCCATAATACACTAACAACGTCAAGCAACGAACGCGTCAACGCTTTATTATTAGTGGAATTACCACCGGGTCGCGTCTCTATTCAATTGCGGCGAGGATACTCACAACGATTAGAACGTCGTCCAGACTCTCGAAGAATACGTTACATGATAGCATGCTGGCATTTCCGGTCTCTGGCATTTCGTTTGCTCTGTCGACTGCCTCCGATCGATGGTAATTCGCTTTACGTAACATCCAATATCGGTGAACGTCTACGTATAATCGTCGCGAAGGTCGATTTTTTGTTATCTGGAAAAATTTACGCTTCGCTAAGTTCTCAAGTTTTTCTAACTTTTCAACCACGTTGCTTTCGTTCTAGAGCACGCGGTTGCGAAAAATCCGTCATTGAAATACGATGTCGTGACGCGCGACAATGGAAGTTACATGTAAGACAAAATCGAGATGAGAAATAATTTTTCTACAGCAAATCGGCAATATCAGATCGAAGGCGTTCTTCGAACTGAACTCTCTTCACCGGTGCGTTTTCATAGCGCGACGTAAGAACCGGATGCACAACCGCGAATTTAGCGTTGTGCTCGTAAAACCGTGATTCCATGTCCGCATCGCTGCGATGAGATTAGAGGAAAACACGGCGGAATGGACGCCAATTAAACGAAAGTCGAAATCGCGCGCCACGGCGCACGACGGTGTAACGCGTAGCAATTAAACAGGGAATACTTAAGGCGACGTTCAAGCCTCCTGCTCGCTTCCGTTACCTTGTTGTATATTTATGCGCTGGCATAGTAATTCGCATACAGTCTGCGGAGAGGAATCGAGCATTGTTCGACGCACAGGCGGCGCGTCGTCTCTTCTTGTATTCACCTGTCGCCGTGATCTTCTATCGGAGACCGACTCGGGTTATCGGTCATCGACCACGAGCACGGCCTTGCCATCCTGGTTAAACCGAGAAATTCAATTGGCCGCGTTTCCTTTCTAGATAAGATTCAACAGATTCCTTTGTATAGAACCGATAGATGTCTAAAGTTGCTATTTCAAAATACAGCGGCGTTGCATTTAAGCGCATTTACGTTCAGTGATGCGTTACACACAGGCTCGCGAAAATATTCGAACATTTCTGGACACCTCTTATAAATATACGAACGTGTATAGCATCGAATATTTAACGATTTTATTTGTATTGTTACGAGACTCGACTACGGCGATTATTTTCGTCAAATTTGAAAGTGTATGTACGTACACACGATGTCTCGCTTGAGAACGAAGCAATTTCCTATTCGCTTGGTCGAAACAGGATAAGACAATGGGGAACTGAGAGAAACGGAACGGAGCGTGCGCGGTCGGCTCGTTTGTTCTTAGGAATCGCGTTAAAACGGCAAAATTTCGCACGGAACGATGCCGATCTATCTCCTCCCGTAAACAACGTTACGTTTACGTTAATTACGCTTTTTGACCCGTTTAGCTTTCACCGTGACATAAGCGGCAATCAACAGCTGGGAATTCATTGCCAACGGGGCTTAAGCCGGCCAGCGTTAATGCTCGCAATCGTAGCGTAACGCGTTTCACAATGTTTCGAGCGAGAGCCACTCTATTCGCATTTATCCCCTGCGAGTAATTCTCCGCGGCTGACACGTCGGGCTTACCGGTACCGGACTCTCCGCGCAACAACGTCAGCTGCCGTTCTGATTTCCAGCGCAGATACCAGGCGACGCATTTCGCCGGATACACGCGATCATCGACGAAATTCCTGACGGCTCAACAGTCGCAAACTCGATTCCAACAAGCTGCTATCGAGCCTTCGTAATAAGCCGTTTGATTCTGCTGAGCGGAATCGAGGCTCCGGTGCCTCGTTTGAGATTCACCGATCTGCTCCACATAAATGTCTAAGTTGGTCGTGATTGACTCGTGGTTTCTTACGAGACGCGTTGTATCTGATAGGAGAATCTTAGAGGGAAGTAGTAGAGGGTAGTAGTAGTTGCATAGTTGCTTGAAATTTTGAAACCACCGAATTAATTTTTTCCTCGGAGACCAGAAGCATAATATATTCATGAAAGGTTTTCCTAAGTGTATGGATACTTTAGTGATCTACTGTATCTGCGTTTTTCTATATCTATGTCATTATTTCTTCAAGACATCTTTAACCAAAATTCATTCTTAAACGATATACTCACGAGAGTGTAGCGTTACGTAAATGTTTACGACCGGCGAAACAATCGCAGAATCACTGAGCTCCGACGGCCGGTACTCCAATTATCTTCCGCTCTCGTTCCCGAGGAACAACGGGGCGCAACGTTGCGCCAGTGATATTACGCGATCCCACCTGGAAGAAAATACTTTCGCCCATATTTCACGTCCACCGCCGATAGGTGTGCCGTGACTATTCACGGTGACAGACACGACAGGCCGACTATCGTGCTCGCTTTGAGAACCCCGCTGATAACACCGACGATATCGTTCGCCGTTACACGATCTTGCGTAACATTCCGCCGCGGGATCTGTACCAAGCTGTTTATACTGGCGGCGGCTTCGACTTTCGAACCACGAGTCTGATGAGCGACTTGCTTGTTCCTACTTATTGACAGGTGGAGCTGGAAAATATATCTGAACGAAAGTAGTCTCATATCCTCGACCTATGGAACATTATTCCGAAGCATGGAATATATTAATGTTTTATTACTATTATTATTTAATGATCCGGTATAACGGCGGAAGAAAAGAAAATAACGTCTTGGGATGGACAAAGGTACAAATAAATCGAAAGACGATAAAATCTTAGGCGATTTACCGTTAAGTATCTAACAGTAAGTATAACATAAGACCTGATCTTGTGTATTATAAGACTCGATCTTATAATTAAAAGCGATATCTCTCTAACATTTTCTTCTCACTAAATATAGTCGTAAAGAGAATGGTCGCAAAGTGTTAGAAGCATATGGAAAAATGACAAAAGAAGGACCCCGATAGCCTCGATAGCCTTCGTCACGCCAGAGTTCGCTCCATCACCGATTCCTATTTTCTCCGCCAACTTCGGTTCGCAGTTCATGAACCAACCTCGTGAACCGAAGAATCGGGCCGCGTATCCGCTCTCTGAACGTCGTAGCCGTTCCATTTGCCACGTATCGGTCAGAACTAGACTATAACCGGATTGATGGCCGCCTGAACTTCAACCACGTCAGGCGTCCGCTTTTTCTCGGTGTGGAACGAGACTTGCCTTGTCTGTTGACATTCACGCGCAATGCCCCGACTTCGCTGAGTTTCGACAACAATGACTCGCGACTACAACGAGCTGCGCAGTGATTGTGTAATCGAGAATCGCGAGGCTGTACGCGTGATAATCCATGCGCGGCAAACGGCGTCACAGCCGATATCGATAACTCGTTAGCCGGCGAAAATCGGTGTAGTTGTACCAGGATGTGCGGAACGATTATAAAGTTGCGTGACCAGAAATCACGCATTCCTTGCGGAAATTGTCGGTATCGGATGCCAGAATCCGTACCCCACTGATTTGTGAGTCTAATCGATCGTTTTTTTCTGTCTCGGGAAACATATGATCGCAGACGACTGTTTTGCATATCTATACACGTGGTTACATCACGAAAATCGATTTACCGAAGTAAGATATCGGCTCCTGTCTGTGTAAGACGGAATAAACATTTTCATCGACTACGGTGGTCCTTGAACGCGGTACCTCGTCGAAACCTCTTGCGTCATGACAATTAACTAACGATTTTGATCTCTTGTCTCGTATCGACAGACAAGCCAGCGGTCGAACGGCTAGATAAATATAATCGTAGTTCGTAAGAACGTTGGCTGGTTATTGCTGTTGATTGCCGGCTGCTCGTAATAATCGCTGCACGGATCCGCAGATAAGATTTCCGGATGCAACGAGACAACCAGCTATTACCGGTATTAATGCTCGGTTAAAAAGGTGATATCGAGATCACCGATGGGCTTTCGCCTCGTGTATATCAACGGACCCACCCGTTCGACGCAATGGCTGGCAATCACCGTTGGAACGATAGCGTTTCGACCAATATTACACAATGTCGCGTAACCGTACTCGCTCGTGGCGCATCCCAATCTTAAACGAGACATTCTGGCTCACGCGCAGTATTTTCGTCGTGGTGACGCGACAAGCTGATGCGACAAGGGTTGATTCCCCTGATATTTTATCAATCGTTCGCGTTACAACAAAACCTTCGACTTTATTTTTCGCCTTTATTCAAAAAACATTATTGATTCGTTTTTTTAATAAGTCGAACAAACCAAGCAAACGATTCGATAAGAAAATTGTGACAGCGTGTAGCGATGTTCATCTGGTCATTCCCGACAAGGGTCACGATGGCGTAATTGATCCGCGATCGTCGAATCAATAGGTCGCTGCGACAACGACATTCACGGGGCTACGCTTACGCCATGTTATGTCACCGCGTTCCGTTTTTCAGACGTTCCTTAAACGGCGCGGCCACTCTATGCACATTGATTTCGCATTCAGGTGGAAAAACGGTGAACGTCCATCGAATGATCTATCGGTACGCGACCCGCGACCCCTCGTCGTTCTACTTCCATCCAACGATAACGTGGACCTCGTTTATTTTCACCTAGCTCGAGGCGTGTACATCGGCCTTGCTGATATTTCTCTATCGAGTACTTGCCATTTTATGGTGTTCCTTGGGCTCGATCGAAATATCAGTTTCACGAGTTCGTTTCGTAGACTGGAAATCGACGACGCCACCAGAAGTATCGCGATCCTATTTATTACAGGCATAAATGTATTATATTTTATATATAACAATGATAGATCGTTATAGTTCATATATAATTCCAATTAGAATCTTAAATCACAGATGCGTGTCATCAACAGCCGGTAAACAATAATTGATATACATTTTTTAACTAATCAATCTGAGGCTCGGTCTCACGAGAACCGATTAAACGAGACTTTGCTGTACCTAGATAAATACTTACGAAACATGATCGATTTTAACCTTGTCTCGACGAACGTCTTAGCCTTTCGATTTCGATATATGCCGATCGATCGATGTCAGCTATTACATCATCATCGGTCCCATTCCCTGACAGTTTACCGTTCCTGGTATAACATCATCCAGCCTCCGCATCGAATCCGCAAACAACCTCAGAATTTCGCTAAATCGCTTCCACCCACGTAACCGATCGCCCTCAATCGCCGGCAATCCGATACCGCGTGTCCGCATTCCGACATCCTACACGGTCAACCCCGTGTCGAGAGGCACGAAGGGCCTCCGCTTCGAACATCGAGCCTATCCTATCCGATAAACCGTAGATAAAGGCGCGCGTCGATAAGAGAAACGGCTTTCTCGTGTCTATTTTTAGCTATCGACAGCATACATCGGGCATCGTCGAGCCGAAGCCAAGAAAATACTCGCCTCGCAATGGCGTTACGCGTGTTTTCGATCCATGTAACCGTTTCCCCGTGTTCCACCTCGGTTTCTAGTCAACGATTATTTACGCGTAGGTACGCGGAGTCGTTGGCACGATGCGACGCGTCGCGGAGCCACCAGGCGACCTCCAGGTAGACGCGACGACGCGGTTGCTCCGAATCACCGGGCAAAAACATGCAAGTAGGCCAGATAGTCAGCGAACCAGGCCCCGTCTAGATACTGCGACGCAATAATTCACCGTAAACTTTCGACATGCAGCCACGATTCGCCGCCGTTCCTTCTTGCGTTCTCCGGCTTTGTGTTGGCTGCGCGGTGCCCCGCTCTCCTCCGCGCCCAACCCCTTTCACCACCGGCCATCGCGAGATTGTCTTTCCCTCCACAACGGATCTACCGTTTACCGGCCAGTCGGGAGAAGTTGCGACGGTTCGGTGTCGGTTTCAAGTACGAATAACGTCCTCAGAAGGTGGTGATGGTAATAGGCTGCCTCCGAGTGTTGTAAGAATTAATAGAAAGTCGAGAGAGTGGAAGTGTTTTTCTAGGCCTCCGGGACTCGTCGTAGCTGGTAAACAGTGAAACATTGCGCGATTTTGTTTCGTGCGTTTGGTACCATGATACGTTGTATTCTTGAAACGGATCTTGTCAAAATTTGCGTAGCGTTCGAAGTGACGAGAAAGCCGACGAGATCCAGCTAACGGATACCGCGAATTTTGCTCGGCTCGATCCTCGGATTCAACGCTCCGCGAGCAATCATTTTAATATTCCGAGGGTTAAGAACGACCGAGCGTTCCATTGTGAACGTGCACGCTCGGCTGGGCAAGAGAAAGTCGACGGGAATTTTTGGCGCGCGTTTCTTTGCCTCGCGTGCGTGGGAGGGAAATTAAACGGGATCGACTAGCCGATTATACGCGATCACGGGGCAAACTTTCGGTCCCCGTTACGCGTCTTTGATCGTTCTCCGCGAACAACGATATCGCCGCTTCGAACGTTTTACCGATAATCCCGTTGGAACGTTTGAATTCCACACGGCGAGAGGAATTGGAACTTGTTGCACAAGCGAACGGCCAATTAATCCCGGCGGTACATCGAAATTTCCGTGGTCCTTTGTCGTCGCGAAATCCGAGCTCGTTGATGTTAATTAAATTTAATTGATCATCGCCGTTGGCGCCACGAGATTTCAGCGTGGCCGCATATCAAAAGGAGCCGAACCATGCCAAGACGCTCTTCGTTAATTTATTCTCTGACCGCGCAAGAACGCTGCCCGCAACGACGGATCCATAAATTTTTCTCACCGCTTTAACGGGAACGGTTCGAGGAAAATCGAACGCGAGACTCGAACGTGAACCGCAATCCTTCGCGTGTCGCGTGATAACAGATCATTTGAACAGTCTGTTCCCACGCTGTTGAGTGGAATTTTTTCCTTTGTTTCGTTTCGTTTGATTAATTCATGGTTCTTTTTTTTTTATCAGTCACCTTACATACTTAAGCATTACACGTGTAAAGTTTGATTATCTCTTAAGGCTTAGAAGACTCCGAGTTTGCATTTAAAAAATATTCAATGCGCACATAGAATCTATTCTTAGAATTGTCACGCGAGGAACACGAACGTCATAAGCTCTCATTTTCAATTTCTAGATGCTCGTAACCGCGGAAAATGCGCATAATTTATTCGAACTGGCGTCAGAGTTGCGAACAAGAGCGCAAAATTTGTCGGGACGCACGTGGAGAAGAGAGCGAGAGGGAGGAGGTTCGTGGAAAAACGTTTGACTTATCCGGAGATTACGCAACGCGCGAGTTACACGAAATTGCGGACAATTAACTGGGAATCGCGACGAAAATCATTCAAAGTTTCGTTCCATCGAATCGCTTAACGAACTTTCTTACGACATATTGCATGACATGTACGTCGATCACGCCTATGCGTACAATTAAAAGGGAACGATTTTGAAGATAAATAAATTGGACGAATAAACGAGGATAAAGATCGTACGGATGAGACAGAGTATTAAAGAAATTCGAATGAAATACGATTAAAATGTGGCTTATCGATCACGAACGGATCTAGGCGAGCAGTCGCCCTTACTGCGCACTAACGTCTACGTAACTTGCAATCTGATTGCCCTGCTAATGGGGCAAACGGGAAGCCACAGAAGGTAATTGACACGTGTAAACAACGGGTCGCGTTCGAACGTCACGACGAAACGATCTGACGAATTCGCAGCGCGGCGTCGAGATGCTGGCGCTAATTTCCGGTGTGGAAACCCGACGATTTTCTGCGCAACATCGGTGACGCGATTCGTTTTGTATTCTCCTCGGGAATTCGCAGAAACGGTCGGACGTCCTGGAGCGACGTTTTGCCAACTGCCATAAGGATTCTATAAATCCTTCCAGAAGGAAGGAGCCTGGAATGGCGCTTGGGCGGATCGTGGAAGTATGCAAAGCACGCCTGATCCCCGAAAGAACGGAACAAAGGAGCAAACGTTCAAAGGAACCGTCTGAAAAGCGATTGCAGCGTGTTTTCAACTCCTTGATTGCCATTAATGGCTGTACAGGCCGTTTCAGTGAAACGGAGTATCGCTCTGCTCGAGTAACTAAGAAGCCTTTAACGATCGTATATCGTAAAGTTACGAATACTTAGTAATTGGATAACTTTGTTCTATGGCGTAATTGGTTTCTCGGCTAAGTTACTGATAAGTTACTAAATGAAAGTACATATATGATTACCGTTTTGCTAACTTGAAAGATTCAATCTCTTATCCTTCTAAATACATAATTTTTATAGAATCTATTATCTATGTAGTTAATTGCCACGTTTATTTTTTCCAAGTACATCTCGTCTCTTTTATATAATTAATCGATGAAACGAGCGCAACGTAGAATATGTATTTCACAAAATCACGCAACCTCGTTACGTTCCTCTTAAGCAACTCCATGAAATGAAAGAAACCACTAAATGCCTGTCAAACGTATCTTTCTTAGTATGTGTCTTTCTTATTTCAAAGAGTCGAAAATCTCTACTCCCCAAAAATGCCGGATATGCTTCTTGTGAAACAACCGGTATAACGTATGGTGCAGAGAGCTAAGCACCCAGTTTATGTAATATTGTAGATATACCTGTCCACGTGCGACGGTGTGCGAGCGCGGTCACACGCGCACCGACACGCTTCGCTCCGCGTCTGCTCGCCTAGCTGCGCACACGGACACGAGCGTCGCGGTCTCGCGCACGCGAGCTCGCGCCGCGAGAACTGCGCCGCGACCTACTTGTCTAGGCCACTGTATCTGCGTTTCTATGTACGGCTTATGTTTTGTACGAAATTCGCGTCTGCCGCGCGATGCGGAATCGCTCGCTCGCTCGCTAGCCGCACGTACACTTTCCTGCTAGATTCCAGGCGATCGTCGATCCTCGACGAGGCGGATGCGTCTCGCGAAATAATCGCGAGCATCCTCTTCGAGTCCTGCGTGTTTAGAAACATGCCTGACACGCTTCTCTTACTTCGCGAGTATCGACATTCACGAAGATGCTTGATTTTAAACGAACAGCATCGTTCGATCGATCCTCGATATTCGAATTCTGATTCATACAGATATCTAATATTTCTAAATTTTCAATTTTATTATCTTACCTGTCTAATTTCAATTTTGTGTCTTTTCATATCAGTAGAAAAATTCTTCTTTGTTTAACTGTTCGCTTTATGGTTATGAAATGAATTATTCGACGTTTGTGAGAAAGGCGACCAAGTTTCTATCTAACCAAGTAGTCAGGATTAATTTGGGAAGGCAGCAAATTGAAACGGATCGATAGGTGCCTTCCGAAATCGTCATAGAAGTTGGTTAGGAACAGCGAACTAGTCTGGACGAAGTTCGATGGTGCTCGTCTAGCTGGACATACGTAGTCGTGTATTTCCTCGAGCGAGAAATTAGCGCGCCGAACTGCGAACCTTCGACAGATATCGGGCGAAGCGGATGTTCACAGTCGAACAAATCGACGGGGAGAAAAATAAGCGCGATAGGAGAACGGCGTCTAAACGGACAGCTTCGCAAGGCGCAACTTCGTGAGAAGATCTCGACCCGGCAGTATTCGTCGTGGCAATCGCCGCTTCGAAAGTAAATTACCCCTAAATATTCCGGAATGCATTCGTTCGTAATTTACGACTTTACGAAACAATAGCTCGAGAGTTAGAAGCTTCGCGCATTCGTCGTTGAAAAATCGAACGATTAACCGTCTGGCTAAACGATCTGGTCGCACGGAAACCCGCTGACCCAGTACACCTGAAAAATGCGATAGCCTCGTTGGAAACGATTACGTGGTGTGTAACTGGAGGCAGTCGTTTCGATCGAGGCGTTTGAAAATTGTGAAGTTTCTAGCGGCGACCGAATTCCCGAGAGGTCGACCGGGTACCGGAAGACGAGCACGTTCCAATCGCGTGGTCTTCCTTTGTTCGCGTCCGGTGGAGGACACCGTGTAACGTACGATGCGGTGGCGCGACGGCCATCGCTCGATCTAAACAACAATTAACTACAGTTACGAGTGCGCCGGATTCCAGGGAATCTGGAACGCGACTGTAAAAAGCAAAGTAAACGGCGTTTCTCTCTCCACGGCCGGTCCCGTGCTCGTCGTCGCCGTCGCCGTCGTCTCCTTTCCCGATTCTCCTCTCTTTCGCTCCCTCTTCCTTTCACTCGTTCCCTCTGCCTCGCCACAATGCGATGGAGTTCCGCAGTCGATTCCAGTTTACAACGGTGTCGTTCGTGACGGCGATGATCTCGAACGACTCGGATCTAGTAGCGAGACGTAGCTCGCGAAACAAGAGAAGGAGAAATCGAGGAAAAATCGTGCGAAAGAAGGCGCTTCGACGCGGAAGATGAAGAGAGCCTGCGTGACTCGAAGAAGGACACAGGAAGTAGGAAAACCGAACAGGGTAAAATGAAGATTGGAAGGGGGCAATCGGTTGGGAAAAGAAGGAAGGGCAAAAGAGAGAAAGAAAGGAAGAGAGGGGTAGAGGTTGACTGTAACGAGTGGAAGGCAATTTCTCCACAAGCTGCTTTCTTCGGTCGGTGGTGGTGCAATTTTGCGCAATGCAGTCTGGTGGGATTCACGGCGCACACAGCAGCCGCCGCACTCTCGGTACGGCTCGGTACGTGGTTAGCTCTCGTCGGAGACCGGACCAGGTCGACTCAGGTCGATTCAGGGGGATCCAGACGGCGCTGTCGTCGCCGGACGATGTACGTCCGCGCCGGGTGGCAGGCAGGGTCTGCCGCTTCGAAAGGTGGGAGGATTTGTTTGTAAACAGTCCGTGGCAAGTCGAGTTGCAGATCGCGCGCACGGATGTGGAGGTGGGAACGTTTGAACGCAGGGGGAACGCTGGAAGGACGCCGGCACGGGGCAGGAGGGGAGACTTTCTCCCTCCGAGGGTTACGTAACCTGAGCGCGCGCCTGTCGGCTGTCTGAGCGTTGCGGGACCGACCTACTTGACCCACTGTCCCTAAGCGTGGCCTCGCGGATCGAGCCAAGGGGATCGGAGATCGGGGATCGGCTCTCGCGACCATCGCTGCAATGCACTCGACCCGTTCCACGCAGACCGGAACACGAGGGTCGTGTCCAACGATCGCGAGCCAACCAACGAACACGACCGTGCCTTTCTCCTCTCCTCTATCCTCTCTAGCTCTCCATTCGGTCGCGTTTCATAGACCGCAATTTCGGCAAATTACCACATATCGACAAACGCTTGTCCCCGAGACGTTTCGCGGCTACCTTGAGCGCCGCCGTTTCTCCAATATACACGGATACGTTCCATTGCTGCGAACACTCCAAAGAGAAAATTCGATGGTTCGTCTAACGGATCGAGTCATTGGATATTTGATGTCATTAGCCGAATATTAGACGAATATTTGTCGAGTATAATATCAATATTTGCTACGTCGAGTCTCTCCGGCGGTAAACGCACGTCCGTGACCAACATCTTTTCAGTTTTTCGGAAAGCGACGTCCAGATCTGTCTTTAGATGCCCTTTCAAAAGCAGCTGATCGACGTGAGCCGGTTACAAAAAGAGAAACTTTCTGGACAAATAACCGCACTTTCCTCTATCGCAATCACACGTTCCCGGTATCAGAATCTAGGATGGGATTGTAGCATCGACGGAAGCCTTCCAACGCAAAACACGGCCACGCGGTTGATAGACAATTTTATCGCGATTAAATTTACGCGGAATCCCCGCTGTTCGGCCGAGATGCCTGACTCTTTCGAGGATGCAGGTTTGCAAACCAACTGGAAAAATTAGAGAACACGTTCGAGCGTGACCTATTTGATCCATTCCATCGGAGCGCACCAAGTGCAATTCGGGTCGCTACGCTCGACCGCTGCACTCGACCCACTCGAGATCCGAACGAGCCACGTCCGGTCCATCTGCCACGAATCCTTAAATAAACGACCCGTGAATCCAGCACCCACGATGAAAATATTTTAGTCCTTCCAGGCATTCGATTCTTCTAAAGACGTTTACGTTGATATCGTTGGTCGAAGGGAGCAACGTTGAAAACACGTTGCATCTTTATCAACGACAAAAATCCCTCGACTCTTAACAAAAACGGATTCAAATTGTAATCGATTTAATTCGCTTAAAATTTTGTCTCTTAAGAGATGTTAATAATAATAGTAGTATTCGAGAGTATCTTCGAGATTCCTCCTGCTTTGTTTGTTACTGGTCGAGAAAAGACGAGCGCACAGTTTACCGCTACTTTGGTTCTGAACCTACTTGCTCGCGTGCCGATCGTTGCCTTGTAACAAGTCAGCCAATCGTTTCCAAACGCAAATTACCGATCAGAAGCGAGCGAGTTAACCGAGATTGATTCCGCTCTTGGCCGACCAATTAATTTCCATCCACTAATGCCGTCGTGCAGACGTTTCCATTTAATTGGAGCACCTGGACGCCTCCGTGGCGACGTCGCGACGGATTCGCAAATTTTCAAGCGACTCGATTCATCCATCAGCGAGCGTAGCTGGTTGGAAACGGGTCGCCACGAGCGACTTCGCTCTGTGCTCGACCCACTCGAGAGAGACCGGAACGAGTCGTGTCCGGTCTCGATGTTTGTAATCCATAAATAGACGGAGATCGTTGCCAAACCAGTGCCGGTGGATTATAGACGATACCGCGACACCAACGCGGAACGAAAATAGTCGAATAGTAATTACCGCCCTCGACGAATTACGTCCGCGTCTTTCTTTCCAAGTTGCGCGTCGTTGAGAAATGCGTCGGCCGAAAATATTTCCCAATTCTCTCTCGATAAAATTTCTTAAGTTTTGTTACATATGATCTCTACCTGAATGTAGCACATAAAGAGTATTTCGTCTAAGCATGGAAGAAGATTACTTCTCTTTAACAGACAAAACGAAATTACAACGCTACCATGCAACACAAACTTTGGAGAGATAGGAACTCGGTATATTCGCTTCTGTACCATAAGTAGCCACGAGCGACCCATTTCGGCTAGTAAATCCGCAAAAATAGACACGACGCATTGCCAAATTCGTACTTATATATGGCGAACAAAGTTTCGGGACGCGTGGAGGGATGATTCGTTTCGGAAAATCGTCCTCCACGGCCGGCGAAACGCCGTCCAAATAACCTCGTAATTCTTGCACTGTGAATTCTTTTCCTTCGTGAACGTCACTGTTTACGAGCACATTTCCTCCGACTCTTTGTTTGCCAAGATACGAAAGATCGAATCGTTACGAAAACGTTTCCCGCTCTTGATTATATCTAAATATACATAATTCGAGTTTGATGCCTCATCAAACGAAGAAACGACTCAAACAAAAATACCGTACACTCTATCGGCGACAAATTTATTATTATTCGTTGGAATATCACGCTCCGAGTCGATAAAACGGATCGTAATGGCGGAGACGACAGCAGGTTCGTTAAATTAATAACGCAGTCTCGAACACGTACGATAATGGTCGCGGTCGGCGTCGGTCCGGGCCAATTTATTCGCGAGAGGCCGGAATAATTTGCCAGGAATAGTAGTCGCGGCCGACAGACACGAACGGCGTCGGTCTGATCATTTCGGGAGTGACCTACTGCCCTTATGTGGCGCGCACTCGGTCCTCCTCGAATCACGCGGCCGAAAACCGATCGCGTGCAATTCGCCACCGGATAAAACAAATAAACATCAGTGCGTGCCACGACTGGCTTGTGAAGCTGGCGGGCAACGTCGAACGCGATGCGATAGTTTTGTCTTTCGACGTTGCGTAAGCTTCGCCAGGTTGAAAGGACTGGATCGAATAGCGTCTTCGACGTCTGAAGTTTCGGACCAGATGGTTCCTCGTTGTTACCCAGTTACGACCGCTGTTAATTATTCGCGAGTTTTGCGGCTAATGTAAGAATAATACACGGTATTCCATGGAAATTTCTATGTATCGAAAAATTAGAAAATGCGCAACTGTATTTACATAACACAATGCCGTAGAATATCTGACCGGCGGAACCTGACGTGAAACTTAGTACGTGTTGCGTCAGGAATGAAAGTAGATCCGCCAAATGTCATACTCCGCGTAACTGATTACTAACGGTAGTTACGAATGTTAAATACCACGTGCGATACAAATATCGAAATTCGAATTTGGCTGGCCGCGAAATTAGAATCGTTTGGCTAAAGGCAAGCGATCATCGAAACAACGAACGATCAAATATTTGGAATATCTAGAACGGAAGATTCTAAATAGAAGAGATAAGGATGTGACTAAGAGAACCAAAGGGAACTGGCACATCCTACGAGCGATAAAGACTTAAACAACAATGATTTAATCGCTTTGTTTATACGCGAATTCCACCGCGCGCCGGATTCGAACACGTTGAGTCGATGGTAGTGAAAACAAACGCGATCACGGAGGATGAAGACAATTTCCGAGCGTTGCTCGTAATCCGCCTTCCGGCCCGCACGCGTTATACAACGCAATCAACGAGGTATGGAACGGAAGCCACGTTCCTGGGAAGTCACGTGGCCAGCCGGTCCTACGACCTCGGTTCTTCGATACTTCTCACGACGCGTCTCGGAAGTCCTGCGTTGTCTGCCGTTCGCTTGTCGAACGCTATTCCCTCGCAACGACGACCCTACGAACGATGGTCGCTCGTTCACCTTGACCTAGGTCGAGTGCAACCATCGAACGCGTTCTCCACGCAAACTTCACCGTGATCTTCTTTGTTCGACATCGTTTCTGGATCGCGGCCGAACGACACCGCGCGCGTGTGATTAGGCCTCTGAGCGCGTTCACACGTTCGCCGACGGGATATACGCTTGGCAATGTGAACGACACGCTTTTTAGAAAGTGACGATGTTATTGTGTACCGACTGAGCGCGATAATCGAAGGAAAACCGAGTTCCCGAAAGACGGAAGAGAAGCCCCTGGAGTTTTTGATGTTCGCGTGTTGAAAAAGGAAGGATGAAGTCAGCAGGGACTTCCATGACAGGCCGAGCCAGAGATGTAATTATATTGTCACTTTAAACACCGAGTATACATGAATAATCCATAGAGTGGGAAAGAACAAAAGTCTTTCGCCAGGGAACGCGTCAACGTGGCGCGGACATAATGCATCAGAGCCGCGTAGTTCCGGGACGGTAGAAAATCGTCCGTGAGAGTAGAAATCTCGAATATTCTGAAAAGTAGGCAGCGAGACGGCGGCGCCTCGTGTTTCTCATGCGGAGATGGTTTCTCTTGCTAAAACAGATCATATGCAAAAACTTGCGATGGATGCGCTCTTTGAGCAACCGATTAGCGTTCGACGAGAAACTAGTCCATCCAGAAATCTAATTGTCAAGAAGGAATTCGTGGAAACGAAAGAGATAAAAGTACTTACATATGTATTTCCGAAAGAAGAAATCTTTTGTCCAACTGCCAGTCTTCGGGTACGGAGAATCGCCGAGCGATTTCGCCCGTTGTCGCAGAGACAATGGAAGATTCAGCGTGAAGGCGATAGCGAGCTTCCTGTTTACACCAGCCTACCAACGGGAACGTAGGCTGTAGCGGGTGTTCTAATCGCGAACGTGCCGCTATTCGCATGCTGGTCGCGCATCTCGGCGAACGTGTGTGAATCGTCTGGCGACAAAGGCTTGTCCCGAGTCTACCTTCATTCACGTTCGTTCGAAGAAACGGGGAAACGGGAAAATACGCTGGAAAAGTTCGTTGGGGCCCGGAGAACAGTACGTCGCGCGCATATTTATTCTCTGTTGGCGCCGCTTAACAATCTCGTTATTTTATTTATAAATCATCGACGAACATAGAAGCTTATTTTCACGATCCTATTTCTTCGTGGCCGCGTTGGCGCGCGAATAGACACGCGAATGGCCACACGTCGTCAATGTCGCCGATTCCACTGGAACAGCCGCTTCACCATGACACATCGGCAGGAATAACTGGCCGATTTAAAAGCGGCTGGTTAATCGTTACCGGCGTGCCCGTAATTGCCTCACACGGCTAATAATAGAGCATCTTTAGAGCTGGCTCGTTTCAACGTGCCTTAGCGCTGATTCATCGGGACTTTTGTTTATTGTTTACGTCCCGGGGGCGACCATTGGTTAACTTTCCTGCTGGTTCGGGAACAGGCGGCTTCTGCGGCCGCTTTGACTCGCTTTCGTTCGACTTGCTTGCAAGGTTCGTTGGCTGCAGCTAAAGAAAGCACAAACGGTAAACTTGTGTATGCGAAATAATACGCATGTATCATAGTTATTTATATTTAGCGATAAAGATCATCCATATCGAACAATTTTACCGTGCAATTCTCTTTCTGAAATACGACGTAACACGACCCAGATATTGCATTCTGCGATACATTTGCTATACAACATCGTCCAGAAAAATTGTCGCTGAAGTATCGGGCGCAAATCAGTGGCCACTAATTGTCCGGACCACACACGCGATTCCCTCTTTAGTTCGATGGCGAGCGCGTCCGATTGTCGCACGCTATTAATAGTCGTCTCTATCGGCGAGCATCGAGAACGTCGCTAGTATACCGAGTGACTCTCTATATTTAGCTCGATGGTGTCGCGCACAGGTGTGAACGCCGCATACCTGGCCGCGCATCCCGACTTAAAGGTGCATGCACACGCGCCGCCGTGCCGTTGTAAACAACAGCGGCCGTGGGAGCCGCGCGTGCGGCTGATTCACATTCCGGGCGCGCGAGGCCAGCCTCTAGGTTATCGGCTAACGAGCACTGTGAGTACACCAGATTTTATGAAACTGTAGCGATAAAGTTGCGTTCGGTCCTGCAAATTAATGCAACGAATACCGAATCTGGCCGCGGGGACGAACACGAGAGTAAACGCGTCGGCGTCGCGGCGTACGAAGCCAGAGGGTGGAAAGTCGTTTGTATGCCGTTCCCAGGGGCAGCCGTGTTTTCGAAGAACGATTAAAACGAAGGATCGGAGAATTTACTGCGTCGTTGGTCGTGCACGCGATACCAAAGAACGCGGAGTTAAACCCCGCGTTTATAACGTTACGATAAATTGCGTAAACGACGCGTCGCGTGCGCCAAAAGCGGTCAGATTGCCGGAACGTGTCACGTTCCACTCGCGTTTTATCTTCTGTCCAATTGAATCGATCCATCTACCATATTTTCATCCGTTCTCACGTTCGTCTTACCGACACTTCAATTTTTTCTCCCTCCAACATTTATCGTCTTTATACGGTAATTTTTGTACCGCGTCGAAGGTCAGACTTTATAAGGACACACGCCGCGCATGCACGGCTATTCAATTGCAATTACATACGAGCGACAACTATTTCCGTTCCTCGCTTTATCTTATTCTACGCGATACGATGAAATCTAATCGCGCTGTTGTTACTGTTACGCGTCTTCGTTCGAGGAAAGGCGAGAGCCGTTATAGACGGTACGTGTTGATTTAACAAAAAATCAGAATAAACGTAAGTCGTAAATACATATTGTTGATCGATCGATCAAACGCCCGAGGCTTAATCTCCGTAAAAACAGCGTGAGACAGTCACGCACATTTGAATGGAGTTTGAGCAAAAAATTCTAATTATTAACGATGTTGCGCTTTAACTCGTGACACGGGTGAGCTTACAGGCGTCGATTCGCGAAAGTCG
The DNA here is from genome assembly GCF_051014615.1 of Bombus vancouverensis nearcticus. Taxonomy (NCBI): domain Eukaryota; kingdom Metazoa; phylum Arthropoda; class Insecta; order Hymenoptera; family Apidae; genus Bombus; species Bombus vancouverensis. Next base: position 15,112,741 of record NC_134911.1, on the reverse strand, counting down.
CGAGCACCTGCCCACGGCTGTACATTGCTTCCCGAGGTCGCAAATAACGCAGGATGGGAACACTTATTCGCATTCCTCTCGTGGCACCGTCCACGTTTATTATGAGTGACGGTCGGAAGGATAGGTCGGAGCAACGTTTCTTTATCGCGCGATATCTTGCTCGCTCAAGCCGCCCATCGACCTTCCGTCGAGAGGAAGCGCGAGAATCTATCTCGACCTTCGATTCGAGAGCTTGTGTACGAACGGAATGTTTGCAAGATTTTTGCAAGATGTTTGCGAATATAGCTTGTGCAAAATATTTTGATCGATTTCTTTAAGGGTAGTTTTACTTTAATAGGTATCGGTGTACATAAATAAATTGATGCGAAATCGTTCAAGTGCGGGAAATTTGTATTGCGCGCAGTACAAAAGTGAAGTCATCGTATTTTAGGAAATAAGCAAATGCATGTTTTTTTTACCTCGTTTTCACTGCCTTCTTGTTTGCCAAACTTTTTTTCTGCGATACGCACGTAGTTGTTTTTACAACCATCTTGCTGGCAAAAAAGAGAACCTTTTTTTACCGCTAAAAGAAAACATATTTTTCTTCGAGGTTGTGTCAAGGTCACGAATTATTTCCTCAGCGAAACCACTAGTTCTTCATCGCTGTAACGTCGTAAATAGTAGAAGAACGAGTTTAACCATAGATCGCGTGAGCGTCCTTCGTGCGCGGTCCTTTCTACGCGTTTACCTTGTGCTAATGATCCAATAAACTTTGAAATATCGTTTATTTACAAACAACTTACATAAGAATTGTTTGCATGCAAAAATAGAAGCACTGGATACGTTTCAAACGGCGATAACCGAACGCTGTTGTTCGAGATCCTACGATCGATATCGTTACCGCATCATTACCCGAGCTTTTTCCTAGCCAGCTATTGCTTCTGACAACAGGCAAGCCTATCCCTACTTTCGCCGTTCCCCTACAAAATATCCCTCGCATAAACTACAATTTTACGAGTGTTTGTTTCTCTTCGGTCGATAATTTGCCAAAGAACGTTGCTTTTTTTCAATGAGGTCCACGGGCAAAGAGCGTTTATCTACGCGTGAAAAAAGATTAGAGATGCCGCAACAGCGGCGTGGGCGTCTCCATCGCTGTCTGTTTTCCACCGCCTCCAAAATTATTCTTTCGAAATCTCGTCTCCAACAGCTTTCCTCGTGCTAAGAATCGTTTAATAAACTCTTGTGAGAAAAACTCGGCTGAATCGTAAGGCTTTCCAAGCATCGATTACATAAAAGTCAGTGGCGTCGTAACACGAGCGTCGGCCAGTGAAAAAAGGGACGACAGAACGGAGCGACACATGACGCTTTTATTATCGCAGCCGATGCGTAGACGCGCAATACGGCCATAGGGATGAGCACGCGCCATCGCCGTAAGATAAACCATAATTGCGCGAATATAAATGCATGTCATTGTTAGCACATGATACGCGTTACTCGGCAGTAAATCGCGCGATATCTAATACCTGGCCGGAAAAACGCCTAATCTAGGAGCGCGTGCGTCGAGAATGTGTACACTAGGTGCACGTGAATCTACACCTGTTCGTCGTTTGGAAAACTGATATCTCGCCGATGGAGACATCGCAGGTTTCGAGTTTTATCTATCTTCTTGCCACTACTTCCTCTTACCTCTAGGGCAAAGAAACTCACACCACGTTCACGCAACTTTTTATCGTCTCTTTTCTCGATCGACTCCACTTTTTTTTTTTTTTACCAAACATTGAAAAATATAAAGAAGCGTCCTCGAAGCGCAATCTAACGAAAACACGTATAAGGAGAAGTAAAAAAAAACGAAGCAATGCGTCGTTGCATGCAGAAGGAGTCACGATCACGCCGCGTGCACGCTATCGTCGATGTGCAGACAGGCTGAAGTGTCACGACCGATGGGAATAACAATGGCAACAACAACAACGAGGGCAAGTTGCTGGTGTGACGCGATCGGTCGAAAGTCCGGATTCCCCGACGGCCTGGTTTCCGGCGATGGGCAAAAGTCGGACGAATAACTGCGGAATTACTTTCCGCGAAGCGCGGGAATAGAATCGACGCCGATTATCGACGGCCAATATTTGATTTTCCTACGACCGGTTCGCGGAATCTCGCACGCTTTATCCCGTGTTCCGCGAACGGCTGTCATCGATGCTGATTAAACATCGTCTATCGTTAACGCACCTTGACAGTTTTCACGTTTTCGAGTACTTGGATATTTTTAAAGGAAATTCTTCGTAAAAATGGTCAACAAGTGTAGTTGAAGTAGAACTAATCGATACTTTTAGGCTGCCGTTTGAAATCTTATCTTTTGCACGCGTATTGTGCAAGCTCGAGTGAAAGCGAAAAGAGATTTCAAGCAGTAAACTTCGATACCTCCCTGATTACGTCTATGCGTACATATTAGGAGTGATGAGAAACGCGGTACGTTTTAGAGAAAATACCAGCGATTTCTCACGCTTCTTCTCGCGAACTAATGACACATACGCTTCGGGCAACTATCTGTCATGCACGATACGTGCCAACGTGACGTATCCGCGAAAATGTGTCGAAATCTTTCGCGCTGATACCACCGACTCGCTTGCTCGCAAATTCCTCCTTTGTGCTTCGATCAAGACGAATCTGCTACAGAGATACTGATCGGCATAACATGCATATTATTCATCGATATATGTATTTAATTCGTGTAGAACGAAGGTAAACACACGCTAATCATCAGTTCGGAGGAAAATTATATCGAGAAGATTGCTTGTGTCAATATCGCAATAATCCTCTGTAATATATCATAGGATATTATTTATTTTTGAACAACCGTTATTCCAGTTACCCCTTAGCTAGAACAAACTTTCCAAGAACAGTGGTCGCTTTTTCACGGCAATTCCGCCGGAGGAAGAAATTTTATTCGCGACGAAATCGACACGATGACAGTTATAAGTTGGTTTAAAAAAGCACATAAATCGTGCGAAGAACGCCGCGACAAAGAAAGATAACCCGCGCGAGAATTTGTTATGAGCATAGCTCTCTCGGGGTCGCGCGAAAAAAAGAACTCCCAACCATGAAAAGCCGTCGTAAAATCGGCGAGGAAAACGAAAATTTCGCGGTTTGACTGTTTATACGCTGGTTCGCTATAAAACTTCCGCGATGAAGGCGACTGTTTTTTTGCTGCGAACAGCTAAACGTCGCTCGGTGTGCTTTACAACCTCGCTCGAGTTATTTCCGAGGAAACATTCTCGTCGATGCGGAAATCTGAGAAAATGCGATTAACAACGTATAGGAAAACGTATGATAATTCTTCAATATTTGAACATAGTTTAGTGTATTACCGTGAAAAATTAGCCGTTCGAATTCCGACGTATCTTTAATCGATAAGATTTTCAACTCGAGGCATGTCCAGTCGAGGAAACCATCGATAAATCGATCGATCTACGTCGATTGTTTCGCGAGTACCTAAGTAGTAGCTTTATCGGCAATTAGAAAGTGAAAACAACGAATTCGACGTATCCTCGGCCGACACGCGATGCAAATACGTACTTTCTATCCATAAAAATCAGGTAGACTTCAAATGAGGGAATGTTTAACCTCTAGGAGAACACGTCTGCAGAAATGGTAACGGAAATTGGTATCTTAAACAGCATCGTAATGTATCGTATTTGGCCTGTTCGTTTGTCGACCTTCGAAAAATATAGTAAAAAGCAAATGCGTTTAAAAGTTATACAAGTAGACGAGGAAGTGAAAGGCGAAATAATGTTTTAGAATCGCCGCGAGTGATATAATTATTTCGAATTCGAGTCTCGATCGCAACACTCCTTTCGAAGAATCGAACTGTTTAAAATATTTCTAGCTAAGCGATGTTTAGGCACGGAATTCGTTCCGATCTATAAGTGCCCCGTGACGCTGCCTCCCACGCTCGTTACGCGTCTCTGCAATTCCTATTCTCGTCTAGAGCCATTGATTCATCCATGTCACGACCACGAATTACTTAAACAAATAGCTGCCTCCGAATGAACACAATACATTCTTGGAACTCCAATGAGGTTGCAATGCTGACCAAACACTGGAACACACTTCTAAGAGAGCACACCCGGAAGCCTGGAACAATTCCAGCTACGATAATCGATCCAGTCTAGTAGTAACTTCGTGACGATTAATTCCCAAACAAACATATCTCGATATGTAATTCCATAGTTTATCACTTTTTGTCCATTTACGTGTGCTATATTCGTGCACTCGTTGTCCACGTGTTCCAAGGCGGACGCTTCGTGTCTCGAGATCATCTTGTCACGTGGTACAGAGCGTGACAATAAGCACGCTTTAACCACTTAATTGTCTTAACCGTTGGCATCAGGGCGTAACAGAACGAAGAACATCGTCGGTCAGAGTCCAGAACGCGAACCGTCGAACGCAAGAGCTCGCAAGCCAACGCTACCGGGAATCGGCGCGCGAAAGAATGTTTACGAGGGAGGAGCTGCGCGGGAACATTCCCACCCGGGAATGTCACGTTTCTACCGGGAACATTCGGTATTTGCTCAGATGTTTCTAGGTATTACGAAGCCGTCAAACAGGCGAAAACATGGTTAAGCGCTTACAAATATTAGCAAACAATGTGTGAATAATCACGCGAATATCGCTTAATGATTAAAGATGTTTGTAGAATCCAATAGACGCGCGTATGAATTTTCGAGCATTTTACGAGAAAGTAAACTGTCGCAAAACGAAGAATAATGAAAAATAGATTAATCGTTCAACGCAAGAGAATTATCGGATCTGATATAGATTTGTCAGTTCTTGATACGCGTATAGTCATTTTGTTTCTTCGTACGCCGAGTAATAACGAGAAACACTGATTTCCCGTAAAAGTTCTCGACGCGCGCGTAGATAAAGACCGACATTGACGATCAACAGGGCGAGGGAAAAACAGGAAAAAACCGGTATAGATTGACGAACGCGAGGGTAAATAGGCGAACCATCGATGTCCTCTCCTTATTCCCGGAAGCTTATCTGCCTAGCGGCGATTGGTGGCCGCGCGAACGTGCGTAACGTACGAAACGAGTTTGCACCTTTTGCGCGTACGGTTCTTCCCGACTTGGCAGAGAATTCCAGGTAATCGGTCTGCCACGAACTGCGCGTGTCGCAAAGTACGATTATCCAGCTCTTCACCTTTGAATCTCGAAAGGAAACTAAATCTGTACAAACTTTACATAAGAACGTTTAGTATAGATAAATTGGTTAGTTATAATTCTTTCGATCGTCTATTATTAATTAAAAATAAATACACGATAAAGGTATCTCTGAACGAGAACTTGCCACGTGAAGTTCACCGCTCGATCGGAAAACAGCGCGAAGGCTGTAATTCTGGCGCGTACTCCTTGCGTTTGCGTTTTCCTATTAAAGAGCGGCTCGTCTGGAGGGATCTATATTTTTGGCCGATCCATTGACTCGGGGCGGTTTAGTCATGCCACTTGGTACGGTGCCCAGTGACTGTTTGCGCAATAACGTATCAGCTGAACGTGAAATGTCAGAGTGCCTTCCGTGAGCGTGCGTCAAAAAGATGCACGCCACGAATTCACCTCGACGAAATTCCACCGCGATAAATATTGATCGGAATGCGAGCTGATTTTTCTGCGCCTCGGTAAGATTCTTCTGCGTCTCAAACGACGAGGAATCGCATCATCTCTTTAACAACGCGACTGCAAACCGTAACCATGTTTACCGACTCAAAATCGATCATCGTTTATCGCCTTCTACGAATTCTGCTTCGTTTTCTATATGTAGGTCGATGCGGAGTACGATTGGCTGGGTGGAATTTACGTTTCCAAGACGAGAACCAGAAATTCACTTTTACGTGGTCGTCGATGTGTCTAGGAATTCATTTGAATGAATTGTTTTCAGAGGAAAAGCGAGTTAGTTAGAATTACCGTCGCTTTTAGAATAACATGAAATTTATCCTTCCGAGAAGAACAATCGCGACTACCTTGAATTTACATTTTCAATCGTGATCGTTCAGTTTCTTTTGTTTATCAAATGTGGCTATGAAAAATGTATCCCACGAACGTTCCCATTTCTCATATTTGACTCGTACTTTTTTTTTCGAATGTCCTAATGCTTCGTCAGACGTCTAGCGACACACTGACACTCTAACCAATGCATCAAACGCTGGAACATTAACATAACCGCCGGTGAGACGATGTGTTCGGAATGAAAACGAAGAAGCTAGGCCAGCATGACGTTCGCGCGCCTAGCCGCGCGATCGTATACGACCGTTCACACCGATGAACATAACTGTTGCGTGTTTTCGCGTTCCCGTTTGCGTCTAGGTCAAGAACGCGACGCGGCAACGCGTGTACGCGTCGTAACGTAATTCGAAAAATACGAGGCGTATTTATTAGAGATGATCGTATCTAGGTCCGACGATGTCGCCACGCGTGAATCGTTCGTTCCTCGACGCCCACCACAACGAATGACGAATGCCGCGGAAAAAATAAATATGAATCCGCCGTTCTTCTCGACAGTCGAGTCGAGTCATTGAAATGTTCCGAGGAACGTTGCGCAATCGTTCGACTACTCGATAGTTCGAGAATAAAATGATTATTATTAAATAGAACGCTTCTGTGTTGCACCAGTTTCCTCCTTGTTAAACTGACTACTTCCGCAGCGGACCACTGTCCCTCCGTCATCGAGCGGAACACTTCCGCGCTGAATCAAATACTCGCTAGCCGAGTTAGTCAGCTCCCCATCGGATTAAACGTTTCCGAATCGACACGAATGTCCCCTGACAATCGGTCTAAGGTCTTTACGTTCGATCGTTTAGTAGTAGATAAACACTTTTGATCAATATTAAACGCACGACTTTTGTTACTTGGATAGGTTCGTTATTACAAGTAGTAAGAAGTAGAAAATGAGGAACGATTGCTAAGAATAGCGCTTAAGGGTTCATTTGCCTCCATTGTGATAACATTTCCACTGATTTTAGATCGTTACTTGTTTTTGCCAAAGGTATCTCATCAATTACTTACAGCGTGGTAACTATCCGCTTCTTCTTAAATCAGCTATTCAGACTGGAGTAAGCAGTGGCGATAAAGGAAGCACCCGGCGAGGAATGTTAATCGTCGGCTTCGAAGGAAACACAAACCAAACCAGAAAGAACGGCGGGCTTCGGTCAATGCGTTTCTTCGTTCTTATTTCCCTCTTCGAACCTATTCAATAAAATCTCGGCCGCTCTCCATTACCCTTCGCTTTATCCACGAATCGTTCGATCGTAATTATTCGGCTGCCCATAAACGGAAAGATCTCGATGTCGCATCTTTTCCATTGGTTCCTTTCGAAATTCTTCCTCCATTGAAATATGTCGAGGGAGCAAAGCGGAAATTGTAAAAGAGTGCCAGCTGGCTTTCGAGGCGGAACGCGATAACCGCGTCGGCGTTATCGTGTGGAGACGAGGCGTCGTTGTCGTAGCTGAACGTTGGTCGAGTTCGTTGAGTTCGTTACGGCTGATAAAAGGTTCGCGATCGTGTAAACTGCACGCTTGTCGCGTTTCATTCATGGAAACGCCACCGCCATCGTCGCCGACACGACGTAGCCGTGGGATCAACGTTTTTATTTCCAACGGAAGACCAATATCGCAGACGCGATAACCGCCGTGCACGCAGGTAACACACGGAAGCTCGCGTCACCACGATCGGATATGCACGCTGCTTTCCTCTTGTGTGCTTAGCTGCGCTCTTTCGCATTGGCGCCGAACTATATAACTCCTGTGTCTCGTTCGATTTGGTTTGAATTTTCGGTACTACGAAAAATATGTCGAAGTTCAAAATATTGTGCATTGCATTTCGTTAATGAGGCACAGGTCGCACATTCTTGCTGCAATTTTATTGGTGATTTTTATCATAGAACTCTGTTTTTTTTTTTTTTTAATTGATCGGAAAGCTACAAATAATAATTATTGATAAGAAAATGTAAAAGAGAAAATCGAAAATCAAGTGCATCGAGAGACTAGTTAGACGCAAGATTTATCTAACGTCGATGTCAACGTTACAGCATCGGTCACCGTACGCCACTGGTATCGAACGAATGGTGTGTTCAGCAAATATTTCTCGAACGCTTCGGCAGCCGTCGAAATTTTTCGAAGCGTATCTCCGTCGATTTCCTGGATCCGAAAAGTAAACCGGATCCAACAGACCTGGACAGACTCGGCTATACTTTATATCCATTATCACTTTATATCCTTTAGGTATATCCATAATGAAAGAGCCACTTGTTCTCCTAAAATTTCACTTCGATCCTTCGTTTAAGTCGCTTATGTTTCATAATTTTTATGCATTGCAATTTGATGATTCGCCGTTCCCACAATTTTTCTATGATTCGTTTTCAACCAATCATGCCCTCCGTCATTAGATAAAATTATATCTTTGCGTTACTCATTCATCTTTGGTTAACGTAACGTTCTAAATGAATCGAGAGTTAGTCAGAATGACGTGGCTGTCGATATGTTAATTAAGATCCTTGCTCGTCGCGATTCGGAATTTCTTACGAATAGAATTATTTCTGATAACGTCCTTGCATAGAAGCGCGAGGTTCGAGACGAGCGAACGCTCTCGAGGAATGCGGAAGGTGCGACCAGCCGGTTCACCGGTGTCACCTCGAATTATTATCGATGTCTTGTAATACCGAGGAAATAGTTTAATTGAATCGATGTAATTAGTCGATCACTGATTCATGAAATTATTTCTTTAATTTCGAAGGAAGTTGTTGTCGCACGATGTAAACAATAAATAATGCATTCGCGTGAATCATATAATGACTTCTCGATGATTTAATCGCGTGACGGTTCGCTGGGAGTGAACCATACGTGTTACCGACATTTATCTGGCACGTATCAAATACAATCTCTCATAAAAATTTCAATATCCCATTAGAGATTTAGACATGTTTTATGGATGAATATTTTATAACTCTCTCTCTCTCTCTCTCTCTCTCTCTCTCTCTCTGAAGAATTTTTAGAATCGATTTTCAATTCATCAATTCGTGGAAAAGACTGGGTGGTAAAATTTCTTTTATTAAGAGCGATTTCGGAATTACACGTGTCGCCTTTCGTTCAGGCTCATCTTTCTATTCACATATATAAGCACGCACCTTTTCTAACTCTCTCTCTCTCTCTCTCTCACTCTCTTTTATTCTTAGAAATTTAAATATACATATTTCGATGCTCAAATTTTCAAATATTTAAATTTTCAAATGCAGCGTTCGATCTCTAACGCAGTTAGCCACGATACTGACAAAATTTCGAACATTATATTCTATGTTCAAACAAACAATCGTCAACCGACAAACGATATTCACGCGCGTTGAGCAGATTGGAGGATTCCGCTGGAACCCCCCAGAAAATATACAGCGGTTGCGGCGCGGCGGTAGCGCGCGCGCTCCGAGAGACCGTGGCGCGGACAAACGCGGAGGTTGTCCGCTTTCAGAAAACCGGCTCCCCTGAATTCAAGCGGCATTCCACGACGCGGCGGCAACAAATCACTCGGATCGTCATTCCCGCGGATTCACGGCAACCATCTGATCACGATGTACCTTCGTGTTGCGGCTAGAGATCTCGCGGCGCGTTTTCGCGCGAGATCGTTAGGGATGCCGCTTACACAAGAGGCCGCCGTGCTCTCTCGCCGGTTGCATAATACCACTGGCTATTTATGTAGATCGGCGTATAGGCGCGTTATATAAATAGAACGCCGCATACTCGCAGCTTTTCTTTTCTTTTGCTTGGCGTACGAACCGCGGCCGATTGTGTCTGGCTGCCTGGCCAGCTGGATCTCCTTCCACCACACCCCGCAAAGTGCCGCCGACCGTCCTGATGCTTCGCTCGGATCGTAGAGAATTCGTTTGATAGCTTTATTACTGGTATTCCTGTCGTTTTGATAGCTGGCCGCGTCTGGCTCATAGAGATTCCAACGATTTACGAACGAGGAGATCAGGAAGACCGACGGCATGGTAGTTTTCGTTTCATTAATGAAATTTTACGTGTTGATTTATGCCTTGTTATCTAGTAAATGGAGATATATTTTAAGCGTAAGACAGGAAATTGCTATTGCACTTTATTCGACAATCAAACACGTTTTTGTGCCTGATTTAACACCTGTCCTTGTAACTTTTTCCCGAGGCACATACGCGAACTTTAGTAATTTACTATTCGACACTACCTGCGAAATGAAACATTGAAGCGTTATATCTTATTTTATGCTTAATGCACGGCACGAGTGTCACTCGATGTTTTAAGGTAAGAGGTTAAGTTATTATCATAAATAACTCTCGCTGACTAAATCTTGGATATCTTGCGCTAGAATTTCTGTCAGCGTGTGTGTATTATTGGCGCCATGCCCTCGCTATCAGTATGCATTTCACTTTACGACGCTAAAACATCAATCGGGCAACGATAACGAGAACCACAGTCCGCAACTATTTTGTAGATAAAACTCGAAAGTTATCCAAATCTTTTCAAGGTAATACGGAACGTAAACCATAGTAAAAAGCACGCGGATGGATAGGACAGCGAGAGTAAAGACAGCCGCGAAATCGAATTTTCCCTGGTCGATGGCGTGCTCGTCTGATTTTTGTGGTTTCACGCGTCACGCTCGAGCTACGAACCGGCGGGCATCCAGCGAGAGAGGTCGTAGTCAATTAGCGGAGGCAGATCCGCGAGATGCAAGGCCGAGCGATCGTTCGTCCAGAAGCGTACGTCCTGAACGCAAAGCACGCCGCGGTCGATCATTAATCTTACTGGTTGATAACGCAGCCGCGAACCTCACACGCAACCCTTCTTAACCTCCTGGAAAACGAGCGTTCCTTCTGAATTGACTGAGTCAATTCTTCGTGTAAAATCATACGCTTGAAGAGGAAACGGAAACGCGTCCAGAGGAAGAATCTTTCCCATGCGACGAATTAGGGTGTTAGGAGCAATCACGGTATTCAATTAAAACGACATCGAAGGCTTTTAGATTGCATTAGATTACAGATGCGATCACGTTTTATACAGATTTAGTAGAAAATTGATCTCTGTATATAACTGGATATATAAAATTATTCTAATCTGTATGATTGTGGCTGTTAAATATTCATCTAGGAAATTAATATGCTCTGTTGATTAAAATAACCGAGAAGTAAGAAACGTCGCGTCTGCTTCGTAACATAATGGAAACGATGTGCTTTGAAACAATTACCATAAGAAGTCTGTAGAGCTGTTCAATTGTTTTGGAACCTTAGGTTACCATTTGGGAATTCTTAGCCATAAACGAGCTAAAAGCCCAGCAATTAACTCTCGACACTCGAGGACACTTTCGAGGCCCTTTCGCCAACGTCTATTGTTAAACAGTTTTCTCTCCGCGAGGTAACCAAAGGCGAGGGGATTACCGAGTTTTTTCAGCCATTTATTCACGAACAATGAAAGCTGGTTTAAAATACGACCACAAAAAAGAAAAACTGTATTTCCGGGGGATCGATCAATCAGAATTATTGGCAATTACAGCTACGAATTGTCGCGACTTCGTCTGCCGTCGTTGCGATATTTTGTCGACGTTAGTCCGCAACGACAGGGCGTTCGATAAATTGTCCCAATCTTTTCAAGTTGCCCGATCGAATTTGTCGACCGTCTGACTCGCTCGAGCCATCCAAATTAGCCGGATTAATATGTGGGCTCGGTCAACTGCCGTATGTTAACATTTTCAAACGAACAAAAAGAACGCTGCTGCCTTATGATCCTCAAATACTCCAAACGCACATAGTCCGTCGCTCGTCACCACTTCCATTCCAACTTTCCTCCTTTCCAGAATAAACGGACTCGTTCTCAACGACAAATGTCGCCGTAAATAAGAAGCGCTATCCTCTAACATGGAAAAATCCTCCGGAGAAGTGGTACTATTTTGAAAACGTGATCGTTAACATAAGTCCCGCAGCGGCAGCGGGGTCAAGAGAACTCGTTGATCCCGGAAAGTGGAGGCCCAAGGGGGCCCGCTTCCGGCTCAAATAAAACCGTCTGCGGGTCGAGCGAGTCGAAGACGGAATTAGAAACGGCGTTATAAACACTCGCGCGTAAATTTAGAGAGACGTCTAAGCCCTGCTTATTGACTGCCAGCTGCTTGTTTACGCGGTCTAGGACTCCAAGGGGGATGCTTTTACACGCGAGTCTCGGGATACTCGTGTGTCGCGACCGTCTCACCGTTTTTGGAAGCTGACGAGTCACGGCACGTGCCATCCCCGTGGCGGATATAACTGGAAACGATCGAGTGGATGATTCCCGACGCTGTTATCCTTGTTACTAATTTCGGGAACGAATTGATTTGATCGAAGATCGGGTTCGAACGCTTGACATCTGGGGGTGAAGCAATAGACCGAAAGATTTATCGATGAGCTCATCGTGGATAGTTGGTGTGTAAAAGATATCCGAGGAAAATATGTTGTTCTCGTCTTAATACCCATGTTTTTTTCCTGGTTAGCGTCTGGCAGCTGTTGATTTTGTCGAAGGTATTTGGGACATTCCAGGAGTAAAGTGATGAAATACTCGATGAGTTATGAGTAAGATTGTTATTGCCCGATGTTTACGTGTCGTATAAAACCGAATAACGAGAAAATTTGTCGATTAAATTATTTCATTATATCAGGTATAAAAACTTAAGTGCTTGCTTGGAATTGCGCGGCGACTTTTTCTCGAGCACCGTACGATATTCGTACGGTTGTTGTCATTTACGTCTTCGGAGAATCGTTTGACTATACCGGCGAATACACAAGCAACGTCAATGATAACGATAAGATAAAATAGATGTTTATCTAGCGACTTGTAGTTATTATGCAACAGTTTAATCGCGAAACTGATTTCATGACGCAGCCATGTTACGCGGAGATCTGCGATTCAAATGAAATCTATCGTAAAATATTCCACGCCGAGAACGTATCAGAAAGATCTCTCGTTTCTTCAGACTTTTCTTCTTTTATCTGATGCGCTTCGTATACCGTCGCGTCTGCGTAAACATCCGTAGAAATACGCCGCAGAAACAGCCAAAGCTGCGTCATGTAATTGTGAAATTAATCATGCAATTGTTTAAATCGTCAATCTCCATACGCTGATCTTGCAGCCACCTTCGTTTCTTCCGATGTACCCATCCAATCCCGATATAACACCAATTCCGAATCGAAGTATCTCGATACATTACGTATAAAGAACTCGATAAACTTAAATCCAGCTTCGAATCTTCTATTTGCTACGCTATTTCTCATTGTTTTAGTCAGTCGTTCGTTCGATTGGATGTCAGAAGAAGAGGAAAAAATCAGCCAGGAACGCTCGATAGACCAGTTCATCTGCAACGAAACGATCGAACGTGTACGGGACGTAATGCGCAGGAAGGAAAACGTGGGTCACGTGGGTCACGTGGACGACGTTATTAAAATTTCCAAAGAAGCTTGCGCGTCGCTTAATCCCATTGTGCTCCGGCTGTTTATCTATCTGGGTTGTTCCGCGGTGTGCTATTTTCGTCCCTCTTTTTCCCCACCGCTCTTCTCCCTTATTTTTTTCATGAATGATCCGTGAGCTTGCAGAATGGCTGAAAACTGGGGCAGCGAAACTGTGTCATGCACCGCGCGCACGGCTCTGCGACCGTTTCAATAGGCCAGCTCGCAAGCTGCTTTCGTGCTCCACGATGGAATCGTAAATTCCTTTTTCCGTCCAATCTCTTCCTTCGCTACACAGTTCCATGATTTGCGATTATCTGTAAACGTAATTAACTATTTTCCACGATTAGTTGTCAATTTTCTACACCTGACAGTCTATTTCTCGAGATTTCCTGTTTATCTGTCAACTGGAATATTCATATATATTCATGAGACATAGTAATGACACGCGTTGCTGAACCAGTCTATGAACAGAGAATCTTAAATGATATATTTCTTCTTTTCTTTCCTGCTTCTTTTTCTTTCTTTTCTTTCTTTTTGAAAGACTTACGAATTTGGAACGCAACATCGAAAGGATTTGTACGAATACATCGTCCGAAGGGTACAATCGAACGAAGCTCTTGAAATACGACTCTTTTGAGATTAAGCAGCATCTGACTGCACTTGTTATCGAAGAATGTCCTTTTTAGACTTTGCTGAAAGTTCGTGCTAAACAGAGCTTTTTCGCTGCAACCTCGTCGGGTAAAGCGCAGATCCAGGTTCCTCTGGAAAGGTAGTCACCGACAATAAAATGCTGCGCTGAAGTTCGACCTTTCCGAGCGAAAGTCTTCATTAAGCTTTCAAAGTGTAGTCTACGAGACAGTGGGCCGAGCTTTCGAACGGCGATCTTTTTAAACTGAAACGCAGTCTTATGCAAAGCTCTCGAACTATGTCCCTTTTTGACTTTGAACCATGACCCCTCGATCCTTTCCAGGACAATCTTTTCAAACATAACCAGGCTTCGTTAATCGGAAACTACGAGGAACGTTTATAGGCGGTCTTTCTAACTTTCAACCGAAACGTTGCTCGCGTCGACGCGTCAATTCTCCAACGATTTTTCATATTTGCCAAAAGAAAGAAGATCTCCAACGTTTCTTTCATAACTCCTCTTATAGAAAGTATAGGCTCAGAATAGTAGCGCACATTTAATAAAGCAGAGTAATAAATTGGTCGTTATCGAACGAAATAAACGCTCGTGTCCGCCCCTAAATATTATTCGATCGCGAGGATACGGTTTACGCGCTAAGAGGATACGCCATAAACGTTGCCGCCTCGAAAGAGACGATCGCGTTGTTTAATACTTTTGAGCCAGCTCGTAAATAATAATGAAATTTCCTACGAGCTCTCCCCTTTCGGATCTCTTATGTGCGGCGCTCTTCGATTATGTTTTCTCCGACATTTTCTCTCTTTTCTCAATTCCATCGGATTCGTTAACGCCAGATCTACCAGTAAAGCTGTCGGTATAGATGACCAGAGGATGAAGAGCAAACGCGGTACAGCAGAGGAGACAGAACGTCGATTTTTTCCATGGAAGCTTCCGATCGAATTTACTTTCGGATTTCGGATTCTGTCGAAATCCATTGTCGCGTACGTTGGTGTTGAAAAGCCGCGGATCTTCGGTCACCGGAGTTTCAGCGCCGTATCCCGAAGCGCAATTTATGCCACGTATTTTGCTTCCCGATCCGAATCGAGCCCCGTGTTGTAGCAACGACTACAATTTGCCGGGGGAATCGAAGACCTGTTCCGTCGATATTGGCTAATAATCTTTTATCGTCCGCGGCTCGTTCGTGCTGTCCGTTTTTATCGCGCATTGCAAAGAAAAAAAGGTAACAACAAGTAAACATGCCTTTTTATAACATGCGGATTTATTTTCGTCATTTTCTTCTCTACCTTTTCGTAATTACGCGCTGTTGCAAATCGTCGATGCATTCTTGCTCAGTTCGACGATAATCGTTCTACGTTATCGAGTAAGATTATTATTCATACGTAGAAATATATGAAATCGCGATTAAAGGGAACGAGATTCTTAAGGTCATCGATCGACAGTTCGCGACAACCGAATCGACTTATGTAAAATCGATTCGCGATCGTTGCATACGATATCGAGACAGAAACGTGGCTCGGACCGATCAATTACACTCGCTTTCTATTCCCAGTCGTGGACGCAAAAATATTAACGAAGCCCACTGGGTCCTATTCGTACAGTTCATTAAATGCAATCAGCCGAACGTATCGGTGTAATTAAAATGATTATCGGTAAGCGATTAAATCGGGAAGAGAGACGAATCGATGGCTCATCCTTTTGTGGCCGCAAATTAAGTTTCGATTTGCTTAATTGGCCAATAGCCAGTTATTACGAAGACGAGACGATGCGGTTGTGAGAATCGTGGGAAGACCAACTACGATTCTACCGCGAATAAAACCACGATAAACAACCATCCACGCGAGGCGCCGATAAACGTTACCATTTCGTGTCTCGTCGTCTTCTCGCGCATTATTTTCAGATTTCGGGCGTCCTCGTTCTATGGCGCCGCGTCGGTTCACCTAATTTTGGAAATACTAAGGTCAAACGTGCATCACTCAACGATCGATATTTATCTTTCAATATAACTGTCAGTGAAACTAATTACATCGTCCACGAATCTTGCTAGGCCAGCCAATAGATCGAAGGAAATTTTTGGCCCGTTCGATCGAGCTACCTCGGCCAAGAAATCTGTCAGAGTCAAGTTCTTTGCGGAATCTGCTGATTCCTTGGAGACATCCGCGTATCACCGTTTCGTTCCCATATGCAGATCGACGTTGCTGTCTATCCGCCTCGTTTAACGCGCTAAGATTACCCAACGATATCTGCCAAACCAAAGGATACGTTTCGTTTTCCTTCGTGGACGCTACGTTGCAACGGCACGTAAACAAATTAATCGTCGAGGACGGAACAACTATCTTGCGACAGGCGTTGCAAGCGTTATAAAGTCACTGATATCTCGCGAATTTCCAAATGAACGCGTATCACATTTAGACGACGCTTTCCCCGCGAGCAACGTTCACGAGGGTCGCGCCGATCGAGATCGAGAAACGATTGACAAAAAGAGGGCTGCGAGCGTGCGAACCGACGCAGCGAAAGTGAATTCCGTCGGCGGTTCGACTTTCAAAATAGCAGAACACCGTGCGTTTCACGCACGTGCGTCCGTTTCAGCGAGGCCCATTGTCCAAAAGGAATTATTCATCGGCCATTAAAACGTCATCGAAATTATTGCTTTTTTTTCCCCCGAGATCTTTCCTTTCGTCGTTCTCTTGTCTCTCGTGCAACGTCCACAGGTATTAGGAAGGCTATTAAGCTGCCGCTAATAGTATACGCTATAGACGGATCGACCTTTCCTGCCGAGATCCGTATCTCGCAGGAACCACTCGTTACTCTTGAAAATCTAACGGTATCCGGTTCGTTAGCGCTGGTCCACGATCGTATGAAGACATTACAAAAGAACGAACGATCGCGGAAGGAGAACCGCTTCGATTAATGGCACCGATTCGATTGATGTCTACCTCTTCTCGCAGGGGCCGTGGACGCACACCGACATTTGTCGAACGATCCCGTAAATCCACCAGGGATTTCTCCTCCCACCGATCGGAACGTCGATACGGGGCAAATGATATTTTTGACGGGTCTGAAGTCGGACCGGTAAAATAGCTACTTCGTTCGAAACGGAATCGCGGTTCTGACAGACTGTTGCGTATCATTTCGCCGTGTTTACCGCGAAACCAAGCTCGCCTCGAGTATCCTCTTCCTTGCATCGTCTATACACCGAGTTCTCCGAAACTGTAACCATACTTGGTTAGCAAGTACGGTTAGCAAGTTACGCAACAGAACTTATCGAAGAAGGGAGAGGTACAGACAGATTTGTCGTAGTTATTCGATACTTTGCTTCTCGATTTCTCCCTTCGAAATTCGTTTTTCTCGAAGCTACACCATCGATAAAAGAGGAAAAACAAGAAGAGTTGGAAGTTGTTCGGCCTGGTTTTTGAGCAGAGGCAGCGATAACGAACCAGAAGCGTGAAATTCGTGGCATAGCTACCCATCGGGGAAACTCCGATGTTTCCAATCGACGGAGTCAATTGCAGACCAATGATGTCATAGTCATTATTAGTGGTGCAATTCCACGGAATGTCGGTCACTAAGTTATGAAACTGCAAGAATCTATTCGCCGCCACGCGGTGGCCTGTATGTGGTACACTTTCTCCCAGGCAAGATAAATATCTTGCGTGTGTCTGTGAGACGCCGGTGTTCTCTTTAAAACTCGCGACTATTTGCCAACGCTCGATCGGTAACGAACTCGAAACTCAAGCAGAAACGAGCGTGCCTAGTTCGGCTCCATAACCAGTCGACAAGGATTTCCATGAAAATCGACGATCCCGTTCTCTCTCTCCCGACTCGATGATTTATCGAAAGATCTGTCGTGTGCTGTTTTCCTCCCATTTTATTTACCTATATTTTTCCTTTTTGTTTATTTTGATAGGAGAAGGACGAAGATTAGCGTCGAGGACCCGGGAATTTTCCTCGTCGCTATAAAATATATGGGAATTCGATCGACACTCGCGCGTTATTTGTTCTCCGAACATTCGACCCGGTCCGATAAAGAGCACGCTGCTCGATGATACCGGCATTTCTCTCGGAACGTCATGGATTATAGGTTTCGAGAGGAACTATTCAAGAGTTGATCTATCGCTTACGCCTTACGCGTCTCACTTTCCTTTTTTTCTTTTTTTTTTTTTTTTTAAACAAACAACGAATTCGCATATAGAGAGCTTCTTGAATAATACGTCGGTTATACCACGAACTCTGTATATTACGACCTAACACCGATTCGATATTGGGTAAATCTTTTAGAGACAGCATTCCGACGCCGTCCTTAAATGGAAAAAGAAAATAATGCGTTATTGGCAACATACTTGGCATTCGTCCGAGTCTGTCTACCAACCAAACTTCCAGTCGATAAAAACGAAGCGCATTTCGATCAATTGTTCGTCCTTTTGTTTCGCGCGCCTATAAATCTTCGGGCTTCTCTCGGCTCAAACTCTGGCTCTCCAAAAATTTCAAGGAGAGATTTCGGAAGAAATAACGACAGAATCATCGCAGTTGCTCTCGATCTTAGCTAGTGCGGGGGCATAACTTAGTCAGACTTATCGGCGCAACATACCACCGAGCATTTTGGCACTCGTTTATGCGATTAAATTAATGACTCAAGGATGCAGCGCTGGCTGCTACGTGCACATAAAATATGGCGAATTTGAAATACGAAGATAGTTCGTAGGACCAAGTATAGTTTAAAGTTTTTCATATTATCGAATACCTTCCAACTAAGTGTCGTAGATGATATAATGAAACTAAATCTTTTCGAATAATAAATTGCCGATTAACAAAGAATGAAAGGTGACAGCATATAGAGCTTAGGTTACGTACAGCGAGCGTTCGCCAGTGAACGTCGACTTTGAAATTTACAGGGAGAACCATCGACGGCCACGTTTGCGGAAATCCGCGAAGCCTTGCCGAGCAATAGCCGCGAGTCCCGCAAGGCCGTCTTAACGCTGGAATTCGGGCCAGTCGTTTCTCTAGAAAGGAGCACGCCGTTCGCTCGCTCTCGCGCGCACTTCAAATCCAATAAAAACCATCCGCCCCTCTCCCGCCTTGCCACTATGTTTGTTTTTCCCGCGAATTTCGATCGGCCTGGCGCGCGCACGCGTTGGCTCGCGCAACGATTCCACAGAAGCAAGTTCGAAAGCGATCGGCTCGCCATCGCTTGGTACATTCGCAAGTATTTCCGCTTGTCCTCAGAATCATCGTCCGCCTGTGGGGAATTTAGAAAATAGGCGGAATCAACCTAATTTCAATCTAGTTTCCGACAAGTGTCCCATCGTCTTCCCACTTCACACTCGAATCGACAATTTCTAAATAAGGCCCATAAATACGTACGATGGCACGAGATCTTTATCGATCTCGGTTCCTAGCCTGCAATCAGGGCCTGTTCTTGATTCTTTAATTTAGGATCTCGATATATCGTGGGATCTAGCTCGCTCACGGCCAGTCTAGGCTAGTACGCGTAAATACGCCCATGAATTATATTAGTTTTCAAGACAGGTTAGGCAAGGCGTACCGTATCGTTGCACGTACTGTTCGTATGTGCGCGTAAAGGCCATTGTGCCACTCCAAGATTCCAACGTGAATCACACACCGTGCCCCCGGTGCTGGACTGTCCGAAGCAAAAGCGCGACGTGACGCAGTCGCTCGCCTAATCAAGATCAGACTGACTCACGGACAGGCCACAGTGGCACAGCCTTTCCAACCACCTAATGAAGTGGGTTTAGGCCATTCGCGTGTATATACACGTCGACGCCGATGCCGGGTCAGAGAATCTTTGCCTGTCAAACTCGCGGACAGGAGCACCGTAAAAGGTTGCGGCCTACCTGTCAAAATTGTTCTTACCTTCTTAACAATCTCCCTCCTCCCTTCGTACGTCGATCGAACGAGAACGACGTTGCAACGGACGCAGGAGGAGATATCGAGGAGTTTCGTGAGGTTGTCAAGAGCAGTTCGATGTCGTTCGACAGCGCGAACGTTCCATGGGAAACGGAATCGAAAACGGGTCAATGCGATCGCGTGGAAGGTTCTCGATGACGTCGGTTACCAGATGCTCTATCCCCGGGACGCGTGAATCGCAATCAGCGCGAGCACGGTGTATTGTTCGACGAGGTCTCTGTGCCGAGATCATAGCGAGACTTTTACAAGAAAATTTCGAACACGATTTCGATGAAGGGAACGGAGATAGAAGCGAGCAATAGAGGCTCGCGACTATCGGTTCGCGCGGGAATCGATTTCCAATTCGTTGTCGGCTGCTCTCGATTAGGCCGACTAGCGGGTCTCGCGATTCTATCAATGCGCGAATGAACCGTCCTTCCCTAATCGAGGAACGCAGACTACCGATGAGTCAGAAGCGGCGACGATTTAACGAAGCGACGTAGGATTGTGATTGTACTTGTGCGTTTCGGGTCAGCAAATCCTTGCGCGGCGATCCAGGCGACCGTACACCGCTCGATGACCATAAAAGGTCACGAAACTGCCGAAACCCGTGTGACTCCTCGGACAACAACGGCTGAAATATTCTTATGACGAGCAAAACCGCTTCTTATGGCGGTAATACCGGGAACAGCTTGTCTCTTGTCACCGATCACGATTGTGGTGTTGCGCGTTTTCGTTCGATTTCCGACTTCGATCGGTGCGAGTCGACTGCTCGGTACCCCCCGCTTTGCCGTACTTTTTCTCCATCCTCGCGATCGCAGACGTGACTGCAATCATAGCGCGTTTCGCATCAGTTCAAAAGACGCAAACTCCTGGTCACTGTTCTTACCTAGAAAAAAAAAAGAAAAAAAAGGAAAGATTTTCGTAGGATCGGAGCAGAAACGAGAAGCGGAAGGCGGCCGGTAAAATTGCAGATTATTTGGAAGGTAATGCGGCCAATTTTCGTAAGGATCCCGGAAACGGCGGTCGATTCGCACGAACCGATGTTCGGTCATTAACGCATCCTGCCTCTGAACGACTCGGCCAACCATCGACCTCCCTATTATGTAAGAATTATGCATTGTGTACGTTGTTGCGCTGAAGGCGCACGCGAACGCTCGCGCGCGTATGATTCAGGCGAATAACGTTCTCCAAAGGAATACAGTTAGCGAAGGATCGACGAGCGTTAATCCTTACAGCTAGCAACCTGCTACCTACCAATTACGATACCTTATTTCAAAGCGGGAATTAGGCTCTTTGCCTAACGCGCTTCAGAAAGAATTCTGCCGTAAACACTTATCGTTATTTCTGTTTCTACCATATTTTTACATTAAGTCAAATACTTCGTCGAATACTTCGTCGAGTTACATTTTCTAGAAAAAAAAAAACGTTACTTTGTTGTTTCTGGAGAGAACGACATCGAAATGTATTGCGATAAGCCGTCCAAAAGAAGCGGATGAACTTTTTCTTGGTGATCGTGGCGGCAAGAGGAAAGAGGCGTGTAAAGACGTTTGAATGAATAGAATATCGCGTTGCTAGTAATTTCCTGGAACATTACTCGCGAATACTGGTGTGCATCCACGCATGCGCGAGCGCTAACGCGCGTGCAAGTATTTATCTCGTCATGTAGCCGTGTGGTGTAATCGCGAAGAGGAGCACGATGAGCGCACGGCCCGTTGCGCAGTTCGTAGACCAAGCCGAACGGAATTCCGCCTCTGAAATTGCGGAACGCTTCGACTATTCCGTTCCACGGACCACGTATTTCTCGTTTTTTCTTTTCCTCTTTCTTTTTTCTCTCTTTTTCCACCATCGCGCAAGGAGAATTTTATACGCAAAAGTGGCCAAAAAAATGACTTGAATTTTAATCGCTTATATCTGGGTGAACGTAAATGTCAAACGGCGACTCTGTTCGAAAGACTTTCGATTAATTCCTGCGATTGAAAATAAAAGAAAGGAGACGCAATAAGCGATGCGTGTAACGTCGTGAAAGCAGCTTAATCAACTCGTTCGACTTATCAACGAAGGAACGAAGTGGAGCCGCGAAATTGGGCGGCATCCACGGTGGTCCCTCGAAACGACGTATTAATTGAACCATTCATTTTGCCGGCGATATTAGGCGGTTAACAGGAGAACACGAGGCTCGCGAGAGAACCAGGGAGCATTAACAATTCCAGCGGGGTTCCAGACTCGTTTCTTCTCATCGGGGGTCGAGGCGGGAGGCATCGAGATTGGCGACCGCGAACGAACGGCGAAACAAGAAGGAGATAACGCGACTACGTTAAAGAAGCGTGAGAATCGAGCGGAGGCTGAAGAGAGATGCTGAACGCGTGGACACAAGGAAACGGAAGAAGACAGCTGGCAGAGCGAGAAGGATCAAGAGGAACGCGTGGACCGAGAAAAAAGAGAAATAAAGCAGAACCGCGAAGGTCGGCGAGGAAAACATTTCACAGGAAGAAGTCGAGGAACGCGTCGAGATACACGCTCGAACTAGACGGGAATCAAAACAAGCCACGAGTCGAAGTAGAAAATAGCACAGCGGGAAAAGGAAGATGAAGAGACGTTGGATCTAGATGGAGGAGAACAAAGGCCGCGAAGAGAGCCAATTGGATGGTAGTGACTCCGCGAAGATCGCAGGTATAAAGGCCTTTGAACGAGAAGAGCGAAGAACGAGAAGAGCGAAGAACAAGAAGAAGCGCAAAGTCGGGTATAACGACGAAAAAATACAAAGAGCAAAGGAAGAAGCACGGAATGCAAAGAGAAGAAAGGGAACGCTAAAACCGGCAGGAGGACGAGAAAGAACGGCAGCATGGTGGGGAAAGGTAGAACGGAGGTGGGGAAAAGGGCGAAGAACGTGGCGGGATAAGGCCCTCGGTGCCCTACGCCGTTGCGCCAGGGGCGGTTGTTGGCGGGTGAGCGTGCTAAGAATACCAAGGAGGAGAGAAACGGCCGGGAAGAATGTAAAAGACAATGGAATGTGTCGCGTCGCGCATGCGTGGCTCCGTGGAATGCGGCCCCGTAACGGCACATCCGTTAGCCACGGTGTCTGCCACGAAACGCGGAGCCTTATTGCGCGCAATCATTTCGCGCGCTCTCTCGCTCCCACCGCCAGTTCAGGGCCTTTTTCGCGAAACCGCCTCCACTCCGCAACCGAGTTCGATGCCGTACCGATGCCATTGCGACGCAACCTCGCTTCGGGATGCCTCCACGCCGGAAGGAAAATCCGCTTTCGCGTGTTTCCAATCTTTCCACGGTTCTTGAGTAGCATCGCTTCTGACGTAATTTGTTTTGCTGCGTTCCGTTCTGTTCTATGTCGAAATCATCGTAGTGTATAAGTACTCGTAGGTACGTTCGATTTATATAAGAACATTAGTGAAAAAACGTATTTACGTATCGCCGAAGATGATGTCTCTAATCATATCTCGGGTACGAGATTGCACTGTAACTTGTTGTTAGTAAGAAGAGTTGTAAACGGCGATCACCGCGAAATACGCCTTAGATATAACACGAAGGAGACGAACGACGGAATGCGAAGCCACATTCTACTTGATCGGTAGATGATCTCGGTGTCGTGACATCGAACAACACGAAGTCGAGGCGGCCAGGTGCTCTCGAGCGAGAAGGAACGTTGCCGCTCCACTTTATTTCGGCTGTCCGTAAACATGCTGATGACGAGCGGCAACAATCAGAGCTCGTTAAAACTTCTCAACCGCGTCTCATCCTTATGGCTGCTCTTTATCTTCTTCCTATGGAATCGAAATAGAAACAAGAATATGGCTATCTACATCTTGACGTAAAACCTGATATATCGTCTTGCAAATTTAGCCAATTGTGAAGATTTTCTAAATGGAAACAGCTAGTCGGTATCGTAGATGATCGGTGTGTAAAAAATACGAGTCTCGTAAGACTCTTATTTCTATAGAGACCAGGAAGCGATCGATTTACAACTAGAGTTTATTTATCGATTGAAATGAATTCGGAATCTTTCGGTGTCTTTCCGGCAGAATGTTGAACCGAATTTCTACCCAGCAATAACAACATTGCGTGTTGCCAATTATGTAAACTACATACGTTATATAAGGGAATTCCAGTGAGAGCGTGTCGTAAAAAGGGGAACTCGTTCCTTCGCTACAATAAGCGGGCTTATATTTAAGAATCTGAAAAGATACGATTTTGAAATCAGGTTTCACGATTGTATCGATATCCAAATTCCGTGTAAAATCAGCATGTAGCACCTGTTCGGAGCAGGCTGTGGCACGTAAACCGCTTCATCGTTAAATAAAAAAGAGAAACTCGCTATTCCATTCGTTCAGGGAAACTGGAATTTACAAATCATGGCCATAAGTACACGTGGCAAAATACCAGTCGTCGCCATAGTGACATATAGTAGGTATAAATATCGTCCGTTTTATAGCCGACGGTAGTACGACATTCTAAATCGACTAATTGGCGGGGATATTTCGACGTTTAGTATCGATTAATCGCCGATGGTAATTCCCTGGCCATTATCAATTAATTAGCACTGTGCAAGTGATTTTCGTTGGAATTATTTCAACGTTTCAAGTACAAGGACGTTATCGATGCCGTTTCTTATCGCTTCTTCCATTCGTTTCTCCCTATTTTCCAAATACCAAGAAATTTCGGTTTGTATAATTTGCTTAGAACGAGTAGACAGACGAGTTCAAAGACAGCTTCAAAGAGACCTTGCTCCGAGGGAAATATTTCGGGTGTCAATATTCTAAGCCCTGGAATTTGGAGCGTATAAATATTGAACCGAGCAACGTCCTCTCGTTGGCATTTCATCGCGACTCACGCCTCTCGAGCAATGCCAGCTTACGTTTACGAAATGGCTCCTTGATCCTTTAACGCAGGTGTAATAGCCTCTCGTAATTGGCCACTTATTCGTTCACGAATAGTTTACACCTCTCGTTTAACCTTCGATTTAAACCGTAAAAAAACTGCACGGCTGAAAGACGTCGGCGTCTCTCCAGAGTCATACGACACGAGTGGTCCTTTGACGTTCCATCAGCGGAGGGGTTAACAACCTCGAACTGTTCTTCGTAAGTACCTTTCCCATCGTCCTCAGCAGCGTGGTCGCAAACGCGCGCTCAATTTAAACAGTTTCTCTCTTCTACGGCATCGTCGACTCGGAAAAGAACCTTGAATTCGCGAGGTTCTTCGCGATGTCGCGAAAGCGGTCGAGATAATGAAAGCGTGTCGCGGCTACTTGAGCATATTTGTCTGAGTCGCGACGCGTCGCTTCGCTAAGACGGTGCTCGAAGTAACAGTTTCCTCGAAAAGTGCCGTAAACACGCTAAAATGTGACCCTCGACATGTAGCGAATGGTAATGGCCGAACTAACGGTGGAATTCCTGGAAATGCGGCCCGCTACTTTCAAGGTGTAACGCCATGAGAGAACCAACGTTCTATAAAATGAGCGCGGCTGCCCTTTTCAACCACGGGAAAGCGTCCCTAGCCGTCTCGGCCGCGATTATCGAACCCACCTTCGTTCGCTCGAATATGTTTCCGTTTTCCCTATTAAGTTCTTTAGAAGTTGGCTCGTTTGGCTCGCGCTTATCTGCGATCCCTTCCCGCCGCCTTATCTGACCGTGGCCGCGTTCTGTTTTCTTTGCGCCGCTCGCAAATTAGAGTTTCGATCAGGGCAACGTTAACGAGCCAACGGATTAAAGGGCTCGCCGTTTACTTTCCGCCGCAATTCCCAGTTCGAGACCAGCTCCGAACATTGCTGATTGCACCTTTTTCAATTTTGCGTACTTCTTCTTTTTCCTATCGCGGTTATCTCCATCGAAGAACCGAAGGAAAGAAAGAAGATCAAAGAGCAGAGATTTTTTAAGCGCCACTTTGTACGCGCGAATCGTCCGTCGATAGACGATTAGCCAAATATATTCGATCTAACAAACGTTTCGTTTGTCCTTTTTTTCTTTTTATGCATACTTGGAAGATTCTAGGTTCCACATAAATTTGAACGCAACGTCAGAAAGCAATAAAAATGACATAAATATGGAAACAACAGGCCCAAACTCTCGGTCGACGATTAGTTCGTAGACTAAATTTATGGCGCAGACGTGACTTCCCCGCTGTTTTTCAGAACCAAAATTCATATGCTGCCGTGCGTATTTGGTATTTTTCAATTCAGTTATGCACGAGCAGGGCGACTCGACATTCAAATTAGGTTACCATTTCTGTCTGCGTCAGTTTCTCAATAACATTCGAACGGAACACTTGGCAGCATCTAAATCGCAACAGCAATCGAACTCGTAACGCTTAAACTTCGCGACTTCCATTCGAGCAAACACATCGACAACTTTGTCAAAATTTCGTGCTACAAATCGTCGAACACCGTCGGGATCATAACCAAACGGGCAGAACGTATATCCTTTCCCCTTGGAATCGCGATATCAACTTCGTTATATGTAGTTACCCTTAAGCAGAGAAGTCGGGCAGTTCGTAGAGAAAAGTCAAATCTTTGCACGTTCACGAAACGGCGATCGGTGAAACCGAGGCTGCGCACATAGCCGAGATTCGACGTTTCGCATCCATTATTCGGATTAATTCGGCGATACGCTTCGGTTACGTGTCGAACATTAAAAATGAAATGCGACGGTATCGATGTAAACGTCGGGTCGAGGTAAGCAGAGGGCGAATCAACCCCGACAACGTCGATCACGATTATCCCCGAATCACCGTGCGGCTCACGCTGCAGGCTCGAACTTAGATTCGGCTCGGACTGGATGGAGAACAAAAGCGCCGGCTTCGATTTATCTTTCGGCTCGCTCCATCTCGTTAACGGCCAACTTTTGACACCGCCATTAAATTCTAACGCCGCGAAATCCCATCCCCCAGTTACCAAAACTCCGTTCGAGATCTCTCAACTTTCCGCCCTGTAGGAAACCGGTCGAAACTGCGGCACGCCGTCGATCGATGGGAATTATTCTTCGTAGATTTCGCTTTTTCTCGGTTTTCCCTCGTACATCAGTCGAGCGATTCACCGAAGTTTGATAGAAAGTAGAGAGATCGTGAATTGAAGGGATTTTGATGCTTTAAATAGAATAATTCAATGACAACTGTATATAGTACTTTTGTCTACTTTAGTTACGAACGTCATATCCAACATTATTCTTCTGTCACTTATCGTCTGAAATTTGTGTTCTAGAATTTTAATATCGTTGCTGTATGATTTTTGATTCGGTTCTTTCACGATTCTTCGTAGAATGGCAATCTGTTAGAAATAGCTTCTAGTCGAGACACGATAAAACACTTATCAACGTGTGCAACTTGTGTCTCACTCCGAGGAAAGGATTTCGTAGAATGCGAGTGTACGAAAATCTCAATGGTCACGATCGATCGAAGGACGAATTGAAAATCAGCTTAGGAATTGTCGAGAGAAGCGTTCGAGGAGATCTGAAATTTTTGGAACCTTCCCGATGAAACTCTTTGCCGGACAGCTAAGCCGACTTTTCAGGGTCATTGAGTTCTCTTCTATGGGACAGAAGTATTGTTCGAGAGCTTATGCCCCGTAGTGGCCATTGGCTCGCGTGCCAAGGCTGTCCGTAATTCAGCGGGTAATGGCAACGCAATAAAAAAAAAAAAATTACGCGCATCTTCCGGACCACGGAGCAGAACGCGTTCGCTTCCGGGCGTTTTTCGTAAGAGCGTCGCATTCCCTGGGCCACTGAGCCAGCGGAGGACGGAGGAGACAAGAAAAGACCTAACGGCGACAATGGCGCGTGATTTAAGGAAATCGCGGGCAAGAGAGACCATCGGCTCCCTCCTCCATTTGACGACGAAGTTGTACGTTTTAATGCCGTATAGTGGAAAATGTACGTCCTCGTAAATTTATGAAGACGCAAAGATCGTCTAGAAATTTTTACGACGCTGTTCCAAATCGAGCATTTTAAGCGTTTAAATTTCAATTCTCTCGAGCATTGACATCGCGAATCGAACAATACGTTTCGATACATTTTATTTTCGTTACACATTCGCATTACAGAATCGCATTCCATTTGCATCGCTGAAGATGTTAAAATTTCACGGGCGTACGTACGTTCGGAGACGTTCGACTGCACACAAAAATTGAAGGTCGTGAGAGCCGCGAGTCTCGGTGGATCGCGTTAAACGAGGTATGCAAAAGAAATTCGTGTGAGAGGGTCGTGGGACAAAGGAAATCCGAGTTGGCACGACGTGCCGCGGCGAACGGAAACGGAAGAATGCAGGGAACGAAATAAAAGAGGCCCGGTAGCGAGGACAGGTGCCAGGATTCTACGTGCGAAAGCGTGCGCCGCCAGCACTGCCTATCGCGGCTCGTGATAAAATAAACATAGACATACTAATAAACGGAAGGAATTCGAGAATCCTTACGCAAGCGGCGGCCGCATTGGCAGGAACGTGCTAATATCGGTAAAAAACTTATCCACCGAGGAGATTCCTTTCGAAAGGAGCTCGAACAGAGCGCGATCGTACCTACTTCGAACAAGTTTGATCGAACGTCGAACGGATACAGCGCTGGTGTTCGTCGAGGAAAATCGGAAGATTTTTAAGCGATCAAATGGATTCCGGATCGGTTAGATCAACCGTAAAACAACGAGACGTATGATCGAAGTTGGCGAAATAGACTCATTGGTGGCGACCGCGCGGAGAAAAGTCCGTCGCGCTGGCGGCAAGCGGAAACTCAAGAATGCGGAGAGCGAAATAAAAGGACTCCGAGTCCAAAGGAGGATGCTGAGCATCGGCGAGGGGGATGAGACCGCGAGGTGAAGCAGGACAAACCGACGGAAAGAGTCGAGGAGCGCGAAGGACCAGAGGGAAGGAGAGAAAGGGACAACGACTACGGCAGCGGCGGCGGCGGCGGCGGCGACGACGACGACGACGACGACGACGACGACGACAACGACAACGACGTCGAAGAAGGAGAAGAGGACTCAAAAGAGCGGGAAAGAGAATGGACAGACAGACGGAAAGAGAAGGAAGCAACTAGAGAGAGAGAGGAGAAGGAGAGGATGGCCTAAGGTAGCGAGAGTGGAATACTGGAATGCGCTCCCAGAGGCCATTTCAGTTCGATGTCCTCCGTTCGTTCTCCTGTCTTGCCCACTCCAAGCATCCTTCGAGCCTCCGCCATCATCTTCTCTCCTACCTCCTTCTCCTCCTCTTCTTTTCCACTGCTTTCTGTTCCACCAGCCTCCGCTTCTCTTCGCTCTTCTCTTTCTTCTATCCTCTTTTTCCACGCGTACTCTCGTCGTTCCTCCTTGGAACGCGCAGCATCTTCCACCTAGAGCACGCCGATCTTTGACCATCGATCTTTTGGCCCCCTGAACTTCTGGACCAAGCTATCGCTGCTCTAACGACACCTTACCGAATCGCTTTGCCTACTTTCCGCTGCGTTTACAATAATTCGAATACGATCGCTCGACGAATTAATCTGTCAAGGTGTCGATAGTCGCGCTGAGTCAAAAGTATCGTTTTTATCAGAGAGTCGGTTCGGCGAACAGTTTTACAAAAGTGGATCTCTCGATATAGACGGGTGAGAGCGTCGATAAGAGCACGAAATATCGACGAGAGCAAACGTGAAAGTTTTGCCTATCAAAAGTAACGCGGAGTCGTGGTCATCCATCTCTCGTTATTTCTTCCTTTGCGATCCTGTTTCTTCCCGATCGACTCTCCCGCCTTCGAGAATTCGAAAAGCAGATGAACGAGCCGAGAACGCGCGCGTCTGATTTTGAATAAGCAACGCGAAAAATATCGACGATAAATATTTCATGAAGTAGCGATATCTACTCGTCGCTATATCCGCGATCCGTCCGTCCTGCATTTTGCCGCGCTCTATACTCTTCGCAGATGGGAGCGCGACCGGAGTCTCTCTCTTTCTCTCCTTAGGGCTGACCTTTGCAGGTATTTCTCCGCTCCGGCGTTCCTCGCGATCGGAAAAATCTGAAATATGCGAACGCGGCAAGCGTGTCGGAGTTAACGTCCCAGGCGTCGTAGATTCTAAATATACACCGTGTAATGCTAATGCGAAAATAACGTTCGAACCCGACCATCGAAATGCCGATCTGCCGCTCTATTGTGCGGAAGGTCCTCAGGGCGAACGATAATTGAGAATAGCAACAACTCGAACCAACTATCGTATACAAATAATCATGAACACAGCCGGATTTTTGGCTGGCAAATTACATAAGAATTAACACGTGAAATGTCAGACTCGGTCGTAAACTTCGTTTACCTACGTTTAATTGCGCAATATTGACCATTTGGTTTGTAATGATATTATTTGGCATGCAGACACGTTTTAAAATGTTAAATCGGAATCCTGGGTATCGCAAGCTGGAAGATTCCATCGGTATCCGGTCGAGTACAAACGTTACGCATAGTTTCGGCTATTTAATTAGTTGGCTCGATCTTAAGTAACGGATGAACCGTCGAAATGGAGTACGGTTTAATTTCGTTCGAGTGCCCGACCTGCTTATCCAAGATCCTTTGAAAATTAGCCAACCTCTCCAGATTGCTTTCCCAACTCCATAGAACGTCGCGTATAACCTGGTCGTTCATAATCCGATTGGGGCATTGCAGCTTCGAAAGAACCAGTAAAGCAAAGCATACACGATATAAAAACAGCAAAGTTGCAAGGCACGCGACACGTACGGCTTCCTTCTCGCGCGACCTCGTCAGTTAACTTTCCACCAACTGTAACCGTCCTAATCCATCTCCTTTTGCAAATACACGACTTCCATTCTCGACACAATAATTTCTACCCTCTAACGAGCTTACATCGCGAATCTTCGTCGTCATCCATTAACCAGAGCAATAATACTGTCGCACTGACGGCAATTACGCGCACAATCGAGCCGCATAAGCATACTCGGCCATTCTCACGCGTTCCATTGCTAATCTTAATCGCCTAATCGGTTGGACGTTGGACGATCGACGCCCATGGAATCGCCTGGCACCGAATTTCCCGGCTGATCCGTTGAGCCGTCGCGTCGTTCCCGAGCGGAGGATCGTGGATTTATCGTAACCGACACGTGTCACGAGGCGCGCGCACGCTTTATTCGCCTCGTGTGTATGTACGAGTCGAGGGCAACGTTATCGTGCCTGTATATTGTTACTAGCGTCGCGAATCGTACCACGTCGTGTAAGTATCTCCACGTGTATTCGGCGATCGCTGGTGTCAGCACCGCGAACCCGTCGCGATAAAGACAAGCTAGACTGACGAACCGTCTGGCTTACGGCCGATAGTCGTCAGGAAAGCTGGGAACCTTGTCGAACCTTCGTTCTGGAAACGTGGGTGAAGATCGATATTCGATAATGGTAGAATATCTGCTACTATATTTCGTTCGACAGAATTCAAAACATTGCAACAGCATGAAATAAAAGATAGACCCAGCCATTCAAAGGAGAGAATGACATTAAATGTGCAATGATGCATCGTCTTTCTGGAAAGATCGTAGGCATCGTGTCGAGCGGACTACCTTTAAGACTACTTCGAACACTATGGTAATCTTTGTGTCACTCGGTTCATAATGACAACGTGTATTACGTCGAAGGACGATCGAAGTCGATAGAAGTTGTAATGAAAGACGTAATAGAAAAATCACAATAGAAGAGGCTTACGAACCAGTGTTTAGAAACGTTCGCGGTCACGTTACGAAGCTCGTATGAAAAGCGGAAACATATTCGAAGCTTGTCACGGAAGGCTACAACGAATATTTTAGAGTTAGTCGATACGCAACTTGTACATACGGGGGTTGTATATGTAAAACATTTTCATATTTCATTAGAACACATATTTCATTTCATTTGCAACGAGACACGGAAGCCTAATCCAAGCGAATCTGAATGTTGGCAGAATTTTTCAAAGCGCGGACACCATCGCGATTATCTTTATGGAAGTCCACGTTTACGACGGTTTCGTGACTGAGCGGTTATTTTTAAACCGCCAAGTCTATGCGTGTCAAACGGTTAATCTCGTCCGATAATTAGCGTAGAACGTTTCTGGTCTGCCGCTCGTGTTCCCCGCTAAAACGACGAAATTGACGCGACTAAAGATCTCGTCATGGTGGAGAATGGTGGAAAACGGCATTGGAACGAACGGGTTCATGCTGCAATTAACCGACCGATTCGACACGCGAAAGCGATCACATCGTCCCGTCTGTTTCTCTCATTCTTGGCCAAACTAACGAGCGGGCACACTACAGTGTGGGCAAATCGCGTTAGCATTCCAAATACGGTCGCGTTTCATCAACATTCCGCGTTATGATTTTGGACCAACTTGATATTCTTTCGATGAACACATTGATTCGTTGAAATTTCGTACTCGTCCTTGATAAAGTTTTCGTTGCGTCCGTCGTCTCTGATTCGCATTCTTACGCGATGAAATTAGGGAATCCCCGATCGTTCATTAGGTGTTCGACCTTTCAGGAACGTTTTCGTTTAGTTTCACTTGTCGGAGAAAGTATCGCCAATTTTACGCGGATAGGTTACTCGATCGTTCGTACAGACAAGTAAAGAGGAAAGGTAGTCGCGATTCTTCGGAGTCGTCTGATGCTTTTTAACGGAGAGGAAAGTTGGACGAGATGGAAGCAACGCGCGGAAAATTCGTGCGACCAGCAACGATAAAAATGTGTTGGAAAGTCGGTAAAGAACAGTCGCCGAGTAAACCCGCCTGTTTACGTTGAAAGTCGCCGATAAAATATGGATAAGGATTACGTAAAAAGACATGCTTCGGTGTTTCGTCACATCGATTGATATTTTGTCCCCTCTGGTACATCTCCTCGGCTGTCCGATTGTTCCTAAACGAAAAAATAAACACAAGATGAAGCAAATGCACTACGTAAACAGGTGGAATAAATAAATAATAATGTAGTTGTTGAAGTGATTGAATCTTGAATGCAGAACGTCAGCGATGACGCGAACGGATCAATCGTTCGATCAATTGTAAGAATACACGTGGAGTTATTTCAAACGCTTTGACAAAGACACGACCTTTCCCCCTGGAAATTAGCTAATAATCAACAAGACGGGAAAAGGTTGCAACGATAAAAAAGAATGCAAATGGAACGTAGAGTGTAGTAGAGTCATTGACAGCGCGGAACAGCTATCAACTCGGTACGAGATCGAGCGCGAAGTTTTCGTCCGGCGCGGCGCAGCGCGGCGTGGCAAACAGTTTGACCTTGGTGAGTTTCTCGCGCGTGCGGTCACTTCCGCGTTAGCGGTCGACGTAATTCGCATAAATTTTCATTCGAATACTAGCAACGCAAACAATTTTCTAAACTGTCGCACAGCCGCGTTCGCTCCCCGTCGCCCACAGTTCGCATAAATCTTCGTTCAAATGGTAATCGACGTGCATTTAGTGCCCTCCTCGACGCGGTAACGAATCTCTACTTCGACCAGGCCACGCGCCAAACCTTCAAGGTGTTTCTTCGTGCTATTAAAAGAGGCAATCTCGCGCATGCTCCTCGATAAAATTTGTCAGCGTCGTATATTATAGAGTCACGAGCGTCAACTAAGAAACTTCATTAATGTCTGTTCCACGTGTCCCGATACACGCGAATGTACAATTCGCGAGGCCCGCATCTTCAATCTCGCCATAGTCGATAGCCTTGATCTTCAGGAATGGTTCTTCGTTAGCCGCGCTAATGATTACAAACGATATTTAAACTATCACTGAAAATTTATCGATATTGCTAGATCGTACACGATTTCTTTCCTTCTCTTCTTTTTTTCTTTTTTTTTATTTTTTTTTTTTTTTTTTGCCTGGTACGACGAAGGTCGATGGAATCAGCTGTTGCCATGAGTACCTGACCGTCACGGCGCGCCGTGCTATGACTTTTCGGATTTCGTGCGCCAGACTATTCTTCGGACGTTCGACGGGTGGCACGGAATTTTAATTTCGGCCGGTGTGGATGGCCGAGTGACGATCTCCAGGAATGAAGATACTGACCTTTTTAGCGCGGAATTATTCTTGAGGTACATACGTGGAGTCAGTCGGTGGTCGGACGGTTGAATGTCGTGGAACTTGCCGCGATTCTACGTAACTGGTAGAAATGGAGGAATATAATCGTCGTAACAACAGAGAAGAACGTAACCAACGATGTGTAAATACGTTTCTTGCAACGGATAAACAGCGCAGCCGCGAATCCTCGAAATACTAATCGTCTGCAGTGAGATTGTTGTTTGTCGAGATATTAGAGGCGCGTTGTAGCGTTTAATGGTTTTTTTCTTTTTGTAATCTGGAAAATTCCAGGTAACTTTACGCGGCAAGAAAACGTAAGGAACATGCGTGACGATCGCACGAAAAAAGACGCTCGTTGTAGCACAAATCGTGCTCGTAATCGCCACTAGGACGCTACGATTTATTTACCGTTCTATACTCGGTGATCATTTATACGGAGCAGGATTACGTATTCGACCAGTTGTTGCGCCGGTAACACTCGGATCCGTTGAATTCACCGAAGGCTCTCTAGAATTCGCGATTTATTACCCTTGAGATCTTAGCGGCGATTCTAGGGGACTTGCGTGGTTGAAATTTTATGGTCATTCGCTGGGTATTTATAGCTCGCGGGGCCAGAATTATAGTACGAAAGATTACGTTAATATTAATAGCCGTTAAAGCGAATCGTCTGCGACACACGATCAAACCGACCGCACATTCCAGACGGTGTGTTTATCTACCAAGAGGAAGTAGAAATTTCGAAAGCGGTCGATTCGCGAAACGGTGTTAATAGTTGGGTAAAAGCTTATCAAAATTCACCATTTAGAAATTCGTACTCTTATCGAATTAGCTTGCCCCTGCCGCCTTCAAATTCTTCCGATGAGAAGATTTTTTTTTATTGTATTTTAATATTAAAGAACTGGATACGTCGATACATATTGGATTGACAACTGAGTGATTAGATGGTAATGACAAATTCTGTCATTAGGTGATAATGACAACATTCACAATCACTTAGTTGCCAACCCAATGTATATTAAGTACATATCAATTCGAATATCGTCTAGGACGCATACGGTCACCTTCGGAATTATAGGAAAAACCAAGTTCGTCGAACAACGAGGAAACAAAGCTTCCGGGAATGAGAAGGAAGGTGACTCGGCTGATTTGTATGCAGTTCGATGGTTAATCGCGCGGAGGATCGCGTATCGATTGAGATTCGGTGTAAATGAGCGAGCGCTTTGATGATCGCGCTGCCGCTTCGATAACGCTGTTAATAGCCCAACGAGCTATTAGGCCAGATCGCCGTCGCGACAAGGTTAATGAGTACATAATCAGCTGTTGCCAGGTAGCACCTGCGTGAGAAAGTATCACGAGACTTCTTTAAATAATCAACCATCGAGTGGACACGCCAACACTGGTTGACCGTCTGTCGACCGAAACCGATTCTAGGGGAGCCATTCGTACAACACATATGGATTTTGCCATCTCCGTTGCATGACGTGATTAATCGCGGTGCAAACGCGCACGAGGCCATCGCAGCTATTGCGTCCGGCTTAATTTACGACGTCTTATTGGGAAGCTAATGTATTAATTCAACCGTCTGGCGAGAAACGCTTGTCCCTGTCGTCCACGGAAACCTGACGGATCGGGTGTATTTCGGTCTTGGGGAAAAAAACAGTCGATCGATCGAGTAGCTGAACGAGGATTCGAAGCCGGATCTTTCGACTGCTCTACTCGTGAGACAGACATTCGTGAAACGATTGTCGTCAAGGACGTGCTTTTGCGCACCATTCGCCGATATGCGTGTAAATTTAACCACGTTCGACGATTCGCTTAGGTGTCTCGCGTGTTTTTTTCCCCCAAGCACCCGATAACTAGACTGTTTCATCGAGAAAAAGGAATATCGCTGGTGTTCGAACGGCGATCGTTCCAGCGTGTCGTCGTCGAGACGCACGGACAGTGGTTGAACGATTTCCATCTCGACCATAGCTCGCTTGGCCAGCGGACCGTTCAAAATGGCTACCATGAAGGAAGTCGAACGGATCGGCGACGAACGGGCGCTCTAATAGAATATGTACAAACGTATACACATTTAGTAATAATAGAATTGGCAACAACCACACGGCCAATTACAGAACGGAAGCGGAAGGAAATGGGAAAGCGAGCGGGAAAGAATTTACGGTCTTTGGACGATCGCACAAAGGTTTCATTTCGGCGGAATAAAAAGGTGGACATAGATAAGAAAGCTTGCCAGTGTGAAACGGCGATTTTAAGTGGCAGACGCATCGGGCTAGTCCTGCTCTGTCTCTCTAACAGTCTTCCTAGGCGAAATAATACAACCTACATAGGAAAAAGACAAGGAGGAAGAGACGAAGCCGCTTGGCAGCGGGGCTATCGGATATTTCTCGTTTGGGCTCTCGTTTCGAGTATCTTCTTGGATCCGCCTTGAACTAAGCCGATTTCAGCCGAAGATATTTCGCGACTGGACAAGTAGATTAAAAATTCTTTTCTTTCGACCATCAAGCAGCGACAGGTTAGCCGAACGCGAGCTACAATCTCGAAAAATAACAAAACTACCGTCTTCTCCAATGGTTCCATCTACCTAATTTCAGATCGAATCGTTTGCCAGAAATTCGTTGGAAGAAGATTCTTCGCGAATTTTACTTTTATTTGCTGCGTCGAATCCTTCGTATCTAGTATTTGCTTGTTAAATACAGGAACTTGCCGTTTTGTTCATTCGATTCTATTCCAGCTACATAAATAAATAAACGCGCCCCTAATCAGAAACAGTCGGGCAGGGTCAACACGCAATTTGTTTCCTAGCAGTTTCCCCGTGTGACCATTTTGCGCCCAATTTAGCCGAGTCCGTGTGCAACGGATTGCAATGATATTCGATTCGCAACGATCGCAATCTTATCGGTCGTTTCGAAGGAGGAAGGAAGCTAACCGGTGATCGGGCAACAAGCAACGACATCGTAAGGAAGTAATCATCCCCCTTGGCTGCTTCACTGCTCTGAAATAGCGGATCGATGGCCGGGCGCACCCTTTGGAAATGTCGGCCAACAACCGAAAACCCCGGCCATATTCTCTCCTCTATCGAGCTCGTTCGATTATTATCAAGCTGACAGCAGTCGCCGGAAACGATGCTTTCTTGTCGATTTGTCGAGCGCCACCACGTGATCGCGTATTAGCCGAACATTGTCCGTTTCCTGCTTCGATTCTCCTTCGTTTCGGAGATCCGATTCTTCACCGTATAAAACGAATAAACATCTTTCGAAATTTCGGAATATCGTCGTTCGAATATGTTAACGACGAACTTGCATGATCTCGTGATGAAACAGAGAAAAATATTCAACAGAGTCGAAAATATTCAAAGTCCTGTTACACGGTTCTGACGCACGAATCGTAGCCGTGTTTAGAAAACGTTCCAGATGATTAATGAGATCCTCGTTGCTTCGAGGAGATAGGCTACGAATTGACATTCGTCATTCATTTAAGTTTATCAACGAGTAACAAGATTCTGACCGATGCTTAATGGACTTTGGGAGGAAAGACATTCTGTTTGTACTGTTTCAAGAAAACATATCAGTGTGCGGGCAACTCTATCTCGGAAAGCCAAGCTATCGGTTTCGGAATTTTATCGCCTTCTTCGTACTTTCGATTACCCAACGTAGCAAGACCCTCTCCTATCGTCCGGCGACATTCCTGAAGATATCGAGCGCAAGGTCGATGGCTGAAACAAGTCACCCTCTGCTAATCAAACCGCGAAAAGCGTCTCGAAACGACGCAAGCACCGAAACTAACGTTCGCCGAGAAGAAGACTCTTGTCGATGGTCGCGGGGTCAATGGACAGAATGATTCATGCGTCTGTTTCAGAGCTGTGAGACTGTCTGGTTCTGGAACAGCGTTCGAACGACGTCGATTGTCCGAAGTGGACGTCGCGCGCTGCACCAAAGAACAGCAACACGAGTCGACTATGCAACCTCGCATTCCTCTCTCACGCTGCGCCGGCCGTAGCCAGCCCACACACAACTATCAAACATTAGAGGGAACCCCGACGGCCACCGAGCTCGTATAAGGCCTGTCTCGCCTCCGTGGGCCCCTCTTCGCTCGTTCCTCTTCTACCACGGGCATCCTCTTTGGAGTCTGGAGCAGCGTCGTTTCCACTCGCCGTTGTGTGTGCGTGATGGCAAACGAGCGAGCGCGCGACCCTGCACGTGCACGATAGATCGTCGAAGCTGCCCTCCACGTACCCTAGTCTCTCTTTCTCTCCGCGTTCCAGAAACTCGAAAACGAGAAAAGTGTCGACTCGATCGCTGGAACGCCGCTTGTCCATCGTTGCTGTTTCTCGTCTCCTTTTAGTTAAAGTACTTCTTTAGTTTCGGTGGTGGTTTAGGATCCGCTCTCTCCAAATAGAAGATAGAATCGTCGACGACAAACTCTACCCTCGTTCTGTCTTGGAATAGCGCGAAGGAAAGCTCAACGCGTCGCGACAGATCCCCCGCAAAGTGACCCCAAACGAAGGATCGTTGACGAGAAGCGTAGAGTCATCGAGAAATTTGCAAGTATCAGGTTACGCTGCTGTTGCTACGCCGACGCACGGAAAGGACCCTGGCTGCACACGAACCGGAGAAGGGCGAATAGCCACGAGTATGCACAGATTTAACGATGCCGCGTTGATGTTCATTAAAATTCCATTTCGATGTTCCGAGGCCCGAGCGTCGAGAGGGGACAGGTTCGCGGTTGCAGTCGTAAATCAACATTGTTGTCACGATTTGGCGACTTTCGACGAAACCTCTTCGCCTTTCGCGACCGATCGTCCTCTCCTCCGTGGCTTCCGATCGTTCGCCGCGCTCGATCGCGTTAACCCGATCGTTTCTCCGCGCGATCTCATTAATTACTTGTGCCGCGGTATTTCCATCGGAATGCCCACGAAAAACAACAATCGCGCCGCCTGCCGAGAAACAGTTATCGAAGCCTGAACATCGGGGATCGATGCTCTATCGACCGGTATCTCGTTCTAGCGACTCGATCGGTCCGCACCGAGATCAAGGGACCCTCTGAAGACCGCGTTCCCGCGCGGAGGAACAGTTAGCGGACCTTGAGAGTTTCCCGATGGCCGCGTCTCCGCGAAATCACAGCTCGTTCTTCGACACGGCTAGACGACGACGCGCGATTTACGACCCGGAAACAAGGCTAGGATGGCGGAACGTCGACGAATCGGGGAGCGTAAGGGTAAAGGGAGAGTCACTGAGATATAACAGATAATCTGGAATGTACTCGGTGGCGATGGCGGCGAACGGAGGGCAAGACAGAAGGAGCGTAATTTCTCGTCGATCGTGAAAGCATTAAGCAATGTCAGCTGGCTGCAGGGGCGGCTGTCGCAGTCCGTAGTCCGATTCATTAGTTAAATAATACCGGCACGGTCAATGGCCGCGTAGCCCATTGCAGTTAACTGACTGACTCGCGAACCAGGTCGACCAGTTTTAGTAATATCTTGTTCCTTTGGATCGGGCGAAACAAAAGGAATCGCACGAAGCTACAGAGGGGGTAAACAGTTCCCTCGAATTCCGCTAAATTCGTTCTATTTCGCTCTTTTAACTAAAGTCGAAGTACTTTTCAAGTTTATTATCCATCTGTAAATTCGTCATAGGTATCGTAATCTTCCGTTCTGTAATTTCCTCCTTCAGGCAAGTCGATGCCTAGGATATCCAAAACGATTAAAGAAATGGAATTACGATACTTCCATTCAAAGAGTATAACAATTTAGATCGTGGTGGAACACCGGTCCAAGTTCTCTCCGTAATTACGCGATAAATATAATCGAACGACCAGGGAAGCGTTTTGAACGTTGACGGCGAAGCGTTCGGTAATGCACGCAGACAAAAGGAACTCGGCGATCTAGCGCTCGTAACGGAAGATGAGAACGACGAGCCACGGCCGTAGAATTTTCTGACCATCAAGAGTAAACAGGATTTGGAACCGGTCGTAACTTCGTCGCTATACTATCGGTGTTAGTTGATAACCGGAAAGTGGTCGATTTATTTATCACCGCGAAACTCCGTACGTCACCCGTGACGTTCCCTCTTGTCGTTATCGCGCATTCAGTCCGCGACATTTAGGTTTCAGTTTACGCTGAAGTGAAAATTGAATCGGCGTCCTGCTCTGGTGAAAACGGTAATCGCGCGACCCCTTCTCACGTTCGAGAACTCGCAGATCGCGCTACTACGCTATCGTACACCGTAACTTTCACGTTCGACTACCAGAATCGAAGACATTTAACGCGTCGAAAGTGGGCGGTTTATTGTCACGTTCGAATCCAGACTAGACTGTAAGTCACGCGGAACGTTAGGGTATACCGCGAGGCACGCAGAGCCCGAAGAAACAAAGTGGACGAAGAGTAGACGGTGGCGAGCCAGCAGGCAAACAGGCAGAAAGGCGGCAGAGCAAGGGTGGAAGGAGGCGGTTGAATGAGCGCACGAACGCCTCCGCTGATTTTCTGATCGGATTCCAATGGAGGAAGAGGAAGAGGAGGTCTTTGACTCCGGTGGAGCGGCAGACTGAGTCTGGAGGCTGGTTGATCTAAATACCGAGTAGATACGATCACGATTCGAGATCCTACGCACTGCCTGTCCCTCTATCCGGTTGGCAGTGCGCGCGAACGTGTCTGGCTTCTCTCTCCTCTCTCTTGGTTCGCTCGATCTCTCGGCCTCTCTGTTTCTGCCCCTTTCTCTCTGGCTCTTTATCGACGCGACAGCCAGCGATACCAGAAATCGGCGATCAACGCGGCAGATAAACGAAAGGCTGATTCGCTGATACACGGCGTGGACGGTGCACTTAGCACTGGCAAAGCGTTAAAACCCAATCGGCGAACGTTTTGGGAAAGTCGGCCATTCCGGACATCGTCGATCGCATCCTTTCTACGTCCTCTTAAGCGATTCTGCTGTCGAGAGTGCCGGGCCTTTTGTTCTTTCCCGATCGCACTGATCCTCGCGACCGCCGCCATTGCCACGCGCATTTGTTCCTCAACGAGGCTCGGCCGATCGGTATCGGCCGATCGGAGGAATCCGACCGGATTTTTACCGACCAACCCCTCGATCGCTGCAACGCCACCGCCCATAATGCAGCCTCCATCCTCCATGGAACTATATTTACAGATTATCACCTGTAAATTTATTATACGTGTATTTATTATCGTCCCACCGCGGGGCAAAACTCGTAT
Source organism: Bombus vancouverensis nearcticus (assembly GCF_051014615.1). Taxonomy (NCBI): domain Eukaryota; kingdom Metazoa; phylum Arthropoda; class Insecta; order Hymenoptera; family Apidae; genus Bombus; species Bombus vancouverensis. The sequence continues at coordinate 15,071,536 of NC_134911.1, read as the reverse complement.
CATTCCACTTTGTGCGCGTATTCGAGATCTCGTACCGTGAATTTGCGAATCTTCTAGCGAGAGGAAGTGGAAGGAGACGTCTTTCTCCGAGTCGGAGGAGCGACCTACGCGGTCGAAGACATTTTTCCGCGTAGCTCTTTCCTCTTATCCTGTTCCCTGGCTCGTCCGTTGCCTCGTTATCTCGTTTCCACTAGAAAAGTCGTAGTTGCGGTTAGAGATAGGCAAGCCGCAGTTGTAAATTTTCATTTTACGGTATGCTCCGAGAGGCGCTGACAGGCTCGAAGACGCAGCGCAGACAATAAACGTGTCCACTTAACATCGTGCTCAATTATCGGACTAACGTCTTTAGCGTGTCGCAACGGTAACTACCAGCGATAACTTTACGAGCTGGATTTTAACAGAGCTGTATCGTGGCCACGCTGTTTACGGTGGATCGCTATACGAAACGCTCCATCGTCGCGAGGAAACCGTCGTGACGAAATCGTCGCATCTCGTGTTTCTGAAACAGCAACGGAAATAACGATGGCTAGTCCAGAGAATGGTTCTCGCGAGCCCAACGAAGGAGCTTTCGTCGCGCGAGAGAGCTTCGTGAAAGTGGCCGTTCACTAGGGACGAAAAGATTTCAAAGTTACACGGCCGTGCCTGTTCATCCTTCTTAGTGACCTCGCATCTCGTCGCTACTTTCCATGGCAGTCTTTTTCCTGCCACGGGCAACCGACGAATCGGTACCGAGAAAGCTTCGAGAAAGTCACCCGCCAACCTCCGCTTCTTCGTCGTCGATCGTACGCGTCGTATGAAGAGCAACGTTTTGTTGCTATTTACGTTCCGTTACCGGACGATTCCTTCTCGATTAGCGTTTACGCCCTCGCGATCGGGTTCCATCCGCTGGAAGATCGAGAGAGGGTGCGCTGACTGTTTTCGGATTCGATCAAGAAGATCGCGGGAACGAATCCCGTCGGTGAAAGGAAGACCCGAGGCTCGACACGATCTCTCAGCCTACGTGCCATTCGAGAACTTCCTGCTTTTATTCCACCCGTGAAGATTACGTTTTCGTGTAGCATCCTGTTCCTGGGTGAGATACGTTGAACCGAAAAGCACACTGGATAAATCGTTCGGTGTATTTGTTCCCGGTTCTGATGGAATGTTCTCAAACAGCTGGAAGAAAAGTTTGAACAAAAGTTTGGTCACGGAGAAAGTTGATCCCTTTGACGGGTCCTGCTTGCCGGAAAGAATTGCTGGCAAGGTCCTTTCGCATCGTATCCACGTCTACCTTGTCGTGGATTAGTTCTCGAAGTACAATTACCATTTCTTTTGAAACCATGTGCCATCTGCTCTGCGAACATAAAAGAGATAATAATTAACTGTTGAAGTGGGTCCCGCTTCAAGGAAAACTCCACATCTTTTCTAAAGATTCTCAACGCGAGAATTGATTGTAATTTCAACAAATAAATAAAAAAAAAAAGAATCTTTTCTAAAGTTTAGTTTTCTTAGCCCTGGAAGCCGTTGAGTATTGTTTAGCACTAAATCAATTCGAAGGGCCTCTTAGCCTCATAGTTTTCTCGGAACATGCCTTGCACAGATGATACAACGGGGTACAGGCAGGTCAGTTTTCCACAATTGTATGAATACCCATAGACCCATGACTTTCGAAACTTTCTCGTACAGTAACGCTACGTATACTTTTTTTTTTTTTTTTTTTATTTACTAAAATTACAATCAATTCTCGCGTTGAGAATTTTCAGTAATTTTTCTGGCGTGGCGCAGTGACATGGCTGATTATTTATAATAAGTTATATACTTATTATAGATAAGTATAACTACGTATACTTAAACTTATATATGTATTTATTTATATATTTATTTATATACTTATATATATGTCGGAGTCAGGTTGGAATTTTGGGGCGTTCGATGAACCTTTACTTACTTTACCGTCGCGGATGTAGCTAATATTTATCGGTACAAATGTGGACACTACAAGATGCTATGAGTAATAGCGGTGATAGGATGGTCGAGATGATGATGACAACGAGTTCAGGTTCGATAACGAATCCACGGTCCACGGGATGACGAGTGCAAACGTAATACACGATTCGGGTAACTTACTCGATAATTCAATCGGCAATTCAACCAACGACTAACTAACTAACTAACTCGTAATCCAAATGAAACTGCCCTTATATATTCCTATCCCCGCTTCTCGGGTCAATTTTTGTTTTCAGGTACGCGTCCCTCCCGTGACCGTGGCTACGTCTAATGATCAGCTATGTCACCTTGAACCCGAACCCATCGTTATAAAGCCAGATTGGAACATTAGAACTATTTCTTATTTTTATTATTTAAGTGTAGCTATAGTAAAAATCTAAACTAGGCTATTGGGACTTTTCCCAACATTCCGGACGGGAAATCCCGATGTTCTTTCATCTCCGACATATATATTTTTCTATTATACATTCATCCACGCATCTCCTCTCTCTCTCTCTCTCTCTCTCTCTCTCTGTCTCTCTACTACGAGATAAAACCTTAACATTAACAAAAGCACATCAAACTCTGCGAATTTGTAAATGCACCGCTATCGTCACGTTGTCCATGTAACGTCAATTCACATCAGAGACCAGGCCACACACTTTACTCTACCTTTATAACAGTCGCGTACTTAACGTATCAGTGTAACTGTCTTACATAACGTGGTTGGAGTGAATTGTGATTTATGTTAATTCAGTGTGTGTTACATTGTGATTGCTGCATTCATAATAAAGTTTAATTAAAACAAAATTAATAGTTGTGTTACGACTCAGCTATTTTATTTCATCAAGCAACGCTTAAGTTTACGTGACATCCACGTCGCTTAAAAATGTATAAATGCACAGAATGCACATAGCTCCTTCGATCGTGTTCATTTGCGTAAACATCGGTAGTTCGATAACGAATAACTTGTCGATGCACAAGGCTCAGCCGATCTGACTCTGTTTGCAACGAACTTTGCAATTCCATCCTCTTAATCAAGTTCCTTTGCAGGAAGATGTAGATATTCTAGATACTCTCAAATTGTATCCTCTACAAGAGTTAATTTTTTTTTTATTCGGAAGTAGTTTACAATCAATTCTCAGAGAGTGAATAAAACCGCGAAAGTTCGCGATGACATAGCGGTGAACGAAACAGAGGAGAAGAGAGTGTCGCTAGTTCCCTCGGTGATCGAGCACGAAATTAGCCCGTGATTTGTGCGAAACTCGATCGCGAAAGGTTCGCACGATCCACGAAACTGGATCGGATGTGTATCGAGACGCGAGGAAACAAAGGACGACCGTTACTGGTCGAACCTTCGCGAATACACCGAGAGGAGACAGCGAGGGGACGATCTTAATGGATCGATACGGATCGTAGATTGCCATTGATCGGTCGATAATTAGACTGTTGCGGATACCCACCAGGGAAAGTGAAGGAATTTCCAGTCGACGATCAATTTCTGCCAACTGACCACTCGTGAGCCTGTGATTGTTGCTCGATTGCGAGACAAATCGCGAGACGTGCACCTTTTCATCGCTGCAACGCTTCATCGAGAATTGCAAGACCATCGACACTTGAGATTATTCTAAAGAAGTAGAATATTCTGGCATTTTTCTTTCTACGATATGCAGTATATCTTTAAGAATCAACAGGAAGAAATTGTACATTTTGAACGTGTTGAATTAATAACGATCGGTCAAACGTCTTCCCTAGAATTTGATTTGTTCGCGAGAACGAGAAAATAAATTCTTAGCTGGAATAACACGGGAAACACCGATAAATCTTGATGGAAGTCGACCCCTTTTAATTACGGTGTGCAGAGCAAACATAGTCTGACTCACCGCACGCGTTCCCAAAAACGAAGAAGCTGAGTCAAGCACGTCGTCAACCCCCGTCGACTTAATTCGCTCGAATTGGATCCGAGAAAATCCTCTTCGAAACAGCCAGAAGAATCGTTTCTAGAAGTCATCCCGTGCCGCTCCTTGCTTAATAACCAGTGACGCATAGGTTCTTTCGCCGATACGCAACGTGATTCACGGGTTCATCCCTTCGACGCACGTATGAACTTTCAACGAGAAGAGTTAGCAGCGATTTTATCCGTCAATATTGCTTCTTAGTCGATTCGTGTATAGAGAGAGAACTATCGTTTTGATTCATTAACGAGAAAGTTTCATCTTATTTCCTATCTTTTAAATCTTTATAGTCAAAGAACTTTGAAATTTATAAACGCAAATTTTTCTGAAACTCTCGAAGGATCACCGAAATCGAACAATAGCGGCCGCGATTCGAAACTTCGTACGAATGAGTTGCACGTCGCGTGGAAACGCGAATGCTCGCTGCTGTTGCGACTTCTTGACTAGGTGACGATCAGTCAGGTTGCAACTGATCGGTTGACATCGCCAACCGTGAACGCTATTAACGCTCAAGGTGGAGGTAGATTAAAAACGTCGAGTAATGTTATGTATAATTGATCTATTTGCACTGTTTAGTGTAACACGAAGAGTCTGACCTGATGAAGACTGTTTTAAGTCTTCTTGAAGAAGCTTCGCCTGATCCTTATATATTAGGTTATATGAAAAGTTTCTTTCGTTTTATGAGGAAATAATAAACGTACAATGTCTTTTGTTTTATATTATTTTATCGAATTACGTGCGATCCATTTTATTTTGTTGAGATAAACACCGTGACATTTCACAGACTTGGTTTCACGTTTGTATGAAGGTGCACTGTTTTAAAAAATACATTTGCGAAAGAAAGACATTTTCCGGACAAGCTAATACTAACTCCCTGTCTCCCGGATTTTCCTTCTTGCAACTGATTTTTATGGGATGGGAATCCATTCCTTCCAGTCTTGTAACTGAGTACCCTCGTGAGCGCATATCGTCTGACGTTGCTGACTGATACCAGATGTTTACTATAGAGCGGACACATCGAGCCCTTAGGGTGTTAATTAGCCTCTTGACGAGGTCCGCATCGTAGAGTTTAGGAAATTCGTATTTTCCCAAAAAAAGATGTATTGTACGAGTCATAAACAGACGGCCATTCCAAATCCTGAACAGCCACTATCTGCGGATTTTCAACCCTCCATTCTCCCGTTATTGTCCACGATCGCAAATGGACGCGTTAACCCGCGCTGAAAGAAGCTGGCAACGGGATAAAGAGCTGACAAAAAAGAAACAGGGTGAAAGGAAAGCCGGGGGTGAAAGGAAAGAAAAAGTTGCCGACGAAAAGGCGGGAAAAACGAAAAAGCTTCGCGTGAAATTGGAAGATGGAAAGGGAGGAAGTAATTCTAATGCCTCGTTTTGGCGTGAATGTTGGAATCGTTGGTGTAGCGTGACCAGTTTTTCTACCAATCTGGCGCTATCAGAAATTTGAGAGTGATCTTGCCACTGTTAATACCATGCCTTTCTCCAGATCTCTTTCCTTCAAATAGAACTAGTTCTTCGTAATAAAATAACTTTGTCGAAGTTGCGAAAGAATTCTTGAAGGTTGTTCGATCGTTCGCGGAGAGACGCGCCAACGAGAGTCGTAAATTCTCGTTACGATTTGATAATCGACGCTACGAATCAGTCGATCCCCTATTTCTATTAGGATAATAGGTTGAACTGGCGATAACGCTTGGTTAACAAATTAAAATATACACTTTATTCCAACAACTTTGTAGATATAAATAGTTACGCGTCGTGCGTATAGACTTCTCAGACATGTGCAAATAGTAAGTTACAGCTGACGACTGATCAATGAACGAAAAATCAGTCAAGACATTGGCTGATCTAAGGCTGATAAACTAGTGAAGTTCGATGACGATGCTGTCGCAGAGGAAATCTATTGCTGGGGGTTGGTCGCCCCCACCACCGGTCTCTTGCGAGTTAAGTAACCGCTGAGCATGGGAAACACCAATTTCTTACTTGATTGAACAATAACCATAAGGAACATCTGGACTTGAAGATATTCTACAACAATTAAGGACCTCGACGGTAGAATAAAACTGCTTAGTTTTCTGACAGTTGCTTAGGATTATTGCGGTCCGACTAATTATATTCGCACAGCTAGTGGCCGTCTTGACCGAGGGATGGATTCTGGTTTATGTAAAGAGTTACCGGACGTAACAAAGGTTGACCCTAGTCCTTTATCGAGAGAAAAAAGAGAGAAGATGTCCCGAGAACGTATCGGACAATAGACAAAACCATGAATAGCGTCTCGAAGAGAGAAACACGAGACGAGATATTTTTTCCTTTGAATCAAGAAGGAGGTTCCAGGCTGTTCCATCGACATGCTGACGCGTCAATCCGCGTCTGCTCCGTGTGCAGTGAGCTTCTTGCCGCGTGTAGGCGAATTTCGTGGGATCGCGTGTGGCTGCGTGGGAGGGCGTAAACACGCATTGTATCTTCGTCCGATGAAACATGAAATAACCAACCCCCTCCGGATATGATGGGTGTATCGCGATTCCTCCTCTTCTTTGCTGGGACTAGTCTGCAGTCGGAAGACGCTTTCACGGAAGATCGCAATCTTTCGGTGTCCCCATAGGATCTATAGAATTTCTCAGACGAATCGAAGCACGAGGCAATTTATGTGTCGAGCGCAGGCATCGGAAGCGTACGTTATAGGGGTGTTGTATTGGCGAGATGGATTGATAATCTCGATCTTATTTCTATCCGCGGAATTCATACTTTCGAACTTGTCTTTCGAAGTATGTGCCAATCGATTACACGCGAGATACGAGTTGCCAATGGTCGTAAGATCTCTGCCTTTAGTTTCCCAAATTCCGGGAACCATCTGTTTCCTAATGTCGATACGCTGTTCCTTTCAAAATGCGCGACACGATGCTCGACTTCTGTACTCGTCCTCGACGCTGCAACTGGCAAGTACCGGGCAACCGACGGTGAAGCACGCGTTACAGAATTCCTGTGGACGCAGGTGCATCTTCTGGTTGGTGGCCGCGAACGAGCGGGAAAGAAGCGGCAGAAGAAGAGGATAACGAAGACGAGACAGGAGTCGAGCTCACGGAGCGAAGACCGAGGTCGTTTCGTTGGTACGCGCTCATCGCGGCCAGTTCACCTGGCTAGCTTGCGATACAGATACATAGGCGTCGCGAGATCGAGGCTACATCGCGAGAAAGAGAAAAACAGAGCTGAGAAAACGAGAGGAGAAACGAGACGACCAGCCGAATAAACGAAGACGGAGGAAACGTGGATGCAGGATGCTAAAGAAGGCTAGCTCGAGCTAGCGACCTTCTAAGGCCGCGTCGAGCGAATGCTCGCCACTCTCTTCGGCTTTTTTCTCTCGTTCCCGTACTCGCTTCAATCTCGATCTCCTCTCCTCTCCTTTCCTCTCCTCTCCTCCGCGTCGCCTACTCTCTTCGGCTAGACATTTCTTACCTCGTTGACGATGAAAGGCATCGAGCCCATTGGCCGCAAACGATGGAAACACGGAAAGCTTCATCCCGCGGATCCTCTTTCCATCGGCTAGACTGTTCGAACAGCCAATTGCGATCAGTTTCTCTTCCTCTCGCCGAGTGTCCTTTTTCCTCTCCTCCACGCTCCACCTCGTTCCTCCAGCCTGGATATGCTTCTTTCTAGTATTTCGAGTCCGAGTACGCTACGTCGAGATGGCTTTTTCCGTCTTCCTCCCTTTCCCCCCTGCTTTCTTTCGTAGGACGGTACCACGACAAATCCGAAGTATCGGAGGATTTCGAGAACGCGAAACCGGAATTTTGAATAAAACTGAATAAGCTGAATCGGAGGATGAAGGAAGTGGCGAGCGAGACTGCTCATAGTAGATATAAATCAAATGTATATTCGACAAATGCGCGTGCATTCGTGATTCGGCTTCTTGACGATGATACGAACGTAAAACGAACCGGCATCTAGTATTTCGCGGATCGAGATTGGAACGGAGACGGTCTACGCGACGAAAAAGAGTGGTTTCTTAGAGCGGAATGAAAGCCTGTCGGTGAATGTGGAAAAAAGGGAAGAAATTTACCGCGTGGTCGGTGAAACGATCCTCGAGATCGGGTACGAGGGAAACAAGGCCAGCAAGCAACAATGCGTGAATCGGCATGCAAGAGCGAAAAAGGTGGAAAGTAAAAGTGAGCGAACGTAATGAAATGCGCGCGTAATTAGAATTAACGCGGTCTTATCGGCAAAGATTAGCGGCGGCTCGCCGCCAAGCATTCCAGGAACGAACGTTTAATAATATTCCGTTACGTTGGACGTACAAGGTGAACCAGTGTGAAAGGTGATTGCAACGCGGATGCATTTTTATCCGCTACCACCGCTTTCAAGAAACGTATCCACGTTTGCCGATAACGTGAGCGAAATTCCAGATTCGCCGTGTACCACGCGCCACGCGCTGCCTTTTATGCCTTCTGCGTTCCGCGATTATTCCTTGTCTATCGAGCGAAGGAGGTTACAAGAATATCGGACATTTTCCCTATATTTTACGGCTTCGATGAAAAAATTTAACATTCTCTTTCACGCGTTAAATCGAAATTTATGTGGAACGAGCGATCGAAGAGCGAGTAATATATGCAGTTTTAAATAAACGCTCGATGCTTGCTGATGATATACTTTTATTGTTATTTCATACACGAGAAACAAACTTTTGCCACGTTCCACCGAATTTTCTCGTGGCACGGTGCGTCCAGACTTCCACGTGCATTCTCGGAATCGCTTCTCGCTCGCAACTGACACCCAACATCCGATCTTCTTCATTCGGAGCTCAAGCAGTCGTCATGCATACCGCATCCATAAGGTCGCTCACTCTGCCACACAGACTATGGCACGATCTGACCCACGCTTATCACATATCGCGCTGAAAGATATTGACATTAAATTAAAATTTTCCAGTGGATTTCAATAAAACTACCTAGCATGTTTGCGATGTACCATAATTAGAGGTTAATTAAAGTATATTACAAGCGTGAAAATAGTTTGCATTTCGGACCGGTATATTTTTATAATGGAAGGGACCACCCTGAAGGCGACACTGATATTCGAGATAACGTACATGTGCACGAGTGCACATGTCAACGTAATAAAATCAGCGAGCAGTTATACAGGGTGGTTGGTAACTGATGGTACAAGCGGAAAGAGGGTGATTCTACGAGAAAAAAGAAGTAAGTTCAATTTTTTTTTTTTTTTAATTTTTTCATCGAGACAACGATCTACAGTGAGATCCGTTATAACGAGACGCGATAAGTGCACGCGTACCGAGCGAAAATTCAAAGTCGATTTTCTCGAAAGCAAAGCCTCGAACGAAAAATTTTTATTCTATATTTTCGACTTGTTTTTTCGCGTAGAATCACCCCCTTTCCGCTTGTACCACCAGTTACCAACCACCCTGTATAGTCGATCGTATGCTCGTTCTTGAAACGATAAATTAGTATTGAAACAACGATCGGTGTCCGCATTCTACGATCGATAATATTCGGAGATACAACTGTATCCAAATTTTCGATGAAATCCTCGAAACATTACAATTCTCCGATGATCTCCAACGATTTATGCCGCGTTTCGTGTAAACACCTCGCGGTTCTTTCTCGCGCCACTTTTCTCGGTGACCGTTCACTTAGAAACTTTATTACCATCATTATCGATCGGCGCGTGCACATCGCGCACACGACACGCCGCGAGAGCAAGGTTGAATTTAATTCCCGACGTGCCTATCTCGTGTCACCGATTCTTTCCACGGCAGATTCGCTTCGCCGATTTATCGGAAATAATTCCAACGATTTTATCGTCGGCGTTACGAGGCAATATATCAATCGCAGTCCTTTCCCTTCGATTTCGATCGACGACCTGCCGAAGATCGAAAGAAATGGTAAACGAAGAAGAAATATACCCGGCGTAACCTTCACGGCCAGGGTTACTGAGATTCGCAACGAAAACAGCGACATGAACGCGCGCACGACGTAAACCGTGCACGATTAACTACGGTGACGCGGCATTCTTATTGCTATCGTTATCGATCAATCTTACCGTTTTCAGTGCTTCCACCGATAGCCAATGCACAGATAACCCGGCGGTTGTTAGAGTTTCAGGCGAGTTTCTTCCATCGAAGGTTACTGGTCGGCCGTGAAATTCATTAAATAGCGATAGCTTTGTTATTGCCGTGATCCATCAGAATCAATGTATCGATCGATAAATGCCGCACGCCACTGAAATAAGTCACCTTAGGACGGTATCTCGGCCTCCTCGATGACGTTACATTCTCAATTTTATCGTGACCCGAGCGATTCCACCCGATCATCGTATACTTGTGTCCGCCAAATCCGTGTAACGTTTTGCTCTGCTCTATGCTCAATCGTGAAGCTACAGATCTTCCGACATCTGTAAACCCAAGAAGATTCGGTTTCCTACGGGAAACGCTCGAACTGTCAGTCGTGAAATTTACGACGAATCCTTGGATAGTGCGAAGGAAGTACGATCGAGAGAAGGAATACGATGGGAAAATTGGCATCAACGATATCATTAACGCGCCTTTATTTCAAGCTATCGGTGAGACGATGACGTATCATTCGCAGGAGCATAAATTTGACAACGACCAGGCGACGTTTTATATTTCTATTCTTATTGCCGTCGATTATTACTAGGGTAGTGGCGGTATACTGGTCTAGCGTCATCGATCGAATTATCGCTTGGAAAATATCGCGTTCCCCCTATCTGTCAGATAAAAGGTGATTCTATCCGCCGCGTCTCCTATCGTTGCGTAAGCGTGCACAATTATGACCGATGACGTCGTTGTTTTTCCATCATCCTTCGGATGCTTGAAAATACTGCAGACGCGATCTAGACTAGAAACTACAAACGCGTTAACAGAATTTCGAATCACGATCGAGTTTCACCGTGTTTTGTTCGCTTCGATCGAAGTTCGATCGTTCGACTCGAACTGAAATTTCTCGGGAAATATCGTAACTGGTATGCGATCTTTACTTTGTGAAAGGTATTTTACAAGCGGAATTCCGAGCGAATCGTTCCATGATCACTGTGATTTTCCCATGGCAAATCGTGTCATCGAGTCCTCGGCGGAGTTTCGCGTGTTACCCGGTCGTTCGGCTCCGTTTGGAGTCCGTTTCGAGTACGTTTGCCATTTACGACGCATCGACGCGTTCAACGTGACGGTTATTGCCAATGATTGACGTACAAGTCGGCGGAAACTATTCATTATCGAATAATTGTCGACGATCGGTGGATTTTCTTCGAGAACGTCTGAACTTGAAACGTGCACGCGCGAGTTTCTCTCCGCGGATTCAAAGTGCTTTCTCCTTGGTGAACGCCGAAAGGGTGTCCTATAGCCTGGTCTGTATCACGCCAGTTTGCCCGTTCCACGGAGAAATCGACCGTTACGTTTTCCGATTGCTCGAGGTTGCGCTAACAAATCGGTATCGTCGTCGATATCACATCCGATAACTGTTACATAGTGTACAAATGAATTCGGTATCTAAGAATTGCGAAACGAATACAACGATACGAACTTTGCTATCTCCGCTTACATGTTGTAAACTTTGTAGTTTAACGGTTTAATAAGAAACGCGTAGTACGATTGAGTGCTTCATCGGAGTTTCGAGTACAAGCTTTTACTGAAATTACAAGGAATTATCTCGCAGCTACAAAAATCAATCTTCCTCCTAAACCGTATATTAACGTATCAAAGGAAAATGTACGCCGTTCAAAAGATTCCGCTTGTTAATCGGCAATCACGTACGATCGAAGCGCGAAATCTTCAAAGGATAAAACTCTCTCTCTCTCTCTCTTTCTTTCTCTCCCAACATAGTAAACGCATACTTTTCGCCAATTGAGTCATTCATCGGTAATGATAGTAATAACGTTGGCGATCCGCGCTTGCGGGCTTCGACGGTTATTAAATAGAGACGATCTCGCGCAAAGCGAAACGCGACTCTTTCGCGAGATGATACCGGGCCAATTTAGCGGGCCGCTCCTCCCCCCCTCGCGATATAATCGACGTTAGACACGATACGTAATGACGGGTCGAGAACGTGGCGTTTGAGCAAAGTTCCTGCTCGACGTTCGGCGAAAGTAGACGTTTCCTACGGAGAGAGCCAGCAGGAATCTTTTAAATGTCTACTTTACGTTCCATCTAGAAGTACGGGATACTCGACTTGGTCGGACTTCGCGATGTAAACTCAACTATCGACGATAACTTAGGAAAATTCCACAAGCTCAAAGTCCAACGAACGCATATTCGCGAAGCAAACATTCTCCAGTGTGCTCGATCTTCATCGAAGATGGTTGGTCGGCGATCTTCAGCGCGCGAAGATTGTTGATGTTCGAAGTGAGCCACTCGAAGAACGAGGCGTCGAATTCATTTCTGCGAGGCAGATGGTCCGTCCTTGTTCGCTGGAGGAATGGCTCCTCGGCTAAGAGGATCCTCGCGTGTCCTGGCAGGCAACGGCCGCTCCTACCTAGCCGGCATTCTCCGGATACCAGGCGTTTTCTTCGCTTTTGCTTCCAGCGAAACCGTGGTTCTCGCGTGTGGGGGCACGTCGATGACGAAAGTGCACGCGAGATATGCACCGACGTAGTATCTTGTCGGACTCCCTTTCGAGCCAAGCGTTTCTCCTCCTCCCTTCGCTATTTTTCCAAACCGCACTTCTCCACGCCAATCGTTCTTTTACCTTCGACGAAACGAACGCGTTACTCCCTTTACAATGTAAATCGTATTAAAACTGAAACATCTGTGGCGATCGAAAGTCCCTCGAACGAACAACGTAATTCTACGCGAACGCTGCTTGCTTCTCGATCTTAGAATCCTTTCCCAATTCACCGGAATGAGTAGCGAGTAGCTGGTAGGAAGCGGACAAAACCACGGAATCTATAGAGGCTAGAAAATTTCGATCCAAATTCAACCGCGATTCCGTTATTCCAGCGAAGGAAACCATCATCCCAGCAGCATACCGGAATCGTCGTGATCTTCCTTCACAGACCTTACACGCGAGGATATTTCAATCCTCCCGTGTAAGTAGAACGTGTTCTATCTACGCAATAGGTGGAGCGAGCGGAGGAAACGGCGCGAATCCTATCCGCTCGATCGAATGTCCGCCACGCGCGCGGTATCGAGTGACTTTCAGACTGCCGCGATCCAGCGAAAACGGGCCGGGAATTCGAGGGCGAGCCTACGACGTGGAAGGCAAAACCTTTCTTGAACGCTTCGATCCGGAGGCCGCGTGACGCCTCGCGGACGAATGCCGATCCGCTCGAGGTGCCGATCGCGCGCTTACTTGGATACGCGTGAGATGAAGACGAGACTCAGCCTCCAGTGCGCCAGTTTAAATGCTTGGTTGAGTGTAACGTCATTTGCGAATCAGCCTTGGAATTTCTGCGCCTGCACGACCCCGTTGCGATCGGGGAATCGAATGAATAAGGAATCGCGAACGAGTATTTTAATGGTATCTGTCGGAACAGAAAGAAAGCATAGCTTTCACATCCAAAAGTGCGAAAATTTATTTCCACGAGTGTTAGTCGAGTATAAACGTACAACACGGGTTTCAGTGCGTTTCTATTGATTTAGGCGCTTAAACTATCGAAAAGTGGAGACTATCTTGAACTACCTCTTTATTACTGCAATCCCTTCAATTATTTATAACATTTGGTTCGTTTTGAATTAGTTAGAATGAAAGGTGAATGGGGCAGACGAAGCTTCTTCATAAATTTTAAAATGCGAAAAATGGTAATTTGCCCGAATATACCGAAACATCGATAGGTAAACAGCACAAGTAAGAATTAGTTATAATTAAGGTAATTACACATCGTAGTAAAATATGCGCGTAAAATGCGCATAACGAATGAGATGGCGGGCAGTAGCCGCGAGGCTCGCGGCATTACTCGCTTCGACACGGAGCACAAGGAGCAAGCTGCTACAAATCTCGTTCCACGGACGAGACATCTGGCCATTATTCGAGCTAGTTACCGTACTGGCCTCGATACATTATCGTCGAAATCGGCAAATTCTCAATAACCAACTGTTACTCGGTGCGTTATTATCGAGCGACGAAATAAACGCCCCGCGGCGAATGACGACAGTCCACACCTCCAACGATATTAATAGTCGTCGTTATCGCTTTAACTCAAGGTAAACTTACTTATAACAAAGTCGATTTGGATCGTTGGCAGGGAAGAAGGAAGTATCAAAATGCAAAGGTATATATTCCACGAACGACACGTAAGAGGAAAAGAAGCACGCAACCGAACCAGAAAAATAATATCGGCCGTGTAACGAGCCATACCACCCTCCTGATGAAACATCGCTGCTTCAGCAGAGGATTGCTGCGCGTGCAGCATACGTTCTATCGGAACCATCCCTTTTACAATACTATATACTTGGCGAAATCTCTTTATAATCCCTATATAATCTTTTACAATAGCTACGAAATATTTCTTGATTTGTGGCGCCTTCTATCTTTCCAATGATTTTCTGCCCTTTGATACTTAGATTATTATGAACAATTTTATTGAAGCTTAGCTACGTAAGAGCTTAATTGGGTGGTTCATTATGAGGAACAGTTTGTTCCTGTTTACAGTGCAAACGTTACAAGGATTCTATTGTATAAGCAAATTTTGGAATTAGAACACAGGTATTTGACGAGGGTATTAAACCAGAAGAATATTCCATCGGTATTCCAAGGAACAACAGAGATCAATAATGAAACATTAGGCCAGGTCAATACAGCGCTCTATGTAAATACGAGGCAAATGCCACAGGACCGCGAAGTCTGTGTTTCAATCCGGGTTTCGATGCGCAATAAATCCGACGTCCCTAGCTATTCATCGTTTACCTAAACGGTGTTTACAAGCGGATAATCCGGCCGGTTGCTACTCGAAGGAGGAACGTCGTCCTCGATGAACAATCCGTGCTATTCGTGTCAATTAGCAGGCGACCAGGTGCACGCGTACCAGCGTGTTCGTGCGCGCGGTTTTTCACGCTCCAGCCCCGCACTAATTGCACGGTGCAAACGACGCTCGCCCTGACGTAACATCGTCGGTCAACGTTTTTCGAGGAATCGAGGTCGTCGCGATGGATCGCGACGCGTGGCTCGAGAAACGCAAATGCCGAGAGCGTGCTCACACGCGGCTCCGGTAACAAGATCCGCAGGCGTCGGTTTCTTCTTTTCTGCTGATCCTGCCACCGTGCCATGCAATATTTTAATTGCTGGAACGCGGAAGCGATACGCTTCTCGCCGGCTACACGCGCGTCCGCTCGCCTTCCTGGCCAGAGCCCTAATCGAACTCCAATTGGTCTAACCTTACTGGCCCCGCGCATCAAGTTGCCACTCGTGAAAATGCTCCACCAAACCAAACCATTTATTTCGTAGTTAGAAGCGTGTTCCGACAGACTAGCGCGAGTGGAATACGGTATACGCCTATCTTTTTCAAATAAACTCAAAATCATGTTAGTAATGTACGTAGGGATAAACTTTTGCACCTTTTTCGATAGCTTTGTCTCCTTATCACTGTGAGTCTTTCGTTCGCGTCGAATTCCAAAAAAATCCGCTCCTCCTCCTACGTTTCACTACTATTTTATTATATTTCTACTATTATAGTTCTACTAAGTAATAGAAACGCTTGATAGCTTGTCGATAGCAAGTTGGCGAATGAATGGATGCGAGTTTTGGCAGGTTGAGTGTTTCGCACTTCGCCAAAATCGACAAACTAAGTGAAGTGTACGACCGAGTAAAAAAACGTCTACTGTAGCGAATGCATTGGAAAAACACTTTAGATTGTTTTTGCATTATGCTCTTGGCCGAGGCTAAATCGTTGGGAAACGATACCGTGTACCAAACAACGACCGAGCGTAATTAACATCGAAGTTAATGGAAAAATGAACGAGTGGAAGAAGTCTAATGGCTCTTTCATCCGAAATCGATGCAAATAATTACCGGGCCTACATCTGTTCTGCCGTGGTGCTCGCACGGAATGCCCGCGGGCCTTTTGCGGCATTCCCTGACAGTTATTCGAGGCCAACGATCGAGCAGCCAAGGAACGGGTCCGTGGACGTCGCGTTTCCACCAGGAGTTTCCCCTTACCCTCCTCCGGCCCGATTTCCACGAGCGTATTTGATGCCACCTCGATGGTATACCCTTTACTCTCTTTTCACACGATAACATGCTCCAGAATCTATAAATATAATTGATAAATGTCGATACAAAACACGCGACCGCGTGTCTCTTCAATTTCTTACGAAGCTTTCTCGCTGAACTTTCAAAGTACCTGTACGCTTAATTATTCCCGACAAAAGTAATTCGTACGTAAATGGCAAGCAAAAACAAGGGAAACTTTCTCTTAATCTGCACGACTTTGGTTGTAGATTGTTCAAAACCGTTCGAAAATTTGTCGGCTTTCACGGCTCCTTTCTCGAGCATTCGTCGCTGGAAAACCAGTTTCCTTGCAACGAGCATTCACGCGTCGCATCGCGTCGTCGGAAATACGCCGGTATTAAAATGCAGAACCGCCGCGTATTCCTGCTGCCGGCATCGGTAATAGTCGATAAAAGTCCTATATATCTTCGTAATACACGGCGTATCGAGAGCCGGCTGTATAACCCGACCGCGACCGCAACGCAAAATAGGAACAGCTCGAGGAAAACGCAACGAATGGTATTGCCCAGCAAATCTTCGATTCCACCTTGAATACTCCAACCATGGCCGCTATTTGCGCAACTGCGATAAAGAAAAAGACGATTTTCGAACTGCTTGATCGATATCGTATTACGTTCCCCTGAAATTCTTCGCGGAACACGGCTTGCGATCTGACGGAGTGCGATTTGCTTTTCTTTTCTTTGGTAATCATTTCCTGAGTATTCATTTTTTAAATTTTTGCTCTAAATTCCCTCGATTCTGCGCTATCACCGTTTCACCGGATGTCCTTACTTGGCAAACTGTGAAACTTCGTAAAAATATAGAAAGTTCATCTTCTCGTTTCTTTGAGTGTACATTTCATTTGATTTTTTATTATTATCGTTAATTATCTAACGGGTATTAGCTCCATAATACAATGGAGAGAAATAGATATAGAAATTACAAAAGTTCCGAAAGTCGTGTCACGAGTAAGACGCAAAGTGAAGCGGATATACGTAATTGTATGCAAAGATATATTACGTTATAACTAATTAGACGTTGTATACAATAATCTGGCCTGGACTTTTTTTACGAGATGGTGGAAATTTTTTATAGTATATAATCAAAAGGAGAAACTGAAAAGTTTGAGAATTCTGGATAACAAAATTGACCTACGGTCGACTAAATACAAATTATCAGGTCATAAAATATCATTTAAGTAAAAGTGTAGTTTCATCGTGTAACCAGTTATGTTTCTGTGCGAATGGGATAAAAACATGAAAATAGGCCACTCAATCATTGTTCGCTAAAATATTCTGGACAGCTATGTTCAATGAAACCTGTTTACCTTACGTGTTTACCGTATTCGCGTAAGTACGTCGATACTCAGCAGAGTTCAGACAAAAGTGTAATCAAGCAGAAATCTAAAACTGTTAATAATCCACTCAGCGACCAGAAATCCCGAAACTCGAACCATCTATACGAGTAACAATCTGTGAAAACCATAAACCAGGGAAACCTTAACCATAAACTGGTAGCAGGAAAAAGGAAATCTTTTCAACTTGAAGTCGATTATTAAGCCATCTGATTGACAAAGGTTAACCAAAGGTTAGAATAAGCCGACAGTACGATGATACAATCAGCCCTGTGTAAAATTAGAATGTTGTACGACGAGCTAGGTAAAAGCAGCGACGTCACGCGCCCTAACTGTACAACGACCGCTGTGTGACCGAGAGTCGGGCTTGCAAAGTAACCGAGCAAAACAGAATACCTCGTAAAAAACGGTTAGACGGTAGGGGACGTAAAATGGTAGCATTTCATACTGTCCAGTGTAACGTCGGGTTTAACGTACTTCGGTCTCGTCATAGAATAGGAAAAAGCAGCAAAAGCTGACGAGCTCGTGCGAGAGTGACGTTCGTCCGCGTGTTAGATTTCAGTAAGAGCGTCTCGCCAGCGTCCAGACTGATTTATCTACGTATGAGAAACCACCGTGGTTGTTGGTGTTACTTATCTGGAACGAGCCTGCGACAGAAACGCTCTCCTGTACCGGATGCGGCTTGCAGAGGCAACATGGTTCGCGACTGTAGCCCTGTACCAGTTTCGCGAACACCATCGATGCGAATCCGCGAACGTTCGTGGCGAGAAAACATGTCCTTCTTCTATGGAAGTGATTTCTCGCTAGCGATAGGTGTTCGCTTGTTAGAGTTAGACTATGGTTACAGTGGATACGTGTACTGATCAATGAAACATCTGAAAACTAAGATACATACTCATAAAGGTCTACATACATATCTGTCTGCATTGACACATTCGATTCACATTCAGAACACGCATCCACTGTATTGATAGAGCCTTGAAGCAGAGAAGAAATCCGCGAACAGAAGGGAAACTAGATCGGCTGCTGAAGGAACGAAAGATTCGGTAGACCATATGATCGGTGTAGTAGTAATTGGTACACCGTTGCCGGTATTATGTCGGCACGAGGCTGTCGACGCAATTAACGAGTTGACGACATGTGACCATAAGAAGAATAGATATCCTAGAGGCTGTAGCAAGACATCAGGAGATGACGTTATACAATCAAGGATACGACAGTTGGCCGTTTTGGAACGAGCTAGTTAGCTGAACGCTCGAATAGCTGTACGACGAGCTGCGAGCAACGCACCGATGTCGAACTTCCTTGTCTATCTCCGACAATTTTTTGCCGACGCTATGTAACCACCCTCGTCCAAATATTAACCATACGCAACGCGATTCCACTTCGACGATATCCGCAAAAATCCGAGTCGAAAGTTCTTGCGCGGAAAATCGATGAACTGATAAAGCGGATGTGTTTTGCTGAGGTCGACGCTGTACCTGAGAGCCAGACTTACACCAAGTCCCTTTTTGTTACTTCTCAGCAGAACCAAAGGACAGCGATGGTCGTGCACTTTTTGTATAGATAATACAGGTATATGGAAAAGGAAAAGGGAAGAACAAGGCTGAAAGAAATAAAGAGAATAGCGAAATGGAGAAAGGAAGAGGGACGGAAGGCAGCCGAAAAAGCTCTCTTGGAAAAATTGAAATCCTTCGGTTTGCAAACGATCGCTGAAGCACCAAGGTGTCATATCGCGTACAATTGTGTGGACATTGACGCGTATGGGGTCCGCTAACTTCGAATTCCGTAGAAAAACGGTCAGACGTGTTTATAACGCGCGCATGCAATCGCTCACGAGCGTGAAGCTCCGTGGGTTTTGTCGCGTTATGAAACACGACGATCTTCTTGCAACACCGATAAATTATCGTAAATGAGCATAACGCGGGCACCTGTCGCGCCTTAGCCCGGACAAATGTACCATCACGCGACTAGTTTTTCGTCGTGGACGAATTCCACGAGTTTAGGAAATTCTGGACGTAACATACTACCGAAAACGTATACGATCTCTCCCAACGCGAGCTTCTATATATCTCAGTCTTTAGGTACTCCGTTTTCCGGTTACGGATCGCGAGCAGCAGATAAACGGTGTTTGCTTTTTCCAGCGACAAGTCGTGTATGTAATTCATCGACGGTAGAAACCTTCTGCTCGAGTCGACGCGTTTTAAGAACCGTAAAACGTTGGGAACATCTGCACGAGGTATACACGCTGAAAGCTCCGCTCTCAAAAACACCTTAGCTATAGGTTTCGCATTTAACTCGGAAGTCTGAAAAAAAAAAAACTCAAACTTCTGGGTTATAGGATGTGAGCGACGCTATCCGAAGAACTGATTTATGTGACAACAGCGTACGCTGTGGCCGTGTCTCATCTAACGCGAACGTATGCACAGCTATTCCTATCTTTATATTTGCGTCACTAATTCGTGTTTCGTAGATTCGCATGCTCACGGATATCGTAAAATCGAAGCGCAATTAGACGTAATAGATAGTGGCTAGAGGAGAAACGGCATTTCTTAGCCGGCGTTTTCTCGTCAAGCGATCTCCTCGTCGAGTTCTGGCGTTCACTTGTATAAAACATCAGAGATAAGGAAAACCGCGTAATATACTCGAGTATTTATCAAAATACGTTCGAGTAATCGAGTGCTTAATCATCCTCGGCGGTGTCGATTTCGTTGACTAACCCCTGGCCGAAACAATAACAACGTCGTATCGTAAAAAACAGTGACAGAGTGGTAACTGCAACGATAACGGTATGATCGAATTTTTTCGATAGCGTAATGGTCCAAAGCTAGACTGGAGGTTGGGTTTACGCAGCGTGTTGATTAACTCTGAATCCAAGTAATTGCGCGACACAGGAATGCCATAAAACGACACCGTCCATAATTGAAAGGCTAAATCGAACGATCGTTACGATCCACGCGGTGAGTAAAAAATACCATAAACGTATCCACAATCACGCGTAACAAATAGGAAAAAATATTTTAACTGAATAACGGAGAACAACGAACGTGTATGCGGTTCGTGGTTACCAAGAGTTATCGGTTCTCGTAAAAAATCCATGTCAACGTCCATGATGCATCGAGTATCGGTATTGTGATACTGGAAAATAGTATTAGATCTATTTTAGGAAACAAGAGACTGCATGAACTATAATAAATTCGTTGAACTGATCTAACGATCTAACTAATCACGCGGAACCAATACGCTGTCTAAACAATCGCAAAAATATCACTTCGACGCTAGAAACTTTCCCTGCGATAAAACAGATCCGATTTGACGGGAGAAAAACCCTGGCGAAGTTATCCACTTTCCGGCTCAACGACAAGTCGGTGGATTTAATTTAACCACTTAGCTGCCAGTTGCGCCGCAGGTAGAGTCGATCCCCCGCCGGAATTCCTGTCGAAGACAACGGCTTCGACAACGGCCCAGAACGAACGCTGGAATGCGGGAAATTCGCGGCCCAGAGGCGACCACTGGTAAGTCGTTTCTCCATCGATGCTTAGAAACGAGGGGAAACGTCGCCGCACGGGTTTCCCGCGGCAATATCGTGCGTGTTTATGGAATCGCGATGTCGAGGATGCAACGTGGCTGGCAGCCCCATCGATGCTCTGTGGTTATCGAAATTGTGAATGAAAATTCCTTCGAAGGTATTTCCAGCGAAGCGTTCAGATCGAACGTATATATATTATCGGAGGTGTCTTGAAACGTTCCGGTATGGTGCGCGTACATAGGTACGTACCATATCTTCTACATTTTCACTAATGAAAATTTTTCACTACCCTTGTCGCTTCCCTCGTAAAGAAACTCGCTTTCGTGCTCGTAGCTATCCAATTTTCCTACCGAGCATACTGTCATAACTAGATTCAAACCGGTGTCTATCTCTCCTTTCGTATAACTTGCCCTTAGTTGAGCCAACGAGAATCTAGTTCAGAGATTTAATCGTACGAGTTAAAACCTGGCCCCCAAAAGATTAACGAGCGTGCTCCAAATAACGCGCGTGTACATCTTCAAAGTCCAGATCAGGCCTCGTCAGAACCATCTTCAACGAACCTTCGTATCCGAGATACCACACCGATAATACGAATGGAAGGACGAGGCTCCGCGCGTCCTCGTTTCAAGACGAGGCAAGACGATACGTAACCGCGCGAAAGAGAGTGGCGGATCGATGGATGGGTCGAGGCGAGACACGCGCTAATCGCGAATACCGTTCGGTTTCGAGAGCGACCGGAGTCACAGGATCGGCTAACAATGAGGACGGTACGTTGACGGCCGATAATTAACTGAGAAACCGGGCGAAAGTCGGGAAAGCGCATAACGATTCATCTTACGTGTTCAACAGGTATCCAGATAAATTCCAGCGAGGAGAACCCTCGAGGTATGTTTACTCCGGCAGGCTAGCAGGAAATGTTCGGATGCCTGCTGCGTCGTTGCGTTCTTCGGAGCCGCTTGTACCAGCGTTACGTATCGCGATTGTTATGCTGCTTACGCCGGGATTCCAGCGCCACTGATGTTCCCTTCAAAGAAATTCCCGGATAATAAGGATTATCTCCGAAGATTGTACGTCACTCCGCCGAGCGTACGATGTATTAATTATCGTTCGACCAGGCGCCTGCTCGAGCTCCTTTCTGTAGTTGCCGGATTCGTAGAAATACCTGTCAAAATTGATTATGCCTTCTCGGAGTTTCGCCCAAGTTTTTTAACTTTGACGACAGAATGCACAATTGGCATTTAAATAAAAAGAAAAAAAATCAAACGACCTATCTTTCGTTAAAATCTAAACGTAGAGCTACTTGTGCATCGGAGTTTAAAGTCCATTAATCTATTGGAAACTTGGTTTCTCAACGAAGATAACAGAATCACGCGACTGCGTGACTTTTTCCAGCTCGTGCGCTCACCTGGCAGGCGCGACGAGATCTGTTACGTCAGGGCACGACGTTCAGGCCGCAGGTCGTGAACCCCGCGAGAGATGACGGAAATAACCGACCTAACTCTCTTAGCACCGCGAAACTAACTCGAGAGATGTACCCGTGATACTATCTTTACTCTTTTTCCCCCACTGGTTGACGAGTCGACGAACACTGTTAAGTCCCATTCACACGAACCCACGGGTAAGGAAAAAATCACTGTCGCGGCTGCGAATTGCTCCAACTGGCTTGGCCGCTCGAGGAAAACCGTTCTCAGCTGGAGTCTCCGATTAGAACAGGATTTACTCGTTCATTTTGCGATGGTCGTTAAAAAACGCTCGACAAGTAGCAAACAAGACAGAAGGAAAATAATTATAGACTCCACTGGTTACAAAATAATCGTCCTTTTCTATAAATACTCTCGCAATATTGGCATATCAATCTCTGTTGAGAAGAGAATCTACTCTCGAGCGCGAATAAATGCAGAAAGTATTGCTACGATGAGATTTAACTTTCACCCAAGTATGCAACTTAGTAGCCAGCGCCTATCTTTTCTCTACTTTTCCTATTTACAACGAGGGTTTGGCTAGCGAGCCTAATATCAAAAGCATAGTTAAAGCTAATAGTCGAGTCACTCGAGCAGTTGGCCATCTGTCACCCCTTGAGAGGCGGTATCGGCCAGCTGGGCTGCTTCTGGATGTCGGTCATTGGGGCCGGTGTGAGCAACGCTTTTCGACGTTTGTCTCGTCTATGTTTATGCCATGTCGTCTTCTGGCGTCGAACCGGATTTATCCGGCGCTCTCGGTGCACCGGCTACTATACTCGTGACACCTTACTCGACTTGACAGAGTGACTTTTCCGAAGATAAATATAGCGGCCGCTCTCGGTACACTCACGCCGTTCGGCAGTCGATGCCAGGCTACGCGAAAGGACGACAGCATTGGCCAGGGTGAAGGGGAATTCTGGATCCTGGATAGGTGGGACCATTTAACAGATTTATTATAGCTTCGATATCTTTGTACCTTATTCGTACATCTTACGTAAAATGGCCTGCAACATTGCAAATTTTTAAAAGGTTCGGTAGCTGATACGATAGCAACTGTCAAGACATTATATTTGTTCTCGTTATTTGTCCACGTTGATAATACGTACAATATACGTACGTACGTACGTACGTGGAAAGACAATGAAAACGGCTAATCGAGTCGATACGAGTCGAACGGCGTGGAATTTCTATTTTTGGATTATGAGATTAAATCTACAGACACGATCTGTATCTACGAAAATCGCTGGATCTCCCTTTTATCTCGTTTAATTAAGAAACATTAATCGCCGTCTGATTTAACGCGCGAGCAGTTGCGAGCTTGAAACAGTCTCTCTCTCCAGCCTCTCTTATCTCTTTATCCACCGTCTGAGCGCAGCTGCATTCCTGCACGGTGACACAGAATTTCTCAGCGCATTCCGGCCGCGCGGAATCGCGGCCCTTTCTCGTGGCGGAGAACGCGAGCTTGCTCACGCTGTGGCTATTTTTCGCGCGCTCGCAGCCTGTGCATTCTGTCCCGAGCCGCCTCGATTCGAACACACAGATCGATCGAAACAATATTGAAATCGAGCGCTGGCGTAAAAACATTAAAGCCGATAGAGAAAAGGAAAAATACCAAATAAGAAGAGAAAAGGAGATAAGGAGGAAACTGTGTATAATTCACGACCACCCGTAGGACACGTCGAGGCTACCACAGATTCGATACGATGCACCGTGACGCCGTGGCCATTTTTTAGCGGTCCACTCTCCGAATGGCGCGAAATTGCTAATTAATCCCGTCGACTTTGTTGCATCCAGAAAGAATCGATTTTGCTGTGTAACGCAGCAATTTCAGGCCGCATTAAACGTGCCTTGTGTGTGAATGATGCAGAATGTTGATTAAACCGAGTTGCTGTCTCACTGCTTTCGCGACAAGCTACGACACCCACCCTGGCCACGTTGGTTCGCCTACTAAAGCGCGTAACTCTTGGCGATAATACTTTCAGCCCACAAGGTTTCCCTCCGACTTCCGTCTCGGTACGGCGATCGAATTCTTCGATGATTAAAAGTTTTTGATCGAAACGAAACGTGTGCTACAAAGCTGAAAAAGCAACCAGACGCTGTCTGTCAGCGTTGATCCACGCGATAACACGGTCAAAGTGGCGTTTGGTCGATATCATACCGTGTGATTATGCGTTTTAAATCGTTTCTCTGCTTTCAGTTTTGGACTACCTTCTGTCAATCTTGCGCGAAAACATTTTTGCTAAGGCTGAACGCCACGATCGAAAGATAAAGTTAGACGTTGCTTGGGACAAGAACGTCCAGCGTGCCAAAAAGAACGCAGCTCGTAATGCCGCGGTAATAAGGCGCTTAGTCGACGCGCGTTACCTCGAATTTGACGTATTTTTATCGATACACGTTGAATCGTGACGTTGAACAAATGTGATGGGCGCATTCAATATTTATCGAAGGGCTTACCATCCGGATATTTTTTGCGTTTCATTATCACGGAAATCATATCGCTGTAGTGACCGGGATGTTACCTAGCGATAAGAATGTTCATGCAGCTTGCTGTTCCCCTTGAACCGTTAGTTGCTCGTCGCGTTCGTACCTTGCGACTTCACGAGCCGCGCAACAACCTTGGCAGCTACCAAAAATTTGCATCTCTTCGTACGCTCCCCGCGTTCCCTCCGATAAGTCGACATATAGCCGCGTAAAACGAATCAACGCTGCTCGTAGGCCAATAAACAATCTAGTACTTGTCTGTGCCAGGCACCAACCAACAATCCAAGAACGATCGAGCGCAATCTACTCGAAATTTCGCTCGACGCGTGTACGAGTATAATTTCACGTGGAATTTTCGTGATCATTGCGGGCGAATGTCGTAATTCGCAGAAAGATACGTCAATAGTATCGTCAATGGACGACGCGCGGCTGTGTAATCGGAAGCATCCGCCCACAGTAAAATCTGACGTGCATCAAAGTATGGTAGCCGTCGCCGATAATAATTTTCACGGGCGGATCTGAAGCCGAACGTAATGCGTTGACGTATTTGCATCCGTGACGATCGGTGTCGTCACAAAATACGTCGCAACGATCGCGACATAAATGAGACGAGATGGTGTGCGTGTGAAACGAAACGCATATACGCGATCGCGGCCACCGGCATAGCTGCAGTTCGTTCGCCTACGAGTGGTCGTATCACAC
Source organism: Bombus vancouverensis nearcticus (assembly GCF_051014615.1). Classification (NCBI taxonomy): domain Eukaryota; kingdom Metazoa; phylum Arthropoda; class Insecta; order Hymenoptera; family Apidae; genus Bombus; species Bombus vancouverensis. Next base: position 15,045,911 of record NC_134911.1, on the reverse strand, counting down.
GCTCGTAAACATTTATAGAGCTGGTTGGTTTCTCTTCTCCTTCTCCTTCGATTCTCCGTTTATTTTCTACGCTGGACGCTCTCATTGTCGCGCAAAACGGCTACTTTGTGAGCGCACGTTGAACGTTCACGGGGGCGAAGACCGATCGCCGTTATCATTCGCTCGTTCGCGGTGAACTTAATTTCTGTTCCCATTTGTCGTTACGTCGCGAGACCTTCGACAGTCACTCCTCCGCCCGGGGGGGAGAAATAATTCCTTGACGCGTATCGAATCACCTGAGAATTATGAGTCGAATAAAAGGGAAAGAATAAAGTCGTTTATGACCACCGCGATAATGACGCCGTTCATTGTGACGTAGGCTTCCAGTTGAAATGTCGCGTGTATATTTAATTCCGAGGATGTACTACGAAGTCAGTCTTTTTCCTCCCGCTACGATCGCGGAAACAATTTTTGGCAAATCCGGCTGCCGGTTAAGACAAAGACTCTTGCCTGTGTCGCGGTAATTTGTCGCAGTGTTGGAAACTTCTCTATACTTTGTAAATCGGACACTGGGTAGTCGCCAACTCTTCTCCCGGTGTATCGTAATTACAGAGTTTTGAACCACTTTCGCGACAAAACGTCGAGCGGAGCAACGAGCTCTTTCTCTCTTCGCGTTTAGTCTTTGCGAACAAGCGAATTTACGGTGACTCGTGTCGTTCATGGCAATTTACATAGTGTAGGACAAAGTGTACGATGTGACGAGAATCGAGGTGTCGTCCTCGAAGAAAGATCAACGATCAACGTCAAAAGGACTCACGGTATCCACGACCCTGAAACGATGTCCTGCAGAAAACAACATAGCGTAACTTCGCATTTCTTAAGGATAACCAGAAGACTGATCTCGGTAAGCGAGCATTTTTCAAAATTCTATGCGAGAGAAAGAAATTTTAAGAAGCTTCCTGTATAAAATCCGGAGATCCTTTCTAGAATTTTCGGCGGCACCTCAACCGATTTATCCAACGACCCAACTTCGAAACGGACAATTGATTCATTTTTATTGCCCTCTTCGAACATTTCCTCTGTTTGTTCGCGTTCCTTGGCATGACATAGCGAAGGAACGCAGATATACATACGTCCATATATGTATCCTCTTTCTCGACCGTTGGCAATTGGCCGAGTTACTAATGTACATCGGCAAACGAATGACGCGTGTCTTTTCTTCGCGTGATGCTGCGCCAATGACGCAACACTCGCATATAATCCTAACATGCGAAACAATGAGAAAGATTCAGGCTGTGCAGTCTAAACAATCCGCCTGCAACTTTGTATTTAATCCGCTCTGTTTAACTGTTTCTTCACAGCAATAGAAAGCCCGTTCAATATCTTGAAGGTAACATCGTGAAATTCATAGTTCAACTTTTCTACTGCGACGATAGTTAGTAGATTAGAAGATAGGTTTTGCGTTAGTGCAGCAATGTTGATACGAAGGGACGCCGAACTGAATTAGCCGGTTTATTTTATCACGAGCCATCGGATTAACCTTCAACTGGTGCAAATGAAGTTAATTCGATCGTGCGTAGCACGTGATTGTACTGAAATCTAAAGCGTCGATACGATGATAAACAATAAAACACGACAAGCAAAACATCACTGCCGTTAATCTCGGAGATACGATATTTCTTGAAAGTTCGATAAAACAACAGGGTAACGGAAACACATGAAATGTATATATTTTGCCTATTGCCCTGCTGTACTCTAGAATTACGGTTAAGTCAAACCCACGTTGTTTGCTATCGGTCACAAAATCTAAGTGTCTTACTATCTTTACTACTTACTTACTTTATTCCGGTAACCTTTATCTATTTAACCAACGCATTATCAGCAAACAAATATCGTTGATAATCGCTGTTAGTTATTCGTGGAATCGTCGTGTGGCTCCGGTGGATTTAACGCTTAATCGATTCTCGAGGATATACGTGGCGCCCAAAGTCGTTTGTGAGCAACTCCGAAACCGGTAACACACGGACGATCTCTTCCTCTTTTGTCATTGGCACACGGCCCGATGCGTGATATACAACGTAGCCGAATAAATCAGCCGCGTGTCGTTTCTTCACGTGACGAGCTGCCACGTGACGTCACGGCTAACGTAGGCAAGTATATTCTGACGAGCAATGGTAATCGGCAGCAAGTCTCGCAAATATAGACACACCAGATCCATTCTCGAATTTCGGTCCCGTGACGCAGCGACGCGACGTTACACGAGCCAGACGTTACGTTGATCGATTCGCAGCTTTTACGATTACCCTGCCATTTCACGTATTCCCTCCATTTAACCTTCCGCGGACGCGTTGTTTTTCCGATCGAAGGGAACGCGACACAAGCGATGATCATCTCAACGATGACCACCAGCCGCGGATTTTATTAGGCGCCGCTTAATTTCCCATGATAATCGCCGATCGTACAGCTATCCGGCTGACAATTACGACGATCTTGGTCTTTCAAGGCCAACGAGATGACGGTTATTAAGAATATGCGTTGACAGCGCTTCTAATTGCTGGAAATCGTCGTCTATCTGTGCGAACAATATAATTACCGATGTTTATTAGGCATTTTGAATACGTAAGTGCTTTAAGAAAATACGTATAATTATACGAGATCGTAGTCGAGATCTTCGTCCGAACTCTTTTTTCTGATATCAAAGAATGGCGCCGCCCAGTAAAGAAAAGTAATAATAATAATGTAGTTTTGCGAGAAGGGAGTCGTTCGATGAATTATTGCGTCTTTGAAGAGTGGTCATTCGACTCATCGTTGCGTCGTCAACGTAAACTACGGCTCGCGCGATATCGTTGATCGATCGACGATTACGCCGAACACAGCAATACGCCGTTAATCGTCCCAGCGATCGAGAAAAACACTAACAGCAATGTTACACAAGGAAGACTCTTAATCGCGAAATTAAGATGTTAGATTATGTAACGGCACGCGAAAAAACCTCGGTACGTCTTGGTTGCGTCTATCGCATGATTGATACAAATCTGACACTCTTGACGAATAAAATTATTCGTAGAATTCGGTCGATGCAGGTCGGTTATTTAAATCGCTCGAAATTTAAGTTTTTAATTTAAGTGTCCAACGAACGTTACGACAGTATGCTACAAACAAATTCAAACAGAGATACCATATAGTAGTAGGTTTTACGTAGGTTCATTGTGTTGAATGGCATTATTCAACTCGTCATTTACGTAAACATCGTAGACAATTATTTACCAGACGTCATTCAAAGTAAGTACACAGTTTCCAGCGGGTTACGTCGTTGATGGAACGCTCGGAATTGTTTCACTTTCATTCGGTCCGATTACGTCCACGGTCGAGGCTACACGTGTGCGCGTTCATTTGGAAATTAACAAAAAGTCGCGACGTCTCGCAGGTGTGAATGCGCGCAGCTGTGTTTTCAGGTGGATTTGCTAGCCACTCGTAACACCAACGCGCAAGAACGTTTTATCATTCGCGAATTGCTTGGCGATTAGACTTATTTTCTTAAATCTATACCCTGATAGCATCGATCTCGAAGCAAAGAATTCGAGCTTGTTTTGCAAATCATGTAGAACGTACTCGGACACGCGATTACTATCGTAATTATACATCGAGTATATTACGAACGATCATTCACGGCGCATGAAGGATATACGCAGCTCGAAAATTATGTAACTGTAATTGTACGAAACGTGAACAGATACGCATTCGCGGTTCTTGAATTAGGTACCTACCGCCTGGTTTGCAGATCTTTTTAGAAATTAGGTCAAGCTAGATCGAATATACTTTGAGAAATTTTGTGTCGTCCATTAGCACAAATTTTTGCTACAGAATAACGTGTTGCGAGATCGTTAAAATTCAATTGGTTGGAAATTTTCTGTGCCTCCCTGTTTCGTACACGAGGACAAAATTTTCGAATCTATCGTGAAATAATAGCAAATATCAGTCGTAACGTCGTTCCACATTTTCCGCTCACCTCTCCTCGTGAAAAGGATGCATAATTCATCCAGGATCGCGATGTGGCCCGCTAAATTCATAGTAAGAGTATGCGTAGGCGGTATAAAGACGATTCGTAAGTTTACTCGAGGTTACCAAACGTTTGCGCCAAGCAAACGTCGTGAATAGGCGCCGGAAAGCTTTCTCCATCCCCTCGACGTTCAAACATCTACCCCCGCGCGTCCACTGCACGTGTGTCCGCTCCTACTTGCGAGCATTAAGCGTACGATACGCGTGCATGGTGCGCGTAATTTATGCTAGATATTGCCGTAAAGCGGAGAACACGAGCCGTTCCCATACGATATCGGAAAACAAGCGAAAGAACGAACATTTGTTTCCTGAATTATCGAACTAGCTCGCCCATGAATTTCCACTTCCGTGTTGCGTTCGTTACGTGTCGCACACCAACTAGCTTAGCGAAAGCTTCTTGATAACTGTTCGTCGGTTAATTCCTAATTACAAACTGTTGTAAAATGATAGATAACGCTCGTTGTATTTATCGTTGTATGGCTGTTATTATACCGTGTCATCGGATCGGCAAAGGGCATCACAACGAGCACGTCTTTATTTTCACGATCGACTCGTGTGACTGACACGAGAAAGGCAGAAACAGAAGTAGAAACGACACGGTCTATTTTCATCGCGAACGTAACGAGACAGGACGTGCAGGAGCGCCGAGAAAAGACACGATCGCGACTCGTCGCTCGAAGAGGAAAATCGGTTCCAAAAATAATCCACGGTGAACCGGTCGAGACTGTGTAAATTCCAGGACAGAGGAAAAGAGACGGGGCGTTAGGGGTGTTTGAAAAGGTTGCACGCGCTGTTTGTCTATTTTTCAGCGATTCGACTTTATTATACGGGACGTCCACGTGGTTACACACGATCACGGACACTCGAGAATAACAAAGCGGTCCGCTTTTGTTCTATTTCCAATGGCTTCCATTTGACGAACTAAATATAGTCAGCGCGCCACCGTTTTTCGTGCATCTGGATTAATTTACATCGTTGTTGCCGCTTTTAATAGAGGCCCTGTGTTTCGTCCGTCTTCCGCGACCATCTTCTCGTCGTAGGATAATTAAGGAACAATTCCACGCTGCCAAGTGACTTGTCCACTCGTCTAAATTTAACCGAAACTGTCGATACGCTCGGTGTTTTCCTCGTGGCGTTTTTAAATGGGACACGAATCGAGGATAAGCGGCAAATGTTAAATCGTCTTGCTCGAGAAATCAGAATGGCTCGTCCGTTACGTGGAACGTTAGATATATCTATACAATAATGGCTGTGCCGCGTCAATAAGTTTACCAGGCTTGGAATAATAAAGTCAGAAACGAACCCCTATCGTGAAATTTCACGCAGACCACTTTGCAGACCTGCAGAGAAAGATTCGATCGTATTAGTATTTTGCATAGGCACGGTTCACGAGGCGAGACAAGGTAGTCTCGAGGCGACCATTGTCTCGACCTGTCGTATATCACGTTGCTCCTAAATACTGACCAATCCCTTCTATCGACGTTTGCGAGAGAATTCCGCGGCTCGAATCGTTGGAGCGTACTATGCGATCGACGGCGAAAAAGCTTTGGTATCTCGGGCCATGGCAAAGGCTCGCGATACACGCGCTCCTCGAGTGTCCGTTATCCGACGGCCATTTAGTCGGCTGGCAATAGGAGGCCCGCGCGTTTCGCATCGAAATAAATTTATAGGGGGCGTACGCTAGAGAGAGCGAACAACTTCCAGGAACGAAAGGTCGATCGATCGTGGCAAGTGAACTTCCGTGATACTATCGACGTGTATTTATACGTGGGCGCGTTCGACGTGGACTCACCCTTGGATTACGATAACGCGTTATCAGCTTGGTGAGTGCAGAAGGGCGAGCGGGAAAGACAAAGGGAGAAAGAGCAAAAGATAGAAGGGCGAGCACAATGGCCGTGTGATTAATTACTTTGAAAAGTAGTAGAAAGCTAGAAATGATGGATGCTTGCCATGGTGAATGTATTAACCGCGAAACACAAACGAGTGCCAACGGATTATTCCTTGCGACTTTCTTCCGGAATCCAATAACGGTCGTTACACAAAGCAACGAACAATCGTCGGCGGCCGCTTACAGGGGAAACAGAGGTGTGAACGATCTTTGTTCCATCGGTGACGAGGCGTTTCAACGAGACGAACGTTGCCGGAGAAGCTAAATTCCTCACGTACTTTCAGACGATTCGCCGCTCTTCCCGTTTTCCACGCTCGTTACTTTTTCCGACGTCACTGGATGCACATAGCTAATATTCGACCGAATAACAGGTTTCTCTCGACACAAAGCCAGTTTTCGCATCGAAAGGAACGAACTCGCACTCCTTATATCAAACGATCCAAGGTCTCTAATGAGAAATCGCAATCTCCGTGATGGTTTCAATGCGATAATTCGCGTGCCATTAATCGATACATCGCGTAATTTCGCGAGCATCGAAGAACGCCACGCACGCGGATATTAATTTTAAAGTGTATCAATTTATTGGCAATCAGGATTCCCTCGAAGGAAATTAAACGCTCGATTAGAAACCCGAGTATATCGCGATTTCCGGCTATTCGACGCTTCGACGGCCAGCCGCCGAATGGAAGTTTACGCGAACAAAGCGAAAGACGCGCGCAACGTCATAGTTCAAAGGTCAGACTCGTTGTCGGACGGTGTCTAACGGTGTCGTCGAAATTACAGAGATTTTGCCAGGTACCAGGCGGTTTTACCCGATAACCTCTCCAATCCTGATGAGTAGGTTTGCCGACTTGACGTCGCACACTGGCCAGACTAATGGAAAATGTTACGTGGAAATCCGATATTACGTTTTGACAGGCTTCCAGCGTGGTTGCCGTGGATTACGAACAGAAACATTTGGCGATATCGTCCATTCGCGCGTGTAAGCGTGGCAATTGCGCGTCCGTGTGAGTGTGTCCGCGTATGCATATACGAGACTCAAGCGACAAGGTACGGCGCGACGCGAATCTCTATGATCGTGAAAAAGTAAGCGACGTTATCGAGCAACGGCGAATTTCGTTTCGGAGTAGCACGGCATCCTTATCAATCCGTAGCGACGTCGCCGGCATAAATATTTCCTTCCGGATGTCACGAGTATCGCGTTTCGAAGTGTCCGCTGATTTCTGAGAACGTTCCAAAGGGAAAATCAGTAGCGGGAAATTATCGCGAACCGTGCGGACGTTTTCCGCAACGTTGGCGAGCAACGTTGACCGACGGTGAACGCATAGTCCCGCTATTTGTGGAGAATGTTAACGAAACTGATAACGATTGCCGATAAAACGGCACGTGGTTTTATCGTTCCGAAAAAAAACGCTCACGATCGTGCGAGTATTTAAATTTGGTCGGACTTAATCGGTCGGCAGCGAACCAAAAGCGAGCCTGTCTTTAGACGCCGCGAAGACACATTGTAGCTTTTTTACGTTAGAGGCTGGCGATAAACGGCTATGTTGGCATTCGCGTGATCGTGGACAAATCGGCCCACGAATTGTACATACGGTACAAGTGACTGCCTCGTGACACCGTCGATAACGAATTAAACAAACAAATCGAGAGTTGCGTCATTTGATATTTAAATTTATTATTGTCTTCGACGTTCTCCACTCTCGCTCGTTGCGAGGAAGATCGAAGTGAAAATGTGCTTCGATTAAATGTATGTGCAAACGTACACCTCCAATAGCAGCTTTTTTCCGTGACGTTACAGAGGCATTTGCATCAAGTTAATGAAACTCTTCGAAGTCATTCTCGCGTAGGACGAATTCCGTCGATCGCATCTCGTCGTTACGGAAACACAAGAGGAACGCCATTTCTTCGGACTCGATCACTGTTTCGCTTACGGACTTTCCGGGGGCATTGTTTACGATTGTCGTTATTCGCCTTTCTCGCCCGTACCGGCTCGCATGCACGTCCTGTGCGTGTGCATAATACAGACCGCACTTTATGGCATAATATAACGTTAGAAGCGAGTTGAATTTCTACTGGTATGCGAAGCATCTGCCGTTGTTGCGAGAATGGCGCGGACAGCTTTCCTTTTTTTCATATGTTTGCCCGTGTGTTATTTCGACCATTACCCGCGATTCTGTTGTACAAGCAAATCGATGTGAAAACAAGCGAGCAACTGCCGAGCATGGATATCAATACCGATTGTTATTTAAACTTCGCGTGGGCAAAAATAACTGCAGATGAACTGATAAATACGAAAAGCAGATGAACAAATATTGCGAAACGAGCGAGGAAATCGACTCGCTTGGTGTGCGTCTTGTTATTTTTGAGAAACGTCGTGTGCAAAAGAATCATTGGATCGTCAACTGCGAGGCAAAGTACTTGTTACTCCACACCAACGTGCAATGCGATACACACCTCGATGGCTACTTAACGAATTAATCGAAGTGTTGCTCGAACTTTGCAACTGCCGAAGTGTGCCACGCGTAAGGAAAATGTCGCGATTCACCTTCGATTTTAAGATACGTGCGTGATCTTGGGTGGAAACGTGTGAACGAGATCACAGATAAGATGCATCGACGCTGGAAGTGCGTCACCAGAGATACCCTAGCATGGTCAGTCAAGGATTGTTTTCATTTAGCGATCGTTTATTTACCGGCAATCTCACCTGCAATCTCCGCTGGCCGGCCATCGAACACGTAATATTTTCATTCGCGCAATTCGACGAAACAGTGTCGCTGCGTAATCTTGTTTTCGTTCGTGGCGAAACTTCTTGAGCCGAAACTCGGTTCAGCATCGACAACGCATCGTCGATTCGCTCGTTAACCGAGAGATAAGAAGCTAGAAGAAACGAACGAGGCGAACTTGCCTTCGATTTCTCCTTAATCGAGGCATTTATTTCGCCAACGTAAAAAAATATTTACACCGCCGCAAAGATTTTTACCATATTTTTCGTACAACGGTCGTTATCCTTTGCTCGCATACTGGCCACTTGGTTTCGTTGCACGAACGATCTCGGCTTCTCCGACGCGCGATACCTGACAAAAATAAATTTCAATATATTTCTCGTCGATCGACGGCCTTCGAAGAACTGCCATCGATGTAGTCTCGGTGAAGCGAAGAAGGAAGCGCCAAGAAATTTCATCGGGATTCGAGCGGAGGGCCGTTTAGGTACTTGGTGCATTGTGTTGACGAGCGCTGTTTACCAGTTGCGCACCAGTGCCTCGTTGATACGAGAAGAAAACCGGTCACAGAACTGTCCTTCGAAAAAGAGAATCTCCCCGAGAAACGTTTGCGAAATGCCGCTGTGTACTTTTAATTAGCAGCTGGCTGAATCGCGGCAATTAATGGGCCAATTTTCGCGCGATCACGCCGCGATTACTTCGAACAACTCGTGGCTACGTTCGAGGTTCGAGGCTTCTGCTGAATTCTATTTGATTCTACGGTTCTTTCGGCTACCTTGGTTTTATCTGGTTTCAAGCACTTTCGATGTTTGCGAAATAATTAGAAGGAAAAAAGTGCAATGCTATTATAACAAGGCCACCGTGATTTTTTGCTTACGATAGAAACGTATGCTGCGCAATAAATGAATGACCCACAGTAAAAACGATTACGGCTCGTGCAAACAACTTGGTGTTAAAAGCAAAGCTTTTAAAAACACGCCGCTTCTCTTTATAATTAAAAAGGAATATGGTATTCGTAAGGCCCACGCACCTCTCGACGAATCGCGCGTTATTATGCGCGAACCACCTTGAGCAGACAGTGCGGCAAAGCCAATGTCCTTATTGTCGGTGTTGTTACGTAGAATCGTATTTTTCAGAGGTCGTGCCGATCCGCCGATTTTGCTTGGATACCGATGTTTCTCGCGGCGACGCATCGTCGCGGCGCGAATAAAAACCGCACGCTCGTTTCACGCACCTTTCTCAATCAGCCTCGTTAAAAATACATTTTTTTTCTCATCGCGTGGCCTTGTTTACAAATCCATCGCGCCGGGCCGGAGCCGAAACTCGCGATTCGCCGCTCCGCGCAATCAGCCGGTAATAAAACGAATCAACCTCGTTAAAACGAACGAACCCCGTGTTCTTCGCCCTCTTCGTCGTCGCTTCCCCGTTCGTACAGTTTTCGTTCTTCCTGTAACTCTCTTAATCGTTGTTTCGTTTAAGCTCGTTCAAGATAAGTCTACCGACCGTTATCGAGACAAATTTCGAGAATGGCCTTTTCCGACAAGGGAGATACTTCTTCTTGCATCGATTACCCGAGGTCATCGATGACATGGGCAAATGCCGATCCGTCGTTTGGTCATCCACTTATCGTAGTTACCTTGGGGCGTTTCGTTCGCAAATTTTCCTCGCTCGTGACGTTGAATTCGAGCAACACGAGCGAGTATACACGGGCGTGCCTCTATCTCAGGATGATTGACGAAAAAGATCGACCGTCTCGTTGAGAGAGCAAATATTTTTCAGCTGGTCGTGCATACGCTCACGTCAGTTACGTCATAGGAATCCGCGAACGCGAACGCACGTCGTAAATGCGATCTGCGAATGTAAACACGTGTTCCTATTTTTCCTTTAACTAATCTACGCTATTAATATTTGTGTGCCAAGCGACTTCATTTATAACCGTCTTTTATGGCCTCCTTTACGAGCAACACCCTCGCCAGCGTAACGCACATCCATCCGCCCAAATTCGTGCCTCTACGTCCCGTACGAAAATCGTCCTGTAATTTCTCTTCTTCTTTTGCGAATCGATCGGTGAAAGATTGCACCGTGTTGGACGCGTCGCAAACTTGTTGGATTAAATCGTCGGACTCTTTTCTCTTTTTTGTACATTCTACACACATGTAGCCATCAAATTCGATCAGTAACTTCCTAGCGAAACTTGCAAAGTCATTGAACGCTACTCGAGGAAAGTAGGTCAAATTATATCCAAAGAGTTAGAGGATCGAACGCCGGATTAAGAATTCTCCGAACTCGAGATCGTTACAGTTTCATCTTCTACGCTCGTTAATCGGACTCGCACGAGAGGCGACAATCGGCGAGGTTCGCGATCAGTCGATCTTCGATACCCTTTGACACTGATTCTCTCAAACTTTTCCAAAGCGTTGCTTAGCTTCCGAGTTTGACTGTTTACGAGAGGGAAAAAAAGACGATTACGACAAGCGGCAGGGTGATAACGGGCTACGGCTTGCCTCAGACGTGTAACGGATCGTGCTTCGATCGTTAATCAGTCGCGCTTCGCAGGTGGTTCGATCCCGTATTAATCCGCGTGACGTAGCCGAGCGCTATTGTGTCGCGTTCTGCCGATTTGGCGGCTCATTATTATCGACGAAGCGCGCTCGCGATGACGCACGTCGCTGCACGTGCAGTAACGTTGATTCGACTGCAAGTCCTCGAGTGGAATATTGTTCGAAAAGAAAAAATATTTTCATTTCGCGGCTACGACGTTGCACATCGAGTACGCGCGAATTTAAACCTCTCGAATACCGTGGACGCGTTGTCATTATCGGACCAAACAAACATACACGACGTATCGTTTTATCGTGGAAGATTAGTCAGTGCCGCAATACTACGTTCGAGGTTTGTTTGGGAAAACTTGGATCACGAACAGGAATTTGTCTGGAGAAAGTGTTGCTGACGAACAAAGTCATGGTGAAGCAAATATTTCCGATTGGATCCTGTGGAACCGTCCGAATAACATGGTTGCAGATGTGCTTTTGTCAGAAGGTAATTCGAACTCCAACTCGATCTCCGACGATTTTGACTATCGAGCGAGACAGTCTTTCCAGTGACACGGATCGATTGCTTTGGATCCTTGGTACATCCAAATGGTTCGTAGGAGTAACTGTTTTCTTACTTTTGCTTCCCAATTCGCGCACAGAGTTCACAGCTCGATCGTGACGTTTCGTGCGACGACGGGCAACTTGGGGGAAAATTACACGTTCCTTTGTTCGCGTTAAAACAATTCGCTCTCTTGCGCATTCAAAGCGTGAGCTACACGGAATCGACGAAACTCGGAAAATGTGGGTTTTCATCGAGTTAGCAAACGACGTTCTGTCGGCGAATACAAATCAGGTCATCCCCTGCGCGGTGGCACACCCACACGACCTCCCCTCCCTGTGTACCTGTCCGTTTCTGTCCACGGACCGTAGGACGGGGCGCCGGGACGGAAGTCGGCCCAAAGAATAGACGGCCACCTACGATCGATCAAAGATTCCACCGTTGTACCAATAAGTTACCGTGTTGACACGCTGCGTTAACCTCTGCGCCTTCGGAAATGCGGCCTTGAATATTGCTTCGAACAAGTACATTTTTATCGCTCCTTTTTTGTTTTAAAAGTTAGCAATACCGAAAGTTTGATTTTACACGTGATAAATTTGGTTACATTCGGAGAGGCAAGAATTTTTCTTTCTCGAAGTTTGCAAATGCTTTCGAGGGAAACGTGTCGAGCAAAGAAATGGGACGTCTCGTTTCCTGGTTTGATCGTGTAAACAAGGTATGCGGCAAGTGTAACTATTCGACTGCTACGTGCATAAGCATATATAAAACCAGTTTTTCATTAATCATCGACAAGAAGGTCAAGACACTCGTGTTCCAATGACCATCGATCATTAGGCACGTGATTCGAAATTAGTTCTAGAATCGTCTGATTAGAAAGCCATTTACATTTTCTCATAATTACTGTCTCTCAAATAATAGAGACACATTCGCTAATCATAATCATTCACCGCTCCCTCGGGAAAGAGATACACGGTCCGTGAAAGGAAACTAAGATATTATTCGTAACCTGTCCGCTAGAACTTGAAAAGGAAAAGCGGCGAGGCTGCAGCTGAACGGATACAAGCTTCATTTTCTAATTACCCTTAATCCGATCACGTTAATCATCCACGCGGCCATTAGCTGTCAGGTAGAAAGCTTCGACGACAAACGAGCCTTCGGCCCACTATGCCGCGGCCAAAATTCGCTTGGCATCGCGACAGTAAACACGTGCCATTGAGACGACCATGTTATGCGAACGCATCGAAACGACCCGACAGTCGCAAGCGCGATCATTCCGCGTCGTCTATCCCTTCGTTCGTGCGAGAGCTCCGCGGTTTTTAAAAACTACGATCGGCCGTAAAGACAGAACGAACGAATCGAGTGATTCGATAAAAGTGTACGACGAACGATGAACGACTCTGGACCGTGAGATGAACTTAAGCAGATTACAAGGATTTGGCTTGACCGACTTTACCACGATGATAATTTGTCGTTTGAACTTATCGGTCGAACGTTCTTGATTTCCATCACTTGCAACATCGTGACTTCGAGTCTCTCCTGTGCTCGGTGATTTTCTCGTAAATAGGATGCTGCTACACGTAAACGGAATTTTCCGACAGTTGTCAAAGTGTGCACCAAGAAACGTATCTATCGCAATATGTGTTTCGTCACGAGTGACCGTGACATTAATTTGCGAAACAAGACGACCACACAAATTTCAAAAGTAGCCAGATGCGATGGCGCCTCGGTCGTAGGCCGCTCAAGCTGATCTCGTTGTGTAATAGTGTCATAAATAAAAGGACCCCGTTATTACGCTATTATTAGTATCAGGTGACAGTGGATAGTTTTGTTCGGTAAGAGATCGCGACGATACCGTAAATGATCACGAACATGCTCGTCGACGGTGACTCGCGAGAAGGAGAATTCGCTCGTCGTTGACTGACTGATTAATTTGCGAACCAAGTTCTGTATATTGTTCGCAAACGCGTTCGGGAACGATAGAACGGTGTAAGGGGAGTTGGTGGTGGGTCGTAAACTTATTTACCGCAATCGTAGTATCGACCGCGAGCCGTAGATACGGTGCTCTATGTTATAAATGGACTTTGCGCACGTGTACATTTTTTTCCTGGCCTCGGCTGTTTACTCGAACGTGGCAACAACCGCACAAACGGATTGTTGTTTGTTTCCCGATTAAGAACGACATAACAGATTGTTACGCGAGCACTATCTTTCCTTGCTTGCGGATTTATATGTATGTATATAAAGGAACGTACGATACACGCAGGACGATTAGGCGTTCGATAAACGATATATTTTCGTCTAAAAGTGATATTAACGGATGTTCGTGGTCGAGTATCGGTATTGGTTCTTTCTTTTCGCATCCAACAGCGACGATAAGCGAGATAACACGCGGTGGAATGTTATAATTTCAGCGGTCTAACGATGCTCTTACCGGGATACCAAGTACCGGGCGCTTGCAACTCGTGTCGCGGTTAAACGTCGTCGATCGTTCTACTGTTATCCCGAATGTAAAGAAGCGAATCGGTTGCAACAAACCAAGTATGTATTTGCCGTGTACTGTTGGAGGTAACCTCGTTCTCCGCCGGCCCAGATAAAGACGGTCTCGCTTCGGGAATCGAAATACGGTCAGACGATTTGCAGACGTTATACGTATATTTCTGGCGTGGTTGTTCCCTGCTCGTTTACGTGCACCATATCGGTGGATCGCGTGGCCCAAGTGCGAGCTCTCCGCTTCGGGGATTAATTAAGAATCGTGATTTCTGAAATTCCATAACTATAATCGGCGCCCTCGTCGACAGGTCGAGCGAAACATTGCCTGATGAATGAGGTTCGAAGATCGACCGACTCCCAGCCACCAATGATTCACGCAGCCTACGCGATTTACTATATTGCTGTAAGTGAACAGGCCGTCGTAAACAGCCGATAAACGGTACAAATACTTTTTTATTTATTGCCAGACGGCCATGCCTCGCATTATCGGTCACCGCGATACATTGCTCTCTCTTTCTCTCTCTCTCTCTCTTCCTCTCTGGCTGCCGCGGCACTTCGCTCGTGGTCGATTCGCTTTATTCGCATTGTTCTCTGCCATATTTCCCCGCTGCTCTCTTTTTCTAATTGCATTTCTTCCGCACGTCCACTATCCGGTTTCTCCTCGATTAATCCCCACCCTTGTTTTTTCCATTCATGCGATCGCGACGAGACGTTGTCTCGATCTCGCCTCCAGTAGGAAAATTACCGTGCAGCACGCGTGCACCCGTCTATTGACTTTTGTTCCTGCGTTTGCGACGACCATTTACGAGCGGAGGCCCTTTACGGGCAAGAGGATCGTTCTGCTATGCATTGCTTTCGTGGATCGTTGCATCTCAGTTATTATTTTGCAGCCGAACTATGTACTACTTTTCGACGCGAAAGAATTCTATCGTTGCGGCAGTACATACTCGTATATCGTATATCGGCGCAGCTTCGACCCCAAAATCGTTATTGCATGTTGTCGCGTCTTATCGAAGAGTTAAGTAATCCAATTCGATAAATACTGAGCACGAAAATTGATAAATGCGATTTTTGACTGAAAGAATGTGGAACGCGTTTGGAGAGGTGGTTGGTCCGATTTCTAAATTAATGTCACCGGTGTAAGCACGACCTATCCGGTCGCGCGAGTAGCACGCGTTCAAAAGACAGAGCGCGCACGAAGGCGTTGTTAGCTCTAATCTGGTCGCGTACTCTCGCTCTCTTTCTTCTCTGGACCGCCGGCATCGTTTTTTCCGTTCTTTTTCTTCCGCTACCTGCACCTCCACCCCCTCCTCCTGAAACCGTTCGCGTACGATGTAATCGATAAAACGTCATTCGGTGGACTTTATCGATATACCTTCGTAACGCACTATCGAGTGCAGGCTGGCGATTTCGCTCGAATTCCCAACTAATTAGTCACGTAAGCGCTAGATCCTGCAATCGGCGATCGGGTTGGAATTCACCGATCAGATCTGACGCGATTGCGCTCACGCGCCACGAACGTCGATCCGTGTCGGACCAGGGTCTGTTCTCTGCTCGCCACGCGATCGTTCGCTGATAACAACGAGACGAATACCGTTCGGTTGTGCGTGGCTGAAAACGCGCCAGGCGAGAAACCGATTAATCGAGGTTCACGCCGCGCGCCCGTTCAGGCGTTCGTCGACAACCGAACGAACGGCCGAACCTATGAAATTGAAATTTCGCTAACCGGCCATTCTCGCGTGTATACCTTGTCAGAACTCGAGGCTCCATATTAGCAGGGGAAATTACAAGGCTTCACTACACACGGCCGGAACTGGCGCGAGGCAACATTGTGTGGCCTTATTAAGAGTGAGATCGCCAGCAAAATAAATAGGGGAATTTGCATCTCATTCCACAGCAGATTCGTGGAAATTAGAGTAATTTCAAGCGTCCTGGCTATCGTAACGACCGTCTGGACGGCTGTTAATAATAGCTATTTAATGTCACCTCTCTCTTTCTTTCTCACGTTGGTGCGAGCTCTTCATCGGAACGATGAAATTTTTCTACCGGCAACTAGTACTTCGTATCCCACCCGCTATCAATTATAATTGCTCGGCGGATCGCGAGCAACTTTGTTTCGCCTTCTTCCCTTCATCCCTCTTTTTTTATCCAGTTAATGCCTCGTTGCATCTTTTTACACCGCACCTTCCTTCTTCCTTTCTTTTACCAACGATAAATAACCGACGGTGTTTCTCAACGGAATCTTTATAGATTTCTCCAAAAAGTCACCTTTTAGTCTCGAAATGTTGCCGGCTTAGCCTTAGCCAAAGGACGGACCGATTATCTCGATGCTTTCCTGTTGCAGCCCACAACGATTGAAATCATTGTTTTATTGGCGACGCCGGTGGCGCTCCTTTATTTGCGCCACGTCCGTAAGGCTCGTGCATTCATTAATTAGTCGACCATTTATTTTGCCGAACCTGACTGTTTTTCTTGCCCGCGTCGTCCTGCGTTCGATCCAACAAAGGCGAGGTGGGCAAGCTCGCTATCATTTCACCGCTTATTATTATGACACGCGCGTCGAATGACGCGACACCGTGCACCTTACTCGTCCTCCGACCGATCTCAATATTACGTTTTAAGAAAGCCGCGCAGCGTCGTGCCGCGATCATTTCTTAGCGATTGGTTCGCAAGTGATTCGCATAACGATCGCCTGTATGATAAACCATTAATCACCCACGCGTTACATAGCATGCACGAGTGTCTAATCTATTCTGTTTGTCTAAGACAAAGAAGCGCGTTTACTATTCTTTGAACTCTATCGTCGAGTATGTACACAAAATACGATTCAATGTAACCACCTTTAAAATGATCGCGTAAAATAGAAGTCTCCAATTAATATCAGCTTGGCGTATGAAACCTGTTACATTCAGGTAGAATGAAAAATAACCTTTCAGTTTGAAAAAGCGCATTGGATTTCAGCCCCATGTTCAGAACACGAGATAGCGAATCAATCTTTCTACGAGGCTAGTACATATAAAGTTTCTCTCGCTAGAAACAGATAGGACAAGGAACAACGTCCATTCTTCGACGATTAGTCAGTCACTCGCGGGTTCGTGGCTGATTTTCCAGCAATTTTCTGCCACCGATATTAGCATCGGTCGCGCAAAATTGTACTAGATGATGCACCATGTCCATACAGGCTTTCACATCGAAGCGCACCGACATTCTACCAGGAACACTAAACTTTACCTGCAATTTCTATCTTGCAACTATTATCTACCATTATCGACTATCACCGAACATGTGAAAAAAATGACGCATTACATAATCGTTACAGTTCAGTTGTTAGATTTCAAAACACGGTAAGATCGAAAAAAAAAAATTTGTTTTCCGTGCTTTGCTGAAGAGTGTTGTTGTAATAACGATACAAAGGTAATGTCGTACCTCGGTTTCATATTTGCTTCAAAGAGCACAGAAACGCTTTTTTAATATTCCCATGGAAATGACGGCGTTCAACGGGAAATTAGAACGATCAAAGGATAAATTTTCTTTGCCGGATATCGATGCAAATTTTCTGCATTATATAGACAAGGCCGCACGTGTCGCAACTGTTCCAATTACATTTATATGTTTGCACAATTGTGTCTCTTTATTGCTTTATACGCACCGCCTGCACGTAGGGGAGCGATGATAAGTACATATAAGCATTTATATTAACTGTTAAAATATTATACAACCTTGTTGTGCTTTGATTGCCGCGATTCGCAGTGCAATCCTCGAGAGTTAAATTCCACTAATCACTGTCTTACGATTTTTCTTCAATTCTACGCTAGTGGTGGTATCTAAAACAATGACAACCGCTTGTCAAGTTTCTGTTCAATTTCTGCAATGAATTTCTTTCGATGGAGCGTAGGTTTCGAGGACCAGGATATAGATAGATGCGGGGAAGCCGTGCCTGTTATTTCGGAAGCTAGGTCGGTTTGGCGAGAAGCAAAACGATACCGAGGACTCGATCGAGCAAACAATGATTCGACTATTCCGAACGGCGTGTATATTTCAGTATTCGGCGGCCTTCGCCTGAGCTACCAGGCCTCGACAAAGAGAAAGGGAGCAGGAGAGGGGAAAAAAGGGGAACAAGGATTTGTTTTCATTGACATACCAGAGCGGAGCTCGGCTCGTTTCGCAAAAATCTATTTTCGCGCGCTAATTATGTAGCAACGGTAACACGTCACGAGGCTTCTCTGCCGTCTCTCTCTCCGCCATGTTGTATTTTGCCTTCTGTGTGCCGCCAGTTGGTCGGCGGCGGATGATTATTTGCACTGCGACGAGGCACTGGAACAAACGATCACGATAATAGCGTTCCAAGTTCGATGACTGCATGACATATTAAGCGGAAACCTCCTATCCGGATAAAAAATTTTTCTTTTTCCAGTCATTTCGCGAGATGATCGAGTGCACGAGACGCGCGATCACGCTTGCGCTTTCCATCCGCGTTTTCCTTGTTTACTTAAGTCATGTTCGGTCTCGATGACTCTTCCGTATTCCAAGATCGGCCGATCAAATCTTTCCACGCCTTGCATCGCAAGACTTTGATCGGTGTCTAACGCACGCCGTTATACATATGTACATATTTACTTCGAACAAGTTGGCGCGATTACGAAACGCTTCGAAGTGAAATTTTCGAAAGAGAGCGGATAACGTACGTCGCGATCCGTGATTCAAGGCAAACTGATCGCGATTCCTTTGAAATCAATATTCAAGGTAGGCAGGTGGATGACTCAAAATGGAAGAGGAGTAAATCGGTCCGAAATCCGGCTGATCAAAATATGTATATACATCTAGCCGCGGATGACTAGACGCTGACTCTTGCTGCGACGATATAACAACAGGCAATTATTCATTTAAAGAAACGATAATGTCCGCTGATTCGCGGAAGAGTCAACAACTGCGAAACCATTCCTGGTATGCTGGACTTTGTCGTTGCGTTGCATTCCATTTTGTGTGCAAGAAGATTCGCCGCGGGGCAAGTAAACAAGATATTAGCGGTTGAACGTCGGGCAACAATATATGTTTATTATTAAATGGACTAGACAGTAATATTAATCGGTATAGCAGAGACAGCCTGTCGTCAAATATCGCTCGACCAGGCATTTACGAGCAACAGGGACGATTCCGTAGTTCGACTGCACGAACAAATGAACCGAGATTTGCAAAATGAACGACCATTGTCATCGGTGCGCGGAACCATTCGTCATGGCTTCGAATTAAACAAGTGGCGTTGAACGAAGCACGAAAATGTTTAACCTCGCCAACGCTGATAACTCTATGCTTAAATTGATAATCTCGTGTCCTCTCTTGCATGTTTTTCTTTTTCTCGTATGTTGTCATCTGACATAACAGCAAACATGAAAATAGAAGTGCAACTGTTTCTTAAAACCTCGATAAATATAGTTGCAGTTCTGATTTCCTATAAAATGACACTGTCAATTTGATAACTACCTTTATCGTTCGAGAGGCGTCACGATTTTCCGTCGTGCGGCGCCGCGGAGCAACCATTACACAATTCCATTGTACGTACAATATTTGTTATGCGATTTGTAGATACACGTATACGTATAGGTAGGGCCGCACACAACGAAAAATAACGTGGTTGATGTACTGCATTCTTGAGATTACGCGTGAACTACTTTTCGAGAGAATGTGTTGCGATAAAATTTTTATCGGTCTGTTGCGTGCCCGATTGTATCGAGCGTGCCGTGATTAGGTTATCACGCGGTGTTTTCAAAACTGCCAACAAACGATAGACCAATAATCAACAAACGTGATAGGGAAAATACCGAAAGCTTGTTTCTTCACAGAGTAAACTGTATCAATATCTTCGGAATGTGTTCGACCACATGACCACCTTTACACGTACAGGTAATCGAAGAAAAATGGGAGAAAGAGACGAAGATGTAGAAAACTCGACAGGTAACTCGAAATTGACGTCGAACGGATACTAATGGTTAGAGAATGGTCGAGTTAGCGAAAAACGCGTAACTCATTCTTTCACATTCGAGACGAAATGAATAAACGTAAAGGAGGCTTTAAAAGGATAAGCGTTTAAGCAGCTATGGAAGAGGGAATGCTAAGTGGCAGGGTAAAGAAGAATACTAAGAACTAAGGAAAGCATTCGTCGGGATACTCGCGGAGAACCGACCGGATGCAACGCCAGAATGGGAGTGCAAGCCTCCGCGCGCACAAGAGTCCGTTACTCGCATCGGGTATTTCCCAGAACGCGACTATAAACAAACAAACACACCAAGAGAGAGAGACAGGGCACTGTGCGCGTGTGATCCATGCCCTCCCTTCCAAGGCAACAGCACCGACGCGACGAGCCAGAAGTTCGACGGGGTTGGGAGGGGGATGAGAATACTGGCGCCGTCGGTTGAGTAACCCCACCAATATCGTCGCGCATGCGCACTCCACGGGATTCCCCAGCCGTCCCCTACTACCGGTCATCTATCCGAGTCCCCACCACGGCGCCTCTTTTTCTCTTCTCCTTAGGCGGTGGTCAAATTCGCACGTAAAGTCGTTGTGAACGTTTGACTATGATGACAAACTATCCGCAGTGTTTACTGTCGATAGTGCACTAATCTTAGAGAAGAATCGAATTTATCCGTTATCGAGAAACTCGTTCGTTGCATGGTCCCATTATCTTTTTAATGCAAAAGAAAATAGACGCCTCGGGGTAATCGTATGCCAGGAATGCGTAATGACTCTGTCTAGAGCTGCTTTCTTCGACGCAATGCTTTGTGTTGTCAAATACTTAACATTCTAACGTTCCCTGCACCGATTCTATTCGTTCAAGCATACGCTCATAAATCGTCGCAGCGATATCGCAGCGGTATCGAAACGTTTGTCTCCAATTTCACGTAGCATTTGTCGTTTCGATTCGAAATGCCACGCGACAGAAATTCTTTTCAAATATTCCCTTTGCGTCGTGCCACTATCGACAAACTCGCTTCTCCAAAGGACTAGTCCTCTCGAGCAGGTAGACGAATCTTTGAGATTTCGAAAATATCTCCCCGAAGGTATTTAACGGAACCACGACAGAAGAAAATGATATTATCCCTGCGTCCGCTGTCTTCTGTTTTTCGTTCCACGGTGTTGTGAAAAAAAAGAAAAAAACGATCATACCAGTGGGACAAGAAAAGAAGAGAAAGACTGAAGGTGTCTCGATGCTTTCATTGCAATTTTCGCACTTGACCGCAGGGGTAAGCGTGCTTTACGATCCGCGGTAAGATTACCATCAATGCTGGAGGTGGACGGATCGCTACCCCTCGATCTCCCCTCCATCATTCCCGGATGCGGGTTTGGTGTTCGGGTGGTGGAAAAACGCATGGTGGGGCTTGATCGAGTTGGGGGGAGGCTTGCCGCCAACGAGTGGTCAATGGTGGGGGGAAAGCGCGGGTTAGCAGCCGGGACACGCCAGGCGTAGAATTCAGTAAGCGAACGGCTCTCAACGGCCACGAACGTGTTTTTCGTTCTTCGGTTCCCGCGCATGCATATATATGTATGTATATATGTACCCGAGACTGATTCGAAAGAAACATAATCGAGACGCTGTCTAAAATTCGCATCATAACTGTAACGAACAGTCGCGACACATACCCGGTTTTACGAGAGTTCACTAGCAAAAACAGTTCTTTGGTTTCTTCAATTTTCCATTCTTCAATTTTATTTCCGCAACTGTGGCTTTAACAATTCAAACTGGATTCCAACAAGCAGTACGTGTCGCGATTACATCGCGGCTACCGGAGGCTTAAAAAATTATTCAAGGTAAGAAGAAAACACACCCCTACGACAATCCCGTAAACCGAGAGCGCGCGCGCTAGATAAGGAAGAAAAATAACGAACCAGTCCGCGAAAGGTGTGATCGAGTGTGACGCCGCGCGGCAACTCCCGTCCAAGTGCCTGTTCTTGCGGAAACAGAGGGAAACTCTAGGAACGTTTGTTCCTGTTTACAAATCGTTTGATCAGATCCTCGCGAAGTGTCGCTTAGGGAATTATTCGTCGTGACAATGGGCTAGCGCGTTTCAGCCAATCGCGTCTCAACGAAACTCGATTGTTTATCGTTCGTGGAAATCCGCCGAAATGTTCGACCTGCTCCGCGAACAAAGCAAGCCTAGAATCATTCTATTCTTCCGTTCAGTCAAATATCTGAGAATCGTCCGAAGCAACGTTCCCACGGATCGCGATACTATTCCCGACAAGGAGAGTGTGGTAACTTTGTACTCAAAAGGCGCGTCTTCTCAGTGACCGGTAATTATTTCGTTGCTGCAATCGGATAATTTTCATCTTTCTTTCATGCTCGACTCGGCTGATCACGGTTGTTCGATCCTTGATTTTTTTCCTTGGCGGGAAAATTCACGGAGTTAATCTCGCGTCAAAATGTCAAAGCGTCCCGTAGGTCGCTAGAATTCTCTCTCTCGCGCGATTTCGAAAGAAGACGACGCGTCGTCGGAATTTCTTAAAATTCCTCGAACTGAAAAATGATGATCGAAGCGGAGATTTTTCGATAAGATTTTGGTCACCTCTGAAACGGAAAAGAACAGTGTATGCAGATTTGGTGTGTCGAAAAAGAGGCGATAGAAAGAGGAGGTTAACACACTGCCTCGAAGCATGAATAATTTACGTTCGCTCGAATTTTAAATAAATTTGCCCGAAGCTCTCGGTTCCAAAACAGGCGATGTAATCACGACGCGGTTCGAAAGTTGTTTACGTTCACTGTCGAACGCAACTTTATACGAATTCTCTATAGAAATAGTGCTCTCTCTGTCCGTGTCAGCCAAGGAATAATATTCCCGCTTTAGATAGATTCCCACTTTTGATACTTGGTCGCGATCCAGTGAAAGAATTCAGTGACACGTCTATTTACCAGCTACAAAATATGTATATCGCCGTTCCAAACAGTCGCGAACACGGAAACAATTGCTTTTGTGGCTAAGAACGCAAACGAGCGGTCCATACGAATACTCGTTATATCGGCGGAAATATAAGTCTGGAATTACCTTGACGTTAAAAAAAAAATTTTGATTCGCGATTTATATTCGTATATAAGAAAAAAAAAACAATTGGAATGTGAAAACAAACGAAAAACAAGGAGAAACTTATATCGGTTCCATTGTATGTATTTTGGCGTGCGTCAAAATACTGCATCGCGCAGATAATAACGCGTATCCGTCGTATTTCGGCAATGGGAATAAATCGTTGGGAATGCTGGAAAGCATCGAAGTGGTGAGAATCGGTCTCGAGATCGAGCCGTTATAGCTTGGTACACGTGAACTCGGTGTGATCGCAAAATTCCACTACACTCGAGCGCGGACGAAGAGAGCGAGAGAGGGATCATTCGTAGTGTTGATCGGGGTTCGCGACCGAAAAAACATGTTTGGATCGACCGCGTGTTTATACGATAGGATGTGAAAGCAAACAATTTTGTGGCAGTGTTGGTCACGACGTAGCTCGATCTTTGTCGATGGTACGCGCTTATCTCTCTACGGTATTCGAACAGAAGAAATAAAAAGCTGGAACGATCGCGCGTTAATGATACGCAGGATGCTTTTCAAATATACGTTATGTCGAATGCTCTTCGAATCGCTACGATGTAACGTCCGTAGACGTCGATACGTGTAAATATTCGCGCGCAAGATTGATTTCCCTCGGTAGCATCCGTGTCGTAATTTCGATTAGCTGTACGTTGTCCTAGCTCCGGAGCAATTCGACAGACGGTGTTTACGATTTCACGATATCCCTTCGTAAGCTTGTGCAATATGTAGTAACATTTTTTTCGCGTGACACTCGTAAACAATCCCAGAATAGTATATCATGCTCTTCCGCTAAATGAATTTTATAAAGGCAAATCGTTTTCTTTTACGATAAAAGATTCGCTTGCACCTTGTTGCACGCTAACGGCATTGCTTTTGTGAATGTGCTTTTCCTTTATAGGCAGATGTTTTAAAGCAAGATGACAATAACGGTAATACAAAGATTAGAAACGTTATTGTTACATCCTCTGCCTTGCAACAAAGTCGGAATACAATGTTCGAGAACGACTGTTGCTTTTTTGTTCGATGTTGATTTCCTTCTCTATCGAGACAAGTGCTTCGAGCACAAACGCATCTTGAAGCTTTAAGAGCAGTATTCTGTGTAGCTGTATTAGCGCTTTAAGATCGAGTGAACTCGTGCGAGTAAACGAAGATCAGGTGCACAGGGAGTCGATACAAAGGACACTCTCTTATAGGGCATTAATTTTCTTGGTTGAGAAATCGAGTTTGCTGGAGAGTCGACGCCGTTTCTCGCGGGACCCTTTTATTAGTCTCTCTCGAAGAGGCAGCTCGGGCCGTAGCGTGTTCCAATTTAGTCGCACAGCCCGTGCGCGACACGTTTCTCAGCGTCTGCGAATGCAAAACATCTCATTCACGGGCAAAAGTGCTGGCCGCCTGCGCCAATAGGCGTAGTCCCTTCTGGTAGCCGGCAAAAAGCCCGATGCGACAGGGTGGGGTTACACCGATCATTGCTCTCCATCTCTTTCTGCCACCCCTTGTGCTCGTCTTTCTGGCTTCGTCTAGTCTCTGTACACCAAAGGAAAGGAGAAAAGAGAGGAAAGTGTCGCGTACCATCGGCAGAGGGCAGCACTCGGCAGGCTGCATGAAAAACATAACCTCGTGAACCTAGAGCGAGAGAGGCGGAGAACGGTGTGGAACGTTATAAGGCGCGCGGACAGAGAATGCGCTTGTCCGCGAGAGAAGGAGACGAGACGAGCAAGGCTAAAATTAGAATGTCCGTTGGAATGCTGCTGGGTTGTGTGTACAGGGTGATTCAGCAATCGCGGGAGGATAGAGAGGAGCACACGCGCGAAAGAACGAGAGGGTGAAGAGTTTAACGGACGCTCGCGCCAACTTATTCGTTTTTAGAAGATCGATTACGAATTACAATCGGTTTGGCTTTCATTTTCCGGCAAATTTCCCCGCGATGTAGCTCCGTCGATTCCTTTTTTCGTTTTCTATCACGACGAGGTCATACATCTCGAGCTGTGTGACGCGTTCTCTGCATTCTCTTTTCAAACGGAAACAGACCGCGTCCTCGAGGTCCGTTTCAGACAAGGCAGGGACGTGACGCAAAAGTGTCGCAGGGTCATCGACGAATCGAAATATCACGCCGTCGCGAAAAAGGTCCAACGAGATTGAGCGTGCGCTCGCACATACATTTATCTTACGCGAGAGCGGTTTATTTTAAACGAGGCGCGCTCTCTCTGATATTCTCAAACGGTATATATCTATATGATCTAAGCAAATTGCGAGGTCGTCTAGTGGAAGTTAGTCGGTATATCGATTATCCGAATCCCCTCTGCTCGAGACTTCTCTCCTTGATATCTAGCGATCGACGCTGCTCTCTATCCTGCGGTATCGGTCGGTGGTTATCCCCTTTGCTCGGTGTACAGAGAGAGAGTAGAAGGCAGAAAGAGAGAGTATGAGAAGTAGACGAGAGTCAGGGGACCAAGGAATAGATAAGCAAATAAATAAACTAGCGGGGCGAAGCGAAAGCCAGCCAAGCAGAGGGAGTAGGGCCGCTGGGTGGCTCTCGGGCAAATGCTCGACGAGGTCGACGTCCTGACACGGATGGTTGACGCCATGGGGCCCGCCTCGTAACCGGCCTGGAAAGAAGAACGAGGAAAGGTAGATAAAGAGGATGAAAGAAAGGGCCTTGCCGACTTGCGTTTTCATCGTCTAAATATAAATTCCTCCTTCTCTCGTTTACGATCTCTTCCTCTGGTTCACCCTCCCTTCCCGGAGCCGTCCACGCTACGGCCGCTGCAAATTCCTTGATTAATTCGTCGAAACCTTTCATGGTTAGGTTTATTAACAACACCGTAATCCGAGAACCGCGCTCGGAGATTGTTTACCATCCGTAGCGAAACTTACGAGGAATTTAATAGTCGGTTGGTTCTTCGAGTTTACGCGCATCGAACGTGGTACGTCGCGGGTCTTCCGTTATGTAGTTGCCTCCTTATTCGTGCGAAATGATCGACGAAGATCTCTGAAAAATGAGAACGGGAATTTATCGTATCTGCGATGCATTGTGTCACGACTTCGCTTTGTTGGCACCATCTTCTCTCCCTCTGCATCTTCGATCGCTCATTTTTGGCAATGGCATCTCGTTAAGACGTCGATATTTACCCGCACCGTTAGCAAAAGGTTTCTCGCAACGCGGATTTCCTGTGTCTTCTGCTTGGCGGAAAGCTTGTTTGGGGAGTCAACGGGCGTGCAGATTTGGGAAACGGTCAAAGACCGTTCTGCTGGAGCGGGAAGACGCAGAAAGAGAGGGGGGAAGGTCAGAGAAGAAAAGAGAGCATTTCGACGGAGGATCATCCGGATTCTCTTGTTCGAGGATGAGAACTAGTTCCTTTCTTTTGTGGCGGCTACGGTATAACGCGAGATCCGTCTTTGGACGGAAGTACACAATGGTGATGGGAGGAAGGAAGCGGCAAGCGAAAGGGGCGCGATCGTCTTTCGGACCGGAAATGAAGCGATCACCGCTTAAAAATCACGTTCGTGTGCGTGAGCAGCAGAATCTTTTTTTCTCTTTCTCGTTGTCCCATCTTTTTCTAGTCTTGTTCAATTTTCCCACTGCAAGAGCCGTTTAAATCGCGTTCGACGATACTTTGACTTGTTACACGCTCGTAAATAAAGGGAAATATGTTACAGTCGTGTCCGTAAGCCGATTATGCCGTAGATTCGTTAGAAAGTCGTCTGCCATTGCACAATCTTTGCTCGAATCACTCGAGTCACACGTAGCCTTGATCTTTCAACGTGCCTCGGATACGAACTACAATGCGTGACATTTTGGACGCTTTCGTTTGGCACGGGATCGTCAGGTGGTAGGACTTTTAAACGAGCCCGTAAGCCTGACCTGCGCGACATAGCCACGTGTCCGTAATGCTGATGTCAGTTCCGGCACCTGATTTCCTGGTACCGGCTGATCCATTGGCCTATGAGAGCAGAATTAAGTGTTCGGACAAGAGTTCGTGCCTCTACGTCTTACTATCACTCTATCATCGAATTCTTTTCGTATTTTTACGGAAAGTGTTACCTCGATTGGTTACTGATCACGTTACACACCTGTCAAAAAACCCATGTAATTGCAAATATTTGACGTACATAAGACACTTTTTGAGGACAAAGTTGCTGCCACTATCTGTTTCAAACGTTGGACATATCACTAAATCGTAGGATGCCAAAAAGCGAACTCTAAGTAATCAAGTCGTTGACGTTTTTGTTGCAGCGTGTGGCGAACCAGGCGCTTACCGTTTCGCCACAGCCGGCAGTAACGGTGGAGGGGCCGGTGTCCAAAATGTCTCCACCAACGAACGACGTGACCAATGGCGTGGTAGCGCCACCCAACACCTTGGCGCCCCGGGTTTCGCCGACCACGAACCCGGCCCTTACCACCATCAACCCGCCAACGCACAAGCGGACTCCCAAGGACTTCATCTTTGGCAAGGCGATCGGCGAAGGAAGCTTCTCCACCGTAAGTGTATTATCTCGTTAACTCGATTAAATCATTAAAAAGCTCCGAATTACACTGAGAAGAGAGCAGAAAAGGGGGCAAGAAAAAAGTGTCGCCGGTCTCGGACCCTCTCGATGTGATTCCTCTCAAACTTTCCCCTTGTTACGAAGAAAGTTTCTCTCGTATGGCGCGTCAGTAGTAGCAGTTGTCCCTGAAAGTTTTTCTGTTTCGCAACCCAACAACTCCTCTCCCTATTTTTACTCCCCATTTTTACTCCCCATTATGTTTAGTCGCGTACGCTACGAATATCGATCTAATCAGTACGTTGTTTCGATTGTTCCGTAGGTTTACCTCGCCAAAGATATCCATACTGGGAAGGAGTACGCGATAAAAGTGTGTGATAAGCGTCACATCATCAAGGAGAAGAAAACGGAGTACGTGAAGCGGGAGAAGGAGGTGCTAAACATGCTCGCGGGCGCGAAACACTCGTTCGTGCGCCTGTTTTGCACCTTCCAAGACGTCGAAAGACTCTATTTCGTTCTATCGTACGCGAAAAACGGTGAGCTCCTGCCGTATATCAACAAGGTGGGCTCGTTCGACATCGAGTGTACCAAGTTCTACTCGGCGGAGATCCTTCGCGCTCTCGAGTACCTTCACGGGCTCGGCATCATCCATCGCGATCTCAAGCCGGAGAATATATTGTTGGACGAGAAGATGCACGTGCTCATCACCGACTTTGGTAGCGCGAAGATTCTCAAGGACCCGGAGACAGTGGTAACGCACCCCGCAACGGACGATTCGCAGCAGCAGCAACAGCAGCAGCAGCAACAGCCATACCGAAGAGAACGCAGGGGTTCGTTCGTTGGTACCGCCCAATACGTATCTCCGGAGCTCTTAACCGACAAGACGAGCAGAGCCTCCGATCTCTGGGCCCTCGGCTGTATAATCTACCAGATGGTCGCTGGTCTGCCACCGTTCCGCTCCAGGAGCGAGTACATGATATTCCAAAAGATCCTGAAACTCGAGTACGAAATCCCTGACGGATTCTGCGAGCTGGCGAGATCCCTCGTCAGTCAGCTGTTGGTGCTCGAGCCATCGCAGAGATTGGGTGCCCAGGACGAACATGGTGCCGGATATCCCAGCATCAGGGCGCATCCGTTCTTCGAGGGTGTCGACTTTGAAACCCTCCACGAGCAGACACCACCGCCGATCTATCCCTACCTACCCGGTACCTCTGAGAACGAGGAGCTTAGGTCGCAGTACAGGGTTCCCGATCATCTGGAACCCGGCCTCGACGACAAACAGCTCACGAGGCTTCTTGGTCTGGGCATTGGCGAAGACGATGACGACGACGACGATGAAGATACCACCACTGAGCGCGAGAAACCCGCGCAACCCAGTACGGTCGTCGAGAAACCGAGAAGAACGAGGACCACTGCTGACGGTAGTAACATCGCCGATCTAACGCCGGAGGAGATCAGAAACCGGCTAGAGAAGCAACGTGCCTCGAACCAGTGGGACTGCTTCGTCGAGGGCAACCTGATACTGAAGCAGGGCTTCGTCAACAAGAGGAAAGGTCTCTTTGCTAGACGAAGGATGCTCCTGCTCACTACCGGACCACACCTATATTACGTCGATTCTGTAAACATGGTGCTGAAGGGCGAGATACCCTGGAGTCCGGAACTTAGGGTCGAGCCGAAGAGCTTCAAGATCTTCTTCGTCCACACGGTAGGTTTCTCTCTCGTGGTCGCGCTTCTCTCTTTGTAACTGACATTTTCGTTACGACGTTTCTATAATTTGCTGTCGTTACCTGTTACAGCCAAACAGAACGTACTATCTCGAAGATCCCGAAGGATTCGCATTGGAGTGGTGTAGAGCGATCGAGAATATGCGAGTCCATTACTACGGCCTGCAGGAGTCCACCGCTTAAACAAAAGACTGATGAACATAGATCGTTTCGGATGGAACAGAGCAAATGAACGTTTCACCGATTACGGTAATAACAATGTCCGCGAGGTGCGATCATCGATGTATTATTAATTTGTTTATGGCCAGAGGGGGCGTTTATTTAGATCGTTTGTTAGCGTGTAACTTGGCATTAGGAGAGGTACATTCTAGAATAGGTTAGCGTTTTTCTAACGCGTTCAAAGCACTGTGTACAGATTAGGAAAATTTTCTAGATAAAAATACAAAATGTTTAGATAATAGTAGACTTCTGTTGAAATACAGAGGAATGAAGAGATATACAAAAGGCACAAAAAGTGTTATCGAAATCGTGCGATTGCCGGTTTTTTCACTAGTTACGTTTTGTTATTTATTATCGAACTCGCGGAACCTTGAAAAAGCTGCACGACGTTCCTCGCACGTGAACACACAAGGAATAGCGAAATTTTTAGCCAAGGTTTTAGCTGTGTGTATTCACAATGTTAAGCGCTGCCTGTGACATAACGTTCGTGATCGAGGTCGCCTGGCTGCCCACTACTTTCATTACGGGGAAAGGAAAATAAAGTCGTTCATCCGCGCGAATTTTGTTATTTATAATTCGTGACACGTAATCGGGACATCACAATCAAAATTTTATCGTGTTAAATCGACGCTTCGTAACTCTTTGGGAGAAGAAACGAGAAACGGTAGTACCTGGTTGACGAAGAAAGGAACAAAAAGAGTTATACTAACTAACGTTAGACTAACGTAAACGGAAGCCAGGCGTATGTCGATTATTCGCGTTTAAAGCAGTGGCAGTATGTAGCAATTTTGTTCCAAATATAGCCAAAATTACATAGAAAAATACAGACGAGTTCTTTTAGAAGTTAAAACGACGGCGGAGTGACAATGTGTGATTCGTATGATAGTTTTGTATTCGCTGTCGATTTTACGAATCTAGGACATCAATTTATATAGTCGAAGTTAACCAAAAAAAGATAAAAAAATGCAGTGGGGGACAACATTGCCGCTTTGCAGCTTTAATAAATAGTTTACGTTGCCTGAAAGGGATTTGCGGAATGTTGCGCGTTATTCCGTTGGATCCCTTGCTCTCTTCATATTACAGTATTCTTCTCGTTGTTCGTTACCCCATTTCCTCCTCGGTACGTTGTAAATATTAGCGCGATGTCACGAAGAGCAGGCTTCGTAAAGCATATACTAATTCTATACATAGTTCTATATATTTGTAAGTACAAAAATCGTTGTCCAACCACGGCGTTTTTACGTTCGTTTCTTAGTCCGATTTTCTTCGTCTCCGATCTGGCCCTCGCGGACGCGATCGAACAATGTGTATAGCCGGGAACTAGAAAAACATCGTTTAGGTCTTAATTGGAAGTAATGTTTAGTAGTTTAAAAGAAAAAGATGCAAGAAGAGAAGAAGATTAGCGTTTGTTGTACAAAGAGAAGCGGTGGAGATGGGAAGAGTGTTCTTTTTGTTCTTTTCCCGTGAAAGACTTGGCACTTGAACATTATAAATTAAGTAGTTAGGAAATAGAATCCTTTAAAAAGGGTAGCTTTAAGAGAAGTAGTATCCCGTTTAGATTTGCGAGAATCACACACACAAACACATACACTACTACACTCGTTGCGTTCAAGCTATCGTCGTTGTCGTTCTTACTACTATTCTAAGTTTCTAATATTTAGTAACATAGTTAACAATATTAATTAATTATTTCATCGTATTACCAACGTATAAGTATTTTTCTCCCCTCGTAACTGTCGACGTATTTAATTGAACGATTTTGTTTTTTCATTTTTTTTTCTCACGCGCGATCTTTTCTTAATTTATTATTCGCCGTAATTGTCCTACGTTTATTTATTTTTTATAGTTTACGTTTCCGCGTTAGTAAGGATCACACGCTTCGTTTACGTGTAGGCGTTCACATACAGACTTAGTACTAGTACCGCTACTACCACTGCGACTATTATTATTAGTGCTATTACTACTATTACTATTACTATACCTATTACTATCCCTATCATAGCGTCGTTGTTGCATACGTAGATACACGCATACGAATGCGTGCTCGTCGCGTGTATATACGCATGCACGTGCTTATAATACGTTCTGTAACTTATATTATTACTCTCTATCCTCTTTAGGCGTAATTTTAGGTATTTTGTAAATAATACTGCCACGTTTATCGCGTCGACTTGCCGAAACGCTATTCCTCGACTTTGTGGCGCTATCGAGTCATGGCCGGACTGTGTACGATACAGCTGTATATTATCTATACATAAATATTCTATATATACATATATAATTATATATATAAAAAGGTATATATATATACACACATAGACGCGTAAAATTATATAAAATATTTATGAATTGTGAATAGTAGTTAGGAAAATCGTGTATAAACGTTCGTTTGTAGATTTTAGGCCGAATACGCGCTTAGGTTTAATACTTTGTTGACGTTACCTTTGCCACGACTTGATTGCGCCGTTTCATTACACGTTGTACTATAAACGCATGATAATCCCCACGTTCTCCTCGCGATATTTAGGGAGACTTAAACAGGGTATTCGGAGAAGTATTCGATGGAGGGTGGTTCGGTCGTCGTGCCTGCGACGCCGCGTGAGTACGCTCGAAAAAATGGTGATTCGTTTATGGATCAACATTGTCCTCGTGCCCAGTGGCTTTTCAAAATGACCGCTTTTGGCTTGCCACGTACGGTGCTTGCGGGCTAAAACGGGGCGCATAGGCTCGACGATCGTCCACCCTCGTCGTTTCTTTCTCTTCAACTAGTGAGAATCGATCGCGAGGAGGAGGTATTCGATAATTGTTGCCGCTGACACCCCCGCCCCATCCCCGTCCTAATCCTTATACTCTTCGTACTCCGCAGAATAGCGTTTCGGTAGCGTTAGGTAAAATGAAGCACCAACACACGCAGTCTTTCTGTCAAAACGAAGCACGTGTCGAGGACATTCTCAAAATTTAAAAAGCATGCGAAATGTTGCTTTAACAAAGACGACGCGGCGACGCTGTTTCACGGCCGAGTCCGATATTATAGTTCCTCGTTGCCTCGACCAGCTGCTTCCTTTCCGAAGAAAGAATGCGTTCACTACCCTGTCATCAACCCGGAGAATCGTTTTAATCATGGGTCGTTGATACGGAGTGCGACACCGGCGTTTCCATTGTTGTAAACTTTGTAGGTTCTACGTTTTATGTAGACGTTGCAAACTTTCTGATGGAAATGCGTAAATTTTTCCTAAGCGCTGGCTCCTGTCGAGGGGAAGGATGGTCGCTTATTAAATAGTTTTCCGTCGGTTTTGGAGACTGGTCTTGAGATTCCTAACCCCAAAGGGCGACGCTTACCTCCTTTTTTATTATAGTTCACTTGCTCTAACTGAACTTAAAGAAAATTTCTAGTGTATTTGTTGAGTGTCATTCGACGCAAAAGATCTAGCTAATTTAATTTATACGCTCGCGAGAGGGAAGAACGAATACTTAAAAAGATCAAGCAAGAATATGTGTATGTAAGAAAAGAAAACATTCGAATGCACTAATGTAAACTACGCAAGCAATAACAACAAGGCCTTGCGATTATTCAAATGCCTACCGTTTCGGCGTAACAAGGACGGTTCAACTATTAATTGCAGTATTATTAAATGTATGCAGACTAAAGTACACTTACACGCGTACACCTACACATCGGTTTACTTATACACATTAAATACTTCACATTGGATAAGAAGACTCTGTAAATAGTTAGTATGTAATTGATATTATAGGTGATACAACCTATTAATATTAACATCAAATTTATTTATAGTAAATTTTCCGAAATATCGCATATCTATGTGTTATTTAATTACCAATAACCTTTCCTATCCTGTTTGAAAATTACCGTTTTATTCCTATATATTAAGTTAAAAGGAATCAATAAATTCTTGGTAAGTATATACAGAATGTATATTTACACTACAATTATTGTACATTATAAACTAATTACAAGATACTTAACATCATATGGCACTCTAAAAATGTCTTGATGACATTGGAACGTAAGTACTTAATTCCATTAACATTAATCCATATTGCATAAGAATACATTTATTAATGAATTTTCCTGTAACTTAAGGAATTACCATATAAAAAGCACATCTAGTCATTTGAATAATTGATTATTTTCTTCGAAGTATTTTGCGTGCTACAGTAGCGATGGTTATTTGCGTAAAAACAGGTATAGGAAGAGATTTTTCTGATTAATTTGACAAATGCGCCAACAAATGCTTTTTTAAATCCGGCATATTCTTTGAAATGGTTGGGCATTTGTGACACTTTAGCGGAGTATTCAAGTGTTGCGCGCTCTCCTCCGATTTCAATTTTTTCAGTTCACCTTTCTCGCGTAACTGGTGGCAAATGTCTGCAATTTATAAAAAATGAGGTCTGTTCTTTTATTAAACAGACACAGATATATTTACCTGCTGAATGTAAGAAGAAGGGAGTTGTAAACGAATTCCAATGATACTTGGTCTTTAGACAAGGACTATTAAAATCTGTACTTATTACGTGTAAATGTAATCTGTGCATGCTTGGTACAGCATGGTATCCAATACTGCATCAAATAATATGTTTACGTGATATTAGAGCGACTTAATTTTGGTGTGGGATAAAAACAATATCTATACATACAGGAACTCAGACTCTTTATGTTCTTGAGTTAAATCTTCAGCAACGCTATGCATGTGGAACAATAAATCTTCATTTTCTTTTTTTATGTGCCACAGAGATGGAATGTCTGCTTTTGGTATAACTAAATAGTGATATTGGGCTTTTGGATATTTATCTTTGATGACAACAACTTTATCATTTTCCTTTACTTTATACTGAGGATCTTCCATAGAAACAAGCAAACCTGTTGCCCAATCACGCCTCTTTGGAGCTATTACATCGGTCGATGTAACTTTTAAGGTTCGTTTCATTATTATTTCTTGATTTTCACCTTTTGCAGACCGTAATTTCTACCAAAACATATACTCACACAGTGAAACAAATTTTCGGCACTTTGTCCATGTTATAAATAGCATAATGCAATAATATAGTAATAAAGTACTAAAAATAAGAAAGAATTCCAAATTAATTTAATATTATTTTAATCATATCGTAATTTTATACTTACCGGGGTAATGCAACGAATAAGATTAACTGCTGGTAAATAGTACTTCAATTTCTATGAATTTTATACTAAAACAAATTAGCGTATAAATATCTCAGAGGTTATGTTTGTGATGTGATATGTGTTATAAGGTACGAAAAGTAGATAATTATAGAGAGATTGCTTGCATTCTGTTTGGAAATACGTAGTGTGTACGTAATTAGCACTAAGCATGTTTATCAATTCTCATTTCCTTTGTATTTAATTAATCTTGTCCACTTCCGATCTTTCTGAATACGGAACAGCGTCAACTGAATTTGACATTTATCTACGCTCCGTTATTCCGAATCATATAATACGCATGCGCAAGCGTTCAAGTTCTTAGCGGCTTTGAATTTTGAATTTCTAAAAAGATTTAAATGTGTGCATTTTTAAAAGTAAAAGAATTTCCTAAGTAAATAGAGACGGGAAAAGAATAAACAGCCTATAATAACTTTAAATTTATTTATTTACTCAAATGGAAGGCAATCGATAAATTTGCAACAAATAAAAATAAATAACACTCTCTCTAGCAATAATTACGTGATCGTTACTTAAACGTACATTACAATAAATTCATAGATACTTAACAAAACTTATACCTTTTTCTTTTTCGCATGCTCATACAAAATATGTTCGTGTGATTGTATGTAGGTGTGTGTCCGCGCGTACGCATGCTCATGTTCGTATTACATTATCTTTTGTTACTTTCAGTACAACCGCACGTAGCATGTTATAAGTATATTTCACAAAAACTCTATATACAGACGAGTCTCGTCCCGTAGAATTTCATCTAATCGCTTATTTTTTTGTTGTTGTTCATATATTCATCCGACAATATTCTCATACGCTCGATTATACAAACAAAGACACTTTCACGCGTTTCACGACAGACTATCAGATTCGCACAGCCTGACAAATCAATCAATCAATCATCGATAGATTTCATGATTCATGATTCGAAGAAAATGAAATAATTACAGGATTACAATGCTAAGCAACGATATTTGCTGCAATACGTTAAAAAAAAGAAACAAAAACGATGAGGGATCGTACGCTATATGTTGGTCGATGGCGCTGGTCGTCCGCTTGCTTGTGATCACTTAAGTGCGATTAAATATCGCAATTGTTTTATCCTAAACATATTTGTACAAGCAAGCCCGTTTCATAGATGACAAGTCAGCATACTCATGACTCTAATTTACGTATGATACAATATTTTACAACACGATACAAACTTTTATTGTCATGGCAACGGGTGGTACAATTGTAATGACGAAGCGATACGCGGTGGCAAGGGGATTTTTGGCACGATTTTCTACCCCGATCACGCACCATGTTCTCTTCTGTATTTTCGTGGAAACATTCCTCTTTTTCCATATTTTTCCGCGCTATGGAGCTTAAATGCAAAATTAGTAGTGTAGTTACAAAGCGATTTTTAATATTCAATCGAATAAATGGGACCAGGTTTGATTTAAATGCACGGATTCTGAATTGATTATGACCGTAAACACGAGAGGGCACTGTAAATTGAATGAGTTATGGCGCGCGAAAGGTGTTGCGCTCGAGTTTTACTCCGAATATACTTGTTTTATTCACCCGCTTGTATTTGTAATTACATTCGATCGTCAATTTCGTTAAGACATTTAAGTATTTACGATCCGGGTCGTTTATATTGATTGAGAAACACGTTAAGTGAGAATTAGTGCTTTGCAAAGGAACTACCGTAAAATGAGGGTGCATCGCGACTGATTGCTTCATTGTTTCTACGAGGAGCATGGTGTCTCGGGGCTGATACGATGTTTCTCTATTGCATGTGAAGAACGTTTGGAATGTTGCTTTTTGCTGCTTCTTTGTGCGATATGGGGTGAACGATGATGGTATGTATTTGCTTGCCAAAGTGCCACTTTCTATCGTGAAAATAAGGGACTACGCCTAATCGAATCAACAAAGCACTCTTCGTCTTTAGTATTTGAATTCACACATCGTAAAAAAATTAAGATTGTTTTACTTTAACAAAAGTATCCTGAATTACAGAAATTTTATTGCACCGTACTGTAAAAGATTGCTTTGTGATTCAATCGCGGCCACTCGAGGACAACTGATAGCTTTAAGTGGGGTTTCAATTAGCACCATCGCTGATCTCATACGCTGATACCGTCTCGACGCACTCACATACATTTTCACGTATTAATCACGCTAGGTAACACTGTACGCATTCAACACTTTCGCTCCTTATTACCGATTTAGGCAGTGCGATCCTTTATCGTTACATCGGCGTACGAAGCCACTTGGTTCTGCAAAGAACGTCTCAGAGAAATGGAAGGCGCGTGGCTTCTTCCCTGGTACTTTCTATTTTGCGTACGTTTAGTAGAATACAACATGAAACACATACGATACAAACATAACCTATACAGCAATATCTTGGCACAGTCCAATTTAAATAAACATAGCTGCATTTATCGTTTCGAATTGGGTACAATGCGACGTATAAAGTTAGGTTAGAAGCTTCGATTGGCCAATCAAAATTCTGAGACGAATCCTTCTTAACTCTTGCACAAATTTATGAACAAAAGCGTGGCTCGTGGTACGCGTAGCTTCGATCTCTTGCTCATTTGGAAACATGGAATGTCACAAAAACAACAAAAAAGATTCGTAAAGGGAAACGAAGAAACAGGAGAACCGCACGATACCCTTACATCGGTATACCTTTTGTTTGCACCCATTCTGAAAATTTCTATGCGATTATTGATTATAATATGTATGTGTAATCTCTAACATCACATGCTCTGCCTTAGAAAAATTATATATAGCTGTGCGGGAAAGCCGTCGATCTTGCTTCTTCTGGTTTTCCTTTTCTTCTTCTTTCATTTTTTTTTTTTTTTTTAAATTACATTTTCCTTTTTGTCTTACCGAACGTACCTGTGTTTTCGAACTCAGCGTACACTATATTTTACATATATGCATATATATATGTATATCTATGCGTATATACATATATACATACATACAATTGTTTTACAACCGTTACAATATACTTATTTTCATAAATAAGTATTTCGATTATACCATTAAAATTGAATAAGGTTCTGTTTCGGAGGGATGTAGTTCGAAGGAAATGAGGTTGGAAGGGAGAAGCATACGAGAAAAACATATACGCCGCTTTCCCGTTTTCCTGTTTAACACACATGCTATTCGCAGTTATTAAAACTCAAGCAACACACGACTGTAGACTGGATAGTAAAAACTAGCTAAAACGTTCGTAAGGAGATTCTTTGGAGAATTTTGAAGATATCGTCGTTGTCGTCTTATCTCCGATCGCAGGATGCATTCGCCATTACGAACTCATCTTCGCTTTCTACATTCGTCCTGCTCGGACGATCATTCGAATCTCAAATGATTACAGAAAAAAATCCACGCGATAATGCGCGACCGATCCGACGAAACGAAAGAACGACGGTACTATGCATTGGTTCTTATACTGACCGAGGAAGACCAAAGTATTCGTGCACTGATGACAATTATCTTCTATTATAAAACCCCTTAGAAACGATTGCTTCGCGGTCTTGTTCTCACCCTTGCGTTTTCACGCTACGATCCTCTCGCAATTATGCACCTTTCTTTTTTTCACGTGTTTAAATTACTCACCTAGAATTGCGGTTTCATGAAAATTATATAGCTAGTTATTCCTAGTTCAGTTTTCGTAAGAAAGTTTTTCGCTCGATATCGAGAAGCGTAAATTGTACGCGTAAGTACAATAGTTTGAATGTCCACGGGAAGTTGCACAGCGCCGAACTCGCTAGAAAACAGTATCAGAGGCAAGCAACTGCAAAACGATTCATAAAAATGCACCAAAAGTAGTCACAGATTAATCACAACAAGTGTAGCACTTGGCTTTGCCAGGTTGTTAAGTTGTTTCTGTGCCTCGCTGGATCTTTTCGTTTTCCCGTTGATACGTGGATTAAGTACACAAGGCCGAGCTCCGAGGAAAAATCTCGGGCTAGGTTGCGAAGTCGACTTTGTCCCAAGTTAGTGACAGATCGGAAGACATCTTGAAGTCGGAGTCCTCCATGTTGAAGAGATCAAACGGGTCTTGACTACTAGCTAGCAACGGGTCGTAAATGTCTGTACCACTCGACAAACTTGTCGGTGGGGCTGGCTGATGATTCGACACCGTGGAAGCAGTCGGAGGAGACTGAGGCATCAGAGAATCCAGCCAGTCTGGATCGTCCATGTCCATGGGCATGTCGCCGATGTCCATCAACTCTTGGGGTGCTTCCATTTTTACTCCTAAGTCGCAATCCAATTGACTGAAATCCATCGTGTCTAGAGTTTCGAGGTCCAACTCGAGTTCCTGAAACGAAAAATCGGTACGATATATTTTCCATTGACTTCGAAAACGAAGAAAAGCCTCGCTTTGTAATCGAATATACCTTGAGGTCTAAATTTGCGTTATCCGAAGAAGTTACTTCTTGAGGAGGCTGAGGATCAGGCGATGCTTGCTGGGTGGACTGCGGGCTGAGCAGCATAGCGGCGTCCAGGTCACCCTCCGAGGTTAGCAGGTCTGTGTTGAACGACGAGATCTCTTCCTGCTGCTGTAACTGTTGTAACGCGGTTGGCAGCTGGATAGAGAAGGTTGCCAAAGGCAAAGGAGGCGGTGGCGGTGGCGCCGGCGCCGGTGAACTCACGCAATCACTCTGGGAAACCTCCATGGCAATCGGACTGATCGGACTGATTGGACTAGCAGCGGTGAAAACCAACGAATGAGTCTGACTATCCGCTGGTGCCGTGAACACCAAATTTTGTTGGAGCTGTCTGTTCGGTGTCGTTGGTGTGGCTGGGTCCTGCGCGGCGCTCGGTGGTAATTCGCCATTTTTGATCAGGATCTCCAACACATCGTCCACGACTTGACTCTTGATGTGACTCTTTTGAACCGGTTCAATTTTAACCTGAGTGGAATAGAATTGTGAAATAGAGTCGATGAAGTTCTATTTGAACACGAATATAGTCTTTTCTCTTCCTTTTCTTTCTACTACAAATCAAATATATCAAAGCAAGCAGACGTCTTTACCTTTAAAAGTTTTGCGGCTTCGTCGTACTGAGGAGGCGGTGGTTTTCCATCTTCGGCAGTAACAGTTTGTTGTTGCTGTTGCTGAGCCTGCGCCTGCGCCATCAAAGCGCTCAGCAGCGAGCCATTTAGTTTCGTAGGCTTGGGCAGGTTGAAAACTATCGCTGCGGGTATTTGCACAGTGGCACTGTTCTTGGTCTGATTCTTTTTATTATTAATCGCAGTCAGAGTCGAAGAGTCCAGAATGGCAGCAGTATTATTTGGCTGCGCCTGCAAGAACGCAGCGAGGCTGGCTTTTGCGTTCAATTGCTGGAACGTAGCGTGTTGCTGTTGCGTCTGCTGCTGAGACTGTTGTTGATTCTGCTGTTGTTGTTGCTGTTGCTGTTGCTGCTGTTGCTGCTGTAGGTGCTGCAACTGCTGCAAATGTAACGCCAGTTGCTGTTGCTGCATCTTGTTCTGGATGTGTTGCTGCAACACCAGCTTCTCAGCGTGAACCGTAGACGGTTGAGTTTGACGGATCTGCTGAAGTTGCTGTTGAGACTTATATAATTCACGTTGCAACTCTTCTATCCGTTTCCTTTGCTCTTTGATTATGTCGTCTCCTGAAACACGGGCTACATCGTGAAAACACGGACGTGTGTTGCGTTCCGAAAAATTCATTTTTCGAAAGTTTTATCATTCATTTAAGCGTACATCGTATTTTCTACTTTATATCTGGAGGAAATATACGTAATAAGGAACGCGCTGAAATACCTGGGGGACTCGACGGATCGTCGTGTTCGCTACCATGCGGCGAATCCGTGCGAGGACTGTTAGGTTCGTCCTTGACAGCTGAGCCAGGACTTTTGGCATGGGAGCTCGACTCGTCGGATGTGACTGGCCCCGGGGTATCCATCAATATGTGGCCCATGTGCGTCACGTGCGGTCCATTTGAGCTAGACGTCGAGTTGCCGCTAGATGATTCCGTGAACGGCTTTAATCTCTCGATCAGCTGTGGCTTCGAGCCAGATACCGGCAAGTTTCGACGTTTCAACTCTACTTTGAGATCACTTACTGAAAGGGTTACATTTATTTCGGTCAACCAATCACTGACACTGTGCTTTGTTATTTATTTTTTCATGAGTACAGTTTATTCTCAGCGATATAATTAACCAGTTTCTTTTGCTATCCGTCCCGAACCGAGCTTAGGACACTTACCTTTCATGTCCTCCAGCTTGCCCAAAGGCCTTAAGGGCGGTTGTTCCGAGGGGTTGTTCGAGGAATTCGAAGGTGCAGGACTCGGCGCGTTCACGCTGCTTCCGCTGATGCTTCCAGCGTCGCTGGCACCGCTGCTGTTCAAAGACAGTGGCGGCTTTTGCGCTGCCGGTAGAATGATCTGAGGGTACTAAACAACAGAACAACCGAATTATGTAACGTCCGAGTGAACCGCGAGCTTCGGATCCGGGTACACGATAATTACATAAAACGAACGTTCGAATTGAGTAACCCCGCCGTCTCGTAACTTGAGCCCAATTTTCGATTATAAATTTAGACGTAATAATGTAATTGCCATGCAAATTGTCGGGGTGAAAGTACGGCGTTAACGAGACATATCCGGCTGGATTCGCCCGTTCGCTCGCCTGTTGCTAACAGACGAAGAAAGTGGACGCTTTATAATATTTCTATTTGGTCGGTGATCGCTTTCGTCGAGGTAAGCGTACCTTATGCTGCCATTCGAGCTGCCACTGGAGAAATAGCTGTTGCTGCTGAAGGAGTAGCTCGTAGCTGGTCTCGCCAGGCGGTGCCGACCCGAGGCCGGAAGTTGTAGACGACACTGAGGTCTTTTGAGCGTTTGGCGGGCCCTGGGAACAATCACCGTTCAATGTCAGTCGATATTAATGACCACCGACGAATTAAAAGGGGCTCGGTATCCTCCACTCCTAGATCATCTCTAATTGCTTAATCGCAAAATCATCGTTCCACTCTACAAACATCCGTATACTCCTCTTCATGGCACAAAACAGATAACAGAAGTTGCCAGTCGCGATTCTTTTTCCACGTCTTAATCGTCTTTGTCTTTAAAAGTCTTCGTCGAAAATTCTTACATAGTATTCGTCGCGGGAACGCGTGAACGAAAAGGCTAACGCAAAAATCAAGTTAGCGGTCCAAGGAGGATCAGCAACGTGGGAGAAGCCAAGGCGCGAGTGATAAATGATACATCAAGATGTTTTCTGCGCCCTCATTTGCACGCCCATTCCCGGTTCGCTTTCACACCGACCACGCCATATCCCGAATGTTTCAGGAGCGTGGCCTGGGCCTTTGGCACCTATCGCGAACTCGGCTGGACCCTGGATCCCTCTTTCTCTCTCTCCCAGCTCCAAACTGCCTGGACCCCCTTGGAACCGCTTCTTCACCGCTCCCTGGCTTCCTCGCTCTTAGGTGCAATTAGCGCTCGAATTACTCAGAGCTAACGAGGTGGGCCTCGGGCCCCAGGCCCTTCAAGAGATCGCGAGAGTTAATCACCCGATACGATCTCCTTCTGCGTTTCGTTCTTTTCTCTTTGCCCAAATAGAAAGAGAGAGAGGGAAAGAGAGAGAAAGAGATTGCTCCTTCGCGGGCTACGGGAGCCGAGATTTACCGGCCGTCCGTATCCCTTTTTACTTTGCTTTTACCCCTTCTCTTCTGCTCGCTCTTACTTTTTTTTTCTTCGGCCATTCGCCATTCTCGTCTGCTTTCTTTTCTCCCGTTTGTCGTTTTTTTTCCTTTTCGAGCTTCTTGTTTCTTTTGTTTCCTCTTTGTCTCTGCCTTCTTGTCTCCTATCTCTGTTTCGTCTCTTCCTCGAATCTTTTTTCTATTTCGCGCAGTTTTTTTTACTTCGTCCTCTTTTTTCTTCTTTCTCTTATCTTCCCAAATATCGGTAGCCGATACAGGACGATTTCGCTTTACATTTACGGGGCCACGGAGAATCGAAAATGTTCGCAAATTTTAGCGGCAACGTAACACCACGCTTTGTACGAGGCGAGTCATAAAACGTTACGCGAGTTTTTACTTTCGTACGGCCAGGTTTAACGTTTAAGTAATATATTTGCACCTTGCTGGCATGAGAGCCGTGCGTTCACGCCCACCACCGAGAAATATAAACAGAATCAAGAGTGAAAGTAGTAAACGCTACATCGATTCCTGTTCTTTTCTTTTATGTACGTTCTACCGTTACATCGCTCGCGTATCATCGATTTATAATACACGCATAATACTCAATGGGAAGATCGATAATTGCCAAGAACTATCTCAGTCGTGTACATATATCTAGCGAAACACAATGAAAAGCTTGAGTGGATCGGTACCGCGAGTAAAAGACAACATAGGGGCATTCAAAGAGACAATAGAAGTAATCAAAGCGACTCACTTTGTACTCATGGAACTTGATGGTACGAGTCTTCGGTTGGCTTTTGGTCTTCGACTTCTTCCTGTTCTTATCCTTGCCGGGCGCGTCGCTCCTCTGACACGTGGAAGCGGCTATGGGGCTTGGTTGCGGCCTGGGGGTGATGGCGGCCGGCGGTGGTGCCGGTGGCGACGCTATCGAGATATTGGAAAGGGGACTCAGGCTGGACGTGGTCGAGCCCAAGGACATCGGACTCGGCGCCGGCGCCAGTGGAAGGAGGGTCGTCGATGGACCGTTTGTCTGACTCGCCTGTTAACAGAGATCGTTGCTTTTTTCACTATGGAATCCTCGATTAATCA
Source organism: Bombus vancouverensis nearcticus (assembly GCF_051014615.1). Classification (NCBI taxonomy): domain Eukaryota; kingdom Metazoa; phylum Arthropoda; class Insecta; order Hymenoptera; family Apidae; genus Bombus; species Bombus vancouverensis. Next base: position 15,002,234 of record NC_134911.1, on the reverse strand, counting down.
GCTTACATCGGTACGCTGCCAATTTATGAGCAGCTCTTAACGTCCGACGTAAATCTATTTTTGCGGCGTGTTTCGATGCTTTTTCCATCGCTATCGACGTTCCCCGCTTATTGTCTCGAAATGTCTTTCTTTCGGGACGCCGTTATCGTCCATCTACATCGACCGATAAATCAACCTTCCGTCGGAGATCGGGATTTACGCGATTCTCGAGCCGCTCACCTGCGTAGAAGCATGCTGTTGATTGTGCTGCGCCTGCTGCTGGGATTGCTGTTGCTGCTGTTGCTGCTGCGAACCCACCACCGTATTGCACAGTTCTGCGAACGTTTGTATCGTCGACTCGTTCGACGCTTGTTGGAACACCGGCGACGTGGACGAGACTACCACGGCACCGCCAGTCGTTGGAATACTAAGGGAAACGGTCACTATACCAGCCGAGGCAGCCGCTGTTTCCAGAACGTCCGACCGAGATTCCAGTTGGGGCGACGGTGCACCTTCCGAACTCTGAGAGTCATCCTCGAAGGTGATGTAATGGTCTGGATGCTGAGGCTTGGTTACCTGGCCTTCGCAGGTGGCCTTGAAGGAAATGTGACCCTCTGGTGGAAAACGATAACAAGGAAAGGATAAATTTAAGCAAAATATAAGGAAACAAGCTGCGTTTACGTGACACAAAAGACGCGTTAACGATGCTCTTTTTACAAACGTCCGAAGGTTATCGATCAAGATCGCGGAAGACAGATCGAGTTGATGCATGCGCTCACCTTTAACCGCCCTCTCAATAGGTTCCTCCGTGTGGAGAATGTTCTTCTGGATGAGCTCGAGCGGTCCAGGTCGATGACTGAGTTGGTCGTTCAGCTGGTCGGCTAACCTGGCCTTCTTCAGCATCCGTTGCCTTTCGGCCAGGCTCGGATCCACGTGACCTACATCTTCGAGGATATGCTGTCTAACCAGCTCCTCCCGACCTGGTCTCTGCTGGATCTTCGCCTTCAGCAGGTCACCGGTTTTCGCCCGTTCCAATTGCTTCCGTTGTTCGTGAAACGCCGGCGGTGTCTTCAGAGCTGTGCGAATACCGATCGATAATCGTTAGTTTTCGAGAAATCTACTCAGAGTTTACCACGCGTGTCGAATTTGTTCCACGATAACACCGACTAAATATATCCTAGACGTGCCGGTATGAGGATCTCGATAAAGGTACGCGATCTCGAGAGTTTATCTTCGCAGGTACCGTTTCCGACGTGTTGAAAATAGTGCGCGTTTCGACGCCGAAATCAATGTTCCTCGGATGAAAATACATATTTAGAAATCTCGCGTTCTCCACGTATTTGTTTACCATTCTATCGTTTGAGTATTTTAAACAACGAACTACGTTTTATCGGAAGCAGCGTTTCGATCGAAGCGTAATTTTAGACAAGTAACCTTGCCTCACGGAGGAAGTCACTATTTCCAGCTGGTTAAAAAACTCGACTGTCATTCCCTCGTGGTAGAACTGAAATCTCGGCCGCGACATACGCTCGGAAGATTTTATCTTCCGCTGGGGACATTTAAATCACGCTCGGTGGAATGCGACTATACTTTCATCGAGTTTTCTTCGAGCGCGTCGATAGCGGAGAGGAGCGAAAGAAGCGAAGCAGTGCTCCGCAACGAAGGGCGCGATCTAATAAAAGAACCGGCCGAATGAAAAAGCACTTTCGAAGCTTTTAGGGTGTCCTCCGACGCATGCTGCACGCATCAATTTCCGGCACGATGGCCCTCAAAGGACTGGCCTCGTGGCGCCATTTTGGTGTCAACGTCAAACGCCTCGTCGCATTCCTGCACGCCATTAAGTTCCCGGATAAATGATCCCCGGACCGTTTTCTCTACACTCTACGTGAGCATCGCTCCACTATTTCCGGACGAGCGACGCGCACACGACTGTCGCATCATTACGTGGAATAAAAGGTACATGCCACCTACGGTGCGACGATGTGGCAATGAAAATATGGAAACACGTTGCTCCACTGTCTTACCAACGGATTCGTTCGTGCCCGATAAATTCCGGCTTACCTCACTTTCAACTATGTTTATAATTTCGTTGGCGATAATTTCACGAATCGTTCGTTACGTTTGTCCATCGATGGACGCAAGATTTTATAGCGTTCGTAAATCATCCGTGAAAATCGTGGCTACTCAATGGCGCCGAGATCGTTTGTTCGATCGTTGCTCTAGCTATGTGTACGAATTGGCCGCGTAACGCACAAGAGAAGCTCGTTAGCTGCGGGAAAATTGGCGAGCCGCGAATCTGAAAGCGCGTGCAAAGACAGGGAGCGGCGAACGTAGCCGAGACTGCGTAGGAAATGCTAAAATTAACCGAACGATTCGAATCAATTAGGCCTTTCCAACATCCCCGAGCAATGGCTCGCGGCTTTTGTCTCACCCACGCGTGTTTGTTAGCGAAACCCGCCGCGGGTGTACTATCGGCTATACACGCGTATATATTCGCACAAGCCAGCTGTGACCTAATTGTCTAGTTTCTATCGAGATGCGAGTAAATCACGAGCCGATGGACGTGCATGGGACTCGAGGTTTTACCCTGTCGAGGGAACGACCATAAAAATAAACGATACCTACGTCGAGAATTTAATTTTGTACGATAAATTCTCGTTGTCGCGCGACTTTATTACATTCGTATCGAACGCGAGATCCGTGAGCCTAAGATGCGTCCTCATATTCGAGTTTCTCGTGTTCGCGATCGGCCCACTGATATTTACGCGAAATCCGAGGCAATTACGTCGAGATTCGTGAATGGCCTCGAAAGTGTCTCAATTTTCATGCAAATGTAATCGCTTCGTTTGGGTGAAAGCGCGCACACAGTGCACAACGCGTCACGGCCTTCTTCTATTTCTTTTTTGTATCGACGAAAGTTGCACTTTCGTAAGTTCGTTTCAATACCAAAGATTCTTCTTTATAGAACCGCTGTAATTCAAAGTTAGCTATTCGATGTCTAACGCAACGTAAAGAAAAATCGTATTTTACTAGAATCATCGTTTCGTTCAAATAGTTCACGTGCACCGATAGAGTCTCATCACGCAAACGAGGAGAAGCGCAAAAGCAATCGGCAACCCTAAATCATTTACGATTGCACGCAACAGGCGCCAGTCGTTGTTACGAGGGGAATGAGCAATCGAGATTTTGGATTTACGACTCGCGATCGAAATAATTGCGACTTGCAATCGCAATCAGTCCTAATCGCGCTGCAACGATAGTCTCAAGAACGTTGTTAGTACGATCTATTAAATGTCTTGATTCGCCGGGGTAGAATTCAATTTTTGCGGTTTACGTCGGCCGACGAGAATACAGGAAATTATTCGCTGCCATTTACACGATCTCGAGTGCGTGGCTTGCGAAACGCTCGATTTAGATTCCGTGATTCTCGCAGCGAGTCGCAGCTTTGTGTTGTTTCTTAGCGGCTGGTTCATTGGCGAGGATCGCGCGTGGGCGCATTGTATAATATAATAAGCGAGCGCGTCCGGAAAATTTCGCCGATTATGCAACCGCTTCCGTGTGAATACACGATGATACGAGCAGCTGCATGGACCGTTCAGTCCGTCATTGTTCGACGTTCGTGCGTGTTTCACTCGGATGTAAAGATACTTCTTCTAAATTGTAAATGTAGGTGCTGGTGCAGTGTAAATATTTTTGCAACGCCATTGAAGTCGAAGTAAGGAAATCTATGAATGATTTGATAGCCTACTTCGTTGATCGTGAAACTTTGATTCATCTTAACTGGTTCGAGCATTCTTTTTCGCGCGTTAAAATTAGAATCCTTTATCCGGTAAAATTAGCTGCTTTTGCAACGTGAAATTAATCGTGTCACGTAAACGGATCTACAACGTAATTGCAAGTCGCTTCTCCGAAAAAACCATTATCCCGTTGCCATGCGCGATATCTTCGACTCTTGCAAGCTGTAAATGACTACATCCCGTGGAACGAAATTGCACACGATGGTTCGCGCGAACGCCAGACGAAACGGAGGGTATCGAACGTCGTATTTCTACCAGCCTGCGATAAACAGGCTGCATTTCGATGCATGAACTTTGCTGTGTAGTGGTAGTTTGGTTTGTGCGAGCAAATTATACGTAAATTTAATATACGAAGCACCGTACTGCCTCGTCGGATTATCTAGGCCGTAGTCGCTAAATTCCGTCGATGAACAGATTCCACTAGATTGTCGGATTATTAGATTATTTCGCGATTGTAGGTTCGCTCTGTCGTTAGATTATACGTTATCGAATACTCGAACTGTATCGTGCAATTGATAAAGTAGATTATTCGATGTGATAATGGCAGGATATAACGCGATCGCGGATAACCAATAAAACAATTTCAATCGCGAATTTGCTTTGAATTACCTAATGCCAATGATTTTCAACTTTTTGTTTTGAATTTGAAACTGGTAGTAATTATCTCGTAGAGAGCGATGGTTTGCAAGAAGGGGGCAACTACTAGCGAACCAAAGGAAAGATCACACGCGATATTAGCGCGCAATTGATCACTGTATGTGAGCACGTCAATTTAAGGTACTTTAGGAAGTCGTTGGTGCCCCAGTTACTTCCTTTTACGCGGTTGGCCGAGCCATCACGGGCAATCGCGTGGTAATTAAGTTGTAAGTGGATTAATCGGCCGTTATCGCGGGAAAAAACGCGACACGGTGACGAACTTGTTAAATCTAACTCGAAGCCCTCTCTCGAGTAGGGCAAATAAATTTGTTCGACCGGACGGAATCGTTTTCCTTTGCTTTTACTGGCCACTAAATACCATCAGCAACGAACTCTCTGACTTTACCGTTTTTGTCCAGTTTTATCGTGCTCTCTAAACTCCTAATTGATTTTGCTTTGAGAGTCATTCGACGAGAACACTCGTCTACGGTCTTGAAATCTTTATGGCCTCGTTGCTTTATTCGAAGAGCAGAAAAACATCGGCGTACAAATTTTCAATTACGGACGTTGGAAATTATTCGTAAAATTCAATTCGATGGGAAACTTGTAAATTTGGTGTAAGGCCGAGTCCTCGTGGATTCGACAAAAAGTTGGCGAAAATTTTTATTACGGTGGAGTTACTTACATGGCATGATGCCTTGCGCAACCAGCTGATTGATGGGTCGCCTCAGCGTAAGCTTCACCTTCAGCGCTGTAACAGAGAAAACAACGCGTCTTTCAACAATTCGTTTCTTCTCTCGACGACGTTATCTGTTCCACGATCTTGTACGTTCGCTCGATTCCCTTAATTCGATGCTTATCTCGACCATTCAACTATCGATTCCTACATCCGATTAACCCGTTCCATCTTACGAATAACCAATCTTCGTCACAACATAAACGCTTATATCAATTTCAACGAGTTATTCGGATAGTATTTTATCTCGAAAACACAAGCACATTTTAATCTGATCGAATCGTTGCACTCTTACGGAAATCAGTCGAGATTACCTCAGATCGCGAGGATTTCCGTGGAACAGCCGCGGAATTTCACTGGCAAGCAACAGCTCGTTCTATAAAAATCGTATGATCAAAGTCGATCGGTGATGGCCGCGTGGCCATTTCTCGGTAGCCAATATTTTCTTTCCGCATGCCATTTAAGCTGTTCCATATGGCGTGACTCGGTGGGGTCGGAGGAAAAAAAAAGAAAAGGAAAAGAAGTGAGCACAGGGGAGAGATGGAAAAGAGGGATCCCTTCTTTCCAGTGGTTAATTGGACCACCGCACGCGTGTATTTTTCACGTGCTTCCGCGCGACGCTAATTTTGGGCTCGATAATTAAAGAGCGCCACGCCACGCGTGCTTACATAAATTACTCGAACTTTCATTTTGTTATCATCCTGCTCGATACACGAATATTCGAGATACGTGGCTCCTGGCCCGGACACGCCAGCCGGATACCAGGCGTAACGGGATTTGCGTACCGTATTGTCGGCGCAGCGGCGTTTTTCATGTCGGCAGCTACCTGTGTTTCAAGTACGGCTACATGGAAAGTTCGCTGGAAACTGGCGATTCTCGAATGCTACGGGCAAGACAAGTGTCAGTTTGAGTTTCTTTCGTTTAGAATGGCATGTTGAGCGTGATAAGTTAAAAGACATAATGGCGATCGTAAAGTCGAGAGGTTTTGGGCTGAATCTTTCGTGGAGTTTATTTGGCTACGACACAAGTATACATCTAACCGAATCAATGGTTTTCCTTATCGCCCTAACATAAACATTCCATGTAGTCACTTCGTTTTACGGTTCTTGCTTCGCTTAAATATAGGTGAATAACTACTTGTATATCTTGCTTTAACCAATAATCCTGCAAAGACCAATTCACGTTCTAAACATAGAGTATCCCTCACCTCTTTTCCACCTAAGGAAACAAGCAATTTCCAGCATCCAAATATTCCTATGTAACAATTTTCGACGAAAAACAAATCCATTCGCGCCAGTTATTACTAGTCACGTGTCACGAGAACAGATCATGGATCGCGACGTCATCCATGAGACGTACACGAGTTTCGAATGGGTTCAGCGTCCGGCTGCGATTCGGCGGCGATTTGGCGGTCGGCTAATTAAGGGGCGATCACGGTGGATCGTGATTCGGGAATCCGGAGCCGACGGTCGTTCGCCGCTTGGGTTCGCAGATCAAAGGTCGACGAGGAGCACGAAGAGAGCGAGCGAGCGTGGCGTGGATCGCGGGCCCGGCTACAAATTAACACACAAAGGGCCCCTGGTTATAAATACGCGGAGGACGCGCGGGTCAGATTGCATAAATTGCCGGCGTAAGAGGAACAAAACCGCGGGCCGCATGGCCGCGCAATCTGAATTCAAAGCAGTCTGTATCCCGGAGAAAAATGTCTACCCCATTCGGTTTATTGGTCGCGAGACATAGCCGCACCAGGGGGATCCTTCGCGGTCAGTTTTTTCGTCGATCCACCGCAAATATCTGACTTCGACGTATCCGACTGCGAATAATCCACCGTTTATAATGTCCACTCTTTGCTCATGCCGCGTTTCAACGCTGCGCTCAAGCTATTGGGTACTCTTCAGCAGTTTCTGTTCAAAGAGCGAAGACTTCTTGCTGCATGAATCCTTTCATTTCAATATCATTTTGGTTGAACTAAAATGGAGCGCGAACGAAATGAAATGTGCACGGTAACGATCGAAAAATGATTAAAGACGCCGGTGCATGGTTTGGGAAAAAGTAGCGCGGAATTTTTCTCGATAACGTTATCACAAATCTGGTCGCACGAGCTGTACGCGTGAATGGTATATTGTGATGGACGAAACGTTAAGGATGAAGACCGACTGGTTTTGGTAGTCCCATTACAAAATCATCATTAGCTTTACGTAATGACTTCTTACGTTTATCTCGCTACGCGTGAATCCTTAAGCGAACAAGTTCTCACTTATTAACCGATCAACAACGACTGAAATTTATGGTCGCGGAAGGATAGCAATTAAGGCGTAAGATGTTGGTCAGAAAAAAATTTGCGATAATCCTATCGCCTAATGAGCATTCCTGATCGTATCCTCGCTATCGATCCTGACAATCATGCGTGGAACGCGCGTAACTATGCGCGCGATTGCATATTTCTTCTGGTGGCCGAGAAATTCGCGGATCGGTCATTGTACACGCGAGCCAACGCATTCTTCGACGTCTGCCTTTCGACTAGGAAATTCGGCCAAAAAATTATCTCGGTGCTTGGAATTCCATGTCACGTGATGCTGGAGACGTACGAATTTTAGCTTCTCCCGTAAGCTTCGTGCACTGAATTACGAAACATTTCTGATATATTCTAACTTGTATCAAGAAAACGTTCTATAGCGTTTGATTTTAATGTAAAAGATTGTGTATCGACCAGTATTTAACTGTTTATAGACGTTATAAAATCGTTTGTACGTCGTAATTGTTTGCGTAAAATTGGACGAGGTTCGCTATAAATAATCGAGTGGATAGGCGATGGATCAACGAAATGGAAAAAGATATACAGAAAACGGGGAACTGGGACGGTCCTGAAAGTATCATGGTCCACAGAAGACAAATGGTAACGACCAAAACGGCTACTAGATGCAAGTGCCAAAATACACAGCGCCAAATACTGAGCCAACGTTTCTTGTATCGTTATATGGGCACAGTTGTTTCTAATTCGGTATCGCGTTTCATCTTCGCCCGGTAGGTGCTCTATGAGAAAGCCAGAACCGCATATATGCTTCTCTTAATTAAGTCGCGCGCTGCCGTCGAGAATCGTAACAAAGGTAAGAGTTACGACCCGTCGATGGCACGCGGTGCTTCGAAATAAACGAACTTGTCCAACATTATCACGAAGTGAAACCAAGCAACCTCTTCCTTTCGACGATTCTCCAATTATTTAGCGGTGAATTTGAAGTTCGAGCGACGAAGAAAAATTACGAGTAGAAATATAAATATCAGGGAGGAAATATCGTGAAACAGGATAATCGATTTTGTGTTCTCGAGAAACCACGCCCTCGAGGTATAGTCGATGAAATATCGCGGGAGGTCATCGGAAGTCAGAACGCGGTGCGTATGCGACTCTACCGCGAAGATGGACGTTAACGAGCGGATGGACGAGGCGGAGGTGGACAGGCTGGCGAACGATACCCTGAACGAAACGGAACGGGACAGCTCTCCCTCGGTGTCGCGGTGCACGTGCATAGTTGTCCCATGTACCCGGTGGACCGACAGCTCGCGACTCAGCGGCTCGTGGCTTCGGCTGTCAGGGTGGCACGCGGATTCCAGCGATGTTTCGCATTTCTCGGAGATTTCATCGTTGTTCCTTGCGACGAAGAATCGCCACGAACAACGGTACTAAACGTAATCGAGCATTGGTACTCGTCTCCACGCGCCACTTTCCGGAAGAAAAATTTCTCGCAAAATGCCCGTCGATGTTTTGGCTGAATGCCAATATAATTCGTGTGGTATCTCGAGTTAACATATTGTACGATTTAATCATCGCATAAATCACTTTTTCTATTATGAAACAAACACTTGACGCCTGATTATAATACGTTAACAGGAATGGAAACACTTATACTTACACTTCTAGCGTCTACTTGTGACATAACGGTTCATTTTTCATCTTGAGCATTCTGGTACATACGTTTCGTTCAATGCTTTTGGTTTAATCTATCGGCTTTTAATTATCGTTTCGTTGTAAATGCGCATCGGGAAACAAAGGGAGTCGCTCATTTTTCCAGAATTTCGTGCCAAGAATTGCAAGGATGCTTGGGGTCGCCGTGTTGGTTCGTCGCGTTAATTGCACGGTTTAAGGGGGTTTGAGGTAGCTGCAAGTTACGGGAGCTACACTCTATAAGCATTTACGCAATGCATAGAATGCAAATTCGCTTGCTGCATTCCTGCCAAGTGAATCTACCGATCGCGTTGCTTACGCCTTACTCCCCTTCGACGGAGGTGACCGTTCCGGTGGACACTACTGGTATTCATTTTTACATCGATGGCTAGAATCCTAGCGTAAAAAGGAGATGGATGGTAGGAAAAAAGAAAGGGAAGAGAAAATTGTACGTAACTGTTACAACTGTACAAGCGAAATATTCTCATCGTTCAAGTTTGTCCGCTTCGATTAGAACATTCTACTTAAAATGATCTACGCTAAGTTTAGTTTTAGTTTAAACCTGCTTTTCTTAAGTTTTGGTTTAAATATAGTTCATTCGTGAAGTAACGTAAAGAAACAAAACAACGGCCAGCAAAATGGTGAATATACGTGAATTTCAAAACGTATGAGAATTGGGTTTGCCTAACTGGCAAATTCATCTTTTGCTATTTGATGATATCAATCATCGCGATGCGATTGGTTAATCTCGAGTGAGAATGGTGGTGTTTTTGAAATTGAAAACTGCAACAACGTCCATGAAAGTTGTTGCAGCCTCAAGCGGTACGTCCAAATAAGTCGCCTCGAACGAGGGAGAAAGATTACGATCATTAACCGCGTCATTACCAGACGTAAATTAGAGTGGTTAAGAGTAATTACGCGCGAGAGAGCCGGCAGATCGCTGACACAGCTGTCGATCGGAATTAAACCTTCTGCCAGGGGAATTAATTCGTGCTGTCGCATAAACTGTATTGCACCCGTTGAAATTCAATGCCCACGAGGCTCGTACGTTCGTTCGTGAAAGGGGCGCCTTTCGATCGCCTCGGGTCCACCTTGCCCGAGTGCAATACGTTTGAAAGATTACTGGCAAATGAGCTTTTATATTTACAACTTGATTCCTCGATACTTGTTCGTTAATTCTCGCCGAGTATCGTATTTTCTAGCTGTTTTTTCGTCGATCTGTAACAGATAACCTTTTAATACCTCGAACGAAGATATCATTCGAGGATATAGTTTCCTCGAGTATCAAATTTTTTTTTATATCCTATGGATCGAATGCGATAAATCATCTTGAGAGCTTCTAAAAGCTTATACAAACTAAAGTGTCGTCGTAAGTAGATACGTTATAAATTGTAAGACGGATCATCAGATTTCATTTGTGTACCGGAAGAACGACTCACTTTTTGAAACCATTCAGAGGTGTAATTTCTGAAGACTGCGTTGTCGCCAGGTTTACGATCTCCCATCGTATGCCCGTTTTACGACGGGATACAGCACGAGATAAATCAAACCGGCAGGAATCCTAAGCACGGCGTTAAAGTGTTAAGGAGTTCCAGAAGAGGCGAGATTTCTCCCGACGATCCCATAAATATCGTGGTTTTGCGCCACTTTGACCCCGATTTTCGCCGGTAGTCCTCCAACGATTAATCTTACAAATTGCCGCCACGCTTCTCGCGGCTTCACGCCGGAACCGTGAAAAGGGAATTGACTGCATGACCAGCGACAGTTTTACGGGTCATCGGAGGGGCCAGCCCTGATGGAGGAGGAACGCGAACACTCGCAGGAACTCGTAGGGAAAAAATACTTTGCGCGTTGGGAAAGCTGGCGCGCAGCAGATTTAGTGGTTCGATAAATCGCTTGTGTGACAAGTGACGGATTTTAAAGGCTCTTGGGCCACATTGTAGCGCGTTGCTTACAGATTTATTCGATGGTCGATTGCCACACGGCGAATTATTCTCTGGTGTGTAATTTAAAAGATGTGCATTAATCACGATTTCATAACGTGTTATTTTGCGTTTACGTCGAAGCCATTAAGAGGTCGACGCGAAGAAAAAAATCGTCGAAGAAAAGGCGGATGAGACGACAGATGAATTTAGTGGTGTGAAATTTCTAATTTTAAAGCTTGACTTTTCAATCAGTAGAGTTACACAGGAGAATAGTAAAATTGGAAATTATTATGCGACATATCGAAGGAGGTTACGCGTCTCGAGACAGCATGACGGAAGTCGGGCGGCCATCGAGGATTCGAAAAGAGGAGCACGTGAGCGGCATAAGATACGCATAAGTTGGCCAGAATCGCGGGGGTGATCCAATAATACGGCAGCTTTGGGTATAAATAAAGCCACTAGGCCCGGAGATCACGGCACAGAACTCTTGTCCCTTCTCTCGACATAGTTTCTTCTATCCACCGTTTCTCGTCCTTTCGCATTTCACAGTTCTTCCTCATCTGTCTCCACTCGTTGTCGCGTTTCGACTATTCCTAGCCGTAAAATAGACCATGCTCGTTTACCAGTGCGCCTCGACAGAAGACGATTTAGAAAGCCGACTTAGTTTCGTCTCCAGAGATTATTCGAAACAGGAAATGTCCCAATCCTCTACGCGCTATTCATCGAACAGATCTTAAACAATTATATTTCTTAACGTCTTTCTTCTTAAACTTGTCCTTTTCTAAAATAAAAATTTCAACGTTATTCGTCTTATTCCGTCTGTTTTCGAAATATAAAAAAAGAAAAAAAAAATAAACGTCCAGAGTTTACCAAAGGACCATAAAGCGACCAATTAATCGTTCGAACGACAAAGCTCTGAGTGTTTTGTCTCACGGTCGTCTCAATGGCGAAGTGGATCTTTTTTCTCACACTACAAGTCGCGAATAAACCACGCGAAAACGATCTATTTCCAAATCCAAAGAGCGTCGGAATGAATTTGACTAGATGTTTTTTTAAAAGCCTCGTTTCCTCCTAAGCCGTTCGTTAAATCGGCCATATCTCGATGCGTCGCAAAACAAAAATAATTCTTCGGCAGAATGCAGGAGAATCGTTCGAGCGAGTTTTGATTTATTCGCCGCCGGTAACGGACGCCCTGTTTTCTTAGACAACCAGCAGCCGCGTAAAAAGAAGGATGGCTATAATCGAATAACTTTAAGATCTAAAAAAAGCAAAGAGAGAAATAAGAAATAATTTTCAAGCACGCGCGTACACGCCCGAGGAAGTTTCCCGATGAAGTCACAAGCGTAGCGAGAAAAAATGAGACGCCTCCGAAGAAATTGACTGCTCGAGCCTGCTCTCCTCTAACCCACGGACGGAATATGATTTATGCGGCAATGAGGGACGAGAATAAAAACAGAGACGTTTGTTTAGAAAATAATCGCCTCGTCGAATGGTATCCCGCGCACGCGCATCGGAACAGGTGAACGCTTTTGAAGCCAATTACGCATATCCCTTGTTTTTCTAAGCCACGATTAATCGAGCCGACACCAGACAGCTACACCACCGTAACGTATCAAAGGTACAAGCCAACGAACAAGGCAAGTATCAACGCACGACGTAACGAACGTCGTTGTACACGGTGATTTCGAATACTTTCACGTGTTTCGAAATTGCAAAAATACGCTGCCTGATAAAACGATAAATACTTCGTTTGGAGAAAGTTCCACGAATCGTCGTATCGAGAACGGTTTAGCGTCACGAGTAGACTAATTAAAATTCGAGGCGACGCGTCGCGAATTTATCGGTGGCCGGCTGAATTTTTCAGCGACGCATTTCCCGCCATTGTCTGCGGCCGGTTGGACGCACAGCTGGCCGGAGAACGCGCGCACGTGCTTGCGTCAACCGAGTTGTTGGTTTCTGTGCGCAATAAAAAGTTCGAGTCGAAAATTCAGTTAAATTCGAAAGGCAGTCCTGATATCTTCGAATATCGATAATTTATCTCTTCAGGTTGAAAATCAAACTCCAGGAAACCATCGCAGACACGTCTCGATATTCCAAAACGTCTCAGCGTTTATTCACCGCTTTTCATTTCACTATCGCGTACAACCTTCATCCGTTGAACGGTATCAAGGAAGAGACGTCTCCCTTACGAACGATAATAAATAACACGGTACCGCGGCCGGTTATGCTCAACCGTTTCACCGTCGGCTATCTGAATCGATGGCACGAGAATTGATGATGCTTCGAAGACACCGAGTTGCTCGACTTCCCCGTACCTCTCCTATAATAGATCGTTCTTCCTGCGAATCCTCAATAACCATGACTCTACTACAACTCTGAAGGAAACAATAGCAAACAATCGCAAACCATACGGCGAAACCGTAATTCGCGGTAATCTCGGGAAAACACATTCCCAGGTCAAAAACAAGCTGTAGCGACGGTAAATCATCTTTCAGAGGGGAATCTTCTTATCTGAAACGAGTCCTCGCGAGGACACCCAGCCACCAATCAAATTCTTCAGGGATAAACGTTCCTCGACGCGTGTTTTACAACAATGTACGACCCTTTCGACGTTCCTTTTCCCTTCGTGCGATAACGCGATTGCGCTTTGAGTGGCGATCGATCTTATCGTCATTCGTCGATACAACGTTACGATTACAGGGGATGTGTGTTCCGAGGAATGAAACATCTGAAGACCGAAATACGTGCATTCATAATTTAGGACAGACGTTCATCGTAATCGTAGATTAATCAGGACGACTCTGATAAACAAAGTGAATCGCGCAACTATCGATCGTCGCCAATTCCTCGCGAGATAGCAGTGTGCACGATCGCGAGAGCGTGAATCGCTTTTATAGGCGAGCTGCACACAACGATATAACCTTGTGTACATTAGCGGTACGCGAGCTTTAACACGGCGTTAGCACGCTCCGCCTACTGGATACGCCTTCTAATCGATGTACGCACTTGTCTTTCGTAACGCTTCTCCTTCTGCCTGGTCTCGCCAGCTTGGCGAATTCCTTCGCGTTTCTTTCCCCGGTGCACCAGGGAAACTCTCATACCGTTTCACCATCCACGGTTTTTTTGTCGTCGCGTTCCACCCTGGTGGCCCGGGCCCGTGAGCTAAATGGGAAGCGTTTATGCCTTACGCGAACGGCCCGAGGAAATGCTTCGACTCTGGTGATTCCGTACCGGAGGGTAGATTCGGCGATTATATGTATATATACCTTCTTTCTCGTTTTTCAGTACGCAGAACTTGACAAACCGAGTTTATAGCGATTCAGGTCTTAAGTTGCATTACTCGGTTCTGTAGATTTTAATCGAAAAACTTCGTTAGCATGTGTGCATGTACCGCGAATTATTGAAAAAACGCACAGAGATATGTAAATATTTCTCTGCGTTTTATAACGTTGAATGTTACACAACTGTGTTTCCTTCGTTTCGGTAGATACACGTTAATCGAGCCTTTTCGTACGAAGCATCTCTCTTTAACCTAGGAAACGGACTGCAACTTGGAATATTGCGAGACTCGTTCGTTCTCTGTTCGCTGGTTACGAATGTTACGAGCGACCCACGCAAAAACCGAGACACTCTTACCGCGCTGGACTAGGAAAAACAAGATTTCGTCGAACGAGTGGCTGTCGGAAAAGTATCAATTCTCGTGCCATAAATGCGTCACCCTGAACGAAATTGTCACAACGATGAAGGGTTAATTAAACGTGGCATTGCGCGTCGCGGACGCGTGTGTCTCTTACTTCGAAAGAAGTAAGGAAGGAGGGGGGCAGGGAAGGAGGCGTGAAGTTGGACGATCGCAAAACATCGCGACTTCCTGCGAAGAAAAGAGGCAAAAAACGCACTGGTCGAAACCGTGCGCGAAAGAAGCAGGAATGAAGCGTAAGAAGAAGAAGAAGACGACGACGACGAAGAAGAAGAAGTGGCAACGACAGCGGTCGAGTGGAAAGCAACGAGTAGTCTGGCAATAGGTGCGTGGCAGGAACGGGGCAAAGGGAGAGGAGGAGGAGGACACCCGCCGATTGATATAACGCTACGATTTGCGTAATATACGCTCACTCGTAAAGCTCCCGGTGATTTATCCCGGTAAATAAATAGATTTCGGTGTTGTTAACCCCGTTTCCAGTGGGAAGAGGATAGGCACAGCCGAGGATCAGCCATCGGACACACGAACTCGTGTGTTACTCTGTCTCGTGTGGTGGCGTGCAGCCGCGTTCGGCATGCGTCGCGTCCGATATACATACGTGCGTGCACGCACGCGTGTGGTGCAACGTCCTGTGGGTCGTCGGAGGAGCGGAAAGAAACCGAGGCGAGGGATTAAAAATACTGGAGGAGGCTGCGCGAGAGTGCGTGCAACCAAGGAAAAAGGTTCTGGAGTAGAGAGACAGAGAAAGTCGATGCATCGGAGAAAGAAAAAACGAAGAGCGAAGGAAGAAAAAGAAAGGATATACCGAGGGATCGTGATATTTCAGAATTTCGGGGAGAATTTACGAGCGGCAGACGCCGCGGCGATGACTCGTACGACGAGCATGGATTCTCGAAAATGGCGCGCCACTGGTGGGATCATTGGGTGCTCTTGATCCGACACCCTTAATTGCCCCGTGGTGGAACAACGGATTAAGACGTCGCACTTTTTCCAGAAGTACGCACGCACGCAGACGATGGCCGGCTGACGTTTATGCGTCCGTTTACAAATGATCGCCGGTAATTGGTCGCTTTGTAGCCACTGCTTTCCGAGAGTTTAATGCGTCGCGCGTGAGCGACGTTGTAACGTAAAATTTCGGTCGAACCAGGTTAAAACGTAATTTCCTCGCAAGCTGTCGCTGTCTTTTATTAGATACTCGTTGCGGAAAGCTACGGTTCAATGTCCGTGTATCTGGTTCCTCGAATTCTTTTCCGCTCGTCGATGTAAAAAATGGGACGATAAACACGTTCTAATTCTATCGCGATGTCAACCAAATTGCTAACATCGTCACCCACGAAGAATTCGTTCGACGCTCGCAACCCATGGCTTATGAACGACCGATCTTAATGCCCCATTAAATCGAAATAACGATCCGCTTCGTGGGATGTTCGTGGAGGATCGTCTAAGAGAGTCCGAATAATCTCTGGTAGACAGAGCAAACTCTGGTTACCTGTGTTATGGTAATTACTACATGTGTAAACCGGTCGACGCCGGTGTTCGGCTCATTGGCATTGTTTCAAACGTATTGTCGTTAGTTTACTATCGTGCCGGTAAATCAACGTTTTTACGCAGCACGCACCTGCCATTAACGTGCCGACGTGTTCGTGTGTTCATGCATACGGGGCTGTTCACGGGCGAAAGTTGGCCTGAACGCATATTAATCGACGAGTCACGCGAAACGAATCGACGGAAAGCGTCTCGTGTAGCTATATGTTACGCGGGACGCGAACAAATGCTGGCTTGCGAGCCAGCCAGACGTTTTCACTTTGGTAATTAGCCGATTATCTTTCTCGAATACCGCAAGACCTCTTCCGCCTGCTGCTTTTTCGTAACCGTTAAATCGTTGCGTTCCACCTAGGTAGTTTGCAGTTTCCACCAGGGGAACGAAAGATTCCATTGATGCGCGCCGTCAATGCCAGCAACTGTCACATTCGTGTATAGCGAACGAAGTACGAATATTCCAGAATGGCCGATGTTTTCCAAGCGTGTCCGGGCATCGAAAATAACCCCCGAGGTTCGGAGTGTCTCGGTTGCGTCTGATTCTCGAACACGACCGCGCGCACCGCTTAATGAGGCGTTTTATTCTTAGAGCGAACATCGAGTTGGAAAAACACCGTAAAAACGACAGGTATATTATAGGGGAAACACAATACGGACGCTAAAATATACGCGCGATCAGAGGCGACGAAAACCAAGTTTACGTTTTTATCCTTCACCCTACACGAGTGAATCATCTCTGTGAAAATGGGAATGATGCTGTTTACTTCGATCGGGATTTTGGCATTAAGACGATTGCCATTGCGCGTGATTCTTCTCGTTGCGTATCGTCTCTGAATCATCGTTGTGAAAAAAAACCCAAAGAAGTTTTCGGTTTATGCAACTTGCGGTAACGCGAAACGCAGTCGAGTGGTTCCTTTAATTGTACAGAAAGGCTTCCATCGAAGCTGAGGAAAACACGCTTCATAAAAGCGCCTTTGTATGCATCCCGTACACCCACGTGCCTACTTAACCTCGCTCTCTTCTCCTCCTCTCCGTAGCTCGTACAGCAACAACGTGGATGCTGGCTGCCATCCCTCCAGGTGAAACTGTTTCCTGTGTCGCAAGCCGCGTCTCTCGCTTCAGAAGCGTCTCTCCTCACGTTCCCGCCGCATCGTTTTTCTTTCTTCTTCTTTCATTTTGTCTTCTTTCTGTTATCTCTGTTGACTCTCGTCAGCCTCTTCGGCGTCTCCACCAAGAATACACAACTTACGCATATTGTATTTTCCAATGAATCGTCGTACTTTCCGCCTCTTTCACTTCTTGCCTTCTTCTGTTATCGCGCAATTTCTATTTTGCCTTCGTTTTCCCTTCTCCTTTCCTCTTAGCTTTTCGTCAGAAATCCGGGTGCAACGCAACATCACAAGCATTTCGCCAAGCCAAAATCCCACAGTTGGACGTTAATTACGCAGCTTTATCGCGTCCAGGCCGTTTTCCCTTGCGACACACGCGAAGAAACGATTTCTCTCGCCTCTTCCCTGTCGGCTGTTCCCTCCTTCTCGTCCTTCTCTCCGTTCCACGATCCCTCTGCCCCGCGTCCTCGCATCTCCTCGTCTTCTTTCTCTTGCAGCGCGGTAATATATCTGGCCAGCGTGGGCGGCCCACGTGGGTTTGACAGCTAAGCCCACGGAAACTGGTTACACCCACAAGCGCGCAGGTCGCGCCGCATCGGGAAGAGGCACACGCCAGGTAGGCGCGTTCGCCGCGTCGTCGCTGACACGGCCGATCTTCCCTTGCCGCGGACACGTGGCATCCAGCCCCACCGCGACATCGTTTTAACAAGTTTGAGCTTTATAGGCAGTCGTTGATTTATAGGATTTTTCTTTCTATCTTCTCTTTCTTGGTCTCTGTAACGATAAGTCAACTTCTATTCTAATAAAATAGGTGTGGAGAACAAGTCTCAAGGAGTCGATATATCGATACCTTTCGAAGGGGTACTAGGTATTCTGAACCGTCGATTTCTATCGAATGACAGGAGTTTTTTCCGGAATGGTTCGGTGTTCAGTTTGACGTTCGTCGTCTTTTTTCACTGAACGCTGCTGCTCGCGTACTACGCGTAATGTCGTAGCAAACGTAGCGTCTCGTCGACGTTCCGCTCGACTTTGTAACGCTTTGTATATCTTTGCAACGATAAAACCGTTTCTACAACGATCTTCGCCTCTTTGAGAAATTTTTCTCGGAAAAAATCAAATAATTGTATAAATTGATAATCGATTTTTGCAGTGATGTCTGAAATTCGACAGACGATAAGAACCCGATTTCCACGGTGAATCGAGACAATGTAAAAGCAAGGCGTCGGCACGAAAACGACACCCGGCCGGTCAGTGTTGCGCGACCGGGATAGAAAAACGGCGTTGGCAGTGAGCCGCGTGGGCAAGCTGGCGTGTCTAATAAACATAAAGGAGGCAGACTCCGTCGTTACCCGCGTTTCCTTTTTTTTCCTTCGCCCCTCTCCGTCTCTTTTTCACTCTCTCACTCTCTCTCTTTCTCTCTCTAGTGTTTTCTTCGACCGGCAGTTTCGACTGTCTCCGCCCCGGTGGCCGCACCTCGTCTCTCGTCCATCGTGCCACCGCGTCGAGCACACCTTCGCGGACAATTAATTTACCTCACGGCGTAGCCCGGAGTCTCGCGAGCTTACAGGCGTAGTTTGCGGCCGGCCGTCCAGAAATGGAGTTGGTTTCGCCGGTTAAGATACGATCGTATACGTACGAGCACACATCCTCGCCGGTAGCGTTGAGAAAAACGCCATAACTTCGAGTCGTATATGGCGGCAATGCACAGGTGCATGCCACCGTGCATCTACCCCCCTCTGGGTCCCACTCCCTTCACCACCGTCACCACCACCGCCGTCGGCCACAGCCATCCACAACAGGCACCCCTTCTTCGTGGACCCTTTTCCTCTTCTCCTCGACCCCGTCGTCGCGAGTCGACTCGATCGAACGTGCGCGTAGAATGTCAATTGTTCCTCTCTGCCCTCTCTCTTTCTCTCCCCCTCCCTCCCAGCTGTTCGACGCCCCCCGTTGCTTATTTTCTTCGCTTCTTTCCCGTCTGTTTTTCGCGCGATCCGGCTCTCTGTTTCTCTCGTAGAGAACTCCCGTTCGCGGTGACGGGTGTCTCTCGATCACCGCCGTCTCTCTTTTCCAACTGATCGGACATCGTAGGAAGGCTGAGACGGTTTGGGAGTGAACGGCGAAAATGGTGAAAAACGGAGCGGTGTTAGCGAGTTTGTCGGATTCAGCAGGCTCGAAGGACGCGAGGTCTGTCCGCGTAACAGTCATGGGAATGGGAGTTGTTGCCTTCTCACTCTGATATCAAATTCACGTCGATGCTTCTTTCGTCTTGCATTTCTGGCGAAATTGTTATCGTAGAACGTTGGGAATAATTATCTTACGGCTGATCATACGTAACGCTTATCGTACGGTTTTTTTCCGAATTGATAATTTCTACTAATTCTGCCGAACGCGATCTTCGATTATTTGTATTTAACTCGTCGTTCCTCTCGCCTGGAACGCCTCGATTGCTATACTTCGACACAAAGCCATCGCGAACATTCTCCATGTCCCTCGAATCTCTTAGTTTCTCTCTTTTGTCGGAGACCCGGTTGGCGGTGGATATCGCGAATCCGGTGTTCCTTGCCGCTCGCTCGACGTCCTTTACCCCTTCTATTATCCTCTCTCCCTCGCGAGTCGGGGCCGGTGCCATTGCTCGGTTGCCAAAGACGAGTGGTAACGAGCCGGTAAAAAATAATTAGTATGTCCGTCGACTCGGTGCTTCTAGAAATAGACCGGTCCGCATAATCATCCGCCGATTCCGAGACCGCTTTGGAAACCTGCCGGCGGCTTTGCGAGCTCTCGAGGTGATACCACACGCCGCGGCCTCGTCGATGTGTAGACCAGCGCACACGCGAGCGCCAACTCGAACGCGGTTGTCGACTACGCGAGGGAATTCGCGAGATAAGACCGCGTAACACCGGTGATGCTGGGACGCGAGCTCGTTATATCACGCGTTGCGGTCTACGCGACACCCAGCTGACGTTTATTAGCCGACCATTGAGATAATGATCTCTTATTAGCCGAGAAATCGAGCGGATCGACGGTAGGATTCACGAACGTGACGACTCTTCCACCTCCAAGGGAAGTATCCCTTTTTCTTGAGGTTTATTTGTACTCGTTCTCTTGCGGCGTTGATGTTTGAACGAGAGGTAAGTTGAAACGACGTGCCGACACGCTGTCGAATGAGTATAATAATGGTAATAATTATGGCGTCTTCATTGTGCGGGATGCGAGATGGAAGAGGAGTCGCTAGTACAAACACGCCGCGTGAGGTCCGAGCGATTACTTTCCATTCGTTTTTCTCATCAACGTCGGCTACCGACGTGCAGCTTCTTCGTCGACGGATACGGATATATTCGATCCTGTTATCGTTGGATACATGTACGCGTCCATACGAAGATCAACAACTATCCACTCAAGAAATAAGTTCGAACATCGAACGAGACAACTTGTACGATTCGAACTTATAGAATCTCACCCTTTTAGTCAGACACGACGTTACAAGGTCGACGGTATAACGTGGTCGA
Source organism: Bombus vancouverensis nearcticus (assembly GCF_051014615.1). Lineage (NCBI taxonomy): Eukaryota > Metazoa > Arthropoda > Insecta > Hymenoptera > Apidae > Bombus > Bombus vancouverensis. The sequence continues at coordinate 14,981,370 of NC_134911.1, read as the reverse complement.
GGAAAGAAACGCCGGGGAGGTTGTCGAAAGGAGCGGACGATCCGCGGACAAGCGGCTTCGTCGCGAGGCAAGAAGGTGGAACGCGAGAGGCAACGAAAGACGCGCGCGTGTCGTGTAGACGGCGACTCGGCTTCTCTCTTTCTACCGTTCAGCTTTCTCTCCGGTTCGCTCGCGCTCGCGGCACGCGGTGAGAGCTGAATTTATGAATGAACGAGCGAAGGGCGAGCGTGGGCGAGCCCACGCGCTTTATCATAATCGGAACCTCCGGCCTAGTCACGCCTGCCATAACTGCCTAGGCATAGAGCAAGGTTGCTGGTGAAGTGCTCGCATGCTCCTAACGCTTCCAGCCGATGCGATGGATGAATGAAATCGCGACCCATTCACCGGGTTATGCGATTGCGAAATCACCCTTTCTCGGTGGAGCGCGCCTCTGGTCTTTGGTATTCTAATTTATTCCAAAGTTCGAAGTGTAGCTTCGTGATCGAGGGTCGAGCAACGCGACGCGTGTCGTCGTCTGATACGCTTCACGTTAGTTTGGAGTTTGGACGTTTCTGTCGAGTTCTCCCACTCCAGAGACGTGGCTCGTGCTCTTCTTCGACTCGTTTCACAGCAAACGTAATTGCGATAGACGCGAGGAAGCGCTGGTGAATGAACGAAGGGCACGCGTGGGCCGTGACAACCTACGATGCGCTTCGTTGATGAAATCGGCGCTACCGATCCGGCTATTGCGACGCAGTTTTCTTCGGAATCGTGTCATCCACGTCAAGTCGTCGACTATTCATAATTCTCGCACGAGATACTACAATGAATGACCCTTTTACAAACCGGAACGTCGTGTTTCTCAATGACATTTCACGAACAACTGGTTAAAAATCGTTAGATCGAAACGTTGTCCGTGTCCTCCGGTGTCTCTTAACTGTGTCATACGGCACGATCGAATCAGCGAATATTCAGAGTGGAAGATGCAGAGAGCAACAAAATTGCATCACACTCGATCGATCCGAAACTGCATAAAAGCACGACATTTGAATATTCACGTAGGTGTTCGGTGATTTACGTACGGACGAGTCTAATTTTACGTCGAAGGTCGGGCCGCCATCTTTCAATTGCGCCGACGAGATAATCGCTTGCGATACGTCGCGAAATCACCCTCCTCTTCGAGTATGCGTTCGCAAACGAACCTGCTCTTCGATCTAACGTGTCAGATTTTCGCGGAAGAAGAGTCGAAACTACAAACTGGAAGGAGGACCGTGGAAAGAAGATTTTTAATTATCAACAACAGATCCTATTCCGCGGATTTTCTTCGTCGAGGAACTTGGAGATGACGGCTGAACGCGAGGAAAATGAATAATCCATGGGGCACGCTTCGGGACAATGTACGCATCCTACACAGGAATTTCAGGTGTTTCGACTAACGAGCGATTTGCATAAAACAACGAGGACGCCCGGCCACAGGGAACCGGAGCGAACCAGTTTCGGATCGGTCTGGAATACATTCGTAACTCTTTAAACGCGCGTAATCCGACAGGCTCGATCTCGCGCGAAATCCTTCTTTGTTTCTCGTTCCTCATTCTCGAACGAAAATACTCTAATTATGGTTTGAAACGGCCACGTTACTTCTCTGTCTCGAGACGTTTCATTACCAACTCACTTCGGCTACGTCCGTTGGCATCTCGTAATTACACCGGTCACCATGCGCTCGATACCATCTTGTCCGGTTTAACCAGGAACTTTGACGCGATGCAGCAAAATTGCACGCAGCACTCGGAGCAAATCTATGCGAAACGAATTCAATGTTCCAGGAACGGTAGAAGTTACCATTAAATTGTATAGTATGTAACGTTAATACGAAGAGATACGTAGATAACAATTCCGCGTCGATGATCTAAGAACGTTTATGAGTAGTTTCTCAGAGTTAATCTGCAGCGGAACGTTTATGCTACTAATTCATGACTTATTTCCGTGACGTTCTCTATTCACCGTGAATTGTAGCTTTTTTTTGCCAGGACGTTGTACTGATTTTCCCCGGTTTCCCGCGAACGTACCGGGACTCATGTGGAGCAACGCGTTCCGAGGAACGCATCTATCGCCACCAATTATCGCAACCACCGACAGGTGGATGGGATTGCAACGCGGAAAGACAACGGTCGGGTAGAAAAAAAGTGGCGAGCGTTTCCTTCGTTGCGGGAGTTGTGCGAAACGTTCTGTCAGTCAACAGTTTAATTCTTTCGCTACCCCGTATGAAATTTCTCGTGGAATGTTAAGATTCGACGTCTGTTTTCGCGTTGGGTTTTAAAAGTGGAAACTTTTACGATCATATGAGAATAACGTAATAAACGTAATACCTATTTCTTTCTTTCTATTTTAAAGAAAAAATCTAGTGAAACGTTACCTTTGTCGCGCTTGATGCGTCTGCAAATGGCACACATGCGACGCACGCAATGTTGCCTCTCGAGCTTCTGCTCCGTGTCCAAGGTAACCATGATTGATGGATATTTTTTAATAAATAAACTCTTTCTTCTTTCTGTCCTATACGTACGAATATATACTACGCGCACGCGCGCGCGCGCGTGTGTATGTTTATATTACTATGCGTTCGAAATTTCACTGATAAGTCTTCTGGTCATCGAGGCGCGATCGTTGGTTTGTGTTTCCTTCGACTTAGCACTGTCACAGACCGGAATCTTCGTACCAATAATTCCAACACTCAAGCACTAAGTTTCACATATTATCACAACTGATCTGATTATCCACGGACACTGACTAGATAGAATCCTTTTGTCTCGGTAACGATGTCGCTGACGGAAATTCACATGGCTTCTCTTCACTATACTTGACGCTCCAATAGTTGGCGGTTCCTGTAAGCATCGACTTTGAAAATCGATTCCCCCGACGAGACGAGTCTCGTCGACGATCGACACTTTTTGTCCGAGTACTGCTGTTATTTCGAAATCCTCAAACACTGGGTATAAAAATGTTACACGGATTAAACTTGCAAATAATTTTCTTCGGGGATTTTAAATTCGCAGTACTCGGCGGACTCGTAATCTGCTCTTTTCTTCGTCTTCGTCGTTGCCTCTACTGGAATGCTTGTTCCTCGATACTTTTACGAAGTGCGTGTGCACGCGGTTACATTTTTAAACGCCGGTCGCTTAATTAATCGTCAACATTTAAACAATCGGTCGTTGTGATATAACACTTTCTCCCGGCTTCCTCTTAATTGCAGCGCGACGTGGCGTTCGGTTTGAATTTCACGCGCGTTTTCTCTTCGCCCGTTGCGCGCACGTACACGAGAATTGATTTCACCTCTGTATCTCTGGTTATCCGCGCGCGACTGTCGCGTTTCGCGCGATCCTCTCGACTAAGCGGTTCGCTAATAACTACGCCTAATCGACGCGGTGATGACGAATCGCGTCGCGTAAGCTCGCTCACCGCGCGAACAATAAAATTGCGGTGGATCGAGTAGGCTCCGCCCATTAAACAGAAATTACTACCTATAATTTGATATGTGACAGCTACGGAATCAAAGTTAATCGACTGGGGACAGAAACGATTGAAAAATCGTTTTCCCAGTCGATGACATACCCCGACATGGCTTGTCACAGTCAACTACGAACGAGCAAAGAAAAACGAGGAGGATGAAAGAGCGAAATACCCGAGAGACGATTAGGAGAGACAGGCGTGGTAGCGTTTCGGTCCATCGAAATCTTTCCGTCTCATCCATCCCGTGAAGCGTCCTTGGCTCGCATTCTCGACCTCGCTACCACGGTCCAAGTGGTCACGGCTAATTAAGCTTAATTCAATTTAATTAATCCCCGATCTCTGGCCCTTGGTCTGCGCGCGAGCAATTAGCGGCGGGCAAGAATCAGCTGGCCTAATCGTCTCAAATTAATAGAGTTCAGGGTGGCAGCTCCGTTTCTTCTTTTTCTTTTTGCCTCCGCTCTTGTTCGCTTGTCTTCTCGTTTTTTCATCTTTCTTTTTCCATCTGGTTTCTGGCTCGGGTCAGTTGGACGCGTGGGCGGCGTTTCGCCGCTGCACACCGCGAAATTACGGTGAATTATCGACGGGCCGGGAAACGGCTGGTTGGAGGCGCTTCGTGGAACTTTCGAAAACGTGAGAGATACGCTTGCCCGGCGGCTGCCTATTCAGAAAAATCATGGGGAGTGAAAGCAAGGTAAAAAATGTCGGCGCTCGCATGGAAAATCCTCGCGGTGCTTTCCTCGCGAATCGCTGATTTCACCATGTTTACGCGAAATTTTGGTCGAAAATCGATCGATCTTGAAAACGTTATATCGAAGAAGCTATCGTATAATTAAATCGGTAATTTACGAGAACGATAAACGGTACCATTAAGATAAAATACGACTAGAACTTGCCACCTTGAAGTACCGCGTTTATAGTCAGAGCTCGACGACAATCAATTATCCTATATGGAAAACGTAAACAGTCCCTACCTCGTAGATGCTCGTGTAAGACATTACGCGCTATTACCAACGAATCGATTTATCAGTCTCGCACATAATTAACACCTTATATTTCTCGAAACGTATTCAATGTCCCTACGACATCTATGCGAACATAATTCCAACTATAAAAGTAAATTGCGAATAAAAAGAAGGAAAGTTAATGCACTCTTTCCTGGTCGATTAACACCCGACGCGGTGTCCGGAGACATCGATGCCCGCAAAGCGATGCGCCACGCGGCGCGCAATCGCAGTATGCGTGCGGCAGTAGTGGCGGCGACGGCGAAGACGTGACAAAAGTTTCGCCACCGGACGTTGCTTTTCGTCGACAGGGCTTAATAACCATCATCGGGAGAGTATTAAAACGCGGCGCGCACGAGAAGGCTGAAAGCGACAGTGAAAGTTGACAAAACACACTGGAACGTTCTCGACGTGCGTTCGCTGCGCACCCACGCACCGACGTTTAATTAACACCGAAATTATTGAAGCCTGAGCGCGATCACGCGGAGATACGAGCGGTCACGCGCACTAAATAAGCGCCCACGTAATCACGCGATTTTCTTCCCCTCTCCCCGAATATTATGTACATTTTTAATTATCCGAGAGCTTCGTCGTCGCCCACCAGAGTCGCATATTTTCGCGTTTACGTTCGATCGTTCGTCGTCTTTATGCGAATTCTACATCAAAGGTTTCGTAACTTTTTGCAAGATCTGTCGACGTTTCATGTTTACCTGTTTCGACGAATTTTGATTTGGAGTTTGTTGTCGCGTGCACCCACAAGGCGCTCGTATACTTTATGCCATTTGTATGTCAATAGTTTCGAAAGTTTTCGATAATCTCTGGTTTATTTCATCGATTTCTTGTTCTACAGCACCGAAAACGACGATGTATTCGCTTCCTACACTAATTGATACGTAATATCAGCTTCTTGATGCCTTGTTTCCTCCAGACTCAGCCTATTATCGCAACAATTTCCCAACGTATACTTAGCACGATCCGATTCCACGTTTCTCCCAATTCGCAGCCGCAGCTCTACGGTCGCGTTAACGTTCCCTTAAGTATCAGTTTGCGCGTATTACCGCGGCCAGCGCGCTATTAACCAACATTATCGCGTTATCGCGGTCGATTACGCAATGCCAATCACTTCTACCAGATTACTGGTGCCGTGGATCGAGCGTGCGCCACGTGATTACCGTAATCACTGTTATAACCCCGGGATGGAGGATCGAGAACGGGACACTGGCGTATACGTTCGTTCGTTAACGCACGATCGCGACACGGCGAATCGTTTCGTCTCGATTTTCAACCTACTTATCACGATATTCAACCGGACATCGTTATTAACCGGCGGCTCGGCAATCCGATCCATTAATCCGCGACGCTTTTCTGCCGTTTACCTCGCCTCGTTTAATTAACCGTAGCCGGGTTAATAACGCAATTTGTTACTTTAATGACTTATCGAGTTACGACATTAACACACTGCACACTATTAGCGTTATAATCATCCCGTGGGCTGAGGTAGATTCTCGCGCAAAGAATCTTGTCTATCGACTCCTCCCCTTTCCGATATTCGTACGACCAAGGAAAATTAAGGCAGGTTGCATGATTTTAAGAATCTGTATGTTCAGAATTATGCGAGCGTGACGCGGATCTTTCAAGTATAAATAACAAATTCTTGTTTAATCCGTTATAACGTTGTGATATAAAATTGGATAAACATTGGAAATTATAGAAACAAGGGTTTCATATAAAATGACGTAAGCGATAACGACGTTCGCTTAGAAATCGACATTATCGAGGCAGATCGCGCTCGATCCTGATAAAAGCGGCTCGTCAGCCGAATTTCTCGAGAAAAAGTAAAGGGGGTTGCGAAAGAGAAATCGGACGGCGGACCCTCCTGATGTCGGAGAGGAATCGCTTGGCCCCTCCCACGAGGTTCCCTGGCGGCTGCCTCGGCCTCGACACGCATTTCCAAAGACTCTTTTCATCGTCACGGACCCATCAGCCCCCGAGTACCGTCGATTCTTATCTGATCGTGCCGATCTTCTCATGATCTTTCACTACGGCTCTCGCGTACGAATTTATTCTCGCGGCTCCTCGAAACGTTGTTGGACCGGTGCTGGATACGAAACGCTTCCAACGACCGTTCTCGATACCTCTCCGATCGGACGCTATCGCTCGATTCCTATGCGACGTGCGTTTCGATCTTATCGGCCGACAACTGACAATCAAGGATTCACGATTTCACGAAAGTGGCCGAGTGAAACGCGCTGCTAACAACGACTCAATAAAGTCGCGTCCAGAACTCCGCGAAGTACGACGAATTTTCGGAACAGCGATTCATAGGAAATCAAACTGAAGAACGTCGTTTGAAGATCGATCGCGGTTGATCCACCTGCCCGAGAAAATCATCGCGACCGGTGAAAGCGAATCGGCTAAACCAAAATGCTCACTGTGTTCGGCAACCAACACGAGTTTTCAACGAAACCGGATCCAGCTCATCGAGCGAATATTCCAGTCGTTGAAACACTGACAGGTCTCGCTACTTCGAGTACGTCTCCAAAGAGAAAAGAGTTACTTTATAAGCTGGGTACCGATACATTCTAGCAAACACTACCGGGACAGCTGAGGCTCGACATCGTTAAACGTTGGAGAAGTCGAGTGGAAGGCAAATCGTGACAAAAACTTAGTCCCATCGAGAGACATCGTTAACGATGTCCAGCCAATTAAACGAGCTGCCGCGAACGCGTAACTCCCGAAAGCCGGGCGGCAAAGGATTAAAAGCCCCCTGCCGGTGGACGAGGAAATCGGAAGGACGATCAGAAAGTTAAAACTGGTGGTGGCACGGCCGAGTCATAAGGACGGACGTGTTTGCGAAACGAGGTAGATCGAATCCGATCACGATTCAATTAATATCCGACGCGATGCGGCGGACCGCTGGTTGATTTAATTATCAGATTCTGACTGACCGATAGGAATCGCTTCATTAAGGCCAGCGATCCGCGGGGAAAGAACCGCCCGGAGAAGATGCATAAGCCACGTGTTCGATCTTCGTCCTCGCGGCCCTCCCCTCGTCATCGGTGCGTCCCTCGCGAGGTTATTTATCGAACTGCCTTCCGCCGCATCGGGATTCGCCGTGCCATAAATTTCTGTCCGGCCACTCGTTAGCGGGACCGATTTATTCCCGAGATGATGCCCACGGACACGTTTTCAGACGTCCGGTTTGACGCTCGAAAATAGCCCGAACCAACAACGGCACCGTTCCGTTTCGAAATCGCGTTCGAACCAAACAGAACTACAGACGCCTTCCAGTGGCAGTTGTTCAGCGTGATGCTAGCGAATCAGACCGAAATATCGTTGTAAACATCGTCTGTCGGTTTCGACGATTCGATGGAACTCCACTCGACTGCCGTCGCGCAAAATCCACTTAATCAAACAGAAGGTATGGACGAGCCTCTGTTTCATTGAAACACGTCACGCGATAGATAGCAATAAAAGGCGGTGATAGGAACGGAGGTGTGAACACGAAGGTGGAACAGCCCGAGACGGCAACAAACACACATTGGAGGTGGATTCGCACCGAGATACGGAAGTAGTAACGATCAGCAGCGAGTCCTGCGCGAACCCTTTCGTTATCCGAGGGTCATTAGTCTGTCGTTAGGGAAGAATCATCTGCGATTTCGACGGGACGTGACAGCTCGGCTGCCACGCTCTTACGTCGATCGTACGCGAGCTTTTAACCAGTTTACACGAGCCTCGTGGTCTTTAATACGTGTCTTTTTACTGCGAAAGGCGACGTCGTAAAAATGTTCGACCAGCTGTACGGACACTCGATGCTCGTTGTCTCGCGTCCGATTTTATCGTGACGTTTCACGGTCTTAATAAAGGTTTATCGGTGTTTCGAGTCTCGGTGATTTGTTGCGCGATTAACGGGAGAACACGATTTGGGAAAGAAACGACTGGAACGCGACACGATTTTTCCATCGACGCCTTGGCCATCAGCTGACGTATGTCACTGAGATATCTCCGTTCGAAACGTACGCGGCTATCGTATTATCAAATGATTTTACTCCTTCGCTTTTGCGTAAAAGCGTGCAAAGTACTTCTTCTCTCGTTTGAGAAATCACTGCGATTAGGTGAGTCGAACACACTAGCACGATGCAACTCCTGCAGAGGCACAGACGACGCAGAAGAGCAGACTATCGACGAGATAACGACAGGATGCGCACCATTCAGTTTCGTCCGCGAAGAGCAGCCGGAGCGTCGGCGGTCGAGCATGTTAGGCGAAGCCTCGTTGATCGAGGTGCGGGTGCGGCGGTGACAAGACAGGCGACTGGATCGACACGTTGACACACACCATCGACGCACAAGACACAACTCCACTCTCGAGAAGAAGTCTCTTTCCGAGACATGAACGTCGGTCGATGTTCTATATAGCTGGATTCACAAAAGAACCAGAAACACTGGTGATCCGCGGGAATCCGGTCAGCCGGTGCAACAAACTCTCTTCTGTTTTACTCGGTCACCCACGAAAAATCTTCCTCTCCTCGTCGGTGAAACCCTACGGGGTATCGCGGCACGGTGACACGCGCGGTCGCCGGGGTGACCCTGTTCGCGCACTATAAATACACACACCGAGGGTCGCTAGAACGCGCGATCGAGCGCGCACGTGGCGAAGAAACTCGCACTCGCGACACACAGCTTCTACAGCTTGACGCGGGTGAAACACTCGCGGTTGTCCAAGCAAAGAGGAAGAGTATCTTCCGGAGGAGGATGGCCGCGGGGGTGGGCTATGCGGCGAGATCGATCGGCGATCCGTCGATCGATCGGTGGCTCGATGCGGTGGCTGGTGTCGCGCGGTAGAGCGCGACGTGTCGCGGCACGACACGCGATAGAAATGGGGAAAAAGGGAGAGCGAGAGAAAGACGGGTGGCAAACGGACGGACAGAGAGGGACAAAAAGGAGAGAGAGAGGCGGAGAGAGGGAGGGAGAAAGCACGCGCTTCCTGGGAGAGAGTGCGATCTGCGCCCGGTCTCTCGGCTCGTCTCTGACTGGTGTTGTGTGCGCCGCTCACGAGAGAGCACAGCCCGTGCGCTGCGTGCTGCTACACGGCCTGGGGGCCACGTGACACGGTCCCCTGCAGGAGGTAGGACCGCTTCGTCGCTTAGCGTCTCTACCCCACCGTGCGTATATGCGTCGGCGCGCGTGTTTATGCGATTTGCGCGCCAGTGTGGAGCGCGCGTGTGGGCCGCATTACGACCGCTGGCCCGTGACACCGAGCCCACGGCGGAGGGAGAGGCCCTGCTCTCGCTCCGCGCTCGTGGAAACGCGAAACCTTCGCCGCGATTCACGCGTATTCCTCTGATTCGAGACCCGAACGAACCGCCAAAGCGTACAAAACCGGCACCACGATGATGCTTCGTGATCGCGGATGGATCGACTGCCTTTTTCTCGCCATCCGATGCGGCAACGAGCGACGTCGTGAAAATCTCGCATATCCGCATTCGATGGTTACGCACTCGAAACGCCAAGAAAGAAGCTTCAAAGAGAAATCGAACGAAAGGGCAAGATTTCGTACGACGGAAAAGAGGGAGAAGAAGAGAGAGCCACTGTCGTGGCATCCCGTGCAGCGAGTGCAAAACGATGCAGAGGCGGGTCGAGGGGAATCGTTGAGAACTGCTCCGCGATACGGTGGTGGGGTTGCATGGGTCTGGTGGGAGGAGGGGGCAGCATCGAGTGGGAGGACTGGGCCCGCAGGCCCCGTTCCACGTTCCAACGGAGTGGGGGTGCCGTGTCTGTCCCTCTCTCTCTTGATCAGGGCCTCTTTCTCCGCTGTCGGACGGGGGGATCGCAAAGAATAGGGGTGGGGCGGCCTACGACCCCGCCAGGCGCGTGCCCCGAGTCAGCTCGTATGCTCTACCGCGCACGATTGATAACGAGCCGTGGCGTACCGCAGTGGTTTACTGCTGCGAATTTTTCGGCTGGCCGCCGAACGACCCCTAACTCATTTCTGCGCGGCGCTCGTTTGCTCGTTCGCTCGGTTCGGCCAGCGGCAGCGATTCGGGCCCCGGTAGCGCCGTGCTCTCGAACCTTGACCGACTCGGGCCTCTCGGTCGCTTACGTAAAAACCAGAGCCGCCGTTTTGCACGAGGTCAGCCCGAATGGATCGTAAATTATCAAGATTTAGACGACGAGTATCCGTTGCAGCGTCGATCGCTCGGCCGACCGACTTGTTGGTTATTTTTGCCAGAACGGCGGCGCACGATCCAAATTGTTTACGCTTTTCGAGTAGTTGGTACACGGTTTTCTTGTCTGCAGCAAACGACAGCAAACGAGACATCGCGCGCGAAACGAATCGATTTCATAGTAACGGTCTATTCATATTGCCAAGCCAGTCTATTTTCCGCTTGATGCAAACGCACGATGCGCGACGAAATCTTACGTATCGCGCTCACAACGATGGTCGTCATAGAGACATTAGATTCCGTCATCGCCATATCACGAATTTTCCTCTATAGAACGACGAGACAACGTCGAGACGAGTGTCGGCTCGAGGAAGATGACGGAACGAGGACTGCATCGCGACCGGTATTTATAGAAGACTGAAGAAGATCGTAAGCTAATGGTCATATAAATAGTGCATCACGCGCAGTCTCAACTTTTTAACCGGAAGGAAAACTCCTCGGGGCCGCTTTAAAAGCGGTTCGTAAAGGAGGATCATAAATCCAGGCCTTGTTCAATGTGCCGCGGTCGGGGCGAGTGTCGCGCAGAAACGATTATCCGCCGGTGAACACGAGCTGTAAAAAGTACACGAAAGCGAAGAGAACACGGCGCGTGATAGGATTACCCGATGAACTGGGGAGGGGCCCCGAAAAGCCCTCGAGGAAGTACGGACTTCCGCGAAACGCCGATGGAATCTTAAGCGATCATCTGTCCCGTTTGCATCTTTCAGACTTGTCACATGGTCTGTGACGTTGAAAGCCGCCTCCTTCATATTTTTAAATACCCTTTACATGTAGTTATTCTAAACACTATCGCGTGATCATCGGCGTGATCAACGCAGCAGGGAAGTAACGAGGTTTTATTTAAAAGATCGTCTAAACTTTGTAAGAGAAATTGCAAAGATAATCATCCGGCGTGATACGATGTATGTTCGGAATATCGGGGTCCGGATCGAACAGGATCGTCTGACCGGAAGTGATCGCCCACGCGACCGATTCACCCATGATAAGTTGGCGCCGGGGTGGGGACCCCAGATACGCGTGTTGGCGAACAAGCGTGGCGTGCTCGTCGCCGATCGGGTTCAGCTCGCCCACCGCTGTGTGTTTTGTAAATCGAAAAGTCGATTTCGGAATTGCTCGCTACCGCCTACGTGGCCAGCATTTTCGGCGGTTACCGAAACAACGTCCGGCTTCGCCTACGTTTGAGGCTCAACGGCCAGAAGGGCGTCATCCGGACTTCTGAATCCTGATCTCATAACGCGCTTCGAAAGCTAACTCCGAATATTGTTTTGATCTGCAACGAGTGTTCGCAAACATTCGTGGTATTTGAGAGCAGGATGATTAATCGACTGACGACATATGACGCGACGGATAATTTCTCTTCGCGTAGAATTTGTTAAATATTTACGTAAATAAATGTGAAAGTTTCGAGTAACAAGTCACACGACTACGACGTACCAGAAACGGATAAAAACAAAATCGTTAAAGAGACAAAGAAGGTGTATAAAACGTGTCAAGGGACTGCGAGTTTCGCACTGCCGAGTGGGAACAGGCGTGAAATCGAAAGAAGCCTCGCGGAATGGTAAGTCGACGAGTGGACGTTATTGACAGTCGGTTTTTCGTCGCGGTGGATTATGAAAACAGGACTTAGGCAGCGACAGACGAGCATTCTCCTTGACAAATCATTCCGATTGCAACGTCGCCCTTCTTATCCGCTTATTACACAGGCCCAGACCGTGGGACTGGCCGATGCAACGACACGGTTAGTGTCTAACGAGCCGCTGTGCCATCCACGTTCTTGTTTTGCTGCCCGATAATCCGGCCACGGATCGAATATTAAGCCCGACCTGTTGAAAATACGATGACACTTGGAGAATTGTGGCGCGACTCGAGCTCCAGAGACCCTTCGTCGGTGTCGAAGTCACGTTGGGTTTAACTAAATCTATCGGGGGTCAATAAATATATCATTCCGCCTTAACATACACCAGATTTAGCATCGATGCTCGTGACTTCCACGAAAACAAAGAAAAGAAAATCAAAGAAAAAGCAAAGAAATCTAAACAATTGTAATTACCGAGAAAACATGTAACCAAAGAAGTTGGTTAGACCGCTAATTAAAACAATGTAGTAGAAGTTACGAAACTGCTGGAACGCAACAGTTCCCGCGAAAACCACAACCGCTTCCACATGTTTAACGTATATAGCCAATTCGTCTCCGAAAGTATTTCACTTTGCATGATACGCATCATGTTAAACTGTACCGAAAGTAATTAACTATTAACGAACGCCTAACACCAACTTCGCGAGAGAACCGAGAAATTATCTCTAAAGTCGGCTCCTCCCACTTGCCAGCACCGATCTAAAATCACTTGTTGACGTTAATTAGCTGCTTCGGGCTGCGTTCGACCGACAGTCGACGACCTTCCACCTAATTTATGAATAATAATCGCATGCACTGGCGTGATGCTCGGGTTCCCGTCAGCAACGAGATGGAGGAGGAGTGGCGATCGGTTTTTGCACGATCGCCGCGTCCGCTCGAGGTCGTTCTATTAATTTTCTAACGCACTGCCAGAGACCGAGAGATCGCGGCGAATGCCGCCGCGTCGCTTCTTACTCCACGATCATTACCGCGTGTTGGGAATGTTAACGAATGTTTCGCACGAGGTTTTGCCCTGTGACTGGTCGCAATTTTCGCCGCTCGTTTCCACCGGCCTAACGGGGATGTCGGATCAACGATCGAGATCCACGTCCGGCTGCGCTTTATGAGCGATTTCAATGAGCACGGAGAAGATTTTCCAAAGGCTTAATTGGCCTTTATCGATGCCGCTACTTTTTCTCCTTCGGGATATTTCCCGGTTGGCGAACTCGGGTAATCGTCGATAACGCTCCGCCAATTATCCGTGATTTTTAATGATGAATTGAAATCTTATACGCGGGTAATAGATACTCGAAGATAAATTTAGCTGCTGCGAGATTTTGTAAATAATCGCGTTTACGAACGACGAGTGAAATTGAAGAGGCTGTGTAAAAGCAGAGGACTTTGCACAGATTTCCTACGCTTTCGTAAATTCCTCGCCTGGAACTTGTAACCAAACAATCGTTGTCTATAGCCACTAGATGCTTATCTTCGATCGGCAACGACATAAACAACTGTTAAAACCAGACCGAATTCGATCAGAGCGTGTTGCACAGTACCTGCAATTATCTGCAATTTGTATTACCATTCGCGTAGTTTGTTGATATCTTTAACGCGCCTGCACGTCATAATGGTACTGGCAGCGACAATAACGCGGTGACGGGACGATTAATTGCGTTTAATTCGCTCGCTCCGGATTTTCAAGAAATTCGCCGCGACCGCAAAGGTGAACGTCTGGAATATTTCCGACGATTTCAGCCAATAATTCAACAACCATTTGAAAGGCAGCGGAAAAAGCGTTTGCACGGTGAGCGCGTTACCGCGCAGTGGATATTTTTCTTTTCGCCTGAGCCCCATTTTTAAATCAACTACCACGATATACGTAACTTATTACACCAACTAAAACGCAATTTAAGCGAATTTATTATATAAGCAGGAAACGTGGAATTAACCTTCTTTAGACAGATTGCGAAATTCAATTTCTTTCCTTCGAATTTTCGTTTTTGTCGATGGAAGTTTCGAACATTCGACTCCGTGAACCATTGTGCAACGAGACAAGGATATTCATAAATATCTTAACATTTTTTTAAATCTTTCGAAAACGTGGTACGGTAAAAAATATAAACGACCCAGTTTAAGAACTGTTAATATCCAAATCGTCGTTATTTGATGAATAAGTCACTAAGAAAAAAGCGTGTTTCGAGGACGCGAAGGTTCGAGTAAAAATTTCTCACGGGATACGGCCGAAAATTTTCTCAACGAGCACTTGACCGATTTTTCAGAGGTAGGTTTCCGTATTGCGATAAGCATCAGGCGGCAGCGGTCTCGCGTAGATCGTCTGAAGTGGCCTGTAAACAGACCCACCTGAACTAGTTGATCGTGGGTGCTGCACGGATACGCGGCAAGAATGCGAAGAGGCCCGGTTCGAGAGATTTAACTGAAAAAGCATCGAGCTACCGTATTTCAATATTCATGGTGGTTCTTCAACGGTACCCGGTGTTTCACGCGTTCAAGAGATTCTATCTACACATGGGAAAGATGGAAAGCGTCCCGAAGCAATTTGTCAGTGGTTAACTAGGTTCGAAAAAACAAACGAGTTTTATCTCGAAAACTCGCGTGCATGAGTCAATGTCGTTGAGTCAACGGGAGTTGCGTGGAAGAGGCAAGTTGTCTTGGAACAGACAAGGAGTGAAAATTTGGCCGAGACGAAGTTCTCGAAGTTGGAAGATTTACTCGGTCCTGGCGCGTTAATTTATGTTTTCTTGTGCTCTCGAGGCAGGACGTTAAACACTCCCGTTTAGAGTTTCCCGTTTCTCCACGGTGAAATTAAGAGCGGCGCGAAAGGATCGTAAAATAATTTTCGGGCGACGGGCTTCGGTGGAGGGAAGACGCGGAGGATCGGAGATTGGTTGCGCAACCGACGCGAAATCACAGCCAATATCGTTCGGTCGGAAAGAAGAGACTCGAACGAGAAGAAACGAGACAAGCAGCTTCGGCTGGACCGATCGGAGAACGCAGCGAGCGTACAGCGGCACCACTTAAAATTCCTCGATGATAAAATTGTATTTATCGGCAATATATTTCGGCGTTCAATGCGGTGGACGAACGCTCGCGCGTTCGCAGAGAGAGCAACAGTAGTGTGCAATAAAAGCTGTCGCATAAAACCGATGCGTCTTCAATAAAGCCCGTCGCGTCGATCCGACTTTCCTTTCTTCTCACCCTGCCTCTCCGGCCTTCTGCTCGTCTCCTCGTAGCTTCTTCTGTTTATTGGGCAATTAGAGTTTTGCCGGGTTGCGTGCTCGTCGCGTGACATTATAACACTTTCCGCGGCCGTGCGCCGACCAACACATTTCAAAGAGTTGTTACGACATAAAGCGGCGCGCGCGCTGCGTTACGCAGGCCAATTACGCCCACGCGGTCCACTGGCGCGCATTATGAAGTTCTTTATTATCGAAAGAGAATACTTTCCGCGACAATGCTCGGTCTTGGGTCTTTGAGATCGCCCGAGGCCGATCGGCAGTTCATAAATTCGTCGGCTTAAACAGAGATCCACTCGCACCACCTCGAGCTGCCTAAGGGCATTTAAAATGCGCCACCGCGTTATTATCGAAGCATCGGTTTCCAACTAATTACGCTCTTCGTCGAAGAAAATTACGCGTCGTTGCTGAATTAAAATTTCATTGGACGATCGTAGGCAGGCAAATCGGGGGATGGACAGAGGCGAGTAACGCGCGACACACTGAAAGACACGAACCTTGATTTATCGTATGTACCGAGAGAAATTTATACAAATTGCGGCCGCCACCGTCGCGGGACTAATTTAATTCGTGACGAAATAAATTTCACGGACTGCTGGCCGGCGCCAGTGCCGTTTATTTCGCGATAACCTTTCGCCGGTGAACGATATTTGTCTCACGGTGTTTCGTTCGCGTGGCGACATTGGCGAGGGCGCGAGAGAAAAACTAGCCAAGGGCGCGGTATCTCGAGCAGAGAGGAAAGGGGGAGAAGAAAAGGCGAAACAAAGTGGAAAGTTTGGGTTGCACGACTGGACGAAGGCGGGTTTAGAGGAAGAAAATCACGCACAGATCGCGTAGATGGCGACCCACATACGGTATGAAAGAATGTTTGGCTTTACATTTTGGCTAGGCTAACAATAGATCTCCTCGACGCTGCGTTTACGCGCTTCAGCCTCGCATAGCTCACTTCAAGCCTTGTTCACACTGGGCTATCAAAGGAACACTGTGACCCAGTTGTCGACCAAGACGGAAGAAAGAACTTTACAATGCCTGCATTTAAACCGGCAAGAGAACCGATCTTATTCGCTCTTGAGAGATTTATAGAAAAAAGCCGAAACAATTAGAACCAACTACTCATACAAATGTAACCCGCGGAAGCGTCTTAAAGATCAAACGGCACCGTAATCCTCTTGTTTTTCGGGCGCATGGCGAAATAGTTGCTTAGATCTATATAGAAACAACGATTAGATTTATTTAGCAAAGAAGCGCGCGAGTTCACGTTCGAGTTGGACGAAAATTCGCTGGTGCGATGAAAAAGACGACTGTATCCGTTTGGCAAGCGACGCGACGAGCTAATAAAGTAAATTGCCCGTGAGCGAATTTGTGTAAGTTATGTCATTATGCGACACGGTCATTTAATTTACAGCGTACTATATACGTGACTACTGATCTAACTTCCAAATAATTCGTTCGTAGGCCGGTCAACGAGTTTCCCTCTTCAGGGGAACTACGAGAAAACGAAGTCAAAAGGTACCACCGTGTAGCTTTCTCCCGATTGATCGTAATCCCAGAGAACAACGAACGAACGTCGAAGGAAATCTCGACAAGCATGCGGAAACGCACGAGCCAGCGCTCGTATACTAGCTAACAGATCGTCCATTCATATTGCGCACGGTGGCGTGCCAAAAATTCGTTCAGCGGCCGATAAAGGCCGGTTGCGTGGTCGTCGAGCTGAAATGCCACGCGCTCTGAATAAAATTGCCTCCTCGATATGTGAATCGATGCCGCTCGCAGCGGACTGTATTCACCAGACTGTTGGTTAGAGGCAATTACGCGACGACGATCTTCAAGGTTTATTTGTTCTGGCCGAAGATAAATGTGCAAAATAAATCGGGTCGAAACTGAGGCGGAACGTGACAATAACAGGAAACGATGGATTCGCGAACTCTTTGCAGACTGCTGGCAACCATCGGCATCACTGAGATCTGGATGATTCGAGTGGGAAGTTGTTTACGTGGAATATAACTGACACAGATTATTAGTGTATTCGTTTGTTTACGATGCGACTGTTTGAGGAAAATGCCGATGAATTAATACTAAAATACGGTATCTCTTACGAAGGCGCGTTGCTTTTCGCATTGCGATTTGGTACCCGTCATAACAAAACAGCTTTCAACGATGTCGATAATTGGCACCGAGCTGCGTTTTCCTTTATACGGAATGCCAAACTACTTCGATTTTCAAGGAAGCAGAATTTGCGTGAACCTTACGGAACCGTGAGATTTATCGACAGCCGGGTCACTTTCCTTTTTCGCCTTCGAGCATAGTTAAACGAGGAAAACATTTCAATTCGCCAGGGGAACGAAGGAAGAAAAAATGAGAGAAGGCACGGTTAATTATTATCGGTCGCGTAACGGATAGAGGATCATTAGGACACCGAATTTGTTACGCGTTTCTAAGAGCAAATAAGAAATTAATACCTGCTCGACGGGCCCGTACACTTTACACGTCGTTAAGCCTGACGGCCGGCGTTAGCATTACATCATCCAACGCCAATTAAAATGAGATTATTAAAACGTCACGTCCATCAAAGCGGCTAGGAAAGGAGATGGAGGATCACGGCAACGTGTAATTTCCAGGTATGCCTGCTGCTTCCAAACGAGCTTAGAATGAATTATAACCCCGTGTTCAGTCGCGTTTCATACGGAAGTGGCGGTGAAAAAAAGGACAGAGGAATTTCTTCGGAAGAACTAACGTCGCCACGTGCCACGATATTTGCATTTCAGATTGAGAATTCACATGCGATACTGTTGCGTTTCACATGATGAAAAAAGACATGTTATTAATAGAAACTCCAAGTATACGATATATGTTAAACGACTTAATGCATCCGGTACGCGAGAAATTTCTATTAATAGCGAACGTCTCTTTAATATTCGTTGCATCGTTCTAGAATGAGAACTCTTTTTCTTTTTTTAATCTTGATAGCCTCGAGTTGTATCGATTAAAACTAAAAAGGCTGTACTTCATGGATACCAAGGAATACATAATTTTTTTTATCTCCGAAATAAAAATATCCATGGACCGTCACAGGTACGACCAAAAATCGACGTGGCCGAGTTGGCGAGAGTTGCAAGCGGTACACTGCCTTTGCATCTCGCGGTTCGATCTCTTCATCGGATCAGCTGCGCGGTTGTCCGCGTATTCTGCGTGGTCCGACGACAGAGGAATCGGTAGCCAAGCAGCGGGAACAGAAGCAACAGTAGCAAGAGGCAGTAGCAACCGGTGCAGCGGAACACGCGGCGCGGCACCGAGAGCGAATGATCGAATCGGGACGATAGCATTGCGAGTGTTCGCTGGCTCGAGTGGGAGTATTTTTCCTCCGGTTCCTTTATCCGTTGGTACAGATTCCACCGCGAGTACGGCATAACCGCGATAAATTACGAGGGTGGAAGGCCGAAAGGGATCGCTGGTGGGGCAGCGCAAAACGTAAGGGGGTCGTCGAGCAGAAGAGAGAACGTGGATAAAGGAAGAACACGGTGGAGAAAGAAAAACGACGGGTGCAGCTCGCTTTGCACACAATTTCCACGTGGTCGTCGCGGCGGCGCGGCGGCGGTATCTTTGCGCGAAAATAAAGTGTCGTTGCCGGCTCGCGCGCTCGCGCTCGCGCATGCGCGACGCATAGTCCGCGAAACGGGAAAGAGAAACGAAACGAGCGGGCAGAGAGAGGTCGGAAGGGAGGAAGAGGGAAGGAATGGTAGTGAGGCCCTTATTAACATTTCTCCGGGATTCGAGGCGAGATTAAATTGACAGGAAGGATTTGCGAGTCGTTTGTTACCGGCTACCCTCTTGTCTCCGCTTCCTCTCGCTCCTTTTCTCTCCCCCTTTCCCTTCACCCTTCCCTTCGCTCTTCCCTTCTTTCTTTCCGGTGCGAATCCTCTTTCTCCCGTAGCTTGCTTCCACGTCGGATTTGTTTGCGCACCGCTACAAAAGCCGATACTGCTTCTCTCTTCGTTCTTCTTCTTTCTTCTTTTTCGTGCGCGGGCCTCGATCGGATCTCGCGCTCGTTCCCTCCGATCTCTCTTTTCTCCGCGATCTCGTTCGATTCCATTTCCGTCCCGCGGATATTCGTAATTATCGACGCCGACGTCGTTCGCTGGATGTTCGATCGGCAATTATACAGAGAGAAAAGCGAGCTACAACGTGGATTTCCTTCGTTATAAATTCAAACGAGGAACGAGTTACCGATCGACCGTGCGATCGGACGGCTTTTCAACGTTTCAGAATTTGTCAAGTCATTTATAAGGATGTCGTTTTCGAAGCGAAAGCTGGTTAACGAAGAAGCATTTAGAACGGTTTATTTTATAAGTCTATAACGAGGAACATCGAACACGATGGAAATATATATACACCGCGGTTCTGGAAAACTTTCGAACGCCATGTTTCGATGGAAATGACGCGATTTGCATAAATTAGTCGTGGTCGTAATGTTTCCAGTCGTCGCGGCGTTCTTCGCCATGTCACGTCCGATACATGCAACGAGAACCAACTATCCGGAAACGATACCACGTTTGCAGCACTTTTAAAGCGTTTTTATCTATCGCGATCGTTGACGATCGGCACAAGAAGACACGGTTCGAGAACCACCAGTTTGTAAAATTTAAATTGCTATTTCTCTCTTTCCAGTATATTCTCCTCCTCCCTTTCCGTCTACTTCTTCGTTACAAATTTATCGCAAGAATTATTCCCAAGTATAAAATAGAAAACTAACGCCGGGACGTGAATGGTCGAAATCGAAACATCATTTTCTTCAGCATGTTGTTACTAGCGCAAGAACTTCCACGCGCTGGTTTACCTCGACCAACGAAACCGATTTAACGCATCGAGATTATAATTAAAAGGATCGGCAGCGACGAGTGAATTGATCCGCGTTGAAATCGTGCCGATTCCAATCTCCGTTCGTTTTCTTCTTTCTCGTCTCTATCGGGAGAAATGCGTCTGGTCGAGTAACGCCGACGATCGAACACGACTATGTACTTACCTGCATTCCGGTGATCGCGCGCTCACATGCCCGGTACCCGCTTCGGGACACCGTCGCCCGAGATATCGTGAATCGTGAATACGTATTGTCGCGATTGATCGCACTGCGCCCGTCCGCTGTTTGCGCGGCTTGTTCCGGCGACGCTAATACAAGTGGCTCTCGGGAGAAGATCTATCGCGCTTTCTTGTTAGTACGTTGCTCGGCAGATGGTTCGAGCAAGGGTGATACTCGTCGTAGGATGTTGCATTTGAATTTTAATTCTGAGAGGAAGGCAACAGAGATCGAAGAAAGTACGATAGAATACAGTTGGTCAAAGCTCGTGTACAGTTCAATGATGACGTAAAGATTAAGGTAGTTAGGCGAAACAACGAAAAGTTGTTTGTTATAAAAATTATCAAGATGAAATATAGAAATTAAATAGAAAAATGAGTAGACTGCTACTATACGAACTCCAGTTGTATACAACTTGTCTGCCGGTGATTTCATATAAGCGGAATTTGTACCGTAATGAATAATGAAATAAAGAATGACGATTGGAAATAAATTTAAAACGTAAACGAGACAAACAAGATATAAATAAAAAGAAAATTGGAGACCGCTTTTTTTAAAGAATTCCAAGAAATTCTGCATTTTTATAAATAAAAAGTAAAACTTCTATGGAGACCAGGCAATGGACAAGTATTGCCGAAGTATTACGACGCAACCGTATTCTCTTGCACTTTTTACCGTTTTGCTCGGTGCATCGATTCTCCGTGCGGTCCCTTAATCACTGGCCTCTCATTAGTAGGCGTCAAAGGTACCGACTATATGTGGCGAAAGCTGAGTCGCTTTCTTCACCAGCAGCAGTCCCTTTAGACTTCGATTACGCCTTTTTCTCGCGCGGCAGGGCCAACCATCGAATTGGGCCGCGCGCTGAAAGGCCGATTTTTTCGAATTTAATGAACCGAACGAGACGCCCCGGATTCCCCATCAAAAGAAAAAACCACAGCCTCGATCCACGTGGCACTGCACTTTTTGTCAGCCGGAATTTTCCAATGCTGCTCGATGCTAATAGAAGACGAGTAAACTCTTCGAGAGAACGGGAACCAGAAATGTTATTAGAAAACAAGCAACATCCTAGAGGCGACGATAACAGTTTATTCTGTACGTAACAGTAGAGTTTCAAAGAAGAATACAAGAAAACAAAAAACTCCGTAGAAATAGGTCAGTCCGGTGAATTGCGACATAAAAAAAGAAATGTCGAAGAGAAACATTCCCACACGACGAGAAGTGCTCTCGACAAGATCTCCGTTCGAACGATCTATAAAGGAATTTGTAGAACTCGAAGCAAAACCGTGGTCATCAAAGCGCTTCATACTGAAGACGGAACAACTGCGCAACGAGAAGCGTTTCATAATTGTCCCTTAATCTCTCTATCGCATGGGGACTCGGGACGGGTCCGAAGAATACCGGGAATTCCGCGCGGGATGTCACACATTTCAGTGCGGCAAGGCGGCCGAAAACGTATCGTCACGACAAGAATCGCGCGATAATTTCCGCCTGTGCGTTCCCATGGCTCTACGCGCGCGTTCCTCGCGACAAGTTACGGGAGTACGCCGTGCGGACTGCCTGCATCCGCGCTTATACCTTGCACATATAACGTTAAATTACGACAGGCAATATCGCGGAAGGAGCGCGTGTAACGATCCGCGGAAAATGAAAGCGCGTGCACAATACGGTCGATAATTCCGCGGTCGTCTAAATCAACCCCGAATTCTGGGTTGAGCGACGCCCCGTCGACGAAATGGCCCCGTTGGATCGGCCTACTGCGGACGAACAACTATTCCGAGAACTATTCTAAGTCGAGCCGCGTTGCCGTCTTATTAATGCACGCCACGCTCCTCTTTTCGCCGACGTCCGTCCCCAGCAACGAGGCTAACAGCTGCGCTGGGCACACTGCCTCGTGATAGAGCACCGTGCAAACTCGCTCTCTCGACACCCGCCACCGAGGCAATCGACACGCGACGTTCGATGGTTTGTGCTTCGATGATTTTTGCCTGCGTGATCCGCTTGCCAACGAACCGCGTGATCCGCTTACGCGGAGATTTACCAAAGGGGAGATTCGAGAATTTTTAAAACATTACTTTCGCGTGATGGTCTGTTTTCTGTCAAATTATCGAAGGGCTATTTACTTTATAATTCCTTTCATATTGTTTTAGGTATATTACGGATGTGAAACGACTATCAGTTCCTTTATATCAATTATCATAACATCGATCTGTTACCGCTGAAAGCGTGGTTGTGTATGGAGAGTAAATGACTAGGAACTGTTGGATAAACGATCCAGTCCTGCCCAGTATCCGATGCAAATGACGCGGCAGCGTCACTCAAAGCTTTCCTCAACTTCCGAAACACATTATGCAGTTACGCTCATTAATTTCGCGGATTTTTTTCGGTGAGAACGGGAAGGCGGAATCTCTTCATCTTCACATAGAGAATTCCATTACCGTGGTCGATATCTCGATGAAGATTAAATAGAGACTCGATCCACATTCCGCGAGTTACTACGCGAGATAATCACGTGGGATATGAAGTTTCATTAAATAGCCGCCTGTGTAAGATCTAATGGATACTTGTATGGTACATGATTTTCCGCCATTGAAATAGCTTTCCCCGATAATGGAGGGAAGTTTTATCTGAAATCAGCAAGATACAGATAATAGGAGTAATTGCAAAGTTACCTCGTAATTGAAGAATCATAAATCGTAGTCAATGTAATAATTGAGCGTGTAATGCGTTAAGTGAATTAAGGCGAGGCAAATTACTAAATAGCTGCGTTAAAATAATATCCTTTGCATGATATCCCGCAGTACGTATTTCGTTCTTACAGCGAAATAAATCATTCGCGTTGCACATATTTCAATCGCAAGCCACTCGTAAAGTAGTGTGTACTTCCTCTCGCGTTTAAACACTTTCTAAGTCGAAAAGAAAGATTAATAACCCGGCATCTCCTTTATGAATATTACTCGAATAACTTTTTCCTTTAACGAACGAAAGCTTTCTAATTCGATCCTCGTATTAGACCTTATTTCCAATTAAATACACATTTCCAATTCGAATTCAACCATCGCGCATTTATTCCTAAATCTGCAAGTACAAAGTCAAGGTCGCCAGTTGCTTGTTACGCGTTTCATGCTAAGAGACAAATTCTTTCAAGTTTCTTCAGATTCTCCTCACGGAAATACTTATCAATTACTTAAGAAGACTTTACGATTTCACGGTCGTTCTTCGCCAAAACGCCAAACATCCCGCGACAAAATCCCCTCTGACGAAGCTCGAGCGAGAAGAAGCGAGCATTAAATCTTGCCACGTCGCACGAAGAGATTATTCACCGGCGGCACAGCAGTGCGCGTTAATTGCTCGTTAATTACCCTTTATCGCGAATCAGCGGCCGTGTGCAGCATACGCGTGTTGGTCACTTCGTTATTCGGCAATTATTTTCGATAAGCGTCGCGTTGTCGGTCCGGTAGATCCAATGAAACGCACGGTCGGATCGACCAGTGGATCTAATTGATCCTTGGATACCTCGAATTTTTCGATTTTACGGCAGACGCGTGGAAACGAACAAATAGAATAAAAACAGGAGAGGGAAGGCGACGAGGAAGAAGAAACGTGTTCATCTCGGTAGTGGACGAACGTTAACAAGGAGGTTATTTAGCTGCTTCGTGGCTATAACATTAATTCTTCGGCTATCGCGATAACTTTCTGAAACGTGCACCTGATATCGGAACAGTTGGCTAGCTGCCAATCGTCGAATGCCTCCGATAAGCTGTCGAACTTCTCGAGGCTGCTTAGGTTCAGTCCGCCAAACGTCGATCGTCCCCTTTGTCGTAATCGTAAGACGCAAGGCTTTGAATTTTGTCGACCGAGCGAAGAATCGGCTAAGCAATTTCGTAGAATTTTAGAGAAAGTTACGAAACTTTATAAAAAGTTGGAGATATTAAGCGGAGGTGTTCGCATAGATTTTGCATCAGAATTATAATCCAAATTTTCGATCGTGCTGACCCGTAAGCCAAGGTGAAGTTACTAAGAGACTCAGGCGCAAGGATGAATAAAGAAATATGGGACGCGGCAACGTGACGAGTTTCAGATATAAATTTTTATCTGCAAAGTGTCGTACGGGGAAATCGTTATGGAAGCGGTGCGGCGCCATAAACAAATTTTATCGCTGGTTTCTCTCGTAATTGCGGGCGATTCTGGGACTATATGGGGGAAGTCCCCTAAAAGGGAACGGCTGCCAAAAAGAAAATCGGTAAGGTCGAACAAGAAAATTACTTTCTTAGAATAAATTTCAATCGTGGAAGACGATGCCTCGAATGACATCAAGATGAATTTAACGATCCGGAGTAACGTGATCCCAGGATCGCTTGAATTACGAATATTTTCTTCGATCAGAGATTAGCCGAGTATTTTACTCAACGTGTAACATCCAAAAATTATGATTCCGTGTCACATGATCTATGTTTCTAAACAGAAATACGCCGGATTTAATCACTGATATCGTCTAAGAAATTACACGAAAATGAATCGTCGTTTTTTAAAGAAAAGGATGCTCATGTTAGAATTTATTGATTCCACGAGCCTGAACGACAAAGACAGGAAAACAATCACTATGCATTAAGGAAGATTATTTTCTTGGTAACGCAGACTCGTCTTCGACGCGAATAACGAAACGCGCGGTAACCAATTTAAATTAATGCCGCTCTTAATGCGCCTTACGTGTTTTATGCGTTTTCCCTGCTTTTGTCGTATTTATAGCTGCAATACCAACGGGCTGTCCAACCGCCTGCGTTATTTATTACGAAAAATTAAACCATCCTCCTCGAGAATTTCCATTTTTTACAACCCTTGACATTTAATTGGTAAAGTGTTACAAAAATGATGAAGAAGAAGGAACGCGAGAGAAGAAGATGATCGACACTCGCGAAACTTAATTACAACAGCGGCGGTTACCTGAGTCGAAGATTTATCACGCACTGTCGAAATGATATTGGAAAAACTCCGGCAAAACTGCGCACTTTCACCGAGTCGTAACACCGAGATGATATCTTTGTTTTTAATTTCCATATACGAGCACTGTCCTTGCATACGCTACAAGATAAACTGGTCAATTACGCGATTCTTTTTTGATTTTAAGTTAATTTCGACCGCAACATCCTCTCGACAGGAAGTGTCAAAACCGCCTGCTACAGCATGCGGAAACGTTCCAACAACTTGGTCTTTCACCGACTTTGTAATAATTCACGTTCGTCTCTGAAGAACAGAACAGTTTGACGATAATACTTTGGCGTTTTGGCACGGGAAAAATCTTATTGTCATTGAACAGATATCGAAGACACCTGAAAGTCTGCATTTCCAATCGATAATTACGCCACCCAAATTATCTCGCAGTACGCGAATATTTCATGCGCGTACTAAAAAACGATTACCACAGTAGCTATCACACTCTCGCGAAATTCCCGCGGCTCCAGAGATGTGGGTCAAGGGCTTGCGCGCGCCTACTATCAAAGGAAGTTACCGCGGGCTTTTCGTTAGTCACACTTCGACTCAAGGAAACTGACCTATTCATCTTTCGCGGAACGTCGAGTGCAGCCGGTCTGTCCTCGATTTGCATCGCAGCTGTGAAAGAAAAGAGAGAGAGAGAGAGAGAACCTGGCCGCGCGTAATCGCGTTGATCCACGCGCGGCAACAATAAATTTCCATTAAACGGCACGTCTCCGCTATTATGCACGCGCTGTCGGTAGGGACATTTTTACGTGATTACACCCGACGGAAAGTTGCGCCTGAAACGCGATATCATAACGCGTTATCTGGCTCTCGCGGTCGTTGTGTAAGCGACACTCGTCACGTTTGCGATCTTACCGTGTGACTAAACTTTGCGCGCTAGTCGTTGCGTTATTTCACAAGGGATGATGCTTCCTGCATCGGTGTTTCGTTTCAGACAATGAATATTATTTAGCAAACTTATCCTGTGAAGCAAACGATCACTGAAAACGACGAATTATACGTTCTATTTTATAGAATAGTAAGAAGGTGATATCGTTGCTTCGTCGAAATTCATTGTTACTTGATGAAAATGGAGACAGCGAACTGGAGTCGGTGGTTTGTGGCGAGGTATATACCTACGTCAACTTTCATCTTGCCTCGCGGTAGACGCTTATCTGAGAGCACCAACGTGTACACCCATCTGCCTATCTGTTTATCTGCCGACTGTGGAAGAATCATCGGCATGCGTTTCTACAGCGGTTAGGATGCGTGCAAACACAATGTAATGTCGCGATAGCGCTCGTGTTACGTGGTCCTAGTGTCTTGTGTTTCTTAACGTGGCTGCGGACCGTGCATGTTAAGCGTGGATGCGGCCCTCGAGATAGATCTCGTGAAATCGACCGCGATACCATTTGTATTTCGCTATCGATCTCTCGATATTGTTAGAAACCACCGAGGAGCGATTCTAACACGAAAATCGTATTTAGGAAAAAAGGTACGGAGAAAAAACGATAATGGTTGCCGCGTGAAAACGAAATCAGCGAGCACGAAGGAAGAACCCCAGGAGCATAGAGCACGCGCGCATGCGCTATTGCTTGGGGCTACCGCTTTAGCGCATGCGCCCACGCCTACGGTCCGGCACACACAGCGCTCTCTGGAATAAATGCGTGTTTATCGCGGCAGTGGCGGTGGCGGCACTGCTTTTGAAGCCGGCAGCCAGCTCGTGCTGCTTCTTCTTCCTCTCTTTCTCTTTCTCCAGGACGCGACGCGATGCGGCTGCACTCCGCATTGCGCTTCTCGTGGTTGCCGGTCGGCGCGGAGAGAGGTTCCCTCGCAGATGGGCCCGTCCGATTTACATAAGGCCGTGCTCTCCTCCACTCACACTGGCACTCGGTGGCCTCTCTTATTAAGCGTGCGCGCGCGTCTCACGCACACGCGTCCCCTTTATTAAGGGCGCAGCGCACGAGCGCGCACCGCGGGGACACAGAAGCGCCGCGCATGCCTTGTTGCGCTAACAATACGACCGCCCACGTACGAGATATCTCGTTTTATTATTATCCCTCTGTCCGCTCTCTGCCCTTTCCTCTCCCTCCTGCCCCCACGAACCCCTCTACCGTGCTCCTTGCTCCTTCTCTTCCTCGTCCTTTCCTACTGTTCCTTGAATCTTCGCTTCTGCTTTTCTTTCTCTCTCTCTCTTTCTCCCTCTACTCCTCCTTTCACCCCGTTCCAACCCTTTTTCTTCTTCCACCAGCGCTATTACTTTTCCTCCTCTTCTCGCTGTCCTTTTGCTCCGCGACTGCTAGAGTATCTCGATGCCATACCGTTTGCATCTCCTGCAAAGAGGCAACGATGCTTCTGCAGCAGAGTCGACGTTCACCTTCCATCGTTCGGCGATACGTAGATTGGATCTTCTGTAATTTCGAAAATTGCTCGATTCGTCATCAACGGGCACGATGTACGATCGATTGAGAAGACACGGAATATTCGAAATTGTCGGTGTCGTATAAACGGACGAGAAAGTTGACGAAACGAAGATGCAGAGAAGAGGAGGCCGGAAGGAGGGAACCTAAGCGAGTCCTTTTCCGCCTACGCTGTTGGGTCCCACCAGAACCAATATATAACGCGCACGCGCTTGTGCTCAAAATGGCCACGACTTACGAGGAAGGGACCACCTGCGTCAAATCGCATTATACGAGAAACGATACATAATCGCGCGGGCAAACTGGCGTGCCTGTGTAACTGTGTACATACCTCGCCTCATAAAGTCGTAGCTACGACAATGTTCGCTGGAATCTTTTTGTCTGTTCGTCCATTGTTCCGCCACGTCGTCGAATCGTCCTCTATTTGCTGCTACAGGGTGTCGTTAATATCGTATACAGTCTTTATATGGCTACCAAAGGTGTATGAACAAGCTTCTCGCATAGTGCTGCATTTGCAACGCCGTTTCGTTCTTCTCCCTTTTTTTCTCAAGTTGTTGGAATTATTCGTGCCTACCGCTAGCGCTCTTTTCCATTGCTCCTATTCCTCCTCTTTCCATGTCACATCTTTCAAACGTTACTTTCTTCTAATTTGTACCCTAGCATTACTATCTTCCGCTGTTCCGTTCACTTTGTTTCTGAGTTTCCCAACGTTACTATATCTGCGTATTTTATTAACTTTATTATTTCACGGTCGCCAACCCGCTTTGTAAAGCTGGTTAAATACCGCGATAATGAATTCGCAACATCGCGTTTCGCATGCAACACGCTCGCCATGCGTCAAGTGTAAAGGAAAAGAAATTGAACCAAGCACCAGGGGGGACAGGGATTATAAATCGAAGGTCAACTCACTGGTGACCCCGAGTGATACGCTGCCGCGTCGTCGATTATTCCAGCTGATTCTTAAGGTAGCAGCTTCATTTTTCACGCGGGTTCGCGCCCAAAAGCGAGACGACTTAAGAACGCGTACGCACAGGAACAGAGAAAATAGAAAAGGAGGACGAAGGAACTTTGAGAGGCAGCACGCTTATGATTCACCTGGGCGACCTTCTCACGAGACTAGGATATATCTCGCACGCGGGGAACAAAATATGACGCGCGGGAGGCAATAAAGGAGGCAAAGCCGGAGAAAGAAAGAAAGTAAGAAAAATATCGTCTGGATATCGCCGGTGTGTCACGTCCAACCAACTCAGTGGACACCGAGAGCCGGCGCTGTCAGTGCGTGAAAGTTCGGAACAAAGATAAATTTGTACCAGTGCGATCCCCGCCCAGTGTTCTCTCGGTTACCACATGGACATCTCTGCTCTTTTCTCGCGCGTGATCACGCGTGCTGTGCTGCGTTTACTTATCCATAAAAATGTCCATGGGATATTGCGTTAGATGGGCAACAGCTCGACCGATTTAGTAGAACAGCTTGATTCTTGTACGACGACGAATTGCCTCTTCCAGCTCGGTTATTTATAGCGGTACGTGAGAGAATGGCTTTCAGGGGAAGTTTTTTCTCTTTTTTTCTTCTTTTTTTTATTAATCGACAAACCATGCTAACCTACTTCCGATAAAATAGAAGCGAAGAGAAGGCGGACCAAGATTCGATGTTCAAAGAAAGCTTTCGATACAATGTCCTTATAATTAGTTCGTGCGCAACTTTTACCTAGTCATTCGACCCTTTATTTTACACCTTTTCTAATCATCCCACGTATGTCACAGCGGGATAGCAAAACGAACTAAGACTCGTCTTCGTGCCAAAGGAAGGTTCACCGTCATCCTATGTGACAGTCGAAAGTCACAAACGGATCGATTACGAATACGACTCGCGTTAATCGATTCTATCGCGCGATCCTATTCCCCATGGCTATTCTCCTCGCGAAACGTCATCGACGTCGAACGATATCCACTTGTTAGAGACGAGTAGATGAGAGAAGAAAGAAAGAGAAGGAGAAGAAGAGAAAGAAAAGAAGGTCTCGCGGAGTGGCTACAAAGGCATTGCGAGCATTGTCACTGACAGAACAGAAAGCTGGTATACTGACGCCACTATCATAACGTACGAGCAACATATCGCATGACAAGAGAGGCCCCGGGAACACAGGGCTCCGCTGCTGACCCCTCTGACCCCCGCTGTTTTTGTGCCGGTGCCTGTCGAGTCGGACCTTTGGGTCCTGGTCCCAAACTGCGAAACATGCCGACACGGTACCGTACCCCTGAGGCCCTCTCACGAAACTCAACTGTGTGTGTACGAAGAACGCTGTGTGCTTGAACCTCGGACGTGAAACACGATATTCACCGTTCTGGGCCACGAACTACCATTTCGTCTCTGTCTTTCTTGGTTTTTTTTCGGGCGATTTTAGTACTCGCTACATATCGAGCTCAGTCGCAAGAAATCGCATACTCTTTTTCTCGATCGCCGTGTCTGAATTTAAACGCGATATTCTTTGATACAGAGAAAAGTAGAAATTCGTTGAGTAACAGCGCAACGAGTTTTATCCATAAACATCATCGATCTAACGATTCGCGTTTCCCAATCGGCCGGTGCTCTGTTGTTCGCTGACAGGTGCACCGATGGAAGAAAAACCGGCGAAAAGTCGGTCGGATGATTCACGAGAGTCGATCGACGCGCCGAATTAGGAGGATCTGCGGCGTGAACGTTGTTTACGAGGTCGCCGCCGCGTTGCGTCGAGCAGCGGCAATAAGTAACGGCAATTACAAGGAAACGACGCTGGTTGCATGGCCGTTGGCCGTGTTCACGGCGCATGCTCGATTGCTCAGGCGCATGCGCACACGCGGCCACCGCGCAACCGCGGCGGCGCGTTCGGTATTTAAATTAACCGATCGATCGACCGTGTTCACCTCGCACATTATGCAAATGCCGTGAAAACACGTAAAAGTTTTCTGCAAAACCAATTACGCCGACGCGACATCGGCACCATGGCTGGCCCAAGTTAATTGCGAATTTTTGCGCCGTCCAGTCATTACGTTGGACCCCCCTTGCCACCGTTCCCTGCTTCGTACTCCTTCCGTTCCGTTGCTGCTTCTCGGCAGCGATCAAACAGAAACCAAGAGCAACAGAAACCGAGAAGAGAGAACAAGAGAGAAAGCGTGAAAAGAGTATGAAAGAATGCAATTTTGCAATTCTGGTTGGCTGGCCGTAGCACCGGGCACGAGCCATCATTCTTAAAGGCCAAAATCGATCCGCCGACGTAAATTATTAGTCTTTAACGTCGCTGGATGCGAGTTACGGCGTATTCGCCGTTTAAGGGACATTCTGTCCAATGATGTTCATTAGTAGGGAAACAGTTGGCCGGTTCACGGTTTACAAGCTGATGAGCTCAACTTGCCACTTGTGTTTCCTTAAAGAGGTCTCGGATCATCGGCCATCTCGTTCCATGCCTCCAGTGATTGTTTACGACGTGCGACTGATTTCGTATAATTATGCACGATTTTCATTAATCTCAATTACGACGCGAGATAGGTTCGTATTTCGAAAGACGGATCATCGTAACGCGAACGAACAGCGCGGCTGAACACGCAGACTGCGCTACTGCACCATTTCAAGCCGCAGAAATTTCGGATTAATTACGGCACGTGTCGACAACGTGTTTCAACCACCTTTTTATGTCTACGAGGAGAGTGTTAACGACGATCTGGCGAGGTGATACTCGTTCGAAGAATTCTACGGAGGAGACAGGTAGATTCAGATTCGAAACGGGTCACGGTTGTCTGTCGAGTAATTAAAACCTTCGTCGAAGAGATCTCTCGAGATAAGTCTATCTGCTGTAAAGCAGCATCGGTGGATTACGGGGAATCTATGGAAAAGAAACGACGATTCGACGACACGCTCGTGTTTCAGATTTTCTTGTTTCCGTAAAAATAAGTGGGTCAACGACACGTGTGTATAATCGTGAAGCTATAATTGTAATCCGTGGCACAGCCAGATCGCAATCTGTTAGAAAGGAACGCGAGGCAAGCGGCGAAGGAAGAAGGGACCGAGCGCATTACTCATTCGGACAATTTGTCGAGCGCGTCGGAAGCGGCGCTGCGCGGCGATGGGAGATGACGCCGCGTTATCGTTTCTATCGGCGATTACTACCTTTTCCGGGTGCAATGAGATTCACCACTACTGGCCATTTTGCTCATATCGTTTCCTGTATCGTACTTCCTCGCGTTCCCTTTTTTCTTTAGCGCTAGGGTGTTCGTAAACCATGCCAACTATGTATGAAGTTTCAATCTTTTTTCTACAGCAATACGAAGTAATTTACCTGGAGAAGTATTTACGGAAAAAAGCGTAATCACTCGACGAGAATACCTGACCGTTCTTCTTCACGCGCGTACGATTAGAAACGTACATGTTGGCTTTCTATGGCAGGGGTCGCGACAACCTCGAAAGATACGAGGCCGAGCCTCGATGCTTTGGAAGGAGTTCATTCGCGTCGGTCGTTTGTCAGTCGGGTTCACCTATTTAAACGTCAGCATCGGCGACAAGTGTCGACAGAACGACTCTACCTAACTCAGCCTTGATACATTTCGCCCACGCGACATCGGAGAGCGGCTTTTCCATCTTCCGCGTCCCGTACACCTACGTGTGGCTCACCTCTTCAAGGCCGCCACAGCCCCATCATTATACCAGCTAAACGCGTGGACACGCGCGCTCGAGACTACGCTGACAAACCGTAAACCTTTCCTCCCGGTAAACAACGTCCTCCTCCGCTCGTTCCCGTTTCTCTTCGACGCGAAAACACCGGCCGCAAAACGAATCCGCCGAGAAAACGGTACTTCCCCCAGTCTCTTCTTCTCGATCCACCAAAGGTCGAATCCTCTGGGCTACGCCAACTTTCCGGTTTCTGGGAAACGCTCCCACGCGAAAACGCTTTCTTTCGCGCCAAAGTCTCTCGAATTTTAAAATCAAAGTCAGGCGATGATTTTTCGCGCCTATGTATTTTTATGGAATCCGAGGTTCGGGCTGACGAGTCCTTAGAAAGAATTTCGCAACGTGATACGCTCTGTCGTTCGTTCGTTTGGAAGTTCGGCCGCCTTTCCGAATCGCTGCCACAATAAAACCCTGTCGTTCCACCTTTCACTCTCGTCAAAGCAATTACAATTCCGGAGCAGCTAATAGGTGCGTGACACCGAGACGCTAAATCGTGTTACTCAATTGAAATCTACGGGCCGAGATAATCGAGACGAATGAGTGCATGAAGAAAAATAGCCGTCGAAAATTTCCCCCGTATGATCGTGCGTTCAAAATGGATGCTTAAGAGGCCTTGGCACGTGGGCTGGCGAGGCAGTCTCCGGTGCAGCGCGCAGCGTGGGCTAAAACAATCCTCGGTTAATTAAGATAATCGCTTGTTTATGACGCCATACCTTCGCTGTATCTGTCGTTACTCGGTGAAATTCGCTCGCGACGTCGAGAAAGCGCTTCGTTGCGTCTCAACAGCGACTGTATCTTTTTCATCGAGCTACAAATTCGTCTCGTTGACGCGACGATCGAAATAATGTTCCTTTAGAAATATCCACGTGAAACATCCGATTTTTAATCAGTTTTACGTTCTAGACGAAATGATGCGTCGCGTTTGGTAAGCACTGTTAGATCTTATTTCAATGAAAGAAAAAACGCATTAATAAAATGAAGATCATCGTCCAGATCTTGAATTCTTTTTGCAAAGGTTCGTGGTGTTGGGACACGCGATCAAGCAATTACCCATAAACTATAACAGCAACTCGACCGAGCAACGTCCGAAGAGACCATTCCTCCGGTTTTCTTGGTAAAAATCACGCTTGCGAGTGATTTTAATAAACCGGAAATGGGCGCAAAACGATAATTCCACGGTGATGTTTCGGGTACGTAGGTGCGCAAAGTCGCGCGCGAGCACGATTATAATCGTTGGTATAATTAACGCGACTTTCAAGCCGTGGCCGTGTAAAGGAAGATGCTCGACAGACCAGGTACCGCTTGTGCAACCTCCATACCGTGAAATTAAACGACCGCGATTAATGGTAATTCACGATCGGGTTAAGGCTGAGATTAAAGGCCGATATTACGGGTAAATCGACCTTAACGAATGCGATTCAATATTGGGAAGATGTTTACGCGATCTTCGATGCAACGCGGACGCAGGTGCAATGTATCGCGCGTTTCACGCTGGGAAACTTGTTTCCTGACCAATTTCGAACTGTGAATCGAATGAGAACGGAACGCGTTTGCTTTTGATTCAGTCGAAAGAAATGGAGCGCGATAAAGTCTCTTTCATCCCGTTGGTCTGTGCCAAATGAGAATATTAGCTGACGAAAATTACACGATGTTTACCGAGGAGGAAGGTGAAAGAGGCGGATTGCGCTCGGAGCAGGCAACCACGTGCTGGGTGGTCGGCATACTGGGTCACTGGGTCTAATTAGGTAATTAGCAATTTGTATCTCGACTCGATCAAAGCCCTTCCCCTTCGTTGCGCAATGACCCACGAACCCATTCGCGAGACCGCGCGAGAAAAGCCTGCCTTTCTCGCCTTCGTTCGCTTTCCTGAAACCAAGCGCGGAACTCGAGATGGCGAACGAAACGCGAGAGAGGAACGAAGAGGAAAAAGCGAGAGGAGCAGAGGAAGAGGAAGAAAATGGCAGAGAGTTAGGTTAAAAGCAACGAACACCCGGATCCTTTCGGAGCAATTACGACAGCCAGGCAAGAGGGAAGGACGGTAATTACTTTCGGTGCCTGTTCTCGCGATGGAACAGCCGCTGGCGTCGACGAGACGTAGTTCGTCGTTCGACGAGGCCCTGTCGAATATACGCTTTCCAGTTTAATCGCGCGACCATCGAGAAAAATCGCACGCGCACTCGTTCAGCTGGCCGTGTACGTTCCGCAGCGACATCCCGGCCAAATTGGCTATACTTTATGTCACGCGGCGTAATTTACGCGTCGTTCGCCGCCTTTTCGCCGCGAGGTAATGAAATGGTAATAACAACGTTGCGATTCGGGGACGAGCCTCGGGCGGCCATCATTACGCCGCTAATGTGGGAAATTGTGCTCGAACGGGGAAGGGACACGCAAGGCGGGCCCTGGTCTCGCCGCTAAATCTTCGCCACGATTTCTGGCGAAAGGAATGCGAGACGATGCCTTTGCACTACCTTGCCATGCCTTATTCGCATCATTGGCAACACTGGTAGATTACGTTTGTTTCATGTTTGACGAACATTTCTCTTTTACATTTATACATATATGCCGTATGAGATGCTTTTGAGGTCACATTTTTTTATATCGTGGAAGAGAAACAGAGCGAGATAAGATTATCTTTGATAATAATATGAAATAAAGTTACTCGAATATCAAAAGGACCTGTGTGTATATGCGGTTGATAAGGGGCCAATCTCAACAATGTTCGCCAATGCCGTTACTACGAATAATACGAACGTTTCGATTCGCGTTTGTTAATATACAAGCTAAATTTCACGGTAAACAGACGTTACTCAGCTTGTTCATTATCGTGACATAGCCAATTGTGTCCTTCGATTTGTTTACCGTCAATAATGTCACGCGGAATTGAATCACTGCGAGTACTGTTTGCTAGCGCTGTTCTCTGCCAAGAATGCTGTGGTATTCTCGCATGCCAACAAAAATATTGTATCTACATAATCAAATACGTCAGTAAACATCGTTGCACCGATAGGGAACATCTCATCAATTTTGTACTCCATTTCCACAGATCATCGATCATCGTTCATTTTAATTTTAGAATTTAACATCAAGCGATACGAAATTTTTCCTTCTCTCATCTCTGTTCCTTCTTCTTCGCAAACGAAGGAACAGAAGCTCGAATAGCAATTCTCGTTTTAACGCTTAGCCAGCGTAATAACGTTGGAATCACCCACAGCAGCTGTAGCAATTGTCGCAATCTCAATTTACCGCATACCACGCAGCAGCTTGTTCCACGCTATCTACACAAGAAACAGAATCACGGAGGAAAACGAATATACTCGATCATCTTCGACGGTCTACTCGGCTCGGGGATGCGAGCATTCGTCCTTTCGCAACAGGAATCCATCGAAGGCTTGTCAACCGGCGACCTTTGCTGAAACGGACGGCGCGGCGGCTCGAGAGAAACGCGCGAGGATGCGAGAAGGTGACGCGAGAAGGCGTCGCGAGGAATTACCGATCGAACTTGAAGAACTCGGTATTCTCGTGGAACACGAACGACAAAACGACAGGGATCCATCGGCGACTGTCTCCCCGGCGCGGTAACCTGAACGCGTGGAACGACCAGTCAGGATCGATCTGGCGAAATTTCGATCTTCGCTGCGAGCCAGTGAAAGCCTTCGATGGCACGCGGCTCGGTTGCTCGTAGAACCGCGAACCAGTCAATTTCTACGTCGAAGCCATTACGCCGATTTTATCTGGAAGATCTACAATGGACGGTTTAAAGCGAGGCTCGACGAGCGGAACGACTTCGAAGAATTAAAGCGGAGTACGCAGGATCAATGGCTTTTGTTTCCCTCTGTTCAGTGACCATAATCGTGGTCCAGCGCACTTCCGCGTGTTTATCGTCCGGAAATAGCGAATCCACGATTATGGATCAACGCGACGATACGTTCGAAGGATTATGTCCTTGGACTAGCTGGCCCACTAAGGGAAGTCGAGTATAAACGGCCAATTACAAAGTTCCACGATTCGATGACGTTCCGATGCTTGTTGGTTGTCGGTGGCCTTGAACGTTGAGCTTCGTATAGCTTGCTCTTGAAACTCTGTCGAGGAAGTATACCTATTTGAGGAGCAGTAGGATAAGGACGATCGGAAAAGACACAATTACGAATTAATAGTAATCGCGTGGTACGACGCGAGATTCTAATCGATACAGACCTCCCAGCATCAAAATCGCATCGGTATCGAGGGAAACTCACGAAGCAGCATTCCAAGTCACTAAATCACGATAAAATCGAATAAAAGAGATCCTTGCGAGAGATGAATCCGCGCTGGTTAGAAGGATAGGCGGCTCGTTACGGGCGCGCGTTGGGAATGACAATATTTCCAGGTAGCCGTGCGGCCAGCTCGTCAGGTGTTCGGAGTTACGATAATGTCTAATAACAGCGACGATGGAAGGCGACGGACCGGCGGGACAGAGATAACCAGAGGAAAAGGAGGAAGGAGAAGGCCAGCGTGCGGCTCGCGGCGTGACACGTTGTATCGGACCAGGTGGCCGACCGATTTGCCGCGACCACAATGACGCGTGGGCCGTGGAATTGTCCTGCGTCCGGCCTTTTTGCCTTCTCGTCTATCGTCGCGATGGCGAAACGACCCGTGAGAGACTTCTGCGAGAAATTGCATCGCATCGAACCAATCCCGACCCTATCTCTCTGTTTCTAACATCCTGCGCGGGAGTACTTAGTGATTTATGATTATTTTCGTTGACCAGGTGTTGCGTTGGAAGGTGGATCGAAGTAAAGAAAGCGTTACTGGTTCTTACTCTTACGACGAGTAGCGGAGATTTAAAATTCCGAGAAAAAGTTTCTCGGAAAATCTCCTAGAAGAAGCGTATTCGTGGATAAATGTCCGTGGCAATTGTTTCTTACGATGTGATTTAACATAGAGTCTGGAAATTGAAATATCGCGCGGTCCAGGCATATAAAAATGATAATAGGTGCTGTAAATTTACGTTTGAAACGTGTTCGAGATATTGTCTTCTGGGACAAAATCCAATTAACCTAGATACGAGACAAACGAGAGGGTGTGGAATGGAACGAAAGGAAACAACATAGGACAGGCGAAGGTAAAAGTGTCGTCTCGGCTTCGCTTGGAATTAGGCGTCTCCGGGCACGAACACTCGCGGAAGGAAGAAACGATGTCCCGTTTAATTCGTCGCGCGTGGGTGTTGGCTAAGAAACGACTCTAAGCGTCGGCCGGCGTGAGCACTCGGTCACCGGAGTTCTTTGGCTCAGAGATCCCTCTCCGACGCCCCTTTCCCGCCTCGCGCGATACGCCGACCGATCGAACAGCCTTGAATACCAACGATCGTCACTTCCTTCCTCCCGTCAATGTTTTCCGTCGCACCGGCTACTGAATTTCAATTCAACGCCTCGTTTCGATGTACGAATTCCTGCCGCTTGTCAGATTCTAATCTACTTCGGCCTACCGCGACATGAAAGTCGTCATTTTTATTTCTATATAGTATTCAATGAAAAAGGATACATCCAAGATGACCAATTCGAATAGAGGCTGTTCCTAAAATCGATCGTTATTTACAAAATATACTGTTATTACAAATCTGGGTACCAACGAGCAGTAAAGTAGATACGTAAACCAAATACTCGCGACAACATCGAAGTTTCAGAAAATCGAGAATCCAGTCAATATCGTTCACCGATAAAGTTTTTCGAAACGTTCAACTACCCGCATAATCCAGCAAACCAGAGATCCGTGCATCGTACACGCATAAAGTACTTTGAAATACTATCAATTACGATCGAAGGTTCGGAGCAGCTCGGAGCGAAAGAAGATGCCTCGAGTCGTAAATCAAAGGAAATCGTTCGTGTCCACGACAGAAGCGTCGCCGTTCGT
Organism: Bombus vancouverensis nearcticus; assembly: GCF_051014615.1. Classification (NCBI taxonomy): domain Eukaryota; kingdom Metazoa; phylum Arthropoda; class Insecta; order Hymenoptera; family Apidae; genus Bombus; species Bombus vancouverensis. Next base: position 14,942,740 of record NC_134911.1, on the reverse strand, counting down.
TCGAAAACGAGCTAGGGACGGGGCTCGGAGCCGGTGACTTGCAAGAGAAAATAGTCGGCGCGATTGTCGGTGGATTGGCACGTGGCTCGTCGCCGGGCCATTATAAAACACCGTGTTACGTGCGTGGGCCGGGCATGTAAGCATCGCTAGGTGTGCGCGTCCCTTTTTTCGCGCGAGCACGCCACGAATGCACGCACAGCCACGGCGGCGCAAGGATTTTTACGGTGACGACGCGGCAGCCTGTGTATATACGCGGCGATTTCAATGCGATACTTTCAGCCGCGGCTCCGATTCGACATATCTCGATCCGGTTCGCCCACGGAAACCCGGAGCATGTCGATGTGTATGAATATGCAATGATAACGCGCGCGATTTATTTATAAGTATGACGCGGAGATCGATCCCTCGAGGAGGCAGGCGTGAAAAATCGACATAATATTATCAAAACGCGATGTTACGAAACGCCCGATGGAAAGCGCCTCGCTATCTCGAAATTGCGCGCGTCCAGGCTTGACGCGAGAACGCGCCGTAGCACGCGCCGTAAACGCAAATATATACGGTGATCCGATTAACCTTATCATCCGTGGCGGGCATTGTTCTATCGCGTGGTCTGTAAGGCAGGAAAATCGAGTTACACGAATATCGTAAAAACGAGGGTACCGAGAGAGCGATTCTTTGGAACATCGAGATAAAGATATGCTTTTACCCTTTCTGAATTAATATGGTCTAATGAAATGATATATAGATTTAATATCTCACTGCATCAAGAATATATCTCTAACATTAATCCGTATGAATCAGGAAGGGAAAAAATTTAAGAAACATACGAACAGTAATGTTACACGACAGAGGCAATTAAACATTCAACCATTTTTCGCATTTCTGAAGCACGATACTTTATGTAAATAATACAAGGAAGCTATTTATAAATGAGAAAAAGTCGGTACCGACCGCTGGAATAAAATCTATCTCGCGCGACAAGTTCCCGCATCGAGCGCTCGAACTTTTCCACATAACTGGATCACTCTTGAACGCAACGAATAATAAAAGAGTTCTTCGAAGTGGTTCACCCTGTACAGCGCGGGGAACGCTGGCGTCGTGTGTCCGCCTTCGATTTTTCCTTCGCGCCGCATTTTTGTCACGGTTACACACTATCGTATGAATTGTGGACCAGTCTCGGCGATTGGTTATCTCGCGAGCGGCCGACTCGGCGAGTAAGCGAGCGAGCGCGCGCCGTTACGTTCTGTCCGCGCCGCGCTGCGTTCCGAGTTAATTCGAGAGTACACGCGCGCGACACGCGATAAATTAGATAGAACGTAAACGAGATTGTCGGAACTATTCTCGATCCGCGAAATCGATCGCCGCGTAATTTATGCTCGACACGTGTGGGATTATGAGCGGTGTCTCTCGTCTCCGTCTATCTCGCGCTGGTAAGCTTATCTCCGCGGGCCGTGCCGTTGATTTTTCGAGCTGACATCGTCTTTCCGTTCGTACGATTGAATTCGTGTCGTGGAAAAATTGATTTTTACACGAGTCGCTACGGTGCTGGCCGTGGTGTATCGACCGTTCTCGAAATGGAAGGCGATAAGTTAAGAGATTCATTAAAATCCATCATACTCCGTATTCGATCGAAAACAGCGTACTTGAAGTCTCGCGATAGATGCTATAAATCATTGAAACTAACGCGCAGATTTCGAGACGTCTTTCGCGAAGAAAGGTTCGAGTGAAATGGTCGAAGAGCCTGTCGCCTATCGCAGTCCGGAGACTTCGACGCGTGGAAAGAAACGATTGGCGCGCTCCACCACGTCCTACGTGGTTTTTCACGTGCTCTGCCGATGATTCGCAAAATGATTCGCGCGAAGGGCTAGCTCGGGCGAACGAAGTGGGTTAACCTCGGTGGAAGGAGCCGTGTTCTACTCATGGCCGTCTTGCGGACGTCCTCCGACAGAAGACGAGCGTTCGTACGGTACGACGATGGCGCGAGCCCGAGGCCGTAAAAGCGTCCAACGTCGGCTTTTACGGCCAGTAGAACCGAAAGTTACGATCCTGCTTTTCATTTAATTAATTTCACCGTAAGCGCCCTCGAAAGGTCGGGCGTACGTGTAACGCAACCGCGGTCTCGCATAGAAAAACGGTGTTTTTCGTGTCGCCGCCCCGGTAATTGGACGTCGAATGGATTTTTCAAAGCGTATACAAACTCGGCCGTATAATTAAGTCCGGTAAAGGTATACCGGGCGACTTTTAGCGCTTAGAGGAAAAAGCGCGAATGCACGGAACGCGTCGATTCCTCTGGAATCGGAGCCGCCCGCGTCTAAAGGCCCGTGAATCCGACAAAACCGACCGAGGATGGAACAAGCGATCGACGCAGAACCGCCTCGACGCGCTGCGCACGATCTTCGCTGACTTTTTGTTATTGGAGCCAACTCGACTGCACGCGCGATTGCGACAGTTCGCTGATTTGCATACTAGAGGCTCGGATCGTTTAACGTGTCCACGTGAGCCGCAAACAGGTGGTTGACTTGTCGTTAACCTCGTTTGCAAACCGAATGTGTACGGAAGATATTTCGAAAAGTATTTCGTCGGTAAAATTCCCTTTGGCAAATTTTCACCAAATCGTCGCTACAGCCAGGAAACAATTTCTCGAAACAACAGATCGATTCTTCAAGCAGTTGCTGTTTACACAGACTAAAAGGAATGAAACTTTCGAGAAAGAGGTTCGTGGAAGGTGGACCGTCTTTCGTTAGGAAACCAGAAGGTATCGCTTTAATCGACGGTCCGGCCAATTAGCCGGCCATTACGAAATTCGTTTGGTCAAGGAGAGGAGCGAGATGGTGAAAATGTGTCCGCTTTGCTCGTCGAGTTTCCCCTGCCAGCTGCAACAGACCGGAGACAAAAACAAGCACACCGCCGGCACCGTCGCTGTTATAATGGAAAACCAGCCCGTCGCGTGGGACGTTTCATTAATGAAGATGTCTCATTAAGCGTTCGACCGCGGCAAACCGAGGTTATCGGCTTGAACTGCTGGCTGGAAACGAGGCCTCTACTCAGCCATACCGAGCATAATTCTGACATAATTTTTCGTTACGAAACGATCGTGCATCGGCCAGCGGCACACTACGTGACATTAAAGTACTTTTAGGGTGTCGTTGACCTGTTTGTATCCGTGTCGTACGATTACCCTCGCGATCGTGTTCATCGATTAATTAACAAAGATTCCAGTATTCGCGTCACAAGAATCGTGCGGTGCCATGGCCGATACGTCTGGATTTCAGCTGGTCAACCTATTTAAGGGAATTTTAGAATAGTCGAATAGCTGCTAACGCTCGCCCGATTCCGTGTACAAGACGCATTGTGGAATCCAAGCGTCGCGCCAGCCGCGGCCTGCAGAACTCGATGAAATCCTGTTTTTTTTATTAATCGACCCACCGCTGGAACGTGTTTTCCACTGCGAGGAATGCCGAAATTATTGCACCGCATGGACACAATGTCTGGCAAACGTGGCAAACAATCCGCGTACTTCTGTCAAGAGACTGTACAGTACCGCGTAGGTATTTATACGTTTATCGTAATTACGAGAGGGCAGAAGACAAATATTTCGTAACGACGTATAACATTAAACACATCCCCCATCAACCTAACCTCAACTACAGCATTAAACACGAATTAAAATCAATCTACGGAATAACGTAAAACGTTACTATGGAGACCTGATTTGTTAGAGTCAAAACGCCTCGTGATATTATCGCATCCTCCTCGTAGTCGTGCAACGTTCGACGAATTCACGAAGACGGAGACACCCCGGCGAATGGTAGAAGGTTCGCCGAGGAGATCCGACGCGGAGAATGCCCGAGTAAATTTTATCGAAGGATTCCGTGCCCACACGAGGCGTATCGAGGTTCGAATCGACCTTAAATTACTCGCGATTCCCGAGCCGAAGTCGTCTCGAACTTTTGAGTCACACCCGGCCTGCCGTCCAGGCGCACGGATAATGGCGTCGCCGCGCGAAGAAAGAGAGATAACTTAGAGACACGAAGAAAGACGGTTGGAACGGTTGACCAAAGCGAAACGCGACGATTCTACGGATACAGGAGCGAGAAAGAGATCGAGGGATACTCGGTAAAGTCTCAAATCGGCCCGCACCCTTCTGCCAGCAGAATTTACGATTGTCCACGCGAAAGCGTAGGTAATCGTCGATGATATCACCGTTATAAATAGGCACGCCTCCTGTCTCCTGTATATTTATACTTGCACACAGTCGCGCGACGCTGTACACCTACCTGTCCGCACGAATATTCGCGCGCACGATCTTTCTTTCTCTTTCCCCTCCTTTTTCTTTCATGGGTATTACTCTCTGGACAGCGCAATGCCGCGCGCGTGCATAGCACACGTACACAGGTGCGTTCTCGTCGAGGTGCGCGCAACTTGTCTCCGAACAGTGACGTCGGAATTACGGGGGCAGCGGCCCACCGGCATTTTCACGCGGGAAAACCTTCTCGCGGGAACGTCGCGTTCTGGATATTCCACATAGCGACTCCGATTCTAGATTGAGGAGGCGAGACTCCGGTTGCTTTCTCGTGGACGAGATACGAGGACAATGGAAGGACGAGGAAACGAACGTCTTACCAAATACTTCGTCGTGATGCAAACGATTGCTCGCTGAAACGACGAAACCGGTAGCTACGTGCGAACGAAGTAAAGCAACGCTGCGATCGGAAAGTTCCCAACGCTGTCAGTTAAATACTTGGTTCCGTTTCGTCCTTCTCTTAATACAGGTCAGTTAAACTTAGCCTACCGTATTTCGATATACCTTGAAAAAAATAAGGTCGACGCCACTGTCGACAGGTACGCGGTTCACAAGCGGCGCGTACGCGTTTCGGAGCTCGGCGTGTGCGTGAGGAGAACGCGGCTCGGTTCGTCCACTGGCAAAAAGTAATTGCAGAAAAAGGCGGCCGATAAACGCGACAAAATGACGTTCTAAAGACTGCAGCCGGTGGTCCGCGGCTTTAATGAGGCTCTCCGCTCGACCTACCTGAGCATACGCGCTACGATTCGTTCAGCGATCGAAAGACAAGGCAGAGAGAGGACGTGGATCCGACGCGGAACAAACGCACCGCGGGGGTCGTCCGTGCGTCTCCGCCTCGACGTATTTATACGTCGATCGATCCTACTCGCCTCGCTCACGTGCTGCGGGGGATAACGTATGCGAACGCGGCAAAAAGCAACCGCGGCTCGTTTGCCGAAGGTGAAATCAATTTTCGGCCGGCAACATTTTGCCGCGTCTTCTGCTCGTCTCGTAGCCTCCGCCGCCATGACGGCAGTCCGCAGGATCGTTGCGTGCGTCGTGGCTCGGCGTCCAGCGCCGCAAACCCGGCCGCGATGAGTTATCGTTGGCCACTCGCTGTATTGTTGTTCGACGGTGTTGCTCGAACCGATGTCGGGACGATGTTACGTCCAACTCGCGCCGGTGGTCGGTATAACTTTCTTGCGACCACGACCGGTCGTTCGATATTAACCTCTTTCTTCCGACGGAACTTACGACGAGAGCGAATTTGTTGAGTTGACGGAGTGTACGTAAATCTACGTTGTATTTCCATAGCGTTAAATCTTTGTCGACGTATGAAAGTACCACTAAACGCTACGAAGTTTAATGTACATACTCGCATCTCATTAATCCGCCTGTAAATATTATAACAGCCACAGTAGCGCGTTGATACTTTTCGTAGTGACCTATTAAAATTTTATAACGTAAAAAGTAAAAATTATCAGATTCAGTGGCTCTCGGTAGAAATGTTGTTATCGCGAATCGTGCAATCGGCAACGGAAATGCTACGAGTAGGATCAGAGGTATGGGTTGCACAGTGCTAAGGAGAGCGACTCGTAGAAATATCTATGGATTCCAAGTCGGTGATCGGTCGGTTATAACGAGCGACTGATTACACTGCCACCAGGAGCATAATAGCGGGGGCCTCGTTAAAGAGGGTGAGCTTCGGCCGCGGATTACAGGCGTTCATGGCTCGCGGATGCTAACAGCCAGGATAACTGCAACGTGGAGTTGCACGGAACACAGTTGCGCGATTACAGGCCGTCTCGCATAATAACCGAGACCAATGCGACCGGCAACCGATCGGAAGCGAACGTCGCCGCACGGCGAACCGTTAGTCGTTTTCATCGATTATTCCGGACGTCAAGAACGACACTTCCTCCTCCGCGCGCGCTGGAAGCCAAGATCGATCGACGGTTATCGAGGGCGTGGACGTGCCTTGATGCAACGGGAAGCTTTGTCCGGTTGTTCTATTGTTACCGGTTGTCAACGAGATTCGTTCTCCAGATATAAATAAACCGATCGAAATAAAAGTTTCTTAAATGGCGGAATATCTTTTTTCAATATTTTACATAGTACTACTATTTATCTTACAAAATCGCAATTACAGTAAAGCAACAGTACACGCTGCAAAAAAATGAAGAAAGAGTATCGTTTAAAATCGTCGTTTCATTAAAATAGAAAGGAAGAACGATACCTGATTCCTCTCGTTACGGTGGCTGGAGAAAAAGTTTAATTCGCAGAAAGGATATAAACCGGCATTCCGCGATCGATAAAATTCGTGGTACGCGAGCGTCGATCTTCCGTTACGATCGGTAGCTCCGTTCTGAACGGGGAGCAACGTCGTGGCGATCGACGGTATACGGTGACGATGTATCCTTTTCACGGTTACGAGGCCGAGATCGGTGGCCGTACGACCCGATAAAAACATCCGGTGAATAGCGGTGTGCCCGAGACGATTGCAGAGGCGACGAATCGGATCGGGTCGGCGGCGGTGGATCGCCCAGAAAATCGCGAGAGACTCGCGACGAGAAGGATCGTTGACGAAACACGAATCGGTTGCTGAACAAGAACTGGAGGTTACGCCGGCACGGCGTTCTCGTTTAAGGGTCATAAAGCGCGACGACAGGGGCAGTCGTACAAAAAGGTAGCAATAAAATGTAAATGTACTCACATTCCTTGTTGCGATCCATGGCGTGTTGAAGCGACGAGTCGTCGACCTCCGCCTTCGGCGGCGACTGATTACCCTCGGCCATCTCTGCGCCCGATCCTGGAACACCCGCGGTCTTCCTTCCTGCCACGTCCGCCGCTTTATCCTGCTGCGGCGAGGGCTTCGTGCCTTTCTTACCGTTTCCAGCGTCCCTGCGGGTCCGAGCGCGGACCGAAACGAGCAAAACGTGCCGTTTTGTGAATTAATCTTTCATACGTCGATACGTCGAACCGACCAACGGATCGACCCATCGATTCGTGGTTGCCGTCGCTTCGTGTCCAGGAACAGGAGGGGAAGGAGGAGACGAACGATCGAAGAGGAGAACTCGCCGGCAAAACGAGTGTCAATCGGCTCCGAGTCCATCCTTTGGTCGTGTTTTTGCCGATGATGAAGGAATGACGGATCAATCGACACTCGGTTCAACCGAATGGAACGTTTTCATCAGAAAGCGACGAAAACCGCTCTCTCTCTCTCTCTCCTCTCCTCTTCCACCGCATCCACCGCGAGTGACTGACCCCTTGGCTCCGAGCAAGAAACCCTTTCAGGATATTATTGTATCGAGCGGTTCCGTTCTCTTCGAGTTTCTAATAGATTCTGCTCGTTTTTGCGCAAAAGCTTGAATATGGACGTTTTTGTATTTTGCCGGAATAACGCTCGTTCTATTTCAGTCGAGAATAAGAGTTTACCGCGTTAACAACACTGTGACTCGAAGCTGTCGGTACTTTGCTTCGGTTATTTAAATCACTCGGATCGCTTCGTATTTATTTCACTTATTAGCACGTTGTTCTTCGCTTATCCGTAAGGCACCTCGAAACACCACGAAACACCACGAAACACCACGAAACAATCCGCGAACAACCATCGACTCTGTATCTAATTTTGCTATTGCAACATCGATTTTTCCACGAAACACGATGTAACAAAAGTAGCCAATTAAACTTTATCCGAAAGCACGTACGCGGAGGCAGTTTCAACAGTCTGAGCAACTTTGTTACGATCTCCGCGGCACCGCGTTATCTTCCGCTTTATTAAGCGTTATTTACGTTACTGCCTCCGCGCGGTACAGCCTCGCGAATCTCGGAGGCCGTATCCTCGTGTTCCGCAAGATGATTTAGAGCGCGTGATAAACCGCGATATAACATCGATACGCTTTATCTTGCGGCGTTTCAGCGCCAGGAAAAGCGTGGAACGCAGCTCGATCCGCGATGTACGCGCGCTCGTTCGCGGACGGTATCTCGAAGAGTTCGAGCCCATAAAACCGGGTCATTCGAGGCGAGAACGCGAATAAAACGCCGGCGAAGAGATAAGAGCGGACCGAACCGCGGATAAAAAAAAACTTGGGTTAAAATTGCGGCTGCCCGATGGAATATTTTAAGGTACTCGAAAGAGAAAGTCCTCGGGATCGAAGATCGCTCGTCAGCCTGCTCGATAGCAAGGTGGTTAGAACGTTTATGTTCTCGCGTAACGATTACGTGGGAACGTTAAATCGTACAAGTTAGATCGGTCGTGAATCGTCGAAAGGAACTCCGTCTTCGCAACAGTTACACGGTTATCGCGACCAATTTCCCGCGGCCGCGAGTAAGTACTTGGTAGAAATAATAAACTGTCGAAAAGAGAGCGCACTGGGATTGCGTTCTGCTGCTAGCGCGAAAAAGATAGGCAGATCGTAACCATAGTCTTAGGTATAACAAACGTGTGACGTGATGTACGAAAAGTATTCGTATCGCGAAAGATATAAAAATAGCGGGGTCAGTCACTCGAGGAATCGTAGTCTGGAAAGACGGTTATTGCCGAGTGAATTCATTTGCAGGGTAATCACCTTTCGTCTTTGGATTCGCGTCTGGCTTCCTTCCTGTCTCTTTCCTTGTCCTTCAGACTGTCCACCTTCTTCGCCTTAGACTTCGACTTGGAATCACCTTTGGCGACCTTGTGATCAAGGACGGCACTGGTGTCGGCGGCCACGATGCCCTCGGTGTTCAACTGACCACCGGAAGTACTCGACGAAGAGGAAGTCGAGGCTCGGGTGTTAGTATAGTCCTGCACGAGGAGCGCACCTCGTTATCCGGGATTCGTTCAAGGACGCTCGAGGGCCACCGATGGCGACAGGGGGGACAGGAAAGGACAAGCAGCTTACCTTAAACCACTCCGGGTATATAGCGCTGATGGTGTCTAGAAGATCCTGATCGAGCTGAATCCTCCAGAATGGGGAGCCGCTGTCCAACCTGTGGCCAGACTCTGCAACGAATAAACGCGAACGCTGTTACAAACCTTCTTCGCGTGAGAATAATTCCTACCGATTACGAGAAAAAAGAATATATCGGGAAAGATATCGATTTTATAAAAACAGCTGAACAGTTCGAAGTTTTCAAAATGATCCGGTAAAATAGAACGATGAGACGCGTTCCGAGAAAATACTTCTTGTAACTTCGTGGCATTAAATCATCCGAGAGAACATCAATTCCGAGTAAAGTGGACGATATAAATCCGATCGGCGCCGATACGACGTCGATCGACGCATCCTTCGCTATCGTGGCCGCAGCGATAAAACACCGTGGGGCAACGAGAACGTTCGAAGCCGACTTTTTCTGGCAATTCTATCGGACGCGGTTAGTCGCGAATCGGCGACCTCATCGATCACCGATCGAATTCGCGACCGATTAAATGTAGGATTTAGAGCGTGCAAGCGGTTACGACCCACCGCGCGAAGGTTGACCGGTTGAGCTCTAAGGAGTCATTCCCACCGCATAAGGGCTAATGGTACCCCGACGACCAATAGCCCGAAGGCGTATCAAAACCTCACGGAATGCCGGCCGCTCCGTTTCTTTCGTGGATTCCACGGGATTCCCTGCCTAATTTAAACGTTCGTCCCTGCCGGTTGCCGCTGGAAGGGATCACCTCTGGACACGAACCAGACGAAGGACGAGAAATCTGTCGCTGTGCACCGGGTTTCGTTGGCCGACGAGGTGGGGAGACGCTCGAGGGGACAGGGGGGTGGAACACCTCGTTACGACGACATTCTACGGGCGAGACGCGTGCCCTGCCTTCGTGATCGAGCCACGAATCGGGCAGACAGAGATCGGAAAAAGGAGGAAGAGTGGTCCTGCGGGACTTTCGGACTGCTCGCCGACAGAAAACACGGATTCGAGACAGTCCATGTTCCCGACTCGTAAGTAACCTACGGGAAAAACGCGGTTTTCTGCACCGACTTTCGTTAAACGAAGAGATCCTCGATTGGTGTAAGATGGGTCTAGAATCTGGAACATAGGTCTATTTCAAGCTGATAGCTCGTAGAGATGATCGTTTCGTTTCTTTGAAGCGAATAAACGCGAGGTCGCTAGGAAGATGACTTCGGTCAGATGGATCCTATACTTTCGTCTTGCTGCAACGAAAAGATTCGTCTCGCGTCTCGACCGAACCAGGAAGTTCTCCGACACGGTATCTCGAATCGAGCTGTCGGTGAGGATCGAAACAGGTCAGTTTCGACGATCAGACGTCGAGAAGATTTCACCTTAACCCAATAAGTGATTAGTGGGCCGGTACGCCGGGAGAGCGGAATAAATGGTCAATCAGTATGCGCGTACCGGACAATCCGCTGTAAATCACGCCGTGAATCATTCGTCGACATAAATCTAGTCTCGGAACGGTGATCAATGCGATCCCGACCGGTCCCGGACACATTAGTTAAACGCTGTGCATGCCGTCGTTTACGGGACACGCATCGCGAGGCCCGCCCGTGCCTCGGAATCTCTCGGTTCGAGCGTAAAAACCGATGCCAACGGCCTAATAGCGCCGATTCGAGGGGAGCCCCATCGGAAACGATACATCACCGTTCGATCGCCGATCCCTCGATCGGATAACACCGCAATAGCCTCGTCGGTTCGACTGTTCCTTTCGGTTAACGACACCTTTCACGGCTATGCTGCATCCGCGAGCCTACCGATCGTCTCTCGTTCGACGTTCGATCGTGCACACCACGCGATCCAACGAAACCGATTCTTACCTTTCCACGGTGTACACGGTGTCGATCGAGCCTTTAGAATTTCTCGTTTCGTGTCTGATCGACGTTTATACACGAACTGCTGGATTTTATCGATTCGATTAATACGGAGACGCAAAATGACGGTCGACACGAAAGCAAAAGGCGCTTGAGTTAGCGCCAGCTACTATGTAACACCGTTCTAGCTACTTATAACCAACTGGTTCCTGCTGAGAATACTTCCAACTCCTCTTCCAACATAATTACGATAATATGGAGATACTCTACCAGGATCCTCTTCCAGATAGAATACTAATTACGTCGCGCATCGTTGCCCATACATCATCCGAATAAGCTGTCACTACTGGTTTCACGCAGACCGTAAGAAGAACGATCGACTAGTTCCTCGTGACAGAAGAAAAAAATGGAGAACCGCGGGATCCTGGAAGCTCGGTCTTTGGACCCATGGCCGACACGATCCACTAGTCGGCCGCAGAAGGTACGAGAGCAGGCAGAGACAGCGTATCGCAAGAACGGTCCGTGGCCCCCGAAAACAATAACAAACCTCGGTGACTGGTTTAGCCGATCGAAGCAGAAACCTCAACCCCGTCGCAGAACATATTCCGTGGAAGACCCCGAATGCGAAATGCATTCCTTGGAAGCGGCTACGGCATCGGCCGCCAGTCGAAATTCGGGCAAATAAATCTCGCGCTTCTCTCCTCTTCTTTGTTCCTCCCTCTCTTCTACAGAGGACTTCTCTGGTTCGCGTCGTTCCACCCGTCCTCGTAGTCGTCTTAGTCGTCGTCGTTGTCTTCTTCTTCTCCTCCTTCTCGCTCGTGATCCTTCGATCTTTGATCCACTTGCACACTGACGAACCCGTCCAGAGGAACATGCTCGCAAGTATACGTACACGTGTACGCGTCCACACGAATTCTAGCGCGTTTTATACTGGGTGACGTGCTTTCGATCGTGGAACTATCACGGTGTAACCGGACGAACCTCGATCGATTCTTTGTACATTAGGTTTTAACAACCTCGGCCCTGTAAAGGTATTTACTTGACGTTTAACGTAAGATTCTTTATACACAGACGTGGTACATTTTACAGGTCGATCGAATCAGGTACAGTACTTCGATATTCACAAGTGGAGTAGTACGTTAACTCTGGCGGGGATTTGCAGCTTGCAAACCTGATACTTCGATACAAGTGCCGTTATCTTTGTTCGAAACTTTCAAATTTAGTTCCTTACAAATACTCAAATTTTCTATTCCCGACGGACGTTTAAAACTTTCCTTGAATCATCCCTTGGCCTTTAAATTAGGTGACGCGGGGACGATTATCGAAGCTACGCTGCAAGCAAAACCGATTCGCGATAAACACCCTGTACAGACGGATTGTACACGTGCACAGGTAGGCCGCAGGCCACGTGTGCGTGCTCACTGACGTGCGTGTAGAAGAGAGAGCACGTGCGTGTTCGCCCTTGCATTCGACTGCAGAGCCCGTGAGTCACTCTCTCGTCAGGGCCTGCGCTGGTAGCCGCGAAAAACTGCACGCTGCACTTCGGGAATGTCGTTGGCATGTACAGGGTGTTCCCCTTTGCTGCCGTCTGCCTGGCCGACAAGAACGGCGACGGTTTGCCTCGGGATTTCGCTTCCCCCTTTCTTCTATCCTTTTTTCCCCAGCTCGCGGCCCTTTCGAAGAACCGCCGCGAGTCCAGGGCTCTTCCTACTATCGTCGAGCTCGTTCGCTGATCGTTGTACCACGGAAACTTTCCTTCTTCGCGGAAAAATCCTTCTTCCGTGCCATTGCTTTTTATCGTTTATTAAGCGACTGCTCGAGCTACAGCCTTTTTACATCGATTATGGATGATTGGTTATTGGATTCGAATGGGTGCGATCACGCGACAGAAACCTTGAAAAATGCTGTCCACCGACATTCACCGAACCATTCGAAGAGAAAATGCTCGTAATTTTGGGAATTAATCGTGGCAATTTCCAAAATTGCCTCTGCGAACCGGATCTCGCCGGAGATACGTGTCCCGAGGATCCTCTTCGATACTCTTCGATGACTTATTACCCGAGCGACGGTCTGCTTCGGGACTCGTGCGGCCTATTGCTCGTTTTTCCACTCTCGTCGAGAGATTATTTAGCACTCCATTTGTCGGCGGCATTGCTGGATTATAGAGCATCGAGATCGACCCAGTTGAGAACGACCAGCGTTCCTCGTCTCTTTCCCGCTCTCTCCTCTTACCTCGCTCCGTCCTGCTTGCTCTTGCATCCACGATGCATGCGCATATTACGCCTGCACCGAGCATCGATCATACGTGTTGTTATTTTCACGCCTATTCCCTCGGTTGAAACAATGTTTCGCGTCGAAACGCTGCCGATTGTTTCGATTGGTTCGACGCACAGCCCGGCTAATTATAACGACTGCCTTTTCGCTGAATAAATCTGTGCAACAGCACCTCCTGTTCTATGCACGAATTTCCCAGTGAAGTAGTCGTAGTTCTACCTGGCAACACGGTAGCCGTCGCTTTTATTTGGCTGTTTTATTTTATCTGCCGAAATGCACAACGATCGCCTCCAAATCTCAATAAGCATAAATCAGCTGGATTCAAAGGAGATTTCCAGCAGCAATAACTTTTAATCGCTATTGCGATTCAAAATACGATGCGCGAGTGGCGTGTTCTTTCGAAATAATCGTGCTGGTGGATGGAGTGGAGTGCGGAGGGTTAGGCTGCCGAGCGAGGAAGAGAAGAACGAATGAGGCAGTAGGCGCGGAGGAGGAGGCTCGCTCACAATAGCCGTGCTTTGCCGCTCATTAGAGACGGGGTCATAGGTCGGCTGGAACCGGCGCTTTGTGCCCCTCGTTCCTGTAACTCACGTACAAACAATGTCCACGCACGGAGGATCCCCTTTTCTGCCTGTACGCGAGAACCAACGTAGCCCGACCGTGTTCGATCCTTTGTCCAAAAGTCAGCGGCGTTAATGAAGGAGCTTTTTTTGTCGAGCGGCTGACCCCGCTGTGGGCGTAGTCGAGTGGCCAAATCGAGAGCAAAGTATCCAAGAGGATCGACGCACCACGATATATGTATTCGTTTCCGGGATCTCAGCTGCGCGTAATTTACAGTGATTCGGCGTATTTCCATCTTCCTACGGCTCTCGATTCTCACATTCTCCGCCAGATATCTTTTCAATGTGCAACGAACGAAAACTGTGTTCATTATAGGAGGAAAAAGTTGATTAAAATTTTCATACTTCTTTCAATCGGTATCTAGCGTGTACAGTTCGACCGGTCAAACTCGATAAAAAGAAAAAAAAAAAGAACTCCGGCAAAGAAGAGTTTACCTCCACCTGTCGACGCCGCCTACTCGCAGATACTTTTCGTTTCAGATTCGCTTAGCTACGTTATCCATCCACGATTCAAAGAAACGTTGGGCCAACGCGAAGATACATCAGCTTCGGGAATCAAAAGGGCTCCCAAGCAACTAATCATCGATTAAGCGAGCGTCGGACACGGAGGTGGTGGTCGTCGCGGAGCGCAACCACCTAGCTTCCACGGGGTGTTCCTTTGTTCTCGGCCGTCCCACACGGCCGGGTTCCATTGAACCCGGTACGATTATAAATTGCCCCGTGAAAGCGTGGCCTGGCCTATGTGCGGCCGGCAGCGTGCACTTTCCACACGCGTAACGCCCGCCAAGACAACGCACACGTACACGGGTAACAGCCCGAGCGAGCGGGGAGACTTATTTACCGGAGGTACAGGCTCCACTTAACCCGTAACCTCCAGCTTCGTATATCTTGTCGACAATGCGTACACCGATGAATTCAATACTTCCACCCCATACCCTCCCCCATCACCGAGCTTCCTCAATAAACTCCGACCGGAGAAATATGGCGCTGGATCAATGGTACTTTTCACCGGGTCTCTCTAGTTCCTTACCGCGCACAGTTCTGACTCTCTTCGTGGATCATCCTTCGCGTCTCTCGTGGGTGGGACGCGCTGGGTGTCCGACCATCTCTTCTCCGTCTTAACACGAAGGCCTATTTTCTTAAAGTCGCTTGAAATTTCTCCAAGTGGTAATTGACACGTGGCCAGGTTTGTTCAACGGTGGTCGCAATAGCTAGATTTTTATCGAATCGCGGAGGAGTTTCCACTCGACTCGGCTTGTGCTTTGATCATAAAGTTAAATCTATGACGTTTTCACTTAGACTTCACGATGTTCATTTCATCAGTGATCGGCGAGTAGATATTCGATATTTCTCGTATAAAGATGCTTGCGTGCATTAATCTTGAGGCACAGAGGCCGCAATGAATGCTAATTTCTCGAGCATATAATAAAGCAGCCTGGATTACGGTGGACAGCTCGAACGGAATAAGACGATGAATTCAAATCGATACTCGTTTCGGCGAAGAATCGCCGAGTGCGATCAACGTTCCTCGAAGAAGCTCCAGGGAAAGTCGGTTCGTGGGGGCATCGTTATGAAACAAAATCATGTACCGACGATCGATGCTACCGATGCGATGTCAGGGCGCGTCCCTTCATCGTACGACTTCTATTTTTTTCCGGTCTACAGCACGATGCTCTGTGGGCGGAACATTATGTAGCTGACGAAAGAGAGACCGCACGGCAGATCGATTTGCCTGAATCATCGTCGAACAGTCGATCCTACCAGCGCGCTTGGATCTTTGCCTCTCGTTTTGTTCGTCTCGTTCGTTCCAGGTGGATCACGATCATCCGTGGGCGGGACGTTGCCGAAAGAACGCGAATCGCCTCGATTGAATCATCCTCGGCCGTCTTCGAAGCTACTGGCCCGAATCGGTCGGTCCTTCCAACGAAACTCGTATCCTCTTGGTCCTGCTTTTCGAATTCGCAAGGAGACGCTGAGTTATCGGCCAATCACAGCCATTTTATGAGTGTAAGGTAATTGAATGCGTCGAAATCGGACTCGATTCGTTCTCTTTAGCCTGCGCGCGATTCAATTTCTCGCACACGAAGTTGGTAAACAGAGAGGAAGCGTCGAACTTCGGAAGACGAAGCACCGATTTCACCGTGTCGAAAGATTCCAGCTCATAAATCGTGCCTGTGCAACTCTGGGCATTGAGAAGGAATCGGGTTGCAAATCGTGCGGATCGCTACGTATCAAGATATTTTGGCGAGAAGTCATAACGCAATTGCTCTCGTTTCGACGACCGGAATATTGGCGACGATTTCGAAAACTCTTCCTTCGCGTTGACTTTCTTTCCTCTTCGCGGTTTCGAGCTTTCAAACGGTATATGAAGCGAGCAAGCGGCAGTCATCTGTGCTACAGTTTAACGTGAAACGTGGTTACGATATAAATAGAATATTCTCAAGTGTTTGAGAAAAATAAAACGATATCTAGATTTAAATCCACCTAATTGTTCTCCCTCGTCGTAGTCGTTTCGTTTGTACAATTTTGCCGATGAACAATGCCAATACGCGAAATCCTACGATGCTAAGATCGTAAGAGGAGCTAAAGGGGAATGTTCGTTTCGATGGTGGAAAATAGTTTGAGACGCGCTTGGCACGGAAGTCCAAGAGCCGATATGCAACGAGACGCAACGCAGCGCAACGCACTCGAGCCAGGACTGCCAGGAGTCTTTCGTGCAGCTACGTGGACGTCGTCGTCGTAACAGCCGGTGAAAGTCTTGCCCGCCAGGATGATTGATGTCGCGGGCGCAGCTCGCTCAGGCCGGACAAACCTCCCTTCACTTCATCGCTGACTTCGAATTCCTTGTTTTATCGGGCAAGAGCCCCTCGTGGTATAAATTTCTAGCGGTCGATAGCGGGCATTTTTGACTCGCGAATCGGTTCGTGAGAAATGTCGTTGGGAATGCTGATCCGCGGCCGCCTCCGGGATATTAATAATCGGCTGCCGGAAAAATCGACGAGCAGCCGCGCGCGACCACCGATCGAATACCTGCACGATATCCGAAACAAGGATGAGAAACCGTTCAAATGCATCGTGAATTATTTCGGTACAAAAAGACGCTTAAATAAAATATAGTCTTTAAAGGAATCCAAATTTCGAGAGGAATTTTCTACGGAAAAGAAAATAATGCGACAGAAATGATGAATATTCGACGAATTTTGGACATCTTAAGACGAAAAAATACATAAATTCTTGGTAAATTATCCTATTTTCCTTTATATTTAATAGCTCATGATATTTGCTGCAAGATCGAAGCTCCAGAATTAAGCCTTCTCTATCAGAATCTAATTCATACACGAGATACGTTACAACATGCAGATTACAATACGCAGCTCGTTCGACACCGATCGCGAACATATGTTCCTCGGTATTTCTCTAACGCTCGCGTTATCGGAATCCAAGCTAGCGAAACTATCCGCGTTCGTCGCCATTCGAAGTAGCCCGATAAACTGCTTGGCAATGCATCTTGACACGCTACAATGCCTGATACACGACGCGTTCGGTGAGCAGGGATAAAAGTCAATTATGCACGAAACGTTCCGTGATATCGACGTACCGGTTTAAAACCACGAATTCACCGAGGTGTTCATGAAAGAATACCCGTGGTTCAAGCCATAATAGAGGCTTATCGGGATGTGAAAATAAATAATTGGCACGTAGATCGGGACGAGCATGGGTCGTGCATAAAGATCGCGGAGAAAAATACGAGCTGAGAGAGAAAAAAATAGGCTTGACGATCCACGGTGTTCGTGTCGACCAGCGAAAAAGTAGCCGAAAAACGATTATCGGCGAGCTTTATCATCCTACGGTATCCCCAATAAAATGGTGTCGCGGACACATAAGTGGCAGGCAGTCGCGTTGCACTTGGCGGCGGTTTATACTTGGAAATGACATCACCGGCAATCTCCGGCATACACCTAGCGCGTAATCGACGGACGAAGGCGTATCAGCTGTGTCGTATCTTATTTCCGTCTTGTTCCCCTGCACTGTGTGTCTTGGCCTGGTCTGGAGAGTGGCGAGCACCGAGAGTAGTAGAAAATGAAGCGCAGGCGGGACAGTTCGCCGAAGCGATACGACCGAGAAAAACCACCAATACTATCTCACGAGATGAAATTCGTTTTTCTTTTCCAGTCATGTTGGTTCGGTGTCATGATTCTCTCTCGGTTATGTCGATTCGGTAGCGGGACGGACGGACACGATTTGAGAAAAACACGACGAGATAGTAAGCGTTAGATCGCCGAGAAAAGGCAACGAAAGGGGCAGAGAGAGAGAGAGAGAGAGAAAGAGAGAGGGAGTGCAGGCCGCGTGTGGGTCGCGTGTCGGCAAAGCAAGCTTATGCCTGGCCACGGCTAGCCAAGCGTGAGATGACGAACAACCTTGCCGCGATTCGCTAATGGTTCGCTACCGGCGCGCGTATCCTTGCACGTTCTCTGCTTTAACTTCGGACTTTGCAACGATACGCCTATCGTTCGTATCGGAATAGATATCTTGCATTTTTAAGACGGTCTTCGAAAACCGATGCGAAGCTGTTCTCTCTGTTCTGTGGCTACTAACGACCAGTATTTCACCGAACTGAAAATGAATTTATTACAAGACCATTCGGTCATTTATCCTGCTCTTCGCTTCCGATAGTTGCGAGATGGAACAATGTTCGATCGGTATGTGTCGTAAGAGCTGCGACTCAAAGTAAACGCCAGCTGTGGCTAAAATCGTTCAAGGGTGGCAAAGGCGATGAAACTAGGTATATTTTGAGCAGAAACACGAGAAGATCTCGATGGAGGACTACGGTGAGCAGAGGACCGAGTACGAATTCACGTTTCCGCGAAACTGAAACGCCCATTCGCTGCGCATTCCTAACTTTCTTCTATCCTCGAGGGATCGTCCGAATAGAGAGCGATTTCCTTTCTTTGAGCGTGTCCGGATGGACGTTTTGGTGGATCTAGAACCGGGGTCAGCGATTCGTGGAAACGGCGCTGGCAGAAAGAACCGTCACGTTCAATTTTAACGACGAAACCGACGGATACGCTGGAATTATTAATCAGCCAGTTCTTACAGGGTTGCCGATCCTCGGGGATATAACATTAGCAATTTCATTCCTCGCGCTTCCAGGATTCGCATCGATATCGATTATTTAACGAACTTCTTCGCAGTCCACCGGACGCTTTCATATCGTCCGCGGAGCCAAGGTTTTGCCCGCTTCTATTTAGCTCCCCTCCGCGGCCCGTTTTAATTAGTCCGAGCAGTGGAAACCAGGCTACCTCCGTTCGAATCGCATACCTTGCTCATCTTCCAGAAGAAATCAAAGAAGCTACGATGGAACGAGCAAGCGTGTATTCGTAAAAGCGAACGTAGAGATATCATTTATAGAGAATATTTAATCGTAGAATCGGATTTACGCCAATAATACTTTTGCAACTGTAATATTTACGTTGTTAACGAAATAGTCGTATAATCTAACGTTCGAGGAACAGAAGGTATCAACAAGGTAGTTAACGTACAAACACTAAATTCAACGATAACCAGGAATTCTTCGTTCATAGCAATCGCGTTAGGTCGATCTTACAATTCGTGATCATAAAGTAGCGGCATGCTTGAGCGTCGTTCGACCAAACCGTTAATCGTACCCTAATCCCCTGGTCGCAAGCAGGCGGAGAGATCGAAATCGAGGGAAACTGTTAACGTGGCTGATGAGCCTCGCGGGTACACACCTGGACCACGCGTGAGCCCACACACGCACGAGAGTATAACCTATCACGCCTCCTCGCGTGACGTCACACTTGGCTATATCGATGTTGCTTCCAGAGGAGGCGGGAGCGGGGGTCAGAAAAAAGGCCTCGATCAGCCAGGGAAAAAAGGAGTGACCCGAACCGGTCCACACCGGGTCAACAGCATACACGCCACCCCCGTAGGGCCCATCGTGCAACGACTTGACGCGCATCTAACGGGTGTTTCTTCAAAAATCTGGGACACCCGTATCTCGCGTCGTGAACGTGCCAGGAATAAATATCCGAAGGGAGATGCACGCTTTCTTCTTTTCTTTTTTTTTTTTTTTTTTTTTTTGGTATAAATAAGCGGTTGCGTGTCTTTCGGAGTTCCGTATTTATAATGACACCTGTTACGAAAAGGAATGTTTCGTATTCATTCATGCCGAAGGTTTGCGACTTCTCACTCTTAAGAAGAAGAAGAAACAAATATTTTTAAATTAAAAAGCAAGCACAGCGAATGTCCCAAGGAAACTTAATCGAAAGTTTGATCCAATTTTTGAGCCATTAATCAGATTCCATATCTCTTGTAAACTTTAATACATATTCAAAGGAGACTTCCGTGAATGTAACTATCGATGTAACCAGTGAACGGAGTTACAGAGGATGTTGGGAATACTGGAAGTATGTAATAACTGGTAGCGCTCGATGCGATCTAATTTACATTTTAATTTAAATAACTCCCGATGCAAGCTATCCAGATATCAATGATTCCAATTACATACAAGTCGGTTCTCCTTGAGAAGCTATCAGCCCTTCGATAACGACGCAGATCTCCGTTGGACCTAATTTCCCTCGGAGACAATTACGAAAACCAATGGGGTCGTTTCCCTGATAACGTATCGCATTTGTGTCCCATAACGTCTTGTTTATTCGACTGAAATCAACGAGGTCGAGGCGCATATGGGCAGCGAAGGTATCTTCATCTCGTCTGTCAGCTAGACACAGTGTTTCATGATTATCTAGACAGTCAGCTTACTACCTTTATCAAGAGATGTAATTTTACCAGAACGCGTCCAATATACCTGCATTATCCCGCACGTAAGTTGGAAATACCGTCGAAATCGGCTATTAAGTTTATCGAACGTTTAAAATTCGCGTTCACTGAGCTATGAATTTTCTTCGCTCCCAGCCATGACGAAGGCCACTAAATCAATACCTCGCGAGCTGTCACGCTGAAACACGAATCGTTAGTTGGATAACTAAGCCTCGCTGACAAATTAAAATCGTAAATATCACGAGGGCACGACTCCCAATTACCAACGTTGTATACGTCTTTCGACGTATTCACTTCCTTCTCATTATGAATAATAAACAGCAGCGCGTAAAAGTCATAGTTCGATATTCAGTGTCCGAGTACGTGTACATAACAGGAGGACACATCCTACTCGTAAAAGTACGCATGCGAAAAACGTGACGAAGAAAATTTACAGCTCCTCCATCATATCTACCCCTTCTACCATTTCTCGTGGATGAGACGGCTCTTTCACACAGATCTTTTCGTACACCGTTTGAAGAAGTTCGTGGCCATCTCGGTAAATTCTTTGATCTTCCTCGAGCTCTAAATTGTGCGACGCGACACCGCGATGAGCGAAGCGAACGATACTACAGTTGTCGTGCGAATGCTACGATTTGTCTCCGTGTTTCGTCCCAGCGAGAATCACCGTGTGAAAGAATTCTTATGCCGTGAGAACAGGGTTGCTCACCCCGTCGCGGATCATTAGAGGATCGACAGTGCGTTCTTTTTCGCGATGTTCCCTGATTACGCGAAACTCGATCAACGTTTTGCTGCCGCGACGATGCAACGTGTTTCCATGTAATTGCCGCGATAGTCCCGGCTGGAATGCGCGGAAATCGTGCGAATACCCTCGATGTATCGGCAACCACGAGAAGAGCAAAAAGTACTTTACAACACTGATAGCAGGTTATTAGCGAATCGTCGTAGGACTGTTCATCATCGCGCGCCACGGCGCCGCTCGTGCGTTCCTCTCGCGAGTTTCTCTCTCCGTTTTCCATCGTATCCTCGCAGCTGCTTCGCCTCCTTCGCCCGTTTTTCTCCCCCTTCTCGCGTCCCCTCGCGGCTGGTTCTCGCGGCTGGTCCATTTCTCGAAGTCGACCGAGCCGCTCAATTATCCCGCAGGAATACAAGATAATAATTGTGAATATTAGCGGCGTTTCGGAAGTTTAATGAAAAGGACGTGGCAACGCGAGCCGGGAGCCGGTAGCAAATTATTCCTGGATACTGCCACGCATACCGGTGCCTCCGCTTTTACTACTTCGCCGGCTATCCCGCCATTTATCATTCCCAACGTGCAATCGAAGCAGCGCGCCGCACGCCAGCCAATGGGAAAATGAACGCGTTGCCAGCTGAAAGCTACCGGCGCTGTGCTCTAACTACCCGAATTCCCCCATTGCTCGACCTAGTTGTTCTCAACTATGGAGGCCGGATTGCCATTGATTTTGCTACTTTACAAGCTATTCCGAGCTGTTCTGTTTTCCGTGAAACGCTTCATGATTCTACGATGATTTAAAAGCGAAAAGAATAATAATTGCACGTTCGTGTGTATAGCGTCGTTATAAATAGATAAATCGTGCCGAATGGTATACAGCATCGTCACTGCGAAATCGTAATCACATGGCGTCCGTCGCTCGCGCCAATAGAATTGTCCTTTCATTGCAAGCTGACATCTTCCGGAATGCACAAAGCGTTTAATTACCTTTGGTGACTCGACTCTTCAAAGCAAGCAGTCATCGCAGACTCAGGATGCGAGAATCGACAAAAGCCCGAGCAAGAGAAAGGTAGTCAAATTTACAACAGCGGAGAACAAAGGGAGCTGGGCCATCGTAAAGAACGTATCGCGCGGTATTATAGAGGGTGCCCGTTATTTATTACGCATAAAGATTCGCGCCAACGGCCAGACGTTGCTTTACTTTTCGTGCCTCCGTTCGCGTACCGTGACTTAATTATTTATTGCGCGTAAAGGTGCCAGAGAAGAGCGACGCGGTCGAGCAGAAAATCCTTCCGAGTCTTGGGGGCGCATCGAAAAGCCTGGAGACGCGCCAGTCTTCTCCACCGTCTGGCTAATTTACAGCTACGTTGATTACCTCGTAAGTCACACCCACAAAACAGAGAAATTTCTGTGGCTCGTTACGATTCAACGGCTAAATCCTAGTGTTTAAAGTATTAACTTTTAAGAGTACAGGTCACGATACAGGGTGGTTTGATTCGACTAAACGATTAGTCGTTTGTAATCCTTGCTTCGATCTAGGTAATTACTATTGTTACGTCGGGCGACACTCTACCTAGACCAGGTCACATACCGCGGACAAGATGGGAACCAGATGTCCGCTCATCCTTACTGCGTACCCTCAATAGTCTCAAGGACCCATCATAAATCTCAGGAATTTGCTAGCTAAGGTCCTTCAGACCGAATAAACATCTCTTTACTGAGCTCTGATTTCTAAAGCTTATTGTTACTACGGGAAAGTTAGTTTTCTCACGTATGATGCTTCCCACTAGCAACTCTCTCTCTCCGGAGCGGTTAGCACCCTTCCTCACCAACCAACCTAGAAAATGAACCAATTGACAGCGAAGTCTTTCCCTCATTCTCCCAATAAAACCTTGCCCTTGACGGATCAGCTCTTTTTTTGCAGATTAGACCCACCCACGATTAGCTTTCCTCCGACACAGCATCGCCACTTTACCTCACTTATTCTTCGTCGTTAAAATAGTCAACATGTCATTATCGGGCTTCTATACTTGAATCAATCACCTACTTAACTTGTACAGACGCATCAATGTAATTATCTTCTTTACAAAGTTGTTGGAACAAACATTAAGTTATACCTGTTAATTCAGTGTAACCTCAATTGAACCACCCCTATTATCCTAACGGAAATAGGGGATGGATCATTTCGTGGCGTCGATTATCTAATCGTAACGGGAATTTACGACTCCCGTTGACGTGCTTTCTCGCGATCGCGTCTCTCCGCGAGTGGTCGAAACAACTATGTAAATGCTGCAGAAAGTACAATGGAGTGCCAATATCTTTTGTAGCTCACTGTACTTTCGCGTCATGAAAATGGAAAGTAGCAACGGCGACATCAAACGCCCGATACTCCACGCGACGAAAGGTTTCTGTTCTCTAACATTGTCTACTTCTGCAGGATCGGTTTCGCAACGGGGAAATCGAACGAAAGAGAGTCAGAATAGCGGCGCGAACCGAAGCAGGAGCAAAAGAGAAGGCGGAAGCGGCGGCGGCGGCTGCGGCTGGCGATTCCGTGTTCGGGATTTTCGAATCGTCGAAGAAGACGGACGTCTCAATCGGCGGCGCGGAACGTCCACGGTGGTCGACAATGGCGAGCAATCGCATATATATCCCTGGTGAGTCGGTGTTCACGCCTGCTAATCACCCAGGGTTCAGGCCTCGTACGAGGGTGATTAATGGATCGAGGCCGCGTCTCGGGTACCGCGGGACAAAGTTACGAGCGAACCTACCGCAGCCCTATATCAATCCTGATTTCCTGAGGCTGCTTTCACAAAGGAGCCCTTCTCCTTCCCTTCTTCGCCTCGCCGCGGCCCGACCCAGCTCATGCCAGATTCCTATGGTACAGTACAATGAAGAAGCATGCGTCTTATCCTGTCCCGATTATTCCCTCGCCGGCCCCCGACACAAATTATATTAAAATGTACATGGGAAATGCGGTGCCGCGCGTTCTCTACCAGCCTCGTCGCTTACTTTTCGGCAGTTTCGAAGAATTCCAATATAGGATTTCTTTTCTCTCCTGTCGCTAGACTCTGGTCATCTATGCAAATTCATATCCTCTTCTAAATATATCGTAAGAGATTTTTCTATTTTGACCTACTAGAAAATATCACGCTACTTGCGATTATCTACGTATCTACGTGTGCTAAGGCCAAACTTAATTTCTCTGTTATTTATCCGATCTTTCTTAATTGCATCTCTCGCCCTGACGAATGCTGGAAGACGACCAGCGACAGATTTCTACGGCGTGTTTAAGCACGGCAACAAACAAATTGGTCGTATTAAAAAACCAATATCAGAATGAGCCAGCCGATTAACAAGACAAACCGAATGCCAAACAAAACGGCTCGTTCAGCCGCCTGGCTCATTGGACGCTAGTCTGTTCTCGACAAGAAGGTAATATCTGCGCGCGTTACGCGGAATTGCGTAGATGCCGGGGCGCCGGGAAAAATATCGCGCTGGAGAACGGAGAATCCCGAGGCGAAATATCCGCAGAATGCACGTCGGGGAAGCGAGAACGATTTCTCACGGTCGCGCCTGACTAGTTGCGCTGGCTTGTTCGAGGATCGATTGTCGCGCGGCTCATCGATTAGTTTCAAAGTGACTAATACGGCGCCGTTCAATTTGCAAATCCTCCGCAGAATGAGCACGCGCCAACCTCGTTTTAAAACGACTATCCAACTACGAAAAAGTTTTCGTCCCACTGAGCATATTAATATCGCCTGGCTCTTAAACGCTCGAGTTATCATGTACATCGTGACCATACATTCGTAATGTGCGAATGAAGTCAAAGACATGCTAAATTGCGTTGGATTTTCGAGAAAATCGAATTAGAAGACGTTGATACACCGGTGAGAAAAGAGGAAAAAGTACGTGTTGTAAGATAAGATGTGTATTCTCGGAGAAACCAGGACCATCGTTAACGTCGATCGGTGATCTCGGCGTGACCGTGGGAGAGATTGTTTATCTCATCACGATATTCCCAAATCTCGCCAAGGTGTACGATAGTCTCGTCTCTAGGAAACACAGAGATCGTTGATTCTCTTTCGTCGCGTTTTCTATGGCGAAGACATTTATTTCCTGAGTGTAGGAAATTTAAAATGAATTATTAGATTGACAACTAAGTGATTGTAAGTATTGACAAAATCCGCAATCATTTAATTGTCAACTTAATAATTCATTTAAAATTTCCTACAATTTTAAACGTCAAATTAAACATTTAAAATGCCCTATAATTCATTTTAATTTTCCAACCCAATAGAATAAAGATCGAGAGGTATTTCAACCCTTGTAACTTTGCCTAGAAGCGTATTTCTTTCGCCAAGATAATATTAATACCTCGACACGGTATAGCGTTCAAACTTCCACGAAAGCGTGTATCTTTTTCAGTGGTAATATTAAGTCGTCAGGGTACACCTACGCCCTCCGGGAGAAAGGGGACGGCAGGGGAAACATCGGTACGCGTATTCACGTAGGTGAACCGCACGCACCGTGGAAAATGCAAACGCGATAAATCTTCCTTCGTATACGACGCATAATTAGCTCGCTGCGCCCTTTGCCGACAGTTTCATCCTTCTTCTCCTTGGTAACGGGGGACGCGTTCCTCGAGCAGCGTAGCGAGCGCGAAAAAATACTTCGTTCTCGTTGAAGGCAGATCGAGAGGTTGTTAGACTCGCGATAGAACACGTACGATCTACGATTGATTGATTAATAATTGAAAATACATTCTACGTACTCGATCAACGATCTTTCCATCGACTTTCTCTCGCGATATAGCAAGCAAATGTATTAACAAACCAATATGATTTGAGAACTCTCGCCAATTATAAAATCTTTTGTACAAATCGAGCATCTGGCCTATCGTAAGCTGATGCATGTTCAGCAGCTAGTATTTTCACTCGCGCCAAGGGCGTAAAAAAGAAGAGGAGATACGCGTTATTTATGGGGTGACCCGATAATTAAGGTCGGCATCGCGCGAGCAGAGAAACAGCGCGTCGACGCAATCGCGAATAAATCATTTCGCGACGAACGAGTCGGGCGTGGCCGTCGAGGAAGAGGGTTAATGCGGATCGCAAGGCTGCCCGCGACAATTCATTCGCTTGTTCTCTCTCGTTCCGTTTGCACCTGGTTTAACGGTACCCCGACGATTGGCCGACTCGCCGCGATTGCAGTATCACGTTCGGCCTGCGTGTTAATGCATTGTTGATGAGCGATGCGAACGATGTCGTTCAGGTGGCTGAAGGAAACGAGGGACGATCCGCTCGAAGGTTAAAACGTAGCGGAAATTCGTGTGTTTGTTGCGCCCTTCGTTTTTACACTTTTTTCTTCCATTCTCTACGATTGTTTCTCATCTTCCCGTTGATTCCTCTGTTTCTCTTTGAGCAACCCCCATAGCGACGAATTCCATTGTTTCGTATTCAATTCTCAGAGATGCTTGGTTACTCCCTTATGAGAAATGTTAATGTCTAAAATCAAAGATCATCGGGAAAATAACGTTCGAACGAAAAAGAAAGAGAGGAACGGTAGCTATAGTTATCGCGGTGGTTACAAATGGGCGATTTCGCTGGCGCATGGAGAAAAATACGGATAATGCGCGTCGTAACAGGTGGAAACGGCGCATCTCCGGTTTCGTTGATGATGCAGTGTTCGCGATACAACGCGTAATTTGGCAGCGAGCTTCGTATATTGCGGAGTAAATTACAGGTTCGTTAAATGAAACATCATTCTCGCGGGCTGGATACCGCGCAGTTTCAACTACTTATTACTATTTAATAGGATATTATGCGTCAGTATACCGGGAAAATGGATAAATTTCACCCGGCACCGATGATAAATTGTTCATTAATGAACGCTTCCGATCGTATCAATCATTCGAAGTTAATCTGCCTATAAAGTCGAAACCGAAACTATCGACAAATGTAATAACGGAAATTGATCCGTTTATCAATAAAAGCAGATATATTTAGAAAGGGAATATATAACGCAAATGCGAAATATAATCGACGCTCGAAATCGGAAACAGTTCCGAGACTAAAACATCTACGATCTAGCGTGATATTCTGTCGGCAACGTGTCGGCAACAGAACAGAAAAAGGTTAAACGAAATGCTGCATCTAACGGTGACATCGTATCTTCGACATGTCGATTTCTATAACCTTATCTGTAATCGAAGAAATTCACGATCTTGGGGTAAAAGAGGCAATAAACTTTAATTAGATGATGATATGGACAGATGACGGTAAACGAAACATCTGTAACACGCGGAGAGAACGAAGAAGCGACATGAATGAACAGATCGAGCCGGCGAACTTTCGCTACCAAGCGTAAGTAGCGAACTGTCTGACTTAAATTGGTTCACACGGTACGGCCAGACGTCGCTTACAGGCTTAACCTTTCCTATCTTCATCGATGAACCTATCTCGTGTGACAAGCAACGTCAGATTTCTCGCCGCTTCGATCTTAACCACCGATAGACACACCTCTTATTACCCGTTATTCATATTCGATACGTGAACGTCGATAATAGATTGTTCAAAGCTCTACCGATATTTAACGCCACGAATGAATATTATTTTGAGAAATCAGTCAAATAGTAAAGAACTTAAAAGATCCTTAACTTGGATCCAGCAATGAGAACAGAGTTACATTATAATTAACGAGGATAACGGTGGTCAAAGAAAGATGCACGCAAGATCGGACAGAAAAATCAGGGTCCGCGGTAGAAGTGACAAATTGAAAGGAAACACTGGCCAGGAACCAAGAGGTGGATAACCCACTTAGATAGGAGTCAATCAAAGGAATCGGACAGGCCGAAGAAACCCAAGTATCAATGTTTGTTCTCGCTCGAGGACGAGCTCGCGATAGATTGAGCTGTCACAGCGAAGATTACATTTGTCATAAGACATAACCGTTCTCTTCTGTTATAATCTATGATCGCGCCGGCGATGTCCCGGGACAAATCGTGGCGAGACGTTGCGACGTCTTTACTTAGGCGTGGTTCACACCTACTCGAATCGCGAGGATGCCTTGTACCGCGATAAGTCGACTCCTACGCTCGTGTCTTTGACTAATTAGCTCGTCATAACGAGAAGTTAATGTCGATTAATTAGATACTAAGATGCTTGTACGTGGCACCTGGATCCATTGATATCCGATCCTATGAGTTACAATGGAAATTATCTGCTCGTGAACTGAAACTAACGAAGCAACAGGTGACAGCGAAGATCGTTATCGGACTGCAAACTTTCACGAAAATTTATCTTTTTGTGTGCATAATTAACGAAAGGAAAATTTTAATTCGCATGATTGAAATATTATGTGAGTGAAAAGCATCTTACCGAATAGAAAGGTTGCAGACTCGAAGATTACATGCAACACTTTGAACTTCACTAAGGCACTTCAAATTTTTGCGCAATTCTCCATTAAAATTTGCAACAGGAGATCAAAGTGTTGGAAAATCACAAGTCCTACTCGTCGATCATCCGTCAAAATTATCGTTTGATCGCGGCAGCATATGAATGAGAGGGCGGTTGTGAACGAGGCCTAAATGGACGATGGAGGAGTCAATGTTGCAAGCGAATTCCTCCGGGCTGGTTGCAAACGCGCTCATTATGCGGTGACATCTAAACGCGTCTACCGTAGGCCAACGTGGAGGATCACGCGATCGTTCTCGCAGCCGGATGTTAATTTAAGAAGGCGGCTCTTGAAGAACACGCCCCCCGCTGAAACCAAGCTGATCGAATCTCGCGTTCGACTCTGAAAAACGTCGTTTCCCATGGAACGATGGAAGCGAGGTCGAGGATTTATCACCGCTCCGGGGCCTCGCGTGACGAACGAACGAAAGCTTGCCGTGCGTCGGTGACACGCTGAAATAACGACTGACGACTCTGTCGGGTAATTGTTTCTTCCTTCGTTTCTTGCCACTTTACAACCACGGCAAATTATACGTTGCTGGTCGTTTTGTTCGTTCTAGATTACCGTGTGTTTATCCGATCATAATCTCTTGCATGAGATCAGATTTTCAGGAGATCAGGATCATACGCGTTAATCGCTTGTTACACTACTGTTACGTGCCGATCGCTATTCATAATAAATTTACATTTAATACGCAATTAGGAGACATTGAAAATAATACGTCTTGTTGACTCTTAGTCATCGAGTTAAATGCCGCGAGATCTTTCTTAAGTTTTTAGTTATGCAATGGGCACGTTTAACTTTCAGATACTCTTAGTAGATATCATTGAGCGAACACCGTAAACTCATTAAGTCTTAGATGTTTTTTTCTATAGCACCCTATATAAATTTCACATTTAATGTGAAATACGCTTCTACCGATCATGACGGATAGTGATGAAGTATGTTTCAGGGGATTCGAAGGCATCGCTGGGAAGACTCAATTTAAATCTTCGTCGAAGTTGAAGGGTACGTCGCTATCTTAATCATTCCCGTGACATCATTGTACTTCCAGATATTGTTCGTACTTCCGCAAATTGCTATTAATCGCAGTCGATGATTAATGACGACAAGTCGCGAACCCGATATTCCTTGTCGATCGGTCGATGAATAATCGACTGGAGCGCGTTCGTTTCGCTCTATAAACCGATTATAAAAAGCGACGTTCGCAAACGATCGCGTTACTCATGTTTCTGCAGTACGTTCCTGCAGATCGCGAGAATCGAAGTATCAAAGAGCAAGAAACAGTGGAAAATGGAAATTAAAAGATTAAGTACAGCGTCGATATCGACATCCGACGAATCCTTTCTCGTCGTTCTACGAAACTTTTTCGCTGCAATTCCATTCGATTAGATCACGCGTGACTCGGTAAATGGATCTCGAGTATTTTGTCACCGGTCGTTGTTAATAAAACAACATGAAAAAGTGTCGTAGCTATTTTAAAGACATTTTATGTGAAAAATGGAATTACAAAACTGCTTTCTAATTTAGCCAACATGTATACCGATCCGTGTAATGAAACGATTTGTTAAGAAAAATAATTACTTACTGCGGAGGAAAGAGGCAAATAAAAAAGGATGCAAGAGAAGCACGGAAGATCGGTCGGCCGATGAAAATCGAACGGACAAATTTCTCGATTACGCGTACGCGCTTGGGACAAGATTCTACGGTGTATCGACGGAAGCGAGCGGGCACGATAGGAATCGCAGAGACGACGACGTGGGGATCGGCCAATCGCGGACGAGAAATCGACGAAACGGGGCGAGACGATGCGTCGAGTGTTGGTTCGCGGACGACCGATAATTATCGAGAAAACGCGTAACGCCCAGTCGATGATTAATTGAATATTAACGACACCAGTGTTGCTCACTGTAATTAGGTTTTGAGAGCAACTTGTTCCTTTGACGACGTTGAGAAACGATTTTTAAGGTCGCGAGCGCCGAATGAAAATCGCCGAATTGGATACTTTGTCGCGACACCTAAGATTCTCCGGGTGAAATTTTCGTGGCGACGTTCGGCAATTTGTCACGAAACATCAGCGACCCCGCCTCGAGCGAGGAGGAGATAACCGGTGGCAAAAAATTCCCATTAACACCTAACAAATTGCAGACAGAAAGGGGCCGATCGAAGCGGAACAAAAAATAGGCAAAATCGAGACTCGTTAGCGGCTCGTTAGCGAAACGATAACGCAGTTCTCGCTGAAGAAAATTGGATAAGAGAACGGATAAACCGTAGCGAACCAGTGAGTCACTTTCAGTCGATACAAGCTTTGCAACGATACCGTGTGAAACTGGAAGAACATCGATTCGATATACGTATTACACTGTATACAAGGTTGGCGGTAATCGTTTGTGGTGGATCGACGAAAGCCAGGTAACGCAGAAATTTCGGGGTAAGCTTAAAGGTCGTTCTCGCATCGAGACCGCCGTCACACGGTGGCAAATTACGTCGACCGATTTCACGGCGGCCACCTCTTAAATGTCGGTCGTCAACTGACAGGCTAACGATCACGTGGCCGAATTGATGACTACCGTTACCTTAATCACAGGTCGGCAATCGCGGCTAACAAGTTAAGGATCGGGCCTGTGTAGTCGCGTGTTGTAACTACACGAGGCCATCGATCAGATCACGTACACTCCTTTCGACCCGACTCATCCTTCCAACGTTCTATGATCTGCGATTATTGGAAATTCGATCGCGATAATAAGCAAAAGATTCAACGTATATACGTTTAACGGAATTTTTTTTCCCACCTTCACCACGTATCTCGTCGATCGAAATTTCAAAAATTTCAAATTTAAAAAAATAGTCTGCCGGTACGACTCTTGCTCTTATAATTAAACGTTTTAGTCAATACGTTGATGACACCCAGTGCACCGCTAATGTCGTCGTTAAAGCATCCTATTGAATGGATCACACGTAACCGATGCAGTTGCGTCTTACGCTCCCTCGGTCGCGTTTGTTCGACGTGATCGGCGCAAACGAGGAGATGTTCCTGTCGGATCGAGCGTTTATCTCCGATCTGTCGATCCTGCGTGCACGCTCGCTTCGCTATGCCGAACGTTCAACACGGCTGTCCCCTTTCTCCTTCGCTCTTCTCCACGCGATACCTCGTGGCAAATCACGTTCGCTATTTGCTTTCCTAGATGTTCCCTTTGTGAACAATTGCAACCGTTCAGACGTTGTAAATAATTGTAGGGATTAAAGCAAATTGAAAAATCGAGAAAGTACAAATGTACTTTTGTATACTAAATGCCTGAGGTTCCAGAGAGGCTAATCAACCAACAAAACCGAGGGGTACTAAAATGAATCAGAGTCCCTGGAGACTCGCGACAAAACGAATTTCATCACCGCCAGTTATTAATTCCCGGTGCTGTGTTTTTCTTGGACAAGGCGCTCGCATGCCATAAATATGACAGCCATAAAATTCGACCGGTCACGTACCACGGTTTTTCTCTCTGCCACGTTCTGTCGGCCTCCAAGGGCTCGAACGGTAATTTTTCTCTGCGTTACGCAGTTTATAACAATCTATAATGCTGCTACGGCTAGAATTAATCTTCGTGCTATGCCTACGATCGATAAGAGATTAAATAGTTCGTCGTTTTTTGGTAACCGACTCGCGATCGTTTATTGCACGTCGACTACTCTGTCTTTTTCTTGGACGATACAACCTTTGAAATATCACCTAAGACAATTACGAGAATTTCTCAGTCGTCTGAAATACTTCTCCTCGTAGAATGAAAAATATCCTGTGTAATTAAATGCTTGTAATTATACTGTGTAATTATCTCCTTTTTCTATGTGATACATAAAAGAAACACATTTCCCGCCAAATGTCTGTCAGTCTTCGAAATTCATAGACCGAGCGTGTCGGATTTTGTCGACATCGCAACGTTCACAAATGAAATCCCGCTATCGAACGGTTGCACCGCGGCAGTCCGAGACTCGGCCACGAAATCGCCATCGAAATGGACGCGAGCAGATCCATCAATCCGCGAGTCAGTCGATCGATCCTATCGATCCGCTTGTCGAGGCGCGTAGGTACGCGCCAGCTCGAGCAAAGTACCGGGATTCCTGTCTCCCGACCACCGGACGCGATTCCCCTGGTTGTCGCGGACAAACGCGAGTGCGAGCACCCGCTCATCCGGATTACCCGAGGATACTTTCCCACGGGTTTTTCACGGTCGACCTTTTTCCACAGCCAGCGACGTCCACTCTCCCTGATGACTCTCGCGCTTCCACTATCTCGATCGAGCATCTACGATAGCGATTGAATATTGTTGTTTCCGAGAAACCATCCTGGAGGATTCCGGGAAATTGCGAGACTTATTGCGAATGGATAGAGAGACCGTGACGTGGAAATTGCCGGTAGAATACCGTCAAGATTCCCCGGAGGATCGTTAAGGAATATCACGAGCCGTGACGAAGTATTTATTTACAGATGTCAAGCCCTTTTTCTTTCATCGTGCAACCTAATTTCTCGGCTGTATGCTCATTCCGAAATAAGACACGTATCATCGACGACGTTACAGAAAAGGTATAAATAATACTAATATCGAGGTTCTTCGTTCGGGACACACACTCTGCGAAAGGAAACCACCGATTGGGCATTAATTCGCGATGTAGCCTAATTAAAGCCACCTAAATCTCTCCCACCGTATCGCATCGATGCCCGGTGATCTTTTATACATCGGGTCGGGTCGGTGAAGAATTCATGTTTTGCGCTTGTAACGAAGCGATCGTGGATGGTAAAACGACTAGACGGAGAGTCGACGCCCGATCCTCGGGATGAATATGAAGCCATAGATTATTCGTTTGCGCTCATCAATCTGCACCTTTTTCCCCGGGTTGTGCGGGGGGAACGACGAGGCGGGGTCTACGTGATCGGACGTTCCGTGGCTCCGATCCGCCAGGAACCGGCGATATTAACCCATTAACGTCTATAAATCGTCGCCGATGGAGCGTGAGTCGCCTGCAGAGAGCGTTTCGCGACGCGCATTTCCAATGCCGAATATCACGTGGTCCGACCTCGCGACGAGGAGTCGGGAGGTGGCAGAGGCGGCGACGGCGGCGGCGGTGCGACGAGAGCGGAAGAAAAACAGTCGCGTGCGCGCGACAGGGAAAGATAGCCTGTGAACCCACGTAAAACAAGCTGGAGGAGAACGCGTCACGTCTGCGGAACCGCTGCGGAAATGCCTGCTCGTGACTCCTCGGACGTCACGTGCCACGGTACCGTGCCTCGAGCTCCGTCCACCATTATTTCCCTTTCGCCTTCTCATTACCAACATTCAGCCAGCGGGCGACGCTTTCGATCGCGCCTCGACCTCGCCAGGAACGCGTTCTCAAGCGTCAGCGGCTTATCCATCAAGTTTGATAAGGGTTGAAAAGTAAAGGAGATTTTTTGGTATTAAAGATGAATTTAGTCGTTCACCATAAAGTGATTCTAATTAGTTTTCCAATTATTTCGAAGTAAACGAGGGAACGAATAAAAAAAAAAAAAGTGCAGTTGAACAGTTTGGCTTCGAAGAGGCTTATACGTGAGAGAGATTCAAGGTTCTGCGTAAACGTGGCTTTGTAAACGCGTACGTGTGAGTGAGTGTCCATCCGCAAGTGGCGCGCGTGCTCGCAATTGAATTAGTGGCTGGAGCTGGTTAGAGTCAATTAGAATTCTTCCACGATACAAATTGATTTTGATCGCGCGCAGAAACGACGGCTCTCGCATAATGTTCAATACGTCGTAAATAATTTCGACTACGCAACAGCCGCCTTGCAAAATAGAATAAACATCGTACGAGCTACGCGTTACGAACAGATTTCAAAGATCTAATCAAACGGCACGGAGACTAAGTCGAATTTAATTGGCCGTCGTATTTGCATGAAATTGGTACTTGCTCGGAGGGTGTGTCCAAGGGATCTGCAGAAATTTCTCGCGAACGATTCTAATTGATACGTTTCAGGAAAATCCGCGCGTTGCCATTCGTGAGCCAGGTGAAATGAATTATCGCCAACAATTATCATCGAGTGAAATATACGACGGAGGAGGTCAGCCGAGGTGAGCCTCGTGACAACCTACGATTATTTCCAAGCGCACGGTCTTCTAAACGTAAAGACGGAAGAGGCGCGCGCGCCATGGGAAGTGAGAAACACCGTAATTATCGTGGTCGTTCGGTTTCGATCGGGAGGAACCCTGACGCCAACCATTCAACGGCTCGTAGCTATTTTCTGCGTTACTTACATTCCTTCGATCGGCCGAAGGTAATACTTGACTCAAACGTTCTTCGATATGTGAAAAGTTTGCAACGATAAGATGCCAGCTCCAATATGTAAATTGTATTTATTGGGAGAGAAAGAAAGATACATAGTATATGTATAATAGAACGTGTAAAGATAAAATTGGTTCTTATTGTTGGCCAAATAGTAATAAAGAAATCGATATAAAGAAAAGGGAATACTTAGTTCCTCTGGTTCTGTAAGTATTCGCTTTGAAAGGTTCCACAATTCACAGATTACAAAAATCGAGACTCATCAGCCCATAAATCCTGTTGGCGCCGCAGCATCGAGCTACGGCACCGTCGATCGACGTATAAACGAATTTTCAAGAGAACGTTCAAAACGACGACGGTGTGATTAATCGTCGGGGGGATACGCGTGGATTAATTAGCGCATCCGATGAGCGACAGCTCGTCGAGTGCTAAGAGAAGCGTGTGTGCTCAGAGGTGTTATTAATTGATCACGGACAGCCGCTAATTGTGACTCTATCGTGGCTGAAAGCGATCCGAGCACGCGCGTTTTCGGTGATTTACGAGTAACCGCGGTTTCACGAACGCCGCCGAAAATTCGTCTGGCGCTTCGTAGTCTGACCGCTTTGTCGTTACGTCGGCCACGAGCGCACGCTCTCTCATCCTTCACCTTCCTTCCTCGATTTCGTTCCTACGCTTGATTGCGGGTGACAGGTGAAACGTTTCTCCGATGAGATAGCCATCGTTGGCGATGTTCGAACGCTTAGTAGTCATAGATACTATCGCCGATAAGAAACAGGAATGGGAAACAGGAACGTGAAAATGGTTGCGTGAATACGCTCGATGGCGTTCTCCTAAAAGTGAGAGCTTGAGGAGCCTGGGATTATAAAGGTAGAGGTATTCGTTCCATCGTTGCTGACTCGAATTTGTTCTTAGTTGTCACCAACCTATGCGTATCTGCAATTAACTAACTCGATACCAGGATAATGCCGAAAACCTTGTTCGAAAGCTTTCGAATTTCTACGTCATTTGAACTCCGCGACGTTATGAAATTTTCATCGTTGATCGACAGGATGTCGATGAAAGAAAGGAGTACCGGTAATGCACGGGAAATAACAAAATAAAGGAGTCGCGCCGTTTGCGTATAATGGAGCGGCGTTTTCGCGGTCGCGCAACCAATACGTCGTAACGTGTAACGACCGCCGTGTAACACCGTGCTCTTAAAGATAATGAGCGGTGTGATTGATCGTAAAGGTAATGACCGTGGAAGCACGCCAGGCCCTGGACCAAGAGGAAAAAACTTGGCCCGACTCTGGTGCGATTTCCAAAACTCCGCGGGAGGTGCTCCCGTTACTTGGTTTTATTTTACCCGGGACCAGCCATTCGACGATAAAAACCGCCTGGAAGGAGCATTGTTTATATCCCCGTTAGCAACGTCAGCTCCATCGTAGCTCCAGAGAATTCTTTCACAGAGGGATGGGACAGTTTGTCGTATCGTATTTAATAGGCTTGGACGACCGATTATCGTTTAACAGGGCCGTAATAAAAAGATAGACGCGATGAATAGTTGCATTTCAAATTAGAATACCCTCGAGGCTAGTTATTTCAAAGAATTTTAAATTGCAAATGTCGATTGTTATTCTAGTAGCTTGCTGATAGGATACCTTCGAATCGCTAAAATATTAACTTCAAAATATTTAATCCAAAATGAAAAATGAGAAACAATGGTAGAAATGAAAACTCTATCGTTGTTTAATTATCGATAGAATAGTTCATGGTATCTGACGTACGTACCGAAGAAAAAATAATAAACTCGAGTTACTCGTCTTTCTACAGAACTAGACTCCTATGCACGCTGTTTAAGAAAATATCTCGTCGTTTCTCAAACGGTGTTTACATAACGCTTTTTTCTCGCCTCTACTCAACACCCCGTATAATTACGACGGATACAAGTTCATTGGAAAGGAACACGGTCTCGTTCAAAGAGAAATCTCCCTCTGGTCTACGTTTCATTAAAAATCACTGCTACTAATGAATGGGTAGAATCGGTTTCCCGTCTCACCGGTTCGAGAGTCATTTCGAAGTCATTACGCTGGTAAAGCGTCGATAATGGCCAAGCAAGGCACCGACGGTCATACAACGGACGTTCGAGCGGATATTAGGTGAAAAACAGATCGGTCCGTTTGAAGATCATTAGTTAACGACCGTTACTTATCAAACGGAGAATATTGAATACCACAGTTATACAAGTAGTTTCTAGAGCCAAGACTTGGAGAAATATAGCAGCGAAGACGTACGTCGACTTTAACCAGGATACGATTCGAAGAAATACGTCAGGAATAATTTCTTATTTTTTCCTTGCAACGAAATAGAAATTTCAAAGGTGGAAAAGTACAGGGGTAGTTGCAGGCGGTAGCAAAGTATCAGGCGGGGGTTGATGCAAGCGCAAAAGGAGGATAAGTAGAAGGCAGCTCGGCTGACTATAACGTAGGAGATTTCAGCAGAATTCATGGTTGCTTGATTACAAGTAATAAACCGAGCGTTAGGACAAGATTTATGAGCATCTGCGGGCACCTATAGTCCCTGATCGCCACCCTGGGGCCTTGTTTCTGTTGTTCTTTTGCCGCTCGCGGCCGAACCGGCCCTCTTCTCCACACACCGCGCTCGAATCACGCGCGAGTACCAACGAGATTCGATTTCTTGGTCGAAAACGGGTTCTGATTTGTTTCATCGACAAAGTGAAATTCTTTAGAAGCATCTCTGATCCAACGATAATCGTTTCTATTTCATTTTCTATAATTCCGTTTGAAGATCGTTCGAACAATTTTCCATAAAAGGAGCAACCACCGCTTATCGCCGAATCTCTCATCGAACGACGAACACCAGAAAGCGGACTCGCTCTGAAATTTCTATAACAGCGGGCAACGTGGCGGCAACGCGAGCCATCAATCCACGTCTACCGGTCCACCCACGAGCGAGCATCGAAGAAACGCACAAGCGGCGATCGTCTTACGATCGAAACTCCGGTAGGCAACGCGCGCGATGCATCATCCGTTTATCGTATCACCGGGAGCCGGGTGCTCAGGAAAGTCTGATTCTCGTGTACTTTTACGTGCCGTTGCACGGATTCGTCATTAGTTTATCTCACACGATTCTCACGGGCGAGGGCGTATCAGCCGCCGAGCCTATACCGATTATTCTTCGGGACGCCTAGCTTCGTTTTGCGATAGCCTCGACACGTTCTACTTTATCAGGAACGAAAAAGCCGCGCCATCGCGGCGGTTCGGTCTCCTCTCGCTCGTTAGCGACCACGAGCCCGATAGTCTCTGGGGAAACTAAGGATAGTTCTCCTTTGTTCCGAGTTAACTTATGGGGATCGTCGACTTTCTGTTCTCTATGCGATCTACTTAGATACGACAGAGACTCGGTCTTCATTCCTATCGTTGGTATCGAAACGTAAGTAACATTAAGAAGGTTGGAAGATTAGAACGCTTAGATTACAGATGTGTCTTGTTACTATATGATTCTATATATTCTTTCTGGTTACCTAAATTTTGTATCCTTTGTTAGATCCCTGTTGCTCTTCGATGCTCCTCAATTGTGTGTTCTCGCAATTTCTCATCACTATTACTCTCTAAGAATCTCCTATTCTAGGCAAACCTAGAAGATAATTCATCCACATCGATAAGCATTCGAAACATACTCAAAAGTTCTGCATTGCCGCGTCTACTTATTCGCGCGAATGAGACAACACGCGACTGCTTCGTTCTTATTTACGAGGATAATAACGATTTCCGAGTCGATACGTACACGAATCACAAATATCGAGAGGATAGTCTGGGATTCTGGGAGCTGAGTTACGTTTGCTTGGGTGGCCATCGCTATTCTCCACCAGCGGAGTAAGCCGTGCGCGCAACGACGTTGTAAATTGACGCGTTTACCGATAAACTGGCGTGTAGCGAATGAACTGCGAATTAATCAGCCGTCGGAGTGGGGCCGCGGGCTACGACATCGTAAACGGGACGGGGGAATATGTTTTATTCAAATTACGGTACAGGTGGACCCGTGCGCTCTGCCCAATGATCAGTAGGGATCTTTATCAACTGATCGCTGTGGATCACTGTGATCAACACCGGTAAATTATACTTTTCGTCGAGATTTGTGGAAAAGTAATCCCCCAGGAGAAATTACGAGACACCTGGAGTGATCTGAGAAGGCAAATGGAGCTATTGACAGTTCGCAATGTATTTCAGCTTCAGAACAGAATATTATACAATTAAACAAAAAGAGTATTTAAGATCGATTAAAATAAAAATCGAATGCTCCTTAAGTGAAGCGAGATATCCTCTTCTTGGTCTGCTACTTATCGAAAAGTTATTGCCATCGAGCACCTATAGTTAACGTGTATTCGATCGATTTCTGGAGCACATGACAGACATACGATCTTCAATAAGTATTATTTAACGATACCGTGAATTGCAAGCGGGTATCTTCGAAATTCGCGGTTATTTTTCCGTACGGACATACGAAACGAACGCTCGCGGGTCTGTTTCGAAACAACCAGTTCCACCGAAACGTCCGTATTTACGCGACGATGCTTCAGGAAATGCGAGGTACGTATTTAGCCGGTCGATTACCACCAGGAAGTTTCGAGCCCTTGGGTGGTCGTGACCGAGTGCGCCGTTCGAAATTCTGATAAACGATTGAGAACGAGCCTAGAGATCATCGAGAACCTCTGTTCGATGTGTTTCACGTAGTTATTTTTCTTCCGGAAATCGTTGATTTCCATCTACCTTGCGTGCAAGGTTCGCGTGCAAAATTTACTCGTGTCAAATTTGCATTTTGACAAGTTGGATAAAATCTAAGATACTTTTAGATACTTGATAATTAATTAAGCCTCTCAGAAGCTAAACTGGACATCGCTTTCGTTTCATTTCTAACATCGCTTTTCTGTACCTTTTAATTTACGAAATTGATCAACGTGGTTTCCGAGCGGTTCGATTGTCCTATTCATCGGCGATCGGACCACGTGTCCAGAGAAACGA
The DNA here is from genome assembly GCF_051014615.1 of Bombus vancouverensis nearcticus. Taxonomy (NCBI): domain Eukaryota; kingdom Metazoa; phylum Arthropoda; class Insecta; order Hymenoptera; family Apidae; genus Bombus; species Bombus vancouverensis. Next base: position 14,902,515 of record NC_134911.1, on the reverse strand, counting down.
CGTAAAGGGAAAACTGTCTTACCTGGAACAGAAAGGTATAGAAAACTTCAGGAGGCTTGCGTATCATTTACGCGCGTTTCTTCACGCTCATCGACGCGTTCGCGTGGCTCTCGAAATCTCACGAGGCCAAAGCGGAGGCGTGAGAGCTGAAACTCCCGCTGACCGTAACATCGCCTCGTGTAAATGCGCGTGCATGTGTGCAGCACGCCTTAAAACCTCGCCATCAAGATTTATCCCCTGGAATATTATCAGGACGTTGGGGGAGTTCGATCGTAAAACGCTGGATCGTAACGCGCCAGCCTTCGAATCGATCCCGAGTCTCCTTCGAGACCCGGGACAGTTCCTTGAACCGATTAAGGCGTTTCTCATTGAACTCTCCTTTATCTGACCTCGTGAAAACCCCAAGCGTTGTTCTTTCTATCTTTCTCGATATCGCTGACTCGAATACATGACCCAACGTGTAATATCTCTCTTAACGTCGCCGGTATTCGAGCGCAATTACGGCGCACGAATAATTAACATCGGTGCCAAACAGAAACATTGACATGGACACGATGAAGAGAAAGAACCTTGAACGAAGATCGCGAAGAGACTCGGAAATTTACAGCTGTACGTAAGGCGACAGAAAAAACGAAGATCTTTTACGAGCGAGACTCGCGATTCGATAGCGATGATCATCAGGCGCAATAGCACGTTTGATCGCGAAATTATGCGTCGATGGCTATCGATCTTGCGAAGAAGGCAAACAGCTCGTTCGTAATCTTAGCCTCTATTACGAGGGCAGCGTTCTCGAAGGTCTGCAAATCACTATCTTTCCCAGCTGTGCGAACACGGTGATCCTTTACGCGTGAAACCAGCGTATTTGCGGCATAATCGCGAGGAACAGCGCCTATGAAAGCGATCCCCGCACGTGGTAACTCTTCTGTCGGAGAAGGAAAGCGTGCAAAATCTGCCGCTTCATGGCGATACGCCGCCTCCAGCTATTCTCGTCAGCCAGGGAATTTACGTTTTGAATGGCGAATATTCAAAGTGACTTATGATCTTGTTGAAATTCGCGTTAATGCCCTAGCCGCTTGCATTGTTCTATTTTCAATATGTACATACGTAATTAATAAGAAAGAAACTACATATAGGCTGTATAAATTGAAAGTATATTTTGTCCTTTTAACTACACGAAATACACGAACATATATATATATATTAATAATATTCTGTCATTTCATTCGTCTTTATAACTCTATAACTGCCATTCTGAAATTAGAAATCTCATAGACCAGTAGCTCAAGAAATTTTTATCTTCCCATTCTCCAAACACCGAAAGAGACGTCCAATTGAAAATGATGTCCAGTCATCGAATCGACTTGCCGCTTCGTCAACTTGCTTTCACCCAAGAACCGCACGAATCACAGAACAAACACTCGTAGAAAAATTGTTGGAAGTCGAAAATCGGAAACCACAGAATAGGCTAGGTCCACGTCTTGGCGAACTTGTAATCGCGAACATCGTCTTCGGTGCGGTGCGGCGCGAGGGTGCCGCTGGTTGTGTTGCGTAACGCTGGCGCCAGGCCGCAGCGCCGCGGGGCCCAGCAATGACTCACCGAGACGAAGAACACTGGCCGAGGCTGACCCACCTATCGCGCAACCGAGGACCCGTCCAAGGTGCCTCGGAGACAGTTCGTGAGAGTGACTTGTTCGTCAGGACGATACGCGCCGGCTGACCTATTTTTTATTCCGTTTTGCGGCGGCCCATTCTTATCGCTGCCTCTTACGAGCCGACCGCCTCTGGAAGGACTTCAGAGAGAGAGAGAGAGAGAGAGAGAGAGAGAGAGAGAGAGAGAGAGAGAGAGAAAGAGAGAGACAGTACCAGTTTGAGTTTTCTGGGGAAAGCTCGGTCGACCTTGACGCCAACTGCGATTCTTGACCCCCGAGGATGAAGAACACTTTGCTGCCACTTCGATGATGCTTCAGCGATGACTATATGACACTTATGGAGCGTAATTTCTATAGCTTGAAAGCAAGAGCACTCGTTAAGAAATCTTCAGCTCTTCAAAGGCGAATTTATTAGGACCAAAAGAAGATAATTATTCTTTAGTTTCTATTTGTGTCTCCATGGCTACACGTAGTCATTGGATTTTAAGGTTAAGTATTTAGCAAAGGATCTCATACAGTCAAAGATATTTATTCAACCTAATATCGATTGTACGCTTTAAAAAGGAAGAAAAATCGCTGAAACAAGTGACACTAGGTTTGAGAACGAAGCCATGTACTACTTTTTCTTCGAACCACGTTTCGATCCTCGTGGTTCCCACAAATTCAAACCGCACCTGGTTCAAACTCCACCAGAAATTCAAATTGCCGGCTCGTCTTCGAAATAACGATCCAAGTGGCGAGTACAAAATCCACCTACGCTGCAACGATCGCGAAACTTTCAAAGTTACGGAGAAAGGCGAGCGGTTGGGTGAAATTCCTAGAGGTTGCGTAATCGAGATGGCGAGGGAGATGACCAGAACTAATAAAAGGGCGGCGGAGACGATCTCGTGGAGAAGATCCGGCGGCACGGGAGCCGAAACGACGACGGGGTCTTTATTGCGCCGGGCCAGGATATAAAACTGCGGGTTACAAGGCTGAGCGAGCTCTGGCAAAACAGCTCGCAGTCGAGAGAGCCGGTCCACCGGGTTCGCGATCTCGTCGACCGACTACTTTCTTTCTCGGCCTCACGCGGCATCTCACGAGCAGTCTGACCTAAATGATCGCCGAATGCTCGCTTCGTTCGGGTTACTCGCTTTTATTTTAACGAAGCTGCTGCTGCTCCCTCGCGTACAAGTTGCTTTTCCATAGTTCGACCTTGTATTCCGCGCGTTAATCTATGAAAGGTTTTTTTGCAATCTCGTGAGGAACAACAGCGATCGGTATGATCCAAACGAATTGTATGGCGCGTAGAATACCGTGTCTTTCGACCAAGAAATCTCGCTCGTTATCGAAGGAAGGCAAAGATATCGCGGCTGGCAAATAACGCTTCGGTTCACGAGGAAGAGGCTGGCGCGCGAGCACAGTAATATGAACGCGATAATATTAATCACGGTTTCTTCTCGCGGAAGGAAGGATTATTACGGCAGAGGTGCAATCTACTAGTGGTCCCGCGCGCATCTACCGATGGCACCGCTATCGATCATTCTCCACCGCGGCGTAATACCATTGTCGAGCATGACTAATTGCCAGAGTGACCGAGTACCACGCTTGCCAATTGTAATTAACCGTCGCCCCGAGTGGAGAAGACCTTCCTTCCAACTCACGAGGGATCCCCCTTGCTGTTTCCCTTCGAGGGACAGCCGGAAGATCGAGGATCGACCGAGCCACGGGAATAAAAAACGATGAAATTCGTGCGCGCGCGCACGCCGACGACGACCCGTTATACGCGACCGGTCGCAGACTCTCGGTATGTAATTAGAGGACTCGCAAGGACTCACGGGAGCCGCAGCCCGTGCAAAGGCCGCGGCGAATTTCCGTCGCAAATCGAATTTGCACGGTCGAATTTCCAATTTCTCCGGGGGCGATTTGCATAATTTATCGGACGTAAAATCTGCGTAATGCGACGTTCAACGAGGACGCGCGTTCCTACAGCGCTGACACGCCACTATCGAAATTACATCGGGCCACGAATTAACGTAACGAGCTGACGTCGTCGTCGTCTTTCGATTCCAGTGTCCCCGTCGATGAATGCGTACAGGTCGTTTCACAGGGTACGTTTCATGGACGAAAGTAAAAACGTGGAATCGCACGTTTGAATGATCGTGTAACGAGTCCGATAGCCGAATTGCCAATATCGCGGCGCTCCCGTGGTTATTTCGCTATCTTCGAGAGGCTACCTTGAGGCTGAACGTAGATCTTCTCGTTCGTCGAAAAATTCCTCGTGGTTTCTGCATTCTTTGGTAATCTCTACCAATAACTTGGTGAGATATCTCGACGATGTCACCGGTGTTGAGCAAGTAATGGTTCGCTTCAGGAGTAAACTTAAATTTGTCACGGAGAATTTCGTAAGACGCATTCTTCGATGTCCAAACTTTTTAGCGACAAATTTAAACGAGCATGAAATCATCAGGGAGATCGAAATATTTAATCAAAGCAAACGAAAAATCACAATTTATAAAACGTTTCTGAAAATCGTATAATATAGAAACATTTCGTAGCAGCCGATAGATCGATGGATCTCGAGAAGCAAGCCGAGAGGAAAATCGCGGATTCCTAACCACAGGCCGTGATTACTAGCGTCGCGACACGGCAGTGTGGTATGCAGCGTCGAAAGCGACACCTCGTCGTGACAGAAACGTGACTACCAAAGGTCAGCGATGATGAAGGGAAGCGCAGCAGCACGCTCACCGGTGGAAAGGTGATCGACGCTCGATCGAGGGGGAGACTCGCGTACGCGTGGAATCGGCGGCGCTCGATGAATCTTGGCGAGGGACAACGTCCCCTTTAATTAGCGTATAAGAGGCGGCTCACACGGTGTGACTGATTGTCAGATCGTGCGTCGCCGAGGAAGTAACCAACTCGACTCTGAATCTGAAACGATGCAAGAGGCCGAGGAACCGACACGGAAAATTACAAAAATCGATGATTGGCGAGGAGCGAGCACGCCGAGCGGGTCCGTGCTGTTCGTGCTCTCGGGTAGCCCCAGCAAAAACCAACAAACGAGTTTCCCCTGGTGGCTACCTCTGTCTTCCACCTTCTACATGCGAACTCGAACGACCAACGACGATTCGTAAGCGATTCCCGTAGTCGCCGGCGGCCAGAATGCCTCGAAAATACGGGCTCCTCTTCCCCGGGCCAACGTCGATATAGAAACTCGTTTCATCGCTGCTCGACCTTCCCCGGCGAGAATCTTCTTCTTCCGGGCTTCTCTCCGACCACGGCGACGCGACGCTTCACGGCCTCGATAACGATCTGCCACCACCGTGCTGTCCCGGAATGTGTGCCAGCCTCGTTGCCCGTTGCCCGTTGCTCGTCCGTCACGCGCCGCGCGCGACAAAACACCGTCACGATCGATATTCGGACCTCCATCGACTGCCGCTCTCACGGTACTCCTTTCTTTTCCCAATCGCCGTTAAGTTTCGTGGAATGCTGGACTACTGGTCGTGATTGGTAGCACTTGTTTCTTACAGGGTCGTATCTTAATGGGACATTCAAGGTTATTTATTTGCTTGCAACGCATTAAAAATATTTTCTCTCAAAGATGGTCCATTCCGAATGAAAATTTGGAGATTTTTTTTACAGCTGTCTAGTAGGAGTAAACGACAGTTGCCGACAAAATGAATCGGCGGTACAATAACCTCCGGGAGTTTTCTCCCCTTGACGGGTTCCTGTTGCTGCTGTCGAACGAGCGGGCAGTAAATCGACCGCTCGGCTCATGTCTTCCGTCCCTCCTCGTCGCGCGAAGGCGTATACCGAACGAAAGCGTTCGATCAGAAAAACTGTCGGCGAGGCGTACACGTCGCATCGCGAACCACTATGTACGAAGATACGTCAAGATTACAAAGATTAATCTCCTACGGGGAGGAGAAACGCGTTCTCTGAAAAATTGCCGCGAAATTCATCGAACCGTCGAATAACTTTGTTCGCGATAGGAAAGAATGTTTCGGAAACTCTCGACAGAACACGCCCGATTTTTCTTTACCATTTTCATTGCGTTCCAATAGCGTTGCATCTCGCAATTTCTATAAATTTGCGTTCCGAAATTGTACTCTTCTCGCGTTTTAAATTTATTTCCTAAGTGCAGGCGCCACGTAAAAAGCTTTCCTCGATAGTTCGATAAAGAAAACTCATAGCGTTCGCGATACTTTTAACAACAGTTTATCGCCTTGTTCGAGGTCTCTTGCCGAGCTTCGTGCATTTTCATAATTTCATCGAGGCCGGGTCTATCAATTAGATAAAGAGTACGGGTGTTGGGTATCTAATGGAAAGTCCGGTCCGCGAGATCCATTAGACGATAGCGTTTCTGGTATTTTCGACAATAACTCAGCAACCTTGTTACCGAGTTGATATCTATGCATCGGCTTTTAGCGGGAAGCGTATTAAACGAAACGGTTAAATTAGAAGAACCACAAACTGTCGGTATAAATCCCGGTGATAAGATATATCTGCAGATAAAACGAGTCGACGCCGCAGAAAGCTTTCCAGTGAAAATAATTTCGAACGTGTTAACGATCGTTGAATAGAAACTAGATGACATTAAAAGAATTGTCATTGGCTTTAACTGCGCGAATGATGAACGTGTCCCGTTTGTTTATGCCTGACTGAGATTTTCTTTCTTTTTCGAGATACGTGACTGGTACCAGCGACAATGATCTATCTCGTGTTCCTTAACAAACCTATGTATTTAATAATAAGATTCTCCCTTCCTCGTAGCAACAGCTGTTACTCCAAGCTTCGCTGAAGCAACAACGAGAAAGTTGTTGTCGCATGGTCTGAAAAGTATCCAACGGATATCAACTTGTAGAAACAGCTTGTCTACATTGAAGCAACGTAATCAGAGGGGCACTTGAATTTCGTTTCGTTTTTAAAGCGATATTTCTTCTTACCAACAAATTCATAGCATAACGACCGACAACCTGTACATTTCGCAGGAACATTCGTTTCTGTTGCATCGCGTAACCGCGTACTCGTTATTTTTACCAGGCAGCAAGCAGCGATATTTGTTCACGACAACGAAAAAGCACAAAGACGTAGAGAAACATTGGGCAACAAGCGGTAGCTTTTTCAGGAAACATGCAACCTCGACAAAAAGTTTCTCGTTGTTGGTTGCGCGAGGACGCAGCTTTGGAATCCTGCGTACACCGGAACTCACACAGACGACTAGAAAACAAATCAATCGTCGTCGATGCAGAAGCATTCCTATCCCATCGAGCGAACTCCCACAGCAAGCATCGTCGACCGAACGAACGAAAACGCCAGTGTTGCACGAAAAAAAGCGTCCGCAGGGCGCACGAAGGCAGGAACTCGTATCAGGCCGAGGCTTTAGAGAGCAGTAAAGCATCGAGTGGAAACGTCGTCCGTGGATCCCGCGACGCGAACAGCCGCAGGCAGTGGCATAACGAATGTCCGGTAAAACATGACCGCTCGCTCGAAACGCGATGCGCCATGCCGAGGGATCGGGCGGACGCGAGTCGCGAGCCCCGCAAGGACGACCACGAGAGAAGAGTACAGTACCGGGATACGGCAGTTTAGACATCGATTTGCAAGGGAAACTCGATAGAAGAGAACTGCTGCAGGTCGTCGTTATGCGCAGCCAAAAGAAAAAGGTCTGCGCTCCTGTTCGCTCGATGTCCGCGCGGCGCCCCCTTGGTCGTAGCCTCTCGGAATTTACGAGCCGGCAGACAGCGAGGATCGACGACCGATACACGTCCAGATCCTATCTAACGGGTGTCGTCCGCGAAACTGACTTACGAACTGACGCAACCAGTCGGTTTGCGAGAGGGATCACGAGATACGCGGTGGTTCGTGGAAAGATCTGCGAGACGACGTTCTCTCAGATTTAAAGACACGAAGGGTGGAGTTCCAGGCCGAGTTGGTTCCTTAAATCGAGCGGTGCTTAAGACGACGTAAGGTCGATCGTATCGCTCACTGTGTACACGATAAAATGCTACTACAGTCGTTCTGTACAGTAGTCCATTAGCAAACTATACAAACTCCTAATACGCAAATCGCCAATTATCACAGTAATCGTATTTACGATTTTCTTAATAATACCACCACGCTACGCGTCGATATCAAAGGGACGGTCGCACAGGATAGTCGCGCAACGGTTGCCTGAATTTCGCATCAGTCCGATATCAGGCAGGTTGTCGCACGGTCTAATTTGCTTATCGGGAGAAAGAGAGTGTTGCGGCTGGAGCGCCGGCAAAAAGGCATCACGGCAAATTAATAAAGGCCAGCCGACGGGATAAGATACGGGTTCCGTGACGGCAAGACGAAAAGTGCAACGACATGGCGAGCCACCGCAACGAGATTCACAGATCCTCTTAATCGATGACGCTGCAATTTATCTCGCGATCGTGGCGTTACGCGCGCTAACCCCACGCCGATCATGTCCGTCGTGGAACGTTCGATTGTATAACGCGTTGCGCAAGAAGACCGCGCGGAATCCTCCGGCGACTTTTCGCCGCGTCCACCCTACTGGTAGCTGCTTGACGGGCTATCTGCAACGAGAGCAGAGGAGAAAAGAAGAGAGAGAGAGAGAGAAAGAGAGAGAGAAAGCGAAACGGGCAGGAGGAAACACGGTGGTGATCTCGCGGGAACAGCGAGGGAGGAGTAACGAGAGAAGAAGGGAGGAAAACGGAAAGGGAGAGGGAGGAAGAGAGAAAGAGCACATCAAAAGAGCACGACATTGGTCGGGCTCCCTGGAGACCCGGTGGCGGCGAGGGCAACCGAGGCCAGGAGCCACCTCGTGTATCGGTATGAGGACGAGGAACGAGTCATCGAGGTAGTCCGGCCGATTCCTGGTAGGGCCGGCTAAGACGTGCCTCGAGAGACAACTAACCGGCAGTGCTATGCCGTCTGGACCAGCTCCTCCTCGATATGACGCTTTGTATCTTCTCCTCCTCCTCCTCCTCTTCCTCCTCCTCCTCGTTGACTCGCTCTCTCGGTGTCCTGGCTTCGTTCCTCCGTTTTCTTCCGTCTCGTACGCGTCGCCTTGCTCGCAGCAGACTGGCAGGCAACTGCGTGCTGTCAGAAAAAGATGATTCTCCGTTGCACGTGCAGATAGCAAATCACGGTTGCATCGCTCGACCCTGTCGCATATCGGAGAACGTCCTCGTACGGTCGCCGCTTTAGTTATGCTCGCGCGATGTGCGAAAATAGTGTTTATTTATGAGTTACCGCATGTGCGTTCGGCAGGTTTCGCCTGCATCTTTCTGAGTTTGTCGGAAAAATATAAGATACGATCTCCGAGTAGCAGCCTAGCTCACCTTTCGCTCGACGAAGACCTCGTTCGTCGAAAGCCAAAAGGTCATGCTCCTTCTAGAGACGTACTTGGTAGAACTTGAAAAGGGACCGAGGCGCCAACGTCGTGCGAACAGTGATCGAGTCTTCCGTTTCCTCGACCGATCTCTGTTCGAGGGGCAAGTGGAGGTAGAAGGCATAGCGAATGACGAAGCACCTGTAATGCTTGTCCTCGACGAGGCACTCGGCGCTCTAGCACAATTATCATCCATTTACCGGCCATCAAGCAGTTAGGAACGATTACGGCTATCATAGTCGGTTTCGTCAGCGACGCTCGAGCAAACGAGGGTGACGGACGACCGGTCGTAATGGTGCTCGTCGCGCGCAGCCCATCAAACGATTAGCGGATCCACCTGTCATCGTAGATCCCAACCGCTCCCAGCGACGCAGCCCCATTATCATCGCATCAAGGCGCCCTAATGCCGTGTATCCGCTCTACACCGATCGCACAGGCTCGATTCCTTCGTGAAACTCGCTTGTCCGACCTTACGAAACGCTTTTAACAACTAGAATACACGCTTTTTCAGCAAAATGTCACGATACCCAACGAGAGATCGAGATCTCTTGACCTATGAGAAATGACGTAACGTATGCAAATGCTGCATCTATTAACCCATTGCATTCGAATTTTCATCCCGATTAGTTTATTCTCGGTAAACAACTATTAACACCGATATATTTATATTAAATTAAAAGAGCACAGGAGAGAATGTATTTTATACAATAAAACTGGAAAGAAACGGAAGAAATAGAATAATCTACTCGAACAGTGGATCGCAAAAGATCGATACAAAGCACGAACGAATCTCTTTCCTCCGAAAACAGAACGTTACCGTTACGCGCCACCCCATCTACGGCTATTATTTACGACTGAATGTTGTATTTTATCGAACGCTTATTTCACGCAGCAAAACGATTAACGAGCCGACGAGGAAAAAGCTGGAACCGGCAGAAAAATATCTAATCTTGACGCCGCGGCGCGTCCTGAACGTCGTAAAACATTTCCCGCGTCGACAGATCCGTCAGCTGATTGCGCCAACGAATTTTTACCGGAGCACTTCTTGTGCCGGGGGGATACCGCGCGCCGGTTGCGCCACGGCGACACACGTATACGTATGTATGGGTAAAACGCGAGGCGACCAACCGAAGGTAGACCGGAGGTTTTGCGCAGGAGGACGAACGAGGACCCCAGTGTTCTTCTCTCAGTTTCATCTCTTTTCTTCGTTCGCCTTCTCTCTTTTTCCCTCGACCGTGGCCAATGAATGCCGATCCACTGATGCGTCGTCGGCTGGTTTGACGAGGCCTGATGGATGCTCCTGGAATCCCGGGACTCCGCTCGGACGCGAGCACGCAACGAGCAAAATCGCGGTTTAAATCGGCAACACGCGCGGTTAGATATTCCCCGGACCGGTCAGACCCCGATACAAACGATCGCCGCCCCTATTGTGTGTATCGGACACTGTACACCTAAGCCAGTCACGGTCCGTTTCGATAGAGCTGGAAATACCGGCCAGCGAACCGATATCGCCGCTCGATCCATCAGGACCTGGATTCCTGTCAAGACTGGTTCCTCCTCAGAGAATGCTGACACTGGTGCTCGTCTCGCGAGCGCAAACACGCCAAGCGCGAACTTTCGTCGGTATTTGGAGAACCGTATCAAAGCTACACGATGTCTAATTCGTTTACGAAGAATATTAGATACACGCGAAATTCATAAATTTTGAAGTCATCGAGAAGAATTTCTTTGTAGAATTTGTGAAATTGAACTGTAACAGAATATTGCTCTCATGGATGTACGAAACACCCATATCCATGATAAGCGATATTAATACGTTCAAGATATAGAAATTAGGATAGTTAGCCTAATCCAATTTCGTTTAATAGCATCACGGTGGAATCTTTGTTTCGTAACATCGACAACTCCACCCAGCCTGTGACGCAAGATATCTTTTCATCGATAATTCAAACCGGAATAGGCCCTGTGATAAAATCCTCCTATTGAGGGTTCTGAGGAGGGCACGAAGCGACACAGGTCGCTGCCGCGAGTGATTTACCGAGGAGTAAATTCAGACGAGCACCGAGTCTAATTAAGATCCGAGTGGCTGGTCACAGGACCGTTCTGGAAACGAATCATACATTTGTTACGAGCTTACGCAAAAGAGGAGCAGTTTCGAGGAAACAAATTAGCGTCCCGTTCGGTCCAATTATTCCGCGCTTTGAGGAAGTGGCGTGAAAAGCCGCGCGCCGTGACTTCTATTTTCGCGCTTTCGTTCCGCCGCGATGTAACAGAATGAGGAATGAGGCCAATTAAGCACTATATCATTAGCGGCGACGCGGTCGAGACAAAGTTCGTTTTCCTGCCGAGTAAATCATCCGCGGCTTTTGCTTAGCTAAAACCAACGCTCACTCGATGCTTTAATGGTACTCGCGCACGGATTTCAGTGTTTTGTGGCGTCTGATGGATTATGACATTGAACAGATCTGTTTCTGATCTTCGGAATGTTCGCCATAACTTGGGATTTGCATCGGACGGTGAACTTGCCAACTGTGTTGCAATCTTCTGCGTTTACGTTAAGCAAAAGCGATACTATTCGATAGCCTCGTTTCAAATTGATGTTTTGACTGTATCTTCGATTACACAGGATCACGGAACGCAACACAACTTGAAATTCTTCGTCTAATGAAACCACACAAATCGCGCTCAAGGCCGTAAATCCCTCGAGATAAAAAGCTTGCGATCTCATCGGTACAGAGGAAGAGGAGGAGGAAGAGAAACGACGCGTTAAAGGTACAGCTTAGTAGGTAAGAAGAGAAGGAAGATCCATCGGTGGTTGTGCACCGTGCACGCGAACAGCGCGGATCGAAAACGCGAGTAGTATCCCGTGGCGAGATTAGTGAAGCTTCCAAGTTGCCCCATTAAGGAAACGGCGACGTGGCCAACGGATGATTCGTCTAAAAGCGCCGCTTCAGCCCCGACGGATTCGTCCGAATTAATATGCGAGCGTTGGTATCTCTCATCCCGTCTACGCGGCGATATTAAAAGCTTGGGGCCGCGCGCGCGTCGTTAACGCTAAAGCGGTAGCCAAGAAAAATCGCCTAGCCCGATCTGGGAATAATTCATCTGTCAGTACTTGAAAACGGGGCGCGCGCGGCTTATGGGAGGGTGCAGGTGCGCGCCTATTAAACGTCGGCGACGAAAACGAATGACGCGAATAAATCTATTCGTAAATAATTCAAAGCGAGGAAGAGAACGAACGATTGCAAAGGAGTGCCTTTCAGATCGTGCGCCATTATTGTCGTTTCAGCCCGGTGAACCCGGCTCGCAACCCCTGACCTCGCTGCCTATCGATCTGCCACGAGGATGCTCTTTCGAGCGCATCCAGCGTTGTCAGGCTGGTCGAGTTTTAGGATTCTATTGCTCGAGGTTAATCAGAGAGGTTGTACGAAGGCTGGTGTAATTGCGAGAAGACATCGGAAGAGAAATGCAGACGGTTTAATAGTCGAGCGTGACTGCTTGCAAACACGCTGCTCTTCGATTTTAGGATATTTATTGCTACCTCTTCGATCGAGAATGGCTTTCTAACAAGTTGCAAAGAAGCCCGCGCGATTGCTATTTCTTGACGACGATAGAAATAGGCTATAGGTTAATAATCGACGTCCCACGAGGAGACACGTAGAATCTCGCGGTACGGCAGGCCACGATTCCCGAGGGAGAGTGGCGCAAGAACGGAACAGGCCCGTCGTCCAAGCAAGCGTCGAACGCATCCACCTAGCTGGGTACCATATTGTAAACGAATCGTCGTACGAGCTAGATGATCGACGTCGAAGAAGAAGAACAGGTGGACGGTAGTAGCTCGCAGCGGCCGTTACCTCCCCGTTTCCGGGAACCGAGAGGGAGAGAGAGAGGAGAGAGCGAGGTAAACGGTTGTCCATGTGTCCAGGTAGGCTAGAATAGTACCTAAACTGCTGGAAAGCCGCGCGGCAGGATCAGTGTGCGCGCGCGGCAGTAACCCAAACGACCGACAATATAGCCTGTACGCGTCGCCGATAGAAAAAGGGGGAGGCGAAGAGGAACGATCTTCCACGTTTCCAAGTCGCGTTATTATCGCTGATCACGTAGCTACTTAGAAGCGGCTCTTCTCTCTCCGTGGCTTTTATACCGTAGGCATCTCTACTGGGCAAGGTAGTCGGGTGAGCCAGCCTGGTTTTACTCGTTCGGTCCCTGCTGCTTCAGCTACCGCATCCTCCTCCCGGCATCTTTCTCCCTCTTACCCTGCCCGATCTTTATTCCACCTCCTTCTACCGCTTCTGCTTTTGCTGCTGCTGTGCTTCTTCTTCTTCCTCCTCCTTCTCCTCCTCCTATGCTGCTGCTGCTGCTGCTGCTGCTGCTGCTACTGGCCTCAGCGATCTCGCGCTGGTTCTCATTCCACGCGTTGCGCCAGCGGCTTTGTAGGTATTTGTGCCTCGGTGCAGACGAGCAGTCCCGGCTCGGCCAGACAGCGCTGCGCCTTCGCGAGCTTCCAGGAATTGGTGCGCGCGGGAAGAAAGGAGACGCTTGCCTCGCGGTGTGGAGAAAAGCGCGAGCTGTGACGAACGGGACGAAGAGGGGATCGGAGAAGCCGTAGGGTGACTAGACGGTGGGAACCTTTCCCGGCGAATGAAGGCAACCCGACACGTCCTATCGGCCGGTCTTGTTTTGACGCCGAGTCGGCCGAGGTGCATCGACCTCAAAGGTCGTCGTGCCATCCCTGCCAGACGGAAAAGCAGCCCGATCCTCCGCTTCCGTTGCGCTCGCGCCGGACCCGTACCGCAAAAAGGTAACCCTTCCGCCACGTGTACCAACACCTGCCGTGCTCTGGGAACGCCACGCTCGACCAAGCTTTGCTAAACGTCGCCACTTTTTGGATAACGGGACAAGAACCGTCGTAGAGGACGTGTGTGGATACGGTTCTACCGTTAGTTAATAATCTTAGATAATTTCCTGACTATCCTTATTCGCGATTCTTCGTCGAGAATCTAGAACATCGACGCAACTTCCGGCGATCGATCATCGGTGCAACTTCCGGCGTTCGAAGATCGCGACGCGACTACTAACGAGACGAAGCCCGAGAGTGGCTTTCCACATCCCGGTTGCTGCGTCAACTAGCCACAAAGTGGATGCCGTTTCACCCTGACAGGGCGCAGATACGTTTGCTGAAATAGTAGACGCCTGAAAGGAGTTACTTCGTCGATAACGCAATAACGCGTTCCCGGTCGACTCTGGCGACTGGCTTCCGTTTCGTCGTTTTGCGCTTTCAGAGGCGTTAACCGGCTTCGCCGTGGTAATAAATATCGTGCCGGACTTTTAAAGGAATTATTTCCCCGGCGCGGTCGCGGCCATGAGAGAGGGCTTACGAGCTAAATCCGCTTAAATTACATGCACATCGGAGCGATCATTTAGCAAAACAGTAACGCATGCCTTCGACTCTCGGGGCGTCCACGCTGGACGGTGACTTTTATTCACCGGGAAGAGAAGGCCTCTTCCTTCTTTCGCGGTGGGAGAGACGCGAGCTGGACTAGGCACCACAATAACTATCAAGCGGAGCTTATTGTCCTTCCTTCAGGGATGCCCCGGCCAGGGCCAGCCGAGGGGTAGCCCATTGTTGAAGACATACGCGTGTACGTCCGGCAATACGCAGCCGCCTTCTCTCTCGCCGCTCAAGATCTATCGTTGGAATTTGCGTATGTAGATTAACTCCCCTGCCGGGGCCTATTGTTCCCCGAAGAAAGAGGCGAGGACGAGCAGGGGGCCGCGAGTATCTCTCCAGAGGTATACACCCGCTCGTTAAAAGGTGACTTTGCCGGAACAGAGAGATGCCGGTGATGAGGAACGCGCTCGGTCTCGGTTCGTTTCAGTTTGCCCGGATATCGCGCCATTGCACTCTCCTTGATAGCTGATTGCACACGGGTAGCGCAAGTATTTACGGAGGAACGATGACAATTTAGAGGTCAACGGGCGAGCCTATGGATCAACGTTACGACGATTAACGGTTGTTTCTATCGAACGACTCGGATTTCAATTATCTAACGATGGATAGATTTTTCTTAGACACGCGATCAGACACCGCTGTATTCATCGAGAGCGACACGAGAACCAAAGAATCCACGCAAGTGTACTTATCGTATTTTCCTCTTCGTACTATACCACGTTTGTTCCATATCAAACGTACCGTGTCTAAACGTATGTGATAGTCTTTCAGATAGATCAGATGGAAAGAAGCGACCTTAAACGTCAGCCGACAAGGTTTCCATCGAACCGACGGTATCCGGTGATCGGTGACTGCCATTCGCGTGAAATCAGCGCGGCGCGGAATTTCTGAAACCTATGCGCACTACAGGCAAGAAGAACATCGAAGGCTAAAATACAGTGGCAATTACTTCGGCGGCGACATGGCCTGGACCAATTAAAGGCGGAGAGCTCTCGGCGAGCGAGGACATCCCGCGACCCGTGAAATCTAATGCGATCGAACCGCACAGCCACCGGTTCTCTTCTCTTTCTGGCCTCTTCTTCACGGTGTCCGCTCGCCGGAGTACGCGCGTGCGTGTGCGCTCTCGGCTGCGTGCGTGTCCGGGTTCGTAATAAAAAAATTGACGACATCGCCACCGCGCCGGCGACACGACGGCTCCCCGCCGACCAATAGCTATTGATCAGCGGCTCTCTTGTGCCGAGCGTGGCCGACGGCTCTGGAAACCGCGCAACAGATCCTTGGGCCGAGCAATTCGAAAGGGACTGCGCACAAGCTTGCCCCTTTAAAGCTGTTCACAATTTATTTCAAGCACCGCCGTTACAACGCTTCTGTTTCCGTTCACGATCCCACGCTGCTCGAGATTTTCCAACGCATCTCCGATCCAGCGGATTTCAGCTATGCAAAAACGAGAATTTCCGACTCGTGTCGAATCGACGTGACTCGAGATTTTCGGTAGATTCAACGTGACTGGAAATTTTTAACGGTATTCGAGGTATAGAGTAGAATTAAGCGACCGAAGGTTTGGGTTCCAGGGGGAATCACAGTGACTAGGGACTCTTCGATTCGATCGACGTGGCTGAAGATTTTCAATAGAATCGAGATGATCAGGTGCCTTCGGTACTCGAAAATAACTCGATAGACTCTTTGTGGTATTTCGTATAATTTTCAGGTCGTTGAATTTCACTGTAATGCGCGTAACTTTAATGAATGATTCGACCATCGATAACCAGATTGTACAAGCCCCGACAAAGCCGCAGGTAAGAGATTGTCATCGTTGACAATCGCACGAACTATCGACGCGTAACTTATACCTGCTTCACGGTTGAAAGTCGTAGGTCGCACAGGTGGTAATAAGTAGACTCGGCTCGCTCGTTCGTTATCCACGACGTAGTTCTGCATCGTTTACTAGCTCGATTACCGTCCGAGAAATCATCAACTTCGACGTGGGTCTTCTGGCGAACGAAGCTTTAAAGCGTTAAAAAGATGCTCGTTTGCGCGAATATTCCTCGTACTTTCGATTTTATTCTTCAAGAATTCCTTCGTGCATCGAAACCAAGACGATCGATAGAATTCGAGGGATTCACGAAGAAGACGATGAACTCGCGGTGGAACCACGATCGAAGGAAACCCTTTACGAACGATTTACGATTTCCTGAGCAGACGAAACGCAACGATTATCGTTTACAGCCGGTGAAGCGCCGTTATTAGGCCTCGTTCCGACTGCCGAACGTAGATGAGACAATCGTGAGAACGCAATTGAGTCTCAACCAACGATCCAGTCAAGGATTCGCTCTAACGTGCATCATCCTATCGGTGCATCGGATTCTGCAGTCTCTTTCACGGTCTTCGAAACACCTAATGGCTACTTTCCCGAATAAAAGAATCGATTGTGTTCGCGATAAGACTTTCGGCAAACGGGCAATCAAATAAAGGCTCGTTCGAGCGACGGTGCACACCTATTACCATTTAGAGACTGTTTACACTAGAAACGAACTCAGTATCGCCATATACGTTCCGTTCACCAGCGAACCGCGCGATTTGAATAAGCGCCGGGTTTGAAAACGTTTACGCTGAGAAGAATGCGTTTTCTCAGACGTACGATAATTATCTCACCGTGAACCAACATAAGAGCACAGATATCACACAGAGACAAAAAACTTCCACATTGTACAAGCGCATCGAGGAAGAAAAGGGACGAAGAGAGCATCGCTGTTGGTTGTGCGTGGGAATGCGTTTCCATTAAATCGGTCGATTTCTTGCCGGTCACAGACGAGACGTCGAACGCGCCTCGAAATCGAACATAAAGCACGGTAACGATTCTCGGTCAGGATGTCGTGGACTTTCTAGGATGCTTCTTCGGGGTTCGCTCGCCGCTTCGATCATCGATCTTCCGCGTCTGGCCTGGCCAACGCGGTGAACGGTGACACGGAAGGCGTCGCGAGCTTGATTTATGAATATTTTTCTCGAAGACAGGTATATACCGTGTTGTATACGGTACGGTGCCCGTTCGACGCGCTCGAGCGCCGATGATTTTCGATGTTGATTTAGTAGAAGGTGTAACGACGGTCGAGTATGTCCGTGTTACGAAATTATTCTTGGGAAGAAGACTAGACGATGTTACAAGACGCGATAAGGTATCGTAGGAATCTTGCTGTGCCATTCTCGGATCACGCGTAGCATTCGAAATTTAGTCAGTCGTCATAAACAATCTCCGCGAAATTTCCCTTGCCGCGATATTCGAATGCAAATTAGATGTCATCGTGAATGGCGATCAAATAATTGGATCAATCGTATACGAAACGCGATAGCTGCGTTCTTCCTTTAATCGGCAAGCCTTCGCCAGTTAATCAATTAAATCAAATTAGCCGTCACGCAAAATATCCAACCTAGAAATGCCAATTTTGGATCGGAGCTCTCTATCTCCCTAAACCAGAAAGTTCGCTCCGCCGACAGAAGCGATGAAGGAGGGTTTAAAAGGAGCAGAGAGCAGGGTCCGCGCGAGGTGTGTTTCAAAATCGCGGCACGACCTTGCCGGCGAGGACGCCGCGTTTCTCCGATCGCGTTGTGCCCGATCGGTGCCTCTCGATCCCCGTCGATCGGCCGCGGTCCCGTCCAGCTGACCGATGACTAAGATTACACGGCATCGGCCGATTGTAATTGGCTCGTGCAAAACCTATCGCGTGCGCTCGTCTCTAAAACGCAGTAAATCAGCAGACGGGTTAAGGATCGCTTATAAATAACCAATTAGAGACACCTGCGTGTTCGTGCTCCCGCGTCCAACACAACCAACCTTATATCCCGGCGGAATGCAGATGCGCGACTCCCGCTTTGATCTTTATTCTTACGCGGTCTCGTGCCGCTGTCCTTTGTATCGACAGGTATATATACCAGCTGGCATTTGTACCGGTGGACGTTTTGAAAAAAACGCGATGCTGATTAATAGGCGAACTCGCTGGTGTTTCCAAGAGTCTTCCGACGAGATCCTGGCCGCGAAAGCGCGCGTTGTTTCACGGACACACCTGTGTTTCGCGGACGATTCAGGAATCTACCAAGATTTCTTCGCTGAAGCAGGAACTGGATTCGATGAATGGGGAAAGACGCGAGTTTTATGCCTCTTGTTCGTTCTTATTCGAATGTCTAGCTTCTATCTTGCATGTTGTCGATAGACACGATAGGTGAAATATGAGAGAAAGCATTGCTACCGAATATCGATCCGGCTGTTTGTTCAAATTGATCGTGTTAGATAGGCGGTGATATTTCTTTAATATCTCGGCGCCTTTAAGTTTCAACATCGGTATCCTAACTACGGTTGAACGTAGAGAGTAGAGGCAAGAAAATCTCACCTATGAACCCCCATTCGCTGGATGACGCTCCGCGAACCGGCGGACCAAACAAAAAGCGACGCGAGTAGAGGACAACGAGGACAGCTAGCCGGTAGGCGATCGACGACACAGAGAAAGGAGACGGACAGCCAGGTAGAAGAAGAAAGAACAGAGGCAACGAACACGGAGGCTCGCGTCACGGCGTACACGGTGCGCGGATCTTTGTTTGTGTTGATCGCGGTACAACACGCCACGCAGGGACACATCTGGCCGCGTGGGAAGATCGCGCTCTCATTCTCCATCGACCACGACGAATCATGGATAGGTTTATTCTATTTTATCGAAATTCCCCCGTCTCAATACGATTATCTGTTACGAAACGAGTTCGGAGGTGTCGATCTGCGAAACCAAATAGGAATCGCGACGCGCGAAGTGACAACTTAGCATAAACTGTCGTGAGAGTAGACTGTAGAAAACGTATCAGCTTGTCCACGTGGATCTTATAGTTTCTTAGTACTCAGCCGCACAAGCCAATACTTGTTAATCAATAGCGTGTTCGTTTCCGTTGCCGACTGAACTTTTTAAACGATTGCAAATAGAAGTTGGACAATTAATAAAATTTGCCGAAGAAAGGCATCATGTTAATTCGAAACGAACGCGATAGGATTACCGAGCCGTAGTTGGACCACGCATCGTCCGCTCTTATCCTTATCTCGGCGCGGTAATTGAATTAAGTCGCCTCGTTATTTCCCGCGGTAATCTCGTGTCCGCACGGGGCGGCATCGCCACAGCGAACTCCTGGCGAACGACTCCTTGCTTTATTGCCTGATACAATTTGTCCAGAGGCCCGTTTTATTTATCATACCGTGGACGCTTCCGAGAAGCCAGGCCTGGCTGCTCGATAAGTCTGCTGAAAAGAAGCAGGACGAGAAGCAGCGACGAGGAACAGGGGTAGGTGGAGGGTTGCGAAGGCGGGCAGTCACTTTAATTTACACCGTCCATGATTTATCCCGCGGCAGCGTCACTTCCGTCTGCGACTCGCCCGCCAGTCCCCCACTCTTTCTCTCTTATCCCCGTGACTTACTCTTTTTTCTTCTCGTTTTCGCCGCGAGTTTTCGGGAGAGCCTCGCGGTTTTTGATTTACGATCCGACCTTCGAGGCAACGGCATGAAAAGGCTGACTCCGGAGGAAATGGAGAGGAACGCGACACTGTACGTGGCCGTGCGTACGACAGAAAGAGAAAAGCCGATGCTGTCGTTTTATTTCGAGTCACTTTCGACAGTCGCCTCGTTACTCCGTTGAATTTACGGCGCATCAGATATATCGCTCTGCGAGAGACCCGCGGCTCTCGTCGAATCTCGTACTTGAATCCTCAGCCTGGGATAAACGCGCGAAATTATGGCAAAGATCTGTCGCTTCGAACCATTGCCATAGCCATTGGCTAACGATGATTAATAGATCTCTCGTTGGTCGTGGAACACGTCCGTTTCTGTATTTTCGCGAACGAAACGATTTTTCAAACCTTCGTATGGTCGATGTCGCGGAATCTACCAAGTCTTTGCCAACGAATCTACTACGCGTCTACCAACCTCCTCCGTTCTTCTTCTGCGTCTCCTCCTCCTTAGAACCCACGGCACAGGTTGTTTAAGGCTCCTTCGCGAGTAATAGAAAATTCTATGCCAAGTCAAAGCAAAGAATTAGACGCTATACCGCGTTTCAACATTTACAAAACGGCGAGAAAGCGCGTCTAACCCAACAACTCATTCTTCCTCGTTACTTCTTAATCGCAACTTTGCCTGCATCACTTTAACCGAGTCAACCACCCAGTCGTGAATAACATAAAGTATCGAACGACTCGGTACCATGTTGTATGCATTCCTCGACCGACGATTCCATCGTCCTCGAGGCACAACAGGAAGAAGGCAGCATCGAAGGAAAAAATAATCCACGACGAGTGCACACGAGGCGAGTAATTTAAAAGCGGTGCAGGGTGCAAGAGGAAAGGATGGAGTCGATTTCGTCTTATTTCGAGATGAAATCGCGAACGTATCGGTCGGCAGCGACGCGAACACCGGCAACGGTGCCAGAAAGATTGACTTTATCTCGTGGCAGACCGATGTTCCGGCCAATGGGACCCATCGTCCTGCGACGGGCCTCTTCTCCCGTTTTAAATCCGACAGGAATTACCAACGAGGGTACAATATGTCGGGCCCCATTAAAATTTCAAGCGATGCAAATGAAAGTTTTTCGGACCCCGCCACCGACGCCTGACAACGACTGTTCGTCCGTGCTCCCGGCTTCGCTTTATGCGCCGCTCCGCTCGAGTGACAGCGGACCGGCGGAACTTCGCAGCCGCATAATTCGTCCACCGGATGGAATTAATGGCCCGTCCGCGAATTTATTACTCGTCGAATTCGCGGACAGTCCGTCACGGATCGACGGTAAATCGACGCTGATGCTTCGCGAGATTTCTTCGGGTGGTATTGTGCGAACGATAGTCGAATGAGAAGGGAACGACTATTCGAGATTTTAGGGTAAGATATTGCGCGTGAGATTAACGGTCGAGGAATTCCATACATTCGTTTCCTTCTCCCTCTTTTTTTTTTGTATAGAGATCTTGATTCATGGATGTACGAGATGTACGCAGGACGTGATAAATAGAACTTTGGAAAATCAAAGTTTCGTGTTTAGAGTGAACAATTGAAAATTACAATCTTTTTTTTTTTTTTCTTGCGATGAATTTTTGTCGAATTTCACGAGACTTCCCACGTAGATACATAGTGTGGATTAATACGTTTACGTCGTTGGTTAATACCTTTAATATCTTTTTCGAGGCTCGACCTTAAATTCTGGTAAATCGTTATTTAGTTTCACGCGCATTTAGAACGCAGACACCTAGCAATTTTCACCATAAACGCGATCGTAGGGTGCGGATAATGGTACTTCATTGGCGCTTGCTTAATGAACACGCAACGCCAATGGAACCCAAAACAATAGACCATAAAATTAACCTTTCCGTAGAATCGTTGATTATTATCGCAGCTTTCACGGTGTCCCAATCTTCGTTCGAATAACATTTCCAAACACGAGAATTACCGCGAACTTTATTACGAATCCGGCCAATCCCATAACAAACATCGAATCATCATTTCCGAAACTTTCTTTTTTTCCCCACTTAACCGTACGAATTCTCCTTTCTCCGCGTATGAAAATCATTTCTCACGGGACAAAAACCGTTTCTCGGTCCATTCATTTCTTTGACGAATGATTTCGAGCGTGCAACCAGGAGAAACGCAGGAAGAGGGGCAGTTGGAATTCAATTACGATTTGCGGAATTACCCGTGCAAATGTACGAGCTCTTGATCACGTGCACGCGTGATTTCGAGGCCGCGTTTCGTCCGAGTGCCGTCCCTTAATTAATTTCGTCGTGAGATTTACGGTGCCATTCGTTACGTTCAATCGCGCCCGTATCAATATTCATACAGCGAATAGAATGAAACGATCGGCAATCGATAACAATCGGTGCTTCGTTTTTTGGCCGATTTTTCGAGAAATCAGTGCCGCAACTATCGGCTTTATCGCGAGAACGAACGCGAGCGTCGCGTTTCGTCTTGGGATTTTAATCTGCCCAGCGTAAAGTATCCTTTAAGGGGCAGCAGCGTTCACTGGGAAATCGAGGGAATTTCGCTTAACGAGTCGATTAGAATTCGAGAGCCAAGCCGCGTACAAGAATTTTATATCGGCGATTTATCGGCATATAGTTTAGGAGCTAAACGGAATTCCACTTTCCGAACCGGCTGCTTCCGTCTAATTTTATCGACTGCGTTCCCTTCTACGTGCCGGCAGGTATTCGAAGAATCGATATCGATTAGCATCGCGCGTTGGATCGCGAAAATCCGATTCCGTGTCGCGTTCGAGCTTTGCTAACGCGCCAGAAGCCTGATTCGTTTGCTACAAACACCGGGATATTTAAATTCCTGCTCTGTGTTTGCATTTGTCGGCTATGATCTCAACATTTCTTCGAAATTAGTCAAATTACATGAATTTTCATTACGACTTATCTAACGAAATGATCTTCGTTCCTGACTAAAGTACAATTGACTAATAATATTTCAGCGAATGTAATCGCTCTTGTTCGAGTGCACACGCTGGCCGAAGTCACTCGATAAATTCATAGGGAACAAATTTTCCTGACGACGCCACCATAACCTGTCGCAATTCGTTCGAAATCACGAACAGGTTGCCTAATCGAGGAACGTCTAACGGGTGTCTAAATAATTCCCGCATAAAAGCGTCGCCGTGGGCCGTGCAATAAATTTGCACACAAAGTGCTCTTTGTGCCGCGCGCACGGACCCCGTTCCCTTTTGCACCTTTCCGCGCCGCGCAGCTAACCGAGCTTCTTCTTTCTATTTACGCGCGACCTTTTAGCTGTCAGAGATTTTATTTTTCCCGCGCCCAGAATAGAGAGCCCGTCCTGCTGGATTTTATTGTCGCGAGAGATGTTTGTAGTCGTTCGCGGTTTGCTGTACCGTTCGATTTACGCTTCAGGAGGTCCCCGTATTGTTAAATTTCCGATACTCCCGGTCTTCTTTCTGCCGATTTTGCTTCAATCGAATAGCAAACGAAATTTGTCTTCCGTTATACGAACAATTTCAATTTTCAAAATCAGTATGCGATATACAAAAGTATATTCGCCAGTGTAAGATATTAGAATCATTTCTTTTTTCTCGTTTTTTATATTAAGGACTTTACGCTAAAGAAGAAGAACAAGGAACGAAAATGTTTAGAGCAGAGCGAAATTAACGCACCTAACGGAATGAGTTTCAGATTGTGGGCCACGCTGTCGTAGTTGCTAATGATTTAACGAGCCGGTGGCACGCGATGGGCGTGGATTCCGACAGGAGATTCGGGAATTGAGATGTAACCCGCCACGAACCCTCTATCTTTCGCGGAATCTTCCTTAACGAGGCACGGCAACATCTTGATTGATTTTTGTCGATGTCCTATCCTCTAACGTGTTCTCGCGTACGAAGCTTACCGCGCGAGGAACTTAAATTGGAATACGATCTCTTTTCTCGATTTAAAATTGTACGATTGCATAAAAGCCAAACTAACGCCAAACCGTCCACAAATCTGTTTACATACGGTACGCAAAATAATTCTAAGATCGATCGAAGCGACATAGCAGCGTATCTATACGAAGAAAAGATTTCAAGACCTTGAGACAACTAGTGGGCAGGTGTTCCATCCAGTCGCGTGAATCATTCGTAGCAGGAAATCAAAAAGTTGCCTTCCAAATTCTTTCCAATGGTATCACGCGAATTTAATCTATCCGATCGATCTAATTCGCGATCACGAGATTCAGCATCGACCCACGACTCGCTCTCCCTCTCACCTCCACAACTCCCCTAGTCGATGCCAGCCAATTAAACCAACTTCATCTATCTTGTCGAAAAACTCGAGCGTCGTTCGATCGTGCTCGTTAACGAACTTCCACGCCGACAGCCGGACGAAAGAGGTCGAGAATCGCGGCGATAGATCAAGCGACCGGGACGGAACCGCCAACGCGCGCGACCACCGATAAAAAAAAGCGGCAAGCCGAAGGAAAAACATTGGGTCGAGTCGAAGATCGAAAGGTGCGTTTACAGAGGACGGTGGCTAGCGAGAAGGGTACCTTGTCACCTTGAAGCTATCGCCAGTAGGTTGAGTGTAGGTAGCCAACGATCCCCTCCACCGATCGCGTTGGTCGATCCTTCGATTGGATGATCCTTCGTAAACCATCGACTGTGCTCTCTTCCCTCTCTCTCTTCTTCTTCTTTTTCTTCCCTCCGTATGTGTAACGGCGAAACACGGCTGCTCTGATTTCACGGTGATTTTCACGGATCGGCCGATCGATCGAACGAACGATCGAGAAGAACCGTCGCGCCGTGACGACGCTAGAGAATCGCGCGAGCAACGCAACGCGATCGCGTTCTCGTCGCTGGTCTCTTTCTCACTCTGACAGACAGAGGAATCGACGGTTGGGAACTGTCGATCGCGTGGCACCTCTCGAGAGGGATCGCGACTCTCGATTCTTTCGATGTTGGGAAGGGCGCGGACAACCTCTAGCCGCGACCCACGCCACGGCTCGCTGCCTTCGCGCGCTGCCTCCGCAATCCGCTTCTAACGGATGTCCGCGATCGCTTTGCCTATCCAACGAAACGCAAGAGTATCGAATGACTCGAGAATTCAGACAAACGATCGGACGCGTTGGAAAATATCGAAGTTGCAGCTTGCATCGGAAGAAAGCTTGGTAGGTGTGCGATCGGATCGAGTGTGGTTGGAACAGTCAAGGTCGTTTGAAAGTCAAGGACGTATGTAATTTGCGATCGAGAACACGAGCGAAAGAAGATTTTAATAGATTCGAACGTTGAAAGATGAATAATCTTCGGACCTGTTTCGAGAATGATCGAAGATTACCATGGAGTTCCATTTATTTGAACGAAATTTTAGTCTGTGTCCATTAAATCCACTTGTGTCAATTATTGAATTATATTACGCGAACTATTACATGAACAAAAACGCATGGTTAACGTAGAGAATCTACGGACTCCTATTATACAAACTCCTATTATAGGAGCTCCAATTATATAAATTACCTTCCATCTGCATACGTCAATTATCGAACAAAAGAATCACTTACGTCGTTCGATCACTAACGTAAGCGAGCAACAAACACGTTTTTCTACGTCAATTCGATTATTTCGTATGCCTTGTAATCGTTCTACGAATCTTTCAATAACGAGTTCGATCGTTATTGGAGCGTCACCCGGTAGATAGCAATATTTCGCCGCGGTGGCTCGACGCAAGGATACCTGTCTATAAGGCGGCAAACCGCGGCCACGTTGTTGACTGCGAGAGAGCTCGTGCACGCCGACGCATTCACCTGTATGACGTAGTCCACCGGATCGGATAGGATCGGACAGCCTCTAGAAGCGGCGATTAGCGGGCCGTGGGCGAGCGGATCGAGATCCGCGGAGGAGGAAAGGCGCCGTGGAAAAAATCGAGCCGCTCGTGTAAAACTAGTTGATGACGTGGTATACCAAAGACTCCTTCGATTTCGAATCGACGATCAACGATAGATGCGGGTCCATCGCTTTTCCTTTGTACAGCACGCGTAGCTTCGATTAGTCGTTGTACAAATAGAAAGCTGAACTTCGAAGAGATTATACAACGTGTCAGCGAGAAAAGAAACAGAGGGAACGACGGTTATTCGTGAAATTTGTATCGATTAGTATCTTTTCTGTGGCTTTCTAGGATAGGTTTGTAAGACAACTAGCATTCGGCGATACGTATCCTTCTCGATTTTTTAAACCACAACTTTTTTATTTATTCTCGCACGAAGCTTTACTCTCTCCTATCTGAAAATACCTTCGTTGCGAAATAATTCAGCGCGCTACATGCCAGCAGCCACGCGAATCGCTTCGAAGAAGACGAAGCAATCTTGAGCTTTCCTATCCCTACGAGATCTCCGGCGATTATCTCGATCCATTCCGAACGACGAAACGGCGAAGAAGCCACGTCGAGGATTACGTTAGGATCGGTCTACTCGGCCGACGCGGCGTTTCACTTAACGATCGGATCGAGAGGAGGCAGAAAACACGTGGTACGCCCGGCGAGTTCGAGCGAGCTTCCTCGTATCTCATCCGTATCTTCGGCCCGGTGAAAAATGGCCTTACCCTGAGCAACTCTCTCACGGATCGCGAGCCACGACGACGACGACCACGACGACACCGAGCCAAACCGATCGCGTACCGTTCGTATCCCGTTCTCGTATTAATTCCCCCCTCGACAAGCCGCCGATGATTTATTTCCGAATTAAGATCCGATCCGGATAACGGTAAGTGGAGCGTGTGGACCTTTTTCAACTGCGAATTTCGGATGCTTCCTCGTTCGTTTCATGGACTGTAAATTTGCGTACGTATCGGTAAATTTGCCGACGCGTATCTAGCGAGAGGGCTCGCGCCGCGTTATCAGGCGAAAAGTCAAAAGGGCCGAGGCCTCGCGAGATTTATCACGGTACGGTCACGTGGCCAGCGGACCGTGGACCGCGGCGAGTGTAAACACGTGTTCCTGCCGGTGTATCCGACACCATAAAACTGGAGCACTTGATTTTACTGCCTGTCGCGAGCAACGCCGGCCTCCTTCGATAAAGTAACGTGTCTCTCGCGGAGGAACCGAAGAACCCGCGTACGCGCCACCACGAATCTCTCGGTCCCCTCTTTTTCCTTCCTTTTATTGGATCCGTATCTCGAGACACGCGTGACACGCCAGCACGCCGCTTTTCGACTTCTTCTTCGTCGCTCCTCTCTCGGCAGCTACCAAGCGTAATAAAATTTCGCGATATTTACGAGCGTCTCGTTGCCACTCCGAAACGTCTTCCGCAGACTACTCCTGGTCGGCAGGCTTTGTTTACGAGGCTGCGATTTATCGGCGGCTATGCCACATTGGGACGGGGCGTTTCGGGTCAGGGTTCCGTTTCGATGTCGAAGAGATACTCCAGCACCGGTGTCAAGGAGATCGTTGCGCCGGTTCGCGAATGAACGTGTTTATTTATTGGAAATGCAGGTTAAGGACTGAAATGCCGTGTCGTTGCGTTGGTAGATATTGTTCAAAAGCCATCTTTCTCAGTTACCCGTGTTTTTAGCGAACCTTCTCATTTGTATTCTTACGTTACGCTGCTATTCCTATTCAGGCAATTTTTTAAGACGATTAAATCGGTGGAACTCCGAAAGAGACCTACGAATCTCCTTTAGGAACATTCATTGAGCAACAACGACTGGAGGAACACAATCGGACGGAAATATTCCCAGAACGCGCCGCGTTGCGCAATGAAAGTCGCGATTAAGGAAACTCTGGCAAATCTCACGGCTACGAACCGCGTTCATACCAGGGATACTGGTAGGTGTAGATGTTGGGAAATTAGCTGGAAAAACGAAAAGGCTCGTGCTCGATGACAAAACTTTCTTAGAAGCCGCTTTCACGGTTTGGCTTGGTACACCTGTCGCCTCGTACGAAGGCTAAAAGGCGACAGATCGATTCGATCTCGAACAACAGAGACCTTTTTCCCGCGACGATCGTCGTTGTTGCAAACAATGCCCGATGGGACCGTAACAAGGTCGACTTATGACGTGACGATGTTTGATACGTCGATTAAACGACGGAAAAACTGGCCGACTCGATCGACTATGTCGCTTTAGCGAAGGGAACGTGCCTCGAATCGGTGAGACGCGTCTCCCTGCGGGAAGTTCGATCGTCGATGCTGGAAAATTACCGGAAAGTAGTTGTTCGTGACTGGAAGCCCGGAGGACCGTTGAGAATTGCCTATTTGTCTTTTACATCGCTATAGACGTCGTTAGGGATTTCACGACTCGACGATAGTACTTGCTGAGAAAGGACTGATAAGTCAACAGACTGATAATAGATACTGACAGCTGTTCCCATGTTGAATTTACTTTTTACGAGCTCCTTTCTCGGTCGCAAGCTCTTATGTTTCTTTAGTTTTTAATTATTTACCTGTCGTCTATTTATTTGTTCTTGTTTGCAGGAAAAAGATTTTTTAATCACGAAGATCGTAATGTAAAAAGAAAAATGTAAATTTCAAATCTCAAATGATTCACGTAAAGTCAAGCTCCATAGAAACTCATAGATCGAGTGTTCGTTCCAACAAAGGATTCGAATTATTCCTCGACGCGTTTTTTCTCCATCTAATACTCTTCGACTCTACGCGCTCCAAGGTTCGTCGGGATTTCATCGAGCAACAGGTCGATTAATTCGCCGCACGTATAAGATCGACTCTCGAACGGCGATTTCCAGGTAGGAGCGCGTCGCGCAACCGATTGGTGCACGGAGCTGCACTTTCGTTGCACGGAATTAATCGCTGATTAAGGTAGGCAAGGTCAATCGCCGGGTGATTCAGCTGTGAGTAAGAGGCATCTCCTCTTCGGAACGGTGGACGGCTTTGGGACACGCGAAGACGTACGAGCCGGCAAAGAAAAACGGGATCGAATTTATCTTGTTGATCGATCGTGGAACCAAGGGGAACTGCCGTGTCCCTCTCATCCACCTTATCGTCCAATCTTCGCTTTTGTATTCGACAATTCCCAACGCGACAAATTTTTGCGCTCCGACACGCGGCTGTCGCTCCAAAATGATAGAAATATTGCTTCTTCTTGAATTCTGGGAATATCTGTTTCACTGGTGCACGGAAGACGTTCGTGGGCGTTTCGCCGATGGTTTAGATTCCAATTGTATTTGTTGTTTGTTCGTATTTCATTTCGTAACAAGATACGCGGATTATCTCGTAACTGGTGGGGTGCCTTTTTTACGATTATAATAATTTGGAAAATATACACAGTACATGTTTTTGCGTATTAACCGATGTAATTGGACCAGTTTTTAAATAAAGCAATCAGCATAACTTGCGATATTATCTCTTTCGAGTCGTTTAATTATACGTACTCCGAATATTTCTGTGGGTCCCAGTATGTTATGTGACAAAATGATTGCGATATCAGTTACGGATTAAGGAAATGAAACTTAGGACGGAGGTTTCTGAACATTGCAATTTCAATAAATCGATTGACCCAAAGTTTAAGCAGCTTGTCCTCCATCTTCAAATATTATTACTTTCCTTCCCGAGAACCAAACCATGGAAACTTTTGAGAAAGAGACGAGTACTTTTCTTCCTATTGTGTGATTCGACGACGAAATTTGCTTTCTTTCACAACAAATAATATTTCTTGCCAGTCGTTTCTTTAATCGTAAAACTTCGCTTCGTTTCGTAGTACAGTTCACCGAACGTAAACACTTGCAACTGTGAAAATGCCATTGTGTGTTATCGAACGAATCGTTCGCTGAGAATTCCCCTAGCTTCCTGAACCGGGAAACAGAGTTTGCGAAAGCGGATCCAAGTTCGACTTTCAAGCGCGTTACGAAAGTGTCGGCAGACTGTGTGGTTGCCCTAATTAAGCGCGCCCGCTATTCGCCGTGGTCGAAAATTCGCGAAGTTCGCTTTAATTTGGCCCGCGATTTCGCCACGGTAATAAAACGAAACGGACCGATAAAAGAGAGGCACAAGGTGTCCGTTTGACTGTCCAACGCGGCCGTACTCTGTAATAAAGGCGGCTTCCACTTTTGCCTCTGCCTCATTGTCTCTCTCTGCTCTTCCTCTTTTTCAAGTCGCACTGACTTTTTTCCTTGTCCTGCCGCCCCTCTTTCGTTACTCCACGACTCGTTATCCCATCGTTCTGGTTCGTTTCCCTCTCGCTCTGAACCCGCGGTTCATCCTGTGTCCCGTGCCACGCGGGGAAAGTTTACCGACACTGTTAAGGGTCATTTCAGAGCGTGTTCAGTCGGCCCTGTTCGTAAAACGATCACCGAATCGACCCACCGGCCGTAAAAGTGGCATTCGCCGATTTAATGCGTCTGCCCTTGCTCGTGGTTCTTTAAACCAGCCTCCGAGAACCCTGCGGGAGAACCGGGACATTCTATCGAGGGATGATCGACATTTGTCGGGGTATTCGTCCTAACTTCACGATAGAACTTTATTCTTCCGAACTTGTCGTAGAACCAATAGGTCGGATAACTGGAAGCCCCTCAACGCTCGACGCGTAAAACTTTTGCAAATGTAAAAAAAAAGAGATATACAGAGAGACGTAGAAATACCAGCCAAGCTAGTTTACACCCGTGACCACCGAACGAGACGGTGGCAAAGAAACGAGAGGGTTTCATTTCACAAATCACCGATCCCCTAAACGATCTCATAAGGAAATGGTTGTACGCGGTGGCATCCAGAGACATCCTCGTGGCTTGTCCACCAAGAGAATCCGGCTGGAGCGTTCGATGGTGCCAGGTATCCGTTGCGGTTCTGGTTTCTGGTACTGGATTCTGGTCCGCCGCCGCTGGACGGGGCCCGATTAAAATGGAAACAAATGAAGTTGGACGTAATGAGGTCCTGCGGTGAGGGAGAACCCGTTCTTTAATTTATTCCCCTGCCCCTCTTCGGCCGTTGTTGCAACCTCTCTCTTTCTTCGACGTTCTCTTTTCCTTCCCCCTTGTTACGCTTCTCTTCATCCTCGATTCTCTATGTACTTCGTGTCCTTCTGCTTCTCGCTCTCCCCTTACCCTCGTTCTCCTTCCTCTCGTCGTCGTTACGCTCTTGTTCGGTCTTCATTTTTCATCCTGGCTCTTTGCGCTTCTTTCACTGCGTTCCGTGAAGCCCCACCTCTGCCGAGATACGTTTTCCACGCGATTCTCCTTAATCCGCAACTCGTTTGCGTCTTTGATTATTTCTGCGATTCGCAACTCTGACAATTTATAATTGGTTATAAATTATTGAATGCCGTGCGCTCTTAAGCACCACGGATTTAAATTGGAACTTCGATGCGGGAAATCGGTAAAAATTAATTCCTTCGAAAGCGATCCAGATGAAACGGAGAAAGCAAAGAAATCGAAGATACGACGAAGCGTATGTTTTATTGCGACGAAACCGAAACCGATCGGACTGACAATGGGCTAGCAGGGCGACCGGTTGACATTATAAATCGCAATCAGCGGCTGCCTGCTACCGAGCCAGCCACGACCGGAAAGATGAGTGAGAACGAACGCGGAGAAACGGGACATTATGCAACCGCAGAGATGACGGGTCCGGGGGACAGGTTTATGGGGGGCGTTAAAAAATGGCCGGGCCCTTTAAACCGCGTAATTAAGTGCCGGTATTTTAAGCAGCGGTTCGACCCGAATGTCCGTGAATTATACCTACCAGGTTCTCTCGAGTTCTCTTCTTTAGAGCTCGCGTGGAAATTCATCCGACTATTCGGCGATTGTTTTCTCGCCGATATTAACAAATTATGTCGCGAGACACGGAGCAGAGTAATCTTTTAGATTTTTATAATCGATACAATTCGAAGAAGAACGTTCTTGTCGTTCAAAAAGGAATTGTAGTTGCTACTTTCCGAAGTTACGGAAGGAATCTTTAAACGATTCCTCAAGGTTGCAAGAAACCTTTTTAACAAAGAATAGACGCATAGTGCGTTTTCCTAATCTCGAATCGAAGTAGCCGCCCGTTCGAGATATCGCTGGCTGAACTCGGCGAAGAACCACTCGTAATAATTACCAGGAGGTGGTAGGAATTGCGTCATCGAGAGGCCAGCTGGTCGCGAACGAGTCCGACCAAGGTTCTCTCGATAGGAACAAGGGCGCCAAGCGATTTCTCGAAAACTAAACACGCGCGAGAGGACGCGTACATAGGAATCCAGTGAATCACTTACGGTTTCCCGGGAACTGGCAACAAGTGGATGCAGATGAAAGTTCGATGCTTACCTGCAACAGAAAGAAACCAGCGATTAAACTCGTCGGTTCGTTGTATCACAGTTGTTGCTTCGAAATATCTGGACGTTCGATTGCGAGAAAAAAAAAAAAGAAAAAAATGAAAAGTATGATTAGTAGAGAAGCTTGCAACCAATTGATTGCTTTAACACGTACGTCACCACGTCGCACATAACGGTGCGACGGGTATACTTCCGTGGAGGCCCCGTCACCAACGTATGGTGACGCTCTTCTTGTTCGAGTTAATTAAATATATGTTATTATATATAGGATATACAACATAAAAATATTAAAAATACATTATACCATACTTTTTATTAATTTATATTCTGGATAATATATTATATTATTCTATATCGCATGATATTTGTTAAAACATTCCAAACACATTTGGGGTGATTTTGGGCATTTCGACCAATAGTTGTAGACTCCGTCATCACTACTTTCCTCACTTTCAAATACAGGGTGGTTGGTAACTGCTGGTACAAGTGGAAAGGTGGTGATTCTACGCGAAAAGAGAAGTCGAAAAGATAGGATAAAAATTAAAAAAAAAATTTTTTTTTAATTTTTTTTTAATTTAAATTTTTTTTTTAATTTTTCCATCGAGACAACGATCTACAGTGAGATCCGTTACAACGTACCGCACGCGTACCGAGCGAAAATTCAAAGTCGATTTTCTCGAAAACAAAGCCACAAACGAAAAATTGTTATTCTATATTTTCGACTTCCTTTTTCGCGTAGAATTACCCCCTTTCCGCTTGTACCACCAGTTACCAACCACCCTGTATATTTTCACACTGTTTACTGAACATTTTGAGGATGAAAGAATCACTGATGTACGTCTCACAAGTATGCTTCTCGACTAAATGAAAGATCTCAGATATCTGCCATGAGATCCCTCGGAATACTCTAGCTGGAAAGCTTATCGCTTTCTCCATTTCAGAACTAAATAATCTTTTCTTTACAATGAATCGAAGGCAATAAACAATGAATCGAAGGCAATAAACAATGAATCGAAGGCGATAAACAATGAATTACCGCTTGTCGCTCTATTTACGTTCTGCGTACCGGCGGTCGGATTTGGGCAGGAAACTTAGCCGAATTACGCTGGGCGACGAACAAGTACTGGAATTCTAATTTACTACGCTCGAGAAATTATTTAAGAAATTTAAAGTAAATAAAAGTAATTGCAATTTATTCAAGATAAAGTAAGATGTCGATCTTGGACTTTCGACTTCTTGGTATTAAAAATTGGTCGATGACTAGTAAGAAAATGTACATAGATATTTGGAAAAAAACGAAGCCGAATGATACACAGCAATTTCGTCAAACGAATTCGAATCGCGCGGAATCTATTTACGTTCCTATATCGATCCATATATCCCGAGATTCGATCTCGGCGAATCGAATTTCGTCTCCTAAGTAAAGAAAACAAACAGCTGATACAAGATACACGCGCGTAATTCAGTTACTTCAGGAATACCCCGACTGCTACGTTGTTATTTGTAAAACTCGATGTAATATCGGGGTTAGGTCGAATCAGGGGTAACAAGAGTTTGATCGAAACGAGAATCGATTCCAATCTTATTTACTTTCGTGATTATTAGCAGCAGAGAAGACCAGAACATAGTATCACCGAACATAGTATTAAAGATAGAAAAACGAACTCTACTCGACTAACGAATTATCGTGAGAGATAGGCGTAAAAAATTGGCAATATTTCGAACGCCCATAAGTCTGATTCGACACGACTGTTACATGAACTTTTGCGCCAGGAACGTAACGTAGCACCTACTTAAGACGCGTATATTCTTTCCGCAAACAATCATCTCGAGCGGCTAGCGGACTCGCCTAGCGAAGAGTTAAGATGGCAGGCGAGTGGCGAGTACACGGAGCTAACCTTCATCATCCGGTGCCGGAGATTACAGGGTTGGCGATGCCGATCCCGATGGAAAAAACGTAGTCGTGGCCGGCCGCGGCCTCCCCTGCCGCATCGCAGCGGTCTTATCTGATCTCGCACTTGCAGAATGCGAATCATTTTATGATACGGCCGCGTTAACATCAAAGCAGCCTCGGGCCACTGCTGCTACGCGCTCGGGAAAGTTCCCGGCTTCTTCTGCGCGCCACCACGTTCCCATTAATCCGTGCGCGTCGTCCGCCACTCGAGGAACGTGGATATTTGAATTTTAGCAAGTTCTTTGCGACGTTCGAGAAACGTTCGATACAGCGGGCGGAAGAATTGTAAAGTGGAATGTATATAAAGCGAAAAGAGGAATCTGGAGTAGATACAGTAGCGAGATTGTCCGACGAACGTGCGATGTTTTCGTGTTGTTGGAACGTGTTTCAGGACTTTGCAAGCTACGAATCTTTTATACGATTCTATTTACTGGCACCTTTGTTCTGTTCTGTTTCCGATTGTCCAACTAATAAACGATTAAAAAATCTGACCCAAAGGTGCAACGACATATACAACTCAAATAAAAAGAGAAAAAAAAAGGAAAAAAGGAAGGAAATTGAATATCCTGAAGTATTCTAAAGTATCCTTGATTACCAGAGTGAATTCGATCGCGGTCTTTCTGCTTCGTTTCCTCTTTTTTCGGAACGAGTTAGACCTCCCAGCAAGCGTCACAACAAGTGACGCTTTTTGCTCGCAGTGGAGTACGCTGAAAAGCAAAGTTTTGGAGGAAAGTTTGGCAAACAAGTTTTTCATCACCTGGTCGATTCCTGCACGTAAGCCTGCCTACGTCACGGAACGGCCATGGAGACGGGGGTCAATTACAAGGAGAATGGCGGCTCGCGGGGCGAAATTCAATTACGTTAGAAAAACAGGCTGATCCGGCCGTCACAAACGAAATGGCGGCGGCGCGCGGACGGCCCCGTACTGCTTTGTGCGGACAACCACCGAAGGTATCTTTCTTTCTTTCTTCGTCTACCGTTTTAAGTCGCTGTTATCTCGATCGACCAGATTACCAACGATCCACCGCTATCCCAGACGAACTTCGACGAAACACACGGAAAACGGAGTTAACTGTTTCCTTTGGATCGTCGTGGTTGAAACAAGAAATCTATGAACTAATAACGTAATAGAGCAATAATGGATTTGCTTGCTTCTTGTTTCACAAAAAAGTTCGTATCTTTCATACCAATTCTGTGAACACCATGAATATCCGTGGAAATTCAACTGGAAGTATTGAGAAAAAAGGGACATAAAGTTGTACGTAAAGACAGAGTATTGTACGCTTAAAAAGTATTCGCTAACGAAACAATTACCAGTATATACCTTTATAATAGCTCGCAGACTGTGCGACGTCCGACATTTGCATTATGTTCCGCGCACAAGAACCGGACAAAAACAAACCTGCCGGCAGAGTTCGCCAACTAATGAACCACTTATCTCGGTGGTACATCCTTGACGCGTGAAAAGCAACGTTTCTCACGGGTTAGTCCGAAGGACGAGGTCGCGCTGGTCTCTGAAGGCAACAGGAACGCGTCGTCATCTCCCGTTAGGTGGCAAACAGGCGTGGATTAGGCCATAAGCGCAGCCTTAGGGCGAGTCGGGCAAGAAAATAGGAGGCGGAATACCTGGCGATCCGCGGCCGGCTTACGCAACCAGAGCGTAATTATATTTATTAGACAGCGTACGGGGCATGTGAAATTAAACAGCCGCGCAACGACAGCGGAACGTATGTCACTAATGCAGCTCGTACTATTTCCAGCTGGGATTCACCTGCTCGCCAGCGTTCCGGTGCCGAGAAATAGCGTGGCAGGCGTCGAAGCGGTTCCTCGAGAGCTCCGCTACAAAACGCGCGTTTAATGCATGTACAAACTTCCCGGTAATTTACGATGTCTGCCCGGCAAGACGGACTCCCTTCTTTTTGCGGACACCACACACGGTTTCACGTGTCGCTGACACGCACTTCGTGTGATCTACGTGACACCGAACGTGGGACGCGACGTTTAGAACGTTTCGTCGCACGTTGCCTCTTTTCGATACCGTTTTCACCTAGTCTACGTTATTCTTTTCTATCTTTCAGCGTAAAAAATTATCAGACAGAACGCTTATATCAGATTGCGATTTAGTGAAAATGCCTGATACAATTTCGTTCTGCACTGCGAGTTTCTTCGACTTATTAATCGAAAAGGACGAGTAAGCTCGTCACTGGAATTGCCGATCTCCGAGATACAACAATTTCTGTATCTGTTATTTTTATAAATCTATTTATCAAAACACCGAGACACGTCAAGGTATCTGGAACTCGTGTTAATTCCCAAGAGACCAATCAAAATTCGTGTTTAATTAAAATACCAAAGGCACGTACTCGAAATAAAGATAAAAACGTTAATCTGTGACGTGGCACAGTTCGTTAGAGAGTCGCGTGAAATCCATCGGAAAAAATTACATGCGACACGACGACGCACCTATGCGTAACGCGTGTAAAACGATGATAATAATTAATCAACGGTGGACCGGGGCTGGTTCGGTCGGCGGATCGAGATAACGAGTATGCCGTTGCTCGTGCGTCGTTAATGTAACTGTTACAATCTCGGAGGCAAAGAGAGACGCGTGCGATTGCGCAACTATGGTGTACACCTCGATTCTCGATCTAGGATCGAGCGTCGACGCACATGGCGCGCACGGTGCCGATAGTAACGATCCGAGTGAATTTTCCACCTTAAATAGACAAGACGATCTGTCCCTCTATGGCGAAAAACGAAAGGCGTAACCTTCGGGCTCACCTTCGAGCAATTGATCTTCTTTTTCCTCGGCGCGTTCGCGCGAGAAACCGACGGGACGACCGGCTTGCTGCTGTCGCGCGAACAAACTCGTTTCGTTCGTTTCTCCATCGTTTCTTTTTTTTTTCCCCCATCGTTTCGATTTTGCGGATCGCAGGTTGACGAAGAATCGTTATAGTATGTTTGTTATCCGGACGATTACGTTAAGACGATGTCTATTTCAACAGATCGATGGTTTGTTGAAAGTTATTTCGATATTTGCTCCTTCGAGTCGAACGCGTCAGATATGTAATGGATAGTAGCGTGGATATTTTGTACACGGATTAGTAGTAAACGAATTCGACACACAGATGCTAATGAGACAGGTAATGCCAAAACATCTACACTATCGCGGCGATCGATCCGTCAATCGAAGGTGTTCGACAGTTCGACTAGATGTCCGACTCTTCGATTTCACTCCCGAGAGATATCGTATGATTTGGACAAGTAACATTCGTGTAAATATTTCCATCTTGACATATACGTACAAATTTACCGTACAGAACTTTACACGTTCTCTGTTTTATACATCATCATCGTGAAGGAATGCAAAGAATATGCCAAGATTTACGATAATAGTAACATTAGGAAAATAAAACAATAGGCGATGACACTGGACGACAAGATTGCGACAGTACTGTTTGAGATGAAGACGAGTGACTGCGAATGTGAGTATTATACTTACGAGTATGTATACCGTGGATTCGGACGAGCGCGTAAATAATCGCGTAACACGAAGGCGGGACGAGCAACAATTACCGAGTGGGAAATTTATGTCGTTCTGCCACGAGACCTCTTGCAAATTAATTCGCACGCGCGACGCTCGTTTCGCAGAGGCGACGGTAGAACTGGAACGACGTTGCGATAGTTTCCCGTAGTGGTTATTAACGAGACAAACGGTCGATAATTATCAGCGCGTGTTGTATACACCCACAACCGTTTTTTTAACTTGTGCGATTTCTCTATTTCTCTTAAGTTGCTCCATTCTTGTCTCTCGGAATCGGTACACTGTTCAACCGTTGTCGTAGATAGAAGTACGAAACGTATTGTGTTGTTTAAACGACAGACCTACAGAGAAAAAGAAGAGAAATATTCTACCTAAAAAAGACTTCTATATATATACTTTCAAATTGGTGTCAAAGATCGATACTTAATCGTGACTTAAGAAATAAGGAAACGTTTCACCACGTTCCATCTATCTCACTCTATTCTTTCAGTCATTTCAACGAAAAAGAAAGGAAAGAGAAAAAGGGACACGGACAAACGAGCAAATAAATTATGCGCAATTTCCCGTTAATTTCCTAAAATACTGGCACGCAAAAGGCGCCGTAAGAGGGTCGGAAAAATTCGAAAGCGGCCGTCCCAGCATTCGTTAGTTCGAATTAATTACGCGTCGTTCCACTAACGACTGCCGTTTTCAACGCCTCTTTTTCTCGCGTCTCTATCATCCATCTCCCTCGTTCCCCTCGAACTTCTCTCCTTCTTTCTCCTGCCTCTCTTTCCTTCTTCTTTTTCCTCGGCAGCACGCGTGTCCGCCTCTGGAGAGCAAAGGCTCTCTCGCGGCGAGCAAGCAACGTTGTTGGCCTCGATTTGTCAATCCACCCGACAAATCCTAAGTAGGAACTCCAAGTGTCGCCGCGTCGGATTGAAAGGGCACCGTTTAGCCAATGTCCAGCTGACTTTCGTGTGCGCGTTCCGCGATCTTTAGACACGCTCTCCGTGCTACTCGCGTGGCCAACGAACAACGGTGAAACACGATGATTTTTCGTACTCGTGACACGTTGATTGAAGCTGACAATCTCGTCGGAGAAGTGTCTCTTTTGGTACGAACAGCCGAGGCTTTAACGTAAGGGTTATTAAGTAGAAAGTGTCAGCGATAGTGGGGGAATATGTAAATACGGTATGAAGATAGATCGGAAGAATCGATTAATTATATTACAGGAGATTATATGAGATATTTACGTAAAGCTTATAGCTGTTCGAGTCCTTAGTGTAGGGAAATCTTCAGTTTTATTTCTGTTGACACTTAAATTAGGATCGTGACAGGATAATACTAACGGCGAATGTCATTCGATCGATGATGTGATCGTACAGGTTTTTTCATATGGTTCATAAAGGGTACACAGATATATTTTGCTGTGACAAAACACGATTGCAAAATCGAAATTCGCGGTAGACGAAACAGGCGGTCGTTGGAATGCGATAACTTGGCCAATGACAGACATTTCGGGCAACGATTCGCCAGATTGGTCGCCACCTCTTTACCGAGCTGTCTCCTATTTAAAAACGCGACCCTGGACAATGTCGGTGAACGAAACACGCTTTAAACGCTGACACGCAACTCGCCATTCATCTTCGCGAGTCCGCGAACAATACACTGTTTGGCAATCGTCTGTACTTCGTATAAATTCTATGCGTACAAAGAGGTATTCGCGGTGATTTGGCACAGTCGAGCCAGTGGTGCGAGCCCAGCCACAGCCAAAACGCTTTGAACGCTGAGAAAAATATCGAAAATGGCGGCTACAGTCGCTGCAAATTATCGCCGATCCTCGTTTCGAGAATGACGCTCGTACATATATGACCGAGCGTTGAATCGTTCTGACAGCTTACATCTGCGAATCGTGTACAGCTATAAAGGTTACAGATGACCCACGACAATAGCAAAGTACGATTAAAATAAAATACGAATGTCAAGAACACGCCGTAGGAACTATCTTTTTGTGACTATTATAGATTTCTTTTAGTCTTTCTCTAATCGTCGCGAGATCAATGGTACATTCGCGATAATAAGGTAATGCAAACAGCAACAAATCGATCGAATCGAGGAACACGATGAGGCAGAGAGGTGAAGAACGATACCAGGCAACGAGAGGCTTCTCACGGATCATTTATCAGGCAGAACAATGGCGTTATTATCTACACGATGAGGGCCGATAATCAACAGAGGAGGTCCGTTCGCGGTGTCAATGAACGACCATTGCGTGGCTGTTTGCGAATAGACATAATTCATAGCGCGGCTTACGCGAGCGTAACGCGCCGGATAATGGTAGGCACGCGACAAATCGAGCGAACCTGACTAGTACCAGTCGCGTGTGCCTAACTGGAACGCGAAGCTGACGTTTCTCTTCGATTTTTGTTGCTCCACCTTGACGATTTGCGAGCGGAAACCGCCGGCTAATGATAACTTTGCCTGTGATTGGTATTAATAGCCCTCGATTGCGCAGTTATTCTCTATTGGGTCATTTCACCGTTTTTGCGGGTGTTTGTTAATTTAGTCAGATTTTACGACTCACTCTGTGTCACCGGAATCGGAACGTGTTTACGTACCGAATTGATAGGCGGATAAAAAGCTGTACAGAAAAGTTAGTATTCCGTATGGAGAATGCAATGGAATTGTTTCATAAAAGATACACAGAGAATCGATCTGTCGCATGTAGCCAATCTTTCGCGAATCTTTATGTAACCTTAAAGATTCAAGAATGTAAAGGTTTACGAAAGGAAGTTATATAACTCGTACACAGAAATGCAAATAGCGATCGATTCTTCGAAAAAAAAAAAGGAAAAGTAAAAGGAGAAA
Source organism: Bombus vancouverensis nearcticus (assembly GCF_051014615.1). Lineage (NCBI taxonomy): Eukaryota > Metazoa > Arthropoda > Insecta > Hymenoptera > Apidae > Bombus > Bombus vancouverensis. The sequence continues at coordinate 14,861,974 of NC_134911.1, read as the reverse complement.
AAGAAAAGAAAGGCGAATAATTTGAATGGCTACTTCGCAAACAGAACTGCATACACTTGTTTTTCTCTGGGAGCGACGTCACCCACGAGTAGCCAGTAATCGTTGTAATCACTGCGAAAAATCGCAGCGCCTGTTCACGATCGTTAAACAGCCGTAGAGCGGGACGATAATCTGTCGGCGATCCGCTTGCAATCTCGCCGGTAAATCATTCGTAGAGACCGGCGTTACGCAAGCCGGCCGTTTCATTCATGCACGCCGCTGGCTAATTATAATTCGAAAGGCGGCGATCGACGTTGCTTTTTACGAGGCGTTCGCATACGCGAGCAAGAGAGCAAGGAAAAGAGGGGAAAAAGAACGAAAGAGAAGAAGAAGCTGGGAAAGGCCGACACGTCCGAGGATCGAGAGCTTCCTCTCGCGTAGAGATGCACGCGTTTCGACATTCGCGTATCGGGTCGCCTTCTTCATCGTCGCAACGATCGCTCGTTTCTAAGAGTCTGCTCGAGACTGCTTATAGTTCGATGTAACGAGAAATCGTTGTTTTTGCGCTGGGAACGAGGCTAGGCTTTTATTAGTTTCGGAGGACGAAGATACGAGTAAACGTTACGAGAGATGGTGTACGTTCAATTCGTCTTGAAAGCTGTCGTCGTCGTCCTTCTTTATTCTCAATGAATTCCCATCTTTCACGACACCATTATTCTATCATGGATTGCTGAAACTTAAAATTGAAGACACTTAACGTCACCGTGACTGAAATATGGGACTATTAGGTGGCTTTGGCGGGAGCGGTTTAATGACACCCAGGTTAGACAGACCTGGTAGTAACGAGATTTAAACTGTTCGGTGCGGTAGCTTCCGGTTTCGAGGTCAGAGGGATTGATTCGACCCGTTATGTTCGATCGAGCGAGTAATACCGTGCTTCTTCTATCTTTGATGTCAGAGATGCCGTTGCTTCGATTCGTTGTCGAACAATGCACCTTATCTTCCTAAAATAAACGTTCTTCTCGATGCTTCTGGTATTAAACGTAAAATTACATTTTACGATGGAAAGTTCCTAAAGAACCGAGTGACGGTCGTTTCTTCCAAACGTTATAAAAGAAAAGAAAAAAAACAAAAAAAAAAAAAAGAAAGGAAGATCGAAGTGCCTCTGCAAAAGCATAAAATCTGGATGCTCGTACGAGGAGGCTGTACGTACATACGTGCAGAGGCCGGAGCTCGGTCGGCTATACTATAAATAGTAAAGGAGTAACGCGTCCGTTTCGAAATGCGCCGCGATAATTCACTCGACATATTTCTTCCGCGCTGTTGCACAGCATTAAAATCCGCGCCGCCGCACTCGACCCGTTTCGTTTCATACAAATCGATTATCTCGAGACGGAGGGGGTGCTTGTTCACGCGTTGCTCGATCGTTGCTGAGAGAGTGCCTCCGAGTACAGCGTGATCGTTGATCGCCGTTGATCGCCGCTGTCCGTCAAGGAGAAAGGATCAAGGGGGAAGCGAAATGGCTGTTCAACGCGTCACAACCACAGGATTAAGGGGAGGATCGAGAAGAAATAATTACGAAATCTCTTTTGGCCCCGGGGGAGACGCACGCAGATTAATCTGACAGCAATATCTCGGAAGACCGAGCGGGAGGAAATTAATTTTACTGGCGCAATTAAGATGTCCGATCTGTAGCTCGTCTGTCCAGATCGATCGAATCTTTTTTCGGGGAAAAACAACAAGCTCCTTTCCCTTGCGCTACCATCCATTGACGTAGCTTTGGGAAACTTCGAACCGTGGGTAAATACCATTTAATTGATTCGTGTGTTGCTTACGTAACTGGTTGATCACTTATATACACGAATATACGTGGACCTATACTACTTATTTTTCGATTTAATCCATCGTTTATTCGCATCATCGTTCCTTATGTGAGTCTATCGTTTCTTATATATATCTAGCCAAAATCACGATCGATTTGAAATGAGAGACACCAACATTATTGAAAAGTACGAAATAGTGTTCGAAACTCGCGCCGTAAAAATCCATCGCGTGATACCGTCTCGGAAGGAGCGTGTACGCGAAAGAAGACGTGGCCCGGGAGGCGACCTTTCCGGTTTTTTGGTATTCCTCGAGGAGAACCGTGGCAAAGTCGCGTGCTTATAACGGGCCTCGTTCCGCGGTTTATTACGCGTGCACGCGATTCCACGTATATCCTCGATCCCCGAACAGGGTAGAGCACGCACGGAAACGGAACGATCTCGCATAAAACGCGACGCGCCCCTTAATCACGTCGGCTGAGTGAAAATTAGCATTCAACCCGCGCGCGTCCGTACACGTCGTGCGGTGCACGCGTATGCAAACCACCTGTCCACGGCTGCTTTCCGTCTCTGCCTTTCTCAATTTCATCCGCCGCTTCTCTGTTTCATATCTCTTCCTGCTGCACGTTCGTTCTTCTTCCCAACGCGCTTCTTTTCCCCGTTTCCTATTTCCATAATCGTTTTCTTCATCTTGTTACAAAGAGGATGTTGCGTGCACGATAAAGGGAATCGAATCACTTCCTTTTTTTTCCTCGACTCGTACGGCTTTTATTTTGTAATATTTAGTTGCAACATCATCCAACCTTTCTTACGTAAAATCATGCGTAAAATGTGCGCGTGACTACAGTACGATCAAGCACAGAGCGTTACGTTTTTATCGTGGCGTTGGATTTTTCTGGATCACGAAACGATGCTTCTTTGTTTCCTTTCTTTGTATAATACACTCTTGGTATCCTGAGCAAATCGAGTCGCTGAAGATGGACGAGTCGTGTCCCTTTGTAATATATAGCCATGACCGATGAAACTTTGCAAAACTTCCACCATATTTTACACAATAATACCTCTATATACTGCTTTAATAATCACGGCATATCAAACAGCTCGACTTTCATGAAAAAGAAAAAAAGGGAAAGAACGTCGGCGAAGATAATAAATAACGAGAACCACGCGAAAGATAAAGGGGAAAGGAAAGCAGGGAAGAAAGTTTCGAGGTCGGGCACAAAAGCGTCAGGATATTTATTCCAGCTCCACAACACCTTTCCCCTCATTTCCGCTAATGGATAACGCGGCAATATTTAACGCGCTATTTAGCCGAGCCTCGATGCTCGCCGTCGTAATTAAGACTTAATTTACAAGCATTATCTTCGGCTGGCCCGGTCGCGATGGCATTCCTCTTATCTGACCACTTAACCCCTTGCCATCGTGCTCGGGAACGCGTAAAATGTCAGCGTGCCCGGCAATGTCAGTATGCCGTGCACCGCGTGTCCACTCCAGCCCGCGCTAATGTAGATTAATAAGCATTATCTCGGCTCGAAGCTCGTCCACGATTTACGAACCAGTTTCGCTTATCTACCTGTTTAAAACCGTTTAAAGTACAAAATCCGACGGGCTGTCCCGTACGCGTGTTCTGCGTAAACGTCACGAGAAAATATTCCCTCCAGAGTGCTGTGTTGTGCAGTTTATAGGTCGCGAATAATCGCGAATCGATTTACATGGAAAATAAATGTGCTTGTATCTTATATCATCGTGGCGATATTCGTCTCCTAGTTTCTGGTAGAAATTTCACTATTTACAAAATCCCTCGATATGGAAATTTTCTCCGATACCTTACCGTACACCTACGCATCCGACCTCTTCTAAAAATCTAAGCTAACAAAATCTGTCCTAACAAACGAGAAATCGGTAAAAAGCTATTGGCCGTGTAACGACACTTAGGACGAAAGACCAGATAACGATAAGGATTTCTGGGTGGAAATTAATCGCGACACGGATTGGGTGTATGGAATCAAGGCGACCCAGTGTACGAACGAGGAGGAATTCAAGCGGCTTTCGACAAGCGGCAGGGTCGTGTGCCGCTTGGCTGCGCTCAGTTACGCATCGGCTACCGGCCTATCAATGAATGCGCCCACGCGCGACTGCTCGAGATCGACAGCCTCTCCCCCTTTCCCTCTCGACCGGCAGCGCAAGGTCGTTTAATTCCTGCACGCCTCCAGAAAATAGATTTCACGAATGCAAATCGCCGCACCGCCACCGCCATCACCGGCACTGCCACCACCGCGGCCACCGCAGCTAAGGCGAAAGTGAATGGAGTACGGCATACGGATCCGAGATTCGATGCATCGTCATCTCCTCGATAAGAATATGTGACAGGACCGACAGGCAATAACTTCGTCTTTTTGTAAAAACTTACGTTAAAACTTCGGTTAAAGACCAGTTATTACCTAGCTATTTAAGTCATACAACATGTACCTAGGAATTTCTATGTTCGTATTACGCATAAATAATCCGCTTTCGAGATTCTTATTTCGCAAGACCATTTACGTACGTTTCTACTAAAGCAGCGCATTCTACTTCTCCACGTAACTTTCATTCCCACAAAGAAGCAGGGGAGCTCGGCAAAAGGAAAGAAAAAGTAATTCATTAGCGTGTTCGGGACGAGACAGAGGCTCGCAAAGCCCGAGGCGGCCAACTGTGATCCGCGTCGAATCCATCGTCGAGTCCGGTAGGCAGTTACGCGAGGCTGCGTTTTAGTTACGCGCTCTCGCCGTCAGCCATCGGATTATCAATGAACGCGCCCACGTGCACAGGATCGATAACTCACGTTCTCCGTCCGTCTCTGTTCCACGACGCTTTCCGTCCCCGCCGCCTTCTTCTAACGAGTATCCCTCTTGCGGCTCATTTACAAAGTCCATTCGAGGCGGCGAGCGGCGAAGAGGCAATCGACTGGCAATTACGAGTCTCTCGGCAGCGGACGATCGTAAAGCGAAACGGAGAAACGACGACTGGGAAAGCCTCTTCCGCCGCGCCCACGCGTGGAAACCGCCGCGAGCAGAGAGAAACCGAGGAAATGGGAGATGTAACGGATAGCTTGTTAACTCGTGAGAGTCGAGATGCGGGGAGAGACGGCGGATAGATCGTTGGATCGAATAATTTGTTTCTCTTTGATACTTCGACTACCGATTTTTATTTCGCAACACCGTTCACGTGTTAAGTGCTCGTTGCGTGCCATGTGGATACGTTGAAAGTTTTGGGAACCGCTGCCTACGCCTTGAAACGTTAAAACGTCTGGTCTCAAAAGGGAGACGATGTATTTACGTATAGAAAAATGCGGCTACTTTCGGAAACGTTGATGCGTTTGTTCGAAGAAAATTACTCCACTGCGACGTGATATGAGATATAACACAAAATTTTGTTTAACTTTGTGCGAAAGATTCCGAGGTATTTAACGATAGGGACAAATCGGCTGCCATCCGATACTACGTCAAAAGTAATTTCTACTTCTTTTCCTACCCACGGAAACGCTTGGAATCGCAATTCACCTTCCGCTAGTTCTATACGGTGCTCCATAAATACTCCAGGCGTGTCACTACGATCGAAAACAAGGCGCGCGTGATTATCGTAACAAGGTCCGTCGAATCCAATCCTCGAGAATGGACATTAAAGGACAAGCGATAGCTAAAAGCATAAGAAAGCTCGTAAACGCGCGGCTGGCTACGCCTTAAACGATATTACGGACACATATTCCCGTGGCGAGGCCAATGTCCCGGCGCATAATTAATTCTGCAATCCCGCCTCTGCAAACCGCTACGCCGAAGGTAGTGACGGCCGTGACCTTTTGCACGACCGTTGACAAGTAGGCGCCACATCGGTACCATCTTGGACAGTTACGTTTCTGAGAGCCTCTTTCTTTCCCCCCCTTCAAATATACGAGGATCATTAACGCCGGGGTATTAAAAGAAACCATGGCGTTTGATGGATGACCAAGCGTTTGGGCCGCGCATCCGCCGCGGATATTTTTTGGCCCTTGGTTGTTCATTACGACGCTCTCTGTTCTTTCTACCCCCGGTCGGTTTTACTCGTTTTGCAACGAGTTTTTGCGTGGCCAAACTTTTCGTTGCTTCCGAACGGTTTCGACGCGCCATTCGATGGCATCTTTCACAAGGGAGAATATTTCATACGAGGATACACCTTTGCAACGTCGATGGATCGAGGAAATCCAACGTTAAGATCTTATGCAAAAAAGGATCAAGATCGAACCAACACCCCATCGAACAGAACGAGGAACGATCGAACGAAGTATCCTTGAAACGAAGATTCGAGCGAAGATAAAAAGATCGAACGTAACGCGATCCATGGAAGCGCGCGTGGGAAGCGTTGTCACCGATCGTCCACCAACCAAGACACCTATTTCGGACGGAACTAATTTCCTTTGCTGTCAATCTTTCGACTTTCCGTTATTCACGCGTCAGATCGTTGATACGAATTAAAACGAGTAAAAGCGCTACCCCGCGGCATCCTGCCGATTTTGTCCGTGTAATTGAATTCCTGGCGATCTGTTCGTGGCTGTTGAAACGAAGAAAGGAGAACGATCGGAACGAAGGGGAAACTAGAGAGACAAAGAGAGAAGCATCGATCCTCTGGCCTGGTTTCTGTCCGAGCGACCGCGCGGACCGGTATAATGCGTCGGAGCCGAATTATTACCGCGGCATGCAGATGAGGCTACAATCGAGATATCGCGTGTACCCAGACTCGTATATACATATACATGTATATGTTAGAGATAAGATCACCGTTCGCCAGCTCGAGCTTCGTGGTCGGAGGGCTGCGTCGGGTGCAGCCACTCGGAAGGATCTTGTGCACGAAAATATGCCTCGTCCTCGGATTCCTTCGCTAGTGCATCTATGAGACGGTTCGGGAAATATTCCCGAATGTGTAATTTTATTAACGAATATCGTTGGCTCTCGATGATTGACGTGAATATGCAAAAAAAAAGGAATATGTACGCTTTGTTAAAACTTGGTAGCAAGTTCGATATTTCTGTTACAACGACTACACAAAGTATTTGAATATCATTGTATTTGTTATGACATTTGCATACTAATTATTTAGATCCGTTTTCATCCCAATGTCGATCATCTCGAGCCAAGAGAAGAACGATAGCGTTATCGTAATTGAACCAGTAGCAAAAAATTTAACTTCTTCCATTCTACGGTTGGTGTCACTGAATAATGTGCTACGTTATGCGTAACAAATACGCGCTATTAAACACCTGTATATCTCGAGGATCTACAGAAAACCGGAGGGCAAACTTCATTCATGAAGAGTGGCAAATTAAACGGTCAACGACCACAGGCACCGCGGTCATCTGATCGAATAACCCGCATGAAAACATAATTCGCCAGCAGGCGAAGCGAGGACGAGGCGCAACAATCTGGTCGCGGAGTTGCACACACGGCTGGAAGAAACGGCAGCAGCATGGCCAGGAAAGATGACAGACGACACGGGGTTCGTTACAACCTACAAGATGCCCACGTGTCGCGAGGCTACTGCGACTTCGCGGTATCGATTTACGATCTCGATAAAATATCGCTGTTAGCCGCTGGGAGTATGTCGTACAGAAGTTATTATTCAAATGTTCTCGATGCGAAATGTTGACTTACGACGTTGTTCACTGTGGCGCTGCCTCACCTTCTCGATGAAAGATGACGGGTTCTTTGCGCGCGATACAGCTGCAAAAATAACCCTCGCCACGCGCAAGTGGCGTCTCCCAAATTGACCATCCTCCTTCGACGATTTTCTTATAAATGAACGTACGCTTCGAGGAGAGATTTTTATTGCGGTAACGCAAAGAGCTTGGACGATTATGTTCAGCACCTTCGAAAAGCTTGATCAAATCCAAGAAGGAAGCGAATCTTGACTACAAAAACCATAGATGTCGCGTTTCATAGTTTAATAATAAGAAAGCGTAAGTTGTGTTAAAAAGCGAGTTACGCCCAGCGTACCTCGTGCACCACAGCCTATGTGTTCAAAACGATCAGCCCACGAAAGCACCTTCGTTTGCGAAGGGATTTTCCCCTCGCAGAGGATCGGTGGAAACGAATGACACAGTGGGCGATCATGCGGGGTAAAAAGTGGACGACTACGAGCAGAAGGAGAGGCGCCGTTGGGTCGTGCGGTGAATCAGCGCCGGCTTGCCGCGGGGTTACGTAATCGGCCAAGCAGCGTGTGCACACACAATATCTACGTCGGATATCACTTTGTAGTCCGGCCGCGGGACCGAGGCGCTCTATCTGATCGCTCGGCTGATGCCTTTGCGAGCGGAACGCGCGAAAGAGAGGAAGTTTCTTCGAGTTCCTTTTTGCCCCCACTATTGCCCACCACTGGGAGCAGAGCTCGAACGCTCGCGTCCTGCCAGCATCCGCGAACGTCTTTCGGGATCGACGCGATCCTCCACCTCCTCCTTTCGACCTAACCGATCAACGGCCACGATAACGCACGCTTCGTGGAACCACTCGGACGGACCAAGTACTCGATCGGGATTAACGGTGAGCGTTATTGGTTTAACGGGCTGACCCATGGCATTTGGTAGCGCGAACGTCATCAACTCCAGGGAATAAGAATGACTTGAAATTCCTTGAGTAACTTTTTTTCTTTTTTTATTGGACAAGATACCGAGTTTAATAAACTTTGATGGTCGAGGAAATAGATTGATCCTTCTTTGTCAATTCGATCCAGAAAATTAAGATGTTCATAGTCAAAGTCTTTTCCAGTACATCTTCCGATTCTACTCAGTTTCATTCTATTGATATCGACAGTTTCGAGTTACGATTTAACATAAAAAAAGGGCAGATACGCGATGGGACGTCGGCAAGACGAAGTCATAAAGTAAATCAATCGCGTATTCGTCTTTGCTTCCGACGTTCTGACGCGAAAAACGTGGCGACAAAGAAGCGTTTGCTTTTACAAGGAGACCTTGCGCGATAGCGATCGCCGCGCGATCGAGATCTCTATCGACGTACGGTCGCGATCCCCTTCGTGAGATTACGCTTGTTTTATAATTCGAGAGTCAATCGACGATTTATCTCGCGCCAATATTTTCGACCGTCTTCACTTACGGAGCCCTCCGTGCGCCCAAGATGGCCACGGATAAGGCCACAACAATGAGATGATAAAGAAGACGAAGAGGAAGCCCGAGGCGCTGGCGCGTCGAGTGGGCAGCGATTCGCGCGATTAGGATCTCGCGAATTATTATTTGAGCGAAGAAAAGGGACGCAGGAAGAATTGGCACGTGCACGCGCGTCGATACACCACCACTAGAATCGATATTACGATCGAGTGTTTACGGGCACGCTGGCTAAAGCGAAAGTTTATTTAACAAATCGTTTGCAATTTTTACGGCTTTCTTCCCGGACATTTTATGAGATGGAAGAACGTTAGTTTTGAATGCCAGCATCTTTATTTAAAGATTATCGAAAGACAAAGAATTACATCTATCGAGGAAAGGTCGTGATGACTCCAAAATCTATTTCCAGCTTCTGTTCTGCTCTTTCTTCTATCCCAAGCCCGAAACTTTATCTGACAAATCTTTCTCAGTTTTAGTTGGCTTTTTTTAATTACATCGTGAGATGAGACGCTGACTCCGAGTTGCGGCATACTTGTTGAAAGATTATTGACGGATAAGGGAAGAATTATTTTTCTCTCTAGACTCGCTGCATACGGATTCATTCAGAAGAGTCATCATAAATTCAGAGCGCGTGTAGCTCGCGGAAGTTCAAGAGCGGGGAGAGCTTAACGATCGCGAGCGCGTAACACGGAGCACGCCCGATTTCCCCATAAATCAGCGTCCTCGCGTTGCAACGTTTAATTCTACGAACAAGGGAGAACGAAGGAAAATGGAAGAAGGGTAGAGGCCTCGCGAGAGAGGCACCGAGAAAATTACTCGAAGCTGCGAGCTGCATGTGCATTAACCAGCGCACTCGACGTTTCGCAAACACTCGGTTCGCTGCCAAGATGCCTGACAAACACTCGTTCTCTAACAACAAACGAATGTTAATTCCTATATGGATGGCCGAAGGGGGTAGTGACGGGCAAGATCCTCGATTCGATTCTGTAACCGATTCGTCAACGCCCAAGTTTTCGGAATCTTTATTTTTTACAATCAGCTGTTTGTAAGTGAAATTCAAATAATACATTTTTTCTAAGATACTGCGTAGTCTTAAGAGAAGATTATTGCACTCGAAATGCAAAGTATATTGCGAGGATCGTGTGTTTCTCGATTAGAAATTGAATTGAAACAAACGAAAATAATTGAAAGCAAAATTCTTCGAGATGCAAAAAGGAAAGTTTATAGAAGAAACGACAAGTCGATTTGACAGAGGTTCGATAAATGTTTCAGGCTCACGAGCGCGATCAAATCCATCGCTATGTCGATGTTTACGTAGGAGTGAGGTGACGTCACCTAACCAGCTGTTTCGTTAGCGAGCTGGATAAAAAGCAATATCCACGATAGGCTGCACGCTGATATTATTAGTGACAACAAGGTCTGCAATACGATGAGACAAGGATTTACGCTGGTGCGGTGTAGTCAACGACACGGATTATTAAATATATGCTTTCGTTAGATATATGCTTTGCGGGATGTATCTGCATAATAAACGAACCGCGTAACGAACGCATAAAATTCTACATTATCGATCAACTAGAATCTTGCAGATCGAAATCACGACGTAACAGATTACTCGGATGATCGAATAATAGCGGTTGGTCATATTACGATCTTCATATTTTTTTTTTCTTTTTTTTCGTTAAAATCGTTACGTTAAAGATAAAAGGAAGAAGGAAGCCAAGAAGAAAAAAAAAGAAAAATCTCAAGTTGGTTGGAATTGTCGATATAAAATGGAGGGAGTTACCAAAGTAACGTTTTGCTAGATATGAAAGCGGCTGACCCAAGAGATAGTAGCTCATTCTCGTTCCTATGTACAACAGACTACGTAACATTGCTCTAAAAGTACATACTAGTATTTCTTTCTTTTACTATTCCATTTCTACATATAAGAGAACACTCTTTTTATACCTTAAAAAAGCAACTACCGAGTGCAAACGATCCAGTTCACGGATCGTCGTGCAAGGTGCAAACGACAGCACCAGAGAAGATGGTAAGAAAGAGTGGAAGAAAGAGAAAGAGAGACAACGATGATCGTCGTAAACGAGACACGATTGCACGCGAAAGGATCGTCTCTAGGTCACTGGCCAACGAAAGTTACGTCAGGTTTGGATATGGTAATACTGCATTCCAGCGGCGACACCTTTACACAGCCCCCTCGGTCCCCCGCTCTCGGTTTCCAGACGCGAAGCTTAGAGTGGCTGCGATTATCTTGAAAATACCGCCATTACATCAGCTGTTGCGATGCGAATCGGGCATTTCATTAATAACCGCCTCTTAATAACGGTCGTGCAGATAATCGCAGCTCCGCTTCCGCCACGGCAGCCAGATTAATGCGAGTAAACCGATAACAACGCAAAAAGGCCTGGTCTCCTCTGCTGTTCGCTGGCGCGGATGTAACACGACGGTTTGCAAATTGCGCGTATGCAAATTAGAGAGCGAAATTTGTCGCTGAACGAGCTCGCCGTTTCGCACTTTGTTCCCGATCGTTGCAACGGCCAAACTCTGTCTTGTTTCGCTTTTTACCCACCTTTTTACAGTTCGCCTTAATACCTTTAAAGACTGCGTCAACGTGTACGCGGACTTTGTCTTGCACAAGCATGAATAATTCGGTGTGTGGTGTCTCGCTGAAAAATGGAGTTCGCGCATACATCGAATCGATACACTTACTTACGTCTTTCGTCAAACTTCGTCTTTGTTTCTTTTCTTTTTTTCTTTTTCTTTTTTTTTTTTTTTTTTTAAATCATAACAGCTTTACCAGTCGAAGCGTTACCGACGAAAAAATTTCCCATCGGAAAGTTCGCCTCGTTACGATCCACCGCACCGGCCCAAGAACTTTCTCGAGTCTCTCGTGTTTCTCTTTATCCTTCCCATCGTCATTATACGTCATTTTTCTTGCAACATCTCTCATGTTACACCTAATAAAAAAAGAGGGGAAAATGAAGGAAGGGAACGTTGAAAGCACGGCGCGTCTCGTGTAATTCGAAGCGCGACAAATCAAACATCAGCGAGGTAGATGTACGATTACGATTCAGGCATAATTGCCACGCAGGTCGTCGAAACGGATCGGACAGGATTCGATAACGATCTTCCAACGGTTACCTCACATTAGGCTACGCTGGTGCGCGTTATGCAACCGGCGAATAGCCGTTAAACGCTAGGAAATCGCGCGCGACGCTGCTTCGCGCTCTCATGGAAATAAACGTCTCCTTTGACGTAGATAAACATCGCGTGAATAACGATTCGCGCCGGATAACTCGCCCGTTCAATTTCACGCCATTCCGTTCCACTCTGTCTTTTACGGAGTTTTCTCGTTATACATACACGTACATCCCCTGGCGTCATCGGACACCGATCGTACGCCCTTAGCTCGTATTTAAAAATTTTCGAAAGACACGTGAAAATCAAATCATCCGACATTCTGGAATTCCTTCGCTTCCTTGGCCGTTCATAGAACATTTAGAAAAAAAAAGTTAGTTTAGGTTCAGTACGCCACGTTTAATCGAGTTATCATGATCAGCGACGAGGGCGTTCGAATTTTGAATTTCAGCTTCGCTTGACTCATAAGATACGATGCTGAACCAATTTTACAGTTCTATAAATGTAACCGGAGAGGAAAAATTGATAGAATTTTGAGATACTCAATCGACAAACAAGGATCCGGCTGTAGTAATGTTTGAAAAGCGACTGTCGATGCTAATGGACTATCGGGACCATTGAGCGTATCGGCAGTGGCACTCGAGGCGAGTTAAATTCTCCTAATGAACCGTGTCCGTGGTTGGTCGTAATTAAAGTAACCGTTTTGTTGCAACCGCGCACCAGTGGAAACAAGTTATACGTGCTTTCCAGAGGCAACGAAAATCGTTTGGTTGGGCGAGCGAACAGCGACACTCGGGTCCCTTGCGAAAGCACCTCGTAAATCAAGCTGCGCGGCTCGTTGCTAATATCGTTAATACGCGGCTATGGAAAAGTGAAGGAAACAGGTAGTCATTACGTCGCTTAATACCACCGAACGAAGTACCAGCACGTTTTATAATGTGTTAAAGACGTATTCCGAACTAAGTTTATTAAAGAAACATAACTCATTAAAAGCGTCGTTAGTTTATATTCCACGACCGTTTCAAAGATTTAAACAGACTTTTGGGCTCCTACTATCCCAGCGAAAGGAACTAGGAATGCCGCACTTGTAATATTTTTCTCTTCAGCTACGTCCAAAGTAAGTGGTGTTTTATCGTATCTTACCGCCATAATCTTCGAGGCTGGAACTCGAGACTACGAAGCGGAGAAAGAGAAGAAAAGAAAAACTGCGAGAAAACCGATAATCCGTTGCGCGATCCAATTTGTCAGGTTCATTACGAAGTCGCGGGCGCAATTAACCCCGACCTCGCGACAGTGCGTCGACGAATGCGGTGGTATCAGTTTTCGAAAGTCCCGCGCGGCTGGCCTTCGCGCGACTCGTAAACAGCAATCGATAAAGCCGGTAGCTAATTGCAAGCAAGTTACATCAGCTTTATATCTCGAATTAAACTAATAACCGGCGAAAGCGGCCTCGCCAAAAATGGCGCGAAAATGAAAGCGTGCCGACAAAAGACCGCCGGATTTCGGCTTCGCTTCGTACTTGAGCGATTGCCGTTTACACGGCGTGGAAAAAACGCTGAAACGGTCCAACCCGCGTACACTACACCACGCGTATAGATGAGAGATTAAGGAGATCGAGGCTGGACAACGATTCGTTGAAAGCAGTTTCTTAATTTGCGTACCGAGCTATCGCGTTTCTCGATCTGAATTTTCGATCGTTTACACGTTCAATCTGATTTTATTCGATGTTTCTGAAGCAGCCGATCATTTTAAACTCGCGCGGTTTGAATTTCGATACGTCCGACATTGTTTCTTTCAGGCGGGGCACGTAGCAGCCGAGATTTTTCTAAATGGATCACGAGAAAATACAGAAAATATACGAAATCAGCATCGAATCGTAAATATATCAACCCCGTTTAAGTCAAAACTTCTTCGAATGACAACGTCAAAAGTTCCAACGAGCCACCCTATCTCCCACCGTATAAAAAACTTGAACACTGCAAACGAAGGAACTGGCACGATCAATGTTCGCCGCACTCAATTATTTTCTCCAACAACCGTGTCTGCGTAAATCAGTCAGTATCTTGGAGCGAAATTACTCCATGGCGACGGTCGCGCGTAAGACAATGCGTATAACGCAAAAACCAGCCGGAGGTAAGAGCGTAAGACCGAAAGCGAGAGAGAGGGTCTTCTGCCGGTGGATAATTGAGTTGCAGGTAACGACGTTTACAGGCGAGACCCGCGAGAAGTTGTTTAGGCCTGTGGAAGATCTCGGCGATAAGCCGGGGACCGCAGCCTGTAAATAAACGTAATCGTCCCAGGAGGCGGGCGTTCGCTCGCGAGACGCGTTTACGCGCCTAGCGCCGGCCGAAGAGACGCGTTCCGGCCACCAGATGAGATCTGCTTGGTAATTGTTTCGACCGGCACGTTCAATTAACCAGCCACGCTGACGTGACGTATGTGCCAGTGAGACGTTCCACTTGCGGCAAGCTGTTGAATATTTATTGGAAAATTTAGTGGGGTTCACGAAATGGAGCGGTTAATGGCGGGCAGAGTGGGATAAGTGGGATTGTAATATTATATTATACGTAGTAAGATTCTTGTCGCGAATACATAGTCGTCGTCCGAGCTCATGACGAACCTTCGACACGATGACTCAAACTTTCAAAAAGACGGTTTGCCATATTCTGTTATTCCCTTAGAATGAAAGGACGATCACCTAGCTCAATGCATCAGGTAATCGTTGAGATTACAACCACGCAAAAGACACGATAATCGTCTTGTAATAGGTCACCGAGGTTATTTTGTAACAAAATATGTTTTAGTAACAGAATCTGTTCGTCTAAAACTTCGTTTTTGCAACAAGAATATTGTGCCGATACGCGCAATGCTCGAGGAATTTTCAATAATTCTTCTTCCAGGAAAGAGCAATGTTAATATTTGCTCTGTCTATTACACCCACGCGATAAACGATATAGCCGTTAAAAAATTGTAAACGATTGCCAAATGCAGCGAAAGACCACCGCGGCTCCAGGGCTCGAGTCCAAAGACGGAAAATAATAAACCGCGCTGGCAAGAAACAGGAACAGTGTCCAGAGTTTACAATTACAAGCCGAAGAAACTGTTGTTGCAGAAGCGTGGAACGGCCAAGCGTAACAACGGCGCGCGATTTAATCTACTATGGCTCGTACATCGATGCACCAGAAGCGTACGCTGCGATGCTATCTGCCGTTCTAGCTACTTTATGGATCCATAGAGACACGCCGGTAATAACGCGGTACCTAACCGAGCCTATTAACACATTTGTTCTTGCGCTATCAGATCTCGAGTAACTATGAACGCGCCGTGACTGAGAGAAAGAAAGAGCGAGAACGGTGGTTCGGTGAAGGACAAGAGCAACGAGTGGAAAAAGAGATAAAGAAAGATCTCGTGGGTGGAAGAGATGCCGGTCGGACAGCGATGGATCTCGATCCACGAAGGTGGAAAAACGATCCTTCGTTTACGAGCGAAACGCGAAGATAATTCTCCTATCCGCCAGAGAGATATACCTGGAAGAATCGCCGCTTGAATTTCTGGATGTTTAACGTATCGTTGACGTTTAAACAGCATAAAATAGAATCTTTATTAAGACGCGAGTTAGAGATGGGCCACGAGATCGAAGACGAGAGTTCGAACGTCGAGAAACTTTGAAAAATCCATTTGACTTTTCCGGCCGCCTCTCTGTGAAATTGGCAGCCATAATCGTGTCTCGAAACGGCAAAGGTGAGCGTTATGCAATTCGTAAATAGGTAAGGCCAGTAAAGTTTAACGGAGGTGCATATAATCGATTCACGTCACCCTCCATCGAAAGAGGTCAATTGCAGGTATAAAGGTGTTGAGGGTACGTTTCGTTTCACTTTGATATTAGCCAGGCGCCAGAGCTTCGATCCTCGACAAATTTCAACGTATTATTTAACGTAGCATAGAAAAATCGTTTCTTTACGCAACAGTGCGTCCACAGCACCAGCTTTCGAACCAAATAAAAAACAAACTTTTTAACACGATTTAAAAGAGTAAACCAATACGGGAACAACCTTCAAAAGTAACGAAACCAACCAATGCACATTCCGCAAGAGCGACAAGATAAAATGTACGTAATTCCCTAGGAATGTAAGGAAGTAAAGAAGCCGGGTCTACGTGTCGATGGAACGAAATCAAGTTGGCACCGAACGGGACTCGAGTCGATCTCCGTGCGCCCAGGGTCGGTTTCAATGCATTCGCTCGTGACAGCGAATTAACTGCAATAATGAACGGTGATCTCGTCCCAGCGATCGAGTTTTGATTAATTGAGATCAACCGTTCGCCGATCGGCCGCCAATTTGTTCTGTCGGTAGCACGAAAAGTTCGCGAGTTATTAACGCTGTCGAGCGAAGTGGACGACGCGGTCGATTCGAAAAGAGAGAAAGCCCTCGTGAATCGAGTAAAACGTGTGCCGGATTCGAACGCCGCGCCTCCGCCTCCCGATCCGTCGAACGAGAGGCAGCCTGCCTCTCTCGAAAAAAGGACAGCGGTGCTGGCGCGGCGTGGCGGCCCTCGTGAATCGGCAGATCCTATCTGGACAAGTTTTCGTAAACGGAACACCTTCATTGTGACGCGTCCCAAGAACAACCGAGATTCTTGCTCTACTCGGTTTACGAGGTTTCCTCGAAATTTAATTCTACGTTATTCGCGCGGTAGGCGCGTAGTTTGAAGCGCGAGCCAAATTCCGATGAATTTATTTGAAGACCGCGGAAGAAAAACACGATAATTATATTTTTGTCGATTCTTTGATTTTCATGTCACTAGCATCGTAACGAGACACGATTAAATTCCCATAGACAATATATTAAGATTTTATCTCCTAATAGGGGGAGAGAGAGAGAGAGAGAGAGAGAGAGAGAGAGGAAATGCGTAGATGAACGTATTAGGTTATCCGAAAAGTTTCTTTCGTTTCATAAGTTGATAATAGATGAACAACAATTTCCGTTTTATATTATTTTATTGAATGATCCATTTCGTTATATTTTTATTATTATGTTCGTGCATAATTCAGTAAACTAATATAAAACAAAAAACATTGTGCGTCTATTATTCCTTTATAAAACGAAAGAAACTTTTCGGATAACCTAATATAATAGAAAAATATACTTAAGCAAGTTTAAGTATAAATACAATGTGTATGCTAGTCCAGATCCGCTCGCTGGCAGCGTTACTTTAGGAGAGAGCTTCGAAGCCATGGGTCTATGGATATTTACACAATTACGGAAAACTGGCCTGTCTGTACCCGGTTGCATCATCTGTGCAAGGCACGTGCCTAGAAACCTATGAGGCTAAGAGGCCCTTTAAATTGATTTAGTGCTAAACAATACTCAATGGCTTCCAGGGCTAAGAAAACTAAATTTGAAAAAAGATGTAGAGTTTTTCTTGAAGTGGGACCCGCTTCAACGGAATATTTACGACGTTGCTTGGAACGATGAAGAAGAGCGTGAAAGTTATTTTTAAGTACATCGACTTTAGCTTAGGGGCTTTATCGGCTTTAAGATCACTGTAGACCACTGATTTTGGCCTCAGGAAGCTTCTGCTTATCATCGATACATATGCACGAACTGCTTGTAAATACTGGCTGAGTCTCTTATTCGACAATTTAAAAGTCTGTGAGAAATTATTGCGCAATTCCGAAAGAGCGCTGAGTACAAAGAATGTAAAATTCAAAGCGATGATAAATCGTCGCATCGCGTCGAAGCAAAATAGCATTAAAGTATCGCGATACAGCGAAGCATCGGAGTACAAGTAATATGTATTGTGACACAACCTGGCAGCGAAAACCTAGAACGACAGCTCGCGTCACGATCTTCGCCGCTCTCTGCCAAGATTAAAAACCGAATAGCCAACGAATAGTGGTAAAAGACAGGTCCGAGCGTAAGTGCCGAGAACTGTTTGATGAACTTGCACGATAACGCGATGCCATGCTCTCGCGCTCGACCTTTCCTCTCCACGTGGGGGTTCTGTCCGGCAAGGGCGTCTAGTAAAATAGTAAAATATCGCCGTGACGTGTTTTTATCGTGATTTTACGACACCTTAAAAGTTGCCCGTACCCGTGGCTCGAGATCGACAGTACGCCCCTATCTCGGCGGCGCACACTTAAACCGTGACAAACGTCACCACCCACGCCGAAGATATCTGACCGTGTCTATATTATATTCCCGGCAATTTCGGGACGCGAATAAATTCCTCCTATTTACAATCGGGCCCGATGAGACATAAATTTCGGCTCGTTCCGTTGCGGAGAGACACGCGCCCAGGGAAAAATGCCACCGCAAGCGGGGGCGAGAATTCGATAAGCGAAACGTTTCTTTTTTTTTCCTTCCTCCTCCACCTCCCTTTTCTTCTTTTTCTTTTTCATCTTTTCCTCTTCTTTCGCGTTCGCTTTCTCGATAAATTTATGCGCGATACACGAATAACCCACGTAGAAAAAGCGACCGCAGTAACGAATAGCTATTTGGATTCGACTAATAGGTCCTCCGTTGTATCTTTATGACATTCTACTACAGTGTACGATCCAGAGACTCGATTCGGACGCTGATGTCTTACTTGGAAAGAGCGAGTGATGCTAGAGTCTGTTTCTGGAAGTTTATTGCTCAGTTTGGTTAATGGTAGACCAGCGTGGCATCTGGAAGTTTGCATAAAAATAATAAGCAAGCGCTGTAGAAGGAAGAATAATAAGATTTCACCTATCGCCGCCTCTTTGCTATGATAATAATTTGAAGCGCGTTTCTAAAAATAATCTCAGATACGTTGGCTGGAAACCTCTGCTCCAGAATTCGACAGAAATAAAACCTCGCCAAAAGCGAACAGCATACCTCGTTAAGAGCAACTACCGAACTGGCTGTCCAAATTGCGCGAACACGGACAGCAATGGCGGCAGAAGCGGCGGCAAGGGCAGTTAAAAACGCCCTCGGAGGCCACGCTCGATCCGTGACAAATTGATCGGCGCGATGACTAATCGCAGCCCGCTAATTGCCGGCGAAAGGAGGGAGGCTTCTAATTAATTAGTCAGTGGCTAAGACAGAGTGTGCGGTAGCAGGATCGAGAGACGGTAGCAGCAGCAGCAACACAGTGGTGGCAGAGACTGTAGCAGCTCTGCGGTGGGAGCACGGCCGATTAGTTCGGTAGGCTAGCGGCGATAATTGCCCTCACCGATCACCGGCCGACCGATGCCGGATAATTACTAATTATTACTAATTAAGCGGACCGCCACGGAGACTGTGGGTAAATCGCGGACCTGCCACCTCGGGGGTTGTTCCGGCGCGGCGCCAGAACTCGCCACGCGGATGAACCCACGCCTCCTGCCTACGCGCGATTACATTACCCGTCCTTTCAGCCGCTGCTGCTGCTGCTGTTGCCTTTAAGGCGACCCAGAGGCCCTGCTGCCATAACCGGACAACGACCACGCTAATTATTCAACCGGTAAACAAATAAAATAGATACTAGGTCGACGTTACTGTTCGCAATTAATAAGGACACGGGTGTGAGGACATACAAGAGCGTAATCGTTTGTTGGGAGAAATGGAACAGCATCGAGGGTGATTAACGTTTTGTCCGAGTGAATTTCTGAATTTCTCTGTCACTGTGGTAGCGAAAAGTTTTTATTTTTATAGGTCAGAGGTTTCTGTAGCTTACCAACGTGTAATACTACCCCCGCGTTTCTTTCAAAACGAAAATTACTGGGCACGAAAGAAAGAAGAGAGAGATTTTTTTAAACGAATTTTTGTAATCTTCTTGCGCAACAACTTTTTCGTATTACTTTTCAGTCACGACACAGGCGAAGTGTACGTGACTTTTCACCTTTGCCATATTGGGAAAAAATATATAAATTCCAACATACTAATATGTAGAATTGGTTTCGATTAAAGGGGAAAGATATAAATATTTGGATATAAAACAGGCACTTGTTTAATTACTATTCGCATATTCGCTATCGTCGTTTAAGATTTCTCGATTAAAAATCAAAGATACATGTAACTGGTTGTGTCACGCAGCTGCGAAGTGGCATACTTCCCCTTGGAAAATTTACGCTATAAAATGTTATATCGTCGATCGGTTTTGTCTCCTATTACATGTATTTCGATTATTCTTGAAATGCGGCGAAGCGTTCCGGTAATCGGATTAGAGACGGAGATTTTTACGAGGCTGTTTATTACAATCTCGTCACGCCCACCGGTGATGTCTCTGGCCGAGGTTGATTCGTATAAATTATTATTTAAATTAGTAACGTATGGGTGTTCGACTTTCATAACGAACTGAAAGGAATACAGCATGGTAGAATCCTTTTTTTTTTTTTTTTTTTTGTACGAATTGTGGAACAACGATTGTACCGTAGATAAAGGAACGACGATGGTGTAACGAACGAACCAGCGACCAATTATGTTTTTCTCCAGCGCGAGAAGAGAAAGAGCCACATTCGTCGAATGACTCCGTTTGATATTTATTTCGTTAGTTTCGAAACGAAATTAAATTTTTTACTCGACTGCTTGAATTGGACTGGTGCCATTTCAAAGAATGCCTCTAACATTCTAAACTCGATGATATTAAAAAGAACACTAAATCAAAGAAGAAGAAAAAAGAGAAAAAATATTTTTCTGGTTATTGCTAGAAGATACAGAGCAGAAACTCTGTTTGTTTCTAGACAGGTACTGGAGAATTTTTACGCGCATAAAAACAACACGCGAATAAAGATGGAAACATTGGCTCCCTGACAACCTGGACGGGCTGTCACGCGGATTAACCCATTATCCCTACAAAACGCGCCACGAATTACGATGTTAATTTCCCATCGTGATCCAGATGCTCGATAACGGGATGACCATCTTTATCCGTGAGCCGGAGCCACGGTCGTCGAAGATCGAAAAAAGGGGGAAAAAGCGAGCGAGAAGGGTGAGTAGAGGGGAGGAAGGATCTCGTTTCGAGTCTATAACGGCGACCGGTCGTACAAATTTCCTTCGGTTCGACCTTAATGCCGCGAGCCACTCGAGAAGCATCGAGGACCTAGAGTGAACGAGAGAAAAGGAGGAAAGAAGAAGAGAAGGGGCATAGGGATCGTTATCGAATCCTTGGAATCGAAGCGGACGAAAAAGAAAATCGAGCAGGATCTGCAGGTCCATTGAATGGGCCCGCTTATCGGCGCTGATCGTCTTAATAAATTGTCAGGATCCCCTTTCCACCCTCTATTCCGTTCCGCGGTGTACAATCGGATTTTATTTCCGCCGCGAAGAGAGAAACGATTTTGGATAGGAATCAACCGGCTTACGTAGCAATTATCTCTGTCAACCGGTCACGTTTCGCTTATCGCGCGACTTTTGCCGAGTCCGATCTATCCCGAACCGCCGAGTCGATATCGTTACCCGCCTCCACTCCCGCGGCTCTATCGATTCCACGATAATCTCACCACTTCCGGCTGTGCGTTTTTGCACCGTGCATACCGGCATGGCAGTAGGATACGATGTCCAACCTAGGGGTCCGTTCGACGTCTAAACTTTGCCAGATAACAAGCTATCGACTATCTCTGCCCTTCCGATTTAATGGCGAACACGAAACCCGCGTGGTTCTCCGCCGTAGCTACCAGTAAATAGAATAGCGCGAAAATATGCAAACTATTTCACGATAGAGGAAAGTTTACCGATGAGCGAATTTTCTATAAAGCTGTATACTCGTACTTAGTATCCACACGATAGAACCATTGATAAACAAAACAAAAAAAGTAACGTTGCTATACACTTCATAGATACCCTGTACTACTCTCGATGATTTCTCGGACTGGACTGAACCTTTTGCACATCACCCCTATCGTGTGGTAGACTTTTCGATCCAGGCGGGGGCAAAATCGACGCGGCTCGGCGAAGGCGGAGAACTCGGAATCGGCTCAGCAGCCGGTGCTCCTGGCGGGCAGCAATTGCGGGCTCGCAAAAGGGGGCTGTTATCTGGACGGCGGCGGCACAAGGACAGGACTTAAATCTCGTCGGTATCTCCTCTTCGCGGCGGTAACAAGTTTCAATTCCTACCAATTCCACGGCCATACATCACTCCCGGTAGATACAATGGTGACTTCGGGGGACTCGGGCCATGGCCTCGGACTTCCATCCACGCGGACGATAAATATCTTATTGTGCGCGAGAAAGAAGTATACTGGACACCCGTGGAAACCGGCACGCCGATGCCGATATCTCTCGCGAGAGGGGCCCGAGCCAATGAGCGACGATCGCCCTACACGGGAATAAATATATACGTACGATGCTCGGAGAACCTCCCCGCGATTCAGACGTGATCGTTAATTTAGGGAGGAGAGAGAGCAGGAGAGGCCATTCCACCAGCGACCAGACGATATCATTTATAGTCAATTTCGTGTCGCTCGCTTCCAGATCGAACCGGGTTCTTCTCCTACGCTTCCTCCGCCACTTCGCATTTAACATCTGAGATTTAATAGAACAGGCTCGCGACGTTTCTAAAATTCACAAGTATTTGGCAAGAAGAATTATGTTCTATCGCGGTACAGCTGTGACGCGAAGGTTCTTGAAATTGACCTTGCACGGCCTTGATACTTGGACCAATTCGTTGACCACATCATGCGCGAAGTAATTCCTACGTCGCATTGAATATAGTGGTAGACTGAAAGGAAGGAGGGTCGGTCATAAAATAGGCCACTTTGATCGGCGCGAGTGGTAAGAGAGGCGAGTAGCGAGTCGCGACATCGCGCTACCGCGGTGGTCGCCGTCGTAACGAATCGGCAATCGCTATAATTAACTGGGAATATGATCGTAAATCGCCTTTGTCGCTCGTAACGGCACGACAGCAGCCGAGAGACAGAGAAACCTCTTCGACAAAGTCGGTCGCCGGATCCTCCGGATGACTGGGACGTTCGAAATTGCCGATCCGGCGATCGATCGATCCTCTCTCCGTTCCTTCGTTCGAACGATGAATCGCGGGAGAGCGTGGCCGATCGATGCGGTCGCTTCCCACAGGGCCACGGGAATATTTCGTCTCGAGAGATAACTAGCTTCCGCGCCGTTAAACCGATCTTTTTCTCTCCTCGTCGTCCTCGTCGATCTCCCTAAAGCCACGCTAACGTCGTCTTCGTCTTCCCGTCGGCTCCGCGCGATCGCTCTTTTAAACGCGCACTGTAACGAAGCAGCTTAACGAATCGCAAAGTATAGTTATTAAAAGAGAGGAGGTATCCTGCCCCTTTCCTCTCAGGACTGCTACAAAGAGAGGTTCGATCGAACGGCCAGGCGACAGGCACCGACAGTGATTTTCGATTTCGTAAGCTCGCCACGGGCAGATCCGGATCGTCCACGAAGGTGTGGCGGAAAATTAAAAGAGTCTCCCATCCCCGAGTCCCGAATCGTCTCTTCTCGCCGTGCCACGGAGGATCCACGGCCTGGAATTTGAATATGCATAAAGACGTGGCGATTGCGTTTTAACTCGTGGGGAGGCCAGCGGCCTCGTGTCCGCGTTGCCGTGTGCGTTCGCGCGACAGGTCGCACGGAGGATTTTTAATTGCCGGATAATAATTTAAAAGGAGGCGTCAAAGATTAAAATATAACCTTCGCGCGTTATTACAAAGCCGCCTCAGACGATTTTTGTTGCAGCCCACCGACCGGCATCGCTCGGACCCTCCGTCCTTCGATTTATGTACTCCGCGAAATTACGCATTTTTGGCTGTTCCATGCGAGCTTTTATAACGAAAACCTCCATCCATACTTGGTCGAAATTACGCGCCTCGCTGATCTCCTACGGTATACGATTCTCGATCCGTGTTAAGTGGAAATGCTCGTCGATCGTGTCGCAGAAACGCGAACGAAACAAGCACGAAGGATACGCGCAACGTGCTTTAAAGATCGCCGCGTTTATCTACGATCTGCGCGTGTCCGCGAGCCCGAGAACGCGTCGTCCTCGCGTTGCACGGCAACGAGACTACATTAATTCCGATGTCGCTTTAATCAACGAACCAGAAATCGCGGAATCGCCGTTCGCATCGGCAAACCGATAACATCGTTTCCACGCGTTAGCGTGTTCGATCGGACGAGGTGTTAAATATCGGCGATTTTAGCTGTTCGTACAAGCTCGTTAAAGGCGTTGTCGGTACAAGTCGCGCGGTGCTCGTTAATAAGCCAACACCGCGTTTCTCCACGAGCATCAACAACTTCATTTGACTTCATTTTTCCTACTTCTACCCCATTGCTCTCCACCACCTGTACCACGATTTCTCTATTTTTGTTCGCGATCTTCTACTCAACTCCTAACGCATTTCGATCGAGTCACCGTACTTGTACGCGTACCTCAATCCACATTCCGACTTGTATATTTGTTTTTATGGCAAGCACGCGAAGTCCGATGCCTCGATTTTCAGAAATATCCGAGAGTAGACCGGATGAGATTCGAAAAGCAGGATTTTGTCGTTCACGAAACGTGCTTTCTCTCGAGAACGATCGAAATGTCTATTCCGCGCGCGCAAAATAGGTGGAAGCATTTAAAAGATAGGAAATAGATCTGGAATTGATGCCGGCTAACCATAAACTGGCATAAACAACGACCGAGGGCAAGGTGGCTGGTTCGTTGCAAAAACAATCGACGCAATCGCGAAAGACAAGGGAATGATGTAATCGGGCGGAGCACGGTAACATTTGCCAGGCGTTGGAGCCGCGTTCCTTCGCTCGATCGTGATTCGTTTGAAAAAATAATCCCGAGGATTCGCCATAGGTGGCGTGTACGGTTTGTTTGGAGACCACTGGCCGGCGCCCACGCACGATGACCGTGTAATTTCGTCGATTACGAGATCTCTCCAAATATTATCGGATCCCTGTCAATGCTCGCCTCTCACTATGTCTACCCGGAAAGTTATCCTGTTTACGTGATTATATAACAACTGATAGCGATCCAACGTTGCTGTTTCGTGAAACAGTTTCGGTGTCTGCCAAGTGCTTTTGACTGACTGGCGGGGATAGATCTACAGATCGAAATTTTATTTTTTACCATCGAGAAACAGATTGTCGAAGAATCGTTTTTTCAATTATGCTTTGACATTGAGGCTCATAAAATGCTTCTTTTCCTGCATTTGATGCTTCTAATTAATTTTATCGAATTAAAAAATATGTGCCAAGTATAAAAGCGTGGATAACTGTCATTGGAAACCAATGAACACTGAATACAGACTGCAGTATCATCGATTCGTCGCGTTATTTGTCACCGCAACCTTCGATTTCGAGGAATATAAGGAATATAATATACAAATGCGCGAATTTTCAGATAAAAAAGACCGTGTTTGAAAGATACGTGCGCAAATTGGACGCAAATTACGATTTACGACCATTTACAACAGGCAGTAACTTCAATGTCGAAGATCCTGCAAATTCTGAATACCGAGAGCTGACGTAACAGACGATAAAAGTAATCCTCGTGAAGAGGATGATCCCCGTTTTCCACGAAATAACTCGATGATCGGTTGCCATCGCGACAGAATGAGACGCGAGAACACCGTAAAATTACGAATTTTCCCACCGTTCTCCAGAATGTCCTTGATGGTCAGAATGTCGATCTGTGAGTTTTCCAGATCGGGTTTACGTTGGATTTCGAGTTGGATTAACGATGGAAGAGAATTAGTGGAACGGAAAAGACGTCGAACCGTACAATACGCGTTGTTAACTTTCCAAGATCGAAGTATATGATAATTAACGCGATGATAATAGAAACCATTTGATATTTGCTAAAGATAAAACGTTTCATTTTCTGAGAAAACACGGTCCAAGTTTGTCATGCGTGAATAACGAAAGAAGCGTTCTTATTTGTCTCTTATTTACCTTCCAAAGCTCCGCGTCGCTCTTTCTGAATGCACAATGCTTCTATTCCTCTTATCCGCTCAAACCAATCCCGCGTCTCAATGTAATCTACTCGTGCATCGTGCAATTTCAATTTCCAGACACCCTGTATTCGACAGGGCGGTTACGTAACGGTAGTCATTCAACCGATTACGAGTCTACTATTCGTACGACGATTTCACGATGCAGTCGAGTAATATCGCGACACACCTTGCGCGTGTACGCAGATTGCTGCCGGTATACCGGTCCTCGCGATATTAACCTGGTATTTTAATGGCGCTCGTTCCGTCTTAGCCGCGTACAATACCTGACCGACTATGCAATGCCGTTTAACGCGTATCACAATAAAAAGTAATGTTTGCGCTTTCACGTGATTGTTGCTCTCCCGCGACTGGATCCTGAACTATGTCGATTATGCCGTGATTGCGATAGGCACGATAACGCCAGCAACAAATTACGGGAACGATGTTGCAATTCGGTCATTCTTTGCGATCGTCGTGCTTTAGCGTATCTGAGGAAACTGCATCCTGGGAATCATCGTTTGTTTAGTTTTTAAATTAGAATTATTATTACGGTCTGTTTATATTTATACGGATATTTATTCATGTTGAAAATTGTGGATCCTAATTGCCGAAATAAGAGTAAAGGAACACTACGGTTACACTCAGAATTCATATTAAAATAGTTTTAGATTTATTTAATAAATGGATCTTGGACGAAACACTCACTTTCTCTCTTCTCTCGTTGTGTCTAAGATATAGGTCTGTTAGGTGAGCCTTACTGAAGAGTCCATACTAGCAGATCTTGGACGAAACACTCGCTTTAATAAATAATTTCCAGGATCTTCGTCGATTTACAGTTGCACGCGTCTCAGCACTCTCTTTGTCTCACCATCTTCTACACCACACTGCCAACGGAACGTTACATTCATCTGTTTTTCGAGACGCTGTGCACACACATACTTGCATACACTCATACTCACATACGCGTGTCACTACTACGCGGCTAATCTAGTCTAGTACACAAAATTATACATATCTCAATAATTCACACTGTCAGTTTCGATGAATCTGTCATACGATGGAAGGATGCTGGCCATGTATGTATTAGGTTGTCTGGAAAGTGTCTTTCTTTTACAGACACGTCTTTTAGAACGATGCGTCTTTATACAAACATGAAACCTAATCTGTCGAACATTGTGATCTTTATTTTGATAGAACAAAATGGACCATACATAATTCGATAAAATAATACAAAACAGAAAATGTCATCCATTATTTCCTTATAAAACGAAAGAAACTTTTTGGACGACCTAATACTTTACTATGAAAATAAATATGGGATCTGCCATCTGGCAAAGTTCGCTTTCGGCGAATTATCGTATAGAAGATGGATTCTCGACGATCGATTTATCCTACGTAACAGTATCTCGAGTTGATCAGTCTCGTCTGCTTAGTCGAGATTCCCCGGCAAAAAGCGCGCTTCCATCGTTAAAAAGACCGTGATAAAAAAACAATAATGAGCGACATCGGGAACGAAGTGAATCGCATAGCCGTGAAATTACGTCGATCCTCTGACCCATTTCCGGTCGGTGTCGCGTCCGAACGATGCTCGATAATTTCCTCGAACGAGCCAGGCCACTTGGAAAGCGATTGGAAAGAAACGGTCGTGCCATGGATACCTCTGGCTATCCTGGCCTTTCCTCGTAACCGGCAAGAAAACTCGCGAACAATCGATTCCACGGAACGGATCGAGCGATCGATACGGCCGACAGCGCGAAACACGGGATGCTTCTCGAGACAACGAGTTTACAAAGTAAACACGACTCGACGCACGTGCGTCGACTCGATCGTTACACACCCTGTAGTGACCATTATTGTTGCAGCAGGTATTTTTATGTCCGAAGATCGCACAAGAAAAATATAATAAATCCATATTTCTCGATTTTCTCACGTTGATGTTATCTGGTGAGATTAAAATAATCTGTACGTAACTAGTATTGTTGATATTTTTCAAGTATTCAAAACGTTTTAAATATTCTTCTCTACTAAATCACATCTGGGAAAGCAGATTGAAAAACGATCGAACTACGAGGCAGTAAAACAGTGCGTCTAACTTGCAACATGGAGCGCATGCAGCTATCATTAACACACCCCATTCTTCCCGGACGTGGCTTGGCGAACACGTCCACGCCGGCGGTGCACATGCTTCCGTGGATCTCCAGGTGTTTATCTCGCGCAAATTAACGAGCGCCATTCCGGGAATGGGTGGAACGTTCAATTAATGGGGCCGGAATATTCGTGCTCGACTCGAGCGTTCTGGTTTTTCAGGTTCTCTCCTTTTCACGGATTTGTTAGGTGGCTGTCGAATTGATGAACGAGCCCCGCGAACCGCGTTATTTACGAGGCGAATAGCTCGCGCATCGTTTTTCCACGCTTGAGATTTCGATACGAGCCTCTTATCTGTCCTTAACGCTTTTCGAAACACGCCGAGCTCTCCTTGATTTGTTAGATACACGTTTTTCTAAAGGAAACACGAGTTATCTGTTCGCTCGTGGAGTCTACGTCTCGCCGATTCGACGAGTCGCTTAAGTTCGAGGAAATCACAGGCATTCGAAGTCTTAATGGGCGCGTCGATCGCGTTCCCTTCGTATCAGGAGTACGGTTTTATGTTTCCGCGATTACGAGACTCGGTTAGTCGAGATCCAAACCACGCTCTGATTTTCAATCGGCAAGTAATCTTCTGCCAATTAACGTTTCCAAGTTTTGAGAAAATTCGGGTAACGATTAGACAAATGGTCGGGAAATTTGTTCTTTCGAACACGTACACGTAACACGCTGTTAATTTATTATTCCCGATCGAAGATTACACTTTGGTTGACAGAATAAAGCATCGCGTTTCGAATATTCAATAATACATATTGATATCGTGTCGGTAAGAACACGTTATCGAATATCGATCGCGAGGTAGTGACAAATTAACAAGGAAGGAAAAGCGCAAGAGAGAATGGTTGATGAAAAATGCCCGCGTCGATAAGAATCGGTTGGAGGGCCGTAATTACGCGAGCGCGCGTTTTACGTGCGCGTGACATCTAATTAAAGTGATTGGCAAGTTTAAACGCTACGCCCGGAACCTTTAACGCGACCCGTATAATTTCACGAATGCCTGCATTTATAAACATCAACGTAATGATTACCAATTACGTAATTTTATGTGTTTTTCGCTGCTTCGATTTACATGGAATGCACGCCGTGTATAGCCGCGGGCTTGTCTCTTCCTTTGGGGCATTTGCGGCCTGTGCGCGCATCATCATCCGCTTTGCCTCTCATTTGCATAACGATACGCATTACGAACGAACTAGCATCGTAAAATCGAATTAATTAAGGTACATCAACCATGCAGAAACCTCACAGAAAAAAAAGAACATCCATCGAAAACGAGCTAGTCGTGATTTACGTTAGCGACGCAATCACATCGCGACTATGCTTCGACAAGAGTTCGAGCCTATTCGAGGATTAAAAATTGTAAAAGTTGCGAATTATTTAACTCCAAAATTTTGTTTCTATCAGTTGCTCTATTCCGATGAGGTATCGTCGCTTGAAACTTTCAGAAATTACGTCTATACGTGTTTAGAGGTAATATCGTGGAGCAAATGCACAGTGGAAATATCCAATGCGTAGTCAGACCTGAACTAACACACGAAACGTTGCACCACTATTTTTCTTTTTCTTTCTTAAAATTCCCTTCCTCTGTTTTTCGCGTGAGCGTGACTCGCGACGATTCGAGCGAAACTCACAAACCCGACAAAATTGTGTAAATTGTATCGATGGCAAGCACCATTGCGTTCTCGTGAAATTAATCGAGAGTCCGGCCTGTTCCTCCACTTCGTGAAAGAAACACGATCGGCTCGCAATATCGAATTCACGAGCGGCTCAAAAATTCGACTTTTAAATTATGTAAATTCGCGTGCCGTGAACCTGCAACTTTTTATTTCATTGCAATATTGTACAACGGACTTCGCGCGTGGAGAAAATTTGTCGTTGCGTCGCATGTAGCCTGTCACGGACTTTGATGTTACGAGGATACGCGACCACTTACTTTCAATTAATTTACTTACCGGTCGATTAAAGCGGGTCATGGACGTGAATCGAGTCCCGTAATTTAATGCCTCGGAAGCGAGTCACAAATGCACAAAAAAAAAAGAAGAAAATAACAGCTTAAATAAATACGCAAGAAACGGGAATAATAGCTGAAGTAATATCTCTAAAAGCGCTGTTTTATGACTAAAACCTCTTTCTTTATTTACACAATCTCTAAAGCTTACCGTGTGATATTTAAAATTTCACGTAAAACTATGCAAAATCCAAGCCATCTTCCAAACGCAAAATCATTCGTTATATCCGTAACATCCAACGAAATGCTACATCCCATTAAACACGGTACTTAGAAACGAACGAAGCGTGCACGATTTCCATGTGGGAAGAATCACGTAGCCAGTAGCTCCGTGGGTTTAGCCGGCATGCTCCGGATTTCCTCGTGGTGCGAGTGGTAATTGCGCTACGAACGAACCACTGTACGGCACACGTAGCCGCCGACGGGGCCATGGGAAACGACCTCAGCAGTTAATACCGTTTCCATCGGTTACCGCGAGCCTTCGACCTCCTGTTTATCTAACTCCGTCACGTGCAGGCCGCTATTACGGCACTACGCCCACGCGACCCAACCGTGCACGTGCACGCTCATCGAACCATCCAAGGAATCCTTCGAGGGCGCGACCAGGGATATCTCGTGCCACGTTCCACGTGCGTATTCTCTTTACTGCTCGCGTTTCCACCAATCTGAAATATTCAGCTTGCTTACGGCCTCTGTGAATCGAGAGCTATTGGAGCAAGCTGAAGGTCGATAGAAATTTAGTCGGCTGTAAATACGTAAAGTATACGATACGATTATCGGCGATTCTTTCATCGGTTGCGCGAAATCGCGTAAAATAGAAAGATGGGGTTGCATCTAGTCGACGATACAATCGGCGATCGCGAAATAGACGACGCGCGAGACGACGTTTTCTGGGCGAGGCTATCGCGCTGACAAAAAGAAAAGCTACATTCCGCGCGAGATTCCACGCAACGTGGCCCGACATTGCGCGTGAAATCGCATCCAACTGCGCGCGTTATCCGCGCAAGGCGATCGCAGATCTCGGCTACTGATTTACGGCTGCCGTGAATCATAACGCCGACGCTACGTACCTCGCTCTCTCTTCTATGAAGATATCGCGCGACTCTCGATACTATCTCCGCGCTGCTATCGCGGTTTGATGGTTCGAACCGAGAGAAAGCCGAGTAGTATTGTCTGGAAGTTGTTGAATAACGTGGAATTGAGCAGAGCTTTACGTGAATATTACGTTTACGAATACATTGGTGGAAGATCGTTTCTAGTGAAAGTTCGTGACAGGATCGAGTGGAGACCTACAGAGATAGATGTTAATTTCGAGTAGAAAACGAATTAAAAATAGCGAAAGACAAAGAAAAAATAAATGCTGGTGATGTCATTTTGTCAAACTGGAACGTTATGTATATGAAAGTTCACACAGTCGTTTCTCATCATCGGAGACAGCGAAGAGTTTGACCGAACGGCTCGACGTTCATCACAGTGACCACTGTCCGTTTGAAATTAATGAAGCTGAATCACTTCACGCCGTTATGATAGATTGCGAGCTCGCACTTTGAAGCTGGCCACATCTGGTACACAGAACCCATTGAGCAACCGTGTCTGAATAGTAGTGTATTAATATGCACAATTCCGACTGGCTCAATGGAGTAGTTCAAGAACAACGTTATGCGGTAAAATAGCAAATTTCACGTTGAAATTTCTAACTGTGATACCAGCGAAAGCTAGTATCTGAATTGTAATTCGTTCTATCTGTTTTGACGGAAACAAAACATACAACAGAGGATTTATTAAGTAGACACTAAAATTCTCTATACTTTCGACTAATTTTCGTTTCCAAGTAGCAAGCTTTAAGACGTAGCTAATCGCGAATTCTCGTCTCGTCACAGCCACGCTTTCGCTTCAGCAGACACCATTGTCTTTGCAACCGCTTAGAAAGTTACCAAGCTTCCGTTCGTCGGCGGATAAACAGCCAGGAAGGAAACGCCTTTCAGCGATCACGTGAACGATTCTCGCATAAATTAACCGCAGCGGAATGAAGTGCGAGCAGCGCTGTGTATCCAGGACCGTTTGACTACCCTCTCCTCTTAAACGGCCATAATGAAACGATGAGATACGGCGGGAAGAATGCGCGCTTGTTTGCGCTCTAAATTACCCCATTTGTAACGAGAAAGCGCGTTTCAAAAGAAGAAAAAGAAAGAAAAGGAAAGAACCTCCTCTTGCACGCGTGTCTTTTCTTTTTTCCCTTCGCTCGATTCATTTGCCAACATGCATAATAAATGTTTTTGACGTGTTTCCATACGCGCTCGTTACGCGCTGTGTTCACCGACTCACTTCTCTCTTATAAAATTATAAATGGGGCTTAGACGACCCAACTTCTTCGTAACTGCCTAAGGCGAACCACGGTAAAAAAAAAAAGTGGAAGAGCTGGGGAATTTTCCTGAGAACAGTCGTACGGACAACGCGACTTGTTTCTCGCAAGTGTAACAGTACATCAGTCACAGTTTCCACACCGTCAACAGAGAAACGAAGAGTGGAACAAATGATAGGACGAAATTTGGCACTGGCAGCTAAAGCTCGGCCAACCAGGCGCCACAGAAAATTGTTCGAATAAATAATAATATACAGATAACGTGGAATCATGCTGAAGACGTTTCCATGATTGGAATCAAGAGTTGCTTCTATTTATTTCCTCGCTCTTATATGCGCTCGACTATTGGAAAATCATTAAACCACTAAACGAATTACATCGATTCACCAGCGACTGATCGCAGGTCAGACGAGAGAAAAAGAGAGATATCCGCGTTAGCGCGGAATTATTTAACATTTACGTCGGCACAGCGCAGATTTATGCAAGCAGTAGAGCGTGGCCAGGGCGAGCGTTTTGCGAACAGGCCACCAAACGCTTTTATTGCAGCTACACCGAATTCATTACTACGCCTCGTTTACCCGGTATTCGTCTGCTCGTTATAATTGCTCCATTGTGTCCAGGACCGCGAAGCTGCCACGAGTAAAACGAACGTATACCCCTATCAAAGACAGAAAAGGTGGGAGAGAAAGCCAAGAGCCTTTAAAACCAGTCGACCACGCCATTGTGCTCCGGACTTTTCGCATAAAACGTCTTTACGGTCTAAACGGAACCCGATGACGCAACCAATCCTCGGCTGGAATCGCGAGAAGAGCGGCAATCGTAATCGTAAACGCGTTGATCGCGAGTTTACCAAAGAATTCGCCGCTTCTGTTTGCGTTAGATGTCCTTCCCGAAGGAACGAACGTTTTGTTTGGCTGAGAACAGTTCGAAGAAATTTCGAAGAAGATGAACAAGAAGAAAAAAAAAAAGAAAAGAAAAATACAAGAATTTTCGGTACAATGATAAAATAGACTTAAAAGTCAAGGAGAAGTTGGAAAAACAACTGGCCGAACAACAACTCGTTACCGACGAACTTTCTTCGATCGTCGCTGGGGAGATGTTCACCGAAGATTGCAGAACTTTTATTTTTGGGATTTTAACTACATACTGGCGTTGAAAACACATGTAAGTTTCTTGCGAATGTTATACAGATCGCGTGGAAATTGTATATAAGATAATCTTGGCGCGAACGCCACGAAACTTCGCAGACCAAGCTATCGATCTATGTCTGATCAAGTACGGAACATTTCTACTTGCTCGCGTAGAATTTCAAACTCCACAGCTAGCTCTAGAACTTTCGAAAACTTTCCAAGTTAATACGACTTACAAAGAGTAAAAACAGCGAAGGAAATAAGAAAACGAGTACATCGCTTTACATTTGCACGAAGTTTCATTCACAACAACCTGTATCCGACTCGATATCGAATCACTCGATACGCCCTCGTCTGTACCAATAAACTCTGCCACCCTATGTTCAAAATATGCAAACAGTGAACCGGATAGGTGCAATCATCGATCGTCACCCTCGCTGAAATAACGTTAACGACACGCGCAGTGTTCCAGCTGGTATTTTTCTTACATGAGCGGTCGAGTACCGGATCCAGGAGAAACTCGTTTCAAAAGTGCTCGCCAAGATTCGACGAAAAACGCGCGCGAGAGCATTGCAAGAAGATAATGGGGAATAAACGAGCCCACGCGAGCCGAGCCGAGCCGAGCCGAGACGCGGGCGAAAAATCGGCGACGGAAACTCGTTGAAACGAGCCTGCACGTGGAAATAAAGAAGTCGGAAAACGGGCCTATGGAAACAACGCTAACCTGTCTACTACCCGCCGCACCAGAGCAAACGCGAAAAAATTTTATTAGCTCGTTTCATGCATAATAACGCGCAGGTTGCATGCGTAATGCGGTCGGGTGCAGCGGACCGGCGTCAGGGCCGCCTCGACCAGCTTTATCTTCCCTTCGTGTTTGTCTACTTTCGTCTATATTTTTTCCGTTACTGGTCTTTATTGTTGGTGCAACGACTCGTTTCTGAGTTTAACACCCTCTATCATACGATGCTGTGTGATTTGAAAGTTACGTACCTACGGTGACTCACGAAAATATTTGAATATCTGCCATAGAAAATTTTTATATGTGTATTATGTGCGCTATATAAAACACTTTGAAACTTGATTAACGCTGTAATGGGACACGGCTATCGCGATTAGCAGATACGTATATCTGGTAAGAAATTATATAGCACGAGTAAGCACCTTAAGCACATAACGAGACCCAAACGAGTAACGTTATCTTTTATGGACATTGACAGTAATAAAATGGTGTGTTCGAAAATTGTCTCGCTGGAACATTATGGTCGATGAATAATACAAGATTCTGCAAGTGCCGCGATAAAATGTATTAAATAACAGAATAGTGTTTTCAATTCACTCGACTGTCTTGGAAAATACCTAAGGGCCGACGTTTTGATAGTTTAAAGTTATATTTCCCGTCGAGTCGGATACACCGGCCCTGACACACGCACATCTGCATCTTCTCGGGCATGAAACGGACGCCCGTCCCTGCACACACCAAGCGTTTTACGATTATTCCCCTAGGCGAGCCATAACTTCATCGCGCATCCTCCTAACTGATTCAGATTAGCTTCTCTGCGATTTCCGCGTGTACACGGCATGAGTCAAAGACGAGCCGAGAGATTTCATCTAGCTTTGCCAATTGTTTTGTAGGTTTTGTTTTAACTCGTACAGGGAACGATCTAGGATTTAACAGTGAAATTTCGTAGGCGTGCTGTACGAAAATAATCGAGCAGAAAAATATTACGTAAGGCGGAACGATCTATTTGTCCGGAAACTTTTGTATACGCTCCGTCCAGACAGATTGGTGCTGGCCGAGAGGAGAAACGCGGTCGACAGGCGCGACGGGATATTCGAAACCAGCTGATTGGGCTTCCTGTTACAAATAGACGCGATATATGTACAACGCAGTTTATTTCAATAATTTGGCTGTTAAAATGCTGATCGAAGGGAAGCAGCAGACAGACACCGTCTCGCGTCTGTCGACGAGCCGAACTCGGAATTCTATCGAGCGAACGACAGAGCGAGAGGGCTGCGTTCGCATAAGCGGAATAACGATCCCGCTCGGTCTTGGCACTAGGCCGCGACCACGGCCCCCGAATCGTTCTTCATCCGTGACGAAATAAAACGCGCCTGCTCATCCTCACCCGGCGAAAGTCTCCTCGCTTGCTTGACACAGTTTCGCGTCGCCTCCCCTCTCGTTCTTTAAGCACCTTGTGCTTTTTCTTTTTGCCATTTTCCTTTACCAATGTGGCTCGTTTGCGGCTTCCTATCCCATCAGAATTATTCGTTACAAAAGGATGCTATGTTTCGGGATACCAATATTTGAAAGAGGTAATTTAGGAGCAAGTTTTCGATATCAAAGGGTACAGATTTTTCTCGGTTAATTAATAAATAATAAATATGACAAAGAATTGTTTGAACAGGGATATTTTTATACGTTGACGTGTTTGAACATCAAGATTCGTAAGAACATCTTGAAATGTCATTTTTACATCGAAGTAAAAAATAAAACTTGACGAACCAGGGGACGTTCGTCCCATGGAGCAGAAATAAAACAGAAATCACGGCAAGCATGAATAATCATTCAAGGAGCAGTGTAATTGATGCTCCTGTAAATTAAGCGAAAGCAGCGGAGAAAATTAAATTACGAAGATTGATACGTCAAACGGGGCAATGGGTTATAAACCGCTCCGAATTTGAATTAGGGTGCCCGCTGGTAATTGCGTACAGTGCGCACACACCAGACCGGGAGCAATAATTAAATTATAATTAAAGAATTAATTTTTTTGCCGGTTGTCTGGACCGCTTTGTAATCGATGTACCCGCGCGGGGCTCGCAATGGTAAGAACCTCTTAATTAAGCATTAACTCACATGGGTTGCGCGGAACGAGTTCCTCCAAACCGACTCGCGCGATCTTTCGCAATGCGGCAAATAAAAATCTTCTCGTTTCATTTGCGTTCGTGCTAAGCCGTTCGCGCGAAGCTTGTAATCGACATAAAATTCTCGGGCATCGTTAAGATTTACTTTGCAACATGCGAAAGAAAGAAAATAACCTTAACTGCGTTTGAATTACTACGTGCGCTTCCTACTCCCGATGATAATTACAAGTATTAGGTTGTGCGAAGAATCGAGAATATATTAAAATCAGAAAATCAGCGAATATATACTTATCACGTTTTCCTCGCAGGTCTGTCATGTTCGTACGAGATATTTTCCAAGCGGACCTCTTTTCAACGATCTACCGATCTGCACTTGCCTCGTGAAAAATTCACAAGCACTCTCAGCCACTCTACTTCCCATTCACAGACCCACTCGTATCCCCATTCGCGCCTAGCTTCTCGTCACTCGCTCCTACTCGATCAATCGTCGCTTTCTAGCCGTTATAAAGCGATTCGCGGTATCGCAATTTTAAAAGCTCAACGAAAATCGCGAGAACGATCGTACGATCGATACACGCTATGACGTAACTGAAGGGAAGGATAGTTTTGGCCGACGAAAGCCACGCAAGATTTGCCGACGAATTCGCGAAAGCCACTCGTTAGCGCGATTATTACCAGCCACGGCTGATTCACCGTGACGAACTTCCCTGGATCCTCCTCGTGGATCGAACAATGAGAAGCGAGAAGAGGGAAACGAGGAACGGAGCATGAGATATGCCGGTAATAAGCCGGGCGGGGTTCATTAAGCGTATTGTTGCATCGCAGGCAAACTCCGTTCATCTTGTGGCCGGATCGCCGTCTCCTCTTTTCCGTCCACGCGAACGATCACCTCCTTTGACCGGTCTCGCCCCACGCGGATCGCTCGAAAGGAAGCCGCGGACAACCGAGCGTTTATTTATCCACGCTCGTCCCGACACGATGAAAGGACCTGCGGAAATTTTCAACGTGTTGCCTCGATCACGCTTTTGATCATTTTTCGGACAGCTCGGTTTGGCTACATATAGAGGGGCTTATTGTGAGGTGGAAGGCCACGATTGTGGCTAGATTTTAAGG
Source organism: Bombus vancouverensis nearcticus (assembly GCF_051014615.1). Taxonomy (NCBI): domain Eukaryota; kingdom Metazoa; phylum Arthropoda; class Insecta; order Hymenoptera; family Apidae; genus Bombus; species Bombus vancouverensis. The sequence goes on along the minus strand of NC_134911.1, from coordinate 14,824,409 downwards.
GTATTGTGGAGGATATTGGGATTGGAATGGAATTTGGCTTTGGTACGAGAATGCCTTTGTGGGGAAAAGCGTACTTTTAATTCGTTTCAAAAGATTCCATTAAGCCAAAAGTATCAGGTCGGAAATACTTTGGTCGAAAATAAAGATCGAGATGAGTGACTGGCTTTTTAATAGCTTCGATAGAGGTATTATTAGCGAATTACCAGATAGAATTGTAACAAGAACAATTCGCTGATTCACGCGACCCAATTAGTCAATGAATTCGTAGGTTCGCGAGTGCAATCGATGAATCGACATTTATCCGTAGCCAATCGTTCGAGGAAATTTATTTCCACCTAGCGAACTGGATAAAGAAAAAGAAACGATTAGCGCGGTCGTATCGCGATCTACGAAGTGGATAAGCCAAGCGTTTCGGTGCTAATTACCGCAAATATATCTTAAAATATATACCGTTTCCGGTAAATCTATTTTCATTATCTGTGACTTATCGAAACTTCTACAAATTCCAATTTAATATCCCATTAACTCCGACATGCGATTTCTATTCGAAGCTATCGAACATTCTTACTTACAACGAAAGAAAATTCCTTTACGTGGTCAAAGTTTTCCAACTTGTCAAAGAACCAGCAACTAGTCCAATTAGATTACAAATTCAAGTAAAACCTTGTAAATACGATTTAAATCCGAAAGCCAGTACCGCGACATTTAAATTTACGGCATATTTATTGTCGCTTAAAGATCGATAAGGAAATTTCTTGCCGCGCGTATCCTGAACTTGTTTCTCCTAATAGCAACACCAAGTACCTTGTATCTCCTAATCGCCAGCAAGACCGTACGAGAATTTTCCGAAGGTGTGCAGTAATTTTAACCTGGGCGGTTTGACTCGGCGAACAGGGACGCGAGACGTACACGTAGAGCTGGCTGGCTCGTTTGTCACGCGCGTATAATCCCAACAATGGCCTCGTGGCGTAAACAAAATCGTGGGAGGTAACGACAAGCGGTCCGCTACGCCCAAAGCAAATAACAGAAATAAACGACCTCCCGTTATAATTGTCGCGACAATACGTCCTATCGAGTACAGTTTCTTTGTCTCCGCGAGGAACGCGGACACCAGTGAAAATCGAGCAAAACTGCGCGTTATGAACCACCCAGAATCCTGCGAGAACCGGTATCCAATGGAACCGCATTTTTCCTAAACACGTCAGAACGTCGGAGAATTCCTGCTTCGATTTTCACTGGAATTTCTACTTATGTTGGCTGCGTTACCGCCATGTTGATTTACAATATTGCTACGTACAAAGAACGTTGTTACGCTTTAATTGTTATAGGCTACTTGTAAAGTTGCTATCGTACTAAGCTGGCAAGTATTATTCCCGATATCGACTGTTTCAATCATTCTCTCTTTCTTCTTAATTGATTGTTTTAAGTAATTCATTCGTCATCTACGAGCTTTTTTCACACTGCAGATCAAACTTTTCCATCTTTTCATTTTTCGCGTCCAAACACGGATCACGTGACGCATACGTAATTCGAAAGAAGCTCGTCAGTCCCCGGAAGATTTTGGAAGACACAGAACCAAGACTGTCATCGAGATACGCGATCGGTTGGATATTCAATTACTTGGAAGGAAGAGTAAGTAGTTGCTGGACTTGAATGAACGGGTCAGGCTCGTCGGGTTCGTTTAATAATTATGTCAATCGTGTCTAACGGAAGAGAAAACGAGAAAAAGGTAAGAAGATAATGACCGGCGAAAGGGAGGAGATAAGGGTACGCTAGCCGAACAAGTAATTAATATTCCAGCGGTGGGCTAATGGCGCGCATGTAGCGATATTATGCCGGTTGATTGAGCTCTCTCGAAAATTCGCTGACTCCTCGCTGCTCATTATTTCAAGCAAGCCTCGTAATACACCGCCGCTCCTCTTTCTCCGCTGAAGAATTAAACGGTGATCCTCCATCCTCACTCTCTCTCTCTCTCTCTTTCTTCCTCTCTTGCCATTCGCTTCCCCCTTTTCGCTTCTCATTTCCCCCACTTTTGGTTGCTCTTTGTTCCGCCGTCGTGTTTCAGATCAAAACAGCTTCTTTGGTTTTATTCGTTCGATGAGCAGCGAGAGTTGATTACGCAGGCGTAAACGCGTCGAAAGCTTAAAAGGCGAAATTAGAACCGAGATCCTGCTATCATCTTGCGCTCGAGGCGATTTCGTCGAGGTCTTGAATCGATCGAGCAGGCTTTTAATCTCGGCCCGGCAATACTTATCGAAATATTCCGTATAACAGGAACAAGTGCTCTATCTTCGAGCGGCACGGACGAAACGATAGCGATAAAAATAAGAAGATAACGGGTTAGTCAGTTCAAAAACACCTGGAGTCGGCGGATCCAACTTTATTTAGGAACCAGATTCACCGAGCAAACTGGTTCTGTTGGTTGTCGTGATACAGTCGTCATTGCAAAAGGCTTGGGACGAAGCATTAGAATGATATTTCGCGCCAGAAAATAGGCTGTGTATTAATACCGTCCTTATTAAACCGTGTTCGCCAGTTTGATCCGTAACGTTCAGGCGTGGCCAGAGCTTAATAAGCTCAAGTTCTGCCAACAACCGTCCGCTAGTGATTAAACGAACGCTGTCCTGGAACGATCTCGACGTATTTATACGTCTTTCACGAAGACGACCGCGCGGAACTGATAAGTAAAGTGCACATCGTTCGAAAACAGCTTCACGCTCATCGACCACACTCTGTCATAATTCTTCTTAATTTCAACCGACTTGGCTACGACATAGAAGACGGACAGACAGCGAGACAGACAAGGCAGCCGACTTTTTCACGAGTTCCTCATCGAGGCGCAAAGTTAATTATAGCAAACGGGCAAACGATTTTAGATGGACAATTAGAACGGTCGCGAGGAGGTATTCCGCCCGAATTTTGGCGAAGCGCGTTCGCGGGCTTTGCGACGAGCAAAGCTTAAAAGCTGTACGCCATACCGGGTGTTAGGAATGTACCAGCGACAACATGCCACGGATGTTTGGTAGTGCAAACCCCGTTTGGGGATTGGTTGCATAACGCTCGACGGAAACTCGAATAGAAAGGAAGAGAGAAGATTTGTGCCAGCACTAGACGCGTCGCGTCAACAATTTCGCTTTCCTTGGATCGTTGCGCGGAACTCACGCATGCGAATCGCTCCGGCGAAGTGACTCATTCGTGGCAAACAGAATCTAGCATCTACGTTCCTACGAAGCTATTTTTTTTCTTTTTTTTTTTTTCTTTAGTAGAAGTAATACTCACAGTAAGATGAAAAGCAAATTTCTCGTGTTTACAGAGTTACGAAGAGGAAATCATTATTTAGAAGAAGTAACATCTTCCCGATGTGAAAAAGAAATCTTTCGCGCTTACAGAGATAGTTCTTCCTAATTTCGCAAATGTTATTCTCAGTTTCCATCATTGTCATGAAAAAAAACACAAACTACGAAAACACGAAATTCACATCACCTGACAAAACGCGAACGTTTGATCAAGAACAAATAGACTCGAAAATAAATCGTCTCTTTCTCTTTTTTTTTTTTTTTTTTTAATGGAGAATAGAGCCGCTCGAAAATAACCGTCGTTGTTGACATCGTGGAGAATTGGGTCGACGGATTCTCCTAGAAGCACGTACCCAGGAAATCGATGCGCCAGAAAACTCGTTTCCTCGTATACCCTTGTTCACTGGTCCTTGTTCTTAAGGTTAGACACGGAAGCCCTTCCGTCCACGTGGCCACTTTCAAACGAGATGACGTTCGTGCGGTTGTCAGCGAGCTCTGTGCTCGTAACGCGCACCGAAATAGAAAGTGTCGCTCGGATTTAGGACCGCTAGTTACCGGTTAATAGCTGCTGGATAGTATTCACGTGTAAACTTTCTTCTCGTAACACGAAAATAAAGATGAAAAATAAGTCAAGCAGGTCTCTAGAATACAACTCTTAACACGATTCTCTATTGACGTTAAGAGGGAAATGTGGTACGTTTTATCGACTGCCATTCACCACCGTCCTGTCGGTCACGAGCAACGACAGGGAAAATTATTCTTAAAGGAAACACGTTTGCTAAGAGACACAAAGTTGGATGCACGAAGGGTAGGCTGGCGATATACTGATTTTGCGCTACGATATAACTCCGTTTATATGAACTTGTCGGAGAACAATTATGACTTTTCGTTCCTACAATAGAAGTTTCGATCGCAAAAGTTTATTTAATCGGACCCTACTTAAAACTTCGTTCAAATAAATGGAGATCGCCTAAACGGAGTTCCACCGTATTTACGGCAGCGTGACGACGCTGCGAAAACTATTCTCTCGCGTGCCATTGAAACTTTCGTCATGCTCTCTTCGGTTCTGGCTTAAAGCAACGTTAAAATATAATCGAATGTCACGGGGAACAGCAGTAATAGAGCGGAATTGAAAAAGCGGGAACAAGAATTTCTCCCCATTTCCTGTATTTTTCTTCGTTACTTTTTAAGATCGTGAGTTTAAAAGTTCACTGCTTGTTGCGAAAAGTCAGTGCATCTAAAATAGAACGCGAGAGAAATAACGATCCAGCTGACGCTTAAACGAAGAATAAGAACGGTGATTAGAAACATCGAAGCGACGCGGCGACATTTCTCAATCGACCCTGATTATTTTCTTTCTCCGTTCGGGAGAACGCGATGGAATTAACATTCCTAGCGTAACGATTATAGGGTCGCGGTTTTTCTCTATTCTACGCTCAAGGATCTTCGGCAAGATCGCGTCAATTTTCAAGAAATTCCTCCCTCGGACGGCTTGCGGTTTTCTGATGCGCCCGGTATGCCAACCGCATCCAAGGATAAGCCTTTCGAATAATTCGCCATTGGCTCGGTTAGTTTTCACGCTCTTCGAACGATTCGGAATACGAGAAACGAAACTTCGTGATAGAACAAAAATATTTTGAAACTTTAACTACGGTTAATTCGAGCGCCTCAGTCTCAACCTCTTAACCGTGACACTTCTTAATCAAAAGCTCCTATAACTCTAGAATTAAAAGGTAATAAACACAAGTTAATTGTATTTAAGGTAATATTAGTCCTTGTAAAAACAGGATATCTAAATGAGGTCTTATAAATAAGGAAATTATTATGCTCGAGAGATGTGAAATCAGAGCGACGAGATGACTCGTCTCTGCCGGTTAACAGGTTAAATAAAGGAAGTCATATTCTCGAAAATCATTTAATACCGCGATTATCCATTTACTTTAAAGTCCTCTCATCTTATTAGCTATTATTGCTCATTTTCATACCATGTTCTGATTAATCGACCAATTTATCGCTGCTTACGGTCTATCGATCGCAACTTAAGCGTACGAAGTTCGCTTACCTGAAACAAAAAGAAGAAAAAGTAGTTAAGTATATGGGCCAATCAGTTTGAAATGGGATCGCGATCGTACAGGAAAGAGGGCATAAAACTCACGGCTACGGAATTTCGAGCAGAGGGGCGCGAGCGCGGTATCCTTGAAGCACGGATATTACGCGGACATTGCATAAGCATTGTTATTTATCTTGGTGAGGATCGCCAGAATGTTCACGTTAAAATAATAACGCGATGCCTGCCAATGTCCCCAAGAACGGGACTGGCTGACGAAAATCGACTTGTTACTCCGATTATATTGCTTGTACCAACGTTTAACGCTGGCGAACGCGCGATTTATTGACCCTTGGATTTGTCTCGCCTTGGAAACGTTGTTAATAATATCGGTCTCGAACTGTAGATACCGCTCGAAAAATTCAGAAGATAAATGGTTAGATCTTTGCGAGTGTCAAGTAATTATCGACGATACCAATATCAGAGTAGAAAAGAAAAATTGTTTTTTTTTATCGGTGAAATGTCGTGCTCGAGTCAAAGATGGACAAACAACGAGATTAAATAAACGCGTTCGATTATTCAGCGTCGATATACTTAATGAAATTATTTAAAGAAAGTTTCCAAGTCTAGAATTTATCGCGTAACGACAACCGCGTAAAATGATCTTGGACGCTGTATTCGAATGTCGAAGAACCTCTGTTATCCGAGCTGGAGGCTCGTAACAATTTCGCGGAAGTAGAAGCATCAGCAACGGCAGCCAGCAACCGTGTTTCGCGGCCGTTTGGACGCGCTATATAACGAATCTATTCTCATTTCACTTTGCTTCGCATAAGTTATGCTACCTAGGCTACTTTCGGATCGGTCGTTTCGCAATTACCCGGCAGATTCCGGTTCACGTGACTGCGGGATTTAGCAAGCCGGGACAATGTTTCAACGTACAACCGAAATTATGAGAACAAGATTGTACTCCTTTCTCATTTTCTACTCATCCATTAGCCAATAAAATTTGGCTGTGTGTACCCAGGAATTCGAAACTCTTCAAGCTTCGTAATAATTCGCTTACGCCGTATTAATCACTCCGTCTTCCTTCTATTCACACCTTCTTTTATTTCAAACATCGAATCATCCTCCTACGAAACACGTCAATATCGCCAATCTGAGATCACTTTATTACCATTAAGTCGATTCCTGTAAAGCTAACGGAATTTGAATTCAAACGTTAAATCTCTTGCCGATAAATATCTCATCTTCGTTCGTCGATATAAAATGATCGCGCACACCTGACCTACAACCCAATCAGCTGAAACCTGCCCACCTGAATCCGTTAATACTTCTCGGCGTAATTCGGTTCGAGCAAACTACGAAGCATCGAAACCAGTCGCCGTAATCGAACGTCAAATCTTGGAGCGTGGTCGCCGTTACGGAGATCATTACCGGCGCTGTACGCCGGCTCGTCTCGCAATTATCGGGGCTGGCACGCAGCGCTACTGATAATCGCCACTATTAGACAGCAAGAAATACTCGCGATAAGTGGTTTCCAGATAAAATCGCGCTTGTGCGCGCGCGACCGTCTACTCGTTACCGACATTTTTATCGACAGCCTGGGCTGCATCTTAATCGCACGCCTCCCTGTTTATTGATATATTATTATATGTTAGACACCTGTTTGTGGAACTTCTTATTTCACGCTTACCGTGCTGGAAAATCGGGTTATCGACGTTAATTGCCGGCGATTGAATTTAACGTTACAGCAATAGGACGATCGGATGGTCGATGTAGTCTTGGAAAGGAGGTGTCGACACGATCGGTATCGCGTTAAACGTGTAATCTATCTGATATAGTCGGGCGATGTGGCAACATATACCGAAGATCTGCTTCATAAATAAACTTTGTTGCTTCGTGCACCGCATCTCGAAAATGAAAGTAAGTTTTGAGAAACGAGTAAAGCGTGGCAAGAGTACCTGGCATGTTCACAAAGTAGCGACAGGAATTTTGAAACATTTTCGACGGTTCTCGAAAGAATTCCAACAATTTCTTTCATGGACGATCCTTGCATCTCGCATTGGCGCGAACATGTACCGCTTATGCAATTCGTCTCGTTTTTCGAACCGAGTAAAATGTGGCCGCGTGTTAAGAACATTTACGTGTCTATGTATTTTAGAAACACCTGTACGATTCCATCTGGCACAGAGAAAGAAGAAATCAGCAACTAAATCCGAACTAAATCACCCTATACTCGAGCTCGATTAGGTCACCTGGGCTATTCACTGCTTTGCCGTTCTGCAAACTACATTTTCCTCCGAGATGGATCTATCAAGCGTGTCCCTGTTTAGAAAGTAAGCCTGTACCAATTTCCACCGCAAGACGTCACCATGCAGAGAGCTGGTAAATTCACGTATCAACTCTGGCCATCCCGACTCTAGCTACGCAAACAGTTAGCGATAGTATCATCAGTTATCGCATCCCGAACCGGAAAACAGAGAGACAGAAAGTTCGGGAATCCTTCCAAGCTTTCCACACGGTGGCATCGGTAATTCGGATTAGGTCTGACCGCGTTGCTGACCGGCCGTTGCTAGATAGACGGCGAACCTCTCCTCGGGGGGGATGCTGAAGAGGGAAACGGACCGGCTAGGAAGATGGAGGGGGCAAGACGTAAGAAGTCAAGACGCAAATAGAACTCCCAAGTTAGCCTAACGGGCTTGCCAGAGGCGGATTGAGAAAGGAGGAGAGAAAGGGGAGGGTTGGAGCAAGCACATGCTTACCAACCGTCTACTTCTTCGTTCGACCGTACCTTTCATCCTCTTTCCCTCTGCGAATCCTCCCGACACCCTTTAACGTTCGTCCGTGCCTGTTTCTAGCTTCTCCAGCGTTCTAACCGTCGTCGTCGCTCGACGTTTCACTCGGATCGATAAAACGAGGCGATCGTTGGTCTTTTGCTTTTAGGAAAGACGCTGGAAGATGACGCCAGTCGGGGAACGATCAGTACGCGGAACGTGGCAACTCGTTTTCGAGTGAACCATAGGTGGATCGCGCGTTTCCTGTTATAGCAGACGCGTTTACTTATCTTGTAGCCGAGTTACAGGGTACAGTGAATTTGTTGAGCAGATTTGGCGAGATCTAGCGTAGAATAGCTCGGTTCTACGATCGTACAGCGCTGTAAAATGTCCGGATGTTAGTTTGCGTGACGATCTTCTTCTCTGCTTTCTGGACGTTGTTAAGCTACGAGACAAAAATCTTAAGCGTGTTTATAAAGCACACGTTGATTCGTCGAATCTCTTCGCATATTTTTAGGAACTTCAGGTCAACGTCACGGATTCGAGTATCGTCGCAGTGGAATTAAAACAACAAAAACTTGGCAATAACGACACCTGTCCCGAATTCCTGGACCTCGGAAATCAGGAATCAGTGAAAAAGATGGATCGGCGGAATAGTAGAAGAAGGGAACGAGTAGCCGACGAATCAGCAAACGAGGGCGTGAAAGCAGGCTTTCCTCTGGTGCTTTCCTTAATTCAATATTTGCTCTTCCGCCGGGCAGCCAAGGGGAAGAAGCAAGACGGGCAACTGCAAGTTCGTGGCGTCTGTTATGGTGGATCTGGTCGGTCGACGACAGCTTTATGAAATCAGCGCCACAAGAGGTTGCCGAGTTTTTTCTACAGACCCTCGAACGAGAGAAAGTCGACAGGGGGAGCGAGGAAAATTATTGATTCAACGAAACTTTTCTCGCGTTGCTCCCTTAAATTTAATCTCGATTATGGCAAGCGAGGAATTAACAACAAAGAAACGTTCTTCTGCCGTAACTTTGAAAATATAACCAAAATACCGATCTTTCGACCAAATTACACCGCATACCCAAATACTACGAACGATAGTGTACATTATCTTCTAACTCATTCGCCCACGCAACAAATCTTCTAAGACGCTTACCCCGCTGATTAACATACCTAAGTCAGCTTCGAAATCTCTAGTTTCTGTGATCTCTCGTAGATTTTGAAGTCAATTGGCCTCATCTCCTACAGCATCGCTACTGCGTACCCTCGAGCTAATGTTCGCGAAGGTATTCGAATCGCTGGTAATCCTGAAACGTGATCTCATCTTCGCAAGCGAACTCGTGGAATTCGTTGGAGGAGTACGTTAGCGCGTAAGCCTGTTTCCATGCAAAAGGAAAATCAGGGAAGATGGGAAAAAAGATGCTCGCGCAAACATTTCGCAGTCTCGCGGGGATGTGTAGACGAAGAGACCACTAGGTTACTCGCGATCTTTGCATCTGCACTTTAATATATTTTTATATCGCCGCAGCCAACCACGTCGACTCGTTGACACCAGCATTTCCCTTTCACGTGGCGATCAGATCGCGAACAAATTCGTGAATAACCCTAATCTCGCCTCTTAACGAGTATTCTAAAGTTCATACAATTGCGTTTATAGAAATACCGCTGTCTCAATTAACGTTTGTCATATCTTTCGATACACAAATTAGACGATTTTGTCATTGGTCGAATGACAGTACTATCTACCTTTATTCTTATATAACCTTCCTCTATTTTTATACCATAGAAGTATATCTGTCGTTCCTGGTTGTTTCTTCTTATCATGTATAGGACAAACGCGAAGCTATATAGCAACAATTAAAACTTGAAGCGAGGAAACACGCGAGATGAAGTCTCGTTGGCACATGCGCATATAAACACCGATTTACCCGATTTACCCGAGGTGTTCGCTTTCATCCAGGACATTTTGCCACGATATGTTTCCCGGCAGTCTATGTCGTTGTATTCCTTTTTCCAGCGCAACTCGTCCTCACCCGTGGCTCGTTTTCCATCGTCGGTCGCGATTACGGATTTTTTATACGGGAAAACAACGTAATAGAGTGGCAAGCGAGTCGAAACGCGTCGTTTCCCGTGACAGGAGAATTTCACACCCACGCAAACCGCGTTATTCGTGGCGATAATTTTCGACTGGGTGTTCCGTTCGGGCTACCGGGCCAACTTTCTCGTTAGCGTTCTTTACTGGATCCGACCGTCGGTGATTACGCGAAATTGCCGCGGAGCAAGGGGCTAGTGATTAATAGGAAGCGTCACAGGGCGGCTCACCCCGACGAATTATGGAAGGCAGGTGCCGCGAAAGAAACGGAACACTCCCGATTCGACGATTTCTTTATTCGCCGATATACGCGTCGCTGAAAAGTTACGGCTGCGAGGGAACATCCCCTGGAATCTGCTCGAATCGTTTTCACGAAAAAAAAAAAAAACTGAGGATTCGCAGAGTCGTTGGAGGGGCGCTTAATGAACCCAAGCATCGAAGACGACGTTTTTATTATATGATCGATGCTACGGCCGTTTGGAATTAGTGCAACCAAGTATAACCAGTTCGAGGGAGGGACTATCGTTGCCTCTTCCGAGAAACTGCTTTTTAACGCTTTCCTGTCCCGATTATATTCGGACTTGGATGCAGAGAAGAAACATATGCAACGAATAAGTAGCTGAAATTATCGAGTTGATCTGCGATCGAACTTTTATTGGAATACGCTGATCCAAAGTAAACTTAGGCGATCGCGTCATTTCGCTCGATAAGCGGCGGAAATCGTGGCGAGACGTATTCTCCGGTTCTGTAACTGCCGCGAATTTCCCGGGCGGGAAAAGTAGCCGGATCGCGTGGTACCAACATCGATAGACAGTAGGACAGACTGGCCGAACGCACGACCCGCTTATCGTGAGTCATTCTAGAAAATGTGGAGTGCTGCCAGCCGACAAGAGGGCGGATGAGGTCGGTTGGCACTTCGACCCTCGTAGTAATACATCATTCGGCTCTGGTTTCTAGTTTTAATATCTATTCCGCGTTTCACTGACGTTTACTCCTTGGTTCGTCGTTCGCTTATATTTAGCGATCAATCTCTGCCTACAATGAGACCACGCTTAACCGATTCGTCAAAATTAATCTCCATCGCCACGCATCGAAAATAACGTCTAAAATATTTTTCCGCGCAAATAGAATTAATATCCCGACGATTTTAACCGCTTGCTGAAACTTAGCGCTTCTTATTTTAAACGGGAGACCGTGACGCGACACTTTCTCAGCGTTCTCGCGATAAAACACAGCGGAAGAAAACATTGAAAAAAATAAATTAAACGTTTACAACAGTTTGAAATTGCAAGAGACGATCTTTTTATATTCGTTCGTGTTTTCGTCGACTTTCTCTTTGCTGTTTTTGTCAATTTCACGCGTCCACGTCATCGAATACGTGCGATTCAGTGACATTTCGTGATCGTCGCCCAGTTAGGCGAAGTTCTTCTTGCACGGCGTAGCAGGCACGTTCCCCGGAAACGAGCGACTACGAGTCCTCGACAGAAACGCTTCGCAGTTTCTTCTTACGTAAACCACGGTATGTTCGTAAAGCTATCCGCCTTGTTTTTACTTGCGCTCGAGAATGGCGGGAAACGCAGGATGCGGCGAGCGTCACGTTGGAAAACATAAAGTCACGAATTTATGTCGGCACGCGTATATATAGCGGACGGCGTACGATTTGGTCGATCTATTTCAAAAGCCTTTCTTACGCGGTGGAAATATCTCTTCTGTGTATCTTATTACCTCTTTTGTTCTCTCTCTCTCTCTCTCTCTCTCTCTCTCTGTTTTCCTCTTCCTTGACATTTTCCTTTTTCTCTTTATCGCGAACGCGTTGTTCCTTTATTAGAGAGTTTTGTTAGAACGTTGAAAGTATACGAATGGACTCTTGTTGTTGTCTTGGGTGCAACGCCGAAGACAGATTAGATACGCGGCAAAGGGTGACAAGGTGGCTAGATTGCCTTGACTACATATACGATTCCCATTCACCACTACTATTTACCAGATCCTGAATCTCTATGCAGCTGCTCGTAAATCTAGATTGCACATACCACCGATTAAAATATCGCGGTGAAATATATCACTCGCATGAAGAAAAGCAATCTGGATCTACCACGCAGATATTTACTTCTTCTATCACTATCGCTCTATTTGTCAAACGTCGAACGGTACAATAAAATCAATTTGACGGGACGCTGAAATCGCATTACAGAGAGCAGAAGCTTTCTTGTCTCGAAACGAGCGTCGATTTCTGTTTTCACCGAGTGCAAGGCTGAATTACGAGCGCAAAATTGAATTCGCCAAGGGCCAGCGATAAGGGGAGCGGCTGTGGTGATCGATAAAACGAGGGACGAGCAGCGTGGCGCTGTTTCGTAACGGCGAATTTTTTTGCAAAGTCCCGTCAAGATAATGTCTTAACTGGCCACTGCCCGAGTCGTTTGCACATCGATCTGAAACGAGTTTAAGTAGCCAGTAAAGTCGTTTACACCTTCCACCAAAAAGCCGTCTGTCTGGAGGGCCCACAGTGATTACGGGGCACCACCTCTTTCTATAAACGCAACATTTACATACGGGAAGACCGATCGCCTCTCTCTTTTTTCCCGCCTCGCCTCATCCGATAAAACGCACGCGGATGAAGCTGGCTTCACAATATGCCCTTCGAAAGAAGGGAAGAAACACCAGGAATGGCGCCTAAGTTGGTTAACGATTGTCGAAGATGGATTTCATTCGCGTTCTTTTACTTTGCGCGCAAAAATAGCTCGTTAAAGATGGAGGAACATCGTTGGAGCTCTATGTTCATGTAAATATGTACTCGTAGTTCTTACGTAAAAATAGAAGAACAGAGTCTAATATCGTTCAAGAATGTCTAGAGCGTAAAGTACGATTAAATTTTCATCGTCGAACGATCGCTGTACCCTGATCGAACGAATCAAACACGATACGTTCGACCATTGCTCGGTAATTTGACAATGTGAAGCGAGCTTAAAGCAATAACCGCGATTGCCAACAGCAGTGGATAGCCAGTGATCGATAAAAACGCAGACGGTCGAGTTAGCCGAGAAGAGGCAAATATTAATTTCCCGGAGAGCCGTTTCTGGAGACGCTGTGCCAGTGATTGCAGATAAACGGTCGAGTGCATGGATTCGTTAAAATTCACAGGCAAGATTACACGTCCTCGGAGAAAATGACTGGCAGGCAAGAAGAAACGTTGAAAGAAACGATTACGGCGTCGTCTCGGTACTACCTAACAGTTCTTCTTCCCTTGTAGCCGGAGTCGTACACGCTTTCACGCAGTTAGTATCCGAGCTGGTTCCCGCGCTCCAGCGTCGCGGTAACGCTCGATAATGCGCTTTATCGCCGGCAGACCGAGTCGCACCGGTCGATCCATTGGAAAAAACGCAATTGTAAACGTCAGCTGCATCGATGATCGCGATCGTTAACTTTATGGCCGCCGTGGCCCCGGAACGAAAGCGTGCTGAATTCTCGATGGACACTGCCACTGCCTGTTGCGGATTGATCAGTCGTCGTTCTTCGGGATTTGTATCGTTCATCGTCGAATGCTCGAATTACTTTTAAACAAATATCTTATCGCGTATTTGCAACGACTAAGGATTATGAGAATCGACTAGGTTTCCTTCATGCGATATATACTTGATGAAGCGATTAATAAAAGGAGCGACGAGTAAAAACAGAAAGGACAAAGAGGCATCGATCATTCGACGAGCTCGTTAGAAGCTGGCTGTTGACCGTGTTGTGCATACGGCCACGCGAATATACGTGGATATTATAGGTTCTCGCACGTCCATACACGCCGATCGAATATCTTCGTGGCAAGAAACGAATCTTCAACGTCTTAACTGCGCGGCCTGGAACAGGTTTAGGGGGCGAACGCGGGCCGTTCGAGTTTGCACCTTCCAAGAAAAAATCCGACCGAAATGATCGCTATATAACCACGCAATAGGCCACTAACGACACTGTCGACCATCGACCGATATCGAACGCTTAACGGAATTCTTTCGCAGAGAAACAGTTATCGTAAATAATGCCCGCCTTGATAACAGCGACCGATCGGCCGTGGCAAGTGCGTCACTCACGGTTCAGTAAATTGATTGTTATCGAATATCGACACCGATACCGCTAACGAAATATCGTCGAAAAAGCAGAAACGATAACACCACCTTGGATAACGAGACCCTCTCAATTCGCTACACTTTATCTCTGCGACAGAAAGCAATGGGAAGAAATACTTCCAGTCGATTTAATAGTTTATTAATTCGTAAGGCGGTGCTGGATAATCAGCGTAACCCGTACCTGAATATACTTGACAGGTCTGGCGCTGAAAATTATACCGTTTGACGAGCCACGTAAACAACTATTCGCGCACGAGATACATAGACTTAATATAGACTCGATGTTTCGCGTGCAGATGAGTCTCCTTGATGTACGACGTGGATCTTTCAAACCTCTGGTCCTCCTTTACTTCCCATCCGGTTTACGGTGTATGTTGCACAGTGAACGATCGGAACCGGAACGTGACGCCAGTTAATTTCTCAAAGAGGAAGATCAAACAGGTATCGCTGATCGTAAACGTTCGAGCGAATCGTTCCTGTAGTTCGAACGAAGACCCGTTAAAGTTGGTTGCTTGATATCTTCTAGAGTCATCTCTAGCATAGTACGATCGAATAAATAGTTAAAAGAAAGAAAACGAACAGAAGAAAAGAAAATGAACGTCAGAGGAATTGGAGAGCGTGATTTAGAGCGCGAGCAGAAGGCATATGCGTCGGGTGACGAAAGAGAGGCGGTACCAGGCGACGTTTAAAGGCAAAAAAGGGGCAGAAAGGTTCGTTGGAGCGCTTTACATAGCGTTTGCCAACGTCTGGCCATGCCGGGAATGGCAGAGGGGAACCGTTCTGCCTTTATACCGTCTAATACTATGGACGGAAATATCCGTAATGCAAGGACAGGCCTCGCTAGTCGAGCCGCAGATTTTCGAGGGCTCCTGGGTCCGACCGATAGCCTAATGCAGATTTCAGCCAAGCTTGGAGCAACGACTCGCGATTATCCTCGCAAAGCTGCGAATAAATCTGCGCACGTGTTTCGTGCAAGTTGAAACTCGTGTTTCTCGCGAGGTTGAATCTTCAGAGCGCAAGAGAGTTTATTTCGTGCGTGCTTCTGCGATAGATCTTTAACCAGAGAATGATTTCAGAAATCCTAAGAGGAGAGCGAAGATGTAAGATCGAGCGTATTATTGTTTGGATGCGCTTGATACTTGGAAATTGAATCGACGTAAGAAGCTTTACTCTTTGATATTTATTATGTTGAAGCTTTTCTTAAATACTCAACGAGATAGAGAACTGAAAAATAGAAGATGGAACGAATAGAAGGTATTTATAGAAAACTCTACATCAATGAAACTCTCGACCTTTCACGTACAAACCTACACGTTCAAATTCATGATTCAATTACTTACCGTGCTTCGTTCTTCAAATTTTCTGCATTTATCCCCAAGAAAGTAGAGAACTAAAATTTACCTCAAGAACGTACCGGCGGGTAAATTTAAACGCGTTTTTTCTCTCGTATCCAACGTCGCTCTTGAACTTGAGCGGATCGTTATCCAACGAATTTCGAATAATCGTAGGCGAGGACATGGTGTCGGAAATATCTCGACAGTCAGTCGATCACGGTATCGTCGTCGCGTGCACGGTATTTTGCCGAGAAAACCGACTTTACTGCATCACACGCGGCATCGCGTGGGTGAAATGTCGAACGGTCGCGTTTCCTTCCTCACGATTACCGAAACCCCGTGACGTCCGACCACGCTGCAAATGCATCGAGTCTGTTTACCGACTTTGCCAACTCATAGCACGCTACTATATGTCATGGCAGAAACGATGAATTAATTCTATTCTAGGACAGAGAACGTCGTTTATTGGTGCACTGCAATACGCGTAACCGCTTGAGAATGTTGGATGCCGTTGCAAGGCCGAGTGTAAGGAAAGAAGGCAGCTTGAAATACTTCCTAGGATAGCGTTGGTTGAAACGCGTCCTCCACTTTGACTTATTTCGCTCGCTTTATTATCGTACCACGAAAACTATAACTAAGAATAGAATTATCGTGGGCTAAGAAATGATTTACAAATAATAATAGCGATTCAAAAGGAAATTGTTAAACATACGAACAAGTATAAAAATAAAGTCTCTCTGAATATTCGGAAGTTCGAACGCTTCGATCCTTTAGACAAAAACAGATTTTAATAGTTTGCTGATGTTAACACCTGCGGAGGTGGCGATCGTAGAAATTCCTTCACAGGTATCTAAAAGACACGGTAATTTAAGATTCACGCTACGGTGTTTATTTTTGCGGAAAGACTGTATAAATATGTGAAAATTAATTTTACTAAAATTAATACAAAATATAATATATGGACATATTTACAGTAAATATATAAAATATTTTATAATTGTAATATCAAAAAAAAGGGGAGGTATACGCTTGGTCTACCATATATTTAAGTTCCAGTTTTCTAGGGATAGTATAAGTTGTAAATTTAAAGTATAAACTGAGAATCGTAAGAGTGCTAGAGAAGAGAGAAAGAGAGAGAGTGTGTAAGTAAGAGTGTATGCCTTGGTGACGTCAAAGTTAAATGAGTAAAGGAGTGGGAGAAGGGTGCGAGGGTTGAGGGTCAGCATTTTTTGACCTGAAAAGACAGAAGTTGTGAGCCGAGTGTTAGAATAAGACGTACGAAGATATTGCAATCAGTTTTTGCATTGGGTATTGCTTGTTAAAATAAAACTAAACTTCGCTTCAAATAGAACATCCTTTCTTGTCCTTACCCTAGACTATTTAGATACTACATAATAAGTATATATAAAGTATATATTAAGTAATTACCAATTGAGATATAAAAAACAAACTTAAAGATGTTTAGAATTAGATTGTACGTGTGTCTGTCAGATCAATCGCGAGCTCCGCAGGGTTAATTAAGGAAGACTTGAACATATGCGTTGCGACGAGAACTAAAATATTCGTTTATCGTTATCTTGGACCGGAAGATAAATAAACGGGGACTATTTTTAAAAAAGTATTGATTTATGAGTGTCGTATATCTTTTGCAAACCTGACACTACGGTGTCGTACCGTTCACCTGTGATGATTCTAGCAATCCATCATTTCCAACCAATTTATTCGTTAGAAAATGACTACACGCCAAGTTCTAAATATAATACTACGAACTAAAGGATGAAGAAATTTCGATGTCTAACAACACGATATCGAAATTCATTAAGAAAACCGAAAGCTTCATATAACAAACATCAAAGTATCAATGAAAGCAACGTCTGTTAACTTGGTGTGTGTTGTAAAATCGCACGAATATTACGATTCAAGAAGGATCGTCGGTCGATCCTCGCACAATGACGAAGAATAAGGGAGATGGGCCAAGGAAAACTGTTATCCATTGGACGTGCAATACGCTCGTATTCCATCCGATTAAACGCCGTTATACGCCGTGATTCTGACAAATTCGGAACATTAAGCTGTCACCGTTCGTAATTTTAGTAGCGAACGATGTCTCGGTGTCAGCGTGCGCCGAATCTCGCCGATTGCAAAGACTAGAGCCGAGAGACTCGTAACATTGAAGAGCAGTGCACAGTTTACATTTTCTGACTGATTAATAATACGCCGTCTGTGCGTGAAATTGAATAAGCGGCTACGCATTAATCACGCGTCTACGATTGAATTACCACTGGTTCCGAAACAATTTACCGTTTTTCGCGAGATCTCGAGCGAAACGAATGCTCATAGGTGGACCAATCTGAACATTCTGATAAAAAAAAACACGTTCAATTGCGACACTAATTATTTTCTTCTCTTCTAATATCGATGAAAACTGCCAGATAACCGAGAAATTTCTGCGTTTGTAATATTTAAAGAACCAATTAGAATCTTCGAATATCCGCATATTTATCTGGCTTGTAGAAGTCTAGCAAAGGAAGGGTGAGAGACACGCGAATGTGTCGTAAAAATGGGATGACAGTGACGAAGAGAATTACAGCGCCAGCAACAATCGCAACTCACTGTAGAGGAGCGCGGTTCGTGTTTCGCGGAACGGTCGTCGAGACGCGTTTGCTGACATTTACAGGCGCATCTATACTATAAATTGCACGCAAAATCGCGATCATTCGTGGCCCTCTGGTTCATAATTATGTCTAGCGAACGCGTTACGCTCGCGTAATAAATGATACCAAATTCTCGTATTTTCGTCCGCTAACACGTATGCCACCGGTTTATTTCTGTCCACACTGCCAGACGAGACAACGGGTTATCAATTCGACGATCCTCACCTGATTCCGTCTACGTTCCTTTGCTTTAACTTCTCTACGATTCTTGGGTCCCTATCCAATTGTAAATAGCTATTATTACAAACTTAAACGAGAACAAGATTGGCAATACAGAAACTCGGACACTTTATCATTTTTATTTGTTTTTATCGTGTCAAAGATTTTCTGTCAAATAAATTTACTTCGATTTGTCCAAAGACAGAACGTGGTAAAAAAATGTTGAATCAGAACGAAAGAACCGCCACGGAGATTGGCTTATTAAACCTGAAAAGTGCTTTTATTTCGATTTAAGTGCATCGTGCGTTTCAATTGGGATAGAAGTGGATGTATAATAATTAAAGAGTTCGCTACGTATCGTCGGTAGTAGCGCCCGTCCATTAGAAGAGTTTTCGAAATCGCGGGATTTGCGGCAACAGAGTCGTCGGCAGCCAACTCCGGCTCCCCTCCCGGCACATGCAGGCTTTTAATGGGTTCAAATACATATTACCAGCGGGACAAATCGCGCCCGTTATTCCCAAGGTTGCGGATAAATCCGGCGAACCAGTTAGCAGAGCAAACGTAAATATCAGCGTTGAAACGGGTCGTTCTGCGACGCGACAATTTACGCTCTTCTGATGGGCAGAAATAGCCGATTCCGATTCGTTCCAGTTCATCGTGGGCTTTTAGTCATTGAGATTCCTCGATCAATGAGATCCAGTTCTCCAAGATGCTCTCAAATCCTTTACACGCACATCTAAACATTCTACGTTAAATCCTATTTTCCCTTTCCTTTGGTAATTAAAAAATAACCTACAAAAGGATATAATTTTAGTCGTTGGAACCTTTTTCTTGAAGTATGGCAAATCGATGACAGATAAAAAGAGTCGAGATAATAGTAAAACGTTGCAAGTGCTACGATTCAATGGATGAAGGTACTCTAAGCGTAATCGCAGTTCAATTTGATACATAAAGAAGTTATAGAGCCATTAAAGCGAGTACCTCGACTGGTACGAATCGCAAAGACGGCTGTCATCGCGGCAATAATATCCGAGTGTGCGAGTAGCTTCCAATTTTCTCAGAGACTGAGATACTGAGACGTTATGGCTCGATAAACTCGCCCATTTCCACGCAATATCGAGCTGTCGTTCTAGCTATCGCCTATGACACAGTTAGTATCTTCGGTTCGTAGTGCTTATACTCTTGTACAGTGCTATATTGGTACTACAACTTCTTTCGATCTACCTTTCTAAAGTTGTATGTTCTGCAATTCGATCTAAATAGCCGGCAGAAGTTTCTTCGATTCATCGATACGATATCCCTGACAAATAATTTCGAGAGTGGCGACACGCTTCGACGTTGCCCGTTTAAATATAAATAAACGCGCGTTTAACGATCAAATTGGCCAAAAGTGTTTCTCGAAGAGGCGAAACGATCGACAACGCGTCCGAAAGGCAGCCAATTTTATCTATCAGCATTGACGCTCGTGCACGAAAGTGTAACAGGAAATGTACAATGGAAATGCTTTTGGCAAGTTGCGAAAGATGTGCAGGGTGTTCATGCGATCTCGTAAGCTCCGAAATTCGACGATTATTTCGCAACGTTGCTCTAACATTGTGACATTGTGACATTTCCTGATCGACGACTGCCATTATCGACCGTTCGACGCGACTGATGTCCAATTGCCTGTTGTCTCCGATGGGATACAGTACCGCGACGAAAACTCGCAAATTAACGGCCAGAGTCAACAAGTTCCTTATAATTTCTAATCGATGATCCCGGATTATTGAACTTGTTCTTCGCTTTAATGAGAATTAAAGATATCCAAGAAAAACAATTCAAATCAACGTAACGTGTTCAACCGGTACAACGTGTAATCCGATATTTGCAGAACACAAAAATTAAAACGAGCTGTTCCATAAATCGAAAATAAACGTGGCATCATCCTCTTATGATAAATTAACTTACGGAAATAAGTCATTTATTTATTGAAATTCGAATATTAATTCCATATGTGTTTATCTAGTGAAATTGAAGAATTGACAATCGGTCGAATAAACGAACGCACAAAAGAGAGAAAAAAAGGAAAAATGAGAAGAAATAGGAAATTCGAAATCCAACGAATTTAGGAATCATGGACGATCGTGGTTCATTAATTCCCGGTGACAGGCACAAAGCTGTTTACCCGAACAAGCACGGTGGTGGCATTCGAGCGAACTGGAGCAACGCGACGATCGATTCTCCAAAATGGCGTGCGAAAAAGGAAGCGACGAGAATGGTATTTCGTTTGGGTACCATCCAGGTCATGCTCCGAGCCGGCGATGCAGATGAGGGTGGAGAGGCAGAGAAGAGGAAGAAGAAGACCAAGAAGATGACCAAGACGAAGACGAGGAAGAAGAGGTAGAAGACAGCGAGAAGCAGAGAGAAGCGGTTGACAGAAGGAACAGAATTAAAGAGGCTGGACTACTCTCGTGTTGGGCTCATTAAGGGCTACAACGGCAAAGAGGAGTCGCTTCCTAGACACGAAGCCAAGTCTGTGCCAGACGTCGTCATATCTTGACCGATCGTCGTTTTTCATTTGCTGTTCCCTTGTTCCAGCCGCGTTCTCTAATCTGTGTTATTAAGCGCGTGTTGTGTCATCCGATCTTACGTTCTCCGACTGAATTACTATAGTCCCTTGGTCTACGTCTACGTGAAACGCGGTATCGCGTAGCGAATCGAGTATTTTCTAACTGTATATCGATTCGCGAAATGTTATCGAACCCTATCGAGAATGTTACGCGTGGCGTCTACGAACCAATAGAACTGATAACTTTTTAATAAATCTAGAATTTATTATTTTAAAATTCGTCAGATCGAACAATTGTATCATACAGATGTCACTATTTTCAGAATGAAATCAATAAGATTCGCGTCCTCTAAATTACAGACAAAACTTGTAAATCTTTAATCTGCCAGAGAATTCTTAGGGAACTTTGATTTATGCGCCACACTAACTGCCTACAGTTCATTGTACAGCGGCAACATCTGCGCGCACACGATGGGCCGATGAATCAATGCCGGTTACAGCGATGCAGCAACGCGAACAGCCGGCCGCTGTATAATCCGCGCGATCTAATTTCGTGAACTATCCAACTCACTGACTCACTTGGCACGTCTCGGCCTGCATATTCTTTCGTCCGCGCTGTCGTTTTCACGGAAGATGCCTGATCTCGAGACACGAAGGAAGGTCAGACGATTCGGATCACTCGTCAAAACGATTAACACGTTTATTTCGCCACGAAGAAATCTCCGCTTCGAATTCCCTCTTTATTCGCGGAATTCTTCTTTCCGAGGAATGAATCAACGCTAGTTAGGTGGAGTTATAATCGGTAATGTTTATTCTTCGGTCGGGCGAGTTTAGAGTTTAGAATCTCGGACGCGATCGTCTGGCGCTAAACTAGTAGGTCACATATACATCTATCTTTCGCTATTCGAAATCTTTTATGCTGCACTTTTAAATCACTTTTACGACTGACAGTAAGACTCGTTCTATAGCACATTTCTACGTTCGTCTATTTCATCTGGTTTCAAGGTCAGACAGCCATAAAAACGCGAAGAAAAAGAGAACTGTTTAGCAAAATCTCTCGATCAAATACTTTTCAACAATCGAAGAATCCTCGTATTTCCAAGTTATCGCTGTCTCGTAGATTATTTCGTTTGATTTACGATTTCCTCGACTATGATACAAAACGAAGGAAAGGAAGAAAGAAAGAAAGAAAGAAGAAAAAGAGGAGAGAGAGAAGAAAAACAAGAATTTCAATGTCACGTTGATAAACTCGGTAGAACGTACCGATTCTCCGGAACTCGATTCGCTTTTATCTGTGGGAAGGACCAGGTGCAAGGTCTCCGACCAAGGAGGTGGCTGCAGGAAGAGAAGCAACGCTGGGTTCGGTTCAGTGGTATCGTAAATGAAACGGAGACTTCGGGGACGAGGTGGATATACACCGTTGGCAATCCGTTTATTTTTACAGCAATGCCAGGGTGAACGCTCCGCGGAATGTTTAGCTTCGGCACACATCTCGCGCCCGTATGCAGGCGTGCGCGCGCGAACACCCAACCAATCTGCTTGCTTCGCACGATTATCCACGATCACCTCAAACTTTATGATATGATGACAATCGAAAGTGCAAGGTCATTTGTATCAAACGAAATTAATATCGTTTATCATCGTAACGACTATAATCGTATAAGGTAGGATCCTTTACGATAGCAGATGGGTCTTTGTTCAAAGGGCGTTCAAAGGGTTGCTGTCTTTGTTCAAAGGACGTAAGTTTGTTCGTGAGATAATACAATTTGATTGATACTTTTTGGGAAATGGTATATATCGTCTTGTTACAAATTTCTTGTCACGCGAGTTTCGTTTTCAAGTAACTCGAGTTTGGCTCAGGGTTCCAAGTTCTCACGTTGATCGATACGTATTATCGTATATATACGTATCGATACGTATTAGCACGACCCTCTCGATCGAAGACTTACAGCTGCGAATAATCTAGCTGTTTAATCAAAAGACGTGCCTACGCTTCCTTTTATTATGGTTCCATTCATTCTGCTCGGAAACTCCAAACACCAAAAGAGCAGTAAATCCCAGCAGAAATCTACTGACCCAAATAATGCGTAGAGCAGAATTCCGATCAAATAAACGGTGCTCCCACTCGTATCGAGCATTTCTTAACTGATTACTACCCAGATCTGTACACCAACATCGTTGTTTCGCGTCCATCGATACGACAATCGTACAACTTGTGATTGGAAAATTTAACGAAGACCGAGAGAGCCAACGACGAGGCGCCCGAACGTGTACGAAGAAACTTTCCCGCTGCCATAAATTTCATCGACGGTGACAACGGCGATCCGATGGGCGGTAAGGAGAAGAAAGAGATGGGAGCGGAGGTGCGATGAAAGAACGGGAGAAAGAGAGACCTGGTCGCTTCACTATATTTACGCGTAAGCGAGGCTAACTCGGTTGAGGTTGTCGGTCCATTAGCGATGTTTTGCGCGAGTAAAGTGCGTGCGAGCACAGCTGTTACCACGTAAACCACGCGTATGGCTGCCAAGAGCAACAGGAGATCGGTCGCCTGTGGCCGCGACATACAGGGTGGGGGATGGTTACACAAAGAGGAAAGAAAGCAATTGAAAGAAAGGAGGCGAGAAACGGGAAGGGAAAAGATGGCGAGATTATCTTCGATCTCGTTCGATAAAGGCGGCCATCGTCGCGTCCGCCTCGCACTACCGCACCACCTGTCTCCATCGTCAACGACTCTCTTTTCCTCCAGCCTCTCTCGCTGCTCTGAGCCCTGTCTTCCGCCACGATAGCTTGATCGAAGAGGCGGATCAATTTATGGGCGGATTGTTTGAAAACGATCGCTGATCCGCTTCTGCGCCACTGAACGCGACGCGACGTCGATACACATTTACTTTATTTTTCGTTAGTTATTTTTCCGGCAATGCGTCTCTCTCGAATGAGCCGGAAGAAATTCTCCGAGAGTAGATAAATTGTAAACGAAGATCTAACTTCTCAGGCAAATTGCTAGCAGGAAGGTCTGACGTAACGGTTGTCCTTGATCTTGACTTGGTGTTCGTGAAAAATAATTCGGAGGAAGTTCGAAGAAATAATAGAATTTCAAGATATGTTTCTCAGAGTAAACGAGGGATGAAAGTAGCAAGTAGCGTCGCTCTTGTCAAATAACTTCGTGATTTCTGGAAACGGAAACATTCATCGTCGTATCTTCGTACTAGGTTCTCTTTCTACATCGCCATAAATAAGCCTAATCATGTGGTCAGGAATAGAAAGTTTCTTTTTCTGTCGTGCAGACTGATTCTTCTTTCCTCGACCGATCTTCTGTGATAAGAAACACCGACGTACCGTCTCCTCGTTGTTATGGAAACGGGCGAGCAAGAAGGAAAGACAGGAAAAAGAGAAAGAAGAAAAAGAAGATTCCGCGTTCCCGTGGAGTAATTGAGAGACTGACGAGATAAATCCTAGAAAAGGCCAGCAGCTTTACAATTTGTTTCAGCGCGTCTGGCGCATAGCGAAACTATTTTTAAAGGAAATCTATTAATACATTGTGCATTTTCTTATTGGACGACTATACTTCCGGAATATGATATTCGAATCCAAGAATATTCCGGTGTCTGTCGTCAAGGATTTACCTGTCGTAAAACAAAAGTAACGAGTTTCTAGTTTAAAATATCCGAGTCCAGTTTAATTCTCAACATTGTTTCCTTCAACGTTCAACGATAAAGAAATAAAACTAACATTTCATCTTTTTTACGTCCTTCCTCTATTTAAAACTTCCGTGAACATGGCAAAGATTTTATAATACTTACAGCATCTCTCGAAACCAGAGTCACACAATTCGTTCAAACATCGATTTCACTGAGTTTCTTATAGAATAAAGTTACAGAATTTCAAAAATATCCCAAATTCCAGAAAGACGATCAATATCCGTGGATGATCTCCTCAATGCCATCGTCCATGAATTTAGAGATCGTCTCTAACTCGTCGAACATAGTGTCACACCTTCAATGATAATAACTCGTGAAAGAATAAGAATGACGACAAACGAGCATAGAGGGATGGAGCCAAGCGAGAAAGAGAGAAAGACGGAAGGGGGAGGGGAAAACGTGGAAAAGGTAGAGTAGCGCGCGTGCGAGCTCGTACGTAATCGCTACGACGTAACTGTAACACGAGGTGCGCGTACGAGACGCGTGTCAGTGATGCGCCACACGAACAGACCGGCGTCCACAAACGCGAATATGTGTTCGAGCAAAAGGTGTGAGGGTGTCGCCGTTTGGAAAGTGGCCAGCGAATGAAAAGCAGCGAGAACACGAGCGACCGCTGCCCACGCATCGTACATACCGTCCCGATAAATAATCGAACTAGGCGTCCTTAGACCATCGGCCTGCCAAATTCGCTTCCAGACAATCCTGCGAAGGTCATGTCGCAGGTACGATCCTTGTCAAATTCGAGGAACTCGATAAAAGGTAGATTTGGGGTTGAAAATACTTGGAAGCAACAATCGACCCATTCGCGGTATGACAATTACAGAGAGAGAGAGAGAGAGAGAGAGAGAGAGATAAATTATCGAAGGTTGAGAGAATTTGGAGGAGTCTGGCTAAGAGACGATTTTCTTTTGGAGTTGGTACTAAGCGTCAACTTTGGGGAAAATTGTCTTTCTTTTCTTTTCTTTTCTTTTCTCTTCTTTCATTTCATTTTTTCTTTTTTTTTTTTTTAATAGAAGGCGAAATGTTATAAACCCGATCGGAAGCTTAAAATACAGAATCTACGTTTTCTTCCTTGCTATAACTTTTCTTATTATAACTTTATTGAAAGAACTCCGGAGAAGCGTACGCGCACCATGGATTGTTCTAACCGTTGGCATTTCGGAGACGTTGAAAGGTTGGAAGTCTATTGTCCAGAATGAATCTCATCGGACTGGTCAGGATTAAATTTAGATTTAGTTTTCCATCGACAGCTGTTGGACTCTGAATTTACGGACGTTATTCGTGAACCTACGACACGCGTTTAGTGCCACTCCATCCGACAAGTCGACAACGCTTTAATTGAACCCTTTCAGGAGCAAAAATACGCTTAATTCGGTTTCACATATGTTCTTGCATGATGGCTAATTCCGACGCGTAAAAAACATTTCACAAAGAATAAAGCAAATTTCACAGATCTAGATATACGTTTCGACCATGTTCGATATCTAAGAGTCTATTAAATTGTCGCAAAGTAAGTGCCATTCGCGCTGGAAAGTTGTCCCTATAAATCAAACACCAGCCAGGCCGGTTTTCCCTTTGGTTCTACTGAAAAATCAGCGCAACGAATCAGATCGTCTCGATCGTTCTAATCGCTAGACTCAAAGTATCCTCGTGGCAAGTTTTAATTAGCGTGAAGAGGCAAAGAGTGAGGGGTAAGACAAAAAGTTTGAAAGACATGATGTGCGCCTGAACAAGCTGGACATTTTTAGATGGAAATTTATAGACGTTCAACGCATTCCTGTGTCGCATGATCGAACATTTGTCCAGCTCGCCCACGCGATTTTATAACGATTCCGTGGCCTTGAGAAATATCACAAAAGCAACGAAAAGTAAGAGAAACCGAGAAAGAAGAAAATAAAGATCGAAATAATTCCGGGCTTACGTAACGGGTAATAAAAAGGCGCGGAAATAAAGACAGTGTACGGCCCAGAACATACGATATTTCACTGTCCCTCGGTAAACTTTCCTCCCTGAAGAACGAGCACGATCTCGTAAAGAAAGAGAAAAGAAAGAGAAAGAAGAAGACTCGGAATAGACGATCATTCTCGAGCATTCGACGCGATCCAAAGGTTCAAAACATCTGGCGATGACATTTTTCAATGGCTCTGGACGAAAGTAACTGCCGTTTACTGTGTTTTTCAATTTTCGTAATATAATGCCACGTTAAATCGAATCAAAGCAATGATCTAACAACGGTAGTTCGTTACGATTCCCAATTGCGTATTATTAAACGTTGATGCATCGACGTGGAATTCGCGTATCGTGCTTTTAATGCCCGTTGTTTCAACGGTCCTGCTCCGATCGATGGTAATATTGGTAATAAATGTCGATCGAGCGAATCGTAACTTTCAATATCCTGGAATCGTTTGTAAAATCGTTCGCAAGTCTTTCAGAAATATATAAGCCGACTAGACTAATCATCGTCAAAGTCCATACATAAAAAAAAAAAGAGAAAAAGGTGGAAGAAGACAAGATACGTGAAATCGAACTGAAAATGAACTAACCGATAAGAATAGAGTGAAACAGTTGACTAGATTTCTTTTCGTCGAAAAGGTTTCTTGGGATGGTCGATTAACTCGTGACAGGGCGTTTGCTCCTCCTGAAAGGTCACCGACCTATAACACCGGGGCCACCTTGCTGATTAATGAAGAAAGTAATTAAAAGGGGCGGACGTTCGTTAACGATGCGGCCCTCAAAAGATGAAGGCATGGATTCCTCGTAATCATCGACTCGTCCCTGTACCATACATCACCGTCTGGCTGTCGCTTTACAATCC
Organism: Bombus vancouverensis nearcticus; assembly: GCF_051014615.1. Lineage (NCBI taxonomy): Eukaryota > Metazoa > Arthropoda > Insecta > Hymenoptera > Apidae > Bombus > Bombus vancouverensis. The sequence continues at coordinate 14,796,829 of NC_134911.1, read as the reverse complement.
GTCCCGTGTATTCTGGGTCTTTTCGAGTTAGACCCCATTATCGACTCCACTTCGCAGCCACTAGATATATATACGTGTAATTAGTCTTACGAAGGACTGTATAAAAATAAAAACGCTTTGACCAACTTAAACACTCGTAGCTCGCAAATATAGGCTCCCTCTTGGCATGATTATAGTGGTAAACGTATGATTTTTGGTATAATTACAGCGAGATATCGTCGATTTAAAAGAATGTTTTTCGTTAATGGTGCAATTTGTAAAGGAATAAACATAGTAGGCCTACGAAGAACAGAAGATAAAACGCAACTGTCACCGAGTACGTAACTCATAAGAATAACGAAAGAAAAAAGTAGAAGGTAGAATCTGTTTGAAATGACTGGACGATCGAAGCTTAGATGATGCTCGGGATCGCGGGAGAATGAAAAATCGTTTTTTGCAGAACGCTCGCCGAGACTATCTATCTGTTCTTCGTGCAATAAATTCCTACCCAGGACCTTGGCATTTGGAACGTAAAATTCGAATCTCATAACATCCCTTCGTTTCGCTATCGGTGTAGCAAAGCGCGAAACGAGAGCTTGCAAGCGTCCGTGAAAATGTGTTTACAAGATGTAGACCTAGCGCACATCGCACGGAAAAGAACGTAGAGCCGACATCGCGTATTTATAAATTTTGTTTAAGAATTCTGGATGCAGACGGTGCCGAGTCCGGTTAGCGGAAACGTAAGACGCGCGCGAGAGAGAGCGGGATCCTTTTTTTAATCGCGGCCATCTGGCCGAACGGCGCTTTGACGTTTCGAAAAACAAAAAGAGATACGGGGCAGCGAAACGACCGGCGAAGCGAAATCGCTGGGAAAAAATGTAGGCCAATACCCGAAGTGATCGTTACCATTCCCGGCCGCTTCGCTGTTTGCATAGACGATCGATCGAGAAAGAAATTCAAATAAACCGCCCCGCCACTAACATCTCTTGACACTCCGAGCCCGATTCCGCAAATATTTCCCCCGAAACTCCCATTTTCCTGCAAGAAAATACCACGACTTTGCTACATTCTGCTTTGAAAATATAAACAGCGAATCTACGCTTCTTGCGTCATCGTCTTTGATCAAATATGAAAGGAATTAAAAAGGAAAAACGAAGTGATCGTTGAGGAGGTTCGAGGAGGTGATTTTACTGGTAAAATACGAAATTGGAAGGGAACAGAAGGGATAAGAAGTGACACATGCGGAAAGAAGGCATGAATCCAGGTGGATAAGGGGCGCCTCTATTCGCAGATAAGAGGGTGAATAACCGAGGATAAAAATACTGGCGGTACGGAGCGCGAGAGACGAAAGAAGAGGAAAGGCAAAAGACGAGGGTGAAGCGGAGGGGAATGTAGTTGGACGTAGTTGCCATCCGATCGGAATGCGCTATGTGCGTTCGCCTTGGTCTGCCTCAAGCCTGGTCCAAGTGTCCGGCCACAGCCGCGGAATAAATGAACAGATAAAATGGTCTCTTCTGTGTCCCTAATTAACACAGATTTTTCGCCGGAAATACGACTTTTCGTCCGCTTTACGATCCCGCCATCTGGCTTTTCTCAACAGCCTAGGATAGAATCCGAGAAACAAGCAATTTAACGATACATTCGTGATGCTCTTTTTCGAACACTAACATCAGCTTTGGCGAGATACGTTTTATTCGATAGAGTACGTGTTGTTGGCGATAATAACAAATACAAAATTCTGACTGTTTATAATATAACGTAAGTATCTGTATGGTTTGTAATAATCGATATGATTGCATCATAAACAAACGTTGTTTCTTTAACGAAAGAAATTATCTTTGTAAATAAAAGAACGAAGGTATCATTCGTGTTACAACTCCCAAAGGTCCTAATATCCCGACCTTTCTAAGGTATATTCAAACATCCTCGGTGTCAAACAAATCTCTCTTTAAAGCCGTAATTCCTAAAAAGAAAAAAAAAACAAAAAACAAACAGAAGAAACCTTCATGCATAAACAGTGTCACTGCGTCGTTACCAAACCAACCCATCGTTAAAATATCAATAACAACATCGTTACAATAACACACGAGACAAACATCAACGAGCAATGCCAAACATCTTCATACAGCAGCTGACGAACAAACCTGGGTGAGGGATTAATAAAAGTTAGAGCGTAAGATTAAAAGAAGCTGACATTGGTATTAAAAAAAGACACTTTATTAATATGTGATTAGTCAGAAGGGTTGGACGTTCGAGTTAGAAACGGAGCAAGTGTTCCCCGTGCGCAGTGGAGAAAGCCGCACACCCGTCGAGGCCAAGTGGTGCCGTACCGTCACAGTGTTTACAGCGCTTCGCCCTCGGCTCAGGCATTCTGCGGTGACCTCGTGACCTCACCGATATTCCATCGTCGGTTCCTGCACTATACACACGCACGCAGCCACGCACGTGCACACCACAGGGAGCTGCACGCGTGCAAACGACGAGAGAGCAGGTCGAACGAGCTGCACGCGCTCCTCTCAAGCACGCCCCCCTTCTTCTTCGTCTTCTTCTTCCTCTTCTTCCTCTTCTTCTTCTTCTTCTTCTTCTTCGTCTTCTTCCTTTTCTTCTTCCTCTGCTTCTTCGTCGTTGTCTTCCTCTTGTTCACTCGAGCGGAGTAGAAGCCACCGTTTCGTCGACAGACGCATCGGCCTCTCTCCAAACTTTTGCTCGCGTCACTGGCCCGACATAACTTGTCCAGGCGGTTGTCAAGCCACGACAGCCGAAACGATCTTGACAAGCGCCCCCAGCGGATTACACGCACTGGCCGGTCCGATCATTCGCACGGCCCGGTATTACTGAAAATCCTGGATAACGTCGGTCATCCTCAAACACCGCTAATACCGCGGAATACATCAATGACATGTTTATCTCACCGCGTATGTGTCACCCGATTCGTCGATATATCACACCCTCCTCGTCTATATAGTCATCAGAATCACAGTTATTTGAAAGGGAAATTGGACGACCCACGGGGTTCTACCGTTCCAAAACTGATACCACACGGATCGCCTTTTTTTAAATGAAAATATAAATACGAAAATTGGTTCAGAGAGAGAGAGAGAAAGAGAGAGAAATGTTTCTTCTGAGATTCACTAATTTACACTTTCTGTCGAAAGTTTGCACGAAGCAAACGTTCTCGCTTAACGATCGTAATTTAATAATAGTAGTTTATTAACAGTTCTTAACCTATGAAGGTCCATTAAATAGAAGTATACTTTGTGGTCCACGATCTGTGAGCATTTGTGTACAACGTCGAGGAAAAGCTCACTCCTCGACGATTTCTTTACAACAGGGAATGCAACATCGTCTCGCTGCAGGAATGATACGTTCGGCTTCGTTTCCGCGAGACACAACCACACAAGATTCTAAGGTTCGATAATGAAAACCAACCACTCGACTCTCCACTTCGTCTGATGTACCGTTCTTTCTGTCCCCAACATGTCAATGAAACCGCAACGATCTCACCAACCCCAATTACACATCACTTCTAACTTACGTTCACTTTCCAACTCTCCAAGCCCCTCTTTTAACTTCCCTGACGAAATTTCAGGCGTTCTCAACTATCGCACCAGTTATGCAATATCCTCAATTCCTCGACCCGCTTCTCACTCACACCACGCGAGGTTTCTCGTCACTCTGCGCAACCTGCGTTTCCACCCACAACTCCGAGGCGCACTGTCCTCGAAACGTAAACAGAATTCACGTGATCGTGTTCGATAATACCAGCTCCTAGCGACGCTGTATCCTAGTTCGTTCTCGAAATTTCTTACAGGTTCGTCGACCAAGTTGCGACCAACTTTCACGCTCGAAGTTCGCAGTAGGACGTTCTTCGAGTATTTCTTCGAACGAGGTCGTAGGTCGTCGCGATCCGATCACGATATACCGTGTTGTGTTATCGCGTGAAAAACGTCGCGAAGCAGGACAACGCGACAGAATAGAGAAGATCGTCAACAGAGAAGGAACGTGGAAGGATCGTTCAGCGATCGTTCGAGGACGCTGCGGGTATGTTCACATCGCGATGTGGAGGGCGTCTAGGTCGCCGTAGCGCCTCGCAGCCATGTCACACACGCACTGACGGACGCTCGACGCCGGGACGCCGTCTTCGGCCGGACTCGGTCCACCCTCTCGGCAAGCGTCGGGACGCCTGGCTACGGGCCAATGTGAAAACGGGATAACTCGTTGGAACGCCACCGAGGGGCGTTCGCGTCACGCTCGCTAATTTTCTAGCTTTCGACTAGAGCTCCGTGCCTCCACGATCCCCTGCGCTGTTTTTCTTTTACGCTAAATTTCAGTTGAATTTCTTCGAATTTTTAAAAAGCTTTATTTCACTCTCAGCAATTCCGAGAATGCAGGGTCTAATATTTTGATATATATCGCTCATGTACATCGCTGCATTTTCATATTAAAATGTTACGGTCGAGGTAGAAAGCATTTCTACCTCGTTTTTCAAGGAAAATTCTCAAAATGTAATAATCCTCTGTACAAGATACTGTACAAGAAACATAAGCGTAGATAAAGCAGAAGAAGGGAATACTCGAAGATCGCGTTAATTGATCATTCGATCCAATTATCCGGCATAAATTAAGAAAGCAACGTTAAACGTCGTGTAGTTAAAAGAGAAAGGTCATTAGAAGTGACACAATTAGTGGAAGCGCGAGAGAATCGGTGTCGGTGAACGCATGGCGGAGCGCGGGAACGCTTCGTAAAGCCGCAGGAAACTGGCGTAACCATTGATTTACGAATGACAATAAATCCAGCCGCGTTATCCGTGCCAAAAAGCACCTCCAGCTGCGCGAAAGATTCCTCGGAAAGGCGGTTCGCGAAAATTAGACGAACAGTCGTTAAATGCCGGTCGTATAATAGCACAGCCACGAAGCGACGGTGACCGGTTACGGTTAAAACAAAATTCGATGATGGAGATCTTGGATAGAGAAACAGTTGGCGAACGTGTCTGAACCAAGAGGAACGTGTGACCAAAGTGGAAAAGGTGAGCAACGAGCAACGATAGCGATGCTGAGTGGGTGTTCGTCTCTGTTTATCTGTGCGCGTAATGACGTCACCGCTGGTATAAAGGGGACTCTAAAAGCGAACAGATGGCCTTTATAGTTGACCATAGACAGTGTCGGGGCTCGCATGTCCGCGGAATCGCGGAAAATAGACGTCATTGCTAGATGCTTCTGTCGTGGACTGACCGGTCAAGTATTCGAGCGCGCTATACCACAATGATGTATCGTTGACTGGTTACGATCTAAATGGAATTACGCAACTGCTCCGAAACGATCATTTTTGGAACAGCGTACGCGTGACGTGGTGAAAACGGTAACGTCACTGTCGAATAACAGGAATGATTTATGAACGTTGGCCAAAAGTTTGGACATACTTCTCGGGAAATATTGGAATTGTTTTGCCATGCGACTTGTAAACAACATCAGCAAAATTCTAGATCGGATCGGATCTATAGTCGAAAATAAATTTCGCGTGGATTAACAAGCGTAGGATCTCTTTCGACCGAAGAAACGAGAATTCGGAAGAGTAGTACGTAAAAACATAGGACCGCCCAATTTCCTAATTGATGAAAATAACGAAAGCAAAACGAAAAAACTGTACGCGTAATAACGGGAAATTTATAACGGTGCTCAAAGAAACTTCAAAGTTTTATAAAAAAAGAAAAGCGAAGAAAGAAAGAAAGAGATCAAACATCGCTGTTAAAGGTTTCGTATTTATACTCGTAGCATCGCGGCCGCGATCGCAAATTTCGCAGACAGCGAGCGTCAGCGAGAAAAGTCGCGGTTAAGTGCGATCGTTAAAAGGGAAGTGTATCTGCGGGCGGATTTTTTTTCAACGTCATTTCTTACGAGCGGCAGCCAGTTTAAATGAAAAGGGTGCCTCCTCGCGAGAATCGATGGGAGGCGTACCGCCTTAACCCGGACGAGTTTTATCGCGCGACCAACGAATAAACGAGCGAGCACAAGCGGCGTGTAACTCTGCATGAAGAGGAAGGAAAAAGGGGGACCGACGAGAAAGTAACGAAAGCACGTTTTATCGAGTCCTGGGTGGCTGCGTTGCACATGCAAGAACGTACCTTACAAGTTAATAAATTTCGAGGTTTTCCTCGTGACCGTACCGGGATGTGTGCCTCGTTGTCAGCAGCATCCGAAACAATCCGCTTGCCTTGCGGTTTCGTAATCACGAGGAGGTTTCTCCTGAAACACACGACGTCGATTTCGCGTTACGTTCGAAATATTTCTTCCCGTTGAAAACCAAACACCAACGCCCAGAATGTAGAGTTTAACCTTTCGCTAAAAGTATGAAACGTTCATCGCGCGATTAAAAGGATGAATATCGTTCCAATACATTTTATTTCACGTTACAGTCGTGTAATTGTACGCTTACTGTAACGGAAGGTTTATCTCGTCCATATTAACGAATAAGTAATAATAATAAGAATAATAATAATAGTAATAAAAAGTTGATTGAAATTTGAATTATTTTTAAAATTCTAATCGGTAACGTATCAATAAGCAACGCGTTAATATCATCGATGAAACGAAACGATTTCCACGTGATACGCGATCGTACGTCGCTTACGTACAATGGATAAAACGATCATGTCATGATTCGATCGAATCAAATCGCGTTCTCAATCCTGGCAAGGACAAAAGTCACGTCGAATCGGCTGCGTAAGGTAAGCAGCTTGAGAAGCATTGCCTAGTGGCAGCTACCGAACGACCTAGAACGGCCTTCGGCGACTGCAACTACGCAATGGCCGACCAACCGCGACGTAGAAGGCGTATACTACTTAAAACGATGCCAGTCCCCCTGCTATATTTTTTATTGGCCATCGTGGATACTGTGAGAAAACACCTGGACGGGGAAAGATTTACGAGCTTTGGCGACAACGCGAATATTACAAAGATTCATAGAAATTTCGAAGGTGAAGTTAGTTACGCTATCGAACAACGAGCACATCGAAAATTTCCAAATCCTTCTACCACTGAAAGCATAAAATTTATAGGACTTCTATTATTACTGGTTCGTGGGTGTTTAGAACGACCGACGTTCTAAACTCTGTCGAATTTCTAGAGATAAAAGATCTGTTTACGAATCCAAGGTGATCGAAATGTTTCGCTACGTGTCGCCACGCGGTGTATTGCTCAAACTCGAGCGGTACCATTCTTGGAGCGTCATCGCGTAAAAAAACACGATTCGCCGTGAAGAAAGAACAACGTCGTTACAACGGCATTGCGAGGAAGGACCGATGTAAATATGTAATAAATTTCTCTGAAAAGCTGTTTGGCTGAAAGAGCTCGACGGTTCGGGGCATAAATCGTTCCGGCGTGGTACAATGCGAACAGCGCCTCGATTAATGTTTAACAAGGGTGTCGGAGTGGATTTCGCGGTCGTATCGGAAGCGGGGACTCCTTTTCTCCCTGTCTCCGGATGCAAAACAGCGGGACGAGAGAGCCTTAACCTAATTAAGGAAGACAAGAGTAGCGTAAATCACGCGGCGAGGAGAAAGTGATGACGAGAGATAAAAGCGCGAGGAGAGCCACTCTGTTCTCTCTCCGCGGGGATTTATTTTTCGTCTCGTCGGTCACCTCGCCTCTTCTCTTTTTTCACGTCCGGACGATCCGTGGTAACGCGTGTCCCCGCGGTATGCGACAGAGAACCGCTTAAAACGAGCAAGGTCCAGTTTTCAGGTCGCGCGGAAGGGAATCCCAATTAAATTCCCTGAAATTCACGTTCCACCGAATATCTTGATCTCTCTTCTTCTTCCCGCCAAATTCGTTCACTTTTTCCAACTTCTCGCCTGTTTCTTCCTACGTGGCGTGCGAAAAATCATAACGATGTAAATCGCGTGCTTTCAACCCTTAAAAAGTATCGTGCATCTAGTAAAGCAAAGATACAAAACAAGGATATAAAGGAAAGATTCTTTACGGTAATAAACGTGAAATTCTGTTTCGCGATAAATGTCAGCGGGCTGACTTATGGTATTACGATTATTAGTTCCCCGTAATACGTTCTTCCGTGTTAACGTTATTTTATTTTCTAACGTCGAACTTCCATTGGAAGTTTGATTAATACACACGGCCAGTGTAAGTAGGTCATAGTAGCTCTCGTTAAGCCTACGTACCTTCGCCTCTGTTCGCTGCATAAATCTACGGGTAGAAATGCACGTGCACCTTAGGGCGGGTACGCACCTGGGCGTGCACGCAGCCGTCGTCGACGCAAATAGGCGTGCGTGATCTAGAATGGACAGTGAATTTGCAACTTCTCCGAGCTATCGTGCTCGTTTGTTGGATATGGTCCGGACCGTGTAATTTTTAGCGCGCATGCTATTACGATGGTTCGTGGAATTATTGTATCCGGACATGTTTGACAACGCGTAAATTCAGCTTATAATCGTTAGGATCGTTCCTGACTATACCTACTTGGAGAAAGAGAGGACAAGAGTCTAAGCTATACCTGCTTCGAGAGAGATTAAGCACAGGAGAAATAGTATATCGAATTCCAAGAGTCGCGTCTCGACATTCGTACGAACGAGACTGTAGCCTAATTGTTCGTCGATTATAATTTTAACACTTCGCTATCTATTTTATTATTTCTATTCAATTGGATTTCCTTCCTAATATATGTTATCAGACAACATGACAAACATGTTATCAGACAAAAGTTAAACTGTTTAGTCCAATCAACTACAATCTTAAGATATAATTTATAACTTTAAAATGTTTCGTCCTCATCCTCCTGTTTGTTCACCATCCAGCAAGAAAAAATGTTAAACCAAACAACTATAACCATTTTTCGTAGGGATTACGAATGGTCCACGAGCTACTCCTGGGAGGTACATCGGACATGAAGAAGTACGGTGAAATACACGCCCGTGCCGCGTGAGCGCACGCGCGTTCGACTGCACGCCCGCCTTTGCGCGCCGCGACGACCGAAATGTTTTTCTTGGGCGCGTGGACGAGGCTCGGAGTGCGTTGCAAGTCGGGCTATGAAAAAGAAACAGAAACGAGGGAGAGCCATAAGAAAGTAAGACAGCCCGGTGGATATTGCGCTGCTCGAGAGGGAAAGCGCTATGAGGGTAGGGCGAACGAAACTGTGGAAGCGGACGAAAATACAACGAAATCGGTCGCGGAGAGCGCAGGAAACGGTGAATCAAAGAGACAGCCGTTTCGGGGGATGTTTTTCTAACGACTTCATCTCATCCCTTCCGCGCTGCCATGCCGCGGTTATTCGAAAGAGAGCGGCTCTTACCTAATAAATTATCGCATTTGTAGCGTCGCCACTGGCGGCGAGATTCCGGCACGATCTTGACGCTGTCTCGTTAACAGTTTTTCCTCGTTTTTGCCATGACAGCGCTCGCACTCGCGAGAAAACGTCTCTCAGCTTTCGCCGTAAGATCGTACAGAGGCGAAGAAAGAGTCGAGATGATATCTGGATGATTGCTACGAGAGATTCTGCAAACTGCAGGCATCCGTTCCATGTTTAGCGAAAGTACTTGCAAGAACATCAAACGAGTATAGAATATCGAAAACGGAAAGAAAATTTCTAGTAACGTTAAAATTCCTATTGCGAACGATGCGTAGAGAGATGTCCAGAAATAAGTTGTAATATGGAGATTTTGAAAGTGCGAGAAAAGGGCGTGAGAAAGGAGCGTGTGAAAAAAAGCAACGCAGTATCGTAATGTCCTATTGACAACTAGAAAATAATTCCATTTGGCAAAGCGACGGGCATCTTCTAGGTAATTAGGAGGGACGTCAGTCAATCGGCGTGAAACGCTTATTCGTCCATTGATAACATCTCAATAGCTGTCGATCGGACGGCCATAAGCGTCAAACGTATCGAAGAAAATGAATATCACGCCTCGGGTAAGATGGCGCGCAGGCGTGCACGGTGAAACGTATCTAGAAATACAAACAAATCTGCTCCCTTTGTACGTACTTTCAGCCGTATTTACTGCTGATAAACTTCGATTTGACGTTGCATTATTTTCTTAAGGTTAAATACTATCAACTTGCGATTGAGAGATACAAAATTGAGAGATACATATAAAAAGAAACGTGGGTGGATTTTATGTTATTTACAGAGTGCTACGCACGAATTCATTAACTCGTGAAAACTTCTAATTCTTCGTTAATATCCACTAAAACTCGTAACACCCGATACAGTCTCCTCCCCGTCGTTTAACTCTAAGATTTAAACTTCTAAATCTCCTAAACTCTTCATAAAAGTCAGCGGTACGACGCGATAAATCAGCGTTTTTTAATTGAACAAGCTCACAGGCAATCACACGAGGAAATTCGAGGTTCGAAGTGGCTCTCAACGAGATGGCCGCTAATTGAATCGGCCCACTCTCGTCGGACGAGCATCACGATCGCGTAAATCAGTCAGAACGAAGGATTTAACGGGGGTTCTCTCGAGGACGTTGCGTCGATAACACGAGTTCCGCAACGGTTAGATCGGCGATTACACTCGAGGCTGGAAGGTGTTAACAGCCACCGCAGGATTTACTTGTAACGAGCGGGTCGGCCGGTACGTCGAAAATAAAGCGACACGGAGAAGTTACCCTGGTAATAATGCCGAGATTAATTTCTCGGAAGCAACCCTGTCAGGAAGGCCGGCGTACAATTACTACACGTCGATTTTAAACGTGATAAGCGAGGAAAGATAGCCTCGGTTCTGCGAGCATCATCCGACGCAGAACGCTTTATCAACTTTTTAATCCTCCGTAGACAAACTGAGTTATCGACGGTCGAAGTAAACTTTTACTCTTGAACTTCATCCAGAAGTATTTTTATTTCCGTGGTTTTTAACTTTTAGACGTTTAATTCATCGAATAATTATACAGTGAAATTGATTCTTTTACCAGAATTTTTCAATCTCTTCGAGAAAGAGTCGTACGTATACCATTCTCGATGCAAACAAAACGAAACGCTACAAAACAGCGAGAGCATGGACGATAAATAAAAATCTCCGTATTAATAGAACGCATCGTCTGGACGGGAGAGACAAGACAGAAATCCGGACAATTTGAAGCGAAACAAAAAGAGGCAGCGAAAGAACCGGGAACCGAATCGGTATGATCGAGACGACCACGGAATTAGTCTTCCCAGAATAAAATTCGCGCGGCGATCACGAGCAAAAGGACAACTGGCAAAGGGTTGGTTTCCGCGACCACCCGGTACAGCGGCAGCCGGTCGCGCGATACGCTCCAATTTTCCGCGGCGGATCGTTCGCGGGACACAGTGTCGCCGCGAATTTACGATCGTCGCCCGATTTAGAGGCACGCGGGCCACAAACTAATTACGGCAAAACGATCCGTCCGCGGGCGGCCAACTGCGCCCGCCAAGCGAATTAAAAATGAAACCGGTAATAATAAAAAAAGGGGGCCGTACGTGTGCAATGGAGCGGACGTAACTGTCTGGGGCGGAACTTTCGGCCCGCAGGCGATGCCAGTGGCAAGAAGGACGGATGAGTGGAATCTGTATACAGTGAAGATCCATTTATCCGAACGCGTGTTAGAGAAAAGAATAGTATCGATGATAAAAAGTCGCTATCCTCTGTAACTGTTCTCATTAATCCTGACGATAGTACTAGAGTGGAAATTCGTGTGACACGAAAGATCGAGGATCGAGTGACTATTTATTTTAGATTACTTGTAGCGCGTGTAAGATGTATTAAGAGCGCATTTTGATCGAGAAGAGAATTGAGAGTGAGACTCGGAGTTCAAAGAGCCAAAATAAAGTAAGTTATCGCTGTATTTTTCATTTTACATATCGAGTGAAAGGGGCGGAGAGGCAAATAATGTACGATATATAATTTGAGTTCGCATAAACGAAATTCTATTATATTATTAAGCGCAGTTATTAGTCAATACTTAACGAGTAAAATTTGGCTGCAATTCAACCTTGCTCCAAGACGAAAAAACGATCGACTGAAAAATGACAGTTTCGAATCGATGATATCTCGTGTTCGACATGCATGTGGTACAAAGTATCTCGTTCATTTTCAAACGGTACAAATATAACGATTTCCTTATTGCAACACCGACCACATCGTAACTTCGTTCCATTTTTCATTCCGACCTTCGAGGGGATGACGCATCGTGGGACGCGATGTCGCGCACGTTCAAGAAGCAAACATGCCGTTCAATGTTCGTTTCCAGCGTATTAACCGCTAATGTACTCGTACTTTGCGGTCCCGCTACAAATCCGAAAGATTCGTCGCTCAAATACCGCGACGCGCGACATTAAAAATTGGTCAATTAAGCGTCAGTGCGCGAACAAATGTCGAGCCATTACAAAAGTGCAAGCTCCTTGTATACCGGCGGGCAAAAGTCGCGCTGTTGACACACCGTGGTTAGTCATGAATCCTTCCTAAAATATGGCACCACTTTGTCCACCAGAGCAACCGTCTGTCTTTCGTAATAACCGTCTCTGCTTAAACGATGTAGCTGGCATCGAAAAGAAACTTGGTCGCGTGAAACTACGACCCGATAATTTATTCCACGATTATTATAGGTAATTATTTTTCACGATATCGCTTTTATCGTATTTCATTTGACGTTTAACGTGTTATACGATCCATTTAATTTCGTGGAACTTGGGTAAAAATAAATGTTTTAGGTCAGGCCGGTTCATGGTTCAAAAATTAAGTAAACATAGCGTTGTATCTAGTTTTAGCAAGAAAAACAAAAGGATGGTTTTATTTAAGAAGAAGGAACAATTAATTCAGCCTATCTGTCGTCGTTTAAAACTTTCAAAATATCTTTCATCTTTTAAGTATTCTATCGTAGATTTTTTCAGCCGAGGCTGCAATCAAAAGCTGGATGAAACGTCGAGTCCGCGTGCAACTCTCGTCGAAGCATCGAGAAATTAAGTAATCTTCGCGTGAACGCGCAGCATAATTCACGTAACCGGCCATCGATTCGTAAATAATCGGTTCCCTCGTAAAAGATAATCGCGAGTTGCGTCATTACAAATGGTCGAGCCAGCTTGTGCATTACCAGAAGCAACGTTTATGTCGCGATCGCGCGAATTTAAAAGCTATCGTGGCGAACCCGCTCGCAAATTAATCGACCGAGGCTGAACAGTGGTGGCAAGGGGAGCAAAGAGCGAGGAGGAGAGCGGCGATCGAAGAAGAAGATCGCGTGGACCGATCCACGAAAGAGGTGCCGTGCAGAGAAAGAGACGAACGAACGATCTGCCTACCAGTGGATGAGGATGTTTCATTGAGAGTCGACGAATCCCAGAAGATGAAGAAGACGAAGAGGGCGTGAGTGTGTGTTTGCGTGAGATTTGAGAGTGAGACAGAGGAAGAACCAGGAGCGGGTGGATGCATTCAGGTTATTTCTGGATCGACCCAGATATCCGCCGCCGTGTTTTCTTGGACCGTGCTTTAAACTGTTTCGGATAATTAACGAATTGAATCGCATTCGCGCGTGTCGGCTACCGCATTGTCCTCGATCTCCAACACAAAAACTTCTTTCACTTCAAATTTACTGGCGGCCACGGGCTATCTACCTGCATCGACTTCTACACCGATACGATAGAAACAACATGGATGAAAGAACGCGCTCTATCTCGCCGCTGCTCCTATGACAGAATTAATGCCAAGTTGCGAACTTTTCGCCTAGCGACATCGAACAATTTCCCGAACTGACCGAGCGATATTTTCCTTGAGCGCGTCATTGAAACTCGAGATGTAGACACGTTACAATGTCGCAAAGTCGGATGGCTTTCTCCTGTCGCGGACCAATTAACCTAAAATCGAGTAAGGACGTGCACAAACAAATTACACGCGAATGCGTAATAAATTTCAATTATACGGAATTTAAGAAACAATAAGCGAGAAACTGCGAGATAACGCGAGACTGGGTAACAGTGGCGATAAATATTCGGCGAACGTAGCTTCCGGGCGACGCCAGTAGCAGGATCCAGCGGGTTCCATTCCTTTCTCCACGCTTATCTGGCGAAATTTTTCAACGAGTGTGCCGCGGGTCGAGACGGCCGACGTATCGAAAGCAACGAGGCGTTCGACTCGCTGTAAGCCACTTGGGGTGGTACTTAAAGTCGCGGCAGGGGCGATAAATTCGTCGCTTGTAAACGACACGTACGATGCGCGCGACCGTGCTCCCGGGATCCAGCTGTTTTTAATATCTGACTGGGGAATCTAGCGGCGCTAAGTGCGTCGAGTTAGCGCACCGTACGACCCGGCTGCCGCGCAAATGCGAAACGACAGCGAGTTCGACGAACCCGCCGAGAATGCTGCGATCGAAAACCGAAATAATAACGATGTCGCGTCGTGAAACCGTCGTTTGATAACGTCCACGGAGACCCGAAATTATCGCTGAGACGGCCGCGCAAAGTGTTGGTTAACGGTGTAACGATGCGAGACCAGCTAAGATATTTGTTTAAAAATTGGCGTATACGTATCTGGATATGGAGAAGTCGAATCTGTTAAACAGAGAAGACGAATTAACTCGTGGTTCGTTTGCCAATCTTACATAGCCATCGCCTGTTCTTCGCGTGTTGTTTCATTTTTATCGAAGATAAAATTATATCGTATTTACGTTTGCCAGGACTAAAACGAAGCTAACAAATTGATTTATCTTTATCGATCTGGGCTGTATATTTGAGCATATTATGCATAAATGATTCAGTTTGTCAAGATTAATTTTGGCAAATGCATTTGCATGTAATTGCGATAACGAAAAATCTGAAACCTGTCAAGCTGATAGCAGGTTTAGCTTTAATGTTTAACTGGATTAATCTTCGCGCATATAAACGCGCTAATATCGCAACGTACGGTGATCCTTCTTCGATGTATAATGCGTAATATTTGCATCCAAAATATTGCGACACACTGGACAGCTCAATGTGCTGATAACCAGAATATTAATACCGAAGGACAGAATAATTTCGAAATGTCCTGAGAAACGTCAGATACGGTACAGTGACGAAAACGCAGGATCATTAAAATGTATCATGCAAATGCAACGTTTTAACACATTCCCGAAGGAACGAGTCTCCCGTGCTCGCCACCGCCGCTTATTTTCGTCTTTAATTGGTATCGCGCTGTGCAGTTCGTTTAACGCCTGTTGGCCAGTTGATCGATGTATCGTAAACGTTTATTTATAGCGGCCTGTCGCCGGTTATGACACCGAACGTTCGCAACTAGTTTCCAATCGATGATCGGGCTTCTCGAGCGAGCGCGTTTCAGGAATTATGCGGTCGGGAATAGAGCTAGGCTACAAACACGTTGACACGCGCGTTATTCAAAATATCAGACTATGTCATGCGTAATACATTTGTTTACGAATAACGAATACAGTGTATTATTATGCAATCCACGTTTTTACGCGAATTACGACCGTAAGAGATAAATTTCTACGTCTTTTATAGCCGGTAGTTTCTCCCGTGCAGTTTATACAATGGATACAAAAAGTAGCCAGCGTGTACAAAGAAATAAGAATCGCATTCGCAAAAGAAAGTTGAAAATTCTATTTAATTTATTTGAGGCGTTGTACAAAGGTGTTGGTCGAATCCTACGAACTCTGTCCGTAATCCTTTCACCGCGATATTACCGATACGCGTTATAGGTGGTCCATTGTGTCTTCGTCCCGAATCAAACTATTTTCGAGTGAAACATCAAAGAAAACAATCGAGTCACGATAATTTAACGAACATCCTCGATCGAGGACGTACCTCCCACAGCGTTCTACCTATTTTAAGACAGGCTCCGCGTTACAAATTACGGCTGACATGCTGTAATTTCTCGGCATGATCAATGTCCAAAGCAACAATGTGCCGCACGGACAAGCCTCGTCGAACCAAAACCGAAGGACGGTATCGTCTCGAGTTTTTACCGCGGTAACAAAGTGAACAACATAATCAAGGTGAAGAGCCCGAAAAAATTGTGCGCCGTCTACACGCCGACGAGCGGCTCGAAGGCTCGTTACGATAAGCCGTGCGGGCAGTCCGCGAGGATGTCGAGCAACTTTCGGGCCACGATCGTAAAACACTTTCTTTCCGCGCGAACGGCGAATATTGGCATAATGCTCGCGAGCCGGTTGCGCAACCAGCCTTCGAAAAAAGAAAAAAGGTCACGTGCAGAGGATCGCACGCGTATTCGTGGCGTATAGACGCGGCAAGGTGAGCCGCGTGCGCGAATTCTCGCGCTCACGAGCGCAACTTGGTCGTCGTCTCGGCGTGTTAGTGCTGGTGACGAGCGTACGCGAAACAAGCGTGGGTGGCAGCTGAGTCAGCCGCTTCAGAAATACACGTTCACCTTCCCCGCGTGCACAACAAACGCGAACGTCACCGATGCGTCTCCAATTCGCACCGCGTTTTTTCGCGGTTCACGACCGTGTCGTCATCGATTTTCGCGACGGCGATCTCGCTCGAGAATAAACGATCCTCTCCGCTGGTCGTCGGTTGAGAAACCGACAGCCACGAAACAAAGGGAGGAGAGATCGCGGACGAAATACGAGTTACGGCAGGGCGAAACCAAAGATTTGGAAAAGCTCGTACCATCGTAAATTTAGGCATCCCGTTGTGCAACGTTTATAACCCGGTTGCAAATAACCGAGCGAAATACTAGCGGCTGTTAACTACGGATCGTATTTAATATTTTTACGGCAGCGCGATAATGCGAGACAGCTTAGAGGCCGCTACCGCTGGTGACGAATTACGTAACGCGCGTGAACGTAATCCTGGCATAGTAGATCATGCGCATCTGATCTTTTCGCATCGTCCATTCGGTAACAAATTATAAGGACGGTAAATGGGACCCGTTCTCGGTTGAAACGTGTTACCGAAATTGCAAGTTCTTCGAACAATTTGCGTAAAAAGGAGTATCGATGTAGATAACGAAAACGTAAAAATAATTTCTCCTTCGTCTTCTTCTTATCTTTACGTTTGGCGATTGGTAAAAAATATACTGTTTGCAATTTGCGAGCGCATGTATGGAAAATCCGAGTGTCTGAAAGTCGGAGACACCTAATAAATAATAAGTATATTATGCCGTGTAATTAAACACGGGACACAACATTAACATGGTTGCACGGACTATCGATAACATCGAAGTCTGTCGACGTAAAAAAGTTTGCAATACCAGTAGCAATTATGTTCAAATTAATCGATGCAAAAAGCTGCGAGCTATCGAATGCTCGACTCTCCCGGTTCATCCTGTATGCCCAACTTGTACTCCACATCCCCGTCACGAACGACTCGCGATACCGGTACTCGAGAGAACGCCACGGTTATTTATAATCCTTATTCGACTCCGAAACACAGGGAAATCGTGACGATGTTACCCATTAACCGGAGCTCCTCGATCCGCGTGTATCATTTAAATAATTTACGCGATAGCGCAGCAGCGGCTCGCGAAAGTTGCACGGCTACCGGCCGCGCGCCAACCTAATCGATGGCTAAACCCCATGAAACGCTATATTTCCACCAGGGCCGCAATTTCTTCGCGGCGATTTATCGTCGGTACCGCGTGTCTCATCGAGAGCAGATTGCGCGAGATAATTCGCGCGAGCGTGCGATGAGTCACCGTTAAGTGGCAACCTGCGACGTTCAATTACCGGTAAGGTCGCGCCGTTCAACCCCGTTACTCCCCATCAACCTGGGACGCGCATTAATTCACAAACGTTGTCGTTCCTAATCTCTCTCAGCCATTGTACCGCGTCTCTTTCTCGCGCGTGCGCTAATGCTGAGAAAACGGAAACAAATTCTTCGCGTCGATTCGAGACACGGGGGCTCGAGCACAATAGTCCACGCAGGGACACCTTATTACGGTGCACGCGACAATTCCGCCGCTAAATTAGCACCTCGGTGCGGTTGGCTAATCTACGGTGTGGCGCACGGTGAATCATAGCTCAAAATACGAGGGATAATCGGTCTTTGAATTAATAACAAGCGGTATTATGTCCTCTATACGACTCCGCCTTCGATGTGGTCACGCCACATCCCTTGTATTTCTAAGTAGAATATTCAAGTAGTTGTAAATATACAATAGGAAACGAACAGCGAATCGTATCGAAGAAAGATGAAACGATGGAAAGCACGCAGGTCGTATCGGTTCGGCACCCATTTTTTCGAGTAATTAAATAAACAGACTGTTTTGGCCGAAGATTTCGTAATGATTAATTGCGAACCACGCGGCAACGTGCAAGTCAGAAATAAAAGTACGATGGCGACAAGGCGCCTCCGGAGTTTTCGTTACCGAACGTCGGAATGTCGCGGGCAAAATCTGTCAAGCCGAAAGAAAAATGGGTAGAAGATGGTGCAAACCATAATGGCGGCAACCGTGAAAAGGAATACGAATGCGCGGTACTCGACAAGCAAAGCGTATGATTTGTATTTGCCGAATGAACAAGCTGTAGTAGTGTTGAATTTCCGACCGTCCAAAATTTCGATCGTTGAGAATCGGTTGCGCGGTAATTAATTCCCACGTAACCGCGGATCTCCTAAGCTGTTTCTCGCGTGAACACACGCGAGGTTGCATCGCGAAGAAACGCGATTACCAGGGTGCGCTTCCGGTTACGCGATGCGCATCGGCCCAGGCACATTAATTGCTGGGCGCATTAAAGAAAGTCATTCGGGCTCTCTCTGGCCACGGAATAAGTAATTACCTCTTAATTAAGGCACTCGGGCCGAACATCTGTTTCTTGCGAATATAATCTGTGCTTGGTAACTCGCGTACATATCATTTGCCTCTTTTTTTCCCTCTCCCTCGAAAATAAAGTCCTGATTTACGACGTTGATCCCTTCGCGACGTGCTCGACGCCGCCACCGCGACGAGGACAAATTGCGCCCGTGTTACTTCCTTTCGCATTATCGCGTGAATTATATTTGAAGCGGCGCTTTGGCGGTGAAAAAAATCCCTGTGATTGCGACCGCTCGAATCGCGGATATATTGTTTGTCTTTTTCAAAGCTTCGTCCTGGTTTAAAATATCTTACATTCAGTCGGGGATGCAGGACAACCATGTCGTTATGATTCCGAGCAAATGGCACGCCGAATAGCTATATTTAATATCGAACGTAACCGATCTAAGAATGGAAAATCGCGTACGAAGCGCGAGAATAATTGAAATTACTATTTAAACGATCGTCGACATTCGATACTTTGACAGCGCTAAACTGTTCGCTTTCTCTTACGTGCCCACACCTATCGAAACCGCGTTTGTGTTTTAGCGACGGCGCGCGCGACGTAATTATGCAAAACTGCCCGTTTTCCATGGCTCATTCGCGAGAGATATAAGAGGACAAATTTACGACGGGTCGTTTCGTAATTGTAAATTCAAGAAAGTCTCCGCGCAGCGTGCAGCTTTTTAATACGATCCAGGAGAGATTAAACGCGATACACTTAATACGCGGCCAGATAAATCAAACGGGTAATACGAATGTACGCGTTTGCGGTCGCGTGACGGCTCACTTAACAACTTCAACTAAATTTCATTCGCCTGGTTAAGAAAGCGACACGAAAAAAATTTCGCTGCGATTAAAAGCTCGTTAAATTGTACAAATTAATTTTTGCCCGATTGGTCGGCGCGTTTCGTAGGATCCGTTTTCAGCTGGCGAGAAAATGTCTACGAAATTAAAGCTGACGATCGCGTCATCCAGAAATAATCGCTGCTCTAAAACGCGACACGACTTTATCGTTATCACGTGTCCACATCTCGTGTACCCACCAACGATGCTTCAAGCAACTTTATGAAATCCAATTACACCGGTCGTTAGGGTCGTAGAGAATTTGCGTGAAAGAAAAATGTTAGTCGCCAGCTTTTCGCTTTCTCCCCGGTGCACCTTGAATAGCCGACCCCATTATGAAGCGGGTTTTGCGATCTTGCGAACGTATTTCAAGCGCCTTGCGTGTACCAGGTAATTGTTCGGGTTGTACACTTTTAACCAACGGCGAGTAAGAAACACGAGCAAAGTGTGATTCGTTTTCGTACGCTAATAACGTCGAGCTCGACAAATCGATGTATACCCAAAGAAATTTTCGCGAAGATTCGTTTTGTGAAACCGCCGAAGAATCTCGAAGATATAAAGATTAAAGTATCAACGTGTATTATATTATGTATATTGTTATATATAACGTAGTTCTAACGGAAGTTTCTCTGATTAGCGTAACTATCCACGCGGAATCGCGTTACATGGACTGGTCGTTCCATTTCCATATTGCGAAATTGTAGACACGCGGTATCGAGTCGAAATCCTTACGTCACTTTACGATCGTTTCACGAGCGATCTTCGGCTCGCGTTAATATCTCGATCGCGAGCAATGGTTTCATTAACGTACGCGGATATTCGCGACGCGTCTGATTGATAAGGGAGATTATTAGGCACAGTATTGAAACGAAAGATTCGCAAACGGTTGGTGATCCACCTGTATCGCCATAGACCGTTTGGCTGCGAATTGCTCGTTTGTCTGTTACGATACATTTGTATCGTATAATGCGGCGTAACGTGGGCACACACACGAGATTTCATACATTGCCACCCACGCGTTACCCATCGAACGTAACGCGACCTCGTTCACTGTTCGATTAATGCAAGAATTCTCGTCAGTTACGCGACCATATTTCCGCTAATGTCGTCATCGAGAAAACGACTCTTTTCGTTATTTACTAACAGCGCATCGTCGTGCCGTATATTCGCAAAATACTCGAACAAAATTTCGAATAATAATTCGTATTTGCAAAACAGATGGAATATAAAACGCTTATCGATGGTCGAGATGCGTTTAAGTGATTTTAGTTAAATTTAAGAAAATTGATCGTATATAAGCTAATTTTACACGTATAAGACGCGTTCGCAATCTCCGGGTGCTTTGAGCCACACGAAACTGGTTTTCGTCTTCCGCTGAAAGTTCTACCGAAAAAAAAAATAACCTTTCCTTTATTCTGGTTGTTCCACGGAGCTTGCACCAAGTCTATTCTCTCTAAGAATGTTTCATTCGCCTTGAGGCAACCGAAATAGTGCAGACCTTGCCGCAGTCGCGAGCACGACCTCGAAAAAACGAAATGCGTGAATAGCGATGGAAGTGATACCGAGTAAAGGAAACTGTCTCTACTCGCTAATACTCAGGCTAATCGAACGAACATTTGGGAATGTGACTCCGAAGGATCGGCTACCGACGCTCGCACAAACGCCGATATTTTATAAATAATTTTTATGCTATCTACGTATTTCATTTGTCTTTCGATATCCCCACGTAGGAAATGAAACGGACGTATTACGGTGCCGGTTTGATCAGTATCCGCGAAACGAGGTTCCACGGAAGTAGCAGCTACCCCCGATGCCGGCGTGGAACAACGCCGCGAGCCAGTACGTGTTTATATGGCCGTTTCAACGCCGGCGGAAATTTACAGCCGGCGATCGTAAAACCCGGAGATGCATTTATACGCGGCGGATTTATATGTTTACAGCGTGCGCCGAAACCACGGGGTGAAAAGGGACTCCCGTCGAACAAGAAAGACGGGACAGAATTATGTATGGATCGACACGCTTCCCCGGGACCAACTTTCATTTGCGCACAGCCAACCCGTCCAGCTACGAATTCCCGCTCGTTGTTTCGTGGGAATCCACCGTAACGGTACGCTTCCAACGAATTCCGATCGATTCCACGCTTTTTTTTTCCATTCTTTCGCCGTACGTGCTCTGTTAATCGATTCTTTTCATAAGAAATTTTAATCGCATTATCTCGAGCTGCGCCCTTTCGTCATTTGTGACCCAGATGTGTTTTTCTGTCGTCGAAGAATTTCCCAAGTTCGAGGGAAACGAAAGGATGATAGTTGTCGCGCGTGATTTGCCTCTCAATAACGTCATACAGTTCTCATAAAAATAGTTTGCTGAAACTAGAACAAAATTCAAGGATCGTAGCAGACTCAAGGTAGACAGCACAAAAACACAAAACACGGTTTTTCTACTCAGTTTTCGTTCTTTCTCCGTTAACGCGTTGGCTGTTTTTGACGAGCACACTCGTCACGAAGAAATGACAATATTTTGTACTATGACGAGACTCGTCGGTAATAAAATTAAAAAATAAAACAGTCATTTCATTGCAATTTAATTCTGTATTATAACAGTCACACATACTCTGTGTTTCACGAGTATACTCGTCGTCTCTTGCTTCTTACGACACATTTTAGGTACACACTTTTCAAAGTTTTCAAAAAGATCGCAACAGCTAACTGTTTAATGAATCTGTGTATTTATCGGAACGATGTACGTGGTGTATGTAACTCCCATTATCGAACCAATCAGTTGAACGAACAAAATTGAACAGTAGTTGTTTATCGAAAACGCGAACGAAGAGGATGTTCCACTGAATTTCGGATACAAATATCGCTTAAAGACAACACGATGACTGATGTAACCGCTTTGGATTTCATTGCGAAGCGATTGCCCCCTATGCTAGAACGAACCGACTCTCGGTATGACGCGTGATCTGGTCAAAACGAAAGAAGGTCCAGCGGTCAATTACGATTCTCCTGGGCACCTTGATCTAGTCACGGATTCACTGACGTCATCGCGCGGACAAACAGCCAACTCGGATAATTTCTTCTTTTTTTCCTCCTTTCCTCCTCTTTCGTGCTTCTTACGCGATGGGACCACCGTTTTTATTTTTGTGCTTGACGGGATTCTGACGTTCCTAGTCGTTTCTAATAATCGCAGCCCGCCGACTGCTCGTCGGATTATTATTTTTGTCTATCCGGGTCTTCCGATTACAAGCGTTTCGTGTCGCAGGTTTTGCGTTTCCATCAGAGGATTAGTTAGCTCGAGAATAAATAATTCGCTAAACCATTTGAAAGTTCGAAGCGAGGCTGTCTTCGAAAAACTTAATCGCACTATACGACGTAGGCAACGATTTCGGAACTCTTCTAATAGAAATGGATTAAATTGTAAAAGCGAATTCCAATTATATCCTCTGCGACGAATCGCCTCTAACCTCCAGCTAACCAAAGAATGTCTGATCCTAGGCAGGACGAACGACACCTGAGGCATCGACTAAAACCAAATAGAACCCAGGAAGATGGAAAGGAAGGAACGTGATCGCGAATAATAGCAAGAAAACGAAATCGTATCGCCGTGGATCTCGATAAACGTTTTAAACCGAAAGGAACGACGGCATCGTTGATGGGGCAGGCGACGCGTGGCGCCGTCGTATAATCAAATTAGTTCAAAGTTATAAATAATGTAATTGGTTTGCCTCCTGGTGCGAGGCAAGCCGCGAAGAGATGGACAAGGGAGAGCCAAGTCTACGCAAAGAGAACGAACGTCAGAACAAGAGAAAGAGAGACAAAGCTGTGACTGGCCGAAGACAAGGATAAAAAAAGAAACACCTCGAGCTACCAACGAATCCGTGTACGAATACAAGAAGAAAGGGGAACGAGAGAGACGATCGATAGACCAACGTCTAGGAGAAAAGAGAAGAGGAAAAAGAGATGAGACCTTTACGCCACGTGACACTTACGTCAACATGAACGGACATCGGAGGATTAGGCCGAAGCTCGATCCAGCTTTCCATTCACTCGTTCTCGCGTAGAATGATTTTCGGTGAATGGACGGATTATCCAACTACTCGACTCGTCATCGTGGTGCGTTCGCCTCGTAATCCTGTTTTAAGCAATCGTTCCATGTTACCGCGACTTCGAGGACACCCGTGGATAGCTACCTATACCAAGGATTCCTAGAGACTTAAAGAGGAGCTGGTTTGATCCTACCTAAGGAATTATCACGACCACGGTTCGTCAACATTAACGAGTCGTTGCATCGGAGATGCGACATAGTTCCCTGCCATAGTTATTTTTAATTGCGGCTACGACTGCCATGGTATAGCTTCATCCGCCTCGCCAAGAATAAGCCGTGGGTTAAAGTGTTGGGGACCCTGTTAACCATTTGGGGTGGGATTTACCTTCCGTTTGATCGATGGAACACGAGTCTGATTTAAGATGCTGCTGAAGGAGAAACACGTTTATCACCCTTTTAGTATCGTAGATCATAGTCGGTCGCACGAGATAAGTGTGCTTACGTTACATTAGGCAGGTTGTTCGGTGACTTATCTTTGCGAGGAATTAAGTTGACGGTTCCGTATGTTCCAACCTTCTACTTTAGATGATCTTTATGGTTTTCATGTTACGCGTGTCTATTACTCTGTATGCTTTATTCTCTGACTCATTCGCCATCAGAAATAAAGAAAGAACGTTTTGCGCAGGGACAGAGATCATTCATCGTATGATAGAAAATACGTATAGACATAAGCAGCACGTAAATAAAAAAATCAAACAGCCTAAATACGTAACATTCAAAGTATCGGGATTAAATAAATAAAGGAACGCGAAGGAATCGAAGGAAAGGAAATCGAAGCAATCTCGCCTAAGAGCTCCCAATTCTACCTATGTCGGTTCGCGCAAAAAGGAAGGAGTCGCATCCGTGGCAAAGCGAGATATAAAGTTGGCCGTCATAAATAGCATGGAGGAGTACCGCGGCGGTAATTAGAATTCATTGCGGCGGATCGCCGCCACCAGCATCGTCGTTATTGTCCGAGGAGACAAACTGGTCTCGGTGAATCGGCGTCCAGGCGTTTCGCTTCCTAAAGGGAAATCATTAGGATCGATCCGCGTGATGCGTTTACACGACGATCCCTCTGGCAGCGTGGCCGCGATCGTAAACGGGAAAGATCGAGTCGCGGCTCGAGGAATCGGAAACTCGATCGCCAGCCCCGATCCGGTTTACCCGCGTGTCGATCCTTCCTTACTCCTCTCGATCGTTTTCGAGTCGCTTGAATTATTCGAACCTCGTGACTTTCAAACGACTTCTCGCTACCGGTTGTCTCCATCTTCCCCCCTCCCCCCTTGAACGTTATCTCCCTCCGGCCGTTCAATTAAACGTTCAATTAACGAGCTTTCGTCGCGTTTTGACCGACGCGACGTCCCGTCTCGGTTAGTCGCGAACGTAAATCGTCCCGTTAACGATCGTCAACGTCTATTTGTCCAACGAATAGACAAGAATGTCAACCGAAAGACAGGCTCGCGAGCAGAGTCGATTTAATGGTTCGAGCGAATTTATCGCTGATTTTTCCCACTGGCGGTACGATGAAATTTATTTAACCGAACTCTATTTATTGCAACGAAGCGAACGAGATGTCGTAATATGTTGAAAAAAATCGATGGACGAATATTTTACGCGGCCGATTTTACGAAGAATCATAGATAGGTGATAGAATCAGGGAACGATTGTTACACGATTTCTCCGATGGGTTTGGATAAATAGATTTCCGTTGTAGATCCTTCTCGAAGGATGTACCCGCGCGATTTGTTTTAAGGCTTTACGCTGACTTTAATCGGTATTACGAAACCGGCCCTAAATCTGTCAGTGAATTCTAATCCAGACGCGGCTGACGCGTAGGCGTTGTCAAATGGCAACGGTGAACGTCTAAGCCGACGCTGGTCTGAGAATTCGGCTTAACTATTTCGGGTTCTAGTGTCGACGATGCCTGTTTACGACGATCTCGTGACCGATTTTTACACGATCCGCGACGAAACACAAGGAATTCCTTTGCTTACCAACTGTCCAGACAAATGCTATCGGAAAGTCCCTCGAGGGTTTTGCCGACGATCGAGCTCGTACATCGGTTTCAAGTTTGCGCACGTTCCTCCAACTGTAACCAAAAGGATGCCGTGTAACTATCTGAAAATTTTATTTAAAACTGTCGCTTGAATATACAAAAAAACTCAGTCGTTGCATCAATATCGTTTAAACGGAGATAAATATAGCTGTTTAAAAAATACAACCTACAAACGTGACCTCTAACTCCGACAGTCATTATGTAGAAGGTCGCCTAATTCTCGCTAATGACACCAATTTTACAGTTTCGGAACACGTTTAATAGAGAGAAATGATTTGTATTATTTTTAAAGATGACCTTCGAAGAAATGCTAATATTTATATTCGAAAATATAACTTTCTGAAATAATATTTCATGGAAATAGGAAACAGATACGGTCTTAGCAAACCGTTCCGCGTACATTGTTGCGTGTCACGCGACAAAGCAGCTAACTCAGCTGTATAACAAAAACAGGAACGCGAATCGGGCAACGCCACGGATTCGGAAAGGGCAAATTCCAGCCGACCAACCAATAAATCCACATACAGGGTGTAAATCGCGAGCTCAGCCAGTCGGAAGTTAATAATCCAGAGCTGTGCCTGACGACGTCGGACAGGTGCTGTTGCCCGGCAACGGTCTCTTCAATTTTTGGAAATGCGTTCCCGCGCCCCGAGATTCCCCGCTTCGTGACCGAGACGATCTTTATTTCGAGAATGTGATAACTCGAGCACGCTGAAATAATTCATACCGGACCGGACGTATGAAACATCCGATTACGCCATACCCAGAATACGTAACAACCAAAATTCCTCGCACCTTCGTCTAATGTCAGCCGGCTAAATTGCCGCATTCCTCGACGTATCACGCTTTAAACGTTACCGCGTTCATTCGTGTAACACAATTTCATTGGAATATCCATGACGAAACTACAAATTCGATTATTGCGATAGAATCATAGAATAATTGTATTTTCTGTATGATTAACGACGTTGGCAATTACGTTAAAATTCCCTTAACCGAATATCAAAATTGCCCTGCGTGTTAAATGTCTGTAGAATCCTGCCTGGAGCTGTGCGTTTCAAGGAACAAGCAAACAGGTAATCAGAAAGAGGGCTATTTTTTGCGGCGAGCAATTTTCAAGTAGCAGAGCGGAGCAGCGCCGGCCGATTTGACGAGTCATTAAGCGAACGCGACTGTAAACCGAAAGACCGACGGGTGCACAAGTATTTGGCAAAAGCATCACTGCCAAGTGGCGGTCTTATGTCTTCAACAGATACTTTTAACATAAACGTTTACGTTTTCTGTTTTAATGATTCGAGACATTTGGCAGCGGATGACAGGTGCGAAGTCCGCGATGTCCGACTAAGCTTGAATTAGAAACGAACGCCCAAACCGACATCCAAACACGAACAAAACCGCAATTCGCTGTAAACCGTTTCGCCCCATAAATTTGCCCACCATGCGAACGTACAATTTACTGATCGCCAGCCTGCCGATTAAATAATTAACAATCTCGATAAATTACCGTCGCAGGTAGCTTTGACTCTACCACAGTACGATCAATGATTTCGAATTATCGCTTATCGATGCTTTCGATTCCAACTGATTGCTACACGCCTCGTTCCTCCGCCAACGAACCGATTCCGCGCTACGAAAATTCTACTCACAGCGCGTGACCACCGTCCGCATCGATCGAAACCGATAAGAGTAATCGCGATCGTTGATCTTATCGGCTATTAGCCGTCACGCCTGCGTAAATCGTCGTGTAGGTGATCCGGAGAAATTGTCCTTGTTTATTATTCGACGTACGAAAAAGTTTTCTCGTTTTGCACGACGAGAGGGTTTCTCAAATATTCGCTCGCCTTTCAAACTTTTCAAATCGTCCTTCTAAAATCTCGAATACCTACGTTACAAAACGCTAAAAGCTAAGAAATGCACGAGGTATCCTTGGAAATGGTTGAAAAAAAAATGCGCCGAATAACATCAGCTGCGAAGGATTCGTGTTCGAATCGTTCAAGCTTTTCAGTCTGCCCCCATAAAAATCGCAAATAAATGGTAAAATGCCAAAATGTATGAATACAAGCGTCGTTGAAAATGGTTAACTGGATGCGGTAAGTAAAACCAGCTGTGATGAATTAATACCTGCTCAAAAATACATACCTGCCAAGCGATATTTAGCTTTCCTGCTTAGTAAACCATTGAAAGGAATCACAAAAGCGTGCATGTGCGCAATATTAGATTCTAAATAGACGGCGACGATGAAAGATCCAATTTCGAGGCACCTTCCGTAACGTCGTTAGATGGAACGCGTTTACTTAGGTGCCGAATGAAATTTCACGCTTTGCATCGACCGAAACTTGTTCGCCAGCGTAATAACTCGAAAGGGTTAAATTAGCGCATCCGGGAAGAAATCGCGATCGAAACGGTACAAAGTGAACGTCGCGGTTGCTATTACCTGCGTCAAAA
The DNA here is from genome assembly GCF_051014615.1 of Bombus vancouverensis nearcticus. Lineage (NCBI taxonomy): Eukaryota > Metazoa > Arthropoda > Insecta > Hymenoptera > Apidae > Bombus > Bombus vancouverensis. The sequence continues at coordinate 14,768,718 of NC_134911.1, read as the reverse complement.
GCATGAAAGTGGAAGAGGAACGGGACACGGACCAGCGCACTCAACTGCGCCCACTCGTACGCGTTATAACGACGTTTTGTTACCTGCTATCTAGTCATCAGCCAAACAGCTTTTCACCGAAACACTACAACGTTTCTCGTGTGTTGCATCGCGAACAACTCGCACACAACGTCGCTCTAATGAACATGATATACACCGTGTCGCACCTGTTGTTTAAATATCTAAACAACGCTGTTGCGTGTCCACTTTGATAATAAATCCTGTTGCTAGAAAACAAGTTTACGAAATCTACATTCGGTGCTAATTCTCTCTCTCTCTTTAAGAAGACGTATTCGTCGAATCTCTGCATTCTGAATTACGTAGACGATGTTTAGTTAGTTTCAAGCAGACGATGAAACGAATACAACATGAATATTTAATGGAAAATTACATGAACACGTTCCGCTTTTTAACTGAACGTCTCAGGTTTGATTGAGATAGAATACGGAAGAAATGTTCGATTGTCTGACTATAAACTATACGGACGGTCTGAACGTGACATTCCTCGTTCTACTGTCAAGCCAAGTTTCTCGGATTGTTCTTCTTTCCCAACTCTAATATCCCAAAGACAGCTGCCATGCACGAACAGCGAACGAAACTTTCCACGTAGCGCGGTCGACGCTTTAAAAATAATCTTCCGTCAGCGGACATTTTTTAATCGGTTGAACCGATGCCAAAGCACGCACCTGACGTGGAAACCGACGATCGTCATCAGGCTCGTTGATATCGATACAATTCTCGTGGACGTATGACATAATGAAAAATGAAACGATGGATGCAGAAGAGACGCAATGTGAAAGCGACGAGTGCAAAATCTTCGGTCGCGTTATTACGGCCGCTTCAATTTGGCAGTCGACGAAACTTGGCACGAAGTACAACTTCATTTTCGAGATCGGTAGCGACGATAGCTTATTACACGCGACAAGGGTTTTTACTTGGTGGTCAGAGGCGCCACACGAGACGAGTTTACGACACGCCTCTCTTATTCTACCTTGAAGAAAAAATTCTTTCTTCGATTTAACGGTTGATGGATAACATCGACGCTCGATCCTGACTCGATGTTGTAAGTTGTAAAAGAAGCTGTTTATGATAAAAAGAGGAGCTCGGTATCACGGCAAAGCGGTGACAAGGGGGCCAACCGTTGAATCATCGACTAAGAGACAGTCGGCTGAATAAAAATCCTTTACGACAAATACAAATTACCGATCGAACACTCTTGCCGATAAACTCGGAGCCCTGCTGGAAATTCATTTCGAACGAAATGGCAGGCCACGTACGGCCATCGTAAAACAAGACGATGAGCGTGTTCGACGACAGAAATTATGATCTGTTTACCAGCGGGAGGATATCGATCTCGTTGTGGTTACTTCACGAGAGAGAAAGTTGGATTACCGCCGGACGCTCATTCTGTACGTTTCGATAAAAATATGATTTATATTCGACCAGGCCATAAGGATGAATATCGTGTCCTTGACTTTATTAACGAGCGCTCAGCATTTAAATTTCTGTCACAGAAACCTTTAAACATCAAATAAGTGTATAATAATTCCACTGTCGTCCATCATCTGATAAAATATAAGAGTGCCATGGAAATATTCGTTTGATGTTGTAAAATATGCTCGAACAGTTACTTGGTATCAGATATGGCAACTTAGTATGACATTGTTGACGGTCAAACAGCGAATGTAGATATAATCATGTAGAAGGAATAAAAATAAACTACCATTCAAAGAATTAGATTCAAGAAAGGTTCATTTAAATCCTCTAGTTCCTCATACCAACGAGCATACCTCATGCCTTCGTTAATGCACCACATTGCATCGCAGTCTGATCGCAGCAGCTCTAAAGAGACTGTTCGTAGGACACCGCGAAAAAGGCGAATTACAATTCAATGAGTGGACGAGTGCATTGGCGAACGCGACCGCTCGAGGGTATCCGGTGCATTAAATCACGAAAATCGCGCGAGCTGCCAAAACGACAATAATACTCGTCGCTGTGCCGACCTACGCGTCTTGTACGCCTTTCGCATAATAATACGCCAAAGCGTAATCTGTGCCAGCTTTGCCCACTGCCAGATTCAAAATATCGCGCGACGAGGAAAAGGGTTTTGCGCTCTATCGCGAAATTGACAATGTGTATAACAAGCAAAAAAAAAAACAAAGAAAAAAAGAGGAAAGAAATTGAAAGAATAGGACGAAAAAAATTGTAGTTTATAGCAATTGTTTGTCGTGTGATTGTATTTAGAATTTATAGATAAAATTGGAATAATACATAGTGGAAGACCCGAAAGGAAATTTAACGTAGAGGGAAAGCTAACTGATGGCAGAACTATGATTAGCAGTAGAGTCATATCTTACTTGGTAATGAAATGCAAGCAAGTGTGACGACGTCAATGGACTCTATCCAATTTCAACAGGTGAATACCTCTTTGATTACATTATGTTCTTAAGTTGTCACGAATATATGTATGTGCATTAGGAGTAGAATAAGCAGGTTGGTTGAGTTCCAGAACGCTTCGGTTCGCTGAGAGACACAGTTAATGCACTTGGTTCGATAAGAATATTCGACTGACCATGTAACAGGTCACCCTTAATACCAGAATCACCAAACGAGAATTTCTTAATAGAAACACGCGGGATCTTGAGAAGATCGACAAATCAAACGGAAGATGAAAAGTTACTCCAAAGAACATTGTGTCATTGAAAGAAAAAAATATTTTCTCCAAGATTCGATTAAACGTATTTCTCTGGGACAATTAGAAAGGCGCGAATCGTAATTACAAGGTGGAAAATAATAAACGATGATCGCACCGATAGTCGAAAGGACGATACTTGTCACCATAGCGGTTAAATAAAACGAGAAAACAAATTTCCTCGCGAGTCATCAATCAGTCCAACCTAAATATTACTGGGAACTCATTAGCAACTATCCGCGTCGCTGTTTTAGAAACAATTCAACAGCATTCGCAGGTCAGCGCCGTTTTCCCGCCGATGTGTCCGCGCCTCTTGCCAACCCACCGAAGACCACGACCATTTGTCCGCCTTAGACTCGTCTTTTTGCACCGTAAATCCGGATTAATTAAAACAATAAGTTTGGCAGCGAGCTTACAAGCTGCACATGCCACTCACTCGATTACATTGTATTGCTCGCGAACACAATTTCGAAATAACGATGCAATGGTTACTTGTTTCTCGTACATCAAAAGCAAGATATTAATCGAAAGAGTTTCATTATGCTTTTCTTTTGACTTATTCTCACGAATACCCGAAGTGTACCGTATACGTATAGGAAATTCCCTAGTAGCGGTACACGGGAATTTTGAAAAACCGGTAACGACGTCAAGCAAAAAGAGATAAGGTGAATCGGGAAATCGAATGTCCAGCAACAGGAGTAGATTTTATCAGGGAGGTGTCGGTGCAGGTGCGAACGCGACTGCATGACCAGTGCCATGAATAAATATCGGTGCGACTCGACACGCAAATCTGTGTACCGTGTACTAGCCCATGGACGTATCAGATGGAGAATCTTCGAGGCAACTTTTGCTCTTTGAGGTGGTAGATAGGGACGATCGATAAAACTTTAAGCTTAAAAATAGCGGATAACGTGGTGCGTCGTTAAAACGGCTTACTAATCTTTGAAATAAACATAGTTTCCATATAAGATAAAGCATGCAACGAATGGCGTTATTGCATCAGGCAAATCTACGCGATAATAGGTAACAGGTTGATAAAATACGATACACAGGGCGATAATGCGTGTTGTTATCGGAAATACGACTCTTGAATTAGCCATCTAATTCGCGAGCTTCATAATTTCGACGCGACGAAATCGTTCATAAATGTCCAACCAAGAAGCAACAGGTCCCTACGCGGTAACATATCGAGTTATGTCAATACGATAGAACTCTATTTATCGGAATAGAATTTACTTAGTTGCCGATCAAATGAATTTCTCGATTAAATGATGATGGAACAGGTTGAATTTCTTATTTTCGATAAGCGTCTGGTTCGAACTGCATCGAAGACGAGTAGGGCAACGATGCCGATCCCCTTTCGATTCCTCGAAGAGGGAGGCGCGATCGGAAGCGTGCAAAAATTGAACGAAATAAGGAAGACATAAAGGGGGAAAGGGTGGAAACTAGGGAGCCACGTGTGTGGTCCTGTCGGAGCACGTGTCGCCAGGTTCGGAAGCGTAAGTTTTTGTGGACGATCGGAGAAGCCTCTACTTGCTTTTTCCCGGGGAACGCCGAAATTCCGCAGCGCTGGCTAACTCGGAAAGCGAGCCACGTTGGCCGAATCGCGAGTCAGAATTCGACGAGCGCGAGCACCGAGCAAGAAACGCGCTTGTAATTATCGCGAACCTCCCTCTCCACTCCACCCACCGCGATCCACTCGAATCCACCGAATCGATCACTGTCAATTCTTGCTTCTTTCTTTCGTCGAACTATTCGCATCGAACGCAGAGAAAAAACTAGCCAATTAAGCGATAGACAATTTATCGGGCTATACGGCCCTCTTCTTTTCTCCCCTTCTTTAATTTTCTTTCCTTTTTCTTCTCCTTCTTGCTTAGATGTTTTACGCTATCGATTATGAACTTTCCCTTTCTTCCCCTTCTTTTCGTTTCGTTTAAATCACAGAGATAACTGTTCGAGATTAATTGTTCGGTTTTTGAAAAATTAAACACGAATAACGTATTGTAATAGTAAAATTAAGAAATTTACGGAAAATGGAGTCGACCAGTTCGATCTGTCAGTGGTCCAATTTTTTCCTGGTAATTGATAGCTTGGTGGAGAAGTAGTAGCAGTACTTTTTTCCAGAAACGAAATAAGTACGGTAAACGATACATGACGAAAGATCGTGTGAAATGTCCAGAAGATTTTGTTATTAATTTCCAAATCTACAAGTACGTATCTATAATCATATCTCTACAAGTGTCTATATACAGTACGGCTTATATCTCTTGATTTTTGAAAACATGTAAATTCGTATAGAATTTCTGATAAGACTATAATAATTAATAATAATAACTTACAAAATCTAACGAAAAAGCTTCGTGATTTTTTTAGCAGGATACCACCATATATAAAAAAAAAACAGGAACGTTTTTTCAAATTACTACACGTAGAGGCATCTGTCTGCGTCTGTAGTAACCACAAGAGTATCGAGTCTTATCGATGCCTCGAAGTAACGTTCGTCAATGTGGGAGGCCCAACTTAACCCCAAAATAGAGTAAACATTTATTAAAAGTTGCAATAAAAACCTTATTAGCCATACTCTTGTTCAATTTCCATGAAAAGCAACATAAGCGATATACGAGTAAGAAATTTTAGCCTCCTCGTTGGAAGAAAATCCCAATGACATAATTGAAACGATTACATACTTGTTCCGGATAGTTTCGATACGACTATTTACAATTAGCGAACTTATGACCAGCCATACCCGTGAATATCGACTCAGACAAATACAGATGTACGAATGACATTTGCAAAAACAACGAAATTTTTTCAAAAGAAAAATGTAAAAAGTCGTGCGTGGGAACAAGGGTGTGCAATAACCACGTAAAGCGTTAAATATTTGGATATAATAGTTTTAATTTAAAAAGATTCGCACGCTTACCTGAATATCGTGGCCCATAAGGGCCTATATTATGAATTTTAACAAATTATACTCGATCCCTTTAACACTGAAAATGAAAAACACCCTTCCGAATCACTTGTCACTAATTAAAGGCCTCGCGATGGCAGCCATAACTGCCATTTAGCTTCTACTTGTCACGCCGGTCGTAAGATGGCAGAACGATGCAACTAAAATATACTCATGAGTTTTCAACTAAAATTATATTTTCATTGACTCTGCAATTATTTTCTTTTTCAGTCAAATAAGATTGTACTCCACAAGAAGTTGTATGAAAAATGTAACAGGAAACAATATGGATGTATATTTTTAAAATATGAAATAAGATATGAAGTATGTATTAACATCTTTTTCTGAATAAATTGATGAAATGTAATAAGTTTGTGATTTTAAATAATAGAATTAGAAACATGGAAAAAGTAATGAATAAATGAAAATGAAGTTAATAACTTTAGATTAAGGATTAGTATCGTTTCAATTCACTACTTTCTACAATCCTGTGAGAACAAATTAGTTCGAATTACCCGCGTTACACTCCTATAGTGTAGAGGTCGTTTTACGTTTTACTACGGTTCTGTGGACAAGTTATATAAATCGAGAACAATGGTGAAAATAGTAAGAAAACTGGCATTTATAGACGCCTTGAAAGGCGCATATCATAAACCTTTTTGTACGTCATATAATAAATACACAATGAATATGTAGTACAAATTTAATTAATGTTACAGGGCAACGAATGAAGCACTTGTGGTTTGAGTTTCGAGAATCTAACCAAGCAGTGGCAGCATATGCACCTCTAACTGCAATAATATGCATACCTTTAATAATAATAGTTTCGTATGGGAAACTTCATGCAAATCCTGTTGCAAAATATTACGACCATATTAACAGTAAGTACTAAAATTTTTTTAACTATATAAATTATATTATTATGTAAGCATCCAAATAAAATTGTCCTAGCATATTTAGTAACATCGACCAATAAAATTTAAATCCATGTTATTCTAACTTTTTAGATGATTAGAAAAGAATATTTTACTCTAAGAATTATTACATTTCAGTTTATAGACCCGACGATCCACATGTTGCACATATTAGAAAGGATTATTCTTTAAAATATTCCATATCTACTATATTTGACAGTATACATATGCCTGGTACCATCTAATTTTATATCAGACAGAAGGAATATAGTAAATAAATATTTATAGTAGTTACCAAATAAAGACTACACACATTGCTGTACAATCGTAAATCATCTTATTGAGAAACAGGAAAACTAAAATACACGATTAGATTAAATAACTTTAATCAACGTGTAACACTGTATCTATTATGTAATCCATCTAATGGTATAAATAAATAAGATTTATTAATATTATTACGAATGTTATTTTACATTCCTAAAATCCAAGCAAGATATTAAAACGAATTATTGCATCACATTAAAAATTAAATTTAATAATATGAATTATGAAACAAGTTGTCAGAATTATAAAGAAGTTTCTCTCTTTCTCTCACACCAATACTCAGAGACTATTCTAAATATATTCTAAGCGATAAAGAATAAACATACTGCACTTCAATTTATTGTTAAAAATTGAATATCTATTATGCTATTTATTTGTTTAAGTTTTAAAATATTAATTTATCACTCTCATTCCTACACTATATTTACTCGAATAATTACACATTGCTGCCATTTAGAACAGAAAAACAGTCGTAGAGAATAGAAACAGAGAATGTTTACTTTGCCAGATGCTCTTAAGCTTCAAGATCAAGTGAAGCATAACCACGTGAATTTCAATGAACCAATGTTGTGTAAATAATTGAAAGCTGCAACGTAGATGTTACTGAAAATTAACTATATTAAAGGTTTATATTTACCTCGTTTATTTACGTCAAATGCACGGGACAGCGTTTCAATAGACTACTTATGCATATATGCGTTACGTTACAATCACAAGGCCTGTATATATCAAAATGTTAAAGAGAGCTAGGAAAATCACGTCACATAAACATTATTTCAGCAAAAAAAAAAAAAAGGAAAAAAATTACATTAAAGGGAGAAATCGGGAATTGATATATACATATGTATATTGTAATTAAAACTTTATGGATTAGATATGATTTAAAATTCTCTACTTAAGAAATGCAAGACACTTTAAAGAAAGATGCATGTCGTTACGACTAGAGAAATATGTATAATTTAAGAAAAGGTAACCGTTATCGATCGGATACTAATCATTTGTCACATCACGTGTTATTTACAATGACATTTGTTCCCGATACTGATCATGCAAATGTCAAGACTGTATTTATTAAAACGTTTTAGGAAGACAGGGTAATGTAAAGAATCGTGATTAGCACGAATAATTTTTACTATATCGACTGAAAATAAAAAAAGGAAATGCGATGAACAATGATTGATCGAACGGAACATTTGTTGTTAAAAGGTAGATTTCTTCTGCCAATACTTAAATGTTGTGTTAAATTCCAATAGAATTCCATTGTTTGATATATTCATAATTGAGCTGTGTTGTTGCAGAACACATCGTGCATTAATAATCACGTGATTCATTGACGTTAACAATGGAAATTAAAAAAGAGATAATATAGAATCCTTCGTTTCTAATTATTTAGTTCTATCAAACCGAACTCTATGTTGTTTCATATTTATATAACAAAATTCGAACAGGGACGCATATGTTCGAGCGAAAAACGCGGAGAAGCATGGAACGGTAACGTATTTGCCCGCATCAAGTATGCAGCAGTAGTCTGAGCCTGGTCGGTAGCAGGAGAGCTGGTGGTGCACCTGATGGTAGAGCGCAGGATCGTAGGATCACGACGACCTGTGCCTCTTTCTGTAACGTGTATATACGCCGTTACGCCGACGGTGTAACGTGGATGAAAGTGGCAACGAGGGTAGAGAAGCAAGAGGAGTGGAAGTCGAGGGAGATGAAACAGCCAGGAGTAACGGAGAGGGTTAGTTAGCGGAATGGAAGGATGGACAGGGGGCAAAAGGGAGTGTAGGAGCAACAGGAAGGAGGAGAGCTAGCTGGAGGAAGAGTTAGACAGAGAGAAGGAAAGAGCTAGTGAGAGACTCTGTATAAAGGATGAGCAAACTGAAGTAAGATGTGGCTAGAGTCGAAAGAGAGCGGAAGGAATAAGGCTATGTATCGGGGTTGAAGTAGACGAAAAACGAGGACCGTAGGAAGTGGAAGAATAGAAAACGAAAGGGAGTGAGAAGGAAAAGGGATGAACGAGTAAAACAGAAATACTGAGGGAAATAGAGTGGAAGGGGCGAGGATGAGTGGGAGAGAGATTGCGAGCAGGAGAGGGGAGAGGAGAGAGAGGAAGGAGAGCGGCAGAGAGAGTAGAGGGACCTCCGCATGATACGGACCACCCCTCGGTGGTTTGCCAGTGGTTCAGTCAGCGCTTCGCACCGGCGTCGCTTCTCTGCTGCTCGGTGATTCGTCTCGGCCACAGCCTCGTGCGGATAATCGCGTGGCTGATGTCGCAAGATCAATGAGAGAACGACGTGTGCTTCGCAAAAGGAACGACAGCAAAGAGAACGCCGCAGGTGCGACCGAGTCGGAGGGTCGACAGCATCATTCAAAACGAAGTGATATAGCCTCTTCCGGTTGAACTTGGGGGCAAACAAAGAATTGCCGCTTGTTCGTCGATGCCGCTTCGCCTCGCGTGTGTTTGATCAAGTGATTCGCGTACGCGTTATCGGGCGAAGGAAGAAGGGCCAAAGACACAGGATTCGAAGAAAAAGAACAGCGAACGCAACGAGGACCTGAACAGGGTCCTAAACAGCAATCGCTGTGCATGTCTCAAACCTCACTCTCAAGTTTTTCAACTTACAAAGCTCTGCCTACGTCCCTGAGGTAAGCATCGCACGCTCTTCGCGTCTTCGTGTCATCTCGATTCGTCGATTCTCGTTCCCGGTTTCGACAACACCTCCGATGTTCTAACCGGTACTCGGATTTTCACGAATGTTCGCGTTTCAATGACTTATTTCGCCGCATTTTTACTATTCTTTTCCCGAGTTGTGGCGCTGCACGAAGACAAATTTTCGCACATTCGAAGAACCACGTTGGGCAATCGCGCGAGAAATGATTTAAAAGATATAGAAATTCTGTCAGTTCATCTACGCGACACCTACAAGGTACATTTTGATTCAATCGTGCTAAACGAGATGTGACTGGACTGAATTACGGAGGTTATTCGACCTGGCAGAGGATAAACTATAGGTTTCGTCAATCCGAGCATTTTTTGCCGATTGCTTCGTAAATTGGGTATCTCGAACCAATAAACCGCTCATATTAATTACTCGTGGAAAAATTTCCTGCGAGTCACGTATTTCTTCGCCGGCTCAATCATACTCACTGGAACGAATTTTTAATACACCATTTCTCCTGCAGTCGTGTTCGCGATAGTAATAACTTGACTTCACAAGCATTCATCGATCGCGCGTTCCGTTGCAATCTGATCATCGACCGATCATTATAGACCCGGGTCAATCTGTAACCCGATCGCGTACATATCCATTCGCGGAATCATGATACAATCGGTAATCCGCATTACGAAACGTTAATGCATACGTAAATGTTAACTTCCACAAATCTCTATCGACGTTCTTTCTTTCAAATGATTTTAGAAAAGAATTTAACATGGCAAAAAGTAATCCTTTGAAGAAAACAATGATTCTTTGACGATCTTAACAGTCTTCTCGTCTTTGTGTTACTACTCTCTTGTAACGTCAACGAATTGTGTTTTGGCACCGATCTAAACAGTCGGCAGTTATTCTCGCGTGATATTTCTTATCAGGCATTCGCGGGCGCAATGACCAAGTTCGGTAAAGCACTCGAAAAACGAAGTTGGACCGAGGCCAAGTCGGGTCACCATGAACACAGAACCGTGCACGCCAACAGAAACAGCTGTTAATCCGACTTGTTGCACCGTCGAACAAACCCAGCCACGCTCCAATCTATTGCTCTACACTCTGCACGCTGCGTTGCACCGATTCTTTGTTATTCACCAAGATGCAGCGTATCTTCGCCGCGTGCGGTCCCCGTAATCCCAGCTCTCCTGTCTATTTATCTTTTATTTTCTCCGTTGTCATATTTGCGGAAAGTCGGTTGTCGGTAATTATCTACGCGGTTAAAAAACGCTTGTGTACCTGTTATCTTGCAACTGTCACGTTCTCTTAGAATATGACGAGAAGCCTCGGTTTAAATTATTAACCAAATGTCAAAGTATTCAGGTATAGCTGAAATAAATCTCCACTGTATTTCAAATGCTTAATGGAAAGTAAACGATAAAAGAAGATTACGCCAATAATGGATCAAACGATTTAGGTATAATATTCCATTTATCTGGGGTTCTATGGTAGATTGCGAGTGATTATCCCGGGAAGATTTCATTACATTTATCTTGGCAAGACTTTTTGCTGTTTGTTGCAAGATAGAATCTCGACTACCTATTGGAAACAGTTTTTCTCCTTCTTAGCGATATTGGAGCGTCGTAATGATCCAATCGACGTTTTTCTCCGATGCTACCGGTGCATATTTCGTTCGTTCGTTCCTCGCTCGATTAGGTTTATAATCTTCCGACGAAGGTTTAAACCGAAACTGATTCTAGGTCGTGGCAGCGCTGATTGAAAATCAAAAATACGTTCTCGTGCGTTTGGTTTATTCGCAAGATATCTGCATTTCCGGGACGCGTATGTGAACGCGTTTGTGCGCTGTAGCAGGAACGGCTGGATTTACAATTGTTCGTCAAGGTGGATAGGGTCGGAAGTATCGTGAACGCTACTCGTTGTTCTCGCTTTGAATATCGATGTAAACGCACGCCCCTGCACGCGCGCGATACGATACGAATTACTATGTTGATAACGTACGTAATTCCAGCATTCGACAAATATGATTTTACAAACGTTCTTTTTATTTTTCGTTCACGATTGTACGTGATTTTTCAGAAATTTGACAGATCAACGCGGAGAATACATGTTTCGAGCTTACAGGTTTACACGATTACTTCTCGTGGTTTACAAAAACTTTTTAAATCTGTAGTCGAAAATGTGATGCTTGAAAAATGATGTTGCACTCTGAAATTGATTGCGGTTCTATACGAAAGCTTTCTAAATTTTGTCGATCGATTTTAGAAAAAAAAAAAAAGAAGACGACTATTATAAAAGATGTTTCGCAGAATTTTCTCCTTTCGTAAACGAGAAACGATAAATCCTGAATGAATTTACTTTGAAAGAAATATCGCTGAACGATCGAAATTGCGAAACATTCGGAGAACATTAATAGAATAAAGACTATAATACGAACCTATCAAGTTCCCTGTTCCTATTTCTTCATTGATTAGGTGGCGGACGAAAAGGACGATTGGCTGGTCTCCCATCAGTGAGGATAAACACAGGGACCAGCGTGCTTTCTTCTAATAAGACATTTAATATCGATATCTTGCTATAATCCGAACGAAACCGACCCTAACGTAACAAGAGTAACGAGCGAACGATATCCCAGATATCAGACTTCATCGTATTTCAATGATTATTTATCGTTGAAAGACGCGTTGGACAATCAGAAATTCTATTGAAGATCAAAATATATCGGTAGAAAAAGAATCAGTAAAATAATTATAATCTAATGGTCTGAATAATTGTATGTTGAATTTAAATAGACAATAAAACTGCTGTGGCGCAGAAATAAGCCATCAACCAATGCTATATCCATGTGTAGAAAAGAATTTAAACGAAACACCCTAGGTCCCAGATTCTTCAACATTCAACAGCCCATAAATTATCGCCTGAAACGATTTCAGAGGGGAAACCACCAGCCGTACACACGCAAGGGTATAAATTTTCCAAGCACAGAGTGGTAGTTTTCAGTTCCACTTCGACAAAAGCTTCGCACACATACACCGATATCCCCTAAACCAAGTCAAGCTATATTCGTTCTCCCGATTCTTCGCAATCCGAGGAAATCGCTGAAACGCTCAAAAGACGCGAAACATCATAAGTTCCATTGCCAATTCCGTATCCAATTCTCGAATTCAATCGAACATACAGCTAGGAACATAAGTATTGGCACGCTATTTAAAAGAGAATAACTTCTTTAAAATTGGACCAAGCGACTTGAATCCTTTTGAGGAGTCAAAAGCATTAGTTTACTTGATGACGTGTACGAAAATATTGAAAAATATTCATATATAAATATATAATTGAATTTTTTATCCGAGTCCCTAATAAAAATTGGAAAGATAAACTTGGTAGATTTAATTAGTTACAAGCGTGTTGAAAATTTAATAAATACGCGTGTCTGTCATTTAACGCTAGAGCTGCAAAAGTAGCGAAGATAAGCAATTTATATTTTTTCATAGTACTTTTATAGAAGTACTTCCCGACTAACCAGCATTCCTATTCGTTTCGTGTCGGCTGGTCGTTGGCACTCGACGTAAATTGATTCGGACGTTTCCTTGCAGATGGACTTTCGAAAGAAATTTGCGCGCGATGCACGAAGGAGCGCGGATTTCCGTATCAATAGATCGTGGCATCGAATTTCTCGCGGTACGTCGAACATCGGCGCGGGTCAACGCCTTTATGCGCCACTACTTCGATCGCGCGACAACGCGTTCGCGCAGAATAAGTTCGCGGCTCGGATGACGAAGATTCAATGAGTCGCGACATTTATTCCTTCGAGGAGACGCCGAATACCTGTCTCCTTTAAACTTCTGTCACTCGTTACTCGTTACTCGACTTTTCCCTGTTCGTCCCTGTGAACCGGGGTGCGAGAACTTCCCGACCAGCTTTTTTGTTCGCCATCGTGCTTCCGTTGTTTCTTCTTTCTTTAGCGAAAAAGTTTTAACGACGTTGCGCCTTTGGAAGATCACGACAAAATTTTTTGTTAATGAAATTCTCAATTTCTTTTGTAGATTTTTTGTGATAAATTTTAAATGTAGTAATAACGTTAGAAGCAATTAAAAAGTTAGAAGACGTGTTTTTTTTTTTTTTTGCTGCTCCCTACTTTCCTTTATAAACGGTTTAAAAATCGAAAAATTCGTTCCTCGTTGGTCCTAGTGTTGTCACAAGGCCGTATTACAACATTCCAATTAACAACTATGAGCTTTGAAACTACGAGTATTCTCCTGCTACATATACCGATGCATCCGTTTCTCTGTTCACTGGTAATTAGCTCTCATCAAACGCAGCCCATTATGTTCCGCGTTGTCATCAAAGTTTGCCCTGGACGGGTGCGAGCTCGTATTAAAAAGTCGTATCTCGTTAAATCGAGTTTAATTATAGGGATCGAATTGGCCGTTCGCGACACAACGTTTCATCGTCATTAGAGTCGATCGTCCAACCGATCTTCGCACACCTGCACGATTTTCAACCACTAATTATCAGATCCTGTTCATCCCCTCGGTCTTATTGTCTCCAGCGAGAGTATCTATTCGACCAAGAAAATCCAAAAATGATAAAAATGGTAAAAACGGGCTCGTTCGTGCGAATGAAATTGTTCGAAACCAACTACGTATTCCACGATCGATGCGAATGACATACGAGGAACGAAAAAAATAGGGTTGATCGTCCGACCGATCTGACAGCGGTCGGAAATTTCGCGACATTTCTCGATAATTCGTAACACGCTTTTTCGCGATTCGACCTCTTTCATACACGCTCGAGGGAATGCAGACACGGCGCAACACGTGATGGATGTGGTTGCTTAATTGCAATTGCCAATCAGTGGGAACAATCATCTGTTTAATTGCCGAAACCTATTGGGTGTCAGACGGTCCTTTCGTTGATCGGTTCTTCAAAACGTTCGCGTCTGTTGTTACGAGAGCGTTCGTCGCTTGACGAACTACGACGAGTTGCTTTGATATTTAAATAAATCGATCTAAGACACAGCGAAATTGAAATTGATTTGTTTACTGCCCAAAAAAGTGTAAAAATATCGCCGTTGCTAGTCGAATATTTATGCTGAAAATGGCACTTCCGTATTATAAGTATCGAAGAACTTTATTTTTCTTTTCCTTTATTATTTAATTTATACTTTACAATTTGTCCAGCTGGACATTTGGTAAATTTTTCTAACTTAATTGCTGAATAACATGTGGATGGCTACCCCCAGAGGAACTTGTCGCTTGGAAAAATGTATCAAATATAATTTTCCGCATGAAGAGAGCTACTTTGCGCAAGCGAGACTTTGAAGAAATTGTCTAAACGTTTCGCGATACCGTTGAATTTCTCGCAGGAGTCCTGTCCGCAATGCAGTAGGAATGAAAAAAAAGAGACGAGCGTGTGTCGGTGAAAATCGTACGATCTCGGGAGAAATTTAATAAGATCCTCTCGCAAGACGTATATCCAGTTAAAGTTTCTCGCCAGTGATACAGCTCCTTTATCTCTTCTGGAAGGTAAGAACGGTTCGCGTGGATACAGTTTCCGCAGATTTTGAGTTTGATTCGCTTCTAACGTTCAACCGGAGTTCAATCTTGGAATGGATCGGCACCCACGTTTCCAGGCGTTGAACACCTTTGAGTCGTGAATTTGCATCAAGATCGAAACTGTAACTGAATTCTGCCAGGACATAAATGAATTCTCGCGAGTGAATCACAATTCCGCTGCCTTCGTGTTTTGGTATTGTCAGCGTCGATCGAGATGCATTGCGGACGCGTTTCGGCACTCGAATTTTCCTGTTGCTCGACAACTATGTCAGCGTCGAAGCTGGTTCCTGTTTCTAACGCGGATAATTTCGATTTCGATGGAACGAAAGTCGTACTGCCGTCGCTACTCGTTCGTATCTTTCTCATCAGAAAGATCTTTATTTTAAGTAAC
Organism: Bombus vancouverensis nearcticus; assembly: GCF_051014615.1. NCBI lineage: Eukaryota > Metazoa > Arthropoda > Insecta > Hymenoptera > Apidae > Bombus > Bombus vancouverensis. The sequence continues at coordinate 14,753,193 of NC_134911.1, read as the reverse complement.
AATGATTTTTATTTTAACACGTCAGTCGCTGTTTTACTTGCAGTCTATTTATTTGTCGAAGTTATTTATTAAAACAATGGTATTAACGCTACATACGAGTCAGTAACAGCCAATGCGTTAACTGACCCGTGATAAGTTATATTCAATTACAGCGTTATGACTTACAAAGAACGCGTTCTCCTCGAGAATTCCCGTCATTCGATCGCAATAATTCTCCCACGCTACAAATCACGCTGCGAGAAACAACCCGCCACATGTCGTTTTTCCCTGAGGCCACGCGTCTCACAGAGCACAAAGGAGTCTCTTGTCCCCTTTTCTCCCCTATGGTCTTTTCCTTAAAATCACGTTCCCTTTTCGTCACGTTAATGGCGCGACGAGATCGATAGAGCCGTGATTCGGACGGCCAAGTGTCGGAAAGACTATGTCCGGAACCTTCGAATTCGCGTCGACGAGGAAACACGAAACGCGCTCTTTTCTAGACTTACATGCACGCGACAAAATATAGAGCGAAGGAGAAAAGGACAGAGAGAGAAGAGAGAGAGAGAGAGACAGAAAGGGGAAACAATTCGAGCGGACTACATTGAGAATGAACGTTCTTTGAGCCAGCGCAAACGAAAACAGGAGCTCGGTGAACATTCGACCTCGAGAGGAGAGCTTTTAATTAAGCTCGACCCACTCGTCGAATTAACCACGTCAAATATTTTTTCCCATGGGTTGTTTAACAAGAACCCGTCATTCTATTAATTAGTCCAGAGTTTTAAACGGAAATGAAGATAACAAATTCAGCTGGAGTCGAAGCACGACACAGCATGGTAGAATGAATCGCGTAAAATCGCCGACCATCCGGCGCGACGCGCAACATTCAGCTGCCGGAAACGGCGAAATCCTTTTCTCTCGTTCACCCTTCTCCAGTCTATTCAATTTATCCACCGGTGTTCGCTCGTCTCTTCGTCTCTTCGACGGGCTCTAATAAATCGACCGGCTTCGGGGATTGTTACTTAAATCAAAGGGCAACGGAGAAGAACCGAAGAAAGGTGACTCGCGAGCACAGAAGAACGACGCTGCCACCAAGGTAATCGGGTTAGCCGTTTCCCTTCGGCAAGAAAAACCACTTAACGACGATTGCAGCGAGAAGAGCGGTCTAAGCAGCGCGCAGCCTTTAAAATTGCTACCGTTGTCTATCAGCGACTCAACAGATTAATAATATTGATCTTCAACAGTTTACATATCAAGGAACGAGTTACTTTCTCGTGACCAAGAGATTCGTTGCTGCTACGTTGACGTTTCATGTTACTCAAGAGAAACTATCTCGACTCGAATATCACGAATGCCTTTAGTTTCAAGCCATCATACCATAATGAAAAAAGTAATTTAGCGTTGTTTCGTAGCGTCGGAGGAGATTTCACATTTGGCAGCTTTTATCCTCGAAGGATTACAATCTGTTTCAACTTCGCGTTCAATTTAAGCTCGTTCGGAATAAAGACGTAAGAATAAAGAACCTGCTACAAATTATTTTCTAAATTTCATTTGCCAAGAAATCCACCTGCTTCCGAATCTAACGAGCTAGAATCGATTCGATCGTAGTACAAACCGTAGGAAACTCGAGTTATCTACCGAGACCCCGGTGTAATTTGTTTTCCGCGACAAGCCCGTATCTCGGAGCACACGTCTCCGGCGGGATTCATCGGTCATCGGGAAGAAAACTCGCGTTCTGTTTCGCCTAAGTGCACCGGCAAGGCGTAATTCGTCTCGTGTTCGAGATGCAGAACCGTTAAATCGTTAATTCCCAGAGCGAATCTATGCCCTCGTCCATTCCGGGGAAAACCAGGTGGATAAGTTTGACGGTCAAGTTAATTTCTGGTAGGCAATGCGCGCACCTGTGCGGTCTGATCGAAATTCGACGAGGTGCGAGGATCGGACATTTCGATCGTTTCTTCACTTCGGTTAAACACAATTCGTGCAAAACGTAAAAAAACCCGGTTAATTAGCGTTAAAGTTAACGACATCCCCTAGCTTTCCAGGCCATTAAACCGCGTTAAATATACACACCGGTCGATCATACGGTTTTATTTATAGGAAAAGTTTTATGTCATGCAACTGGTGTTCAAGGAACTCGCCGTTATTATCCGGTCAATAATCTTGAAAATATGGAAAGGAAATTCGATCGCAGCTTGGTGCAATTTGCGAGGAATGTATCGGATCGTCCGTTTCAACGGCGAACAACAGCTTTACTTCCGAACATACCTTAGCAAAGTTCCATCGATGATTGTCGAAAGTTTCATCACGAGCGAAAGATCGCAGATTCGCCAGCTTATTGTTGCCAGCTATATGTATATAATTTAAAGTAACTAATATCTGCTCGGTTTGAATAATTCTCGAAATATTTATCGGACGGAATGCTGGAACATTAAAGTTGCATATTCCGTCGCAGTTTATATGCAACATGCAACGATCTATCAGGCACGACTAAAAGCTTCACATCCATGGTTACCCGGAAAAGGGAGCGCAAAAGAAAACCCTCTGCTCGTCAACAGGGAATTATCGTGTTCTCTTAAGGTACTGCTAATTACAAAACGAGCAACCGGTCCCGGCCGTGCCCAGTCTAGCGTCTTAATAAGGTGTCGGCTAAAGTTCACCAGCTAACTGATAAAGTAGTGTGTAACACGAGTGATAAAGAGCCCGGTGTAGTCAACCGGCTATTAAACAGTAAAAGACTTGGACATTAGCTAACCCAGCATCCGGCGGACCGTGAAACGTGTAAACGAGAAAGCACGAGTTATCGAACGACCGTTTGACAACCTGTAAAGCGTGTAGAAATACGAGAATTTTCGATGGACGGCATTTTCAACGGGGTAAAAACCAAGAGAAAATGTCGTTTATAATTCTTTCTACTTGTTCGTCTACGCTCGAGATATTAGACGTTTCTGCGAACTGTACTGAAACTTTTTACTGGCAGCTTTCACTCGTTGCGTTCGTGGAAATCTACCGGATTTTCTTCCATTTTGTACCTCGCGAGTATCGTGTTCTTTTGATTCTTTTTAAACATCGATATTTGAAGGAAAGATCGGACTTTGATCTTTAAGCGTGCAACCAACGATTATCTCCGAACAGCATATTCTTCCTTCTATTTATGATAAACGCGCATCGATATTCATACAATTTACTTGCAAAGTATGAAGAAAAATGTCTGCGTTAACTTTAATATATGCGCGTACTTAGTCTACGCTTCGTAACGGATGAATACAAGTTTCACGAATATACCTCCGGCTAACAAGATTGATCGATAATTCTTGGATGAGCTCGTCCTCTTCTGATGCATTATTCAAACTTCACCGGGATCATTTTTTATACAAACAACATGACGTTCTTTCTACTCTTTGACATCATTAGTTGATTACTGCCACTTAAACGAAACAAATCCTTATTTCCTTCAATTTCCTTGAACCATTCCGGATGTAAATATTTTACGTGGCATGGCAATTTACGCTTCTTCCTATCTTACACTATGCGTTCCTTCTTTTGCAACGAAAACAAACAACTAAATAAATATAAAAAGAATTTTTATTATTCTCTAGCCTTACGATCTTTCATCTTAAAACGTCGTTCGTCGATATGCTCCCATCTTAAAGCGCCGATTCCGTAATCGATGATCAGCCTTTTAAATACGAATACGTTTTCACAAATATCATCGGTGTTCCGTGAAATTTTCGTCGATTATTGACGAAACGGAAGCCATATTTACAGGGTTAAAAGTTCGAATAAATTACCCCATAACGCTTCGAAAATCGATAAACCCCCGTGGTGAACGATATACAACGAGTACACTCTGAATCCTCGCAGGCGTTTCATCCAGTTGAGATGCTGAAGTTCGTCGGAAGAAACGAGCAGCTGGATCCTCGATCCCGAGGGATAATACCGGATAGCGTTGGCCGTCGGTCTACCTACAACGATATTAGAACGAATGGCTCGAGGCAAAAGGGTTCGGTCTAGGATTAAACAAGGCAAAGTAATCGTCAACGACGTAATTATATAGTCACGGTACTCGAGCGCGATAGCAGAATCTAATGCCGCCTACGATAAAACGTGTCTGCCTGCCCCTTTAGCAAGTAAATCCTGAAAAACTAGTCCGGTGGTTCGACTTCGTCTTAGCTGACCATGAATTGCCCCTGTTTCACGCGATAAGTCAATTACTGATACGAGGTCAATTGAAATATCTCGGTCGGAATGAATCGGTGTTTTGCTTTGGATAAATTCCTGAGATAAAGACACTTTATTCAGAGTGATTCGGAAGTTTGAGATAGTTACTTGGAGATGAAAAATTGGAACTTACATGCGATGATTCGTTATGCCGATGGTGTGTGAAAATAATAGAATTACGCGGTGAAATCGTAATGAGATTAATATCGATATCGTGAAGGAACAAGGTTCTTGAGAATCGGCCGATTTCGAGTAAACCGAAGTTTAAACGCGAAACACAAACAGAATAATGGGAACGCTAGCGGACAGGAGAAACGAATCATCATTCGGCAATCTGCATTTAGTAAGCGGTAATCAAGGAATCCGCTTAGGGGAATTGCGGTGTGAACATTGAGAGAATAATAGTTGACTATATTGCAAGAATTTCCGGTAAATAGATGACGTCGACATGACACATTAATTTTTCGATCATAGTCGCTGGAATTCGTGTTTACTATTTCATATGACCAAGTGTAAACATTTCAAAAGAATCGTCGCGAAAGTTTATCACAGAAATTTCTTCTCGGGAATATTGCTTTATGACGAACATTCGTGGAACTGGCGCAAAAAACCAATATTGAAACTCGAAAGAGATCGAAAGCTGCAAAAGGAAAAAATGCCACGAACGATCGTCGATTCTTTGCAAACAGCAATTCTAAATGAGTTGACAAATATATCCGTGCGATCATCGATTCGATAAACTTCTAATCTACGTCCAACCACTTTCTTCAAAATAATTCTAACACAAATACAGCCTGAAATTCCCCTTCCAATATATCAACACCACGGAAACGTCGAACGCCGGAACACCGGAAACTACATTGGTCTGATTCGCATAGCTTGGAGCGCAGTGAGCCGCAACAACCTTTCCCGAAAGAACCGCAAAAGTTGCGAGTTCGACTGAATTCAACAGAACTGTCGGAGATTAGACAGGCTTCCACCAGGACGATCGAATACGGAATCAAGCGCTACTGCCGGAACAACGAAGATCTCCTCCTGGTGGAGTGGTATCGGATAAGTACGCTAATGCTTTCGTAACTGGCCATGAATTGGAACCTTGTATCGTTATATGATTAGATATCGAAGAAGATATATCTACTACTAGAAAAGTCGGTGATCCCTTTGCCTTGTTGATCGAGAGCTACGACACAACTGCTCGATACAATTTTTGTATGCTACGTATGTACGCGTATACGTGACAACAGTGGAATCAAAATCAGTTCAAAGGACTAATGGGGATAACGATATCCAATTAACAAAACGAAAAATCTCGGCCGGTTAACCCGGCATTGTACGTGGAAGCAACCGAATGCACAATCGCTGATGCCCTTATAATCCGATTGTCAATGTTGTACACATAGGAAGGCTCTCTCACTATCATTTCTATCGCGTCTCGCTGCGTATCGGTTCGCCACTTTCTGTGTACACGATGTTAAAACAAGAATAATTTTTCCGATGTACCACCGTGTCGACAACCCGCGTATCGTTCGCCCGTGTCATCGCTACAGATCGATAACCTGAACACCTCTTATTTATTATTCGGTTTTGGCCGTGTGTCGCGTTGTAACATAGCCCACCGACCAGCAATCGATGGAACTGCGATTCTGTCGTTTTTCCTTCCTCTCTGGTTTCCGTGTAGCCGGTCTACGTTTCCGGTCTCTTTCAAACATGTACACGTGCCATGTCGATTAATTATTGATAGTCCTCTGTCTCTCGTTGAAACGTTCTTAAAGGTGGTTTCTTGGTAAATAATTTTACTTCGGTAAATAGAACAAAAATTCTATTTTCGCGGCAATATACGTTTGCTGGTTTCTCGTTTATTGCGAAACGAAGGGTTGGGCTGATGATACGTCAAGATCGAGAGCGTGTTTTGAAAAATACACCGACGAGGGTAAACCGAACGCGTTGAGAAAGGTCGAAGAGGAACTTGGATGGAAGGGAAAATCAATAAGTGGTGGAGTTCAGGATATTCGAAGGTCATCTTATTTCTTTTAATCTAGGGAACGTCAGTTATTTTCGGGACGAATTTCGGAGTCTTTCGCGCAAGGTTGAACTAATAACTACACGGTGAAATCTCAATCTTCGCAGACGCTCCGGTATAATTGTGCCAGAAAAACATCGTAAAAAGAAAGTATCAAGAATGGCGGAAATATTACGAAGTTTCCGAGAAATTCTGCACCAAGGAAGAACATATTACGATGGTACAAGGTTCACAAGCGCGTTGTAATTTTGAAAGCAACGCTCTATATATGTAGCTTCCTTACTCTTCATAGGACTTCTAAAAGTAGATGTCGAAGAAGGAATGCTTTCTTCTTTTTGCTACTATTACTCTCGTTCTCGTCATTACTTTTCGCGTATTATACGTACAGCTATGAATATAAATCTTAAAAAACTTTGTGCAATTTAAATAACTCATGATATATGACATAATGATCATTTACGGAGAAAGCATAACAGGATTAGTAAATAACTTTCCGACCAAATGGTGAAAGCTAAAAACAGCTTGTTGCAATAGCAATCATGTCATACAATAGCAATAATCTTTGTCGCCGTTCGTTATCATGTAAATTCGTAAATTCAGATGAGCAACGAATTTAAGTTTCGTTTAAACCAATTGAACGAATTTCGCTGTGGAAATTTATGCAACGTTGAAACGAGCAAAATTTATTTGAACATGCAGCAACGATATGGCAAAATACATATTTATAGGGCGTTAAATCAAAATCCAGCGCTATTACCGTCGAAAGGATTATACCGTGCTGTCTGTTCCTTGGAAAATTAACAAACTTCCTAGTCGAGACGATTGCCACTCGTACAGTTATATAGCGAAATTACAGTGATAATTAATACTTGTTAGTGGATCTTAAGCGTGTTTCGTGAAAATGCTACGTAAATTCGTCATGCAGAAAATATTTCGACGAAGAAACCGTTCGTTCACGTTGTTAACGATGATTCGACAAGCATTCACGTATCTCTGATTTTGGTTTATCGATATATTACGACGAGCTATCGTTTCGTTCGTTTTGTCCGGAGATTCGATCAAAGGTTATTTCCAAACTTGGAATAACCGTTGTTGCTGGATGGCATTTCCCGTGTATAACCATTTATCACAGAAATTTTACACAGATAAGATTTCGAGTTGTATTTCACGTATGAATGGAACGTGGAATATTTGAAATGCGTAAAACGTAAGGAAAGTTGAAATTGGATCCTTTACCGAAAGATTTGCGAGGAGCGAAGAAATTCGGGATTAGCTTAGGCGATGAGTTAAGGACGTCAAACTCGTTTCAGGGAAAATTAGTAAGAAACTCGTCGGAGATCGTTGTAACTTGGAACAGACATGAAATACGCGACTCGCATAATATTCCCATTTAAGAATAATCACCCATGTGACTTGCATCCGCGTTGAATCCCTAAATCCGAATTTTTCTCTTTTTGTTCTTTTCTGCTCGAAGCTCGAAGTTTATCAAAGATGTATAAAGCTGTTCGTGACGAGATCACGTTGCGGCGAGAATTAACCATGGTTAACAGAATCAAAGGATGTGTTTAAGTTATTGGAACAACGGGGCCGAGGATTTATAGGGGATTACGTTGGGGCGACGAAGTTGCGTCGAAGTAACGGGAGAAAACTTCCGGCCGTTAACAAAGTTATAAGTCACCGGGCGAAAGTTGCGAAGTCAATTTCACGGCGAGCTGTGCAGTTTCGAGAGGCTACGCTTTGCCAGTTTTAAATTACCGTCAACGGCGTCCGCTAAGCGCAAATTATTTCGCAATATCGTCACGATATCGCATCCAGAAGATCCAAAGCTCGGACACGCGCTCCTTTCGAACTATAGCTGGACTCAACACTCTGGAAACGTTAAAAAGTAACAAGAAACGTTTGCTAATTAAAAGCGGTAAGTCTGGGACATTTCAGGACAAATCATAAACATACGTTTCGTAGACCGCCATGGATTATTTTCACTGATAACTTATCGTAAACTCCAATAATATTGGCAGATAATTAACAGGCAAACATTTTATACTTTGCAGAGGAACGACAAAGGATATTTAAAAGACATATAAATACGTTAATTTGTACGATACGCAAAGCTGCAAATGTTGCTCCAGTTGAAAAAAGAACAATTTTTCGTCCAGTTATTTATAGAATATTAATGACGGGTTTAAAGCTTGAAAATAGAAAAGAGGTAGGTAAAAAGCGAAAGAACAGCTCTCGTCGGTATTATTGCGCGTCTACTCCCGCCTCTCGTTTCAATCCATGCTGCGATATGTCCTATATTTTATCGTCCCAAGAGTACCGCGCGTCTCCCGAACGAAAAATCGTCGTTCGAATTAATTAAAGTATCGCTCGATGCGGCAAAATTCTCTCGGAATAGGCGACGAATGTTCCGAAATTTTCGACAAGTAGGGAGGGAAATGGTTACTGACAAATACTCGTGAAAACACGAAACGGACGATTCCATTTCTCTGGACGACACTCGTTAAAAATTCGATGGAATGTCCCGCTTTAAACGAACCATCTCGAATTAGCCGGGAATCGAACGGTTCTTCGGTGGACATTTTTAACTAGATCGTCCGCCGTGATCCGGTTAATCTGAGAATCGATGTGACAATTAAATCAAGAAGCATCCGTGACCCGCTTGATAAAGTAATTTCTCGAAGAAATCGGACTAGAAACTGAAACGTCGTCTTTTACGTAGGATGTCCCGTTTTCTGTGCAAAGTACAGCAGAGATGCATTCGAAGTAGGTACAAAAGTAATAAAAAAGGTTGGGCCAAGTCTTTCTACGTATAAAGGTATTTAGGTAGAACGTAGTGCGATATTTATTTACTATTTGTTTTGTAAAGTTGCACGGTTATGAAATGACGAAATTGTATAAACATCATCAAGTATCGTATTATGGTATGAATCGAGCAATTAGAGATTACGTGGAGTGTGTTCAGTGGAGCAAAATATATTTATCATGATCGTGCTTATCGTACCACTCCATGCAGTACACAGCCTTTTCAAACGCGTTCGACAATCTATAATGACACGTACACTGTCAATCATAAGTATTGCAACATCTACTCATCAAATTTATTGAAAATTTTTATCAAATTTTATCTCATTTAGTGTTTCACGTTATAAAGCGTATATGATGTAAATGAAATAACTAAAAAATAAAAGCAGCGAGAAACACTGAATTTGTACTAAATAACGACAGAAATTTTAATACAACACTTATAACCGACAGTGTGCGTAACATTAGGTTGTCCGAAAAGTGTCTTTCTTTCGCAAACGTGTTCTTTACAACAGTGCGCCTTTATACAAACGTGAAGCCAAGTCTGTGAAATGTCGCGGTGTTTATCTCAACAGAACAGTATGGATCGTACGTAATTCGACAAAATAATATAAAACAAAAAACATCGTGCGTCTATTATTTTCTCATGAAACAAAGGAAACTTTTCGGACAACCTAATACATGTTTGTATAATTATCGGTTCGGCAATGTACCCTCGGGAATTCAAAGCTTAGGTTTTAAGGGTAACGGACGAGATACGAACTCGTCATCATCGCTGATGCACAATGATTTAACGTTTGACCTCCGGGGGTTCGCTCGTGAATGCGAAGGATAATTATGGGCAGCCTTTGGCAGCGTGCTGGTAGGCGATCCGTAGACTGAGTGGCGACTATGCAAATGACGAGCGGCAAATGGCAACTGCACTAAAGGAACGTGTGCTCGTCCTTGGAACAGCCGACAGACCGTTCGTTATCTCTTATCTCGGTCACGTTCTGTGAACGGATAATCGCGGCCCCGAGGATTTGCACTGCCATTGCGAACGACTTAACGACCGAGACAAGATTCCTCGCGCGATTTGCTCGTCTGATTGCTCCTTTTCAAACGCGGGACGATGCGACTCGGACGAACAGAGCGAAAGTTTTCTTTGTCCCGGACAGAAGCGTGATAACGCGTTTCCACCGGCTCTCGACGACGTCGTTGGGAAATTTGCAGACGAAAATAAACGTGTAAATAGCGGCGATGTTTGGCCTGCTGTTTGAGAGAAAAAGTAAAGAAACTCTGGAGCAGTTGTTTTATCCGAGGAAGCAGCGACGATAATAGAAATTTAGGCACAAAGGTGAAGATCCTAGGAGAATTGCGTTCGTGATTTCTATCTTGCGGTAACGTCAAAAGGATTGCAGGATGAAGAGAAAGAAAAATTCTACCGATGAACCATGAAAATCACTACGCGCAGAAACGATAGACGCCGGACGACATTGTTTGCAAAGTATCTTTCTTCTTTCATAAATCAGAGTTAATTACAGTTTAGTCGTAGACGATACAGGGAACGAAGATCATCGTATCGTCTCGTCGGTTGCAAAATGCGCTGGAAGAAGGTGAAGGAAAATGCCGTGTAAACGAGCAATTGTGCTTGTTAATTTACGAAAATTTGCGGTACAGTTGGCGGTTATTGTTACAATTTCGCAACACGGAATGATCGCATTTACGGGAACCTTCTTGGTATTATCTTCCAAAGTATTAAGAAGATTCTAAATGGGGTAATGCTGGTAAATTTTACGCAACAGAAATATTACATTCGATTAGAAAACGGCGGTAACCCGATGGAACTTTTCAATCCCTTCGGTTCTTTCTTTTGGTACTTTCGTTAAATGTACTCGAAGGTTACACTACGCGATAACCCCAACCCTATGATCCAAGGTCGAGCATCATCGGTTTCGAAAGGCATTTCAGCTACTTGTTTGCTTCACACTTAGTCGATATCACCTCCTTCAAAACTGCATTGGCCGACATTCAATTTCCATACAAAGACTTTTCTTACACAAAGAACATCCGAAAAGCAGACTGGCTCGACGAAATCCGTACAGAACACGCCGCTGGGGAGTACACGAGCTCCTTGAACGCGTCGCTTCGCTGTTCACATTTCCAACGTAAGATTACACGGTATAGTGTAACATAGTGGCTACTGGTAACGTAGATACGTATGTCTAGTACTTACATAAAGCCATCGTTACAACCGAGTGGTCGGGCTGTAATCGTGTTTTTCGCGCGTTAATTGAAACGGTTGTTCCATATAATGGATGAAATTGAAAATGTTACTGCTCTTTGTACATAAGAAAGTACTGCATTTACATTCTCCATGTTACGTTAAAACTTCCAGAAAAACCACACTGACTTGTTCATAGAAGATTCCGTTAGCAGTTTCACTATGTCGTGAAGATAAGACGCGCGTCCAACGAGTTTACTTTCAGCTTCAAAGAAATCTGTACGCTCTTCCACTTTTGAATTTTATAACAGTCAGGAAACGGGACACTTGGCACCAGCGATGAAGCTCGGAAAAAAAACGGAAACTTCGAAACAGCTTCTAAGTACAACGCGAAGGACTCCATCAAATTTTTTGGATTAGCGTTCTTCTCTTTTTCTATACGTGTGCCGTGTTTGTCCAAACGAATAAAACCATTTCGAGGACAACAGCAAGAATAGCGAGGAAAGCAAGCTGCTTTCGCTCTTATTGGTCGAGTTGGCTGGTGTAAAGGGAGCGGAGGGTGGCAATAAAAGTACAAACAACAGAAATACAACTGCATGTAGCTCGCGTGTTTTACGAGGCCGAAGCAAAACGAGGGTCGTTCGAATTTTCCAAAATGAAACAATAGTTCGCGGAGGACGATTACTTGTGATTATCGAGTATCTAACTTCGAAAGAAGAAACTTTATATGATCGCCATTTATATAGCCAATTTGAAATGGATAAGACTACGAGGATAGCCGAACGCGATTAATCATCGATGATCCCTTGCACGTAACGCCCGATGAGAGAACGTGCTGCGCGTGCTGTATGTACTGAACTTTCGTCGTATAAAGTGCACGTAGAGGTGCTATTAAAGCGAGTTGCGTCGCGAATGTTGACTGGAATCGCGTTACAAACAGCTTTACGTCGGTACGGATATCACGCGATCGTAATAGACGCGCTTCACATTAGGAAAAAGATCTGTTTGGATAAACTTTTCCCCTAATTTTCACGAATTTTCTAGTATAAATTTTCCATTAGCTTTCGCCTGAACGTCTATCCTCCGATTATCGTACGATTTCTCTCGTGATATCTGCACGAATATCGTGGATGAAGGTAGAGAAACGAAAGTGAAATTCCGGAAACTTTTATACCTTTTCATTCGATTTTTATTAAACGCGATTGATACTGATAAATTCGCAATGATAGCGCGTGTAGAAAGGTCGTAAAGCGATTTACTGTGATTTATTATATCAAAGCAGATTATATCGACGGTCTATTTATTATCTTTTTCCTCAACAAAAAGTAGAAGCCCCGAACGAAATAATTACAACTTGTCACAAGGAGGATTTACGAAGGAGACAGACGTAACCCGCGGAAGAAAGGTCGTGGCAAAGAAAAGAAGAAAAATGAAGGACTAGGAGGGGGGGTAGAAGGCCAAAAACGATCCGTAAGACTCGACGAAAGATAAGAACAAATTTATTTAGGAAACCCCGACGCACGGTCTGCTCCGATAAACTTTCATTCTGCTCTCTTTAAGCAAACGTGTCTTCCTTGGTCACCGTCTGTTCCAAGGGATGTCTTTTCTTAGCACGCGCGGCAACAAGCCTGGATCTCCTCTAAGTCGACGACCCTTTCAGATTAAATTTCGAAGAAAAAGTTGATCCAATGACAGAGAGAGAAAGAGAAACTTGGCTCTGACATCGGTAGCCGAAGACCCTTCTCCGAACGGCATTCTTCCTTAAATTGCCGCGAAAATATTTCATATATTTTCCTTCCCCTTTATTGAATGTATTATGTAACGACATCAGGAACACCGGTGATTCCCTACGAATAATCTGCGCTGTTTCTGTTCGTCTGGATTTTAAATAAACGTCATTGCTTCAAATCATATGTTTTCAAATATTCACATTTTCAAACATTTATATTCTGAAATATTCAAATTTATCGAACTATCAAGGTATATACGCTACTGATATCCGTGGCAATTAAAAAAATATCCTTAGGAATTCAAGTAATAATATTCAAATAACATGTACATGTAGCAGAATAAAATGAAACACACGCCCCAAGAAGATAGAAGAACCGTAACTTTCAAGCATAAAGAAAATCATCCGCTTCGTTCCAGAACTTTCAAAATAATTACATATTCCTGCAATACTTTTCGTAGTCTGTTTTACTTCCTCAAAGAAAGTCCTTTTCTCTTATCTACCTATTTCTTCATGGAGGGCAAAATGTAAGCAAAACTTTAGCAATCAAAGAGCAGAAATTCTACTCTTGTCCTTTGACATTAATAACTATTTCTTTCGAACATCAGGCCGATGTTTGCCGATTTATCATCGCGGGCGAAGGCCAAACGCAAAATACGAGACGTTGCGGAAAGTTTCGCTTCTAAATACATAATTCGAAGACCCATTTGGCGGACGTCTGAGGGTCGTTCCGCGACTCTGAACCGCGTCGTAAATTTGCACGAACGAAATTGCCGAGATAAACACCGATCGGTTGGAAATCGTGATAACCGCCGATTACATTCGAAACGGTAATAAATTTACCAACTTTTATCCGCTTGCAACGAGCCGTTCGAGATTCTTCTTAGCGAGAAAATATGTAGATCGCGAGAGTATCATTTACCTCCATTTGACGATTGAGGCGACTTAAGTTCCATTTACAATATCGATTTCGACGAAGAGAATGAGAACGGGGGAGAGAAAAGAAAGAAGAAAAATACGAAGGAACGAAAGACTGTTTCGAACAAATGCTGTAACCTAGCGATTTAATGGAACTTCTAATAATTGTCTCGACCAGCATCAGATGTTTCATTTCATTATTCACGCGCTACGAAATTTATTGCGTCGATCTTGCGTTGGTCGCATTAACGATTTAACAGATTTCTTACCATAGAGGGGAAGTTTTTCACGAAGAAGAACTTCCTTGGTGGAGTTTCGTGACGCGTTGGTTTCGAATGCAAACGGCTCGACGAAAGTTTCTGAAACATCCGCTGGGTTTATCCATAAGAGACGATTGAAGAATGTTTTCGTACTTCTCTGCGCAGCCAATAAAAGTTACTGCATAGTCTTGGTTTTGTTTAAATTTTTGTGTAAATTTTTAATTCAACATCGCTCGAAGTATATTTTTTCGTTCAATTCGTTGATGAGAAAAACGTCAGAATATAGTTTTTCATTTCCCGTATTGTGTCAGGCGTTCTTCGTTTCGATATTACGTATAGTAAGATTGCATACGAATCTCGTTTACGTTGAGCGGAGAACATCGTAAACTTTGGTCTGCGATTCTCCTTGCAACGTGATTATCGATTTAATCAGAGATCGTTGTAGAAACGAGTGGAAAGAGTGTGCTGAAAAAATTGCCCTTTTATTCCTTGGGTATTTTCCTTTAGCTATTCTCAGCGATGAAATTTTCGTTTTTGCGCAAACAATCAGTTACGGAACGACGTTCTTTGTACTTTACGTAAGTTCAGTTAAAGAATATACAAGAAAGAACTAAACAGAAGTAAAGCCTGAAGGTTTAAATTCATCTATTTAAGTTGGTGAAATTGTAAATCAGTCCAATGATAAATAAACGATACTTTGTTATTCTTACTCTGACGAGAGTTTCAAGATCAAAAAGTAGAAATTCTCCCGAGCTAAGATGCAACTTGCAATGAAAATAGAGATCTCGAAGATTCACCTGATTTTGGACGTGGGAATAACGTCAGCGTATAGGACGAAACAGGAATAACTTCGCCATTGTTTCCGGTAAAGCCGTGCCGATTTGTGTCCCGGTAACAATACGAAGAACCAAACGCGAAGGGAAGTCGTGGAGACAGCGCGGTGCGGCAGCGTAAATTTAAAGTTGCTATTATTCCAGTCCTGGAACGCGGCTGGATCTGGCGAGAAGCCTGTCCGACATTGTTTCAGCCGTGTATTCGATACGATGAAATTGGAAACTAAGGAAAATTTTCAATGGTTTTATTATCTACGCAACTGGGTCATGTACGCGAATATCTGACCCTGAAGTGAACTTTGCAGAATATAGTAACTGCTATAAGTTCCACCTTAAGCTTGTAGCGTAACTTCGTTCCATCATCGTGCTCGTACAATTGCTATTCAACAACTGTTAATTCCATTAGCCGATCAACTCTAATCAGATAGCTAGATACGATCCTTTGTACGTTAAATGAAATAAAGAAAATGCCAGTTACAACGACATTTACACATGGGAACAAGGCAACTGAAACGAACTGTCGCTGAATGCGCAATTCATCAAACCGATCGATCCCGATCGTTCTATCATTGCACGCGATTACACGAATCTGGCCCGTTCAACGGAAATTAATACGGTCCAAGTTGCCTCGTTTATATCGTTACCTAATTATCTTAATTTCCTGCCGCTTCATGATGCAAAATTTCCCAGATGAAGCTTCGATTTTGCGCGTACGCGCACCATACTTCGACAGCAGCATTGACAAGAGTTTCTCATAGATTCCTTCCTTCGATTACAAGTACGATCGTGGAGAAATTTATTCCGATCCTGACCGATACTGTGCCGACTCGGTCACAACATAGAGAGCACAGGCTCGTTTGTGTTTGGTTGAACGGAACGGAAAGCACAGAGTCGACAAAGAGATAGATAAAAGGCACGACAAGCAGCACTTTCATGAACGACCCTCGTAACGATCATACACGCGTTGTAAAATACTTGAAGCCCGTGACTTACTCGAGGAAGTATCAGATATCAAAAGTTTGGAGGGTAGAGTTGTAGTTTTTTTCAACGCACTTGTGTGTGATGCTTTGCTCGTCGGCCTGATTTATGAGATCAATTGTGAAAGAACGTCCTTTATATTTTATGACAATCTCACAACGTGTACCTTAATAAACGAATGCCTTCTCTTTCAAACAGCAAAATAAATATGTGTAGCGTATATTCAACGCGCGTAAAAATTTAATAGGCGATATACGCTTACGTAAAGAATAATAAATTTAATTTATTCGACAAACTCGCCTTATTATCTAGGAAGTTGCGTCACGAATAAAAAGTAATCAACGTATAAAAGCTGGCAAACTGGCAAAATATAATGCGATATTCGAAATCGCGTCGATGTCCCCTCCTATTTCAGAATATTTCACACGGCGTTAAAGCGAAGTTCAGCTTTCGAAAAAGACAGTTCACAGTGACGCACGAGAGCGATCAAATTAAAAGCTCCACGAGTTTATTAATAAACGTTCTTTCGCCATGAAAGCCACGATGTACGCGATGTTCGAACGACAAAAAGGTAATTAACTGAACGAAACGCGTGTCGGTAACCATTTACGCGATCGAGTTTTACGTAATAACTCTCGCCTCTGCAATAGGGGCAGTAGGCGAGCGCGCGTGCAAGCACCCGCGGCTCCGCTGCGTTTGAAATAACAATTCGGACAAAAGAAATGCAATTGTGGCCGTCATAATGCTTTTGTTCGTGTCTTTTCTCCTGGAAATGAATCCTTCAATTGTGCGCCCAGTCGAACGAGCTGGTTTGAATTCGAAATAAAATCTTGTGCACGCGATAATTGCAACCGCAATGAGACAATGGGATTATACAACTCTAAGGGAAGTACGCTTATGCTGATATCTCTTTCGAATGCGTGAAACTGTGAATATATTTATTTCTGTATCGGTTCTTTTCTCTTAGCTTCGAGAAAGACAAGAAAAAGATAAAAGTTAGTCGACTTCTTTGTGAATTTTACAATAAAAGAAGTTGTTAACCAACGAAAGGGTCTGCGAGTTTTAATTCAATTACGCTTTTAACTATTCTATCAGAACGTCTAACCGTGGTTCCGCAGTACGTATGTACATTCGAAATCTGCAGCTTTCCTAACCCGTGTGTACATTTATGCTACTTGGATACATTTACAAACATCTACCTTGCTGCGCTCCAACCTAATCCACTCGAATCACTCGGTTCACTGATAGAAATAACCGAATTCTCTCTGATACTAAAAAACAACTAAATTGCAGCTTTTAACATGTTTCTTGGATATTTTACGATTTCATACGATTTAGGATCTTTTTTATCGCGATTTTGCGCAATCGTCATTCCCGTGGACATTATTCAACACGCTTATAAAATAGGTTAATGTACGTCGACGTCCATCGAATAATACTCGAAGAGGGTTTCGTGCAATCCTGATCGCATCGCGCTCGAAATGACCGTATAAATCAAAATAAAGTGTGCGTTCGCGTTTGCGTGACGACTTAACCGACTCACAGTGTATACAATACAAATGAAGAAACCCATTTGTACGAAGGATCTCGAACCACTTATCGGGACACAGCGCCCGAAGTGAGACGTTGCGTGGAACGTTTGCCGTCTCGATGTTAAACAAAGAACGAAAGTACTTGGAAAGTCATTACGGATGCTAGTACATTAACGTAATTGATAATAAAAGGAACAATAAAAGAAAGAATGATGTTCCCAACACCATTTAAAGCAGAAATATTAAACATTTTTAGATATGTAAATTTCGTTCCGTAAACTTCCACCTTAGCTGAAACCTGTACCACCAAATTTCTCTAAAAAACTTATAAATCGATATCCAGCCGCGACCCTCCGAACTTTATTCTCCTCTCTGCTATACCTGAGAGAAAAATATTCCAAAAAAATATGGTTAGTATGAGAAACAAAATAGCGCGTGAATAAAGTTTAGTAAACCAGTCGTGACTTTTCGCTATTGTTCGTTACTTTTTCACGTTTACCAAGCGGGTCACGCGCGATTTGAATTATTTACGGATGCGATTCGTTCGTTGCCGCAAGTATGGACGTCAGGTAAAAGCTTTTAGTCGAATAGGACTGGCGTCGATACGTGAAAATATTCGCTCCTCGGAACCTTCTCCCTTGAAGGAAATATTCGTCCAATTCTTTTTTGCTCGTAACGTTTAATTATACACTTTATTCGAACAGATCTTTTTGCGCGCGGTAATTGGAGACCGTGCCAATCGAACATAATCAAATTTCTTCGTGCCTGCGGACCATCCATTTGCCCCGCAACTCGGCCCGTCTTGTCGTTAATTAATGGAGTTACGACCGAATAAAAAATCGCGCTGGGGTGCTTCTCTCTTTTTCGTCCTAACTTCTTTCGCTTTCGTTCTTTTTATTTCCGCACTTTGTTATTTGCATATTACACGAGCCTGTGTGTACAATTTTATCGCGCTCGTTAAAGCAAACTGGGACGGATCTACCAACGCGTTGCAACGCCGGGTTTCTGCGTTGCAGAGTACAGATGACGCCTTTTTTTTTTTAAATTCTCGCCTTATGCAGTTCGACGAAAGCCTATCGATGAACGAAGGGAAGAAACGAAGCAATTGGCGATGATAGAGTTTCCAGAAATGGAGGGACACGGAGATGGATACTGGATTTTGTGGAGCATAGGTCAATAGGTATAAATTGCCTACATTCCGTTATGAAAGTGGTTGCAAGTTTCGAAAACATTGTACAAGTTGTATAGTTAGTTTTGTCGATAAATATGAACTCGAAAGTAAAACTTGGAAGTGGAAGTCCCGTTTAATCGTGAAATTCCAAACAACGAAGGCGATATTTTAATTGATTCGCCGGTAGAACCGCGATTACAACATAGGAACAGAGGTTGCAAGGGAAAAGTATTTATAGACGCCGTTTTCTTTTAACTATGTCCGTATACGGTATCCGTCCACGAAGTTACGACCACATTTCACGAAACTTTCTGCCCGACGCACCGCGTTCCTCCGACATTCTCGTTCGAATTCATCGAATTTAGTAAAACAGTTACGAAAAACGGGTCTCTACGGATTCTGTAAATAAGAAGAAAAATGTTTTCGAAATTTTGCAAAACGAGCACTCGACGGGATCTCCTCGCAATTCCGGAACGTGGTTTCCCTGTTTCTGTCACGACGAATTAAACCGGATGTTTCGTATTGGGAAATATCGAGTTGCATTTATTCCACGTTCCTACGAGCGCGATTTTTAAAAAGACGAATAGCTTCTCAACTTTGACCCGATCGGGAAAGGGGAAAAAGGAAAGCCAGAGAAAGTTGATCCAGGAAAATCCGTTACGTAAAGCGACATGGCGTGTCGAGAAAGACGATGAAGACTTATAATTTTTTACGCGGACGCCAGGCATAGCACGGAAGGGCGGAAAAGAAAATCGAAGGGAGACCTTTTTTCCCTTGATCTCTATGTTTGTGAAGCAAGATGGGAAAACCTTTAAAAACTTCCTCTCAGAGATGCTCGATAGCACGGGCTACGATATTTAGCCAAATGATTAATAACACCCTCGTGCCCTTCTAACTTTTTCTTCGTTTTTCCTTGTCCGTGTAGAAAAAAATGTTTGGTATTCCATTTAACCGTGATGATACAACGTTTCCAGCCTCGAGAGATGCTGTTTCCTTTTTTGGAACGAATTTCGAGACGCTGTCAACAGAATTACGTTTTCCACGGCACTACGGTTATTAGAACAACTGTTTAGAGACGAAAGACAAAGGCCCTAACGGAGGAAAGTTTCCAAAAATGAAGAATCGACCTTCTCCTTTTTTTCTCGAACTATCACGTGCAAGTTTATCCTGTCGTTTTCGTTTCATCTTTATTTCTTCGTTTAATTCCATTGTAGAAGTCAGCGAATTTTACAAAATTCTGACAGTTAACAAAGGAAATGGGGTACTCAGAAACCGTAAGAATGACGCTCGTCTGAAACGATGAGCAGTGGACCAGGTTGACCGTGTTAGGATAGGTCATGTCGCAAATTATTTGATTCGGTTTACGTCAGGCATCGTGGCTTGGTTAATTATTGAAATTAACGGAAACGATGTTTGGTCGCTTCGTCGATAATCGTGTCTCGAGATTATCGGATAGCTAGTAAAACGAAATTATAGCAATTTTGCAATCGATGCGAATTAATCGTTCCATCTAAATAAGTAATAGACATATACATCAAATGGAATTACTAGAGAATATTGCACGATAACGCCGCAAATTCAAATGGAAATCATGAAAGTGGGACGAACCAAATATTTCTTTGTGAATGTATAAAGAATCTAACAAATTCGATTCAACAAAATGTTAAAAAAGAAATCACTGCAAGAAAAATTTCGATAATATAAAAATCTGTATTCCTCTAATTACACGCGAATAAAATATCGATAACCATTATTCGTCATAGAATTCTTCTATTTCTGTTATGAACTAATTCATCGTTTCGTTGAACTATTCGTCGTTTCAATGGAACGCGGGGCACGATGATCAAATTATCGTCTATACGGAAACCGATATTTCTATAATTTTTCATATAATCATTCTAAGTGGAAATATTTCTAAAATGTCATTTTCGGCGTTTTTATCGGTCATTTTTTTTTTTCTTTTTTTTTTTTTGAAAATTCTCATTTTCGTTGATTTCTTGCTATGCTTGCGATACAACCACTCGTGAAAACATTCACCTACGTCATTTTCAACAAACATACATTTCCAATCGATAATACACAGTAAGTGAAACCTTTTCCAATTAAACAACTACATCGATGATCGCGATGGTCTTCGTTAACGTGAATCGGAGAACAGTGTTACGTTGAACGATTGCCATTCGTTGATGAATGCCACAGAATCTAAAAGAACAATTAAAACTGTGAGCAAATATCGTACTCGCGGTATGTCAACATTACTTGTTATACATTTGGAAATTGATGCACGTTGCAGTAAGTAGCGAGGCCATTCGAGTCCTGAGTTTCTTTTAAATTACGTTGTATGAAATGACTGAAAAAGAGTTCAAAACAATTTTTTTGAAAAACTTCTCTTTTGTTTTCAATATTTTTCTTTTACTCGTGTTTGTTAAAATAATCTAAGAACGAGCGAACAGAAAATTTTTTAAATTTATTTTGAGCAATTTTTTAATTAAATTTAAATAAAGGGATTTGCGTAATATATGTGAAATGCTTTTGAAAAGTTATCAATAAGGGAAAAAAATCTCGATTAAATCCCAGAAAATAAATGTGTGTCATTTTATTCAACTGGGGACACAAATAGCGTTGTGTGAAATTTAACAAACTTTCCGGTACATAGTAGCGAAACACAACTTCGGTTACGCATGCTCAATTGCGTGCAGGTAACACATAAAAATCTGTCACATCAAATCTAAAGAGAATACACGACACGAATTTACCTCGACATTCCGGATACCCGATTCCATCGTATCATGTTCACTAAAAGAAACCGTATCACGTTTCGTATTAACATTTGCCCATTGGTGTTGACGTCTTCTATGAGAATTCGACACTTCCGGTACACGCGAAATACGATCTTGTCGATATTTCTGCAAAACCTACTGATTAGACAAAATATATTTTGATAAAAAAAATTTTATTTCATTTTTTTGTGATAACCGTTTTGTAACTCAATCTTTACGGTACTCGTAATTTTCTTGAAATGTTATACCCGTAGGCAAGAAAAAATTTTATAAATTTTTGTTTTCGTTTTGATAAAACAAGGAAGAAATAACTGATTAGTTGTATCAATTTGAACAAATTTTACGCACGTCACGTTTGTACAATGACGATAAAAGAACTGATTATTGAATAAAACTTCGTCTCATATTATCTTCATATTCTCAATTTTCCATTGAATTTTACGTAGAAATAATGAACGTTCGAATTAAATATTCATATCCAGCGATATTTTTACCGTGCGTGGAGAAATTTCACATAAGGGAGGGGGTGTGATATTTGAATGTGGTATTTGAAAAATCATTGATTTAACGGTGGAATGTTTGCGAACCTACTAAAACGTGTTTACTTCTCGACACGTGTGTTTTAACGCAAGAAGAGTATTCGCTCGAATTTAATGCAAATATCGATCCTTCTTCTCTCTATATACAACCTGCTAAAAATAAGTTAAACAAATATTGTGAATTTAAATACATCTACATAAATGTTTAGACAATACAAGGTAAAAACAAATCGAGTTCCGCATTGCATGACCGCTCGATAAACGAATTTGGATTTTTCGGTTAGCGAGGCGAGATCAAACGCGCCGACTATACAGTTTCATGCTTTACTTCATTTTCTGTTTGAAAATCGCTTTTTCAGTACTCCTCCCTGTTGAATGGCCTTTGCCGTGGCACGCAAGGCAAACCCCGTGGAATGTTGTGCAAACGATAAAAAGCAAGGCGCGGAATGCCATTCTCGAAACATCGCTGATCGCAATAAAAATAACGCCGCTATGGTAATCCATTTTTCTTTATAAAACCATCTCGGTTCAATTGGAATATTCAACACGTAAACGTTCAATAAAAATTCTAACAGATATTAAAAATCATACGTGATCCTAATTCGATGGGCGGAGATTCGAAGAATCACCTTCAACAGAATCTCTTCGAATATTCTACCACGCGCTATTATATTCCTCGTCCTTTCACGCTATACGTTACAGGGTCTTCCAACATATTTACTCACTTAGAACATTTTATTTCAGCTGGAGGCGTGCGGCCGATTCGTGTGCTGCGCGCAGAGGCTGTGCAGAAGCGGAAGTGCACCAGAGGAGGCTGAGCAACGAATCAATCGAGGTCGAAGGGGAGCACAGGCGGGCCCCGAATTGGAGGGGCCCTCAGGCTCGGAGGATGGCATCCTTCCGATCCCAGTCAGCCCTAGTCCAGCGTCTACGTCCTCGCAGGAGGATGCCTGCAAACCACCCCCGCGCAATTGCTACCGTTTGGTTATGCTCGGTAGCGCGAGGGTTGGCAAAACTGCCATTGTAGCACGGTAACTCTTACCCTTTCCTTTTCGCCACTATAATCATAGATTCCGGATAAAGTGGTCGGTTCTTTTATTTCTTTTCACCCACTACAAAGCAGAAACGATTCTAGTTCTCTCTCTCTCTCTCTCTCTCTCCCTCTCTCTCTTGAACATGGAGAGAGATGCTGTTCCATGCTGACTTATATTAACCCTTCAGAGACAATGTAACCACGTGGGAGTGAAGCATTCAAATGGAAGCAGCTTTGTTGCTTATGAATGTATGAAAATGTTTCCCCTTGGTAGAAAATGCGATGCTTGAGAACGGAGTGGTAGGGAGAACTGGAAGTCAGTCGTCTACTACAAGAATATTTTTTCATGAGGAATTTGAATTTTTACAGCCTTATTCTCTTTGCGTTAAATTGCTAAGCAAAAGCATAAATACGTTAGTAGAAGCGTTCGTCTTACCGCGAATCTCTTTTTCAAGAATTGCTAAAACTGGGTCGGAGAATTGTTAAAATTGGCTGTCGTACGAATAGGAGGTTTTATTTCGCAGACAACGTGGCGAAAAATACAAATATTTTCCGTTTTTACTTCTGTAATGGGAAGACGATTTATACGACGCTGGAAATGATCTTTTACAACGCAAAGTTTCCGTGTCGCGATCCAAAGATGGCCAATTCCATCGTTGAATACCACGGCCTTGTATCTTTCATCAGCGACAGCAAACGTGTATCGCTTTCAGGTTAAAAAGTATCACCTGGATGGAAACTCGACATGGAGAACGAGAATATACATAAATCCGATGCCCGGTTCTGTCAAGTCTCGTCTTAATTTATCGGTCGCGTTTCTAGACTCAAGCGTTGTACGATGAAGAATTAAAAATTTAATTCATATTAGAGGTTCTTTTAGGTTTATGAGAGTATCGCACAGTTTGTCTTATGGCTTTAAAATATTAAAATGCTTGGAGCCTGTGGCAAATATTTTAACATCAAATAAATTAAAACACGATGGTCACTCTACGAGGTACCGTTGGGAACCACTCCTTCGTTGAAAATGTCCTACTAGAAATGAAAATGTGGCTACAGCAGACTGTCGAGTAATTTACTTACGGCCATAAATCTACAAAGCTGTTTCAAAACTGCAGAAACAAACATCTACGATCGATATTCACCACAAAAAGTACAATATTTGACACTTTACCGCAACAGCACCGATCGGTTGGACGACGATACAAGGCTGCCATGAGCGAAATCTAAGCGTATCGGCTCGCTTTCGCCCCAAAACCAGAAAGCTTTTAACAGGGCGATATTTTTAACCCGCGGCGAGAAAGTGGACACTGACAGAAAACGTGTCACTGATTTACTAGACCGTGACAGCTTCCATGCGATTGAATTTCGTCTAGAATTTCTTCGGTTTAAATCGGAAATATTCCATGGTACTTTCAACGCACGTTGAACCGCGGCGTTGTAATGTGCTCGTTAACGTCTTTCACAGATAATAGCGAAATTCGTTTCTAAACAACGACTTCTATATGCTCCATATGCCTCCATATTCAACTCGAATCGAGTTCCCAATCCGACAAGAATAACCTTAATGGATAATAATGCGGCACGTATTGTCTCTAGTTTCCACGCGTTTCCACGCTAGTTGTTTAATGGCCTCGCAGCTGCAGTTTCGCGCCCAATTTCTAATCATTCCATCAACCGTTCGTCGTCTGATATTTTCGTAACGCGTTTAACATTCAAGGCATTCGAGTTACACCGCTGATTATTAATTTTAAATCGAGCATCGTGCATAACGGAATTAATATTGCAATTATTACGTTTTATAATTCTTCCGATGAAATCATTATTGCATCAGAGTGCAATTTTTACGATAAACGACGCGGAAAACATCGTACTACGATACAAGACTTGATGAGGGAAAATCGTGAAAACGAATTCGAAATGTTCCGCGTGATCGAACAGCAAAGCCAGCCTCCGCTTTGCGCTCGCTCTCGCCGCTAATAGGACAAACGATTTAATTCCGTTCGAATATAATCCATGTTGCTGTCGCTGCTGTGAAAAGCGATGTAACAGCGTCCGAGAGAAAATATTCAATTGGAAATGAAATTTGTTAGAAATATGTAAATAGATTTTTATACATTTACCGACTTTATGGGTCATTAGAAAAGTTGTTATGTAAAACCTCGCGTAACGCAATGATTACAGCGGATGTATGTTTTGACAAACCGTCGTTCTGACAAATGAAATATTTGAAGACTAAAACACATACACTCGTGAAAATCAATATACATATATTTGACTGCAAAATAAACATATTCGTCAAAATGACGGTTGGTCAGAATCCACGGTAAGCAAAGCATAATACGGAGTGATTTTCATTGCAGATTTTTGTCCAACAAGTTCGAAGAGAGTTACACACCGACGATCGAGGATTTCCATCGAAAGCTGTACAGGATTAAAGGCGAGGTTCATCAGCTCGATCTTCTGGACACGAGCGGCAACCATCCGTTTCCCGCGATGCGTCGATTATCCTTCCTAACAGGTGAGTCGATCAACCTACGACCACGAAAGTGAACGAAGAAAAGACGACTCGATCATTTTCCAGGAATACATATATTCACATTTGCCTAATTAAATAGATAGAACTTTGAGAGTACACGTACGGTCGGACTTTAATCGTGGCGACGCGTGTAACCAGGTATAAGAGGAAAAGTAAATATTTTACCAGTCGACGACGAACGTTTCCAAACATGCCGTTGAAATGCCTGCAGTTACACTGTCGTCTATAGAGACAGATTAATGCGAAACAGCGATGATAACCGCGTGACAATAACCGTCAAATGCAAGCAAACGGCTTTCACCGCCAGAGAGGGTGAGGTTTACGATCGAACCGAAGGATGACCGTTAGTGGCGTATGGTCTTCACTTGCAAGATTGCGTTCGATTTATCAGCGACAAGCTTACGAACAGCTTGACAGAGCAGACCAATTCTCGAGGGACTAAAGAAAGGGCGAGGGGTGATTTTAGGGAAAATGAGTGACAGATAACGAGGAAGAATGACGAGAAGTTGCCAAGCGAAACCTGGAAAATTAATCTACGTTAGCCACGCTACGTAACTACGCTTCGTTTTTCATTTCACTACGCAACATTTTCTATATTTTTGCAACGGCCGAAATTTTAACGTAGCGTTTTGAGATGACTGTATTATCTTTTCATAAGATTGAAACATAATTCTAACTCAAGCCCGTTCATTTTGAAATTGAATTATACACGCACGTCTTACTTCCTTTATCTTGGTAGAATAATAAGGATCTATCTGTGTTACGTTGTAAATAAGGAAGATTTAATGGTAGGAACCGTTATAAATCGAGTTATATATCTGACAATGTGAGATATGATAATAATTCATCGTACCGCGATATCAATTATGATATTCGCGCAGCGTGTTTAAACGCTAACGAACAAGTAGCAACAACGTTATATTAATTGAAAAATAGCCGGTGAAAATTCTGATAAAACTTCCATCTATTCGTAGCTGGTCGATCATGTTTCGTTGATCTTCAAGCGAATCAATATTGAAGGATAGTCGTGAATCTTGTATGTGTATCGCCGTAGGTGTAGATCTTAGATACAGCCGCTTCCTGGGAGCAGTTATCTCGACAACTTGTTGAGTATCGTTTCTTCCAGCACAGGTTCGCAACTACGTGAAGTTCCGGCAAAGTTTCAATGTACGCTTGATCGAATCCCGAAATATCGGTAGCTTATAAACAGCCAGCCGCAAAGAACGGCACATCATCGCATATAACCCGAACAGATTTCGGCTTATTCTAGCGCGAAAACCCCATGGCAACATCCGCTTGACGTTTTCGAGTACACACGCGAGATCGTTGATGCGCGCTATGCTTCTACCGATGTCCTCCACAATTTTGTAAAACTGGCCGAATCGATATTTACACGGGGCTGCGGCCTTGCGAGAAATATGCCATACTAGAACGAAAAGGGAAACGTGGACTGACAAGAGTGATATACATTGTGTCACGATTGCCATGAAATATCGCAGAGGAGAAACTAATAACGCTCTGTGCACACTCCCTTCGTTCCTTCTTTCCCTGTTCTAATTAATTTTTAATTAGCATGCTATTCGCGTTGCTATCCGACGTTCCCTCGTGCACGCGACTTCTGACCCGAATAGACACGCACGCACGAGGTTTGACGGAATTTCGCTGCAAGTCGGAGGAAACCAACCAGACCCGTAGTTATCGAGAAATCCTGTGTGTGTAAAATGGTCGCGGCACCCATACGAATGATTCGATAAATCTGCAATTACGATCTCGCAAAAAAAAATGTATCTGCATCACGTATGATGCACGTGACGAGCGTACACACGGACCTAGAGATGTGCGTACGCGTATTGATCACATTCGGTTTTAAACCGCACGCACGCGTCACGTGTTTGCATCGTACGGCCACCATGTGAACGTCCGATAACATCCGCTCTAGAAATTATCGAATTTACGTAAGCCATTCCGGTAAGCCTGCAAAATACTCGCTACTTTCGCTCGCTAAATCAACCGAACGATGTATTTCGATTTGTTCGTGGATTTCCTTTACGATCGAAAGAAATACGGTTCGAACTATGTTCGTAGGATCGGCGATGATGCTTGTCAGATCACGGCACAATTTTGTCAGAGCTCCAACAAAGTCGACATGGTATAAAATGACCTTTCTAAAACTTTGATGCAACCTGAAAGGACCTTCCTCACTTTGATTGGGCCTTAAATGACCTTTCTCAGGCTTTGATACGACCTAAAGTGATCTTTCGGACTTCGATATAGCTTTAAATGACATCCGACAAAATATTTTTAACATGACCTCAAATAACCTACGTGACCTTATTCCTATAACATCTTTATGACAGACTTCCGCCTATTCTAGGGAAAAATTTGAATTTAATTTCAGGAACTTAGATTTTTATGCAAATAAAACAAGATAAAGAGAAATACAATTATAAAATAGGGTCGAGTACCTGCCACGATCTCGTGGCTAAATTCTACGCTTCTAAATCGACGAATTCCGCGATATTTACCCTTTTAACCACACTCGTTTGATATGATTAATGAAAACGTAACGGTAACCTGTTTATCTCTTCGTAAAATATCGCCCAAGGCACCGAATAATTTACTCCAGCGTAATTATCATGCACGCAACTAATTACAAAGTACAGCGTGTGTGGACATGCAACAAATAACGTTGCAACAGTCTCACCGATGATTATATACATGATTCGCCATCCGATCCTCGTACGAATAAAACTTATTTCTCGTCTGCAAATCGTTTTCTTCTTTGAAAAATTCGCCGAAGGTTTCCGCGCACGGAAAATATCCACAAAAATCGGAAGGTCTTGGCGAAAATCTTGCTAACAGGTTGAACTGTAACGCTTTCCGTACGGCCAAGTAGATTGGGATTTGAATTTCGAAGCGAGTCCCTGAGCTCCACTATTTTTCCATGGATATCGCATTAATGCATCGTAATCCATTTTCCCGCGAAAGAAAGTCGGAAAATTAAAATTCGAGAAAACTAAGTTACCCAAAATATTCCGGAAAACCAATATTTAGTTAGCAGTCACGCAATTTTTCGTGACAATAGAGTTTATCAAGCAACGGGGACTGCGAATGACAATATACATAAATAGGGTTCCTTATAATCCTTAGCAAGCGGAATTCAACATGTTTAATTGCTCGAATATTTTACAGAAATAAAGATGTTGGGTAAAAAAGACTTTGTCGAAGGATTAAATCATATTTAATGGATCTCCTGAAGGCTACACGATAGAATCGATCAATTAATAAATTATGAGCTAATTTCGTTTAATAAATTCGACGTGCATTTACAACTAAGGCGACGACAATACATAAAGAACTATTATGAACGGAAAATGGCACGATACATAAATTTTAACGACCGCGTAGCAGATTATAACGGCCATGAATTCCACATTTGCAGTCCATTTCCGAACATTTCTGAAACAATTGGAATGAAAAGATGTGGCCCATAAATGTTTATGGAATTTTATATACATTAAAAGTGCAGTCATTTATGCACATGCATTTAGGATTTGTTATAAAGTATACGTCGTGTATTAGTGCTTATAGAATTTCGTAAAAATATCGTCGTATGTATAACACAAAAATGTGTCGTGCCAAATACCTGTACTACAGGACTTATACTATAGCACAACAGCATCGATCAAGTGACTCTATATATTCTATAGACTTCGATTTAGAATCTGTTTACTACTATTGAGAATATCCTTTCTGCACATAAAATAGTCTCTTACGTTCTCGAACCGAATATTACCTGAAGATTGAAAGAAAATGAAGTTAGATAGCTGATGTTTTTATATTTCTTACATAGGATGGTATTATAATAATTCACGACTACCAGCAAGTACCATTTTTTCCTATTATCTGTTTGGTATTATTTATTTCTAAATAAATTATACCATGGTATTTATGGAATTACTTATGAACTTTTATCGAGGCCATGGGTAACGCATTATATACGTGACCAATACTTTACATAAAGGAGCAATACGATAAGGGAATGTCGTCGACCATGGAACTAGCATGGTAATAACGTGAGGAAGTCAATTTCAGTAGAAGGTTTCATAGATAGAATCGCGGCGAAAGTCGTGCGGAAAATTTGGCTCTTTCGTAAACCGTACGGGACATTTTGCCACAAGTGCAAAAAGTATAGGGGGAATGAACGATAAGGCAGGATGCGATGCGGAGGAATCGAGCTGGTGGTGTAAAGATGGAAATGCTGATTCTGGAAGGCAGAGGATAAGAGAAAATACTAAATGAAAAGAAACGTAAAAATATAGCGACTCTGAGGATGACGAGGGAGAAGAGCAGCGGTTTTATCGGATGAGGGGAAAGATATCGAGTTATGAACTAGCTGAACGAAAACCAACAAACCGGAAAACAGGAAGAGAGGCGCTGTAAACCAAATTTCTTCGCCACGCCGCGTCGACGTGTCAAAGGTGATAAAACAAAACGCACGTCGTGCAAGTAAATAAAACCTGTGGACCTTGTCTTGAAGACCTTTTTGCGATAAAGAGGAAAAACAACTTAAAAAAATAAAAGAAAAGGCAACTTGAAATACGGAAGTAAATTCCAGGATAAAAGCAATTGGTGTACTGTTGTCAAATATTCTGTCTGAACGAACGAGCGAATGCTTTGTATCGGAGCTTCCAGTTTTCCACTGAAAAATTTGATCTCCACCAGTTATACGAGCGCTACGTGCCTCGCAGGCTTTCGTACAAGAGATGGCCGCGATGCGAATATTTGCGGAGCGACGCACGAGCGCGCTGGCTATGCAAAATAGGAGAAAAAAGGAGGTAGTTATTAAGTTGGTCGAGTCCCTTACACAGGCCGGCATCAAGATTACGCTGCACGAAAGCCGTTGTTAAAGTCGGCTTTGAACCTACGATTGGAAACCGTAGACGGTCAATATCAGATCACGGATCTAACGTTCCGTGATTTATAACAATACGCATGTAAATTACGTTATTTATATTTTAGGGATGATTCATTTTCGTACATATGTATTGCGTGCAAAAATTTTTAACTATCCCAGACTTACGTTAGAATCAGAGAAAACCGAGAATAGCGTAGTACTGCATCTTTGAGCGAAATAGAGCCAGGTCTTTGACGTAGCGTTGCATTCCAGTATAAAGTGAAATCGAGAGCTCTTAACATAGCGCTACGTGTTTCAATAATCTAACACTGGAAATCCTCGACTCAGTCCTACCTTATTCGATAAGCTTCAGCCGGAAGCCCTCGAACGTTCTACCGTGTTCCCAGCCAAGTATCTAAAGCCAGAGTCCTTTGATTCATCGATGTAGTACCTTACCATAAATTAAACACACCACTGATCCAGCTAAATTCCTTGGAAGTCGAAAGTTCGATAAATAAATCTAAAGTTAAAATAGTTGGACAATCGAAACGACAGGGAATAATAACGGTCCTCCATTGTCAAAGAACAAATGCTCGTAAATTCAAGAATTTGAAGAAATTCAATGGAACAAGAGGTGTCACGAGCAAGAAATTGCTCGTATAAAATGGAACGCGTCTAACGCAGTTGCAAGCACGAAACGGGCTCTAAGGCGGGCACTGAGACCCGAATTCAAGAGCGATGAAGAACTAAACATCAGCAGGACACGAGCAAAGGGGAAAATTCCTTTTGATTCGGGACGCGGTCTTTCCGACATAATGGCTGACATATATTTCACTGGAAGAAAACAATGGCGACAGTGCTACTCGCACGAGCAAACCGAGCGTTCCGACGTGGAGAAAGTTCGATACGGCGAAAACGAGTAAAGGAATCCGTTTTCGTCGACGAGGCGAACGACCAGGGTGAAGAGAAAAGAATAGGGTAGACTTCAGGTGTAACGAAATCCCTCGATGAGAATCATTGTTTGTCACGGTTAACTGTTTCACTTGGTACTGTCAGGCTACTTCAGGCTCCATCCTGTCCTTAGTCGATCATAATTGTCCGTCTTTGTTGTAATTAATCGCGATAAAATTTCATTTTAATTAACCGGAGAGCGCGACGTTTCGTTAAACGGATTTCTTTCGACCCCACCCTCTGTCGTTCGACTGCCTTTATGTCGTAAATAAATTACACTACGAATCGTTGGTGCCAGATACACTCAGTCTGTCGAGAGTCGATCGCCGTGTGAAATTTGGCGAAAGAAATTGTTGACGTCAGACAAACAACATCTCGCCCTTTACTCTTTTCTCCTCCAATCGAGTTCTTATTTCATCCTGAGAGAGTTCTCTCTCTCTCTCTCTCTCTCTCTCTCTGTGATTCTTTCTTTTTCTTTTCTTTCCTCTTTGTTCTTTTTTTAGTCCTTAGAAAGAATCTATCGACACGAAATTGGAAACTCGAGCGAAAGTATCGAGCAGTAAATCATCCCGGCCAGCTCCGCAGCTATTTGCAAAGAGATAAGAGAAGAAGACGTCTGTAACGGCCAGCTCGAAGAGTTCTCGAGGGCGCTTATCGTTCGCCAGGAATCTGTACACAGCATCACACAGGGGCGCGACACCACGACCAACTTTCGAGCAACCTACAGGAGAGGTCATATTCGACAACGATAACGATTTCCTTCTCGGCGCAACCGGTGGTCCATTGAAATCGTATATCGACGCAATCACTTTCGCGACCATTCGCGTTCGTCACGCTACCACGTCGATATTCAATTGACGACCATCGCTACGCCGAGTAAATTCGGGCGCAACATTGGCTTAACGTCGATTTCGCTCGACCAGCCTGCTCCAGCAATGGTGTACACGTTTGACGAAAGTTGAAAAGCTCGATAGGTGTTACCATAAAAATAAGAGATTCGCTTTCGCCTATCCGCGAATACGATAGCTACGAGTGAAAGGAAAATGGAAGAAGACAAGGATTGCAAATGCAGAGCGGCAATAGTTCCCGTAATTATTTCAAAATTAATTTGCGCCAGGCTCGCAAAGGAAGATTCGCTAAATACGTTCATCCTCTGTTCGTATCCAGCTTTCATAAAGTTAGCGAATCCGGCCGTCGGTAACGTTATTTTAGACGAAAATACGGTCACGTACAGAACGGATGTAACTTGCTGTCGCGGTTGTTTGGTCCCTGTAGTTAATGTTGCAACGCCGGTGACGCGGTTGTTTGGTCCCTGTAGTTAATGTTGCAACACCGGTGACCAAGATGAATCGTTGACTAGATGCGATGTTACTCGAAGACCAAGTTACCGGATTATTGTATTATTTTGTCGTATTGTATTTGTTATTATTGTATCGTGTCGTATTACTTCAGGAGTAATCCACGTCTAGTAGTTTCGATGGAAAATTGTCTCTTTGAAATGGAGGAATAAGAATAAGTTCGTTCTGTCGTACGTTGACGAGTAAAATGGTAAATCATTGAAGGAACGAAGAAAGGATGAAGATATAGAGTAGAAGATTAGGTTCATTTTATTCAGATACTTCGTCAATCAATTTACGATACGCAGATGCTCGTGCTTTTTAAAGAAATTATAACTACGGACGCTCGAATCGATTGAATATCTATCTACAAACACCTCTCCACGACAGAGATATAAAAGGGGACACTTGTTGCAGATAAAAAGATAGAATAGGATCTCTCTTTGCGTTGTAATAAAATTACAGATCCCGTCTTTTAAATCATATTTCCCAGAATAGTCTGTCCATCATTACCGCGTCGTGTGGTCGTTAAAAAAGACCAACATTTTTTTGCTGAAGAAAACCGATTAGTAGGATTCTAAGAAAACAGAAGCAAAAAGTAGCTGTAGCAACGTCTGCTTCAGACGAGACGGAATAACAGATTTATCCAGGAAATCCTACGTTACGTATTCGGGTCGCGTTCGTAACTACCTCTTTTTCGTCTAGACGTGTTAATTTTTTCCGTGGGCCACGCTTCCGAAAGAGGAGAGCTGAACAAGGCAGCTGACATCCGAGGAAAGAACATCCGGAACGTGAAATGAAATTCAGGGGCGAGGCTTCGCCCGTTCTTTGGCTATTGCGTGGTCGTGAAAACGCGTAAGAGAGAAATGTACTTGAAAGCCGAAGGATATTCCAGGATTTCATGGCCAACAAATTTCTGGCCGAGAGTTCTACTGAAATAAAAGCTTCTAAACGTCACTTCCGCGGCTCATTTTTACCGTTATTTGTGGTCGATAATCAACGTTGCGTACTGGCTGTGTTTAGCCGCGAATAATAGAAACTTCCGTAAGATAACGCAGGAAAATGGCCATCTGCTCCATCGTAACATAAACAAGGCGGTACGTTGCTAAAGAGTTCATAAAATATTAGATACTTTATAACGTCAAGTCCGTATCTTTTCTTACAGCGGAACACAATATCCACCTCCATTTACAAACTCTTCTCGTCCTTTCATATCGCTTTTGTAAACTTTTGTATTCTTCTTATTAAAAAAATTCATCGCCATGTCTCTGAATGGTTTCCGCGTACTGCAAGATTTTCCTTCACAGCGAACGTTACAGAGATACGAACAAATTTTTTATAGAATCTCTCGATTCTCCTTCGATTCGAAAATTGTGGTCGTTCTCGTGCTGTGACATTTTTATCAACTTGCATGAAAGAAACGTGCGAAACATACGAGGCAAAGTTCGAAGAAAAACGTAATTGACTCAGCGCGTTAGAAGCGACACGAACTTTTCAGATCGCCTAATAAAACAGAAAGTTATCCGTCACTAGTGGAAACTTCGACCCTCGAATTTTCTACGAATGAAAGTCAGGAGAAACAGAATGTTCAGTATTACGTATTCGCCTGGTTCGATATTATCCTACTGGTGCTTCGATATACACACTGTTCAAACTCACGCTTTTACCACCTCTTTTTGCGAAACACGAAATAACGAGTTTACAAATTTTCGCCTGGACGGACGTTGTACGTTTAAATCACTGGAAGAGACGCGATGGCATGTTCGCTTGGAAAAACGCTGGGGAAAGTAGTTGCATCGTGATGCAAAAAAGTAGAGCGAGGTCTGGGGTGTTTTTGTCATTTTAATGCCACTGTTGCCGAGGTCACAACCTCGAAAAACCTGCAGAAACCTTCTTGGAAACTTTCGATCAACGGACTCGAAAAAACCTGGAATCAGAAACTCTTTCCTGGCCCATTGACAAACGAGTCGATCGATTTGCCAACGCGATGCCGCATCGCGCCGGTTCTTTTGTTCCACAAGGGTTTTAAGCGGAAGGGAAACTCGTTAAAACTCGATCGCGAAACGAGAGACCATACGAATATATGCGTGTATGTACGCGAGCTGTGTTCGGTATGATAAAAATAAACAGGCTGAAATAAATATTCATAAATCTCGAACATGTTAACTATTGTTTATAGTTATGCACAATGAATGTGCAAACATTTACATGAAATCAATTACGCACATTCGCGCGATCATTTAAATCTCCCTTCTTTTCTCGACGTACGTAGCATTAACAATTGAACATTGTCTGATACGGTCAGTTTCGCTTTGTCGAAGAACTTGAGTAAAAAGTTTGACAAAAAGTTAACTCATCGTCTTACCCTGTAAAATTTATAGCATCCACCCCGATAGGGCAACGTACAGCACTCGAGGCAGCGATGTAGGAACTGAACCTAGGCTGCAGCTTTAACAAGACTCTGAATAATTTGCATGCGAACGAAGAGCATGAACAGATAAACGATACTTGACAAAAATTTTGTGCCGCTTTCCTCGGAATCGCGCCGCTTTAAAATTCTAATTTTTGTTCACTCCTCAGCTTCGTCGCAGAGGTAACGATGATTTTCCACACGAGAACCTAAATATGGTCGTTAGCAAGATTTATGCAATCACCGATAGCGTACAGTTATTCCTGTGACTCTGTTTAAACGATAAATCTTTTTTCTTTCTTATCGCTAATCGTCGACGATTCTTTTCAACGTTTTCTTCGGCTAACGTGTAGATTCTTATGCTCATCGAACACGTTTCTAACGCAGGAGACCTGTTCGTGGTGGTGTTCAGTTTGGACTGTCGAGAATCCTTCGAGGAGGCCATCAGACTGCGTGAATCGATCCTGGAAACTAAAGTGAGCGCGACCCAAAGCGCGACCAAGAGCAGGAGCAAAAGTCACTTCAATTTGAAGGTTCCTATGGTCATCGTCGGAAATAAATGTGATAAGGAAACAAAGTACGTGCAACGCACGCGTTAATTAAAGTACAATTAACGATCACGTGAAACTACCATTTGCTACGTAAATAAAATTATACTCTTTGTCGAACACGGCTTTTGAGGGCATTCGTCATTGTTAGTTTTGTAGACTAGAGTTTCATTAACAGAAAACATTAAAGCGTCTACCACTTCGAATCTATAGATCACGCGTTAAAATATTCTGACCTGTTTCCACGCTTTTAATTTAAAGTATCACCCGCTACTCGACGATTTTCTCCAGCAATATTTTACATGTTTTTTTCCGTTTCGAGTACCCTTGTTTATGTATTCACAATCAAGACAGTTTCAAATATTTAACTAACCGTGGAAACGAAATTAAAAACGCGTTGCGCCCGTTCCACAGAACAGTTACGATTGAAGAGGCCGAGGAGTACTGCAACAGTCAAGACGATTGCTGTGTTTTCGTGGAGGCATCCGCAAAGAGAAACTACCACGTGGAGGAGCTTTTCTATCAACTGTTCATAGTGGCCGGCTTGCCGCTGGAAATGGCACCGAATCATCACAGAAAGGTCCCACTCACTTTCGGTTCTCCTACCATGTTACCACCGTCACAGGTAAACATTTGCTAATTATTCTGCGACCTTGTGCTCTCTCGAAATTTCCATTCGATATTTCTCGCTATCGGTCAAAACGATAAACGAGTGCGCGAGCTCGACGCTCAAAGTGTCGTGGAATAATTCTCACAGACACTCTTCAACGATGGAAATTTAACCGAGCGCCAAAGGTTGAATAACGACGAAGCTAAAATTTGCTCGTTTCACGGTGATCGACTCGACGATTCAAAACATCGAAGAGGGGAAACGCTTAGAAAATTTCCGCGGCGGGAATTGTATAAAACGATAGAGAACGATAGACGACGCGGTATTCAGGGAATCGTAAATAATGCTGGAATTCGAACGTAGTAACTGAACAATTGGCAAAGTCGCGGAAAAGGGAGGGTGAAAACTCGCATCAGGGCGAGTTATAACTCGGGGCAAACGCGTTAAATTGTCAAAACGATTACGTTTCCTCTGCGAAGAGCGTGTCGTCGAGTGGACCTTCTTCAAAAGCTTTTGAAAGAGCGACAATTTGTTTTCAGCCAAGGCATAAAGCCACCCTGAGTATAAAGCGACGGCTGAGCGACGCCTGCGGCGTCGTGGCGCCCAATGTGCGTCGGCCAAGCATCAGAACGGATCTAATGATCATGAGAACGAAAACGTGCTCCCTTGCAGCCGGGAATGAGAACAACGCGCCGGGATCGAGGATAACCCTGCGTACCTCCGACGCCAGAAAGACGTGTTCCATTCAGTGATATCTCTCGGAGATCCTCCCGAAACTGAATTCGAAACGATGGGTCTGGAATTCGAAGGACGATCCTCGCCAACGAATACGATTCTCTCGAACGACGCGGTCGTTATAATATATCGAGTAGAAGGAATTGTTCGTTCCACTTTTAACACTCGTTTGACAAAGAAACGTTTAAACGATGTTTGTTGATTCCATGGAGAATGGGGGACAAGGAAAATTATACGATGGCAAATTAACGTTCCTTCGAAAGAACGGCCAGAAAACGCGAGCAAACATTGCGTTTTTATTGCGTCTGCCGTGGTGTATCGCGCGTAACAAAGTTGGCATGGACGAAGAGTCGTAAGCGAGAATCGTCGAAACGAAGAAAACGTTTAAACCGACCACGCTGCTCGCCTTAATTAATTAAAGAAATAGCTCTAGCATAGCGTTCCGGGAATAACGTATATTACTAAAATAAGATACGATCGCTGAGGACCGATCGTTGGATCGATCGACCGGCGTCGATCAGGAAACGAAAGAGTTCGGCGTAATCGCGGATGAAACGAAAGGGAGACCCTTCCCGTGATAACTCTGGATCTTTTGGTGCGCTATCGGAACAGTCGACCATTTACATTCCTAATCAAAGCAATTAAATCTTCTTTTACCTATCGAGCCTTCGCACCGACGAACTTAACGAATTAAGCAATTCTTGGTTGGTAGATCGAAACGAACGATCGCCAATGAAAGATCGTATAGCGAGAATTTCAAACCCAAGATCGATGTATCCTTCGTAGTTTGTTGAAATGGTCGACTGATCGTGACACTTGGATTCTATTTAAGCATGATTGTTAAGCCGACACGAACCAAATACCGTATACGTGTATATAGTTAATTTATTCGTATGAAACGAGATGGCACACTATTGTACCGAACATATACGAGCATCGGATGCGTTGATCAATCATAGCAAACTTTCGAATCATTTTGAATATCGTTCGAATTTGAACAATTGCCGACATTTATCTTCGTCCAGTTACATTGAGCCGAGATTCAATTTAGAAGTTTTCAGTAGTAAAACTAAAGCAAAATTTTCTTAACGGAGGAAAGAAAGAGCGAAGGAAATGATTAAAATTCGATACGCTTCCGAAGCTGTTTAACATTCGACGACACAGCAACACGGCGCACACGCGTGATTGCTCGACATTGAAAGATTGTAACCGTAATAATCAAAGCGCATAGAAACAAAATATGTAAGAGAGACGCATCTTTTCGTAAAACTCACCCCTAATTTTCGGACCAAAAAAACGTTTCGTTCTCTTGTAATAAACACGTAAACAATATCGACACGTTCTTTTCTTTCTTAAATCTCACATCCTTTTACGCTCGTGCTTCTTCGTCCCAGTTAATTAAATAATTAATCGCATCCCATCTTTGCAATCAAAAGAAACAAATACCTGGCGGTATTCAGTTCGTTAAAGAGTTAACTTAACCAACTAGGAATTAAAGAACAAGAATTCCTCGAATGGAGGAGTTCGACAGCGAAAGCAGGAAAAAACATACATAATTACCAGTGCCAGTTCCGAGTTGTCAACCTTGCAAGTATGTATTCGAGAAGCCACGCGGCCTCTCTCGAGAAGACTCGTCGGTTTTTCCATTTACGCGGTCGCACGACCATCATTTTTGAAACAACGCCCCGACAATCCAATGGAAAGACATTTTGTTCGAAGCTCTTGGCGAATTAATTAACCCTATAAAAGAAAGCTTTCCGTAGATCTACCGCGAACCCTAGACTCAGGCCAATTACTCGATTAATACGTTAATTAATTTTCCGACCGCAGTGCTTCCATTCTGGTCGTTTTTACAGTACGAACTTCGAATTACAGATGGTTCACTCGCAAGTTACGACATTATTTCTTATTAAATGCTGCGAAGATATATTATTTCCTAGAGGAGAATTTTCTACTTCTTCAAAGTTTTACTTCGAATTTATATAAATTCCAAAACTAATACGAACACAACTTTTCGTTCGAAAAAGTAGACTATTTGTTGCGACACTTACATCATTCGTCGTTTCAACTCGTCGATCGCTAGTTGATTTAAATTCAACGGTTATTCATCCGTCGTTTTTATCGTGATATTTCAGACGGGCAAAATGTCACGACTGAAATTTATTCAAATCGAGTCTTCAGTCACACTTCTTTTATCTTTTTTTTTCCCAATGAAAGATTATTTTTAATGATCGTCGAACAGCCAGACCATTCCAAATTACACGTAACGCAACCTTCGAGTATAAATTAAATCTCTGGTTCGCAATTACAGTCGAATAAAGGAATTATTACTCGTAAGCGTCACTCTCCAAGGACAACATTTTAATCCACTTTAACGGACCTGATTTAACCGACTTAATCGGTGTTGGAGCCTGACTTACGGCAATGAAAGCTGCACTTCGTTCGAAACGGAGACCTCTTCTCTTACCGGCTTAATGCATTCAAAGTACTGCTTACTAATTAACCTTCCCTACGTTACACATTTATGAGAGCTCACCTGATGACATCAAATGAATTTTTTTCTGGTAATTCCATTTCAATGGTGCATTCAAAGTAAAGATGTATGGAAAAATATGCGAGGCCAAGTTGCAGTCCGATTGATTCAATCCATGTAATATCTATGCGTTCTTCGAGAGGTTCATCGAAATTTTATCGCAATTATCAACGAAGAAAGTTACATTTATTAATATCGTTCTGATTTGAAAGTTCCTAGAGAAGAAAAACAAACTAACAAAAGTGTTGTTACGAAACTACATTCCTAGAATTCAAGCAACAAATTTCTTCTTAATAAGCGGTGTCTTATCTTCAAGTATCGCTACTTGTCTAAAGCCAACAATTTTGTTCGTTACAATTTAATTGGATATTGGATGGTCAAGCATAAAGAAATCGAAGGAGAGTCATGTCGACACGACACGAGGTCGGCTTACGTATCGAGATTCAAGCGGCAGAACCCATTAAAAGGAGTTTCACTACAGAGAGAACGTGGTGACCACAAAATTCCAGACGCGCGGAATGTTTAATTAAACTCTGTCAAGAACTCAGAGAATTTCGGACGAGGCATCACAAAGCTCGTGCATCATGCGATGTGTCTCCTTTATCGTCAGAAAAGTAATATCGACTGTACTACTATAGGTACAACAGCTTTTCCAGCAGTTTTAATTAAAGATCTACCACTTCGGTGAAAAGATGCGTGTTCATATTTATAACCTGTTGTATCTGCATCCTCGTTAAACTCCACACACTTGTGGCGTCCAGTTGTTCGATGTCGATGCCGTTTTTCATTAAACACGGACGATTTATCATCCACAAAATGCTAAGAAATTAACGGGATCGACAAATGAAACTGTATTATCCAAGAGTCGTATGCGGAGAGTAATATTATTACCAACTATGATCAATTCCATTTGATTCATATCATTAGACGTACAACTAGTTCACGTACAACTAGTCCAGCAACGAAGGTTGCAGGATATTTAAACTTATCTTAATAGATGATCAAGTGATCTTCGATCAAAAAATAAGCCAATTATTTCTAATAATCCCACAGATTTAGAAATTCAAATTCTAAATTTCAAATTTCAAAACATCGTCCCTATATAGAAAGATTTTAAATAAATAAAGACCAAGCGAAAAATATTCCTTTTCCCTCAAAGACAATGTATTCATACGTCTCTTCGTTTTATACATATTACATGTGTATTTCTTCTCCTTGAAGGAACGTGAACAACGACTATCTCAAGTTGTCTTTTGCGATGTTTGTGTGGAGTGTAAGCAATCTGCGAAGTATTTCCTATTCGCTGGAGAAACGCAACGGAAAGGAACGAGATAGAAATCACTTTTCATGCGATCGCAGGGCGAACGCTCATGGGAATTGTGCAATGCGTTCAGTGGTGAAACAGAAAAGAAGGATTTCATTCTAACAGGAAAGAAAATTCGAGAACAGTCGGTGGCTCTAACGAACAGCCAGCATGGGAACTCCCGGTGGAGAAATAAATAGGAGATATCCTGAGGTGCGCCAGCGATAACCACGAGCAAGCTGCGAAATTTCGCACGACGAATGACCGCCATCTGAAATTCCCTGTTCCTCCGCAACAATAATGCGTCAAGGATTCGAATGAATTATCTTTCTCTTGCTACATTAGTTGAAGAAGACGAAAAATTCTTGTTGGCTATTTATAATCGTCAATTGTCTCCTTTTTGTACCCCTATTTTTCATTTTTCTTGCAAACGTGTACTTTTTTTGTCATAAATTTTTTTTTTTTGTCATAAATTCAGCTTTTGTTTATTCATAACATATTCATAAGATCTTATGACATGCATTTCACTACTTCTCGGTATGTATTTTATTCGGTATTCTCGGTATGTATTAAAACGCGTTTTAATATCATTCCGATGCATATTAAAATAATTATATTAGATAGCAAAGCATCATAATTAAAATTTATTGCGGCTACTAAGTGCCTTGCAATGTCAATAAAAAATTCGAGATATTTACAATGTCATTTATCTTTCATTTTTTCGTACCAATTACATATATAGGTTAATAAGATTAGATTATTTTTTATAAACAATGTCTATTGATTGAAGACAAAAATATTTATCCTTAAATGCATAATTTACATTTACGTTTTCAATATCCGAATTAAATTAAAAAAAAATATATTATACATTGTAATCGAAATGTACCTGTACATAACCTATAAAATCTGAATGAAGTTAATAACCGTAAATTTGAACCAAAAAATATTCAGATATGAAATTCATAACCGCGCATGCTTACAACGTACGATACATAATCGACCTCTCGAACCATCGATGTAACCTAAAGCGCAAGCGTATTATCCACAGGGGAACAGTCCATCATGGCCAAAGTAATTTTATCGGGAACATCTAGTTGACGATGAAACGACTAGAGATCTTACATCGAACTTAGCTTTTAAGCCGCAGATCGGATCGTGTCGCGACGTTCGTCGTGTTCATGATTGGGATGTTGAATCGTCCATGGTAAAGGGAACACATATAGAAAGGCAAGCACACGTACTTACTTACTGACATATCATACATACATGTATAGTATACGGTGGTCATTTCAGAGTAGCGATTTTACAGAATCGGCACGTGCATCTTTCATTTACATAGTTACTTATAGTAATGATCATTTATCCGGAATGTTTTCTCACCAGTGCCAACATGTCGCTCGGAGAACAAAGACGTAGTTTCTCGACAACCACCACTCGTGAAAATTATTCAACTCTATGAACGTAAAAGGTGTTGATTATACGAAATTATATGAAATTATTGTATTATTTAAATATTCCTCGATTATTGTTTTTGTAGTAATTGAATTTGTGATTAATTCACGATTTAAATTCTACTTACCGACGCGACCGTGATAATTGCGCTGTACGAAGTTTCAACAAATTATTATATATATTACAAACATTACAACATTATTTCAAACCGAGTTAGAATTATGAAGCAAATTCATAACTTATATCGATACGTAGAAATACGTAGATTAATCGATTATATCATTTAATCGATTGTTTCGATTGACTCGATTGATCATTCGATTTATAAATATCATGAATAATTCAAATCTAAAATCGAGCTGCTTATCGCGATGTCTTTCGTATAAAAATGATAATTATATTTTTATTTTAGTTGATTTTGAAATTGAAATTTACAAATATGTATATGTTTACAGAGTAATCATTGATGTTATAACATAACACGATTCAGTAAGGAATACTTAATGTAACTCGATAAATTTCATTCTAATAAATAAATTTACGAAAGCGAATGATTTGTAAAGATGGGTGGCGGAGAACGCAACAGAAGCATTTTCAGTTATGAAACGTTGGTTCACGCGATATCCGGCGCTGCTGTGAGTATACATCAATGAATTTTGAAAAGTTGTTAAATCTTTAGTGGTATGTAAATTAACTTTTTGGCTATGATACTTTACAGGGCGGCGTTGTTGCAATGACAATATTCTTTCCTTTAGATACAGTACGAAGCAGATTACAATGTAGGTATATTAAAAAATTATATATTTGACCTACTTATAATAATCGTTAATAAATCACATAAATAGATAAAAATCACATACTTTGTAAAGGTCATAGTAGTACGTTTGTGTACATTGGCTAAATGTATTTCAAACAATCGATAAATTTGAAAACGACAGATTTAGAATAGATATAAGTGTTTGTGACATAAAAAATTAGATTAATTTTCGCACCACTGACTGTGTATATTGCGCAAAAAATGCATTAAGTAAAATGAAGTAACATAAATGAATGCATTAAGTCTTCATGAAAGAATTCAAATTAATTGATAGATTAATATAACACTTACACAATTAATCTCAAACTGTCATGAATAATCTTGTAGTTAATCTTCTAATATACAGTATCGTGTGAGAAACGCGGTACGTCGATCAGGCTGAACGTAAACCTAGAAATAAAATAGATATTTACATACATATATTTACATATTATTATCAAAGTTTATTTTTCTTGCAGTGGAAGAAGACCGAGAATCGAAAAGTACACTTGCTACAATCCGTGATCTCGCCGCAAAGGAAGGACCGTAAGTTTTTTGTTTTGTAATACGTTTAGTGAGTCATAATTATTGAAATAAAAATTTCGTCTCATTTATGGTAACATCCTAGAGCCACCTTGTACAGGGGAATGGTACCAGTTCTTCAAAGTCTGTGTGTTAGCAACTTCGTTTATTTCTACACATTCCACGGCTTGAAAATGCTCAGAGCAAGCAAGAATCAATCAGCTGGAAATGATCTACTAGTTGCATCAATTGCAGGTATGGTATTTAACAAAAATCACTTGAAGAGTTTTTGCTTAAAAATCGTTGTTCTAGGTGTAATTAATGTTTTAACAACGACACCACTGTGGGTAGTAAATACTAGACTGAAAATGAGAGGCATCAACAACACTCAGGAAAGAAATAACCTTTACAATACCTTATATGGTACGTTTTTGCGACACCAGAATTAATAAATTGGTATCAATAAATGTTGAATGAAGTTCAATTTCTGACACGTGCACAATAAATACTGTTTACTTTTTATAAAGATATAGTCTATATCTATGTAAATAGTACGCTTAATGATGCATCTAGAAAATGACTGCAAATACTAGAAATGAATTGTTGTTAAATTAATACATTTCTATGGCACATTACCTGTTTAGATGGTCTTATATATATATGGAAATACGAAGGTTTAAAAAAGCTTTGGGCTGGGACTGTGCCGAGCTTGATGCTAGTTATGAATCCAGCCATTCAGTTTATGACTTATGAAACTATTAAAAGGAAAGTTCTCGCATCTCTACATGGTGTACCACCTGCATGGACATTCTTTGTTATTGGTGCTATAGCCAAAGCGGTTGCAACCATACTAACTTATCCATTGCAATTAGTTCAAACCAAACTGAGAGTACGTATTTACATTATTTTAATTATTTTCATAGCTTTCATAAAGACTGTACATACAGCATGATTTTAACTTTTAGCATGGTCATAAGTATCCAAACCTGCCACCAAACGCTGGGAGCTTAGAAATCCTATTTTATATATTAAAGTAAGTAATGTTTTTATAAAATGACACAAGTATAATTGTATTCAATGCGACTTCTTATTTTCAGGAAACAAGGAATAGGAGGACTATACAAAGGAATGGAAGCGAAATTATTGCAAACCATTCTCACAGCGGCGTTAATGTTTTTATCTTACGAAAAGATTTCAAGACTCGTTTTTCGCATTCTTTTACATAGACCGACGTTAAGATAACAAATTTGGAGTAATATTAGTCAGCAATCTTAATATTGTTCTCCATGTAAAGTCCTCTTTTATTGTAATAGA
The DNA here is from genome assembly GCF_051014615.1 of Bombus vancouverensis nearcticus. NCBI lineage: Eukaryota > Metazoa > Arthropoda > Insecta > Hymenoptera > Apidae > Bombus > Bombus vancouverensis. The sequence continues at coordinate 14,708,251 of NC_134911.1, read as the reverse complement.
ATAATAGTATAAAATACATATATGTAACTTATATTGTAAAAAAATATTGAAAATGCTTTCTTATTTAATATAATTTTCATAGCAATTAGAAATAAAAGAGAAAGAAGTATTTAAGGTACTTTTAAAATTTACTTTATTGCGAAATTTTATCATATACCTTAGCGATCAACGAGTTAGCATTGAAATGTTATGCAAAACTCTTTTGTTTAACCACAAACGCCAAACCACATAACAGAAAAATATCCATCACACTTCTACGTATATCCGGAAAATGTGAACTCAACCATCGAGAATACTGGCGAATCTCAAGAAAACACATTTCCGGTTTCAGTCACATTTTCGTCGTCGATCCAATCACTCCACCTCGCTTGTATCGCAGACGCGAGAAATAGAGTCGAAATGGAGCGATAAACAGGCTGAATGTGTAAATCTTGTTGATCAGAAGAGTTTGTCGTTGAAAAAAGTCGAACGCAAATCCACAAAGGCCATTCTAAGATTCTGGAATAAACTCAAGCATCGCAAAAACGCGAGAAAGAAAGTAGAACCTATTACAAATGAATCATTAGCTTCCGTGTAAGTTTCTATGTTAAAATATCAAATAAAACTCACTTTTTGAATAATTTGTAAATGCAAATTTGACCTCCGCATTTTTAGCAACCTATAATATGATATAAATAATAAGAAATGTTAATTTACTTCAGACGGAATTATAGTCATGTTGAAGAAACAATGAGCGCTAGATCGCAACGTGGGACCCACGACACGCCAACGACCAAACGATTTCGAAGCCCGCGGATCACCGTGAGAAACCGAACAGCAAAACCACAGATAACATACGATTACGATGCTGCTATCAGTCAACCGGATGTACCGAATTTACTAGATTATAAGAATATCGGTCGTGGTGTGATGGTTAGTGGAGTTCCACTTAGAAAGAAAGCTCTAAAGACTCGCTTAAAAGGACGAATTATATCAAGAAAGAATTTTCAGAAAAGATCTCAGGAAATCAAGACGAAGTCGCTGATCCAAAAGAACGCCTCACCCATCAAAACACATACACGATCACCCAGTAGGATTAATCAAAAAACGATGGCCTCTTCCAGTATCTTTGAGAAAGAAAATTATATCGGCGAAAAAGAGAATATTACCAACAATGATACCAATAACGTTGAACATTTGTCGAACTCGTTGAGGGTTTGTACATCTCTTTCCTCCCTCGGTCGTTCAGAATTTTGTTCTTGAACTTAATTTTAAAACTTATTTTGATTAAGAAAATCACTTTACTTCATTAAGGTGACATGTAAATTCGTTATATTTAGAAAAATTTAGTAGTGGACGCTAAAAACATTTCGTACAAGGATACGAAAGAGGCGATTGAGAACGATAACAATAATCAAATGACACAACAGATGAAAAACGAGACGTCAGAAGATTATGAAATTGCTAAAAAGAAATCAGCAGTTCAAGTCAAGGGCAGTAAAATTCCTCGTGCGAAGATAGCTGTTTTTCCAGTTCATACGTTTTATGAACTACATTCGGTAATGTAATACACGTAAAGATAAAAATCAAATTTGGCTAGAGATTAAACAGTAATGAATTACTTGTATGATAGACGAAAAAAGTAAAAACGAAAGAATCTCCTCACTTGAAATATTCCACGACAAACTCTCCTACTGACAAGTTAGTTAAAAAATAAGATAAAAGATAATTACATTCTATTATCAATGAACATTTATTATAATAATTAAACATGAATTTAAAGCATCGATATCTCGGAAAAAAGTATGAAAAAAAGATCATCCAGTAAAGAAGAACAAAGTATTCATAAACAAGATGTGGTTCGTTTCAACGAATTACAAAAGGATACAAGTACACGCGATAATTTTTAAAATCTATATCAAAGGGAAAATATTAATTGACTCAAAAACATTCATTTTATCTAGAACAGTTTGGAACAAAGAGGAAACTTCGACGTTAGAGGCAGATGAAGAAGCGGAGGATCGTGGATTAACATCGGCCGACGAATCCCCGGCTATTATTAGTAGTATCGATGACCCTCGCGTTTTAACAATTCTACGAAGTTTGAAACTGAACTGCCCTTGCAAATCGTGCAGCGAACACAATCCAGTTTCCACAAATCAACAGGAAGATAACAGCGATTTAAAGAGTTCGTCCCCGGAAGAAATTAGAAAGAAAAAATGGTTAAAATGATATATTTAAAATTATCTACTTGAAGCTCAGAGTATAATGATTGTCACGATAATTACATGTGATTATCAACAGGTCATTGAAATATCGAAAATACATCGAGACGACCTCAGAGGATGTGGATATTTCGTCTGATTGCAATAGCGAATACAGTAAAAAAGAAAAGAGAGGTCAACACAAAGCGAAGTATATTTTGACTCATCGTATCAAAACAAGCTCAATAGTACACGCACCACCAAAAATTACGAATCGTCGACGAACTAGTTTCTCCTTTTTTAATACCCTTTTTGACATTGTTTTCTGGCCTTATTTATTTTTGAAAACGAATCGATGAGAGCTGACTTTCTTCTTCGTTTTTGGGAAGATAATATTTAAGAAGAAATGGTATGAACAATAGATCGATAATTGAAAAGTTTCATGATTTCTTTAAATATCTTTGTAGAGATATAGATATGAAACTTCGAAGTTACCATTTATTTTATGTATTGTATACGCATTATTTTTTACGACCTAAAAAATTGTATGATCTTATTAATTAATAATATATTTCACTCTACATATAGTGTTTACAAAATATTTCAGAAAACATTTAAAATAGAGCACTTACGTATATGTTTAAGAAAATATATTTTTTATTATGTATAATAAAAATACAAATCAGAATACGCATAATTCATCGAGTCTCACAATCAGCATAAAAGTCAATTATTTACAACGATTTTATATGATAAAATACAATGGTAAAACATTGCCGGTGTATTATAAAATAAAATTTTATGAAAAAATGTGAATAATGAATACAAAAAAATAAGAGATACAAATGTCTTCCACGATTTTACAACACACCGATTGCTGAAAGTATAAAAAATTATGTCAATACTTTCTTATTAAGTACTTCTCGATTGACCTACCTTTCTTTGTGGGTGTTGATATACTCCTATGAAGTTTTTTCGAAAAAAATGATAAAGTTAGCCTGTCGTAAAGATTATCAATTTCATTTACAGTGTTCTCCAAGATTCTTGTAAGAGCCTTTTCATTTTGCACCAAAGCTTTATCAGCGATCAAAGATAAGTGCAGGTAACCCCGATAAGTTAACAACGAACATCCAATTCCCGTGTAACTCCTGAAAACGATAACTCTGAAAGCTGTGGTACTTCCAATCTTTGAGATATGGTTTTTTTACTAAAACATCATATAAGAGGACAGGAAGTATATGGCATAAAAAAACTTGTAACCTGTTTGGTATCCAAAAAACGATATTTTTCAAAGGATGGCCCATTAATTTTACTTCCTGAGGACCAACTAAATTGCTAAACACCATCGTGCTGTAACTCCTAAAAATCGGTCGTAAAAATTTATCAGGCAACACAGCTGTGAGATACTTCATCACCAAAAAATTCACTTTGTAATCGGGACTCTTTCTGAGCGAATCATTTGCTCTCTTAATAGCATCAAGGCGTTCTAAAAGTTGAGAATTTTCACGTGGATCCGCAAGCTGTTTGCCGTTTATCTGCGAAATACAAAGCGGCAATATGCCAACTGAGAAATTATTTTGCAACGGAAGGTTCTCGCTCCATTCCTCGATTTTCATCGGTAGGACGACGCTTAATTTCGTTGGAACCGGTTCGTTCATCTGTAAAATTTAAATTCTCGTAGAAGTAACTATTCGCGAAGAAAATTCAAATACAGGTAAAGAATACCTAACCACTTACCCGAAGAAAGTACTTGTGTAAACTAACGGACAGAGCAGCTAATAGTACGTCTCCAAATCTTGCGCCTGTGATGCTTCTTATGTTCTGAATCTTTGTAAAGAGCCTCTGATTGCAGGCATTCTTGAAATCATCCTCGAGCCAATAAGAGATCAATTTTTCACCTGATAATTCTGCTCCATGGAGTGCGCTACGATAAAACATTTTACAATATTTTTAACGTGTTTGGAAAGAAAAGTTAGTGAACGGATAAACAAACCTTTTGTCCATGCTACGAAAAGCTTGTTGAATCAAGCAACCAGGAGCATCTATGATAATCTTCGTCATTTTTAAATAATTCTGTACCTTCTTCCAAACAATTTCCGAGAAAAAAGTATTTAATTTATCTCGTTCTCCCATTAGAAATAGTCTCGTTTCCTGTCTCAATTCTTCCAAAGTAACGTTTCGCAGGTACTCTAGTCCCTCGTTGAACCTTTTCTTTAATAATTTAACGACATGTGGAAACACCACTAAATAGATGAACGGCATGGTAGCCGACATAACATCCTTTTGAACTGTAGTGCTGTTTAAGCTGTTGTCGATGTTCAAGCAAGGATTCACAGGATTCGTCACAGGTACTGTCGCATTTGACTTCTTCGTTTTCTCGCTCTTCATTCTAAAACTCGTATGCTCCAACTGCAAGAACGTTTCTGGGACCGGTTCTTTGTCGATAATAATGTCCCTAAAGAATTTGAGGAGAGCCATACCATCGCCTAAGGAATGATGGACGCGAAACAAAATAGGAACCTTGATTTTGCTCGTCAAACGTTCCTCCATTCGTCGAAGATAATGATGACTCGACCTGGGGCAACATTTCCCAATTAAAATCTCCCAGGATGCTGTATGATTCTCCGGTAGAGGCTGATTGCAAACATTCGACAAAACCCTTTTCAAGTGACCGTTATAAATATTGTCACAGGATCCGTCGCAGTTCCCACGCTCATATTCCAACCATCTGATCCGTCCTTTCAGATCGATCTCCTCGCTCCTCTCCCAGAAATAGTAGCCGAACTTTCTCTTTCTCTTATACAATAACTTCTCGAAATACGAGCACACTATACGATTTTTTGCCAAATCTCGAAAACTCTCCAAGAAGTTGGCGTTCGAATGTCGAGCATCTTTTTCTAAGATCATAAGGATGTTGTTCACAGAAAGTGCCGATGATTGTTCTATAGCCCAAACGCAATCCGTCCCATCAAGAAGACCAGCGAATTTATCCTTCAATTGTATCCTTAGAACGATCTCTACGATTCGACGATAAAAGTACGAGCATATTAATAGTAAAATAATTAACGGAGAGAAAAGAAAGGTATAGAGCATGAAGAATGCTTCGTATATTTTCGTCATGATGTTTTATCAACTTTGCACTTGTTGAATCCTTCTGCTTCGAAAATGCGAAATCTTGTCCAGATTCTATGTTTTGTCGTTATATTTTTTATCGCACTGATCGGTTACACCTGTAAAAACGATTTAGAGGTCAACAAATTAAAGTATCGAAGATTTATTAATCGCTTAAAAAAGATCAACTTACACGAAGTCTAATAACAATCAGATAACCCTGAGTTCTCTCAGTGCTGATCAGCACCAAGTAAGACTAGTCTGAACAAAGTTGTTGCTTTTATAGTGAAGCACTTGTCATCGATCGCCGCTAACTTAATTTAATGTGTCTCTTTCATCCGGTTATTACCTTTAGAGTTGCATAATTCCGATGTTCTTAAACAGTGACCCTCATGTTCCCACCTACGATCTTCTTCTTAACCCGCTCGAACTCTGCAACTGTATGGTTTTACGGATCTTATCTTTGAAAAGTTTGCACGTAAAATCTCTCGTGAAAAATATTAACAGAGCTTACAATTTCGGGAAAATCGACTAAACGGTTTAATCAAAAGGAATAGCGCTGCTATTTCCGCTAGTTTTGTAACTGCGTTTCGCTTTCTGCAGAAGAACTCTTAAAAAAAGAATTTTCGTAAACTAGCCCATCGCTACGTCGAATTTCTCGAGCTGATAACGCATCTTTACTGACTATCGAGGATATTTCAGAATCTTTTTTAAAAGCCCCGTCGTTTGATTTCCTCAATGTATCCTAATACATAATTATTTTCAGTTCTCAAACTGTTTATTGAATATTTTCTATCTAATGTTCGCTTCTTCAAATATTTCAACCTGTAACGTTTCGATAGAACCACGTAACAAAATTTCTTGTTCATCTTTTCGTCTTTTTAAAGTCAAGTATTTTTTACAAATACTTTCCACGGATTCGTTCCGTTCAACGAGTCTATCGCCAAGTGTTAATAATTTTTGTTGAAGACTACTGATCTAGAATCGATCAATTTTAACGATAAAATTAACATAAATATGTTAAAACGTACAAAACTATGTACCTCCTGCGTTTTTTCTTTAAGAAGCAAATTTCGGGAATTAAGTTCTCGTTTTAATTGCTCGTTGCGCGTTAATAAAGCATCGTACCTTGTAAATATTTTAACATCAATTTTTTTAAACGTTTATTAATTTGTGTTATAATGTAAATAATAAATAACGTTACTTCTGATGCCAAGATCTTTGTACTTCCTTTTTCAAAGAATCTGGCAACGTAATATCGCTTCCAAGACGAATGTCAGTAACACTCTGTCGAAATAAATCTACAAACATAATGTCAATAACGTTATTGTTCCTCACGGCTTAAACATTCCCACATACTGAGCATATTTTTATTGCGTTTATTTGCTTTTCTGAGATCGTCCATCATTATTTTGCTTTTTGCTTTTAAATTTGAGTATCGTAGCCATCGCTCCGCTTCTAAGCTCCGGGTAATCATGAGACTTTCCTCCAAAGATTTTATGGTACTGCGTATATTATTTATTTTTACAATCATTGTTTGCACACGAGAATCTTCCTTATGTTCTTGATACATTTCATAATTAACATATCTAACAACTATCAATTAATTGAATACCGACATGAATGAAGAAGCATTTGAATGTTGCTACACTTGCTGTTATATTCGGGATAACATTTAAACTATCAAAAATATAAATCATCGAGTTTTCATTTTTGCTTTTTTTTTTATTAAATTACATAATTTAAATAATCACAGTATAACATTCAATGAGTAAAAGTATACAGAAAATATACGACATTCGTCATCACATATAGAGATTGTTACGTGAAACATGTTTCACGTGCTAACTTTTACACATTTAAAGAAAATGGAGAATAACTTCCTGCATCTATACGAATGAAGTTTTAAAGGCACAAAGATACAAAAAAAAAAAAGATATGTTTATTAATTATTTAATTATCGGACACGGTTCCGATGCATATTGTTTGAAACTTTCATGAACGTTTCTCAAATGATCGCGACACCGATCTCTGGTATCTGCTAATATGCTGAGTAAAGAAGTCCTCGAATCGCTATTTAACGTTTCATTGAAACGTTCTAGAAGTGCCATGTCTATCTGCGGTACACCGTCCAAATCTTCAGCCATTTCTTTCACTTGCATAACCCTCTTGATTAACGACTCCAGTGTTGTTCCCTTTTTCGAGTATCTGGAAATTCATTATTTACTTGTCAGTTAACTGTTTTACCGACTGGTAAAAGCGTTTCTCTTCCAAACCTAACATTTCAAAAATGGCTACCGCTTAAAAGATAATTTTCTCAAGAAAATGGTTTAAAAGACAGTCTTCAAAAGTAATATGTATTTCTTAAAACTCAATTACTATTATTTTTGGGAAGAAAACTTACGAAAAGTTTGTCTCTTCTGTGATAATCTGCATACATGTTTCGTACAATGCCAAACACTCAAGGTTGTCCCTGAGACCACGTTGTTCCAAAAATTTTTTAAAAATCTCCCTTCCACGTGGATGAGTCAGAGTTTTATGTATATTATCTGTAATCTGATCTAATTCATCGATACTTAGTCCAGAAGTACATTTTCCGATGCAGCCGATGGTTTGTCTTGGTAAAGAGGTCTGCATACTTCATTCCTCCAGTGAATGTACACTTGCTTTTCGTTACAAGTGACTAAACTCGATATAACTCATCTATATGTGATTCTACGTAATTCAAACTCATGTTATCTAACTCATATGCGATAGGTCGTACCTAATGGTATAGAGAAAAATCTATGTTATAAATCTTATAAATAATTAAATTCAGAGTATAATCTTAACATTCAAAAGACAGAGATTTATTACGAAAGATACTATCTGAAAAGAATAAATTAACAAAGAGAGATATAAGACTTAACGAAATGTAACAAAAGAAAAGATTTTGCTTAATGAATGTGTCGGGTAAACGTTTTCACAATAACACAGAAATAAGAAATTACAAAATCACCGAGGACATTATTACAGTAACAAACGTGAGTATGTGTGTTGTTATCTAAACCGACAAACCGACGTCACACAAAACTATCGCAGATTAATAAAAAGTTCCCAGTGACGGGAAAGAAAACGATAAACAATAGACTATACCTATAACTTAGTATTTTATAAAGCTGGATTTATGAAAGCAAATAATACGCTAACTATGACGAAGTACAATAGTTGAATTAATATCTTTAAAAATAATCGGCTAATGTAGCAAAATAATTGGTAAATATTTAATCGTGAAATTTGAGCATGTCATTTTGTGATTCATAAATAAAGTTGCTTCAAAAATTTCTACGCTATTAATTTACCATTAAACTACAAATTTTTGAACATTTGTCAATTTACTATGAATATTTATCGTCTGTATTACTATTAATTATCAGTTCAATTCTCGATTTACAAAGAAGCACATGACATTTCAGTTATACATACATGTACACAAACATAATCGAAGAGCGGTATTGCTCTCTCGCTTCGCTTAGGAGAACTCAAACAGAACAGTATTGATCGCAATTTTAAAGAAACCGGATTCACAGTGGCTGATTGTCTTAATCGCAAGGGTTGCTTCCAAGGAATGAAACAACGTTACAGTTGATGTTCATAACCTTTCATAACCAAATTGCTCAATTCTTTGTCGTAACACTTATTCATTCACTTATTTGTTTACACAAGTTTACTCCAAAACTTATAACAATATTAATACTTCTCCCTTAAAAGTAGAATTAACACATAGTTATTAACAAAACTACATTACCTAAGTTAATTGAGGTCTGAATGTTGGAACACTCAAAATATTTGCGAATAAATATTTGTAATTATATACAGATTCGTAACATTAACAGTACGTACTACGTAGGTAGATATTATTTCTGAACGAGACGAGAATTTACCCCACGATGCTATTCTCGTGACGCCACGCCACAGACTGACGTGTGATTTGCCTGATGCCGAAAATACACTTGTCAAAGTTAAATATATCTGCTAACAGTAAAAATATACATACAATGTATTAAAGATATTACATAGTAATAATGTTATTTCTAATCACAAATCTCGCAAAAATTTTTATCAGATATTTCCTATATTTATATATATATATATTTTTTTAAGAAAAGTAATATTTAATATTAAAATAAAATTACTTTTATATCTAAATGTAAGTGCTACACTTTTCTAATGTATGTCAATATAATTAAAGTATATTACAATTTATAAAAGGTTCCGACGTTGCTCTGATGTCTAACTAAATTCGTTCTACATACCAGATATGGTCTTTGTTATTCAAAGCACTGTCTCTGAAACAACTCGTTATTCTGAATGCAGAACACATATACTTGACGACATTACTCGGCAGCAAATACTTGAAATGCGTTACGTAAAAATTGAGTTGAAATAATTTTTTATTATAGTGTTTAAATTAATCTATATCTTTTTATATGAAAAAGAGGGGCATAGTGGTAGGAGAAAGGAAGGTATGGTCATTGCCATACGCAGACGATATTATGCTACAGGCGGATAGAGAGGAGGAGCTAAAGGAAATGCTAAAGAGATTCGAAAATTTTTTAAAAGAAACCGAATTGGAACAGAGCACGGAAAAGACTAAAATAATAGTTTTTGAAAAAAGAGAGAACAAGAGGAGACAAAGAAAATGGAAATGGGGAGAGCGAGAATTAGAAGAAGTGGACGACATAAGATACCTAGGATACATAGTACAGAAAAACGGCAGTGATGAGAAACACATACAAAACAGGAAAAAGAGAGCAACAATAGTAATGGAGAAAACATGGAGCGTGGGAGAAAGAATTTTCAAACAAGACTACAAGAGGAGAATGAAAATGTTTGGAGCAGAGGTATGGGGATGAAACATGGAAGAAAGGCTGGATAGAATACAAAGATGATATGTGAAATGGATCTTAGGTTTAGATATGACAACACCGAATTATATATTGATAGAAGAATGCAAGCTAACAGAAATCAAAGAAAAAGCATTAAGAAGAGCAAAAAAGTATGAAGGGAAAGCCATAGAGTCAAAAAATAATAATGATAATAACATATAATGATAAAATAATAATAATATGGTTAAATATGTATTGGTATCACTTATCTTTATGTACTGTGAAATCGTAATTGTTTATTTGCTTATGTGTTACAATTCAAAATTGCCGCGGAAAAATACGCGGGAAAATACAACAGATTCCACAGCACAGGAATGTATAGCAAAGATTAAATTAAAAAATATCAATATATAATAATTACAATATTGCTAATTATTATATACTTGTAATTGTAAATTTCCTGAATTGATGAATTTCCTGATCCTGATGAAGAATTTAATTTAGTTCACGAACAAGTATATAAAAGTTTTAAAAGAAATTGGAGGCAATATGAATTATAACCTCGTTGCGATGAACTCGTATATTTATATAAATGATTCAACAATTTATTTACCAAAAATAAAAAATTTTGTTTAGTAGTTGAATGTATTAATAAATGAAATACTATCTTGTTATGTAATATTTTTGTTTATTAATGTAATCAGAAGAAGTTATTTAAAATCATAAAATTAATAAATGAATGTGATTACGAGTTTAGATTACTTTTAGAACTTGAAAAGAATAAAAAAGTAAAGTCTCAATAAACTGAGAATTTACAAGAAAAACAGAAAGAAAAAGATAAATAAAATACTTGGACATTATATATATATATAAAGAATTAAATACTTCCACATCTATAAATACAATGAATTATATGTATATTCCCAATAACACTGCTAGGAAAAATATTGAATGCAATGACAATTTTGATACAGATATTACAAAAAAAAGGAATTGTACTGAATTAAATATGTATTTTCATGTAGATTAAAACATTCATATGTATGATAAATTATTATATTTAAATTATAGCTGATACCCAAGAACCAAAAGATAAGAAACCACAATGAAATAAATCTGATGAAATCATCATGATAGTAGATGTTAAAAGAAAATATGCTAAATTTTATACTTAAAGGTAGTAAAAGATACATATTATTTGCTTCATAATTTTATTTAGCAGCAGAGACTCAATATCATTGAGAGTTTACTCTTGGGATCTTATAGCTCTGATTAGACCACATGATGCACAATGTATTTATATGAAAGTAAAAAATAATGAACAGAATAAAATAAAAACAAATACACATTCAGTTTATTGTCAATACTACATAGCCAACTTAAACTAAGACTGAAAGTGGTAAAATTATAAGTGACTTAAAAACACATATTATCTCTTGTTTCAACATATACTACGATAACTTTAAGGATATGAATAATGTATAAGTAATGTGTAATATAAGATTTTCAAATCTTTTTGTAGATAATATGGAATGTGTGCCAATTGTGAAACTCCCTGCCTTTTTATTACAAAATTTGCTAGAAATAATGAACGAAGTTGATAAACATAGATCTATATCTTACATAGAGCTACTTTCAGATGAAAGTTTAAATAGATACTTATATTGGAATAAAATTTTGGGATAAAATAGTATTTGATCGAAATTATGTTAATAACAAAAAAAAATTAAATTTTACATTCAGAAATAGAAAGTTTATGGGAGAAAAAGCTTTTCAGGAAGTAAATAGTAAAAGTTTATAAAACCTTATTTATAAAACCTTAATAAAATACCATAAAATGTCAACAAGATCTATTCAAAATAAAAATAAAAATATTACAAATCATAATGTTACAACCAATTCAATAACATTAAATCTTATTGTCGAAACATGCAATGATGCAGTTAGCAAAGCTAATGTTACAGAACAATCCAAAAATCTGCAAATGTAAATAAAAGAAACAGTAATAACTTTCTTTTATATTATTTAATTCTTCTTTAATATAAATATTATAAAAACAATGAAAATTATAGAGATATAAGAATTTCTTTGAAAGAATTATTACAATCAATATAAACACAAAAGATCATAAAGACTCAATTAATTCACATCAAATAAAGAATCGATCAATTCATTTTTTTTTAACTTTTTAACAAAAAATTGTTTATGATATAAACCCAAAGAAGATTTTTGTAATACAGTTCGCCGAAATGTTAAAATGAAACACCTTTAAATTGTAATATATTCTATTATTGTTGTTATGTTATTGTTATATTATTGTTATATAATTTTGGTGTTAAGGTGCCGAAATTTATAACTCACCTAAGTAACTATATAGTAATATATTTCACACATTTTAGCATAATACATATTTTTATGTTTTTTTTATATACTTTTTATATATTTTTACTTATTTCTACAATTGTACATATTATTAATACCTATATAGAAAAATAAAAAATTGTAATATATAACTGATGCTATTGTAAATTTATTTTACCATTATATTTATACATACTATATATAAATTACATAGAAATTAGTGTTGGAAAATGATTGAAAATGACATATAGGTACAGTAAGAGGGCTCTTAGATCGAATGATATACGAATAAGTTGGTTATGTTTATATGTAATTACAAACATACGAATAAACTAAATCATTTAAAAAGTATAATTAGTTTCATATTTTGAATAATTAATGTAAAAATATTTTATTACATAAAAGCGTAAGTATTTAATATACATAGAATCTAATACTAAAAATATTACATTTAATTTATTAGATTTGCACAGCTCTCCACAATAAATATTAGTAAATAGTACCACATGCTTGTTTTTATTATCTATTATACAAAATAAAAATATATTTTTCAGGAAATCTTTTCATCTTCTAAATAAATAAAATAAAATCCATAATACAGGAGTTTCTAACAAAGATGTACGTCCAAAAGCGAAAAGAGAGTAACTTTCATAATCATAATTATAACCAAAAAAGACGTAAACAATTTAATTTGGAACCAGGTATAAAAGGTTTCTTATGCACATGCAATTTTTTTGAAAAAGAATGTGTACGCGATGCTTATAAATTACTTAATGAATTTGCTGATGAAATTTATGGACCAGTTACCACAAAGGTACAGTGAAATTCAGCAATAATATAAACACATGTAGTAATATAAGAGTGTCAAACTTTTTTAAATTCAAGGACTTCGATAATGATAATTCCAAAGAAAAATCCGAGAAAGATGATTCTGTGAATGAGACAAAGAATATTGATAACGAAGATGATATTTCAGTTGCATTAAACAAACAAATTAATGAATTAAAAGCAGAATATTCAAAGACAATAAATGCCAGAAGATTCCAGGTGAATTTATCAGATATATTTGTCTTCGAAAGACTTTAGATATTTATAATTTTTTTATTAGGTAGTTGATACTGGTGTGAAGAATGTAATTTTTATAAAAAGTACTTTGACAAATCCATTAGAATTAGTTACTAAAATTATTAGTGAATTGGATAACACAAAACAGCAACGCACAAGATTTTTATTAAGATTACTTCCAATTGAAGTTATCTGTAAAGCAAATATGAATGACATTAAATCTAAAGCAGATGTAATGCTTGAAAAATATTTTGCACAGGAACCAAAAACATTTAGTATTGTATTCAAGTAGGTCTTTTAATCTACAAATTGTTTATAATTTTATTGAACTTTTAATATAAATATCAATCTAATTTTATTATAGACGCCATAGTAACAATAATATACACAGAGATGAAGTAGTCAAAGACTTAGCAGAAATAATAAACAAAAAGAATCCTGGAAATAAAACAGATTTGAAAAACCCAGAACTTGCTATAATTGTTGAAATGATACGTGGTTTTTGTCTTATGTCTATTGCTCCAAATTACTATAAATTTAAAAAATATAATTTACTAGAAATATGTAACACCAAAGAACCCACAAATACCATAAAACAGAAGGAAGAAAATGCTTCCATCGAGGAAAAGAAAATGACAAACCCTGATAAAAGAAATATAACAGAAGACAAACATTTAACAACAGAAATAATTCATGACAACGCAGAATCAAAAAATTAAATACGTAAATAATGTTAATATTACTTTATAAATCTATTATTATCTTATTCCTACTAATAAAAAGGAAGTGCTACATTGTATGTATTAGTGATATTTTATATTGTTTGTAAAATGTAAGTAATTTTTTGTAAAAGTTATAAGTTTATGTCTTATATAAATCAAAAAATAATACATAATATATATTTATAAATACATATATGTAATATGTAATATCGATATAAATAAATGCATTGAATAGTAAGTTTTCATTTTTCATGATTAAATGTACATGTACATATGCAAATGTGCACAGCGAAAATTACTATAAAGAAAAAAACATTTTTAAATTTAAGTTAAAAAATTATTCTACATAACTATATGAATAGTTTATAACAAAAGAAATTTTATAAGGTCCCATGGTGTAATGGTTAGCACTCTGGACTCTGAATCCAGCGATCCGAGTTCAAATCTCGGTGGGACCTTTGTATTTCCTTTTTTTGTCATGAATGTATATTTACATATTCTTATACATTAAACAATAATGTACTCATCCTACTTACCTTTTTCATTCATTAATAAATTGTATGTTACATAAAATTAATAACAGAAAATATAAAAATGGCAAATTAGATTTAATGCAAAAGAACATTTGAAGATTTATTAACAAAATAATGCATGTAATTAAATTAGTCATATTTATTATTATTGATTTCTGTAATCTTAATAGTTAATTTTGTATGCAGTTAAGAAAAAATAGTTTAATTTGTTAAAAGATGTATGTATCTATGTTACTTAGCTAGATAAATTGCACAGGCGCCTTTAGGAATAATGCACTTATTGATGCATTTCCAACAACCATTAGTCGCTTTTGAAGATATTAGCTTCATAAAATAATGTTGTGAGTCGTGACTACTAGACATTCTTGTTTCAAAATTGTTATTTAGATTGCCATTAGACGGCGAATTAAACAGTTATAGCATACGAGTAACAAATATGTCAGCACGAAAAAACGTTCAAGCTGGATTCCAACCGGTACCTAAGAATCACTTACATTTTATTTTACAAACATAAATCTAACCTATTTTGCGTTATAGGACTCTGATGTTTATATTACGTACGAAGATCAACAAAAAATTAATAAATTTGCAAGGCAGAATGCTAAAATGGATGACTTAAAGGAAGAATTAAAAGTTAAACAGGTATTAACTAATCTAGTGCTAGTCCTTACCTCATACCTCTTGTAACCTTATTTGGACATGTATAATTTTATATATACTGTACTGTCTTTTATAGAATGAATTAAAGAACTTAGAAGATGCTTGTGATGAAATAGTTCTTTTGGATGAAGATGCAAAAATTCCATATTACATTGGTGAAGTTTTTATTTATGAAGACTTAGAAAAAACACAGGTACATAATTCTCAATAGCGCACTTAGTGTTCTTGAAGACAAGTATTGCTATTATTTTCATACAAAATGATAAAATATTTAATATTCTTCCTGTTGTTCATGATTTTAGAATTACTTAGATGAGATTAAAGAAAAGAAGAAAAAGGAAATCTTTAATTTGGAAAGTAAATGTGTCGATTTGAAGAATATTATAACCGAGTTAAAAACACAACTATATGCAAAATTTGGTAGCCGTATAAATTTAGAAGCAGAGGAGGATTAATCTAGTCAAATATCCATATAATTTTTTTATAATGTGAAATAAACTTTTTATACTATTATGGTCTCATGTCTTCTAATGAATATAATATATATTATGTTATAAATTTATGCATTTTTCATGTCATACATGTTGATTAATTGTTGTTATGTGATAAGCTCCTAATAAATTAATCATAATTCTTTCATGTAATATTTCTTAAAGTTGTTTTTACCTTTCTGATGATATTAAATTCATTGCCATAGTGTCCAAATATTATATTTTATTAGATATATTAAACATTAACTATTGTTTATATAAATATTAGTTTATATAAATAAACTATAATCATGTATATCTCATGTATATATATATATATATGTATATCTAATTAAAGACTGTATTTAAACTTCAACGCTCTAGCAGCTTCATATCTGGATTGATGCCAAATTGTTCTCATTATAAAATGCTCATGCAATATGACTGAAAAAAAAACGATTTCTAACACCTATATTGTTTAAATAACTGTAAACTTTAGATTTTTTGCGTTTTTTCTTGCTAATATGTAATATTTTAATTATGTTAAACGTAACTATTTTTGCAAATTGTACTTAATAAATGTAAATGTAACGACATTAACTTAAAAGATACCAGCCAAGGATGATGAAATAAAAAAATTGAAATGTATATTACAAAATATATAACATATTAGCTTACTTAAAAAATTCAGTTGTTTCAAATTTTTAAATTCCTTTTACAGATAAAAATGAAGAGAATATTTAAATATTCTATGTATGAAATATAAAGGTTTAGGCATCTTTATAACTTTTATATAAGTAATCTCTAATCTGTCTAATTTAACAAATGATTTAAAACTTGGTTACATAGTCATGCAGTTTCTGCTTCCCTCTATCAACTCACTTGAGGTAATTTTAGTTTCACCTCTCAGTTTTGCTTCAACCAGTACATAGTTAACACTACAGTCCATTCAGTACCTTTTTATCTAGTGTACAAGTAATATATGAACAATCAGGTTTCTCTTTATTCTTCTTTTTTATGAAACATATGATATACATTTACATAAAAAATTTATATAATAAATTTATTTTTTATCTATGTATAATTTTAATTAATTTGTAAAATACTTATATGTGTTATAATATATATTTTTTATGTAACAAGATTTTTCCAGAGCAATATGGATATAGCAAAGGAATTAGTATTAAATTTGAAACAAACTAATGTATCACATGCAGGGTATGGTTTACAAAAAGAATGTGAATCTCTTATTGGTCATATTTTACAAAACATGGTAAAGTCTCAATTTCCAGAATTAATTCCTGAAGTAAAAAATGAGGAAGATTCTATCCACTATAGAGAAGAAGGTAGTAAATATTATCAATGTATTATAAATAAATATAAGTAATTTGTTTAGTTATTATACTTGAAAAATCTTAGGAAACCAACATTTTGTAATGGGTGATGATAATGAAGCTATAAAATATTATACAATGAGTTTAGCATATGCAAATGATAATAAACTTATGTCATATGCTTATGCCAATCGGTCTGCTGCTTTATATAGAAAACAAATGTTCAAAGAATGTTTGATAGATATTGATGCTGCTTTAAGTCTTGGATATCCAGAAGAAAAAAGAAAAAATCTGAAAGAAAGGGGAGCCAAGGCTATCGAAGAAATTAAGAAAAGATTACAACTTACAAAGGATGATCATATTGATATAGAAACACTTAAGAATATGTGTTTATCAGAAAAAATAAATGAGGAACCTGGAGGTGTAAGATATAGAAATGGAAAGGTTAAACTTTCAGAAGATATGAGTAAAAATTTTAGCATCAATGAAAAGAAAGATTTAATCAATGATTCTAATGGAATATCCAAAGATAATGATAAGGAAAAACAGCTAAGATACTTAGCTGATGAAGGTCCTTTAAAGTTAGTTTATGGTCCAAGTAAAGAGGCTCCTGCTGCTAGTGATGGTATCAGCATTTCTTTTTCTGAAAAATATGGACGTCACTTAGTAGCTACAAAAGAATTTAAGCCAGGAGATGTAGTTACTATTGAAAATCCATATGCTTATGTTATTTATACACAAAGGTAAATCTATTTATATTAATATATCTACTATAATATATAACTTATATAAGTTACAGGTATTATACACATTGTCATCACTGTTTATCAAGAAGCTATAATTTAATTCCTTGCTCACACTGCCCTGTGGCTCAATACTGTTCAGAAAAGTGTAGAAAATTAGCTTGGGAAATGGCTCATCAAATAGAATGTCCAATTATGGCATTAGTAGGAAACTTACTTAATGTTGATAAAGATAAGATACGAATGCTTACCAAAATTATTAGATTTCTCATTGTAATAACATCAAAGGGCAAGAAATTTGATGAACTGCGAGTGGACATGGAACTAGCTGAATCTAATCCAGGTAAAGAAGAACATTCATATTTTATAGCTAAAATAAAATAATGTGAGACAAAACTTCAGTTATAAGACAATAAAATAATTGTAAGAGAGAAAACAAGAATTCAACCATAACATACTGTTCATTTCTAGATTTTATGAAATATTTTTCTTTTGTAGATAACAGATCTGCAGGATTTACAGATGAAGGCATATTAGACAGTACCAGCGCACGATCTGCTTTGAGTCTCGCTACCAATATGACAACGCGACCACTTATTGGAATCAGTGCTTTTGCTTGCATCTCAGCTCTTGCAGCTATCCTCCTAGCCACTCAGACTAATTTCTTCTGCAATAAATATGAAGTGAACCAATTAAAAGATATTAGCAATTATCCAAAGATCATATTCTCTGGAAGCCTTATGTTTCGCGCTTGTGTTATAATGTCTTCAAATTGTTTTTCAGTAATTTATTTAGAAGATAATATATATATATATGGAAATTATTTTAAAGCACTTTTATATTATAATTAATTTATTTTTAGGTGCAACAAGAACCAGGAATTAAAACAGGTTCAGGATTATATGTAACACATAGTTTATACAACCATTCTTGCGCACCAAATACATTTCGTCATTTTGAAGAGCTAACAATGATTACTCGCGCTCTAAGACCAATATATCCTGGAGATCAAATATTCACAAATTATGGTGCTGCATATGCATATATGACAAAATCTGAAAGAAGAAAAAAAATAATACAAGACTATTTCTTTGAATGCGATTGTATCGCGTGTGCATTTGACTGGCCAATGTACGATGAAATTTTGCAAAAACACATTGGTTCTATTAAAAAAAATAAAGAGCTTGTAGAAAGATTAAAACCTTATAAGCAAAGATTGGTAAAAAATATGTATGATATTGATGCAGTAAAGTCAGTCCTTGATATATTATATAAGAACGTATCCCAGCCGTGTGAAGAAATCGTACACGCGGAACAATACCTGAAGAGTTATTACTTAGGTAAATTTAAGTAAATAGACAGTGAACTTGCTTATACTGGTTTATATTTGTAGCTTCACTTACTTGTGAGTTCTTAACTCCATGCTTTATATCCTGCGAACCACCTTTATTTAAATACTTCACTTTGTACACTCATTTCTTGCTTATATATCTAATAAGGCTGCTTGTAAATCCATGGCTTAAACTGCTTTATAATAATTACTTATTAATTGCTTGGTGCTGCAAGGGTATGTAAAAATGTAATGTATTAGACACTTAAAACTGGAACTCAATTTCATAAATATATTTTCTTGTTTTTAGACCCATAAGAGAGGCATCAACAGCATACTACATTATTAATGAAAGACATGAAATATTCCTAAAAACATTTTATTGAAGTTATACATGATATTTATCTAGTTCCTAAGAAAATGTGCTTCTTATACACAATACATTTGTCTAAATATTCAAACTAATAGAAATGTGTGTAATAACATAAATATGAAGGAAAAAATATAACAGAGATAATGAAATTGATGAATGAGTAAAAATTAAACAATCTTCATCACAATATCTGTATTTCTAATAACGCAATAGAAAAATTGATATATTGTGTATCTTACATAATCCATTATAAAAATCAAATGCTTTATGTTCACATATAAAGAATACTTTACATTATTAAAAACTGTAGAAGTAATAGAAATAATCATGGCAATTCATTAAAATTACAATGTAATAAATTCTATATATTAAGTTAAGGATAATAAATTGTCTAGTTAAATTGTTGATTACTACTTCAGTACATTACATATTGAAATAGTCTATATCATAAGAAACTATTTAATTATCAATAAAATATAATATTTGATTATATCTTAAACCTGTTAATATATTCAAAGTGTATTCAAAGCCTAGTTGTATAGTAATAGAAAAGATAATTACTACGAGAGAAAATAAAATTAAATTTCTTTAATATTTAGTTTCTCCGTCATTTACTCCATGTGAAGTATGGTAAACTAAAATATTTTTTTTCTAAAAGTAGAAAGACTGAACCATTATACAAACAAGTATTTGTAAACTATGCAGATAACATCTATAGAATTTACAAAGCATTATGAATTCTATATTTAAAATATACTTTTTTTAATACATATAAAAGCATGCTAACATTTTTTCAGAGGCAAATATCACAATTATCCTGAATGTAATCCTGTTAGTATTCTAATTTTTTATCAAATGCTGTCATAAAACTTCCGTGTTATTAAAACAAGTGTGACTATTCATCAGAAAGAGTATGAATGTCAGAAAAATAAAGGAGATCCAAACCCCCAATTATTTATTATATGATAAATAAAATTGAAATAAATTAAAATCGGCCGATATTCGAAAAAGCAGCAAACAGAGGTGTTGAAGTTGTAGCTGGTTGCTGATCGCCAATGCTTTTGAGTAAATTGCCTTGCAACAGACTGTCAAGTGCCTTTTGAACTGTCGGATCGTTTAGCAGAGGTGACGGTGAGACTCCCGTAGTAGTAGTAGTAGTTGTGGATGCTGTTGACGCAGTTGATGCTGCTGGCATAATATGATGTACTCATGAAGTTAGCAGTTGTAATACCAGCAATATATATATTCGAAGTTCGTTCGCTTTGATCACTGGATTGTATGGTAAGCGGCACAGTAGCACTACACGCACGAAGAACTTGATCAGAAACCCAAAGCGTACGAAGTTCGTTTGTGTTTTTTGATCACTCGTGCTCAATATTTATATTAAAATTTTACCTGAAATTATTTGTCTAAAAATTTCTTAGACAAACTTTACGTTTCTTTGTCAACATTGAATAGTTTTCAAACGCCATTATTAAGAATTTATATACACGATTTAAATTTTAAACGTTTTCTTTGGATATGTTCATGAAAGATACACAAACAAATCCAGAAAAGAAAATAAGAAATAGGTGATCTAAAATCCGTAAGATACACCCATAACGACCTTTTTAAAAATGCAAAAAGTTGCAATAGGTCTGTTTCTTCAGGTTAAAAACGCGATATGGTTTCTATTTATAATACTGCTGTTTTTATGTAACGAATAAATCGGTAGCAGTATTTTTGTAACAAATAGAAGTACATATTGCAGTAAAACACAATATTATTGCACTTATAGTATGCGTATCTTTTCAATACCTTACCAAAGGAATTTTTGTTAATAAATTAATTACTTCAGAAAATCACTGGAATGAAAATTGATAACTAACTTTATAAACTTAAAATCCATTATACTTTTAAAATGTATGTTCTGCTAATGAGTAATGTTATAATAATAGAAATTTGATATAAAATAATAAGATAGTATTTACATTTTGTTTAAGCTTAAATAGTAAAATTATAAAAATTTTACCTGTTCCCCAAGTAGCTGGCGGAACGGGCACTGGTGTTGTGGTAGGCGCTGGTACTGGACTAGGTGTTGGTGCAGATGAAGTTGTTTTATTACTGTTTAGGATATTAAGTATCCTAGATTGTAATTCTGCTTGTTTCGGGTCACTGACTGTTATCGTCGTCGTAGCTGGTAAATCTTTTACATCTCCCAATTCAACTTGTACTTGTTCTTCACGTTTAATTTCGAGATATTTTATAACACGATCATACTGCAATACTGTTAACTGATGATTATCAGCCAGCATGTTTAAAAGAACCTGAATAGCATCAGGATGCCGTTCGTTTGCAAAAGGTGTATTCAATGGAACCGATCGTCCACCAGCTTTGTAATTAACAAAATCTCGTGATATTAGATTAATAGCATCTTCAACAAGCATATTTCTATGTTCTGTACAGAAAAATAAGATTTTATTAACACAATGAGTTAGACATTTTAATAAAATTATTAAGAAACCTACCCTGGGGTAAACCATGAAGAATGTTTAAAGTTAGGGAATGATGTTCTTGATTTATTGGTGTAACTACGACTGCATATAAACATCCCCGACTGGCAATATTTCCTAAAACTCTGCTTAGAAGTACATCCTCATTTGGAAATAACAAATCAACTGTTAAGCCAATTTTTTTCAACCTCATTTCGATACTTTCTGCATATTCCCTATTTATAAAAAGTAATTACAAAATCATTCAACAATTATAAAGCAAACTAAATTATTTTTATACTTACGTTAATGCTTTGTTAACAACAATAATTTCACAGTCATTTTTCTCAGTTGTTGCATTTGAGTATTCATTTGATGTACTTGTACTACTGTTAAACAAAACTATTGATATTAATAAACAATTATTGTACAAGAAGGAAACATAAAAATATTCTTAACTTACTTAAAACTTATATTCATATCTCTAGGAGCTGAATTTTTAAAATCTTCATAACGGTTATTACTATCATTGAATGAATCTCTGCCAAAATTGTTCCCTCTTAATCTATCTCCTTGTTTATGTTCCCAATCTCTACCACCTTTATCATCTAAACGATTACCTCTATTAATAGGACTGCGATCTCTAAAGTTATTTCCGCCTGAATTATCTCTATTTTTATTTCGATTTTTTCCACCTCTACTACCTCTTGGTCGACCACTCCCACCGCTATTCATGCCACCTGCACCACCACTTTGATTCTGATTATTTGCATTTCGGTTTTGGTTTCCACCAGGCCTATTTTGGTTTCCACCTAACCCAAATTGATTACTACCTCTGTTTTGATTAAATTGATCATTACCACTTCTGTTCTGATTATTTGGATTAAAATTACTGTTCCCTTTATTTTGCATTATATTGTTAAATTGATCACTTCCATTGTTTCTATTTTGATTTCCAAATTGGTCATTTATATTATCTCTATTCTGATTTCCATCCCCAAATGGATCATTTCCACCACTTCGAATTTGCATATTATTTACTTTCTGATTATCGCTTAATTGTGAATCACAACCAAAATTTTGGTTAGCATTGAAATTTGAATTTCCTCCATAATTCTGATTTCCACTATTAAAAGGATCATTTCCAGCATTAAAATGATTACTGGCAGAATTAAATTGATTATTAGGTCCTCCTAATTGTTTTCCTCCACCTCCACCACCTCCACCGGATTGATTATCCTTTTTCGCTGGTCTAACATCTATTTAAAGAAATATTTAATAAAATATGTTAATATATATTATTATAAGAATAGCAACAAAAAAATAAGTGGACAATTGCATTATTAAATACAAAAATAAAATAATAGGAATAATAGGAAACAAACAAAATAGGAATCATTCGTGAAAATACCTATTCTTCTGCCTTTGAACATTGCTCCATCTTCATTTTGAATAGCTTTTTGAGCAGATTGTTCTTCTTCAAATTGAACAAAGCCAAAACCTCGGTTTATCGAAGAACCAACAACTGTCCCATATTTTGAAAAATGTTCTTCCAACTCAATTTTAGTCATATCATCAGTTTGTAGATGACCCACAAATATACGACTACTTACAGTAGCAGGATCTTTTAATAATCGTATATTCATTTTGGAATGGTGTACTTATAACAAATAATTCTCAAAAGAAAATAATTATTAGAATAGTAATACCAATTCCACTTAAATAACAAAGACTAAGGTTATGTTCGAATGCTGACGTTTACTTCTTCATATACTTCATTTAGATATATTTTAATCAACGTGACGATAACAAAATCACGTAAGAGTAACAAGATTTTATTCACTTCTTGTTTTGTCCCTAATTGTTATAGGACAGTAATATCGACGAAATATTGTCAGTTTGAAAACAGAAATTTCAATCAACAATTGAAACTTGAAGGGATCGCATATGATGGTATGCGCATACATCATAGATTTATTCATTAAGTACGTTCTGTTTTCGTACTTACTACACCTTCTCCAACGTTTTCAATTGTTAAACACTGGCTACGTTTTCATTTGATATAGCTATGCATAGAAAATCGCGTTATGAAAATTGTCCTTAGAGTTATATAAAGAGAGACAACTCTTCATTGACAAATTTCTTATTTCAATAAAAATCACGTAGTACGTGGATTGTTATTACATTTCTTGTAATACAGGTATGCACTTATTGACAAACAAATCGAAATACATTTAGTTTCATGAAACAAATCGAATGTTAAATCTTCTCTAAAATTACCACAGAGTGCGAAACTGTAAAGAAGGAAATATTTTTCAGCGCCATCTTGCCTCGTAACTTCTAATTCGTCAGTGCCTGTGAATGGACTTGTCATAAGAGTTTTATGTTATTTTGTTTCTTATTTCCGTTGAAATTAGTGCATTAAATTTCCAGTATATATTACGGTGAGTACAAAGTTCTATAGAGAGTTGCAAATAAATTTACAGAAACATATTGTCATTAATGTGTTAGTACAAGTGGTATAGCCCGTAGAATAAAAGAGTATAAGTTTGATTCCATTTCGACAGCATAATAGTGTTCTTAGATATCTTCTAATCGTAATGTGTTTTCTTTCGTTAATTCGTTCCCTCTATTTCATTCTATGTTAACCTGTATATGAAACGGATCGGAAAAAGTGCAGTATTACAAAGTCACGCCCGAGCATGAGAAAGCATAGATAGTTTCGAAATTGACATATCACGCATTTTCATGGATTAGTCTTGCACCTAAGCCAGTGTACGTATATCTATTGTGTTAGTTATATCTGAAAGATAGCCCATAGTATACACGTTTCACGACATTGTTCTTTTAAATCTATCCAAAGAAATCATTACCTGATATTTGTGTAGCGTATGATTGTCATTTTAATGTACATATGTGTGTCGATGTCTCGGTCGATTTAAGCTTTCAAATCATATAAGGAAGAATGCAGTAATGAGCTTTTTTGTGAGACAAAGAAATAATTTATTCAGACTTCAATAGGCAAAACGAAGTATCGAGCTATCGTACTAAATATCTAAAGTTAATATTTGTAAAAGTATAGTCATTGCAAATATCAATAATATTTTAAATATAATATTATTATATTATCTTTATTTTCGTATTTTAGTTTTTACGAAAATATATATTATTATTTATCTAAATTTGTTGAAAATTAGAAATTATGATATAAAGAAAATAGAAATCAATAGTTTCATGGTCATTAATAGATATAATATGTTTTAACTGTCTTAAAGAAACCATACGATGATAATCTTAGGTACACACAGTATATAGCTTTATTCATGTATATCATTTTATTAATCATTTGTCTTTTTTAAATACCTGTATTGAACAAAATTAATTCTATGTCTGATGTAATCATACAGAATTTGTTAAATAAATGTATTATCATCTCCTTTGTAGAAAATTTATTCTATGTATGTAGTGATAAGATAAGATGCATAATAGAAAGATAAAGATATTTTCTCATTTTTCAGTTTAATAACACGGCTTTTTTAAAGGAGAATTTGAATCCTCCACTATATCAACGTAAGTAATTTTATTCTTCTTCACTGTTGCATGTAGCCTATTATTTTTCAAAACAGTAGTTTGGGTCAAGTTCTTTTTTCTTCCAATATAAGAAATTCTTCTTCTTTGATTTCTATTTTGATTTCCTTTAATAAAATGCTTGCAAGAGGTATTACTATTAAAAAAAAAGAAAGTAGTTTGAATCATTATATGTATATGTAATCAAATATTTTATATTTTCAAAATAATTTAATATCAATATTGCACAAAAACTGCAACTCTGATCTATTGTCAGAATGCTTTATTAAAAGGGCATGGCTTATATTCAAAAGCCTGTGACAGTCCTAAATATAAACTACAGACTATGCAGATTTGTAAGTTTTATTTAATTTTTTAATTCAGTTTTTTTCATAACTGCATTTGTCTGTAAAAGAATTACGTAAGTCTATAAGTTTTTAATCTTGTATTTTTTTTTTTTTTACAAAACTGTTTTATATGAAATTAAATTTGTTAATATATGGTATAGTATTTTATAAATAGTGATATTTTCTTCTTTAACTAATCAAAATTTTCTTTAAGTCTATCTTATTATTATATTGTTCCATTTTTACATTATTATAGTGATAGCAATGTTAAATACGTATAGGCTAAAATGTTATTATTTTTAATTAAATATTTCTATAACACTTCAGCTATATGCCCTGTATAGTACTTAAAAAACATTTACAGCTAAAAGAAGATGAATTTTATATACTGATCAACATGAGTTGTGCCTATTTAGTTCATAAGCAGTTCTTACATATGCTATTCTTTTATGTACAGTACAAAATTTATAGTATAACTTATAGTTAATAGTATTGTGTATCAAACAACTATACATGTATTTTATTTAGCTTCATATACTTATAATATATATTGCATTAGAAAAATAAAGAATGCAGTATTCTGTGCAATATTTATTTGCATAATAATTAGTAATGTTATTAAAGTCCCACTCAAAATGCTCTCAGTTAATTGTATTATCATTTAATTATGTGTCATATTAAATAAGAATTTATTCATCATTGACAGGTAAATGTAACAAATGTTTCTTATTTATTTATTAAACTATCTAATAGTCTAGGATTTTATTGTGATTCGAAAAGTGTTTGGGAGTTTTCTATATTTGTGGACAAGAACTAGCTTCATCAACGACCCCAGCCATATTTCATATGCCAACAATGGCTATGCAGAAGGTAAATTTTATTAACTGGCCACAGTTAACAAAATAACAACTGTTAATACTTTACTAATCAATTATATTGTTAGAAAATGTTTAAAGAACAAATAAAGTAGATCAATGTTTTGCAAACTACATTAATAAGTGATATACAGGGTGTTGATAAAAATTTAAAAATGATGAACATTTTAGGACTTACAATCTGATTATTTAAAAAACCCTTTAACATGTTTCTATGATGTAGAAATTTTTGAAATAATTGTAATAAGATATAACATCCTGTATATGTAAAAATATACAAGGATTATAGTATTTAGTAATACAATTACAGCACATACTTGAAATCATTCATGTTTTATTTTTTTCAAAATTATGTAATGATGATAAGTTCTGCACATTATGCAAGTCAGTATTGCATCAAATTATTTAAAAAAAATCATTAATGTTATGTTTATTATGAAAATAATTTTTAAATGTTTCTTATAAGGAAGCTTGACTGGCTGTGGTAAAACTTTTCTTTTAAAAAGAATTATTATGATAATACAAATTACAATTAATGTACACAAATATACAATATAAAATGTACTGATTTAGTTAAAAATTGTTTATCTTGAGTACACATTTATATAGGCACATCTCAAATGAAATTAATTTACTTTAGAGCTTTATATATATAAGACTAACAGTTTGTTGTGTTGCATTATCTTATAGCATTTTGTTTGGTATATAATTTTTAAATTACACAGTAATGCCATATCTAAGATAAAAGAACAACACTGAAGAGGATTTCTTTACTTTTGTATTAATCACACTTTTACTTTAGTTACTTTCATCCATCTTACTACTAACCAAATAGAAAGTAGAAATGTTGATTTGGTAAAAGTAGAGTAATGTAAGAACTTTACAATAAGTTTCCTATTTTCTTACTAATGCATATTTAGTCGCATGGCTTTGATATTAAGTGATCGCCCATATTTATTACCAGTTTTTGTCTAAAATAATTTTTTTAAATAAATATGACTAAACTTATATTTCAGTTGCATTGGGAATTATTAGCATATATTAAATGTAACTGACATAAATGTGTATATATATGATGATAAGTATGGGCTTCTAGAAGATATAGGAATATTACTACCTGCTTATAATATAAAGTGGTAATCTTTTAGATGAGAAGACAAGGTCAAGACGTCATGCAGGTGAATTTGGCAGGTATCAGGCGAGATATTGTTAATCTTGCCCATAACTATAGCAATGCTCAGGTAAATAAATAACATTTTACATATTACAAACACACTATTTTACATATCAAAGAACAAAATTTTTTTATGTATGCAGAAAGCTGTACGTAAAGCCACCAGTAACGATCCTTGGGGTCCAAGTAGTACTCTTATGGCAGAAATTGCAGATTTAACGTATAATGTTGTGGCTTTTACTGAGATTATGCAAATGTTATGGAAAAGATTAAATGATCATGGTAAAAATTGGCGACATGTGTACAAAGCTTTAGTTCTTTTAGAATATCTTATTAAAACAGGCACAGAAAAAGTTGCACAGCAATGTAAAGAAAATATTTTTGCCATCCAAACATTGAAAGGTATATAATTTTGTGCTTTATAATATAAAATCTAATATAAAATACTAATACAAATTGATAGTCCGTAAAGTTAAGTTGTCTTTATTCAGATTTCCAATACATGGAAGGATCTAAGGATCAAGGAGTGAATGTAAGAGAAAAAGCAAAACAACTAGTGGCCTTATTAAAAGATGATGAAAGATTAAGAAATGAAAGAGCTAGAGCATTGAAAGCAAAAGAAAGATTTGCACAATCAGTTAGTGGATTTGGTAGTGATGGTTTAGATACTATGTCACCTGTAAGCAGCGATGTAAGTATACATTGATATGAAGATAGAAAAGTTTAATAATGCCAAAAATTCTTTAAATAAACATTTCCTTCTTTTTCTTTTTTCATGTTCAGTTTCAGGATTGGGAGCCATGTCGCCTGGGATCTGAAACTACAACTAGACGTAAGAGTAAATATTTATTATATGCTTATAATCTTTTCTGCTAATATGTATTTTTACAGATATGTAACTTAATAATATAATTAATTATAATTTGCGCACTTTTTAGCTGAATTAGAAGCTGCAAGACCACAAACGGTAGGTGAAGAAGAATTACAGTTACAATTAGCTTTGGCAATGTCGAGAGAGGAAGCAGAGCAAGAAGAACAAAGAAGACGTAGTGATGACGTCAGATTGCAATTAGCTCTTAGTCAAAGTCAGCAAGATTTTAAGTTAGTAAACATTAAATTAGATTTAACTTTTTTTCAGTTATTACAGAGTCCATTTTGGTTTTGCCTAAAGAAATACATTAATTTCAGAGCGCCGCAAACTGAGAAACAAAGTCATATGCTAGATTTGTTGGATGTAAACTTAGAAGAAGCATGTGGATACAATGTAAAAACCGACCCTTGGGGTATACCAATTACACCACCTCCGCCAAGACCTCAAGTATGTTATTCTATATTTAGTTAAGTTTATACATTTGCTTATTGCATGATAAACACGACATTGCATACCTTTTGCATGTTACACAACAGTCTTTGGATATATCTCAATTCTATCCATATAAGGTATGTTCGACTAACACAACAAACATTGTATTGATAAATCATAGCATAATCGTATTGAAAGTTTATTGAAAGTTACATAAAAAATTTACGTGTTCTTTTTTTTATATAGCCACAAAACGATCCGTGGAGCGTTCCTACGACAAGCAGTACATCACCTGCGATAGATCCATGGGCTCCCATTCCATCGCAAAAACCAAGTATAGTTTATTGAAAAAGGATTTTAATGTTTACTAAATCGTATGAATGTAATTTATGATCATTTTATAATTAATTTGATTTTAGCTGCTACAGTTGATTCCTGGCGGGCACCTCCATCATCACCTGTAACAGTTACAACTTCGCCTAGTACAGATCCTTGGTCACCAATACCTTCTGCTACTACTACTGCTACTGAAGCGGATACAAATAAAAAGCCGGTAAGACATTTATTCTTTTAACTTCCATGTCTTCTAAGTCCTCTAAATTTCTATACTACCTCTATCAATTTATTTACATATATATATATATATGTCGGAGATGAAAGGACATTGGAGCCTTCCCTTTGGAACTTCGGGAAAATCCCTTAACACCGTAATCTAGATTCTATCATAGGCGTAATTAAACAATTGTCGTCCTTCGATCCGATTGTATTTGTTTGAGATTTGTGATAATGAGCTTGGGCTCGAGGCGACAGCCAGTCGTCGAACGTAGCCGCGGTCACGGGATGAACGCTTTGTCTAACAAAGGCATGGAGTAATTCTATAGTTCTCCTTAAAAAGGAAATAGTTATAACACTCGACAGTAAACATTCCAACGATCTCTGTCCTGTAGCTCGTCACACGCAGATCCTATTTTTCGAGTAAGATGATTGCCAGATGTTGATGCGTCTCCGCAGTACATGTTCAGCTAGCCTGAGGGCACGTTATAAATCTTAAGATTTAGCTAACTACAGTCCTTCAAACAAACAGTCTTTGTTTCCACTACGAGAAGATAGAGGAGACCTATTTTTCAACGAACGACGTCTCCCACTAGCAACTTCCCCTCGAGGGCGGCTAGCATCTTTTTCTAACCACCGATATGGAGATTGACCAATTAGCAGCAACGCCAATTTCCCTTACTTTCTGAACGAAGGCTATCCTCGACGAATCCGATGATCTCGTGTCTTTAGACACACCCCATATAGTTTTCCTCTGTGGCATCATCGGGATGGAAACTCATTCCTTCTTGCGACCCCATCGACGAATAGAGTAACACCTTACGATCAGCGAATATTACGCGTCCGACTTAGATTTTGTGAGCACGTTCATCTATCATCCCGTCGACCGCGAATTCGTTATTAAACCTAGGATCATTGCTATTAGTTTCTCGAGTATCTAATTACCACGGTTACTTGTCCAGTTCTATGATAATCGCATTTGCACTAGTCAATGTCTTCTCTATTGCATAACGACAATGTGTAATCCAAGTAGAGATTCGTTTCACGTCGCTAACTCTAATTCTAATGTAAACCCGACATATATATACGTATATACATGTATATAATATATCAATATTTTTGTGTCAAATTATTTAGGCTACTCGAGAAGGTATGACATCTGCATCTCCATCTTTTAACAATCCTACCTTAACGCAAAACATTGGTTTTGCGGCACAATCGCCACAAAACTTGGGCTTTAATCTGCCTACAACTTCAACAGCTACATTCAATACAACTAATAACGACTTTAACGGTACTGGCCCTAGTCTTAACAACTTTTCCATCGGAAATCAGACCAGTTCTGCAGCCAGTCCACTGAGCGATTTAGATGAATTTGATGTAATTACTAACAGGAATAAACCTGGATCTAGTCTGCAAACTGCGAATAACGGTATTTATTAATGAATTTTGTTTATTATTATTAACCATATGTATAATTTATTTATTGATTTTTCAATTGATTGCAGTAAGTACGCTATCACCAGATCCGTTTGATTTGGGGAGCATAGCAGAAACTCTTCCCACTAGTACAGGAGCTGTTAAAAAAACACCACAATCATTTCTCGGAGAGAACTCTGCTCTCGTTAATCTTGATAATCTTGTCAGTACCTCCGCGATCAAATCAGCAACGCCTACTCCTGCAGGTAACGCCTTATTTCGAATATAATCTTTCATATACCATACAAAAGATTTAGAGATTTAATTTTAAAATACAAATGGTGAAACCTATAGAATTTATTGTATGTATATATAATAGTTTAATAAAGAAGAAAAAAAAAAGAATTATTCGATTAGACTACATTACTGTGACTTTAATTCGAGCCTTATTGAAACAAATAATGGGTTACGTTATTTGTAATATATTTTGTTCGCAAAATAGCGTTTCATTGGAAGTAAATTCGTGAGTACTTTCAAGGTGGTGAATAATATTGCATGAATGCATGATTCAAATATTGTGTTCGAGTATGGTATTAAAGTTATATTGGGATGGATTTTATTTTCAGCAAAAAATGATGGTATTTTAAGAAAATTATAACATTGTATATATTGTAAAACCGAAATTTTCTGATTACAGTTTAACACTTTGCGTGCCGCGTCATTTTCATATTTCTATCATATTTTATTCAAATCGTGTGTATTATAGATATGCTAGAAACAAAAATTATTTGTTTATATTCCTGATTTGTTTGTATCTGTATTTATTATAGTTATTGCAATTTGGCGTTTTAAATTAATATTAATAAATATTTACAGCAACGATGTCATACTCAGCAAATCCGTTTGCGACGGCAACACCACCACCCCGTCCTACAATTAATCAGATTCGACAAGATCCTTGGGCAGCGAATACAACTACTACAGCGAATCCGTTCCTTTCGTAGCTTGGTGACTATTGTTGAAGGTGTCAGTCGAAAATCAAGAGCACTGTGGTCTAAAAAGTATTCGACATTTTTAGCGCTAACCCTGTACGGTATAAGTATCTCGGCACGTCATGAAGTAGCTTTATTCCAAGATACAAATAACAAAGGGATAACAAAGTGTCGAATCGGTAACAAGAAAAGGATTGAAAAAGGTGCGCTGATATAATCTGGTTAATCTATTTGGACCGATAATAAATAATGCAATAGATAACTATGTCTTTAAAGACACAACTAACATTAATATTTATTTCCGTATGATTAATGAAAAATCTATAAAACATTTCTCTACATATTTTTCTTTACCGTACAAAAATGTTCGTATCTGCTATAATTCTATTATTTGTATTTTATTGCATACTAACGACGGAGGAACTATCTATAACCAGAAGGTAACATATAATAAATGAAATAAAAGTTACAAGACAGATTATACTTCAATTTCGGACGTTTAAGCGCTCCCAAGGTACAAGAAATTTTATAAGAACTTTTTCCATTTGTAGTATATTTTTTTAAGTGCAATTCAAATTGGTCATAGGAAATCATTGAACAAGATTTTTATTGCGCTGTAGACTATAAAGTAACATTGATATCACGATCATTTCCTTTATTTTGTATTTATATACATGCTTTTCTACAGCTAACGAGATCGTGAGACTGTATCGTGATTTACAGAAGTATATTATATCGAACAGGGTTTTTCAATTTGTGTTATACGCTTAATGTGACGTGCATTGATTGTGATTCGTAAAAATATTGGTGTCATAGCATGCCTTTTCTGACTAATACTCATCTTGCAAAAAGAGAGTGTGTGCTAGTAAACAAATCTTTTGCTAATTGATTACTTGGTTTGATAACATCTTGGGTTATTTTCAGGTGAGATGATTGTGCAGTTTTATGGTTGCAAAATTAATTATATCATCTAATATCGTTAAAATAGATACGTATGTACAATTTAGTTATGAAATTTTACGCATTTGGTTTGAGCGATTACCGAAGATATTTTCATAGGCTTTATGTGCACTGCAGAAAGCTAACCACAACTAAAAAAGAGAGCGTAGCTAAAAAAATGCATTTCCTATTAATGATAAATCGGTGCATTTTAATGTTTTACGGGGATGTATTACGAACGTGTAAACTTATGTTGGTTTCTATAGGTATTTTAGAAATTTTTGAAAGAAATTGTCTTACGCGGTGTCTTTATTCATTCGACTGTCGAATTTAATGAAGCAACATGGTCTGATAATGAAGAAGTGCATTAACTTTCTTTGTACGCAAAACAATTTACAATTGTACCTTGATTTATATAAAGAAAAAGATTGTAAATATGTTATAGCATATCGTTCCCCAATTGTCAAGTCTTTCCCTTCAACGTGTAGGATATTCTAAACAAAATCTAAAACTGCTTTTTTACATCTGTTACTTTTTAATCTTTGAGGAAATTGTTGCTGAGTTTGTCATTTTATATAATGTGAATGTTTTTCACATGTTTTATGACTATCACTGTGACCCCATGAAAAATACGAATTACTTTGCTAAGAAAATAATTAATAATCAATACATATTTATTAATAACTTTTAAAAGAGCAACCTTGCTGATAGTCTTAATGTCAACTCAGCATTTCCTTTTTAAAGATATCCATGCATTTTACAATTTTATACAAAGAAACAGTTTCGTACATTTAATGATTGGCAAAGGGGAACTATATTTGTCTGCTTGTCCTAAGTAAATTAGAAATGAGCTGCAAGGTTAAAATTTTGTTAAGTAATTATTGCTTAAATAATTCCATTGTATTATTCTTTGATAAATTAATTTTCTTTCATTATGCATTTTCAATGTACTTGCTTATATGATTGAAATTGTATATTTAATACATATTTATCCGGATGTTCGCGAAACGATGAAGTTAGAATTATATAATAGCATTTAAACTCACTTAATTCAAAATCAAAAAAGAAAAGATTGACTAAATGATCTATATTCACTGCTTTTATAGAAAAAGCACTGATTGTCATGTTTAATGGATGTAATACCTTAGTGTTTTCAATGAGTAAGACACATCTTTTTTAAGATAATAACAAAAATATTTTATTTTTCTATATGTATATGGTATAATGCACCAGCTTCATTTTTACGCGAACAATGGAACACTGTTTAGTTTTTAGAATTGGTGTAAGTGCAGAGAAAATTTAATGAACATTTATGAATGAAATTATATATTTTAGTAGATTATATTATTATTAATATTATTATTATTATACAAATAAATGTAAAAATTTTTAATTTTTCTGATTAAATATTTAATTTGAAGATCCCTTGTACATATCATTTTGTATAGTAAATTCTAATTAATAATATATCAGAGTGTAATTGTAAAACTTTGTTTAAACTTCAATGCATTTATAAAATTAAAGCTATTGTAAGTTAGATACCAATAAAAGATCTCTATGTATGTTTTATATGTAGGGAAAAAGAAAGTACAAAGTAAAATAATAATGTGCTTGCACATAAAAATTATTTTATCTTAAAGAGATGCTTCAGTTGAAGAACTTATAGTAACAGGCGGAAGAAAATATGATCGAACTTGACTATGTAATTGTGCTATCTCAGGATCTTCCCTTTCTAGAGCTCTGAGTAATTGCACAAATTGAACTGTACCTACAGATAAAAGAAAAGGAATAAATTATAATGAAAACTGCATTGTAATTAATTTTTATCACTGAAATGGAAGTACACTTAAATCCTATACCTTCCCGACCTTCTGAGAAACCATAGTTCTTAATAACATCCATTTGAATTTGTACTACAATTGGAAAAACAAACTGCATCATTTTCAGCATTTCATTTCCAGAATTTTCCTTAGCTTCTGCAAGTTTTTTAGTATTTTCTGGAGTATTTAATGCTGTTAGAACGTCAGTTAAAACAGCTGAAAATCATTATTTTATCTACTGTAAATCTTTAAAAGTATATACTAAAATTATAAATCTTATGAATTTTGAATACCTTTTGCAACTTCCGAAGTAAAAACAGGTAAATCAGTCATCGTAGAAACAATTTTGTATAATTTAAATAAACACCGAAGTAAATTCAGAGTAAATTGATTTATTTGAAAGAATAGGTTAAAAATTGTAAAATGTTTGCTCTCTAAAATTGTACAGTTTAAGAAATTGTTCTATTTTATGAACGTAAATATATGTTTATTTATCCTGTTATAGTGATTTTCTCTTCATATTTAAACTATATGTCATATATACTTTTGTTCACCACTATTTTTCGAACATGTCAAAATAGATAAACAACATACTGATTCAATCGAACAAAGAGGGCGCTTATGATAAATTCATGCCACTTGTCATACAATTCAATAACATACCTACACAAAAAAACGGAGAATCTAAAATTATAAAGGAAAATGTCAATAGTTCTTTTAGTTGCTATACAACGGAAATTTATCCGATAAAGACAAGATACAGCCAAATAAAAATTCCAAGATTAGTGACGTATGCGATAAACGAAATTTCCATACGATTTTTCTTATAGAATACTTGATATAACCTACTTACGGAAGTAAATTGATAATACATACAAGGTATTAACAAATAAAACTATTATTGAAATTAAAAATATCGCTTAAAGAACGTTCTATTACAATAATTTTAAAAAGAACTCCACAATGTGTTCTGTTCATGATCAAGCATTTTTACAAATTTTACAAGAAGAGAGAGACATTACAAATTTTCTAGATGCATTTTTTGGATTTTTGTATAGATGGTAAGTAAACTGTAGTAAAAATATGCATTATTTTTATAATACATAGTCTATCATCTCACATGTAATTTAATTATAGTACAGATTTTTATGTCGAATCGGGACCAGATCAAAAACTTGGATTCCCAACTGGTACAATAGAAAAGCTTGTCTTACATAGTTTTCAAAAATGGAAGAACATCTATAAATTTTCCAGTGGATCAGATCCTCCAGACACACAGGACATTATTATCCAAAATAATGATAAAGACCAAGACGAAACAATGACAATTGAAGAAGATTCCCTTATTCCACAAGTTGATCACGAAGTAGAAATTGAAACATGCAAAGAAAGTATGAATCAACTTGGTCATTTAATTGAGAGAGATAGGTCATGTGACAGCTACAATGGTGCAGTAAGGGAAAATTACACTTGGTCACAAACTATCAGTGATATAGATGTGCTCGTAAAACTTCCTAGTTGCATAAGAACAGCAAAAGATTTAAGGGTTCAGCTTGATTCAAAAGAAATCAAAATAGAAGCAAGAACATCAAGAGTCGAACAGAATCAAGAAATAGAGGAATGTCGTTATTTTATATGGTCTACAATTTTCAAAGGAGAATTGCGCTTTAAAATTCGAAAAGATGAATCAATGTGGAGTATAGTACCTGGACAATATATTAGTGTTAGTCAATATATCTTAATAAATAGCATAATAGAACTTCATTTATCTGAACGAAACCTTATTTAATGTCTGATTAACTGAATTTTTACTTGTTGAACTTTGAATCTGTATGTGAATTCTTGTTATGTGAGAGAAAAATAACAGGTAGTTAGCGAGCTCCTATTATATGAACTACAATTATTATACTGTTTGCTCTCCAACAAGTTTAGATAAATGGAGTTCTACTGTATCTTAAATATGTGTACATATGTATATAAGTTGCACGTTATAATTTTTGTTTCACTTAGATTCATTTTGAAAAAGCTTCTGAGCGATGGTGGGAAGCATTGATAATCGGTGAACCAAAAATTGATTTGAGTAAAATAGATTGTTCAAGAAATTTAGATGAAATGGGATCAGAAGAACAGATGAAAGTTCAAGAGTTGATGTGGAATCATCAACAAAAGCTTATGGGTAAACCAACTTCTGAACAGATTGTAAGCATATATAAAAAGTTAATATTAATTTATCATTACGATTAAGTAATAACAATTTTTTTAGTATACAAATTTTTGTTTGTAGAAAATGGAAAGGGTATTGAGAAAAGCGTGGGATGCAGAAGGATCTCCCTTCGAGGGTTCCCCATATGATCCTTCATTAATGAACTTCAATTGATGCTCGTAGTGTACTTTTTTATTTTATTAATTGTTATAAAATAATAAATAAAATTGTACATTAAGATAAGGAATTCTGTAAATATACGATCGTTTTTATTCAATTATAGTTGTATATCAAACACCTCACATTATGGATAAAAATTTGATTATTAACAATTGTTTGCTAAAATACGTTCGATATATTTGAACTGGTACACGAAAAAAAACATGTATTCTACAATAAAGAAATAAATATATTTGTCCATGTTTTTAAAATTCAGAAAAGCCATTGGGAGTGACATGTTATTATCCGCGAAGTAGTTTCTGATATGTCTACATCTATGCTTTTATGAACTCGCAAATACGCAGATGTCTCTCACATTTATTTTTACTACCTCTTCACGGATATCTACGGATATCCATTATACATTAATCGGAAACCAAAATTAATCAATATGATAAAAAATGAATATTGCGTTATCAAGGTTGCCAATTAAAATGACAAGAGACAAGGGATTCGCGATTTCTTCATAGAATGCAAGGAATTCCACGCTTTTCCCTGACGTTTGCATCGACTTTATCTCACCGTGGTGAGATTGTTTAGTAAAGGAACAAGAAAGGAATGCTTTATGAAAGCAGACAGATAGCTACAGCGAAACTGTTCTCATTTTCTTGAATTCTTTCGACTCTCGTGCATTCGTAGCTGCAGCATTCATCGATCTCGCTGCTTGTTGAAATATCATATTTAATATAAACATACTTTATTATAAATATCAATTTTTAAGTGTCACAATAAACTCAATGTCGACACTTTTAATTAGTCACTAATTTCGTCTAGTATTCGACAGAATATTTTATGATGTTAATCATTTGGTAGCATTATAGAGCACAAAGAAATTGGTGTTTGCAGGCATCGAAATCTCCATGAAAACTCCGAGAGAGAAACACGTTCCTCTTGGTCGATGCAATAAAGCTAGAAAACGCGTCGAATCGTTAGAATGTACTTGACGATAAAAAAAATTTACTTGCAGGTATCCACCCACTGCTGTTTTATTATCCCGAAAAGGTAGCGGAAGACAAGTCCCTTGAGTCCGAAGGAAAACGGTTCGAAGGCGAAGCGAAGATATCGTGGAAGAACGCTGCGCGTTGAGCACCGCTGAAGGTAAAACACAGGTAATATACCTGCCTGGGGCTACATCCATCCCCACCCGGTCCGGTTCTCTCTCCTTGGTCGGCTCTCAGCTTTTCTCCAAGCTGAGTCGAGCCGTTAGTGTCGTTGTCGTAGGAGAGAATGGTAGTAATGTGTATCGCGGAGTATCGTGCAACCTGAAGGACGTCGTCATCGTTGATCGCCGAGTACTGATCCTCTTCTTCTTCCTCGTATCCTCTTCGTGTATTACATCAGGCATTCCTTACAATCGAATTCGGCCATCGAATCAAAAGCTATCTCACCTCCTGGACCAATTCGTTCTGAACGGTTCGTGACCTGTTTCGTGATTCACTTTTTCACGGATGCTCGACAGTCTCGAGGACGACGACGATTACCTGTTGCTCAGTATTTTAGCTCGCTGTGGTGCCGTGTGAGGTGAACATAACACTAACCAGAGTGGAATCTAGTAGGAAAATCGACGGAAAATAGAGAAGAAAAAGAAGAAGAAGAAGAGGATACCAAGATGCCCTGTTCCGCGGTGACGCTGTCCCTCGCGACCATAACCGGTATCATTGCCACTGGTCTTCTGGCGATCGCCTTTTCTACGGATAACTGGCTCTACACCGAGGTCAAGCGTGCCCAAATCCAGGTTCGAATTCGTTCTTTCTAAGTATTTTTTCTATGACGCAGTCGCGAGTTCTTTTATGAACAAAAAATTTAGGATGCCACGTCGTGCTCATTTCTATCTTACATGTTCTATGGATAACCCTGTTTCTTCCCTATAACCGAATATCGTAATCGGACATCATTTGTAGTTGATACATCTTCGTTCCCTCTTTTTCTTTTTACTAACAGTAATTTGTGCGAAAATGTTCGTTGCTTGATCCATTCCGACGTGACTGTTTCGATATCTCGCTCTTTCGCAGATGATTTTTGCGGTCCCGTATGTAGGATACGATTCTCGAACGGCGAACGTGAGAACAGCGTTACATTCTGGGAATGCTTCACGATATTTTCATAGCAGAAATACTGGTTTCCTTGTATCGTTCATTGTATCATCCCGGATGCAGTCAACATTGCCCGTAGCGAATTTTCATAAATTCCAACGTGGAACGTCCTCCTGGAGAATCATCGATGACATCTTATACTCTCGAATTTTTAGCATCGGAAGAGATGTTAGAAATGCACTGTTGATTCTCAGTAATAAAGAAACATAGTTCTTGAAACGCGATCTAATTTATAATACGTTACATAGAAGAATTACGGTAAACGTGTTTGAAAGTTCGTTCATTGCATGGTTAGTGTTCCGTTGTTCGCATATTTTGTAATTCCTCTGGTTCCTCAGAAAAAGAAAAAACACAGATTACCGCTTCCGACTCGATGAGATTTTATAAACGTTTAATTCCTCTTCCAAAATATTTGACAAACTTGTTCACGATGGCAATACTATGATCACGAAAATACGAAGAAATGATTTCGTTGTTCGTGAAGCAAGACCGGAAGTGGAATCTCCTCGGTTTCCGTCGTCCTTGTCACAGGTGAATGTTCGGGTGGAAGGTCAAGTTCATCCTGGAGGGCGTTGAGTGGTTGTCGAGTGGAAGAAATTCTCACGAAGCTTTCGTGAAATATTCCACGGGAAGCAGTATTACATTTATAGCGAACGATACCGTTCTTCCATGCAACTCGCTTCGACGTGAACTCCATTAAAGTCACGATCCCCTCAAGATCCTGGAAAGTGTTACTTTTTATATGTATTTCCAGTTCAACAGTCGGTTAACGAACGGTTCGATGATGAATAATACGAGGAATTCTGTTTCCTCTTTCTTTAGCTTCAATCATCTACGCGCGAAGTAACAAAAAGATTTCAAGAATCGTTTTCTTCATTTGTCACGTTACACGTTAACGTCCAAGCAAACGATTCTATGGATTCTATGATTGCTTAACTTTCAATCTTCCGCGACATATAGCGATTTCAGTGTCACGGAATTCCAACTGACGGTATTAATAGAATGTTAGACGGTGTTAATAGAAGATACGTCAAAGGAACATAGTTTCGCATCGCGTGTTGTATATACTTACTACAGTAGTGGCAGAAAGTATCCGTGCATGCACCCCTATTCTCTGATGAAACGTTTATTATCATGTTCTACATTTCATTGTCATGGTATAGAATTTTCGTTGCGAAATCAATGTACTACCATATGGTACGAAATTTAATATACTCGAATCTAATTAGTTAGAATGTAAATGTTATACTAAGTACAATGGCGTGCAAGTAGTTTTTGTAGCCACCGTATACCCAAATTGACTATGATAAAACTCTGTAAATGACAAACTCTACGATAAACTTTGTAAAATCTAAAAAGTACCAACCGCGTTCGTCGTAAACGGAAACGCTCTTTAGAGTAACCTTCTAGCAGAAACCAGTTAGTTATTAAACCAGAATTGTTCCCATAGTGTTGGAACAGTCTTGTTCAGAATGGAAAAATTATGAGGTTTTCATGTCACGGTTGGATCGATTGCGATCGCTCGAGCAATTCGATTTTGGCCACTCGTGTTTCTAGTTCGCAGCGTGTTTCGAACGATCGACATTCCGGACCGCGCCCATTTTC
This sequence comes from Bombus vancouverensis nearcticus, assembly GCF_051014615.1. Taxonomy (NCBI): domain Eukaryota; kingdom Metazoa; phylum Arthropoda; class Insecta; order Hymenoptera; family Apidae; genus Bombus; species Bombus vancouverensis. Next base: position 14,666,919 of record NC_134911.1, on the reverse strand, counting down.
AGCGCTTGTCGTCGTTGGCTCGACAAGTTTTGCGTTTAGCCGTATCGGAAAGCACGCAGCGGAGCGGCGCAATCGTATGCACTCTCCTTTATGGGAATCGGCCGCGGATCATGCCGAGACACGGGCATTTTTCTCTTAAACGTACGCCGCGATTTCGTTCACGCGCAGCTTTCTTTCGACACTTTATTTGGTAGCTAGCGTTCAAAGAAAAAATGAATTAATCGACTTTGTAAATTTTCTTCAGAAGCTTTCTTGCTGATTCAGCGAGCATCGAGAGTTACTCGGTGGATGATGTGTTATTAATGATAAATTCTACCGAGAAATGCCACGAGACCGAGTCTTGTTTGAGTTTGAACTCCACTGGCACTGCCACCATAAAAATGTTCAGAGTGACAGCATATTAAAGGGAAAAGCGTTAACGAATACGATTGATGGGAGGTCAGTGTCTTCGATAGGATTAGAACTTTCTTAAAGTTTGTCTATATATCTATCCTTTATTTACTTGTTGGAATTGGAATAAGATTGACTCGTTGGAACACAGAGAGTTGTCTTTGTGCCAACTTCCTTTCATCGGTTTGCATTAATTATAGACTTCAATCCTGAACAGAGACTGGTCCATCAAAAGAAAAAAGAAATCGAGCCAGTCGCGAATCGTTGCTTTATAAGAATCAGTTTACCGAGCCGTGAAGAAGAGACTCACGGTCAAAAGACATCAATCGACACAAATATCCTCGTAATTTAGCACAGAGAGACAGAGGAAACGCATACTCATTCTTGGACAACGTCCAAGAAGAAAAACTTGTCGCGATTTATCATTATGACACGAGGGATTTCTCAAATAGTCCATTCATTCGCAATCCCGCTGTTCTTAATTCAGGCTTCGTACTCACGGCGTTGCGATTCATAATTTCATCTAATCTACGATTTTATTTGCCATTTCCTCGCGACATTTGTCAATGATCAAGATATACCTATCTGCAGGGAAGCAATGTTAGATCTCCAAAAAGATATGCAGCGCATTGAATGTTATCCATACTTTTCGAAAATGTATGTTAATGTTAGAACTATCAACAAGACAACAAGGAAGTAAAGTGTAATTCATTGCCAGAAAAGACGAAAAATATTTCAAGAAAACACTGGCGAAGTGTCACAAATGGCAGGATGTTTAATAATTCATTTTAACTAGATCTTTCGTAACTTTCGCTAAGTGTCCCGTTGTAGTCAATCGTCTTGATCATTCTGCTAATTCTGGTACTAAATTCGTTCCGTAATTTAATCACAAAGTCGGTTCTAGGCGAACGATCGTCGGGGTATCATTGCAGTTTCCTCACGGAACGGTCGATCGTGATCGATAGAGAGGCGGCATGACGTACCAAGCTCTGTTATTTTTGCCAGCGTTTTAAGCGCGTTTACCTTGGCTATCGCAGTCGATGAGCACGCATTAGAATAAAAATGTTGGTTTGTTCCCCCGTCACCGTCTACCAGGTAGATCGGTATATACAGTTATGCTATTTGTACCATCTCCCCCTGAATGGTGCAAATGATTACGGCCTTCCGATCGTGCAACGTCGACTGCCATTAATTTCCAACATCGGCAAATTACGCTGCCATGCGCTATGGAGAGCCTCTTTTCTCGAGAACTTATTTGGCCGAGGAATCCCGTCGACCTTTGTGCTCGTTTCCCTTTCGCGATGTTCCATGCTTTTCGCCTCTCTCATTCGGCAGATCTTTGGTCGAGATCAATTTAGCGTGGCCTCAGACAGTCATCTTCTAGCGTTAACACGAGAAAGACGTAGAGACTTCTGTTCTGCTTTTGGCGTCGTGGAATAAGAAGATTAATCGATGTTGCGCTGACCGTAGGAAAGTGAATATCGATGGATATGATTATATTCTCTAACCTGTTGAATTGCCACTCGAATTGCCAATTTGCCCCAGATATGTTTTTAAATGACGTACAGTATCATTTGCTAAAAATAACTTTTACGGGATTTCCTTAATGAAGACTGGCTCGTAATGAGTATGAGCAATTATCGCAAACATGAAGTAACCGAGTTCGAAGGCCAATATCTGGTAATATCTTGTTTCCTCTTCGTATTGGTTTCTACTTGTTTTAACAGGAAACCAGCTGGCAATGCACGTGTTGCACACAAAGCAGAGCTTACTCGCAAACTGTTTTCGTTTCTGGGATCAGACAAAACCGACTACGAACGTGACTTTGTATCGGTCGATTCACATTGAACCACGTGCTATAATAAAATTTAATCACACCTTCCAAACGACACGAACTAAACAAGTCAATGTCGAAACTTTTATGCCGAGCTATTGTTCGAATTGCATGAGCCGTTTAACGCAAAAAGCGGTGTAAATAAAAATGTTGATTATTGGATAATGTGGGGTAAAGTAAAAATTCTGCGAAAGATCGAGTTGACGATTCTCGCTTATTCCGAGATCTATCTACCGAGAAAATAACGAAGATATACTCACACCACTTTTCCACGAAACGGGATGAAGGTTACGCTTTCGAGATGCGTTGTTAAAGGCAAAAAATTGATTTACGCCGCTTCTGCATTAAACGGCTCGTATAATGAAGCGCAGTGCGAGAAAAAAATTGATAAAATAATACAGAAGCAGGTTTTGTTATAAATAAAATAAGGTCAATTTGAAGGAAATATTCAAGATTCTAAGATATCAGAATTGCCGGGAAGCACGAACGAAGTCACGCATTGTAACCGGATGAAACAAAGGAATCGTACAGAATTCGCACGTCTACGTTTAAAAACCTTGAATCCTGAGAATAAACCTTGCTTTTCGATGGTCCAGTGCTCGTCAACATTCATGTGCTTGTCACGTTCCAGAGCGTCGAATAATGTTTGAAGCTTCTGCGACCAAGTCGTGATCGTAGCGTGACTGGACCGCTAGGGTAACTCCAACTTGATCGATCAAGATGCTAGTCCTTGCACCGGTTTATAGAACTCAATTTCTTTTCTTCCTTGTTTCTCTTCTTCTTCTCTTTTTTTTTTTTTTCAAGAAGTTGCCCGAACCGTTTATCGGAGAACATCGACTCGCGATTAGTTCATCGTCGCTTTTGTTCCTCATTACTTAACAGTTTAAGTATCATTAATCGATACATGAAACAGGAATTGCCACGTTGCGTGTTGATATATCTATAGCTCGCTGTAACACAAATTTCGCTGTTACGAAACTATAAGACCTCGGGAAAAAACGTGTTGTTCGATTCTTATGTCATCAGCGCGGCGTTTCAATTGCGCGATGAAGATCGCTGTTGGAATTTGTTATCGACGATATTCTGATCGATGTTAATCAGAGTCACTTTTCTTAAATCGAATATCAAAAATCAAACTATCAGATGGACAATTCAAAGACCGCAAGCCGCACCTGTACGTCTGCATTTTGAAATGAACAGCGGCCATTCAATAATAATCAACTGAGCATTGCAAGGATACCAGAGCTATTGCGGGAACGATCGGAATGTCGTTTTCAACAATAAACCTTTACCTCTCTGCGACGTACTTTCGTTGTTGCGCAAACTGCCTGTCTCTGCCGGCTGTAGGGGATAAGACACAGTCTATTAGCCGGTAGTCTCTCGAACGATCTCTGCGTCCATTCATCACCTATTTCTCGTCAGGAAATAATCTGGTGCGTGGGCCAATGTTCGCAAAGTCAATGCATCATTGTTCGAAGGTGGTACGCCACGATTCCGGTCTACGAACGGCATAACGTGAGAACCCGGGCAACGTTACGTTACCGTCGAGCTTCATTGGGTAATCGAAAATCGCGAGCAGCAACAAGAGTTTCATAATCGTTCGCTGAATTCACATTTTATGGCGAATGCTTACGCCGGAAAATCCCTGCTTTATTCTTAACGACGACGATCGATATTTCGATGATTTACGTATTCATCGCTTTTTTAATGTCCGAAAGCGAATCCAACGATCAAGCAACCAGTACGTACCAGTGGCATTAGAAGGCGATGCCGAATAGTAGAGATCATAGTAACGTTGAGAAATATTTTCGCAGGCAAATTACACGTTGGTGTAGCTAGGCTTTCGCAAATTCAACGACAAAGTCGACTGTCAATGTCTATCGCCCTCGGGGGTAATAATGATCGTACTCGCCGAATCGAGAAATAGGCTAATGACAGGAGGATCCCCCGGCGTTGCGCAAGTATGATTGCGACTCGCATAATTCGTACGAACGCATGTGTTTATTACGTCGATGAGCGACCGGTAGAACTGTGGTCGCAAGGTATAATTGCGGTTCCATTGAAGAAATCGTGACATAATCGGAACATCGATTCAGGGCACGAGTTACAAAGGAACAGGTAGTAAGAACGACACGTCCTTGCCTTCGAACGTATACGACGCATTATATTACAATGCAAAGTCGATTCTTCGACCTTCTTCTTCCTTCCTCGCCATATTTCCCTCCTCGCTATAATCCCTCGAGATAAATTCGTCAGGAACGCCTCGCGAAACATTAACGATTTAATCGTTTAATTACTGTTAGGAAAAGTAATCGTAAAAATAAACTGAGAGCGAGCTGCATGAGATTAGAAGCTGCAAGAGATTATAAGAAGAAATTAAAATTTTCTAGGAAAATTAGGAAATTACACACATTTCCGGCCACGTGATTCTCCAATGCGCATAACAGGTGATTACACGAGTGGAATGCTAGAAACAGCTGAGAAATTACATCCCTCGCGTTCCCCTGCTGGGTGCACGGAATTATATTCCCTGAAATAACGGAACCCTTCGTTTTATGTCTCGAATAGTTGGTTGGATGAATTGCTCGAAGCACGAGGGAAACGAATTACGCAAACTTGAAGTAACCGAGAAATATAAACGAAAAATCCATCGTAAACTAGCGTTCCCTGTAAAATCACGTTTCCTATTCGTTTCTTCGAAGGCACTCAATTTTAGTTTTTAGTAAATTTAGTTTTTACGACGATAAAGTTTCGATCGTCTGGATCGAAACGTATCAAATTCTAGGGATGTCTATAGGTGGATAAAATGTAACGTAGCTCGAATAAAGAGACGAAGGTGTCGTTCGACAGTAGAAAATTAATGTTATCAAAGCGAAGAGAATTTATCCGTGTATCGGTGGAAACTCGATGGCTGGTTCACCGCGTAACAGTGTTGAAAAATCGAAATGAAAGTTGCTCCATTTGCAAAATCGAAATGTTATTGAAGAACGAGTTTTCACAGTGAGCAGAGCCGCGATGTTCTTTTTTTCTAATCCGGGCCGCGATAAGGGGCATTTAATTAATGCGTCGAACCCGCAAGGACATTGAACTCGCAATATCCCCTTTTTGCTTTGGACATGTATATCTTGCGCTACTGGTTGCTGAAAAAGGAGAAGCAAACGCGATTTTTTACCGAGATAGATTTGCTTGCAATAACAACGAATAATTTATACTTTGACGAGGAGAATGTTTTTCCATAACGTGTAGAAACAAACGCTTTTTTATTGTAATATTTCCTCTTCCGGTTAAAAGATGATAAAATCTAGAACATTTTTTCTAGCAACTTTGTTGATTCTGGAAAGGCGTCTTTGAGACAAAAAATAAAATGTCGACCGTACCGCCGTGAAAGTTCCTGCATGGTAATAGGGTTGGTTAACAAGACATCGCATAAATGAACCATGTAACAAGCTAATAATGCACTCGATATAATCGTACAATTACCATATATCATTCGCGTTTTTTATCGATCTAGACGGAACAAAGGGAACCTGGTACATTTTCTCCTGTCGCTAGAAACAGGACGTTTTCCGATTTATGTCAAGATCGTATCTAGGGTAAATTTTTTCAGAAAATTCCCGCCAACTATTATCATCCCACGCGCTGACGTGCAGAGGTTACGCGTTGTCGCCCACACGGGCATACTTCGCACTTTATCATTCGCAAGGTTGCCGTAACGTTGGCGAATGTGGCGCATACTTGTCCCTTTAACTGTGATACCGGTGCATAAGTTAGCTCACGATTCTACGGTTGAACTTAACACGTTGCATTTCCGCTTGTCGACGTGTTATACAATTGAAAACCGCTGCATCGAACCGAATAAGCGTAGTTCAATTTTTATTACTCAACGATATCTCTATTTTTCGTTTATTTATGAAATCTTGTATTCCTAGGTTTTCACCTATTTGTTCCGTCAGGTTTTCACCAGGGAATTTTTATAAAGAAATATACTTTCGATACGAGTGAATATAGAGAGTTGACGCAACGTAGAAGATTGGCCAAGAGATTCACGCAGTACCCTAGACCCCGGTCTTTGCTTCGTTTCCTACGCACAAAAGCTAATTACCTGAGACAACGCAACGTCAAATCCCCATGATCAATCATGCTTGCGGATCCTCTCTCTACTTGAACGATCTCTATTGTCGCGAGGCATTCTCGACTCGTTGAACCTCCCAAAACGAAAGAAAAGTAAAATCTCGACTAATTAACGCACTTTCATCGCGATATTAAGTTTCTCCGCAAAAAAGACAGTTTAATTGCCGCGGGATAGTTGAATCGCGTTCAAACCGAGTCTTGGACGGTTTGCCATCGCGACAATTGGCTCGTGGCGAGCCGAAGATTCTCGTCTAACTCTAACGTCTAACGATCCCCATTGAGCGGCGCGCGTCGGGTCTGCGTTTTCCTTTCTATGTCAAAGAAATCGCCGAGGCTCGACGATGTTCCCGCGCTCGAGGCAAACAGCACGGCGTGGCGGTGGCGAAACAACGATGTGAAAGCAGATTGGAACGACCTGGACAAGCCTCGATGGGCCTCTACGACTCTTTCTTTTCTTTTTCACGCACGTGACAAACGATTAAGGACCGTGAGTCCGTTATACGTGCCGTTGATTCACGTGTACCTTGCAAGCGCTCGGGATACCTTCGTTCTTCCTCTCTTACCACCGACTATCGGTTGCAACTCGTGCGTGTTCACCTGTTCACTAATTATTGCGGAAAGTCGAATCGTTGCCTGGCGTTCAAAGTCGTTTTCGACGCTGACGATTCTTAGATTCTTGAGAAAGCGGATACTATATTACACTAAAATCTATTGTAGCGTCTATGATGAATCGTTTATCTTCAGAAATTATCGACCCTATCCGTGACTGACTTTCTTTTTCTTCCAGTGTTTCTCTAATATCGTAGTAATAGGATGATTTGTAAAACAGTAAACCGAGTTTGATAATCTCGTATCTGCAGTCTGCGATAGACACGGGAAAGTAAATGCAGTAGTACCAAGTTTACGTGAGGATCTAATGCAATCTATTTGGTAGCGAGCATAAAAGTGGGCAGAAAAAGAAAGGAAGTCGCGTGATTCATCGTCGGGAAACAGGTTGTGCGATTTTGCTATTTTTACAAGCACTATTTCCATATCATTACAATATATTATGCATTTCCAATCGATCATTCATAATCAGATTTATGAGAATCGGTTCACGAAGACAACCGAATGTAAGAAGAATGAAAAAGTTGCGAAATTAAAGCGATATATCGTCAACAATGCTTATCGCGCCGATCGTGCACTCTCATAGAAAAATGTTGCATGAGGCGTGGATGTTCCTCAAGGTTAAGAAGATTTCACAACTTGCGAGTATTCGGAATCCGATTACCGCGCCTTATGCTCAAGCATGAACGTGGGATGCGAAATTTCTCAAGTTTCCTCTAGAAACACAGGCTCCCTTGCAGCTTCTGTGCAAACGATTACAGTAGTCGATAGTCCCGATAGTCATGATCTCGCGTAATCACGTCGGAACACGAACGGGAAGCGTCATTTTCAGAGGAAACCCGTTTCTGAATTACGCTCACGAGGAAGTACATACGCTTTGAAATAAGCCAATAGGGGAAAAAACAGGAATGTTGTTCTTTCCTGCGTTTTGCACATGTCCGAAGCAAAGTCTGATAGAGTTAAACTACACCAACATTACTTCACATGATAATTATAGGCTAACAAAATGCACGAATCTACTTGTAATATATGATATTCTTAGCTTAAGGTTGCATTTGCATGGGTTTCGATACAAATTAAGCGACAGAGAAATAAAAGCGATGGTGAAATTAAGAAATTAACGATCGACCAATCAAAAGTTTGAGACAATATATATATATATATATATAGTATTTGTATAATCAACGTCCTACGATGTTCTTAATAGGTATATTAGTATACCTGATGAAACCTTGAGGAAAAAAGGTTTTGATGTCCGTGAAATGGTGAAAACATGTTGATGGTAGTTTGCCAGGAAATTAGGATTGCTCGAGACACGCATGAGAATCACGCGTAGCGAGCCATCATTATATCGCGGAATAAGTACACGGATCTTAAACGCTTTATGAAAACAAGTGTTTTCTGGTTTCGTGCGATTCACACCGCTCGAAAGATTTCCCGCGCGACCCCGCATGCCTTATTACACTTTCTACGTGATGCTGTATCAGAAAATTGCCAGCGTACTTTCTAAAATGAGCCCGATAGAGATGTCCTGGAAATTACCGTGACGGGGCCCCTATCGATCTCCTTGCAAGGAATTCGTGTAAAACAAGAGTGATTTAAATCCTTTTTATGGTTGAGGACGTAGCAATGTTCGCCCGTAATTTCTCGTGTGTCAAAGTTTCGAAGGATTCGGTCATAGTGTTTGATTCTGCAATGATAATATATATTATATTATTCTTTAATTGTATATTACGTGAACGCGATGTTATCGTTATTTTTTTTTTTTTTTTTGCACACACAAGTGTAGAAATTACTGGGGCGCTCGTACTGATGGGTCTTTAAACAGGTCTTTAAAAAATGTAGCACACTCGTAGCGATGTGGGTACTAGTTATTCACGATAGATTTAAATAGCGTCATTGTCCTGGTTCCGCTACATCCAGTAATCTTCCAAATAACAATCGCGAATAATTAGCACGTTGCTTAAGGATCGATGGATAAAACGAATAATCAAAGTTCGTTGTATAATGATAACTTTGACACGAAAAATATACTTAATATCGTAGAAGAAATATACAATTTGCCTGCGATGCTCATTTTCCTGAACTCTCCGTCACGTATTTCACTCTCTCCTCGATTCTTCCCCAAACACGTTCTCTTAATTAGATTTAAAAGAAACTGGAAGCTAAATTTACTTGCACACTACCTAATTACAACCACTGAACCATCAAGCAACCAGAAATAAAAGTACCGTTCTTTTTCTCACACAATTTGAACAATATGTACGCGAATATACGAAGGCAAATGGAAACGGTGGTAAGAAAGGAAAACTAGAAACTCGTTTCCATGTTGAGGAATAGCTGTAAAAGGATTCTCATACTTGGTCGACGATGCAGAAGAACGGTTCTGCACCGGGCTGTCATAAGATCTAAAATTACATTTAATTTCGAGGGCGGTATGCATGGCGCGCATCCTCGATCGCAAGAAAGTCCGGAACTCGAGCCGACATGGTTGAGTAAACGCGCTCTCTAAGCCTCCTTCTAGGATAACGCACGGCTTCGTTTCTTCAGGAAGTGAACGAATAGATACCTGTGCCTGTCGTTGGAACTGAAAATTTGTAACACGCCTGTGATTTCCTTTCCTTCCGCAATTTCCTCCACGGGACCCGGTTCAGCCTCACCTGGTACACGTAACTTCCGACGAAAATTCATTCCACGCGATAGTCTGCGTGACTCCCGGGCTATGAGTACCTGGATCAGGCAATTTTCTAAAGCTTAAGTTTCCCTTTCCGAAACGCGTACCAACGCGATTGTAACTAAAATTTCTTGAAATGAAAGGTCTCGCTTTTTGAATCGACTACGTTTTTAGTAATTCTAGGTAATTTTCTAATTAGATAATGTCCCACTTCCGATCATCGGTTTACTTAGGCACCAGTCGATGAATAGGTCGTTTACCAGCGATAAATTCCTTCCAAGTTGTGAAACGGTGGTTTCACGAGAATCGACCGAGGACGTTTCATGAATAATTTCTGGTAATTTATTCGACCGGACTTTTTCCAATTGTATCGAAAGACGTTTGGCCTCTTCGAATTCACGGGGAATCGCGATTCTTGCTTTCTTACTTTCTAGCGATCATAACATTTCCATAAAGCGACTACAGCCACGTCTAATCTGCATTCGGAAACCAACGACCGTTCACTTTCCGTTGCAGCAATGTTTCCTTGTTCCCTCGCTATCGTTTTCACCGGCTGCCCGATCATTTTCGTCGATTACACTCATTTACGATTCGTTTGTTCGGTGTGATTAACTAATAGAATGACGCCTGTGTGAATACAAAGGGAAGGAATCGTTGGATAGCGTGAATCATTCGGACAAATTGTTTTGTTGCAGCAATATGCAGCCAAGCATGCCGAGCAGAGCCACTTGGTGGTGAAAATGAATACAAAGTACTATTATTACACGAGGACGCAGGGTCTCTTCAGGATATGCTATCCCAAAGAAAGGCCACCGACTGGTAAGCATAATTGTAATCGCACTTTCCCGAATATATCGCTATCAAAATGTGTGCAAACGCGTTATCTAAGTGATAGTTTGGCCGGTTGTAAATTGGCACGTACATAGTTTCAAGTGAAAGCCTCGTATCTATTGCAACGTCTGTATCTATCGCGACTCAAGATCAATTTGTTAAAGAATCATCAAAACTAATGTGAAATATTTGTGAAACATACTATACGCGAATTTCATTGCCACTGCACCTGCAAACGTTTCACGTTGATGAAAGTCCCGGTACAATTTGTCTTTCATTGGAATTTCGCTTTCAGAAATTGGCTATTGTTTGGCAAGGTCTCGTATCTCTTGAATACATTGTAATAGTAACGGCAAATTCCGGGAATAAGAAAATATTCGAGAATTTTGGAAAAACCTAGCGCGACTAAAGCTCGAAAGTGACTTTTCACTCTCGCGAGTTCTGGTTCCTATAAAAGATGTCGGCCTTTCAGAGACTTTCTACGTTACGATACCGTAATGTCGCAGGTTATTCGATCCCACGTAATAGGTTAAGAGTTTATAATCTGCCGATTCGGTTGCACGCAGTTCGAGGAGAAAGGAAACGGCTCTCGTGAAATTGCTGATGTGTACGTGATGGTCCAAAGACGTCCCTTTCGAGCTTCTACGAGGTCGCTTGGTCAATATTGACTCGGCTGGTTTCTATCCTGTCTGTTTCTATCGCATGGAGAATGCGTTTCACGGAAATACTATCGATACTGTACATAGTTCTCAGTCACATGCACAATAAGAAGTTGATTAGTCAAATTCTGTAAAAATATGCGAAGCTTTGTTCTTTCGCTTCTTGCATAGCAATGAATGGAAAGTAGGGTAACCGCATTAGGTTTTTGCGAATGACAGGAATTTTTATATTGCAAAGTAATCATGGGTAATTTAATTTTTTTACGAGTATCTAACTGACTTTAAATATGATATTAGGATCTGGTTCGGACCCAACGATCGTTAGACCATGAAAATTTTAGATTATTTCATTCACAACGAGATCGTTTGCTTCGTGTGAACTTCTTCTGTACGTACTTCTGTGAACGTACTTCTGGATGTCTTTCTACAGCGAAACCAACGCATCTTCGTGATCGTTAGAATTAGATCCATAACTGGACTGTTGCGACCATAATTTCATACCCAGCAGTTATTTTCACTCGATTCTTTTACATATTGATTCGTTCGTTGTAATAAACTATTTAGAAATATCAATCTGCAGTCTCATTAGCAAATGATTTTACTAAAATTTTCGTGATTAAGATAGTTTCGTATTTACTATATCGTGTTTAGAAAACGTGTATTTACAAATACAAAATAAAGTAAAGCGTTAGTTAGTTGGAACTGGTGTGAAATTGTTCAGCTCAGTGTGAAATGAAAATTTCACACGGAGAACAATTTCACAGTCGCCTGGTAAATATCAAATGCAAATGCAAATGATCAAAATCTGTCGTGAAAGATACCTGCTTAATTTCACGCGATACATAATATCCGTGAATTACTGCACTACCTTTTCTTCCTTTCAACTTTCTATGGTAATGATGCGTGTTAAAATCGAATCTACCTGCATTCAGTAAGGTACTAAGTATCGATAGTAAATATGTCTCACCTTCGATTGTAATACAGAAGGGTAACAATATACAGGTGGACATTTATTCACCTAGTTAGGAAGCAACACTTGGAAAATAAATTTTCCAAAATTTCAAATTCACATTGAACAATTTTCTTTCCATTCGGCGTGAAATTCTCGTACAATGGCCAATCGCACGAGTTCGACAAATGGAAAGTTCGTTTGCATAATAAAAGAAGCCAGGCCCGTGAAAGGGAGCCAAGAGCAGCAGCTTCGTAACAAAGAGCCGCATTTCCCAGTCTTCACAGCGCATGCAATTAGGATTATCGTTGTTCATATGCAAACAGCAAACGCGAAAGGGCGAAGTCTTTCTCTGCGACTTTTTCAATGAGAGGAGTTTCGTGACGATTACAGCAGCCTTCGCGATTAACAGTAGCAACATGGATCGATTGCTACTCAAGATCCCATGTAGCTTCGATAGAGGAAGCATACACAAAAATTCATGGTGATTTAAGAGCGTTGAGACAATGACAAACAGGATTATGCGAGCCACGTAACATCTTATGACTGAATTAACCTGCCGCACCTGGCACTTGCCACCGGCTTACACTTTGCTATTCATAGTTGTGCACTCATATCTATCATAATCAAACTCGGAGATCTGAAATTATACGAGTGACGTTCGAAATTTCATATCCCGTACTTTCTACATAATTCGTTTCTTTATTTTTATGCCTCTGAAGAACCTCCAATGTTTTTCTTAATAGAGTAATAAAGATAAAAGGAACAAAATAACGGAAAGCAAAAATATTAAAACGGTAATGGGACTAGGTGGAACGCCGTCTGATTCGCATGAGTGCCGATAAGCGAATGCCGGAATTTTATATTCTCCCATATTACACGCACACCTTAAGCTGCTGGCTCTATAAATGACGATAGAAAATTAAGCATTTTAATTCAAAAATCTCAAAGAAAGAAAACAAGACAGCATTCTAGGCCTTGTTGATGAGATAACCAAAAAAGGTATCGAGAACAATACATAAATCAGATTGCTATAGTAAAGGAACGTAAGGTAGCGTTATAATACAGCATTGTAACTAGCTACTGTTAATTCGCGACGCCTATCAACACTTAGTACGTCCACTCATTCCTCCGGTTGAAGCCTGAATATTCTATGAGTTCATTATTCGAGAAAGGTTCACATTTTCTCACGATGAGAAACGCAGGCATTTTCTAAACTTTGCCGCAGTGTAACGGAGTAATTCCAGTTTGTCCGGAAGTCTCGAGTTTCATGAAGAACCTGTATCCTTTGGAGGAAGAGCGCTACCGGTCGTGGAGAATCAAAGGACTTTCGGTAGAGCTACCATACAAACTGCTATTTTTGATCGCTGTTCGAGGCGATATCGAGTTTTATTATAACCGCGAACGCGCCGAGAAACGAAACGCCAGTGAATAGAAAGTACTGAGAAATTCTCGAGGAATGAGAACAACGATGGATGTTGTTCTCGTCGTTTGAGCGGAAAACAATTCAAACGATCGATACATCACGTGTACTGTCTTATACCGTTCTTCGACCGTACGTTCCTTATCGGTTCAGACGTTCCGTTTGTTTCCGGCGTTCCATTTCCGGTCTCGTATTTGATTCACTTAGCGTACGTGATCATTGTAAGTGCGTAGACCTCGGCGAACAAGAAAAAAGCATTCATTGGAAGAAGTAATTATAATGAAAATGTGTCAGAAATACGTGTTGTAGTTATAATGAGTTAGGTGCAGAATTAAATTGACAGTGTTTAATGCCGTAAAAAGATATTTATCGATATTTCCACGGACAGGAATCGTCCTACAAAATGGGGGTCAGGTGCATACGTGGCGACCATCGTCGATACACGCGTGAAAAGTTTGAAGAAGCCGGTCATCGTCCGGTTTCGGCCAAGATTTTTCTTTTATTTGAATATTTTTTGTCTTGCTCGAGGTGACAAATCGTAGTAAGAACGGACAAAAGAAGGGGGGCAGAATGGATGCTACGACGATCGAATATTTCTGAATGACGAGCTGTTATATTAACGCGTATACAGTTAACCAAGAGTCAACGATCTTGGCATGGCGCCTCGTTTAGGCGAAACTAGATTCGAAGAAGGTCGAGGAAACGGTCGTCACCGGCTGAATTTCAAATATTTCAAACGGTATGCACGTTTGCGCGATGCATCCCTCACGCCTCTTAATTGAGCCCTCGAATTACGCGTACACATTATTTCTACATTTCTATCTTCTAATTTTTTTTTTTTTTTTTTTTTTTTGAGAATAACTTTCTGAAAAAGGAAGTCTAAAAAATCTGTGAATAATTTTTCAACGTAATTAAATTCGAAAGAATAGAAAATTTCACAGATCTCTACACACCTTCTATATAAGAAAGAAGGAAGAGCAGGTAAAGGATCGAAAAGATCGGTGATTCGCAATTAATGTCATTACACTTTTCTTTGACGTTCCTAGGAAAGACAGGAAACCGTGAAAGCATCGCGATACGAGCGCGACTCTTTCTTTTCACTACGTGAAATGCCTTTCGAAAGTAGTATTTCGTAGATTTGGAATGACCAAAGAGTACCGTTGCCCATGAAAGACAAGATAGAGGTATACTCGAGCCAACCAACTTGAGCATGTGTGTATACACATGCCATGTACATACATTCTTTACAGCCGGTGATAGCGCATTGCATTCTGGGTCACGTGCTTTTCGATACGCGTGTACACGATATGCCAGGGCTGTAACAAAAAAACTCGACACCTTCTAGCTCAAGAATTCCTACGATCGATTCGGATTGATTCGAACAAGCATTCGAATCACCTATCGAGTTACATAGTTGCTCCAAGTGATTAAAAATCACTTTGTTTCTTACAACAGCAACATTTATTCGCTGTTACCTTCTAGATAACCGATTATCAGCACGTGAATATAATATAATCTCGTTTCATGGCGTTTCAACTAGAGATAAATTTCAGTTTGAAAGGTAATAGTTTGCTAACTGGTATTCATATTAGGAGTAGAAGAATTTGGATCCTGTTCATTTTGCAACTAGCCATTAGACACGTGCGTAATTAGAACGTCTCCGAGGCAGATTTCCATGGCCGTCGAATTAATCGGCAACAACCGTGAAACTTCCTTAAACAGGCTGCATCGATTTTTCGCAATTTCCCGCGGATTTCGTAAATTCATCCGTGCACGTGTCAATTAAACGTCGGATTAACATGGTTTCTCTGTCGTGGCTAATTGTTGCAGTTCAAACCTACTTAAGTCCTGTGGAGACACACTGTATGAACATCAATTACTTCATCCCTGACGAAGAAAACCTAACAAGGGGCTTCTCGGACGATGCAATGACTCGACTTCGTACGTAGAACGAATTAAATAAAATATCGATACGGCTTCAATGATATTACCTTAAATTTACATTTTCATCGCTGTACTTTATTGGTTTTCAGACATGGGCAGATCTGTGATAGCTCTGTTTATAGTGGGATTCGTCGCAATCTTTACGGCATTCTGGACGGGAGTGGTAGGCTGCTGGAAGAGGTCACCAGGAAATATCACAGCCACCGCAATCTTGATGTTGCTAGCATGTTAGTGGCTTCGTAAATTCAATGCATATTCTAACCGTTCACTCTATGATTAATGGCAGACCTACGTGTAGATGTTTTTCAATTATTAAAATGTCACAATATTTTCTAATCGTTAAATTATCGTTAAGTTAAATCAAAAGTCTTAAGAAAGACGATCGCTAGCATTATATTTAAAGAATAGTATTATGTATATTAAATGGTAACTGTTTGACGACACAGGCCTATTAAGTGCTAGCGCCATGGGGCTCTGGCACGGAGTGGAATATTATGAGAAAGAGAAAATCGTCGGAGAAGAGTACTATCAACAATGGAGTAACGTAAGTAACGTTTTTGCTACCCATGAATATATACTTTCGTATAGTCCGACACCGGTTAACACGACAGCTATCGCGCGTGTACACATGTTCAAAGTTTGTTAACATTTATTGACATTTTCACTCGGTACGAACTATCATTTTTCAAACTATCGTCTATGAAAATTAATTACGTAATTGCTCGTGGATTTCCGGAGTCGGTCTCGTGTCCATTAATGTGTGCATCAAGATACGATAAACACTCGCTACCGCAATGGACTTGTGTAATATAGAAAGTACCTTGTTGCTTTCAATATTTACCAAACGAAAATATTTCTATGTTCGTTTCGACGAGATTTAAACAATCCTGATGCAACTTTGCGGTTAAAAACAATCTCTACGATTTACATATTATTCTATTTCCAGCAATTATATCATACAAGTAAGTTGAACCAATTCATATCCAACTTTACCGAATTGCAAACGCAAATCCAAACCAACCAGCTGATAAAAAGATCGATAAAAGGATTCGATAAAAAGATTCACGAACAACTAGATATTGGTTCACTTTGCTGGTTCCAAATAAAAAATTCCTTACAGCCATACTTCACTATTCGAAGCATCGACCCAAACGGCCAGAAGGCACCAAGGATCAGAAAGAGTGGCACCAGAAAAAGGAGAAGGGTTTTCGAAGAAGGAACACGACTGTTTACAAAATAATTTGCCCGCAGGTTTTAAGGGACAACGCAGTGCAGTGGTACGGCTGGTCGTTTTACCTTGCCTGGCTGGGGGTGGCTACGTGTTTAGGCACGATGACGCTATTCCTCATAGCGGCATCCTGCCTCCGGCGGGAGCATGCCCGCGAGCAGGCACAGAACGTTCAATACATCATGCCAGGTGACACGAAAACACTGAAACGACCGTACTAACTTCCCCCATCTTTTTTTTCTGGAATGCGGTTCTAGGTCCTGAAGGACAACTCACTAATCTCGTACGACTGGTCGTACGTGGTCGCTTGGGTCGGCGTCGGTTGGTCGTTGGTCAGCGCGATCTTGTTTAGCGCTGCGGCGATTTGCTTGAGGGGCGAGAGAATGCGCGAGGAGGCGATGAACATGCAGTACCTCATGCCTGGTACATATTTAACACCTTTTGCTTTTGCCACGAATACGACGAGCTCGCACGGACTCCTGTTAAGGTCGAGGAACCCTCGCGTGATTCGCGGTTGCTTCGCACATGTGGCGATTCGGTTGGAAAATTATTTTTTCTTTGAAACGTTTACTAAAGGAAGCCGAGGAATTAATTAATGGAATAGCTTTTTAGCTTGAATATGATGCGTGTTTTAGATTGGAAAAAATGTAAATGCACTACAAAGTGGGAGTGGGAATATGCGACGTGACTATGACAATCACGTTGACTTGCAGTTTTCTTTTCGTATCACGTTCTTTCTTTCTTTTTCCTTCTTTTTCTTTTTTTGTTGTAATCGAATGTGGTGACAGATGTCTTGAAATATTTATAGTTATAAGAAAGGAGTCTGCGCGTGCATCGTGTACCACTAACTTTGATTCATGATTACTGGGTTGACCCCGAAAATGACGTTGCTTGGTTTGAAAGTAACGACAGTCGTTCTACTAACTCGAATCGATTCAGATGATACTAGAAGTTTAACGGAAAAAATAGTTGATGTAGAAGCAATAAATCAAGATTTTACGTAAAGTAGAAATCGCCAGACCATGATGTAAGGGAATTATGGCGCTCGAACGCAACAGAACAAAACAAGAGACTGCCGTGTTAAATTAATTATCTATTACGTGTACGAATAGATACTAAAATTTGATGTGTTATACGAAGAAGAGTTATTTCTTAACATGTACTTGAATAAAAAGAATCGATATACGGTAGACAGAATACTTATATTTAGTTTGGTCGCGATATAAATTAGCAGAGACATTTACGGTTGGTGTGACCGACACTTCTTCAATTTTGTCGATAAAACTATAAATAACATACTACGTGGTATCAAAATCGTCAGAGAGTGGAACAAAGTTAATTGGAATGAAACGTGAAAATCTCGTTAGAAAAACAAGACTGCATCAAACTTTCAAATATGTCTAAATGTTTAATTATCAATTGCTTCTATATCAACAAATACAGCAATATATTTTCAACTCTAAGATGATTACAATAAAATGGTCATAAATCCCATCTTGGAACGTATCACGGAGAAATAAGAATGAGCAAATGATTGCAAGTACAAACATAATGTATAAATGTCAAGTGATTATAGATTTAACAAATGGATCCCTAACTAATCATACTCAGGAAATCAAAGTACTGACAGAGAATGAGACAAATCGTTGCCCGCTTATTTAACATTTTAATCAAATAAATTGACCCCTGTACGAAAATGATATATTGTACATAAAATACTGATCGACACAAGGTAAAGTTGCTGATTAAAATATAAACCCGTTTATCCTTGGATACCATCAATTGTTAAGCATTCATGCATTGAAAGAACAAGAATACTCGATATTCGTCTTCGTGAAACTCTTACTCGTTCGGCTCACGGTCTGTTTCCACCGCGGATTAAAGCAATTTTGTCATGCTCTGATCCTGAAGAAAACTTTCTAGATGAAACGATCTCCATCGATCACCGATTTAAGCGATACTTTGTGTTTCATTCTTCGAATCGTTTCAAGTTTTCTTTCCACTATAAAAAGCAATATCACTGAGAGTCATCGCTTAGAAGCTATTCATAAACTGCATATTAAAAAGACATTTCGTTGAACCGGTTGTTAATCCTAGTTCTGTTTACGACCAGGATATTTGCGTTAACCTTGTAATTTTCTTGATAAAAATCCTAAAAACCGGAAGAAAAGCTACGTAAAGCTACGAGCTATCCATAAGTGTGTTTTAAGTAGCCCCTTGGAAAGCGACACACTTGCCTAATTTTACGCTCGATCCTCTGACGCCTGCTGCTGTTCGAAGATTTCCGCGTTTGCGTATTCATCGGCGTGGACAGTCACCTCGGAATGTAATTTAATTCACGTCCACTATCGCGAAAACGAATAATCAAAAGTACGCCTCGTCTCACGAAACAGAATCAACGTCATTTCTCGATCGATCGTCTCCAACATTCACGAAATACAAATCGTATCTATTTTATCTCATCTTGTTGTCAAGTCGAATAATCGATAATAATATTCGTATCAGAAGAAGTTATTAGCAGAACGGGATTGTAATTATCGAGCGAATTTAAAGTGCAAATTCGTCTGTTAAGGAATCGAGTTCTTAAATCAATCGGAAATGGCATCGTCCAGCCCCGTTTTACCCTCTCATAATAAACGAAAACTGCCAATATAATACCGATTGAAACATTGAAGCGTGGTTCTTAGCATGTTGCTATCTTTCTCTGTTAAGCGATTCAAATCTTTCGGTAACAGTGTCTTTTGCATGCAATCAGGAAAGACTACGTTTTATTCGCGTTTATAACTTCATATGCATCAGAAGGATCCATTAAAATTGAAGGATCTTAACACTTTCATCTATCGATAGCTCAAAACTGATCCTAAAATGAGACACCTTGTATGTTTATCTCTTTAAATTATAGATTTGCGGTTTTCAATGACGATATATTCTTGATGGAAGAATGATTATCCGCAGCTAAGAACCACTTCCTGTACGAGAAACGAAACTAATATTTCATTTTTTTCATGGTTTTAGTATATCCTCAGAAGCAACAGTACGCTTATGCAGGCTACCCAGCACCGGCAGCATATCCAGGACCTTACTATCATGGATCGCAGTATGGACCGTACAACTACTGAAGAAATTCCGTGTCATCTCTATCAACAGGGGAAAGAAAGAGTCTAGAGCGCGGAGCGTGAAACGTGCTCGTAGTGAACCTAAATGTAACCTGGCAAGCGATGATTCCCAAAGGGAATGATAAAAAAAAAAAAGAAAAACGAAACGAACGAGACAAAAAACGAAGACTCCGAGAGGTCGATCGTAAATCCCAAACCGAGCCTGCGCGAGGAGAAAAATAAAAAGCAAAGAAGGACGACCTTGGGTCCCGCCCTAGGTATAATTTATCATTTGTTTTAAACGATACGTTACGGACGTTCTGGTGCACACCTGCGGGTCCCACGATCTCCGATCTCCGTTTTCTCTTTCGGCAGGTGTCCGTTTGGAACATGATCGCTCGCACGGGAATCAGTTTGACTCGCGAGAGAGACAGTTGCTCAAAAACAATCCGCGTACTTACTTAGAACTGGGATGACCCTATATGCAATAATACTTCTTTTTTCTTTCTCGAATCTAACATTCTTTACTGCATTACTCTTCGTACGTGCTGATCGTGCTAGGACAATAATAATAGTAATGGTAATAGTAACAATAATGAGAAGAGATATGAGCGTGGGAGAGACATACGTAACATAAGTGTTGGTCATTGATTACAAGTTTGATTGGCTACATGATCTTTCTCAGGTGAATGAGGAACGGCATATCGTTCAACATTTATCTCGCAATATCGTGACGTCGAATTTCTAAAAGTACCGTACGACTGATGAGGTTAACCGTCAATCCTTATAGTGCCTTACTTTCAATTACCTTTCATTCTTACTGTAAACCGACAGTATGGAACATTATCATCACCGACAGTATCGTCGAACGCTTCGTTACCTTTGTTCCAGTTCAGGCGAGAAATTTATTAATTGTAGGAAGGATATTCGACGATATATAGTTAAGTGAAGCCGAAACTACATTGTTCCTTTAAAGTGAAACAGTGTAAACTCGGCTTTAGAGTTAGCAAATCGAGTGGAGAGGCGAATACGTCAAACAAATATTGTGCAAAATTTTTGTTTATTTATGTCGGCGAAAGAAAAATTCGACAACATGGTGCGAGAGAAATATCCGTTAGTCAAATCGATATAAATGGCAGAAAGCGTAAAATGGGTGCATCGTATCATTCATAGATATCACATTTCATAATAATGATTTGCCTCATCAACTCACTAGACCTTTTAATGTGTAGATTCCCTCTTTTTTATAACGACATATAAGATTTCTTGTTGCGGTATCGTTACGTAAGGTATTAAGAAGTAAAAAATATTTCAATTACTTTATACATACATATTTTTTTGAATAAATAAATTAAATCAGATTTATACCAATTATAACTTCTTTCAATTGTTGCAATTATATTATAAAAGCTAGACGAATGTAGAAAGAAATTAAATTATGTAAGTATACATAACTGTTTGTTTATGTACATTCAAAATCGGACATTTTATTGTACTCAGAAATAAATATTATTAAAAATCCTAACCCTTTATGTATTATAAAAGGTGCAACGTATCATTAAAAGTTATTTAATATATTTGATACGTTATAAACACGTATGAATAATTTTTTTTACTTACCCATGAAATTCCGGCTTAATTTTTCTGTTCCTCTTTTTATTAAAAACGAGACGTTATCCATAGAATCAAACCGGTTTGAAAACACATTATATCTTTAAGGCATGCATATTCTAAAAATTCAAACTGTAAAACTAAAACCGTAAATAAATTTCACCACAAGTCTAATTTACTGTAATACACAACGTACAAAAAAATACTCAATAGATAACATTTAGTTTAACATTTATGACGTTTTACATCGTGTATTTATAAAAATTCAAAAAATACGGAAAGAGATTTAGCCGATATGTATACATATGCATTCTACTTGACACAGTTAACCAATAGCAATCGAGACATCCGTTAGTCACGTGTGACGCGAACTAGGTTTCAAAATGGCGACACGAATTAAATTGCCACAATGGCTGCTTTGCGGCATTCAGTTCATTGGAAGTTTGCTACAGAGTACGACGATGATCTACCTTGGTTTGTGTTTTTTTTTAATTTCCATGGGTGTTTTAATCACCGACTCAAATATTATAACACAAACAAGTTTTCGAAATGAAAAGGTATATAATACACAGAACTTGAATATTTTTAACACTCGTTCATTTTTATCAAATGCTTTCACTTTATCTTCTGCGTATTCATTGGCAAAAATCATCTTTCGTAATACACGTCATTGACTATCGTTAACATACATCAGTTACAGTCATGAAATGATTCCAGTATTATCACACGCCAAGTAGCCTATCAAGAAATCAAATAATCACATTGTCAGATCTGTCAAATGTCGATCATATGAACGAAGTTTTAGATAACATATGCGTTGTGAGAATCGTCGGAACACCTGAGCACACGAGAGTAAAAGATGTAAGTTGAAATAGTATTAGTAACACAGGCTTGTAAAAACAAAGTTACTAATTATAATATTAAGAAATAATTGAAATAATGGAACAAGAGAATGAAAAAGCATGAATAAGAAGTACATATATACATAAATAGTATATATGATGCAATTTTTAATAGGAAATTACTCTTATTGATAACAGGATGTATCTTCTTTCTTATAGTACATCAAGAAATCAATGAATGATCTTAATTGGACTGTTCAATCTGACAGCTTTGAAGATCAGACCCCAACTTTTGGACCTTTACAGTTTGAAAATATAGTTGCAAAATTAAATCCCAATGCAAAGAGGTATTTGGCATTAGCTTGCCATTATGACTCAAAGTATACTAGAGAAAGGAACTTTGAAGGTGCTACAGACAGTGCAGTACCATGTGCTCAAATGATTAACTTAGCTAAAGTTATGAAGGATTATTTAAAATCTATAAAAGACGTAAGTATACATTGGATGTAAGTACACATAATTTTTATTTGACTTTTTAAGATCTTTTTTGTGTTTTCAGAATGATATTAGTTTAATGCTTATATTTTTTGATGGTGAAGAGGCTTTTAAAGAGTGGGGTCCAAAAGATTCTATTTATGGTGCAAGGCATTTAGCTGATGTTTGGCACAACAATCATATTAATTATACCCAAGGAGAAAATGTCTCTGAATTAGATAAAATTGTGAGTATTAGTAAATGCATACATCTTTATATAAATACTCATTACTTATTTTTCCTGTAGGATTTACTGGTTTTGTTAGATTTAATAGGAGCACCAGATCCAACATTTTACAATTACTTTAGTAACACAGAGAAATGGTATTCTTTATTAATGAGGACTGAAAGTAAATTAGCTTCCTTAAAGAAGTTTGAATCTTATTCTTATGGACAACCTACACAAACATACTTTCAACCATATTCTGTGGAAGCTTATATAGAGGATGATCATATTCCTTTCTTACGTCGAGGTAAATAATTTTTACATGTACATATATACATGTTATATGTTGCAGATAATTTCTATAACATGTGTATTTCAGATACTCCTATTCTTCATCTAATACCATATCCTTTCCCAAAGGTTTGGCATAAACAAAGTGATAATCGGAATAACATTGATTTAAAAACAACAGAAAATATCAATAAAATTCTAAGAGTTTTTGTAGCTTCATATTTACACATTAATATGTAACGAATTGAAAAATATTTATATCGCTAGAGAAAATTTTATTTTTATTATGACGATATTAAATAACGTTATATAAATATAATATAAAATGTTAGTTAACATATACGAAAATAACAATATTTTATAATAAATTTTAAACAGGAACAAATGAATGAAATTGTTTTAGAGTTAGTTTTCATAGATTTAATAATTTGTACTATAAATGAATTTTGTACTATACGCGACTTTTGTAGGATAAATTATTCTTAACGAATCAATGTAATTTGATGGTACTTAATGCGTCTACTTATGTACAAAACGTATATATTACATATACACGTGTAAATTATGGAACAGAAAGAAGAATATAAATTATTTTATCTTAAATAAAATATGTTCAAATTGGATAAGTGAAATGATTTTAATACAAATGCAAGTACGACATAGATAGAATTACAATTGCAAATGTCATTTTAAATGTGAGTGCGATAAAATGGAAACAACAAATACATACATATACATGTATACATATATATCCATATATATATACTCGCCGAGGAAGTGTTTCTACACGTGACTTCCGGATACATGTTAGGAATAAGAATTCAAACATGTCACTGCTAAAATAAAACTTTATTCTCAATCGTTTCTGAAACTTTTAATGTTACGAATATTGCATGATTTGTTAAAATTTGTATAGTTTGTAATATATCTTTAAATATTATCATTTCGCATTAACATATATGAAAATATTAGTTCATCTTTCCTTTGAAAAATGTAACTGGTTCTAAGATTTAACTTTACATTTTTTATTTTATAACTATCTGCGTAATGAATATCAAATTATAAGTTACCTTGTTAAATACTGCATTATCGTAGTTAAAATTTTGAGAAGTAGATTAGCATTGTAAAATATTTTCACGAGCGTAACGGTCAACAATTGAATAAAGTGAAAGTAGGTATTCCATGATGAGGTTTGGCAAGCCTGATCGAGGTCATTGTTCGTGCAGGCGCGCCCGACGAAGACTTTCGTTCCGAATCCGGTCGAACGCAGCCGATTTTAACCGAGTATGGTCGAACGTAACCGAAATATGTGATTGGTGGAAAGCCGACATTACGACGATAGACCCGAAAAAACGAGTAGCGGCTGACACATCGACCAGAGAGACTGGATTCAGTTATCGTCTTACCGTTCATTCGAGAATGTTTTGATTACGTAGAGGTTTACAACGAATAACGCTGACAAATGTTGAAGTTCATCAGAGGGAAGAGCCAACAAACAACAGTCGAACGACAGAAACTGCAAAAGGATCTTTTTGCTTTTCAAAAGGTGAGTCTTTTCTAAACCTCATTTTTTAAACTTCGCGGTATTTTCCTTAATACATCGATCGAACGACGGCGGCGTTGGTACATATTAGTGGCGCGGAGACGATGAGCTGCGGAACGCACGGTGGTGAAGGCGGTGACCAGACGCCACAAATGTTTTAATTACGTGGAGGTCCTCGCGGTCTTAACCGAGCCTTTCGCGACGGTAGTGAAACGTCGTGACATTACACGTGAGGATTAACGGTTTTTAACGGACGTGTCGCGCACCGTTCGAGGAACAAACGCCGACAGATGTTGAAGTTTATCAAAGGCCAACAACCTACCGACAGAAACTGCAAGAGAAAGAAACTGCAAAAGGATCTTTTTGCGTTTCGAAAGGTGAGTCCCGATCCAAAGTTTCGCCCACATCCGACCCGGCGAAATGCGCCGACACTTTCTTACTTTCTTAGGCCTTACTTTTATCCGTTACTGAAAGAGATTATTGAAATACATTAGATTCACCTTTGCGACAAAACAATGTTACTATGTATAGGGTATTCAGGTTCGATCATATCGACGTGTTGGCGTTTTCAATGGAAAGCAGAGAATTTTGATGCATCGAGGAAAAGGTGTTTTGCACCGTTTTTTTATTCATAGTGGAGAGAAGTGAGAGTGAATGAGTGAACATTAGGTCAAACTCGTTTTCATTTACATTTAAAGAGTATGGTTTTTACATTGCTTCTTTTCATTCGCTTAATTTCAAAACTTTGAAAAGACATTGCGAATCGTTTAAGCGTTTTTCTTTTTTTTTCAATACGCTTTTTAAGGTTTTAATCGAGAGAAAATAATGAGTTGACGAATTGAATTTGATATACGACGTCAGGAAGGTTAATTTTATCAGTCATCTATCTTCTTAAAACAAACCGATCTTTTTCACATCTTATTTACACATTCATTATTTATAAGTCAACAGGTTTGCAATTGAAAGTTTATTCTGTTACCATGTCAGATAGTAATCTCCAGTTTCTTGATAGCACGATATTGATACGTTATGCGTTTTTCAGAACACAAGTTCCTTTTACGCGTAAACTACTTAATCGTTTTAAAGATAAATCTTGTCTTGAAGAAAAAAGGAAAAAAGAAAAGGTAAAAAGATGCTGAATATTACGACTCGAGAAGATTGATAAATATATGTGCCATGATATAAATCGTATATAATCGGAAGAAAAACCTTGTTCCGAATTTATACCCGATAAAGAGGAATCAAATGAATTCGACTTTAATTTCGGTTTATCGAGCGCACGCGTTTAACACGCGATAAAGCGCGCCAGGATTTGTCGTTTCTCATAGGTTATTGACGGTTACGAGTGATTGCTACACAATCAACTACCAATACCACCCTATGTATTAAACGAACAACTTATAAGTACGATATTTCAGAGCAAGCATTATAATTTACCTCAAAAGTTACTAAATAGATTTTGTATCCATATCATATTCAAATCATATTGTATAAATCACATTCCAAGATTTATCGTTTCTTATTTATTACTGGCGGTTAGGGCTGCTATATGTAACAAAACACAGCTTCCATATTATTAAATAAACAGTTTGTTTGTTATTTCGAATCGAGCGTTATAATCGTGACACGTCATAAAGGAAGCAATTAACTTTAAAATTCGACTAATTTCGTTTCTTTCTTCTTCGTTCTTCCCTCTAAGTATGTAATTATTGAATCGATTTTGTTGAAATAAAGAGCGCTTGTCGCTCTGTATTGATTTGAAAGAAGCATTGCGAAACGCGTTTGATCAGCAACACACCACCATTCGAAGGCTACCACCTTTGAAAGGCTGGTTTCATGGAGGAATATTAAGATTTTAAAATTGTCTTCGTCCAAGAATATGATACAGCGTGATTTAAGAATGAACGGTACAGAATCAACAGGTCGATATCTGAACGTAATCGATACCGAAAGTCTAGAAGACGACGGGTGGCCGAGATACGATGTCTAGAGTCAGGATTATTGTGGTCATGTGTGCGGTGTGATGCGTTTCTTTAGCGGTTGTCTCGACTGACTGTCATCATCACTGGCCATCGGGTGCACTGTCGCGAAACCTTATCGCTGTTTAATTCTCGGCCTGCTGGATTCGAAGTTTGGCGATAATAGTCGCACGAATACAATCAGTTCGTACCGGTTCCGATCGATGCTTCATGCAAGATGATTTTTATGCGATATTTTATTCGCTATCGAAAATTGTTACTCGTATCGTTTACCATTTGTTAGGAAAGACAATAAAACGACTTTATGTTACGGTCAAATGTCGTTAATTATTAACTTGTTCGTCATTTAAGAATTTTTTAGCAGGTCGGCCTGTGGCTAACACACACATTTAAAAAAATCCCATTTATTATAGGTAAGGTTATTGTTCCTTACCATTAATTTTAGCAAAGTATCATAAAGTTATATTCCAGAAAGTCTTTTTCGAATTCACATTCTCAACACCGAACTACGCTAGTGGTACTCAGTAATCCAGAATGCCAATTCTTCGACCTGGCAGAATTTTCCATTGTGTTGTCAAACTTCCATCCACCATTGGTCAGGTTCTTCGAAAACCCAACTTAACTCAGGTTAACGATAACTCAGGATTGGTCACCTTTAGGAACAAGTTTACAGCCAGTCAGTTATATTATTTCTTGTTCGTTATAATTTAACAGATCTTTAACAGGACGAAACAAAAAGTTAAAGGGAATAGTACTAGTCTCCAATATGATCCTTTGAATAGTTTTGTTAATTTTTGTCAATTAATAATTTTGTGTAAATACCAAAAAACTTGAAAAATCACAATGGATTACGCGCTGTATCAAACACCATTTAACCCTGTTGTTCTCGTCGCTTATCTTAATTCATTGTTCTAAGTATCAATTGTCACTCTTTTTTGACAGATAATAAACATACATAACAGAAAATTTCCAATAAAAATTAGACACAATTTGTCCATCGTATCCATGGTTAGAATCGAAATTGCACATAGTCCTTGTTTCTTTCATTCCGCTTTTTATATGACGCAGGGTACGGTACGAATTCGAATTAGACAATAGGAACGTTCCGTCCATTCTAAACGCGTGTATTTACTACGTGTAGCTTACTTTCGTTCGGTCAGGAAATGAAATAGGAAATGTAGGTTAATCTGTCGGTTAAGCAATTACAGGTAGAAGTAGCGCGCTCTGCGCGGTAAGATGTACGAGTTGGAAAAAAAGTAGAAAGCCCTCGCGGCGTGGAGGGTGCCTGTTGCCTTAATTAAAGCAGTCGCATTTACGCAAACCCAGCGTTTACGGAGCAGTTTGGTCCGATCGAAACTCGAATAACATCTGATTATATTACATCACCGAATGATGCCATTTTATCGCTTAATCGGAAAAAGGCGTGGAACGACAAGATAACAAAATGGAATCACCTTGGAATCTTTAAAACTTGGCAAACGATCTTGAAGAAAGGAAGAAGCAATAGATTTTTCGTCAATTTTGTCTTAGATCTTTTAATATATATTTGGAAGTGGATTGATTTTACTAATCTCATCGAGGAGTTACTTCGAGGGACAAACAATCAACGTTTGGTTTTTAATATCGATTCTATCAATAATACCACGTATTCGTTGTAGAGAAGAGATACGAGGAAAGGATATTATCGGTTTTCTGTGCAAACAAATACGTGATAAGGTGCCTAGCCCTTTTTACGTTTACTTTAATATACGCAGACGAATGTGCCGTTAGTCTGACCTGACTAGGTTAGGTACAAACTGATATCCGTGGATTATTTCGAGAATTTTTTAATGTAGATTAGAACTAACTGATGAGTGATTAAATGAATATAGATGTGGTATTATTATCATCTAAAATTTAAATTCGCCAACGTTTATCATAAATGTATAATGTATAACAAATAGAGAAATATTTGTTGTTCTTCGGCAATATTTAATAAATGTTCCTGGTAAATTATTTAAATGATACATTACGTAAAAATGTGAATAATTTTCCTTTCAAAATATGTTCATTTGTTTGTTAAGTATGAAATATACCACGAATTCTGTAATGTTCCGAACATTCTAGAAAAATGCTTAACTATACTAACGTGAACTATTTCTGTTGAAGAAATGTCACATCGTGTTATCGATCGAACAATAACTTTTAATGTTTCCAAGAATAAGATTAGATCGCTATAACACTATAACTGATCGAATGTTTCCTTTTCTCAAGAAGAATTGTAAATTTTCTAATTATAGATCTAACATTAACCTAGGCAGTGCATACATATTAACAAAAATCGACAAGAGCAGTAAATCTCTCAAAGCTTTATCAGCAGTCGATCTTTTATCTTTATACGTGTCGATAAAAACAAGCAATTTTTGATGTTGTAAATTTGTTCTTCTCTGTGTACATAAGCAAGAGCATCGTTTCATCCATGTTTAGTTAACGTAATTTCTATCGAGGTTGGGCTCATTGAGATTAGGCCAGATTAAACCTTACGAGGGAATCCTCTGTTGTGCTTGTGCCGGTTCGTTCTTACCCATCTTCTTACTTTAATTCTTTCGGTACGCTCTCCCGAAACTGAAAAACGGCGACACCCTTTCTCATGGAAATTACCTAGGTCAAGGTCTCGCTCCCTCTCTGTTATACCGACGGACACCCTTGTTTCGAATCGTGCCGTTGAAACGTGCCTCAAATCGATATCGAGGGTAGCCCTAAATCTCGAGGGTTGTACCGTAGCCGTATGATGCTAAAACTCGCCGAGCTATTTAAATTTTTAGGAACTTGTCAATTGTCTTGCAACGTTGTAATATAATATGTAAATTTATTTTATGTTCAATTTAGCGGCCGTATTTTTTCATCGAGGGAGCGTAAAGTGAAATAATGTATATCTTGATTACAATTTCTAAAGATCGACAGCTTGATTACGTTAGATTTATAATTACAAAACAGAAGCATCGAAGAATCACCGATTCCAAGGTCTCCCGCTATTAACGCTGTTACGTTAATCCAAGATTCGATATTATTAATCATCAACTAAAATTGTATTTTTAGTTGAAAACCACGTGTATCGATAAGAAGGAACATAATTCTCATCTTACCGTGTTTGTTCTTCGGAAGTAACGAAAAATTACTGAAATCTCGTCCGATAAGATTCCCTTATCGAGAATAACAAAGACAGTTTAAGAGATTGTTTTCGAGTGATTCGCCCTCCGCGACAGGATGTACATTGTTACAATGTGTATTACAGAAATGTGTTTTAATTGCTGGTTGTAAAAGAGATTCTTTGTGATTGAGCGCGCGGAGCGGGAGGTAAGTACGCACGCACGAGCGATAAAATCACACGATTAACGGGGATTTGACGATATCTGACTCATCGATGAGTAATCGGTGCGCCTCTCGACCAAAAACTGATTCCACCGGCTACGAGTTATGTCGTGAAAGTCGGAAACAAGCGTCGAGCATAATTAGCGTTAGTCGCATTGAAAACGAGTCGCGGAATGGGGAGGACACGATCGTTAACCCGAGCACCGTTGTTTCCTTTAATTCACTTTGTCTCGTATTCTGTTTAATTGCTACGCCAGAGTCCGCGTTTCTTCTTTTTTTATTTTCCATTTTAACCGCTCGAGCGTCACAAATGGACCGATCCGTGAGCTACTCGCGTTGCTGGAGAAGTGGCTGGTAAGATTTTTGCCAGTTATCACGGCTATGACGATTTCTTTTCTTTTCTTTCTTGTTTGATACATTATACGAAATACAGAAACCTGTGTGTATAGCTTATACATCGTCAACACTTTTCAATTTTATTCTTCTCTTCTTTTGCTATTACTTTTGTACACGCGCGGTTCTATTGACTTTAAAAGTAATAAAAGCGGCTAATGCGGCTAGAAGACAGCCGAACTGAAAATGGAAGGTTAATAACTCTAGTTAAAACCTAGTCCTTGAGAAATTAATAACTAAATCATGGGATAAAACAGGTATTGGAAGTTGAATCTTGAACTGCTACTTCGTCTACTCTGTTCATAGAGGAACGTTTTATATTATAGTCCTAATTTGCAGTAAACATAGACAATTTTATACAATCGTCGATACGTTTTCTGCAGGTAATTGACAGGTTAATTCATTCTACGTCTTACATGCAAGCTACGAATAAATTGATACTTATCGAGAATCAAACTTTTGCCATGGAGCGTGCGCATATC
Organism: Bombus vancouverensis nearcticus; assembly: GCF_051014615.1. Taxonomy (NCBI): domain Eukaryota; kingdom Metazoa; phylum Arthropoda; class Insecta; order Hymenoptera; family Apidae; genus Bombus; species Bombus vancouverensis. The sequence goes on along the minus strand of NC_134911.1, from coordinate 14,635,963 downwards.
AGCGACAGTGCAGATAGCGTACACTATTTTTAGCGACTTTCTCGTATAAATAGTGTACCGATTACTGCTGACAGTGTACAATTATCATAAGGAATGGTCAGGCGAAATGACCATGCCAATTTATGAATCGAATTGAGTGAAAACGTGAGTTACTCCGTTATGTGAGAAAATGGAAAGGTTTTGGAGAAGCTGTTCGGAGATTCGTATTTTTATTCTCGTCTGGTTTCAATTTATCGTTTCATCTTATAAATAGAGACAAAAGGAGATTTATAAGTCTTTCATGAAAAATTCTGAAAAATACGACGATGTGAAGCAAAATTTAATATTAAGACAAACATTTATGTAGTTTGAAACAAAGTAGTTCGATTTCATAAATTCATAATGGTTATACACTTGCTCTGTTACTTCGACAAAACTGTTCCAACACATAACTGCGAGAATTATTCATCAAGTATATGCAGGTAATTAAGGAGAATGTAAACAGTATAAATTACGCGAAGTGTTACCCATTCACTATCTAACTTATTATATAAAGAACGATGAATCGCGCCGGTTAATAACTAGCGGGATTCTACTCGAACGACTATCATTAAAGCAAAATATCATTAAATTCGGAAATGTTCGTTGAAAGAAACCTAATCCACTCGAGGTACTCGAGCACCGTACAATAACCTTACATTTGTCGTCTCATTCCCGTTAATAGTTGTAATAACTAAGACTAATAAAAATCTTTTCCTGTTCTTTGCAGACGGTGCAGCATGGGTTCCCAAACAAACCCACAGCCCTCGCATGGGATCCGAGTTTGCGGCTGATGATCATTGGCACGGCATCCGGCGCCATCAAGGTGTATCCTTTTTCGATTTCGTCGCTCCTTCGCTTTCGACCAGTTCATTTATTTTTGTTTTCTTCTTTTGCTTTTTCCTCTCGATATTTATAATCCGACCACAAGGCACCGTCTCGATGCTCGATAACGTTCCTATCTAGCGATAAATCGTCGAAAGCCACTTCGAGAGCCACTGGCCTAAGGGAAACGGGAACGTGATTGACGCCGGTTTCTTCTCATCTCTTTCTCCCCCCACCATGAATACTAATTTTAGATACAACGATACTCGATATTTTGCCATCACGTCAAAGCTGTTTCTCGATTCACGCCCCGGCTTTTACGGTCACGGATTTCATTCAGAAAACGCTCTGCTTTTTCTCTTTAGACAGCTATATCGAATCGTGCGACGATTCTTATGTTTCAGCGTTGTCGTTTCCGCGAGAAAATTGCATTTGTCGAGCGATAGATTGCTTTCCCCGATGCAAGGTTCTCCGGAGGGTCTCCTTGTTGGACGCGACGGAACTGAATTTGGAGTCATGTTTCCCGTGAGACTGGGAACGTAGGATGTGAAAGTATCGAAGTATCGCAGAGTCGCGCATATGAATATGAAATAGCGGAGGTGTTCTGACTTTGGTTACGTCTGGCGAAAGATTAAAGAGCGTGCAAGCGTCGAGCATGGTACTACGTTTTGTATTAGGTACGTTACGAATCGATCGCGAAATTTAGATAAATTTAGACGAAATAAGTGTGTGATTTATACGCAGGAATATGCATCGAAGATGTACCGATGGCAATGAAAAAATTAAAAATAATTATGCGTATGTATGTATGTTTCGGTAGAGATGGAGAAATAGTGCGGTCGAGAATGTGAGATCATTGGAAATAAGCGAAAAGAATTTACGTCGTATTGTATGTTAAAGTCTCAGCGGAAAGAACAAAATCGATGATGGTGTACGTTTGAAAGTTTGATCAGTTAAGTAGAGATTCGTTCGTATCATTTCCAGGAATCACAAATCTTCCGTTGCTCCGTCGGATCTTCGCCGTCGTTGCAGCAGCGCGTAAATCTCGACAGTGTAACCACTTGTTCCTCTTGATGTCTGGTTGATGTGTACCGCAAAGGCATTAAATCATTCCCGGAACACGTACTATGTTAACATGAAATTACGCATCTATCTTTCGAGATCGTTAAGAAACTCATTATCGAACGAACGTTTAGAAATTAGTCATTGTAGACCTGCTTTTGTTACCCGATTACCCACTTCGTGTTAGGTCAATCATCGATCCAAAAGGACTATAATCTGTCGAAGCTAGTCTAGATATGCCCGATATTTTTTACGATGTTTGTCAAAATAATATTATCTTTTCTGTATCCATCTGTAAAAATTTATTGTGCTTTGTCTTACGTTTCATTATTTTATATAATTAGATTAATTGTTCGACAATTAGGAGCAATTATAATATCAATGAGAAGTCGTTTCGAGACGGAAGGATGTCGAAGTCGATCCATTCGAAGAGTTAATTAAAACATTATTTTTGTATAATTGTTCTTTCGTCAATCGCTTGGTACACGCGTCGAGTACCGTCTGAAAAATGCTAATTACAAGCGCACAAAAGGATTGATTCCCAATGCGTCGCTGCGTACCGTACGACTGCATACCGGTTACTTTATTCGCGTCTCGATGTCAGATGTTCGAATGGCTACGTAATCGGTAGATGATCATTATCATTTCGCAAGACGTATGATAGACGTCTTTACCGTCTCGACGGAAATTCTATTTGCAATTGATATTAGAGAGGTACGAGTTGCTGCTAGTCGCTTGTAAAATCTTTAGAAATCTCGAATCTCTGTCTGTGCTATTTATTTTGGAATTGCTTATATGTACCTTCGATAACGGGCGTGTCTGATCAACGACGTAAGAGATGGCTGGCTTTAGGCGAAACTGTAGCAGAATCTGTGTCGGCGATTGAAGTAGAATTCGACGACGATATAAAAGGCCTGTATACAATTCGTGGATCGAGCACAATCGTTCCTGTCAGCGAACGTTAAATCTGATATTTTCGAAACAAAACCACCTTCTGTTTCTTGGTAGGAACGGAGGTGGTCTACTGTTACTGTTAAACAGGGCTATCTAATTTTCTCTGTTTCCCTTGACTGACGTGCGATTACAGATTCGGTAGGCCAGGTGTGGAATTCTATGGACAACACACCATCGAAAGTGGAGAGAATGCTGTCACAAAGATTGTTGCTCTGCCCAACGAGGTAAGCACCGCTATTTATTCATTACTAACGTGTTATCAACGTATCGTTGCACGGATATCTTATGCAATACTATTTTCAGAAGTCAAGGAAAACTTGAATAATTTTTAATGACTTTACTTGTATATAATTTGATGCTGGTACCTACGCGTCTAAATATACTGTACATTGACGGTTTTTATGCATTCACGGGAAATTTGAAAACGCGTATAATATACAAAAATATACAAAACGTTCAAAATATGAATCTCACCGTAGCATGCAGTGAGCGAAACTACCGTTTCTCTCAACTATGTTTGTAAGGACATGAATTTGCATAAATATCCGCTGTCTAATAGCCACGATGATAAGATGGAAATAAATAGTTTTATGTTTCCGTTTTATTGGAAGAACTTTTTTATTCTGATTGTAGTTTGATAGCTTTAACGTTAACGAGTACCGTCAAACACGATAAACACGATTCTATAATGAACAATTCACACAATTTTATAGCTGAACAATTGCGTGAATTGACGCACGTGTAAACACAAATGTACTCGTGGCCATTCAACAGTGTGTTAAATTGTTGGTGGTTTATGATCTTGTAAACTTTGTGGTTTAGCTACGTTAACGTTTGCGTGGGAATCGATTTCTAGATTTATTTCTATAGTTTTCAATTGACGAGATTAGGGCATATATTAAACGCTAAACGATCAATTGAATTAAATAGAAACGAAGGAAACACTGTGGAAGCTCAGTTCGTGTAAACTTCACTGGATTAAAATATGCAATAGCGTATACTTTGAAACGAATGCCAGCTGACGTACCATCCTAGTTCGGATTTCTTAATGACCACGCTAATAGTTCTTAAACCTTCCAAAGGAGTTACGTTATCTCCTAACGAGAAATTCCAGAAATTTTTGTCTCTTCAAATCACTCTTGGAATTTGTGTTTTCCAATTACCCTTATAGCGTCTCCATTTCTAATGTTCCCTCTGACCATTACATAGCGTAATACGAGAGATCTAAGTATATGTAGAACGGAGTATAGAAATCTTGACGATAAGAAGAGCGTACTTTATCGCACTTTGAATCGCTTGAATATTGACGTTGCTATTTTTATAAGCTAAATGTTTGTTAGAAGTTCGATAAAAGGAAAAAGAAGAAAAAAAGAGAGAACGCCAAGGAAACGGTGCTTCGTGTCAGGACTGCGCGCGATAGTAATATCTTCTGCGTACATTGTAATCAAAGGGACCAGACGGAGGTGTGAAGTTATGGTTGTTTTAAAAGTCACACGCGTTGCACCGGTAACGCGACACCGTGTTCGGCTTATACGGCCATCGTTACCGAGTTGCATAACTGTGTGCGACACGCGCAACGCGCTTTTGCACGCGTGTTCGAATAAATAATATACGAACACCATTGTCGCCCGTTCCATAAAGGTCGGGAACGTATTACCGTACGTACACGATGTTTTTCCTGTTTCCTTTCTTTTAAATACAAACCTCGTCGCCGGGAAAATTTCGTTATGAAATTCATCTGCAATTCAACCGATGATGCAATCGTAAAATTTCCAACACGATAATAATTATCAATTTTCCTTTTCTTTTTCATTTATTCTGCTACGTCCTTCGAGTCATCTTCGTCATTAGCTTATAGAAGGAAGAATAATTATATTTCTTCGGATATAGTATGATACGTTAGAATACACAGTAATATGTGTATTTGTGAAAATTGAAGTAAAAATTCTGACAGCGAGCAGCGTCGAAGGGCGACGACAAAAACATACGATACATGTACACATGAACGAATAGAACTCAGTAGGTATGTAATTAATTGCCTATACGAGGAAAAAACGAGCAGACTAATATGGAAAATCAGCATATACAGGGTGGTTGGTAACTGGTGGTACAAGCGGAAAGGGGGTGATTCTACGCGGAAAAAGAAGTCGAAAATATAGAATACAAATTTTTCGTTTGAGGCTTTGTTTTCGAGAAAATCGACTTTGAATTTTCGCCCTGTACGCGTGCACTTTATCGCGTCTCGTTATAACGGATCTCGCTGTAGATCGTTGTCTCGATGGAAAAATTTAAAAAAAAAAAGAAATTAAAAAAAAATTTTTATTCTATATTTTTGACTTCTTTTTTCGCGTAGAATCACCCCCTTTCCGCTTGTACCGCCAGTTACCAACCACCCTGTATATACATGAATAACGATGAGTCGATTCACGTTCATTTGCCTTTGCCGGTAAATTGTTTTGTAATAAGTTGTGTATAAAACATATGATACGAAGCAATGCACAGAATAGGCGTGGCATGATCGAGCACCAAGTTGCTTACATTGCTCGTTACGAGTCATAAAATCTCGTTATCGCGATCATTTTTCAAGCGAATCCTAAAACCGATAAGATAGCGCCTGTACGATTGCTTCGTCGTAGCTAGATATCGGATGGGATCTTGGGCTTCTCTTTTTTCTCCTCTCGTATTTTGTTGCTTTAAATCGTTCTGTTGATCGAAACGATCAGATTATCACGAATCAATAATCGGAATTCATCAAATTCGAATTATGGGTCAATTTGAAATTGAAAAGTTCACGAAACGCGAAAAGACGCGATTTCAGCAAATGCAAGGTATAACCCACGTCGTGCTTTTGCTGGTATAATGATCGAGTACGGGATCTCAATTATTCAACTGCACACGTTAATAACACGCGGAAAGAGCGACGTTCTGCTCGAGAAAAACACGTTGGAAGTACCGTAGACACGCGTGAAAGTGCGAGGCGCGAGGTAAACCTTCTTAACCTTGCGTTTTCCTCGAGTTTTCACTTCGCCTATTACAAAGAAGGCATCGTCTTTGTGACCAGGGGGAAAAAAAAGGACACGGGATCTGTTCCGTGAGAAACGATGAGGTCATGAAAACTATCTACAATACGTTATTTTATTTATCTGTATTATGATACGAAGCTATTACGAAGTCACGAGTTTTACATTCGAGTATGGAGATGACAAAGCAAATACGAGACACCAATACAATTGCGAATTAGTATTCGTTTTCATTCATTAAAATAGATAGAATTATGTGTAGTATTAATCTTTACGATTAGTTGAAGAATAAGTGCGCGATAAAAATGATTGATTACTACAAATGTAACAGGGCCGCGTGGTTTCTCTCTGCGACGACAACTCTCTTCATTTATGGGAGATCAACGAAAGTTCGGTCGTGGAGACCAAGTCGTTATCGTTGGAGGGCAAATTGAAGAAAATTTCGGCGATGTGTCTCGAATCAAGCGGCGAACATCTTCTTCTTGGAACGGAGGGCGGGAACATCTATCTTCTCAACTTGAAAACATTCGTAATGCCTGACAATATCATTTACCAGGATGTCGTGATGCAAAAGTAAGAGTAATTCTTGCGTGTTTATATGCATTTTGAAACTCGCATGCTGGATGCCTGTAGCAACTGACTTGATTCTTCTTTAGCGTTATGCATTTTTCGATGTATCTTTTATTTTGTTCTTTTTGGTACAAATCTTATACTTCAGTCGTTGGTAGTTTCAGTATGAACATAAATTACGCGAAACGTACGATTTGAAATATTATCGTTAACGACTAGTCGTAAATTCGTGAGATACGAGCGATCCTAACAAGTTGAGCCAGAATTTGCGAAACAATGAGTTTTAGCGCAAAATCATGCGAACCTCGATTTTCTTTTTGTATTTTTTTTTTTTTCAATTAACTTTCATTATGGAACGGAGCGTTTGATTGTCGATTGCGAGGCAGTTGGCATTGAAATGGCTAGATTCATGTACCCGTAACGTATCGATGTTATGACAGCGTGCCAGACGATTACAAGAAGAATCCAGGAGCGGTCGAGGCGATAGCGGAACAACCAGGTCACCCAGACAATATTCTGATAGGTTACAATCGTGGTTTAATGGTTTTGTGGAACAAAGCGACTCCGGGAGCCCAACAGGTGAGCCTTCGTATTATTATTCCATATCTTTCTTTATACACATGCTATGTATACAAGACTATAGTGTGGCAGATGTAATGACACGCTTATAAAACAGTTCCAACACACTCGCTTATTACATTTGTGGGGCAATGCTTAATCCATCGGTACATAGAGGTGCATTCAGCTCAAGTACCACGCAAAAGAGAATAATTTTAATCAATTGTCTCATTTAATAAATGCTTCATTCCTGTTGCGATCGTCGAATTTTTATATTTCAATCTTGCTCTCATTTTCACAAACAAAATGTATTTCTAACGTTTCAGAATATGTGACATGAGATTAAAACGAAAGAAATGCATACCGACAAGAATTTTTGCATATTTCGTTTAAACTTGAGTATTTTGCAACGTTAAAATGTACAATTGGATTGAAAATGACCGAACCGAAAGCAACAGGATTAAAAAGTGTTAATGAATCGCATATCTAAGTAATTGAAAGAAACTCTATGTAGAATAACGATTCGTGAAACGTTTCAGTTTAAAATGAAATAATATGCACCGATGGGTTAAGCGCGTATTGTGAGATGGTACCGCTCGTTCTGATTGTTGTTTGTGTCTTTGGTGGTTTTGGCGAACGTGTACGTGCAGCTGATGGGTTTGTTTTCGCGTGCGCAGACATTCGTCTCCACGCAACAGCTGGAATCTGTCCACTGGGTCTCCGAGACCCGTTTTGTTTCCTCCCACAACGATGGATCCTATGCATTTTGGAGTCCAGGCAGCGACAGCATGTTGGAATCGAGTACACCCTATGGACCATTTCCCTGTAAAGCTGTCACTAAAATTCTCGTCTATCCAACCGCAGAGTGAGTACAGGATTTTCCCACAACATCGATAATTATCTTTTTTGTAATTGGATTGATAATGAGTCTTTGTAAAACATTTCGCAGACTCGGAGAACTCGTTTTATTTTCGGGTGGAATGCAACGTGCAAGTTACGGCGATCGTCACACCATTACCGTTATGGCGAAGGGGAAACATGTTGTTTTTGACTTCACGTCAAAGGTGATCGACTTCTTCACTGTGTTTCCTAAACAAGAGGATGGGAAAGATGCATCTGATAGTCCAGAAGCGCTTATAGTATTGGCCGAAGAAGAGATAGTAGCCATTGATTTGAATAATCCTGAATGGAAGATGATGGCATTACCGTATTTAGTATCTCTCCATGCAAGTGCGGTAGGTATCATTCCCGGAATTTGTAATATAACATTTTATAAGTATACGTTCCTTCTCGTTATGTCTGTGATGTCCTTATTTGCAGGTCACTTGTTCGCAACACGTTCCGAATGTTCCTGAGGAATTATGGGAGAACATTATCGCAGCTGGGAAAGCGCAAACGGAACATCTATACTCGGATAAACCATGGCCTATAGATGGTGGAATTATTCTCTGTCAGAAATCGGAAAATGATAAATTAAAAAGCAGAGAATTATTACTTACCGGCCACGAGGATGGAACCGTGAGATTTTGGAATGCGTCTGACGTTGCTTTAACACCTCTCTACAAGTACAATTCATCCATTCTGTTTACTGGCGAACATCTGGATGTTCTTGAACAACCACCGGAGGATGACGAGGACGAGTGGCCACCATTTAGAAAAGTTGGAACCTTTGATCCGTACTCCGATGATCCCAGACTTGCTGTGAAAAAAGTTTTGCTTTGTCCGCTGTCATCGACATTAGTGGTTGCCGGCACGGCTGGCCACATAATTACAACCACCATATCATCCGAACCTGTAAACAAGGAAATCAAAGCCATCACGATGAACATCGTAAACGATCGCGATGGATTTGTTTGGAAAGGCCATGATCGTCTTCCGGCGAGGACAACTAGTATATCTTTCGCAGTCGGTTTTCAACCACAAAGTCTTCTTCAATTATACCCGCCAGCTGCGGTTACAGCATTGGCTATGCATAGCGAGTGGGGATTACTTGCTGCAGGCACGGCTCATGGTTTAGCTGTTTTCGATTATACAAGAGCGAAAGCTGTCAACGTGAAGTGTACACTTAATCCAAATGGTATTTTTACATATTTTTTATTAGTCGAATGTCTGTAAATCGTATATTTGTAAAGACAGTAAATTAGTTTTCGATTTGTTATGTCATTCTAGATCTTTCTGGAGCAGGTGATACACCAATTTCTAGAAGAAAGTCGTTTAAGAAATCATTGAGGGAATCTTTTAGGAGATTACGAAAAGGAAGATCACAGCGTCGAACAAATGCCACTAGTCCAACTAGGAATACAACATCAGAAAAGAAGAAAGAAACGTGAGTATTTTTTAAGCTTGTTAAACTGTAACTAATGTTAATATGTTAAACAATGATTGGTTTTTAATTTTCGAAGGTCCAGTGTTGCTTCTTCTCCGAGTGGTGACCTTTCGCCGGTAGAATTGAAGCCCGTGGAGAGACAAGTGGAAGCAAGGCCTGTAGATGATGCACTGGGGTCAATGGTTCGATGTTTATATTTTGCTAGAAGTTACATTATAAGCAGTAAGTGTTCCTAATACATTTTTATCGAGTATAAATTATGAATATTCTATTAACATTTTTTTTTTATTATAGTGCAAAACACGACGCCTACGCTTTGGGCGGGTACCAATAACGGTACAGTTTATGTTTTCACGTTAGCAATTCCTGCTGGTGTTAGAAGAACAGAAGAGGATGTAAATTGTACATTAGGCAAAGAGATTCAGTTAAAGCACAGAGCACCTGTAATTGCAATTACAATTCTTGATGGGTCTAGCGTACCGTTGCCAGAACCATTCGAAGCTGAGAAAGGCGTAAGTCCTGGTCCTGATATGGCTTCTCCACACAGAGTTGTAATTGCTAGCGAAGAACAATTCAAAATCTTCAATCTTCCATCCTTGAAACCATATTGTAAATACAAACTTACTGCAAACGAGGGTTCACGAGTTAGAAAAACGGGTTTTGCAAAATTCACATGCCCAATCGAACCTGCAGGAACTCACGAAGAAACCTGTTTATTGTGTTTGAGTAATCTTGGTGATTGTTTAGTGCTCAGTGTTCCCGAATTAAGAAGACAGCTTAATGCCGCTGTTATTAAGAAGGAAGACATTAAGTAAGTATATCTCTTTTGCATCTGTGTCTATCTGTGTATATCATATGAGTGTATCTGTGAGAATATTGCTTTGTTTTTCTAGTGGAATTTCTTCGTTGACGTTCACAAAAGCTGGCGAAGCCCTATATTTATATTCAAGTTCGGAACTGCAGCGAATTTCATTGTCTGCTAGTAAAGTGACAAAAGCGCACTGTGCATTAAATTTACCACCAAATGCTAGATCATTTCCGGAAACTAACAACGAAGAAACCCAAGAACAAGGTGTGGTCGAAGGTACAGCAGAAACGGAAGGTGATACAACGCAAGGAAGTCAACCAGATGCGGTACAAAGAATGATTATGGAGAATGGTGTGGTGGGTTCTAGTGAGTATACCACGAACACCTACATAAGTTTTTTTAATTTGTATTTAATTTGTATTTAACATATATCGGGTAATCATTAAGTTACATGTTGTCATAGGATGTTTAAACGTGCTACTACTAAATATGCGTAATCGCTTGGCATATCTCAAGTAACTCGTGTATTTATCTAAATGTTGCTTTGCTATAATTACTTGTGATTTATTAAACGAGCTAGCTGCTAAATTGTACTTTATGCTGATTAACATCATCAAGGAACGCTGTCTCCTAACCCTTTAGTACCCATTCTTGAATACATCTATTTTAGCCGGTGGTGAAGAATCTCCGAAAGAATCGTCTTTGCAACCCGCAGCAAGTACCAATGATGTGAACGGAGAGGACGATCGTCAAGACTTAAGTTCTATTGGAGATATAACGATCGATAGCGTGAAAGACCATTTGCTGTAAGTGGACGTGTTTGTATGTTATGCCTAGCTTTTTATTGTTTTATTTCACATGCTTCTTTTGCTTACCTGTTTACAATTAATTTTATGATAATAAAAATGATAAAGGACAAGAGCAAAAATTTCAAGGAAAGATGATCTTAATTTGACAAGCTGACTTTAATAATATGTTTATTTTGCTGTGCTAATCGTTGTGTCTCTTACACTTGCCACTTGTTTGGCAGTAACAGTTCACTTTTCAGAAATGCAACGTCTTCCGAAGAACTTCATAGTCGTCTTGCAGGACTTAAAATGGAAGTGACTTCACGAACTTCAGAAATTTCCACTCAAAATCAATCCCTAGTTGTGAAAACAACAACCGTTGTTTCGCAAACAACCAACAATACTACTGCTAATGGAGAGATCGAAACAAGTCAGACAAATGAAACACAACAAATGAATAGTGAGTGAAATCATTGCTGATTCAAATTAGTGTGAATTATAAATTATTCAAGTGACCAATAATACATTATATTAAACTGATTTTTAACAATTCATCGAATTCTTCTTAAATACATTTTTTAAACGAATATTTTTTAGGTCACCCCATGTTATAGTATTTGAAGACTGTATACAATCATATTCTTAATAATTTCATATACTACGTAATTCATCGATCGCTTAACATTTTGTGTTTGTCTTTTATCGCTTTGTAATTTTTTATTTTTTATTCTTCTGATATTTTTTGTATTCTTTTGTTATTGTTTCGTTTTGTGCTATTTGTTCTTGCGCAGGCACTACGGTAGAAAGAGAGATACGCAGCGGTACTGAGACTACAACGACACACGCTACCATCACTCTACCTCCAAACGTCGAGGTCAGCAAACGGCACTGAATGTATTGCGATAATTGGTGTCGGTCCTTACCTCGATATTAAGCCTATATTTTGTGACAAAATGATAGAATGCCATTAAATTTTTGGAGTTTCTCAAAAGTAGTGCAATATATAAGAATTCTATAAACGTCCGCATAGAAGATATATTGTCCTTACTAATATAAAGAAAAGATAATACTCGCTAATGATATTACTATTTTCTTAGGAATTTTAATTCAGTTTTCATAAACATTAGGTGTGTCAGATGATAAGGCATGCTCATTTTTTCAGTAATATATAACCATTCGTTCCTTCTCTGGAAATCCTAGAATTGCTCTAGATTGTGATTACAATATTCTTCCCAGTTTGATTCGTCTGAAGTAACCACTCATTTTATATTAATAAGGAAGAGATATTTTATATCTTTATTAGGAATATGCAATTATTTTGCCATGAAATTATATAATTAACGCTTAGCATATCGCCCGCTCCTAATCTACTAACACGATTTACGTAGCTCAGTTTGTTTAAGAATTGGATAATCGATTTATCAATCTTCAAATTGTGGGTATATTTTATAACATATCGCTGCTTAATTTATTGATGTATTAACAATCTTTTTTGCGTAGTTATAAGTTGCTTTGTCCAGTTGCTTTGTTTAACTGGATACATGATAGTTTTTGCAGAATATCATTTAGATAAATGCGTAACATCATTATTTTTAATATTGCAGATTAGTGCAGCTGACTTGGCAAACTTGGAGATAACAACAACTACAGTGACTACCGAAAAGTCAAAAGCTCCATTGGCAAGGCCTGAAGAAGTCGGTTCTTAGGAATATTCCAAATTGTCCTGTACTCTACTCCCTGATTTTATGCTCTGTACACAGAGCCACACAATAATTAGATTTTTTGTTACTTAATGGACTCACGTGTACACAGCGGCGATAGGTAGAATTTATATATCGTAGATTTTTTAAAAAATCTAGATTTATATGCGGCATTAGCATTAGCTATAAATGATAAACAAGTGAACTTCGAGTATTGTAGCGACGAACCAATCGAGATATATTAACTGCCAAGATTGTCGATATATTTTACATTTTAACTGAACATTCTCATTGCATTTCTTTTAATAGTCAATTTCGTGATTGAGCAAAATTTTCGATGGTTTAGTAGAACTAGGCCTAGGTAATTTTAATAAAATGCATTTTATTTACATACAAGCGTAACAAATCCTCAAAGAAAAATTAAAATGTTTCATGTTGTTTCATCTGTAGATCAATCTATTAAAATATAATTTTAAAAAATTTTCTAATGCAGCATTAAGAAAAAAATTGAGGAAAATTTATACGATCCGTTTCATGGTGTGTAGCTGAACATAATTAAAAAATTATAGCTTGTACAAAGAAGCAAGATACATCACAAATTGTGAACATGGCAGCCATATTGTAACGCAACGAATATGTTGCGTCACGTCATATTTCTAAATAATAAAAGTAAAAAGTGAAAAGGCGACTTAAATCATCTATATAGTATTTCGAATATTATATAGGCGTCTTGTGACAAAGGATCAAAAAAAGAAAAATATGTAAGTATGTTGAATTGATGCGCCTAACAAAATAAAGAAATAGCTACTTAAGTAGAATTACGTTATAAGAAAAGTTACAGAGATTAAGTGAGGGACACTATCAATGGCCATGACGTAAAAGAGGAGAGCCGTTACGAATATATTTTTTATTGATACTTGTTAATCGTTAAGTTTCCTTTTTCTTTGATGGAAACGATCATGGTACAATCGAACTATTTCTATCGAGCAGCATTGAAACTCGCTGAATTCAATTCCGATATTATACGAACAAAACAGATGTAATTGTGTTTTAACATTACACGTATGTATGTCCCATCTTTCTAGATAAACAAGCTATTTGTTAATTATTTTTGGTGGAGGACAATTGCTACATATTACTTTTTACGCGAATACATCGTAAAATGCTACAAATGTACTATTATTATCGTTATATAGTGATGTACTACGTAGCTTGATTTGTGTTTGCGACAGTACGGATCGTATTTAAGATACCACGATTTTGGATCTCAATAAAATTTCGAAACAAACACAACTCCGTTTCCCGGGGCAATTTCATATTTATCTTTTATAATACCATAACTAACGATTTTTTACAAAAATGAAAACTACTAAAAATTTTAATATATTTTTACCGAATGTGACAGACTGATGCATAAAAGATACATATTCGTTTCTTCTTTTACATTTAATTAATCAACCATTAACTATTTAATCGATCGACTATTCACGTGATTTCGAATAAAAAGTTTTTCATCCTTTATCGTTCCTCTAGACTACATGTGTGTTAAAAATGATAACAATTTACTGTTCGTTGATGCAATTAATGCGAGGCCTTTGTAGATAGATTTTAATCTTCCTCTAATGTCATAATTTCTCTTACGACCTTTTTTATTTCTTTTATTCAACCGCTTTGCGAAATGTATGTTTCTTGTACGCGGTTATTACAAATAAATGTTATACAAGGTGTTCCAAACATCGACTATGCACAGTTTTTTTTTATTGAAAATGAAATCCTTAATCCATAACCATAGATCTAAACATTTAAATAGGATATTAATTAGAATAAATTTGTTGTTTATCGAATCCACTTGAATTTTATTATTCAAGATCTACTATAGTATTCTGTGCTGTTGGTGCACCTTGTACCGTTAATTTTATTACAATTGTAAACTACATTAACAAGGTAAAGTTAATGAGCTAAGTAAGATACAAAATGTATGAAAACGGACGTGCTTCTGCTATTGTAAAATTATTTGTTTTTTACCTTGATAAAATATTACGTATTGCATATGGTGAATTGTTAAAACTGCTCCCAAACATTTCATACTTTTTTCCTTTATAAAATATGTAAAGTCAACAAATGACATTAACAGTCGATGTTGAAATATATATATATATTTATATATTATATATATATATATGTAAATTTAGCATATATTTAAATTCCACAGGTAAATAAGTTTTATAGGTTTTCTGGCATTTCAGAAGCGAAACATATACAAAAAATTGCTTCTGGAAAAATTGAGGAAAATATATGTATTTCGATTACTTATAAATAAGCTTTTTCGACATGTCTTTTTTTTTTTATCTAATCGTAGTTTACTATCGTTAATTTTAAATTTCCCATCAAATTTCCCTTTAAAAGTTGTCTTTTTTTGAAACAAGAGGGGGGGATTGAAATTTGAAACATAAAAATTGAAAGGCACTGATAGGATTGAAACCGTAAAAGAACATATCGATTAATCGTGGAGAGTAGACAGGAAATACTATCGATCATGATTTAACCAGTGTTAGCTAGATGGCGCAGACGTTTTTCAGGCGTGTCGAAATGCTGGTCGCGCTTGCGTCCGTATGTCTTCATCGTGTTTCGTCGTTGTGGTATAGTCACGGTTGGGAGATAGCGAGCGTGCAACAGTAGAATAGAACTTATTGAGTAACGCGTTGTAGAAAGTGAGCGAAAGTGATAGAGTGTCATGATAAAATAGTACCGAGTGGACAGTCGAATCTTGTAATTGAAAGTTGGATAAAAAGGTTCGTTCACGACAAAGGTGTTGGAAGAAGTGGATCGTGATTGGTGAATCTTAGACGGCCATAATTGTGCGCCATTCGGTCTCCAGTGCAGATCCGCGCAGCGAAAGGGCAGATGCCCTTACGCGGTTCGTGCTCCCATTGGTGGGTACGCACTGATCTATCCGGATCGACATACTTGGCAAGATCCGGTAGTGTTATTCGCAGTGTATATTCAAATTGGGTAAATTCGCAAACTATAAGGACGAGCGGTCAGCCACCACCTCCTCTCGGAGACGACAAGTCTTTTGGCCGTACGAGTCACCAGTTCGGTAGTGGTGAATGGTGAGTGTGATTTCTGTGGTCTAGCAGCAACATTAGCAATAGCAGCGCCGTCAACAACACGACGACAACGACAACGACGACAGTAGCGCCATCATCAGCGCGACCGCCATCGCAGCAAGAAGAAACAGTATTCCTTCGAGGAGAGAAAGAAGAAATGCCTGTAGGTTCGCGATCGGTGACGCGAGCAAAGATGGAGGCCCCGTCCAGTTTGTAACACGGCAGCCAAGTCTCGTTTAAAGCGCACCAACGGAGCCACGGAGAGCGCTCCTCGAGTCGGCTGCCTAAAGTCGCGTTTTGCCCCGTGCTACTTTTCTTCGTGAGCCCCGCGAGGCTAGAGGATGGAGCTACGCGTTGGAAATAAGTACCGGCTCGGACGGAAAATCGGGAGCGGCTCCTTCGGCGACATTTATCTAGGTAACTCTTTTACTTTCGACATTTACCTTTTACTTACATCTCCCCCACCTCCCCACTATCCACCCGTCTACCCACACGACAGTTACATATTTGCCCTACGACACGCATCAACGCGCCAACTCCCCCGTGCACCTATACACGTTTCTTTCACCTTTTTCTCCCTTTTTTCTTATTACTGCGTGACCGGGCCTTTGGCCTTTTTCTCGTTCTTAGGTACCAATATTTCCACCGGCGAGGAAGTCGCCATCAAGCTAGAATGTATAAAAACGCGGCATCCGCAGTTACACATAGAATCCAAGTTCTACAGAATGATGCAAGGTGGTGGTAAGTAAATTTTTGTTCGTTATTAAATGCTCTGACTTGGTTTCATGTGTCATCGAACGTTCTGAAACTTACACCGTCACCCGAGAACTGTCAGAATTTTGTGTTTGTTGGACAGCTGGTTGGTCTGGCCACTGAACCTACTCTCTTTCTTTCTCTCTCTCTCTCTTTTCCTCTCCCCTCTCTTTTCCCCTTGTATTACTCCTTTCTTCCTCTCTTTTATTCTCTGTTCTTTGTGACAATAAGAAACTTTACCGTTCCAACGTTTACATATTTATGTTTGAATTTCATAAACTAAATTATTCCGATATACGATATTTGTATACACGAGCTGTTTATGTTATTCTATTTTATGATGAGACGTATATAAATAAAATGTCGCTAATGCGTTTATTAATCCTTTGCTAACAGCTATCGGTAAATAACCATATTCTAAAACCGTCAATATTTTAAAATTTTTGCACAAAAGTGTAAACGCTTCGATGCTTGCTTTTGGTGTGACGTTTATGTGAGGTTTTTTGTTTTGAGGAGACTTCGATGTTTTCGTTGGACGAATCTTATCTATTATTAACAGTAATTCTTATAAATACTTAATATTGATCCTTCCATGACGTACTTCTGCCTAATCGCCATTTTCAACAAATAGACAAATTCTTAGTTTTGGGGTTAGAAAGAAAGGTGTACAATTAATTTTTATCGATTATATAAAATATTTTAAGGAAGCCAAATTATAAGAAGCCATTGTTTCGTTTTGTGTTCGTGGTGATTTTTACGGCGAACGCAAAATTATTAGTGAACTATTCCTAGAATGGCGGAAAGAATTTTAAATTAGATATAGTCACAATAACGACGGTAAAAATAAACATTGTTTTGCGAGTTCTGATAGAAAATATGTTCCACAAAGGTAGAAAATATTATTCGCGATTATTGCGATATGTGTTTGGTTAAAACAAGCATGCATTAGGTGTCTTAAAAAATACCACGCAATGCGCATGAATAATAAGCCCTCGAGTGCATGAAAATATTTCGTATTCTAAATAAAGAGAGCCGTTAATGTAAAATAATATTTATAATTTTTGTAACGTAATCTTTATACATCATGCTTTCATCGCGTAGTTTAAAACCTAATGTCCAAGTTGATTTTCATACGTCAATGTCAATCTCTGTTTGTTTTTTTAACAGTTAATAACATTCGATGTTTCTATTAATAAAACATATATATATATATATCTTGTTTTGTAAGTTAATCATATAAATACTTCAATTCTGTCTTTTTTTTTTAATTTGTTCAGTATTTTTCGATACTCTTTAAACATTAATTCCTTAAAAAAAATTAAATATTAACGTGCAGTCATGTTTGATGCAAGAATAAAATTTGTATTCATAACCAAACGAATTTTCTACTTTTGTAAACTTTAATACAACTTAAATTATACTTATATCATTGTCAAAACATATTTGTTATAACATTTCAGTTGGTATACCAACTATAAAATGGTGTGGCTCAGAAGGTGACTACAATGTAATGGTAATGGAGCTACTTGGTCCATCACTGGAGGATCTCTTTAATTTTTGTTCAAGAAGTTTTTCTTTGAAAACGGTCTTGCTTCTCGCCGATCAATTGGTAAATAGTAGCTTTTTTGTTGAAACTAAAATATTTCATAATTTTTCTTAAGAAACGTGTATCCCTTTTATTGCTTTGGTCTGTACAGAATTTCTATGTTAAGTTTAACTATACTTACGTGATCTTTTTCAAGTTATTTCTATGCTATTTGTTTCTCATAGAAAGTTATGTTGTGTTTTAAACTATTTCTATTCAGATATGCAATTATTCCTATAATTTTGTATTACACATTTTGAATATGTGAATTTGTTTCATGACTTGATAAAAAATAAATAATTATATATGTAGTTTTATCTTTCTTTGTTCAAACAAGGACTTTTATATCTGTTTCTGTAATATCATTGTAATTACAAGACATATGTTAGTAACGTTCAAAGTTCACGTTGTGATTATATGCAAGTATTTGTCATTCTGTTTTCTGTTACTGAAATAAATTACAATATAAATTACTTTCTTATCAGTCAACAATTGTGTCGGGTGATAACAAAGCTTTTTCTGATCTCAACAAAAACGTTATTTAATGAGGCACTAAGGCTAGCCTATAAAGTTTTACTTGGAAGTAAAATGCTTTTAAGAAAGAATTGTATTGGGAATCTGTCTAAGGATAGAGCAGATTTAGAGAAAAGCAAGTGTACCCCTATAGTTTTTTCTTCGTGTTGAACCATTATTGCTCATTAATTGGGGATTTTTAGTAAAACACTTCCATGGCCTGGTTAATCGCATGTTTGTTCTGTATTATATATTAATTATATTCACGTGCAATAATTATTATCGGAGATAACGACTATGGCCATAAAGCGTAACTGAATGCAATATAACTTCCTTCCTTTCTTTTCTTTATTGCGTATTGATTCTTTACTTAATTTTTACGATATCTTTCCGAATGTACATGTTTCTTTTTACATGTAATCAAAACGTTGACAACAATGCGTTAAACCACACAATGTTTCTCTGTATTCTAATTCCAACAGATATGTAGAACGGATTACATTCATAGTCGCAATTTTATCCACCGGGACATCAAACCAGATAATTTTTTGATGGGCTTGGGAAAGAAGGGAAATCTCGTGTATATTATAGATTTCGGATTGGCTAAAAAATACCGCGATGGCCGTACTCACAAACACATACCCTATCGAGAAAACAAGAATTTAACAGGAACAGCCAGGTTTGTTTATATAATACATAGCTTAATTTGTTTTAACGTTGTAGCGTTCCTTAATTAATACGAAGAAATTCATTTACGTATTAATAGATATGCGAGTATTAATACACATCTGGGAATTGAACAATCACGACGAGACGACCTTGAATCCTTAGGGTATGTTCTTATGTACTTCAATAGGGGTAGCTTGCCCTGGCAAGGTTTGAAAGCGGCGACTAAAAGACAAAAGTATGAACGTATTTCTGAAAAGAAAATGTCTACGCCTGTCGAAGAATTATGCAAGGGTTATCCTGGTAAATTTTCTTTTCCCATAAACTATTATATTCTGCATCATATTCATGAAAACATGATCAGAATGGATGTTATCGCTTTTTGTTATTGTAGTAGAGTTTGCGTCATACCTAAGGTATTGTCGAGGACTACGATTTGAAGAAAGGCCTGACTACTCGTATCTTCGACAACTCTTCCGGACGCTGTTCCACGGTCAGGGCTTCACATACGATTACGTCTTCGATTGGAATATGCTGAAATTTGGTAACGTGAGGCAACAAACATTATCTTCGACGCAACAAACACCTATGCAGTCACAACACACGAACGTGGCGCTGCCTTCTGGGACCAATAACGATCAGGAACATCGATCTAGGTTGGTGTTTCGGACATGACAGAACGGGCTGTATATTCGCGAACCGCAAACCATTTGCATATGAAATTAGACGTGAAAATGCTAGCAATCGCATCTGTCTACCACGCCGTCTTTCCATGCGTATAAATAGCATGGTCATTTCATTACCCAGTGCGTTCTATTTTTAGCGGGTGGGTCAATGAATCGGGAAACAGTCGTGTTTAACAACACGAATAATCAAATAGATTCGACACTTTTTTTCTCTCTCTAATATATCGTGTTTTTTTCTGTATTTTCTCCGTACTTTCTTTTATATTACATTCTGAAGCAATTTTTTGATGTTAAGAATTGCTAGTTATTTAAATAAAGGACCCCAGAATGAATTGGTAGAATGTGTAAATTGTTTATTATTAAGATGATATTTTTCTTTACAGGCCCTATACACGGCAGTGTTTGGCAAACATATCAGTGGGAACGGTGGGCCCGACTGTGGGTGGAACAACCACGAATTTGAGAAGCATGCGGCAAAAACGCGAGGCGATAGACGCTCTTCGTGATCAGGACAATCAGGAGAGCGATCTTCAAGGTAAACCACAGTTCTACCCAAAATTATGTCCTAAGCCGGTTATAACTCAGCAAAAAATGCGGCTCGTAGTCGAACATCCGCAGCTCACTGGCAACGAAACACCACGCGCGAATCCATGTCAGTTCAGTACGTTTAAATCGTCGCCGGTTAGAACAGCGCCGGAAGCATCCCTGGACATTGCGGGTCTTAGTTTAGGAATCCGCGAACCAACCCCGAATCGTGTCGATTTAAATTGTAGCACGTCCCGTGACTATATAGCGAACAGATTACCCGATAGTAGTCCGAGCGTATCATTTCGTCAACCAGACAAACAGACTTATTTTTTTCAATCATATAAAGCTGAAAAAGACATAAATTTCGAAGTGATGATGTTCGATCGTCTTACGCTCGACGAGAAAAAGATTGACCACGGGGGTGATGTAGCAGCATCCGGGGGCTCGTTGAACTGTTTCGGTGGCGTAGATAAAGACAAAGGCGGCACTGATCACGATGATAGGAAGCAAAAGGGTTCCACACTTGGTGGCCGACATCATGTCTCGGCTCACGATGCTCGTCGAGATTCCGGAAACGTAGAATTTCTGGAGAAGGAAGGCGAGATATTCAAGATAAGCAGCAGCGAGTTGTTGCAAGAAGCATCCGCCAAGAAGAAACGAAATTTTTCTTTCAGTAACAAAGAAAAAACGCACAGAAGCTTAGAGTCGTTGGAAAGGAGCATAGATTTGTCGGCGAAAGATTCGAAAAGTTTGGATCTGTTGTTCGAGGAACGTTCGAAAGCATTTTTTCACGGGAAACAAAGAAGTCTCGATTCTTCCCAGAAGTCAAAAAAGTCCATGGATTCGTCCGCCAACAAAGCACGAAAGCGGCCGAATTTCTTTCAACGTGTTCGAAGAAGCTGGCATTTTTTACTCATGCAGCGCAGAATCAAACAACGAAATAAATACGAACGACCACTGAGCGGTCGAGAAAAGTGCGAGTATTTTTTGTGCCAACAATATAAGAACGAGATTCTCGAGAGTACTTCAAATCTGCTGCTCGACCGCCTACAAACTGAATTGAATCTCGATATTTCGCCTAAGCAAGACGGTACGAACAAAGTCGAGCTGATTTCGAACGATCAGAAAGATGAGAAAGAGGTTACAGTTTTATTAGAGGATGGAGGTACGGTTCGTGTAATAAATGAGCAAAACGAATTGCCCGATGAAAATACCAATAACAAGCCACCGGAAGATAAAGACACAGAGAAACCCCCATTGGTCACCGAAAACGATATTTCACGAAAGTTGCAAGAAGTTGTTGGGTCTGAAAAGAAAGAGCATATCGTGGATTGGGTAGTCACTATAGCGAATTTAGATGCTTTGAGTCATGCTACCCGTTCGAACGAAACTGTGGGCTATGATATACTGCACGGTACACTTGGTATATTAAAGGGAATTCTTTTTGATATATTTCTCTGTGTATGCATCTAAGTTTATGTTCTGAACGCACTTTATATTTATGAAAAATCTGCATCACGCACGAAGCAATCTTTGTTATTGATATTAATATTCATACTGGTATTTTTCGTATGTTGTTATGCCAAGAATTTTCTATACACTTCCCTTACCGTGTCAGGGCCGGTAAGATTGAATCTCTACGTTTCTAGTTTCACTTAGAACAAGTGAGAATTATGATACGAAATATCACAATGGGTAAATATTACTGAATCTACTATTGCACCAATACCACTTCTATTGTTTAGGATTAGGATCAACTCCATCTTTTCTCATGACCTGAAAACATCGACATTGCGATTCGTATATCTATACTCGTCAGGTTGTGTCGTAGAACCTGTTTCAAGGTATTCTACTACTAAATTATATGAGCTTTCAATATTGTACTCGACAAATATTTTTTTACAAATTAGGATACCTTTCAGGAACGCAAAAAGTGTACTTGTTAGATTTGTTATTCTCTACTATTTACTGGTGAATTTTTCCATCTCTACAACTCTTTAAGATAATATATTTTTATTATACCACTGCCATTTTTGAATCTTCTTAAGAAACTCGATATTTTTTGATATCTCTATTTTCTTCGTCCGCCAGCCACGAAACATCCCACCGTTACCAACGAGTCCTTTTGCTGATTCGCTATAAAAAATTCTATTCTCAGAATTATGAAACGTCGAGTGGCAAGAATAATACGCGGACCCGTCCTACATATTCTGACTGATAAATGCCTTTATAAAAAAAAAGAGAAAAACCGCCTTTAAACTAACGACTGACTAAATGTAAGCGACGAACGATCCTCATCGGATGTACAGAGAGCTAAAACAAATAATCCATCGAATGGCATAACAACGTACCGCATACATACATGGTCGATCGAGCGATGTGTAATCATAGTTGGCGAAAAGAGGAGGATAACTCTGTTAGCTAACGAGACACGCATTCAGCATGTTTATATATTTTCATATAATCGTGTTACGCAATATTACCAAATACTACTCGCGTGTCACGGTGTACGTATCTTTATATAGCGAGTAAACTTGCGGCTAAAACGTTCCAACGGTATCTACTCGGATGACATGACATTTACTATCGCCTCCTATTGATACGTTCACGTATTGAATACGCCTGATGTTTTATGCTATCGTGTGCGAAATGTTTGCATTTATGCGAACTTAGACGCTTCGTCTTTCGAAGTGGAATTTGCGAGAAACGAAAAGCACGCTTATCGAACGTTGCATTTCGACTCGTAGCGCGGCTCGAGGGCGTCGGAAGTTCGCACGATAAATGGAGCTTGCGCCGCATCCAAACGCTTTTGTCCAAAAAAGAAATTCGAGCAGATACTCGTAAACAAGTAATTTCTACGTAACTTTTATATCGTCGAAAGTTAGTTTTGTAAGGCGTCGTATCTTTTTTTCTTTTTCTTAAATCATTACTCATTACGCATTAATGTCGCTAGTTAGAGAAGCTCGAAACGCACAATAATCGTTTATCATCGAGCCGACTATTATCAGAGCCTCAGAGTTCGTGTTAATACTTAAATTAGCGGTTTCAATTATCGTAATATCGATTACTAGCGCCAGAAGCTTGAGAAATTTTGTTCGAGCCAATAAGAAAGAGAAGAAGAGAGGAACGTATGGAATTACGTATATCTAAATTACGTATTCGAAGCGAAAAGCGAAGGTATTGAATGTGAACTGTGAGGCTGAAAATTTTGCTCGCACCGAACTCGCATCATAATTAACAAGATAGCTTTACCAGATATTGTCACGTTCGTTTATATTGGCAGTTTTCCGATTGTTTTGTCGTGATACGCCTAACATTGTAATCGTCCACAGCACCTTCTGTTCTTCACGCATTCAATGGTTGCCCTCCTTTTAAGAAGGAAAAGAGGGAGACGAGAGATTCTTTCTCTGATTCTTTAGTGATTTCATAAGTTGAACAATTACAAATTCTCGTCTTTTCGTAGCTGCGGACGTGTTACGTGTCGTTTTTGGGAATCCGGCGTGACGGAAGAAGCAAGGATCGTTTGACACGAGAGGATTAATTGCCAAAAGATTTGCTAAAATTCCATTCTTGTCGAATCATTTATTATGGGGTTGTTGCAAAAAGGAAATTGCTCTCTTTATTATCAGTGTGTGTTTCATTCAATATTTCGTATAACATTTCATCTCGTTAGAAACCCGATTATTAGTTTTTTTTTGCAGTAACCCCTTTTTTATGCATTTGATGAATTCTACAAAAAATTGCATTATCTGTTTTTTTCCTTTTTTTTTTCTTTTGAAGAGCATAGTCAGTATTCACCATCGCATCTAAACCTTTCATATATCCTCTGTTCACAGTGAATCGTTACTCGTTTGCTCGCAGTGACCAATCTCGAACCGACGAAAAGAAGCCCCTCGAGATCCCAGAAAGGTTACCAAAGCTTAGATAGAGACGCTAAAGCATAGTTTTCTACTTCTTCTAGCCGCGCGAATCGCAGTCTCGAGGGCTTCTTTCGTTCGACAGGTCCTCTGAAACTCCGATGATTCGGTGACTTCTTCCTAACCGCTGGATCCTGAGCATCGTCGTTAAGTTTTTTCCTTGATTATGCATATATTTTTCTTGTTCACCTTATTTTTCTTCTATCATCTATCTTCCTTCTGTGTATTTCTTTCTCATCCAAGGAGCCTCCGGCAATTGCGCATCTGTTTGTAATCATTCTGTTTTTTAATTGATAGTGACGATGGTGATGATGATGATGATGATGGAGAGAAAGTAGTAAATAAATGTTTTTCCATTCAAGGACTGGTCTCTTTATTTATTTCACCACACGACATTGTCGATAATCCTCGTCAAAATTTTCTTCTCACTTGGCTTGAATGGAAAAACCAACTTGCTGTGTTCCTCGAGAGAAATATCATTTCCACTCGATCACGATCGCGGATAATGTCCATTCTTTTTTTTTCATTTTTTTTTTTTATTTTTTCAATCCTAATCGCATCATCTGTCTTCACGTTATTACGTATTTTTGTCAATATACAACTTTTTCCATTTCAATTGCCAAGCGTGAAATATCGTTCGTCGTCCCTGTATCATGTGGTCGATCCTTTCTACGATCGATCTTGTAAGAAAAATCCAGAAATTCATCGCGTTTTTTCTACGAGAATATAAACTTTCACCAACAATAGAGTAGGCGGTTTTCTACGAAAATTTCGATCTTCACGGTGATCGTTATTCCTACAATTATGTTTCGCCGAAGAAACACGACAAAGGCTATACAATACCATGTCTGAATACCCCGGGGATCGATTTTTCTTTAGTCTGCGTCAACTAGCCAAGAAAGGAGCATGTTATTATTGTTTCCAATCTGAATTCGATACCTGGTGAAGTGATCGATAGAGTTCAAGGAAGCGTCGCGATATAAATATATCCAAGCTTTTTATCCCGAACTTGCAGATTCAACTTCCTATAAATAATTTACCGTGTTTTTACTGCATAGGTTAATAGAGTAGTTTGAATAGATCTTAGTGTTCCCTTGAACTGTGCTCGGTAGTCGTCAGGATCCTCGAACGAGCGACATATCGTCTCAAAACTTGTCTCGTATGTGACGCAACGTTCGCTTATGGTAGGTATAACATGCGTATTATAGTCATTTAAGACACGTTTAGTTTTGCAACGCCAGTGTTGTTTCTATTTCGTTGCTTCTTACTTTGGTTTCACGTTGCACGACCATAATGTATACGAAGATTTAAAGCCGATTAAATCGTCAAAATCAAAGTTCGATATTCTTTTTCCTTGGAATTCTGCTATAGAATTACATGGTTCAGTCAGAATGATTTTTTTCTTAGGATTTACGGTACTAAAAATCGACTAAAAATTCGTCTTTGTGAGAATGCAACGGTTTATACTTTTATCCGTGGCAGCTCCTTTTGTATTTAAAACTGGCGAACAGAAGAAAGTAAAAATAGAAAGAAATGAAGCCATTCGAAAATGAAATGTCCAGGGACTGCATGTACCAGGAATCAGTTTACTCGACTCTTGAAATATTTCGTATTACGCCGAAATGTGAAATATTCTATCGATGAATCGTGCTATTCGACGCGATAAGATAACGAGTTAATTAACGCGTTACATGCACGTTAAATGTATTTATTTATTTCAGCCTGATGGCCTAGACATTGGACTTGGATACGATTTACGTAAATTTAATCGTTATATACATGTAGAAGTAGAACGAGAAAAGGATGTTTATACGTATGCGATAAGTTTGTCTAGCAAAGGACGCACCATAGAAATGGAAAAATGGAAAAAATGCCGATATTCATGCATTGTTTGCTTTTTGCTGATGTATTACAGCGTCGGGCGCAGGTGGCCAGGAACGAAGAGTCAGCATGAGGTTGCACCGTAGGGACGCGGCTGCAGGAGAGATGCAACCGAAGACCAAGTGAGTTGCTATATCACGTCAAAACGTCGCCGCGGATAAAGCACCTAAGTATAACTCGCTCTACTAGTATTTAGGGAGTGGTCTTTAACTGTCGTAGTCTATCTCGTAACCGGTCGTGTCGTAATTGTACCGATCGTGTGCGAACTCGATCTTGATGTTCTGGTGTTTCGTCCGCGGAGCTTCTCTATACGATTAACATCCCGTTTTCGAGTCAATACCACAGCGAACGTTTAACCATTTGCACTTAATTCGATATATCCCACCGTTTCAAACTCGTCGAATTTTAATATCGTTCGTTTGCAATTTTATGAAACACCCTTTATTCTCTCTGCAAACGAACGATAGAGTAGCTTAATCCTTTCGAGACAGATTTATCTCTCCGTTTCTGAAATCCGTTTCTAATCGAGAAGCTCGGAGACAAAATGTGGCTACCAGGGACAGAGTCTTTAATTGGTAAAATAATTGCTGGCAAAATTAAAAACGACAACTTCTCGATTGGTCTCGATGATGTTAGAGAAATTACAATTACAACCCAGTAATCTTTCTAAAAAGTTATCTTATGATCCTATTGCTCTCGAAAGGTTTAATGCGAAACATCGGTCAAGTGTGAACGATTAAACGTTCAGATTTGTCCGTCGCAATGATCGCACCGTGCAAAAACGATCGCGTATAATAATAATAAT
The DNA here is from genome assembly GCF_051014615.1 of Bombus vancouverensis nearcticus. Lineage (NCBI taxonomy): Eukaryota > Metazoa > Arthropoda > Insecta > Hymenoptera > Apidae > Bombus > Bombus vancouverensis. The sequence goes on along the minus strand of NC_134911.1, from coordinate 14,608,890 downwards.
AATTGTATGCGTTCTATATTATTTGGTTTCGGTACACTTGTAAAGATTAATCGAGCTTGTTACACTTGGTGCTGCCATTAGAGATTGCATGGAACGTTGCACAAAGTACGGGCAAACATCGCATCGCAAGTGAAGTTTCACAAGATCTCTTAATAGAAGCTGCAAGTTTCTTCTATCACGTCACGGTTCGTCACTTTGATTCACCATTCGTAAATCGTTGTTTAAACGGGTGCGACGATTTCCAGAAGTTGTACGTAATTCTCATCGCGTCTAGAGTGTCTCCACTTGTCTCTCGTATCATCTAGCTCGTGCGCGCGTCGTCACGTTACCTTCTTTCGTTTACGTTTTCGTTTATATCGTCCGATTCTGGATGTACGATGAAAATACAACAAAATTACGGATAGAATAAAAATCGGTTTCTTGCCATGGAAGAGTTTTGTAAAGAACGATAAAAAAAAAAAAGAAAAGAAAAAACAGAACGGATTGCGCCGAGTATATTTCGTAATCGATATAAACTCGGGGAAAAGTTGCGCAACTCGTTTTTTTTTTCATCGAACTGTGATTATTCGCAATAAAGAGATTATTTTGCTTGCGAACTAGATCTCGACGATGGATGTCAGTGTTAGTTGCATTGAGCTCTAATTTGGCAGGTCACCTTTTTGGTAGATTGGTGTCTTGATACCGTGGCATGGTTCTTCCTCGATCGATGGAGATCTGGAGAGATGTTGAGAGAGGAGAGGGAGTGCACTTTTCGTTATTTGGAAAGAATCGTCTTGTAAATTTGCAGCTACGATGTTACTTCTTCGATTAAAAATCACAAGATTTCCTTTCTTATCGTTTCTTTCTTTTGTTTCTTTTTTTTTTGCCCTCGAAGAAAAAAGATTCTTTCCAAATGCAACGTTGAAATCTACTTGCCTGCTACATCGGGTGCACTGGGATGGTTTTTCCTTGCGTGACATTTCAAAATACGCCCGTGTACATTACTTTGCATACTAAAAAGGCGGAAACGAACGCGGCGTACAGCCACGCGACAACTTCTGTCCTCCACGCTCGCGAATCGCTGTACATTTTATAATTTCGCCTTCACTTTCTTCTACCATATACCGATAGCGTGAATTTCGGATGCAACGTGAACGATGTCACCGATAGTCGAGCAATTTCTTCGATGAATTCTTGTATTGTAATAGAAATTCTTGTATGATACAATTTTGTTCTCTAATACGTTAAGAAATTCACGAATCGTGTGCATCGTTCACGCCGATCGGGATGCCTAATGTCGACCAGGAAAAGGTGATGAAAAACACGAATCGTGTATTGCGAAAGTGTCTACTTTTGCGCTCAGTTTCCAAGTTATTCAGCGGCATGTGTCGCGAATAGAAGCATAACGGAAAAGTGAGGGAAGCCGAATCGCTGCGCCGACTGAACGATTATGAAATTCTGCTTGGCAACTGCTTACTCCACTTTATCGTTCGACGCAGAATGCTCTTCTGAGCGTAACGCTATCTATTATAAACATAGTTTAAACTCTAGAAGCGTATCGAGCAAGATATAGTCTGCGTTAGAAATAAGTAAAAAAATATTTTTCCAATTTTCTACACTGCTCTCTATCGACCTTTAGCCATTTGAAAGAATCGCAAATAGTATAAATAATAGAGTAAATTAAGCGATGTGATAAGGCAAGTTGTATTCGATCTTGTACGGAGAGATGGTGACATGTAACCAAAACTGATTTCACTTTGTATCCGCGGCTTTCGCAAGTCAGAGGCGAAAATTTCATTTCTTAGGTCTGTGACCGATAACTTTGAGAACAGAATATGTTCCGAACAATAGCATTCTGAGAATATCATAGTGACAGAAAAATTGCAACTCGACTGGTGATTGTTATTCTTTCGCGACGATGATAAGATATTCGAATCTCTGTGTGTAATCTTGTCGAAACAATTCAACCAACAAACGCGTCGAACTTTCGTTAATGCTTTTCGCACTCTGCTCAATAGATAGCTGCATGATAACGATAGATAGAAGATTATGTAATTGTCTTTCATTAAAAGAAAATAGTTATGTATATACCGTCTGAAGATTACAAGTATAAAGTTCGTTGATCGGACTTGTTTAAACGTTCAATCTTAAAACTGTTTTATGAAACTCGGTGTTTACAGTTGACTAAATGGTTCCAGTTACGTATTCCATTGCTGATTTTTTGTTTGGTTTTATTACGAACGCTTGAATAGTATCATGAGCAATGATACACCTAATTAATATTATCGTCTCGAACGTTGTACACTTTGGAAAGCGATTAATGTTTCATCGGAATTGTACGAGACTTTATCGGAAGAAGGTAAATACACAAAGTTCAAGGTAAATCGTGGAAAGTTGATAGAGATTAATAGAGACTAATAGAGGTTGATAGAGATTAGAACTGTTTCCGTAAACAGTTTAATAACAGCATATTTCTAACGCCGTAAACATATCTTCGCGAGAGCTGAAAAACACGTTCGATGATCACAAAATTCCTCGCATTGGGCAGACCGACGCACTGGCTGGGCGTTCGAGGATTGCGCATGCACGCACGCACGTTTATTTCTTTTTTCTTATTCGTTTCTTTCATTTTCTCTTTTCTTTCATTCTCTCTCTCTCTCTCTCTTCTCTCTCTCTCTCTCTAAATATTTTGTCGCGAGACAAAAACGATACTTGATAATTTAATGTGGTAGAAAGAAACAAATCTTAAAAGAAAGATAAAGACAAGAAAACAGACAAATCAAATACGAAATTTGGCATCGCGATTTACTAGGATTCCGCTTTATGTTCTTTCGTTGAATTTTTTTCAGGTAACCGAAAGCTAAGACACTAATTCTAAATCGCAAAAGTAGGCAAAGAGAGGGCGAAAGTAATCTCCTGTGCCACGGTAGCGGACACCGGCGAAAAAACTGAAATAGTGGATTAAGAACATTTAAAAATGAAACCGAAAAGAGAAAGAAAAAAAAAAAAGATAACAAAACAGCGTGTTCGCCTTGCGATCCTTCTCTCTGACCTCTCGTAGCCCTGTCGCGAGTCAAAACGAAAGTCTCGCTTCTCGAGTCTCTTGCTTTCAAGCCTTTGATCCTGCCACGTCGCTGCATTTCGCACATACACACATGTAATGCGTGTTTCTTTCATGTCTTTTCTCGAAAAGAAAGCTCTCTAGCCAAAAAAAAAAAAAAAAAAGAAAGAAAAAAGAGAGAAAAGAAGTCACGTAGAAACGTTTAGGTCGATCTGGTACACTCGATCCCACGATCGTTTGTTTCTAAACGATCGACTTGTACGCTCCTTTCGTCGTCCAGATTGTGCACGAGTATCTCTCGAAGACAGGATACGTATTTCCTTTCGATCGTCGAAAGAGACTCGCGGCTTCCTCTTAAATCGATAAACAACGAAACGAATCTAACGACGATCTCTCGTACGAAATACGGAAAAGAAAGAAAGAAAAAAAGAAAGAAAAAAGAAACTCGCGAAAGTGAGTTGCAATCGCGCGACAATTAAACGGAGCGGATGTATGTATGTATAAAGAAAGCACGCTGACGCTGAGACAGGAAAGGACGATAAAAGAACGATAGAAAAGCAACACGAAGCGATGCTCGTGGAGTAATCAAAATTTCCTTAAGCGGTGCAAAGAACGAACGCGACAAAGCGATGGAAAAAGAGATGAAAATGGGCTGACAAACTAGAGAGAAGGAGAGGCAGAGAAAGAGAGGGCAAAGTTTTTCGGTCGTTTTTTAACGCTTCGAGAACGGTAGCGCGCTAATGTCCGTGTTTTGTGTGTCTTTTATTTTGGAAGCGCCAATGCAATGGCCCCACCCATCCTGTTGGGCAGGCTGGCAAGCGTTCAACACAAGTGAATCAACAACAACGGCAATAGCTGACTTCTCTTCATCTTCATCTTCGTCTTCGTCCTCGTCCTCGTCCTCGTCGTTATCGTCCTCTTCCTCAGTGATCTAGTCGACAGTATCGTCGTCATCGTGAACAACAGCGTCATCGGTAATCACGAGTTTCGACCTTCCGATACGACAGACACGACGGATAGAGTTTCTCGAAAATCGAAGGAAGACATCGGTCGAAGATGTCGTCTACTCTTTGTATATTCAAAAATGGTATTCCTAGACGATCTACGAAACGTGTGCGAATCTTCGTCGTATCGATGAACCAGTACGGTTCGTCGATGATCGTTGACGATCTGACACGCGAACGTGTTCACTGGCGAGAAAGAGTTTCTCGAGGACGAGTCGCAGGAGTTTCGCGATCGACGATCTACGGTACATCGTGTGTCTCCTAGGATCGCAACAATGGAAGAAATCGAACGTTCTCTCGTGCAAACGAAGGAAGATGCAAGTGTCCAAACGCAACTTTGCCAAAGCGGGCCATCCAACGAGAAATGGAATCGTGTTTCGACTCGTAATTGAAACGAGTCAGCGAGCTAGACTGCTCCTAAATGTACGTGGACATGCGTTTATACAGCGACGATTACACTGTGTTTAGCGAACGAACTCGAAACTACTCGTTATATCGAAACGATCCTTCCACGAAGGATTGCTGGTTTTTAGAAATAGAGGGACGACATAGCTCTGCGTTGTATCGATTAAGGACGCTTCGTGGGAGCGCGGTCCGTGATTCTTAGGATAGATGGCGAGTGTACAGTACGCGACTTCGATGATGATACTTGTAATCTTCGTCTTAGCTGCAATTGTCCGGCGAATATGAAATTCTTCGTAATCGACGATCCTTAGAATGTGATTTTTCAAAATCCAATAGGAAACTATGCGCGTGTCCGTGTTAAAAAGCCGTCAAAAAGGGAGAATCTCCGTACTATCTTTTCTGCCTAACAACATTCCCTCGATATTGGGCTCGAGTTTTCAGCTTTCAGATTCGCAGTGATCGTTTCGACGATCGATCAAAGAGGATTACGAGTAGAATGCGGATGTTTATGTACATTTACGTTCTTACGTACGCAGCCAAGAGGACGGAACGTAGATAGAGATCTATTTCGCTCTTTATATATCACAAGCTCGTTATACAGATATTTTATGCTGAATGTTTTCTATATTTTTACACATTAAGTACACTCTGTACATTTCTTTGCATAATTACAATTGTCAGTAAATCACATTAATATCCGCAATCTAACGGCGAGAACCGGCGGTCGAGCATTATTGTATAAACGTGTAGATTATTCCCCTATCCCATTAACATTAAAACACGATTTGTACATAGACAAAATCGGCATCGACGGCTGGACGACGGTTCTCGGGCGGCGAAAGTCACGCACTCGCGCAATCAACCGGACAGACCCGCGAAAGTCAAGTCACACCGGTCGCACAATCCAATTTCCTTTGAGCCGAACTTGAGGAAACCAACTCGAAGTCAAGACCCGTTGCGCTAGGCGCGATCTGTACCGGTGACACAGAACCTGTATATAGCGTGACTGTTTGCCGAAATACAGAGAAAAAAGCGGATGACTAAAGCGTGGCTGTAAGGTAAATCCAATAAGTCGGTTGTTTCAGTTAAGGGGGTGATCGAGGAACGATTAAGACGCGCCAATATATATCGATCGAGCGTACTGTACAATTCGTGTCGATTCGTGTACGAATTTCGATCCTTTCTTTTTTTTGTATTTTTTTTTTCTTTTTCCTACGCGTAATTGTCGAATCCATCGGTTCGGACAGAAAAGACGACCGTAGAAACGAGCGATCGAAGATACACGATTAAGCTTTTCGTTGACGAGTACCTCTCCTCTCCCTGTCCAGTCTCTCGCTCTTTTCCTTTTTGTACAATTCTGCCGATTTTCTGGTTGCGAGAGACGAATGTGTTTTACGAGTTTGATATCGTTTGTACACCAACGATTAATTAAGAAAGAGAGAAAGGTTCGCGTGATAGTAGAGAGCTGCCAAGAATGGCGAAAGATGGATCAAAGATTCTGTTGATAACGAAACGATATCAAACTTAGTTGTGCAAGTCGTGTGTCCTGTATGCGTGTTTCTTTTTTTGTGTTCGCGATAGTGTGCAATGTTGTTGCATTTCGACCTACGTGTATGCGTGTGCTCGAATTGGAGAGACCCGGACAGAGGAGGGGAAAAAGGATCGATCTCGAACTTCCGTTGAGAGAAACGATCGTTGGCATATGAGTATATTTCTCGTGGATACGATGGTTCTTGAATCGTTCTTCTCGCAACGTGACAACGTCTGTGCTCCGTTTTGTAATTGCAAATGATCCTGAAAGATTGATTTTTTTTATGAAAATCAAAACGGTCAGAGGTTGGAAACACGCAGCGAGAAGCAAACAGCTAGGTTCGATGACCATAAATGGTACCTTGAGAAATTCACCGGAAATCGAGTTTCTCTTTAGCGCGAATAATTGCCTTGATTGATGAAATTTCGTTGAACGTGCGACTTTAGCGAATTAGAGTAAGAGGGAGAGAGGATAAGGGACAAGCGCGAGAAAGTGTCCGAGAGAAAAACGCGAGAATGCAGAATCCTTAATAACCGATTGTTCTCGCGCGAGAAATACATTTTTTGTTTGGGATATAAAAAATCGAAAGTCGTCGAGACCGTTTTATTTACTGTGAGGTGTATGACGGCTGATTAATCGATTTGATTCAAATTTTGTACACGCATACATGTATCAATATGTACATGTAGAATGCGTATTAAGTAAGGATAGGTACTATCATCTTTATGTATGTATTGGATAGCTTTTATTTATGACGCTAATTTCGAATTTGAAATGTAGAAACTCCCTTAAAACTACAGCGTTGATTATCCGCTTGAAATTCGATCATCATCGAATCATCAGAATATAGACTCGTTTCCTTTTTATTACGTTAGATTTCATTATATCATATATACATATCATTACGTTCGTTCGTTATAACTTCGATTTTGTAATATAACTGTACATTCGTCAGATGCGAACACGACAAAGATTAATTTAAATTTAACAAGCCGAAGAGAAATAATTGATCGCATCGCGAGGGCCTCAAATCTAAAGAATGGTAGTCTAGGGTGAATCTATTCTACCAATTCTCAATGAAAACTTGACTATTTGTATATCGTATAAGAAGGTATTAAACTCTAGATGAAAATTATAGAAGCATACGTTAATTGTTAACGAAATTTGAATCAAATCAAAGATCTAGCGGCCGTTTATTCGTTTTTGTAGGTAAGCCGGTTTAGTCAACGGAAGTAAAGATCGAAGCGAAACTCCTTCCGTGAAATCGCCCGTGTCTCCCCTTTTATCCTTCCACTTTTCAACCTCACTTCACCATTTTTACCCTTCCATCAGCCTCTGTCACTTCCTGTTGCCGCCCTCCTCCTCCCTTGACCGACCTTGTCTTGTATAAAGTATCGTGGGCGCATTACATACAAAAAAGATGAAAAACAAAAAAACGTGATATAAAAAGAAGGTTATATATAAATATATATTATACCGACACGTGTTTTTCTATGTATTTTTTTCATAGGGTACTACTACTGCTATTATTATTACTATTACTAATTAACTATTAACTAATTAAACTACTACCAACTAGTACTACCATTACTACCGCTGCTGCTATCGCTAATTACACTTACACACACACACACACACACACACACACACACACACACACACACACACACACACACACACACAAAATTTACTATGTTGTAACTTGTATAAAAAGGACGACTTATTCTGCAACGATCCTCTCGAGACGGGAACGAAATGAAATTGCAAAGGCATCTTCATTCGACGATTCAAAATGGAAACGACGAATCCATCGCACGGATCTCTGCGTATCGCGATCTTTTCTTTACCGTTTCCTTTCGTTCCTTTCGATCTCGCGCATCCTCCGCGCTCGTGTTCCGCCTGGTTAAATTGTAGTATAAGAAGAAGGACGAGAATATTTTTGTTTGTTTGTTTGTTAAACATTTCAGCCAAGTTTATTCAGCTACGATCCGTTTATCTATTAGCGGGGTAAAAGGGGAGGTAAAATAGCTTTATGCAACGCTAAATCGTGCTATGATTGCGTTTTACATTTTGTTACGTTTTACGATTACTACTCATGTGATGGGTATAATCTTGTTACTATCTTAGTTCTATATCGGAATTTATCTTTATTTGGTTTGTAAAATTCTCGACTGTTACACAATTATCTAGATGTTTAATCGTAGTTATCGTTTTACACGCGCGCAGAGGATAAACCATTATTATTTTGCGTGATGGAAGCGATAGAAGGCGTTGAAGCTTGAACAGGCTTTAATCGAATTACGTTTCCATCGATATTATTACGAACCTGATTAATAATCACTAACGGGAAATATCGTATGGCGACACTGTTCTAAAGCATTGTTAATTTTATGAAGTGGTATTTGTTGTGTCGTCATCGTGTATTTGTTGTATCGTTATCTTTACGATTGTTGTTCGATATTGACGCTTCGATGTCTTCAATCGTCGTCTTGCTTAATCTTTTTTCTTTTTTTTTTCTTTTTCCTTCTTTTTAATTAACACGCGTAATCTTTCTGTTTCTCAGAAAATGTTTATAATTCGATCGTATCCATGTTGCGTTAGTTGGTACTAGGTGGCCGATGACCTTGAATTCGGAATATGATTAAAAATAGATTGTAAATTGTGCAATCATCAAGCGTTAAAATTCACGAGCGAGAAAATATTGAGTTAAAGCGTCGAAACTAGAGGTAATTTTGTGATCGTTAGGCTTAGATGATTTCCGATGATGGCCATCGAATCGAGGATCGTTTCGGAATTTTAATGCAGAAGGAACAAACACTGCCAGCGCGAGCGGAAATTCTTGAGTTCTATCTCATGACTAAACGATACGCACGGAATTAATCTTGTCACGATTCGTCGTTTCCTCCTTGACCATTGCGTGGTCGCGATATTAACGCGAAGTCTTTGCAAAGAAATAAACAGAAAAGAAGAAACAGAAACGAGAGGAGAAGCGCCAGCGCCCGGTATTTCCTTCCCCCCTCCCCCCTCTCTTTATTGTACAATGAATTACCTTTACGCCGCACGAAATGCAGTTTAAACGTTGTTTTTTCAGTTCTCTGTGTATCCGAATTGAACAGAAAGTTCCAGCACGATTTTTAATTTCAATTTACTCGAAATGAAAAGAATCTGAAGATAGTCGTTGGTGCAAATTGAGCCGATTAAAAGCGACGTGCTGGCTAATAAATTCGTTGATGCTTTGAATCGAAGTGAAATGAGAAAGAAAAAGCGTAGAATAGAAAGGAAATGATAAAGAGAAAAAATCGTGCGCGTTTGATTTCGCTCGGCCTAGCGGAGTTTCTTCTTTTTCTTCTTTTTTGCCTTCTTCTCCTTCTTTTCCTTCCTCTTCTACTTCTTCTCCTTCTTCTTCTTCTTCTTCTTCTCGAGCGTAAGGAGTCTATTGGATTCACACGAGACTCCTTAAAATGGAGAAGAACCGCGGAAAGAAAAAGAAAGGAAGGGAAAGAGAGGAAAAGAAAAGCAAGAGCAAACTAAAGAACATGTGTAGACTGGTCTGCGGCACGAGTAGGGAAGCGTCTACGAAGACCTTCATCGACGAGGCGTCACGACGATCACGGCATTGAGGTATAATTCGCGATCAATCGTATTTTAAATATACTAATCGAAATTGTATGGATTGCGAATGGTTTGTATATGTACATATATACAATTATCATGATCTATTCAAGGGAAAATAACTATAAATCGTGAACGATGTATGTATGCGTGTATAGTATATGTTTGCGAATGATCGGTGAAGTTCTCTTCGTGTATGAATTGCGAGAAACTTATTCGAACTGTACTACATAATGCGTGCAACAAGTATGCGTGGACGATATAAGAAAGAAAGAGTGGGAGAATACAATTAGGTGAAATGTCCGAAGAAACAAAGCAACACCGACAAAGAGTATTATAAAACTGCCTTTGTGTACTATATGTGCAAGGAGAAACAAAGTGAAGCGTTTCTAGCCGTCAAGAGTTGAGCTGCTTTAGCCTTGCTTTCCTTCTTCTTCTTATTCTGTTTCACCATCTTATCATTGTGTTTACTTGCGTGTTGCAACTCTTGTTTCTGCAAAAGAAAAAGAGGCGTAAGAGCAGGATTACGGATCGGTAGAATAGAAAGAACGTGTGCTTGAGAAAAGTCGAGAGAAAGAAATAGTTTTACGCATAATTCGTTTGTGTGTATATGCGTGACTTTTGCGTGTGCCGAGAGGAACCGCGGAGGGAAACACGATATTCGTGGCTTTCGTTGCATTCTAGTACGAGTCTTTTCGTTTTTCTTCATCGCATACGACAACAACAACAACAACAACAAAGACTCTTGCCATCTTTGAGACTCGGCCTTTGCTTGCATTCACGTTTTCTTTCTTTGTAGGTTGATGAAAAGCACGAGCGGCTAACTGATCGACTAAACGTCTAGGCTATCCACACGGATTTAGTCGTCGAGTTTAATCCGTTGACGAGAGTTTGAGGGGAAAAACGCTTAGCCGGAACGGCGAGCGTAAACGAGAGTCAAAGTGTCTCATTCAATTACATTTCTAAGGATCTTCTCCATTTTCTCCTTGGAACCGAGTTCTCACTGTAGAAAAAAAGCCGAATATAACACCGACGCTTTCGCCACACGTTTCTTTCTTAGTTTCTCGTCGTGTGTTTGTATATTGTGCGTGTACAATCTTCGAGGATGGCAAGAGCGTACAGGTCGGAAGAAAGGAAAAAAGAAGGAAAATGGGAATCAGAGAAGATTTAGACCTGCGCTTTGAGTATCGATTGATCGATCGAATCTGGGCGTTTGAATATAATGCAGAAGAAAAGCAGGAATAATTTATCGGCGCGATATTATTATTGTATAAGTGCGACGAGAAAGGAAAAGAAAAACGTATAAATTTGCGGATATTTAATCTATTGCTCGCGGCTAGAACCTTGACCCACTAGAGCGTTTTAGTCTTTGTTCTTTTCCCTGAAAATTGCGATCATTATACTCGGGAAAGCGTCGATTTTCTTGATACTATCGGTTACTTACTGCTTCCGTTGGAACGAACAGAGACTAGACGTTTTGATGGGTCGATCGGGAATTAAGGAAATTATGCTTGCATTACTCGACATTCTTGATGTGAGTCCGTTAACTCCTAAACTGAAGTGCAATTGTAAAAAAAAAAAGGAAAAAAACAAGAAAAAAATGATGACCGTCGTTGTCCGTTTGTTTGTTCGTCAATTCGTGTACTACGTGTCGACGACAATGTGACGAATGCGTGAGATGTTCGAGCTTTTTCCGTTGCTTCGTACAGTTTTGTCTCCTTTTTTTTCATTTTTCATCTTTTGCTTCTTCTTTCTTTTTTTCTTTTGATATTCGGACGCATGTTGACTTGAAGTTAATCCTTTATGTATGATGGTAATACGGCCGCGCAAACGGCGAGTCAACAATAAGGACACGTGATTTTTCAAACGATAAGAATAATAATCAAAATAGGCAGCTACTTAGTATAACCGCCGAACATTGTGGAGATTCCCGAGTAACACGAACGCAGGTTTATCGTGGAAACGGAATGTTTCTACGTGTTAACCGATTTTAATACTTGTAATTTGTCAAATAGTAGAATAGTGGTTCTTAACCCACAACGTGTAATCTTGTATTTTTTGAAGTTTACGGAAGTGGTCTGTAATTAATTTTTTATATAATACCGAGAAGAGGTATAACGGTTAGGGAAAGCGCAAGAAAGAGAAATTAAGCGAGATCGTCCGTTTTATTTGTCATTTTCACTTTTTCCTTCTTTTTTACTCTACTTTTTATTTACACCACTTTTTTTCGTTTCATCGAATGGTTTCGAAACAACTAAGAATTACTGGCATAAAGGGTTAATTTAAGCGGAAATGCTTCGCTCGTAACGTTGATTACGAAAGGAGGCGTGGTCAAGTCAAAATGCAACGTGTTTAATCAGTTTCGAACGTCTCCTTCCGTGCAGGCAGTCTGATTTCGCGTTTTTCTCCACCACTTTATGTTCAATGTAGGGATTCAAATAATTACCGATTAGAGAAAGCCGAAAAAAACGAAAAGTTTGTTTTAGACCGGAGATGGTAGCGGCGGGGAACTCCGATGAAACGATACCGTATCTCGTTTCAAATATTTTCGACAAATAAACGAGTTTTCTTTCGTGATAGGCGCTCGTCGTTTCACGGCGTTCCCTGCCGTCTGCTCGCCGAATTCTAGTTAAATAATAAAAAAGGAAGAAACGAAGCGTTTTTTAAATTAAACGAGATAAACGAATAACTATGTTCGATTTTCTTTCTTTTACTTTATCCCGAATCTATCTTCGAATATCCACACCTCCTTTTATTATCCCTTTATTTCTATTCTTTCTCGATGAAACAGCGATGACGCTCGAAGCATACAACAGTTCTCAAACTAATCGTTTTCAGCGAGAATTCAATCTCGATCAGAATATTTCTTATTTAATAAAAGTTTTTTATTTGACATATGTCTATGGCGTATAATATTGTATTTAGAATTGAAAATTATAATAATAGTATTAGTAGTTTATTATAAAGGAAATTCAAGATATCCTTTTGCAATTTACATCGCTAAAAATCCACCATCCACTGGCAGGGCGACTCCGTTGATCATTGAGCTACGATCGCTCAACAGGTATACTATCGCATCGATTACTTCAGATACCTCTGCAAATATAACAATAGAATAGTAAAATATAGCGGAAGTTTAATTTACATAATGAAACTATAACTCACCACCAAATCGACCTAATGGTATTTTGCTTATCATAGTTTGTGCTTTCTTCGGATCGCTCCAGCCTAGTTTACCCATTTCTGTCATGATCACTGTAGGATTTACGGTGTTTACTCTTATATTGTGCGGACCAAGTTCGAGAGCCATCGTTCTGTAAGAAATACCAACGAATGGATTGAATTCCTATTTGCTGCCGGAAGTGATTTCAAATGTTTCTTAATGAATTGGAAGTTGTTAAAGCAAGGTAGGTAAAACAGATTATGAATGGATACATAGAGTGCGACTCGGTTGATAATTATAATCCAAGTTTTTAAATATATATCTTTTTAGAAATTCCTGGCTGCTAATTTACAGCTAACTAAATGCAGGATATAACAATGATTAGTTTCCTTTCTATTTCTTTTATAAAGGGATATTGTAAATATCTATATAACTACAAATCTTGAAATAAATAAAAGTTAACTCTGCCTCTTACTTAGATAACATATCTACTGCTGCTTTGGAAGAGCAATAGACGGTATGATCTAGTAACGCTGCCTGGCTCGCTTGCGAAGAAACATTAACAATGCTGCCGCCAACTTTCCTATCGATCAAATTTTTCGCGACCACTTGAGAGACATTTAGCATCGATTTTACGTTTACAGAGAAAGTCAAGTCAAAGTCTTTTTCCGTCGCATTAAAAAAAGGATTAAGACGCGCAACACCGGCATTGTTCACCAGAAGATCAATAGGTAAGGCATTTTCGACCGCCTTCCTGGTTGCGTTCCAGTCGTTAAGATCGACGCAGACGATCTGAATACGAGGATCTTCTGCGCATAACTGGTCCAGGTTTTGTTTTGTTTTTGATAGCGCTATTACTTGACCTCCATAGTTGGATAGACGAAGAGCCAACTTCTTGCCGATGCCTACGATGTAATATAACCTGTTAAACGAATAATTTTCTCTATGTGGAGAATCACGTGAAGTAGCAATCATGCGTGTAGTTATGTCGCACATAATTGTGAATGAACGTTTAGGGAGCCGTCATGATGTAATCGAAATGTTTCTGTTTTATCAATTTCAACCATTCCAATATTTCTACTTGTTCTATCTTTTAATTATATAATAATGACGTTTGCAAGAAAGACATTGGGAAATGAGTAAATATAATTGGATCTTTATACTGGACTTTGTAGTGTGAATCTTTGAAATATACAATACGATTGCAATTATAATATTTTCAGGAATTTAACGAAAATTTCTGTTTACATTCACCATGGGGTATTCACAATGGAAGCTTTTCTATTCTGAGATAAGCATTGTCATCATGCACAAATATCAAATAAAAAATTTACAGCTTTCCCTGATTGGTTCGATTCAAATTCTCTGTCAATAAGTGATTTTTTATTAAAGATGGGTCAGAACTAAATTCAAGAAGGAACTTAAAATTCTTTAATATTGTTCCAGTATACGATTTAGAATTAAACAGACGAAGAGATTAAGTATTTACCAAATTATATATGTTATGTCAAGTACGTAACATACCTTGCCCCGCTCCGGTTACAAGAATACGCTTTCCCTCGAAGTTGATGTTCATGACTACAAATGTGGTACCAACTATCGTAAGATGTCCCTTGTTAAATGTATTTATTCTTCCTGCCCCCACCAATGACGGCTGCATGCACTTATATCGGCACTACAGAGGGCAGGGTGAACATTCGGCGCTTATTCAAATGAATTTAAATTTTATTAACCTTCACTTTCGAAATGTAATCTATAACAATTATGTATGTCTCCAATATAATCTATTATTTCCATAATCAAGTCATCAATATAATCATTATTTCAACCAATCGCTAAAGACTTCTTAAGTATAATTTAAACAAGGAACATGGGAGACATAAATTCAATCCTTTCTTGTTAGTATACAATAATGATAGAATATGAAAAAAGGTATTAACTGTTCGTGTAGAAAATATTTCAAACAAAACTTCCCGCCTTATATTTAAAAATTTCAAAGTTGAAGAGTCGTTTTGGATTATCGATTGCGTATCGATGTTGTAAATGAATCGTAATTCACGCTATAAATACATATCTGCCAAACCTGTATTTTTGCAAAAATTGTGCAACTAGTGTGTTATTTTATCTTTTAAAGAATGCAGATAAATGAAGTACAAAGTTTCAACAAGTATATCAATAATCAATGAAAGTTTTAAATGTGTTGCCCGTTGAACACTAGTGCATCATAAGTTTTTAACCTCTACGAAACGTAAATAATTCCTGGAGAAAATTTTCGAAAATAGTGAATTCCATATAATTTGCTAGAAATTAAACTAAAGTTGTTAATTATTACTGTAACGTAAATCATTATCCTGTTTTGGAGGTTAACTTCCTTCGTAAGAGGTAATATTTTAAAATACATTTTTTGTGACAATTGTTAATTTGTTTTTAATAAATCTTATTTAGTAATTACATAGATATTATTAAAATTCGAAATAATTTTAATCGTATATGATTTTGTACAGGTTGGATTGGAATATGGAAACAGCATTTTGAGATTATAATTTTTAACTTCATTCGCAACAAATAATTGGAAAGGAACATTGATAACAAAAAATATTGGTTTTTGTATGATCCCTACTATTACAGAAACAATGGTATCAGAGACTTTTTTTGGAACTGGTGGAATACTTCATGGTGCCATAATGTTCATGCTGAGATTTACTTGGCAGTCAAGATATCGTTTACCGATGCTTATAATTATTATATTGATTGCAATAGATTACAGACTTCAATTAGCACTTGAATTTGATATTAATCCTGAACTACATAATCATTTGTGATTAAGGATTTAAGTTATTTATAGATCACTTCTAGATTATATTGTTAAACAAAGTTTTAAATGCTCATAGGAGGTAATAAGAGAAGTATTTTTCAAGAGATTCAAGGATGAAAGGGTATATATTGTTGATATTTTTATTTATTTCTGTTGTAGTTTCAGATTAGTATAGAATGACACTGCGTTGGAATTATATAGGCTAAGGAAATTTTTTACTGATGTTAATATTTTCAAGTATTTATGTATCATATTGTAAAGAGAGTAATATATAGGTTTTACACAATCATTCATTGGAATGTAAATTATATATTTAAATTAATAATTACTGTTATAAGATCTATATTGTCACATAATTTTTACACATAATTATTATATATTCGTCTGTTTATATTGTTAAGACTCGTAACTTTTAATTTTGTTACATGTTTTTTATTAAGTGATATGTCTGAGATTGACGTTTAAACGAATATTCTTTATTAAGGTATGATTAAGGTAAATGTGATAAAATAGCTTCAGATAGTATAGTAAATAATCAAATTCTTTAGGATTTTAGCTATTATATATATAATTATTAAGACCATCTATATAAATTATTGGGAAAATATATGTATATTTTTGCTATTAATTACTGAATTGTAAGAAATATTTGAAAATATGTTAGTAGTTTATTCGGAAAATTTAAATAATTGTAAAAGGCTGGTGAATATATGCATTAACGTGATTTTAATTCTCTCAGAGATTGTAATCTCTAAGAAATCATTGTAAGAAATATTTGAAAATATGTTAGTAGTTTATTCGGAAAATTTAAATGATTGTAAAAGGCTGGTGAATATATGCATTAACATGATTTTAATTCTCTCAGAGATTGTAATCTCTAAGAAATCATTGTAAGAAATATTTGAAAATATGTTAGTAGTTTATTCGGAAAATTTAAATGATTGTAAAAGGCTGGTGAATATATGCATTAACATGATTTTAATTCTCTCTCGATATATATAGTTTTTTTTTTACGTGTTAATGTATATACTTTCACGATAAAGAATGAGGATTAGCAACTGATTAAGTATTTATTTATTTATAATAAATACTTATAAATAAATCCTCTGTGAATATGCATATTGTATTACGTTACATCATGCAATTTTTTGGTTAAAATTCATATTGTGAATGATTTGCAAACATTCACAGTATTTGTAGATTTTTTACTGAATATAAGCAATTGTACTGAACACAGCTAAACAAATAAATAGATCAGCGATTATTTTTCCAAACCATTTTTTTATTTCTTTGTCAGGAAATGACTGTTAAGGCGTATAAATAAATACGAAGGATTTCTTACAAGCTTTAAATTTATGAACTTGAATGAATTAAAATTTTTAAATGTAAATTTTACGGTCGTGTTATTGACAAGTTTTTATCGCTAACTACAAATTTTTATTTTTATTGTTTCAAACTGTTCTTTTATTCCTTTAGTAGATTAGAAATGATGGTATATGATAATATTGTATATGTTCTGAGAAGAATTGCAACTCTTCCAGCAGTAGTTCAAGAGTCGAAACCCTTTCTCAAAGGAAAAGAACTTCTAGGTACAGGTTATGCCACTTTAGTAAAATATTACCCTATTTATTTTCCGTATCTCTTCCCTATTTTTACATAACAATTTTTATCATCAGTTTCTCAGTTCTGTTGTTTGCATCAAAATTCAGATTAAATTAATACAAGATGATCCGGATGGTAGAATTTGTCAAATACAATATCAAGTCGTAAGTTACCATCATTAATTTTAATGCTTTTGCAAACGGTACAATAATGGAAATATATTATTACTTGAATTACAGACCAAGAAGAAGGCAGGGAAGTGTTCGGAGCTTCCGCCCTGACTGCTTCTGAATTCTCACACAAAACGTGAAGATGTAGAAAATCGCTACCTTATATTATAATATCTTTACCAACAAAATAAGTAACTTCTTCTTTGTACCAAACAAGATCTACAATCCACTATTCGTTCTTATTTCCTTCCATTCTATCGAATATCAATTAAACACCCACGAGTCGTTCTCGAAGTCGATTTCATTCAGAAGTTCGCCTTTCGAGATTCGACGCTTCGATCTTTATGAAGAAAAGTGGCCGGATTTCCGCTGAACGTGACGAAGAGGACTGGTTTAATCTTAATTCCTGTAAAGTCGCGTGGACGTATAGGGTGCATGGTGGGACTGCCGCTATAAAATCCTGGGAAAATCGAGATACAGCTTCTTCAGTATTGTAAGCTACATGGAAACACTTGGAAGGTTCGCTAGTATTTGGGCGGTTCTGTTTTTCTGCGGCGTCCCGTTTTGCAGCTATGGAAACTTTCCTTCTAAAGATTTTGGTGAGACTAGACGAAAGATCTAAGACTATCTTTTTATTTTTAACAATATTATTGTATCGTTATCAAAGAATCTATTTGTGATAGTTAGTAGTTTCTGTATCTTCTGTAGAAATTAGAAATTGTAATCAATTGTAATCTTTTTCTTCATAAGTAGAGATATATCTGGTTATAGAGAATTAAAGTGGCAGTTATTGCAGGAGAAAAATTGGACGTTCTGTCTAAGATAGTCAATTACATTCGCCAAAGGCCTCGTCAAATGAATGCCGATGTTACGTTATCTCTAACGATCGTCGAAGGTAAAAATTTGAAATCTACGAGTTTAACGAGTACTGAAACCTTAAACAAAATACCTCCGTTATTCTTTCGTACAGCTAACGCGGCTGCTATCTTTTTGCATGAAAATGCGCGACATCTTATGGAGAAACATCGAAACATTCTTCTGACGATTTTAAGATTATGCGATTCTACTCGACGAGATTTGTTAGATAAAGTCATTCCAGAGAACGAGGACGTCCAGTTATGTAAGAATATCACATTAAAAAAGAAGATACCGTGAAAACCTTTTTTATTATGTACAAAATTGAAGTCTTTTAATTGTAGTGCACGAAAGCATAAATTATCCAATTTTGTGGCTGAAAAAAATATCATGGCGCCGTGGCGCTCTAAAAAAGGGGAAGACCAATTTTAAATTAAATTATCGGGACATACGAGAACTGATAATGCAAGGACCGCCCAAGGAGGAAGAAAGCGATCGATGTCTCGCCGAAATTGTTCGGAACAAATTGAATTCCAGCAATAGAATTCCTGATTTGTGCGCGGAGATATTGGCAAATCGAGAATCTAGCAGAGGATACCCTCTTACACATAGATTGTTGATTGTTCAAATTGCTAAGATAGTCAGTGTCATTACCATATCTTTTCTTTCATGTGTCTTTCATCTTTAATCGAATTTCGTTTCTTTTTAGTTGAAATGCGATCGAGGTCTTCCATCTTCGGAATTAATACTATCTTACTGTTCCGCGATCCTCGAAGATCTGATCGATATCGAAACAGCTGGATTTCCTTATCAAACGCCAGATTTAACGATGGAACAAGGTAAAACGGAATACATATATATAAATTTGTTTTCTCGTCTAGTCCTACTCTTTTAGTAACGCGTCCTCCTTTATTTTGGAAGTTGTTCTATGCGGCATGGAAGGATTCTTGGAATTCACTGGCAAGCACTATGAACGATTAGTACTGCGTTGGTCTCGTCCCAGCGGTTGTTTCAGTTCGTTTGGATATAAATTTGCCAATAACGAGATACGCGTGTCGCGAAGAACCTCGAAGCAAACGGACTTTGGTTGCGATAGCCACGCTACTGGTTTAGCCGCTGCCACGCTTTCTTTATTTATTCGCGAGAATCTGGAAAACGCTCGCTGGTAAACGCTCGAACCGCCCGACGAATGATCGCCTGCATAACACGTACGCGGATACGGCGCATCGATAAAGGCGTAACGAACGGGAGAAGAATCTGGAAACGACGGGAAGGAAGATAACGAGATAAGGAAGAGGAAGAACAAGTTACAAACAAAAAATAATTTATTTCTCATAGTCCGTAACAATAGTTACAAATGATAGAATCTCTACATACGATGGAAAGACGAGTAGAATAGAGTAAAAGTGGGAGCAGGGGAAATAAATAGTCAGTCGTTAACCTTGCGTAGGAGAGACTGGTTCTCGCGGTGTGGTAACACGTATATTTTTGCATATGCTTAACATTTTCTTCATCCTTGAAAATGGAATCTATTCTCGTCCACGGCGGGCATCAGTCTCGCCTTTTTGATATCGCGTTCTGGCAAGCCGGCAGTGTCGGTTTCCTAGCAGAAAACGTGTCTCTCCCTCGTGATTTCTCTCGAAACCCGGGAGCTTGCACCCTCGAACGACGTCCGCTTTTCTCTTCAATATCCGATATATTCGATCGTATTAGTCGATTTTTCATGGGCTATATAGGTCATTGAAGCGAATTTTTTATTAGATTTTAAAACACCGAAGTTCCGACGAAACTTCAAAAACTTTCATATAACACACGTGATATAATTTTCTGTGGTAAGTATCAAATTACTTTCACGTGCCATTATAAATATACGATGCACCGAGAATTTTAATATTTTACGTAAAAATAATTTTATTTTATAAAAAGTAAAATCTCGGAGTACTTCCTAAGCAAATCTCCTTTTTTATTGCTTTTTTGCTTTTATTTAAAGGAAAGAAAAATAAAGAGGCGAACAATATAGGTAAAGCATATAGCCCGTAAATACAGCGAACCATCTTGAGAACTTCCAATTTCCTACGCAGAAGATTATTATCGTTCGAGGGAACATCCCGGTGTCATAAATATGTCCTAATCTACTGTCGACGATTAGTTTTGGTTTATAAACACGATTGCGTGGTTCTCGATAAATTCTCTATCGACAAAAAGGCGGTGCCTCGTGCTTTGGTGCGATTACGCTAATTGAACTTTAAGTAACTCCTTCCGAAGCAATTAGACCGTTCTTTCTTGCGATCGAAATCAATTTCTCGTCTGAAAGAAAGAACGGTACAATTTTTTCGCGAAAAGGAGACTTCTCGCTGCTTTTTTCTTTTTTTTTTTTTCGTAAAATCACCGATTCGCTTCAAGGTCGCCGATAATTGTACGGCCTTCCGTACGGCCCCATTCTGCTGTTCAATTTATCGTATCTCAGATACTGGAAGTAACTGTACACTACCAACCACAAGTAGGCATAGATTACTGAAAAAATATTAAATATTCATTACAATTTCAAATAAATGGGCAGCTGGAATTTAAAAGTTGTCAGTACAACGTTTTTTAAAGAATGCTCGAGGCGTTAACATAACGAGTTTTTTAACATTTCGTAAATATCCTCGTAACTGTTGAATATGCCAAAGAAAATTGAAAAGAATTATAAATGTCAAGATTGTAGAATGCAAAGGTATTTATAATTCATTAGCTACTCACCGACAGCTATAAGGCCAATGACGAGCCACAGAATTCCATTTATTGCCGCGTGATTCACGAAGAACATTATGGATGTGTATAGGACACTCACTAACAGACCGACTGCTAACATCAAGCCCAGAATTACCCATGGTAGCATCATAAACGTGTTTTTCTATAAAAAAACAATTCTCTCACTTTTCCCTTCGCTTTCGATTTATACAATTAATTATATCGGACGAAACAGCATCGAACGAATGACATCAGAAAAATTGAATACGATTTACGATTTTTGTAGAATCGATGGAGAAACGATTTTACCTTGATAGCGCCAACTATGAGCAGCATCGAGATCAAAATTGTCATGCACAAGTTTATCGCGAAGATGATTTTAACGATGCTCTGGTCCAGCACGTCGATCAGTATCGTCTTCCATTCGACGTTCAGAGTAAAGATCATAATCAACGAGATGATCGATAGAATCTAACAAGCAACGAAACGAATAATTTAACCCTATAGAAACGATTTTTTCGTTCAATTAAAATTACAAAATAGAATTACGAAATTACTAATTTTAGGTATTTCGTTCCGATAAGTACTTACGATGCCCAATATTCCGGTGAACAATGTTCCCGCTTTTAGCGAGTAACATCCGCAACACGACGTGAGTTGCATTCTGAAAAGGAACAGAACAATTTAAACTATATTTGCAAAGCAAAAGGACACAGAGCGTTCTTAATTATTATTCTATCGATTTGTTGTTTGCCGCAAATGTCGAGCAACCACTCTGATAGAATTTAGATCACGAGTAGAATTAGAATCTGACTGGTGCTCGCGTATTTTTAAAGCCGATTGATGAACCAATTTCTCGTTCTTGTTGTCTCGGTGCTTTTTTCGCGTAGCTGAATATTAAGAGATTTTATTCGAAAGTCGTGGAACGGAAGAAAAATTATGGATTTGAACGGTAAAAGGTGGGAATTTCGAAGTTTTTCTCCAATCAACCGCCGTTGAGTCACGCGGCATCGAGTCACGTAACAAATTTGGAGGATCACGACTCAAGGATTCAAGTTCCTCCAACAAGCTGCTTTTATCGAATTAAATGTCACAGAACGTTTCATTTTCCATTCTGCGAACAGTCGCGCCGTTCGGCATCAATTATAACGTTTGCATATCCACGTGGCGTGACCAACGCATTAACATCCGTGATATTACGTCGAACTTGACGCCGTATTATACTTCACCTTAGTCATTTTTATTTCAGTCTGAGCGTCACGTAGAAATTTCTAAATATTGCGTCCGTGTGAATGGGCACACTCGATAGTTGGTCGCATTGTCAAAACGCGGGACGACGATTTTTATCAAAACGCCGATGTATAGCGTACGCGAATTGTTGTACGAAATGTATCGCGAATTATAAATAAACGTAGAGTCGTAGCTGATTCTTGTTTCGAGTGTATCTAGCGTTCGATACAATTCAGCTTTGATGCTTTTTCTTTATTCCGTACTTTACCGAAGAGATGCCAACGTGAGAGAGAAGCGAAGTGAGCAAGAGGATTATGCGGCGGAACTTAATGGAAGGAGAACGACAGAAATGAGAGGAAAACGAAGAACACCAACGACGATGGTCACGATCTCTAACATGTGGCATTAAAACGACGAAGTTTAATTCGTGGCACGCCGAGAATAGAGGGAATATGGGTCATTGGCATAGGTGGCCAGATCTATTTTCGCTTGTTCGCCGGTTCGTCTCTTCGGCCTATCCGGTGCTGACCTTTCTTTCCGCGTTTGTTATTCCACCAGGCTGTCGTATCCGGCCGCCAGACCATAGGAAGCTTCTTCAGAACTACCCCGATCAAATAAATTACCAATATCTGTGAATTCTGTTCTTTCGTATTTCTTTAGCCCGATTAACGTTTCCTTGGAAATGAAATTAATTTTTTCTCTGAGAGGAAAAGATCAACCGTCAGTGTGGAAAATATTGGGAAAATTTCGTTCGTTAAATTCGTATTAGCATCGACAGAACCACCCGGTTTATCGTTACGTTTGTTTTTTAACTAAGAAGATGCGACACTGATGAATCGTAATTAACAAACGACGCTCGGTATCGTTTAAAAGAGCAAGAAAAGAAGTCGGAGAGACAGGAAAAGGAGATCGCCGTGAGATCGGTCGATACGAGTCATACGAGCGGCCGTGGCGAACACGAAGCATCGTCGAGGTCTGTCGGGCCCCATAAGGAAACGCTTCTCGATCCCTTGTTCCCGTATTTCCTCTGGTTCACCTCGTGCAAAAAGGAAACGCGTCGTCTATGAAGAACCAGTCGGTTGACATTGGCCACCGTTCGATTCCTCGCTCGCTCCGCTTCTGTCTCGGTTTCAGAACGCACGAATCCGTGATTTATTCGACCATTAAACGACACGGAACACGACCTGGCCGTCTCTGCGATCGATTCCTTCATCGACGATTCCTAGGACGCGTCCCAGGAACAATGGAACAGAGAACGAGATGGACGAGTTAATTCGATCTGGAAAATAGCTATAAGGACGGCTCGATAGAAGGAACGTTATCAGCAGAATAGATAAATAAATGAATTATACGAGTCTTTCAGGCGCTATTTCGATCGATTCCATTTTTTGCTAATTTCATAACGTTAGTACGCGAAGACCCGATTAAAGAAGACCTCGACCTGAATGGAACTTGGCGTGCTGTTCAAAGTCTTAGGCCTTTTATAACGCGTAATAACATAATTTCACGCTTCTTTCAATTCGTTTCATTCTGTTTGTTTTAACTTAGCAATTGTACATTTTACTATGGTATAAAGAAGTGACAAATTTCAAATGAAATTTTAACACCTCCACGTGTAACGTGACTGCGGTCACGCGTTGACAGCAGCATCGAATTGACTCGTTACGTTTATTCTATCGCTGGATAAGTTTGTTCGAATAAGTTGAACGATTAAAACGGCGATTATGCGTTATCCGACGTAGCTTGGACGAAACTTTTGACGAAGAAGCTGTTTTCTTAATTCTCTCGCCAAGCTAAAAGTGCAAATCACCGATAAAGATTCGATCGAAACGTGTCGTAATTTTCCGTTTTATCGCGTACGTAGATCGTAAAGAATAAAAAGAGAGAACGATCGGAAGAAACGCCAACGCGTAAATTCGTTAGCGGAATAATAACATTTGCACGCAACTATGCTCACAGTCTATAAACAGCGATGACACACGAAATAAGGTCGCGTGAGGTGAACCGAGCATTCTGCGAAAAAAGCAAAACTGTGGTAAAATCGCCATTATGCTCATTACTTATTACCTCATCGCGACGCGATACCTCGACCTCGTTTATCGCTTTTAATTACATTCGTGCCATTACGAGTCCGTTTGGCGAAGGAAATGCAGAAGGAAACGATTACGGAAGATTAAATCGCGAATTCTGACGCTTGCATTGAGTGACTTTGTCGGTCTGTTCTTCGTATTCCTTGCAAAAAAACACGGTTGCATCATCGAGTGAGAGAGATCATGCTCGGCCTCGAGAGGCTGTTTTCAACGAGAAGGCGTTCGCTCGTGGATACGAAGGCGGGTTACAACGTTTCCTTTCAAGTACGATTTAGGAAATGTGGCTCACCGGTATCCGGTGTCTTTGATATTTAATTAAGAAAGAATGTTTTAATGATCGCCGTGTTAAGTCGAGGTTTGCTGAGTCAAGCGGCGACACCGCATTGCTCTGAATTCGAAGCGTGTAAGAGTGGCGTCAGAAATTTTGCCAAAATACAGAAAGTGTATTAAAACAATGGACACGTTACGGAAGTTTACTTTATAAATCGGAGACACGAAAGGGGGTCGTAGGTGAAAAAGATACAGTTTATAAATAGAGATAACAACGAGAACAATATTAAGCAAATTCTTGGAATCGCTTTTCGCAATTCAGCCGTTCTCAGAGGTTACCTCGATTAACTTCGTAATTTCGAAAGTATAAAAGAGTGTCATATAGAAGAAATTGTCTTCAGTTATCTACCAAAGCGTGCCTAATGCTGATCACGTTGAACGAACAGAAGACAAAATTGCGGTGGTGTGGAACGAGTGGGGTCCCCGTTAAATTTAGGCAGAGCACGCGTGCTAATCGACCGAAAAGAAATAGAAAACCACTTGATACGCGTGTTTACGCGGCGCCTACTCAATTATTCTTGACCCAGATACATTAATCGAAAGCGTGGAAAGGGCGCACCAGTTACTTAGCGGAGCTTCCTTTTCTTCGATCAGGGCGCTGTCCCTCCGTGAAACGGATATCAGAGGATCGATATCGCGCCAGCTTTTTATTCGCGGCTTCTTCGCGATAGAAAAATCGCGATACATAGAAATACAACGATAAAAAGTTTATTATGTGGGCGTTTACGCATTGGAACGTTACACAATGGACGTAACGACGGCGATTCGCATTTGAATGTCGTCGTTAGAATTTAACATTCAGATGTTTATCAAAGGTGCTTTATGTGTACAGCATCCACCGCGGCCTCCAAGTCAGGTGCAACGTCGTTCGCGGAATACCGATATCGTGTGTCGCGTGTCGATACCTTCGCAATCGTCTTCCGCGTTCGCCAAGGAAGCAAGAAAAATGATCGCCTTTCATGCTCGATGTTGCGTTCTAATTTCTTTAGTCACGAGAAGAACGGAAACGTTTCCTTCTCACGCGTCGTTACTAAATTCTTCGTTACTCGATTTCGATCGAACCGAATCTTTCGATGCTTAACCGGATCCTTCGACCAAGAATGAACGCGATCGATAAAAAACACATCGATTTCAGTTACGTCATTTTTAGTGGTAATAAATGCGAATAAAGGCCACAGGAGAAATGTCAACGACCCGATTCCTAAGTAACGAAATTCATTCTTTTGAGAAATTGGCAATTCGAACAAGTTGGCTCGGTCTTCGTCGATCAACAGGTTAAGAGCTTCACAAAGTAGTTGACGAAGATCTGTACTATTCGCATATTCATAATGCACGTCTGTATAGTTGGACAAGTTGCTGCGCACTTTGCATACGTGTTTTCATGGTTCACAGTCGCGAACGCTACTATTGGCCTCCTTTTACTTTTCTCTCGCCGCCGCCACCATCGTCCTGCTTCTTGACTACGATTTTCGTGGTCCATTCGCGAATCACTCCTCCGTTTGTTTCAGACCTCCGTTAAGCCACTCTATTTTTTCCCTCGTGTTTCACCAATATGTTTATTTCTTCAAGCTTCTCTGACTCACAACCGAGTTCCTTTTTCTTCCTTTGCTTTGGTCTTTATTTTCGTTGATAGTCTCGGACGATCAGAGTAGATAAGAAAATAGAAATGCAGATGGATAGAAGGGTTGTAAGTGTAGCGAGGCTCGAGGCGCTACGCTATTGTTTTTAGCTTATTCTTCACTATCAATTGACTCGTCGAGTGACGAACTACGTACATCGATAAAATCGAGCTTCAGTATCGTTAACATAGGATTTAATAAAATAATATCAGCAGTAGATTCGTTAAATCCACTGAATGGATTTTGAATATTTTGTTCTGCATTGTTGAAATGCTTTTATCGAGATGGAAAACGTAATTATACATACTTATTTATTTTCATTACACCATTTCAGTTATAGCTATTTAGCAGTAACTGCAGTATAAGACGTATGCAACATGTATTTATCGAAACATTACTATAAATTGATAGCGCTAACGTTAATATTATTTGGAAAGCATACAGTTTAATATACTCTCGAATTAACGAAAAGAAAAAGAAAATACAAATTGGATAAACGAGGAATATAAAACACGACAGAAAAGGAGGCCGCGAGCGAATCGCGTTATGAAACGTTTCTGTTTTGAAAGAATGTTAAATACGCGGGAGTATCGAAAACAACGACGTGACATTCGCGTAGTTTGGATTATTTCAGTTATCAAAGTTCACGTGATTTTTTGCAACTTATTCTTCGATAATTAGACGAGTTGGTCGATAATGAGGAAAATTTTCAGAGATCTCAGCAGCTGCCAGTGGCGACTATAACCCGATGTAGATAAACTATACAGACTATGTCTGTCTGGACGGCGATAACGCGAAGGAACTCGTACGACAATACGGTAAATGGTTTTATAAAAACAAGCTTTTCCCGAGAATAGAGAGAACAGAGATACGTTTGAACCGGACGATGCTGCATCCAGGATGTTCGTCTCGATTTCAGTAATCCGAGCGTTACTTGTCTTTTGCAGACCTTTCGTTTTGTTCGGTAGAATTAAAACGTTTGCTTGCTGACGATGAAACTTAGATCAAGACGAGATTACAACGATATTTAAAAAAAAAAAAAAAGAAGAAAAAAACACTGATTTCTCTTTGCTTCTATATTAATACGTTTTGGGGCGACGTCTCTATGTTGTGGATATTTTGGAAATTGTCAATGCGTTCGAAAATTAATCTTTGTGATCTGCTCGTACATTACGGAAGGAAAAGAAAACTCGTTCAATTGTTCAACGCTGTCTTAACGTCTGTTTTCAGTGAATCACAAGATTACAATGTATCTTACAGTTGAAAACACAGGTGATATGAAAATGAAAAAATTCGAAAGTTTACCGGGTGTGTTTACCGTGGAGATTTGCTATCTCGACGAAGAGTCGTGCCTTTTCCTAAGGCGAGAAGAATTTTGTGCGTTATTTGCACATGTTTCGCGGTCTATGCTAAACACAGGCCCGTAACAATTTTTGTCGCGGCAGCTCGCGTATTCGCCATACATTTTCATCGTACGAGCAAATTGAAGAAATCGCTCACTTGGCCGATTATACAATTCGCCACGATTATCGTCAATTACCACGGTGATGGGTAGTTTTCGCTTATCGTACGAGCTTGTCTGTCCTTCGTTCGAGTTTTTGGTGGAACTTTTACGAGCTAACGAATTGTTCC
This sequence comes from Bombus vancouverensis nearcticus, assembly GCF_051014615.1. Classification (NCBI taxonomy): domain Eukaryota; kingdom Metazoa; phylum Arthropoda; class Insecta; order Hymenoptera; family Apidae; genus Bombus; species Bombus vancouverensis. Next base: position 14,581,059 of record NC_134911.1, on the reverse strand, counting down.
TTTGTAAATAATTTTTACGAAATTTAAAAACACGTTTCTACGACGATAGCAAAAATTATCGAGTGTGCATCGTAAAACGTTGCAACCTTGAAACTTGAACGTTGTATTTCTTTTGATTTTATAATCGTCTGTTGTCATTTGTTCACTTATTTGTTTACGCCAAAGGAAAAAGAACTTGTTCTTTAAGAAATCTAAACTTTTCAGTAATATATTAAGAAGGAAAGAAATTATCGAGCAGAAAGGAGAAATAAGTAACGAAACGATTATTATAATAAATTGTTTTCCAAGGATTTAAATAACCCGGCGGTAGCTCAGGATCGAGTTACGTTTGTTAAAAGTATTACACCGCTTCAAGCGCTTTTAATTACCACTCGAGGTTATCAAACATCGACTAAAAACTGCTCGCGTTCGGTACGTCACTTTCCGCCACCTACGATCCTCAGCTTCCTACTTTCTTCCCCCGCAACTGCCGCTTTCAAACCCTTTCACACATTTACAAATCTTCTCGTATTACTCACTTACAGAACGAGAAGAACCTAACTCAAATCTACGACGCTAAAGAGAGCTTCGTGCGTGATCACTTTTATCCGGAATCATCTCTTCGAACTTCAACTTCCGTTCACCAAAAAGATCGACGAAATCAACCCAAACTTTTCACCTTCACTTCTCGCTCGTCTCTCGTTACGTGTCTTCTTCCTCTCTATACATTTGAATTCCCCTTCTTCCTGCTTTTTACACGTCGTCAACGTGCAACCATCTCGACGTCATAAAAAACGCCGATGACAAACGAATTTTCACTGACTGTCTCGTTTAAAAATTAAGAAAAGAAAGAACGAAACGTTCGTTCGATTTACTCACTTTTGAAAGATCGCTGTTCTCTCGAGAGGATCGAACGCGCGAGTTCCGAAAGGAAGACCGGAAGAAAGGTACGTCGGGGCGAATGAGGAAGAAAGTCGGGTGCCGCGAGGCGCAACGAAATTACGCTTAGGTCCAGCGCGGTCCGCTCGCAATAGGAGATGGTCAGAAACTGTGCCAAGAACAGTACGCGCGCCGCCGCGGCAGACCGCGAAGTTGTACACCTACGACGCATATACCTACATCTACACCGGTGGCTAACCAACACAACATCGCGCCGCGGCCGATCGCCGATCGGTTTCTCTCCTCTTCGCTTCACCCCGTGCCAACCGATCGCCGTCACGTGCAGTTTTCTTTTTTTCTTTTCTTTCCACGGAAATGACAAACGTGGGTAAAACGTAGCGAGCGAAGAATCGCGAATCGAAGCTGCGATCGTGCAACATTTGGATAAGTTGATAAGGGTGGTCGATCGGTGGGTACAGGAACAGCGAAGAGGAGAGAATCGCGCGAGGGAAAAAACGTTTTAGCAGAATGGTTGGAAGTTCGTGGAGGAGGTTGGGGGATTTGAAAGTTTGAAGATTACTAAATTTGAAAGTTGGAATGTTATAGGAAGGTATAACGATTTATCTAAGGGTGCAGAGAAATGGAAAATCGGTGACGCTTAATTGAACGATTAAGCGGTCAGTAAAGAGATGTCAGGGGCAAACAGGAACTGTATTTAATTAAGTATATTAAGCTTGTTGAGTGATACAATAAGAGAGCGGGGTAAAAGGTCGGTGGAATTGAATGAACCTCGTTTGGGAACGCTGTCCGAGTTAAATCAATATTCGGATTGATAAACTCGGAATTGACAAGATTTCGCGGTGTATTCCATGTCTTAATGCTAGAACGTTTTAGTCAAGACTTTGTCCTTGTGATTATTTTCTCTTTTAAATAGACGAAAGCTGACTTAGATACTTTTCGAGGGAAAATTATATCTTTAAAGTACGATTGTTTATTCGTTAGAAATGAATAATACTTGCGAGTCGACGAAAAAATTTCACTTATCACGAAATATTTGTCGTTCAAAAAACATCGTGCCACTTGTAAAACGCAAATATAAGCTAATCAGTACGAATATAAGAAACGAAATAAATAAAATTCAAGCGATAGACGTTCTATTTCTTGCAAATGATAAACGGAACAATATTTCTCGCAAAATCGGACGTCTTCGAACCGGAGAAACGAAAAGAGTGGTATCTTCGAACAACGATATCGGCATGAACGTCTATTCTTGCAACGCCATTTCTCTTCATAAAAAAAGAAAAGAGAAAACGAAAAAAAGAAAAAAGGAATCTCAACGATTGTTTTTTTACAAAAAGCAAAATAAAAGAAGCCTCACTCTTTTGGAAAAAAAAAGAATCTTCTCCGGTAGTTCCTTAAAAATAAGAAAAAGTTCACACGAGGCTAAAATCCGTTGATATCGCGAGAAAAATAAAAAAGAAAAAGAACCTGAAAATTACGGAAAGATCGAGACGGACGTTTTTTAATCAACTGCATCCGCTCTCTTTGTCCGATATAATCGATTCGTTCGAAGCGATTACGAACTCTTCCATCGAGGAATCGTTGAGATCTACAATAGAGGTGGCGTTCCTCGACGTTTCGGAAGCTCTCGTGTACGTGGAATCGAAACTGTCGGTCGTTTCCAAAATTTGAGGCGAACTCGAGGACTCGTTTTGTTCCGTGGACGCCTTACTTTTCTCGACCTCTTGTTTCGAAAAAATGATCCCTTCGGCATCTGTTTGATCAACCACAGAGCGTTCTTCCTTTTCTTCTTCCTTCTTGCTCGACTGCTCGCAATCTTCTTTCTGAATTTCGGAAGTAGATGTTCTCGACTTTGCTCCACAGCTGCTCGTTCGAAGTTTTTCCGCATTTAACATTTCTTCTTTTTCTTCTATTAGCACCTTTGCATATAGATTCATCTGTGCCTCGAGTAATTTGGTTTCATCGTCACGCGTTGATAGAGACTTCGATGAATCGGAGTCATCGTCTTCTCTGTATCTGAAGGTCTCGATTTCTTCTTCCGCCAGGCGCAATTCTAACGAATCTTCTTTAAGTTTATTCGGTTCAACGATGAACGGAGGTTCGCTCGTACGAATATCGAGCTTGCTAATGCTGGCACTCCCAATCGTGTCAGTCGATCGGGAAGCCGAGTGTATTTGTGAGTTTGAACGCACTCGGACATTTTCAGAATTAATTTCCGCTGCTTCTTCTTGCAATTCTGTCTTTTCTAAAATTCGTTCCCTTGGCGACACAGATTCTCCAACCTCGTTTTCGAGTTCAATCGAGTCCAAATATAATTCCGAATCGTATTTGGTGAATTGAGAAATTTCTATCGTTTCAAGATCGACGAACGAGTCATTTTCCTCCTGTTCCGTTTCTTCATATTTTTCTTCCTTCGTTTCCTTCATCAGCGTCGAATTTTCAAAGAACGTGGTCGTCGAAGTTGGCGTTGCGTGAATCTCGAAAGGTTTCAAGGCCGACGTGGACGTTGAAATTTGTCTAAACGAGAAGATCTTCCGGTAGTAGTATCCCAGATAAAAACAGGAGATGGCCAGCAGAAATGTGAAGATGGTGTATAAGGATAACTTTTCCTTCAGCTCCACGTTTCCCTCTCCATCAATTTCGAAATCTGACTCTTCGTTCCCATCGATCTTATTCGATTTTATTTTTTCAAGAGACTCGTCTTCGTCGCATTCGAACGTTTCTTCGCGAATCGATCTTTGCATCTTTTCATTCGCTTCGCTCTCGAATTCGATCAGTTGAATATTCTGATCGGCCTTGTCGATTTCTTTCCAACTTACATTTCCATATTCCTCGACTCTTGTATCTAGCATGTCTTCTTCGGTAACTTGATACGTAACATCTACTTTGTTTTGCTTTGTCGTTATTTTTTCGTCGACCTCTTCGACATCTTCGATCGTAGTAATTTGTTCAACCGCTTCGTCTTTGTCGCTTCCTTCCATCTCCTCGCTGTCGATACTTTCTTCAACTTTGATTTCTTCTTCCGTGTCAGTCTTGTCCAATATTTCGTAGGTTTGATTTAAATTTTGTCTACGGAATTGCACAGGTTCCGAACGTTTCAGTATGTATTTCTTCAAATTGCTCATAAATTTCGTGACGACCTCGTCTAAAGATGCATCGTCCGAACAAGTAGTTATTCTTTCTTCGTTTAACATACTATCAGCAGCGTTGTAGTCGCTGACGCTCACGATTGGCCTTGAAGGAAACGCTGTAAACATCGTTCCTTGAATCTTCTGCAACATCTTGAAGTATTCGCTTCTTAACGTCGTTTCTTCATCTTCGTCCTCTTCCTCCATTTCCTCCGTACCAGTTTCTTCAATTTTATCATTACCTTCTTCGTATTTGTCATCCGTTAAAGAGAACAAATTTATTTTACTCGGTTCTGCCTGTTCAAGCACTACGTGAAGTTCTTCCGGCTCTTCGTCAGAGGTAGCCAAATCGTCACCTATCACGTCGCTTAATTTGACTACAATGGGAAACTTCATGTCCGTGAAAATATCTTCCTTGATGAATCTTAAGCAATCCTCTTTAATAAATTTTAATATTCTTCTGTCCTCTATCGGCCATTCTTCCATCTCTTCATCCTTTTCTTCGTCCTCTTCGTCGATCTCGAACTCTATCCGATCCTCGTCATCGTCCACTGGGTCGGGAAGAATCTCCAGTACGCCGGAAAGGTTTTCCAGATTGAATCCGCGGAAGTTCAAGTTCCTCAGGAACCGAGTCACTTGGATTACAACATCGTTTAACCCAAGTCTATTGACGGCTGGATGTTCGACTTCGTCCACGAGATCTTCCATAGACTCCATTTCGAAACTGATAGGCAAACCTTCTTGATCCATGGTAGTGATACATAGATCGTAAAGAGAACCTGTGTGACTTTCTTCCTCTTCTAAAGTTTGAAGTGGTCGAATGGTAGCTAAGATGGTGTGCTCGAACATGGAAAGATTCGTCGAATATCTATCCGACTGAAAAATAAAATCGTCTATCGATGACTCTGACTGTCTGTTATTTAAAATCTCGTCCACTGTTTGGATTTCTCCGGGCAAATCGAAAGTAGAGTCTACAGATCGATGGGAAAACATGTTGTACAGCTTTCTGATGGTCTCTTCGTCTACGATGTCCCATACAGGAGTGTTGTTTTCTCTCGGGGCGTTCGAATTACTTAGAATGACGCCGTCAGCCACGTAATTCGTGTTGATGTTCCTTGTGAAATCCGATGAATTCGTGAATATTCTTCTTGAAGTTATTCCAGGTTCATTCTGTGATACTTCGGAGCTATACCTTCGAATTTCATCGATTATTTCATCGGCTATTCCATCGGTTTGAAGACTTTCTTTTTCGTCATCGATAGATTCTGGAAGATATTCTGCAAGACTATCGTCCGAGACTGCAGAATCTTTGATTTCTTCTTCTTTATCTGCTTCGATCGCGTGTTTTTGATAGCCCTCCGTCTCTGATACTAGTTTAACTTCCTTTTCGAGGTCCTCCGTTACTAATATCGATCCAAATTCCTGTTTTTGGTCTTCAGCTTTCAGTATCGACTCAGTTTCGTTTCGTTGGTCTTCCGTTTCCAACGTCGGTTCAACTTCCTTTTCGTGGTTTGTTACTTCCAATATTGCTTCAGCTTTCTTTGGCTGGACCTCCGTTTCCGATACTGGCACAACTTCTTTCTCGACATTCTCAGCTTCAAATGCATCCTTCTCTTTAGAATTCTCGAGTTTGAGCGTCGTTGCTTCGAATTGGGTCGTCTGAGTGTTCGCATCATCTAGAAAAAGCTAGTACTTGCTTAATCTCCTCCAATGAAATGTCTTCAAGGTTTTTTAATGTACAGGTTACGAGAAGTATTTACACATACATGGTGGAATCACGTTAGAAAGGAATTTAGAAATTTTGAAACAATTCTTACCTCGCTTCTGAGAATATGATTCATCCTGTCGCTCGATGATGCTGGAAGACCACGACGAAGCAACGTCTTGAGTTGCCGTAGGCTTAATCAACGTCGCTAAGTCTCCAACTTGCGCACCAAAGTCTTTGCCATCCACAAAAGTCGAGGTCACCTTGTCGTGATCGCTCTGAACGAAAGATACGGCGATATTCGTACGACTTTGAGAGTCGCGAGAATCAAGCTCAGCCAGTCGATCCGTGTTAGAAGACTCTGCAGAAATTTTTAAGCGACTCCTGACATCCTCTTTAGCAGGTGTCCTCTCCAAATCGCGACCTTTTTGCACACCTTCCAACTTCTTCATCGAAACTATCGAAACGTTTTCCTCGTCCATCGACTTCTTCGGTTTACTGTACTTTGTGTGTTGCTTCCTGGTGTCCGTCTCACCAAGGGTCTGCTTGCTCTTCTTCGCGTCCTGCTTCACCTGTTCAGCATGCGATTTACCAAAGTTATTCAACACCTTGTCCGTGACCTTATTAGCATTGGACAACTTCGAACAGGAGTATTTTTCATGTGGAACATCGAAGAATCTTGCAGGCGCGGCGAATTGCGTTTTATTGTCCATAAATGGAAGATTCGACAGTGGTTCCGTTTCCGTGGTTGCGTCTGTTAACAAGTTCTCTTTGTCGAAGCAGTCGTTGTACGTCGTTTCCACGTTTCGAGGAATATTTTTCTTATAACGTTCCAGGTTGTTCTTCCTCGGATAACCTCGATTCTTTAGGCTTTCAGGAGCCGTGGCCAAGTTTCTTCCTGAAAGCAGCTTCTTCTTAGCTTCCAATTCCTTCTTGTCCTTCAGCAACGTGACTTCGTTGTATGCTTTTAGAGCCTTCATCTCCCGAGCTTCCTGTTCTTCCAGCGACTCCATTCTCCTCTTCCATTTGAATTTCTTCGAACCGTGGCTCGATTGCTTATCAGCTGGCCTCTTGGATGGTTCTAAAAGTTCCTTAAACGGCGACGTCTTCTTCGTATTAGCGACACTGGAGGCGTCAGGCTGCGCAGGAGGCTCGTTCTTGGCCTTTTTAGGATACACCGGAGGTTTCCTGCGATAGACCATCGAATCGAACATCGATGGGCGCACAACCTGCGAGAAAGGAATCGTGCCGAAAGTCTCTACTTTGCATTTCGTTGTGCATCTCTTATTCTCGCCCCTCTTGTCCAACTTCGATTCTGTCAAAATCGAGTATTTGTTGTCCTTCTGGCACGTTTTACAATCGCAGACGCTTCTGTCGGATACAGATTTCGTTAAGCCAGCTGGTTTCCTCTGATTGTCGTTAAGTTTCGTCGGTTTTTGACGTATAGGAGGCTTGCCATGGTCTTTTCCAACCGAGTTCTGCGATTCGATCTTACGTTCGTGAAGATTCGCGATCGGAGAAGCGCTTCTCGATTGTTCTTTCAGGCATTTACGCTTTAAGAACATCTTCCTGTGTTTCTCACTGAGATTCGAGGTTCTTGGCAGATCTTGATGGTCGTCGTTGTCACTTTGCGTGTGGGCGTCCTTCGTGAAGCTTGAGATACCAGGCTTATGAATATCGCTTAATACGGAAATGTCGTCGTCGAGGGATTGCATGTTCTCTGGCACGATTTCAGAAGCGACATGCTCGTCGGTTTCCTTGGAGGAGGTAGATGCTGAGATCTCGTACCTAATGGAGGCAATAGAAACATTTTAGAAGAAGGTCGTCTATTCGAAGGTATCTAGTCGTTCGAGTCGTCTATTAAGAAACAATTTTGTGTCTTACCAATTTTACGTAACGCGTTCACTGTGCAACGATCAGGCTTAATTTGAAAACTTTTGCTTACCTCTTCGTTGTGTCGAAATGGGTAATAGGTAAACCAACGATTCCCAAGTCTTGCGACGCCGACGATGGATAATGTTGATCGTTCTGTTTTAAGAAAGTAGATGGTATTGACACGTTTTGATTAGGCTGACCAGGGAATATACTCCATTTCTTCTTCTCCAATTGCTGAAGCATACACTGCAGCTCCGAGTTATTGGCGAAGTCCTTTTCATAACAGCCGTCGAAAACCTTCATAGAGTCTTTGACGAACCTTGGAATATTAACGTCGCCGAATGAATATTCAGGTGCATTTACTTTTAATACGTTTTTCTTGGTTTTCTTCGGCTTGCCAGGACTCAAGCTGCTCCTCTGCGCGGAACTTACGTCTAAAAAAAAAAAAAACACATAGAATTACTTGTCAGACCAGACATTTCTTCGATAGAAATGAAAATTTTAAATAGAGTTGTAAAAGTATAACGACGCGTACCGTCGTCGATGGCGGTCGTAGGAACCATAATCTTTAATATTTCATTTTCATTCTTCAATTTGCTTCCACTTTCATCAGATTGGACGGTCCTCAAGGTTTCCAAATTGGTCACCACGTTCCGGGCCACGCTCAAATCTTTCACAATGTCCGATAAATTTTGAATGCCAATGGACGTGTTACACTGTCCTACGTACAATTTCCGAAAGACACTCGATTCGCTCTCCGAAATCTTTAAAATATCCTGCTTGGGTTTATCGTCTAACATCAAACTTCCATTCTCCAACTTTTGGTCGTCCTTCTTGACATCCCTTAATATGTTCAGATCATTTTGTAACAATTCCCGTATCAAAAGTAAACTGTTATTCGTCGTAGTTTCTGTCTTTTGATTCTGACTCTGATCAGCGTCGTTGGCGTCGTCCAAGCACGAGTGATAGATCGTCGATTTCGAGCTATCAAAGTCGCTCTTCTCCGCGCTTCTCGTCATCTTGCTGTCGTCGATACTTATGTTAGGCGTGGAAGTCGCCATCGTGCCGCCGTTCGTGAAACAATACTCCTCTGCGTTCGCTTTGTACAAATACTCGTCCACGATGCAATTGCAGTTGAACAGAGCTTGCAGTTTCACAGGACTGCTACTTTTCTCTACGCTTTGTCTCGCGTGTCTCGAATGGGAGAGATTCGACTGAGACGAGTCCTGTTTTCTCGATAAAGAGTCACTCTGATTCGAGTCCTCCGCACGATCCGATGGATACAGTTTCATTTGCTTCGCGCAACTCCTTTCCAAGCAGTCTGCTGCTACTCTCTTCATTCCAGATGAACTTCGTTGCTCCACCGATGGATTTGTCTTCTCCGAACATATAGATCGATCATCTAGCGCCTGTTCGAGAAGGACGTTCATCGAGGACGTAGGTGGATTGCTCTAAATTAACATTTAAAGTCTTATGTATAAGGTGATTTGTTTTAAATATACGTATAATTACTATGAACGATGGTTCCATCGAATACTCAGATTCCTTGATATAACGAATAATTGACTGTTAAAAAATATTCTTATGGCCTGTGTGAAACATATTACTTGTACGAATTTATCCTCTAACTTCTACGTATATCGGGAAAATACGACTATGAAAGTTACATCAAGAATCATAGAGGCTGTTCAGATTGCGACAAACGTGGTTAAGCCATCTTTTTAAGATTTCACAGAGATTATGCAAAACGCTTGATGAGAGTTATCGAAAGATCATTCGGTAGCGTTCCAAGGTCGGAAGATTATTCGATATTTCATCGATTTCAACGGAAGATATTTTCAACAAGAGCTATTTTACTGAAAGTAATAAAAGAAACAAAGAAAGAAGCAAGCTACCAAAACTTACCAAAATGATATCCGTCGTAACTTTATCCTCCGTAGTTTCACTCGTCGTCAGCTCGTTCTCCTTACCTTCCATCGCAGTAGTTTCATCCTCCTTGCATCCATATATCGCGACTTGCTCCTCCACGCGTGCATTCATTACAATTTCGTCCTGCTTGCGTTCATCCATCGGAGTTTCATCCTCCTTACGTTCGTCCGTCGTAACTTCATCTTCGCGATCCTTCGTTCGTCCGTCTTTCACCTTCCGCAAATCTTTCAGCGTGTTGAAATCGTATTTATCGAAGAAGTATAGAGACATATTTTTGGTGGTGCTTGTTAGCGAATTGTCCTCCAATTCCGTCAACTTTTTATGAATTTCCCTTTCTTTGATCCTGGTACGCGCATCGGCGACGTCTTGATCGGTTAGCCCGAGAATCCTCATGGTTTTCTGGGCTGGCGTTAAATTGGGATCGTCGATGATCCGCGAGATGGTGTCGTGCGTCTCGTAGGTCTCGTAGCTTTCGCAGGATAACAAAGTCGTCAAAGACCGCGTCCTGTACTTCGAATCAGCCAACTTTATGTACAGACGACCGACGATTAGGTTCGAGTCGCTTCTCATTCTCTTCAGTTTTCGCATCTTTTCCATGTGACACTGTTCAAGGAACAGACAGGAATTGGAATACCAGACGTAGCTGAAAATGACTGACAAACGAAATGGCGATTGGATGACATGTCTGAAAGTGGGAATCTATGGATAAGCTTTCTTTCGATCGTTCCGCGTAGCAAGGTATTTCGAGAAATCGACACGAGCAAGTATTTTACTGCAGCATTTACTTACTCAGAGGGACGACCTTTACGAGGACGAATTCGAAGAAAATAGTCAAGGAGAATCTCTTGTCGTACCAAAGCAGAAGGCCAACGGCTATCACGATTACTTCCAACACGACGTTTTTAAAAAAGCTAAGGATTAGCCAAGGTAAGAGGAGGTTCGGCTGCGTTGATGTTAATATGGGATAAAGGTTGATCATATAGGAGAACGTGTATAGGTGGGCGATTACGATTCGCGTGATTACGATCCATGATAGAACTATATCGGTTGAGAGAAAATAATATCGAATTAGTAAGATTGGCGTTGTCGACGTTGATTTCGTCGGTGCTCTAACCAGTTTTGATTGTATCCTCGCCAATAATGTCGAAAATACGTGTTCCTTGCGATAAGGACAAGTTCCAAATTTGTTCGAGCTTGTTGCTCCATTTAATGGGACTCCAATCTAGTGTGCTATTAACCTTCGAAAGACACCGTCTGATGAAAATATATTCTCTTTGACAATTTCTTTATCGAGGAAATTGAAGCCATGAATTGTCATCGGTGGATCCAAGTCGTCGTCGTCGTCCGTATTTGGAAAATTTAATACACAAACATACCAAATACACTGAGGAATCTATAAACGGTTACTTCGAAAGCGAAATTTGAGACAGTGATTAGATTTAATAGACGCATTTCTTTCGATATAATTTTTTGAATAAAGTGACCAAACGTAGCCTAATAAGTTTACTCGATGTTTTCCACGAAAGCGCGAGTTTGATCTTTTTAAAAAACAAATTTGCTAAAACAAACTCACAAATCTTCGAAAAATCTTTTCTAAAAAAAAGAAAAAAGAGAAAAATAATTGTCTAACGGTGTTAAAAAGGTTTATATTTAAGCAATGTTCATAAGGAGAGCTAATAATATTAATAACGAATCGAAGAAGATGAAAAGAAAAGAACTGATTCTGACTATCGAAACGTTGATTGGTGGGCACGTGCTGTTTTAGAATTCATGGCTTCAGTTGTCGCTCGTTGCGTACCGATGAGTCTTTTTTCTCGAGAAATAGAATCAAAGGTTATAGAGGTTAGATCGATAGGATACAAGGAAATGTTTAGAAAAAAAGGAAGAAAAGAAAACAATGAAAGAAACGAAAGAATAAAAAGATTCTTACCAAGCCCAAGATGTTCATTATTAATCGTTCGGTTCGTCTGGAAATACCAAGGAAACGTCCGAGGAAGCTAGGCATTAGGAACGCAAAACTGTCGAAGGAGCCGGAGGACCAGCAGCGAGTCGTCGATTCCACGAGAGCCGATCATCGTCGACTCCGTTCTCTGATCTAAGAGTTCTTGATCACCGAAACCTCCGTTCTGAGGATCACCAGGGAATTTTTAAGGGGCTTCGTTCGCTTAACGTCACGTTAATTTTGACGCATTCGGCTTTTCCAGTGGAATTCCGTAGCCGAACGATTTCGAGGTAACAATTGACGAGAGCGAGTTCTCGATGACAAATGAAGGAAAGTATGGTAGGTTAAGAGGGGCAAAGAGTTAAAGAAGCTTTTTAGCGATTCAGTTTGGACGATCAGTATTATTGTCAATATCGTTTTTGGTATTTAAGGTTCTCAGCGTTACCATATGCGTAAAAAGGATACTGTAGATTCTAACTAAATCGTCTGATCAATGTAATATATTATAGATAAAATAATGTTGAAATATCGAAAAAAATATTGATCGTCCGAACGTTTCTTTACGATTGCTGGTTCGATCGTAGCGACGACCACGTGAATTTTCTTTAAAAACAGAATAGATTTAGAAAGTAGAAGTATAATTAGGATATTTGCTGATACGTGATAGAAATTGAACGGTTTTCGATACTTCTGTTTTTCTGATAATATCACTGTAAGTCTGTTATTTTATTCGAACTATATATGCTTTATAATATAAGATATTAAATAAAGTTTTGAACATTTAATATTTTGTTAATTGAACATCGGTTAAAAATAATTATGCTCTTAATTTATAATAGTTATACAGTTTGACTATAATAGTACAATTATTTTCATCATAAACTGGTATTGAATATAAATTAATACAGTTGTAAATCAAAAAGTAGTATCATAGACATGAGAATTTAATTTTAGCTTGTAAAAATTATTATAATTATAAAAATGGTTATTGCAACAAATCGTTAAAGGCGTCAACCTACGATAGAAATTAAAGAATTAATCGAAGAACAGCTTTTACAAATTACATTAACAATTTATTACATTTAAACTATTGTCTTATAACACAAACTATTAAACAACAACATTTAAATTATTGCTTTATAATATTTAAACCATTAATTAATAACATTTAAACTACTAATTTATAACATTTAAGCTATTAAATTATAAAATATAAGCCATCAGTTTATAACTTTTAAATTATTAATTAACAACATTTAAGCCATTACTTTATAACATTTAAACCATTAATTTATAACAACTAAACCATTAACTTATAACATTCAAACCATTAATTTATTAAATAGTTAAAGGCGTCAATTTACAATAAAAATTAAAAAATTATTAAATTTGATCGTGTTATAATGGAAAAACCGACTTTCACAACAACAACAAACCGTTACCGTTTGATACACCTTCAGATACTTTTGCAAGTACATGCCATCAGGTATATATGCGGTGCGAAACTCGCGCGCGAGCTCATTTGCGTGTGGTCTCCCGTACCGTAAAGATCGAAGAATAGTTTTTACAAATTACAATAACAATCTATAACATTTAAACTATTACCTTATAACGCTCAAACTAGCAATCAATAACATTTAAGCTATTAATTAGCAACATTAAAAACTATTATCTTTATAACGTTTAAGCCATTAATTTATAACATCTAAATTATTAATCAACAACATTTAAACTATTACTTTATAACATTTCAACTATTAATTTATAGCACTTAAACTATTAATTAATAACATTTAAAATATTAATCAACAATATTTAAACTACTAATCGACAACATTTAAGCTATTGATAAACAGCATTGCAACTTTTTGATAAAGAAAAGAAGAAAATTGTCGAAACGATATTTAGCTTCTTTTCCACTACCCTCCCCCACCCACCCTGCCTTAGCTTTATTTTCAGGGAATATTTGTAACCGCGCGCAATGCGGTTTATAGAGTCAGTGTTTGCTACGCGATAGTTTTCTTTCAATATTTTAAAATCACGATAATTTTGATTAAAGTCGCGGAAACGTAGTCTTAATCTTAACAGTCTACTTTCGAACATTCGTTTCCGGTATTAGAGTCAGTGCATCTCTCAATACGATAAAGACTCTCCAGTGGCTGAAGAATGTAAGTAGTTTTATATCATGTATTTCAATTTGTTCGCTTCTTTGTATTTCTTTTGAATTATTTTTAATTAGAAAATAAAAGTGATCGATAATTTAGAAAGCTATACATGTTTTTTTTTAATTGGAATAAACTGTTAAAGTGTTAACATTCGATTACAATAACATTGTCTCTGATATGCATCGAAAATCACTGAATTTTCAATTGTTTTATTTCAAACTTTTATATCAGAGTTTCATTCCGCTACTTACTTATTACAGTTTTTTAGAATTTCAATCTCTATCATTACTAAAGATACAAATTTAATCAACTTCCATTTTTCATTATCTCCAATTTTTCAAACGATCACTCATCGTGTTCTGTTCTGTAATAGATTTTTCGCAACCTCCACTTTCACCATTGGACCTTCAACGGTTCCTGCCTGATATTAGTCTCCCTGATGATATTCGCTGGGGTGGCGCAGCATCCAGGGTAACGTCCTCTGTTTCTCCGCATCGAACGGTGAGTCGCATGCATTTTTGTTCCTCCGGTCACTCAATCATGTCGTAGGATGAAAGGTCCGAATCGGCACGGGTGACCGGTTGTATTACGTAGAATTTTGTTGCGAGCATAGTGACCGCGGGTATTTCTTATACCCGTGAGTAGTAACACTCATTTTTTCAAATTTATTAGTTTAGGATAGGTCTTCTTGCACATCGCGATTATAATAATTAGTTTTTTAATAATTAGGTTAAACATATACACTTGAGAATATATTCGTGTTATTTATAAATATGCATGTTAATATTCCGTATAAATATTTGCAAATGGCAAATATGTACACGAATATACCTGTTTAACATAAACATACTTGATTTTAAGCAATGAATTAATCGTGACAATATCAAGTCACGTTCGTTTATTTCATTTCGGTTAGAATTTAAAATATGAGTCAAAATTCATTTTTTTCCGTACAAGAATGTGTGAAATTTTACGTGCAAGAAGACACTTCGCGACAGGCAGATTTTTTAATCAAGGCAATAATTTTGAACACTGCCTCTGCACTTTCGAGTATGTGCTTTGATAAAGAGATCGCCTGAGAATATTTCTTTCTTACTAATATATTTAGAGTCAATTATTCCATTTGATCGAGTCTCAGTCTTTTTCAATTAACGCTACCTTTTTTGCAATATTAAAATTTTGTTCTAATTTATTAAATTAATAAAGTAGAGTTACTTAGTTACTATTAAATTAATAAAGTAGATTTAATCAGAAACGAAGTAGTAAAATATAAAATCAAAGAACGTTAGTCCGTTAAATAAAAATTACACAAACTAATCATTTCTTTTAGATCAGGATTTTCAGGTTTAACCCTTTCCGTGCCCATTGTCAGGATCTCATTCACGTGCCCAGGTGCTACTTGAATGGGAGAAAGACACTGGGCACGATGATCTAGAATTAAGTAATGTAATAATTTGTCAGCGACTGACGATGTGTTAGTGTACCGTGCACGACGTATTTTCCACGTTATGTGTGTGTGTTGTTAGGCCGTGGAACTGCGTCGCTTTTTTTCATTCGTTAAAACATCAAATATTAAAAATGTCGAAACATATATCGATTCAATTTACGTCTCGATACAATCACAATTTGTGATAATATCGCCCACGCGATTAAGTGTAACCAAGCTTTAAATATTGCCGTAAATTACAATTATAATTCTAAGTTTACTTACATTTATTTTAACGATATCATTTCCTCAGACGTGTTTTATCACGTTTTACGCAATGGTCACTAGCCTTCGTCAGTCGATTTCAGGAAAACGGTACGTACCTTAGAGTGTGCATGGTGTGCGTTAAGCTCGGGTGTCGGAGGCGTCCCGGGACGTCCTCTCTAGTGTAGGACCTTTGCGCCCGAGCGTTTGTGTGAGAACCGTGGAGCGAGTGTGTTGGTGTGCCTGTTTTGCCATTTTTAAATATAGCGCTAGGTAGGATAGGTAGTATACTTTCTGGTATGTCTGTTAATTATAAGTAGGTAGGGCCGGGCAGGTTGGCACAGTCTCTGGTCGGGTAGGCGCGTTTTCGTGTGACCAACCTGTTTCTGGAAATCTAATTTGAAAAATCGACGGCGAAACTGGCACGAGTAGAGCATGCACTCGTCTCTGGTTTTGCCTTTCGATTTTTCGAATTTCGCGGTCGCGGTCGCGAATGGGTCGAAACGAACGTTTATCGCTCGAGCACGCACATGCGAGTGAGCAACGATCATTGCTGTGATCGTTGGTCAGTCCATGTGCACTTCAATCAGCTTCCGCGGTTTATATTTTTATTTTACCTTGGTAAGTTTTTTTTTTGTTTGCGATTTAGAAGTCTCGAGCTTAGATTTAAGTTTCAGCGGGCATTGCGCCCGAAGAAAGAAGAGGCTATAAGCCGAAGAGGCCCGGCAAACTGCCACTCAAGAGGGCAACTACTAATGGCTGCCCATCCTCTGGGTCATCCAGAGCATGGGAAGTCATTATTGTTACTACTTTGTCACTATGCTCGATTTTAGTATTTGTAGTAGTAGTAGTAGTAGTAGTTTGCTTTTTTGGCCGATGTATATATCGGTATATATGTATATATCGGTCCATCGTCCCATTGGGCAAATCGCGATTTTTCTTATTAGTGTTGCGACAAATTAATTACGGGTTGTATTAGAGTTGCGAAATAACATCGCGGCTTTTCATTAGTGTGGCGAGAAAATGATTACGGTTTGAATTATAGTTGCGATAAAATGATAACCGCGTTTGCTTTAGAGTTGCGAATTACGATATCGCGATTGTCTTTTGCAATTTTTAGAATTTTTCCTGTTTTCTATTGTTTAAAATTAGATTATAAAAGTGTTAGTTTTCAATTAATTTTATAGTATTGCAAGTAGCAATACCAGAATATTCAAAGTAGCTTTTTTATGTAGTAAATAGTAATTTTTATTAAATTCACTATAAGAGTTAGCGTTGCGATAATGTTCCATCGCGAGTTCTATTAATTTTTCCCTTTAGCGTTGCGATAATGAATGATCGCGTTTTGGTTACTAGAGTTGCGTTTACAAAATGCCCAAACCCTCCGACTGCAATTGTCGGATACTGTTCCTGGATCACACGTACAGCTGCAAGAGCTGTACAAGTGTGATCATTCATCGGCAACCTCCTACATGGTTGCACTGCGATATGTCAGCCCTCCACTCGCGATTTTTTTTATTAGTGTTGCGACAAATTAATGACGGGTTGTATTAGAGTTACGAAATAACATCGCGGCTTTTCATTAGTGTGGCGAGAAAATGATTACGGTTTGAATTAGAGTTGCGATAAAATGATAATCGCGTTTGCTTTAGAGTTGCGAATTACGATATCGCGATTGTCTTTTGCAATTTTTATTATGAATTTTTAGAATTTCTTATAGAACTATGCGTATCAGAATTTATCCTGTTTTCTATTGTTTAAAATTAGATTGAGAAAGTGTTAGTTCTCAATTAATTTTATAGTATTGCAAGTAGCAATATCAGAGTATTTAAAGTAGCTTTTTCATATAGTAAATAGTAATTTTCATTAAATTCACTATAAGAATTAGTGTTGCGATAATGAATGATCGCGTTTTGTTAAGTAGTGTTGCGTTTACAAAATGCCCAAACCCCCGACTGCATTGGTCGGACACTGTTCCTGGATCACACGTACAGCTGCAAGAGCTGTACAAATGTGATCGTTCATCGGCAATCTCCTAAATGGTTGCACTGTGATCTCTTGCTATTGGCATTACGTATTTTTTAAATATGAGTGCATAGATTTATATTTATTAGCGTTGCGTATCAAATTTCGGGTATTTTCAGAATTTCTTCTTTTTTTTTCTTTAAATGGTAGGTTAATTGATATTGCAGATATAATGAAGCACCCTTTGTTCGATTTTGCGTTCGATTTTGAAAATATTCTGCTTCATAAATATTAATAATAAGTGATCATTGCGAAACAAGAACATAACATTTAAGCCATTAATTTATGACATTTAAACCATTACTCAACAACATTTAAACTATTACTTTATAACATTTAAATCATTAATTTATAACATTTAAACCATCAATCTACAATATTTAAACTATTAATAAACGACATTTAAACTACTAATTTGTAACATTTAAACTACTAATCAACAACATTTAAACAACTAATCAAGGACATGTAAACTGTTAATCGACAACATTTAAACTATTACTTTATAACATTTGAACCAACAATCTACAACATTTAAACTATTATTTTATAACATTTAAGCTTTTAATTTATAATATTTAAACTATTGCTTTATAATATTTAAACTGTTACTGTACAAGATGTAAACCATTAGTTAACAACATTTGATATGTTAATTCTTCACAATTAAATTATTAATTTGTAACAATTGAGCTAATAATTTATAGTAATTGCGATATTTATTTATAGCATTTTATTATTAACCTAAAACTATTACTCGATTAATTTTTAACAATTATGATTTTAATTTATAACAATATTATAGAGTTATCAAAATTACTATAAATTGAAATTTAAACAAGAAACGAGGGTTATTTAATGTGTAACTAAGACAACCAAATTGATAATTCATAACTCACACTTAACAATTAACAACTCATAAGAATTCGGCAACTAATGATTAATAAAATTCAATACACGCTACTTCTTTACTCTAAAATAATTTTACATCTTCTGCTTCCGATGCTTAAAAACTCTTCACATAAATGGGGCCCGAGCGTAGTCACCTCCTCGTGGTGAGACCTGGTAATTGGCATCGTTTTCCAAAAATTAATCAGCTGATTAATCTTTGGAAAACGATACCAAGCCAAGAACTACGCAACAGTTCAGTTTGGATCACCAAAAGCCTCTAAGAAAATTTTGTTCAAACTAATTGATAGTCGAAAACTAGTATTGAAGAAGTGTGAATGTAGTGTTAGTTTGCAGAAACTATTAAAATGATAAAAATGGATATCGTATTAAATCGTTGAAGTCGCCAATTTACGATAAAAATTAAGAAATTGTTCAATTTGTGTTTATTATAATGGAAAAACCGTCTCCTGCTATGTCAAAAAATCGTTGCCGTTTGATTGACATCTCGACACCTTGTCAAGGTATATAAGGAACACGGAAGTCGCGCGCAAGCTCTTTTGTGCCTGAAATTCCGGAGAGTGAACATCGAAGAAGAATTTAAATATAAGGTAAATAAAAAAAAATATCAAATAACAACATTGCAACTAGTAATTTATAACGTCTAAACCATTAATTTACAACACTTAAGCTATTAATTTATAACATTTAAGCCATTAATTTATAACATTTAAGGAATTAATTTATAACGTCTAAACTATTAATTTATAACATTTATGTTATTAATTTATAACATTTAAGCTATTAATTTACAACATCTAAACCATTAATTTACAACATTTGAACTGTTATTTTATACATTTAAGCTATTAATTTATAGCATTTAAGCTATCAATTTACAACATCTAAGCCACTAATTTACAATATTTGAACTGTTATTTTATACATTTAAGCCATTAATTTATAACATTTAAACTATTAATTTTTAACATTTATGCTATTATTTTATACAATTACACCATTAATTTCTAACATTTAAACTATTAATTTATAACATTTAAGCCAGTAATTTATAAAATTTAAGCTATTAATTTACAACATCTAAGCCATTAATTTATAACATTTAAGCTATTAATTTACAACATCTAAGCCATTAATTTGTAACTTTTGAACTGTTATTTTATACATTTAGCTATTAATTTATAACATTTAAACTAATAATTTATATCATCTGAGCCATTAATTTGTAACATTTAAGCCATTAATCTAAAACAATTACTCCATTAATTCTTAACAGTTATACCAATAATTTATAACCACATTCTCCCATTAATTCAAAGTAATGATGCTCTTAATTTATAACAGTTGTACCGTTAATCGGGAGTAACTCTACATTCATTGATTTAAATCAATACCATCAATTCGTAGTGAGTGAATTAATGATTTATTTTGTTTCATTTTATTAACGAAATCTATCAAGTCTTTGAAGTACTATTTTATTTCTATAAAGCATTATTTTTTAATTTTAAATACAGTATTTAATTTCTCATTTCACTATTTCGTATAAAACCTGTCTTAACACAGAGTGTAATCTTAAGATGTAATTTTCCATGTCTGCTCGAAACTAAGGAAACAACACCATATTCATGGAATCAAGGAAGCGAGTGCAATTTAACCGAAGGCAACCACATCTTATCTGTCAGCTGGACATCAGTCAGAGGACATTTCAAATCATGTTGTTTTTTTGCCTCGGAGTATCGAGACCGTTAGATTACAAGTAATGTAAGAACAAATAAACTCCGGACAAAACAATGTCGCTGCTACAATGTCGCTTTATTATAAAATAATTTTGCATCTCTGCTTCCAATGCTTAAAAACTGTTTATGTAAATGGGACCCGAGCGTAGTTACCTCCTCGTGGTGAGTCCCGGTAATTGGTATCGTTTCCCAAATAATAATAAACCAAGTACTATTTTGAATATTAGTATTATTATTTGAGAAACGATATCAAGCTGAAAACTACTTGAATATAGTCTGGTCTTGATCATCCAAAATAGTTTTGGTGATCTAGACCGGACTAATATCCCCCCGCGGGGGCGCCGTGGGACATCGTGGGACATCGTAGGATATCGCGGGACACCGTGGGATGCGAGCGTTTTAGCCTTAATTAATCATAAGATAGATACCTATGTTATGTGCATTGTAAGCTCATTCTGTACAAAGATACTTATCTATCTTGGAACGAAAAATAAAAATCTCGTCTCTCGTGATGCCCTCGCTTACCACATTGGAAAAATTGTTCCTACGATTTATCGGTTCACGGTCGCTCAGTTCTTTCAAACCGTAGCGTGACGTACTCGCTCGCGCGTATTCCGGGTACGTGCGGGTCAACGCGCACTGGCTAACTCTTTCGATTCGTAAGTCGCCCCAAGCACACCTCTGTCTTGATGACTACTCGACGACTGCTCGTCGTTTGCCTCGAATCACGGGAGTTGTCATCGCACTGGTGATGCCTGCGATTCGCAATACTGTCCAATTGGCACTTCGGTACTCGGGCAGAGACCTGCATTTCACGTCCTCCGTAATCCTGTTCAAGTGACGAACCCGCGGGGGTGGACCCCACTGTTCAGTTGGGGCCTTACCTTCGTAATCCTGTTCAGCGGTCCCTCCCCGGACCCTCACTTGCTCAGTTGGAGTGTGTTAAATTGCAGGCTTATTTGCTAGATCGCTAGTATCATCGGTCGGTGCCATCGACCGTGATAAGATCCAGACGACGTGACAGGAATCGGGCGAAGGTCAATGTTTGGGCTTTCCGCTGAACCTTAGGGTTATCTGGTGCACGGAGGTACGTTATGTAGGTTTGTTAGTTCTTTCGAGAGATCGTGATTTCGTTTGTTCCGGGCGCGCCGCGGTTTTTCTTTCATCGTCTGATTGTTGGGGCTTCCTTTCCGTAGTAGCCTCATATTGTTTCTTTCGTTCCAAGTTAGACAAATGTGTCTTTGATACCGAATGCGGCCAGTAGGGTTGCGAATTATTGTACTGATCGATGTAATCGTTGTGTGGGAGGTAGATGGTGTGTTATGTATGTTGTTTTACGTTTGATTCGTGTAACTGCTGCGTAGGAGATAGGTGTTTCGCGGTGAGGCTACGAAACAACTATCTCTTTACGCAGGCCCATGGTTAAGTAGAGTCAAAACTCGACATTCTGCCAACAGGTTGAATGTCGAGATCGATGTGTAGTGTTACATAACCCATGGGTGGGTCTCGTGCGTAGTCACCTCCTCGTGGTGAGACCTGGTAATTGGCATCCTTTTCCAAAAATTAATCAGTTGATTAATCTTTGGAAAACGATGCCAAGCTAAGAACTACGCACCAGTCCAGTTTGGATCTCCAAATGCCGCCAAAAGAATTTTGGATGATCTAAACTGGACTGCACCGTGGGACACCGTGGGATACCGTCGGTCCAGTTTGGGTCTCCAAATGCCGCCAAAAGAATTTTGGATGATCTAGACTGGACTGCACCGTGGGACACCGTGGGATACCGTTGGTCCAGTTTGGGTCTCCAAATGCCGCCAAAAGAATTTTGGATGATCTAGACTGGACTGCACCGTGGGACACCGTGGGATACCGTCGGTCCAGTTTGGGTCTCCAAAAGCCTCTAAGAGAATTTTGGATGATCTAGACTGGACTGCACCGTGGGACATCTTTGGACACCGTGGGACGTCGTCAGTCCAATGTGGGTCACCAAATGCCGCGAGAAGAATTTTGGATGATCTACACTGGACTGCAACGTGGGACATCGTCGGTCCAGTGTGGGTCACCAAATGCCGCGAAAAGAATTTTGGATGATCTACACTGGACTGCAACGTGGGACATCGTCGGTCCAGTGTGGGTCACCAAATGCCGCGAAAAGAATTTTGGATGATCTACACTGGACTGCAACGTGGGACATCGTCGGTCCAGTGTGGGTCACCAAATGCCGCGAAAAGAATTTTGGATGATCTACACTGGACTGCAACGTGGGACATCGTCGGTCCAGTATGGGTCACCAAATGCCGCGAAAAGAATTTTGGATGATCTACATTGGACTGCAACGTGGGACATCGTTGGTCCAGTGTGGGTCACCAAATGCCGCGAAAAGAATTTTGGATGATCTACACTGGACTGCAACGTGGGACGTCGTCGGTCCAGTGTGGTCACCAAATGCCGTGAAAAGAATTTTGGATGATCTACACTGGACTGCAACGTGGGACATCGTCGGTCCAGTGTGGGTCACCAAATGCCGTGAAAAGAATTTTGGATGATCTACACTGGACTGCAACGTTGCACGCCGTGGGACAACGTTGGACACCGTGGGACACCGTGGGACATCGTGGGACACCGTTGGACACCGTTGGACACCGTGGGATATGTCTTGGCTATGTCGAATCCATTCTGAGCCCATTCTGTACAATGATACTTATCTGACTTGGAACAAGATATAAAAATCTATTCTTTTTCTCCACTGAATCTTGCGGTTATTTTGTGCACAGGAGTGCGTCGCGTGAGTCCATTGATTCTTCTGAAAGATCCCGATGTATGAAATCATTCTCTTATTTCAAACCAGTTTTTAACGAATTATCTTATTGTTTCAAATTGAGTTGTAACGTCATAAACTTGCAAATTAGTAACAGGTAGATTCAAATACCTCGAAACAAGGTTTCGCTCGCGTTTGCACAGTATTCTTTAAATATATTTAGTGGCGAACTTTTGAATTCTTGCAAATATTTTCCATTAGTTAAAACACGCGACTGTAGTGTATTACTGAAATGTATATTTCGTATTCTAATAACGAAAATTCACGTTATTCATGAGCATTTGTTTGCTATCGAAAAATATCTCACAATTTTCAACTAAATAATATTTTTCAAACTTGTTCCAATTTCTTAATAATAATTTTTAAGCGTAAAAAAAATAGCAGTATTTTCTAAATAAACGTTCGATAGGAAAAAGAAGAAAATTGTCGAAACGACGTTTCGCTTCTTCCTCACCCCCCCCCCCCCGCCCCCGCCCTTAAACAACCGCCATTTCCATCACTGGACTTTACACGGTTCCTGCCTGATGTTAGTCTCCCTGATGATATTCGCTGGGGTGGCGCAGCATCCATGGTACGTCCTCTGTTTCTCCGCATCGAACGGTGAGTCGCATGCATTTTTGTTCCTCCGGTCACTCAATCATGTCGTAGGATGAAAGATCCGAATCGGCACGGGTGACCGGTTGTATTACGTAGAATTTTGTTGCGAGCATAGTGACCGCGGGTATTTCTTATACCCGTGAGTAGTAACATTCTTTTTTTAAATTTATTAGTTTAGGATAGGTCTTCTTGCACAGCGCGATTATAATAATTGGTTTAAATACATACACTTGAGAATATATTCGTGTTATTTATAAATATGCATGTTAATATTCCATATGAATATTTGCAAATGGCAAATATCTACACGAATATATCTGTATGACATGAATATGCTTGATCTTAAGCAGTGAATTTATCGTGACAATATCAAGTCACGTTCGTTTATTTCATTTCGGTTAGAATTTAAAATATGAGTCAAAATTCATTTTTCCCGTACAAGAATGTGTGAAATTTTACGTGCAAGAAGACACTTCGCGACAGGCAGATTTTTGAATCAAAGCAATAATTTTGAACACTGCTTCTGCACTTTCGAGTATATGCTTTGATAAAGAGATCGCCTGAGATTATTTCTTTCTTAGTAATATATTTAGAGTCAATTATTCCATTTGATCGAGTCTCAGTCTTTTTCAATTAACGCTACCTTTTTTGCAATATTAAAATTTTGTTCTAATTTATTAAATTAATAAAGTAGAGTTACTTAGTTACTATTAAATTAATAAAGTAGATTTAATCAGAAACGAAGTAGTAAAATATAAAATCAAAGAACGTTAGTCCGCTAAATAAAAATTACGCAAACTAATCATTTCTTTTAGATCAGGATTTTCAGGTTTAACCCTTTCCGTGCCCATTGTCAGGATCTCATTCACGTGCCCAGGTGCTACTTGAATGGGAGAAAGACACTGGGCACGATGATCTAGAATTAAGTAATGTAATAATTTGTCAGCGACTGACGATGTGTTAGTGTACCGTGCACGACGTATTTTCCACGTTATGTGTGTGTGTTGTTAGGCCGTGGAACTGCGTCGCTTTTTTTCATTCGTTAAAACATCAAATATTAAAAATGTCGAAACATATATCGATTCAATTTACGTCTCGATACAATCACAATTTGTGATAATATCGCCCACGCGATTAAGTGTAACCACGCTTTAAATATTGCCGTAAATTACAATTATAATTCCAAGTTTACTTACATTTATTTTAACGATATCATTTCCTCAGACGTGTTTTATCACGTTTTACGCAATGGTCACTAGCCTTCGTCAGTCGATTTCAGGAAAACGGTACGTACCTTAGAGTGTGCATGGTGTGTGTTAAGCTCGGGTGTCGGAGGCGTCCCGGGACGTCCTCTCTAGTGTAGGACCTTTGCGCCCGAGCGTTTGTGTGAGAACCGTGGAGCGAGTGTGTTGGTGTGCCTGTTTTGACATTTTTTTAAATATAGCGCTAGGTAGGATAGGTAGTATACTTTCTGGTATGTCTGTTAATTATAAGTAGGTAGGGCCGGGCAGGTTGGCACAGTCTCTGGTCGGGTAGGCGCGTTTTCGTGTGACCAACCTGTTTCTGGAAATCTAATTTGAAAAATCGACGGTGAAACTGGCACGAGTAGAGCATGCACTCGTCTCTGGTTTTGCCTTTCGATTTTTCGAATTTCGCGGTCGCGGTCGCGAATGGGTCGAAACGAACGTTTATTGCTCGAGCACGCACATGCGAGTGAGCAACGATCACTGCTGTGATCGTTGGTCAGTCCATGTGCACTTCAATCAGCTTCCGCGGTTTATATTTTTATTTTACCTTGGTAAGTTTTTTTTTTTGTTTGCGATTTAGAAGTCTCGAGCTTAGATTTAAGTTTCAGCGGGCATTGCGCCCGAAGAAAGAAGAGGCTATAAGCCGAAGAGGCCCGGCAAACTGCCACTCAAGAGGGCAACTACTAATGGCTGCCCATCCTCTGGGTCATCCAGAGCATGGGAAGTCATTATTGTTACTACTTTGTCACTATGCTCGATTTTAGTATTTGTAGTAGTAGTAATAGTAGTAGTAGTTTGCTTTTTTGGCCGATGTATATATCGGTCCATCGTCCCATTGGGCAAATCGCGATTTTTCTTATTAGTGTTGCGACAAATTAATGACGGGTTGTATTAGAGTTACGAAATAACATCGCGGCTTTTCATTAGTGTGGCGAGAAAATGATTACGGTTTGAATTAGAGTTGCGATAAAATGATAATCGTGTTTGCTTTAGAGTTGCGAATTACGATATCGCGATTATCTTTTGCAATTTTTAGAATTTTTCCTGTTTTCTATTGTTTAAAATTAGATTATAAAAGTGTTAGTTTTCAATTAATTTTATAGTATTGCAAGTAGCAATACCAGAATATTCAAAGTAGCTTTTTTATGTAGTAAATAGTAATTTTTATTAAATTCACTATAAGAGTTAGCGTTGCGATAATGTTCCATCGCGAGTTCTATTAATTTTTCCCTTTAGCGTTGCGATAATGAATGATCGCGTTTTGTTTACTAGAGTTGCGTTTACAAAATGCCCAAACCCTCCGACTGCAATTGTCGGATACTGTTCCTGGATCACACGTACAGCTGCAAGAGCTGTACAAGTGTGATCATTCATCGGCAACCTCCTACATGGTTGCACTGCGATATGTCAGCCCTCCACTCGCGATTTTTTTTATTAGTGTTGCGACAAATTAATGACGGGTTGTATTAGAGTTACGAAATAACATCGCGGCTTTTCATTAGTGTGGCGAGAAAATGATTACGGTTTGAATTAGAGTTGCGATAAAATGATAATCGTGTTTGCTTTAGAGTTGCGAATTACGATATCGCGATTATCTTTTGCAATTTTTAGAATTTTTCCTGTTTTCTATTGTTTAAAATTAGATTATAAAAGTGTTAGTTTTCAATTAATTTTATAGTATTGCAAGTAGCAATACCAGAATATTCAAAGTAGCTTTTTTATATAGTAAATAGTAATTTTTATTAAATTCACTATAAGAGTTAGCGTTGCGATAATGTTCCATCGCGAGTTCTGCTAATTTTTCCTGTTAGCGTTGCGATAATGAATGATCGCGTTTTGTTGAGTAGAGTTGCGTTCATAAACTGCCCAAACCCTCCGACTGCAATTGTCGGACACTGTTCCTGGATCACATGTACAGCTGCAAGAGCTGTACAAGTGTGATCGTTCATTAGCAACCTCTTAAATGGTTGCACTTCTATCTCTCGCTATTAGTGTTGCGTATTGCTTAAATACGAGTGCGTAGATTTATACTTATTAGCGTTGCGTATCAAATATCGGGAATGTTCAGACTTTTCTTTTTTTTTTTAATGGTAAATTAATTGATATTGCAGATATAACGAAGCACTCATCGCGTTTGATTTTGAGAATTTTCTGCTTCATAAATATTAGTAGTAAATTAGTGTTGCGAAATAAGAATATTCAGTTCCACTCTCGGCGTGTTGATCGGGTTTACATAGAGTGGAAGACGATTGAATTTTAGTAGCCCTTCTGGCTACTGCTTTGTTTCCTTTTCAGCGCCCCTTATTAGCACGTTTATTACTGAAAATACTGCTATAAGACATATTTCTTTGCCAGCTTTAACGTTACCATGACTGCTAAAATACAGAACTTTATTACGAATGTATAATATATATATATATATATATATATATTTACATATATTAATCTGTAAGCGATTTCATGCGCAACAAAGTATTATAATGAAATATCTTAATGTTGCTATGAAGGCTTAAAATATTTTTTAAAATTTAATTCATCGCAATTGGAACTAGTGCTGGTGATTGTTCGTTCTTAGAACCATAACTTTTACATTTTTCGACTGCGATATTTTCAATCTTTTAACAGTAACGTAGAATTTAATAAATATTCGAATTTCATATTGAATTTTTTATTCAGATTAAATTCAATTACTTAAAATACTTGTTTTCAACGTAACCCTAGTTTCGATTAAAAAGATACAAGTGATTCTCTATATTTGCTAAAATTTAATCAATAGTAATTTGATCTATAATTAACCATTATTAGTAGTTTATTTTCCATGTATAAAATGTTCTCGTTTTAAAGATACCTGTTTCTTTCATATACCAAATCAAGTAAATGAGTTTGTTTCAAATTTATCAATTTGCAGGAAGTACATTTCAATTACATATATGAACATTTCATAGCATATTGAATATGTATGCTAGATACCCAAATGATTTTTCTTCCATCGTCTGATTGTTCAGGCTTCTTCCCGTTTCCCCATTTTTAAAAGAAGCATATTGCGGTAACGTTGGAGTATATAACTTTTCGATATTTTCATAAGTTTAGTACAACGAGTCGTATGTCTCTTCTGCAAGACTCTAAATTGTATATGCAGTGTCAATAGTTTCATTTCCATTCTTTCGTTCCAAGTTAGACAAATGTATCTTTGATACAGAATGTTGCCAGTACGGTACCGAATTATTGTACAATGTTTGTGCTGATAGATGTAATCGTTTTCGCAGATTAATCAGTTGATTAACTTTTGGAAAACCACAACATCCATAAGTACAAATATTGCACAATAATTCAATACCAAGCTAAGAAAAACGCTAATACAGTCCAGTTTGGATTATGAAAAGCCACGAAGAGAATTTTGGATAATCTAAACTGGACTGCAACGTGGGACGCCGCTGGACGCCGCTGGACGCCGCTGGACGCCGTTGGACGCCGTTGGACGCCGTTGGACGCCGTGGGACGCCGTGGGACGCCGTTGGACGCCGTTGGACGCCGTTGGACGCCGTTGGACGCCGTGGGACGCCGTTGGACGCCGTTGGACACCGTTGGACGCCGTTGGACACCGTGGGACGCCGTCGGACACCGTTGGACAACGTTGGACACCGCGGGACACCGTTGGACACCGTTGGACACCGTTGGACACCGTTGGACACCGTTGGACACCGTTGGACACCGTTGGACACCGTTGGACACCGTTGGACACCGTTGGACACCGTTGGACACCGTTGGACACCGTTGGACACCGTTGGACACCGTTGGACACCGTTGGACACCGTTGGACACCGTTGGACACCGTTGGACACCGTTGGACACCGTTGGACACCGTTGGACACCGTTGGACACCGTTGGACACCGTTGGACACCGTTGGACACCGTTGGACACCGTTGGACACCGTGGGACACCGTGGGACACCGTGGGACACCGTGGGACACCGTGGGACATCGTGGGATGCGTACGTTTTAGTCTTAATTAATCGAAAGGTAGATACCTATGTTAAGTGCATTGTGAGCTCATTCTGTACAACGACATTTATCCACCTTAGAACGAAAAAAAGAAAAATCTCATCTCCCTTCACTCGCTTACCACACAGCACTTATTGTACTCGCGATTTATCGGTTCGCGATCACTCAGTTCTTTCAAACCGTAGCGTGACGTACTCGCTCGCGCGTATTCCGCGTACGTGCGGGTCAACGTGCACTGAACAACTCTTTGGATTCGTAAGTCGCCCCAAGGACACCTCTGTCTTGGTGACTGCTCGACGACTGCTCGACGTTCGCATCGGATCGCGGGAGTTGTTGTCGCGCCGGTGATGCTTGTGAATCTATTGGGGATTCAGTCGTGGATCTGCAGTCCTGTCCGATTGGTACTTCGGTACTCGGTCAGGGACCTGCAATTTCACGTCCTCCGTAATTCTGTTCGGCCCCGCGGGAGTGGACCCCACTGTTCAGTTGAGGTCAATGCCTTCGTAATCCTGTTCAGCGGTCCCTCCCCGTGAGTGGACCCCACTGTTCAGTTGAGGCCTCTTGCCTTCGTAATCCTGTTCAGCGGTCCATCCCCGGGTTCCACATGTTCAGTTGGAGTGTGTTAAGTTGCTGGCCTATGTGCTGGATCCCCGGCTGAATTACCCGTGATTCACTGGCATCATCGGTCGGCGCCATCGACCGCGACTCGTGTAAGTTTCGAACGGCGAAACAGGAATCGAGTTACGGTCAATTCTTGGGCTTTCCGCTGAATCTTAGGGTTATCTAGTGCACGGGGGTACGTCATGTAGGTTTGTTAGTTCTTTCGAGTGACCGCGATCTCGTTCGTTCCGGGCGCGCCGCGATTTTTCTTTCATCGTCTGATTCATCGGGCATTTTCTTGTTTTCCAATTTTTAAGGGAAACTTATTGAGATCACGTTAGAGTTTATAACTTTTCAATATCTTCAATATCTTATAGTGTCGCAAAAGTAGAACGTTAAGCAGTTTAGTACAGCGACTCGTATGTCCCTTCTGCAAGACACGAAATGGTGTATACAGTGTCAGTAGCTACATTTTCTTCTTTTCGTTCCAAGTTAGATAAATGTGTGTTTGATACCGAATGATGCCAGTAGGGATGCGAATTATTATATGATATGTGTACTGATCGATGTAATCGTTGTGTGGGAGATAGATGGTGTGTTATGTATGTTGTTTCACGTTTGTAAGGATTTATGTAAGCGCTGC
Organism: Bombus vancouverensis nearcticus; assembly: GCF_051014615.1. Lineage (NCBI taxonomy): Eukaryota > Metazoa > Arthropoda > Insecta > Hymenoptera > Apidae > Bombus > Bombus vancouverensis. Next base: position 14,551,169 of record NC_134911.1, on the reverse strand, counting down.
GTTCGAGATATGTGTTTCGCAGTTAGGCTACGAAATAACTATCTCTTTACGCAGGCCCATGATCAAGTAGAGTCAGAACTCGACATTCTTCCCAATAGGTTGAATGTCGAGACCGATGCATAATGTTGAATAATTCATGGGCGGGTCTCGTGCGTAGTCACCTCCTCGTGGTGAGACCTGGTAATTGGCATCCTTTTTCAAAGATTAATCAAGTGATTAATTTTTGGAAAACGATGCCAAGCCAAGAACTACGCAACAGTCCAGTTTGGATCACCAAAAGCCTCTAAGAGAATTTTGGATGATCTAGACTGGACTGCACCGTGGGACATCGTTGGACACCGTGGGACGTCATCGGTCCAGTGTGGGTCACCAAATGCCGCGAAAAGAATTTTGGATGATCTACACTGGACTGCAACGTGGGACATCGTCGGTCCAGTGTGGGTCTCCAAATGCCGCGAAAAGAATTTTGGATGATCTACACTGGACTGCAACGTGGGACATCGTCGGTCCAGTGTGGGTCACCAAATGCCGCGAAAAGAATTTTGGATGATCTACACTGGACTGCAACGTGGGACATCGTCGGTCCAGTGTGGGTCACCAAATGCCGCGAAAAGAATTTTGGATGATCTACACTGGACTGCAACGTGGGACATCGTCGGTCCAGTGTGGGTCACCAAATGTCGCGAAAAGAATTTTGGATGATCTACACTGGACTGCAACGTGGGACATCGTCGGTCCAGTGTGGGCCACCAAATGCCGCGAAAAGAATTTTGGATGATCTACACTGGACTGCAACGTGGGACATCGTCGGTCCAGTGTGGGTCACCAAATGCCGCGAAAAGAATTTTGGATGATCTACACTGGACTGCAACGTGGGCGCCGCTGGACGCCGCTGGACGCCGCTGGACGCCGTTGGACGCCGTTGGACGCCGTTGGACGCCGTTGGACGCCGTTGGACGCCGTTGGACGCCGTTGGACGCCGTTGGACGCCGTGGGACGCCGTGGGATGCCGTTGGACGCCGTTGGACGCCGTTGGACGCCGTTGGACACCGTTGGACACCGTTGGACACCGTTGGACACCGTTGGACACCGTTGGACACCGTTGGACACCGTTGGACACCGTTGGACACCGTTGGACACCGTTGGACACCGTTGGACACCGTTGGACACCGTTGGACACCGTTGGACACCGTTGGACAACGTTGGACAACGTTGGACACCGTTGGACAACGTTGGACAACGTTGGACAACGTTGGACACCGTTGGACACCGTTGGACAACGTTGGACACCGTTGGACATCGTTGGACGCCGTGGGACACCGTGGGACACCGTGGGACACCGTGGGACATCGTGGGATGCGTACGTTTTAGTCTTAATTAATCGAAAGGTAGATACCTATGTTAAGTGCATTGTGAGCTCATTCTGTACAACGACATTTATCCACCTTAGAACGAAAAAAAGAAAAATCTCATCTCCCTTCACTCGCTTACCACACAGCACTTATTGTACTCGCGATTTATCGGTTCGCGATCACTCAGTTCTTTCAAACCGTAGCGTGACGTACTCGCTCGCGCGTATTCCGCGTACGTGCGGGTCAACGTGCACTGAACAACTCTTTGGATTCGTAAGTCGCCCCAAGGACACCTCTGTCTTGGTGACTGCTCGACGACTGCTCGACGTTCGCATCGGATCGCGGGAGTTGTTGTCGCGCCGGTGATGCTTGTGAATCTATTGGGGATTCAGTCGTGGATCTGCAGTCCTGTCCGATTGGTACTTCGGTACTCGGTCAGGGACCTGCAATTTCACGTCCTCCGTAATTCTGTTCGGCCCCGCGGGAGTGGACCCCACTGTTCAGTTGAGGTCAATGCCTTCGTAATCCTGTTCAGCGGTCCCTCCCCGTGAGTGGACCCCACTGTTCAGTTGAGGCCTCTTGCCTTCGTAATCCTGTTCAGCGGTCCATCCCCGGGTTCCACATGTTCAGTTGGAGTGTGTTAAGTTGCTGGCCTATGTGCTGGATCCCCGGCTGAATTACCCGTGATTCACTGGCATCATCGGTCGGCGCCATCGACCGCGACTCGTGTAAGTTTCGAACGGCGAAACAGGAATCGAGTTACGGTCAATTCTTGGGCTTTCCGCTGAATCTTAGGGTTATCTAGTGCACGGGGGTACGTCATGTAGGTTTGTTAGTTCTTTCGAGTGACCGCGATCTCGTTCGTTCCGGGCGCGCCGCGATTTTTCTTTCATCGTCTGATTCATCGGGCATTTTCTTGTTTTCCAATTTTTAAGGGAAACTTATTGAGATCACGTTAGAGTTTATAACTTTTCAATATCTTCAATATCTTATAGTGTCGCAAAAGTAGAACGTTAAGCAGTTTAGTACAGCGACTCGTATGTCCCTTCTGCAAGACACGAAATGGTGTATACAGTGTCAGTAGCTACATTTTCTTCTTTTCGTTCCAAGTTAGATAAATGTGTGTTTGATACCGAATGATGCCAGTAGGGATGCGAATTATTATATGATATGTGTACTGATCGATGTAATCGTTGTGTGGGAGATAGATGGTGTGTTATGTATGTTGTTTCACGTTTGTAAGGATTTATGTAAGCGCTGCGTTCGAGATATGTGTTTCGCAGTTAGGCTACGAAATAACTATCTCTTTACGCAGGCCCATGATCAAGTAGAGTCAGAACTCGACATTCTTCCCAATAGGTTGAATGTCGAGACCGATGCATAATGTTGAATAATTCATGGGCGGGTCTCGTGCGTAGTCACCTCCTCGTGGTGAGACCTGGTAATTGGCATCCTTTTTCAAAGATTAATCAAGTGATTAATTTTTGGAAAACGATGCCAAGCCAAGAACTACGCAACAGTCCAGTTTGGATCACCAAAAGCCTCTAAGAGAATTTTGGATGATCTAGACTGGACTGCACCGTGGGACATCGTTGGACACCGTGGGACGTCATCGGTCCAGTGTGGGTCACCAAATGCCGCGAAAAGAATTTTGGATGATCTACACTGGACTGCAACGTGGGACATCGTCGGTCCAGTGTGGGTCTCCAAATGCCGCGAAAAGAATTTTGGATGATCTACACTGGACTGCAACGTGGGACATCGTCGGTCCAGTGTGGGTCACCAAATGCCGCGAAAAGAATTTTGGATGATCTACACTGGACTGCAACGTGGGACATCGTCGGTCCAGTGTGGGTCACCAAATGCCGCGAAAAGAATTTTGGATGATCTACACTGGACTGCAACGTGGGACATCGTCGGTCCAGTGTGGGTCACCAAATGTCGCGAAAAGAATTTTGGATGATCTACACTGGACTGCAACGTGGGACATCGTCGGTCCAGTGTGGGCCACCAAATGCCGCGAAAAGAATTTTGGATGATCTACACTGGACTGCAACGTGGGACATCGTCGGTCCAGTGTGGGTCACCAAATGCCGCGAAAAGAATTTTGGATGATCTACACTGGACTGCCGCTGGACGCCGCTGGACGCCGCTGGACGCCGTTGGACGCCGTTGGACGCCGTGGGATGCCGTTGGACGCCGTTGGACGCCGTTGGACGCCGTTGGACACCGTTGGACACCGTTGGACACCGTTGGACACCGTTGGACACCGTTGGACACCGTTGGACACCGTTGGACACCGTTGGACACCGTTGGACACCGTTGGACACCGTTGGACACCGTTGGACACCGTTGGACACCGTTGGACACCGTTGGACAACGTTGGACAACGTTGGACACCGTTGGACACCGTTGGACAACGTTGGACACCGTTGGACACCGTTGGACAACGTTGGACACCGTTGGACATCGTTGGACGCCGTGGGACACCGTGGGACACCGTGGGACACCGTGGGACATCGTGGGATGCGTACGTTTTAGTCTTAATTAATCGAAAGGTAGATACCTATGTTAAGTGCATTGTGAGCTCATTCTGTACAACGACATTTATCCACCTTAGAACGAAAAAAAGAAAAATCTCATCTCCCTTCACTCGCTTACCACACAGCACTTATTGTACTCGCGATTTATCGGTTCGCGATCACTCAGTTCTTTCAAACCGTAGCGTGACGTACTCGCTCGCGCGTATTCCGCGTACGTGCGGGTCAACGTGCACTGAACAACTCTTTGGATTCGTAAGTCGCCCCAAGGACACCTCTGTCTTGGTGACTGCTCGACGACTGCTCGACGTTCGCATCGGATCGCGGGAGTTGTTGTCGCGCCGGTGATGCTTGTGAATCTATTGGGGATTCAGTCGTGGATCTGCAGTCCTGTCCGATTGGTACTTCGGTACTCGGTCAGGGACCTGCAATTTCACGTCCTCCGTAATTCTGTTCGGCCCCGCGGGAGTGGACCCCACTGTTCAGTTGAGGTCAATGCCTTCGTAATCCTGTTCAGCGGTCCCTCCCCGTGAGTGGACCCCACTGTTCAGTTGAGGCCTCTTGCCTTCGTAATCCTGTTCAGCGGTCCATCCCCGGGTTCCACATGTTCAGTTGGAGTGTGTTAAGTTGCTGGCCTATGTGCTGGATCCCCGGCTGAATTACCCGTGATTCACTGGCATCATCGGTCGGCGCCATCGACCGCGACTCGTGTAAGTTTCGAACGGCGAAACAGGAATCGAGTTACGGTCAATTCTTGGGCTTTCCGCTGAATCTTAGGGTTATCTAGTGCACGGGGGTACGTCATGTAGGTTTGTTAGTTCTTTCGAGTGACCGCGATCTCGTTCGTTCCGGGCGCGCCGCGATTTTTCTTTCATCGTCTGATTCATCGGGCATTTTCTTGTTTTCCAATTTTTAAGGGAAACTTATTGAGATCACGTTAGAGTTTATAACTTTTCAATATCTTCAATATCTTATAGTGTCGCAAAAGTAGAACGTTAAGCAGTTTAGTACAGCGACTCGTATGTCCCTTCTGCAAGACACGAAATGGTATATACAGTGTCAGTAGCTACATTTTCTTCTTTTCGTTCCAAGTTAGATAAATGTGTGTTTGATACCGAATGATGCCAGTAGGGATGCGAATTATTATATGATATGTGTACTGATCGATGTAATCGTTGTGTGGGAGACAGATGGTGTGTTATGTATGTTGTTTCACGTTTGTAAGGATTTATGTAAGCGCTGCGTTCGAGATATGTGTTTCGCAGTTAGGCTACGAAACAACTATCTCTTTACGCAGGCCCATGATCAAGTAGAGTCAGAACTCGACATTCTTACCAATAGGTTGAATGTCGAGACCGATGCATAACGTTGAATAACTCATGGGCGGGTCTCGTGCGTAGTCACCTCCTCGTGGTGAGACCTGGTAATTGGCATCGTTTTCCAAAAATTAATCAGTTGATTAATCTTTGGAAAGCGATACCAAGCCAAGAACTGCGCAACAGTCCAGTTTGGATCGCCAAAGGCCACTAAGAGAATTTTGTTCAAACTAATTGATAGTCGAAAACTAGTATTAAAGAAGTGTGAATTTAGTCTTAGTTTGCAGGAACTATTAAAATGATAAAAATGGATATCGTATTAAATCGGCAAAACAATATCGCCGCTACAATGTTGTTTTATTATAAAATAATTTTACATCTCTGCTTCCAATGCTTAAAAACTGTTTATATAAATGGGACCCGAGCGTAGTTACCTCCTCGTGGTGGGTCCCGGTAATTGGTATCGTTTCCCAAATAATAATAAACCAAGTACTATTTTGAATATTAGTATTATTATTTGAGAAACGATATCAAGCTAAAAACTACTTCAATATAGTCTGGTCTTGATCATCCAAAATAGTTTTGGTGATCTAGACCGGACTAAGACCCCCCCGCGGGGGCGCCGTGGGACATCGTGGGACACCGTGGGACATCGCGGGACACCGTGGGATGCGAGCGTTCTAGCCTTAATTAATCTTAAGATAGATACCTATGTTATGTGCATTGTAAGCTCATTCTGTACGAAGATACTTATCTATCTTGGAACGAAAAATAAAAATCTCGTCTCTCGTGATGCCCTCGGTTACCACATTGGAAAAATTGTTCCCACGATTTATCGGTTCACGGTCGCTCAGTTCTTTCAAACCGTAGCGTGACGTACTCGCTCGCGCGTATTCCGGGTACGTGCGGGTCAACGTGCACTGGGCAACTCTTTGGATTCGTAAGTCGCCCCAAGTACACCTCTGTCTTCGTGACTACTCGACGACTGCTCGTCGTTTGCCTCGAATCACGGCAGTTGTCATCGCACTGGTGATACCTGAGATCCGCAATACTGTCCGGTTGGTACTTCGGTACTCGGGCAGAGACCTGCTTTTCACGTCCTCCGTAATTCTGTTCAAGTGTCGAACCCGCGGGGGTGGACCCCACTGTTCAGTTGGGGCCTTGCCTTTGTAATCCTGTTCAGCGGTCCCTCCCCGGGCCCTCACTTGCTCAGTTGGAGTGTGTTAAATTGCAGGCCTATTTGCTAGATCGCTAGTATCATCGGTAGGTGCCATCGACCGTGATAAGATCCAGACGACGTGACAGGAATCGGGCGAAGGTCAATGCTTGGGCTTTCCGCTGAACCTTAGGGTTATCTGGTACACGGGAGTACGTCACGTAGGTTTGTTAGTTCTTTCGAGAGATCGTGATTTCGTTCGTTCCGGGCGCGCCACGGTTTTTCTTCCATCGTCTGATTGTTGGGGCTCCCTTTCCGTAGTAGCCTCATATTGTTTCTTTCGTTCCAAGTTAGACAAATGTGTCTTTGATACCGAATGCGGCCAGTAGGGTTGCGAATTATTGTACTGATCGATGTAATCGTTGTGTGGGAGATAGATGGTGTGTTATGTATGTTGGTTTACGTTTGTAAGGATTTATGTAAGCGCTGCGTTCGAGATATGTGTTTCGCAGTTAGGCTACGAAATAACTATCTCTTTACGCAGGCCCATGATCAAGTAGAGTCAGAACTCGACATTCTTACCAATAGGTTGAATGTCGAGACCGATGCATAATGTTGAATCACTCATGGGCGGGTCTCGTGCGTAGTCACCTCCTCGTGGTGAGACCTGGTAATTGGCATCGTTTTCCAAAAATTAATCAGTTGATTAATCTTTGGAAAACGATACCAAGCCAAGAACTACGCAACAGTCCAGTTTGGATCACCAAAAGCTGCGAAAAGAATTTTGGATGATCTAGACTGGACTGCACCGTGGGACACCGTTGGACAGCGTTGGACACCGTTGGACATCGTGGGACACTGTTGAACACCGTTGGACATCGTGGGGCGCGGTGGGACATCGTGGGACACCGTTGGACACCGTTGGACACCGTTGGACACCGTTGGACACCGTTGGACGCCGTGGGATGCCGTTGGACGCCGTTGGACGCCGTTGGACGCCGTTGGACACCGTTGGACACCGTTGGACAACGTTGGACACCGTTGGACACCGTTGGACAACGTTGGACAACGTTGGACACCGTTGGACACCGTTGGACAACGTTGGACACCGTTGGACATCGTTGGACGCCGTGGGACACCGTGGGACACCGTGGGACACCGTGGGACATCGTGGGATGCGTACGTTTTAGTCTTAATTAATCGAAAGGTAGATACCTATGTTAAGTGCATTGTGAGCTCATTCTGTACAACGACATTTATCCACCTTAGAACGAAAAAAAGAAAAATCTCATCTCCCTTCACTCGCTTACCACACAGCACTTATTGTACTCGCGATTTATCGGTTCGCGATCACTCAGTTCTTTCAAACCGTAGCGTGACGTACTCGCTCGCGCGTATTCCGCGTACGTGCGGGTCAACGTGCACTGAACAACTCTTTGGATTCGTAAGTCGCCCCAAGGACACCTCTGTCTTGGTGACTGCTCGACGACTGCTCGACGTTCGCATCGGATCGCGGGAGTTGTTGTCGCGCCGGTGATGCTTGTGAATCTATTGGGGATTCAGTCGTGGATCTGCAGTCCTGTCCGATTGGTACTTCGGTACTCGGTCAGGGACCTGCAATTTCACGTCCTCCGTAATTCTGTTCGGCCCCGCGGGAGTGGACCCCACTGTTCAGTTGAGGTCAATGCCTTCGTAATCCTGTTCAGCGGTCCCTCCCCGTGAGTGGACCCCACTGTTCAGTTGAGGCCTCTTGCCTTCGTAATCCTGTTCAGCGGTCCATCCCCGGGTTCCACATGTTCAGTTGGAGTGTGTTAAGTTGCTGGCCTATGTGCTGGATCCCCGGCTGAATTACCCGTGATTCACTGGCATCATCGGTCGGCGCCATCGACCGCGACTCGTGTAAGTTTCGAACGGCGAAACAGGAATCGAGTTACGGTCAATTCTTGGGCTTTCCGCTGAATCTTAGGGTTATCTAGTGCACGGGGGTACGTCATGTAGGTTTGTTAGTTCTTTCGAGTGACCGCGATCTCGTTCGTTCCGGGCGCGCCGCGATTTTTCTTTCATCGTCTGATTCATCGGGCATTTTCTTGTTTTCCAATTTTTAAGGGAAACTTATTGAGATCACGTTAGAGTTTATAACTTTTCAATATCTTCAATATCTTATAGTGTCGCAAAAGTAGAACGTTAAGCAGTTTAGTACAGCGACTCGTATGTCCCTTCTGCAAGACACGAAATGGTATATACAGTGTCAGTAGCTACATTTTCTTCTTTTCGTTCCAAGTTAGATAAATGTGTGTTTGATACCGAATGATGCCAGTAGGGATGCGAATTATTATATGATATGTGTACTGATCGATGTAATCGTTGTGTGGGAGACAGATGGTGTGTTATGTATGTTGTTTCACGTTTGTAAGGATTTATGTAAGCGCTGCGTTCGAGATATGTGTTTCGCAGTTAGGCTACGAAACAACTATCTCTTTACGCAGGCCCATGATCAAGTAGAGTCAGAACTCGACATTCTTACCAATAGGTTGAATGTCGAGACCGATGCATAACGTTGAATAACTCATGGGCGGGTCTCGTGCGTAGTCACCTCCTCGTGGTGAGACCTGGTAATTGGCATCGTTTTCCAAAAATTAATCAGTTGATTAATCTTTGGAAAGCGATACCAAGCCAAGAACTGCGCAACAGTCCAGTTTGGATCGCCAAAGGCCACTAAGAGAATTTTGTTCAAACTAATTGATAGTCGAAAACTAGTATTAAAGAAGTGTGAATTTAGTCTTAGTTTGCAGGAACTATTAAAATGATAAAAATGGATATCGTATTAAATCGGCAAAACAATATCGCCGCTACAATGTTGTTTTATTATAAAATAATTTTACATCTCTGCTTCCAATGCTTAAAAACTGTTTATATAAATGGGACCCGAGCGTAGTTACCTCCTCGTGGTGGGTCCCGGTAATTGGTATCGTTTCCCAAATAATAATAAACCAAGTACTATTTTGAATATTAGTATTATTATTTGAGAAACGATATCAAGCTAAAAACTACTTCAATATAGTCTGGTCTTGATCATCCAAAATAGTTTTGGTGATCTAGACCGGACTAAGACCCCCCCGCGGGGGCGCCGTGGGACATCGTGGGACACCGTGGGACATCGCGGGACACCGTGGGATGCGAGCGTTCTAGCCTTAATTAATCTTAAGATAGATACCTATGTTATGTGCATTGTAAGCTCATTCTGTACGAAGATACTTATCTATCTTGGAACGAAAAATAAAAATCTCGTCTCTCGTGATGCCCTCGGTTACCACATTGGAAAAATTGTTCCCACGATTTATCGGTTCACGGTCGCTCAGTTCTTTCAAACCGTAGCGTGACGTACTCGCTCGCGCGTATTCCGGGTACGTGCGGGTCAACGTGCACTGGGCAACTCTTTGGATTCGTAAGTCGCCCCAAGTACACCTCTGTCTTCGTGACTACTCGACGACTGCTCGTCGTTTGCCTCGAATCACGGCAGTTGTCATCGCACTGGTGATACCTGAGATCCGCAATACTGTCCGGTTGGTACTTCGGTACTCGGGCAGAGACCTGCTTTTCACGTCCTCCGTAATTCTGTTCAAGTGTCGAACCCGCGGGGGTGGACCCCACTGTTCAGTTGGGGCCTTGCCTTTGTAATCCTGTTCAGCGGTCCCTCCCCGGGCCCTCACTTGCTCAGTTGGAGTGTGTTAAATTGCAGGCCTATTTGCTAGATCGCTAGTATCATCGGTAGGTGCCATCGACCGTGATAAGATCCAGACGACGTGACAGGAATCGGGCGAAGGTCAATGCTTGGGCTTTCCGCTGAACCTTAGGGTTATCTGGTACACGGGAGTACGTCACGTAGGTTTGTTAGTTCTTTCGAGAGATCGTGATTTCGTTCGTTCCGGGCGCGCCACGGTTTTTCTTCCATCGTCTGATTGTTGGGGCTCCCTTTCCGTAGTAGCCTCATATTGTTTCTTTCGTTCCAAGTTAGACAAATGTGTCTTTGATACCGAATGCGGCCAGTAGGGTTGCGAATTATTGTACTGATCGATGTAATCGTTGTGTGGGAGATAGATGGTGTGTTATGTATGTTGGTTTACGTTTGTAAGGATTTATGTAAGCGCTGCGTTCGAGATATGTGTTTCGCAGTTAGGCTACGAAATAACTATCTCTTTACGCAGGCCCATGATCAAGTAGAGTCAGAACTCGACATTCTTACCAATAGGTTGAATGTCGAGACCGATGCATAATGTTGAATCACTCATGGGCGGGTCTCGTGCGTAGTCACCTCCTCGTGGTGAGACCTGGTAATTGGCATCGTTTTCCAAAAATTAATCAGTTGATTAATCTTTGGAAAACGATACCAAGCCAAGAACTACGCAACAGTCCAGTTTGGATCACCAAAAGCTGCGAAAAGAATTTTGGATGATCTAGACTGGACTGCACCGTGGGACACCGTTGGACAGCGTTGGACACCGTTGGACATCGTGGGACACTGTTGAACACCGTTGGACATCGTGGGGCGCGGTGGGACATCGTGGGACACCGTGGGATACCGTGGGATACCGTGGGATGCGTACGTTTTAGTCTTCATTAATCGTAAGGTAGATACCTGTGTTAAGTGCATTGTGAGCTTATTCTGTACAACGATATTTATCCACCTTGGAACGAAAAAAGAAAAATCTCGTCTCCCTTCACTCGCTTACCACACAGTACTTATTGTACTTGCGATTTATCGGTTCGCGATCACTCAGTTCTTTCAAACTATCGCGTGGCGTACTCGCTTGCGCGTATTTGAAGTGCATACGGGTCAATGTGCACTAGACAACTCTTCGGATTCGTAAGTCGTCCCAAGGACACCTCTGTCTTGGTGACCGCTGGACGACTGCTCGACGTTTGCATCGGATCACGGGAGTTGTCGTCGCGACAGTGATGCTTGCAAATCTGTTGGGGATTCAGTCGTGGATCTGCAGTCCTGTCCGATTGGTATTTCGGTACTCGGTCAGGGACCTGTAATTTTTTACGTCTTCTGTAAGCTTATTTTGCCGCATGGGGGTGGAACCCTCTGTGCAGATGGGGACTTACTTTCATAATACTGTTCAGTGGTCCCTCCCCGGGTTCCACTCGTTCAGTTGGAGTGTGTTAAGTTGCCGGCTTATGTGTTGGATCCATGGCTTGATCAGCGGTAGATCACTAGCATCATCGGTCGGCGCCATCGACCTCGATTCGTGTAAGTTTCGAACGGCGGAACAAGAATTAATTATACATATACAATCACGGAGTAATTATACGTATTTTATAGAATTTTACTAAGCTTTCTTCGATTGAATTTGTTTTTTCGATTGAATTTGTTTCTTCGATTGAATTTGTTTCTTCGATTGAATTTGTTTCTTCGATTGAATTTGTTTCTTCGATTGAATTTGTTTCTTCGATTAAATTTATTTCTTGAATTGAATTTGTTTCTTCGATTGAATTTGTTTCTTCGATTAAATTTATTTCTTGAATTGAATTTGTTTCTTCGATTGAATTCACCTTTCCCTTTATTACATTTAGATTATTACTATTAACTGTAAAGCAACTGTATAACTGGTATAATTATTAATTATATGGCAAATAATATGAGCTAATTAGCTGCGACCCTGACTAGGTGTTCGTATAAACGAATCTATGGTATATTACATTAGTGAAATACTTTTGGTACTTAGTCAATTATAAATAAAAATGGACTATTCTAGAATTAATCAACTCCATTCACACCTCTTATCGATTTCCATGAATAAGCAGGGTTAATGTTCAATCTACCATTTTTTTTTTTAAACGTAGCACGGGGTCGTTTACGTTTCTGAATATTCTGGTGGTTTTTTCTACGATTTATACGAGATAAACTGCTGCTGCCTATGTGTCATTCGGTTTGAGGATTACTGTGCGCCCTGTTGCTTAGACTGACCTACTTTTCTTGGTGTAAGGAGGTTTGCTCGCGTGCAGGGATATTTTGGCCAATTTTTAATTGTCAATAAGTAAAAAAGAAAGCCGAAGTCGCAATTGTTTTATTTTTGATTTTCTTATTTCGGCTTCAGGAACACTTAAATTTTCCGACACCTCTAGCCGAACATTTTGTATATGTATTACGATTCAAGTTAAAACTTGCAATATTTTACGTATAAGACTTTTTAACCTTAGACGCCACTAACTTAATTTTAATCTTACAAATGGTAAAATTAATAATCGCATTTTATTAAAATGAAAATTATTAAATTAATACAAATAATTATCGTTTCCTGTTTCCTTGTTCACAAAATAAAAAAACATGTCGAACACTATCTTTGAAATAAATTTTTGTATTTGTACGCAGTTTCCAGCTAGGGGAAGGTTTTAAATTTTATAAAATCGTTACAAATATCGTACAATTTTATTAGGAATGGAAGGAAGGTTTCGGGCGAAGATCAACAGGAAGGAGAACAGAGATGCAGTTGGTGCATCGTGTCCTCGATTCGCGCTACTTGAAACCGCACACGCGTGACCTACAGCAACCATATGAACCCTTCTGAAACGCTTAGCGCAAATGGAAGGAACGGTTCCCTCCAGAGAGATCATTTATCTTTTAACAAGGTTGTTCTAACAAGTGTACGGTTCTTTGCGAGAGCTTTCCTCTTCGCATCGACGCGTTTCGCGATAAGTACGTCATTTTTGAGCTTCCATTCGTTTACGTTAAGACAGTGATGCATTTATTATACGCAGTATAATCCATTAAATTTACTTATTTACATGCTGTCCCCATTCGAATTCAAACGTTTTATTTAGTTACATTTTCGGTCTGTTTGTTTATTTACATTTTTAGTGTGTTCTCTTATATTTATGGATTACATAAATATATTTTAATACCATTTCTGTGATCAGTGGAATCAATTAATTTCATACGAACAATCATTTAACGAAATAATAAAAAAAAGTTTAAAAAAGACGCCTGCAGGTCGAAGAAACGTCGAATCTCGCGTGGAAGCGGGTTGCATAACGCTAGGAGTCAGAAAGAGAGTAATCGCGTGATTAATTAGCAAAGTTACTTTTATTGCTTAACTATATTCTAAACACGCAAGCGTAGCATACGTACAATGAATAAAAACTGGCAGTGTATGTGAGAAAATTTTCATCCACTCTAAATGCTGGCTTTCTCCGTAACTTGCTTGATTTATATCAAAAGTGATAATGAGTATCTATAGTTTACATTTCATCTAACGAGGAAACATGGGAAAATCTTTCTTCTCATAAGAATATTTTAATGCTACATTTATTTAACGATACGCTTTCTCCTGGTCGCACGATCTCTCGGTGTGTACATTTATTCGTTACCTCATCTTCAATACCATATACGAATGGAATTAAAACATTGTGATCAAAGTGATCACCCAATGTATTTGCTTAGAGATTTTATCACGCTTAAAATATTAAAAAATACAAAGCTTCTCCGTTATTTCCAGTGAAGACGAATTCGAGGTAGTTGTTTTCTCTATTCTCAACATGTCGCGGCGTAACGTCTATTCACATTTGTCTTCCTGAGATAACAGGAACGACTGCCCCAGTACCCTTATCCCCAACATATATTTTCATTCACAAATATTCCAATTTTTTAACAAATTCTTGCCCACCACGTATACCTCAAATCTCTTAACAAAACGCGAAGAATCTTCAACAAATCTCGTCGTAACCGTGCTCAGAGCCAGGCACGACGTAATTAGGATCGCAGACGGTGTCCTTGATAGCCTGCTTAACATTAGCCTTGAACACTCTATAGTTAATCTTGCTACTATCGATACTTCCATAAAGGTACATAGCCAACTTATTCGAAATGAGCCAAATATTCTGATCGTATTCATGATCAACCTTGATGTCATTGGGGAAGACCAAGGACAAATTACTAGTCCCTATAACTCCAAGATTTTGTGGAATATATTCCTTCCTGGTGTCCCAACACCAAACAGAGTCTCTGGTCACCATATTGAAGAACATCACTCCGTTTCTATCGATCACGGAACCGGAAGAATGACCGTAGTCTTTGGCTCTAGGTCTACCAATCGGCATAAAAAGTTCCGTATTCTCTTCGGCTGTCTTTTTATCAGCGAGAATAGACGTCGAAACGGCGAATTCCCGAAAACTGGACATAGGATGGAAGAACAAGGTTCTATCGTCGTGGATATCCACTGGACTCAGAGCTATCCCGAAAATTCCATCCGTCCATTGGAATTTTATACCATGGAGTTCGTATTTGGCGGCCAAAGGATCAGGATAGAAGAAGTGATGCTGGATTCTGAAAGAGGAATCCTTGAAGAAGTCGTAGACCAATAATCCATAGCGGAACACGTCCGAAGCGTAAGCTACCGCCAAATCACAATTCTCGTTTCTGATGTCCACCACGATGTTCGAGTACAACGAATCTTCCTTTACTTGGTCACTCGGTATAATGTATTTTCTGAGAAGGGTATCTGTCGTTAGGTCGAAGATGAAGATGGCCGGAGGACAGGCTGATCTGCCTCCTTTCGCGATATCTACTTTGCCCGAGTCTAGGACCCACAAACGGTCGCATTCGTCCACTTGCACTCTAAAGACGGAAGTCAGTCCATCGCAGTTACCTGGTAATAAAATAACGTTCGCTAATATTCACGTTAAGAATCATATATTGCTCGACAGCATTGTAAGCAACGATATTTAGCGATACGATATCAAAGCTCTCCCTGTAGTAAATGCTTTCTAGTGAGCCATTACACATACAGAATCCGGTCGAATAACATGTAAAAGCGGACACCGCGTGATTCCTTGTGAAAAATAAGAAAAATACGTAGAATAAAATTTGTTCATTCTCGGCTTAGTTTTCGAGAAAATTGAATTTAGAAGCGTAGCAAGTATACATAGGTAATAGCGGACTGGACGGAACTAAATAATCGACAGGAGGTCACTCTACGTGTGAAAACAAGTTAGTCGAAAATGTAGAATAAAATTTCTTCGCAAGACACTTTGTTTCCAAGAAAAATTAATTTGAAAATTTATCATATGCATGTACTATATTTGTGTTATTCGGATCTTGCATGTATTCAAGTACGCTAACCTGGTCGATGCCATCCCCAGTCTGGATAAGGTCTCAATTTGGGACTTTTCGTCTTGGAAGGTTTTGGCACGGTAGCCAATGTAACCGGAATACCGTCTTTCCATTTTGGAAGAGTAATGAAAACCTTGTCTCTCCAAATTTCCAGTCCCAGCGGTAGGTTGTTCTCCGCGATGAAATCTCCGTCGTAAATAGCCGAATCTCGAGCCTCGACGCTGTCGTAAGTATAGTCAATCGTGGACCACGCGTAAACCTGTCGAATTATTTGGAAATTTTAGCCGAAACGTGTTTATTTATTTGACTGGATTCTTCGTGAAACTTACCAATTCCATAGCAGGTCCAACATAATCGTCTTCGATTTGCCCTCGTCCAGAATCGTAATTAAATCCATGAGATTCCAGTTGATTCACCGAATGTGGATCCGTCCTAAGCAGGTTTCTTTCCGGTAGTCTGGAGCGAAGCCTTTTCTCGAAAGATTTCGAGAAATATTCCCTCGAGTCCGGCGTCGAACCATAAAGATGATTGTTGTATTCTGGAGTCGTGGGCGATCTCTCCAGCGAATTCTCTTCGAGTTTTGGTGAGTCACAGTTTATGTGGCCAGGAAGTTCATCGTGGCTCGATATCAGGGTTTTGTAGTTCCTTAAAGACTAGAGTATTCGATATTTAGTACCAGAATCCGTGGAAATTATACCGTGTAGCAACTATAGTAAGTACTATGTTACATAAATTTACTCTTAAAGTTACCAATAATTAGGATGGAAAATTTCAATTATCAACTCGGTGTTATTATCCTGAAATCCATTCGAGAATGAACTTAGATTACTCTCATTCGGAATTACTTTAGTGTCACTTACAAGAGGTAATTGTATGTCATTAAATTACATCAGAGGGAAAGTGTTCGTACCGAGCGAAAGCCCGAAGGCACACTTCTTTGGCTGATGGTTCCAAGATCGCGTGAAAGCGCGTTGCTTGCAGGCTGGATCGCGATCTCCTGGAGACCGAGCAGGCACATCGACAGCAGCCACGGCATCATGTTCGCCATGCCTGAAAAGAAAGGAGATTCCGATACATGCGAGGGAATTACGACCTTCGTTAGCCGATTTCTCAACCAAGTTCACGTTGACCCGGTTATCGCGATCGAGCGTAACCGTTTTGCCCCGAGCGACGTGAATTTGATAATCGTTATGCAATGGCTATTGGATAATAAACGAACAGGAGGCAGCAGTACGTGGAAAGATCGATGGTATAATTTATTTCTGATGACAGCTGTGAGATCGAGATTTCAATTTTTTACGCTAATCAATACCATTATAACGGAATTTACGAGTCTCTGAATTATTTTTACGACAATACTGGTTTAAAAAAATGGTCTCGAGAAATATAAATCTGAAAGAGAGAAAGAAGACTGAGATCGTCTTAAAGTTTACATTGAACTTTTTCGTTTGAATGCCATAGACATTTATTTGACATTTGGCGAAGCAAAGGTAAGCGAATAAAAGTTCGATCGATGATAAGAAATTCATAACGGTATTTTCAACCAAATTGGATCTACGAAAGTCACCGGAGGATAGAACGCGAGTTACGGCTGCAATGGTGTCCTATACCTGGCGATATCGTGACAAGCTTCCACAGTTATCGCTACTTTCCTATCGATACCTCTCTATGGTATAGTTTCTTGGCCAGGTTTATGACTCTAATAATGTCACTGCAAGCGAGATTCGAATAAAACGATTATTCTCAATGGATAAATTTATAGCCTTGCTTTTAGTTTTTCAGTAAAATATCAAATCTTTAAAAACCTATCTCTCGAAGAAATTGAAATGTTACATTAAAATAGAACTTTACAGGACATTTCATTTTGCCATTTCGTTCTATGTACTTTGTCATTCGTGCTTTACTGTTTCATTTAAATACACGATGCGTGTGAGTATAAAACTTGTGAACAAGATATTTACGCCACCGTATTGTATTATCCAGCAACAAGATAAGATAAGCATCTTCTCTCAAGCTGCGTTGATTATAATACAATAATTGCTGTACAAATTTACTACAGCTAGTAGAATATTTAAGAAATGTAAAAAATTAATCGAAGAAATTGAAAAGAATCTCATTGAGTATGATGATCGTTCGTGATAGAGACTTGTGAATGAAAATCGAGCTTGGTATTAAGTACACCAAAATACGCATGTTGGAGTTGCATCACCGGTTGTGAGAGACCGTAGTATATAACATGCAATTAACACGAGTACGTTCGCGTCGGCCAGGAAGACGGCGGATTTAAAAGGAAAGCGAACGCGCTCGTAAATCCAAGATGATTTTGCAGTTTAGCAACTTTCAAGGTGACGAGAGCCGCTTGACTAGACTTTCCCTCAAGAAAATCATGACAAACGATCCACTGAAAATGGAATGGAAAAACGATTTTTGTCTCTAATGTCAATTTCTTCGACACAAAGGAAAATCACCCAATTTTTCGCTCCACGTAAAATATCACAGTATGTCGTCTCCTCGTTGAATGTGTTTTAACGCAAACAAATTTGGAGCAAAAACAAGTATACAGCATTTGACTGAAGAAAAAAAAGAAAAACAAAAATTAGCTTCGAAATGTCGTCACTTCACACGCAAAAAAGTTATGTTCGTCGCATAATGTCATCCTCTATCGGTCCTTACGAGATATACACCTGCTCTTGACAGAATTATTCAGAACTTTTTTATCCCAGAATTTGTTCATTTTATTATTCAAGATTATTCCAACTTTACTATTCACCTTTTTGCAATGCAACAAGTTTCATCCAGCATCCAACGACGCGTATCTCATCACCGCGAAAGTGAAGCGCGGGACATAGCCAATAAATTCCAATGATATTTCACGCTTCGCCGCTATAAACCGACGATATGGAATAAGACAAAGGAAGGCTTGCGAAATAATTGAACTCACAGTGTGGGTTCTATCCTTTCGATCAAAGTACCTGCAAGATTCCTCGGAAGTACGAAGAGTGTTCTTCAAGGTGACCCACTGACTCTCGGTCTTCCTTGGCCACGGTAATTAGTCGGAAAGATCGATGTATTATCGACTGATACTCGAGTTGAGCGTAGAAACTGTAAGCAAGAAACTGCAGCTGGACTTTTGCAAGAAGGATCGAGAACAACGCGCGACAGATGACGGTCAAATGAAGATGTTCGCTCGGGATGAGAGCGTGGATGTTACCCGACTGCCATATTCACTATCCGGGTCATAAGTGTGTCTAGGTGTACTACGAAAGGAGAGAATGGCGAATCCCTTCTCTCGAAGAAGATTTTCCCTCTCGTCGGAGGCACCGCGGTATAGGTCATTGGCGGCGAGTTCATGAGAGCTCGTTCCGTGCTCGTGAAACGAAGAAAAAGAGAGCCGCCCACACCCGCAACTATGTCATATCGCGCGAAAATGTTATAACGATCGGTAACACGAGCTACGCACCATGCGGAACTCGTTAACCCGTTTTAATTGCATTCTTCCTTAACGCTTGCAGATCGAGTCTATCGTTATCGTTATAAATCGTTTCACACGTAGGAAATTTATTTGATAAATACAACGCGTAAATATAGGAACGTTGTTCGTAACAGTTAACGAGAAAACGACAGAAATTTCGTTTGAGAAATACTGATAATTAACGGTCGAAATAAATGGGCTCTATGGCGAAATCGATCGAAGACAATAATTGCGACGATAGGTGACATTTTAGCGTACTTGAGCGTGCACTTAATTGCTCACGTTCTAATACTATAGTGGAAGCTATTACCGACGGTGATTGCAAATAAGTCGATGACTACTTTCATGAATAGTTGAAAGACAATTTCGTTCGATAGCTTCTCCCATGGCGATGTTTTTTACATCGTACTGTGTTCTTTGAGGTAGCTGCAATCCGATCGTGTGTTTCTATCGTTGGAAAATTTCAGTCCAAAGCGATTCCAGTCTAAACTAAAATAAGAAACGATAGACAACGGCTACGATTAATGAGTATGTTAACTGGACGAATGATTTAATTAAACGAACGAGATTGTTGTTATTGTTTCTTCGTATCGTAAATCATGTTGGCCAAGTGTTTATCGATTAAGTAACTGTACCTGTACTTCAGGAACATGAATTCTGGCTCTGCCATAACGTTTCTCGCAATCTAGCTCAGCAACAAACTCGCTACTTGCCCCGATGCTCGATATTCCGAACGAGTTTTGAAGCAATCGTTCGAAGTTACGAAACGGGGGATTCGTTGGGCCGAATGCATCGGAGCATCGTTACGCCAGCATTAATCTCGTGAGAACTCTTTAGTTTCTTCGATCAAAGCAGATACGAATCATGAAGAAGGAGGAGAAGAAGAAGAAGAAGAAGAGGATAAAGAAGAAGAGGGAGCAGAAGAAAGAGGGACAGGAGAGACAGAGATAAATTGAACGTGCGGATGATTGAAATTCCGCGGAGACTGTCAGCCATTCAAGGCAAAAGCATTTCACACTTGTTTAACGATCGCTTGGAAAAAGTATGCGTTTGAGGGACTGCGTTTATATGGATGCGATAGATTCTTCTTGGGTGCTCGCTGCTTCTGTGAATTGATCGATAACTTCAAAATTCTAATGCAAATTTTAATAGCTCGCCACGCTCGAGTACCTAACGACCGGATAATTCGAGCATGTTCGACATTGTCTCGTAGCAGGTTGGCATACACGTCGCGTCGTTCGATTGTCGAAAGCGAGGAAAATCGCATTGCACAATGACAAATTGCGATAGTCGTTGCCACGTCGAAGCAGTGAAAAACGACCGAACAATCGCACGTGTATATAGGTTTTCCCGGAAAGTGATTTGTTTTACGAGGCAAAGTTATTTTTACGAGGACACACCGGCCGAACGCCAGCATTGTTCTTACGCGGCGAAACTTTGTTTAATTTTACGACGTTATGGCACGCGGTCTTATTCGACTTATATTTTGAGTATTTTTTTTTAATTAAAATGAATTGCAAATTTTCATTGGAATATTCCATATCGACGTTTCGATTTCACACGAATCCACTGTTTTACGTATTCTTGCATATCATACGCGTTATCTACATTTTTACACCTTTCTTATCCGCGGTCTAACGTGTCAGAATATTTTTGTATTCTAAATATTCTCAACCTCATACTATTATTTTCGTCGTTACTGTTACTGCTACGTTTGTTACACCACGTCGCTCGCTGCTATTTTTACAATCATTGGTAACACGTATCACTATTTCTTCGTTCTTCTAAATATAATCTCATACGATGTTTCGCAATTAGAAGAAAGTTCATACTACAAACGCTTCATGCCGTAGTCGCAAACCGACGTTCAAACTTGCCTGTGCCAGATGTGTCACGCACTTTAGGTAACTTTTGACCGAAACAGCCATGGTAGTACTTGGAATTAGGGGTGTCCCAGCTGTAACCGAAAGAATGAGTCGGAGAGACGTAGGCATAGCTGTTGGATTGTTTGATGAGGTTGGTCGACGTCCATGAATTCTTCGACCAACCGCGCGTTCCAACTTCCGATTCGATACTTCTCCTTTTTCTCGTCATGGCATGTCTGCAAAAAAGAGAGACGAGAGATCACCTGTACGTCTCAATTAAATGGCGCAATTAGGTCATCGAGAAAGCGTCGTGGAAAAACGTGGACCGCAATATAATAGGCTGCCATTCAAGGCGCTACATACTATTTCGTAATAGCTGCGACCGCTCGACTACGAGTTTTTCTTGTTTTGCTGTGTAAAACTATTTGTACGATGATAACTTTTTTGAACGAGTCAGTTTCTGTATTAATTTCAGCTGTTGGAATAATAATATCTTTCTAATCCTTCTATAATTTTCTAATACGGCAATGTTTCAATTTAATTTATCGATTGAAAACGTTTTGCTAAGTCGGCGAGTATTCGCTGAAAAATATCTTTGGCAAATGTCAGGCTTTTATCTTGTACCTTCTGGTTGTAGAAGTGCATTAAACTTTTAAGGTTCTTTCTCGGCAGCTGCGAGAGAAATATTCGCTGTTTACTCAGCAATTTCACAATACAACCCGAAAAAAGCGAATTATTTAAACACAAAAAGAAAAGTACACGTTTCCCCACAGCCCACGCTAAAAACCGTTTACTTTAATCTCAAATGCTGTCGCAAGAATCACGCTACTTGCCTACTTAAAAGAAGAATATACGCGAGTTAAAACTTGTTAATGTGAAATTTGTAACAGCTTTGTTATGTGTACATATTATGTAACATGCTATATTGCAATGAATAAACATTGATCTTACGAAGGTACTTACATCGAATGCATTCGTTACATTTATAACGCGAAATTCGAACCAATGCCGCGTTAATATTTTCGCGTCAACGAATTGACATTTAACACGCTTGCTTAACAAACGTGTGAACAAGCCGGAAGACGAAGTATCAGCACGGAACTCAAGTGCATCAAGAGAAAGATGCATGCTTGCGCATGTAAATTAGACGCAATTAAATATCGATACGCTTTCCCTTTTTACCGCACACATCCTGCCTTCAGCATATTGTAAATTTCACTCGTATTCGTTAAAATATTACCGAGAGATGTGTCGAACGAATCGTTCGCGTTTAAAGAATAACAGAAGGAAGCGGAAACGCTCCTTCCTCCAACTTGATGCTATTCAAACACGAATCTCTAGCGATTCGTTTCGATCGTATAAAAGTCAAGCTCATGGTCGAACCGACTGAAAAGCCACAGAAACAAATGATCCACATTATCCGAAACGCTACCTATCTCGTTCCAATGACTCGTTCGACAAGTGGCGCGAGACAAATGCCGCGAATTAAGAGTAAACACTGCTTTTCACCGGATAATGTACTTTCGGTTTCGCCAACTATTTCCTGTCTATATCCAGGAATTCTCTCTCTCAGCGAGCAGGAATATTACGGAATATCGACTATCGAAGAGGAAGAACACGGTTAAACGTATTGCTACAATGGATACATTTCCTGGTGAACTATCGTCCAGACGAATACATCAGAACGAACAAATATATCTACATACTTGTAGGAAACTACGTTATTTTTCAGATGATTAATTCTCATCGACTTACCTGTTTATG
Source organism: Bombus vancouverensis nearcticus (assembly GCF_051014615.1). Lineage (NCBI taxonomy): Eukaryota > Metazoa > Arthropoda > Insecta > Hymenoptera > Apidae > Bombus > Bombus vancouverensis. The sequence goes on along the minus strand of NC_134911.1, from coordinate 14,528,592 downwards.
TATCTTCTCTGTATAGTTACAATCGTAGAAACGTGTAGAAAGATCCTCGCTTCCTTTAGAAATTTCTTAATTTTGTTTGATTCGATCGAATGCAGAACATCGTATCATAATAAATTACAAGAACATGCTATTACGGATTTATGAGGACGAAAGTTTCCAAGCCTTTTTATTCTTTTAAATTCACGAGGTACTTGAGAACGGTATGGTAGAAAATATACATCGAGACGTAGGTTTTTCTTCTTTTCAGGTGCCACTTCTTACAATTGTTCGAGTTTCTCAGATGTAATTGGTACACAGAACGATGCACAGAACCGCCCGAGATTATTTAATCGCGCGTACTGACACTCGAGGACCGATGGACAGACTGAAATTGGATCGTACGGTTCGGCCGAACCGAGAAAGCAGAAAGTAATGTTTTTCTACTTCTACAACCGCCGCTTTTCGTGCTCGTTGTTTTCTTTTTATATAAACACAATAATGCATCTAATAAAATTTTTAATCGATAACAACCGCGTTAAACGCAGGTAGTTACTTCAGCGAATAATTACTGTAACGTTTACGTTACGTCATACTTTATTTATATCTGATTATAATTATGGGGGGAGGGGGGAACATCGAAATATCTTTGATAATATCAATGAAATTTAATCTAAAACGTGTTGTGTAATATTCTCTGTTCGCTATTACTTTCATTTGTTTTTTGAATTCTAATTGAATTACGAAGTGAATTAGGAGGTAATGTTGAACTGTGCGGGAAAGTTAATATGGATGGATAAGCTTCTGGAATACATACACCTTGAAATTTTATCGAGCCATCGCGAATAGAAATTTCAAGAACTTTGTTCGCGTCCAATCGTTCTGGACGCTACGAATTTAATTAATTATCGAATAATAGAGTGAATGTGAAACTCATGGGTGATCTACCTTACATTACTGGCGTTTATCTTTTCGATAACTCGTTTCTGTAAATTTATTTATCACAAAAACATAAATAATCGTAGATTCGAAAAGCGTATTTTATAAATTTTATAATGTCTGTAGTATCATCGCCTTTTCCTGTTTTCCGATTTACGGATTCGATCTGGTGTGACCTTTGGACGATTCAACTTACCAACTATCGTAACAAATTGACAAACTCTTGGTCGAAGAATCAAGTAAAATACAAAAGAACATACTGATGGAGTCATTAAGAAAACCTGTTTCTTATATAGCCGACTAGAGCCCACGCGAGTCATCGCCATTTATAGTACTTATCGTGTTCCATAATCTATAATTTTTGTTTATCCCCTTTAACAATGTACTGTAATAATTTACATAAGACCAAACTCGGTCTAAGAAACGTCAAAAAGTTACGTCATTTCTGCTATCTTAAGAGCGATTGATTTCTTAGGAACCCCTACGGTCAGTTCGGGGAGAATTACTCAACATGCAACAGGTTTTTCAAACAGAAAGGAGAGTTTCTGTTTTATTGCGTAAGTGTTTTAAATTGATCGATTTAATTAAAGAAAAATAAAGCTATGACGATCAAAACGTAGGTATCCAGAAACAAGTGTCGAAAGAACAGATCATTCTGTTCGAGTGATTGCATAATTAGGCTTTAAGGTTCGATTATCTCTAGACAATAAACCTTATCTTCTTTTCCCTCCCTTTACTCCTTCTTTGTATTTTCCTTTATTTTTCCTTGCTTACTTCGTTTCTCGGTTCGTAAATGTGAAACGCTGTATTTGCGCTCGCAGTAGAAATAAACTCTTAAAAGCTACACTGAAACTAAGACAATGAAGTCGAAAAATATCATACCAATATTATCACACCAAGTATATTATATATTTCTTTATTTTATCCCCGACCTACGATATAACCGAATTTCGAGTAATATTTATTTCATATCGAGAACAGGATTTTAATAGATTTATCAATAGATCACAGAACGTCGAATAATTGACAGCGAGTGCCCCTTATCAATCTTCCCACATCTCCTTTCAAAATTCGGAAGTTCACGTCATCGTAATCTAAGGTCCCTGCTGCTATTCTTTGATATCTGTTAGTCAATGCCCACAGCTCTTCTTTTCCATGGCAATCCTTCACTTTGAGACCGCTGGTGAATTGGAGAGTCCGTCTATTCCTAGCGACTAGCCCCTACAATTGCAAAATTGCGTTAATTTCTCTAATTTTGCTTCTTAAAAAATATAGCGAGCAATATAATCGAAAGGAGAAGATTAAAAATGTCTATACGTGACTACTCACGATATTCTCCCTATTAAGCGAACGAAATTCGTTCCAGCAACCAATCGACGTGTCATTCACGAGTCCGAAGAAAACAGCTCCGCTTCTCGATACCGCTTTAGCGCTCGCTTGAGTCCATAGAATATCTTCGGCCCTGAACATCATGGATGAAACATAAACGTTTATGAAATTTTTAACTTGTAAGTTGATAAAATGTTTCGATAATTCTCGGTTCTCTTCCCGTCCATATTGCCCAGCAGTTACGACTCTGACTCTCATCTTAACGAATAACGCCAAACCAATCAAATATATATATAAATTCTTATGAGTGAATGTATTTCAATCTTCAAACGTTTCATTCGCCAGAACGATAATTCACCAGAGCCATAAAGACGTAAAGATAGAGTACGTTACGTTTTTAGCTCGACAACGCACTACATCCTTACGTCGTGGACACGCATTCACGTGTTAACCACAGCGTAACATATCAACGAACGCTATTTATCAATATATATTTACACTCGATACTGCACTTGATCGCCCTGAACCAGCATCAGCTGGTAAGTGTCAGCATGGTCCAAATTGTGAGAAGACATAGGACTGAAATAAAGATTGTTCGTCAAGGGGGATATAGCCATCCCCACGATACCGTCTCGTAATTGAAAGCTTGTCCCCTCGATCGTGTAATTTATATATCTGGGATCGAAGTTGAACGCGTTCGAAGTTAGTCGGCGGAATGAACTGCCGTCGTAAACGATTAAACCATAACCATCTACATCCGCTATGTACACCTGTAGCATCAACAAGTATATTTCACTAATTCCAGTAGAGTTACAGATGTGCGATCAAGATTTCTCTTAACCCTGACAGATAAGACATGGATGAAGACTCACGTAGGTTCTGTCGCAATCAGGATTAAAAGTTTGAACCGCTGGAGTTATTAATAATCCCTGACCCGACGTCGAGTTTATCGCAATGTTCTCTGGTATTTCAACTTGTTGCAGCAGCTCAGAGGTTGTTAGATCGAAGACAACGAGCTTGGCGGGACACACGCGATTATCACCGATAACACCGGTGTCTAAGACCCACAGTCTGTTGCATCTGTCGATCTGATAGAAATATAATAGTAAATATTATATGATGGCGAATTTATCTTCCATCAAACGAATTTATCTAAATACAAACTCCTCCTATACGGATGAAGAGTCGCTACTAACGGTGAGAAATTATTATACGGCTTCTAGCCAGATGTGTTCAAATAAATAGAGTTCTGTTGGAATTATAGAGAAATTTTGAATTACCGAAACTCTGTAAACGCTTATAATGCTAGAACAAGTTTTAGTGCTTGTCCAGTTCCAATTGGGGTACGGTGTCAGAAGAGGGCCACCAGGTCCACGTTTATCAGATATGACGTTCAAAGACGAAGGCACGCCTTCGTCCCTTATCACCGTGACAAATGTTAGATCTTTAATGAAGAGTACGAAGAACATTTAATTAACTGTTTTCAGCGAGGAGAAATAATATAGTAACTGATACTTTACTGCGCCATCGATCCACGTCTATGGGATTGACTGTTGTATAATTGTATTCTCCAGAACTAATGGCAGCTTGCCTCCTTTCTTCACTACCGAAATCGAAGTCAATATATTTCCATTCGTAAACCACATGCATCGCATTTTCCAAGTTCCTCGCAAATGGATTATAAGATCTTATCCAGGAAGTTGAGCCTTGACAGATGATACCAAGGAACACAACCAACAACCATGGCGTTAACATGGTTCTGAAGAATAATTTGTCTCGTCAGACAAGATAAAAATCACAAATGGAATATACAGATACAGACAATAGCACCTGCGCGAAATTGTTGCAATGGAAATGCAATATGCGTGAAAGGATTCTAACAAGGAAATGCAAAATTATGACCAATGTTCGGGCAATAAATACAAGTGGTAACGGCCTTCTATATATCAGACAGATAAGATAATAAGTATTGTTCTATATTTAAGGCCTGTTTCCTGCAACTTGGTCACTTTTTAAGACATTAAGTGACAGGTAATGATTTAATAATCAATAATTCTTGGTGAGTGAATGGATTAGCTGATGAAATAGGATAACATGTCCTGTACCGTTGATACAGTTTTTCATACGTATTTAGTAAAAATTTGACGCAATTGTCGCAATTCTATTGTAATAAAAAGTTTCAAATTATAGCAGATCCCTCACGACGATCTAAAATCAAGTGTGCCAATTACCCTTTGAAGCATAAACGTAAACGGAGAAGGAAAGATTAAGAATTAGAACTCGTAAAAGCTTTCGGCTTAATCACATGGAAAGAAATACTTTAGATAAAAATAATTATTTGACTACACGTAAATGTTTTCCAATAATAATTTTCTGTAGAAAGATTAGTTAAAAGTAGATAAAAGAATGCAATTTTTTTAACACAATTAGTCCTGTAGCTCGGTATTGCGCAATGTCAGGGTTAATATATTATGGTACAGAAACATAATAGACGATCAAAGATTGGGAAATTTGTTATAGCTGTTGGAAATGTAATTACGTAAAGTATCTAGGAAAATTCCTTCCCAAATAGTTTATTGGAAAATACGTCTTTAAAATTTCTTACGATATGTGAGTATTTCATATTCAATTCGAAAGAAACGCTTAGGTTACAGTTTCTGTATGTTACATAATAAAATTCAATAAATCACGAAGTCAAATTGTTAATACTCTTTTCCACTTTCATTTTTATTCTTTTCGTTTCAAATAGGACGTTCTCCGTGGTGTACGTATTTATTGGTATTGTGAAACATCCTTTAATTAATGTGTATAATATATATGATATCAGTATCTAGACATATTTATTACTTGTTTATTAATCGTTTGTTGGAAGCACTCGTTACTTTTACCTTATATAAAAATTCCAATTTAGGGGAGTAGGGTAAATACATTCGATGTATAACATCACATACACATTTTTTATTACAATACTAAAACCTGTACAAACATAGAGTGTGATTCGCAATTGCGCGATCAAATAAGCCGATATTAATAAATAACATATCCTAATAAATCTATATTAACAATTAACGCGATTACACAAATTTCCATTACAAATCTAACTCATGGAGTTACCGTTTTTTCAATTTCATATTGTCTATCTTAAAATAGGCTCTCGAAACTCCAGAAACCTCTACAGCACCACGAGCAGCAAGAAAAGTTCGTATTTAAACTCAACCTTCCTTCCAAAATCGTGACTTTTCTCCGCTGACTAATACCTTGTGGTTGGTAAGGATTTGTATCCTTCTTTACAATTTATTCTGATCTGAATATTTCAAAATCATGCGATTGACATCAGAATCTTTCGTTTCTGATCCACGAGGAATACGCGTCCATGGATCTGATAGCGAAAGGACGCCATGAATGGAAGTGGTTTTGGGCATAATACGATTCCAAACGATCGTTCATAAAAAATGGTTTATTGGCGAAGGTCGAGAACCGCCATGATGGCCAGAAGCTCCGATGATAATAGTTGGAGAACTGCTCGCGGTGCCACGACTCTCATTGCCGATGAAAACGTCCTCCTAGGGTGGAGACATCGCATTTGGTGCCGCGAACTAATTCATCCACGAAACCAGCTTGGATCCTGAAATTGGTTTCGTTCGAGTGTAAAGTACCGCTCATGTATCTCTGGAAAGACACCGACAGGACCCATAGTTCTTGTTTACCCTTCTTCGATGTGATGATCTAAAAGAGAACATCGATCAGTGTTGGAATTCATGTTACGTCATCAGGAAGATTTAGACTTAATAATGGATTTTGCGAATGGATCTTCCTAGGAAATTTCCTCGACACGTTAAAGAACAATGTTCCATTGACACGACACGTTTCTTGGCGTGTTACTAAATGCTTCTCTAAAGCATTGACGGAATAATTATACGAATTCTACATAAACGCTTCGAACAATGCGAAATAATCTAACGAGGAAAACTACGAAACATGCCGGATGCTTTGTTTATACCTTCAAACCAGAGGGAAACTGCAACGTCTCCGGGTTGCTGACGATTATCTCGTTATTCTTTCCTCCAAACTGAGGATAATGCTTGCTGTTCCAGCATCCAATCGCTAGATCAGACAACAGTCCATAGAAAAGAACTCCGTCATGATTCATAGCCTCGGCTACGGACTGCGAAGACCTCTCATGTTCAAACGGCACGAACGACCTTGCAGCGGCTTCGGGTTTCTCATGGAAAAGTGTGTAATTCCTGGATTCGAACGAACAATCGTTTTTAAAAGTACCTCTTTGTAATTATGTAATTTTATAACAACTTTGTAACTGTCGTGTGTACACGACAGCCACTCGAGACTTGGCAGTTTGGGAGAAAATATTCATCGACGGCCTGGCTGGTTCGATCGAAGTTACATTCGTTCGGCAACCGGAAGATCCAAATTCGAATCTCGCTTCAGCAACCGGATCGATTGAATATATTTTTCCCTGCACGCGTAAGCTCGTTTAAACCGCGTCAAGACAGCGAGAAATGTCGGAGCAATCATATATTAACAATCATAAGTTAACTATCATAAATTAACAGTCACAGAGAATTCACCTGATTACAGAGGTAGATACCCAGGATTCCACTCTGCTGGCTAACGAATGGAAATAAAGAATTCTATCGCCGTTGTGAATCGGCCCCAATGCGAGGCCAAGGATTCCGTCCATCAAGTCAAACGTGTCACCTTTGATGTTGAATGTGCCATATGGCGGATAAGGGTAAAACAGGTTGTTGTTGATCTTCCAGGATCTTGAATTACGAAAATCGTAAACGATTAACGCGAATCCTGTCACATCGGCGATATAGGCGAACGTGTCCTTGCAGTTGTTCGTTCTGTCTCGGACGTCAACGGCCACCGTGACGAATAGAGAATCTTCATTTTTGTACTGGTGCTCGGGAAATCTGTACAGCATGATCAGTTTATTGTCACGCAGGGAAAACACGTGCAGCTTCGGCGGACATACTTGTTTGCTCCCTAGCTTTCCGGTGTCGAGAACCCACAGTCGATCGCATTCATCTATCTGAATGGCAAATGATTGAGTATTTTTTAGTGACTGAACTAAATTTCGCAACATCAAGAATTTATAGAATTTTCTTGCTCGGTAAGGAATTTCCTTTTATTCGAGGCCGAGGGTAATAATTTAATAACTTGTTTATCAGAATGCGTCAATGGAAATGGTAAATTCGGCTTAACGATTGCATTAGGAAAACGGAACAACATATTTCAGTTGTGGACTACGTAGAAAAATAGGTTGTTGATAAGTTTATCAGTCGTTGTTTACATACGAAATGCAATGCATGAGTAAACGTAGGCATTTTTCTTGGGTATTATTCATACTTCGTCGAAGAATATGCAAATATGTAAGTAACAGTATGAAAGTAACAATACGAAATATTTAAAATAGTAGTCTTCCAAGTTGCAAATGTCTAAATGTCGAAAACAGTGTTTCGTATGATTGGAAATCTCGATCGTACCTGCATTCTGTAAACGCTGATTATCGAAGCGCAGTTTTCTGCGTCGTTGTAACTCCAATTTGGATATGGTGCGATTAGGGTATTTCCATCGAGCGATACCTCATCGGTGACATAACCCAAAGTTAGAGGTACGCCATCCTGAAACCTTGGAATGGCGATGAACACCGTCGATTTGGACTCTTGAAACAATAACAAAATATATCATTCGTAAGATCGTGGAAAATTCTTTGCAAGTAAGATTGATGATTTTAACTGGAAAAATATTTTGAATTAGAAAATATTACGTCTTTTTTATTACCTCCGTTGTAAACATCGACGTCTATGGGTAATGGCGAACCAGGTATAAAATTTCCACTTTTAATAGCCGCCAATCTAGCATGCTCGCTTGGAAATACAAAATCTAACGATTTCCACGAGTAGATGATCTTCAATTTTTCAAGAGCCCGCAAATTGACGATCGTCAAAAGCAGCAGGATCCACGTGCAAAGCTGCCTCATCTCCTGAAAAATAACGAAATCATTGCCGATTAAACGTTGACAGTGATTTATTCGCAAGTAATTCCACGCTATGTTATCGGGAAAATCAATTTTTCGGTTTCATTTCATGAGAGATTCTCTGTAATAGCATATGATTAGAAGCATCAGCGTGATTTACCATTTCTAAGAAAGACTTTATACCTCTCAATTATCCGGCATCTTAATTTCCAATCGATGGTAATTACAATATCGACCTATGTTTATCTTTCTTAAAACACTTGAATAAATAGATGTATCTTGTCATAAAAAAATATGAATACTCAAACAACGCGCTGAGAGAGCCATTTTATGACAACGGAGGTGAAAATATTTAGTCATACGATTGTACTTAAAAAGGAGGCTGTGAATAATGTGAGATTAAAACTTCGATAACATTTATTGCGTTACATAAATACGCGATGTTTATCGCATCTTTGGAACTATCATCGAAAGGCACGTGCAGAAATAAAAGAGATTAGGATTACGCATACGAAAACCTGTCTAATCTATTTTGCATAGTCTTAGCAACTTAAAATCGAATCATACTGTCGCTATTTCTTCATAGAGCAGAAAAAACGATTATAGTTGTTAAGAAGCCTACGATAACAGAGTTAAAACTCACCACAAGATTGTAAAAACGTAGCGAAACGTCGCGTAGCACTAGCTCACTATCAATTCTTAAGGCGATCCGTAGACCGATCCAAAATTTCGTTGTGTCAAATTGTTCAGGAAAATTCTGTTTCTCTTGCTCGTTCTCTCATGAAATTAATCTCTTTTTGGTGTCACCTGACTCTTTCTCCCGCGAAACTTTCACCGTTACGGACAAGACATTAACAAAAGCTGTTAACAGCCCAATGACATCGACTTGGATTCGTGCGACCGAAAGTGTCGAGATTCGATTCTCAACGTTTTTTCAAATCTTTTTCGGGAGAATCGGTGTCAGTGACGTTGACGCACTTTGATTCTGGTATCTTCCAAGTGCTAAAATGCAAAATAACATTAACGCTGTCGACGATGTTTACATCGGCACTTTAATCATACAAGTATCAGCGTAAGATAATGCACAAATTAAAATTCTTCCGAGATCAACAACCATGCAAACGATCACTTAGTTTGATTAATTTTCGTTGGAATTTCAAGAGTTCTCGATGCTTAATGCGAATACTTGAAGCGTAATGGATATTATATAAAACCGTCACGAATATTGTCTAGCTTTGTAGAAGAAACAACGAATCTATCTTACATGCAATCAGTTCATTGATAACAAAACAAGACAGAACGGAACGTAGCACATAGCGTCACCGCGTTCGATCACCGACTGAACAGAGAGATGCTCGTGGAGCAACGATTCTGTTGCGAATAAAGTCTCTTCACAAAGATCGAGTGAGTTGAGCTCCTTCGAATGTCGTGATCTCTTTGGTCACGGTCACATGCCAGGACCACAGAATCGGAGAATTTCACTTGGCTATATAATTATCAGCCAGTTAAATATATTCGTCTTTGTCTTATATAGCAAAACGTTAGATAGCATTAAAAAAGGTTAACGCGTGGGAAAATCCCAGTATATTTAGAGAGACAATTAATGAGTGTGATAAATTTGAACGGTGACAAGATGTTCCGAGGAAATTAATCTAAGATTTTACGTAAATATGATTGATTCTTCCTTTTTCTTAGATCGTCATCTTAGAGAAAAGTCGAGATCGTTAGTTGCACGTAAATTTTTCGACACACTGAATCAGGTTTTTGTCGACCAGCCGACTACCGACACTGTAAATTAGTTGCGAAATAGGAATTGCGTATTCTCTGTTTTTAGAGCGAAATTCTTGCGTGATTGTTACATTCTTTTAAAACTGAGCTTCATACAAATGAATGAGTAGAAAATGAATTAATCGAGATCGATCGTTTGATTTTTGAACAATTAAACGACAATTATATATTTTCTTACACCGAAATTAACAAATTTTACAGGAAATGGAATTGAAGACTTTCGTTTCTCAGGGTCTTCTACATTTTTCCAATACATCACGTGTTGTCACGTATTTTAATACCAACAGAATGAACTTAACAACATGTACATAATACGAATATGTTATTGGCATATTTTCCTTGTTCCCTTGTTCAATTACGAGATAACAAATCTATTACATTTTCTTAATGTCAATGAACTGTCAATAACCCAGTAATGGATTTCGACATTTTTCTGTTCTCGTTTAAAATCGGTGTGTGACGGACGTTGCAATAAATTCATATCTCTTCGGTTATACATAGATAATTCATGGATTACGTAATAAGTATGTGCAGCTCTATCTCCATAGTTGTTTAATAGAAATTTTATCTGTGACGTTGTATACATAAACAGCAGCAATTTTCGCTTTTTCTGAAAGACCCGAACGATATAAATGACGATTGCGACAATATCAATTGTGTAATTACGCTTATTTTACGCTTATTACGCATGCAGAATTTTATTTAATAGATAAACATAATCATTGCGAGTTTGTATTTCGAGTTTGTACGCGAGTTGCGTAGTTCTATCGATTGTTTCTTAATTTCTAAAGATCCCATTCAGTCGGGACATCTTTTTTTGAACGTTGCCTGTTTCTAAAATTTTCTTTCTCTTATTTGTTATAACTCTTTTTCTTATTAATTATAACTTAAACACACATTTGCACTGAGTTTATCAAGTTCGGAATAATTTATCGATTTTTAATAATTTATACAGAATTTTATATTCACGGACTTTTTAATAATTTACAGCCTATATAGAAACCTTGATATTTCACAAGCATTTTGAGAAAGTGACATTTGGATATATGGGATGTAAAAGGAGCTGTATGAGTTAAGAAAACATTCCACGCCTTAAACAAAGTACTTCTCCTGGAATTTTATCTGCTGTATTAGAACATGATGTGATTCACTGTGTAAATAATCGTCCGAATGATCGTAGGATTAAACAGCGTTAGCTTTTAATGAATAAATAACGGTATAAAATACTTCTGTTTCTATATATAACATAATACTCGGTTTTACAAATTACTGATACGTTTCTGATACTCTTCAATGGACACCTACGCTGAAATTGCTTAACAATAACATTCACTACTCTCTGTTTTACAAATGTTTATCCATAAAACATAAATATTTATCCATGTTTATAGTATATGATTTACAAAATTGCCGTTCTACTCTACAGTTGCTAAGATGTCAACGATAAACATTTTTCCCTCTTTTCTAACGAGATTCCTTGCTAAAAGAAATTTATGAAGCTTCTTCGATTTCTCTTGTTCGAAGGTAATGGGCTTACCCATATACATCTAGATTATTCTAGGTCTAATATTAGGGAAGTTTAAGAAATTTTCCTATTAGACGTACGTAGGTACGTCGAAGACGCAATCGATTCTTCGACACTTGTTCTTCCTTTTAGAATCCTATGGTGTTGTTGTAGAAATGCGACGGAAAGTCGGAAAGTAAGTAGGTCCGAGTAAAAGAATCGAGGATCGGATGTTTCAGCGGACGCTGTATGGGCATTAGCCTCATTATTCGAATGTTGATATCGCGTGCATTCACCTCTCGCCTGAAGAACTTCTGGAACCTGCTAGTCATTAACCAAAAGTTGCCACTATCGCGCTCCGTCCATCGAATTTCAGCGACGAACTGCAGCTTCTCCGGACTGTAAGCTAAGATCCTGAGGAAAATTCGATCGATACGAATAAAAAGCTAGATCATGGCAAAGAGTGGAATCTTTTAAAAAATTCTCTGACGTTTGAGATCTAGTCGGAAGATAAAAATACATGGTACAGGCTTCCTCCAGGAGGATCTTCTACCGTTTAAAAATTCGCATGAAACTCTAAATATGTATGTTTTTCAACTTGATTCGAATCGATAAAAAGGTATATAAATAGACTACAAAAAAAATAACTTGTTAAGAAATCGTTTAAATATCGGAGAATTTTTTAGTTTGATAATTATTTGTAAAGCAAACGAGGTTACGAAGGACAAATATGTATCGTCATTCTTACGATCTTCATTTAAATATAACACAAGGTTGTCTTTGTAGAATGATAATAACATGTACCTCTGTTGGTTAGTTTGTGGTTGCCAGGCGGCAATGGCTGTTTCGGTAAGCGGAGAGAAAAGGATCGTGTCGTCTCGTGGATCAACGGCCAGAGCAAGTCCTTGACTAGACTTTTTACCCACCAAGGTCACCGGTAGCTGTTCACCAAATGCTGGTGGACCCGCCTGAAGTGCAGTGGTTGGCACGCTGAACAGACGATCGGTCGCTAGAGGTTGATAGTAAAGCGTTCCAAGTCTGGCAGAAAATGCGAGTCCAACGACACCGTCCAGCAATTCGAACGTATCGCTGCCAATCTGTATAAAATACGTTTATCCGTTTACGATTTAAATAGTATCTGTACGATATAAAAGAAAACTGTGGTCTTAGATATCGATACAATGTGTTTTTACAAAAGTTGAAGAAAAAAAGGATTTTCATTATCAAAAGTTTCTCCGATACTACGAAAAAGATCTAATCCTGAAGAGGTCAAAGTGATTTATGCTTGAAAATGAATTGGAGATTTTGTTCAATTTTTTCGGGATTATCATATTATCTTTTTTTTTCTTTTTGTTTTATCTATAGAATATCGTTATTGGCTGTTCACTTCCTATAAATTTCCAGAACGAACAAAGCAATCACCTCGGCGTGAAATTTCTTGCCATTTCTTAGATAGTAAAACACTCGACGCAGGAAAGTAAAATCGTGGCGAGCATTACGAAGTTCGACTCGGCTCTGGCTGCGTAACTATTCATCGCGATCAGAAGCCGCATAACCGTAGGAACTCACCGCGGAAGAATTTTACAACTCGATTTATTCGCCACGCGTACAATCTTGTGTTGGTTACGAGTTGAATGTGCGTAACGCGTTCGTTCGTAATACACTTAATTAGTACTACGATATATTTAATGACCCATGTTGGCCATACGCTGTTGGCCATACTTCAGAGAGGAAGAAAAGAATGTTTCGAAGGAATCTATAGTCTTCTTACCCTGTAAGTCGAGAATTCTGGATGTGGATACATGGTTGCGTGCACCACACGCCAGCTCCTGTCCGTGGCACCATCGAATACCAATAGACCTTGAGACAAAGAACAACAGTAACACTATAGCATCTAAATAAAAGTAAAATGAAATAAATAATTAGAGATTTTCATTTACCAGGTCCTGCAGTGTCAGATATATAAAGGAACACGTCGTCGCAGGTAGTTGCCGCGGTATCATCGATAATGAGATTCGTCATCAACGTGTTTGGTCTTAAAACCTGAAGAGGGAAAGTTGACTTTTTAAAAGAATCTAACTTAAACCATCTCATAAATTCGCTATCAGTCAATCTGATTTCCTTATCAATCAACTGTTCGAAAGATACGTTCAAGACTCACCTCTCGTGGAAACGTAAACTGTCGCACCAGCTGATTGGTTTTCACATCGAACACCATTATTTTCGGAGGACAAACCGGTCTGAAGTCATCAATTGACGTTATTACGCCGCTATCTATGGTCCATAGTCGATTACATCTGTCTAGCCTGGTCCTGTACACGGAGATCAGCTTGGAGCAGTTCAGATCGCCTTTCCCAGCGCTGTGCCAGTCCCAAGAGGGGTAAGCTTGGAGTTGCGGGCTACTTTCTAGCGGAAGATTCCTCGGGATGTAATTCAAGGTCGCCGGGACGCCTGCTCGTAATCTTGGGACGCTTATAAAGATTTTGTCCCACGCAATCTCTATTCCAGTAGGTACTACATTCTCTGGACGATACTGATTGAGAAATTCTTGGTCGTACGGAAGTGCAAAGTCTAGCAACGGCCATTGAGCTATGGTTTCGAGGACTTCTGCGGTCGTTGAGGCGCAGGCGAGTCCTGCTAAGAGGATCAGTAGCTGCATTCTACAACAGAAGTGACTTAGAACGAAGACTACGTAATTTATGTTGTTTGTGGCGATTTATCAGCGAGAACAGTAGATTCTGCATAAGAATAATTCAGTGGAATGTGTAGAAGGTACACAAAATGGCTTAAATATCGAAAATCAAGGTTTCTTAGCATTTGAATGGTAGCTCTTGAAACGAAACGATGCAGCTTTACATCGCTTTAACGAGTCTTTACCTCGAGTACTTTTTATGGCAGACGATTTAACTGTATAAAACGATTTATATTGCCACTTAAACGAAATAAGGACGTAACTCTAATACGTATGTAAAGATGACCGATACATAATATCTCAGTGCAACTGGTTATTAGTTGTGTTGCAATTGATGTCGTAAAAACATTTTTATTACACCTTTATGCATCCTTGGAGCTGAGAAATTCTGATGGTGTGAAAGACACGAACGTACAAATTTTCGATTCCAAAGACCGATAGACATTCAAATAAGAACTGATCGATTAAACTTTGTATCGTGTACCGAAAAGAGCACGAGTAAGCTCGCCAACTAATTTTCCGCGTATTTTATAACAACCAACGGTCACAATGCACGCGACACAATGATGTTGATCGGACATGCGTTAGCAAGAACACGTATCACGCACCTATTGAATATTATCACGCGAGTGTCTCACTCAACATTCGTATTGATTATTGTCGTCTTAAATTAAAGATCGCATCAATCGAGCAATTATCTTCATAAAAGTTTCCATAAAGAATTCGACGAAAATTATGAAATTTGGAAATTTTTCTATGCATCAGTTGGATAAAGTAACACGTGATATTACTTTGAGAAGAATTTTCCCACTTAGTCATCGAACTTGATCTTGAACTCATCGGATATCCGATTTCGATATTCAAGCATAAATTACATACTAGTCAATAGTTATGCAAACTCGCTAGACGTAGTTTTGCGTAATGCGATGATAAATTTTATAAGCGTAGGCAAACGTTTCTCATACGTAACGGTGTTTTCCATTTCAGAAAATTGTAGATGTTAAATAAAATGTTAAAAATTGTAAAATGTAAATATTAGAAAGCTGAAAGATATTGCTAATAATACCAATCGAATATAATATGACTTCGTACATTCAGTTTTATCGATCATTTATAAAATTATGATTTTATTTACGTGAAATGTCATCAAACTTTAAAAATACGAATTTTCACTATCTACGCTGTTTCGATAATTATTAATTATAAAAATGATGTTTTTGTTTATTCATCTTGATATTCGATTTGAACGATGTTACAAACGAGAAGAACGAAAATGTTACAATTTTCCGAACTAACGGAGCATA
Organism: Bombus vancouverensis nearcticus; assembly: GCF_051014615.1. Classification (NCBI taxonomy): domain Eukaryota; kingdom Metazoa; phylum Arthropoda; class Insecta; order Hymenoptera; family Apidae; genus Bombus; species Bombus vancouverensis. The sequence continues at coordinate 14,513,059 of NC_134911.1, read as the reverse complement.
AACCGGTGATTTGACGCGACCGAAAGTTATCGATTATTGAATTCCAACAAAGTCACGGTCTTAATTCTCCGCTCTGACAATTTTTTACACGGTTCAAGTGCAACGGGTCTTGGATGTCATTAAACGTTGCGTTCGATCTTCAAACGTTACACAACTCGAATATTTCAAATATTTCCCGGAAAGTTACAAATTTACGCTCTAACGTATCGTAATCGTTCTCCGCAGCAATTTTCATCGATCAACGAAGATGTTTCGCGATCGAGCAAAAACATCCTCGGGTATCGTCGAGCTACATTGAAAAACTACTATCAGCTATATTACAGTATTCTGTTTCAATGCTTTTTACCTATAACGATCTTTCTATTATATAATAATCCACGACACTTGAAATATTATTAAAATTTCAAAACTTTTTGTATTACGCACGTAATATATCCATAAGAATTTTCTAAGTGTTCGAGCAAGCTATTCGTGAGCCACTGTTCGTCACTGTCATTGCCAAAGATCGAAAAAAAATCAATAAAAATTATATGAAAAACCAACCTTGTTCAGCCTAAAAATCGTCAAACTTGAAATAAGAAAATCCAAAGGAATTGAAAGAACAGACTCATCCAGCGAGGTCGTGCACCCAGCTCGAACTAGCTGCAAATCCGTTGAACGAGCGTGTACCAAGTCCCGCTGTCTGAACACCGACTGGTCTAATTTTCTTGCATCGACTAGGATCCTAGCGGTCCGAGTGACAGGAGGCAAGCTAACCACAGAAAATCGACACATTGTATAAGTATACATACGGTATATCAGTGAGGCGAATGATCCTTCGTGACATTCAGGGATACACTTTTGCGAAATGTGTTCGATAGATCAAGGTGGGTGTGTTTTCGACAAAGGTTACCATTGATCTTGCCACTGATCTTTAAAAGCTACTTTCGAATTTTCTCTGTAAATTAGTCACGCTAGTGCCCGGTAGAATTCAAGTGAACTTAAATTCTGGTAGATTAGATTTTCGAAAGTGGAATTTTGAATTAAGATAAGGATGGGTCAAACGGGGTTACGGTTCGAAACTTTCGAAAGATTAGAAATAATTCTGGAATATTTATGTTCGCAAACTTCTTCGATAAAAGTAAAGATTCGCAGATAAGAAATTGCACTAACTGTGGTTCAAAGTTCTGGTTGGATAATTTTCATTTCTTATACGCTGTAGCCAAAAGATTACGTTTATAAGATTGTAAAATCTCACGAACTTGCGATTCTATGGTATTAACGATTCAATGACATCGTTCAAATGTTTCAATGATACGGCAAACTTGAGGGAATCATATGTCACGCGAGCAAAGGTTACTATTTGAGCGTTCAGGACTTTGAATCAGAGTGTATCCGATAGGAATCGCTATAATGGAGAAAGCGATTTACGGACAATACTACAAGGACTAACATTCAACATTCATGGTGACCAGCTACGTAAAACGCTCACATGGAACGCAGTGTCCCAGCTGTACAATACAAACGAGAAAATTACAAGTATTTCGTTTCAAACGCTTCGGATTCCATTTGTCCACTTGTATTATCTACTCGTTCTAACAAATAGCTCTAATAAATTTAGTTAACAGTTAACCATATTGGACACGTGTCCGCTCTATCGTCTATTACGAAAGTAATTTCTGTACTTCACATCTCTCCAGGGTCAGATTGCTACATTTTTTTCGAACGAGCCAGCCAAAAACGTAGGTGTATCAAGAAGAGTGGGCGCGGTCTATAGTTCCGGGGACTTTCGATCGGGGTTACGTATCAAGGCCTTCCACATAACATTTACCACTAATGTAGCTCGTTCAATTGCCATTTTCTTGGCGCACCGGTGCGACTATGTATCGGAGATACCATACTTGATTTTAATCACGGCATTCATCGTTTCGTTCGCTCTTTAGCTATAGCCCAACGTGTACTTTAACTACAAATCGTGTAAGATGAATTCGATCGATTGGAACAAACCGTTTCACGGTATCAAATACGATAGAACAGTTTGCTTTGTCTCGAGAATAATTCTTGCCTGAAAATATAAATCTTCGTTTAATCACGCGAATAGGATTTATCGACGTGCTTTGCAAATTTTACGTTCATTTTACGTGTATATATTTCTTTCATTTTATTCTATTCGCGAGAATAGAGAAAAAAGACGAAAGAGGATTAGACAGCCGCTATAAATGAATTCAAAAGACCTCGTAAAACTCAGATTTATCAGAAAGTATCCGTCGATTGAAGTAACGTTGAACAAGATTCGCGTGCCAATTTCTTAAGAACAATTCCAACAAAACGGATGCGATAAGGCGGCCCTCGTCAGTCGATTCCAATCAAGACTAAAAGAAATTACGGGGTACCAAGGTAAATATTGCGCAAGAATTGCCCGCGTCGCTGATCTATAGCCGCGAAGAATGAAGCATTTTAGGGTTACGCAAGATGTTCGACTTGAAATATCATGGGAATAGCTGAGTGCATAGGGTCGCAAGAACTCCCACGGAAAAACGGAAGCAACGAAATCTTACTGTTTCCCTTCCATCGTGATTGATCATGCGAAACAGGGCGGATGTTCGATAAACGATTACCAACGACGATCATTTGTCACTTCGCGTGATTCAGAATCGTGCTTGGCATTATGTTCCCCAGGAGAGCGTTTCATTTTTCTAGAACGTCTATTATCCATCACGTATCGGATTTCATACTTTCAAATGTAACAAGCTGAGTTTTAAATCCACCAAGGTTCTGTAAGCTTGAATCCTGCAAAATATTATCGGGGTTAATTTTGAGTTATTTGGAGATTTTTACGATCAGACTGTCAGACGCAATTTTCAAGATTCGCAGAATGCTACTTGTACTTTTCGCACAAATAACCGCAGTCCAGTTACGATCGTGCGATTGATACTGTGTGCCAGTTTGTTACGACCAGTAGCTTCGTAGCGTATCGTTGTTTCTTGTTCGTAAAGAATATGTAGAATCTATGAACAATGTGCTACTGTAATGTTACAGTCGAGTGAAACCGCGAAAGTGACAGTAGATAAATGATTTGTGACTATTAAAGGTCAGGTACGCGTCGTTTTTGCGAAATCATTCGTCTCTTTTCTTTAGACTAGCGACCAATTCCAACGTGGTTGTCTAATTATTCTAGACAACCACGATACCTAAAATTTTCCTCCGAATAATGGATCATTGGCGAAACAAATAGTCCAATCTATTATTATCAAATTTTGAATTGTTGTTTCGTTTTATGATTCTTCAAGAATCCAAGGCACCGTCGACTAAAACCGCTCGAAACCGATAATTCTCACCTTATCACCAGGAAACTGGCGAGGAAAACAATTATCTGCCGCGAGAAATCTGGACAACGTCTCGCTACTCGGACACTTTCGTTGCATAAGTCGTTTCACGTTCAGATTATTCACAAAGACACAACGGTCTGCCCGCGCAAAAGTACGGGTGCTGCAAGGTTGTTTTGTAGGACTTGCGTCAAGCGATTCAATGAACCCGGCTCTCAGTGTGTTTCCATACCGAATTCATTCTTCTGCAATACGGAACAGCGTCGCATGCACGCATACGTGTCCGTCTTGGAAAGTTCGAATGCGGTTGCTCGACCATGTACACCATTGTCGTACACATTCTGAGTTACGAGATCTTTTGCTGAATTCCACTGATTTAATTTCGCTTATTTATTGAGTCGTGCCACGCCTCAGTTACTCGTGTCGGTGAATTTTTGGAAGAAAATTTTTTCCCATAAAGGAATTTTTTTATTCTCCGACAGATTTCTCATGCGTAGAACGAAGTCTCTTTTTGAAGACGGTGTTTGTAAGGTTTTGCAAATTAAGAGAATGGAAAGGAGCTAACGGTAAAAAATAATAACGATAAATAAAATAAATATATAATTTGAATTATCCGTTTTAGACTTTCGTCGTTTATTTTTTACGTAAAAGAACTTCTGTTGCTAGAAAAATTAGATCGCAGATAGATACATATTTTTTTTTAATATCGATAATTTTTGGCAAAATTTGTAAGGAATTTAAAGTTTGGGACGTTGCAAAAAGCGCAGAGAGGGAAATAAAAACTCGATCATTCATCAGATTAGTACGAGTAGAATGATACTCTGTTAATTCGTTATATCATCACACAGTGCTAATCATCGTATAATTCGAGTAACGAGGTTTGAGTAATTGCCGCGTAATCGTTGGATTCTATCAAATCTAATTAACGCCGACATTCAGCAGATAAGAAAGAAAAGAACAGAGGGAAAAAATGTTACGGTCGATTTGTTGCGAAAAATTTCACGCTTCTTGACTATCGCTTGAAAAATTGTTCCATATTATTATACACACACCTTCTGATTTGTGTTGAAGTTTCAATTTACAAAAACATGATCGTCCGTTTAGTAAGCGCGTGTCAATCTGTCACGATCAAGATTTCAAAATATCACCCTTAATGCGGTCGGTTCGAAACGATTCGATCGGTGGTACAAAATGGTTACATTGCACGCTCGGATAATCGTATGGTCAAAAATCGAAACTCGATCGCGATCTTGCACGCAATCTTTTGTTCCTTATTTTCGAAGGTATTTGTACTTAAATTTATATTTAAACGTAAGTTTTCAAATTATTGAATTTCTAGACTTGGATTTTTCAATTTTTGAATTTCTAAACTCTTTAACGTAGGCTCTCAAATGTTTCAACTTTTAAGCTTTTAAATTTAGAACGTAAAAGTTTTAAATTGAGATGTGGAAACTTGAAATTTTAGTAAATCTGAAACCAAACGTACGATAGAATTACTTAAATGTAAAATACAGATTGCTATTGACACGCGACGTATTGGACAAGACACGGTGAACGACAGGTTTAAATCGCGCTGGACCTGTTCCGAAGAAACGATGAAAGTGGAACACCACACGATTCTAACTTTTTTTCTATTTTTTGATTTCTAGCAACCACAACAAGCTATCCTATTGAGGAACGAATCAAAGATACCAAATTTAGAAGAACTCGAACGCTGTTACCTACGTGAAAGGAATTTGTAATATTTATTCGCGATTTCCACTTAACTTTCCAGCAATCAGTATTAATTGATAGTTTCAGTCATCAAATTACGTTTCTAGGAATTTTTGATGTCGTTTGAAGAAACTTAAGTATCTCGTAGTATTCATTTGTTATTTCAAAATACTTATTTCATTTATGTTACTATCTATTGAGCTGGCAACTAAGTGATTAGGTGATAATGACAAAATCCTCAATCACATAGTTGTCAACGCAATAATTTACTGCATTATAAAATTGTATAATCTGTAAATAAATACGCTTAATAATAGTTGACGTGGAAATTCATAGAAAAATCCGCATGAAAATTACGTAGCATGGTGAGTAGCAAATCACCTCGTCAAGTGAACTACAATTACGTGTCTTCGTAGAGTAGTAGCTCCAGTAACTATCATTTTTTTCTCAACCATGGTTGGAACACGTTTCGACAGCGTGCACGCTCATACACGTCGCAAGAGGCTAATTAAACGAAGTCGTGATCCCAGCAGACCTCTACGCGTGTCATAATAAGAAATTCTGATGGTAATCGTGCACGCTATACCACCCAATTAGCATAAACGATATCGTTGAATTTTTATTTAATTTATTGTGTCGACAATGATTAGAACTGAAAGCTTTGGAAACCTAGAAATAGAAAAATAATTAAAATGCCAAATAGTAAAATTTGTAGAAACGATACAAGGCCGAGATATTCAACGCTTCAACGAATAAATTCAACGCTGAAAAAATACTTTCTAGGCTGGTTTTATTGGATTTATGCGTATTAGCTGTTGTAAATGGTAATTAATAGGAAAGGCATAAAGAGATATGGATTATTTTATGCGTAACAATATATGGAACGAGCTTTCACTCGGGTAGTTGCAATGCAGGAAACAAATTCAATACCGTATATCGATTTTCATGGAAAGCCGCGTTTCTGCTTTGAAGAAAGAGTTTCGTTCTTTGCAGAAATGTGATAACACGTTGTGACACGCGCTTTCCAATTCTTTTTATTAAAACATTTATGCAATCGTATTGATTGTAAGGGAATTTAAAGATAGTCGTAAGTGTTAGGTTGCCTCAAAAGTTTCTTTCATTTTACAAAGAAACAATAGATGCAAGACATTTTTTGTTTTATATTATTTATCGTATCTATCATTTTATATACATAGTTCAATAAAATAATATAAAACATATCGTGCGTCTATTATTTCCTTTTAAAACGTAAAAAACTTTTGAGACAACCCAATACGTATGTGCATAATATTTTGAAATATCATAATTTAAGAACATTTCGCGACCAACTGTTATTATACAATGGTCTCATTTACCTATAAATGTAACTGTGCAAATCTTAGCGCAGTTGCGTGACCTGATAACCACAACTGTTGGCCAAATGTGACAGCTGGAAAAAATATTAAGTTGCATACGCGTTCTATTTTATCTTTTCAACGTTCCAGTGAATTATTGCCCGTTCGATTTAGAGGAAACGTTTCTTGTTGCCGACTAACGCCGACTAATCATGGTCGCAGCAACGAAGGAGTGATTGTAAGAGAGAAAGGTTCCGTTTTTTCCGACGAAGTTCCTTGGTACCGTTGCATTACAGCTACGGGATACATAGTCAGCCTCACGAAATGATTTGCATCTTGATTTATAGCCCTGTTTGACGCAAACGGCCGTAGAAATGACTGCTGGTGTAGTTTTACGGTATCGATTTGAATCGACAGTCGAACCGTATGCATAAATATTTTTAATTCCTTTGTTTCTCTTTCCTTTTCATAAAAATGTAGGATCATCGAAAATCTACGAACATTTCAGTCGATCTCTGCAGAACTATTGAACGTTAAATATTTCAAGACGAGGCAAGGCTAAGAATAAAAGATACGATAAATAGAAAAATAATATATTTCATTAGAATTTAATTTATTTAATGCTAAACCTACCCTACGATTCTCAACGTCACATAACATTCAACGCCTGTGTGGCACCGCATCCAACCGAGCCTTGCATATAATCAGGAAAGTTCGATTCAAGCACTCGCATCCTCCCTCTCGCGTAATCCGCAACCACATGAGTAACAAGGGAACATTCGGCACTGGTGTACACCTTGTCGAAACATCGTGAAACAAATGGATTGACCGCGTCCCATCGGTAAACATCCGGTTCGCCTTCGTACCGGAAGAAAAGGGCGCTGCCATTGTCCGTACCCAAGAAGATCATCTTCTTCGGTTTCATACCAAGATCGTGGATCTTGCCATTCGCAGAACCACTGCGTAGATGTTCCGTTCTGATGGAGAACAAACGGCTACTGCTTAAATAAGTGAAGATCAAACATGTGCTCCCGTCTGAACGTCGGAGAAGCGCAAGATACAAAACGTCTCTTCGGGTTGTGCCCATGGCGACGGCTTGGGGCAAAACGACGCGGTAGCCTCGACCTAGAGTGACATCGTAGACGAGGATGGCTCTTGACGCAGCGTCTGACGCATAGACGAACACTCTGCCGTCCTGACTGTAATCGGACACCAGGTATTGCAATCGGGACGCCGAACTCGTCAATCCAGTCAGGTCTACGGTCTTCACTAACTGCCAGAGAAACGATGGAAGAAATAACGAGGTAACTATAGGATTTAACGACATTTCCCAGTTTTTGGAGACGATTTGAAAGATAGCTGAATATTGTCAAATATCAGGGAATGGAGTGGAAAGTGGTTAAAAAAGTGTGAAACAGTTAGAAGGATAGTAGTCAACCTCGTTAATAAATACTACGATATGAGATTTGACGTAGCGTTGCTCGAGCTAGTCGATAATTTATGCCATACGATAATAAACTTGAAACTTCTATTTTAAAGAATGCAAATCTGTTCTCCGTGATAACGTAATGCAATCGACACTTAACTAGACAGATAATAATAATTATAATCCATTCGCTCCTATTGGACTGACAAGCGTAAAAGTAGCCACTTTGTTTACGCTAGGCGAAAGTATTAATAGGATTACACAGAGACATTATAGATTAGCAAACGACGCTTACCTTGCCTGTGACGACGTTGACAGCGAGGATTTTTGGCGGACACCTTCGCATAGGTTCGTCCAAAGTGTTCACCACTCCAGTATCGAGAACCCAGAGAATGTTCTGAGGATCCAGATAAATGTCTACCACGTTCTGTAGTGCCGTGCAAGTTCCTTCCTCCTGAAGAGACCAACAAGGATAGGGGACCAGGGTTGCTTCGCAGCTTTGGACATCCTGAGAGATCTTCGCCAATGTCACGGGAATACCAGCCTTGTACCTACATCGCAAACCGGTTTGTTCGAAATGAATTAGACGTAATACCAATAGTCTTACCAAAGACTCTAGCCGATTCATCGAGCAGTTTCCTGAGTCTGAAGCATCGAAATTACAATTCTTTGACTTGTACCTGGGAAGGGCCACAATGGCGTTGTTGGTATACAACGCGACCCTGGTCGCGATTACGTTTTTCGAAATGTATTTTCCACTACTTTTGAACATGTTCTTGGTGGTGGGACAAGGCCACTCGAAGTTTCCACCGGTCCATTTTATGGTTTCGGGTAAAGTCGCGTTTCCACCGTTCGTTATCGCAAGAATGACCACAATGGCGGTCGTCGTAAACACAGAAATAAATTGTCTTGCGATGTGCATAGTATTCTTTATGGAGACTAAACTGAAGAGTCTTTAAAATTACGCCAGTTATATACGAGGTAATGTGTTCGCCATGTTGCGAAATACAGGAAGAAATATTTTGCATTTTGACATCCCTTAACATTGTTATCCTATATATCGAACCCGGAAGATTCGTAAATGATCGGATGTTTAATAATCGTTTTACAATTAATTGTCACGATGATTGACCAAATTAGTCATCGGTATATCCATTAACTAACACTATGATCGTGTCAGTGTTATTTAATACAGCTTGAACAACTTCAGAATTACATATTTGTCACGTAATTTTGTGTAAACTGGTGTATGCAGGAGTATGATTAATTTATTTATAAAATTCTTATACGAAGGAAGGAAGTTCATCTTACAAGCGAAGCTTCCTCGTTCATTACTCGCTGTTTGGTAAATAACTTCGAGAATACGCTTCCTTGTTGCTCTCAAGAGTTCGTGCCGTCTCGCTCCGGGCGGAAGTATTGCGACAACCGGAAGAACACGCTACTTTATAAATATACAAAGTGCACATGATTAATTGCTGCATAGGGTTCTACGGACAGTTTGTATATAAGCTGCATGTCAGATATAAGATTCGCGTATTCGAGAGTTTGTGTTGTTCACATCGTAAAATCGCGTAAGTCTTTATCTCATCCAATTAATTGATTTTCGATTTCAAGAATTTAAGCATTTCATGTTTCTACGGCGTCATAATTAGGCTACGAATATTTATGCAGATCTATATTTTTGCTTGAACGCGACTAAGCAAATGGAACCTAATCGGAAATATTTCGTTCATTAAATATTGTAATAAATACATTGCAATTTAAATAACTTTTTATACTTTTTGTGTATTATGTACATCCTACGCGTTCTACGTTCGTACATTTTTACACCTTTGAAAATTTTCATAAATACAGAAACATCCGCAGTCTGATTCTAAATATTTGAGATTTTCGTGTGCAAGTGTTTTGGTCGGTCTCTTATAAAAAGAAGCTACAACGATGACGAAAAGTCAGGATAAAGTTTCTACCGAACACAATTGCTCAGAGTTTCGAACAATTTTAATATTTACTCCCCGTATTCTTTTCTCTTTTTTCACTTCCCTTTTACAGTCCCGTAAATCATTTTCTACGAGAAACGATAGGATGAAAAGATTGATCTACATCGTCCTTTGTCTAACGACCGTAACAAATATTGTACCGCCGAGTAACGGTAAACCAGTGGTGCCAAAACCTTTGATCCTCTCAGGACTTAGCTTAAATTGGCCATGTCAAAGTACGAAGAACATTTACGAGACAAGCGGTCGTTACATCACAAGAAACGTGATCGCTACCAGAGCACAAATATACGAAGACCAAGCGATCCTAGCTCTGCCACGCTATAAACCAGGAGTACCATTTACTTTGGGTGTTCTTTCCATGAAATCGCAAAGTTGCGAGCCAAAGGTAGCCCCATTCCCCTGCTGGGCAATTCAGGAAGAAGGAAATTGCCAGGCACTGCAGAGTGCGGTAGATATAGTTCTGGATGTACAAGATATCTTGTGGGTTCTCGATGTTGGAATCGTCAACACTTTGGAGCAACCTGTACGTAGATGTCCTCCGAAGGTCGTTGGAGTCAACGCCAAGAGCGGGAAGGTAAGTGGTAGTTTGATCGTTGATCTAGGTCAAAGATTGTGCGAGAGTAGAATTAGTCTGTTGAGGTCGTCTGGAGATAAAATTCCAGATTATTGTGAGATATTATGGACATGAAGTTTAGGGTTAAATATACACTTGTTGGAAAGTAGAATCGTGGTTGACGATAGGATCGTTCCGAATGAATAGAATGGCAGTTAAACATAGTAGAAAGTAAAATTCTGGTTAATTAAAGGGAGATTGGAATCTGAAGCTACAAGTGCCTGATATGATTATAAGCCTCGACTTAATTAAAAGTTACCGAGACATCTACCGAGCCATGCGTTACCTAATAAACGAAATTACATTGATGTTTATAACATCAGTTAGCGTCTCTTTAAGGTAGCAATTAAGGATCGAATCGTTGGAAGATTTCCACAATCTTTGAAAATGGCATCATCGTTAATCCATGATCCTAAAAAGAGGAAATATTATCGATTTCAGGTTGTAAAAGTGATCGACTTGAGCTCGTTGGTAGACAATACCTCGCAGCTCCAATACATGGTCATTGACTACGCAGAAGATGGTCAAGTCTATGTGTACATTTCTGACGCTGGTACCGGTGCCATCATCGTTTATAATGTCACGACTGATAACGGATATCGCGTGGTTCTTCCATCAGCAGTGGCATCCAACACAGACAAACCCGACGTCCTATACATGGCGCTCGTTAGAAGGAAGAGCTGCGGATCGGTCGTCTATTTTACGTATCTAGGCTCCAGCAGAATGTTCGCGGTCAAAGCAGTGAATCTGAGAACAGGAAACGCGAATGGATCCATAGTAGACATCGGCAGAAAGAAGAACAAGATCGTACTTCTGGGCACTGACAATGGATCTGCCATCTTTTTCAGAATTAAGGGTAAAGAAATTCAATTAAATTAAATTAGATTTCATTTCTAAACCTTATTTATGGTATTTTTATTGTGTTTTTAGGTGATTCCAATATCTACATGTGGAACACCGACACTCCTTTCGTCCAAGACAATTTCCTTTTAGTCGAACAAGCTGGAGAGTGTCGACTACCAACGGGAGTTATTCCTGGTTATAAGGATCTAATGTGGGTGATCGAGAGTAACTTCCAAGATTACATCGAGAATTCCGTCAGCTGTTCCGGAGCATCGGTGGCTATCCATCCACTAGTGAGTTCTGCCGGCGAATAGTACTAAAAGCCGGAAGCAACGCGCCTGAAACACCACGGTTGCGCGTTATATTATCTTAACTAATATCGTTAGCGATAGCGTTTGAGTTGTAGCGGAATATTAGACACAGTTATATCTTGACGTTGTTCAAAAAGTATTATCAATTTGATCGAAGCTTTGGGAGAGAAACGGAATAGAAAATTTTAGGAAAGACTATATACTGTCGATGCTGTCGAAAGGGGTTAATCTAGTCATAAAACGCTTTCCTTCGAGCATCCTGTACAAAGTGATTTAATCTTCGAGGAACATCGAAGCTGGACAAATATCGACCAGTGTCAAGTAAAAAGCTTCGCAGGCCGTTTTCTAAATGGCCGTACGAAACGAAGCGAATCTTACTGCAAAGAAACGGTAATACCTATGTAAACATATCATTGTATTTTTCGTCGTTTTGTCACGTACAAAAGTATCGTTAATAATTTCCCTTGCATATATGAATGCACTGAAATTAAGCTTGACAATGTCGTGATTGAAATTTCCTTATAAATTCATCTCGATGTCACGCAAAATGTGAAAGGTATATAAGAAAGTAGATAAACACGTTAGCACAGTATGGAATTAAATCGTTAACCGAGATATTAATACAGTCCCGAATAGTTACGTCAATTCCATTCTAATGGATAATATTAATGTGATTAGGGAAAATTGTTCCACTTGAATTAGTTTCTAGTGTCGATGTTTCGCACGATTGTTATATAGTTATTAATTTTCGGCAATTATTTTCCGACGACTAGCTTAATTTTGTGAGTCCAACATGTCTCTCATATCAATCTAATGCGATGACAGGCGTTGATCGTTCTAGCCCGTGTTACATAATGAATTCCGACTATATGTACACACATAGCATCTCATTAAATCTAATTATTCGTTTACCGTTCATTGAGTACAACACACATTATCATAATTACTCGACATGTTGACCAGGTTGAAAACGTTTATTAAATGTGTTTTATTTCTTAAAAATTATTAATAGTTATTCAAGCTAGGAAATATTATTCAGTAAAAATTAAATTATTGATGTGTGATTGAATAATTATTATTACGATAAGAAACGGGAAATTCCTTCTAATTTAAGACCAGAAGGTGTAATCAAATGATTATTTTATATAATCTGCTTTTCACTTTTAAATTAGATTTAAATTCATGAGAACGAATATTTTTCAATTTATATGGCTCTCGACTTAAGAGGCACTGACACGAAAGAATGATTAGTGTAAGGGCACCACGAATATCATAAATTCTCTTTTCATACTTTTCTGGCTATCTACAGCATAGTCGCTTGTGCAAGGGTAATTCCGATTCTGGACAAGCATGGAATAGCTTTCAACCAGAAGATAAAAGAACACAATTTGCTTTTCCAAAAAGTCGATTCGCCATGAAAAACGTTTCAACGTATTTAAGAAATGAGCTACTTTTAAAAGGAGTTTAACGTTCCACCGGCCCTTTCCGAGGATATGAAACAACAAAGTCCATCCTTGACGTCACAAAAAAGCCCGCTGGATGCGTCCACTTTGGTACCATGCCAAATAGTCGTTGCATTTCGCCATTTCTGCTTTATCGTACGATGTCAGCTGCAAAATAAAATTAATCTTTCTAAATTAATTGTAACATAAAGTGTAAAAATATAAAAATGATAATATAATAATAATAATAATAATAATTCTACGTACGAAGTTAGGAACTAAAGTATTTCGTTCGTTTCACGCTTCTTTTAAATCTGTGTTAAACGAACCGAGAGTATTGGAACCAGTCATGTACAATTATGAATTCTTCCAAGAAATTGTGAGACCTGTACCGAAAACATGCGACACGTCTGACCAATGGATGATTTTTTATCCTCTTCCGTTCCCTAAAACGAAATTATTGCAGATGTGAAATTTCTCTTTTTCTTAGAAAAGAAGATTGTTCCGTTTCTTCCGTTCATTTACCTGACATGATTGACACAGTCGGTTCTTCTTCAAGATATCCAGTATATGTTTTACTTGCAGAATAACCGAGGACGGAAGTTCCTATGTTTCATAATGGAACATTAATTAAAACAGCCGACGGCATCTTCAAGATCGCATTAATTAAATTAATTAAATTAATTAAATTAATTAAATTACTTAACTAACTTGAGAAACTAACTTTAAAAAAAAGTATTTTTATACATAAAACGTAGTTAAGAAATACCGCGAAACAAAATTTTTTCCAAGTTGCCGTATGTCACGCGTTGGAATAAATGTTTGCTTTTTAAACGATGAATGTCTTATTCATTTTTTAAATGTTAACTATTGTCAGAATACATATAGATAAAATATAAAATGTAAGAATATATTGTTCACTAGCTAGTTATTTTGTTTCAAGTTATAGATAACAATCTTAGCTGAACAAGCGAAATTATTTGGCTTTTCCAATAACCATAGACATCGTTCAACATAGACATCCAATTCCATGACTGATCGAAGACATCCATCGTTTACACGTTTATTATGAAAATTAGACGCGAACATTTTATTGATATTGAGGAGAGAAAAGCTAAATTCCGGCCAAATCGTTTCCTTTTCTTTCATTTCATTTTTTCATTTCATCCCCATTATCCGAAATGTCTTTTTGTCGCCATCTTGATACCAATATGAAATTTTGTTTTATATCTTTCTTATTATGAATTTAATTACTATTAATTAAATGACATATATAAATACATAAGATTTTACGAGCAGATAAAATGTGTAATATTAAGAAATGTGGATAATACGATACCTCTGAATCACAAAGAAAACACGACCTCGCCAGATGGCGAATTTCCAGATAAAACAATCTTTTTATAGACTCATGGAAGCAAATTGCCGACAATTAATTCGTGGAATGGAAACAAATACGAAGGAAGAAAGTATCGCGCTGTAAAATATATAATCTGTAGAACGATGAACGATCATGGTGAAAATTGATACGAAGAATATGAGTTTTGCAAATGGATCGACGACTTGAGACTGTATCGTTTCTGAAAGAGCGTCAGCAAAAGTGGAAATATTTGCAGTTTGCAAATCAGCATTCTATGAAAATCGACGACGAAGAGGATGTAAGTCATCGTATTAAGTTGTACATATTAGATTCTTAAATAAATCTCAGCATGGAATAGATTGAAATTCATTACTCTATCACTAGATTTGTGATTTTTACGACCCACCATAATATTTTAGAACAATTTGTACATTTTCTTAGCTAAATTGTAAGCATACACAGTTGTTCAACAATTAACCGTCAAATATATAAATCTAATATGTTTTTACAAAGACAACTCTGTTTTACCTTCTAATATAAGATTACGTTAAAGTATTGTTTTGGTTCAATTATTAATTTAATTACTTACGTTATTTTATACAACAATGTCCATAACTTGTATTTAATGTACGGTTGACTTCCATTTATTTGAACCTGCTGTGCGACAAGTACTTATTTCTTTACTATGTACTTACAATTTTCCATTCATGCAATAGTAGTAGATGTTCCGATAAATGAATTCAATAACCAGAAGTTTATCTATTCGATCGTTGACTAATGTTTTATTTGCCATTCAAACGAATAACATGCATACATAGTTAATTACCATAGGTAATTACAATCGTAGCGACACAACGTTATAAATTGTAGAGGGCATGAAAAGCACTATGATTTTTTTCGAGGTCGGTATTTCAGAGCGTGATACACGAAACCTTATCGATGTCACGTCTATCATGTCTTTAGTCAATGCCAACACTTTGACTAACGATGGTATTGGTCACTCTCGTCAGGGAGCGCTTCAGTCGCAAACATAATACATCTACCATCATCCATTTCGTGTAGTCTATGATCAAAGCATCATGAAATCGTGGAAGCCTGTGTGATAAAGGCAAATGGCCGCCGTAGTATACGAGTGCGGGTTACGTGTATGATGTTTTTCCGCGAGCAGTTTTTGACGTACGGCATGTAAAAGACGCGTGGGTTGAGCGATCAACGAAAAGCGTGATGTGAACGACAAGCGAAAGCTTAAACGGTGTTTCCGTGGCCGGCGATGAACGGTGAGAATGCTAGTGCGGTGATGAAATCGGTGTCGGTGGGTAAGCTGGGCGTGGAAGAGGTTAAATTACCGAAGCTAAAAACACAGGATTCCGTCTCGCGTTTAAAGTGTACGTTTACATTGTCGAGAAATCCATTTCATAGTGCAAGCAGGATGTTAAGACGACGTGCGAAACAAAATCGCGATTCGAAAGACGGTGGCAGTGCGGCGGGCACCAAAGACAGACACAATATGCAGCAACATCAACAGCAAGTGGAAAGTATGCAGCAGAATATAGGCCGATTGCACGGCAGTCAAAGTTATCCGGATAGGTCAGGTATGAAAAAAGTGTTTCGAAGACCTTCGTGGAGAAAGTTCATCAACAAGATGGTCCAGCACATGTCGAATGTGGGCACACAGAATCACAAAACGTCTCACAGGGACGATCTCGGGTCCAGTGCCGGAGACATAAGGGTACCTCCACCTAGACCGGCGCATATACCACCTGATAAGGTGCCAGGGGTCATAGGTTTACGCAATCACGGTAACACGTGTTTCATGAACGCTGTATTGCAGTGCTTGTCGCATACGGACATACTAGCGGAATATTTCGTGCTGGATCAGTACAAGATCGATCTCTCTAGAAGAAATAAATTGAACTCGAAAAAGTACGGGACGAAGGGAGAGATCACTGAACAGTTAGCCCTGCTGTTGAAGGCCATTTGGAGCTGCCAATACGACCCAGAGATGAGCACGGCGTTCAAGAGCGTCGTCGACAAATACGGAAGTCAATATCGCGGGAACTTGCAGCACGACGCTCAGGAATTCTTGCTATGGCTATTAGATAAAGTGCACGAGGACCTGAACCAAGCTACCAAAAAAAAGTATAAAATCATCAAGGTGAGAGAGTCAACACATTTTTTAAGGTTATGCTCACGTTTTGACAACACGTCTCCCACATAATGAACAGGTTTGTAGTCATTCATTGCGAACGATTACATAATGCCAGTGATATGAATAATCATTAACCAACTACGTTAATTTCTTCGTTTTTCGATATTCTCTTATGACCGTGAAGCGAATTTATGCATTCACAGATGCTAAAAGTATTCGCAATGAGTTTTCGATTCTTTCTTGGTTTGCTCTTGTGTGCACTGTAAAAAGACGTGTTTATACGAACACAAACCTTGAGTGAATTTTATTTATTACTTGAAGAAACAGAAAATCCAGTCAATCGCAAACGGTTATAATCAGGCCTTAACCTAAATTCGTTCCACGTTCAAAAAGTACATACCGCGTTTTCTAAACGGATTCTATCGAAATTCGGCTGAATTCACGCTTGCATTCCAGAAGAAGGAATGGGTAAAACAAATCGTGTACTTACCATATATGTACTTATTATCGAAAATGATACATTTGACTTTTTTATTAATGCATGTGTTGTGTGTTTCTTTCTTTTAAATATTTAACCAATAAAAATATATCCATCAGTAAATATTGAAACAATAATACGAACGTTTGCTTATCGAAGATGAATTACGATTTTTATTATTTATATAAATTTTATTAATTTATCAGATATAGTAATTGTTGACAAATCATAATTATCTTATGTTCGTTATCTGATGCTCCAAATCGGCATTGTTAGAGGCAGCTATCAGAAAAAATTAGTACAAAAGATATCTGCTAATCAGTTAATTATCTACGTATTATAACATCTATTTTTTAGTTGCATATGACAATAGAAAAATTATTGAAGTCTTATCGAAATCATCATTTTTAAACTTAGCCATAATAGATTGTGCAGGGAACAAAGAGAATAATCCTCTGTATGATATAAGACCTAATACCTCGTTTTAACGAAACAAAACAGATTCATTGAAACATAAACTGGTAGTGGTATTTTGAAGTTAAAAATAGTTTGCACTCAATAAACCGCGAACTTGACTAGTGAATCGCTTTTTATGCCAATGTATCATACATATAGAACAAGATAGGGATAATAAAGCAGAGACAGAACAAATTTTAGTTCGCTGATTCACCGCAACGAGATGCCCGCCAATGATAAGTGACGTAATGAGAAAAAAGTGCGCATCATACTGGCCAATTAATTGTTCGTTTTTCGCCATTTTTTAATTCGATATTTATTACTTAAAGGACAGCTACCGAATCATGTTTAAATAATCGAATATTTCTTCCATGTATGTAGTTACACGCGTGAATGCTGCGTTTCTTTCTTGGCTAGCTCACGAAACAACGTGTTTGTGATTATATGTACGATGAGGTAACACATATTAACCGAATATCTCAAAAGTATCGACAGTAAAACGAAATTTTGGTTACATATTACAAAATGTAGAACTTTTTATCATTTATATCGGTAATAGGTTTTATTGGAAGATTTGATATTTTTAAAACTCGTTAGGGATGACAAGTTCGGTTAATAAATACTAAAATTTAACTTTCAATTCTATGTTCTTTCGGTTTTTTTTTTTTTACGTGACACATATATCTAATAATCTTGTTAAATTGTCTGTTTATCGTACTTCAAAAAACAGTAATGAACAAAAGTAATTATATATAGTTAAGCGTGAACTACCTTTCGGAACGACTTGTGTTATGTCGTAGTAAAAAGTAAAGAAAGGTTCAAGGTATTTGTCGCGTAGAGAAACAATGGTTATTCATAACAAAAGAGAAAATGTGAAATTATTCCTGACGTTTCGCTTCTCAGTATATGTACTTCTTTGCTAGTGAAACTAATAACCACGACTGCTAACTCGGTAAAACTTAATCGCTAATTATCTAAACAGCTGAATTTCTTTTTAATGTATGTTCGCACTTTCTATTTTACACACAACTTTCGTTAAAATTTTATTGTTCATCAATTGCATATCTTTGTGCCATCTCCCCATCGTTTCACTCTACTATGACATTATGCACAATTGCAAATAGAGATACAAAAATGGAAATTTGTTTGTATCGAGACATTATTTTTTACAGTAACTCGTGAAAATATTCCAATATTTACCACGGAAACTTTTTTATAACACTGTAATAACACACGACTGCCACGGTTATATTAGGTTGTCCGAAAAATGTCCTTCTTTCGCAAACGTGTTTTTTGCAACAATGCAACAGAACAAAATGGATCGTACGTAATTCGACAAAATAATATAAAACAAAAAAACGTTATGCGTCTATTATTTCCTCATAAAACGAAAGAAACTTTTCGGACAACCTAATGTTAGTAAGATTTGGAACCAGTCTGAAGTTGTATGTAGAAGCTACAGAACATTTATTCCAAACATAACCTTACGAAAATAATTTTAATAATATGCAGCTTGAAGAGCGATCTTAAACATACAATTAATGTTAATGATGGTCTGGCTTATTAATACAATCAAAAACTGACTATTCGAGCATTTTGTTTATTTTTGCCAGCTCTGTTTTGCTTGTAGTAAATATAGTTTCTGTATATATTTTCAGATTGATTTCAAATTTTACCAATGTAATCATGTCTCGTTGTAATGCTAATAAATTTCTAAGTTCGATTTGTATAACACATAATACGTTCATCAAATGTTGTTCATTTTCTTCTTTTTTTCTTTTTTCTTTTTTTTTTTTTTTTTGCTTTCGCGGAGTAAAGATACCTGCGATAAAAATTGTTTGAGATGTTTGACACATTTACCGCAGGTTGTTACCGACTTGACGCATCTTGTCTGGTTCTTTCTCACTCTCTCTTTCGTACTTCATCCTCTAGGTAAGTAAACGGGCCCACTCGATCCGTTATCTTATCAGCCATTTCTTGCACACTATCCAAGTGTTTGTCGAGCATCAGATAAGGAAGCGATCTTCGACGAGCAAGTCGATAATCCGGATTAGGAACTAACAATGTCCGACATGTCGCCCCTGTGGCTTGTTAACTCGCTGCTCGTGCCACTTTTTCGTAACTAGTTTTTTCCTCGAGTGCCCTTCATCGGCTACGTTGACCGACTTCTTCGAAACCGGTCATTGAAACGCCTTGAAAATTCGAAGATGCTCTCCGCAGGCATTAATGCCTTCTTGCATAGAAAGTCAGTACATTCGTTCTGTACAAGTTTTTTCTATTGCACGCTCAACCATACGTGTAGCGATTAATTCGTTATTTAAGAACGAAACAGAGATCTTGTTTACCGATATACTAAACTTTTTGATAAGGCTAAACTGAACAATATATTTGTAAATTTTATGCAATTAGTACGTTTAATAGAGTAATAACAGCGAAAAGGGAAAAATAATTTGAAGCGACAGACGCGTATTTATATGCTTCGGTGTGCGCAACATAATAATTTTAAATAAATCGATAGCTGGGAAAGTATTTCAGAGAGATTCGACGCTTCTCAAAATGCATGTAACCACTCGAGCACGTGCTAAACGACAGTGCACGTATTATTGACCTTGCGATAAGATCGTCAGCTCTCGTCGCTTTAAAAGTAGGATGCCTAGTTTACCTAGATGAAGATAGTATGCTGCTGCTGCTGATATTATTTATTATAAATCGAATGATCACGAAACGAGGCTTCTCGGGTTTAATTATCACAGAGAAAAGTGACTGTGTGAATAATCTCTTTCATAACGGCAATGAAAGCTTCGGATCGTTATGCATACCAACTTGTTGCGTTACAAAATAAAATTCTTTCAACTTTATTTATATAACTAAATAAACGTCATCGTGTATCGCTCTTGACGCTACAGCATACGTACCTGTCTGTGACTAAGTAAACATTTAAATTTTAAATTTGAATAAGTAAAGTTTACTCGTTAGTGTAGATCCCTAGATTATAATCGACCGTTTTATCGGTCAAACAGTTTGCTCATGTGTCTTATTATGCACGAATTCCACAGATTATCTGCAAACATCGTTATCTATGGTTTCCGATTATTTTCACGCGACGTCGCACGAACCAATTCCTAAGCGTTCACTAAAATCGCGTCGCTTGGCGCGTTTACGAGCAAACTCCACGTGTCTTTGGTCGATCATTTTACGATTCTCGTTGCCAATGGCTTATCGCCTCTCTTGTTCCTCGAACTTTCGATTATGCGTTCGTTCGTGGCATGGTCGAATAAAATTTACAGATGTCCTTCGCCAAGTTTTCTTTTGTAAATGAATGCCAACGAACGTGAATTGATTTAAAAACAGACATCGGTAGAAAATTGTCGAAGGTGGCAGACGTTTGAATTCGAAACACCGTGACGCAACATCTCATGAAAAACTACCTTTAATGAGACCTTGAGGACGCGTGCAACGCGATGCGTATTTTTATGTCGTCAAAGGTCGTGCCGCTCTAGCAAATCGCGATGAAAATTCAAGGAAAATTTATACACCTCGAAGTGAAATCTAAATATAATTTATTTCCCATTTACTCGTGTTGTGGTTACATGTCTGAAATACAAAACCAGTCCAATTTTTGCTAATTCTTGATTTCTATATCACGTGCAACAAGATTTGTTAGATCGATAGATATAAGTTTTTTTTTTTTAAAGATATATAATTTAACATTGCGGCCAAGTAAAAGCACAATTTATTTTTAATATTTACTGTTACTTAATAATATTTATTAATAGCGTTCCTTTGTGTAAAAATCAACAGAGATTCGATTCTTCCGGACGATACGCGTCGCTAAAATTGATTACAGAGAACGTAGATATGAACAAGTATTTTTTTCTTTTTTTTTTCAAAGTTAACGTTGAATGGAATGTTTGATAAGGCTTGCGTAGAAAAAAAGAGAAAAAATAATAAACTTATTTAATTAACTTATCAAGACCCGACCACGTAAGGTCAAATATTTTCTGTCGTACAAACGATCAGCAACGTGCATCCTCGCTCCAAGCATCTTATTGACACTAAAGCATTGTTTCCCCGTAAATAACGTGGTATTTCTAAATTTAAATTAAAAATGAAATCTTCTACTGATTTTCGTAAATGGACATTTTACTAGGCTGATATATCAAAAACTCTGTGATCTTTTTAAAATTACAAAAGTAAATATATGTCGGAGATGAAAGGACACCGGAGCCTTCTCTCTGGAACTTCGGGAAGATCCGTAAAATTGTAATTAAAGTTTACAGTCGTAATTAAACAATTTGCCGTCATCCTGCCCAATTGTACTTGTTTGCGATTTGTGATAATAAACTTGGACTCAAGGCGACCATCAGTCGCCGAACGTAGCCGCGGTCAACGGGACGGACGCTTCGCCTAACAAAGGTGTGGAATTATAGTATGACCCTCATTAAAAGAAATACCAATAGAGGTACTTGACAGTAAAACATTCCAACGGTTCCTTCGGACAATGAATACCTGATGTTGAGACACGTACACAGCACAAGTCCAGTTAGCCCGAGGACCCGCTATACCTGGGTTTTTCCGGCAGTTAAGATTTTCCAAACTGATAGACAGTCTTTGTCCCAAACTGACCAATTGACAGCGACGTCAATTTCCTTTACTTTCGGAACGAGGACTATACCCGACGGATCCGATGATCTCGTGTCCTTAGACACACCCCATCATAGTTTTTCTCTGTGGCATCATTGGGACGAAAATTCTTTCTTTCTTGAGATCCCACCGACGAAGGGAGCAGCGCCTGACGATCAGTGAGTTTGAGTTAGAGCAAGTATATCGTTCATCCCGTTGACCGTAGATTCGTCATCGAACCTAAGACCAACGTCACTAACATCGCAAGTGCCCAACCACCGCCGTTGATTGTCGAATCGGTAGTGTCCATACTCGTAGCATCAGGCCGTATCTTCGTTATCATACAACGATGGCCAACTCCAAGGGAGGTCTATCAAACGCCTACAACCCTGTTCCTGACTCCTCTCCGACATATAGTTGGTTCAGCGTGCTTCGCCGGCGTCATTCTTGATATTTTACCGGACTTTAATAGTAATTTATCCGATAAATTGCTTTCCTGACGACGGAATTCTTCGAATGTCTACAAAATGACATTATTTTCGGCCATTCCACTCATAATAATTTGTATCATGTTTATTTTATATCTTAGGTATTATATCGTTTTACTAAGTAGTTTAGAATGTGATTTAGCTATTTGTTCGTTTATATTATAGACAGACGAAAGCGTGTGATACAGTATCGTTATAAGTAAGAATTGACCTTGAATGGGGCCACGAATCAGTCATCGTTCTAAGGCCACATTATGTAGCTTTCATTGATCGATTCATATTCTTTCTTTTCTTCAATTTCGGCCGTATCATCATCCATCATAATTTAATACGATTTAATCGCGTTCAAAGCTATATGCGTATATAATTAAATTTAATTAGGCTATGAATCCTTGACATATAAAAATATATGTAATGTAATGTAATAAAGTAATTGGATTTTTCGTACCAAGCATAATATCTTCGTGCTGTTTTTTACCGCGTGCCAACGATACATTTAATAGCGATGATATCGCCAAAGCGACGAAACAATTTGCAAGCTTAACATTAGTCGCGAAGATATAGATACGCTGAAATTAACAAGTTATCGAGAAGTCCAAATTTCAAGGTTTAGAAACTGTCGCGCGATCGCCTACCAGTTGGAAACGTAATTTATCATAAAAACTGTATACATATGTATTATATTTAAATGCTCTCCATTAATTAAAACATTTTAATCAAATGCTGTACTAGACAAAATTTGCTCGAAGCGGTTTCGATTAGAAATTAAATTTTCAAATGGGTTTTTTCCCATTTTATCAGTCAATTGACGTGTAATAACACGCGCAAGTCGAAAGATTAAAAAGATCTTACGTTCTTCGCTCTTTCATCTCGACGAACAGATGCTTCTGTGTAAAGATACAAGTTGCCAACTCTTAAAAATTAATCGCTAGGAAATAATTAGACACGTTAAGATTTTACAGAAATATAAACATGCATCCAGAGCTCTGATTTCTTGCTTATAATCATTATGTGCCGTTTCTATGACGGCCTTGGCGTAGTATTACATATACTTTGAGTCATAACATCGAATTAATTACTATCTCTCCGCTCGTCTAATTGCTACTAATCAGAACACTGATGGCCCTGATGTAGTTTATAACTATTATCGGATCTAGTCAGCGATGCCGGATTCGCAATAAAAAACAAAAGAATAAAAGAAAAAAACAGAGTAAAAAAAAATAGGAATTCATCGAGTGTGTACTAACGATAAAAAGAAAACGTTTTTGTCGATCAAAGCATGAATACGTTGTACTTCAAATACATCAACTATATGGTAAGATCAATGATGTTGTAATGTGCTTTACCTTTTCCCGATGGCGATGATGTTGTGTAGACTAAAAAATACCGATGGAGAAACTCGAGTACTTTCGGATTCCAGCCACTGTACTGCAACATATTTCAACGCATTCCATGGCTGTCGAGCTGAAAGAAGTTAATTATAAGTTACGGGTCGAGGGACGTTAATTGCTATTGTTACGTAAAGAATGTTTAGATAAGCCACGCTTCCTGTTTTTTGTTTTGCGATTCTGTAAGAAATGAAACACCGATGCATCGATATTTGTCGCGTCTTGTCCTAGCACCGGCAATTTCCAACGAATCGTTTTATGAATCACTTTGTTTGTCTTTAAAAAGGTCGGTAAAGAGAGGATGTTTGTAGTTCGAGCGTGACTTTCGTTAAAACCAAACGTATATGTGTTTCTCCTGAACGTTTCATATCCAATGTACGAGGAAATGAAAAGTAAAAAGTGAATGCAGAGTAAAGTTGTAAGTATACGGTCAAGTTATAGCGAAGAGCTAGTTTCGTTCAAATACAAGAGAAGTGAAAAGAATGTAAAATCGTAACCGGAAGCTGAGCACGGCGAAAAAACAAAAGTTGACTTCGTCGATATTAATGAATTCCGTAAAGGTTACCGACCGGTTGACCAAACCTGTTCAATCTTTACGTAACTACACATGTACGAACGTGACATTGACCAATTGTGAAGTTGCAAATTGTAACGTGTGTCGATACAACCTGTAAGCATCGAAAATTATTTCCGGCGACCGGATCGACGATACATCCTGTCCACAGCTCTCTACAATTATCGCGTTTCGTGGTTTTTCGACGCATACGAGGAATCGTCATTTGCAGCAGATGATTTAACTTTATCTAGAAAGAAAAGGTCGCTTTTTCCTCGCAGAAAAAAGTCTTTTTCTTATTCACCGGGTACACAACATAATTCCACTTGATGCTTTTACTCTGGAGCCTCTTAAAAATAGCTTTTTCATTCTTAACTATCCCCTTTCTCGTTATTTCATTAAAGGTTAGAATAGACAACATGGACTCGGATAATTCCTGACGGTATTTGGTTTCAATCGAAGATTATTTTATTCAAAACCTTCGATTATATAAAACATATATATTTCCTTTGCAAAGGCTACAATTGGAAGGTCATGAAAATGCACGTTTCGCGATCCTATTAAGGGAAGCCTTCTATGCCGACCGAGCATGCTGTTTCGAGAATCCGCTGATCTGAAAGGGGACATAGAAAAAGCATGCGAGGCTTAACAACGTGTTTCGATATACTACCGATGACGCTAATCGAATTATCATTTTAAAATTTCCGACTGATGTAAGGTAAAAATATACATACAAAATACCAATATATACGCCAAGGTATACGCGTCTGTGTAATATATTCACGACCAAAAGTTATGTATACCTGCGCCCGTGAAAAATAAATACATTCTGTAAATGATCACTGTCGTTTGTTGGGACATTGTTACGATTACTAAACAAACAGATCGAACATGAACTTGTGAATTTTAGCGAGTGAACGGCAATCGTCCGGTGTCCATTAGGATATCCCACTTACGTCGCGTCTTCTATCGGGCCTGTTGCGAAACTGAAAAGTGCAACAGACGGTATAGACAACAACGAACTACCGGTAGACAGCTATTATTAGAACGAACGTGTTATGAATGATCCGTCTTTATGTATCTTGGGTGATGAACTGTTTGTACGATGTCTCGATCCATCTTAAGACAGTTAAAAAATAAATCCACAGGATTCCGTGTTACGTATAAATAAACGTTCGTGTACAATGTACAGTATCAAACATGACAGCGATGGTACGCACTCTTGTCGTATAAAACACGGAAATACTTGGAAGACGAAGCGGCAAACTTACTTTCAAGTTACCGAAGCAATTTAAGGTTATTTATATCTTACTTTCTTTCTGTCGCCTTAATTTTCTTCTCAACGTATCGACAAGTCGACGCTATTGCTTATCCTTAAAGACGATGAATATGTTAAATACGTTAAATGAGATTACTCATTACTAAGATTATTGTCTGTTCGATAAATCTTCGTTTGATTACGAATCGCTCGGTTCGCAACACGTATTTTTAACTCTCGTTTCCTTTATTCGTATATTGCAGCATGCGAGAACGCTAAATTGCGCATTGTCCGATAAAGTTTTACGATTTTACGTTAAGTTTCTCCTGCTAGTATTTTTCCGTCGTTTTTTTCTTTTAGCAAATTAATTCGTATGATATATTGTTTGTTTGGCTTCTCATCGTGTTTAACCAATCGATGACGTAAACTAAAATATTCCTAAGCTTGATTAAATGCAGGTGTACAAAAGTGTACACAGCTATTTGCAGTCTCATAAAACACTATCAATATTCTTACAATATTCATGATAAGGATTAATTACATTGTCATCATTGCTATATTTACTTGAATGCTTTTCGATATCACGACGATAAGGCCGCTAGTGTATCTCAAATGATCGTAAACCGAATTTCATAATATAACGCGACAAATCAAATTGGCATATTATTATTAATTTAACTTTCTAAAAATAACAATGATGAATAAAATCTCAAATTCTATCGTGTAATTCATTGAAAAAAACCTGAAGCTGTACCGGGACGTACGTACTTCAAATCTTCGAACATATGATAAAATAACGTAAAATAATATTTTGCAAATTAGAAAGTTTCTTCATCTTCTCTCGGAAGGTTCGTTCCATTTCTGCTTCCATTTAGCGTGTTATCTGTAAATCGATAAAAAAAGAACAAATCAAATATGATGGATAGCCTCAAATGTACTCATTTACTAATAGAAATCTTTTTATGTAATTTACAGAATTCGTTCGGCAGACCGGATGACATAGTGGCGGCGGAAACTCTGGCGAACCATGTCCGCTGCAACAATTCGTTCGTGCACGCGGTGTTCCAAGCCCAGTTTCGGTCTAGCCTAACTTGCCCAAGATGTCACCGGCAGTCGAACACGTTCGACCCTTTCCTCTGCGTGTCAGTACCTGTACCGCAAAATCACCGCCAGATGAACCTTTTCGTAAACGTCCTCTATACGTCGCAACAACCGCGGCAAGTGAAGATAGGCGTGAGCGTAAACCAGATGGCCAATGTCAGAGAGCTGAGAGAGATCTTGGCCAGTGACACCGGTATCGATGAGAATCACATGTTACTCACAGAAATTCACGACGAAGGATTTCACAGGTAGAACTTCATTGCTCTACGGACAAGCCTATTAAATAGATCGGTATCGCGTTAACTTTCCATTACTTTGTTTGTTATTTATTGTTTACAGAACTTTCTCCGATTGCCAACCTCTATCTGTGATTACGGAAAATGACCCGCTCTACTGTATAGAACTGCCACAGCTGAAAGAACCAGCGGAGCAAGCGTATATCTTACTCGTGTGGATCAACGTTCTCACAAAAGGAGATCTAAGACAGCGTTTTAGCAGTCCGTACACTATGCAAGTGTCTAGAGAAACGTCGTACGAAGATCTACAAAAACTCTTGTTGAAGGAGATGCATAGTGTTCTGGCAGACGATGTTCTTACGTCGAGTCAGAGTCCTGGACTGTTTAACATTCGTGTTGCGGACCCCGCTGCTACACCTATTCAGGACGAGCATCCATGTATAGATCCCTGTGTGGAGCACCCTCTTTACACAGAGCAGATCGAACAAGCGTTGGCCCTTTGTGCCGATGACTCCGGTCCTCAACATGTAAAATTAATTCTAGAGTGGGACGAAGCCACTAAGTGTAATATTATTCAAGATGACAATGATCAAATCGAAGAGCACGCCAGTGTGAAGCAATTAAAAACGAATTCAGAACTAGGAGGAGCTGTTACTTTGGAAGAGTGCTTCGATTTGTATACGAGAGCCGAGATATTAGGGGCAGAGGACGCGTGGCACTGTCCGTATTGCAATAAGAAACAAGAGGTGGTGAAGAAGTTGGGACTTTGGTCTTTACCTGATATCTTAGTTATTCATCTAAAAAGATTTCGACAACAGTCTAAACAAAGGTCTACGTCGAAATTGACCATGTTAGTCGATTTTCCTTTGTACGGTTTCGATATGACTCCACATCTTGCTCATAATGGAGTACAAACGCATAATAACGTTAGTAGTTTAGGTGGTCTAGGTTGGTCGCCTTGGAAGAAACCCAGACCACGCCAACAAAATATTCCAAAATACGACGAAAACGTTTACGATCTTTATGCGATTTGTAATCATCATGGGCAAGATTTACAGGGAGGTCACTATACCGCGTTCTGTCGGAATCCGTACGATACTCAGTGGTATTGTTTCGACGATACCCGAGTAGAGGCCGTGAACGATACCAATTTAATAACAAACGCTGCGTACATGTTATTTTATCAACGAAGAGGGCTAACTAATAATTCCGGAAATTCTTCGGCTGCTTCCACAAGCTCAGCCGGATCCGGACTTGATCATTGGGTCTCGAAAATGCCGCCTTTTTATTTCAACAACAAGACTAATAACAACGTTTCAAATAACAATCAAAGTAAATCGCAGGAAGTGTTGTGTCAAGATAAGATCGTGGAAGAAAAGAACATAACGAATTTCAATAGGGGATGTCGCAATTACGCTACTTTACAACCCAAGAAAAGGAATGTTGCGACAGAAACGGATATCGGTCAGATTGATCATTACTCAGACGATGAAGCACCATGCAGAAGAGAATGGGTAAGTTCAGAACCAACAACGTATAATTTTGGACCCTGGACAATATACGAGTATTCTCTTTTTAATTTTGGTGTATATGTATGCTTTCAGGCCTCACCGAAGCCCGTTCGAAAAATGTCGTCCATTACGTTAATACCGCAATCTACGATAATTCACAGTGCCAGTAGTGATCCAGACACAACGATAATACACGAGTCGACGTTGTAACACACAATTTAAGCCAGATCTGGTCTGGCTCGAGCAACGCTCAATGTATAGTGCCTGGAACATGGTGTGTAAACGATCAGAGACAAATTAGAACTGAAGACAATTTTTCAAGACAATTTCTCGCGGAATTTAAGTCCATTCGTTTCGTATCGAAGACTTAACATAGTCCGTTTAGAAAATATTTTGTTCCGAATTTATACATTAAAAAAAAAATGCTTTTCTTTTATATTATCTAACGATCGACCGAGCAAAGAATATTAAGAGCCTCTCTAATTTCTTTGTTTTGATATCGAAGAAAAAAAATGAAACTGCGACATTAAACGGATGTTTGTTGACAATGCAAGCGTAACTGGAGGCATTAGTGATTTTTGTATTTATATCGTGTTTACACAAACTGCGTGAATTGTATTGTACATTCTAGTTGTTAGAAGACTTTTTAAGGAAAGGACAAATATTATATTCAGTATCAAAAATTACGAATCCCTTATTTACGAATTGTCTATTGTTAATACGTAGATTTTCAACGCAATAGGTAATTAATGTTCTACATATGTCCAGCAAGAATGTACGTGTGTCAAAGAAACTTTGTACGCGAAATTTTTTAAAACACGCGATTCATGTATCATACCCGTCGCGTTACAATGAAACTATGACAATAACTGAATCTTGTGTGTAGCAGGATTCACGTATTACAGAGACTTCATTTTCAATGATAATTCTTGCCTGGACATACTATGTAGTCGCTAACCATTGTTTTGAATCTATGCTTAACTCTAATATTTATATCGTATTTGTATCACCCACTAGTGGCCTTATCTCAGTAATTAACATTGATATGTCATTTGCAATCATACAAGCATATTTACTATTTCGACGTCGTTTTATTATCGAACATTGAGACATTGTAGCATGAAAGCCACCAAATTGTAACGTACGTATCGTTAATTATTCTTTGGATTCTGACGAATCGACGACCAAGAAAATCAATACATGTACTTCCACTTCAAAGTCTTGTTCTTCCTGCAAACAATCGGCGCAATTGAAATTTATCATTTGGAAAAGTAACGTGTCGGTTCTTAGAAGCGTGGCTTTCGTAATATATCCTTCAGCGATGTTCTCTTTTTCTTTCTTTCTTCTCTTTTATTGTCAAATACTCTAATCTCTCAGTTGTAACGATCATTCCACTTAGACGCGTTTATAAATAGAAAATGATGGAAAGCACGGAAGCATGAAAGTGAAACTGATTTATATATACGTATACATAAATACATGCACGCAAGTGTATAATTTACGAGTGAAAGATATTTAAGTTATTTTAAAAGTAACATTTTTTTATTACTAGTCACACGTATCGTGGACGGGGGGTGGCGAATAAAGAATGTATGTGATGAATTATAAATGTAATTAACGTCGAATTCAGTGTAAGTAATATAAAGAAAGGCGTTCGATCGTAGCAAAACAACGTGATGTATACTTTGGTATACTCGTTCTAACAGTGTTTGTAACGTAAGTTGGTTCCTGTGGCAAGACTAGGCCAAATCAAGTGCCATGATGGTCCTGGAGGTATAATACTCAACAAAACTTTCAATATTTTCATACTCGATCACCCGAGAGAATCGTTTCCTTCAAGTCTAGCAATTGAAAGCTTCAGAGTCTTTTAAATGAATAGTCAATCAATTCTATTTATCGAGTTACAAAAAAGTAACAGGTGATATTTCTATAAATATTCCAATTACTGGATTTGGAAACAAACACTGCGTCAGGTGGCTGAGTATCGTTTAGTTAAAGATAAAACGTTCCCTTCGTGGCACTTAAAAAGGTAGAATGAACGTGCAGAATGCGTGATAGGAAGATGAAGCAGAGGAAAGCCGCTACCCGTTTATTATTCTATGATTTTAGAATTTTGTGCATTCACGTTAATCGACTGAGGGATACGTTATTAATTATTCATATTATCGCTGCTGTTTTTGTTGAAATAAATTAAAGAATGTGTATATATATATATATTTTATATATATATATATATATATATATAGATATATAGATATAGATATAGATATATATATATAGATATATATATATATATATATATAGATCAAAGAACGTCATTCCACTTTGTACACCCTGAATTATGTCAATGCTTTGACCTATGATTCTAAATACTTCGCGTTTTTTTTTTGAAGTAATCATTGTTGGAGCTTGTTATGTTTAAAAGTAGGAATTAATTGTCACGTTTTTTATGACTTTTAAAGAGCACGCGTGGGAAATTTTCCTCGTATCAATGAATGAAAATTTTAATGTGGAAAGAAAGTATCGACCAATTGTATACTAGTCTAATATATTTTATTATAGCTTGCAAAATATACGATAATTTGTTGTAACGACGTAATATCGAAAACGAAACTTCTAACAGGACGAATATCAAGTTCATCCGATTTTATTTTAATCACACCAGCTCATGGATAGGATGTAGATCGAATAGGTGAGAAAGCAAATTTGAATTTGAAACGAAATATTGTATAATATTATTATTCAAGTCTAATGTAAAAAGTTTATAAATAATTAGGGATAAAATAAATCGTAATATACAGAGATTTGTCAATAAAAAGTAATATTCATACGTAAAGTATTTGGAATATAGTAATTTAAAGAAAACGATTATGTATTTGGCTATTATTTACATTAAAATTCGATTATAAAACATGCGTTCGTTTCAGCACTATATCGACTCCCCGATCTTTTCTGTTCTTTAAATACAAATATAGTCTTTATTTTGTTATGAAGAAATTTAGCAATTGCGTTATATAATTACTTGTTTTTAATAATAAATATGCCGTTAATATTAAACGGAAAGATATATATATACAACTTATGCTATGAAAGGAATTAAGTATTTGGAGAATACATCCTTCTGTATCGGAATTTTGTAATTTCGTGCCATCTGATTACCACTAAATAGTTTACGCAAATGTAAGTGTTGAACAAAGGTTGCGTTTCTCACTTTCGTTCTATCCGTGAAGGAAGTTTCTGTATTTTTCTTAAAATTTGTTATCCTTTATTTATGTTATTTAATATTATCAAGTTTAAAGTAAATATCCGTTTTTGTTAAGTAGAATTTTATTTCTTAAGGAATTTTAACATTTTCATTCATAAATTGTTAGTAGGTGATCATTGTTGACAGCTGATAACTTAATATAATCGCAACTTATTTTTAACTATATGACGAAAAAAATTTATAACATCATAAGAAAGAAATACAGGCATTTGAAAATAAATTCTAAAATCTAAATCTTCTTAAACTTATCTAGCGTTTTCGCATTGTATTCCATCTTTTCATACGATGTATTGATTATTAGTAGTTCTAATAGCTAACCACAATTGTGATATTTTATCAAATTACAGTCACTTACGTTGTTACATTATTACTATTATTTGAATCCAACTTATTTAGAAACATTTTTCAAAACAATCATTTGATTCGATCAATGTTGAGGTTAAATTAGTTAATACAGAAATTTTTAATATTGAAGAGAAAAGATTAAAAATGATATCAGGATTTATCTTGTAATAATCGATAATGTAATCTATATCTTCAATATCTCGATTCTCAACTCGATTCATACCGATATCAGGCGCTTAGGAATATTTAAATCACAGCATGTATAATGCAGCACACTCTGCACGTTTATTGTATACGCGAAGAGATACGAGAAATCCATAAGCATAAGCTATGAAACGTATCGCTGTTCATAATACATCGAAATTCATACATATTCCTTGCATAGTAGAGCAAAGAGAGTCAAGTGGCTCCTATATTGCACGGTCTGCTCGAATAGATCGTTTCAATTTACGAGAATATCACGAAGCTTCTCTTATTCAACACGTCAGGGCACAATTGGGATCTTGGATAGGGTTAGAGACAGCAAACAATGTCATCGAGCGTTTAATCGAAGGGTGTGCAGAACAGGAGAAGTGTTTTCTCTTCGATATTTACCTCGAGCGGAACAATTCGTCGGAGCGAACTGTACATACGTCTTACGAGGAAGATGGAATTGCGTGTTAGTACGTTGGGATTGGCCGTGGCGCCACCCGCCAACCCACTCCGCGAAGACTTTCAGTCGAGCTCGAACCTTCGTCGGGTGTGGAGTGTGTGTTGTATCGTTGTGTGTCAGTGTTCAGATTATTCACTGAAAATTAAGGTAAGAGAACCTTTTCACTTAATAGCTACCTAAATACATAACAACGATACGTATCCTTTGGATTTATTCGACGATCATAACCGGTATACGGAGCCGGCGAATAAGTCGCGTGAAAAGCCTTTAACCATGTCCTTGTTCTCATTGTTAGCCGATGTTGCATGGAAACGAAAAGATTGGTGTGGTGTGCGATCGAGTTTCAATAATTTCTTTCCAAGCTCATGTTTGAAATACGTACCGGGTCTAAGTAACCGTCGGCGTTCTAACGAAAGCAACAACAAGAGACAGCGCCTCTTCTACGAGAGACAGAGAGAGAACGTGGTGGCGCTCAGAGCTGTCTTCGTGTGTACTCTCGGGATCGATACACAGTACACACTTGGCGCGACGTTCGTGTAAGGTTACGGTTTGTACGGGATCGCATGCGGGTGTGTATAGCAGCCTCTTTCCACGCTTGTCTCTCGCGGCGTCGTCGTTCCGTTGTATTACGTGTCTCCTCTTTACGTGCATGTTCCCTAACAACGAGGGTGGACTTTTGGTCTAGCTACGAGACAAAATTCAAAGAAATCGAGAAGTATACGCGCCGTACTATGCGGGCACCTCGTGAAACGCACCCTCTCTCAAGGCTATCGTGCCGGCAACCGATCCTGAAAAGAAACGCATGAAAATGACAAGTAAGTGCTACGAATATATTCAAAGGGAAGATTCGGTGTTTGGCATTTCACGCACTGCGAATTACAATAATGAGACTTGTTGTGCACTTTTCTTTCTATGAATACATTACATAGAAAATGTTACCGGTTACCTTGACCACTATTGCTTGGCTTAAAAGACGGAAAGATAATCTCGCTAAAGTAAAATTAGCCTTGTCTTATAATATCAAGTCATGCTTGTGATGGATTATGGTCGAAGCATCCGAACAAGAAGCATTTTCATTCTAATTTCTTCTCTGAGTTTATAAACTTCAAGATTATTAGGTATTTCTGAAATCTTAGTGATTTTATAAAAGTTACGAAAAACCTATTAATATACTTATACCTATTATACACATACTACGACTGTTCTTTCGTGGACACGATTTAAACTAAGTTCATTGTCACTTTGGAAGAGTTAACGAAAAATAACATTTTACTTTGAATTCGTTACTTTGAAATGTAAGTTATATATTAGATTTACCGTACAAAATATCCACGATCCACTAACCGGCAAAAGTCTATTTAGATTGAACGACAAGCATAGGTTTATTTCGACTGTCAGTCAGTTCGCATAAAAACAATTCCACTCATGATACACCTCTTAACCTCAATAGAAAAATAATATTAAACGTAGCGTGACAACGCGCAATAACGCGAAGCAAATTCTTCTTTCACCGCGCTATATAACCTGCACGCTACTGTATTTCCAATATTTCCAGTTGAATTTTTAACAAGAATATTCTCTTTTTCCTTGTAAGAGGAAGTCAAAGGTGAACAAGGAGTTAAAAGCACACATAGCTGTCGCTCGTCTCGCATCGAATCCGACATTTTTTCGTGTGTTCTCTTGAAAGTCGGCATGGTGACCGACAGCAGGATAATCATAATACGCTGGACAGATTGTGGGAACCGAAGAATCGCAGTGCGCGCAATCGTCTCAGATTAGGATAGGATTCGCTGAGTCAGTGACTTTTTACGTAATGAGAAATTGTTAATATTCTAACTTATTTATCGGCTGAACAATCAATCGTATTTACTAGCGACTAACCTGCATAGATACATCAATGTTTTAGGAAAATTCCTCCGTGTGTAGTTCTTACTTTTGTCTTGTACGTTTCTGACTGCTATGCACATACTTAATTACAATTAATTATTCAAGTTCGAACGTTAACCTTTTATCTAACGATTTCCCAGTAATTATTTTTACTAAGAGAAAATATCTTTTCCATCTTTGACTATTCATGTCATCTACGATTATTATTTAAATTGCTCCAGTAGTTGTCTTTAACGAGCCTTATCTGTTGCATGAACCATCTGTGAAGCATCCTTTGACTATGACTCACCTTCATCTATGACTTTACTATATTCATGCGTGTTAATGTATAACCTATATGTATATATAAAGTGATCCTACAGGAACTCTGGTCGTGTACTTTTCTTTGTTCCAAAGCATCTGCTAATAGTACCAAAAAGATAGCAGAATAATAATATTCAATTCGTGATCTTCCACAGAAATTTGATGGATTTGCAATGGTGGTTTTGTGATACAATACCTTTTTTGTAAAGTACAAACGTATATTGATAAAGGCTTGCTTTTTTCTTTATTTTGATTTTTTTAATGCAAGCTTTATATTTCACTTAATAATCGTAGTGGTAGGAAGCTTCGTAAAGACTATTGAGGAGTTTCATAAGCAATAAAAACGACACGAGGCGTATTGAGAACTGTAAAGCAAGTACAGGTGTTATTCGCGCGTTTTTTTCGTTGCTAGGGCAACCCAGATCGCACGACGTTACTAACCTTAATGCTTCTTACGGCACGAACGTGATGAATCGTGGAATCGCGATTAATCGATTTGTAATAAGAGTTACGCTGTTAAAACGACTGAAAGTCGTTCAAATCTATACATCGAAACGAAGAACTAAACACGAAATATGTATATACAATGTACGTATACTTCGATAGTCACGGCTTTCACGCGAAATTTTATCCTTGTATGTACGTACTCGGCAAGATAGGTTAGTAAACAGCGGAAAAAATCAAAACAGGTGTGTGTAAACTGTGTACACTACATTAGTAACATGCTGGCACTTCGGACTCGTTGTTTCTTGCTAGTTTTTATTTTTTTTCAGTGATTTAAAACCAACAGAACGCCTGTGTGTCAACAGAGAATTTGCGTTTCACGTAACGTTGCTACGCAGCAAAACTCTAGTTCGCTTTTGTTCGAGGTATGAGTTCTCTATCGAGATGTTCCGAATCAATAACAAACCAACTGAAAGTGGTGTCAATTTCAGTGAAACTAGAACACGACAGTATCATTTCGTTAAGCGGTGTGCATGGAAAGGTTAGTCCCGAAATATGCGGTTCATTCAAACTTACCGTGTTTTGCGGAAAATTTATATTTTCGACCGAAAACTAACTCTCGGCTGTCGTGTATAGTGATAAAAACAGTTATCTGGAAACAGAGGTACGTTTGTGTTAATGATAACCTCTTCGTTGAATCACGAGCAAAGATAATCAACCGGCCGAGTAACGAATGAAATGTTAGGTTATCTCGTAAAGATGTATCTTCACTGGTACTCGCGAATAGTTTGTCGTCTGTCATTTGTTTGCGTATTATCTGCAAACACATATATTTATAAAACATGGTATGACATAGAATGGATACAAAATGTTTGCGAGTATCTTGCCAATACTGTTCGTGAACTGTTCACGAACTGGTTCGCCGTTGAGCACGCGTCTTAACCTATTAAGGATCAAGAAACAGTTTATCACAATGTTATAAGTATGAATTTCTTGAATTTCTTCATTGGGAAAATTAGAGAATGTAAGTAGAAGGAATAGTGACAAAAAGAATATTGATCGAATCCACTCTTCCTTCTTCTTAGTCACAAAGATATTAAGCGTTAACGCTATGTTATTCCTTAATGCGGTTTTTCTGAGATTTGTATTTAAAACCATGAAGGCCATCAGGATGATAAAATAATCCAGTCATCTCGTCTATTTCATTTGAAATTAAGATAATTGAGATACTGTTAAACACATCCGATGACCAATCGTTTTGATCGTTTAACGATTTTATTTCATGTACCCAACTAAATGTAATGCTTTAGATTTTCATAGTTAATGTTATAATACTATGCGGTAATCCATCCCTTACGCTTTAATAAGCACTTGTTAACACGATGTTAAATATGAATATGCGGGTTAGTTTATGAATAGGTACTTGTATTCTGCGTATCGTATTAAATTCACTCTTCGTTGAATAGGTTCCATGGATTGTAATTCTTGCGACATTAATTTCAGGATATATTGATGTACGATGTCTACTCTTCGCTTAATAATCGAAACAATCGATAATCAGTTGTAGAATGAGAAAATGGAGACTAAGGAACAAAGTAAGAAAACATCGTCAGAACGTTTAAATGTCGTCGCACCAGATTTCTAACTCGGTGGAAATAATTGGGCCAATCAATAGTTACGACTACCCTTAGTACACGCTTCGCTTCTAATGAACTCAAATCACGCGCGAAGTCATCATAACGCGCTCAATTCGTAGTCGATGAACGAGCTATGAATTATATTATGTTCTATCTACATGTATAATTTGTATCATACAGATGGCTATCGTTGTAACGTATCGGCATATAATTCGTCGTCTTTGTGGACTCTTAAGACGGAGTAATCTATACATAAAACAGTAGAAGGGTTGTGTCCGTACGTCGAATAAAAAAAAAATAAATCAATGAACCAGGAACGGCCCGTAAGCTATGGAATCGAGAAAAGCTAATTTTTTGAACTTTCCTCTGTACTCGCATCACGTAGAAACGACTGAATGGATTTTGATGAGATTTTCTCTGTCGTATAGCCTAGTGACCACGAAAGATAACGGGGTGTGTTTCATCTGGATCCGTTTCGTGGAAGCTGAGAAATAGCCTGTCATCTGAGTTGTGTGTGCTGCCACGTTTCCTAAAAGTCAAGCAACGATGATTATTTTTCACGTCATGTAATTTAATATTTTTTACTACAGGGAATACCCCAATTGTTAGCATAAAAAAATATAATTCGCTTGAAAATTGTTGCGTACATTAGTAGTCCACGCGAACGAAGTCGCGTGCAAAAGCTAATGATTGCGCTGAACAGGCTGCTTCCTATCGACACAATGGTATAGTAATAAACTAAAATAAAACAATGATCGGGTCGAGTCCTCGACGCTTGCACGCTCTTCGTTCCATCGATAATTCGCCTTCTTACCCTCGTACCTTCGTACCTCTGCCTTCTTAATGAAAATACTTCCGGTAGCTACCTATCGTAGACCACCGGATACGATCGGACACGTCAATCATATTTATTAACATACAATACACTATGACATACCTCTCGTTACGATTCGGAATCTCAAACATCCCATTGACATCTATCAACGATCCACGAAAGGAACCATCCACAGGAACTCATCCGTATAGAAAAGAAAGCAGAAACGCTTCATACTGAAATTCCCGGTGATTCATGATGCCCGTGAAAGGCTCGTCGCAGTGTGCGAGCCTCTCCACGAGGAGCAGGCTCTCCAGAGACGAGGAGATTTTCGCGTGACACGCGACCACGTTCTCTCAGAGCACGCGTGTTTCGCGGCTGAATCGAACGGAAGCGTTATTGAATCGGCAATACGGCCGAGTGGCTCATTGGAATGCAGTGATGCATCGCTATATACATATACGTGAAGCTGGCGGGTGCCGGTGGCCGATGTGTATAGCGCATCTTCGGGCTTAAACAAACGATCGGTATGCAAGGTGAGAGGCCGACCTATTCAGGCCTCGACAGAATGCAGAAAAAGCCGACGTTTCCAGACAAAAGGTATCGGCACTAGGTTCTGACCGAGTGGAAGTCTTCCTGGAGCCCGTTATTCGCTTGTCGGCCTGCTTCTTCAGCCTTGAAAACGTGCCGGGGAATCTGAAACCCTCATCCGTACGGGAGAATTCGTTCTGTTCTGGACAAAACGTGTTACGCACGTGCTTCTTCTACTGGAAGATGTTGTTTCAACGAATGGAAAAGCAAAAGAGAACGAGTTAGGCTCTAGGGTTGCATTGGAAAAATAATCGCGCTTCGATGTATATCGGATGTTTGATATATTGACAAAATTCTCGATTATCGACGAGTAGTCAGTTGTTCGAGCTTGTTATGCTTCCAACAACCTGCACTGACTGGAAAAAATCCTGGACACGAATTTCTCGTGTGGTTGGTCTTATGGCTGCTCCGAGTTAGACATGGGTGGGCTCCGAGGCTGCATCACTATTTTTGGAGTACTCGAAGTTGACTACATAGATACTTGTGATTTCTTTATAATTACCATGTTATGTGGTATTAATAATCGTTGCGTTCATGTTGGTTTATGATGAAAATTAGAAAGTGTTGAAGTGGTCACCACTTCTAAGAAAACTCTACATCTGGTCTTTTTTAGTTTTCTCAAGCACTGAAGCCATCGACAGCGTGTAGACAAAAGACTGCGACAAAGACAGACCATAAACGGTAGACAGGCGACGTTGGCTTCGGGGTTTTTAGTTATTGGGTAACACAGCTAGCGAGCGGATCTGAACCAGCTTAAATAGTATTCTTACTTACAATTACACTTCTATTTAAATATATTTTCTGCCTTAAAATTTATCCACGAGTTTTCTCTGTTTACACATCGAATAACCTCAACAGAAAGGAAAAAAAATGAGGAAATATTGGTATGGAAAAAGATATTCTATGTAATGTGACATAATCTTCTGGTATAAAACGATATGATATGGTAAAACGATTCGATAGATGATATGGTAAATACGTATATCGAATTTGAGAGAAAATTAAGCAATATCGAGCGGAAATGGTCTGTACAAACTCCAAAAATCACTTTCGTAGAGTGAAGTAAGTGGGGACTGGTCGGGAAACAGCTCACCAGATAACTTCTTTCGAAGCTTTCTCTTCGGCTTATCGGACAACTACGAGGCAATAACCGAAGCCGAACGAAATTACGTAAACGTTTTCGAATTTAGAACTGGATAACGACTAATCCCGAAGGAATAAAGAGTTTCTAGTGCTGTTAATCTAGCACGGAGGAAAAACGCCGAGGGCGAAACTCGGCGTACTGCGACAAAAGGAACTTCTTTCTAGGCTGCTCACGGGAAGGAAAATATATGAACAGGGCAGTGACAAAAAACCTGCCTTATGTAGCTGCTCCTATATCCTCTTGGATTTTTTCGCGAAATTTCTCACCGAACGAATTTAATTTCGAATCGCGCTCGTCCAATTATCAGGCTCGATTCATTAAATTGCCATTGTACGCTGCAAAGAAGCTCGTAATCGTCCGTGCGATAGAAGTTTCTAATACGCGACTTTTTCAATAACTTGTCGATTCGCTAACGTTTATCGATCGATACATTTTCGAGTAAGAAAGATTCAGGTCGGCGCGCAGAGTGGTATCACGATAAAATTTTAATCAAGCGGTCCAAGCGATTCAAACTGAACTTTATTCTTGCCGATTTTCCCATTTCACCCGTAACGTTGGTAACAAAACGCGAGTCGTGTGAAGTCAACCTGTAAGCTCGAAGAAACGTGAAAAGCGGCGCCGGGTAGCTGAAAGCGCTGTTATAATCATTTAGATATAAAGAACGGTCCGGAAGGAGCAACTTTCAGCCGGTTTCCGTCGCAAATTATCTTTGAATTAACATCGCGAAATATAGTTCTCCGCGGCGACGAAGACGACGACGACGACGACGACGACGACGACGTTCCTTTTCAGAGGTTGAATTTTCCGTGCAAACGCTTCGGGCCTCGTTGCACGAAGTTACCTAGAGTATTGCGAGATCGAGACGAGAGGAAGCGAGAAGAGAAGCAGGCTCAGGGCAGGGACTTTTTAACAGTAGAATTGCAAAGCAAACTATGTAGAAGCGCCTCGGGTATAGCATCTTCGTCTCTCTCGTTCTTTTTATCTTTCGCGTGGCTTGATGAAAAGAAAAATTACCCGGCCAGAAAGAGAGCACAAATAAATTATCCCTCGGATACGGCAGTTGTCCGCCGCCTTCGACACGTTACGCTAATTATTCGAGTAACTTGAGATTGAACAACGCCGTTTATTAACGCGCCTCTTCCTCTATCTGGTTAGAGGATCGTTCGAATGAATATGCAAGCGATTAATCGAGATAGGAAGCGCGTCCAGCCGATTCAAGCGGCATTTTCAAATGTAGCGAGAATTTGCGTTGTCAGAGACAAGTTGGTGATTGTTTCGCGAAAGTGAGACAGCATCAGAGTTAGGTTTATTTCGGTCGATTTGGTTAATCGTTTTGGAAGTTTCAATGAGAAGCGACCGATTCGATGATCGTCTACGATTGTCCATCCGTAGATGTCTCTATGGGTTTATAATTGGAAGTTTGTTTGCTTCTAAAACAACTATCGGAATGAGTCGTATCTTACCTCTGGCTGATCTGAAACCCGCTATAAACGAATTCCTCGGTAGCAGTATAACGATACAAAGACGAAACGATGAAATACAATAGCACAGTAACTGCAAAACGTATTTGTACGCTTGCTTACAGTTCCCAGCGAAGTGCATCGTACGTAATTCGTTTCCTACATCTTTTACGAGGGAAACACTGGAAGAATATTCGTACATTCGTTGCAAGGAACGTTAGGAAAAAATTGCGAGGTTATTTTCTGGAGGGAGAAACGAGGCGGTCGCGTATCGGTGAGTGCATTTTAAAAGTTGCACTGGATCGGTGAACTGGGTAGCGCGAAAAGGGTCGCTAAAGGGAAACTTTTATAATTAAAAACGAGCCAGAAAAAGTAGCGTAAACAGCGTTATAGCCTGGTCCCGGAATGCGTACGATCCCCGTGCATCTAGCAACAAATGTCCGACGTGAAACGTAATGGACGCTGAGGAAAGTACATAATTACCATAAAACGCGTGTAATATTAAACCTAAAGCGTTGGATTTCTTTTTACGAATAAACGAACGTCAGGTTGTTCGTCTCCTCTGGCTGGTGTCCTAAAATTTTTCCTCCACGAAGATTACCGTCGTTTCGACCGTGAAAAGACAAATGAAACAGCCTAATACGATTTTTACTGTATTACGTAATAACGCGCAAGGGAAATACAATATGCAAGTACAGGATCGCAAAGAGTTAACTATCGTTAGCGACGATGACCGTAAGTCATGTGGCATCGACCTTCTGAATGACCGCTCGATAGCTATAGGGCAGCCAAAGCGGCATCGATCGAGCAATTATTTGTTATTCTTTCGATACTTTTATCTTCATTTGCCATTATTCTCTTGTGTTATATTCCGAACGGTTTACTCTTACGTATTCGCGTCCTTATTTTTATTCGATAAAGACGAATGACTAATAATCAAGGGATTTGGAACGGTCATTCTGCGACAACGGTGATTCATCGAAGCGATGGTTCATCGGTCAACTTAATCCACTTTGACTTTATAATGTCGAGTCAATATTCTTTGTATTATTCGAGTACGTTATATCAGGGTACTATTTTTCAATCGTAAAGTGACGTTAATATCAGAAAATCTCCTGCGATCTCCGTACCATAAAACTACCTTCCAATATCGAAAACATCGAAACCGGGTAAAAAAGATATCGATCGAGCTATTATGGAATTGTATAAAAAACAGCGTATCCTATCACGAAGAACGTGAAATTCCAATGGGAGAATGGAAAATCGAATCGAACGAGCCGCTCGTAGAAAGCACGGTAATCGAAAGGCACCGGAAACCACGCGGAAAGGAAAGGTTGACCAAAGAAAAATTTCCCAAGCATCTGGTCGACAGTACTGTTTATTCGGTCACATGGTGCATTCGGCTTTGGGAACGTTGTAAATCGTCGCGTTTACCACGAGAAGACACACGATGTGGCATCTGGTCGAAAAATCGCGTCCCTGCTCCACCTTCTACCCAGCCCAATCCGCCTTCGTCGCATGTGCTTTTTCTTCCTTCTTTTCCCCCTGCAACAGTAAATCCGTCTCGCTTCTTAAAGTCCTTCTCTAGGATTTAAACTGGCCAACTTCCGGCTAATGTGCTCGCGGCAATATTTACCTAGTACCTTGCCGTGAATTTATCACTGTGGCGTGCAAGATACGGCAGAGACTCTCGCGATTTTTTATCTGTCGCGACTTAAATTGTTCGAATTGGATTCGTG
Source organism: Bombus vancouverensis nearcticus (assembly GCF_051014615.1). NCBI lineage: Eukaryota > Metazoa > Arthropoda > Insecta > Hymenoptera > Apidae > Bombus > Bombus vancouverensis. Next base: position 14,470,193 of record NC_134911.1, on the reverse strand, counting down.
CACGGTCTCTTCCAGCTCGACTTTCAATTACATATCCGAGGAATGGTGCTAGAGAGAGACCAAGCACGGGCAAACGGCGGAGTCTCGTTAACTCGTGTTCGTCGCTGTAAGAAATATACACGATACGTGAGTTCGTGGGTGTTCGTTGGAAGAAAGATTAATAATTATGGCGCAAATAGTATTAATCGGTTGCTGTTTCCCGAGGATTGCCAAGCCTTGGTAGGAACTATTCGCAGACGTGGTCGACGCGTAAGATAGATAGAACGGAGGAGCTCGTTTATCTTTACCGGAGACGATCTTTTTAAATTTATGACGAGGAAAATTGCAAAATGGTCGCTTGGTAATGCATCAATGGCACCGATTGCCTATTTGGAATTTCATAAAACGCCTTTGGCATGATATAGGGCACACTTTGGAACAGCCATGCATAGGAATTAAGCGACGTGAAAAATGAAACTGCAACACATTTTATGTAATCCTCTTGTATCCTCATAGGCACTCGATTTCCTTTGTCATTAAAATTTCAATTATATACTTTCTTCGACATCGCATATTCCGACCAATATTTCTTATCGCTTTCTCTTCCCAACGATACGTATAATAATTAGACCGGATGTTAAACTGGATCGAATAATAATTAATTAGTGTTATAATTGGAAGGTTTCTAGTATTCTAGCCTGCTTCGAATAGAATTTGACACCAATAGGTATCGATCTACATCGGATTAATCCATCGTTTCGGAATCCGCGATTTTCATCGATACTTGGTTCCAGGAACTGGCTGGCATTCCCATCGACCAACTGGATTCGGTATTTGCATTCCGTAACCATTCCTTGAACGACGTTATTGGTTCCTCGAAGCTCGACGGCAGAGCCAGGATAATACGAAGAACTGAAAGAGATCCTTAGCTGACTGATTCCTTCTCCGGAATGGAGAAGTGCCTTTGAAGATTTAAAACAGTCAAGCTTCGTTCTTCCTTTCTACCTTTGGCTTCCACTTTCTTCTAGCTCCACTTTGTCAACGAGCTAGGAAAAATTAATGCCCTCGTAATACTTATGTTCATTCGGTATTAAAGGGAACGTTATTAAACGAATGTTTGAATAACGATCGCAATTCCTCAGAATTAAAGATATTCGCAGAGCGAAACGTGCGCGTCCGGTGATTTTGCGTAGCAGTCGACATCAAGAAGAAATTAAGAAGCAAAATGACGAACATCGGCATTGGATAATTTTAATTAACCCTTTGAACTCGAGAACTTTTTCGGTCGGGCGTACCAGCTACCCCGTATGATTTAGCGTATACGTGATGCGTGTCGTACAGTTAGCGTAAATTGATTTTATATACAAATTAACTTACAAGAACATTATATTCTAATAATTTATCTATATTTACATCTTTGAAGATATGATTTTGCAATATTAATTTCTGTATTTTCTTTTATGATAATTCATACAGCATTCACCAAGATGCATTCTTGAATATGATCGATCTCATTTTTCGGCAGTTCAAAATCAAGCTCTTTCAAAATCTTCATTTCAGCTAATTTATAAATAGGTTTCCGAAAACCATTTTTTTAGGGTTTCTAAGCTATAATACTTTTGCCATGATCGTCGAATCCGAACTAACGTTGGAGACGTTGTCGGAACCATAGTTTCGAAGAGACATGGGATTAAATATTTCATCTGCATTTTAAAGTCAAACACTTTACACTTCATAACAAAGAACACAAAGAGTTAAGGAACCCATTTACGAACCAATATTGCACTCTCATCAATTGAAGATGTGGAAATCTAGCATAAACAGGGATTGTCGCCTCTCGAGTGCAAAGGATTAAAAGCATTACAAATAAACGTAGAAGTCAGAAGTCAGATGATTTCGATATTACGATTTCTTGAATATTAAACGTCACGTTAGAGACTGAGAATTCTTTTGTATTCGATGGACTAATCTAAGTAGTGATCTAAGAATCGAATCACGGTTAAATGGATAAAGATGTCGGCTAGAAACTATCGCTACCAATCTAAAACGAAACTGGAATCCCGGATTCCGGTTTCTGGGTTGGAAGGAATTACGTTATTTAGCGGTGAAATTTTTCTTGGCGTTGTTCAGGTTACGAGCACGCCGCGGCGCCAGAAGGAACGCGGAAAGGGGAGACGTTGAAAGAGGGCGACTCTCTTTCGCCGGGGAGCATCGACGTTTCGAATCTTTGTAACAGACGGCAGCTGCGGTTTAACTTTGTAACGCGGATAATAGCGTCGCGGCAAGTTTTCCTACCCCTCCCGCCACCATTCTGTCCTCGTAATTTCGTTTCGCTGCAAGCGTACACTTTTATCAAGCGCCCTGCTGCTTATCGATGCACCTCCTCCGATCGCGTACGTTTCCCTTTTGGGCTTTTCGTTCCGCGGAGACAAAAGGTGGATCGATGTACGCGACGAACAATCGCGTTCTAACAACGAGACACATTATACCCATATAATCCATTGTACGATGAATCGTTCGTTTTAGAATTGTCGTTTCTCAAACTAATTCGTGACTAATTACGATACCTTTACGACGTCTGCAAAATATATCTTCGTGCTTGTAACACGAAGCTTCTATTTAATTGTACGAACGTAACAACGATGTCCGTGTCGTATTACGGCGCTTTATCGCTGCGCCAGGTTTCCCCGTTTTCTTCTTTTCTCGACGGAGTCGAAGATTTCCAAGAGCGAACTTATCTCACGGAATACCACGAACGTTATTACCTCGTGTAATTACCAAAATATCGTTACGATCAAACGTCACCGCACGAACCACGAACGAATACACGCTGCCCTAGACACGCGGATATCACGAGACGGTTTATCGCTACTTTAAAACTGTCAAAGTTCACGAAACCGCAACCAATTAATTCGAAAGCTCGAAAACTTGCATGTCACCGAACACGATCATTCCGTAATAGCGTTCAGGATATCAATTTCGTATCGATTAATCGAGCCGTGGAACCGATCAAGTAGCGAACGAAGAGCTGCGGCTAAGGATCGCGAATAGATTTCGATCGGTTGGATTCAACGGTTCGATAACGAAGCGAAATATCGAACTGGGAAGGCGTGGCATAAAGGAGCCCGCTGGAGTTAACCGCGAGAGCGCAGAAATCGATCGGCGGAAGTCGTTGCTTTCCATCTCTCTCTCCCTTTTTCGTCCACCCCGCTCACCCTCGCTCTCGCTCTTTCTCTCGCTCTTTCTCTCCTCGTATAGCTTCACCGTTTCCTCTTCGACGTATTGCTGACATTGTTGTGTCGGGTGACGTACACCGGTTCATCGTACGCCCAGAGACAGGAATTACTCGTCGCGATTCATTCAAAATCACCGGTTAACTGCTGCGATCCGGAAATACCCGCTTACGAAAAAGCCGGCCTAGATACGCATCAAGGAAAATCATGATTTTTAAATCACCAGGAACGCACAATTCATCGAGAGTACAAATGCGGCAACTTCCTTTTCTATCTCTTCTTTTCTTCTTTTTCTCTTTTCTTTTTTCGTTTTGTATTTTCTTTTATTCCTCTTCTTTTTTCATCTTCTTTACGGCGATATCTTCTTGCAGTTGATGTGGCGTATCGCGTCGTGTCGATTCGATATTCCGCGTACCAGCGGTGGCTGAGGAATTGGGGCCACGAGCGAAAGAAAGATAACGAAGCCTGACCTATTTGACGCTTTCTTGCGCTCGACGCATTGGGAACGGTTTTTGAGGTACATGCCCCGTTTCTCTCGTTGTAACGTGTGTAGAAGACTTTATCAATTTCCGTAGAATGCGGTCTGGTTACGCGATGTGTAGGTCTCTTTGTGCTAAATACATAAAAGTTACCGCTCGATGTATCTGCGCGATAATTTAGTAAATTGGCAATTTCTCAAGCACTTTGTTATCTTCGTTAGAGTCAAAGGTTTGGGGATGAACACGACCTATAATTAAACTATTAGAAGCGAGGTAAAGAGGAAGAAAATTACGTGGCAAAAGTGGTACGTTAAAATTCAGTAAACTGCCGAGGAAAATGTCCCGCATGATCTTTATCGCGATTTTGCAAACGTTTTACGACACCGTCCAGTGGAAAGTGCAAGTACCCCCTTAATTCGAATTATCCGGGCCGGTTGAACGCGGTCGTTCGAAATTTGTCGTCCAGCCTTTTACCCTGATCCTCTTCCTCGTAGATTCATAGTCGACGACACTGTATCGAGCTCGGAATAGCCAACTCGCCGTGTGCAGTAGTTTCCAACGTTTCAAGCTGTCGACAAGCTCCGAACCGAACGAACTTGCCCCGTAAAAAATGTTTTACCTCTCGAAATACAGGGGATGCAAATTTTTCCTACCTTCCACGCCCGCTGCTTCTCGGCTTTTTTCTGCTCCCGTATTTTAAAAGCTCTCTAACCTCCTCCCTCTCTTGGTGAAAGAGAAAAAGACGAAAGAAAAAAGGGGACAGAAAAGAGAAAAAGTGGCAGCGGAGCGCGGATGGTTCGTGCTTTTGGTCGTGCAAGAGGATTCTGGCGATAGAATTTTACGCGTATCGCGAAAGATAGAAATTCGTCGCGTCGAAACAACGCGGCGATGACTAGCGTCACGCGATTCTTTTCGTCGTAAACGTGGCCGATCGTAAAAAAAGCTGAGGATCATCCCATAGAAAACTCTCGATGCAATTTCATCGCGAATAAAGCATTTCTCCAGGAATAACGAAACGAGGGGAGAGGGTAGGAAATGGACAGGCTGAAGGAGAAAAACGCGATAATTCGGCGCGTCATCGTAAAGCGTGTAGCTTCGCTCGTAAAAGTTGCCTATGTACGTCGAAGAGAACGTTGAAGGAAATCGTTGCTTTCGTTCGTGGAAAAGGTCCGGCGAGAGCCGCGTTGCCTCGTAAAACGAAACTCCTGATAATCGGGAACTTTGAATGGAAAACGTGAATGAAGATATACAGGGTACACGCCTAGATACGGACAACTTTTTCCTTTGTCGCGCGAAGGATTAACAGGCGAAAGAGGAGTTTGACTATTTACAGGCCGATCTTTATCGACGAGGTTGTGTCAGAAATACTTGTCGCTGTTTGCTTAGGCTTGAATGATGCATACGCTTGTTGCTAGACAAATGAATGTACATATATACCAACGTGTCTGAATCTGGCCGTGAAATTCCAGGTAGAAACAGCGACGTACATTACGACGTGTATTACGATATATCACGACAGTTACGTCACCGTGTTTCCATTGAAAAGTATAATCGGTGGAAATAAATCGAATCTAACATCGTTGGCTCGTGGCATTAGCAATCGCGTTTGCAATGAACTTGATTCGAAGTTGCTTTGCGCGAGGCCTACCAGGTTGAAACTTACGAGACGGTATAATTGCTTTTGGCGGAACAATAAGTACGCTCATTGTGCCAGGTGTTTAGAGTTCCGGAGAAGCGCAAATAGAGATTGTCGTTGCGTCGATTAAACGTTTTCGTTGTAATTTATAGGGCGTGTCGCGTAACTCGATGATAAAGTATCTTGATGTTTGTTAAAATGATTTGAGGTGGTGTTAGATGTAAGTGCCCAAGAAATACTCTCGATGTTTAACAATATAATTTATTTGACAATCAACAGTCAACAATCAACAATCCCTGCTTCTCGACTATGTTTGCTTCGTTGATACACTTGATCCTTCGCACTTCGCTCCATTACGATATCTGTTAGCTTTTTCGGAACTAGAATTTTCCAGGGTACAATATATCATCGATGTTAGTGAGTAATTAGATTATTCGGGGGCTTTCTTTTATATTCGTCCGAATATCGAAGACTCTTGCCATTTTTAGTTTGGTCTTCGTTGGTACGTAGATATCTGAAATATAGCCGTGTCCTTTCGGACGACCTGACCTGACCTAATGCCATTAGACCTTGCTTTTGAAAATTCTACTAGGCCAGATCTGGTGCACGCAGGTCACTTCAATGTACATTCTTCGTTGACGTATGGTATCTGTTAAATGAATCTTTAACAAACATCCAACGCCCGGAAATATTCAGGAACTTGAAATGCAATCAGTCGATCGACCAATGAGTAATCTGCCACGCCATAAACGATGATTCATAATTGCTTTTACCGCAATTGCTTCGCCATTGTATTCATCGCAAATACAATTAAATAAATTAGCCGAAACAACGGTATCGTGTCGTCGTTGCAAACAAATTAAATCTCACTCACCCATTTCTACTCACAGTGGCGATCTATAAAGCGAATAAAACGTTAGTCGTAATTGCCTTTGTTTATCTGTTAACGTTACTCGAATTGGCAATTTCTTAGGCACGATGATCTCTTCCTTAAACAAATCCCATAATTTCTAAATGGAAAAGTTACTCGGCTATGATAGAACACGAAGAGACGAAGAGGCGCTGATCTAAAGTTTGAAATCTAAATCATCGCTACCGACAAGTCAAGTTGCTCGTGAAACAAACAAAACACCTTACCCGCGACTTAATTAAACTTTTTCGTCGGATTGCCGTCAGGAAGCGCGTTCTGCCGGTTCGCAGCTCGGCGTGTGCTCCCGTTAAAATTCAACGCGCGTTGCATGCATGATAACGAGCGATCAGCATCCGTCGGTTCAGCTTGGTAATTCATGCGCGCAAAACTTCTCCACGGAAATTTCAAATATCCGACGCTTGGTCTACGTCGCGACCGGTTGCAGCCATCTCTTCTCTAAAAGGAGAAAAAAAGGGAAAAAAGAAAGACAAAGGAAAAGAGCAAAAGAGAAAGGGTGAAGGGGAGGGGGGAAGTCGATTCGCCAAAGTTTTCTCATTGTCTCAGAGCGCGGAAAAGTTTCGTTGCAATTCCGTGGAAGATAACTATCGACAGCTCGTCGTACTTTGCCAGCTGCTCGCACCCGCCATCGAGCTTCATTTGCAACGAGCTTTTAACGTTAATATCGTCCCACCTAGGTTCGCCGTTTTGGATAAAGAAAATACCGGGAACAGGTTGAACGTGTTCGTAAGCGATTTATAATCCACAGGCGTGATTTCCTTTTTATGCAGCCGCGATATTAAACGGCCGGAAAGCTTCTTGCGCAGCTTTTAAGCGACTCTGCAAGAACTTGAAAGTTTGTACCCAACTATAAAACGATATCGATGGAACGAGACCTGGATTAAGGTAGATTTATAGATATCCGTTTAGAAACACTACGTCGCTTTCATTAGGATAGATAACATCACGTGTAATTAAACGCGGTGCTTTATCTACGAAGCGAGACACGTACACGTTGATTAAACGACGAATTTTTATGCATTTATAGGAAATTTATGAAGGCAGAAATGCAAAGAGTACGACAAAGAAAAATATATATAATATATAAAGTATTCAATGTAAAGTAGATAGAAAAATTGTTATGTCGATTTTTATAAGCAGATTCATTCGACGATGTTCGGACAGCCTTGCCAAGTTTCAAATTACATTTCCGTTTCGTTCCTGGTCTTCGAGAGTTTCCCTTTACTTAGAGTACTATTCAAAGGAAAGTTCTTCCTCGATCTGGGTCTGTATCCTCTGTTCCCAACTTGTACGAAGTATTCCTAGGCGACTCGGTAGGAGGTAATTTTCGCCGCTTACATTGCTCTAATTACCAACTTTTATTCCTACAACTCCGTTCCTTGGGGAACTCCTTCTCTCTTCGATTACTAAAATTTCTTCGATTCTATCGCGGATGATTTTCAGACAATCTTTTGTGTACCCTACGGTCTTCGTTATCGGGGAATTTGATAATTCGAGAGGAAGATACGAACATAAACGCGAAAAAGAAGCGAGGGAAACGGTAGGGGTTAAAGCCGGAGACTCGAGAAATATTCGAAGCAACGGTAATTTCAACAGGAAATATTCACGGAGCGGTAGCGCACTTTTCTCATCGAACAGGCTGCGTTTTCCAACCCCATCGTCTCATTGCAGAAGCGTCTCGTGTCTAATAACTGTAATTTACTTAGCCGAGAATCGACGTTTAATTACGACTACTTTCAGGAAACGTTTTCAATCGTTCGTATATCTATGATATTCCACGGAGAAGTTGAAATTGCACGAATTCCAAGTACGATCGTTACTACGAGGCTGCGTTAATAGATAAGAGACGAGTAGATAAGCTTTATATCACGTGCACCGTTATCTCCTATAGTTACCGAGCTAGGAAAAACGAAAAAAGAAGGTGGAAAGATACAAATTATCGTCGATGAGACAGATCGGTCGGATCGTTGTTCGAATTCATAAATTCTTAAGAAATAAAATCTCCGATGTCGCGGAGATTTTCTGCATCGTTGGCGAGTTTTGTCTCGTGGAGGAACGCACGGAAATAATTTGACATTTCGGAGGAAGAATCGTGGCTAGCCGATGATCACTACGGAAATTACACAGAGGAAATAATTACTCGCACCGCTCGTCGTTTTGATTTTACGCGCGATTCTGTAAACACTGCAATTATCATCGTTCGTATATACAACGACCGTGCGAAACAGAAATCAGCGCCAGACTGTTTAAACAATTACGTGGTCTCGATAAATCATCGAGACGTCGCGTGAAATCGTTGATGACTCGCGATTTCTATATCGTCTGGTCATTTCTGTATTTCCTATCAAGTAATTCGCTAAGAATTACGTGCAAAGTTTACCAAAAATTTAAGCAAATCTCTACTACAGACTTTTGGAAATAATATAAAAACAACGAGTGGAAGATCAGTGGAATAACGTTTGCATCAAACTAATTAGTAAACGTTGATTAACATTGAATAGGCAGCCATACGTTTGTGATTTGCGGATATATTCTTTCTTTAGCTTTTAGGTGAGAAATTCATACAAAGATCGCAAAAATGAAAAATTCATATTCTCACAAGAGCATAGGTATCGCATATAATTAGGTGGTAATGACAAAATCCGCAATCACTTAGTTGTCAACAAAATATGTTGAGCAACGTTGCTGATATTTCAGTCGACGTTTAACTTGCAACATTCTCTTATGCAATAATTAATCAATTTTTTGTAATAAGAGCTGCAGTAGTTCCGTGTATGTTATTTATCGGAATAATCACGATTTTTCTCGTGAATCGTTGCGACGCTTGGAACGTGACATAGAAAGGTCCCAAGAATGTCACGTGTTACAACACGAAGCGTAGTAAAAAGCACACTCTGATAAGATAATCTTGATAACTGTGAAATCGTTGACCGCGCGTATTACCGGGCAAATAGGAAATTCAAGTCGTACCTCGTGTTCGACTTTTATTGTAAATCTTCCGAAATCTTGGTACGAAATTTGATCGTACAGTCGCGATCATATTCGTTTGTCGCAGCCACGCTCTGTGATCTCGATCGATCCAAATTTAAAGCGTTACACAGATCATCATTGAACGCAATTGAAAACAATTGAAATCCTCTGAACGAGACATTAAGGTCCTCCAACAACTAAACTAAAAGCAAACCGTTTTGTCCATGCTGCTTTATCGTTATTTTCATTTTCTCTAAACGGTGGCGAATTAGAGCGAAGGAAGTAGATCGTCAATGTCCACAAGGGAATCGTTCCAATAACATAATTGTCCATCCTCTGCTCCATTATTTTCTTTAATGCCCAGCAAATTGCTTCTATCTCTGTATAAAGACCAGTTGCATTGTCATTATAATCGATACGTGCATTGTAATCAATTCGTTGTGAATTACTGTTATTTAAACTAAGCACACGGAATAGAATTTTCCCCACTAAGTCATCCAACATGTAGGTTTCGCTTTAGCGTCTGGCCCTTTTCACTTGGCTCGAGCTTGGATTTGAAAATCGAATTCCTGCTCCATCTATTTTCGTCTACCTGAAACGCACATCCAGAACGTGCATCGTCTACGAGATAAAAATTTCCTTCCCGAAAGTGATTACGTACCATATTGTGTACAAGTATCCTCGAACTCGAGATCGCGCAATTCTCATAACAGCCCAGCTTTTCCAAATTCGTTCTGTCAGACATCCCACGGGGACGTGTCCATATCGTTCAAACTCGAAAACAGTTAACTGGAATCAAAAGGAAAGGTCGGTACCAGCATCGCCATCCTCGCTTCCGCGAGGGTGGACTCGTCTCGGACGCGATTATTTGCCACAAACAGTAGCCGTAGAGGAAGGAAGTAGGAATTCTCGGGGATGACTGGCGGAACCGTAACACGGTAGTCTAGTCTCTGTCGCGTGGACACACAAACGATGATGTGCGACTCTTTCGTGGGCCGGTTTGAAACACGGCTCGTAAATGTTAATCACCGTTATACCCGGTGAGGCTAATCCAGGTCGGTTGTACACCGCGTTGGCTTCCCTCCCAGCGGAGCCGAGGTGATTCCTGCAACAATTTCGGGCTTGTTTGTTAATGCAGCGTGCACACGAGCGAACGGTTCCCCGCGCTACGATGTATTTAACCTTCGTTGCTGTTGCAATGAAAGATGCAGGTGGAAGCAGCGCGTGGAAAGTTAGAACCCGCGTTTCTCTGACCTGCGAGCTATTTGTCGAGAACGCTATACAATTGCTCGTGAGAGTATTTCAACGCTTGCCGTAAAAACCTTTGACGCATATATTACGCGTGTTACGTGGAACGTCTTGGAGTTTCGCTGGCGCTGCGATATCGCTGAAATTTGAAGATTCCTTCATATTTAATATGAAACTTCGATTCGATCGTAGAACCGATAGGTGATGATAGTCGATGATATTATTTGCAATCGAATCGCAGAACTGTAATTATTGACAGAGAGACGTCGCTTAATCTGTCCTTTGAGTTAGGCTTAGACACGTGTAGCATCTTGAGAGCTAAGTACCGCGCTTGACAATATTTGTCGAGGTGTCGTGCATAAGGTGTCTCGTGTTAATCAGACTCTGCAAATATCTTGAAAATTCGATATGATACGCGTTTCGCCGTATTTATATCGCGAGAAACGTTATTTTCTATGAATCAGGCAAATTACGGAAGATACATGCGAGGTATATTAGTGGTACCTTAAATTGTATTAGTCGACGACATCGAGGCTATTCCAGATCAATCAAACGTACATGCGTTTCCAACATCTAATCTGATCACCATATGCATTCAATTTACGCGATACGATTCTACTTCCGATCGAAATTCTCTCGCTCTCGTGAAATACCGCAAATAAAAACTAACCACTCTCAAAGTTTCCAATCCTTCCGTTATCTGTCAAAGCACAGCGCGATTGTAATCCAAATGGACCACTCCGTGCATTGTATTATATAAATCTAACAATTTTCTATGATTTTGAACACGCTTCGTTTATCTGAATATCTGCAACGTAATCGACGCTCTCGTCATACGAAAGCTATGCACGTGGATCTGCACGGAAATCGCTCGATCTTGTTCGCCGGAATGACCTTGTGGATATGCTCACGGATCGCACTGCTCGATGGAATCTGTTGAAATAATTACGCAGCATGGCAAAGCAGAGATGCTCGCACGAATAGTTTCGCAAAGTTATTCAAACAGCGTGCCGCGATCTTGGCGGAATGCACGGCCACCTGAGAACGAGTGCACTTGTTCCCGCGATGCAACCTCTGATGGATCCGAAGAATTTCATGCTCGAGCAGCTGGATGCCTTTGTGGCGTATGGGAACCACGAAAGAGCAACGTCACAATAAGCAATGCAATTGCCGCGGTAGCTTGCCACTCTTTCCTCCTTTAATTCCAACGAAACCGCCTGCGAGCTACACCGTGTCCACTGATTCCAGATTGTCAGAGAATTTCGAACGTGATTTAAGATTTATAGCAGGTGTCAATTGCCGAACGTGTTCATTAAGAATGAAAAGTTTTCATGAAACTTTGGAATGAAAGCGTAGGTGTGGTTAGGGTAAGGAGAAACGATTTTGAAATATTTATCAAAGTTTGAGAAAGAGTCGAGCGAAAAAAGAAGATTCGCGAGTTTCCTTACGAGCGGAGTAATTTTGAAATCTGGTTTAAGCGAGGGTAGAAAGAAAGGTCGTGGAAGAATAATTTATGCGGCTGAACCCACTAACCGAATCGTCGACGATGCAGACGAAATTTCACCCTCGAATTTCTTTCGCTCGAATTTTTATCGAATAAAGTTTCAAGCGTTTGACGTTTAACCAACGACTCTACAATTAGTAGAAACGTTAAGAAGTTTATGCAATAACAAAACATTACCGGAAGTTTTTCGAACTTTTTGAAGCCTAGAAAGTAAAAAATTAAGCTCGTGCATATGGGAACTATTCGTTTAGATTCTGAGGATTTTTTTTTTTTACAGGACCATTACAGCGCTTGCATAAGGCTCCTTGCATTTTCTATCATTAAATATTCTATGAAATAAGTCCACCATAAGCTTGTAGGCGGGTAATGCATTAGATATCACTAGCCAACTCAACTATTATCCTTAATCCCATGTGGGACCACGTATACCTCAACTGTTGCAAACCACGTTGCAACCTGATATTTACAAGTCTGCCTGACGAATGAAATATTCAAATCTAAATTCGCGAACACGCGGTATTATCTCGTAGTATTACGATATAAGCCGCGAAAACGTCGAAATAACACGATGGAAACGTTCGAATGGTCGAAATTGTGCCCGCAGAAGTAACCAGGTGTAACGTAGTTTAAAGCCGGCATGTGGCAGCTGGTCTTTTCCCACGGTGTTCACGGCAGCCCGAGGAAGTTCAAGAATGGACTGGACCATCGTACTTCCCTTTGCTCCACCTCCGTCGTTTTTTTCACCTATTTTGTCCGAGGGATCCGCTCTTCTACGGTCCTGCGTTTATAATTCCGACGACGACGACAAAGAACTAACTGGGAATGCAAAGTAAGAACCTCCGTTTCTGAACGTTTTTGTGGTCACAGGACAACGATACCTTTGAATCGACGGTTTTGCAAACACTTGTTAACGTATAGATACTATCTGTCCTGAAATTATCTTGTAAGAAGAGATCGTTGTTTTGTCCTGTGAAAAGTTTATGTTTGTTTATGGAAGATCGTTTTAACGTTATACTTCGTACGTAATTTGATCACTGTATTGCGAATAAGATTGCAAATAAAAGGAGTTTAACGTGTGTCGTTCCAAGTTAAAGAAGTTACGTTAAAAAACATAGGAAATGGATGAGAGTAGAAACGTTGGGAACTCGTCATCTTTCAGAAAGCGAATATCACTGAAACAAGGAAAAGAAAAGACGGTGAAAGTAGGAAGAGATCGACACAATCGATGACGGCGTGCAACAGAGGAAGGGGATCAATTTATGTCGTGAACAAGATATCGAATAAATTCTAGTTCGACTCGGATCCATGGAAGATTCTAATTTTAAACAACACGTTCGACTCGACTCTGGCGATATCTCTAGCCTCCTATGAATCTCGCAGTATACATGAAAAAAAGACAAACTTTCTCTATTTTAAACGATCGCCTCCTGTTACATTTCACTGGAACGAGGAAAAGGCAGAGAAGATACATCTAGGAAGATGGCAATCGACGATGTCGTGCAGCTGAAGCTTCTACTTGCAGCTGGTTAACCTGTATATCAGATTCTACCGGAAATCATCAATTTTCTACGACGTTAAATGTATTAATATTCTACTTGCTGCTTGGATTCAGAACGAAATCTCCTAAATTTTATATAATACAATTTTATATATATATCTAATATATAATATATATTATATATAGAAAATATTATACGTAGGAGGATATCGGATCCGTAAAGAAGATTCATCTGTGTTCACGCATTCATCTCAATTGTAAAATTCCAGAGGATATCGCTTCGGACCGGGAAAATGATATTTCGTAGTCTGCCGGTCAGATTCGGCGGGTATAGAGGATATTATACATGGGTGTGGCTGTCGAAATAGGGGTGGAATGGAGGAATAGAACCCGTAGCGGTTTATGTAAATCAAATGCTACGCGTAGGGATGCCGTCTAATCAAAGATTTCTCCTCTACCCTACTTCCAGTTCGCTGAAATTCAATCTCTTGAGCTTACATTGTGTCTTTGTTTCGTCTTCCTTCGATTAAAACTGTCATAATGTATTTATGCGGGTATTCTAATTGGTCTAGCGCGTCTAGCGTGCCACGGTATTACGTAATTGTAACAGATAATTTTGTAGCTTTGATAATTTCAGTTTAACAGAATTTTAATTCAACCGGTTTAAATGCGAAAACCTGAATCTGCAACGGAAAAGCTTTGAAAGTTTCTAACCACTTCCTGTGCGAAAGTTTCATAGCTCAAGTTACTCGACATCCTTCCGAAATAATCGCAAGGAATGGTGAATCGATAATTATCTTAAAAGACGATAACACAAATAGAACAATGACGAACAAGCGAAGGAAGGAGCATAAACGCAACAAAGGAAGAAAAGACGAAACTAATATAGGGAAACCGATGTCCGATAAAGCTTCGGTCCTATTCGTGGACCTATTCGAACATAGCTGCCGGAGGGTAATAGTTCGTTAAAAAGAATCTCGAGATGCTTCCGGAAGAGGCACGTGTTCTTGTCGGGTATCGTCGTCGACGAGAGCGGAACGGAGCAGCTGGCACAGATTTCATTAATTAAGCGCTCGTTGCTTCCACAACGGCGCTTCGAACGTAATTGAATCAGTCCTGGCAAAGCGTTTCGGAGAAGTGACAAAGACTGAGCGGTCGAGAAAGAGAAAGAGAGCACATCATCGGGCAGCGTGACGTATCTAACAAAGATTAAACTGCGTCAAGATCGGCCAATTCGACTCGAAACTAAATGGTATCCGGATCGTATTGGATCCACCTTTTTGCGCGGTGGTTACCGGTTTAATTGCACGTTAAATCGGATAATCGGTTCGCGTCAAATATAACAGCATTAGCCGGCTTTCTTTCTATCGCCGAGCGTCGATTTCCCTGATCGATTCGCCGATCCGCCTCATCCTCACGGAACCTTTAATTTTCCCTCTACCCGAGAATCACCGAGTCAATTTCTACAATATTTTCCGTATACACGTATTGGTTTAACGTCAGATTGCTTTGGCAGTTTCAATTAAACTTGAAAATATTGGAATTCGAAAGAAGGGAAAGGAGCCAGAAGCAGTTCTTAACCCACTGACTCTTTGGTGTTACAGTTCTCGTAGCATGTCTTGACGAGTAGGAGAGGCTCTTCAACGGGGTTTTCGGCAGACAAGGGTTCTCCAAAATGGCGGGCGGTCAGCAGCTTCCCGAACAGTACACGGTTCCGCAGCTCGCTAGGGTCTTCCACAGCCTGCCGCACCTCAACGTCTCTCTCCACTCGGTCAATAACACCTTTAATCCACATTCCGAAATCTATCTCGAGGTAAGTGCAAATTTGTCTTCTCTGCTGTTCCTTAAATTTTATCCGAAACCTTTCGGTTCTTCGACGAGAAACGAAACTCTCATCGGGATATTATCGTATCTCGTCAATTCCTCGACGATCAGAAGAAATGCGCGAATCGTGTCCACGCCACCGGTAAATTTCGCCTGGGTCAGCGGAATAAATGGCGTATCGCGTGGTTAACAGAATCGTGATATCAATCCACCGGCTCTGCTCTCTAGTTAGGGCAGTATACGAAAGCAATCCAGGCTCGATTCCGTTTTGGCCAACGTACAGAGAGCATTCCCGTCGATTTCAAGCAAAATGTTCCTCGATGCTTTCCCCGTCCTAAAGAAATGAGAGATTCTTTGGCAATGCTCCGTGAACCGAGCATTCGTCGAGATAGTTACAAGCGTTGGATCCGTTTCTGAAACGAATCAAAAAGTTGTTTGGCTAAATTTGAATCTTTTGGAGATGTGGTGGTTCGATGGAATTCGTTGTACATGAGTAGTACAATTTTTATTAAATTTAATATTAATATTTTAATATCGATGTATGTGTAATACAATATATATGTCGGAGATGAAAGGACATCCCCAGAAAAACCCCAATACCCTAGTCCAGACTTTTACTATAGCTACACTTAAGTAATAAAACTAAGAAATAATTTTAATGTTCTAATCCGATTTTATGACGATGGGCTTGGGCTCGAAGTGACATAACGGGTCACTAACGTAGCCACGGTCACGGGAGGGACGTGTACCTAACAGAGGTATGGAATAATTATATAGCTCTCTTTAAAAACAAAGATTGACCCGAGAGGTGGGGAGAAGAATATATAAGGGCAGTTCCACTTGGACTGTGAGTTCATTCAGATAAGTTCTACTTGTACGTTGAGTCATACGTGTATCGCATCGCATTCGTCATCCCGTTGACCGTGGATTCGTTATCGAACCTGAATTCATTGTCATCAGCATCTCGACCATCCGATCGTCGCTATTACTTGTAGCCTCTTGTAATAACCACATTTGTGCCAATAAATATCAGCTATAACTGATGGTTCGTCAAACGCCCAAAATTCCAAACTTAACCGGACATATATAAAGTAAAAGCAGCATATCCTATCTTAATCAGATTATCGTTCGATTCGAAGCTTTATTTCGTCTTATTTGCAGTTTCAGAGAAATATGAAAATTGATTGCGGAACGTTAAATTCTTTGTTACATGAAAAAAATCATCCTGTAATTCGTGGTTCCAGTTAGCACGTTAATTAGAGTAATCGTTTCACAGGACGTTTTAAAAGCTATTTGAGTTCGAAAATTGGGCGCCGAACTCGCTGTGCGTGAAATAACCGTGAAATCGTCGAGCTCGACGAATCTTATTAATTCTCTCGTTTTGTACCATTTACTCTGGAAATTAATTACCGCGTATAAAATCTGTGGAACTCTGTAAAATAACTAGTGGAGAAACATATTACGTCTCGTTCAATTCCAAAGCGACCGCGACTATCCGTAAAAATATTTCCTTGAATCGTGCTAATTAACAGAGGCGCGCAATCCTCTAGTCGCAGTAAGATGAAATTACACGATGTTCCAGTCCCATCGGACGTTCGAATCCTCGTTTTTCCACTTATTTTCTTTGCCCCTCTACCCCTCTGCCTCGTATTTTATTGACCATCGCCACACGTCCGTCGACGAGAGTGAATTGCCTCGTGTTCCCGTGTCTTTCGACGAAACTCTATACGAATGAACGATAATGACGTGTTAATCGACTGGCATTCTTTTTCGTCAACCGCGCTGGGTCTACCTGGATCCAGTCGCGTGCCGCTCGTTTCAAATCTGAAATCTTCACCGTTTATCGTTTGTCCGCGTGTTATTCGCGAACTGACGCAAACGCGTTCGTGAAACGTGATCGTATCGCGATAGTGTGCGAATAAAATGTTAACGACGTGCACGTAAAGTATTCGCGAACTGTTTATCGGTGAATACGCCTCGTAAAAACCGTTCGAGAGGATGAAATATCTCGATTGACAGACGTAACCTTTTCCGCGAACGTTCGACGAAAGCGGGAAAAATGACGGTGACCTACCCCGAAGGAAACGGGTATCCCAGACGCCACGAAACAGTTCCTCGGTACGTTTTTTTTATTCGGGCGAAGTGTTTCCAGTTTCTTGTCCCGTCCAGACGGATAGCTGTCCAAAAGGTAGCTGTATCGAGGAAAGAATCGCGCGGTTCGGCGTAACAAAGTGAAAGAGAAAGAGAAAGAAAGGTGAAGGAAAGAAGAGACAGGACACGGCCGGGATGAGAAGCGAAGAGGAAAAAGGACGAAGAGAAACGCAGCTGGATGCCACGAGTGCACGAGAATCCAAGCTGTGTGTAACTGGAAAGCACAATGGCCGGGAAAGCTCAAACAATGCACAAAGGCTTTCGTATAATACGCCTGGGGCAACGTGTGGGCTTTAACGGGCTCGAAACGTCAGACCGCTAACTAGCGATGGGCTCAAGACACTTCCAATCGCTTCGAATAGTATCTCCAGTCAGTCACATGATATTTCCGAGTTAACGGTTACCGAATTAGCCTGTTATCGTTCCGTCTTCCTGATCCTTCAGAGGTTTCCACAGTTAGATGTGAAACTAACGCGAACATTGATCGTTCGTTTCACGTGCCATCACTGTTATCCTGTATCTTAATTATTAAAAATAATATCAATAACTTCGAGATTTCTAAGGTCTTCGAAAATGAATCGAACCATTACTTCGCTAAACTAAAAACACGAAACGGCGAAAACCAATGTAAATTACAAAATTTTTTATCGAAACGGTTGCGATCGATGTTCATTGTGAGATACTTGAAACTACGTCGCATTCAAATTTCAATCAGTCAACGTACGATTATATTTCCATATATTAATAAAATATCGTGGAAGAATAATCCTGCACTTTTATCCTGACAAAAGTTACCGAACGTAGTAGAACATCGATATTTCACGTTTCGGTACGAACCTTTCCCCATCGCTGCTTACGCGGTATTCTCTCCCTCTACCACAGCAACCTCTTGCCCCGTACTCCAAAAGCATCGGGTTCTCGTGCCTCTCGACAAGAAGTACGATCGCCTGGTGCAACGTCTTTCGTTGCAGATGTCGAGGGCATGGGCAACATATTACTACGGGATCAAGACGGATATCTCGTTGCGTTTGAGCAATTCGATTGTCGCTCGTTCGCGAGATTTCCTGGGAAAGAGGTGCGTGCAACGGTGCTCACGTACATTGATCCTTTTTCCTGTAATCGGCGAAACGAACGCTGTCCGCCCAATTATCGTAGCGGCAGGTGCCGGATAACGAGAGCAACAGGAGGAAGTAGCACGTGTTTTGACAACGTTCATATCGTACGAGAGCTCGCAATCGAATTGCGAAATTTGTATAATTTTCAATTTCGATTTGGGGTCAAACTTTATGAGTGTGAATATTTGTGCCAAGTAATTATTTGTTTGCACGCTGCGTCAGCGATGTACATAAACCTTGACTGCAATATAAATGTACGATCGCATTTAATCTTTTATTTTCTTTCTTTTTTTTTTCTTGTTTCAATTTCATGAAATCGTTGAAAAAAGGTCGAAGGAACAAGAATGTGTAACGACCTCGATAAATTCGCGAATAACAAGCATTTGCCGGTTAATGAGCACATCCATATCGATACCGATCGTGGATTACGCTTTCATTACCGCATACAGAGCGTTTCCTGTTTCCTGTTCCAGTTTCTCATCAATCATATTTCTTGTTCATGCGTTTTCAATCATCGTAGATTACAGAGGAAAGATTCCAGTTTCTCTCGCGTCGTTGTTTCTCGTATCCAGCTTTCCTTCGCTTCCTCTTTTGTCTGCCATTTTTCTTTACCCCCTCCCTCCTTCCCCCGCCTGTCCTTCCACTACTTCGTTGCTGCTTTTTCTGCTTCAGTCAACCGGTGGATATTTCATTTTTCCCTTTCTTTCAGACTGTTTAACGTTTTCTTTCTGTTCCTTCGTAAGTTCCATTAACGTGCCGTTTTATGCGCTATTTCCGCCATTTTCTGCCTTTGAATCGAAACAGATGGAATTACCTTCAGCGTATAACGGAATTAAATAATACAGATATTCCGCTTTTCATAATATTCCTTCCCAGTATCGTCTGTTCTGTATCAAGTTATACGCTATATACCTGAATGAACGTTCGAACGTCTTTAAATTGGCATAATATCGGCGGATCGCTCGAAATCGTTCAACGATCGTACGAACCGTCAGAAACGAAAAGTGAGAAAGAGGAAGAAAAGAGAGGAAGGTAAATAGCGTCATAACGTGGAACGTTCACACTGGCCTGGTTGATCGTAGTATATCGGTGACATCGAAAGCGTGCGAAATTTAGCTGGCATGCACACGCAGACACGTTACTCTCGTATGCGTCGTCGGTAGGGTAGTCAGCGAAGGAGAAGCCTCGAGGAAACGCCTGTCTGAGCACCCTCGACGCAACACGAGCTCTGGTAATTGGGTCCCCGGCTATTGTTCCTGCTGCTTGAAAATATTTCACGAAACGCCCGCTGCAACGACACCGCCGCGCCGGGTAATTAAATCGTGAGATGGCGTTTTGTCGTATCTTTCATCGTTTGTTTCCTAACCTCCAATTCGACCGTAGATTAACGATCTCTCTCTCTCTTTTACCACCTCTACCACCTCTGTCTTTTTCATTTTCGTACAAATCGGTTTGTAGAAATTACCGTTTCATTACGCAAATTTTCTTTCGTCGTATCTTGTTACATTGCCATGTTAAATAGACAATTTCCATAATGTTTGAAGTTGAAAAAAGAAAAGAGGAAGAAAGAACTGACGACCTCTGGTATCGAAGTGCGTGACTGCCTTAAAGAAGGGCACTGTACTTTAGTTAAGAGGATTTTTGTTCCAAAGGTATCTCACGTACTTACAAACGCCTTGAAAGAAATCGGAAAAAAGCCCGGGTACGACGACCCTGCTGGTAACCTCTCTCTCGTTCATTCTATTTTCAGATTAGCATAACAAGCAGATAATATGACACAACTTAATTATACTGTCGCAATTTAAAGAATTACCATACCGTAGAGGTTTAAGCCAATGTACGTGCAAATAGGGATATTATCGATCGAGATTAACGACGGGAGATATCTTAATTAATTTCACATACGTCCATCTCCTCGTAACGAGTCATTTTCTTTTTATCCATATAGTAACGAAACCATGTCATTCTCAATGTCCACGTTTGATAATTAAAATGTTCAATACCCTTTCCCATGTATTTAGTAAAATTACGCAATATTCACTGCGCAATTATTTCCCTCCCTTGATAGAAAGTCATTTTCCGTGTACAGAAAATTCGTTCCGATGGATTAACTACCGTAAATTACGTTTTATGTAACGCAAAGTACTTACGCGACTTAATCGAAGTATCGAATATTTCAAAATAGTCGAAAGTATCCAGAGATTTACACACCATGTGCCTCGATTGATAAAATCAGGGAAACAATTCAGATCAACCAGCGATTTTTGCCAACAAATTCTTCAAACGTTTCCGAGAATAAATGGAGTTGTGATTGCCCTCTCAACAAGATAAGTCTCTCGGCACTGCAAAGAGCTTGTTTAATGTGGCACAAACGCGGCGGATTTTTCTGATTAAAGTCGATGTACAACGAACGTTCCTGCTAATTCCACTGATCGTTGTTCGGGGCGGGCTCCTACTCTCTTTCCCTCTTCGCCAGTCACTCGAATAAATGCGTCCGAGTTCTTTACGCGTCGACGTTCTGCCACGGACACAACGAAAAGAGAAGGAAAGGAAGTAGAACGTTTCTACGATTCGTCGACTACGAACGTGGCGGCTACGTGGTGTAAACGTGAAGAGGAACACGAAGTCGCACGTGTTACGTTGCGACACGAAACAAACAGAATGGTGTCGAAACACACAGTCGAGATCCTTTTCACTTACGAACTCGATCATTCAGATTCGAGCAGAGTTTTGTAACGTGACGATATAAAAGAACCAAGTATGCTAACAGGGCAAAAGAAACAACGCGTTTTTCGAACGATGCAAGAAGAGAGGGCGGTGAAGCCCGTATTTACTCTTTCAGAGGTTCGCGAGTCTCGAAAGAGAATTCATTTGCGATTTTATGTGCTACCTTCCTAGACAACCGGGTCCCATGAAGTTCGAGCACGCCCTTTCCGCACGTCCCTTCTTTTCTCTCTCTCTCTCTTTTTCTCTCTTTCTCTCTCTCTTCCTCTATCTCGAGTGCACTTCCGGATTTATTCCAGAGCTTCTGTCGCACTAGGTGCAACGACCGTCTTCAGTTCGTGTTCCGTAAACTGTAAACAGAGGCTTGCTGTCTAGACGCGATTCAGGTCTCGAAATTCGGCCACTCTTTCTACCTCTATCTTTGACTATCAAGCTTCAAACGAGAGTAATTAATACAGTAAGAATGGCTATTACAATTCATATTATATCTGTGCTGTAGCTGCAGCACAGAAAATGCTCCACGATTTGCAACGCAACCAAACAGAAATCGTTTCCAAACCAACTTCTTTGCTTTCCTGTAGTATTAATTTTCGAAAAGTTTGCCTAGAAAATGATCTAGGTGTATAATGTCAAGAAATCGCATTAGCATAGAAAAACTGCATACGTTCGATTCTTCCGATTGTAGAGCAATCGTACGTGCGAAATTCAGCTCGACGCGCAACGAGGTTTGTTTGGAAGAAAAGCATATCGGTTGCCGGCTGGGAAATGCGCCAGTGAAAGAAAGATTTTCCATAAATTCACACGTCTCTCTGTATCATTCGTCTTCAACTACTCGAAACTGTCGCTGAAGTTCTCGACAAAAGTGAGGAACAGATATCTCCCTGATGGCTAGCATCACGGTTTGCGATCATTTTCTTTTCTCTGTCTCCAACTTGGCGACACATATCTGCTTTTTCTTTGCGAATCGGTTTTGCTACTCGGTACCTCGGTATCGTTGCTGGATGACTCGGTTTCTCTGCCACCGATGATCGTTCGAGGATTTCTAAGGATGTAATTATCTACATCGAACGCGATATTTAAGATATTTTACGGGTTTCGTTAACCAGTTAGCTGTTGCGACCTCTTTGAAAAGTGTGTACCTAAAATGTGTCGCGAAAAGTAAGCGATGACGAGTATACTCGTCAAACACAGAGTATATGTGATTGTTATAATAGAGAATTGAGTAATGAAATGACTGTTTTATTTTCCTTACGCATGACGAGTAAACTCGCGTCACAACACAAAATATCGCCATTTCTTCATGACGAGTATACTCGTCAAAAACGTTCTTCCTTCTCTTATACGAATCGAGGTAATGAAATAGTTTCTTGTCAGAGGAATTCCATTTCTAAATTTGGAAAAAATGTAAAACATCAAATTGGTGATATCTTCGTTATATATTTTCAAACTATTGTATTCGACTTTGCTTTGTTCGCGTCGCTTCAGCAATTTCTTTCCAAAAGCATTGTTCGAAACAGTCGAAATGGACGCAGCATCTAGCTGTTTTCAATATTCATCACACGTTTTGAAATATGTAACACTCGCAATCGTGTTGTTCAGTCTAGAGAACATTCGCACCAATTAAATAAATTATACTTCAGTTTGTTATTAACCGGCCGGTGTAATAAACTGACAAACTGACTGAAATTAAAATTCGTCTCTCATTTTAATTTCATTATTGTCCTTATATTCGAACCGCTTTAAAAAGCCCTAAACTTTGCTACGATTTTTGTGCGACAGTTAATATCCCTGCGAATGAAAATTTTGCCGTTATCGCTGTTTGTTACACGTGGAAACATAGAGACGACCGGCTTCCGCGAAAAATCACAGGCATCGAGAATTATAGGCGAAGTTTATCGATGTCGCGTAAATAATGAAATGCAATATGTACATACACCGGTCGATGTAGCCGGTTTCACGGGGTGGCACGCGAGCCGCGAGGGTGGTTGACCCCACGGTGGCGTGCAGGCCTTTGAGTAACACGACAGAAAAATCAAATCTTCCGCGAGTCACAGCAACAACGACAGTGCGATACACCTTTCGAGCGTACTAAGCTTCCTCGCTAAACAGAATATGCGATAGCACTCTCCGCTACGCGTTAATCCACCCTTTACCAAACCAGATGGATTAATAGAATAACGACGATAAAAGTTATTACACAGCTGATAACGACGACACGATTTATCTTTGTTGGATCACGGTGCCAATATAGCTCGCGTGAAAAAATTCAATTGGCCATCCCCATTAAAAAATAATTTCAGTCGTGAAATTCGGTTATTCCATAATAGTCTCGCCTGTGCTTTTTCGATCCTAGATTTTTGAATCCTATCATCTCACAGAAGCCACTTCGATCAATTGCATAAATCGAAAAGCAAAGAAAGACGACAATGCTAATTGTAAAAACAATGCATTTTGCTAATTTGCCTTACCGTTACTTTACTGTTACTCGTGTCATCTTACAGCGAATGACCCCGTGGTAATAAATAAAAATGAAATTGACCAATCTGGCTCCTTAGAGGTTCGTATTGCGTATAAAGAAAACTCAATGGGTAAAGAAATGAAATTTCAAATAACAAATATCCATCCGTCTGTCGATAAAACGCATTTACGAGGACAGATTCTTACGAGGGAAGTTTCCGCAGTGTCAATAACGATAACAAATACAGCAACTTGTAGCGGCGATTTCGAAAACTTTTCAATCTTCCCTCGTAATGCCTAAGATACTGACGGCAATCGACGATCGGCGATCGGCGAGCATTCTGGAGCACGTGAATTCACTATGATTCACTCGGTGTGAGTCACTGTACGGCGAGCGACGATCTTCGCGAGACAGCCGGATCACCTTTCGACATCCTTGCAGGCAGTTAATTAGCGCGAACAAGAGCAACAAGCGTGTTCTATAGCGGCGTTCGCTAATAATATGCTCCGATCGAGCGTAACCGGTGGTCCCGATTAGCGCACGCATCCGTCGGCGATCGGCCGCGATTCGGTTCAACGTTCGCGTTATCGGGCCGGGAAATTAAGAGAACGTCGAGTCTAGTCGCGGATGTCCGCGTGGTTACTGGAAATACTCGTTCGCGTCGCATTTCTTTTAGATCGCCGCCGAGTGTGACGTTCGTGTTCTGCGTGGTGATACCTCGTGCTCCACGATATCGAGACGGTTATTGCAATTTTTATGCGTTCAGGAAGTCGAGTTTTAAGCTTAATTAACGGTACTGGTCGCGTGAGCGGCAGCTACGAATAATCATTAATTAGAAAGTAGCTGGGAAGCTTCTCTGATCTCTCTCCCTCTCTCCCTCCTCTCTCTCTCTCTCTCTCTTTCGCTCTCTAACAAGGAGTCATTAGCGCTCGCAGGAAATTTTGGAAAAAGAAAAACGAAAGACACGAAAGAAAATGGAGCATCCCGGCGATGGTTTTAGATTTAATTAAACCTCGAGATTTCCGTCTACGCCGAAAGAAACACTACTCGAACGTTAATTGCCAGAAAAATAAGGCGAATGCAAACGGTAGTGCGGGGGGAGGAAAAACGGAAACGATAAAAATGAGATAAGGAGGTGGTATACGCGAACGGTTTTATTAAAGATGCACGGCGATAACTAACGTTTAACTTTAATTAACAGAGTCTCGGGATACTTGGAAGTATCCCTGCAGCCTGGTTAATCCTGACGTTGCTGGTGCTCCTGGTTTACCTGGTAACGAGATGCTGCGACCGGAAGCCGCGCCCCAGGAGGTCGATAACCCTGCTGAAGTGTTCGCTGGCCATCCTGGCGTTACTTTGCAGCGGAGCTGTTGCCGTCGGCCTCTACGGTAACGACGACGTGCACAACGGTTTGGTGCAATTGGTGGCCGCCGCAAAGAACGTCGATGGTATTCTCATGGGTGTACGGAATCAGGTTGGTCTGCCATCACGAGATACGTCTGTCTGACACGGACTCTCAAACGTCCTCCTGCCCGATTCTAATTAGATACGCTCCGATGATGATATCGTTATTTGCCTCGTTCCAATTACATAGGCGAATATGTCGATTCAGAATGATAATCGATGCTTCGAAATCAATGGCGAACTTGGAAGAACAAATTATGGATGTTTAAGATAGCGACGTTTATGTTGTGCAATGAAATAATTAATCGGAGTAGATTTGTTGGTTCTTTCGAAATTCAATTCGTTGGTTGATGTTTTACTCGATCTATGCATTATTTTTATCTTTTTTTATCGTATTTATAAATTAAATTAAATCATTTGGAGAAAACGTTGTTTTTAGAGAAAGATAAAGGAAACGAAGAATGTTATCTTACTACGTAATGCAAGAAAGATCTTTCCTACTATTTCTGCTCTCTAGCGACGTTCAACGACTGCAAACCTTCGTTCCGTTCATCTTCAGTAGTCGCTTCTCGAAGGAAACATCTCGTCCACTTCAACTTTCTTATTACTACTTGTTCGTTCGTACATTCATGTTTACACTTTAACCGAAAAAATAGAGCTGCAACTCGTTCATAATTAGTTCACGGTCTTGTCTTCTTTTCCTTTTTCTTTTTTACATTTAAATGTTCCTTGATTAGCGCTTTTAATTCGGGTCAAGAATAGCGAGGAGTTTGCGGACAACCGTAATGGAAATAAACCTGAAAGAAGAGAGACTCGTCTCGTGATAAATAATCCGATTTCCAGCCACCAAGGAGATTCCATTTTTTAATTAAAGATCTTTATCTGACGGACTTAATTTAACCGAATCGCCGTAAACGGGATTAACTTCGTTTTTAAAGAATTCGGCGAGTGAATTATCACTCGTGTCCTAGAACTAGCGATTACTTCAATTATTTCCGCGGTAAAGGAAGAAAACATTTTTTTTTTATCAGTTTTGGAATTATAGCATAGCGTGATTTTATTGGACATTCGCAAGATCGAGCACAATAAAGATGTAAGACGATCCACGGTGCCATTTTTCGTGCAATAGCGTTCTATCTTCATTATTATAAAAAAAAACTTCAACATTATAATAAATTCATTTAGTTTGAATAGGCGATTAAATCCAAATTTTCAAAATCTTGACTTATGCCAATGTGATTGTCTGCCATGCGAGAGGATAAACTTCATTTGTCACCTTTATGCTCGCTTCATTCTCACAAATTACCCTATTAAATATGGCTATCCCGTTAACACTGTGAGTATTACCTTGGCGGTTGAAATCACTTAAAAGGTATTTGCTTTTCAAGACCGACACCATCGAGACGACATTGAAGAAGAAGGTGCAGCTACAGTTGACTGCCTTGGGGGACGATTTCGATGCCCCCGTCAGCAATAAAACCATGCTCGGTCTGCTGTTGGCCGCTCTGCAGAGCATGAAGCAAAACACGAACATCGCCGTGAACCGCAGCTTCGAAATTCGAAAACCGTTGAGTGGAATCAGCTTGGCTGGCGCGATCGGGATGGGAGAGAAGATAGAGCAATTAAGGTGGCCCGTCACCATGGCCGTTCTCAGCGCGCTACTCGTCCTCTGTGTGGTGCTGGTCGTCGGAGTTGCGCGACATTCCAGATGCGTTCTCATAACGTACGTGTTTCTTTTCTTTCGTATGTCTGGCAAAAACCGTGCGAAAACAGGGTTCTCCTGTCCGACTGGATTCAACTCTCTTAAATTACTACGTTTTTGTGCCTTCTCGCAGCTGCAAACGAACGAACGAACGATGGTAATCTTACATCAGTAAATTTCAGAAACGTCTTGACGATGTTAAAAGTTAGAGATAGGATGAGAATCGCTTTGAACATAATTCGACAACACGATACGATAATATTTCATAGTATTTCACGGTAATGTGAATAAATATCAAGTAGAAATGTTTGAAAAATATGGGAATAATAGATCGATTAGTTCTGGTTACTGTAATAATCGTTCGCTTTGAAATCTTCTTTTCAGATTTTCCGTGTTTGGATTATTTGCGGTGATAGTCTCGTGGTTGATGGCTTCGCTGTATCTCGCAACTTCAGTGGCCTTAGGTGATCTCTGCGTGTCCCCAGACGGTTACCTAACCAGAGCGGTACCGGCCACTCTAGCCTCCGAGGTTCTTTCGTATTACACGCATTGTGAGAACACGCGCAATAATCCATTCAGCCAGAGATTAAACGACGGTCAAATCGCGGCAAACAACATGAGAGACAACATGAGTACCGTGACCAGGTTGGCACTGGAACTATTCAAGGAACAACAATTGCAGCCGAAATTGACCAGCCTTTCGATCGACGTGAACACCGTAAACAAGCTCATGTCAGGATTAACGACGTTACTTGATTGCAAGCCTCTTCACAAACAATACGTTCATGCCGCGAAGAGCTTATGTCATTTAGGATTGTGAGTTTGGCACTATTTTTTATTCTTTCGCTATTTAACGAGGGCCACGAGAAATTGATGTAACTATATATGTACATGTATCATAAATTCTCAGAATGATACGAAACGCGAATGTACGATTCAAACTATCGATCGCGTTGTTTCTATGGTATTTTGTGTAAACTGTTTACCTGCTGCGAAATGATTGATCGCGGAAGGTTAAAGCACTCCATTAACTATCCGAGATGTAATTAAAGAAATACCGTAACACCGTTGAAATTCTTCAGATACGGACTAACTTTCATGCTGTTGGCGAGCTTAGCCGCGGGACTGTTCTTCACCGTGCTAGTTTGGGTAGACTCTCACACTTGGATCTATATTCGAAAGCGGTGAGTGTGTACGTTTAACGCAACTAAAAGATACAACGCGCGGAGTATGATTAACGAGGACTTTGTTCTAGAAGAGATTACCATCAAGTCGATGAGCAGGACCCGTATCTACCGCCATCGGCAGCTTCGCAGGCGATAGCAGCGCGGACCCTTCGAGGCCAAGGGTCGTACCCGCCTACAGCCCCTTCTGTATTTTATCCGAATGCTCATGGCACTCAAAATACCATTAAGCAGCCTCTCTTGCTAACGCCGCCCCCGCCGTCCTACGCTACTGCGACTGCTCGAGCACGTCAGCTGCACGAGAGCATGCTAAAGTTTGTGCATGAGATTTTATTCGGTTTCATTTATTAGCTGTCGTCTACCTTTATCGTACACGAACCTTCCGGTTGCTCAAGTAAACGTCGGTTTAGGGGAGAACGCTCAACGAAGATAGTTATTAGCGTGGAAGTTATCAAGCCATAATTTCGAGTTAATGGGAAGACCGTAAGTGGGCTAGTAAGAACGTGAATTTAAGTAGTACCAGATTATTAAACTTCAGCTTCATAAACGGGGTAATTATGGAGCTGCATTTAATACGATAAAGGTTGAACGTTAAGTGAACTGCGACAGTTCGTCAAATTAATTTTACGATGCGGTTTGAAGTGGGATTTAGTTTTATGACGATTGTTCTTTCGGATCATGCGATGGGTGTTAAATTAAGTTTAGTACAAAAAGTTGGCACTTAATCCCGTTTCATAACTGTCATCAAATTGAAGACTTGATGTGAGAACCATGAAATTTTAAACGGATCAATTGTGAATTACATAGTTATTTCATATTAACGAACGTACTGATGTTACATCAAATCTTTACTTGTTCGCTTTACATAGACGATGTGTTTTTTATTGGATTTTATGAGATGCATTAATTTTCTATTTTTACCAGTGTGTCGAATCAATTCAGTTTACGGTTTACGATGTGATTTGTTTATGTCGATAGATACTATGTTAGGTCTGAATGTTGCTTTAATTGTTCACAACACTCTGGTGGCAATAATGCAAACAATATGGTACAGCTATTGATCTTTCAACCTTTACAATGAAATGAACGAAATCACATAATCGCTTGAAGACGAATTAATCATGGTTATCGCCAATTATATTTCAGGACAATAACTGTACAATCGTTTGGTTTCCTCTTTGGTGTTCTTACAGCATTCTGTCAGTTCAAATTTTTTTAAATATTCATATAGATATGTTTCTCAATTTTCTCCATTACTTTTTCTAATCGATGTTTAAAGCAAGGAAGAGAGTTCGTTTTTGCCTTTTTTTCTATATATGAAAACATTAGCGATAGTATGCTTTTGCGCGTGTTTTCATTTTTCATGACGTTCATGTTTAGATTATTTTACGAGATGAACGAATGATACAGAGTTTTCTTGATAGGAATTAGACATCAGAGAACCGTCCGAGAGAAAGATAATGCTGCAACTTTGTTCGTTTCGATTTGCCATTTACAGAGGTGGGGGTATTAACGGGAGCGGAGGAGGCGGGGATCACAAATCGTCTCAGCATAATCAGCAATCGACAGGTGGACGAGCTGAGCACCGTTCTGGGCTCGGAGATCAACCTGGCCAGTACGCGACTTTGAGCAAACAATGCAAGACCCTCGAGTCCAGTGACTTTTACTGAGGGCACGCCCCCGCAGGGCCCGGTAATTTCACCGTTAATCTTTTCTTTAATTTAAATACAAGTTTCAAATTTTGAAATGAAGATTCTGTTTTGGAATCGTAGGTAGAGAACCACCTTGGACACCAAGCGTGGCGTCCTTCACCGGTACCCTGTCTCACAACTCTCACGGACCTGCTCATCTGGCCACGTTCCAAGACTCTCGCAAAACACAGACTCTAGACCCGAAGAATCTAGCGAATCTAAAAAGAGGCCCGACTCCAGCTTGGAATCAGAATCGCCCGTTGCCACCAAATCCCAGTAGTCAACCGACCTGGGAGTTCGAGTCTCGTTCGCAGACCAATATGAATCAGTTTCGATCCCTGGTGCGAAACAAGACGCCAAACATTCGGATTCAAGACCAAATGCAAGATCAGGTGCGAACATTAGATAGAAATTTCACTAGGAATCAGTTCAACGGTACGACGCAAAACAATGCTGTACCAAATATGTACGGAACGTACAATCGAGCGCAATCGAGACAAGAAAACAAGTCAACGGTGGCGACGTTGAGTCAAGTACAGGGTAGCGATCCCAATTTGTACTCCGTAACAGAGTTATAAAATCAAACGACACACCAAACGCATAAAAACTGCCATTATTAAGATTTTTGGAATATCGTCCGATGGAAAGTTCGCTGTGGTCACTTTCACTGAATGTCTATTAAAAAATTTAAATCGTCAATGCACAATATCATTGTCCCAAGGGACTCCTTTTGAAAGCGACCAAGCACCAACGTGCATATTTTCATATATGCGTTCTTATTTTATACGCTAAACCCGAAGAAGAATGGCTCAACCGTTTGGTAACTTTTGATAAGAATCACGAACATTTATATACGTTTAAACGTAAGATTTCATAAAGGGTCTACGTTTTAAGAGTACAATCGGTGGAAACTGCGGAGCTAGAGTTTTCACCCATGCTTTCCGCAACGATATTCAGAATTTTCGGGGAATCAAAACAAAAGGGGAGAAAGAGTAAGATCATACATGTTTTGTAACTATACGATAACCATTCGCACATTTAATATTTCTCATCAGTTTCACGAACGAAAAGGATGAAAAACAATAAAGGAATTGCTATACCAACGTGTAAGAGTTTCGACGAAGATAGTTGTGCAAGCAGGAGTGGCGACCCAATCGAGAAGGTCGGCGAGTAATGTGAGTTAGGAAAAATGGGGGCAAAAAAGAATTTTAGAATCGGAAAGATCACCAGCGGGATGATGTATACCGCATTGTAAAAATTCGCGCTGAAATTGAAAAGCGATTAGAAAAGGTAAAAAGGATTCATTTACATTGATAATCGAAGTATATTTACATGAATATTACTATATGGAATTGTCCTGTGGAAACTTGGAGAACACTAATACGATCACTTTTCTTCTTATCGTTTATTTGTTCGAAACAATGAATATTTAGACCTGCGAAGTCTTGTATGCCCGAGACTTCGTAATTGTATATCATGTACAGTTATTCTTATCATTCTACGTTAGTTTATTCTGTAAATGATTATTGCTTCTTGATCGAGCAGACGAATGATAGGTTATGCGAACAAAGAAGTTGATTGCCATATTTATTATTGCTTGTTAATTATTCATTTTCATTAACATCACACAAGAAAGCACAACTGTATACATAAAGTATTAGTATGTATAAATCGCCTACAAGGAAGATGCAGAGAACACGTTTATCAGGCATCTTTGAAGATGCTGGAAATTTGTTAAGTTCCGTTTGAACGTTTCATGTTCATGGAGATAATTTATGCTGTTAATTTTTAGTCGTTATCGTGGCCTACTACTTTCTCTTATATATAATCGTTCTAAGCTACGTGCATCGTTACTCGCCCACGCAAAGTCATCTCATTCCGACATTTCAGTTCCGTCTCCTTTTAAATTAACTATATCGTACCGAGCTGTAAAGGTGAAACTTTTTGAACAACTTTTTACACGAATTATACGGCGATTATACCAAATGTAAACGATATTCCACGACACGATTTTTATATACTTTTGTATACTTTTTATCGAAGAAAGCACGAGACAGAATTATCATTGATTTTTCGGTGAACCATCTCAGTATACAGTTTATACGTTTGCGAGATAAGTATATACATATTAACATAAGAAGTTACCGCACGAAATACAGAACGAGTGATATGAATATATAAATATATATATAAATATATATATTATATATTATATATATATGTGTATGTATATTTATCAACGTTAATATTTAAAGTTCGCAACGAGACGATGAGTGTTCGTGAATTTCTATCGCAAAATACATCACGATGAACCGAAACGAGAAAACTAACGATAACCGTTGAAGAAACGGATTAAAAAGAAGAAACAAAAAATTCTGCCAATACTCAGGCAAGCATACGTTTTTAAGTACAAACACGGTGAAAGCGCAAGCGTTATGTACGTCAGGTCTTTTTTCATTTTTTATATGTGACGAAAGTTCTAGAATCATCTGGTGTATCGATATCGAGTATCCAGATTGCATTTCACGAATTTATCCTTCGAGCCAGAGGGATGTTGGGATCTTGAAGGATAGATCGATGAGAATACCAATTAATCTATGATTCACACACACACGCGCGCCTACACACACACACACACACACACACACACACACACACACACACACGATGTTAACTTATATCATAAAATTTGAACGAAGGAATTATCGACAGTCAGAACATTTTTTTCTCTTCTTTCTCTTTATATATTTACTGTTTAAAAAGTTCACTGAGAGATTATTCGCAAATATACTGGAAGCAACTATCGTTGCACGATGATGGTATTCTCGTCGATCAGAACAAAGTTTTCGTAATATCGGTGATTTTCAACCGAATAGGAAATAAAGCAAAAAGTCGAGATTGAATTATTTGCGGAGCGCAAAGTCTTCCTTGTAACGGTACTCCTAGTTGAAGGTGTCCGAACGAGATCATTCGCGATTGGTGAAGATAATTGCAACGAACCAGCGGACGACTTTATATTCCGCATCCTATTCAGCGAAAACGTGTGTAAATAGGCAGTAATACGATAGGCGTATAAGGTTGCCGAGGAAATGCGAGGAAGAACAAAAAAAAAAAAAAAAGAATGGAATGAAAAAGGAAGAAGAAACAAGAAGATGTACGTGTGATATAACTTAAATTTAGGTGTTACAAATTTTACACAGAGATAATATCGTTCTCCTCTGCCGTTTTCTTTCGTTTCTTATCGTTTCTTCGCTTGTAAGGAGGAACAAGGGAGGGGAAACGAGCGGCGATATCGCTGAGAAGGAGAGCCGCCATTACCGAAGAAATGTTTTATTATTCGTTTACGTTTACACGATATTATCAAGAGAGTTTAGAGGAGGAAATACGATTTTACGTTCACTGTTCGCAACGAGCATAGAAACGGTGTAGGTAGAAAAAGCATGATTAGGTATAAACACGTTTGATCCATTGTACATAGTTGTAATATTTATTAAAGTGCATAAAGTGCATAGAGTATAGCGACACATAGATTTAGTCATTAATTGATCATAATCTTAAGATCGAATCGACGAACGAGATCGGAAACGAATTAGAGCGTGCGTATGTGTGTGTATATGTGAACTTCGTTTTCTTGAATTTATCGAAGAAAAGGAACATCCTAGTCAGTGAGAAAAACAAAGGTTTTTCTTTTCGTACACGTTCGACTTTGTCCGGCAGTTGCATACGACAGAGTTTCTTGCCAAAACCTTTCCACATGGCTCAATTTTTCAAACGTTTTTTTTTAGAAGAGTTCGTTATACCTTGAATTGATGTATTTCCCTTAATTTTAAATATTCTACTTAATTAACTATCGATGAGGAAGAATTTAGCTGGCAAGGGAAATCTTTGGATCCAAATGAATTTCTCGTCGTTCTTAGATTTTAAGCGAAGTTAGTAATCTCGAGTACGTGAAGCAAAACACGAGCGACATCATACGATGATCTTCATATGTCAATTTTGAGTTTCGGTTGGTACGATGGGGTTGGATAATATATATATATATAATATATATATATATATTATATATATATTATATATATATATATATCTTGTATACTGCAATATCTTTTTATGTAAAAGTGTATATATTTTTATTTTCGTCTTATTTTAATAAAGATTAACTCGAGATTCTTTGCGAATAATTTAAAAATAAAAAGTATTTTTAGTTTCTATCGTATATTTTATTGACTCCATCGCATCGTTGTCGCTCAGTATCGAGAGTATCGAGTATTATTTAAAATTTTTAATTAATCAAATGATAGAGTATTTAAGTTCTAGTAGATTAAACAAAAGTGGGGAGCAAAGAATAAAGAATTAACGTAGAAAGACACTGTATGAACACAGTCGACGCGAGACAGTCGAAAGAAAAACCTTGACCAGTCTCTGTCGTCTTCAAGACTGTTAAAAAAACGCGCAAACGGGATCAACACGGTATTTTCCGGATTTACGAAACAAATATCTTTACACGATTTGAGAAGATCGTATGATAAAAAGGGAAGACTATCTTGTATTTTCTTCTCGAAAATATCTTTGTATGTTCTAATCAGAATCGGCCTGACACGAAAGTCTGAGTAAATCCTCGTCTCTCAAAGAGGAGGGCAGATCCACGAATTCGCGAGAGAGACTCGAAAATATCGATAAATTCTAAATATACGTGCACGTAGTCTAGATGGTCGTTGACGAAACTTTAATTCTAATCCTTTGTCAATTTGTATCATTGTATCGAGCAGCAACCTGCACGAGATCAAATTGAGAACCACTTTTTCCGATGAGTACAACCGTATTTAATTTTTCGCATCATTTTGATACTGTGTAAGTGGCGTGAAAGAGAGTTATATGTGTACGAATGTATGATAGGGAGAGAGCGAGAGAGAACTAATTATTTTCAGAAGCGTTGATATATATAGTGGAAATATAGTACGAATATAGGACGTAAAAAAATCTTCTCTAATCGGTGCATTGTTCTGGCCTATGAAACTTTTTAATTAATTTAACGAAGAACCTTTAATGAGATTAGATGATAAGGAAAAACAAATCAAACGTCAAGATTATCGAACGATATAACGTTTCGATTTTCACGAGGGCTAATTTTCCAAAGCTGGATCCATGACGAATGTACGATCGATTCTCGAAAGGTGTCGTTTTCCAATGAGATAATGTCTTGTTGGAACGCGCACGTTCTCTTTACACGAAATAGATCCTTTAACACGATAATCACAATTTCTTTCGAACACGGATATTGACGAATTTTCGTTGATAATTTAATTTAATTAAAACTGAAATTCTGAAAAACTTGATATTCGTTCGACGCAAACATCGCGCGAGAAATATTCGCCACTTAGAACTAGAAAGTTTAGATTCGATAAATTTTGTTCGTATAATAGACTATACAGTGTGTATGATTTCACGGATCAAATCTCAGCAATAAATGTAAAATTATCGTTTACGAACTTCTCAATACTATCTATTCGAATATCAAACAGCATTTAATCGATTAGTATCACATTTAATAAATAATCGTTTTATATCTTACACGCATAAATTACAGCTAAGAAACAGTCGATTTGTTGGGAAAAAGAAATATCGCACCGAATTGCACACACTGTACAGTTCAAGATATAATGTACGCACTCGAATGAAAGAAATTTTAACGCGATCGTTCGGTGTACATCGATGAACACGTTCGTTCGTTCGTTCGTTCGACCAAAAAGAAAGAAAATGAAGTGCAACTGAGATCTTTGGACCTTGGAAATATCGATTCACGAAAATAATAGAGGGTATCGCCCCTTTGTTCTTGTGTTTCTTCTCTCTCGACGTACGAAAGAGGTTTAGTCACAAAGTGTGCAGAGGCTATTGAGATTTTACGTAAGTTTAAGATTTCTATGGTGTTTTTGTACGCGCGGAAAGATGCATTCTCAAGCGTGTATTGTAAAGAGAATTCTTTGAGAGGCATATATAAAGAGCAAAACGAAACTCGTTAATCGATACCGTTTTTGTGCATTGCGAATTACGTCTAATTGCCATATTCCAGACTTAATTCCTCCTATTGTAATGGTAACACGAATATTATGAAGAGAGAAAATAAAAAGACATAAGATCCACCGTTGTCTATGTTTAAATAACACCACTGCTCCCTCTACGGTGTATAATCTGTACAAAGCATACTCCTTTTAGATGGATGTTTGATTTTTAATCGATGAAACAATGGAAAATTGTCCTGGATCTTTAAAAAGTCGTTAAAAAAAGATATAATAATTACATCTTATATTCTCTTGAATGCCATCTATACGTAATTTCCTAATTACATGTAACAATCTAAATTCCTTTGTCCCTTTCAAGGAAATGTTCTATATCTTTAAAAAAATATTAATTTCAATTTAAAAAAGCACTCAAAAACTTGAAGTTATGTTAAGATCATTTATTGAATTGCAGTACTTTATTAAAACAATTTTGGTACATAAATATACATATAATTTAATTTCTTTCCATTCAATGTAGCTATCAACAATTTACCGAATACTGTAATAATGTGAACGTATTTCTTATGGTTTTTTAACACAACAGAACTAAGTAATTCCTATTCCGTTGCAAATTGCACATTATTACATCGTAACAATCCAAATTGCTTCAATGTAACTCTACATTATCGCTCTCTCTCTCTCTTTGGTTATCGTTCTAATATCGGAACATTGTTCTGATTTTCCTTCTTTTTTTACACGCTTTGTTAGATGCTTAAAGAAAAGCTTAATTTTCTCGAATAAATTTTACAACGCGTGCGTAATACCTTCTTTTTTAAATGCTCGAAGCAATCGCGACTTTATTATGTATGTGTCTTTTTTCCGTTCTTAATGTATGTTGTGCTTCATGAAGAAAGAACTCGCAAATAAAATGTAAAAAATGTAGTCTGTAAAGTAAAATGTGGAAAAATTTAAGTTTGATTGATAAACTTATTCAGAATGTATGTGTACATATCAATGTAAAACACTGTTGTTGGAAACTTAAATAGTCAGCTGTTCAATTTATGTAGTTTTATTGTAAAATCGATACTCATTCGATAAACTAAAAATTTAAAGGGAACTCTTTTCATGTTGCGTTATGAAAGTAAGAAGATACGCTTCTGATTATTGTGCTACGAGAGAAATACTTTAATGAATGAGGAACAGTTATCACTTGTTATCAAATTAACTCGTAGTAAGATTAACATCTTTGCTTATTATCAGTCTAATAAGTACACAAGCCATCTTCGATAGATCTTGCTAGTATCCATGAAATTAAATTGTCGATGAAAGTAATAAAACGGATAAAATAGAAAAAAATAATACGACTAATCCAAGATGACAGAAAAGTAGCATAAAATAGTTTATTGAAGAAAGAACGACAGAAAGGACAGCGTGGCTTTACCTTTGTCGATTTATTAAGCTCCTCAACGCTTTAGAAACGCTAATTCTTTTGCTGTGCTCTGAGAATGTAAAGGGTAGCTTCTACCGAAAACGCTCGATCGTTTCACCTAGAGCATCGCTCCTTTGTCAAGTTCAGAGATTTGAACTTAACGAACTGAATCTTCTTCGATTAATCGTATCGTTTAATGTTTACTACGACTTCACCTCACCGGATTCTTCTTTTACCTGCGGGTGGGGTATGGTATTTGTGATTACAGAGATACTTTTTCCACTCTGTAAACTGGAATGGCTCGATGAACGACTATGACTTTGGCTACCAGCGCCAACTGGAGTCTGTACAAGGGGCTGTGGTGGAGTTCTAGCACCAGATCCATTAATCACCGTGGAGTTTGGTTGCAATTGCATATGGTATTTGTAAATATTCTCTGTACTCTCGACAACTCCTGGATGCGAAAAATATGTCATTGACTAATTAATTAATTATGGATACGTAAAGGAAGTTTAACGTGTAAATAAAGTATGTACCGGCTTGTAAATTTAAACTACGTCCACGAACTCCAGTTTCTTTCGAGGGTGGACTCCACCAATTGACGAAAGTTCCAACGACAGGCACGTGTCTAAGAATACCTTCTTGCCATAATTTTTCTGCATTTTCTCTTTCCAAGTCCGTCTGTGCTGCTTCGATACCTCTTTTCACCACTTCGGATATAGTATCCAATAGCTTGGAGCTAGCTTCTACTTTTTGACCGACTTGTAGAACTAAGGATAGTAATTCGGCCACATCTGTGAAAAATTATATTTTGTTTCAAGTCCACATGCTAGATAAACTCAAATCAACTGTGGGACAAGAAATGTAAATCTTTGCTCACCTGTATCTTGTGTAACCATACCAAATCGTACACAAGCTAAGCCGTCGGCGCCTTCTCCTAGAGAAAATGCCGCGTCTGTGTTCCGTAAAGCTTCAACTAATTGCGTGTTTAATCTGTTCAATTCCTCTTTTGCCTGATCGGTCATGACGTGGATCCAAGTAGGAGGTGCGTATCGTACACCGCCTAAACCTGCCCAATCAGGCATTTCTACCAAATGTAAAGAGTCATTCTCTGAGACTAATCGCACGAACGTTGCTTTATGCTCGACCGTTGCCTGTAATATTTCCTATTATGCAAATGGCAGTGGTTAGTTGACAAATAATTGTCACTACCTTAACTGCATATGACCGTCACTTTTAAAATATACTCACTATCTGCTGTTCCAAACAAGCTATTACGTTATCTATATCCTCGGTCGTAGGAGGTTGGTCTGGATTTTCTAGAGGACAAATACGAATCGCAATACCATGATGTTCTATTTCACACAGCTCTATTTGTACGTTTTCAATGTCTCTTTGAAGAATTTGTCCTAGCCAGGAATTTAATTTATCGTAATAAGGAGGAACACGTTCTGTTGTCTGTGGATCCCTGTCTGCAGGTACAAATTGAAACACTAATGCACTGGCTACAGCTTCGAATAGTTGTGGATTATTCACGGGGTTTGTTAGGAGCTCGTTTATGGTATACGACCCTGTTTCTCCTCCAGGTGGTTGACTCTGGAAAACAAACCGTACGATTTGGAACGAAAATTCGAATTATGGAACAGGATATCATTGTTCGGATCAATTACCAGTATCCTTATGCAAGAAAATTTCTTAATTTTATTGTATAATTCTTCCACAGCCAAAAAGCATCTCTTTAATCTATTATGTACACCATCTCTACCTAACACTTGCAAAGTGGCCCACAAGGGTAAAGTCGGTAAACGTCTTGACAACGAATCTGTCATTAAACCTGATACCAGAGACAAAGTTGTGTCTCTTGGAGTAGGTCGACCACCTTTCGTATCTGTTAATCTATACAGTGTCTATGTATACATTAAGAAAATTTCAACAATACCTAAACAGTTTTTCAACCGAATGTATATATGTATAAAAGGATACTACTACTGGTAGTGATGGTATACCAAGCCATATTCCAAGAGGTAACGTAACACTATCTGCGATCTTCGAAGGCTGAAAATCAAGAAAAAGTCCGTATATTACACACTTTTAACCTTAAAGGATAAAATGAAATAAATACTAAATATGAACACACCAGATCCTTCGCAGAATTATTTAACGCTAACGCGGCTAAAGAATGACCTCTAAGGTGGAGCCAGACATTGTACTTGTCGCAAATTGCACGCAATCTAGCGATATTGTCACAGTGTCCCGTTAATACTGATCCCGCCTCTGCCAATACCAGGAGCGGTGTCACGCTATTTGATTGCGTGTCTTCTGCGAGGCGGCGTTCCAAAGCTGACACGTCCATGCTATATCGCGATCCAAACATTGTGTTATGGGGGATGGGTCTTACACAATGGAGTGGCAAAGAAAGCTAAAAAATAGAACACAAATCTATGGTTATACGCCCACATTTTTTGTGAATCAAACTCTAAGTTTATATACCTGTTTGCACAGATGTTGAACCACACCTAAAGGTGCGGCCACAGAACTGTAAATTAAAGGTGGTGAGGCCGCAAGCGCGGTGAAACCTTCCTCCATATACCGGGGATATTTCCTGTGTAAAGCCAACCTGGTCACTCTGACTAAACCTTCCAAGTGATCTTCGTGAAACGAAGAAGCGCAATCGACGAAACGGAAAATATGACTTAGCCATCTGGTTGTATCTGCGGCCAATCGGCCAGCTAATCTCTGAGCATGCGATTTTGGAAGTGCGAGCGCGTAAGCAGAAACAGTGTGTGCGATTAACGCTAATTTTGCTGGCTCTGTTAATGTTGGTAAGGTAGTCACTTGACTCGTTGCCGTTTCCGTTGTATCATCTTTCACTGGTTGGGGAGCGTCTTCGTGAATTACCAAGTCCTGTAAGCATGATTTATAATTAAATTTCAAGTTTTTCCAAGAGTATAATTACAATCACTAAATAGAAATATATGTGTATGAACAAGAAATATATATGTATGAACAAGAAATATATGTGTATTATAATAAATACATGGTCGTGAGTGTAACTCAAATTACGTATATTTTAATGAAAATTGAATAATGTTTACCTATTACAATTAATATATCTATTACTACATCCAATAAAAGATAAATACAAATCGATACATGTTTGTAAGAACATCACGAAATCATATATGAAAAGTGAGAATGAAACCCTGATATGAATGGATCAAAAATTTTGAAAATTTTTACATTTTTTGGCAGATACGTTCAATTAAAGCCTTGACATGAATGGATCAAAATTTTTGAAAATTTTTACATTTTTTGGCAGATACGTTCAATTAAAGCCCTGACATGAATGGATCAAAATTTTTGAAAATTTTTACATTTTTTGGCAGATACGTTCAATTAAAGCCCTGACATGAATGGATCAAAATTTTTGAAAATTTTTACATTTTTTGGCAGATACGTTCAATTGAAGCCCTGACATGAATGGGTCAAAATTTTTGAAAATTTTTACATTTTTTGGCAGATACGTTCAATTTAAATAATTGAAAAAAGAGCGGCGGCTTCCAATTCTAGAAGAACAGTTAAACGATTCGTAACAATCATAGAGCCACGTGACGAGTATTCGCCAAAATCAGAGCTATACCGACCAATTAACATGCAAATCTAAGGGAAACAACCAATAGCCGCGAATCAATGGTTTCTGCTAGCGTCGTATTTACCTACCTGAATTAAAGTTAATATTTCGTCGGCAGTTTTTGATTGCGAGAGGAACCCAGAGGGATTGTTCCAGGTGGTACCGCCATCGTCTGCTGCCTTTTCGACAGCTTCCTCGAGCCTTGATATCACCTGCGAGGCTTGAAACTCTAATGCGGCTACTTCGTTCGACGTAGACCCACCTCCGGTACTGACCTGTCAAAATGATCGAAAAAGACCGGGATAATAGGGTATTGTCGGTAGCAAAATTTCTTTCGATACTTCGAAAGCTACTATTACGTTATCACGCACTGTCTTGATCACGGCTGACACGAACCTCGAGTATGTTTTGCGCTATACTTTCCATCGTCGCTTTATCGTTTGT
The DNA here is from genome assembly GCF_051014615.1 of Bombus vancouverensis nearcticus. NCBI lineage: Eukaryota > Metazoa > Arthropoda > Insecta > Hymenoptera > Apidae > Bombus > Bombus vancouverensis. The sequence goes on along the minus strand of NC_134911.1, from coordinate 14,428,962 downwards.
GTCAGTCTCCTCAGCCATCGTGGCAATAGTCGTCGTGGCGCAGTACCGTCGCAATTCGACTTCCGTTCACCGCCGCTGAACACTAGCAAAATTCCCACAATTTCCGTTCTACGATTAAAAATAGATTTTATATAGATGTATACCCCCGAAACGCGATACACTTTAGGTTCGATAAAAGTATTTTGTATTCTTCTTCTGGCATTAACTGGTAATTAAAGAAAAGACGACTAGTTAGTTGATACGGTCCTTATTTTATCGATACGGCTTTTATCGCAGTGCCAGTTGTTCAATTCGCTGATTAGCTGAAATGCAGTACTTTGCATACGTATCAGCTTATTAACATACATGTGCTTTTAATTTAAACGAAGGACTTCGAATGAATATTGAAAATATGTTAGTTATTTGCAAATGTTCGAAGAAACAACTCTTATTAACGCGATTAAATTTTTTTAGTCGTTTTTTCCGATTTTATTAGAATTTGCAGAAATGGAAATTACGTTTATTTGAAAACATGCAATTGATAATATTAAATAAATGAATATTAAAATGCACAGTTTTTTATTTCACATTATGGTTTTCTGTACAATTCTAAATTATTTATATGATTAAAATTATTAAAATTTTTTATATAACAATAGTGTAAAGCATAATTTAAATGTACACTTAAATGTTAATCTTTACTTGTAAGATTTATTTATGAACAATGTACGCAAAAACATGGAAAATAAGTTGGTAAAATGATAAAAATAGTGGAATTGTTTTATTTTTGTTTAATGGATCATTGTAAATGCTTACTTTATTATAAAATTCTATTAAATCCATAAAAGATGAATTTCCGTATATATTTACATAAAGGAATTAAACAATTTCAACTGTAGCACCAACTTTGGTGACAATTTCCTTTATCTTTTCAGCCTCTTCTTTCGGGATATCAGATTTGATTGTAGCTGGTACACTCTCAACAAACTTTTTGGCCTGTATAGAAAAAAGATTACAAATTTTAATGAACTTGATAGGATTTTGTTGTACACAATATATAAGGCAAAAGAGTTACCTGAACAAGATTACAATCTGGTAATATGGCCTTTATCTCTTTTATTAGAGCAATCTTTTGTTTTTCATCAAAAGCAATAAGTTTAATAGTAAATGCAGTTTGAACTATTTGAGATTCTTCACTCTCTTCCTGAAACAAGACAATTTTTATGCATATATGTATAAGTATATAATTTTTCTTAACTTTATGAAATTCTTATAATAGCAGCATATATACTTCTACTTTTGGTGCAGCACCAACAAAACCACCCATAGGCATTATAGGTGCATCTGGCAAGTTTAATCTTTTTTTAAGTAAGTCACTCAATTGAGCTACTTCTATAAGATTTAAGGAAACAATGTGATTAGCGATCATCTCTATTTTAGCATTAACTGGTTCTTGCTGTGTAGAAACAGACTCAGACACAGAAGTTGTATTAGCTGTAGCAGCAGCTGCAACTTCTGATTGTTGAATAATACTAAAACATAAGAATTAAAATAAAATTAAGAGAGTGTGAACGATCATTTTCTAAAACTACAAAAACTACCATTGTAAAATAGACACATCATTTTTTTACAATTCAACTTGTTTCATCATACTGTGTTACATCATTTTGATGTAATTATTCGGACTGTATTTTATATATTAAATAGTAGTTTAAAGATACCCAGAAAAGTGAGGTTATGCAATCACGTTTCACTAAATTGCATATTTTCAACATAATAATTCGTACCATTTGTGAAATTGGCGAATTTGATGGATATTCCTTTGACAGCTAAATCGTAATGTATGCATTATATTCATTTTACAGTGGTTTATAAAACTAAAACTTTTTTCACATAAAAACAGCGAACAATGAGAATGAAAACGTTAAGAAATGATAAATGGGTCAAACGTTTCACCACGACATCTAGGATCATTTTAGAGAATTTATAACGCCTACAGTACCATTGATGATAAAAATGTTTTCGTTAGAAAATAGTAAAATAAAAGCCGATTTGTAATAATTCGATAGTTGTATTAAAACGCATTAAAAAATTACTGTTTAAAAAGCTCAGATTTTCAGTTTACTTAATAGTTCGAAAATAAAAAATAACTTCACTTAATAGTTTCAAAAACGAACATTAATTTATGCAGTCGGGACGTATTTAAACTAGAAAATGTTAAGAATATAACATGTTCTGCACAAAATCACTGTTTCAACAGTTGCAGAAGTATAAGATTCTATATTTCCTTCGCAAGCTATTCTATTCTATACGTTACTTGTAATTTCACACTATACTGAATCGATAACGTTGCATGCGACAAGAAAATGATATGGGGGGTCAGGTGAACCCCAAACATGGTTCACGACAAAGCATTGAATATCGCGTGTAGTCTGTGCCTCGTCGGTCATAATACATACGTACATTATATTTTTGATTGGACATTAAAAACATTAAAACTATCGGAAATATATAATCGTATATTTAGTTAAAAAGGTACAAAAAAGACTTTCCAATCTTTAAATTTATTTATTTTAAATAAAGATAGTTGTCTACGAGATTTTTTACGAAATGGAAATATTTATTAATTACGTTTAAATTAATACATATAAGATCGTAAATACAGTACACAGATCAGTATGAATACATAACAATTATCGAGTGAAAATAATATACAACGAAATATACAATTCTGCACTGTAAAATACAGTTTTCTTTATACAATTCTTAGATTGAATAAATCACTTTACTAATACACAAGTTTTATTACTTGCAAGTGTGCATCATTTTTATCACTTGACGAGTTCTTCATCAAGAAACAAAATTTGTGCTCTCTTATTTTCGAATTCAATCAATCGTTTTGATTAGAGTATTTTAGATTAAATTATAACTTTACACATTGTTCGGGTTGATTTTTCTTTTCTTTTTATCACTTTATTTCTTATGAAAAAATTTCTCGTAAGTCGTATCGTTACTCTTTTTAAAATAGGTATTCGAACAATTCTACATCTCTGCACATCAGCGTGTTATTTCAATAATTTGGTGTAGTAGTAAATGTAATTAATCAATCTTTCCCCAAATAAAGTACAAATTATATTACATCAACCTACAAACAATTCTTCAAGGAAACATGATATGAAGGATGTGAACACGTTAAGCAATTCTCCTAAACTAACTTTACACAACTCCTTAACAATGTGTGACCAGTTTTTTTTACATCTATCGTTACTGTAGCATTACGGAAGGAAGGAATCATCGACGTTGTTGGATAAATATTACAGACGAATAATGATCAACGTGGTGTCCCTCGAATTGTTTGTATAATGTGGTTGCAGGCAGTTGAAGAAAGGAAAGAAAAAAGAGAAAATAGTCTGTACAAAGATGATTCAAGGACGGGTCGGTAACCACGAATCAATTGTCTGTCCATTAGTCGAATAGAAATAGTGCGTTTCTTCGAAAACTACAATTGGGTACAAATTACTGTCTCGCAGAACAGTTATACATCCTACCATGAGTAGCGTGACGTTAAAAAACTTATATCCTATTAGTCTTGGCCCTATATAATTACTTCTGCGTTTCATTATTTAATGTATGTATAATAAGGCTTCTTCGATGTCTGACTCTCTCGTATGTAGCAAGAAAAAAAAGAGAACATAATTAATCCTGGAGTTCTATTACATACTCCTTGCATATGACGGATTAATTGTTACGACTAGCTTGAACAAGATCTCAAAGGCACCCGCATCTTTGCCTTTCCTTTTTATCTTCTTGTCTTTCCTCTATGTATTGGTACGATTATGATTTAAGCTCGCTAGGTAATCGCTAAGATGGACCTACGTTTAGAAATTGCGACACGAAGACGGATCGGTACGATTTCTTAAACTAGAATCGGAGAACAATAGCGAGTAGTGTAAAATCTGCTTCGGCAACTACTTAATTACAAATAAACATTTGAACATTTGAACATTTGAACATTTGAAATGCGCTATTTCCTGTAAAAAGGGCTCGATAAGTAGAAAGAGCTTGACTAGCGACAATCGATACACTTTGTAAATATAAAAAAGGTTGCGGTTATCTACAAAAATCATTACCAAATGTATTCGAAAAATCTATCGTGATATATTTTTCTTTGCCTAAATCATTTAAAAATGAAAAAGCAGGAAGAATAACCTAGACGAATAAGTTATTTTTAACGCATAATAACAAATCTATGGATTTCGTAGATAACGCGGATCCACGCTTCTGTAAATTAAGCTTATATTTCAGTTTTTTGTTGCGAGAATTTAAATACTGTCAGGATGCAGGCTCTTAATTGGATCTTATCAAGTTACTATTTAACTTTCGCGTACTATCATAACTATTATATTGCGATATATATAATGCACAAAGTTACGCGCCTCGTGCGTAATATGTATATTTATATATATGTATATATTTATATTTATATATATATAATTCAAACGAAAAAAACGCAAATCGTTCTAGCCTACTGTCACGTAATTGGCTAACATGCCATACTTACAAACTGTACGACAATGTACAGTTTAAGATGATTTCTGGCATATCGAGGAAACGTTTTGAACTAGTCTTATCTATACACTTTTCATTCTTCTCTCAAATAAATACACAACTATCACATTAATGCACGCGTCTTACCAATTCGTTCTCGCGTTTATAATTGTTCGTTTATAATTGTTTGTAAAGTCTTTGTTCCATCACACTTCCTAATCACCTTCGGTTGGAGGTAAAGAACCTCCGGTTCTTTTTCTTCCTTGCAAAGAACGCGAAACGGCATTGTCACGCGCGAAGGTTCCGTATAAAATAAATATTTTACGCATATTTGGATTGCTCGAAGCAATATCGAGCTTCGGTAATTCTCTAAAGCTGCCAGAAAATAAGAAAGATTTCACTCTTTCCAAAATTGTCTCTTCTTTGTTCTGGACGAATCTATCATCCCATCGATCGATAAGCTACACGCGTCATATTCTTCTATCAACTTCCCCAAACATTCCGCCGAAGCTTCCCTCAGAACATCTTTTACCTATCTTTTTGCGAATTCTACGAAAAGAAAAAGTAGTCTTCTCGCGTCTAATTCGAACTTGTCCAGCACCGTCGACGAGATCGTTGGATGTGTATACGGTTTACTACCTTCAAAGTTACTACAGCTTTCAACGTTTCTCTCTCTCTTTCTCTCTCTCTCTCTCTCTCCCTTTCTCTCTCTCTCTCCCTTTCTCTCTCTCTCTCTCTCTCTCTTTCTACTCGTTCATCTTTTAGGGAAACGTTTCGTGTCTATCGTCGAAATCTGTTTAAATAATACACATCTAGGCCCCTAAAACGCAGCGTAAATTCTTATACAAAACATAATGTCGAACGATCCTCAATCAATAGCATCGTTTTCCCCTTCCTTTCGTATTTGTCCCTGTGTCTTGCGTGTCGCTTAAACTACATTGACGAACATTCATCAACAGGTGAAGCGAACATCTGTATATCTTCTGCTAGATCAGCGCAGTCGGATGGAGCTCCGTACAGATTAGTTTGATTGTATTTCACGATCCTGATAGGAACGTAGGCTCGTGAATAGACAGTCTTGTGTCTCGCCAGGCTTCTCTAGAAGCTGTGTCCATGGTAAAGTTTAACTCTTCGAATGTACATTTGTCTTTTGCGCCTTCTTTTTCCTGGCTGCAAGCATGTCGTAGAAGGGATTGTGCGATATGCTTTGCCTAGAATTGAAAAAATTGCGAATTATAGAAGCGAATTTGGATTGCATTACGAGCGAAAGATACGTTTTAGGCGATAGTAGAAATATTTGAATTTATTAAATCACTGATAAAATTAATTGCGATATTTGTGTAAAAGTTGTTTGTGCTTAAAAACTTTTAATAACAAAAAAGAGGAAGAATCGTGTTACAAACCCTCGACCATTAAAAGCGTAAATTATATAAACTCAAACCGTCCACAATTTTCAGTAAAAGATTCACGGAAGCGTTAAATAAGCAGCACTAACCTCAGTCAGAAATGGAAGTCTTCTTTGAATTATTCACAGAATGAATAACAACTTACCGCACGCATTTGATCCATTCTTCTTTCTCTTCGTCCGTGGCCGCAGACATTCTGTACACGGTGTGTTTGCCTGTAAAGAGCAAAGAACAACAGTTACAATTCCGGTGTAATTACTGCGAGCACGACGACGTGCTATGAAAAAAAAGGGCTGCGTTAAATGGCAACGCAACACGCATAGGATTCGATCGTTTCACACGAGAAAGACGTTTTGCCCGACCGATACTTGAATTCTTTATCCTTCGTGCTCTATTAATTCCCTGGCTCTTCCAGGTTTCAATTTAGAGAAGCCAACGTGCGTTTAAAATTGCATTTTTTTCTCCAAGTGATCATTTCGTTCCTACGCTGAAATTACGCATGAGAAAAGGCAGCGTAATGCTTTTGATACGTAATTTAAAAAAAACAATGTGCATTCGCTTAGCTGATTCTCTTAATGGTTCCCACGCGTAGGATAATCATTAACCCATTATAAGAACCAAAGTCACGTCAACGCATCAACGTTTCATTTATAATTATATTCTTGACCAATTGATTACATCGAAGTCATATAATTCGTGCCGTAATACTGCGTTTACAACTTGCGACTTTCACGCGTTATTTCGCCTCTTCTGCCTCGACAGATTGACTCTCGTTCAGATAAGCGAAATTGCTTAAATTCAGGTGACTTGACCGGTCAACGCCGTTAGCCGCGCTGGAAACACTCGTTCCCGGCCGATCACGAAAGTTAAGCAGCAGCGGTCACGGGAGCGGTCTAGGATGGGTGACCGCTCCGTGAGGCGTTGACGAAGAGGAGACGCGCCGAAGCCATTTTTCGCCCTTGGAGTTTTGGGCCAATTCAATAGTCAGGAAATATTAGGACTGGCTAGAACAGAGAACGCGTGAAGGGGGGGTGCAACTGAAGTTAATTCATAAAAGTGGTTGCTGGAGCACCCCTGTCATACGCGTTGAATGGTCATCGTGGAGAGTCTTAGTCGGTAAGAGTCCGACACTACTCTGCTGTTACGCAATTACTGCAACAGCGGAGTGTCCATGAGGATTTCTCCACGTACAAAAAAAAGAGGTAACTTGAACGAGCTGATCGAAGTTACAACAATCTACGATTGTTAAAAGTGTCCAAGTATAGCGCAGGCTCGAGTAATTAAACGCGCTGATAGCCGTAATCGAGTGGATTGGGTGGTAGGTCACGGAACCGATCAATTAAGGCTTTCATCTAGGATCCCCGGTTAGGTACCTTCGACAACTTTTCCCTCGCTGTCCGTCTTGCACGCTTTGATGAACTCGGAGCCAGCGGCGTATAGCTCGAAGCAATGCGGCTTGTGCCGATCCTGCACCTCTCTGACCTGAATGTTTTCCAGCGGAATGATGCCTCGTGGCTCCTTGTCGGTCGTGTACTCGAAGTAATACAGACAGTTGTCGTTTAATATGAACCACCGTCTCTTCCAGCTCTTGTAGCGTCCGCCTGAAACAACCATCAACGATTTAAAAGCTAACGATCGATGCACAACTATAATTGCGTTATTTACCTGCTGTCTCCGTCAGGGCAGCAGAGGGACAAAGCGATACGATATAAGAAAAGTACAGACACTTTGACGGGTTTTTCGTCTCGTTGTCGTCGGGGAATGCTTCCGGACCAACGATTCCCAAACGTATTTCCCATTTTTCGTCCTTCCTCAAATCTTGCATGAACGTAATACACGTAATTACGAGGCAGGCAACGTCCGTCAATTTGTAAATTCTATTTTTGCGTTTCAGCGCGACTGAACATAGAATGCCAGCAGTCACGCGTCGTATCTCGAATCACCGCCAGTATCTTTGGAATGCTTGGGCATAATGGTGAAAATATTCGAGTCGCCCGACCGAGGCTTTCGACCTCTGTGGCCGGACAGTTTGGGAAACGCTGTTCCAGGATGTTCTCACTCGTCCCTGTAACCCTTTGCAGCGACAACCTTATCGTCTCATCTGGTTTCGATTGTACACGGAGAATGGGCTGTTCTCGATCGCGAATCGATCGTTTGATTATGGCTGGTTATTAACGATCGATTCCTTGTACGGATGCATCGAGCGAGTATTTTTGTCCGTCCCGTAGGCCTTTGAATACCCGCATACATCGTGGAAACCATCCGGATCGCTTTACGCGCCATGGGTGGCGTGTACTTGCGGAACTACGTTGGCAATAGAGAACGCGTTAGCTCGAACAACGATCTTGGGAATTTAGAGGATTCAACGGTTTAGATTGATATAAAATATTTACCATGTAGATTAATATAAAATAATAACGAAAATTTCTAAGACCAGAAAGTTACGTACAATGTGAAATGTAAAAAGTATTCTCAGTGGGTGAGAAGTTCGTTAAGTCCTGCACCTGTGATTACTTTGCAACAAGAAACGTATCTTTTACGACATCAATCAGTACGGATCATTACTTTACTTGTATTTACTTTACTTTACTGTGTCGAAAGCTACAAGCTCTACGTGAACAAAAAAGCAGACAGGTCTACTTAACCCTCCGTAGGTAAACGTATTTTTCATATCTCGTAAGCAAACTGCTCCAGGCATTAAGAAAATCTAAGAAACATCTCCAGTCTGTGTTATCTATCTATGGATAACTAAGCCAAATGTACGAAACTTCGTGGATCGCTAATCCAATTTACCTACAGAGGATTACCTAAAGAAAAGGAACAAGTTACTTTCACTATACACAGCCTCTTTTAACATTCCTCGATTTTTAGAATCACTTTCCGTTTTAGGCGAAAATTACTATTTTACTATTTATGCAATCTTCTCTCGATTACTCTTCTCTACTTGTATACCGGAGAAAAAGCTTTCTCCCTGTTGCAAAGAAAGGTCGATGGAAAATTTGTTAAAAAAAAAATCCGCCGCTGTAAAGGGTTAACATCCTCATGCACTCGTAACATTCCCCGGAAGAAAGGGGATCGCATGCAAGCCGGGATACATTCGCAACATTATTCGATCAACAATGGCTCGAGCAGCGTTCTTTCTTCGTCCTTCTCTCAGCCACGCAAAAGACGTTTTCTCGTTTCAATTCATACCGGGTGAAGGGGAGAAGGGAAACGTCAGAAGGGTCAAAAGTCGAATTGCACGTTACACAGTCTACGAAAGAATTACCTTGCTTCCAGAGCCAGCCTTCCTTGTCAGGGTTGAAGAACGTGTGCATCAGATCGTTCCCGTCGTCTTCCGGTATCTTGAACGGTTCCGTCTTTATACTTTCGTATAAGCTCTGCAAAAGTAACGTACTGCTTTTAAAAAAATACCTATACGATCTTTGCGAGTAAATCATTTGGTTGTTCGAAATCAAGAGATATGATCTCGTATCTCTCATTGTTGTTTCAAAATTCGGATAAATCGGTGCGATGGAATCGCTTGTCTCGACGGTACGCAACGAGGAAGATACTAGAGGAAATTCGAGTTTCTGCGAGCCAAACGTGTCGTCAGTGGAAATTCTAGTTTTCCTAAACGTCTCTCGCAACCGTAAGAAAACACTTACTGCGAACATTATACAAAAAGGATTCGACGTTATAATATTATAAGTACAAATCGATTTACTCCAGACGATGCAAATAGCAAAAGAGACTATCTCGCTGAGAAGAGAAAAGGAAGCTACTCGTTTCATTTTTTACAAAACTTCAACCATTATCCACTTTAACCATTATCGCCAAAGCATAAATGAGAACTATAACGTTTATTCTCCGTTTATATGGCACGAAAGAAAATCAACGATGTACTGGACAGGGGCAGTATCGGCATTCCATTCTGCTCGTCGAAGACGATACATAAAATCGATGATATCCTGCAACTGGTAAATCTATGCTTACATAAGAGCAGCTGCATATGATCGCCAGTCTAGAATCGTTTTCGATCCGGCAACGCGTCGATTAGACGAGGTGAGACGAGGTGAAACGCAACGCGCCACTTTGCATAAATCTACCATTAAGAAATCACCGCAACGGACTTCCCCGTTAGTCAGTAGGTTCATTCTAATAACTGCGATCCGCCGGTTGTGAGGCGACTTGTAAAGCGCGCCAATTGCTTTATATCCTGGCCATGGATCACGCGGATGGAAACACGCGTGCATCACGACATAACACGAACGAAAGGTCGGCCACTGCACGCGAATGACGTACGTCCTTTGTTGCACACACTATTGCGTTATTTATCGTGTTTGTTAAGACCCACTTGCCTCCTTCTCCGCCGATCCTCGGCTCGTTTATTCAATTTGGAATTTTTGCACCAGTTCGTCTAACATTTAATGCCAATCGTCCGATATTCATTGGAATATAAGTCGATTAAATCCTAGTCGTATGGAATTTGGATTATCGAACTCCGTGTAGATACTCCGAGCGGACGACTGAATCGATCGGTCAAACGAGAATCTACGCGTGACGCAAACGTTTGCCAGGAATTTACCAGAAATTTCTGATTAATACGCTTTACGTCATCGGAAACGGGAACGGGAATAAACGCAGAATGTTTCAATAACTCGGTTAAACCGCAAACAATATCGTAAAGATTGCTTCCTCGTCGATAGAACTGATTAAAGTCAGCCGAAGCAATATACAAGTCTCATCTGGAAACACGATCCAACTCGATATTCCGAACGATATTCTAATGGCACGTGCAGCATTTTAGAAAAACGACAAATTGGAATTTCATAGCGCCCTATCTTTGAATTACGTCGAACGTGCACCGATTATTATCGACGATTTAGTATAGCGATCTAATTTCGACGTGTGTATCGCCTTTATTTATTTGCGGTGATAGAGCTCCACCTAATCATTACGGTTGCCCACACGTAATAAAATCGTTGCACCAACAGCGCTGCCCTAATTGCAGGAAATCTTTCGTGTATGTTTTCGCGGCACGGCTTGCGGAACAAGGAGAATTTGCATTTTTCGCGAAACACGAATATCGGGCGAAAATTGTAACGCGAAACGTGAAACTGCGAGTCCAGGTGGGAACGAGATTAAATCTCGAGGCACATACGCGAAAAGTAAAGCGAACCAAGATCGAATTAACCTTCGGAACTTTCACATTTTCATCGTCGCTCGAGGTTCGTACGATTACGCTGTAACGAACAACGAAGAGAAATAATGGAGCATTCTAGAAAATATCCAAAAATGTCCCCCGTCGATAGTCTGTAAATTATCGTTAAACATAGATCGCATGACTTTATTTATCGTCGTACGAGCAAAAAGATCTGGCTGCGATCTGACGTTGTAGGCTAGCTATACACGATTCGAGGAACGGTTCCCATAGAGAGACAAATGACACAGGAAGCGCAGATAAAGCGAGAGCGAGCTTTTGCACTCACCACAAGGAGTTCGCGAGGTAGGTCGCCGCCATTGTTGATGCCACGGTTCATGGAAATGAACTGTTCCACGCTGGGCTTATCCTTGACGCTCGGATTGTGCAGCGACGTGTTCAACATAATGATGGCGAAGCTAAGCACGTAACAGGTGTCCGTGTTGGTGAATATGTTCGGGTTCAACTGGCAGTACCTTTGCGCGAAACACTCCATCATCCGGTCGATCTTCTGCGCCTCACCGGGTAATCTGAACGACCAAAGGAACTGTCGAAGAGCTTGTACCAGGATCAGGTCTGTAAAATCGTGCAGTTCGACGAACGCTCGCAACACCCTCTCGTTGAAGTCGTGTCGTTCGCCCAGGTAGTCGCCGATCGCGGTTTTGTTCAGGCCCTCGCCCTTGTAAAGGAACTGGGCGACGTCCTCGGGCGTCGGGGCCAGCAGATTGTGCTCGATCAGGTACTCGATTCCCTTCTTAGGGTCCATGTTGAACTTCTTACGGCCGATAGACGTCTGTTTCGCCTTGTTCGACGGCTTGGTCTCGTCGGCCGCGAGACCACCGCCCTCCATCGCTTCCATCTCGGCCACCACTTCGCCCAGCTCATCTTTCAGTTGCTGCAACAGAAACGGACGGGTCAGCGAAACGTGCACGACAACGGCTTCCTCGTTCTCGCGAGCGAATCTCCACTCACGCTTCCATCTACCCTTGAATCGTCCTCTTCGTCCCGAATCGAACGATCGGTGTAACGCGATTTGCCAGGGGGAAGGTTCGAATCGAACGTGCCGTTTCGAGGTTCTAAGGTTGCTTCGCGGATCGAAGGTTTAACCTGTCTCCGCTTTCATTTGATTAATGTTGCGTGTAATGCCAGGTAGATCGAGTATCGCTCGAATTAGTCGCCACGACGAGCGAAACATTTGCTCGGCGAAGCTTTTCCTGTGGACGTCGAGGATATAGGGACGAATGAAGTTTGGAAGTAACTCAATCTGTTGGGACAGATTGCCCGGAAACGAAAGATCCCGAAGAACCTGGTACATATGTACATCGTGTAGGAAAGTTGCAAAGGAGGTCAAGAAATCCGATAGAATCGAACGCAACTGCGACTTACAGTTACGGTTGATTTCTTCGTGTATCTTTACTTATAGCGATACTTTTAACATCAAATTCCAACGACAATTTGTTCCACCATTATTCGAGGCTCTTTCAAACGATCGGCCGTTTAACCGCATTGCAGCAAATAGTAATATCGCGTTAAGATTCGATGCGAGAAACACCGTAGGATTTCGTAAAATCGACCAAGTTTCTACGGTTCTAAGTTCGTTCTTGCCTGATGCTCCTTCGTTTTTTTGCGCCTTACTACTTCCATCCTCCTCCTTCACTGTCGTCCCTTTATAAAAATCATCGCTATGGACGCACCCCATGTTTAAAGGAAGTCCTTCATCCGACATGGTCTCGTCTTTCCGATTTAGATAAGCAAAGAACTTTCCTAGGGTGAATACCGGGAGGGAAGCGTCACGAGTGTCACACCGGTATCTGTCTCGCCCACGTAGCTTTCGAGCTACCGTCTACGGTTTTATCATTACGGAATTAATCACAAATAAGACGCTGAGTTTCGCGTTTCAAGGTTTAGGATTAAAATTGCAGGAAATACCAGTTTCTCTGATCTCGCTATGTAGGATTTACTACCGTTTCGCTATCTTCTGTACAATTTTGAAGAAGGAGAGGATACGAATATCGCAGGAGAGGAACATGACAAGTACATTTTTGGTGATTTTCTGCTTTCAGATGTCGCACGCAACAATCGTGCAACCTTCTTTTTCGAGGTTTGTAAACGCCAAGCAGTTCACCAGCGATCGCAAGTACCAGTACGCGGACTTCCTGCCGAGTGTCTGACTCTACCAGTCGTTTGCAATTTCCTTCTGCGGTATTTCCCGCTGTACGCGCCGGATTTGGAGGGCATGCCGCGGATTCCGGTGTCCTTTTTTGTTTCCTTCTTCGAGCTGCTAAACTACGTCGAAATCATCGAAAGTGCTCGACCGACCAAGCAGTAGTTTTGCTTATTGTTAGTTAGATACGTCCGTATCGTTGCGAAAGAAGCGAAAAATCGTTCGACCGTTGCACCGTAATTGGCTCGACTTTATCGACTTTTATCAACGAATACGTTGCAAAACAGCTTAACTTTCAAAAGAATACAAGATCGATCGAATGTGTTACGAGAACTTGCTCCCCTTTCCCATTTTCTTTCCCCACCGACGTTTGAATTGGATAGAAATACGTGTCAATTTCTTCTACTTAATTACCCATCGAACACGATGCAACGATCTTCCGCGGCAGAAAATAATTCCACGCCGAATAATTCCATGCCGGAAAATCACAATTACGAAAATCAAGGCGAAACACAATCTCTTGTAACGTTGAACAAAAAGGAGGAAAAAGAGAAGAAGCCGCGATGTGTGTACGTAGTATGACAATGGAACGAGCGTACATTTTCATTCGTCGAGGTGAACAAGAGAAAAAATTGAAACGAGAAACGTTGGAATAATATTTCCACGGTGTCGTACGCGAACGCGTGTCTCACGGTTATGTTTTGACCCGGCCGCCTCCCAGAATGCACCACCTCCGACTTTAATACGGGATCAGACACTTCCGGAAAAACGCAGACACGTCTCTTAATTACGATATCGTGTCGAGGAAACTTCGAAATCTGTCTGTTCGGTTTCATTTATCCACCCAGAAGTTTTTTATCTTTGCGAATTTTGCCTGCCCATCCAATGCCTGTTTTGTTAGGATGATCATCTTTGCCCGGTATATCTTGAATCCTTGAATCTGATAAGTTTTTCGATAAAGAACTTATGTAAATAATTGATCAGAGTTGCGGATATATTTTCAAGCTGAATATTTGTGTTTCGATAAGTACAAGCAGACACGAGATCTTACGATCTTATAGCAATTTCCATGCGAGATTCGTTAGGAGAAGTGAAATAGATGAGTTCTTTGTAGATGATCAAAATAGGTTTTAAATGAAGACATTAGCGTGATTGAGCGTGCGCGTCTTGGAAAATGGCTTGAGGCGTCACGATCTTGCCAAGTATCTTCTCAACTGCATCAAAATTTAATATCGTCGCAGTAGGGTGAGTCACGAATGCCGACCAATTATGAATACGTTGGAAAAACGAAATTTTTACGACGACCGAAGTTCACGTATAAATCTTTAGTATGAAGTTTCAAATTACTCTTAATTACTCGTGCAACTGATCAGCGCGGTATAGAAATTTTATCTGAGAAGATCGCGCGTAGAAAACATTAATATAAAATTCTGAATGCAATTCTCCCGCGAAATACTCTATTCATTGAATTCTTGCTCACGGTACGCTCACCCCTTGTAAGTTTTTAATTAACAACAGACTCGAACGAGTAACAATCCCGGGGATTTTATTAAACAAACGATTCTCCTTTTGCTCTCGCGTCCGCGGATTCATTCCGCTCAAACAATGAGCATCTCTGACAGCCATCGAGAACAAATCTTCCGGTTTTTCCGTTTTGAAAGAACCGTGAAAACTTTTCGAAAAAGCATGATTTTTTTGTTATAAAAAAAGAAGACGGAGAAATGAAGGGGAAGAAAAAGTTGCCCTTTCGTACGGCAGAAAGATAAATTCTGCTTAATTACCGACAAAAGGATATCCGGCCTAATTAATGTTCGGGGTCGGCTTTCTTTCTCGCGAGAACCGCGCGATATTTCTCGAATGCTTAAGCGAGGAAATTATTCAACGATCTCGCTCTCTGCCCTCCTCCATTGAATTGTTAACCCGATTTCCAGAAATTGTCAAACTAATTGAGCGCGAATCTTTATTCGCGGAGCCATGAAAATTCCTCTTTCTTTTTTTTTTTCCGCGATAACTTTCGATTCACGATCATGAAACGAATCGAAAGGAATTCTGCGATATTGTCTTCCGTTCTGCTGGTAATTGCGTGCTAAGGTATAACAAGCCGTCTGTCGGCTTTAATTGCGCGTGTTTATAATATAATGTATTACTTAATAAGGTGGGTGCATCGAACTGGCGAATTAACTTTTTCCGTTAGCCGGCGCTTGAAACGTCTGGTTATCGCTGTGTAACTTTGCTAAGAGAAAGTAAATAACTCGTTGAGTAAGTTATTTGTTACAGTGATATGTGCACAGAAGAGGAAACGAGGATTGCCTTTTTACAAATGCTAATCGGATTTTTGAGTGCTTCGAAAGATTCTATCTCTATACTTTCGACCACATCGTAAGGAATTTTTCAACGTGATACGATTGAACGAGAGACACGATGACTCAAACCGAAAACTCGAATAATGGTTTAGAAAACGTTACTAAACTCGATGACTAAGAAAGAATTCTTCGCTCGAAAATAACCTACGATATTTCATGACGTATTTTCACTGTCTATCGCAAAGACTATACGCACATAATACGCAAAATATGCCTGTTGAACAGACGTCTGTTTAGACTCTATTTCTTCAGTCGTGTTTGTAAAACTACGATTTCACGCGAATATCAACAGACTACTAAATAATACAAAAATAGTATAGTTGCTTATACAAACGTATCGATTTCTGCTTACTGAAATCATTTCGACGTAAGTATACTGTACATAGAGGCATCCATTTTAATATCAAATATTAGTCGCAAATATGATAAATCCGAAATATGAAACAATAAATTGAGTAATAACGGAGGAAAACAACGAGCGCGCTGTTTGCTCGGAATAATAGAAACGGGGGAAAGAGAATTCGTCGGGGATCAGAATCCGGGGCCGGAGTAAATTTTCCACTTCCTTTCAGCCAGCTCGTCCAAAAGCTGTTTATCGAGGCCCTACGCCCAAGGAAGTACAGTTTATTTTTAACCGGATACATTCACGACGCGTTCCACGCGTTTACGAGCGCGTCAACGTCCGTTTTGTCGCGGGACACTTGTCAATGAAAGCCTGACATCGAAATTTCGTTAGCGGAGGAATGATACAACGGAAGCTTGTTTGTGCTTATAAAATATGAAGCAGACGCTTCAAATAATTCAATGGTCACGTTTCTAGACAAATATCGAGAGTCAAACGAAAAGAAGAGATATTACAATCGAATTAGAGAAGAAAAATATTCTTGAAAATTCTTTCGGATTTGTTCGGTGGAACGTTACTCGTGCACCGTTCAGGCTTACGTAAGTCGAATGTAAAACAATGGATAATATGAGTTGTTGAGAAAAGCTACTAATGTTGGGAAAAATGAAGAAGAGACTACGTTACGCGACGAATGTCGAATGCGATGGTGTTAACGGAAGACCCTGAAGAGCAAACGGCTTCGGATAGGTATAATTATTTACTTGATATCCTTAGAGATCTTCGACCTGTGTCGCGATGCAATCGGGTCAGACTCGATACCTATGTCTGGAAGAGAGCAAACGCGTTTTCATATGTTCGAATAGATTTCTAAGAAAACAGTGCAATTTCGTCGCGAAGAATTTAATTGAACGCCGAAACGTCGAATTATTAAACGTTATTTTAACGTCGAAACAAAACAGTCTGGTCTAAACCAGAGCTATTGAATTTTTGTCCCAGAGCAATCATAATAGTTAGACTTTTAAATAACCAGCTAAACGTACGAAAATTAACCCAAGAGACATACAATTGCCTCGTCTAAATAGATAATCTTTCATCTACCATAAACAGTCTCTATTAATTCTGTAGAAAAGTCTCATATACGTGTCGCGTCTTACGACAACCTAAATGATATTAGACTACTTTAATCACGATTACATTCGCCCTTATCAATTAAAATCGGCCAATTCACACAATTCCCCCGTAATATAATCCTGCATCGAAACAATGATTCCAATATTTTTCGCAGAGTTGTTCATCGTGTAGACGTGGAAGCTCGATCAAAGAAAGCAGAGAATCGTATGAAAAGGAGAAGGAAACGCGAGAGACTTTCGCGTTGAAAAGAGCGAGGGACAATCGGTCGCTTTCCGGTAGACTGTAGAGCGTTCGATATCCATCCTCTCTGTCTCGACGAAGATTAAACCTTGGTCGGTTTGGTCGCGAAATGACGAGTGAAGAGTATCGAAGGCTTTGTCGGGAATGGAAGGATGGAAGAAAAAATCGATGGATACGTGCAAACGACGCGGTGGTTCGCGCGATATCCTGGCGATCTTCGCCAGTGTCGCCCTGGAAAACGACGCGAACACGCGATCGTAAAATATTTATTCTGCCCGTCGTGGAAAACGATACAAACCGTCGTAATGCATTTCACGTTCGAATATTCCGAGTAGTTAAATCGTTTGTTCAACTGCTATCTTATTTTACTTTATTTCGTTCTTTTTCTTTTTCACTGATTTCCAACACGAAAACAAGTCATCAATTTTTTGTAGCAAGTATTTACTCATTTTTCTTTTTTTTTTTAAAGTTTAGAGTAATTTAGGTAATCCGTTTTTTAGCCTGTTTTTATCCGTTTATTCGCCTTTGATCGTAATACATATCTCACGATTGTTTACAATTTTTTATCACCGCCGTGATTTCATATATTATTATATTCAAAATTTCGGATCGATCAATTGGAAACGACATTTACACGTTCTACGATGTCAAAGATTGACGTGTACTAGTTCATCGTTTTAATATTTAGCCGATAGAACGAGCTCGACATCAATTATTCCTTGAAACGTCGCATCTCGTAAACTATAACATCCTATGTTCGTTATTCGTTAATGTCCACGATGGCTATGTGCAACTTACAATTTCACAACAAACGTAATCTAAAATGTTAACGTAATTATAGCCGCATAGCTCGCAAACTTATCGCATTAACACCACCGCTAATTATATCGAGCAGGAAGATAAAACGCGCGATGTTATTTCGTGTCGATCTCGCCATTCGAAGCGTTAGACATTAGACAAATTTGATGAGAGAGAGAAAACCTAGGAAGAAACATTGTTTGAACGCGAAAGGTAACTGTGCAAAGGTGAACAGCAGGAGTTGTGTACACGATACACCCTCCTGGAGGCAGCCAGCCCTCGGTAATATCGAAAAGAGGTGGGAAGAGGTCGGAGACGTTGTCCTGAGTACACCGACCGTATTAAGCGCGTTTTACGCCGCTCTACTTGTTATTCAGGTTCCACGATCGGCAGTTCGTTCGCAGGGAAAAAGAAATTTCACCGCGTCGCTCCGAGGCATGTCTTTTATTTTTACCACGACCACTTTGAAGAAACTAAAAATACGACTATCACTGAAACCACCCGGTAAATTGACCCTTTTTTCGGAAGTTATTGGTTAACTCGAGTCAAGTTTAAAAACATTTAAACAAAAAAAAAAAAAAGAAGAAGGAAAGTTTAAAATTTTGTAGATGTTAGATCGTTCTAGATAGATTTGATTATCTAAAAAGAATGCTATGATCCTAAATAAGGGATATATCATCTACGTTTACCCGGAGGGCGTTGTACAGTTAAGCCACCCTTGTGATGTTTACTGGCGGAAAAGAAACCCTCAAGCTGACCTATCTTCATGGTAGGCTTTAACTATACGGAAAGGGTTAATAAGGATACGTAAGGATTACGGACAGAAAACAAGTATTTCGAATCTTAAATTTTTGACTAGAAAATATCTGTCGCGTAAAAAGTATACGTCGCGTAATGGTAAATTTCTATTTAAAAAATTGTCCGCAAATAATTCTTTCATTAAATTTCCTGCTGTTACTTACAACAACCATAGTTCACGATAGTTCCAAAAATGACTGCCGGAACTACTATTGGTGAAGGGTGAAACGAGTAAAGGGTGAAACGATGAATATCGAGGTGTATCAGGGACTTAAAGCGCGAAAACATTGACGTAGAAACGCGACCGGCTGCCTCGGTCGTTAAGCCATTGCTACGTCTGCGGAAGGTGTGGCCCTTTTCCTATAGATAGGCTGATCGGAGGGGCGATAATGTCCCAGAGGGAAGGTAGAAGAACTTCACCCTCCTATACAGAGACCAGCCCTTTTGACTTGGTCTGAAATTTCTGCAACGCCACACCAAACTAATCGTATTTCCAACTGTCTTCGTGCTCGCTCTTAACGCCAACTCTTTTTCCGCCCAGTTCACCGTTCTAGATTTAGACGAATTAAGTTTACTTTTCCTTTTCTTCGAGAATAAGAATCGTGATGCAAGAGTTAATTAGTAGCAATAACATTTCTATCTCGCCTAACGTTTTCACTTCACACAAATGGTGTTTTTTTAATTGCTTCGTATTACAGAAGCACAATCTTCTAATTACTCTGCAACATCAATAGTAATCATGGGTGATCTTCAATTTAACAGAAAATTTATTCGACGAGCTGCAAATAGTCGATAGAAAAAGAAAGGACGCGTCGCTACAAAGAAACTTTTTTCTTTCCACAAGTAAACTGATCGTTTAAGGGAGTTTTCCAAAACAAATATTTCGTTAACAAAACAGGCAATCGAATTGTTCGTTTGAAGTTCAACGAAACCCTATCAACCTCCAATCCTCAATATCAAACGGAAACTTGCCCCAAGACCTATCACGCATCTAAAATCCTACTATGCAGGACAACCAGCAACCACCCTGTACGACAAACCTTTGGCTTGAACAAACGAAAGACAGGCAAACTTCTGCCAAGTTTGTACTCTTGCGCACATCGCGTTAAAGAGGCGATCGCGTTACTCCTTGACAACATCGCAAACCTTCAGAGACCCAGTCCGCTTCGTCTTCGACCCTCTTGTGAAACGGTTGTTCGAGGGGAAAAAACGAAGAAATTAGGAGCGAGAAAGAAAAAAGAATATAAGAAGAAGGAGACGAAGAAGAGATTGGTTCGCATCAGCGACGCAGAACTCTTTGCTCGTGGCAGCATAGCCAGGAAAAAAGGCAGGGAGACCGGAAGTGGGCTCTCGTTGTCTTCGATGGACCTCGTTAACGGGCGGTCGCGGCGATATAGCGCGAGTCACGGACAATAACGTTGGTCGTCTGTGCCGGCACAGAGTGGTATTGTCTGTTATGCAGCCGTGTTTCTTTTGTCCGTTCTCGGCTCCGCATCCGGCCACGACGCGGCCCCGTCCTTCCACGCCATCTTCTCGTCGATGCGTGAGAAAACATGCGTGACTCTCTCTCGCGGTATCTGTTGTATACACCGAGCGCAGACCAGACGCGAAAATGCCAACCGTCTGCAGCTTCGATGCTTCTGTGCCGGTAAAATCGATCGTCCTTCCGATTCGACCTTGAGTAACATCGACTCAAGGGCGTAAGCGCGCGCGACTCAATGAAGCGGCCACTGGATTCGACGCCGCCATCCGGTGCTGAACGCTCCTCAATGGAGAAATTGTTTCGGGGAATCTAAGTAATTGACTGTGCGTCTATGTTCAATTTTTGTCGAAGTAGAAGATGGGGGTGTTTGAAAAGAGCGTTTCAGGTTCATGTTCGCAGCTGATACGTATTCTAAGTTATCGCTAGTTCGAAATATGAATAATACGCCTTGAGGAAGACTTCGATAACTGTAGACAGTGAACATTTGCAAGTTGAATAACGCAGCGTGGCATGCGCATTCGGTTTTCACACGAATTGACGGTGTTGCCGAGAATGTCTTAAGATAAAAAGAAGGCAGTTAGACGAAACGAGAGAAGAAACGTCCAGTTAGGCTAGAAGAACAGCGCGGGAAATCGCGCATAACAGCCACTGGGTTCGCATCGCGTATTGTAATTTACATGGGAACGTTTAACGATGCTATCGCTAAAATTGCCAAGCTCCCAGTAGTAAAGTCGCCCCGCGGACTTCTTCACCGCGGTTCGAGTTTAATGAACCTTAACCTTAACTCTAATGAATCCTGTCGAGACGCCACAACGTAATTGTTAACCCCGTTACGCAGCGCGTTGCTACTTTTACGGCTGACTCTCCGTTTCTAAAATAACACCGCTCCGCACTATATTCGTCATTAGATCAGTTGGTGACTGGCTCTTTAAGTCAAATGTTCTTTAAACGCACCGATTTGTTCGAATCTTTCATCCCGTTCTTTTTTTCCTCCCCTGTTCCCAACTTGTTTAAAACGTTCACATTCGCGAAGGGATATCGACTTTCGATTTGGTTCGAACATGTTAAATTACTGCGAGTAATCGCACGCAAATGAGGAGAGAGAGAGAGAGAGAGAGAGAAAGGGAGTCGTCGTTCAGCGGAGCATACTCCATTTGATTCACCTAAACGACATGCATGCGCTATTTATTTCTCGACTCGCGAGGGTGATCTTTATTTTTACACATCGACCCCATAGAAGCTTTTATTAATCAACCATACGATGACCTCTCCTCTTCACCCAAGGAATTACTCTCTTCGAGCGAATCGAGAGCAACACGTTTACCTCGTTGTTCCTATATGAATATTTTTAGCAGAGCGCATCTAAAAACGTACACTGTTATATACCATCATTATTTAATGTTACTCTCATAACTTATTCGAGGATTAAGAATAATTGCAAGATCCGTTTCATCCTAACCGTGGAATTTCAAGACCACTGACCCGAAGGAGGTTCACTTCGAAACAACCAAGGATCTTTCTAACTTTACGATCAATGGACTCATAAAGCTTTAGACCTCTTTAGAATTTACGATCTAAGATAGTTAGTTTCCCACTAATCTCCGTTAAATTAATTGTTTCCTGGAATCAAATGGACGATTCCATTGATCCATTCGCGATAATCGACAATTTAAATAAAATTAATCTTATCTTCCTTCCTGGTCTCCATATTTTATCGTAAACGAGATACTGTGGGAATATTGCCAGACACGATATAGAGCTAATACGCGGTGTTCCAAATATTAAAACACCTTGTACGAAAGAATAAATATCGTTTAAATCAACGAAGTCGTCGTTGAACGTTAGATAAAATATACAACGCACTCGTTCCAACGAAAATATCGCTTCGAGCAACCTCTAGCTAAGGTATGCGATCGTGCAAGGTGTCGCATGGTGGTTAGCATTGCTAATAGACGTGTTTGTCATCATCGACAGAAAATACAAACGGCAGTCCTTACCTGACCCCGTCAATTAATTCAGTCCGTGACAATGCGTCCCACGGTAAATCAACTACTGTCGTGACACAGGAAGCTTTGTTGACGCCATCTCTGTGAACTATGAACTGTCCTGCTTCGCAATCGACTCGCATTTCCTTTCTCTTATCCAGCATTTTTCTTTTACCTCGTATCAGTGGAGTATTTAGAATTTTCAAAAAAGATAAAACGAATTCTCCAACATAAATACAACGAATATGATTCACTGTGACGTTAATGAATAACTTAAATGCCATTTTAAAAGGATGACGTAAACTGTAAAAGTAATTTATGTAATTCGAAAAATTCTTAGGGTTGGCTCTGTTAAATACCGTTGCTTTTTCCCATTATTATTCCGCGGAATTCAACATTTAACCATTGTAAATTAAACTCCGATGTCTTTCAGCTTTCCCATGTCGAACAATGCGAGACCGCGCGCTCAATGCGATGGCAATTTGCATTTTAAGTCCCTTCCAGATAGAGGAGCATCGCAAAACGATGAATCATTCGCGAACGTCGATGTTCGCGCGGGCCTGCGCGCATTATCGTCGTTTTCGCGATAAACACTTACATAATATCGAGCGAAATACATACATATGTACGACGTGTAACGTCGTTGCGCCGGCTACGCGAATCGAGGCAGCTGATCGTTAGATTAATCGCAGCAACTGATCGCCAGATTAATCGCAATTTGTCTGGCTGTGCAATTCTCAGGATTCTATCTCGATGTTTACGTTAAATTAATCGATGTACGAAATCTAAATGAATAATAAGTCAAAAAAAGAAAGATACAGTCATGACGTTTGTTTTACAGATAAAATAAAAGACGACCCACTAACTCGACAATCTCGTCGATCGATGATTTATAGTCATTTTTCGTGTCGAAAGTATTAAAATAATGGGTCAAACGAAGTTACCGCGATTAACTTTTAGCAAAACATTTTTTTTTTTTTTTCGTTTTTCAGTAAATCGTATTATTTATTATCTGCAATCGGTTATCAAAGCAAACAGGCCTGGAACGTAACGAGGTTCCACAATCTGTGCGAAAAGGAAATGAGAGTATATAGCTTATCGCATCCTGTGTGTGCTCATAGCGATGCACATTGCTCTTCTTCGTTGCATCTCAGGATGCATCTGCTTCGAATCGTTCACCACGTTATTTACATTTTCTCGTTATTCTCCCTTGCTCCTTTATTGTGTTTACAGTTCATCTTGGCGGACCGTATCTTTCATTTTCGAGGGAAAGAAACACGGTCGAGCAGAGTCCGAGGAAAACCTCGCTGCACAGCTAAATGCACTGCACTAATTGCGTTCTTACCTACTGTTTCACTTGTACTTGAAAAAAAAAAAGAAAAAAAAGAACAAATATTTCCAAGCTGTTTTACATTTCACCTCTTTCCTGGATAGTTTCTATACTCTTCCCTCTCCTTTCTCCTTTTTGTTTCTTTTAAAACAATGTTGCAAAGAGCTTTTCAAAATCTTGCAGCGTTAGAAACGAATTTAGATGAAACGAATTTTGTTGCAGTAAAGTTACGAATAAAAAAAAAAAGAAGAAAAAAGCGCAATCGAGCGACCTGGGAATTTTCCACGAACGCGAATTCGATCTGTGTACCCGATCACTTGACCCACATGAGAGCGGTGCTTTTAATCACGAACCCTCGTTTAATCGTCCAGAAATGAAAAGCTTCGCTCGACCGTCTTTTGTTGCTTGCGATGAGGCCCGAAAACGTGTCCACGCCGATCGAACCTGCCCAACCAGATGGCGAAAACAAAATTCTGTTCGTAGAATTACCGAAGCTTACTTTTCCTAACAATACTACCCACATACATTGCCCGTGAAGTAAGCCTTTGAAGATTCCGAAACCGAAGTAACGACGAGAAAAGAGAAATCGGATAAACAAGAATGCGAGGCAATCTTTCATTTGCGAAGCTACCGCTTGCAACTTAGTTTCGGCAAACTTGCCGAGTCCGATACAAGAAAATGTCTACCGCCTACGACTAAAGGTCCGGCAAACAAAAGCAGCAACGTTTCGAGGAATTCGTACCTCCACGCAATATTCGTTACTTCCATCCCTCTTGTTCCGTACACGGTAAAACCAGAGCATCGTTCGGATTATTGCGAAAGCGAAAAAGCATGCCAGTTAAAAGTCTGCCGGAAGATGTTTCTTGGCCGTTGTCGAAGCGGATTCCCGCACACACACACACACACACACACGTGAGACAACCAGAAGGGAAGTCTGGCTCGCTCCTTTTTCACATTTTCCTCGATACTTTTGCTGTAGGAAACAGTACCAGGCTCTCGTATACAATACGTGACCAAAGGCCTCGGGGAATCTGCATCGAGGACGTCTTTTTTCCCATCTTCCCATTGACATGTCGGAAACAATACCAGCTATTTTCCACCAGGGACAACCAACGAAATCGTTTTCCTTGCGCGAACTACTTCCTATGGGAAGCTTCTTCAGGAATCAGTCAGATAGTCGCGAATTATCGATTCATCGGTGAACCACGAGGAACGATGTTCCTTCAGAAATGAGAGACACTGAGTGGGGAGGATCGAACGATAAGGGACTCGAATTCGACGAATAATAAAGGACGAGGCAGAGATACGGCGATGATGGGGCTTTAGACACGCATTAAGATGGAATTTGTGTACCATTTTATAATGAACGAAGGTTGATCGGTCTGAAATAATTTGAGTATACGTATAGAGAAAATAGAGAAAATAGTCGCAAGAGCCTCGCGAGTATCCCCCTTGTTCATCGAGTGCAGATGAAATACAAATAACTGAGTGAAATTGTTCTTGTTAGAAAAGAGACCTCTGTTGTTGGAGGACGAAATGAAAGACCCTTTGTATTCAAACTTTACGTAGGAAACGTCGACGAAAGACTGGGTAAGAATTGAACCGACTCTAATCGCGTTACATAATTCGCATACAACTTCAAATTTCTCGTAAGGCCGAGACATGGCAGAAAATATCAAGCACTCGGTATGACCACAAAAGTATTCACCCGTAACTTCCACGAGTCGAATATACGATTCGTTTCGAAGGAACGACGCGACAGCCGTGTCTGCTCTCGAAACATCTTCGCGGACTATTTTGTCCTCTGCACGACCTCGTGACATTCTACTAGAATATCCGTCGAATTGGCACAGGTGCAAGCGAGAAACGATTTAACGCAGCTGCGTTCGTGTTTGGCACGACATTTCCTTTCGACGAAGAAACTCACCCCTTCTGAACATTTTACTATTCCATTTACTCGATTCATTCACTAGAAGATGTCAGGTATTGTGTCATCTTTCGTTCCTCCTCCGCACGAGATCTAGAACAAATTTTCGTTCGTCCTTTTGTCCCTGCGAAGATGATTCGAGTGGATAAACCGGTTTCGATTTCGTTGTCGATACACGTTGTTCTGGATAATTGAGAATCCTTGTATTTAAATTGCCGCATTACTAGGAAATGGAAGTTCCAAATGCTTCGACGTATGAAAAGAGTGCGAGAAGATTTCGTGATTAAATTAACTATGTCGTTTAACGTTGTAATGTAAATGCATTTTATATCTCGAAGACGACTACCGATCCTCCTTCGCGGAATTTTTTCATTTGATCGACCATCGATTCCGACACGCCTTTACGTTCTTCGATCGGATGCTTCTTTCTCGAAGGGAAAAGGATTGCAAACGTTTGTACACTCGTAAACTCTCTAACGAATGATTTAGCGTTAGCCTTTCTGCCGTTAAGCGTTTGAAACGTGCCCGCGGCGAAGTGGCTGAAATGGGTAAATTGCCTTGACGTGTGCCTGTGCACGTGTATGGGGTAAACGTTACACCAAGGGTGGTTACACCCATGCGCGGTTAGACTGTGAGCTTGACAGAAAACAGAAACTGAAGGAGAAATTTTAGAAGATGAATATAAAGAGTTTCAGAACCAGCGTTCAACAAGAATGGATACTATACTTCTCGGAGAGAAACTTTTAGAAAATTGAAGTTTGATTGGCCGTGGCACCAACACAGTAGAGAAAACACAATGAATATAACGTATCTTCTCGTGCATCTCTTGTTACAGTCTGTAGTCCTTGAACGCACACCGTATTGTCACGCTATCGTAAAAAGTCAAACGTTACTTTCTACGAAGTAACGACGTAAAGGTTAGATGTACTGATCGAAGACTCGGTGCGCAACATGATCATGAAACAAAACGATGCTCGAACATTATCTTCCGTAATCCTAAGGTCGTGAAAGTTGAATTTTATTTCGTCAAAATTTCATTATCGAAAACTGTAAACAACTAATTGTAATTGTAAATGTAATTGATGACAGTCGAGCGTAAAAATTTGTCGCTGAAAATTTTCTCCATCTATTGTTGCAACGTAAATGCTATCTTTGTATTGGAGCTTCGATGTTCAACCAGTTTGTGCGTGGATAATCCTCGAAATTTACTAGAAGCGGCGAAAGACGTATCTCTGCTCGATTAGGTCGACCAGTTCATCAAGATCAATGCTCGCCTTGCCTGTTGAGCTAGTTAAGTCGTCTAAAATGAAAAGCAAGATATCTGTCAGAAACACGCAAGCCTCGAGCTTCCGCGTTCTTGGAACTCCGATCGCTTAACATCCCTTTAAACAGCAACTTTTGTACGACTAAGATATACCTATATCTACTTATCGGTTATTCGATTCGTTAATCCAAATATAAAATGAACAATTCGTTCCCTTCTCCCTGATTTTTCCCGAGCGTTCAAACTCACGGAGTTTACCTCTATCGAATTACGGTGCAAACAGCATGGAAAGGAAGATAAATGCAACTGGCTATCGATAGCCGTGTGTTCGTTTTTCACGACGACAACGAGCGTAAAACACGATGATGGAATGCGCGGTTTCCGCCCCAAGTCATCGCACAGATATCGCCTCGTATTTTGACCCGGCGCGGCGATTTCCTTTCGCGTCGAATTGAAATACATCGTCGCACCACGCACTCGGGGGAACGAAAACTAGCAACAGATACCAACCACGGTCAGAAACAGCACCTAAAGCAAAGGAATCCAAGTCTGTGAATCCAAGCGGAGAGAAACAAAAAGCTGACCCTTACGATTCTCCATGCATTCTGGCGTTTACGTATAGCGTTTCTTTCGCGAAGAAGAAAACTCCTTTCGTTAGGAAGCGGAGACGTTCTTTTTAAGATTTGTATAAATACCTGTAAACTATCTCTTTTAATAATTGTAAGCTCAATTTAGTTTTCTCCGCTGGCTATATTGCGTGCACATATGAATTCGGTATTTTCTGCTGTGTCAAACTAATCATGCCACTCACGGAAGCAAAGTACAAGAATCACGATGCGAAATGCATGGGACAAAAACGTAGAGTTGTAGCGCGTGAGTCAAAGTGGCACGACGGATTCCATCAAAGATCTGAATCTTTAATAATGTCTGTCTTAACCGTTTGGTAAGCCCGCAACACGCATTCGGATAGGCCTGACCTGGCCTACATGTGTTTTCTTTTGTGAGTATCCGGAAAAGGAGAGCGTAGATCATTCGCAAAGAACCGACTAAAACCCGTACCTCGTTCAAACCAACCGATTTTTATGCGAATCAACGAACTCTATTCTTATCCTTTTCTTTTCCTTTTTGTCCTCTGGAGAAACCATTGTTTCTACGAGTACAAATCTTTCCCACCTGTTGGCCAACTACCTTTAGAACCTAATTTTTCAATTTCCACGAAATCAACGAATGCAATTATGACAAAGACGCAATTGTTTATTAAAGTGGTACCTTGAAAACCAGTCAATGGAGTTTCCAAATGAATTTCTACTTTATTGACAGACCGATACGACCGCTACACTGTTCAAGTACCACTCTGTGATTAAACGGAGGAAGTAATTTTCGTATTATTGCCGGTTCATCGAATCAGATTTTCTTTCTTCGTACGGACGAGATTCTGTTATACTCCGCAAACTACGAATACAGCAGAGCTCGAGCCTTCGATTACAGAGGCATTGATTCCCTGGCAAGGGAAGTCCGGATTACTGATTTATTGAACCAAGTCACTCCCCCCTCCCTTATATCCGCTGCTCTGATACGCTCTAGCATTACACTAGTCGCGTTACTTTACGCAAAACTCGTTTGCCACCGCTAGACGAGATTTAACGTGTCTGAGATTCGAAACGCAGAATCCATGGCACAAAGAAAAATGACAAGAATGGGGAATTTCGATATTACGATTCCCCTGGAACATACGAAATAACAGGAACGAATATCACGTTCATCGGACAGACAATGTACCTGCTTGGCCGCCGACATTTACTTAACACATCCATCCTGGCAGATATCAAGCACCCTCGAGGTGCCGCGAAAACGTGCACACGAAACATTTCCACGATTTCCTTTTCCCCTTTCGCGCAATTATAACTCAGCCAGACCAACAGTCGACTCATTGTCCGATATCGATCGGTCTAACCACCCACGACAAGCTTCATCCGCCCATCCATACACGGCGTGCCATTCTCATCCGGCAAGCATTGAACCAAGGGAACAGGATATCGCGACAATTACAAGGAAATTTAAAGCGATCGTAGGGTAAGGTACAAAGAGGTTGGAAAGCAGCCGAGTGTCTCAGTCGGTGTCCGCGAGCGTGGCTAACGGCTCGACCGTCGAGGAAAAGAGGGTTACAGTCGTTAAAAGTCGCTGGAATGCGGCGGCTCGACATTTCTGCGCTCCCCTCCGTTGCATGGCGCGATCCTCACGCGCTCGAAATACAGCCAGCTTCTGTACAAATCCGCGTCTCCACGCTCGAGAGAGACTTTCGCGGATATTCGCCAACGTTCTCCAGTGTTTCAAGGGATATCTGTGACTTTCAGGATTGGTTCCTTTCGCTTCGTTTCGTGGTCTCCTCGAGTGTGACTCTGTCTAACCGTTCACGAGCCATTATTTACCGCGAGCAAAATTCATAAATTTGGAAATTTGAAAAATTTTATCATCGACCTCTGGTGTAACGCGGTGGGTAAATTTCAAAGTGCAACGATACACGAGGATTTTATAAATTTTTATAAACGAACTTTATTTCGCGGATGAGTAATTTGGTTCGATAATTTTTTTTAAGCTCCGTGGTCCGTGTAATGCGGAACGTGTCTGTTACGCGTGTTACAGGATGGCCTACTGCAAAGGTCGAATTTCCATGTATCGCGATTACACGACGTACGCGTGAATAAATGCCGGCGAATGCGGGTGTCCGCTATTGCAGAAGGATAATTAAATCCCAATGGACAATGGAAGAAATTAATTAAAATCGGACGACTAAATACGTTCGCGATTGCCACGGGCGTAAAGCTGCAATGGGAATTTCTTTGTAGACGCATAGAAGAGAGAGTAGATTATGGAGATCGATTCTATTGATATTCATTAGCTCTGGCTGTGTATGCGAAATTCGTGTGCCTATTAGGGTATATAATTAATTTACCGTGAAGGTAGTACATACTTGATCCTTTATTCTTTCTATTTTCGGTGTATTTGAATCGTTATTGTTGTTTTATGGCGGTGGCATTGAATATTCATGGTGGGTCAACGTAGCGTCCAATTGGACAAACTTTGGAAAGTATAGTGTATTTAAATTACTACTGTGTTATTTTATACCGACGAAATTGAATATTCATCCGGAGGTGGACGTGGCATCTAATTGGATAGACTTCGAGAACTATGCTTTCCTCTCCAGTTAAGTCGCCATGATGGACGTAACCCATCGTAATATCCTGTAAACTTCTGTCAAAACGAAAACTAACGCTGCAGCTGCAACAAAAGTTTCCGCACAGTTCAGCCTATATGGATATCGTGATATTAATGATATTTCACAAATAAATATTCAATTGTGGAACACATCGACGTACCATCATCCCCCGGCTATTATCATAAGAGAAGAACCACGATATCTGGTAGCAAGGAGTCTTTATCTTGGAATTATCATTCGTTCACCGCTAATAACGGAAGCTATTATTATGCTAATTTCCACTATTCTTAGGTTAGCTCACGTGTATTGGTTCTGAAGGGCCCGTATTAATATTTATACAACATTTCAGAAGAGATATCTCCTGTACACCCTCGGTGCTCGTGTCCAGTTGCGATTCGTAAAACATGTGACTTCTCGTACAATCGACGCTCGTTCCTTCTGCTTTCTTCCCTCTCCTGTCCTGCTTTAATCCAATAATAGCTCGTGCACGTTTATTTTAGACCCCCAGAGACGAGACTGCACCGTTTCTGTTACACGAGAGTCGGCTACCTGGCTCGTGACACGCTTATACGGCTCAAAAGTGGACTGAAAGTTCATCTGCAACGAGTCTCAAGATCTTGGTACATACCGACTTCGATATGAATTATATTAGTTTCCGTTAACAGTATTTGTAGGATCGTTTATTCTTCCTTGTCTCATTTTCTTCGGCCGTGTAATATATATCTTTGCGATTGATGACGAAGTGCCTACGCCTTCCCACGCGTTAAGAATAGAATCCTTTGACGTAATATTATTTCTTTTCTCCTTGGCAAGTGCGATGACTCTAACGTAGCGTCGTGTCTCTCTTTGTATCCTTCTGACAGGAATAAGTCTTCCCTTTTTTATGTCTTCAGGGAGCAAACGGGCGACGACAAAGGATTCGATAGAGATGGAAATTTCCTGGTGCGAATCGCGTCCTTTCGCGACACTTTCTCCGTATTAAGACCAACATTCGTCAAAAGATATATTCATATATTTTAATACCCGAGTCTTTTCGATGTGAAATATTAACGGAAGACGGAGAGGGACAAAATTTCACGACTAGCATGAATGAACGATTCGTGCTTAAAAAACCGATCCAATAAAAATTTCGTAACCCACGCATTACGAATGCCATTCATCGTTTCAAAGAAACAGAGGAAAACAAATAAAAATACAAAAGATACAGGTTCAAAACGATTTGTCTGGCCGGAAGCGTATTTACGTCAACCACACCAACTTTCGTTCCATTTTTTTGACGACCTACATAGCGGCCACCTCTACGCGCCGCGACTCCGAAATGGAAAGGAAAAGGAGGTCCGGCTATTTTTTCTGGCGACCAACAGCCTTGTTTCGCGTCCTTGAAAGGTTGGTTCGCTAAGCGAAAAAAAGACACCACGGTAATCGCGAGATCAGAAGCGCCGTGCAAGACACGTGCTGTTAGAATGCTCTTCGCTTCTTTTCTTTCTTGGCTCCCCTCGACATGGCCTTGAGTGGTTAGTTTTCCAATTTATCTACCATACTGTCCGCGCAGCTTTGCCTCTCTTTCTTATTTCCCGATTGTCCTTTTACCTTCGTAACTGACTGTACGGCTCGATGAACCTCGATTAAGTTGGACATCATCATCCATGCAATCTTCGCTTTTTCAAAAAGCAGCCTTTAAAATTGACTGCTAAAGTTTTACCTCGGTTTTTTTCAGCGATCGCCTCGAGCGTTAATCTAGGCTTTTACGATGGCTAACGAATAATTGTTTAATTATACTTTTTTATTAAAGCTTGTAACGATCGCAAGTTTCAGAGTTTATCCAGATTATGTGTTTCGCACATAGTAAATGAACTCTGATGGAATCGAACGCGCGATTTTTTGTTACGATTCTCTAAAAGATTGCAGACAAGAGCTATTTTGAAAGTTAAATTCTTGGTATAGTAACAGAGAGAAGAGGGAACAAAAAAGAACGGACAAAGACTAGATTTGTATCTAACCAACGGTATTTACCGCACAACAGAGATGCCAGACGTTGACCATGTGCTGCGGTTTCTATTCAATCCGATGCATACTGAGAAATGGCAGCTAAAAGCGGGCTAAACCTTCGGCGTTAAATTCTCTGGTGCGCTTCTTCTATCGCTCAACTCTTGGAGACGCAATGATCGAAACGGTCTTCCATTCTTCTCAGAGTAATAAACCAACAAAACGAACATCGGTTAACAAACTTAGGATTACGATCGAGTCACTCAACAGCGCGTCTCTATACCGTAAGCGAGAGAGTAAGCACATCATTCGGCTCTAACGCACGGTTAGTAGATACTTGTACGATCAGAAGAAAAACTTGTAGTCCGACGAGTTTTGCACAACATCGGTACGGCTATGTCGCGACACAGGTATTTCGCGTTTTCTCGCCAGAAATCTCTTAGTACGCGAGTATTCACGGTGGATAATAACAGGCATGAAAAAGGGGCGGGGGGAGAGGAAATAGAAACAAGATGGAAAAAAAGAAAGAAAAGCGGAAAAGGAGAAGATAAAAAATAAATGGTCGTAGAATGATAAGGCAAGGTGGAACGTGGAGCGTGAATTAGGGAGACGATACGCGTTCCGCCGAGAGAAAACGACGACTCGTTGGAAACGCGCAGACGTTATTATCATGCCCTGGCGGAATACCAGTTACTTCTACCACGTTCCAGTTCCTTTCTTCGCCAGGTATTCAGCGAACGGTCCCGGTAAAGTGACCTCTCAAGGCCGTCGGCCAAGCAACAAGAGAAGAGAGGACGAGGGAATTCCCCCTTTCGCTCGGTCAGCAGCCGCGCGCAGTTTCATCTAGCTGGACACGGAGCTCCGCTGCCGGAAAATGCGTCGTGGAAACACACTTCAGTGATTAGATCGCGTAACTACCTCTTATCTTCTTTTTCTATTTTTTCTTTTTTTTTTCTGAATACTTTATGCATGCATTTTTCGTTTCACGGTAAATTTTGTCCTTTGAAGATCGATCGAACGATCGCTTCTCACTAAAAAAATGAGCCAAGACTGGTTTCACACTTTATCGTGACAGTCGTACATATAAATCACATTCACACCTATTAACCTAATACAAGATGATAAGAAAATGGTACGTGATAGCGCGAAATTAAGTTCGTTCAACACTAGCGTGACACTGTGACATTTAACGTCATTAGAAATAACGATGGGCTAATAACCACTGGTAGCACATTTTTTAGCATGTGATTTTTAGAGGTTCTCGTTATCCCATTAATTTTCCTGATCGCAGAAAAGCAAAGAGAAAAGAAAAAGACAGAGAGAGAGAGAGAGAGAGAGAGAGAAGCTTACCACAGACGTTACAAGTCGTCACGGTAATTAAAAACGGTACTAATGGAATTACGAGCTGTTAACGCGTCTTTTTCAGCTGGAACGGCAGAAAGAACGATTTTGCTTTTGAATTTAGTGGTTTCACCTTCTAGCAAGGCTGCTCGAATACGTTGATTGAAATTATACGCTGCAACGCGCAACGACGCCGTTCTACGCTCAATTATAACCATCGTTCGTGTACTCTGTTGTAATTAACCCGACACCTGCGCCAGTGAAATTATCAAGCGCGGTTATTACGGTTTTATCGTAGCTACCATTAACTTTGCTTTCCGATTATCGATAATCTTTGAACGTTATGCTGCAGCATCGTAACGTGCGATAAAAATACGCTTAATGAGTGAAATCTGATTAATTATAAAAAGATGGATGGAAATATATACCAGTTTTACAAACATAAATTTTACAAGGAGAAAATCGTAAACCGCTTCAGTTCTTGG
The DNA here is from genome assembly GCF_051014615.1 of Bombus vancouverensis nearcticus. NCBI lineage: Eukaryota > Metazoa > Arthropoda > Insecta > Hymenoptera > Apidae > Bombus > Bombus vancouverensis. Next base: position 14,394,992 of record NC_134911.1, on the reverse strand, counting down.
GAACACGCAACTAAAAGTAGCGCTCCACTTCGTTACGTGAACTTGCAACTTACAATCGTAGACATACATCGCGATATAACGAGTTGCAACTGCAGTTTTAGTCCTAACAGTTAAACCCTAAGTAGGAGGAGGGTGTGACACGTTTTCTAAGTTGGCGTCCTACATCATAGAATTAATTACTCTTTAACTGTGCAAATGTAGGAAGTACTTTGTTTTGCCTTTTGCTAAAAAAATCGCAATTAGTCATTGTTCGCGGAAGTGTTTGTTCGATCATACTCGAACGGTCGCATTTAACCTTGCCGTTGATGATACATAGAAGCAATCGCACATGCTCGTTTCCGTTTCATAGTTCGCTATAAAATTTGCCCCAACCACTATGACCTGATAGCGCGATACGCTCGATGCAGGATACGCAAATCAGGACAAAAGGAAACGATCCTGACGGACGGAAATAAGAATCGCTCTCGATGGAACTGCAGAACTTCCGGCGGCGAAGAATAGCATACCACGTATAATCAGCGAACGGTCTTTCTTTTTCTTTTTTTTTTTTTTTTTTTTTTCAAATAAAATGGGAACACGGCTCGATCGAATCAAATCTTAGGATAAATAAAGTTAGGACAAGTAGAATGAGCGCAAGTTGTTTGAATCAAATTAAGTGATTTTCTTCGTAATACACCAATCCCGGCTATGAACAACTTTTAAGCGATTTGCATTTGAAAACGGACTATTTAATTCGTTATTAGTAGCGTGATAAGCAACGAAATATATCTTATACATTTATACAAGTCGACGACGGTTATAGATTTCTTCAAAGATATATCTTGTATTCATCATTCATCAAAGATAAGTTTCTTGAACCAACATTGATATCCTCGTTTGTAATTATCATAATTTATTAGCTTTATTAATTTTCATATAATACTTGCTTGCTTACTCAAGTAACCCTGTCGTGTTATATTTCGTTATGGAAAAGCAGGCATACGAACAATCGAATTTCAGCGATAAGAATAGTTCTCTGTGCGAGAAAGGTGCGTCAGATTCGAACGGTATGCGAGTTTGCAGGGATGGAATTTGCGCGTGCTATTTAAACGAATGATTCATCGACGCCAGTAACGCAACTTCGATTTCTTCCGCCACCGTTTTCGTACGTCGTCTTCTCGCTGATATGAATGAATTCTCGCTCGTTTACGAATTGTATTTATAACCCTTTCGTCTGCATCTGGTTCCTCCTCTTCCGGATGATACACGTTTCTCACAGTACCGTGAAACAATTCGGTTCAAAAGTAGTCACGTTGTTGCTTTAAAGGAGAAACCGAAATATCGTATGATGTAAAAAGATTATCATACTTTTTAGCGTAGTGCGTAGGAGTGATAGAACGAGCGATCGGGGATTGAGCGAACGCTTATATTAGACTATTGACGTGAGTGACGAACGATTCGAAGAACACGCATAAAAATTTACCTGTGTATGGCAAGATACGTGTGACGCATGTGAAATCTTCGAACGAGTATCATTATAGCGTTTCGCTACTATTTTATTAAAAATCTGTCTGCAACCCAGTATTCCTGCGAATTGAGAATTTAAAATTGCCATGCTGAGTCTGAACCTTGCAGTGATCATACAGCTATCGTACCTACAATTATATTTTTACGTTTCTTCAATCAATGCTCTCGTCGATACTATCTTGAGACTTCGTTAAAGCTGAAAACCTGAATTTCAACGTTGAAGTTGTAGTATTACACAAGCCGATAGTTATGCATACCTTTAAGCATGCTTATCGATATAACCTTGAAATGTCCTTCAGTATATGAAATTTAAATTTCAATGTTCACTATTACAAGAGCGTACGCTGTATCCATTTACGAAACATATTCGAAATAACGATCGTTTATGGACGAACGTTTTGAGTGTGAACGTTGCTTGTATAATTCGTGCATTTCATTTCAACATGCATAAGGATGTAAATCCTGGAGAACTAGATGTTCGTTTAGAGAAGGAGGATACGTCCTGAGGAAACAGAAGTTCGCCAACGAAGGAACATAGTGTATGTATAACGCGCAAGAAACCTTATACCGCCAAGCTCTGTGTATACCCAAACGACTCGGTTTGTCTGTGCCCTTTGCATTTCACGTCATAACGGAAGAGTTAACAGTCCTTGGCCTTAAGAAAGGAAGCGGGAGGAAGTTCGGGTCGAACGGACGCTTGTGTGTTATTGCGTCTTCCAATTAAATTAGAACGTTCACCATTTCGCTAATGTTTTCCCGCCGTTTAAACGTTCAACGATACTTCGCAACGCATTTTCTTCTCAAGTCTGAATTTTTCGTTTTTCATTCCATTCGATCGGTGTTCGAAGTTTGAACGACTATTGGCATCGACTATAACCAACCACTATGGCGAGACCAATGCCTCGACTACAGTCGACAATTGATACTCCAAAGCAGCTGTGTGTATCTTCTTCGCAAATGTCTGTGCCATTCCAAATAATTTACAATCGAGAGAAGCAGTCTTTGCGCTACGATAACAAAGTCACAACGAGACTTTTCAATAATCGTTCGTTACCCTGAAAGAGTTCATAGATACCATTTACGACATAGAATATTCAACGGCAGCTGCGTCTACGATTCATTCGTTCTTTGATCGCCTGTTTGCCAGATTCTGTAACCTTGCTTCGCAGACGCCATCGCGACACTTGCAAAACACCTGCATCATTATATTTGCCACTATTCGCTCTAATAGTAGCGGTACTCGAGTACAACTATCTGTTGCGTAAGATTTTTTTTTTAATCTTTTTACCAGTAGCAAACTGATAAGCAGTACACGGTAACCTCTTAATCGCCGTAGTCTCTTGAACATTTTCAATCAAAATATAATTGCAAATCGATGGAAAGAACGTCGCGTGGCTCTGTTTTCCAGCGATTCGTTCGGGCGTTTTCGTATCAACACCTCAATGAAACGCACATTACAACAGCGAGGTTCCTCCCACGCGTTGAAAGTTTGCCCTCTAAACCGGTAGCGTTCCATTATTTATTTCTGACAGTGAGTCATTAAATCGAGGTAATCGGAAGAATATCGATGTCCCAATTAGTTGAAAGAGAGACAGAAACGGCGGAAATCTTTGAAGTCGATCGGTGGGCGTGAGAGATGTTAATGTTCGCACGCGTCCAGCAAGGCCGAGGACGCGAGAAGCGTAATTGGAAGGCATCCAACTGCCTTAATACTAGCAGAGATTTCTTTTATTAAAAAGAGGGCGGAACGCGCGGACCTGGCGACACTCCAGAAATTATGAATCGGTGAAAGAAAGGGAAGCTAGCCCATAAATGATGTATAAAAGTGTTCTCGATGTCTATCTTTGCTTTTCTATCTTTTTCTCTCGCTCGTGCTCGCGTTACGGACGATGACTCCGACTTTTTAAGGCTTCCTTTTAATAGGACGAAAACCTTTTGTATCGGATCTTCAACCGACCTACTACTCTTCCAACCACAAAGCTCACCTCGTGTCTCATCGAAGTTAAACCGATGAACGTGTTCGCGAGAAAATCGTAGCGGTCGATGATTCTCATTGACCCTTTGAACCGGTACGTTCTAACTTGGATATATTTAACGCTAGATCGTGGCTAACTACGCATATTCGTATTTTTACGATTGCGATGGAACGAAAGGAACTTAGACAGAAATTTCTTTCATCTGGTAGATATTACAGAGAGTATTCTAGATATTTCATATATCTTTGCATAATATATGCATTCTCTGCATTTTCGTGCTTTTAAATTTCGCATTAGTGCAGAAAAATCAGCAGCTCATCCGTTACTTTACTTCCAAAAGAATGATTACAGTAATTTTATTTTGTAATTTCATGCACAAAGAGTTTTGTGATAAAGATACCACATAAAAATAAGTTATTCGTCTCTTTTGAAATTACACACCACCGATGTATCAGGATAATGAAATTGAGAAAGTAGCAGAAAGTTAAAGCGAAATTAAGCAATTTCACTCACTTGTCGGACAAGTCAATAATGAAATAATATCAAAGTGTATTTAGAAAACCCAGTTTACTATGGCACAGTAACTTGATCGAATCAAATAAATCAGGGAAGGCTTACGTAGATGGATCAACTGATCGATCACCATGAAGATCAGCTCGTGGAGACCTAACTGCATACAGAGAGACTCTGACTGAAAGTAACCCTGACGTTTTTACTCATCGCAAACGACTTCTCGGTCCTTCAGAAACAGCTATAAAAAGTAGATAGGTACAATCGTTCGACAGACGACTGTGTAATGTGCAAACACACGAGAGAACCGAGTCAGCCACGAATCGCGTTCCCAGAAGGAACCTCTATACTCGAGTTACCCATTAGTCATTAATTCAACAATCGTCGTCGAGGTTTGTTAGCTTTTCGATTATTATCGTACCACGATCGGGTTACGGCGGCACATCACGCGCCACTAAATTCGTCCATTGCAATTTTCTTAAGTACCCGGACCTAATTAATCGATAAGTGTCCCGAATGTCCGTTGAGTTAGGCTTTCACCGAGTGGTCCCTATTCGGTTCCGGCATTGGCTTCAACCGAGTAATCGCATCCTTGCGGAAATATATTTCCATTCAATCGTCCTATTACATTAGCCATCAGCGTTCTGTAAATATGGATGACGAATGACTCTTCGAATCGCAAACGATCGTTCCTACGACTTTGCTGTCCTCTTTATGATTCGCAACTACCACTACTCGTCTATTTTTTCTCGTTTTTACGCGCACGATAATTTAGCTTCGAGAAAATGTACTTTGAAAATTGATAGGTCGGCACGTGTGTTGAAACTCGGTTTAGTAAACGACATTAGGGGCGTCCATTAAATGCTCGCGGGTCTCTGGTAGAAAGCAATACCACGTGTACCATGCAATTAATGCAACTAGGATCGGTTGCTCGAAAACAAGTTAATAATAATAACAGTATTCTTGTAATGTTTCTAACGTCGTTATGCGTGCTTTGGTCTCGCTCGTTACTTTTTATTTACCACTTTCACTGTGAATTCAAACGACGATGTCCCAACTACGATAATTGTGTTGCAAAACTCGAAGAGAAGTTGCTTTACGTGTACAGTTACTTATCCATTCGTTAATATGTACCCTTCCTTTATGTGGATTTTAAAACAGGGAATACATAATTTTGTTCATGCGCCATCCTAACAAATCTTGACAGTTTATACTTTCCGGTGTGACTGTACGGTGACTTCAACGGTGAAAGGATTAAGAAGGGACACCAGGTAAAAAATACCTTAAAAAAATACCTTCGAATTCTAACGTACAAGCTATGCAGCGTTAAAAGCTACGCGAATCGGCCGGTCACACAGTTCGCTTCGGTCTATTCGCGGTGCCGAATGGCCGTCGATACGCGGTATGCATACGAAGCAAGAGAAGATCGATATGTATGTCTCACTGTAAACACAATGCCGCGTTTAGAGTTAGCCAGTGACACGTGTTTCACCAGGGTAAACACATCTACGTGCGTTCTGCAGATAAATATAATTTTCCCCACGACCCATATGTTCTTGCTAACATATTGTTCAACGAAATCACCCTCGGCCGCTTACATAGCTTGCTGGAATTATGCAAATTTCAAGGTCCGAATAACACGCCAATTAATGGCGATTCTTTTCCCAGAAGCTCCTGGTAAATAAGTTCTTGTCTTTTCACGGTTCGAGTTCAGATTTCGAGCGACTATTATATTATTGCTCAACTGTGGCAGAGCAACTCGGTAAACCGAGTATAATGCACATCGTGTTGTGCGAATATTATTATTCTCAGCAACTTTGTCGTCCTTAGCGTTGTACGATGTTACAACAGATGCCAATATCGCAATGTGTTCCCGACTGTCGTATCATATGTATACAGCCTTGTATATGTTCTAGCCTTGGAAATCTTGAAAGTAGATGAACTAAATCATCCGTTCGATAGTCTGTTTATTTGCTCATCTCGATCTACGTTTATTTATCTTTTTATCTACGTCTTTTAAAAAACATACACACGTTCTTCTTCTCTTCCGCTGCACGTTCTTGCGAAATTTCTGGCTTTTACGTAGTACACGTATATTTTAATCCATTCATCTTTGTACACAGAAATCCACGTATTGTAACTTCAAATTTTCGTAATCTCTTTCCTTTCCAAACCTTTCATTTTGCGAATTCATACATCATCTCTCTATTCATACCTTCGCTTTCCTCATTTTCTTATCTATCCAGTATCTATCCCCACCGTCTACGGGTTACGGCTCGTTCATTAAATAATTCGCCAACGAAGCACGATTTTCTTCGGTTCTCGTTATATTACGTCCCTCGACGTTGGCGCTCCAGTTCTTCAGATTCGCGGCACCGTCTTAGCACCTCCGAATTCTTCCATTCACGTATTTACCCAATTATACGTTCCATTCTCCTACAACATCGTCGCGGCGCACACCAGGCTGGCGTGCACCCAAACACATTCTTTTTTCCCCCTTGCTGTCCAAAAAGCAGCCGTATAACCCAGATACACGAGTGCTGGTCGCAAAAGGCGGGAACAAACGGAGCGGATGCGGAAAGAGGAATCGCGTCGCTTAAAACAGAACCTGTTTCCTTTGTTCACCGCGTCTCTCTCTTTCTCGTTCCTCTTTTCCTCCTTCTTCTTCCTTTATTCGGCCACGTCTCGTTGTGTCCTAATAAAATTGGATAGCGACGAATAGTAGGCAGAAAAAATGTGACAAAACTTTTAAATAAAAACGTGAGATTACTTTCGCACACTAAAATAGTTCGTCTGTGTAATCAGTGAGACACGATGTCTCTCTTTGAATATCTTCGTCCGTGGCGCGCCCAGAGTCAGTCTCGTTCGATCATTAACAAGATAACTTATAGTCAACAGAATGCTTATCAAGATTTCCAGTTCTTACTCGCGATTCCGTTTGCCACATTCGCTTGTCAAATCGATTTTGCCGTTTATACCTTGTCCGAGCCAATTACTTCGAAGCAATTTAACTGGACACTCGCGAAGTGACAACGACCCTGTTTTATTAGCTTTATGTAATCCTCGATGACGAGAAGATGTCATCGTCGCTGGTGTCGTGAAACTGTTGACGTCAAATGAGGCGATTAAGGTTCTACTGATAAACAACCGTGCAAGCAAAGTCAGGTGCCATGGCTACCGATAAGGACTCGCTGTAGTAAACTGGCAATAAAATTTTCACGCGACGCGAGACAACTATATTCTGATGCTTTTATAACCAACTATGACGCCATAATAAAACGATTTGTTTGTCGTACGATTTACGTCAGGACGTAACAAAGATTTATCTACTAGAAGGTGTCATAGGAAAAATTGACAGCTGTGATTCATATTCTTCGAATCAACTTATACTAGTCAATGGTTTATAGAGTACTTTAATTTCGTTATATGCTTCTCCGACGTTCGATTATCTAAACGCGAACTGTGTTTTGCACGAAGTCCGTACAACTTTAACGTATCTACCGTTCCACGCATAGATCTCGAGCCATGATCCGATGCTGCGTTATATAATTCGACATGAAGCAAAGACGAAACTTGAACGACTCCAAACGCGGAAATTGTCTCTTAACTCATAAACTGATCGAATCTAAAGATGTAATCGTGCTTACGTTCGAGTTAGATCAATTTGTTATGAAATTGCAAGTTTAACATCACATGCTACCACGAACGTTACCAATGAACGTTAAACTCGACCGCTATCCTTCTCACCTTCTTTAACAAAAGAGTTAACAGCCTTCCTTCCTACCCACAATCATTTCATACAGCCAGTGTCTTCTATACTTACAGACCTTTAAAATGCTGAATGACTTAATATCACGATATATATACGTAGTAAAGATTGCTCGAGCAAATGCTTCTCCGGCTACTTTTTTCTACACATCACAAGCACGATAGTAGTAATCGTAGCACGTAGTACTCAATATTCGATACAGAGGCAGACACAACAAAAGACAGAAGCTTTCTCTGCCGAAATATGTATTTGTATCGCGAGGCATGCAACAATGCCGGGTATTGGCACCGATGGCTCGTCGCGAAATGTAATTTATGTAAAAGCGGCGTAGGTTCGCGCCGGACAACGGTGAAACTCGGAAACCGATCGACACACTTTTTCCCGTTGGACGATTTATGAGGACTCGATGTTTTAACGCCACGCAACACGACGAATAAATGCGACAGTTGTATCGATCGCAACACGCTGCAGGCCAACAAAGAGCAATAAACAAAGAAGGAAAGACAGAAGAAAAAATGGTACAAAAAGCAAAAAGAGAATGAAGAAAAAGGGAAAAGAAAGGGAAAAAAATTTCTCTGTTTCCTTTGAAACGATCGTCGCTGTTCCTATTCCCCACGGATCACTCGCTCTTTCCGACCGCCACCGAGCCACCCCATTAACCTAAAAATATTGCCGGCAACCACCAAGCTGAATAACTAATATCATAAAGTGTACCGCCGCGCACGTAACGCCACGATGTTACGTAATTTCCACGTGTACCACGATACACTCGATAAATCCATAAACTGGCAACGAACAAAGGAAGAACTGATACTTTTCTCCTCTCGCTTCGCTTTATCAAGGAGGTTTCCGATTAATCCGTATACCGCGAAATATTCAATGACACACAACTCGATTACCAGTACGCGATTCAAGATTCCACGAATTTCATTCGAGACTATTTAGGTCGGCGTAAATCCTCGATAAGCGGTATATACGAGATAGAAATCTCGACATTACGGTTCTCTCTCTTTCGCGTTGTTCGTTACCGAGGTATCACCGGGTCTTTCGAGACAGAGGAAGAAGATTTCTAGGAAGCATCGCTCTAGGAAGCGTGCGCGTGTTACGCGTTGATTTCACTGCGGCAAGGTCGTGCGACCGGCAAATTTCTTCGACGCCTGATCTGTGAACACGCAATTTGACGCGACCGTAAAAATTCATAGCCTCTAACAGCCTGCCATAGGGCAACGATTGCTAGCCGTTTTCACGATGCGTTTCGATCACTGACTTGTGCAGAGGTTCACGAAGATATTCCAACATTGTTCGATACTTGTTCGAATACGTTCGTAGGTTACTGTACGTAGATCATTAGTGCCACGAGCAAGTACTTAGTACTTAGTACTTAGTGCTTAGTATATAGTGTTTAGTGCTCAATACTCAGTGCTCAGTACTCAGTGCTCAGTACTCAGTGCTTAGTACTCAGTACTTAGTGCTTAGTGCTCAGTACTCAGTACTTAGTGCTTAGTGCTCAGTACTCAGTGCTCAGTACTCAGTGCTTAGTACTCAGTACTCAGTGCTTAGTGCTCAGTACTCAGTGCTTAGTGCTCAGTACTCAGTGCTTAGTGCTTAGTGCTTAGCGCTTAGTGCTCTGTACTCAGTGCTTAGTGCTTAATGCTTTGGAACTTTAGTACTTTAGTACTTTAATACTTTAGTACTTTAGTACTTTAGTACTTTAGTACTTTAGTACTTTAGTACTTTAGTACTTTAGTACTTTAGTACTTTAGTACTTTAGTACTTTAGTACTTTAGTACTTTAGTACTAAATAGGAAATTACGTAACGATAACAGAATATTGAAAGTAAAGCGAAAATGGGAAATTTTCTCATCGAAAAAAGATGTATCATCCTTTTATCGCGATTTCACGAAAAGCTGACTCAACTATCTACCGGTACTTCGTTAACAACTTATGCAATTAGATTACGGTTCTGCGAATCCGTTACTGTACGACCAGCAATTTTCTGATCACTATAAGCAAATAAAAAGTAAAAAAGTAATTATCGGCATTACAAACGAAATATCGAGAATAATTATAATTGGCTGCGTAATAGAATGGGAGAATGGAACGCAGGGTTGCGATTAGCTCAACGATCAAAGCAACCCTGCATCAAATGGCCGTCTATTTGCGTAAGATCCATTCGTATCCTGATTCTCTCTATAAATAAGTCACCCTGACTTGGTTCGTCTGTACGATCTTCGATTCGTGACGTCAGAAACATCATGGAATGATATTTTCGTCAGGAATGCGAAAGAAGCCTGGTGCCATTGTAAACGATCGAATCACGTCGTTGTTTACAGAGACACGGTGTTCTCCACTCGTTTAATTCATTCATACAGAAACGTTTTTGTTTTACGGAAGAAGACAACTATTTCGGCGAAGACCCGTTGAAAGAAACGATCGTTATGATCAAAAGATGAAAATTCACGATCGTTAGACGAAGTATTACAAAACTGAAGACAGCCTTTGCAACAGAGATACGATACAAATTTTGGCGAACCTATTTGTTTGGTTCAGTAGTGCAGTCCTAAGAATACAGAAGGCCATGCAATTCTATAGTTTCCACTAGCCTGCTTTTACCTTGTTACTGGTGTGTAGAAACGTTTATCGAAACTTTATTGATCTTTGTACTTTGTGTACACGACGTGGTGATGCATTATCGTTGAGAAGAGCAATGTAATAAGACAAGTAAAAAATGCGTAGTTTGCTTTGTCAGCTGTACAGCCTCCAAGGTACACCAAAGATATACTACTTGTATTGCAAACAAATGTTATTTACGTGGTGTGTATCTAACATCAATTGTCAAACAACACTTCGTCAAATCATTTATTCTCGAAATCGTTTCTTTTTATGGTTGCTACTATTACTTTGTCTCGCTAGTGTCTCGCAAATTACACACTTCTTGTTGAAACGATATGCAAAATAGGGACGTGTCATCCTTTTATTTCTTCTCATGTGTATGTTCGCGCGTAAGAACTTTGGCATTTTTTAGAAAATAACAAGTCTGACTCACGAAACGCGATCAGATGGACTTACTGATTTCGTCTACCGACTTCGAACGTCATCGAGCACATTCCCTCCAAAAATTACAAACACTTTTCTCACGTACGTAATATTCGTAAACACGTGGGAATTATAGACACGCGATTCCACAGATTTTCATCTTAAATAAATTTGAAGAAATGAAAATTGAATAAAAAATTGTTTCGCTCATCTCTCAAAATACCATAACAAGTACTTTACGTTGCACATTTTACGTATTTTCTTATAATATATACATTCTGTTCTATATCTGACTCTAAATTTTTCATAAATACCTAAAATTTATACTCCATGAGTTATATGCTTTATTAGTCGACTGAGGTAGAATTAAATTTATTCTTATAGAAATGAAAACAAGTTTCGAGAGTGTAAGTGTACATCGAATTGGCTTCATCAGTGTTAAGTCCCTAGAAATAAATTTGGCTGGTCAGCCAACTCCAGAGCGCCACCGTACTCTTATTTTACATCGTTTCTCTGTTCTTAATAGCGTCCGCGATTTATTTAGGAAGCGCCTTTTGGCGGCTTTTCAATTACCGATCGTCGAGATCGGACACATACATCGATCGATCGCAGTTTCTTGTTTGAGTTTCAGTCGCTCGAGGTAACCGCGCATAACCTCAAAATTTTACCGCGGTGTTTCACGCGACGGTTGATCACTGACATTTGTTCAAATAAATTCAACATCTTGCGATCGTTTTCGGAAGTTTTCAGGAATCGTATGCCACTTAAACAGACATATCCTTATTTTCTCTGATCGACTGACTTTACGCTTGACAGGAGCTGATCGCGTGTTCAAGAAGGTAAATAAACAAAGAAGAATGTTAAGAAGAGATGTTGACATCGCTGACTATGATTCGACTGCACTTCATGCGCGTATTGAGTTTCACGTTATCGTGTAGCGATATATGTACGTACTTACTTCGATGATCAAAGCCGGTGTTTACGATTCAGAAATAGGCGGGAGTTTCTAAAAACCCTTTGTAAACACAAAGCGCACCAATGAATATTTGCGCGTTGTTTTCGTTTATTCGCACGTAAATGTAAATAAAAGAAAATATAAATGAAGATAAATAAGATAAATCGTATGTTTGATAAAATAAAAAAGTTTTGGAAAATACGCTCCTGCCAAATCGAGCAAGGCACGTGTAAGGGAATTTCAAGTGAGACACGTAAATCGTTCGAGGGATATAAGAGCAGCCAGACAGAACGTTCAACTAACCATAGATAATGTGCTAAGGTCCCATGTGCTCTTGGCCTGCTTTTGGTAGCCCTTCTTGTTCCTTTTGCCGGGTCTGCGCAAACTGGAAAACCATCCTGCGGCTATGGCGACGGCGCTAACGTCCCGACGGTTGTCCGTCTGCACGTTGCTACCGCGAACTTCGTCGAGGGCGTCCACCGACCTGCCGGTGAAAATCATGCTTGGCACCGAGTTCGCGTTGCCAAACTTCACAAACCAATGGAATTCGTTCCACTCGGCCCCCTTCACTTCTCTTGAACCGTGATACTTTCAGGAACAACCTAACCACACTTTCTGACACCATGCGCTGCATGCGACACTGTAGCCGTTCGATCTCGAGGGTGACATTGACATACGCTTCTATCGTTAACCGATCGTTAACGCGATCAAAAACGATCGCTCGCGTTACGAGTACTCGAGTAAACGTGACCCTTTGTCGAAAGAAACTGTCGACACGCGAGATCGAAGATCTCAACGGTTCAACGACCCTGAATCAGTAATGCAATTCCTTCAAAATTAGTATCTTCCGATCGATCCACGATCGATGTTTCACTGACGCGTATTGACCACTACACGTGATAATCTATCAATAAACGCATCTAAAATTTCGAAAAACGTCTCGGAATTCCTGATCAAATAATGTTCACTCGTCTATCGATGAAAATATCGGTGAACGAAGTAAGAGTCTGAAGTGTAGAATTTTTTACTAAACCTTATTTATCACTTAACATCGATAAACTCTGATAAGTTGGAATGACAGTAGTCACGCGAGATGATACGAGCAATTTAAAGCTTCCGCGAGATTTAAAAAAAAACACTGTCGCACGATCGTTTTATCTTCTTAAAGTCGACTCTCTCCGATAACAACAACGAAAGCAGCGTAATTTTGACCGGAGACCGCGATTGTATCGGGTTAGCTGAGATCGTAATGCTGCGGGATAAAGAACGATCTGCCTCACGCAGCGGCTGCCGTGCGACTCGCGACAGCGAGCTAGAGTAAACGGTCGCGCTGGAAACGCGCTGGCGCCTCGTGGTGGACGCATCGTGAACTCAGTCACGCGTGTGCGAATACAGGCTGATTCTCGTAACTGGTATAACTTATAGCTTTCTTCTAAATAAAGATAAATGCATAGAAAATATTATTAGAATCGTTTGATGAATCGCTTATTCATGTATTTAAAATATAAAAAATAAAACAATACTAAATTAAAAACGTTAAATACGTTCTATCGGTTAGCTGCGTGGTAAATATGTATACAGTAATAATGCGCAGAAACATGCAGATACGTGAATCCCAATTAATCACATTGACCTTTGTTTTTCACGAAGTATTCATTTCCATGATTTGTTTATTTTCTCAAGTGCATGGAAATTTTTATGTAAAGAACAATTTAATTAAAAATTCTTTTACGCGCGATACACAATCGCGGACGTACGCAGCATGAGAATAGAAAACGAACAAGGTTGCATCTTGCACAGATCCACCTACGGAAGAAATAAAACCGATACAACTTGAATTTTTCTGAATCGATCTACGGTTTCATTCTTTTTTCTACCAAGGGTTTTTTTCCGTTCATCGCGAAAATGAAGTACGAGCCACTCCAATTGCAAGGAGCAGCCTGTACACTATACCACGTTTGCGGTGGCTCTCGTATGAGGTCAAACCGATCCTACTCTTCATGGGCGAAGTACGGTTTAAAAAGGCAGCGAACGCAGGCGCGCGGACCGCGGGAATTTCTCAATTGCATGATGCAGTATCTCCTCGTTACCAAAAGACTTCAGCAACGTAATTTCGGTCGTTTTAACGCGCTACAATATACCGAGAGCAGTGTTTTTCGAAAGATTGATATTTGAAGAACGATAGATATTTTTTATGGCGAGTTATATTTTTTGCAAGGATGTTCCAAGTTTCATTGCACCAGGTTCGCATAAATCAAAAGAAAAAAAAAAGAAAGAAATAGACTCTGTTCGAAATGAAATTTTTGAATGTATTGTCAAAAAGCTATAGTTTCAAAGTGTCCACTGAATATATATATACATATATCGTAATCGGCTAAAATTGTAAGTTGTATTTCTAGGAATACTTCATTCGAACGTTGAACATACAGGCAACACCAAGTGTACACTCTAGCACGCATACTTGCCGAAGATCGTGAAAAGAATGCTTCCGAGAACGAGACAGGCTGAAATTTCGCCGACTGCTTATCAATTGGAGGCGCTTGAGTGTCGAGCAGGGCGTTGACAGGCCACGGTTCAATGTGACCGTTTTATCTACTCGTCTGGGCTTCTTCGACAAATTATTTCACCTAACTTTCACGTTACTTAGGTTACCACGCTATTTCGCGTAGCTATATACAGCACTCGCTTGAACGTCAATGTACGGTTCTATTTAAAGTAGCCATCTCGTCCATTGGAACGGAATTTTATCGAACGATTACGCTTTTCTACATATTAATATGTATATATTACGATGACAAAATTGAAAATTAAACATAGAACGTTCCCGCGAAAAACATGATACTCGACGAAGCTCCTTTTGCTTCTTGCTATCGAATTCGACGTCAAGTATCCATTGAACCGCATCAAGCATATTAAAAAACACTGATAAAAAATTTTAAATTAAATAACGAAGTGGGGTTCATTCGGACGCGGATTATCGTTTCTTCGGCCCCGTTGGTTCAACGGTCAGCAATATAATTTGCGTATGTTGCGAAAATTATCAAATATAACTCACATAGATCTCGCTCGCTACTATCCATCTTAATGAAAAAATACGAAAATGCGCGCTGGTGTGGACAAGTGACGCGCTTCTCCAATAGTTAGCAACTAAATATATAGCTCGTTGATTAATTACTGCGTAATTGGGAAATGACCCGGAAAGTCGAAGCTGTAGATCGAATAAAACCGCTAGCAGCTCTATCGACGGAATTACAATGCAAATCAAAACATCGCATAATTCACCGTTTCTCAAATGCGTATCAAATGCGTAAATAACGACGTGTTCCTATTCTAATTCGGATTCCACTACTACGGGGCTGATAAATATCGTCGTGGGACGAAACGCAGAGAGAAAGGGGAATTCATTGCCGAATTGCTGATCACGAAATCTGCTCGTCGCAAAAAAGAATTGAATTCCATCCGCGTGATTCACGATTCACGGCTAGAAGAAACGAACGGAAGAAACGTTCGACTTTGTTTGCTCTCTTCTTTATCGGCTGACGATTCTTTCCCCACTCTAACCAGAGACGAAAAATCGAACGAGAAACAGATTAAGCGTACAGCCCAATATTGCGAAGCAGCGAACAAGCGTTCATTCGCATTTGCAAACGATATCTCCTTGGAGTGATCGAATCGGTGATTCGATCACCGTGTTTAAACGCGATTCAACGACGTGTCGTCGTTGCACCTGCTACAGCTGCATCGTGAACGGGACGAGACGATTAACCAGGCGTGCACGCGTTTATCGCGTGACGGTTACGCAGATGCGCGCGCACGCCCCTCACCAAACTTGCCTCGATTTGTTTTGCTCGACTCGCACTGCATTTGACCAGAATTCGCAATTCGATATTTTCTAAATTGCATACGCATGGATTGCATGGAATAGGAAAACGTAACAAACGAGATGGTTCTTTCTCCGATTTGTACTGAATGGTTTTCAAGTATCGATTGTGCTAGCATACAGACATGTACGTACAATGGAATAATGAGAATATACGTATAGCACGTCTCAGAATACATATTATTTATATCATATTATTTATAGCGAGACGCTTTTTTATTTTGATGCAATGCGAGTAAGGAAAAGATTCAATCAAACACAGGTAACAAAACGGTGAGAAAGAACGAATAAAAAGTTTATCGTCCGAAGCGAAGCTTTGGTAAAACGAGGAATACACGTTTTTATTTTTTCTGGGTATACGTTTTTCAGTCGTCAATCTCAATTACAACGACGAAATAATAATAGAACAGACACCCAAGGAAAACAAAGTAAAAAGGTTCGGGATGAATAAAAGTGCGTTCAAGAGGAGGGTAATTCGAATGGTAAAAGTGATTACCGCTGGCAAGATTCCCAGTTATGCGATAACCGAGGACACAATCTAACCGACAGAAAACAACAAAACAAACGAGTCTATTTTCTCAATAAAAGCAACGCGCAGGCGTTACACTGTTAATGATCCATTAACAAGCAATTTCACAGGTTTAAATAATTCCACGAAATCACGATACAAGCAAGCGGGTGTCGTTACTCGACGAAAGTGCACGCACGAGTGTCATGAATTTTGCTCTTTCAGTCCCAGGGGATGCCATATGCCGGTCAACGATGTAGGGTTCGCTGTTGCTCGCGTTCCATCACGAACTCGTCATAGTTCCCACCTCCAGATACATCATTAAATTTCCCAGAACGATCCCTAGCTGATATAAAATTACGTATACAAATCTGTGATCTTTTTTAATATTATTTTACTTTATTATTTTGCTTTTTTCGTAGAGAATTAAAAAATGCATCGAACGACGTATGACAAAATGTAGAGTTCCATTTAAGAAAATAGAGGCGACCTTGAAACATTTGGAACGTCTCCACTTTCGGAGAAGACACATGCATCACGTGATGCATCATTCAAAATCATTACATTTTTTCCTAATTAAATTCTTTTTATCTCCTGCCGTTTTAACGTTGACTTGACCCCGCTGCGTGAGACGCTCCGTATAGATTTAGACATGTCCGTGGATTGATCACCGTGGGAAGCTGAATCTGCACGAGGTCTGTGTACTAATACGGCACAATAGAATAAGAATATCGACTAATAATATGCCAAGAGACCCGTCCACGAACTTGTTAACCGAACTGGCATTAGCTTTGATTCAGTCTCTGTTGAAGAAGGTAGGCTACTACGAACGTAGTCCAGTTTGTACGATCGATGCATCAATCCAGTCCTGATGTAATTTAGAGTTTTGCTATATCGTGAAAATTATTATACGCGCGAAAGGATACGCCCTATGACTCACGTTACCTATTAGCGTTACCGCGAAGCACATCTACTAGTTATTGCATTGATATGTCAAGCTTCCTCCATGGGTGCTTGTCACTGTAATTTGACGATTTATTCTCTTTTAAGCGGTCGCATTAAATGGGCATCAAAAGAAATGACTTCGCTAAAGTGACTCGTGAATTTAAGAAAAATGTCAGAACTTGTGAAAAACCTTTCTCGCATATTTTTGAATGCTGTTTAATTTTTTGAGAAACAGTTCCCTCTTCTCTTTTATTTTACTCGATCAATGGAGTTCTATCTTCGAACGACCTTCGTTGTACGAATAATTTCTTGCACCATGGCGCAATACAATTTCTCGGAAGTAATCATATCGTCGTCGTCGTCGAGCTATTCAATTCACAAGTAAAAATAGACACGTTTGATTGCAATCACATCCTCCGATGGTAACGTAGTTTCATGCATACACAATTTTATTAACTTTACGTCGATCAACAGCAAGAAATTCCTATTTTCTTCTGAAGTTTTGAGATCGAGGAAATGCTCCATCGAAGGTGTAATACGATCGCTTCGAACAGCGAATAGTTTGCAAAATAATTATTTTCTGCGCAACTGTTCTACTGCTTCAAAGCCATGTATCATACGAGAATATTATCAACGTCGAGACAAATTAATTTTCTTCAGCTACGGAAGACACGCTTCGTGTCACGTCGTATGACATTCGATTTTGTGTGAATTCCTCGAATAACGGTATTCGATTGAAAGATCTTTACGCGATAATTTTTTTCATTCTTTTACTCTCTTAATATTGACTTTTCTTACGACCCATCAGAGAGAGTGAAAATTCTAAATAAAATAAACTGTTACATCACGTTACGTAATCAATCTCGGTAATCTGAGAACAAATTATTAATGGAAACGATACAGCTAACCGCAGTTAGAAATAAAAGAACATGCGAGCAACGATAAGGAGGCACTTGGACTGATTTGCATACGGCATTTTGAGTGCAACGATCGTATCAGCCTCGTTTGCCCCGTTTCGTGAAAACAAACTAAAGTTACGAAATCTTTCTTTTCGCATTACGCTGATAATCTATCTTAAACACATTAACTGCAGTGATACGCAATTTGCATGAAACTCGAATGTCTTGGAACCTAGGAAATATTCGATCGATGTATAAACGTTCGATCACGTACGATCCACTGCAATTGATTCTAGAAACTTCGACTTCGGTACACGAATTTGCCAATTTTATTTTTTCGAAATTACAACAGGCAACGAGGCGTGAAGCAAAATTTTGCGGTTACCTAGAAGAAAATCGAAAGTGGCGACTTTCCAAGAGCGAGCGAAGTCGAGGGAAAGTTTTTGAAACTACGGTATAGAGAAATCGGAAAGAATCGGACGCGAGATGAGCCGGAGATATCGCGGGGGTGGGAGAAAAATGAGTTCTTTTTTCCTCGGTATTCACTATCCATCGCGGCTAATAAAATCGCAGCAGTCGCTTCGAGGCCCACTGACCCGATTCCCATTCCTCGCTTTTCATATTTTCCGTGGCCGAGACGCGTGCAAATTAAACTTTCTAAGTACGTTTCTGCACGAATCGGTCAACGAAGAACGCTGAAATCAACAGGTCTACTAACATGACTTTGTAACAAACGCCAGTCGTACACGGTTATTTTCAAACCGAAACGTTTAGGTTCGTCCGTTTTTATCTCACATTTCAAATATGTTAAATAAGCAACAATGAGATTAGAATGCTTGGAAGGGAGTCGAAATAAATATAGGTATAAGGTAGAAATTAATTAAAACATTTTCGGGGATAGATACATCGATATGTGTTAAGATTTTGTGATGTCATGATAATTGCCGATGCGATTGCACGGGACTTTCGTCATTCTTGCACGCGCGGAAATCACGGCGAACGATTCTATTTACATCGCTAGAGTAATAAGCAACTTCGAGAACGACCTCAAAGTTAGCCAAATATTTATGATTTAATCGTTCGCTGCTTCGTTTCCAGATCGATTTCAATTGTCAATACGATCGTCACTGATTGACTCTTGCATCATCTTTGTCTCCGTATATCTTTGAATACTTCGTCCTCATGTTTTGTTATTTAACGCAATAGCTAAAGCTGACACGATTCGTCCGAAATCAACTTGCCGATCAAGATCCACGGACAATCATTCTTTCATATCGAATTGATATAAAAGTTCAATACAAAAGAGCATGATCTTTAAGTCGAAGTTCGAAAAATAAGATTATTTCTGATCTTTTGAAAGGTCAAAACCGTGACCTTGGATGGCAATCGATTTCAGACCGATTTTAATACGCTCGATGGATTAGTAATCAAAATTAGACTAAAAGATATAAACTTGCCCTTCCTTCGCAATTAATATTGAACAAAACAAAAATTATAGAAACAGTAGAGTGATGACGTTGAAAACACGCTGTCAATAGGAAAACCAGACACACACACATCATAAAACGAGCACCAGGAAATCGTATCCAAACAAGCTTTATCAGAACGAAATTCACCTTTCGAGCTCGTTTGCCAGGGCAGAACCAGATAACGGAGCACGAGCAGCAGCAGAGCCATCCTCGTCCGCCGCCACAACGAGAGCTTGACGTCATGGATGTCGAGAGTCAGGATCCACATGGATCAGACGACGGACCGCTAGATCGATTAAATCCATTTAGGAAGACCGACGAGCGCAAGAAACACTGAGGATATTCAGCATGCGACTTTACCGATTACATATCTAGTCGACTCTCTTTTTTCTCTTTTGCCGATCGTGTTTACACTCGTTTGCTTCGTTCCCGTCTATTGCTCCGTGGAACACGTTGAATGAAAGGCGTACGCGCGAGATCAATAGAAACGGAAACGATGAAAAGGTTAGGGATAATCGATATCTACCAGCGCACCGATGTCTCTGTAATTGGAACTGAAAGGGAACGTAACGCGACACGTGACGCGTATCGTACCGAATCCTTTGTTGATAGCTGCAACCTTGTTGCGGGTTACGCTGAGAACCCCTACGAGTGTTATCGCGACTGAACGATACCTTGATTTACGTTTAATTACGTTAAACAAAAGATGAAACCCGCGAAATATCAATAGTAGCTTAATCGGAGGGAGATGTTTATCGAGATTCCTCGTGGCTAATTTCTCAGTTTCGATCGGTAAGATGCTTAGAAAATGATACAGATCTCCGTACGAAATAAATAGATATTGATAAGTAGACTACACACGTGTGTTATGTTTTGTAAATATTTGCAGGAACTAAATCAATGTTCGATCATAATGCTCGAGAACTTAGTTCCGGTAACTACCAAAAACTCGATGCTATACGTCAATATCGTTGGTACTCCTCGACCTCACTAGCATGAAGAAATTCATCCATCAAACTTTTTAATTAGGTCGATCAAAATCAATTACTCGTTTATGGGGACAGTGTTAATAGATTAATTCCCGACGTCGGAAACTTTAATGTTACTCTATATTCTTCGATATTTACCTTTTCTCTCGGAAGCGTCGTAATATGAAATGCGCATGCGCGCAAGCGTTTGTTATTTTATAGAAATTATACGAGATGTATAAGTAAACGAGAACCCTATCAATTATCACGGAAACGTTTTATCATAAAGACGACATCCTGGAATTTTTGTGAGAGCAGATATGCGCGCGTGCCAAGCGCCAAAGATAGATAGCAGTCAGGAATTTTTAGGCAATCGGTCATTTGTTCGACCATAAGGTAAACACGATGCCCACCAACGTAACTACGGATAAAAAAGAAAATCATTCGATTCGCCCTCTATGAAACATTATTGCAGCTATCAACGTGTCTTGTTTATGCTCGAATGTAATTATCAAAATTACATACAATATGAAACACATTGTGAATTATGGGAAGTTTGTGCAAAAAAATATTTAAGATTCGATATTAGAGGTTATGAACTCTCATCGATGTTTACATGCAAATACATATGAGGTTAAAATATTTTTCGTGTCTTTTAATAGTTTGCGAAATACTGATTTAGAAATTAAGATACAATGTTTTTCTTATGTAAAGGGAATATTCCATTCATATTTCATACTAAATAAGGAACACAAACGATAGGTAATTATTTATGTTACTCATTGATAACATACGTGTATATGCGAATTGTTCGAATGAACTTGATGACCTGTGTTCAAAGTCAGTTAATATCACGACTTCAGACTGTCTTACATAATAAAGAAAAAAGAAAGTTTAGAATTCATGTTTACAAACATAAGATAGAATTGCGTATGTGGCGCCCTCATGGTTCGCGACTGTGAACTTAAGCAATCGATAACATAGAAATCTAGTAACGACTACATTACCATTCAAACATTTGTTATTAAACTTATCATTATTAAAAAAGACATGCATTAATCTTTGTCCCACAGATTTTTCATTTTTACAGACCTATTCAAACGGTCAAATTATTAATTGCAGCTGGATATTAAATTTCAAAATTGGATCTACAAAATTACTACGGGACTATAAACTATCCTCATTGCTTATATCAACTATATTGCTATTCACGATAAACATTTCACGTAATAAGACACAAACTCATTTTACGTCGTAATTGATATTTCAAGTTGCAGGAACTGGTGCATACTGCCATCTGACAAGGCAGCGGTAGTCACTCGGACGACAATCGCGATTACTAATTGAACGTTGCTAATTGTCTA
Organism: Bombus vancouverensis nearcticus; assembly: GCF_051014615.1. NCBI lineage: Eukaryota > Metazoa > Arthropoda > Insecta > Hymenoptera > Apidae > Bombus > Bombus vancouverensis. Next base: position 14,373,207 of record NC_134911.1, on the reverse strand, counting down.
GCACAATCCGTCCAACGGTACTTCAAAGCTGCATACTTCGTTGCATTCCCGTGTTCGTTTTAAGTCTCCACCGAAGTCATTGGAGCCAGTTTCCCTTCGTAATGAGTTTCCCTTACAAAGCACTCCGACGTCTATTCAATTTCCTCGGTGTTATAGATCTTCCTCCCTCGAGAAATAACGGTTTGCCGCGCGGTAAGTGCAAAGGAAACGTATAAGAAGTCTATTGTTACCGACAGAAGAGGACAGGAGAAGCACAGGTAAGCCAGACTGAATAAGAAAAGAAACTATCTATGATCTATATCATGGGTTTTGGTTCTTTAAAGTGTAACGTTAAGTAACTGCTGCCAACGAATCGGCTCTTTCTATTCCCTAATAAACTTCCTTTTAGTTGACTCGTATGACATTACGATTCGATCAACTCGTGGTAGTTTGACCAATTTTCGTATCATGCAATCTTTCCCTTTTTCTAAAAACCGCTTTTCTGTCTACGAAATCTGGCATAACAATGTGCTTATAACAACATTACAGTTTTCTTCGTAATTAGAACTTAGAATTAATTTCAGAAAATACTTAATCCTCGTCTTCTGATTCCTTAAATATTCAGCAACAATACAACAAACAAACAAAAAAAATAAAAGTAATGAAAAAACGATAAAGAAACTCAAAAAATCGAAGAGTTTCTTCGAGTATAGGATGAAAGAAGCGTGGAGGATTTTCCTGAGCGAGACTAAGGGCGGTTCAGAGCGCAGCTATCGAAGAGGTCTAAGCTCGATCCCAAGATCCTCTTTCCATAGATGGACCCGTGGGGGATAAAAAAAGCACCTGACCAGTCTTTACCCGAGACTCGTCTGCGGACGAGGACTCCCGCTCCCTCGGAACCTATGTCTACCATGGAGGACACAATGAGAACACGGTGCGCGCACAACAACAGCAGGTTGCGCGTCCATTTAAAAGGAGAAACGTAGGTACAATGCACTCCGCGTAACAAAACGGACGTCCACATAGACACGGAGAAACGCGACGAGCTGTTCTGAGCCGATGTTCGATGAGCGTCTATCTCGCTAAATAGTTCAAGCTGTTGTTAAACAACCGTTTATAGGAAAAACCTATGTGTTCGACCAGGAACGCTTAATCGCATAGAGTAAGTTTCTTTCTCTCTCTCTCTTTTTCAATTAACAAATAAAACACAGTCCAGGTTAAAATTATGAAAATCGCATCTTAATTTTTCCTGATTTGGTATTTAATTTAACGATCATTGAATGTTTGGTCAATTTATCGTTTGCGAAAATACATCGTTTGAAACATGTAGAATGTACCGAGTTTCCAACATACGGTAAAACACTACTCATTCGAACGAAATATTTTCTTTTCACCATTACTCAAAATATATATATACAGGGTGGTTGGTAATTGATGGTACAAGCGGAAATGGGGCGATTCTACGCGAAAAAGGAAGTCGAAAATATAGAATAAAAATTTTTTTTTAATTTTTTTTTTAATTTTTCCATCGAGACAACGATCTACAGTGAGATCCGTTATAACGAGACACGATAAAGTGCACGCGTACCGAGCGAAAATTCAAAGTAGATTTTCTCGAAAACAAAGCCTCGAACGAAAAATTTTTATTCTATATTTTCGACTTCTTTTTTCGCGTAGAATCACGCCCTTTCCGCTTGTACCATCAGTTGTACTTGTACCAACCACCCTGTATATGTTTCGCGAGTTACATATTTTCACTTTATCATTTTAATTATAATTCTGTCGGAAGGTGGTAAATTCAAAAAGCAAACGACCTGTTCAGACTTCCAACTCACTGTTTTCTATCCGTCGAAAATTCCCAGACTACGACAACAGCTGACGATACATCGAGAAGACCCCGAGACACCTGGCCAAGGTACGAGGCATGGCAAAAGTCGATGGATATCTTTCCCCGGAAATATACGAATATTTCACAGCCCCAAGCTCCCTTTTCATTCGTCCCCTTATCGCGATTATTATTGAAAGAAACACTTCGGAACGGAGCACGAATTACCGATGAAGCAAAACTGATAGTGACAAGTGAGATCATTTCTTGTTTATTACGATAAGAGAGCCAGTTGAGAAACTGAATCGTTGTTCTAACGCGGTCACGTTTATTGTTCGTGATAATGCACAGCATCAGCTTCCGTAGGCTAACTGTAATAAACGTAACAAGGGCACGATACATCGGACATGCGATTTTTTTTTTTAACGAGTTCGAAATTCGTTTGATTCGTTGCCAGCAAAATTCGCTTCTTACAAAAGATACAACTTGCGCGACGAAAATTACCAAATGGTAACTATATGAAATACGTACGAGGACGAAGGTTGTTAGTGAAAAAATATCTTAAGACCGATTTAGTATTAATATCGATTGGCAGTTTGCTCGCTGTAGCCACTGACGTTTACCAATAGAATCTACGACTTCCTATATATATGACAAAACATATTGTTTTTCCGAGTGCAATCTGTTTTTAAGATTAATCAGTAGCTTCTTTGCGTTGATGTTAATGTATGTCAATGTGAGTGAAACAATAATACGTTTTGCTACTTGTACGTATGTTAACATTTCCTATCCATTCCTTTAGTTGCTGAACAAGCGGCGATCAGTATCCTTTCTGTTTGTAGTGTTTTCTTCCGATACTTCTATCTTCTACTTCTATATCATTATTGTGCTATTGTTGAGTTATTGTTGCCTCGTACAGAACTATTTTGTATAAGACGTTTCTTCTGCACGGTAAAATACGTCGAATAAAACACTTTACTTCTTGGAGCAATAGTAGAAAGGTAAGAAGGATAATAGAAAATTTACTTAGATTAAATAGAAGAAAATTGAAAAAGTTTCTTAAACGGTGAATATAAGTAAATTTGTGCGAAAAGAAATTGATTATTCTTTATCAATAAACCGTAACAGAAAAAGACTCAAGCCCGTTAACTCCTGAAGGAGTTCAACAATGTTATTATATATCATCATCGTATCATCATATACTATACAGGGTGGTTGATAACTGGTGGTACAAGCGGAAAGGGGGTGATTCTACGCGAAAAAAGAAGTCGAAAATATAGAATAAAATTTTTTTTTTTTTTTAATTTTTCCATCGAGACAACGATCTACAGTGAGATCCGTTATAACGTGCCGCACGTGTACCGAGCGAAAATTCAAAGTCGATTTTCTCGAAAACAAAGCCTCGAACGAAAAATTTGTATTCTATATTTTCGACTTCTTTTTTCGCGTAGAATCACCCCCTTTCCGCTTGTACCGCCAGTTACCAACCACCCTGTATATTTACTTTCAAGTTTCATTGAGGATGCATCATTATTACAGAATTAAACGCAAAATGGGAATAGGAGTATTATTATATAGTAAAAATTATCGACGTCGAATATTTTCCCATTAAATATCTCAGCTTGGTAACATAGCCAAAAAATCGAATAAACTAGGTCTCGATAGGGCACGTTCTTCGCGGGCAAACAAATAACACGAACGGATAACAAGCAGAACGATAGAAATATTGTAAAATTTCGGTACGCGAGATATCGGATAAAATTGTGAAAAATTCTTTCTCACGACACCGTTTCGCTTATACAGGCAGAGTCGCTAGAACAGAATCGCGAAGAAGAAGAGGGCAAGAGAAACAGGGCAATTGACTCACTTGTATCTCGAGTAGCAGCTCCGTCTTCTTTCGCCTGATGTCTATTAGAATCTTCTGGTGTTCTGGCGTCAATTCTGCGCAACAAAAAAGAGCAATCTTATTACGTGCACTTTCTTTTGCTATGCAACTGTGATATGTAATTTGTTCGCGTAAACGTTTTACATTAGCGGCAAAGTAACACAGTTCGGCAAATGTTGCATTTCCATTGTTTCGAAGAAAATCAGTTATAAAATTAAATCAATATCAACGCACGTTCGTCGATGAAAAAATACCAAAAATTTAGTAGATTCCAGATCGTGTCATCCTTGTCGTAAACTACGTGGAAAAAGAAAATGTACTTTGTACTTTGAGGAAACTAATTACAAAGAAGATTACGGCTTTCCTATCGTATTTAGTCCAGACAAAGAAGCAACGAAAATTGTCTAGTAACGCTAGAATCATCGAATTCGTCAGAATGGTGAATTTTGCATATTTTATGTTCGCAATTATTACACTTAGATAGTAATACTTAGGTACTATTTTTTCCAAAGGATTTATTAGAAATACTATCCAACGTTTTCAAATCAAATTAATATCTTCTTTTGCTCGTTTACACGATACCTTTGATAGATTCGAGCATTCGTTTGAGAATCGAAGATTCATTTACAACGAACACAGGAACGTGATTATGACATTACATAAACGACTGTTTATTTTTACCATATCACTTTGGTTGTAATTTTATTAATAGCACTCTAAGTACGTGGTATATTTAGATACACCTTACGAGCGTTTTGTTCTAACGTCAATTTATACTAAACCGTTGAATGACAGATTTGCTTGTTACTCACGAACGACTTACACGTGCTCCATTCTTCGGTCTCGTAGCGTGTCGGCGTACAAAAGGGAGACAGAAGCTCGATTGCGAATCAATTAAACAAACAGATACGAACGATTAATAATTGATCGTGAACTTGATTGGACGACAACCGGTCTCGATTGGAGCAGCGTTCGAACACAATAGCGCATCCTCGATGCCAGTCAGGCCGAGGAAGGGGCCTCATTAGAAGCAATTTAACGACAGATCTAAAAATAGGTCTTTCGAATTAAGGCTGGGGTCGTGGTACACGCACTGAATAAACGCAAATAGGATTAGACTTCGAAGGGGAACAAGTGGCAAATAAGTAGCTTTTATTATAAAAACCTTGAACCGCTTTTTGCAAAACTTTCATCTATTGTCATCGAAATCATACGTGCTGCTATATCTTTTTTCATTTCGTCATCGTTCGAGCGATGTTTGTAGCTGAACGATATGCGAGTAATTGACCGTTGCCCAAATTATAATGTTTTTATTATACAGGGTGGTTGGTAACTGGTGGTACAAGCGGAAAGAGGGTGATTCTACGCAAAAAAAGAAGTCGAAAATATAGAATACAAATTTTTCGTTTGAGGCTTTGTTTTCGAGAAAATCGACTTTGAATTTTCGTTCGGTACGCGCGCGGTACGTTATAACGGATCTCACTGTAGATCGTTGTCTCTATGGAAAAATTTAAGAAAAAAAAATTTTTATTCTATATTTTCTACTTCTTTTTTTGCGTAGAATCACCCTCTTTCCGCTTGTACCACCAATTACCTACCACCCTGTATATATTTTTTTATTAGAAACACTTATGTATACTGTACGCGAAAAACGAATATGTTGCTTCACTAATGCAGGATCATTATAATAGATTGACATTATTCGTTATATTCTTAGGATACTTTCGTCCCTATAATTAGCACTCCAGTCATGCGTGTGTAAGATCAATGCATACAATCACGTAACAGTAGACACGCATTCTTCATCGCATCGATCGTTTTTAAAAAAAGAATGAGCAATAAGACGAGATATCGATCACAGAGGATTGATAAAAATATAAGGATGTATCGTATATAAGTAACTTCGTATCGAATTGAAATTACACAGAATTCATTGACACATCGTTTTTAGCTAAAACAATTTTCCAAAGTTTTGAAATATCGTTTTATGCTTCTTTACTTGTCTAGTCGAATAGAAGGTCGTTCAACTTGTTAATCGTACCGTAATTACGGGACACCTTGTACAAGTGAATAGTATTACTAACGACGACGCTCGAACAATTTAAATGCTACGGCAAAAATACTACCACTAGAATCTCAAAGCGTTAACCTTTAAGCATCACGAACTTAGGTTGCGCTTCTTCCTTCGAACGTTAGGCGCGTACCCGTTATAATTTAAGCCCTAATAAAAAGGAACAAAAATCGAGCGATTAAACGATGGTGCAGAAGAGAAATTTCAAAGAAGTAACATACCGTGATAAATTTGAATCGGAATGACACGATCATAGGGATAATAAAACGCGAATGAGTGTCGGAAGTTAATAAGGTGACTGTGGCGTATAATTTGCTCGTTTCCCGAGTGAGCGTAAACATGAAAATACAACAGAAGAACGACGGAGGGAGGAGAAAAGGAGAAGGAAATGGTGCACCGCGTTTCATACGCCATTCATAATGCGTTCTGCCACCTGCGCTACGTCGCAAGGGTACCGTATGATCCCGTGTCTCGACCTCCGCGCGAGGTTATGTAATTCGAACGGGTACGCTAACCTCTTCCTTTCGCGCGACGAACGGAAAGTCGCGCCGTTCGGATTAGGCTAGGTTACGTGGTCGAGCGGAACAATTAGAAACTGTTGCTTCGTCGATGGCACGAGGAACGTATAACGGGGTCGATAGTCGTGTTTCACAAATCAGAAAGGGTCTCATAGATCCTATTTGCAATACCGTTAACTCTCGATACAATACCTTCGATGGATACCATAACATTAAGAAACCATCTCGTCGCCGATCTTGATACTACGATCCGTGATTGTCAGCAACATTAACGACGCTGCAGCGATAACAGTACTATCGTATTTCCAACGAGATTGGGACCGTCCCAACGCGTGTAGGTATAACACGCGATACGACGTTTTGCGTAATCGTGTGAATCACCAAGATATTTTGTTTCAAGATGCGCGAATGTAAACAAAAAAGATATCGAAACGACGAATGCATGGAAAGGTCTCTTTTTTTCTCACGTACTGTACAATATCGATCGCTAATGGGTATAAAATTGTTTCCGCGAGATTCCCGAATTCCAGTAAATCTCTTGCTCGGTCGCTCAATCTTCTTTGCTCTGTCTCTCTCTTTAATGCTACGAGAAGCTGCATTTTTGTTGACAGATGGAAGGTACACGTTCAAAAAATTTCGAACGTTTTATAACTCTTTATCAGACAGTTAGATGCTACGAGACGAGAATCAGAGTTGAACGAATCCCTTAGATTTTCTCGAGGAAAAGAAAATTTCGTTTTGTTTACGGGATGTACACAATGGAAAAGTAGAAAGAGAGAGAGAGCGCGTGCGCTCTGACAGGGAAAACCTAGATTTTTGCCAGGTTGCTACGTACATAGAGACAGATAAATTAGGCTTATTGAAAATGTTCTTACCCGTTGTGCCGAACTGGTCGAGCTGGTGAGCACCAGAATTTACTCCCGCACCCCCCAGACCGTCCAGATCCTGCCACATTTCCGAAAACACGCACTTTCCGGACACACGCACGCACAGAATCACCCACCTTCACTCAAGCGGCGCCATTTTCACTGTGTACTGATTACTCTCGGCTTATACGATCTAAGCGCCCTCCTCGATGTCGTAGATCAATCTTCAACTAATAGCACGGCGGCGTTTATTTTTTATCGACGATTGCGTAATTGAAAACTATTGCACAAAAAGTCAGTTAAAAATAATTTCACTCGTTCTACATATTTATGAAACGACCAGCTCTATTTTACTGTAGACATTTACAAAATAAATATACTGTCACATATTTATTTTTGAAGAAAGGAAAAGGTATAAAACACTATTTGCTGAATTTGCAGATGAAAATAAGATCGATATTTCCAAATATATTACAGTAGAAGAATTAGACAAAATTATGTATAACTTTAAGCCCAGACGAAATACAAAATAAACATGACTTGTTATGTAAATTTCTTTTCTTAACCACATACTGCTTTGTCAACATATGTTAAGGAAGATCATGCATTTACCAATCTCCATTGTTGCCCCTGAATTTATCGCAACCATTACACAATTACAATTGCATATAGAATCTGTAGTACATAATCAATACACCATTATTGTACACTCGTATATTCATGTAATATTAATGTTATATATAATTATGAATTGTATTTGCCATAATTCACAGACTATACGAGTTCCAAAAATATTAAGGTAATTTTTTATAAATTTTCGCTAATATTAAGCGCAATTAAAAAACTATTGTAAAACAAATACAACAATCAAATTTACTTCCAGCTTTTTTGTTAATTGATGATTATCAGAAACTACCACTTTTTACATTTATGTGACTCATTATTATTTGGCATGTCGCAAATTATATTCCAAAACGTAGTTTATAATTGCCGTCGACCGGAAGATGATGATATGTCTGATCTTATATCACTGTGTTATTAACCATATCCACAACACAGAGTGCGATTGACATTTGTAATAATTGCGGCATTGAACTAAGCAAAAATCGTAGAAATAGCAATTGCACGAATAGTATTGTAGCATAATAGACCATCAATTATTGTAGTCGAATAGAGCATAGCATATAATACATGTATGTGTATGTATAGGATCTAGCATATAGCGTAGCATTTACAACTGTTCATTTCCCAAGGTACGCGAATGCAAATATAATTATAATCATAAAATACAAGGTGGAATGAAAATGGTAATACAACCGGATAAGGGATGTATACTTAAATGTGGTTAATTCAGAACTAAACAAGTGTAAATAATCAACAACAGTTTAAACGAAATGTGAAAGTAAATAAAAAAATATGGAACGATAGTTTTTCATAAGATGTTTCGTTTTTTCGAGAAAAATAAATTTAGAAATGTATCATGTACGTATATCAGATCAATTCGTGATTAAACATATTCAAACTTCATTTTCTTGAAAATAAGGCCTTGAATGGGAAGATATTATTTAACATCATTTAATATTTTTAACTTATTTTCGCATGTATATATGCCGATTGCTTAGTCATACGTAGTTGATATCCAATCAAGTTACATAAAATATATTCGTAAAGTTTTTAACTCGATTTTTTCAGAAACGAAGCTACATATAAGAAAATTTTATTCTACCCTTTTTAATTATGTTTCCATGTTAGAATCACCCCGAGGCCTGTTGGACTATGATTTCCGACCCACCCTGTATAGAGAGGAACAAGCCCTTTATAATTAGTTTTTGATTTCTGAAAACATCCAGGGAAATTACTAAAGAAGTAGGTATTACAATAAATTTAAAACTATGTCTTTCAACAATATGAACATCTAGAGGCTCTAAAATCTATTAGCTGTCAATAAGATTCTATCAATATTATTTATCAACAAGTAAAGAATAGTAATTAAGGAAATCCATAATAGATTTTGAAAAATGACTAAAAACATAAATTATAACAGAGATGACCGATACAATAGCACGATACAATTTGCAAAAGATAATTCACAATTTTCTAGTTATCTGCAGACAAAGAATCTCCGTCTTCAGCAAAATGTTGATCGCGCAATGTACGTTTAGGTTTCATTTCGCATGCGCGCGACCACCAGTTCGACCACGTACAGACGATAGACGTGTTACTCGCGTACAGTATCGAGCAAAGAAATATAAATACGAAATTGTTAATTTACTGGCAAAATTGTCTCTACGATCGTTACGACAGCCTTGAATAATAACTTAAACCTATACGTTACACATGATGGAAACGTTTACATTCTAAAGTTTCACATATTTTATTCATACGTCCAGTGTATCAGTGAATGACAACCTTCATATTTTTTTTCGCAATGACAAGGAAAGAATAGAAAAAAATATTTGACTGAAAATTTTCTGGAAAAGTGCTGGGAGATGAATGTTTATTGGCAGAGTGTCGTTAGTGTAGCCAGCCAAAAATGATGTGTATTGACGAAAGTAATCAAGTAGTTTTAGTAGTGTTTGTGGAAAAAAGCCAATTACTTCGATACAAGTGTACGACGTTATGTTCCTTGAACGATACGCGCAGAACAAGCAGAACGACAGAATCAATCCCCGGTTTATTGATTCTGTGAGATGAACTAATTCGAAAAGAGGACAGGGGCTAGAGCTGTTACTACTCAACTCGTTGAGTAACCAGGTACACGGATTTCGACCAATTGCAATTCTTTCAAAATATTTTTTTACTCGTCGCCTATTAAACTAATCTTTCTATCATATCAAAAATAAAACTACGTTGCTTGATTCAATATTAAGAAAGTTATTCTGTTTTGAAGGGTGTACGGAGACCTTTTTGACTAGTTATACGCATATACACTAATGTTGCTGACCACTCAGCATAACTAGTAAAACTATTATAAGTTGTAATCGGCTGTCATTCAAGGAAAATGAAAAAGAGGTTTGTCCTCGGCTTCCTGTGCACCATCGTAATTTTCATCCTGATGATTTCCACCGATAACGATTTCATTCAACACATATCACCGTTCGTGATTGGTGTTTGGAACGACATCACGTGTTACGAAGAAGAAGGCGCGCCGGATGGCCTTCCGGATTTTGATCCGCAGTTAGGTTAGTTAAATTTAATTTATCTTATTTAATTACGATCATCCCTTGTAATTGATATTGCTTACCTTATGATACATGTAACAACTGCCTTACTACAAATCATCTATTTCATAATATTCCAATGAAACATCTCTACGGTGTTTCTAATCGGAACAACCAATCTTACACACATTTTATCTCTTCCTGTGAATTGCGTCGATTGAAGTGTATTTATATACGTACGTCGTTGTTTCTTTGGTGCAAGAAGGCAACTCGGAAGAATTTTGGATGCATTTTTTTTCATTCTCTGTATGTTTGCCTTAGCTTATCGCAGAAGACTGACTCATCAGCCAAACTCGTGAAGCTAAAGAGCAGGTCCTGGGTGGGTGGAGCTAATTTTGCTTCAAAAATTAGACAAAGTTGATTAGGATCGGACCATCCCTTCTAAGGCATTATGTAACAACGCAACTTTCTCCCTACTTACATGGGAGGCGGGGGATCATTAACTAATTGTAAGACATTTTTCAGGCTAGCAAAATTGCGCTTGTGCCTCGCTATTCATCTTCTTGAGGCTAGATAGCTGGCGTTGATAGTGCTTGACTCAATAAACAAATGTTTTTGTCCAAGGACGAAATACAAATTCCAATGTAAATTTGTCTTCTTTCTCTACAAGATAAAAATCATATAACTTCAAGATAAGAATTGTCTAATCGGTAGTTATTTCCGTAACATAATTAATACCTTAAAAAGTGTTCAAGATTTAATGTAAAATTTCGAGGGAAGTATTATCGCGAATTATTATGAAATTATCATTGAAAGAAGAAGAATTTTCAATTAATATTTCAATAATATTTTTCACCATGTTATTCTTTGTTGTTATGTAGACGTGCCTGGTACACCCAAATGCTTCAAGCTAATTGTTTTAATTTAAATCCCTCGTGATACTAAAAAAACCAAACATTAATGATATATCTCATACTCCTAATATGATCACCTAAATTGATAATAACAATTTAGAGCGTGTCTATACAATCACGTGATTAACATTTTAAATGAAAAATAACCGATGCTTTTTACTATATCTTATCATTTATATTGTTTTAAGACTGCTTATCAGGATCTTTTACCATTTTACTAGCAAATTTTGTAACCGTATAACTATATATCCTTTATACTAATCGACAACAGATAAACCAATGACGGATAGAAATATCTTCTTCCACGAGACATCCTGCTTCGACAAAGATGGTTTGGTGCTGAACGCTCGTCAAGCATGTGCCGTCGAATCCGCGGCCAAAATGAATCCAAGTATGAACGTGTATTTGCTGTTCATCTCCCCTTCGAAGATTTCGGATCAATCAAGAGAAATGTTCAATCAACTGCAAACCTATTCGAACGTTCGGATCAGGCATATTAAACCTGAAAAATACATGAGGGACACGCCTCTGCATCTATGGTATAGTAGTGGCATATTGAAAAAAAGTTATTGGCCAAGAAGTCATATGTCAGATATTCTCAGATATCTGACCCTTTGGAAATATGGAGGAATATATTTGGATCTGGATGTTGTTGTCATCGCGTAAGCGCAATTATATAGCACTGTTAAATATCTACTTGTTAAATATTTATTGTCAGTGAGTTTATAATAACGTGACTCTAAATTCATGTTCATATATTCTGCTAACTGTAAAATGACAAATTCATGAGAATATTGAGAAATCCGTCATGAGTATATTTCGTGTAAATATTATTCACGAAAGAGGAAGTTTCCATTGTATAGGCTCTATGGGTGTGCAAAGTCCCAAAAATGTCGGGATCCCGGTGTTCGAGACGGTTCAGGAAGAGATCGTTTCGGGTTGGATGAATACCGAAAGTATCTCGGAGATTGAAAATCTCGAGATTCCCGAGAATCTCGAGAACTAGTTTTGTTTAATACGACCATGGTTTCGATTAGAATTGATTCTATGAATTCATGAATTCGATAGAAATTGAAGGTGGCTTCGTTATTCTGCATATTTATCGTCATTTTATATGTTTTAAAATCGAAAGGAAGGAAACTTATTTTGTGAAAGAAGTTTGAAATTACTGCAAATGTATATCGGATTTTCGAAATTTTTGGGAATCCCAAGATTCTCAAGCCCCGAAATTGCTTCTAAATCCGTCTCAATCCTGAAAAGATTTTTCGGCCCGACCCGTCTCAATATTTTCGGTATCTCGCGCATCCCTATTAATCTCGTATTAAGTGTAGTAGAGTTGTGAGTTGCTTGCTATTTGCGTACTTGCTACACTAAACAAGAGGAATGCTTTGTTTATTTATGTACTTTACATGTAAAAAAACAAGGAAATCATGCATGTTTTCATGGATTCTGATAGATTACAATATTTATAATTACAAAATCAATCAATAATATATTGTACGAAACGCTTGTGTCAGATCCCTCGAACGTTTAACAAATTTTGCTGGTGCCGAAGACTGGAAAAATGTTGCTGCCGGTGTTATGGGATTTGACGTTACAGAGTTGGGTCGTCGTATGGCAGATGCCTGCATTCGCGATATGCGAGCGAACTTCCGAGGTGACGTCTGGGGTAACAATGGTCCTGGTGTGATCACTAGAACGTTGCAAAAACTCTGTTCAACTAAATACGTGAGTACAATAATTTGATACTTGTACAACAATTTGATTCGTTGAAAAGTATTATTTTTTTACGACGGCATTGAAATAAATTAATATATACGCTATAACGTAAAGTGGGATAAGTATCGAATACGAATTTTATTCTTCAAAGTAATAATATATATATTATATATATTGATATATGTATTAATAATATATAAATGAACGAAGTCAGCAGATCTAAATATGATATTCAGGAAAATTGATAATTTATCTTTATTACATATTGCGTACTATGCTATTATATTATATGTAGTTAGAAAATAATGATTATACGATACGGGAAACTTCTTCAATATTTTGTTAAATGTACAAGATTCGATATTTCAAATTATTCGTTGATTTAACTTTGAAGAAACGAATATATAACATTTTATCTTCTCCCAGGTTCGTGACATGACAACAAGTCGGTGTCATGGCTTTAAAGTTTTCTCTCCATCGACCTTTTATCCGATCCATTACGAGAAATGGAAGATATATTTTGAAACAAAGGACAAGAACACAACGATGCAGATCGTGGACAAGGCGATGGCCATTCACGTGTGGAATAAATTCAGCAAATTCGAAAAAGTGGACGTAAATAACGATGTTCCGTACGTGATCATCGCGAGAAAACATTGTCCAAAGATTTTTAACAATTGTGGAAAGATATTTTAAAGAATAGAAGTGAATCTAAACAAAATATCTTCTACATTATGTCTTGTATGTATGTACATAATTTTTTACAATAACAAACTCTATGCTTTGTAGTTTGTACACCACTTCTTATCTAAATGGCCAATACGGGTGCTTATACTCATATTTTTCTTAAAATATTGGTAAAAGATGATGCAGTTCAATCAACGACCGTAGTCAGATGCAAAATTTATTGAAGAGCAGATTATTACAATATCAAAGACCAAATTCAGGAAAAAAAAAGTAAAAACAAATAATATACATGTATACATATTGTATATCATATCTATCAAATCTATACATATCCTGCATCTAGTTACGTATCTATGGATAATAAGAGACTACAGTTTTAATCGTATCAAACCTTTGTTAAAATATCCACTATTAAATCAAGAAACTTTAGTAGAACGCGAGAAATGACGTTATTTATGAACTATATAAAAATGATTGAGACATTCGATATAATCATAAAAATTCAGATAGGTACATATGTATAATAACTATGTAAACCTGAAAAAGTCTTTCAATCTTTAAAAAACGCTGATATGTACTGTGAAACATTCTTCCGCTGACGCGATTATATATTTTTGCATACCCTCTTCAAGCAGCATTATCTCATCTTTTATTAACAAGCTAAGAAAAAGTTGAAGAGAAATGAAAATGTATCAAAAATCGCACTTGAAAGGAAAATACGAGCATACGTTAATTGATAACAAGGAAATACATATCAGAAATATGTACTGCTCAAGAGCGAATGAATGTAAAAATGAACATTTCTAACATTGAAATATGCGAATTTAAGGTCTAAAAAAAGAGAATGTTTATATTATATAAATGAATGTTTGATGACGTCGAATTGACTGCCTTGTGAACACCCTGTTAATGAACACAGTGTTTGTTCGTGTTCCTATGTACATAATATGTATTTATATAATTCATGAATTATTATTATGCAAATACAAAAATCTTATTATGCACCCGTTTTGAAGGTTTTATGTGTTTTGTATGCATTTACAACTATTTGCATACCCCGGTTGTATGTTGAGAAAGAAATAAAAAATATTGAACCCTTATACATGAAAAGATAATACAAACTTTTATTAATTCCGTGTATAACCTCGAAAATGAAAAAGATATTATACATATGTCGTATCACATAAATAAGTAGTTAATTGTGCGCAATAATAAGATACGTGAAATAAATGATTCGATAGTGAATATTTGCATCTTTACATTTTTAGTTACATCCATTTATAGATAGGCAATGAAACTATACTCTCCTCTGTTTACATATACTGTAAAATATAATGCTGTTTTTATATTGACAGATAAAGCTATTAAAACTATTAAATTTGCATAATTAATTAATTATCGAGGTTTTGTAAGAGTAAAATAAATTCTATACACTGATATTAAGACAGATTAAGATTAATTAAACTACTATGTGCTTACATACATAAATTTCATTTTCATTTCCGTACGATATATGCGAGCTGCGATTACGGCTACATGTACACAAGTGTAATGTTAGGATAGGTATGTATTGTATAGCGTGATATTTCATAAATGTATATATAAATTATATATATATATATATATATATATATATATATATATATATATATATACACACATATATATACCATACACATTCCAAATGTATATGCATAAACTGGACTTTTAGATTTAAAAAACGGATATTTTTCAAATAAAGTTGTAGAAATATATAAATTATTACAAAATATCTATAAACATCTGTTATCGACTAATGATAAATCTTCCTAAGGATAAGCTACATGAAAAACATCTAGAATTTTATAGTTCATGCCCCCAACGTCGCTATGAAATTGTCGAGAAAACGCAAAGAATGTACGAGTTATATAGAATGAAAGAATACTACAACGTTGGAACCTTAATCTGATATGAAAAAGTAAAAAACACATAACTAATATCATGTTCGTCCATTTTTTGCCGTAATGTATCAATTAAATTAATTTTTTCGCGTAGCGTGTACAATTCGTTCGCATGCAGAATTAGTATTGAAGCCGTATCCTTCAGAAACCTAACCTCTTTCGAGTATATTAAAGAGATTTTTTACAAAATTGAGAAAAGAATGGCGGTTGGATCTACAAAAGTAGTACAGGTGACAAATATTGCACCTCAAGCGACAAAAGATCAAATGCAAACTTTATTCGGGTACCTCGGAAAGATAGAAGATATTAGATTATATCCTACTATACGGGACGTTGCAGTACCTGTTCAATCTCGTATTTGCTACATAAAATTTCACGATCAGGGATGCGTTGCAGTTGCTCAACATATGACAAACACTGTTTTTATTGATCGTGCATTGATTGTAATACCTTACCAGAATGGAGACATTCCAGATGAACAAAGAGCCCTTGAATTGACAAATAATGGTACAGTTGTTCCAGGTAAACATTAATGATAATCAAATTTTTATCTTATATCATCCTTCCGTAAACTTCATTTTCAGTTCTATATATGTATATAATTTTTATTCATAGGTCTTTATCCTTCTGAGCCCAAATTGCCACCAAATGTTGTAAATGCAATAGAAGGGATTCCTCCAAATCATGTTATTACCACTATGGATCCAAAATTAGAGGCAAACGGATTACCACCTTATCCACATTTACCTGGCCATTTAGATAGCAGAAGGATTGAAGAAATAAGAAGAACACTTGTCCTTGCCAATTTAGATCCTTCTGTGACAACAGACCACTTACTAGATTTTTTCAGTAATAACAATGTTGAAGTGAAGTATTTACGCATGTGTACTAGAGATTCAGATACAGAGCACTATGCATTAGTAGAACTCTCTGAACAAGCTGCTGTAGTTTCTGCATTATTATTGAATGGAAAGCTGCTTATGGACAGACCAATTAAAATTTATCATTCGACTCAAGCAATAGCAAAACCTGAAGCAAAAAGTAATGAAGCAGCACAAAAAGAAATAGAAGAAGCTATGTCCCGGGTAAAGGAAGCTCACAATTTAATTTCAGCTGCAATAGATCCAATGATCGGAATGCTGTCAAAGGACAAACGAAGCCGTAGCGGTTCTCGTAGCCGAAAATCTCGGTCGAGATCAAGAGGACGTAGTAGACGGTCCAGATCGCGCAAAAGATCACGTTCTCGTCACAGACGTTCACGATCACGTCATCGACGAAGATCAAGATCTCGTTCGAAACGTTCTCGTTCTAAAGATCGTAGACGAAAGTCACCTTCTCGTAGAAGAAGTAGCTCTCGTGGCCGACATCGTTCCCGCTCCAGATCTCGACGTTCTCGATCACGTAGATCAAGATCTAAATCCAAAGATCGCAAAAAAAGATCTCCTCGTCGAAGGAGCCGTTCTCGATCTCGAAGTAAACGTTCAAAATCCAAGTCTAGACGGTCAAGATCTAAATCTAAGTCCAGATCCTCGAAATCAAAGTATTCAGAAAAATCGAGAGATAAAGACAAAGATAGAAGAAGCAAAGATAAATCGGATAATGGCAAAAAGAATGAGGGTGACAAGGTTGATAAAGAAAAGAGCGAAAAAAAATCTAGTAAAGAAAAGAAATCTGACAAAGAATCAAAATCTGAAGAAAAAAATAGAAATACATCCGAAAATAACGAAACAAAGGAGAAGATAGAGTCTGAAACTTAAATCTTGATAAATTACGGTCTATAAAAGTTTATTTACAACTCTCAATCATTTTGTTATTTTAATGTTACGATATATCGTAATGTATCGATCAATAAAAAATATAAGAATATAATACCGAAGATTCTTCTAGCTTATATGTACGGAAACAGTGTACATATTAATACAATTGTAATAACATAAATGATGAATACATCTTTATTACTATATTTTAATTCCTTATCTAACTTCTAAAAAATTTGGTAATGAATAATTAATAAATACAGTTATTCTATATTTAATCTTCCTTTTATCGTTTTAAATATTTATAAACTATATTAGTTAAGCAAGATTTGATTGTTGTAAACATTTGACATAATACATACATTTTTTTAACTTTTATAATAATATAAAAGATGTTTAAACCATAAACATAAACAACTGCAAATTATCAAAAGTAGTAATTATCAAATTTGTATTGTTTCAGAAATATTTCTTATCTAACAGTTTCTTCTCGTTAAAATATTCTCTTTATCATTCATAGATTCATAAAAAATGTCCTCATTTTTTAAAATTTTATATTATAACTCTTCTTATTGTATGTGGCAATAAATAACAAGGAATTTAACATATTCTTAGTTTTTCTCTTTGTGTGATTTTAAAATGTCCGGTATACATATATCCGGGGGCAGCACTAACTCGTTATTGAGGAGTCGATGATTATTGCAACCTCCTTTCAATAATTTTCTCTGTTCCTTGATTCAAAGTATGTAACAAGTAATACCGAATCATGGTATTGTAATGTTCAAGACACTTTAAGTGACAGACGAATGAATCAACTCAGTTTATTTACTTACAAATTGTAGCAGTAGAAAAAATTAAACAACATTTCATTATATGCATGTAAGGTTGACAGTAATGTAAGTCTGAAGCTTTCAAATACGTATAACGAAAGATAACACGGTAATATAATTGCTCCGTAGAATATTCATTGTTAAGAAATTTTGATATTTAACATCGGTAGAAAATCATTCGTACTTTAAAGAGAAAAGCGTCGGTTTATTTATCTTTCTTATATTCAGTAATTCTAAAATACGAGGTTAGATGGTGAAAATGACATCTCTAGATGAAGGGAAAATAAAGCAAAGCTTATCGAAGGTGTGTACTGTATATTTTTTTGGAGTATATACATATATTTTTAATATTATTTCTAATACATACACTTCAATGATATTTATAAAATGTATCTTATCTTTAAGTATCAAAATGCTGACATCACTAAGAAACATGTCATGAAAGTTTTGAGTCTTTATAAGGGTCTAAAATATAATGTAGAACCATTTGGTAAGTGTAAGAAATGTATCTTCTTTAAAAAAGAATGTATTTATTTCCAACTTTATAATAACATATAAAAATAAATATAAGAAACATGAATTCATTAATTTATTGCTAATGTATTTTATCTTATAACAGTATTTAATGATGGATCACGCAAAGAATTGTTTAATTTGCAAGGAACAATACCTGTCTCTTTTAAAGGTGATATAATTAGATACTTCTGTAAAAAGCAATTGAAAAAGTACAAAACAAATTTTTATGTTATATTGATTTTAGGTACCTATTACAACATTCCTATATGTATATGGTTAATGGATACACATCCTAATAATGCACCTATGTGCTATGTTAAGCCTACTGCTGATATGGACATTAAAGTGAGCATGTTTGTTGATCATAATGGGAAAATTTATTTACCATATCTTCATGATTGGGTGCCAGTAAGTAACTTGTATATAGTTATGTCTTATTATCCATTATCTTATGATATCATTATAGTAGTGTATCATTATTATGTTTAGCACTCATCTGATTTACTTAGTCTAATTCAAATAATGATTGTAACATTTGGAGACCAACCACCTGTTTATGCTAAACCACGACAAGGTATACAAACAAGTTCTACACCTTATCCAGTACAACGTAAGTATTTGTCATTTTTAAATATTCACATGAAAATTCTATTATTCTATTATTAAAGAAAATTCTATTATTAAAGAATACAATTTTATATAGCTTTCATGCCTGTACCTGGAAGTGGAACACATATACCTGGTTCTAATTTCCCACCATATCCACAAAATTCGCAGTATCCAGGTGGGAGTAATATTTATTCTCCATACATGTCTACTACATCTTCTGGGTTTCCATACCAGGGCTCGTACGGTTCATATGGAGGAAGTGCATCAAATTATCCATCACAGGGATGTACTGGTTCCTTTCCATATCCTCCATCAACACAGCCAGTAAGTTATAATTTTTAACAGGTAAATAATATACATTATTAGTACTCATCTCCTTTTTACAATTTTCAAGTCACCAACAGTGCCTGCCACAGCTGGTGCATCAGGTACAATTACAGAAGAACATATTAGAGCATCTTTATTGTCAGCAGTAGAAGATAAATTAAGACGAAGACTTAAAGAACAGTTCTCACAATTGGTAGCCGAGCTGGAAACGTTACGTCGAACACAACAAGAACTCACAAGCGGATTTACCCATCTTACCGACTTGTTCGAAAGATTAAAAAAAGAGAAAGCCGAACTTGAAAAAAATATAACTATACTCCAAGACAAAGAAGCTGAATTGGAAAAAGAAATTGCAAAACTTTCTGACAATCAGTCAATAGATGTTGATGAAGCTGTTACAACGATCGCACCACTTTATAAACAGTATGTATTTTTAAATAGTTATTTGTTTTCAATTCTTTTAAGTAACATTATTGTTTTTTGTACAATTGTAGAATGTTAAACGCGTTTGCGGAAGAAGCAGCCACAGAAGATGCTATATATTATTTGGGTGAAGCTTTACGTTGTGGTATCATAGAT
Source organism: Bombus vancouverensis nearcticus (assembly GCF_051014615.1). Classification (NCBI taxonomy): domain Eukaryota; kingdom Metazoa; phylum Arthropoda; class Insecta; order Hymenoptera; family Apidae; genus Bombus; species Bombus vancouverensis. The sequence continues at coordinate 14,353,024 of NC_134911.1, read as the reverse complement.
TTAGATGCATTTTTGAAACAAGTGCGACAGCTTTCACGCAGACAATTTATGCTAAGAGCACTTATGCAACGCTGTCGCCAAAAAGCGGGTTTGGCTGGTTAAACATTATACTCAATTTTTACAAAGTTACACTATTCAATATTTTATTTTATTACAAATGATGTACGCAAAACAAACTATATAAATCCCACAATAATAGAGGGATAGAGATATATGTTATAAAAAAGAAGCATCCTCGTTATAGAAATTGTATGCTATATATACAGTGATGTATTTTTGTTTCATGTTGTATACATTTTGTTCATAACAAAGGACTTGAACGTAAAACTTTTATACATAAAACTGAACAAAAAACATACACAAACACATACATATATATATATATACACACACACAAAATGAACGAATGAAGGTTTAAACAATTATACTAAAAATAAATATCTTTGTTTTACGAAATTATATTTCAAAATGTAATGTATTTAAAAATATGTAAAAAGTGTGTAGTTTTTAATTGACTTTTTTAAAACTATGGAAAGAAGTCATATACCTCAAATAGTGACTTTAGATACATATTAAAAAATATAAATGCTTGTTCACTGTGTGATAAATGTATAGATTGATCACTACATTGCACGATTTAGTAAAAATACATTGTTTTTATTCCTAATGATGTGAGATTATTATATAATTTCTTAAATGCTATTACACATAATCCTAAAATTAGTTTTTCTCATTAATCGAATCAATCTGCAATAAAAAAGTGAGGCTTATAAATATTATAAAAAATTACAGTTTAATTGTATTGACTTAAATTTTTAGAAAATAATGTACCTATACATAAATTCCAACCCAAAGGAGTAAAAATAATATACCAAAACCAGAAAATATTGCTGCTACTAGAGAGATTAATAATTCTTTAAACATGTCCCTTGTAAATTTTGTGCTAGTAACTTCATAAACAAAGAACCATGCTGTAAAGAATATTCCAATTCCTAGTAACACCACTGCCAGTAATGGAAAAATTGCAGGATTTATGGGAGAGACATATCTTGTCATAGACTCGATTTCCACCTAAAGTAAAATAACAAGATTTTATTAGGAAAACAAATAATTATTCTCATTTATTTGACATACATACAAATTTTTAAATATCTTTATGAAACCTGTTTCCAAATTTCAAAATTAAAATTAATGTAAATATAATTACAGTTTTCTATTCTCTTCAAGCAGAATAAAACTTTTTGCATGAATGATTTTATAAAAACAATATTACGTAAAACACATATAAATGTACATATTATCAATTAAATAAATATATAGTTTAATATTAATAAGTTTTGAAGATATACATCTTTGGTGAAGAAATGCTGGGAAAGGATTCCATAAAATTATAACTGTACTACAACATAAAATACCGGATTAAATATAATAAAAGGATAATAAAAAGTGACGTTACTCTATGTGATATAAATTTTCATAATAGAATAAATATTACACTCACCATTGTATCAAATATTTTGACGTGGCTTATAGGACACGTAAACTTACACGCGACTAACGACAAGTATGCAATTGTACTCTGCAAACTTCAGTATAATGCACACTTATGAACGCAGTCATATACACAGGTTTCGGCAGTCACTAGTCACTATCAATATGGAAGACAAGTTTCTCGCTTTTTCGAGGCAAACAGAGATGAGTAGACTATCTCTGTTTCTATCTGAGCATTCATAGTATGTCACACATACACAGAATAAGAACTTTCTTATCTACCATGTTGATTTTCATGATTCAATTTTCGGACGGTTTTCCCTAGGCTTCAACATATTAGTGTCGAGACCTATTTATATGATGGTGCCATAGACATAGATATATTCACAGTTTAGTATACTATAGTAATAACAAATATTAATATATTATGTCGTGAGTATGTTCATATGTTCATGGATCGTGCTTATGAAAAGAGTAAATATAAGTAAGCTACCAATAGTTAAAATATAAGTTACTCAAATTTATGAGGATAACACTAAATTCCTACTACCTAGTATTATATATCTTAAAAAGTGAATTAAATAAATAAGCAAAAAATGTTGTCATTATTGACAAACAATTTACTGATTTGTCATTTATCAGTGTTATAAAATATACCTAAAAAAATTGATTTATTAAAAATAGATTTTACGTAATGACATATTATTACATAAATTTTACATTACATATGTACTGATATGTACCGATATATTTTTTAATCGTGACATTAAAAAGAATACAGCTCTAATTTCTTAGTCATAAACCTTTTAACTCATGTTAACACTTTAAAAATTATAATAAGTAACAATTTTTAACTAGGTATAATTATATAACTGATAGTGTAATGAATTTCATATAATTTTATGAATGCTTTTTAAAAAAATGTTACTTCTCTAGCAAGCATATCTCACATATCTATCGAAGGTAACATCATTTTCATTTTCAGCTAAAATTATCTTTATCATTATTATTCGTTTAAACCAATTTTATTTTAAATTGTCTGCATAATAATTATTCTATACATATCAAAAATATATATTTAATATATGTTACACAGAATATTCTTTTTATTATCACTTATTATCAGTTTTAAACCTGCGATTATTTCGAAATCAATAGTATGTTTGTCACCATGATATGATTCATAACACATAACATAGTATTATATTTCCATTCTTTGTATTCTTTGATATCTACAGATATTTCTTGTAGGTACTATGTACAATTCTGTATATTTTAAATACTTAGATATAGTAATACTTTATAATAGTCAGGAGGAATTGAATTTTTCTTGTAATTACATAAATAATTATTAAATTTGTAGTTATTAATTTTATAATTATATATTTTATTCTTAAGCTTTAATGAAATGTGTTATTAAAGAAATTCCTATTATTTATAGATAAACATGGCAAATAATTCATTGTCAGAACAATTCTCCTTAAAGTGGAACAATTTTTCTAACAATTTAACATCTGGGTTTCTAAGTCATCTTACTGAAAATGATCTAGTTGATGTTACACTTGCAGTGGAAGGTCAATTGTTACAAGCACACAAACTGGTTCTGTCAATATGTAGTCCATACTTTAAAAATATATTTAAGGTATATAAATTATCTTTTTTACATGTTAAATATCTATATCTAAATCAGTTGTGATTGCTCAGAAAAGAACTTCTTAGAATTATTTTGTAGGAAAATCCTTGTCAACATCCAGTAATTATACTTAAGGACATGAAGTATACTGAAATTGAGTCACTATTGAAATTCATGTATCAAGGTGAAATAAATATCAATCAAGAAGATTTATCTACTTTTCTAAAAGTAGCACAAACATTACAGATAAGAGGACTCACAACAGAAGATACAAATAGCACAAAATCGTTTCCTAGTTGTGATATTCAATCAGATATTGATTGTAATATACAAAATGTTGCTCAATCAAATTTAAGTACAATAAATAGAACTTCCAAAGAAATAGAAATGATAGATAGAAGAAAGAGATCCCATGACATAACAAAAAAAAGTTACAAAAGAAAAAAACAAGATATGTCCTTAACAGCAGAAAATATTCATGATCTATCTAATGAGAAAGTGGATAATGATAATCACGAAGTTCTATTTTTGACGACTGACACAAATAATGAGACAAATGAAATTGTAGATGAGGAAGAAAATATTAATATTCCTACTATAAAAATCAATGATAATAATAAAAGCGATGATAACCCTTTGCTACCTTTTCCCTTGAATACTGAAAATTCAAGAGAAAATTCAACTCAGCAAGGTAAAGGATGTATATAGATATCAAATATATAGGTGGTTTAAGATTAACATAGAAATAATATTCTGAAATTAATAAAATTTAAAAAACTTAGTAACTAATAAAATTTAGTCTTAATATTATATTTTAACATTATAGATGTTGAACCAGTAATTTACAGGCTTTCTGCACGAGGTCGACCACAATTAGTGCATGAGGGTTATGTTTACAATTTGACTTCTCGCTCTGAGGGATTGAATAGGTCTCATTATAGGTGTGCTGAACAGCATCGTGGTTGTAAAGGTAAATGTGCGGTTATTGCAGAAAGATTTATGCCTACAGGTGTACATGATCATAATCATCCACCTGGGTATCAATCAGAACATGATTACAGAAAAAAGAAAGGTTTAGATGTAGATACTTCTTAAATCATAAATATTTTAAGCTTGTAAACAGCATTTTATCATATTCTTATTTTGTTACTGAAACTTTAGTAAAAATGAAAAGTTCTTTCCAAGTAATATTGGCATATAGTATGGCATATAACAATAATTCTTCATAGAAAAGAAGCATACAGTTAGGAAGTATTCATTTGCTGTGCAATTTTATAGTGAAAATAAAATTTAGTACATTGCAATATTGCAAAAATTGTACATTTATAACTATACATAACAGTAATATAACAAGCCAATGTGGTATATGGACCACTGTATTTCAATAAACTGTGATGCACTTTTTTGCGATATATATATATATATATATATATAAAGAAAAACAATATAAAATAGGTGATGAGTACATTCCATTTAGTATTATATTTAATTTTCATTAAAGCCAAATAAAAGTATTTAATTTATGTTACTTGTTTACATATAGACTACTATTTGTCGTGTAATAAATATAATTTGTTTTTATAAATACATATATGTGTATATATACGTATGTACATATGAAATGAATGTTTTGCTTACTTACATTTAAGTTGTATAAAAATAATTTTTTTCTAAATTATCACACAGAATAATAAATTTAGTAATATATAAAATGAATTAATCCAAAAATTAGAAATTGGACATAGAGAAGTCGTTAACGACATATAAAACATTAAAAATTATAAAAAGTTTATTTTTATATTACACTTCATAAACTTCTTTTCTTAGATACAAAAATTGCCAAAATTAATATGATAGTGTTCATAAATATTATTCAATTTGTAAAAAGTTGACCTTATAATTTATGTAAAAGTTTATAAATTTATAAGAGGACATGAAAATAATCTGTTCATAAACATAGAAAATGTAGGAAACAATGCAGGCTAAGACAAAAGTAAAATAATAAGCAGTCTTGTTGCACAATGTTGCTCAACTTTATCCTACACCCATTAAATTTTTTAATATTTATTCAAAATGCATGCTTATTTCTATTCAAAATGTTAATGCCGTCTAGCCATCTTTTTTTCCAACTTCCGTTGTTTCTTCTCACTAATCTCAGGTTGCTCTGGAGTAGAGGCAAAAAACCATGGAGCTAATATTTGTTTCCATATCATCCAACCTCCCCTGAATGGTACCTGTTGTAATAATACAAAATATTTCATAATCTATTTAAACATTTTATGTACGCTTTAACTCGAAAATCGTGAGGAAATTGTAAAAATGTTATTTTAAATTGTTTTGTAATTTATGATGAGTCAATGTACTATTTTATATTTCTATCATTTACTAAGTATACTTACAAGAAGCCATAACAACCAAAAGTAATTTGATATAAGAGAGAGTACTTGTACTCCTGAAGTTAATATAATTAAATCTTTTACATGTCTGAAATAACATTAAAATGTCATTATATTTATCAAAGCTGTTACAGTCTAATAAAGTGTTATATTATTTGAAGAAATCATTAGAATATGTTGTGATATTTACTCTGCTATACCTCCTTCCATATTAAGATCAATTCCAGAATCTAAAAGCTGTCCGGATTCTGAATATGTTGCATGTGCTATATATTTCATAAACTGATAACTTCCTATATATACAATTGCAGAAAATATGGTTAATGTCTGTAATCATAATACATAATAGAATAATATATGTTGTTATATATGTACACTTTAAAAATAAAAATAATACCTTAAATACAAAACTCACAGTTGATAATGTTGTAAAGTTAAAGAACAACATTGTAACAGTAAAATATATTCCTATTGCTCCAATTATCATATTTTGATAAAAATTTAATGTAGTTTTATTTTCTTCCACTATCTGTTTTGCACCTTTTGTTGCTGCTTTAGTTTTTTTTATCTAGAAATGTAATGAATGACTTTACCTAGTACTCATATTGTTATAAAGCAATTTTATAAAAAATGATAATTATTGATTGACTTTGTTATGCAATGACACATTACAAATCATACGGAAATAATTGCATATCCAGAATGGTTAAGATGTAAAAAAAGAGAAAAAGAACGATATTTTAAATAATAATGTAACTTACCGTCATTTTCTTAGTAAATTATAGGTACAAGTATTTAATATATTTAATCAATTAATATCTATTTAACAATCAATACATGACGTAGACAATCTCGTAAGTATTTAAAATTGCTTAGGGTTTGTTAAAGCCACGTGAAAGATGTCATATGAGGAAGTCTCTAGGTTAACATTCCATAATCTATATTTCAATACAGATACGTAAATATTAATAGTCATCATTTTTTACGATTCATAATCATTCGAAATTCGAAGTTCTAATAAATAATTGTAAAAAAGGGTTACTTTAAACTTTTTACTAAGTAATGGAAGTAATGAGTATAGAAATAATATCTTATGATTATATATTATATATATATATATATATATATATATATATATATATATATATATATATATATATATATATGTATGTATGTCTACTCGTTTAGTGGAGTTGTCGAAATTCTTTATATCCATATGAAATTGAAAGAAAATATCGATATATAATTTTCACAAAATATTTCTTATTTTTAAATTTATCTTTTTACATACAAAATTGTATTAAAAATAATACAAATTTGATTTTTACATCATTTATACAAATACACTTTTGCTTTGTTGAATATATATAAATTAAAATAAAAAAGTATTATTACTGCAACAGGAAATCTACATATGTATGTAATTATTAATGTGTGTATAATTAAAAATAATTAAGAAAAACGAATACATAGCTTTTCTATTCACTTCTTGTCATAAGTAAGAGAAGGATAAAAAGAGCTTTCTATCAGGAAGAATTTTCTCTCTGTATATACATATTTCATCAAATCTCATTTTATTATATTACATCACTAAGGAATTTAGGATCATTTAAATTTAAACATTTTAATACTAATTTAAATTGATCAAAAAGAGCTAATGATACATACATATGTACATATTCTAGATTTTCAAATTTTATTAATTTGTAATCTTAAAATATAATAAACAAATTGGATTTTATTTATATGATGATGCAGATTATAGATATTTACATTTAGATCTAGAATTGTTGAAGGTACTAAAATCAATTAAATCAATTTTATTGAATTTAAATTTATTTCTTACAGAAAGATACATGTAATCTAAAGATAATTAAAGTATAGTTGAAAGTCTTGGAAAAGGATTTTGTTTAGAGATGACTAATTTTTTATGTTGATGAGATATGTATCCTTTAATTTTTCCTTCAAAAATTAAATTTGCCACAATGCATTCTACTTCATCCATATCAACATCATCAATTCCTTGCATTTCCAATGCTGAAAGTAAATCTTGAATAGGAATCTGATGTATATTTAATACTAAATACACTTTTTTAAATAAATTTCTGTATGCTATTATCTTCAATTTTTCCACAATTAAATATATTCCTGCTCCTATAAAAAATAATTCGTGTTTTTCCATCACTTTTTCAAGATTGCATAAATCTCCTCTTTTAACAGCTTCCATTAATTCTCCAAATTCCATTAAGTTATATTTTTCTAATAAGTTATGTTTAGGCATATACCCTAATAACATTTTCACTGGCACAAGATAAGTTAAAATTAATCGTTTGTTTTTTGAAGATTGTTTATGACAATGTTCAAAAGCATAAGTAAGATATTCATCAGCTAAAAGATGAATAAGATAATTATTTATAAAATGATTAAAATGTCAAGTTTATTATAATAACTATCAAATTTTAATACTTGCCAGCTTTGTAATCACTATCAAACATTGCTTTACGGCCCACGAAAAATTTATAAGTAATTTGTTGTGCTAATGCAAAATGTGCTTTATATGGGGACGATTCTATTGCCCTTATTAAAGGTTTACATAAATGCAATTTATTTATTCTAAAATAAATTTTTAATAATTGGTTAACTAATGCCAGCATTCCCCATCGTTTTGTATCATCTTCTGAGCTACGATTGTCGCAAGCACATACTCGAAAACATCCCATTAGACAATCTGCACATTTCTCCAAAATTTCTCCAGGCTTCATATTTTTGCTGGATCTTGTATTCTCTGCACAAACTGCTAATAACCGTAATTCTAAACACATTACGTTCATAACAGGCAACATCCAATTTTCTTCCTTTTGCATTTGAAGAATCTTTGTCAAAGATTGAACTGCAGAACTTTGATAATTATACATAGACAATGGGTCATCTTTATGTATTGTTGTTATAGTTCTAAGGATATAAATATTACAGTCAACATTTAGAATAATAGTTATAAAAATATACCAATATTTAACATATTTAGTTACTTTAAGTGGTAAAGTACTAAGTCATCAAGTGGAGCAGATAAATGTTCCATTGCTTTTGCTATTGCAGTTTCAGATCCAATTTGTGAAATTGAAACATGATTATGCCGTAAAGACAATAAATCCTTAAATTAAAAAATTATATGAAGTGTTTATGTAAAATTGGTGTGTGTGTAAATATATTTTAATGTAAATATGTATTATTTACCGCTAAACCATCGCCGTCCTGATTCAACCACATACGTCTGATCTATAAACGTAAATATAACCTCGAAATAAATGATTTCTTTAATTACAGCATATTATATGTTATTAAATGTTTAACACATTACCTGCATTATATACGAATCCATTGTAACATGTGTAATTTAATACATGTATTTATTTTGAAAATGTTTTTGTTTTTAAACTTAATTACATTACTTGAAATTACAAATTGATGGTATATAATTGTATAGCTTAAACACAATTAAATTAACAAATGTCTTTATTATCTGTAATTACTCAATAAAATAATAAGGAAAACATTTCATGGTTCGACAATTAAAACTTATCAAATATATACAGAAATATTTGTTATATATATATATAGATATATAGATACATATAACTGAATTTGCAATGTACACATCCGTGATACATGTACATATACGCAAAGTTGAATCACTAGGAATTACAGTTGTAATGCATAATTGCGGTTATAAACAAACTTGGTCACGTGATAGATGTGCAACGGCTCTAGGAATTGGTTAGCAGTCGTCAGTGAATTATGATTTGCAGGGATATCACTATAGAAAATATTTAAACTATTTGACTAAATATAGTACATTTAAACGATAACAAATATACATCTAATATTATTATTTAAGAGGTTAATGTTTGAAAAAGTAGTTTTCTGTTCTGTAAATTTTACTTTGTGTCGCTCAAATTTTGATCACGCGATTTTACTTTTCTGATTCAATTAATCATGTTGATAGAGTCAGATAGAATATATACGCATATCCTCTAGATATAATTCTAGAGAAAAACGTACTTCAATATCGATAAAATATTATCTAAAATAATGTATTATTATGTGAGTTATTCAGAATGGATACATTTAACTAATAAAAATAATAAAAAATATATGGATAAATTTTTAACTGTATGTAACACATATATTAATATAGAAGAAATAATTAAATATTTGAATAAAATAAATAGTGCAATATAATAACTATTAGAAATAGATTCAAAAAGGATTTTCTCTCTATTATTACATGCCCAATAGTGTAATTGAAAATAAGCTTTTAACTTGCCTTCATTAAGTGTTGATTATACCTAGGAAATTTCTGATTGTCTAGTTAACAAACCTGAGCGTTCTAGTATAAAATCGGCTACCCGTATGGAGCCCGATAAAGCATAGAGGCGGTGCTGCCAAGTCAGGGAGGGGGGCCCGCGGTCACGTGACCGAGCTGCGTTTTGAGCGCACTAACCAGGTACGAGTAAATTCGTTGTTTTTTTCGTGGTTTTTCGCGCGCCACGGCCGAAAAAGCCGAGGCGTCGTGAATTTCGCTTGTTTCTGACTCCGGACGTGTCCTTCGAGTACGCAAACAACGCTTATAATAACTGTGAGTTACTTGCAAATACTTTGACTCAATCATCTTACGGAGATCTATCGATGCTCCACCGCGGCGATGGTTGACAAGCCTTCCTCGCAAAACCAGAAATGGCGTCTACCGTGCACATGGTCTGCGGAAAATATTCTACATCAACGTCATAGTACCGATTCAGGAATATAACGAACTCTACACGGCCAATTTCTTTATCATCCGTTTGAAGAATTTTCACAACTCGCTTACGAACAACAACGCAACGGACAAGGTGTTTTTTGTGATGCGCCAGATAATCCTCCTTCGTCATATTCTCACCGCGCACGTCAAAATTTCTCTCTTTTTTTTTTTTATTACTTCATCGTCATTTGAAATCTTCTGTGTTGCGGGAAGAAAGCTCACAAATCTTTTCGGTGTTTTCGGTGAATTTAATCGTTTGCATTGAACGACATGGTCCTTGGGAATTTCGCAAAATCTTGTGGATAAGGTTTAGATCATTCTGCATATCGCCCTGACGCTTACTTATTCGTTCTTCTTCTAGACAACCGTTTTAGGAAAAACGTGACTATTTTAAGAAATATCTGTTAAATCGTTTGATCTTGTATTTATCATCATTAGCCGACCCTAACCTTTTCATCTATGCTTAAAAGGTAGAAATAAAATTGTATCTTGCAGACGTTTATTTAATGTCGACTTTTTTTATTGTTAATTCTTCATACACACATTTTCATAAATGTGATTTGATATTGTGCTTGACATGTTTTATAACTGTTAAAATGTTTTTAAATACCAATTGTTTTTCTCACTTAGGTTATTTTCAAAATGCATATTTTTATGGTATAATTGCTAATACCGTGGGTTATGTGGGTATTCTAAAAATTCCTAAATTGAACAAGATGTATTTTATTCTTCTTCGCTAATTCTTCAAAATACATAGTTTTATTAGATATAATTATGTGTGATAATCATGGTTATACAATCTATCTGATGATAGTACATATACAAGTAATTTATGGTTATACATTTTTTATAAATATTAATTTGTGTATTTATATATTTACATTATTTTATCTACTTAATGGTATGAAATTTTATTGTATGATATTTTGGTTTATTCTTGATATCAAATTAATATTCTTAATTAATATTAATTAATTCTTATTTAGAAAAAATGTGATATTAATCTATGGTCATTTACTGAAAAATTTAGTTTGTTGAATTAGTCTTTTAACTTTTTAGTTAATTTATGTATTTTATCATATATTCTAAAAGATGTTATTTATTTTTAGAAAATTAGAAAGTGTTTTAAAAGTATGTATCTTATTTATAATATTACAAGTTACATTTTATAATCTGGAATCAATAATTTTGTGCATTATTTATACTTTATTCATCATTAGTGAAAAATAGCTAATTGCTATTAGAAATGTATAATTTTATCATATACTTCTATAAAGATAATAATTGAAGTACTTACAGACATTAATTTTAATTCTTATATAACTTTCAGAATGTAAAATTTATAATTAATGTCAAATATTTTCAATTTTCACAAAATTAAAAAAAAATTCAGAATTATATGTAGTTTTGTTATTGCAATATATTATACATTGCAATAAAATAAAATAATGTTTTTGACTTTTTATATTTTAATTAGTTAATAAAACTAAGTTTGAATTAATAGATGTATTTATAACACATAGTATTTATTTTCAGTATATTATATTAGATATACACAATTAATTGTATTCTTTGTTACAGACTGTAAATAGAGAGTGTATATAGTGTGATAAGGGAGTGATATAGGTGTGCGGCAGTTTAGTTGGCAATGAGTTCAAGCAACAAATCGGTGTCCTCCGGTGGGAGAGGCACCAATAAAAATAAATCATCACAACAACATGGGAAATCAGATCATCATCTAACTAAAGCATCGGATTCGATAAAGCATGAAAAAACGCAGGTCAGTAAATATAGCTAATTACTTTATTATTATGAGTGATAGAAAGATGTCTTTTTATGCACTTTTGTTTTTTGTTTATTCAATAAAGAATTTTTATTAAAAAATATGGCGTTGTAGCCAAACACTGTTCAGATGCGGCATGCACAAATCATTGACACTAGAATGGGCAGCGGTGAAGATCCTGTTTTGAAAGAGCGCATAAAGCAAGTCATGGATATGACTAGACGATCAGAAGATGAAGTTGTTATGGCTTTACATGATAGTGATGGTGACTTGGACCGTGCCGTTAATGATCTTTTGGAGGGAGTAAAAACAGAATGGGAAGTGAAAAAAAAGAAGCCTCGTCAACCTAGTGGTTCAAAACAAAATATGGATACCTCTGGTGGTCAAGATGAAGGTGGTGATTGGGATGAGAGGCGTAATCAACGAGGAGGTGGTCCTCCACGTATGCGAGGTCGTGCTAACCATGATAATCGTGGATGTACGTTAAGATAAATATTATACATATTGATATATATTATTGATGCCACGTGTCTAAATAAATCTTTATTTAGGGCGCGGTCGAGAAAATAAAGAGAACGAAAGAAACATGGAAGATGGTATTCGTGATGGAAGTTACAGTGGTAACAGAAGAGGAAGAGGTGGTCCAGGAAGACCAGGTCGAGGAGGACGAGGTGGAGGGAGAGGACTTGGTCCACGAACATTTGCTAACCGTAATGACCCATCATCTACTTCATCTGCTCATAGTTTTAATCGATCAATTGATACATGGACAGGTAATGAAGAGCAACAACAAGCTGCTCAGGAGCCAAAGATGGGTAAGTCTGTTTAAATATTTCAATTATTCACATTTTAAGTTATTTAATCTTATCTCACACAACAAAAATATGTGAGTAGATGCATGGAATAATTTGGATTCTGCAGAAGACTGGGAGAATGAAGAATATACAGGTTCATTGGCGGATACAAAAGTTTTTACACCGAGCACTTCTGCAGCAGAACCTACACCTTCTACAGAAGAAGCAAAAACTCAAGATCTGCAACCAGTGCAACCTAACCAGACTGTAAATTTATCATTACTACAACAGGAAGTATGTAACATTGCTTTTTAAATCAATATTAGTAATTACATGTAACAAAAAGTATCTTTTTTATTTATGCATATAAGGAATTACCAAAATTATCAGAAATACAACCAATACAACAACAAACTTTAATTCAACAAACTCAACAACAACAACCTGTATTGAGCTTACCTACAATGCAGCTATCACAGCAACCAAACGCTATAAGTGGTGGGGTATTAACAGCTGCCCAAACACAATATTTAACACAACTTACCCAACAAACAAGTGAAAACTTGAAATCTGCTGGACAAAATACATTCTCCTCGTCGATATCCAGCCAGGTAGCTAAATAATATACATGTTTACGAATTATTTTATAATGTAATATATAAACTAGAATATCGTTGTATTTCTTAAATATATCAGCCTCAGAGGCAGACAAAACAACGTCCAAGGGTGCCACCACCATCAAAAATACCATCAAGCGCTGTAGAAATGCCTGGAGATGCTGTTAATAGTGGCATTGGATTTCTTGATGTCCAATTTGGTGCACTGGAATTTGGTAGTGATTCAAGCTCTCTTGATGGTTCTGCAAATGAAAAATACAATTCAGCTAATAATACAATAGCTGGTGTAGAGGTATCTTCTACTACAAATGCTGTAAACACTGCCAATACAAATAATTCCATGGATATTGAAACAACGCAACCATCATCGACGACACCTTTTAATACTACTTCTCAAATGGTTACTTTATTATATAAATATTATTACTTGTCATTTTTTAATGCTTACAATTTATTGAATAATTAATAATAATTCTATATTTACTTACAGTTATCAAATAGCGACAATTTACCGGTATCGAGTGAACATTCGATAAACGCTCAAACATTCACTGCTCGTGGTAGCAGTTCTGGACAAACTTTAGATATAACTAAACAAGATTTCACTTCACAAGTCTCACCAGGAAATGCACCTCCGTATGGTACAACAACAACTTATCAATCTCAAAAGTCATCATTTCAAGCACCTACAGCGACTCCCAGCACTTATAACGCATATTCTACAAATGCTCAATCTGCTCAATCATCTTTTCAAACCGCATCCGGCACGAGTGCTAATAGTTATTCTGCAACAGCAACTGTTTCACAAGCAAGTTATAATTCTTCATCATCATTTCCTCAATCTAATACATCAACCTTTAGTCAAGCTTCTCCCTCTGCATCTGCATCTGCAACTTCAGGTTATAACCAACCAACAACTACAAATCAGGTAATTATTATGTTGTATAATACTAAAATGATTTATATTATATAAAATTCATTTTTTTAAATAGGTATATCAGTCTGCGACTGGATATGTACCTACCACAACATCTCAATATCAAGCACAGTCTGTAGCTACAAATACTGTATCAAATAGTAGTACAGGCTATCAAACAAGTGGGTATCAAGGATCGTCTTCGTTTCAGTCGACCCCACAAGCTTATCAACCATCTGTTACTACATTTACTTCACCTATTACCCAAACATCCGGAGCTTACCAAAGCGCAGCACAGTCTGTAAGTATTTCATTTCATCAGCTCGAATATTACTTAAATGCAAGAAATTACTAAACTATACTTACAGGTATATGCAAATGCATATGGCACATACGCCAGTCAACAACAAACAGCGTCTCACAATCATAAATTGAACAGTAATACAACAAAAGATTCTCAATATGATAGTAACACGACAACATCAAATAGTTCTCTTGCGACTACAACGGCACCCACATTAGGTCTTAGTTCTGCCTCCGTAAATAGTTCACAAACTAAAGTAACAAATTCTAATGGTAAGCAGTATCTAAACACTAAAAATTGAAGTTATTTCTATGGTCAGATAAAAAAAAAATTGTAATGTGATTTTTAAAGCGGTACCGAAAAGTACATCGAGTGGTGTAGTAACGGGTAGTAGTGGAACTGGAAATATGACAGGTGGTGGTGCAGCTGGTAGCATGACTCCAATGCTAAGTCACCAATATATTATGGGTCAAGGTGTACCTTATGCGTTCCAACAACCAATGTACAGTTATGAGGAATTACAGCTTATGCAACAAAGAATACCGCATATGGTCAGTTACTATTTGATTCCTCAATTTATTTATCTTACGTCTCAAGTACAACTTACTCATATGCTAATCGTAAAAGTAATTTGTACTTGATTCCATTAAAATGCTTCGTTAGAGTAATGTACACTTTAAAAAAAGTATATCATTTTATTTCATATACTATAACAGATATTATAACTATTATATTTCTTGAAACAATAATATTAGCATTCATAATCAAAAAGAAAAACTTATATTTCGGGTGTACTACTCTGCGTGCTATTCTATTTTGTCATGATTATTTAGTAAGAAGAATGCTAAAGTAATCATTTGTTTAATGCTTGGTAGCTGCTCGTTATTTCAATATTCTTTTTTCTTTTTAAGAAATTATGGATTTCTTATTCACATTTTCAAGGTGGCACACGAAGTTTGTTGTACTTTTTATAGTGAGATGTTTCGCATCAGATAAATTATTGAAAACATTTTAATTTCTGAAACATTATTTAGTAGAAAAGTAAAACTGTCTGTGATTAATTTGGAATATTATCGTGAAAGATTAGTCCGCTGAAATGAACCTATTACAGATAATATAAAATACCATTTTGATCATAGACTAACTGTAGTTTTTATATATATATATATATATATCTTCCTTCATTATTGGTTTCATTTGCTCTATACCTCATGTTACGTATTTGAAATTGTATAAAAATATATAATATAATTTTCAAGTGGTTAAGTTGTACTCTATTTTAAAATAAATTACACTGGTATGTTTGTTAATATTAAAGATAAAAATTTACATTAGAACAATAATATTTTAAAACGTAGAAAATAATGGATTTTAAATTACAACATCTAAAGAAATTTTAAGTTAAAGTCTAAGACTCTAAGATAGGTACAACCAAACCGCATGTAACCTACCCCCAACCTAGTACGCGTAGACTTAGATATTAGTTAGCCTTCTTGTATTTGGAGTACACAGTGTATGCATGTAGTTTTGTGTTTGGCCTTCCTGACTAACCTGCAGCCAACTACTGGTTACTATGACGCGGCCTTGGGCTATCAGACAACCGGCCCTGCTACCAGTCTCGGTGGGGGACGAGGAGATGCACTTTCCGGTGTACAAGGTGTTCAAGGAGTACAAGGCGTACAAGGAGCCTACACCAGTATTAGTGACGCCAGGTTCGCCAGAAACGACAGCAATGCATCTCCAGTTCCATCAACTATGTCACAACAGGTGAGGTTTATAAACATTTAGTAGACATGACAATCAGCTTAAAAATATTGTTATAATACTTAAACATTGTTTTGATATTTCCGACTAAATTACAGTATTGTATTACATTTAAACAATTTTTTTAATTCATATTATTTGTAGACTGCTACACAGCATCAACAACCAATGATGAATCCTACACTACCTCCAACATATGCATACTTTGCATATGGTGGTGGAATAATGCCAGGTGGCTTTCAATATGGAACCCCTGCTATTTATCCTGTAAGTTAATCAACTTATATAATTAATTCTTTATTTATTTTTTAATATATTCTAATAAAACATTCGTATTTCATTTATCAAAATTACTATAGCAGATAGCGACTGCTGGTAACGCGGGTACGAACAGTGGTGCATATAGTGCTAAACCAGGAAGTTATGGATCTGGATATGGAGCTGGAGCAAGTTATGATGCTTTAGCATCTGCTGGTCCTGCGGCCGAATATAAAGGTGCGGGAAACAGCTATACCACCACACAAACTGGTAAAACAGGAACATCTACCGGAAATACGAATACTGGTGGATCATCTGCAACCGATATAAGCGCCACTATGTATGCTAAGAGTCATGTAGCGCTTAGTAAAGTGAATGTAAGTATTTCTATAAATCCAATTTCATAAAAATGTATTATTTTCAGCGAAAATTAATAACGCTTTAATGTTATTTCAGTCCTACGATAAACAAACTTTTCACTCAGCAACTCCCCCGCCATTTAGTCTGACTGGGAGCCAAAATGCTGGTTTGCCTGGTGCATATGGAACACCACATTTGTTTATCCCAACTATGCCTCATCAACTGCACCAGCCACTTCATCAAGATGGTGGTAGCAGTGCAGGCCAAAGGTCCAATACAAGTTCCCAAAACAAAGCCCAAGCAAAGCCTGGATATAGTCCTAGTTACTGGACTGGAAGTAATTAAAAAATTGGACTGCGCAAGGAAAATGAGAGGATAAAAGCAAAACTGCACCATTTTAGACAAACTACCATTTCGCCATATGATACACGGTGGTGTGAAATAAGGACATTGACACAATGATACAAAGGACACAAGACAAGACGATTTTTTTCTTTTTTTCTTTCTTGGTGAAACTAAATGATTCTGGTATGACACGAGTTAATGTAAAATATAAAATTAATCTTAAAATGTGGAAGGATTAAGCAATTTTTAAAGATTTTGTGTTTAACACAGTGGTAATATTTCTTTTCCACATAAATCTGCTACAACAATTAGTTAGAAAAAACGTTATACTCTTTTTAATTAGTCATATTAATTTCTACATTCTTATATCTTGAGATATTAAGTTGAATTACAAAGAAATCTTTTGACACGTTATTATTTTACTTATAATAATATATAATTCATTAATTGTATTAAACAGTTTTTGGTGTGTATAATGCAATATACATATATATATATTTATATATAAATATATTTCTTTAAAGTGAAATGTAATATGCAAAAAGAAAAAGAGGAGTGGTCAAATGCAGCATGAAAAAATTGCATAGTTCTTCCTACGTGAGGCGCATTCGTGCCAAATAAATTTATAGCGTTTATAACGTATAAAACCGTGAAACGAATGATCGTACATATTTGTCAAGATAAAGAAGAACAGAATTAATTGTAGTATGTTGAAACGCTATGAGAAAAGGAAAATCAAGATTTGTGAGTAGCTCTCGTGTGAAATACTGAAAAGATGATCTAGAAGAGTAATTGACTGTTAAATTTACTTCCGATCTCTTATCTGTATACTACTGTGCAATTGCGAATATACTGCATCGACTGCAAAGGGTGATAGTTTTTTTGTATGATGTAGGCATCTCGGCTCATTAACATCTAAAGTGCTTCTTTACATGAAAACAAAGCACCCCATACGTGATGGAACATAAAACTATACTATGTAAATTACAATTATTGTATGTATTTAACCATGGAACATCAGGTATATAAAGTTATAATCATCATAATGTTGTCACTTTTGGTATTTAAAAACGAATGTATAATCGCACTAGTTTCGCATTCTTGCGCGCACCCATATATAGATATATTTGATTTGGTCGCCTTGCATTTCTTTTAGTTACCAGAATTTTATGAACGTTATATTTTATTAACAAAAAGCTATTAAACCAAAAAGAAGATACCGTCATACCATGTTTTCAAAGAACGTTGATTTCAAAATGAGAGCGGTACTTATTTAATATATCTTATGTTTATAAAAGCGGCGTTGCAGATTAGATAGTGCCACAAACTACTAAGAAAAACAAGCAGAATTCAGTAATTTTCTTGTGGTGCCTTGAATAAAATTCAAATAATAGAGTTCAAACATCTGCTTTTTGCAGGAATTTCTCATATAACTTTTTACAATCCTTTCATACTGTAAGTTGTATTATCTAAAACGTACATTACCTTACCCTTATTCATATATTAACTTTTACTAATTACTCTATATCATCCATGTAATTTATCTTCTAGGAAATAATAGTTGATGCTTTAGTTTAATAACAATTTTAAAGTTTTCGTTTGCAGAGTATTGTTTGCCCTCTCCAAATTTATAGTTTTCAAAGAGATCCAAATGATTCTTGGATCAATAATTGCATTATACAAATACAATATATCTGAAAACAGATAAAAAGATTAATTTGTCAACAAATTATTTATAATTATTATGAAATAGTTACACCAGCTTTAAAACTACATTTTTGAAACTTATTATGTAAGGAAGTTCTTCGGATATAGAAGAAAAATAAGACACATATTATGACATTCTATTTGATGTTTACAAAATGTATAGTCCAAATAATAATCTTATGTGGCTACGTCGTAAGTTCTTCAATTTCTTTTTTACTTTTTGCTTTTAATTCATACTCATTTCTAGGATCTGCTTAAAAACTGTAATATTTGTTAATACATAAATAAAAATGAATTTTAGTTGATCAAAGTATTGAGTATTGAATGTTGAATAAATTTATGTTGAACATTACATGCTGATTACAAATACGTACATAAACGAGATCAACCCGCACTGTTTACATTTTTTTAATTTAATATTAATATAATTTTTCAACGAATGTAATAAAAAACAAATGTCGATGTTAGTGTACCGCTAATAAGTATTCACAATGACCTGTATCATTTTAATTAGATTATAATAAAGAGGAAAATGTAATTGTCGATTCCGTCTGATAAAACAATTTTCATACTATTACATTATTTATGCTGATTAGAAACATATTGTACAGTTATAAAATAATCAGACGAAAAGGAGTAAAATAATACATTAATTAACACAAGTCATTTTAGGAAACATACATTACATTTTTGTATTGTGGATAGCAATCATTACAATATAATTCCTATCATTAAGAGTAAACGAAGATATGAGTAAAGTATTTTCACGAGATGCTGTTGAAATCCTTACGACCTAGCATGTATTATACTTTGGGAATAAATTGTTTTATCGCAAAACAAGTACCGTTTCCGAGTACCACTGATACGAAAAAAAAGTACATAATTGTAAGTAAAATCTTGTTAGCAATTGCATTATACATATATATAAATATATACAAAATTGAATGACATCGATATGGATAGGATATGTTTGAAAATCATGGGAGACCAAGTGTAGAATAGTTCTCTTTAGAAGAACAAAGAAAATGTAAATCTGTAACCATAAATTACCGAGAAAAAAATGATCGATTTTATCGACAAAATCATTCTCGGATACGGATTATTCGATCATCCTGACTATACAGGATAACGAAACTTTACTGTGTAACACTAATGACTTAATAACTTTAAAATATTGTGCTATACAAAGAAAACTTTACAAATATACGTATGATTTTAAATGGTTGCTAAATATGTTATCATTAAAAGCTTTGAAATTAACTTAAATATTACTTTTATTTTCAATCTAACAAACTCAAATTTACATATTAACCATCTTGTTTTTTTAAAGAAATTTCTTTTTAAGATACATTATTTATTACAAATATACAATTTAATTAACGTTTTGTAATTAGTCCTTTAAGTAAATGTTTTATACACATTTTATATATAAAAAAATTGTTTTTGATTGCTTTAGCTTTACATTATAGTACTTATTCAGTCACCTAAAATCGAAAATATAATATATTTAAAGCGTTTATGTTAGTTATATAAACATTTTAATAAGTTAATAAATTTATATTAAACATTTTTAGAACATCTTTACGCATTCAAAATACGCATATTTATATAAATCCACTCATGTAAACATTTAAGGGTTTGGTATGATAATTGAAAAAATCAATTACTTTTCTTGTTTTTGTTTTTTTTCAATATAAATTTTCAAATATTTCCAATCTTATGTGTATGTTCAAATGAATTAGGGGCAAGTATATTAAATGTAATGTACGATGAAAGATAAAGTTGCAAAATATTCTACAAAATGATAGAATGTAAACGAAACTTAAACATTTAAATTAAAGAGTTCATTATAACAATTATTAAGCATTAATAATTTTTGTATTTTTATCAAGTAATGATCTATCGAAAGATGCAAAATTCATTGCGTCATTATTGCTATTATATAATTATTAAAAAAATAGCCACCACTACTGTGTATAAATATGGGTATCTGAGAATAAATGTATTAAAAAAAACCTGTAACATTCATACATATATATATATATATATAATTATTGTGTAAAATATTTTAATTCAACCAGTACTATATAATTTTTTAAACAATCTTTAGTTGTCTAAATAAAGAGAAATTATTTAAAATGCAGAAACAAGATATTCACTATAAAGTAATTAATTTTTATAGATATTTAAGATCTTCAATTATTTGTTAATTAAAACCAGATTTGAAAAATCAGCTTGGATTTTTTATAAATATTTATCACTTATTGATCCTTAATTTTATTATTTACGTATTAACGGAACGTGGCTGCATATAAATACATTTTAAATATATAAATTTTAATAGTTTAATATCTAAAAACAATACTGTAAAAGAATGTATATAATAAAGATAAAATTGAAATGATTTATTATAAACATGTAATTTAAATATATATGCATACATATATGTTCTTATATACGAGTGCTTTATGTAACATATGTATGTATATATAAATGTACATACATATGTCTACCGTGCGTATTTTGTAACGAAGAACAAAAATGAATGATAACGATTCAATCTAACATTTTTAACGACAATATACTTAAAATTCTTATTAATTGCGTTTATATAAATTTTCAATATACTGCAAGTGAGAACGTACGAGTTAATGAAATATTTTAAAAAAATGTTACTTATTAACGTCAATAGACCCAAGAAAATTGGCACAATACGTATGTTTTGCTTCAAGCTATGATTAAACCAAAAAAGAAAGAAAAATGCACAAAAGAATAATAAATAAAAACATTTTTAAACATTTGTATTATATATTTTTTTACAAAACATAAATTATTTAATAGGTTAAATGTCCATGTTTATGTAGCGTTTTATCTTATGCAATACTATATTTATTTTAACAAATCAGTACTTGATATTATTTGATTTGTATAAATATATAGAATTGTTACTATGTGGCATCAACAAGTTTTTGCTCTTGATGCTAAATACAATGCACAACGTGTAAATAAATTACCTACTTTAGGTTTGTATATGTATATTTATAATTCAATATATTGTAACATACTAAGATTTACAAATGATTAATATAAGATAATTACAGGAATGCTTTATATTCGTCGTAGAAATCAACTGTTAAAAGAAAAGTTTAGTAAAGATCCAAATATTAGAGAAAATTATATAAAATTAAGAGCAAAACTGTTATTTCTGCGATATGGCGAAAACTTAGAACAAAATAGTTTTAGTAGCTATACAGCTGAAGAAGAGAAATCTGAAATTAAAACAAAACTTTATAATATACAACGAAAATCAATTGCAGAAAGTTTTGCCTTTGATGGAATGCATCATGTTTTTGATCAACACAATGCACCTGTAATGATGCTTAAGTTTGCAAATAATGATAGATCAAAGTTATGTTGTGCATCATTAGATGGATTATTATCGATATGTGATGCTATCAGTACTCCTCCAAAAGTGATAGCTTTATTGGAAGGACATAAAAAAGGTGTCACTGCATTAGACTGGAGTATTAGTAATGACCTTATAGTTTCATCTTCTCTAGATGGTACAATAAGACTTTGGAATGTCCTGAATCCAGAAAATAATCCAACTTGTTTACGAGTGGTTAATGATCAACAGCGAGCAGAAGTTTTATGCTGTGGATTTATACCCGTAAATAATAATTTGATTGTTGCTGGTAATTCTCAAGGACTAGTACAGATTTTGAATATATCTACTGGTATATATACTCGCAATGGATCTTGCAAAATTGGTGGAAAAGTTAGTATTCTTTAATCTTTCTTAATGATAAATGTTTATGTTAAAATTAATTATAATTCATTTTAATTCTTATAATAACCTGCCATTTTCTTAATTTTTTATTATTATTTTTTTAATGAGTTCTATGAGAATACTGTTTGTTCTCACTTTTTAAAAATTTATTTAAAAAATAATATTAAATAAAAAGAGAAGTATTCTATTTCAGATTCTGTCATTAACTTGTGAGGGTAGCGGTGGTTCCATAATATGGGTTGGAAATGATAGAGGAGTTATTATGTCATTTCAATTGGAATCAGGATCAGGACGATTAACGAAATTAAAGAGAGTACAAGAAATTGGTGGAATGATAAGTAGTCTTTCTTGGCGTTCATGGCTTTCAAAAGATGCTCCATGGCCAGCACTTTTAGTGAGCAGTGCTTGTAATGTAGTATTATTGTATCATATTATTGACAATCAAGGTTCTTTATCTCTGTGGACAAAATATCCAATAAAACACAAGTAAGTTGTTTGAATATTATTACAAGCATAAACGTTTCTTTAATACGAAAAATCTATAAAATTATAACAATAAAATGTAATTCATAAATTTGTTAACAGACAATACCTTG
The DNA here is from genome assembly GCF_051014615.1 of Bombus vancouverensis nearcticus. NCBI lineage: Eukaryota > Metazoa > Arthropoda > Insecta > Hymenoptera > Apidae > Bombus > Bombus vancouverensis. The sequence goes on along the minus strand of NC_134911.1, from coordinate 14,329,472 downwards.
TGAGGTCTACTTTTTGCCCACAAATGGAAACATGTTTAATAGCCACTGGTTCTGAAGATGGTACAATACATTTATTGGATTCAGCAAGAAAAGGCAAAGCAGCAAAAATCAACCGACTTGAAGGTCATGCAACACCGACAATTGCTTTATCTTTTAATTATGATGAATCTCTTCTTGCATCTGCGGATTATCAAGGACTTATTATTTTATGGCGTAATCGTCAACGTCATATATAAACTTTTAATAATGTACAAACATAAAATAATATTATACAAACATTTTATAAAACTAATTACTATAAGTAAAATATTTATAATAAAATTTTAAATGTTCTTTATCTGTCTTGGAACTTGAGCAAATTAATTATATCATCTGTATTTTATCCAATACTATATTAAATTTTTATGATTTTCTGTAGAAATAAACTAAAATTAGTGAAGTTAATCAAAATACACGAAACTAAAATATTTCGTACGTAAATGTGTATGTTATAACGGTATAGGAAATAATAACAATGAAACACATATTCTGTTTAAATCAATGTCTGCTTTGTATAACAATATATTAATCGTTCTCTATTAATATCCTATGTATTATAATGAGCATGGAGTTAGCATTATCAATAGTGATAATAGTAATAGTAATTGTAATGGTAGTAAAACTGCATAATAATCGCAGTGCTATTAATAGTAGTTATAACATGTACGTTTTCGATTTCACATATGTTAATGAAATTATATATCGGTGCAAATATCAAGTATATTGGTATTATTTGTATTTTTTAATATTTTTTATTAATCTAATCTATTCTGCCGCTATATTATGATTTACTTTTGTTGTAGCAACATTGGAAACTTTGAAAGATATTTCCCAAAAATTGTATAATATTAATAATTAACAGTTACTAACATATCTTTGTTGGTTTTCACTTTTATATTCAAATAAATATTTGCATATTGTGAATTTAATAGTTAATACCATATTCATAATAAACAATCTTTTTCTTGTGCACTTATGTCTCACGCAATATTATTCTTCTGTAAAAAATTATCTAAATATTAAAAATGGTTAAAAAAGCTATGAGAGGTGCTCAAAAATATTTAAAAGTATGGAAAATAGTATGCAGGAAAGTACGGCAGCATATTTTCTGTGCTACTTCATCTGCAGTTTTACTAATTTGATTCATCAAATTAATTGAAATAAAAGTGCACAAATTGTGCCCATCACAGTTCTAGTAAAAATAACAGTACAACGTACATTTAAAAAGAATTATTTGTGAATCAGTTACTGTACACGTTTAGCTAAAGGTTGAGACTTAATTATAGTACCGTCCCTCGATTGACACTATAATACTTTTAGAGTAGAGAGCTGTTTTTTACTAATATAATTTTAATATAATACCAAGAAAGATACCGTATTTAAAGATAACAATAATTAAAAATCAATATGAATAATTATCATATATCATCAATGAAAGTAATAACATTAACTTACACAAATTTTACTTTTTTCATAACGATTACGTACTGAACAACTTTTAATAAATATTTACAGATATGAAATGAAATTATTCGTTAGTTTTGATGTAGCTTTTAAAAATCGATTGTCTGCTATTTGATTCAATTAATATTTACGTTTCTTTATCGTCACATGAAGCTAATTGTATAAAAAATTATATCAGTATTAAGCTCTATTTATGTTAATGTTTCTATACAACAAACAAAAATTTAATATAATACTATAGACAATCGATTGAATCTCAGCCACAATAAAAATTTGCTACATCTTATGTACAATAATTCGAGATTCATTTAATAGTGAAATCGTTGAGTAATCACTATACTTTTGCAACGAAATTAGTTCGGACGGACTTCAGCTAAATTATTTCTTTTAACATTTTACTAACGTCTTCGAAACACATTAGTTCTGAGTCAAAACACTACACTTGTCAATAGGCTCAATTTTTTCTTGACTATCACATTGGGCACTTTTTGAAGAAGTCGGATCAAGACTCTTTTTTTGTTGAATGTCTTTGGGAGGCACCGTTGGTAACGTATTGTAATTCAAGGAGTTTGATAGAATATGTTGGTCCTGTGTAAAGTCTATACTTTGCAAGAATTCTGACATGTTTTCTTTATCATGCAACTGTTCTACATTATCCTCTTTTGTTTGTTTATTAGAAACAAAGGGTGAGCCAGTTGTAGATAAATTCAATTTTAAACGATCTCTAGTATGCCTTAATTCTCCTAATTGATATTGTTGACTTTGACTACAATCATTTAACAAGTCTATTCCGTTTTGTGGTACTCCTTGTTCATCACCATCTATTTCGTCTCGTTCTTCAATCACTGATGTAGACGCACCAGGAAAGAATTGACTAACATATTTACTCTCGCTAGTTTGAAATTGAAACGGACGATTTGAACTGCTCACAAAAAACTCTTCGTGTCCTATAACCAAAATAAGTTTGATGATATAAGGTAAAATATAAATTCATAAATATTTTACATATGTTATATTAACTAAATAAAAAAAAATATATATATATAATGCATATAATACCAGACCATACCAGTATGATTGGTATCATCATAATCAAGGGGATACAGATCTAATCGTGGTTCGTCTATCATTTCCTCCCAATCTAAAATTAGAGAAAAGTTATATACGTCATAGATAATTTTCCAATTATTTTCTTATATATGAATTTCCAATTTCTAATATAATTTATTTGTACTTTAAAATATTTAAAATTTACCACTATATGAAGTTGGCTCCCAAGTAGTGGTTGGTTCTCCTTGAGTTTCTGTAGCCAGTGTTTCCTTCGGGTATTCGTATACACAGTGATAGCGCTGTTTCTTAAACCACACACTCTTTTTTTGATCCTGAATAGACCATACATTATAAATCTAATAAAATTTATATTACATTATATAAATGTAATCTAATATACGTAATATACATATAAAGAAAATATTGCTAAATAAGGAATACCTACCAATTCATCCTAGCAGCAAAAGCAAATATAGAAAGATATAAATATTTACATTATATTTAAACAACTGTATAGTAAGTTATAAAACTTACACTAGATTTTAATGTTTTATCTGGAGATCTTAGTGCAGAACGATGAGGCGCTAATGTTGCATTCCAAGCTGATGGTGTAAATTCTTCTTCTTCCTCTTCTTCTTCTTCTCCTCCTTCTTCTCCACCTTCTTCCTCTTCATCCTCCCCTTCTTCTTCTGCATCCATTTCATCTTCGATATCAGCATCTAGTATTTCTCCTTCATTATTACTTAAACAACTTCGAATTTGCACTTGCTCGACATGCGGTTCATTATACCTCTGTAAAACAATATGAAATTATTACATATATAAAAAATAAATTCATATATATTTGATTATTTATTTATAATGCACCTACTTTCCATACAAATTCACCAGAGCTGGAGCTATTATTTTCATCCTCTTCTTCGTCATCTTCCTCCTCTTCTTCTTCATCATCTTCATCCTGACTAACCCACCCATGCTCTGTTCCAAAACTTGTTGACATTAAATCATCTTCTAATGGTAAAGGTAATGGCAATGGAAAAGATGAAGGCAATTGTTGCCATTTAGTTTCCTCCTCTGGACTTGGTAAAGGTGCTCCACCACTCGCCATCATAATGTGCGACTTATCATCACGAGAACGAACTACCGAACAATTATAATCCAGATTTTCTTCTTCAGATAAGTCTCCATTGGTTGTATCTCGTTCATCATCTTGTAGTTTTTCTCCTAGTCCTTCTAACAAAATCATTTTATTTGTTCGAGTATCAACTAATAATACATCATCCGAAGTAACAGATTCTTTTGAAGCGATTGATGTATCCCTAGAATTTGATATTAAAGACTCCGAGGTAAGAGTACTTTCACGTTCTTCTTGGATTGGACTAAGTGGTGAATCATATACGTTATACCTAAATATAATAATAGACTTTTAAGTTTGGTTTTAAATAATAAATAAATTATAATCATTATTAACCCTTTGCGGACTACCGCTGCATATATGCGTTCTGCGTAAGAAATCAATTTGGCTGAGGAACTCATATACGCGTTTGGCGAAAACAACTGATAAAGCCGAATGACTCATATATGTGTCCCACGTAAACGCGTCGCTATGGGCGAGAAACTCATATATGCATTCGGAGAAAACAAATGATAGAACCAAAAGACTCATATGTGTGTCATTCTATTTATCCTGTGGAGAATCTGTGCATGTACATATGTCTAAAATTTGACATCTATGAACGAAAAGCGTGTCTAAGCAGAAATGTGCGCTGGTAATTTTAAATAACTATCGTGGCAGCAGCTGGGCCCCACGGTACGGTTGATTACGAATCGTCCCGTCCGCAAAGGGTTAAATAATTTTGTATTATATTGTTGGAAAATAAAACAGTACCTTATTGAAATACCCACTCCTCCACTACCTTGATTAGAAGATTCTTCACTATCATCATCGTCCCAATGTTTACTATCTATATCACTAGATATAGATGGATTATCATCATCGTGAGCTTCTAATGGTTCTACAACAGACATCTGAGCACAAGGTAATTTCTCTCTAAGTTCATTTCGAATTGCTGTTACAAACTCTTCTTCTATATCAAATGATACATAAGAATTATCACTACGTAAACTCATTGTAGAACTATCTTCATCTTCAATTTCATTTTCATTTATTTTGTCTATTTCTTTTTCATTGTCACTTTCATATATCTTTTCTATTTCTTTTTCATTTTCAATTTTATTTCTAGTTTCTCTTTCATCATTATTTTCAATATTATTTTCATGTTTATTTCTATTTTCATTTTCTTTATCATTTTTACTTTCAATTTGATTTTTATTTTTCTTATCATTTTCATCTTCAAATTTATTTGAATTTACATTTTCATTTTCTTCTCTATTTTTAATATCATTTTCGTATTTGCTTTTATTTTCAATTTTATTTTTGTCCTCATGTTCATTTGCATTAATAATTACATTATCATTGTCATTACTAATTCCAATTTCATTTCTATTTTTAATCTCAATTTCACTTTCGCCCTTATTTTGTAAATATTGTTTTAATTCACCTTGTTCTTTGAGATACTTAATATCTGTTTGTATATTATGTTGCTCCAAATCTGTTTCTTGAGAAGAAAAATTGGTATCACTTAAATGTTTTAATTCCATATTTTTCTTAATATCAATCACATTTTCTGCCTGTATTTCTTGTTTATCTTCTGATACTAATTTTATGTCAGTTTCTACTAAACTAATATTAGGGGTACAATTTTCATTATTCTCTATTTCAACTACAGTATCTATAGTATGAATAGAATCAGATTCATCTTCATTTGTACAAAGAATTTTATTTTCTGTATAATTAATTGAAGTTAAGTTTTCTGTCATTTTTCCAGAATCAGGAAGTGTTGCATAGTACTCTGCATCAAGAATAGTATCAAGTTCAAATAAGATTTGTAACTGTTCTTCTTCAGTATATATTGGTATATTCGCTGTAGAATCATTAGTAGAGGTGGAAGGAATTAAAGCATAAACATTCTCTTCTTCTTCACAGGATTCTTTATCTCTAAATCCAGAATCAGAACTTTGCTCATCATCAGGTGTAGATAATTGTTTTCTTTCTTCTTCATCTTCATTTGGTAAACATCTTCGGTTTATGTCTATATCTTCTTCATTAGAAAATTTATCACTTGCATTATACATAGAGTGTTTCTGAGATTGTAAAGTATCTGGTGTAGATTCAATAGTTACAGTTAATTTTGGTGTGGTATTATTTTCTTGTTTAGACGAAGATTCTATATATTCATTAAATTCACCTTCATCCAAGAAACCAGGTACTTTCTTTTCTAAAGCAGAATCCAATGCATGATTCCAAAGTGCAACATCAACTAAATTGCTTTCATCAGTCCCAAAACTAACTGAGAAATTATTAGGAAAACAAATATTGTCGCTGTTTTCATACTTAAATGGATCATTAGATTGAGATTTATTGTTTTCTTCTAACATTTCGCAAGAAGGTGTATCATCAGGTACATAACGTAGAAGAGGAAAATTAGGATCCCCCTTTGACAGAAGTCTTAATACATGTTTTTCACTGCATGCTTCTGTACTTGCACTTGCAACAGATCTCGTGTCAGATGCTTGATCATTTAAAGATAATCTCAAAATCGGAGTTTGAGTTTGATCCATAGTTAATGTCAGTAATTTTGGCCTTTCTGAAATGTCTAACATCCTGATTTTATTACAAGTATTATTTGGCAAAGGATCTCGTAATTTTCTTAACGCTTCGTCAAATTCATCTGCATGAATGCTATGTCTAAGATCGCTATCACTGCCGGTAGCGGGCAATTTCTTTTTCCCATATTTTTCTGACATTTGAGCTCCCATTGATAATTCTGCATCAGAATCAAAATCGATATGTACAAGTACCATTAAATCAGTAACAGATTTAGATTTTTGTTTCACTTTTTCAGTGTAAACTCCTTGTTCAATTCGTCCTTTCCAACTTTCTTCTTCAGTTTCAGAACTAGATTCATGATGAATAATATTTTTAAAATTTGGTACGTTTTTTACTAGTTCACCAGGTCCGAGCCGAAATGACGACTGTCGAGGTGTATCGTCGACAATAGTGGTCCAATAATCTGAATCTATACTTCCTCGAAGATCTTGTAAACTAGCACTTCGAACATGTTTAGTGTTAACTCGCAAATTCTCCCACCTTTGTTCAAAATCCAAATATTCTGTATATTCATTTAAAAGAAGTTGCTTTACCTCATCCAAATTTGGTCTTTTCTGTGGATTTAAATTCAAACATAAATGAATTGCTTGATATATATTTGATGGACAATTTTCTAGGTATGTTTGCAATACTTGTATACCATTTGATAAAAGATCAGTTCTTAAAGGTAAGAGCATTTGAATTACTTGTTCATCACTCTTATCGTGGTATGGTCTATTTCCCCATGTAATAATTTCCCAAAGAAAGATAGCATAACTCCACATATTTGCTTGAGATGTAATTTCTCTAGTTTCGATAGTAGTATCAGTACATTCTACACTTTCTGGTGCTGACCATCTAATAGGTAATGCGCGATCTCCAACTACATAATAATCTTCAGGGTATTTCTCTACACCAGTTCCATAATCTCCTAATTTTGCTGATAGGTCTGATGCTACTAAACAATTTCTGGCAGATAAATCTGTATGTACAAATCCATGACTATGCATATGTTTCAATCCAGCAGCAATATCTAGTGCCATCCGAATTGGGATGTTTTCTTTATTAAGTGCTTCTTGAGATTTTTTATCATGATTTGATAATAAAAAACCTTTGAGGTCACCTACTGAACATGACTCAAATAGTAATAGATACGGATCAGTTTCTAAACAAAATCCTAATAAAGTTAAGATATTTTGATGATGTAGCTTCAAATATGGAGTAGCCTCTCCAAGAAACCAGGCTTTTTCCTTCATAGTAGCTTCTTCCGTAAGAATTCTCACAATAACACCACCATTTTTAGAAGTTCTCCTGTGTCCTTCTAAATCTGCACGACCTTCAACAACTTTTCCAAACCAACCATGACCTATCTCTCTTAAATACTTCAATTTTTCTCTGGGTACACATAAGTCCTGTGCATCAAACCACTCGTGACAATGTTCTGGGAGAATATTAGAATCAGAATCATGTTCTTCAAAAAAAGATGTTGATAAAGGTAATGGTTTAGGTTTTGTAGTATTTCTAGGTCCAGATATAATATGTTCTACAGGCAAAGGTTCAAACTGTACTCTCTCTGAAGCAACTAACACATGTGGAACATTCAATTCTAAACCTTCGAGAGAATGTTCAAATACTGATTCCTGACCAATATTGTTCCCATCTTTGAATTCCTATAACATAAAACCACAATTATAGTTTCTAAATCTTTTCATAAAAAATTAAAATATATTAAATTATATTACATACTACAATTACTTGCAAATAATACACATGCAGCTATACCTAAATATTGAAAGAAAAATAACAGACATGATACATTTATTACTTTCTTTATATATAAAATAACATGATTGTTTTACAATATATTTAAATGTAATGAATATTAATGATTTTTTTCTACATTCATAAATAGAAAGCTTTTGTAAAAATTATATAAACTGTTATAATTTTATGATCAACAATATATCTGAACATGTAGAATAAACAAATAGTATTTAATGCTAAAACAATCTTTTGTTTAAATTCACATTGCTATCATGCTTTGAATACTTAAATAGAAGGGATTAATTACAACTCTTGTTGATTCTAATATGATTTTCTAATAAAACTATATTTAAATTTTGTCATTCAAAAAATTTGTAGCATTAATTTTACCTGATTGCACTTTCCTGTTTTGTCCTACAATTAGTAACATATAAGTCATTATTCTTAGACAATAAGTAACCTCGGTAAGGAATTTCATTTGTTATAAATAACAAAATAAATGACAATAAATTACCTGAAATCCCTTAGGTCTCCTAGGTCTTCGACAACAAAGACAACCAACTAAGGTAAATGCTGTAGCAGTAACGCTTAAAAGACCAAGGATATATTGTATCCAGTATCGTTCCCATTTTGATGAGGCATAGGAGTATGGCAAATCTATTGTAAGCAAAATAACCTCTCATTAGCAACATGTTATCAAAATAAATATTCAAATATGCAATTAACGTACCTGTCCGTATAGAAGATGATACAGGATAGGCTGTAAGTGTCGGAAGACCCGCCCAAAACAGCCAACATATCCAACATAATATGATATTCAGCATCGCGCATTGAAACTCTTCAATGGTGTGATCGCGATCTATTTAAGTCATTCTTAAAAAATGTATTACTTCTTGAAAAAATGCATGACTGCAAAAGCTGAGAAAATCTAGTAGATCGTAACACGTTCTAATTTTACGACACACATATCACAACTATCTGTAATCTCATATTTTTGATGTCTACAATCTATTGGAAACTAGCTTCGGTATAGAATGTTGTTAAATAACTTTGTCACAGCGATGATGAAGTGTTGCAATAGTATGTAAAATAGAAATACACTTTTCTTAGGGAAACCACCTGGGCCAAGCATGATACGTATCGTAAACCGAATACAATACAATCGGCTACGGTCCGGTTAAAAGGTAGGTGTAAAATCACCACGCTTGCCAAACCCAGTTCTATTCTTGCCCCTCTATTCTATCTATTGCTTTATTGCTCTCTTTCTATCTCCAATGCTACACACTAATATGAATGTATTCTGACTAAACGATCGCCCTAAGTTGTAACATTTTGATTAGTGCAATATTATGTGTATGTTTGACTATTTAATAAATTGTTACAACGATTAAATAATACTTTTTTATTTCTACTATCATACATATGTTGTAGCAGTATATAATGTACATAATAGATTTAATGGTAATTAAATACAACATATATATATATATATATATATTAAATGTTGTATTTAACCATTGTATGTTGTATATAATGTTGTATATCAACCATTAAATGTTGTATTTAATGGCAATTACAAATATAACATATAATGTTTTATTTGATCGCAATTAAATACAACAAAATTTTGCAAAAATTACGTCTATAATGTTAGATGTAAAGATTATATGTATAATTTAATCTAATGTAATAAATATGAATAATATAATAGGTGCACAATTAATGCTACCGAATAAATAAAAGATAATTTTAGAAATATAATACCTTATTCTCTTTTACTCTTTTCCCAAATATTTTTTTGCTAAAATTAGTATTATTTCTAAGTAAAATGTTATTCAAATGTTCTATTATAAAAATAAATTTAAAATAATTCTACTATGTAACAGTATTAGATCTTTTCCCTTGTTCTTTTTCTTACTATTTTCTTAACGTATTCTTTTCATTCTTGACGTACAAGACTTTTATGTAAACAAACTTATGTATATATTTTATAATACGTATCTTATCAAAAATGTTTAATTAAGTTAAATATAACTAGAAAGAGTTTTGTAATTACAAGTTTTTATTAAAAATTTATAAACTGCTAATTTGGAAGATTATGTATTGTATTATGATTACTGTATACAATTACAAGAATTTTTAAATTGAACTATACATATGCATAGAAGTACAACAGGCAACAATAAATAAGTATAATATGTACAGTGACCCATTATATTTCTCTTAATATAATGTAATACGTATAATGAAATATAATTTACAATCCTTTAATTGTTAGTACAACAAACAACTTAACAAAATCATATAATTTAATGTATTAAGATAATTAATTAGAACGGTAAAATCTTAAAAAATAAAAACGTTTAGTATAACTGGTCCCATGGTGTAATGGTTAGCACTCTGGACTTTGAATCCAGCGATCCGAGTTCAAATCTCGGTGGGACCTTAAAAACATTTTTTTCTAGTACAATAAAAAATTTATTAAATTTTATTAAAGAAAATAAAAAATTTATATCAAAATTTTGAAGATTCAGTAATATATAAAAATAATAGTTTTATAATAGTTATATGAATAACATATTCATTAATAATTTGTTTTGAAGTAAGTAGTTATGAAAACAAAATATAATATCATTTAATATTCAGAATAATAGTAATTATTATTATTATTATTACTATTATTATATTATTTTTATAAAACTTCTATTTTCTTTTGTTGCAAATTGAACAAGACAAAATATTTTTATTCATAAAGTATACATTTAAAGAAGAGGGCGTCGTTGTCAACTGTCACTTCGAAGTTCATTGCTGGTTCGTTCAATTTAAAAGGTTAGGATAATTTATAACCTTTCGTTTTTAGTTTTTGGATAGAAGAAAATTTTAATAATAGGTAGCGTAAATTTCTATCGAAATGAATAAAGAATAAGCTTGTACATTATGAATTCTATATATTATATACAAAATAAATGAATCATATTCGTATAATATACCCTTATATTAAACATTTTTTAACAGAAACGTAGATATAAATTTTAGGGTTAATAAAATTATTGAAAAAAATTGCAATCATGAGCGAAAAATCTGATTCTGTTGTGATAATTAAAGCGAAACCTGTTCGTAAGGTATTTAAAGCTCCAGTTAAAATAAATAAAATACCTGAAGAAATTTTAAACAATTCATTGTTAAATGCAGCAATTGCTGCGTTACCCTGTAATTACAATTTTGAAATACACAAATCAGTATGGAGAATTAGGGAAGTCAAAGCTAAAAGAGTTGCATTACAAATGCCTGAAGGACTTCTAATGTATGCTACAACTCTAGCTGATATTATTGAAGACTTTACAGATGCAGAAACTATTATAATGGGAGATGTTACTTATGGTAAGGAATTTTATTGTTGTGTATTAATAAAAAGATTATTTAATTGTAGGTTTTCCATGTACTTTTTAATTGCTAAAATACATAATTTAAATGTATATTGTATAAGTATATATAATTCCAAATAAAAACTAATATAATTGATACAGGAGCATGTTGTATAGATGATTATACTGCAAAAGCATTAGGTGCAGATTTTTTAATTCATTATGGCCATTCTTGCTTAATACCAATTGATCAAACTGTTGGTATTAAAGTACTTTATATATTTGTTAACATAAAAATTGATACTTCACATTGTATTGAATGCTTACAAGCTACATTATCAATTACAACAAAAATTGGACTTGTAAGTACTATACAATTTGCTGGCACATTACAAGCAATTGCAATGGAGATGAGAAGAAATGGTTATGAAGTATCTACTCCACAAAGTAAACCATTAAGTCCTGGCGAGGTATTGATATTTGTATATCTTATTAGGCTAGACTCAAATTACATATATATCTTTTTGCGTGTATTGTAATCTTTACATCATAAATAAATCATATTATTGCTTAAAGATTTTAGGTTGTACGGCACCACAGATTCGGTGTGCTGATGTAGTTATCTATGTAGGAGATGGTAGGTTTCACTTAGAAGCAGCAATGATTGCTAATCCAAAATTAAGGGCATTTCGATATGATCCCTATGAGAAGAAATTGACAGAAGAATTTTATGATCACGAACAAATGCTAAAAACTAGATTAGCAGCAATTGAACATGCAAAAGAGATTGGAAAATTTGGATTAATACTTGGTACTTTAGGAAGACAAGGAAATCTTAATGTTTTGAAAAATTTGGAAACTAGAATTAATTTATTGGGAAAGAAAAATGTCATTATATTGCTCTCAGAAATATTTCCAGATAAAATTAAATTATTTAAAGGCGTTGATGCTTTTATACAGGTTGTTTATAAATATAAAATTTGTTCTCTTAATTCTATTTTCATAATTATGATGAATTTATATTGTATGATTCCTATATTACAGATTGCATGTCCACGATTAAGTATAGATTGGGGAACAGCGTTTGAAAAACCTTTTCTCACACCATATGAAGGAGCTGCTGCTTTAAAAATGATAAATTTTAATAATGATAAGCCATATCCTATGGATTTTTATGCTTCAGCTAGTCTTGGGCCATGGACTCCTAATTACAAAGAATCTGAATTAGAAAAACAAACTAACACTTGTTGTGGTAAATGTAAAGATAAAACATAAACAATAAAGATTAATTTATATTTAACTTAATACCATTAGAAGTTTTATTTTTTAAGTATTATTCAAAAAATGGTTAGTAATACTGTTAAGATTTTAATAATTTACAAATGCTTTTTGACCCAATATTACTTTGTTATAAATTCAGTAACAAAGGTAATGATTATTTATTGTTTAGTTTTTAATATATTTTATTTTACATGCAACAAAATTTACATTTAATATATTATATGCAACAAACATATATGATACGTTTAACTGTAATTCACGCTACCTTCACGAGTAGTAGTGTGATTATAGAAATGTCCGCGTGGGCGAATTACGTCATACGCCCACCTGTAGCCGCACATCTATATAGTACCTTTTATGAATGTGAGTAATAAGTGTATGTCGCAAATATAATTTTTACACATTGCCCAAATTTTTCAATCCGAGAATTTACAAACTATTAAAAGATTTATATTTAACATTACTACAGCCGATTACACATATTTTCATAAAATTATAGTTTATAATCTATGTGTTACATCGTAAATAAAAAATTACAATTTCGCAGAATATTATTTAATTTTTACTTTTGTTAGCGCTGCGCTATTACAAGCGACTTAGAAATATTTTCAAATAAATATTATATCGTAAATTAATTTTATATACACAAATGAAAATTTATGAGAAACAAACAATGTTTTACGAAAAAGTTATTAAGAAAAGGTCACAGGGTAGATCGCATAGTTCCCGGGGGTGGAAGGCTGTTTCGGCCGCACCCCGGCATCGCTACGTTAGTCGTCATTCCAACGTGGCTCAACAAGTACACGCGGCAGTGTACAGTTGATTCAAATATTTGAAAATGTACCACATAATATAAGATAACTGTAATCTTGTTTTGCTTCCAAATATATCGAAGAAAAGCGTAACGAGACACTCGCGTTTCAAGAATATTAACAAATTTAGACATATTCATTATCCTTATACTTTATTTCTCCATTGATCTGTTAATAGTGAAACAAAGTATCTTACTTGTAAGTATATAAATAACATTTCAATCTTACATTTAGATATTACAATTTTTTATTTAATTTGTATACTAAAAATATTATTCTTTTCTATAAAAGTAAGGATATTTATTTATCTATACATTGACCTTGAAATATTGTTTGTGAAATAATTAAATATTTAAATTATTTAACATTAACAAGGAATAATAAAAAATAATTAATCAAAGTGTGACTTTATGCTATAAATAATACATGACACTTTTAAGAAGGGAATCTCTGAATGACATCCAAAGTGATGAATAGGAATAACTGGGAGGGAAAATGGCCTAAACAACAAACACGGACTAATAAAACAGTACACAAGAACAGTAAGCGAACTAAAAAATCCGGACTAAAGTTATCAAATTCATCCAAAGGGATAACACCTAGACAAAGAACTCTTAGAAGATTGGAAAGTAATGAGAGAGAAAGAATGAGAATGCATAGTTTAAATGATGCTTTTCAGGTAGATATAACTGTAGTAATTTGTAACAAAAATTATCTATTTGTAGAAAAACATAAATGGTTGTATTTTGTAGTCTTTACGTGAGGTAATTCCACATGTATCAAAGGAAAGACGATTATCCAAAATTGAAACCTTAACATTGGCAAAAAATTATATAGTTGCTCTCACAGATGTGATATGTGCAATGAGAAGTGAAGAAAAAACTATAGATTCACAGTCAGAAGTTTCTCAATCTCAAGAATCATCTAAGAACATAAAGATTTGTCTAAATATGAATATTCCTATTCCTTCAAAATCCCGTAGTTAGGGAAATATCAATATTTATTGGAATAATTATTCATACACGTAAAGAAACAATTCTAAAAACACTGCAGGCCTCAGAAATAATAACAAATATTTTACATTAACAGCAGTATCAAAAAGCTGTTAAATTTTACTTTATGTAAATCTTTCCATTCAAGATTTATCCTCATATATCTGATTAAATAATAGGTCAAAGAATTAATAAATTCATATATAATTCTAATCTCATTTAATTTAGTTTTATTTATATCTTTTAGCAGTATTATTGAAAATACAGTGCCAAAGAATACTATTATTTTCATGAAATAAAGCAGTATTATATTCTAGTAGTTACTATATATATGTTGTGTAGTATTAAGAAATATTAATATGATTATAGCAAAATATTTTATTTAAATTGTTTTGAAATTATGAATTGCATGGTATATTGTTCCATATATTGAATTAAATACTGTTAATATAATAATTAAGAATACTTATAATATATATGTACGAGCATTTAAGAATACTATAAATGTTACCAAATATAAATTATTTATAGAATATATGTTATAATTTGTTATGTGAATATATATTATAGTTTGTTTTTTCATATATTTATGTATAAGTAAAAGGCAAATAAAGATATATTTTACTTATGTACTTATTTTCATGTTCTTTTCCTTTTCATCTCTATAAGTAAAGATTACATAAAAACATGAAAAAGGTATACAAATAAAATCGTTTCATTAGAAGAATAAATAATATGTTTGCCATGTACAAATTATGGAGAGATTATTTAAGAAAACTGATTATTTTCTTATATGAATATATTATTATATATTGCATTATCTAATGTTACTATATTGCATTGTCCAATGTCATTGTTTTAAAACAATTAAATATTTTAAGAAATTAATTCACAGCAAAGGAAATAGGCCAAGTTTCTAAATCCTGTAAATTAACTAACACACCTGTTTGTGTCTTAGAAAATGTTGGAATACAAATCAATCGTATTGTTTGTCCTTCATCTGCTGTGAATACATATTTTATTTTACCAAGACTATTTCTTCATTATAAATATAGAAATAAGAATGAATAAAGAATATATTTACCTGTGAATAATTTGGTATCATACTTCTCCATATTACCAACAAAATATATATCAGGACATTCTGTTATAATAAATGGATCAATTTTGCTAGATGG
This sequence comes from Bombus vancouverensis nearcticus, assembly GCF_051014615.1. Classification (NCBI taxonomy): domain Eukaryota; kingdom Metazoa; phylum Arthropoda; class Insecta; order Hymenoptera; family Apidae; genus Bombus; species Bombus vancouverensis. Next base: position 14,313,818 of record NC_134911.1, on the reverse strand, counting down.
ATAAGCTGGTATAGTATCTGGTGCAGTTGGAGCATAATGTCGCCAAAGTAACGTACGTTCTAACCACATTAAAGGTGAAATATCAACAAGTCCAGCAACTTTCATGATATCTATAATTGGTTGACCACTGGATCCAGCTACAATGCGAGAGTTTATACTACCAATCCATGGATTAGTAACTCCATAAAAGCTTTTAAACCTATATAATATGAATATTAACAATATTATGATATTCTGTCATATACACATATGTTTTACATTACCTGAAACATTGTGGCAAAATGCATGGATGAAGTGGTTGTTGAGGTAATGTATGACATGTTGGATCAAATTCTCCAGGCATTAATATTATGGGACAACATTGTATGATAGGATGAAGAAAGTTATCCAATTTATGCGTTATGTTTGCAGTCTCTTTAAATATCGCTGCATCATGTGCATTTGTCTCAAAATAATTTTTATAATTGTGGGTCTCCACAGATCCTCTTACACTATTTCCTATGTTAATATTATTGTTATTTATTGCAAATACTATTATTATTAATACACATTAAATACCTGCTATAATAATACACACAATAGATGCCACATCTTTATGAACTTCTTCACAACCAATCATTCCAGTGATCCATTCAAATAATAAATCTGTACTTAACGATTGTAAATTATTTGCTAGATCTAGACCTGAAATTATTAAAATCTTTCCTTGCGTTTCTAGTGGCCGATCAAATATTGATAATTTTGGACAACATCCTGGCAAACACCAATCTATTACCTGGAATCAATACATTTTATAAAAGAAAAAGAGAGCAAAACTCAATCAAATCAAAAAGACAAAATATCAAACTAAATCTAAGTTACAATTTTTACTTTAATTATATTATGTATTTCTTTGTAATTTTAATTATTTTTGTAAATTGTATAAAAGAAGATATTTACTGAAAGTTCACCATCCTTTAGTTCATGTCCCAATACAGCACAAACAATACCAGTAACTACATCTTGAATATTTATATGATTATCAGCCAATTTAATACGTAATGTTTCATCTTCCAAGTACAATATATCTTTAAATGATGCATAATTTGCTCTAGCTGGTTGGGTTTGTAATTGAAGTTCGGTACTAAGTTCGCGTAATAACGATGGTTTCAACTCTTGATGTTTGTATAAAGTGCCTATTATAATACAAGTATCATTTTCGTTTCTTTCACTAAGTTGTTCAAGAGTAACTATTTTATTGTTTCCTACAGCAAAATATTAGATATAAAAAAATATAACCTAAAATGATAACAAATGTAATTTATATAAAAATATCTACCCCATTTAATTTTCGCTTTTTGCAAAAGGTAATCTTTTAATGCTTTTAATCTTGCTTTATAAATACTACAATACTGTTGTTCAAAACGTTGTTCAGAAATATTAAACTTTTTAAAGTCTTCGAATATACATGACTTGCGACGATACGTCGGTTGCGGTTGAATTTCCATTTCAGAAAATGCTTTTATTAGATATTTATAACAATACACTGTAGTTTTAGTAAATTGAATATATTACTATATTCACTAAAATTAAATAATCATAAAAATTAAGACACTGAATATAAAAAAGGAATATTAATGCAATTAAGCAATTTAATTTTTTCTTTGAAAGTTATCGATTTTTAATATTTTTATGACATACAACAAATAACATTTCACAAAATGTTGAAGCTATATTCGTTTTCGAGATATTTTTTGAACATTTAAATTGAAATGTGAAGAAATTAAAATTGCTATAAATACAACCTACTAAATAAATTATATTTAATGAAAGGTACGTTACAGTTACATATACATATAAGACATGGGTCGATTATTTATGAAGATAAGCAATTACTTATCAAAAGTGAGTGAAATCTCCATTAAAATTTATTTTGATATCAATTTTATCAAAAAATTTCATGTAAATATTATATGATTTTATAAAACTGGATATCAAATCTTAATTATTAAGTGACGTATGTAAGATAATTTATTTTATACTGATATCAATATTCGTTATGTGTTGACTATATTATAAATAAAAAATTATGCACAACCTTGAATACATAAATATTGTATGAACAAATAAGAGAGAATACACTTTATATATTAAATTAAATATTACCCAATATTCTACATTGTATAAAACATGATAAATTAATTAAATGATTATGCCGGATTTGGTGGCAATCCCATTGACCAAGTATCTAATAATTTTTTATCATGAGGTCCAGCACCTAAACTAAGCATAAGTCCAGAGAGATCACCACTATGACCACGTCCTCGCATGGCATGAACTACTTTGGCAATGCTACAATTATAATAAGAATTCACAGTTAACACAAGAAATATTGTTGAATATTAATATAAAATACACAATATAATTGTACTTTGCCCATTCCTCTTGTAGTGCAGCAAAATGTGCCTTTAAGGTCGAATTTCCAAGTTTCTCATTTTCAAGTGATTTTTCAATTTTTGTTAATAACGTTGGTAACTTTAGTGGCAATGTTCCTGTCCATCTAACAATATGTGAACTTGAATTTTCAACTTTGTGTTCATCAGTAACAATATCTAATCTACATACATTTGCACAAGGTAAAGGAACAGCTACTGACGTGTCAACACCTGAAATTAATGTGATTATTTATAAAATATTTAATAAAATATCTATATCTTAATATCTTTGTAACAAATAATGTACATACCAATAAAGTTACACTTGTTAGGATCCATATATTCTGTCGCTTGAGTCTTAACTCTTCTACATGCACGTGGAATAAGAGAACTAAGTCCATATAAAGATTCCAATCTTTCAATGTTTGGACCTCTTACCAAAATTTGAACGCCCGTTAAACTAGAATATAAAAGTTGTCTAAATTGATCCTTCCCCAGTACAGCTCTCAAATCTTTAAGTATCACTGTAGTAGATTTCCCTGAGACCTCTGAGAATTCAAGTGTTGTTTCTGGTTCATTTGAGTTTAAAGTTAAATTTACAGGTAATTTGGCATTTACTAAAGTAAATCCATCTTCAGTTTCTAAACAGTGAGAAATGCTATTTGATGAAATAAATTCAAGTATATATTCTTTATAAATGTGGTATTTTTTGTGATGCTAACCAATTTGATCCTCCAAATTGTAATTTAATTCATCATCTAATAAGCTCATGGGAAAAATTTCTATGAAATGTCTTGCTCCTGCACTAAGAATCCATACCAGCCACATGTGGATTCTGGTTTAATTGTAATTTATTAATATTCTATTTTGTAAGTATTGAATACTTATCCCATAACTATAAAACAGACCTTATAAAAACATGTTTCTCATTGGTTATATCACTAAAAGTTCTAGGCTGTCTGTTTGAATTATTATATAATCCTGGTCCATTGTTGGCTGTTGATAAACGAACAACTCTTTGTGGACATTCTGCTTCTTCTGCATTGTACTTCTTTTCAGCAAAATCTTGTAATTCTCGAATTACTTCTTTTAAATTATCAACTAAAAAGGGCCACATATTTAACAGAAATTGTTTATCCCTCATGAAAACAATAAAACTGCACCATTTACGAAAACCTCTTGCCTGTAAAAAGAAAAAGAGAATATCTTAATATTGATGAATTACTTTCTAAATTCCTTTCTAAAAATTTAAAATTATAATTAATGACATGGTTTGAATAATTTGTTGTAATAGCTACCAAACATGCTTTTTCGTTGCATAATTCACCTGGGCATCTTTTAATGTAAATGTATGACTTAAAACATGCCCCCTATATTCATCTCCAAAGTAGCAAACACCTTCTTTACCAGGATGTACTTCACAGCTTAGACTCCTTAAAAAATTAAAACATACATATGATTATCAAATTTTAGAGGATTGAGTAATATATAAATTCATGTTATTATATGTATAAAATATATATTTAAAAAATACGAAGGAATATTTCATAATTATTATACCTAAAGCATGCATGCTTTAGCAAGCACCAAATATCTTGAGTTAATGATTGCTGAGCAGAAAGAAATGATGTCCTTGTTTCATGTTCATTACTTAAATATTTCACATTACCAATACTTTGACATCCTTCACATTCATGCTGTCCATCTTCCATAACACTTTGACTTCGTCTTAGTATTTCTTTTGGACCATAGAATTTCAGTTTCTCTGTACTTTGATTATCATAATTACGATATGATTGAGTTGTAAATATCACTTTAGGTCCATGTGATTCACAGAAAATACATAAAGCAATCACAGCATTCATTGTTAATATTACTGTTTTTTTTATATGAGTGTTACAAATTTACTGTTCATATATTTTTATATCCTTATCACTCTTATCATCTTAAACACACACATTATGTATTATGTGTATGTGTGTGTGCGTATAAATAACGCAATATATTCGCAAGATTTAAATAAAATATTTAAATGTTATACATATTTAAGAATTTAGAAAGTTAGAATTATAATTTTAAACATAACCTCTGTTCATAATGTCAGATATAAAATGTATCTAATATAAAAACACAGTGTGAGTGTATTATTTATTAATTTTTAGTTCACGTTTTGAAACAACGAAATTAATTTTTTTCAGCTTTTTCACGTGATAAGACAGAAATGAAGAGAAGCCAAGAACACGTGACATTATGATAGTCTTTTATACATATCTGAACATACATTTATATCATTCGTTTGTATGATGCCTGCTCACGCATACACTCATAGTTTTGATGACCTCGTACATATAAGTAAAAGCAGAAATATATTTATGTAGCATAATGAATCGCTTCATCTAAGGTGTAACATGTAATATCATTAAATATTTATTAATTTCTTTTCTCATGTATTAATATATTTAATATTAATATAACTAATAATACTTATGAGATACTTATTACAAATTTATTATTTTGTATTACGATAAATTAATTTTAATTTAGTGCCTTCATATGCAGCTCTCATCCATATACCTACTGAATGTGCTTGAGGATCAGGATATTTGAGTTCCTGAAATAGATTTTAAATAAATTTTTCTTATTTTAATATATTATTACAAACTAAAATTTGTGAAGTAAACTATAATATTTTATATTTTTTACATGAGAAGATTGTGTATACAAAACATTTGTAGTAAAATTTTCAGCGGCTTTCACAGCTATTCCAAATGCATCAATAGGATCCACATTTCTACTTAATGCATTTTGTAAATCTATCTGTACTGCTGTTAAAGTCGTTAATAGAGTTTGGTCACCTACAGAGGATGCTTTAAATTGTTCAATTGCTTTATTTGCAGTAATTAACACATGTAACCATACATCTACTGTTATCTCTTTATCATTTTCATATTTTGAAAAAGCCTAAAATGTATTATACATTTAAGGAGTTAACCATATATGCAACCGAAAAGTTAAACATAATATATTATATCTTACTTCAGCAATATAGAAAAAAAATAAAAAATATAGCCTTCCTCGTATATCACTCACTGTCTTTTGAATGATATGACTAATTTGTAAAAATGTTATATATAAATTTGTTCCCAATAATTCATTTTTCTGTAAAATTTTTTAATTAAAATTCCATTATGTGTGTTTTTTTAAAACATATTTAATACCCAACCTGAATAGCATTTTGTATAGCTTTAGCTCCACATGCAAGACTTGTACCATAATTTCCATTGCCATATTTTTGATCCATTATATTCAATTGTCTTTCACATGCTATTATTGCTTCACATGCCATTGATATGATTAATAAAAATGTTTGACTAGTTTTATGATTCATTGTTGGTCCTTGTAAATTTAAAATATTCCAGTCCATATTCTACACATTCATTGAGATTTTATTATACTACATCTTCCATAATGCACTAATAGAATGTAATTACCTTATGGTCCTTTTTTAATGTAATTAATTTTGTTTTGTCATGCTAGAAATTAATTTTAGTTTCAAGTTAAAATATAATATAAATTGAAAAATAGAGAAGAAGCTAATTCCATAAATTTTACAATACCTTTTTAGTTTCTATTGCCTCTAAACCTAATGCTACTGGCCAAGTAGATACAAATGTTGGAAAATCTAAATATTTAATTAATATTGTATTGAATGAAAGATTTAATAGACAAATGTGAAAACCATTACTATTTGAATATTTCATAAATTCTTTCATATATATTCTTTTTAGTTTTAATCCATTTATTTCTATTTGTTGCAAAAGTTCTAAGATAAATATGTTTCCTTGTATTTGACCGCAACCTAAGGAATAGAAAATGTTTCAAGGTAACAGGGTTTAAAAGATAAGCAAAATTTTCAAATGTCTAGTTCTTTTATACCAAAGTTACTTATTATAATTGCAACCTCATGACCAATACAAAACTTTTTGGTTTCATGTATATCTGTTTTAGTTTGATTTTGTGATGTTATATTTAATATATCTATCAGTGGTTTGAGTACTTGTTTAACTAAATTTGGAAACATTTCCAATTTATATCCTTTATGAATTATATTTTCAAAATAATTATCTGTAAAATATAATCTTTTCTTTATATTATATTATTAGACAATTTAATTTAAAGAAAATTGTGTAACCTGTTTTTAAAAGTACTATTTCTCCACTATTTGTAATAGAATTACAAAAAGAATAGATCTCATCTAAACATTTTCCTTCTTCTGACATAGCTCCAGCTATTTTACATATAAAAAGTGTAGGTAAAAGATTATGTTCTTTTACACTATTACCAAAATAAAGCATATCACTGCTATTTATTGTTATTAGTCTAACAACATACCCTTTTAGTTCAGCATATAATTTTGCCAAATTAAAGTTTATAGAATATTCTGCATAATTTTCTATAATTAACAATATACCTGTATATATATATTTTATTTAATTATTTAATAATATAAAATAATATCTTATTATATAATTATATCTTATTACCTTCAGTGTAATCAAATCCAACTTCTTCAATAACTCTTAATATATTATCAACAGAAGGTGCAGAAAAGGTATTTCCTAAAACTGCAGCTGTTAACATCCCAGGACCCACAACTCCTGGATATATCAATTCATTTTCAGCTCTGCTACCAGATATTAATTTAACCTATTATTATAATGCCATATAATATCGTAATTAAAATCTTTATTTAATCATGACAAATTACATACCTTCCCAATCATATTTGCATAATCTTTACGTAAGATTGCATTACATTCTTCTAATGCAATTAAACTATTATGTATTTTTGCCATTCCCATAAGACTTTTATTCATTATTGTATCAAAATAGTCATATTCTTGTTCTCTTAATTCACACATCCTTTTGCATAAAAATATTACCTTCATATATTAGTGGAATAAACTTAAATAAATATTTATAATAAATATATTATATTATGTTAAAAATATAACTTATAGTTTTTAAATATTTGCTTTCAATATCTTATATTTGTAAATTGAAAAGGTTATTTAAACAGTTAACCTACCTAATTTGAGGCAAGTACAATTTGATCCCTTATAATAGGCTATATTTTTTTTCTTATTTCTCAAAACATAATGTTGTTATTCATTTTATTATGAAACAATAATTCAATTAGTTTTTATAAATTTGAATACAGACATATATAATTTAGAAACCTATACATAATCAATCTTGAGAAATTCATATGAATTGACAGTTTTATATTTAATATTAAAATTTATTTGCTGTTAAAAATATGTATAAATCAAATTAATACTATGAAATTTAATGTATCAAAGTTAATGTAAAAAGATTAAGAAAAATATCGTGTATATAAAGATGTATTTATTTATAACTGCTTGATTCAGCCTTAAATGGCCGAATGTTGCACTACATTTTGACTACTTTTGCAAACTCTGCTTTTCAAAAGTATCAACTCATATAAAAATTTTTGATAATCATTTTTTTTAATACTTAAAGTAAAAATTTAATAATTAGATAAGATTAAGTCAGATCAATATGAAATAAGAACTTTGAAAGCAAAGGTTGCAAATACATTGGTGACAAGGTTTATCTTGTCTAATAATCATGTAACAACCTTAAACATTATCAGTCTACAAAGTTATACTAAAATTTGCTTATATAAATGTATTTAGATACATTTGTCATAACAATATCAGCAGTGTAGTCATGCATTCACACAAACAATGCATGTAATATGTACATCATTCTATGCTTAAAAATTCATTATTTTCACGCTGCATTCATACCACGCAGGGATTTCTGTGTTTGCCTAACCCTATCTGGTATGTATTTATGAGTTGTATCTTTACCTGCGTTACTTTAAAAATCTACAAACGGAAATAGCAATCGTACTTTGTATCACATTAATTTTTCACCGGTTAATTTATAACTTTGCAATATCTTCTGAATTTGAACAAATTTTCTGTACAATTTTACATTAATCAAAATTTTGGAACAGCTTCAAACAGAAATGTATAATTTATGTGTATTGTTATATCACAATTCAAGGATAGTGTTGATAATAATGCATATTTAAGCTCATGCAAGTTACCAATCATAATCCCTTACAATATTAAAAAAAATGCTGTTCTATAGTTACATATGTATATGTATTTAAAGTTCCAAACAAATTAATTTTTAAAGTTGCATGTATAATAAAAAGTTGATATTTCATACAAGAAATTCGTTGTAACAAATAATTATGTATGAATTCTACAACAGTTTAAATTCGTCAATTGCAACTTTGTGGTATCCAACAAATTATGTTAATTTCTAATTTTTAGATTCAATTCTACACAGTTATTCACTTAATTCTTCAATTACTTTTAAATTACAAAACAGGCTAATCTTTAGCACTGTTTGCCATTCTGTACTACTTCAAGATGTATTTCCATAACTGTTATAAATTTCTGTGTCTTTCAAAGTGACTTTGTGATATTATTAAATAATCGTTTACCCCACCATGATTCCAAATCAAATGGTTTAAAATCTGAAATAGTATATTTATTTTAATCTATCTCAATTATATATAGTCTTTTTTTAAAAGAGAGAAATTATAGCTTACCTTGGAGGGTATCATTTGGTTCACCATCATTGTAATACACTATAGAACTAGGACCTGAAATTTACAAAATATTTTTGTTTATTATAAATATTTAATCAAATTTCAATTAGTTACTTATGAATTTGTATATACACAAAGATATACAAATCACAAGATATATATTTAATGCTTAGAAAGGTAAATAAAAGTAAAAAATTTACAGTCTGCTTCAATTAGATTTAAAAAACTTACTGGAAGGTTCTGAACAATCTGAACCATCAGAACACTCAGTTCTTTGTCGTGTATTAACTTGATTCCATGCTGATAAATAAAAATGATAATTGTAGTGTTATGATATTATGCAATACAAATACAGTATAAATATATTTCCTTATACACTGTGAAATAAAAATTTTGTTATAACTTTCAAAATCAAGTAACAGAAATGTTTAACCTACATTCATAGACAAATTTAATAAGTTCTTCATGCTGAGGTGTAATAACTTCTTGCATTTGATGCCTCTGTGAACTGAATTTAGATTTCCCATTCATGTGAAAGACTGGTTTTGGCACATGGCTGTGAAATAATAATTGTTTTTATTATACATATTAATGTACGAAAAAACTGCTCATAGTACATCACATAACTTTTTTCTAAAAGCATATGAAAATGATATGATTGTGTAATACTTTATGAATTATAATTTACGAGTTTCTAGGAATACAACATAGGAATTGCACGTGCTTACTATCAACGGACAATTATGAATTGCGTAATGTCGAAATGCTGAAGTTACAAAAAGAGAAAGGAAAGAAACGAACCAGGGTTAACATGGGTTCAAGCATTACTTACCGGGTGGCCTCGTGGTCATCATCAGGATCTGCTTTTCTCGTTAAATCACGCAAAGTTTCCAGCCTCTCAAGGTTCTGACTAATCCCTGAAAGATGATAATGTTCAACGAAGTTGATATTATAACTGTTTATAAATACAGTTAAAAATTCTTCTGGTATCTGTACCTCTTCGTGTCTTAGCGGCTATCTTGCTAGGTCCTTTTGATACAGTATACATGTTTCTTATGAGAAAAGCACAACAATAACTTTGAACTATATTTTCGATACCAGATCATCCGAGATTAATCTTGAAATATTAGTATAGAATCAATCAAATTGTATACTGTGCGTTCAACTAGTACCGATTAGACCAACCACACGGGTTGAAATGATCAGCGTGAAATACACGATGAGTGAACCACGTGACCTTAGCTTGTGGTATCGCAATGATATATATTCACGAACATATGTATCTGTACTTACACATCGATGGACCAATATGAGAAATTTGAATGCGGATATGTATCTTTTCATATAGTGAAACGATAGAGAGAAATAATTTATATACATATATAATATGTTATATTGTATATATTGATAAAGAAAATTTGTTTGATAACCATTTAATATGAATATTATTTTATTATAAAATAGGTCATGCGATCATATAATTATGATTAACAAAATAAAAATTTATTTGAAAAATAGAATTTTAAATAAAAAAACTTACAGTACGACACAATTTTCTCAGTCCTTTTTATGTTATATTCGATAATATATTTGCAAATATCAAAATAATTTAAAATATAGAAATATTGTTGATATAAATAATACCTGTAATTGTGATCTTGATTAAATATTAACATAAATATAAAATTGTAATTTATATAACTGTATTATAGAAGATCTTGATATGTTGTAATTTTATATTAATTTTATATAAGGATTAGAATTTTTAAATATAATCATCAGTATGTTGGAATATTAGAAAAGTTTATTACAAAACGAAAAAATGATGTATAATTTTAAAATATAAAGAAATTATTAAAAATATAAAATTAATTTCTTTCACAATATTCAATAAAAATTGCAATAATCACATAAAACAGAAGAATAATTTTTTATGTTATTACTTACATAGATTACAAGTATTTACGTAGAAGTAAATACAATTCACACAAATAAGCAAATTTAATTTTTCTTTCATCTTGTTTTAAACATCTATTTGAAATATTCTTAAATATTTCATCTATTCTAGAATAAAAGAATTAACATGTTTAGTGCTATACCTGCACTATTTGTCAAAAGTAATATATTTTTAGTAAAAATATTTGACTATTTGATATTAAAATAAAATATTCATTGGTAGAAGGATACAGCCTTATAAAATCAAACATTTAAAGATAGTTTCATAATGATTTATCACATCTTTAAAATTGCATAAAGAATCTTAGTTCTTATCATAGTACTGTCAATATGTTTGCTTTCTTCAAAGTAAAACTATAATTTTAAATTACAAACATAAGATTTACATAACGTTCCTTATTACCAATGATATTCCTATAATATAATTTTAGAATATATTAGTTATTTGTAATATATCGTTACATAATTATAACAATACTATCGATAAATTTATATTACTCTATAATAATAATACTTCATAAAGATCAAAATTACTATAATAATGAACGTATCATATTTATACAAAATATTAAATGATCGACAAATCTAAGATATAAAAATATTTCGATCTATAGCGTAACAAAATCGATCACAAAATGAAATATTAATTTTTTTTCTATTTAAATCCGCAAATTTGAAAAATGCAACTGCATAAATTAATAATTCTTATATAGTTCCAAGGCATGAGACCACACATTGTAATATGAATATTATTTTGCATACAATGTGTTTTTTTATATACAAATAACATAAGTTAGTATTTCTCCTATTTTTGCATTACATAATATTTACGCGTAACGGTTATTTTAAAATAAGTTATTCATTGTTATTAAATTTTTACAACGTAATAAAATGCTAATTTACGATCATTTAGTATCAATTCTATTCTTAAGTACATTTAAGCACAAAGCATTTTCTTTTTACTTTTTTTTATATTGTTTTCTTCAACTTATTTTATCAATGTTTCTAATATTAATATTATTATTAGAAGCATTGATTTATTAAAAAGTGTATTTGATGACCGAATTAGAATAAATTTAATTTTCATCAGTTTTCTAAAATGTAAATATGAAAATTACATTTAAAGAGCAAATAAAGATTTATCTTGATCCTTATTAATTTGACGCTGAATGTTAGAGTTTTCAGAATTTGTAGTATTTCCTGTACTAGTAGTAGTTGTAGGTAGAGTTGGTAGAGCTTCAGCAGCAGCAGCTCGTTCTGCTAAGAAACGTTCGAACTCTGAAGATGTTAGAGATTCTTGATCACCATGTGCTCCTGGCTGAAAAAGAAGTTGTTTTAATAACTACGAAATATAATTAAATGCAATTTACATATAATTGAACATTTTGAAGAAAATTTTAATGATGTGTTAAATGATTATACTACAAATTTTTAATCTCATTGTTATATATAACTCACCGTATGATCTAACCAGGCTGCCATCTCATTAAATTCAGATTCCCGGTTCAGCTGAATATTAAAAGAAAGAAACAAAAAAATAAAAATAAACATACCAAACGAAACAATAAGAATCTGAACATATGCATATATATAGGCAAAAATAAAGCAAAAGGAAACATAAGAGAAAATTAATTATTTCATGCTATAGAAAGCAGTGAAAGGAAGCAACTTCTAAATAAATCTACTAAATGAATAAGAATATGATCACAACGTTTTAATATTACAATGTGTAGTAAGTATGATATTCTTACCTTTATGAGAGTAATTTTAAGCTCATTGTATGAAATCGTAACTAAATTGCTTACAAAAATATAATTTTGCAATATTGTGTAATTAAATTTATAAAAAGTTTTGTAATAATCTTACTCTTTTCAATAATAATCAGTATCTATATTATTCATGATATTAACTAAATGCTTAGCAATAATTATAGGAACAGGGATTACGCACAGAAGTAGCAGTAGTAGAAGCAGCTGTAGAAGCAGTCTGCTGGGGATACTTAGGATTATTGCGATTGAGAATCGCTGTACTGAGACTTCCTCCGCTCACCTGCTCCAAATTATCCTCATATTTGCTACCGCTACAATAAAAATAAGTGGATAGTTATATATTAGGTATACACATTTAAAAGTTGCAATTAATTTAATATTAGAAACCTGTTTTTTGCAGTTTCGTAAGATGTATTCCGTGATTGTGCAAACATATCAAATTCATCACTATCACCTTCTTTCTTCTCCTTCCGATCTATCCTATTTTGGTCAATATTATCAGCTATGCCTGTAATTTAATATAAAAGAATTATCCACACACACACAAACATTATTCAATTATTACAAATATAATACTTACCTATTTCTGTCATTTTTTTCTCTAAAGTATCAGTTTCATCAGATAAATCAATAAGAGAATCAGCTTCTTGTTTATTAATTGATGAAGCAGAATCTATGTTTGGAGGATGACCAATTGTTTGTGCTAAAATAGTACTTGCAGCAACAGCTTTGTTTTTTGTATAACGAGAATAACGCAAAAATAAATTGTTTAATTCATCATTAATACGCAATAATTCTGCTGTCATTTCATCATGCGCCAGCTTTCCAATTAAATCAACAACACGTTCTTGCATTGCTTTGCATGTGGAATGAAGTTCCTACGAATGATAAGTATTATAATTTAAATATATATGTCTACCTTACATAAAAATATATTTTTCAATTTCATATATACAGCATTACATTGTTGAATAGAAAAGGCATTTGTTTTAATGGGTATTTGCTATAAGGTATTTACTGCTATTCATATATATAAGACAAATAATTATATTCATACAGTTAAAAGTTCAAGATCAGCAGGATCAGGTTGTTGACTATTATTCTGATCTGAACTTGTAAAATATGCCAACATTTCTGATAAGACACGCATGTTTCCTTGTACAACATCGAGTTCACTTTGTATTTTAGCCATTTGTTGTTCATTCAATATAGCTACTTGTCCAGATGATTGGTTTTGAAGTTGTTGGACTTGTGGTGTTACAGAAGTTACTGATTGCTGTTCAACTGTAGGTACATTCATGATATTTTGTTCTGACTCAGGTACACTCTACAATTATATTATAATAAAAAAAAATTATAATAATCACAAAATATATAAAACAATAATTTTTTGATCATATATCACCACAAAAAAAAGCTTACTCGTTCTGGAGTGATAATAGGTGCCATGGCATCCAAGTCTGTCATTGGAAATTGAATCCCTTTTACTTTCAATTCTTGATATACTTGAACAACTCCTTGGGTATGTGGCTGATGGCGGAACGTATCTGCCCATGTTTGAATTAAACTCAAGACCTTTTCTTGCACTGCTGTTGGTGGTTCATTTTTTGGTCCAATTAACTTAACCAATTCTTGTACAAATTCTCGTGAACAGGCAAGCGAATGAAAACGTTTTCCACAATTTTTTACGCATGTCTCCAATACCTATTTTTGGCATTCATCCATTAACATATATAAATTAATGCTTATGGATATTTGAAAATAAGGAGACTAGAAGTAAGAAATAGATGAGTTCTAACAAAACAGCTATCATTAACCTACTAATCATAGCTGCTACGTATGGTTAAAACCTAATTCAAATAACTGTAAAAAGAAGCAAATTATTTTGAAAAATTAATTCTGTTAAGAAGTAAATGCTTTATATTACATACATATATATTATTTAATTGTACAAAATAACTTTTAAATATTGCCTATGTCTTATCTGAAATGTAAGTATTATCAAATATATAAATACTAACAGTAAGAGTATACATGACTATAGTATAATTTTTTCCAGCAGCCTGATTTAGTCTACGCTTAATTGCTTTAATTGCATCTCTTGGCCCATCCTCTGTTTCATTTATAATATCACATATTTCCATATTAAGTGACCAATTTTCACTTGGCAAACTACCATCTGTAGCTTGCTCTGAAATATACAAATAAAGATGTTATAATTTATTAATTGGAATAAAAGATGTTAGATAGGTCATGATTCATGATGTGAATGTTGAAGATATATACATATACATGGAAAAAATCTATAAGTATTTAAGCATTCATTAATATTGATGTACAAATAGTTGTCCATATAAAAAGAACTTATTAACTGATTATTAACATAATAATAAAATAACGGACTTAATGGATTTCGTAAAGGTAAATAATAAAACTTACCTATTTTCTGGCCTACTGGTGTTGAAAATGGATTGACATTTACTCCAAAAAATGACATTGTTGCAGGTTGTATGAAACTGTTTCTATATTCAATAATATTACTTTGATTCACTTGTGCTTATGTAAGGCACGTAACAAATTTTGACAGGAACAATACTTGATAATAAATTAAAAACTTCTTATAATGAGTGACAGTATCATATGACCCAACGACGATAAAGTCAGACGTCAAATACAAAGTGACATAAAACTCTAACCAATCAGGCACAGCATTCTGAGAATGCCATTTTGATTGGATCTAACATTTAAAATAAATACATTTATTTTACGAATACCTCAAATTTCTAATTCAAAATAAATGTATTAATAACTTTTTAAATATATCTTCTCGAATAAGAAGGAACGAAATATTTACTTATTCTATATATTTTGTGAAAATAAGAATATTGAAATTTTATTATCTGTCTACCTAAATTTCTATCTAATTTTATCTGTTTAATCTAACACTTTTCTCTAGAGTTTAGTAGTAACTGGACAAATTAGAAAAGGCGGATTGTATATTTTGTAATTCGTTATTAACTTTTTGTACGTAACGTTACGATACAAAAAGCGTAATTTAATTTTACACTTATCAATGATAATTAGCTTAGGAATTTGAACATAGAATATGTAATTCCTAGACAGTTTTCATTCTGGATCAATATTTATATAAATCTCCATAATTACGTGATCAAACACTAGAGAGCGCCGTAAAGCAAAATTATAGGGATCTTACGACTTATTTAAAATAACTCAAACAATTTTTAATTAATAAATGTTTGTATTTAATTTATTAAATAAATGTTACTTAATTTAATAAATAAAACTTAACTTACATACATTAAATACTTTCAAGTTTTAAATTGAACTATACATTTTACAATCAAACTTTAGTGAAATCTCTCTCTCTCTCTCTCTCTCTAACTCTCTAAGTGACACTTTTTATTTCTTAAACTTTTGTCTGTAACTATTTATAAAAAATAATTGAAAACATTTGTACGGCGTGATCAAATAATAAATAATAAGGAATATAACAATGATATAATCTGACTTAACAAAATGTTGTTTTTAAAAGATAAATTTTGATAAAATAGATTTCTTCGGGTCGATAAAACAGGAAACTTCTTTGGTATGAAATTGACACGACATGGTTCTGAAGTTCGCCACAAAATTAATAAATCTTTGTTGCGCGGCAACCGCAAATAAAGGCTATATAAATTAAATCTTTTCGATGCAAAGCAGTACATACATATGTATATGTACTGTGATAATTGTTCATTTAATTTTGTATAGGATATTTATGAAATATCTAAAAATGATGATTGAGGAAGACGTTCCTACTATATTACAAGAGTTTGTACAACCTCGTGTAATAAATCAAGATATGTTAATAAATTTGGCAATTGAACAAGGGCCAAAAGGAGAAGCTGGTAAACTTTTTTACGAAGATGGTATTAAATTAGATGAAATAAAAGAAATTCGAATTGAATTTCTTAGTACGTATTATACATAAATTTTAAACTTGCATTTAGCTTGTTATACATACGTATACTTGGTATTTTTTCTTCTAGATATTCTAAAACTTGATTATCTATGGGTAATGCCAAATCTAATGACATTAAAATTATCCAATAATATAATTGAGAAAATAGAAAACCTAAATGCGCTCGTTAATTTAAAAGAATTAGATCTTTCTTTCAATCGCATTAAAATAATGGAGAATTTAAACAATTTAACAAAACTAGAAATATTGCTTTTATTTAATAATGAAATTCGTGAGATAGAAAACATAGATGAATTATGTCATCTTACGATTTTTAGTATTGGTAATAATATTATAACAGATACAAAACATGTATGTAATGTGCAAAATATACGTGGATATTAAATATTTTATATTTTTACATTTGTATTGTTATTTAGGTACTATATTTGAGAAAATTTAAAAAGTTACGTAGTTTGAATATGAGTGGAAATCCATGCACTAAAGAAGATGGATATTTGCATTATGTATTTGCATTCTTACCACAATTAATTTATTATGAATACAAAATGATAACTAATGAACAAAGGAAAGATGCTACAGAAAAACATTAGTAATTATAAAATATCCATAAAATAGATATATAAAAAACAATATATATATTTATTTTAAAATATTTATATTTTATAATTTAGTAGGACTTTAAATACTTTAGAAGAAGCAGAAATGAAAGAACAAGAAGAATTGGATGCCCAGCAAAAATATGAAAAGAAATTAGCTATCCTCACTGCTGCATATGTAGAACATCTTGATGGAGATTATCTCTTTCATCAAATGTTTGAAGATGACAAAGGTTTATCAATTTATTTATACATACAATAATTATTATTTACTTTTTCATGCACTTCCACATAAAAATTTATTAAGTGCATTTTGTGTGTAGAAGGAAAGGATTTATCTATAGTAACTGATGATACACAAAATGCACATGAAGAATATAAAAAAAATTTTACTGCTATATGCGAAGAGTTTTGTGAGATAGGTTTGAAAGAACATAATAAGCGAATGAATGAAATAAATCTTTACAATATTGCTGTAAATGAAGGTAAAACCATTTCAGAAAATCAAGGTAGAATGTGAGTGATATATATACATAAGCATCAAATATAAAATATTCAAAATTGATGGTAATTTGTACTATTTCAAATTATAGGATTGTAAATGAAGTCTTGCGCAGGAAAACTGACGCTTTAGCAACTGTTAAACAATTATTAAAAAAGCTAGTTGGAGATGTAGATACTGCTACATTAGAAAATGTAACTGAAATAGCACAACAATATTCTGAAGAATTTAGTGATATGGTAACTGATGCATGGACAAGATTAATGTCCATTGAAGTAGATCTGCATGAACAAATGGAGGTATATTTTAATCATTATGAGTTACATATAGAAAAATTAAATTGAAAATAATATTAAACTTATTTAATAAAGGATATAAATGAAGTATTTAGGATCAACATTTCTGATATGGTGGATTCTTTTCTAACAACTGCACGAGGATATTTTTCACAATTACGTAATTGTGAAGCAGAGTATAATGACACTATTAACGGATTAATTCTGTATTTCCTTAGTGGTATTGGAG
Organism: Bombus vancouverensis nearcticus; assembly: GCF_051014615.1. NCBI lineage: Eukaryota > Metazoa > Arthropoda > Insecta > Hymenoptera > Apidae > Bombus > Bombus vancouverensis. The sequence goes on along the minus strand of NC_134911.1, from coordinate 14,295,419 downwards.
ATGATGCAAAAATGCCACGTCATTTATTAAATCTATGTGAAGATAAAGACATGTTAAATTACAATCTTAATAATTCTCATGAAAGGCATTTACAAGTATGTACGCGTATCTATGTATATTTTTATTGTTTGTACTTTAAAAACTAATATGAATTTTCTAATTACAGATAATAGATGTTCGAGAAGATATCATGATAAATCGATTAAAAAATTGGGTTGAAGAATACAGTGAACAGCTAATAAGGCAAGTTCTTTCGTTTTTTTAGATATTTTCATATCTTTGTGAAGTTTAATTTTCGAAAATCTCTTATTTTGGTTTAATAGGCATGAGAGTGAAAGAAGTAGTCAACAAATATTAGAAATATCACATTTTGCAGATTCTCAACAACAAGAATTTCTGCAAGTATTGCAACAATTAAATTTAAATGTTGATGATTCAGAAATTATATTAGCACTTGATGAGTGACTTGATAAAATGATGCATGATCATTCAGAAGTTATATTATAAACGTATTACTTTGAAAATTAATATAGAAGTAAGTATTTTTGCTGAACTGTATATATTTATTAAACAATATAATATATCTCTTAGTACATGAATATATTCTCGTATAAAATATTTTATTTCTATAAAAATCGTATAAAAATATTTAATCTTTAACGTGATAGTTTAAAATACGACACTTTGATTAAAGTTTCTTATTTTTTCTTCAAAGCTTCCATATATAATTTTAGGCCAGTTTGTACTTCCGGTAATTGAATAAGTGTTAAAAATTGATTTAGATCCATATGTTTGTTTACTTTCAACCATAATGAATTACGTTTCCTTAACTCCATTTTTGTTGCTTGTCTAGCTCTGGCTTTATAAATATTTTATATGGTAAATATTAAGCGTACTTATCTTAATTAAATAAATATTGTACTTACAGGGTATGTGTTTAAAAGATTCAATATAATTTTGACACTTTTGGATTGCATTGGCTTTATCAGAAGCTAATTCATCTACAATTCCAATTTCTAATGCTTCCTTTGGATGAAATAGGGTTCCTCTATGAAATCAATAGTTTTCAATTAATTATAGATATTACTAAATGGGATAAATGTTTTGTTATACATTCATTAACAATAAATTACTTTAAAAGTGCTAATTCAGCTCTTCTATGTCCTAATATGTCAACATATATATTTCTAAACCATTCTGGAGCAATAATTCCTAATTGTGTTTCATTCAATCCTATAGTATGCTTTCCTTCAACTAAAACTCTATATTCACAAGACATTGCTAAAAGACATCCTCCAGCAGGGCTGGCACCCTTTATAAATAAAGTAACAAATATATATATATATTTCTCAGAAAATAATTATACTAATAATATTTATAATAATACATTAATTGCAGCAGCTATTGGCATTTCCAAATTATATAAAGTTAACCATGTGTCTTGCAATGTTTGCCAATATTCAGTTAGCTGTTCTTCAGTCCGATTATACATTTCGTTTATATCAAGTCCTGCTGAAAATATATTTGATAATGACGATGTTAATATAACACCTTGACATTTTTCTTCTTGTACATCCATTAAGGACGTGTTTAAAGCATTTAATAATTCTTTGTTTAAATTGTTTACAGGTGAACGTGCCATAGATATTGTAGCAATACCTGTTAGGAAAAAATATTCTTGAATAAAAACATAACTTATGAAAATTAGGATTCTGATATTACCTGTATCATTTTTTGAAATTTCAACTAATTTTGAATTTGTGGCATAAGTTTGGTATAAAGGAATTCGTATTTTGTTCAAAATTTTTTTTATAGCAAACATGTTTAATCAGATATGGATTAAATCCTGAAATTATATAATATAAAATATTATTTATTTATACACAAATATTATTATTCACCTTAATTTTTTATTGCACACTTCACAATTATTTTCGAATATTATTAAAATATTGTACTGTATTTTGCTATCTTTTACCTTTGTTTCTCTCTGCTACTAACTTAAGTAACTTATTAAAGATATCTCAATAACCTATTCTGTACAATTTAATTATTTACATTTACAATTTACATTTACAATTAATACATTAATTATCATTTAAATCAGTTGTTTTATTATACAGAACATAACGTTATAGTAAATGATAAGAGTAAAAAATATAGTAAAAGAATTTAAATAAATACACTTGTAAGAATGGAACGGAACGGAGTGGAACAGAATGGATCGCGGGCAGGTGCTAATATGGCGGCTATTCAGCTTTATAGTTTCGTGACATCGCCCTTTATCTTAACATTTTTTTAAGCAAGATAGAAAACTTTGGTCACCGTGTGACGAAAAAAACAATGTCTTAAATGGATTCGTTGATGTTTGAAAAATAAGCCAATTAACAAAATGTCAACTAGATCGCAACTTACGAAAGATTTAAATGGTTTGTCTTCTACTGAATGTTTACGTTCGTATTATGGAACTGTCATACATAAAAAAAATATATTTCTTGTTCAAATAGTTATTGTTATAAAATGTTTATAGAAGTTTCATTAATCCTCATTTTATTTCACAAAAATACAAATTGGATTATAATACAATTTTTTTAAACCTTTTCCTTAATTTCGTATATTTTACAAAATTGCCATTAGCTTAATTATCATTTTTCATAAATTATTCATTATTTGTAGAATCGGTGAAAGCATTATTAGGTAAGCATGTGAAAATATTATTAAAGAATGTCGTAAAATTAGAAACAAAACAAGATAAACAGGAAAATCGTGTTCTGGTAAGTAATATTTGCAGTATTGCAATATTATAATGTATAATGAATTTTAAGTTATTTAGATTTAAAGTGATTCAAAATTAAATTTTTCTGATTTAAGGTTTTTTCACCATGCCGTTTGTTTCTCTTAACGGCCAAAGTGCCCACAAGAGTAAGATAATATGATTATTTTGTTTTTACAAATAAAATTATATGATTATTTTAATAATTGTGTTTAAAATATTTTTTACAGATCGACTGCCATTTTCATTATTTAGAAATAACATCTATAGAATCAAAAAGAGCAAACCAATTATCTTTAAGTGTTGGGGAAAGATATTACAATTTTACTACTACTGGAGCAGGTGCAGATACTACAGAAGTAGATGCAATGATTGAGGCCTTACATACTGCAATTCGAAATATCTTTCCCACTGTACCATTGAAGTATGTGTTTGTTACCTTATATGTATAAATTTATATTTATTTTAATTATTATAATATTAGAATAACTGATATTAAAATTATAATTTTTATTATAGTTATATTATAAGAAAAATAGAAGTAATACCAGCTAGTAGACTGCAGAGTATAAGAGGTAGTGAATTAGCTAGAAGTACAGAAGCAACAAGACATACTGGACCTTGTGGGGGGTTTTCAACCCAATATGCATGTATGTGTGATTTACATGGTGTACCATATAGAGAAGAAGTAGCCTGGGTAACTTGTTAAAGTATATGAAAATGTCCTACTATTATTATTAAACGTTTTTCAAGACAATTATATTTATAGGATGTTGATACAATATACCTCTCTCATGATACAAGAGAGCTAAATTTAAGAGATTTTGATCATTTGGATCAAAAAGATCTGGTGCCAATCATTTCTGCCTTGGAATATAATACTTGGTTTACAAAATTAAGGGCATCTCATCTTAAACTAAGTCACGAGCCTTTGGAAAGATTGTTACATGTTATGCGTAGATCCCTTTCCATTCAGGAACTTTATCTAGATAATCTTGGAATAAAATGGTAAAGCTAAAATAAATGCATAATTATGATACAATTAATTTTAGTAAATAAATTCCAAATATGATTTTTTAGGGACTTTGCGCACAAATTATCATTAGCTCTAATTTCAAATGCTAATACAATGTTACAGACTATTGATCTATCATATAATACCATTGAAGATAAAGGTAAGTATTAATTATAAAGACTTTTATGTAGGATGTTATTCCTTAGTAGATCCATTTTTTGTGGTTTCAGTTCTTCTTTTTTTACTCACTTTTTAAGTATGTTCTTAAAGTATCCCTATACAAATTTCTTTTTATAGGAGCCTCTAGCTTGTGTGGGATAATAGCCAAATTGCAAGGTGTGCAAATAACCATTAATGTTATTTAAGTTTATCCTTATCCTTTTATGTTTAGAAATAATCCTCCATTTATAATTTTACTCTTTTCCATGAAAAAAAGATGATTGTTACAGTGTATATTTAATTGTTTAACTTACATAATGTGTACTTACATATACTTAATAAATAGTATTGTACATTGCTATGCTTAATTTGACCATTAATTATTAATATTAATTAATATATGTGTCTACTAATAATATTACTTATAATAATATTATTTTTAAGGAGGTGCACATTTAAGCGGACCTATTGGAAAATTACCCAAAGGTTTACAAAAATTAAATTTGGCACATTGTGGACTAACTGGAAAAGGAATAAGTCAAATTGCACATGCACTAAGTTTAAATAGAAGCATGCCAACTAGTTTGCAATATTTAAATCTTTCAGAAAACTCTTTAAAAGATGATATCAATGTAAGTTGTTTCTAAATATTATTCCAAAATTTAATATAATAAATGGTTATATTAATATTATAATAGTTGGAAATGCAATTAATATAATTATTACATATTTACAGAATTTATGTAATTTTTTGGCACAACCTAATAGTCTAACTCATTTAGATCTAAGTGGTACAGATACAACATTAGAATGTGTAAGTATATTTTAGTTTTCTATACGTAAAACTCATGTAAGAGCAAATAAGCTCATATTTTACATTTACTCTATCTAGCTGTTTGGTGCTTTACTACGGGGTTGTGCAACTAATCTAGTCCATTTAAATGTTGCTCGTAACTCCTTTTCAAGTAAAAAGACCAAAGAAATACCTCCCAGCTTTAAACAGTTCTTTACTGCTACACTCTCATTAAAGTACTTAAATATATCTTGTTGTAAATTGCCGCTAGAGGCATTGAAACATTTGTTACTTGGTTTGGCATGCAATGAAAGTACAGTTGGTTTAGAACTTGATATGAGTGGAAACAATTTGGGCTCTATGGGTGCTCATGTATTGGAATCATGCATTCATGGTGTACGTTGCATAGCATCATTGGATATATCAGATAGTAGTAAGTACAGTATAATATAAATAAATTATTTGCTTTAATATTTGGATTCTATATCTTGTAAATATGTCTTTTCACAGATATGGATGTTGATTTAGCACAAGTAATAACTGCTATAGGAAAAAACAAGTCGATCAAACAATTATACATGGGTCGCAACACTGTTAGTATGAAAAGCAAACATATTGCTGTTGTAATGGATGCCCTTGTGCAAATGCTTCAAGAAGATGATTGCGTTTTGCAAGCATTACATTTACCAGATTCTCGACTAAAATCTGATCTCTATAATCTTATCAATGCCCTTGGTAGTAACACATGTCTTCATACTTTAGATATTAGTGGTAATCAGATTGGAGATCCTGGTGCCAGATTATTAGCAAAGGCATTACAAATTAATAATCATTTGAGAACTATTATTTATGATAAAAATAATATTACTCTTCAAGGTTATGCTGATATTGTTCATGCTTTAGAAAAGTACGCAATCTTTCATATTAATAATGAATATGTTAATATATTTTCTAATATGTGACATCCTTTTACAGGAATTGCAGTGTAAGACATATGCCATTTCCAATTTATGATTTGCAACCTTGTATGAAAACTTCAGCTGAAAAAACGGAACAATTAGCTAAAAAAATCCAGGACTTGTTACAAAGAAACGTTACTCCTTGTAAATATAGTCATGGACAAGCATTTAGATTGCAACAAGGATTTTTGTTAAGCTCCACACAACAAATGGTTGATAGATTGGTTGTACAGACGCAAGACACTATTAAAGCTATTGCTGCGGAAAGCTGCGATGCTAATAATGACATTAATTATGCAACTGGACTCATACAAGATGCAGATAATTCAAAACAGGTATAAAATATCGAATAATAAATACATTTTGAATAAATTTGTATACAAATGATACTTTTGTAGCTTTTACCAAGATTGCACGAAGTTCTTCAACGACGAGATGAAAATAATCCAATAGAATTAAAATTACACGAAATGGCAAATGAATTGCATAAAGTTGTAACCATATATTTACAGGTATTTTATTATCAGATATATATTATTCTTACATTAAACATAATACGTTTCAATTATTAAAATTTAAATACAGGATTCCTTAGATGCTATGATAAAGTGTGCAAATGAACAGTGTCCTACGATACTTTCTCAAACGGTAATTAGAGGCGATGAAAGTGAATCAGTTGCAGTGGAAGATGATCTACGAAGTAGTTGCAAAGAAAAAAATCAAATTAGTAGTGAATTCATACATACCACTATCACAGAGCAAGCTGGGGCGGATATAGTCAATAGAGTCAAGTATGGATCATAATTACTTATTCGTTTTGACTTTAATACATATCTGTCAAATAATCAGTAACTTATCTCATTGCTTGTAATTATCTATTATTAATATTTTTATAGTGAATTAAATTTGGCAGTTGCTGCACATGTATCCGACAGAATAACAGATGAAGTAATTGAATCATTGTCAAGAAGCTATAAAAACTTAGTATGTATAATATACTTCACTATGTGTTAAATACATGCTAAAAGGTATTATACTAAAAGTTTAGTATTAAAATCTTTTAATTTTGATACTGATGTTCATATTTATATTTTCAGATTGGTGACTGTGATAGTAGAACAAGAAGCAGTACGCCTGATGTGTTGCGGCCTAGTGCTGGTTCAATGAGTAGTGGAAGTGTTATAGGAGTTACAAGTACTGTAGGTGTATCTACAGCATTACCAGTTGGTAGAACCAGTATTGCCTCAGAAGAAGATTGTCCACCAGAAACTTATTCACTTGTGAATTCTATCGGTCAATGTTCCAGTGATCAATCTCCAATGGTAAAAAACACAATTTTTTTATTTATGTATATATTATATATATTATATGTATTATATATGTATTACGTATAATATATGTAATACATATATTAGAATAAACTTTGCTACATAATAATTTTAATATAAAACTTCCATGTCTGTCCAGAAATTGGATTATTTAAATCTTGTAAGTAAAGTAAATACATATTTAAAAATATAATGTTTGTTGGTTGACTTTTGTATACCAAATCTTTTGTAGTACATAATAATGAATTAACATATTACAATTATTGTAAAAAATTAAAATACATATTAATGATATTAATTATTGTTCTTTACGTAGGCTACGCCACATTTATCAAATAAACGAAAAAGTTTACATGGAAGGAAATTGCGGCCGAAATCTGTAGTCGATTCTGTGGAAGGTCTTTCAGCTGATGACATTCCAGATCTGTTACCATCCTTACCAAAAAGTCAAGCAGAAGGTTAATTTTTTTTTAACATGAAAAAATGTTATAGTTGATATATTTATCATTCCTGATATCAACATATTCTTTCAGCTATTTCAGAAACAGAACATTCTTTAACAGAATCACTAGATTCTGTTTCTGAATTACCTAATACTGTAGGACAGCAACTGCAACATTTAGTAAAATCTAGACCACGCAGAACAAAAACTAGAGCACCTACAAGACCAATGCTGAGACCAGATCAACCAGTGGATGGTCTTGCTCTTGGAGAAGGCCTCGATGTATTTTTCAGACCAACTACACCAACAACACCTCTTATATCCCCCACAAGTGATGACAGGTATTATTTTTAAAACTGTAATTCATTAATATTTTATGAAAATTATGTACATTACACTTCCTTTTATTTTGCTGTAGCTCTTTGCATACTTTTCCAACGGATGGTAGCCCAAATTTATCTCTTACGAGTCATAAAAGTATTCCACCTGAGACGGATAAAAAACCTGGCTGTAGCTCTCCAATGTTAAAAACACTTCTTGAGCCTGCCCCGCGATCACGATCTAGCGATAATTTAGAAAAGTTTTCTCCTCTTGTTGGCAGGAGATCTCAAGGTGATTCGCCGTTAACTGCATCTCCATTAACTCGGCGAAATACAACAGACAATGCGCAAAATCATGAAAGAATTCTTACAAAATCTGATAGCAACAAAGATACAAGTAATAATGTATGTAATAATTGTGTCGGTAATACCGCTGATACATCTAAACGTAGTACATTACCCATTATTGGTTCTGGTACAAGTACACGCAGTTTACGAGATTCGGATGAAAATAGTAAGGTATTACAACAAACAACTGCTACAAATTCCTCGGATAAAGATGCAACAGCTGTTCCTAAAGATTACGAAACTAGGAAAAGTTTAACAAAAAAATCTGCAATAGATACAGATAAGACTGCAAATCAACCTTTACCTTCTCTTAAATTAAGATCGACAGGTTTTGATCTTCGTAGCCCAACAAATGGTAGCAGTACAAAAAGTAATTCGGAAGTATCGAAATCTCCAGTGTTAAGGTCTCTAACCAAAGGAAATAGTTCACTTACAGATGGAAAAAGCAATGGTGCTCTTTCCAAAACTAAACCTGTTCCGCCTATAACAGCTCCTAAACCAAGACCCTGGAGCATGGCTACTGATAGAAAATCTGGTATGAAAAATGTAAATTATTTAATAATAAAATTCTTAGCTTATATAATAATATATATTATGTGTTTAATGTTTTAGGAGAATTTAATTTATTAAGCGATGGTTCTAGTCCAAATACTTCAGCTGGAAATACACCTGATTCTGGAGATGCACTTGATGAATCAACGGATAGTGGTGTAAGTGGTCCTGCTTCATTACCGCCGACGTTATCAGCAAGTAGTACTGCTAGTTCTTTAAGCAATGCCAGTGTAGAGAAAAGGTCAGTGAGGGAATTGGCAGCTAGTTTAAACAAAAGTAAAACTGAAAGGAAAGAGAATGGTAAGAAGCAAAAATATGTTTTTCTACTGCATGTTCAATGTATCTAATAACATCTTAAACACCATTCGCGATTCACGCATAATTTTTAATTAATTATTAATTCCCTGTTAATTCCAAGTACATTGTGAATATGCATGTTGTATCCTTTAATTAAGAAGCCTTGCTGTATATATTATTTTAGAGCATACCGCACCTGCAGCATGGAGGTCGGTGCTTCAACGTTCTATCAACCAACCAGATGTCAAGGTACCTTATGTAATGTTTGTTTTTTTTTTCTTTTTTTTCTCATTTTTTAAATCATTTAATATAATTTTTTAAAAGTGTGCAGCGTCCTAAGCCCTTTTATGATAGCTTGAAAAAATTGTTTTGCGCTTGAAATCCATTAACGTGATTTTATATTTTTACTTTTTTTGATACAGTTTATTTGTCTTAGCATTACACAAAAACATTATTACAAAATTATAAAAATACTTTGAAGTATCATGTTGGGTTAAATATAATTTTATATATACAATCGTTATATTTTTAGGTAACGGAAGTGCCGAAAACGGTTGAAGAAAATCGTATAAGTTTTAAACTTCGACGTACTTCATTTTTACGTGACTCAAATTTCAACTACAATAATGACGTAGTTGACGTTTGATCGTGACTTAATACAGTAATAATTTACAAATTAATGTCAATGACTGGATACTTATTAAGATATCTTTTATCAAAGTATTTTATATTGGGCACAAAAATCTATGATGTGACACGTTTGTACTTGTGCCATATGAAGTCAAATGCGAAAGCAAGTGTGCTAACTCAATATTTAGGGACAGGGTACTGGGGTCTTTATAGAAAGTACCAATTTATTATTAAGGTGGCATTAAAAATTTTATAGTTTTTTATAGAACTGTAATTTTAACGCAGTTTATCTTAATTTAGAAGTAAATATTTCTATTTAATGTACTAAAATGATTTAATATTTTCAATGCAATAAGTTAAAACACTTACTTCCATGAAGAACATACTAAATGCTTCTACATTCCTCCAGATTTTTAGAAAGAAATCAGTTTGATATTGTCAATGATATTATTTGGAAGATGAGCCATGTTATGTTTGTTTTAACATTTAAATATTTATATATTGTTTGTCTGTATATTTAAACTGATAGACTTTAATATAGATCATAAATTACATGATTTTAATTATTTTAAGTGTACAACCGCTGATCTGTTACCAAAAAATAAGCACAATATATTCTTATCGACATAAAACAATATTTCTTCCTATTATTTAATCAATGTCGCGTTGTCTTCCGAAATCAGTTTTTGTATTTGTTTTATTTTGATTTGTTTCTTATGCAACCAGTTATAACAAAACTGTGATCATAAACAAAAACGGTTCTATTTAGGTCAGGTCAATAATTGTTTACAATATTTTATAATCGTTTCCATACTGGTTGTATTAAGTTATTTAACATTTCTTAAATACAATCGGAATTGATAAGTGCACAAAGCGAGATTCAAGAATCATAAAATGTATGAAGTGTGCCATATAACATAACATAAAATAATAAATGCTTTGTTTTCCACATAATAAGGACAAAATTAAAAGATTTTTATATAAAAGATATGATACTGTCCATGACTATCATTGATTTATAAAAATTTAGTAACAAAATATATAAACATTATGTAATGCATATATAACATATATATGATGTGCGTAAATGGAAAAAAGAAAATAAACTAAACTGTCAGCTAAATTAATTAGAAAAAAGATATTGCAGACTATTATTATATTTCAAGAATTCTTTTGCGATATTTGTAAGCTGTATTCGCTATTTTATACCTTGTTGAAGATATATTGTGATTAAGAATAATTTAGTAAAATCTTTCTGCTATCTGCGTCCTCTTATAAAGGAACAGCTTTTTTACAAACAATTTTTTTGTATGATGTAAAAATGTATCGCAAAATACGAACACCTAACATAAAATTCAATTTACATAAATATATTAAAAGCTAGTTTTTGAATAGCAAAAGACTTCTGTACATATATATGTAAAAAAGTTACATATAGGTAAATTAGCCATAACTATAGTTACAGTTCTTATAGATAAATAAATATTTGAATATCTATTTGATATTGGGTTTATGTATTAATAACTGTGACTAATGAAATATGTAAGTCCTTTTGGATACAGGTATATATTTAACAACATACATCATATAACAATATTAGATGTTTAACTGGAAATATTCTTTTTCAGGCATAATTAAATCAATTGTGAAATGTTGTATTCTAACAAACACATTCTACTTTAATATTCCCTCATTTAAAATTATATATATAATATAGATTGGACATAAAATTTTTAAATCATTTAATTCAAAACTTTTTCTATCAGGTGATTATTTACTCTAAATCTTGCTATATGTAAATTAAATTCATGAAGTATTTGTTAAATCATACATTTCCTCAAATCAATGTAAAAGATTTTCAAATAATATAAAACAAATCAGTATCATAAAAGGTAGCTAATCATAATGTTACTTAATAATTCTTTTCACTGTCAATAATGTTCACTAATAAAATTGTAATTTAGTTATTTCCATAATAAAATAGTATTTGTAAACATGTATGTACTTGTACTTTTGCATAAGTGCATACAATTAACAATTTGTATACATATTACATTGCAGGTGATTTTTTGTATAAAGATACAGATAAATTAATTATGTACTTATGAGCAAAAAATATTACATTGGACTCTATAAATGTAATGTAAGAGTTAAAATTTAAGCAACTGTGCCAAAAAGGGAATTATATTATATGTATGATTAACAAAATTTGCTGAATTTCTAAAATCTTTATCTCTTCTTTAGAAATTAAAAACAAATATAATTTTTCTATATCATACTAATTATTACTTTACATGTTAAAAAGATCACCTGTAATAAACCATGTTTTAGTGTGTAAATATATTAAATACAATTACTATATATATTATGTACTAATGAGTGAGTAATATCATATTCACTCTATCGCACAATCACATGATGCGTGCGGAGAAAATCAGACGACATATACACACATTCTTTCTTCATTACATTCCTGTATTTACATTTACACATGTATACATATGTTGCGATGAAGCACGTTTCAAAATCTGCTATTAATTTTATTATATATGTATTATTACCCAATAAATATCAGTATTTGCAGGTTTCGATACGTTGCTTATTAATCATGCAATATAATTTACTAATAAATAAAGACTCCTATTACATATGCAGCACTAATTGTTTTTCTTATTTTATACACTAGCAACTTTGTATATTTAAATGATTTTCATTGCTAATTTTGGAAAAATATAAAATTTATTTGCTATAATAATAAAATTATATTGTTGTTACTTCAACAGGTTTTTATAATAAAGTTAATATGGTATTCATTGATACAATTATGTATTATTATACGTTCACAATATGTTTCAATGAAATAATTTGGCGGTGGTATAGTATATAGTTATACAATTATATTTTTAAATATTAATGATGGTATATAAAATATATATGCAAGAAAAGACAAAATAGTTTTATATATGTGTTGTTTACGACATTAAACATTAAACTATTAAAAGTATATGTGATATTTATTGAAATAAATATCAAAAGATATAAAACGAATAAAATATAAAAAGATCAGTGCGCGTGCGTGAAAAATTGTATGAAATGCGTCTTGTGTGGCACATTTCCATAATTCAAGAGATGGAAGTATAGCAGCAGAAGGTTTAAGGAAATAAAGTGTATGGAATCTGTTTCACTTAGGAAATGTTAATGAGTTTTATTACATGTTTTATATTATTAAGCTGAGAAGGTGCAGAAATGTCACGTTCAAAACCTGAAAAGATTGGAAATGGTGGTAAATGCGAATTAAGTGTATGGACACGTGCGATAACAGCAAACTCCGAATGGCCGGATAAAGTAAACATAACCGCACTTCAATTAATTATGTTCTGTATATATTTTCATGATTTCATTCATAAGCGCTTTTTATTTACTATAGGAAGAATTTCTTGATGTTATATATTGGGCTAGACAAGCAATTGGTATTATAGTTGGTATAGGATGGGGTCTTATACCTTTAAAAGGTTTCATAGCTCTACTATTGTAAGTTAAAACATAATATAATCGCAATATATAATAGCAAAGTTATAATTATACATTTCAAATTTATGGTTTGATATTTCAGATTTGTATTAGTTAATGCAGGTGTTACATACCTGTATTTTAGTAATTTTCAACAAATTGATGAGGAAGAATTTGGTGGTATATGGGAATTAACTAAAGAAGGTTTTATGACATCATTTGCTGGTTTTTTGGTAATTTGAAGTTATCTAGTGCTATTTATTTTAATCTCTTTATCTCATAACGTTATAAAAAAATTATTATTCATAGGTGACCTGGATCATTATATATTCAGGACTACATTTTGATTGAGCATTTTCAAAACTGTACCAATGATGATTTGACTGATAAAGATGTTAATACATATATTTCAACAATCAAGTGCTCCATGCATATGTGCAATTTGCCTCATAAACATTTCTGTGAAGAGCAATTACTTATCATATAGATTATATGCGCTTTGAATTTGTAGCGCAATAAATATACAAAAGAATTTCTCATTACTCGGATAACTTGTTATATGGAATTAAACATTATCACAAAAAAGTATTTCTTCATCAAAGAGTTTCTTTTTTTGTATAGAAAATTATGTGTCATATTTTAAAGGTCAATTATTTGCTATTAAAGAAAATGTTTTTAAATATTAGTTATAAAATATTTTTATTTCAAATTTAGTTTCTTTGTTGCATATCATTGATACAAGTAAGTACTGTAAACTATGTTACGAAAACATGTTGCATATGCCAAATCAGATTATATATCTGTGCAGATAATTAATATAAATAAACATTTTAAATAACCATATTGCTCAATATTTGACCAGACTTAATACTGGATGTATCATTCATAAAATTTTTATACTCAATATTGTTTTTACTGTTTAAATATATTATGTATTAACAGTCTTAGCTTTTGTCTTAATAAGCACAAGGCTGTTATATAAAAAATCAATTTGAAATGTTAATATAACTGTGTATATGTTAAATTTGATTAATAACAATTTATTAGAACATTTTTCTGAGAAGTAAATGACACTGATGGAAAAAAATGTCTGTACCTATAAAGTTATTAATGTTCAAGTAAAAATAATAAATCAGAACTAATTAATATATAATCTTAAAATTATAGTTTAAAAATAAAACAGTACAGCTCAAATTTCATATAAGGTGGTTTATTTAAGGTATATTTAACATGTATAAATTATTGAGAATATGTTAATAAAATGCGTTTAATATATTCATAAAAAATATGTTGAAATTAACCGATCATTAATCGTTTCCGTCCTCGTAATTGTACTTCTTTATATTTAGAAACAATTTCTTTACACTGACTTTTATCTGTTCTGTTGTAATGTTTCTGATAAATCTCAAATATCTTTGAAAACAAAAGAGGTACTTCTGAATGTGCACTTAGTAATGATCGTTCAAGAACATACAAGTCAACTGCTTTATCTTCTACGTTCGCTTCTATACGAGCCAAACCAAAATCTATTATAACAAAATTGTTCGCAACTAGAAGATAAAAAGAGAAATAAATATTATATCATTAAAGTGATCTTATGACATTAAAATGGTATACCATATTTTCCAATGTGATCTTCATCAATATTTTTCAAAAGTACGTTTGAGGTAGTCATGTCTCCGTGAATTATATTTTTCGAATGTAATTTAGCAATAATTGTTCCAAGTCCTTGCGCTATAAAGTTTAATAAACGATCATCATTTGTTTCTTTTGAAACTTTTTCATCGATAAAATCTTTTAGTATTATTGCATCTTGTATATATTCCATATAAATACACCGCCGCTCTAAATTTGCCAAATATATAGCTGGTGTTGCAATCCCTTAAAAAAAGTAAAATCTTAGAAAAAAAGATATGTTTTGTCAAATTATTTTGACAGTAATGATATTCGTATTATTTTACCTGCGGCTTTAGCACGAATTATAGCACGGCATTCAGCTTTTATTCGATCTTTTGTGAGACGCTTATCTAGATCAGCATGTCTATATTTTTTTTCGAATCTCTCTTTGATTAACATTAGTTTACCTAAATAAATACCCTTATACACACGTGCCTCGGCACCTTGTGCTATTAATTCGAAATCATTCATATTATTCAACATCTGAAATATGTATGCAAAAATATGGATCTCGCATACGTATACGTTCTAATCATGTTATTTTTTAGTATTATTTTATGAATTATATGAGTCATTTCATTAAATCAAAAAAAAATAATATATAACTGCATTCTTTTACTAAATTCACTTTCTATGATTACAAAGTTATACTGTCACATTATTGATATAAAGAATACTTATTATATTTGGAATGTTATTCAAACTGAAAACAATATCTAATAACCCGTAATTAAAAAATGTTCACGTGACTAATGTTGTAAATTTTTATATGTAATAGAAAATCAAATAGCAAGTTGCGATTCGTGAGAAGGGAAGATGAAGTTATTCGCGCTAGCAAGGGCAAGATGAGGGCAAAACGCGAATCGATCGTTACCCGAGAGCGTCCTGCGCGCTAATCGCTATCCCAGCGCTAGTATTCGCCTGTACTTTGTTCCTATCGGATTGACAAGCTAATACTGTGCTTTCTTGCCTTGTTCAAATTACAGAAAAACGCTTTTTCATATACCTAACTGGCAAAAATGAGAGACGAGGTGAAGATGGACGCGAATCGGCTAATCGCCGAAGTTTATAAGCGGCCAGCGCTTTGGAACCAAAGGCATATCTCTTATCACAATCGCGAGGTGACGAACCGCGTTTGGATGGAGATTGCATCGATATTCAAATTGCCCAGTAGGTGCATTGATGAAATCGTTTTTCAATCATATGTTATTCCCGCGCACATTTTTATCATTCATTCAAACTATCAGCAAAATTTTTAGTCTCATTTTTAGCATAATATCGTTCTAAGTGTGAACTGTCAATATTATTGATACAATAAAATAATTACTAAATTATTTATTTTCTTAACCGAGAACAATGTTTTTGTTATAATCATTACATATTTATGCAATAATTTAAATTTTACAACGGCGTGTAAGACCAATAGTACAAATTTTTACTTCTATACAGGAAAGGTTTTTTATATTGTAATTGCCTCAATTAGTGCACAAAATATGTATATACATTTAAACAATGCGATTATTACTTATTTGTGTAGTATAGTATTTTAGTGTACTCGCTAGTACGAATCGCCGTTTAGTTAACCTTACTTTTTCGTAGGGTGACATTACCGGATATATTGTACTTTAAATCAATTTGCATGTTTACTGTTTAATATATGAACTTTATAATCACATCAAATCTTACTCTATGAACCATTAATAACTTACAATCTATTGTAGTTTACAGTATTAAAACTCTGGAATATTTAAATCGCAAGTACATACAGACTTCTTAGGTGAAGACGCATGCGTACAAGCAGCCAATAAATTTCGACTATCGTATCTATAAATTACTTTCGTTATATTTAAGATTTTTATGATACAAATATTAATTCATAATTGTATTTTACAAAAATCATTTATTAATATAATTTTACGTATATAATTTTATATGCGAATCGTAAAGTGTAATGTTCATAGAATAAGATAATTTTTTAACTCAATTAAAATTACATAATCTAATTAAATTAACGCAAAGCTGATTAAAGTATTAAAAATATTAATATAAATTATTAAATTAGAATTCTGCAAGTATTTTTATTAGTAAAGTAAATAAAAATACATTGTTCATACATTTTTCAGAACCAGTATTAAAAGCAAAGTGGAAAGGATTACGAGATACTTTCCGGGCGGAGTTAAAAAAGGACCAAGTTTATCGCAAAAGTAAATTTCATCGAAATAGGCCAGTATGGATACATTTTAAAAGTCTGCAATTTTTGAAAGAGCAAATGTTACCCCGTCCTCCAATTTGGGAACGAAGTAATTCTTGTCAAGATGATGATCGGGTGCCTAGCGAAAGTGAGAGTGATGGAACGCTAATACAGAATGGTTCGTCGGTAACAAATAGGAATATGGACGATCGAAATACAATTGCGAATCATCTACTGTCGATAAATAACGATAACGGATTAAAAATCGACGCTGCCAATCATATAGACGTGAAGCAAGAACCCGAGGAGAATTTTGATAATCTTGAATTTCAGAGCGTCTCTGACAATTTAACGGAAAACGAAATGATGCTACAAAATATTTCTCCTGAACAGGTGCTCATGGGTGACAATGACAATATCCCGGTAGATCCTTTAGAAGGCAACCGTTTCGATGATAATTATTATTTTCTTATGAGTCTCTTGCCTCATATAAGAACACTGTCCGCTGACAAAAGAATGTTACTCAGAATGCAAATGCAAGAGCTGGTTTATAAGGAAGTTTATAAGAAAAATTCGGATGGCGTTACAGCATCATAAAGACAGAGATATTAAAAACGAGTACATATTTTGTAACAGAGATATAAATACTTACATACATGTTTCGTTGGACCCGACTAATTTATCAGAATCGTTTTACATTGTGAAATGAAAAGCAAATTAATTTTTATTTAGAAAAATTAATTAAATAATTAATAGATTGAAAATATGATACAAAGGGTAAAATTATATAGGCTTAAGTTAAACTTGAAATAAGTCAATACTCCGTAGGTTGAGAAATACTGGTGCTTTCTCGTACCTGCGGGTACGACCGTGATGTTTAGTGTGATGTATATAGGTGTAGTAAACGTATTCGTGTATTCACGAACATTCCTGTTTCGTTGCGCATGCGTACCTGCCACGGCTCCTCTTGGCTGATCGTTTCGTTCGTTTTCGCGTTACTGTTACGATTCGGTTGTGCTTTCGTTTAGTTTGCTCGCGATTGCCATAAGACGGTAGTGTTCATGCATCTGTTGCCTCGAACTCGATACTGTGGATTTAACTACGTGTTTTCGTGGACGTACCTGTCTGCACCAGAGATAGTTGCTGTGACGTTTTTTTGTGTGCGTCTATTACCTGATCATGGCTTAGTGTATACAGGTGTTTACTTCAGGTGACAGCTAGAAAGGTGCATCTGCCTCGGATTTTTCATTCTTCTTTATGTTCTATACGTTCCGCATTCAAGCGTACATAATTAACTCATTCACTCCATTGCGACCGATTATTCTAAGTTGAAAAACTTCATCTCGTATACATCAGTGAACATAATTTCTCTGCATTTTTTTGGAATTACCTATCGGTTCGGTTCAAGGTGAGTCAACGAACGAGCAACAATGCAAGGAACATCTTGATGTTTCTTTCTAAAATTCTCACCCTCTGAATACTACAAAAAATACATTATGTGAAATGAATACTAACGGGAACGAAACATCAATTATTTCAATGAATTATGCTAAATCAAATGTAGTATTTTCATTTCATTTTTAAATACCAAAATTTGTATATCATTCCTTTGTAGGTTATCACTAAATAAGTTTTGTGCAATGGTTGATCAATAAATAACGCTACTTAGGTACATTGAAGATAACTATTTAATAGACAGGAAAACGTGATATTTATATTTTCCTTTTTCATTAAGTAACAAATGATATTTTGAATAATATTTCGTATGCAATAACGAATAATTGATAGAAGCGATTTTCGTAATCGCGAAACGTTGAATATCCACGTTAATCATTATGAAGCATATATTTCAGTAAGTTAAGAGAGTTTGTAAAAAAAGAGAACCATATTA
Organism: Bombus vancouverensis nearcticus; assembly: GCF_051014615.1. Taxonomy (NCBI): domain Eukaryota; kingdom Metazoa; phylum Arthropoda; class Insecta; order Hymenoptera; family Apidae; genus Bombus; species Bombus vancouverensis. The sequence continues at coordinate 14,276,534 of NC_134911.1, read as the reverse complement.
CTTTCATCAAAGCCTGAATAATGACAAAGTTAACGATACTCCCGTGTCATTATAATTAAGGTTAGAGGTATTATACGCTGAGCGTTAAATATATTCTTCGTCTACACTTTCGAGCTTGCTCTAAATAGCGTACTGGAATCTCCTGGCGATTCGAAACGCATCTACGCATTCCGTTCCGAGTGACAAGTACCTGGAAACCGAGACGCCAGTTATCTCGTGGATAATTTTCGTAACTAGTCGTAATAATGCTAATAAAGATGTTTGTATTCAAAGCAGCACACCGTGTATTCATTTATGTATAGGACAAAAATATAAAAAAATAACAATTATAGAAAATTTCATAAATAAAGTAAATTAAGACAATTTATACGTTCGAACTAATAGTTTCTTAACATGTAACTAAAAGTATTGTGAAAATTTAAGTATAATTATTTAATTATTATACAGTTGCATTGTAGATAAGTAATAATAAAAGACTAATGTCACTAATTTATCTAAACGATTGCAAAATTTATCGATAATATTAGCACATGCATCTAAGAAACCTTCAAAACCTTCGTTACCAAAATGACAATTGAAACAGCGAATCGCAGCAACATATTTGTAAGACGATCTGGAATCACTAAAATCGCGGTGTTATATTACTTATATCGTTTCCTTTTTATAGTATGCAAGGCATTACATGCAGATGGTTTATTTCATATAATTTGTATGATTGAAATTTTGTAATTTTGATAATTTTCATATCAATTTATGGTTGTAATTTTAAATTAGAAAAAAGAAATATTATTATTTTAAATAAATAATGTATTCGGTATTTGGAATAGAATTGCAAAATGCATCTCGTTCGAATAACTTGCATTTTTACTAAAAAAGCGAAACGCATGTTAGAACAGATATTTTTAAATTAGTATTTGTATTAGTGAAAAGATTCTATTGGTTTCTATATTAGGTGGTAATGACAAAATCCGTAATCACTTGGTTGTCAACCCAATATATAAAGTAAAATGTTTCGGGCTGCTTTTGAAACAGCAATATCCGATGATATCGCGATTATTAAAGTACACTTTTACCGAATGATGTTCCCTTTCGTGATTGTCTCTTTGACTATCTTAATTAGTATGGCTTCATTTTACATGTATAAGGCACACTCAACACGGATATGAAAATCGTTTAAATTAATGACACATGATCGAGTACAAGATAAACTGTAAGATATAAATGATCCATGATTATTTCATTTAATACCGTTAAATTCGTGTTAAGCACTTATATTGTACATATAAATATTATTGAATATTATTTCTTTTGACAAATCAATGAAATTTTTAACATGGTATACAATAAACATTATTTCATTGAGCACTTATTTAAAACAAATCTTGATGTTGTAACATAAAATTAATGACAGTCTTTATCTTCTGGTTTTTTCAAATCCTTCAAAAAGATGACTCACCATGGAACGTATGGTTATATTTCTTTTTACTGTCCTCAATCAGTCATTCTCCTATGTTACTGAATACATACACGTTTGTCACAGTCATGTCTGGCATACATTTCTTTTACGAGTCAGTAGAACGAACAGAAAATGCTGTCAGAATTTTCCCTTTTATCTCACGTGCGATCTAACATGAATAACATTTTTTGAATTCTGCTTTCGTTAAAAAAAGGGAAAACAGAAAAAAGATACATATTTCTTGACCTTGAACTATGCAAATATACCTTAATACATTACCTACATACGTAGTACGTATGTATGTAAACACTTAGTTACTTGGACTTTTCTCATGTAGTTGAAGTTTGACTCAGTGTACCATGACTTATTGTTAGTGCGCTCGGTTCTCACGCTTTTGTCGGTCCCTAAGTTGTATTAACGTTGCATATTCATTAAATCACATTCACATAGATTGTAAACTCATTGCTCCGTAAAGTTAGGAGAAGCGTTCTTACCGGTACAAAATATCGTTATCTCCTTCTTCCTTGGAGGAGAAGCTTGCCGTTAGTTCACCGGTCAAGAATGTTAAAAGGATAAAACGAAGATCATGTTACTTTTCATTTCATCTTTTTATTCGCGAACGATCTTACTCACTTAAGGTCGGACTAGACTGCTTCGGAGAGATATTTTTCAGGTAGCTTAGCCGAATTTATACTTTTGAATGATTCATTTCATGAAAATATTGTTTTCATCCGCGTTTTCCAAAGTGACCAGTAAACAAAATCAATCTCTACTTTGGATGAATTGAACTGTTAAACGTATTCCGGTTGCCATCTTTCACATGTTTCACAGATGATTCATCCACGGTGATCATCCGAAATGTGAAGGTGCAAATTCGTTTTAGCTTCTCAGTGGATTCTCAATAAGCTGTGCAATTAGCTTAGCTTAGGTTTTGATGAAAATTTTTTTGTATAGATGTAATTGAAGCAAATGTTTTCAAATTTAGTGTATTAATCTAGTTTAGCTTAGTTAGCCGTTGAATCCTTAGCTAAGAAGATAAAACGAAGATCGTGTTACATTTCATGTCATTTTTTCTAGAAGCGATCAGTCTTACTTTCTTGCAGTTCCAGACCGTCTGACTCATTAAGAACGTTTTTCAGTAACGACCGGTTTTACTGGCGAGGTAGTCGGCGATTAAAGGAGCTCGAGCATCCCTCCGTTCTCGTTGTTCACCGAGCTTCGGCTCCAATCTGGCCGATAACGAAGGATGGTAAGCTCCCGTTCGCCCGGTGTAAATGTCTCGCCAGCTAACAGCGTGGCTACATCACGTGTCGTCGTGTCTGACAGTGACGTAGCTCGTGATGGTGACGCCATCTTACCGAGCACCCGCCAATCATATCGCGTGGAGGACGAGGGTGGTCACGTAAACGGAGCTCCTGGTGCCGTCGAATGGAGCCAAAGCGGTCCGCCCTCGCTTTCTATGTCCGTCGACCTGCATAATCTCATCAATCCGAATCTCCAAGACTCCGGGCATTATTCCGCTAGTCTCGAACACGCCGATGCCTCTGCGTCATCCTGTAACGTTAAATCTGCGAAAAATCACGAGGAAGAGGAAAGCTACGAGGCGTTTGGAGCTGTTGAGGGTGACGCTGATGACGGGGTGGAATCACCAGGTGGTAGCAGTTCTGCACCCTCACCCACAGGAAACAATACTGTCAAGTAAGTTCGTTGCCTTCTCTGTTTCTATATATACGTACTACCTGTATATTGATCGTTTTTTTGCGCGATAGTATCGATAGTATCTATACTGGTTTGGAGAGATCGAAGTACATTTTGCGCGCGAACATTTTTAAGTTCGACAAACTTAGATTCCGGACGTGACCTGTAGAGGGTGCATTGGTCGTTAGGCACACGTATATGAATTAATGAAATAATTGTGTTTATAAGTAGACTGCGAATTTTTATATATTTATGGAAAATTGGAAGATGCAAAAATTTGCAAAGTACGTGAAATATGAAAAAGTATGTAAAATATTAAAGGCAAACACACGTTATAATATTTATTAAATGAACCAAATCTCTATTTGGATCTCATTTTTTTAATTATATTGATAAAAAAATTTGTATAAATGTTTATAGTCTATTTATAATTCAGGTATGCCTGTGAAACTTTTAAAAGAACGATCAGGATAATTAAGAAGATAATTGCATTTTGTGATTTCTGGCAATACTATCTGCGTTTAATTTTGTTCTCTTGTTTGAATCGTTGGAATAATAAATTAATAGAGAACAGTGGTGTATAAAATGTAACAGATACATTCAATTTAGACTCTAATAAAGGAAAGGAAGATTATTTAGTAAAGTATTATTTAGAATAACGACAGGCACATCTTTTTTCTTAAATCTTTAACATGAAGAAATAATATTATAGATATAATAAATATAATACGTTTCTTTATTGAAACGTATCGAATGACATTTTGACATTTGTTTGAAATAACGATCTATATAAATGAAAATTTTTGATAATATAATATTCATATTATATTATGCTTATTTCAAAACTGCTGCACCGAAATGTGTTTGGTTTTCACGTCAGGCACTAAATTATTTGCCTTGCGAAACTGCGTGTACGTATTGTATTTTGTACGTCGAAACTTAATACAGCTTTTCTCACATTTTATATGAGTATCATTCGGACAGATCTATTCTCACGATTAGATCAATGTTTCGCTAGGTGGATGTGATGTGTAGACAAAAAACTTTCACGTAAAAAGAGAAAATAACTGAACATCTTATTATTTTCTGCGTTTTCCGGAATTATTAATACGTATAATTCCTCCTATTTTCTTCCGAACTGTACTGCGTATATTCTGTTACCTTGTATATGTAATCACCTTCGATATAATTATATCTAAGAGTATATAATATCTCGTATATATATATATATATATATACACCATATTTATTTCTTATCATTATTAAAACTGAAACCATCAACAAAATTATAATAATTGGCACAAGAAATTGAAATCTGAGTTTAGAAGGTTTCGAGATGTATGTACGTACGTAAAGCCATTCAATGTTAGTCATAATTGAGATTTATGTGCTTTATCATGACAACGTGATACAATGCACTAATTTATAGATAATGTAGATGGTATACATTTTTGTAAATTGTTAATTTAATACCTTCATTTAACATCGTAAGATGCTTATCTGTTAATTAATGGAATTAATGAAGTGTTTATAGCGTATCTTACTCGTTTATTAGTAAACAATATACATACTATTATTAGGATTTCTAAATACAGCTACAAATATTCTTAAAGCTCCTTTGTTCTGTTTTAATTAGAAATCCAAGAAGCCCCAATTCAACCATAGGAAGGCATTCTTGGCTACGAACGTCACTTAGACGAACTCCTCCGTGGTAAGATTTCTTCACTTTTTTTCTTGCAAAAATTCCAAACGTCTTCCTATTCGGAATTATAAATCCTACAATTCGTATTCTGTTCGTTTTATGAGAATCTTAGTGAAAAAGTTTAATTTACTCAAGTAATTGAGATAGGTTCGTGTCCTATATCTGCTTGAGGCTGCTATTTCAAAAATATTTATCTTTTAAAAATTGTAATATGTATATTATTCAAACAAATAAAAATTTTTCGAGTATACTGAATTTCAACGTTAAGTATTTCAAATATTCACGCATTTGAAAATAATAATTTTGCATTTGTATTTCTGAATACAAACTTTCAAGTGTTCGGTACAAATAGGTACCTTAACTTTTCAATTCGAGCCTCTAAGTATGCAAAGCAACAGTTATACATAAAAGACAAGGTAAATTATGTCTGCAATAAGTCCTGGTTGAAAGAAAGCTCTTGGAATGTAGCACGAAAGTTAGACGGCATGCAAAAACGAAGTTTACGCGCCGCTGATACTATAATCGTCGTGTGTTAGATTTAATTCGCCGCGGGAGAATTTCCTTCGATTCGAAAGATGGAACAATGACGAGGTTACCGTGCGAAAAATTGCTCTTGTGAAATCGTCTGATAAATTACGGTTGTCTGGTCGTGTTAATAGACCGAGGCAGATAAGAAACTGGTTTAATTCCCAAAGAGAGGTATCCTGGAGTTATCTACAAGAAACTCGTTAAAATTTTTTCCAGGAACATGTCTATAACGATCTGTAGGACATGGCGGAAGTTCTTACCAATAGTACAGTGCTAGGAACAATATTAAGATAACGTACACAATGCTTCTGCATTCTATGTTGCGTCATAAGAATTTTCCTAGATAATATTCACTTTACAAAGACAATTACTCGGTCTGTGTAGTTGTAACTAACAGTACCGTGTTTACAATTTGTTCACTGTTCATCAGTCGTGACATCAGACTTATAAATAAACAAGTTAGTGGTGTTCTTCGTATCTGGTAAAATTGGTCTCGGATGATTTGAACCGACTATTAGGAGAAACGAGGTGGAAGAAAGAAGAAAGCGTTTTCGTGAATTAAACGTTTCTATTTCTACGTTTATTATTGAGTATTAAAGCAGAAAAAGTATAAATAAACAACATATGTGAGTCTTGTCCACGTCTACATATATGGATTGACGAAACTTCTTATGCATAAATTATGTGTTATAATATATACGAAACATTTTGAAATTTCATTATATTGTAATTTCTACATACATTTTCGGATTGGTTTTACATTTTATCAATATAATCACAAAAAGTCGTGGCTCGTGATGGTGTGAATGAAATTTTAAAAAGTTTCATATAATGGACACAATATATTCATAAAAATTGTCTATGATAAGTGTTCAAATACCTTTATGAATCACCGTATGTGGAAAATTACAATTTCAGTTGCACATTGTACGCTTGCCAATTATATCAGAATAGAATCGATCAATTTGTTGTTCATCTTTTATAATTATAGGTAATAAATATATATACTTAATACCTTGTTGGCATCGTTTACTATTTCGTAACTAATTTTGGCCTTCATCTGTTCTATTCGACTATATAGGCATTTGGTTCATTTATAGAAATTGTAATTTGACTGGATTTAGGTATTTACTCGTTTAGCAGACACGATGCTAGTTTACTCGAAAGTTTTATAGGATTCATGATTTTGAAATTGAAATAAATAATTGTAAGATCAGATGTACGTGTTGAAGGGGAGAGTGATTGATAGCTGAAATTCATTAACAGTGTTCTAAGTTAAGTCTAACACTTGTGTAGCGAAAAGTTCTATTGCGTAACAATATCTTGGCATATTTTTCACGGTCATGTTATCTTTTTTTTTTTCAGTTCCGGAAGGAAGAGACTTAGTTCCAATGCATTAGCAAGGTAAGAACAAACCGTTAATTTCATATTTCGTTTCTTTTTTCTTACGATAACAACATACTATGTGTTACGTAAATCGTTTTTCCTATTTTAACGATAGCTTGAGAACCGCTGTAATCATTTGCTAAACCGATTAACTCCACAAAACAAGAAGTAGAAAGAAAATTAATGAAATTATATAAAAGTAGTGAAGTCAACCCTTTGAACGGTTCAATTAGTAATTAAAATTAAAAAAAAAATATAAAATTTACGCGGACGAAACCAGATATTTTGTGTATTCTTGAATTTGTTAAACACGGAAAGGTATCTATAAAAACTAGCAAAAGATATTTTTACGTATTTCATCTCTGGAGTTGGTGAGTTGACGTCACGAGATAACAATAGCAACGATGTAACTCAACAGCGGAGAATTTACAATTCATAGAAAGAACCTTCCAGGGTGTCCTTATTCAACTGATAATTTTCAAGTCGTTCCTTTCACGAAACGCAAAACGACAGACTTTCTAAAGCGTGGGCATTGCCTGCACACGCACTTCCACATCTTATTTCCTTTTACGCTTCCATAAATGCTTCAAATATACGTTTTACTTCGTTATCTATATTTATCCTCTTACGACATTTCATTTTTTTCCAACGGTATCCTGTTTCGAAAATGTGATTATATTGCTAATATCGTATTCAATCGTATCGTAATTTCGTATCGTATTATCGTATTCAAAATATCGAACGTTTATGGTTTTCAGACAGAAAAATTTAATTCAATCGAGTCAAAATTTTAAATAAAATTGAGGTTTCAGTATTTTGCGTTTATTAAAATTTGATATTTGGTTATTCTATTTACTTTTTTTATAGCCAACTTTATCGAAGCGGCAGCTTCAATAGCTCTGGTAGAGGCTCCAACTGTGATCCCGCGGACGATATGTACAGCGATGTCTCCCTTGAGGATGATGTCATTGATCTCAATCATAGAGTAAGTACCATTGTTACCAATTATTAACTTAGATTCGATTTGATACCTAGTAAGTACTACATAGCTTTCCATAATATCACAACACTTCATGTATCTGAAGTTCCTCAGCCAAAGATCAATATCGATATAAAATTTCCTTAGAATATTAATCATGTCAAAATTCATCCATGCGAAATGACGTTTAACCTTATGTTTGTAATTATTTCCAAACAAAATTATCGCTCTTACAGTACAAGAGTAAAATCTAAGATTTTGCCGAATTTGCAGAGAACGTATTTCAAATTTAATGTGTGATGAGAGAAAAGGAATTTTATAAATCATCAGGATCTTAGATGTGTGCTACTATCACACCCTGCCGATCACCACCTCGATCAAGATCTCCAACCGAAAATCCTACAGATGATGTCAGATTCCATCAGCAACATTCACCACATCCACCACCTTATATTTATTATCCGCCGCCTTATCCACATTTGAATCCGTACGGTCCTTATCCGTATCATCCTGGCGCGTTTTATTCACCGCCTTACTGTAACGAGGTATCCCAAGAATCGAAAGGTTCCTCTTGGTTCAGCATTGTGTTACTGGTCTTTTTGTTGCTGTGCGTCGTTAGCATTATTTTCTATCGATCCCTGTCTCGTGATAGTCGGCGAAGATTAAACGCCAGGCTGCCCACCTTAGTGCAACCAGCGCAGGTAAATCTGGCTTCCGGTTGTTGCGTAATTGTAGTTTATTTTTTATTGTCATTTTTCCCCACTAACGTTACGCTACCGCGATTGTTTTAAAAGCATAAACGCCGGTTAATTACGGATCGTTACAAAATTAAATAGAGAGCGTTCAAAAGAAATGATTCAAGATTTTTGGGTTGTGAAGCACTTACTTATGAATTCTTTCGATTCGAAAGGCAATTCAAATTAGTTACAGCAAAATCATAGTTCCGGTATCATTAATAACTAACTTGCTTCTATTTGTAAAAGGTGTTTGTTTTGTTAAAGGTGTGAAAGTCAGTGAACAATAAAGCAGGAAGATGTGTCTACAATGATAAAGTTGTACTAATACTAGACATTACAAATAGGAGGAAGTTAGTTCATTGTAATATTGAAACTGACAGTCATTATTGCTTTCACAGGACTGAGTTTTAGATTTATTTCTATATAGATAGATAAATCAATTGTTCTACAAATCTTGAACCCTTTTTCTAGATATTCCACGATTATTTTAACTGTCAATGAGTACAATCATAATCATAAATAATCATAAATGTATAGAGACGTAAATAGTGATAATATTAAAAATGAAAGATAGTGATTGGTGTAAACGATAAACGTAAAGATATTTCCAATTAATTTCGAGTAGATATAATTTAAAAAATGGAGTGCGTTTTAGAAGATTAATAATAAATAGAGAGCACAAACATTTCTCACATCCAGGATTATAATCGTGGGGACAGGGTCCTTTAAAAAAAACGATTTCCTGACCGGACAACCCCTAAAAACGGTGATCTTTCTGAACCTGTAGACCGCGGACAGAAAAAGGGATGCGAAACAGAATTATCCCGCTGAATTTGTTCTATATTCTGATGTAACTGATCCACTCGATAGAGATTACAATATTATCTGCGATGGATGCGAGGATCGTCAACATGGAAATCAGTCGGACTGTATATGGGACAGAAGTAGAAATGAAAGTATCATAGAATATTCGTCGGAGAATAAAGTCAATGTTGCTACAGATATATCTGGTACGTCCATGAAAGAAGTTTCCCGATCGGTTGCTACTTGGAACCATGAAAGTTGAATAAAAACAGAAATCAAGTGATCAAGATTTAATAAAAAAAATATCACATAAGCAATATCGACAAGCGATAAAAATCGAATAATAAAAATAAAAATTCAAGGAATTTAAATTTAATACATATCAAGAAAACTTTCGATGTTTACACCTTTTCTTGGTACTTCACTGTTTACATATTACACATAATACTACAAATTTATAGGCGAACAGATAATAATTGCGATAACTAGAGGAAGAAATTGTACAATTACGAGTAAATGAGTGAATTGCATAAGAGTAAGGTAACTCATTTTATTAAGAGGCGTGATGTCTGTACTTGATGTAAATTCAATTGCATGTTTTATCGTGCATCAAATTGTACGTTATTCATAAACCGATATATTTATTACAGGTTTAATACTGCTTCTTAATGAAGACAAATAAGATTCTCGAGTTAGACAAGTGTAATCAAAACACGGAATTAATGAAGTCCGTTAATTCATTGGATAAAACAGAATTCCAGAATTTGTTACTTCTTTATAGTTATTAAAAACAACCATTTACTATGACATTATACATTTGATATAGAAGTGATTTTAGACGCTCTGTTAATGTGTATATTTTTATAACATGAACATATAAAATTTATAAAAAATTTTATCGCAACAATAAACCATCTATTGTTATAATAATAGAGTGAAGTAGCGAGGAAAATATTGTTTTGTGGTTTTGTATCGTATTCATTTTTGAACCTCGAATAAAAAATTACACATATTTAACTTTCATAAAAAGATAAATTAGTATGTAGTTTTATGTACTCTGTTATGTAATGCTTACGCGATTTTTAATTGTTCGCGTAAGGAAAACTGAATATATCTTCACGAGAGTAAAAGTAAATTAAAGAGATTTATAGAATAAGTTGGTATAAATGAAACAATTATAGAAACGCGTGAACAATGATGGGGCACAATAAAAAGAACCGTGTTAAGATATTCAATCGAACTAATTAAACTCTTGGTTTTAGAAAACTAAACATAACTACTTCATTAGATGATACGAACGAATAAAGTCATGAATCATGACTCACGATGACTCGTAAAATAAGCATAAAGTTTATTAAAATACATAATAAAATGCATAATACATTTTTTCATCGAATAAACAAATGCAACACTGAGCTCGATAGACAAATACGATCGGCATACGAGATGATAAAATTTATTAGTTGTTATATAAAATCTTTGACGAACTAAATTAGTCAGGTGTTAACAAATAAAACAGAAACGTAAAAATTAACAAGTTTATCGGAAATTAATTTGAAATAAAGTATGACATGTACTAGATTACAATCTGACGGAATTATTGAGTGGAGAAGTTGGCCTTTTATAAATTTTTTTATTATTCTTGTTGTGATTGGTTATCTCGCATGTACTGTTTATAAGAAATTAAAAGATTCGGGTGGACTTCGGGTTCCAGATTTGATGTAATGAAGACCAAGGATCATGAGATACTTTTCCACTGAAGTATTGATTCCATACGTAAGATTATACACAATCTTATACGAATAAGTTTTAATAGACTCATTCAGTTGATACAACTCTATAAATATAAGAGGTTACAGAAAAAAATTTTCTTTCTGAATTGAATAAACTTATAATATAAACTTATAATATACTACTATCTTCGTTTAAACCTTTGTTCATTTAAAACGTAAATTTTGTAGTCATTTATACATGTATATACGATTTGTTTATAATGATAATGGCCTGTTCATGGAAGTAGCTCTTAGTCACGTGTACGATGTTTCACAGATAATTTTGACGTCAAATCTGTTTGATAGTAACACAAACCATGCATCTGTAAAATGATCTGGGGCGTACATAGTTTTCTATATTTATTAAAACTATCGCACTACATATGTAAATTAATAATGACATAAATATGCGTTACTAATCGGAGGAATATCATTTACAATTAAAACAAAATGGTTTGTAATATAATACACTATTTACTTAATAATTTCAAATTCCGATAACTTTAATTCATTATTATATTATTCCTTTTATGAAACTATATACTAAATGAGAAAAACATTTACATTTTCTACTTCATTAGTAGGTAGAAAGAAGCACACAAAATACATTCTATTGGCTTTAATTGGATTTCTAAGGCATGCGTAGGGGTGGGCGAAATTCTGTTCAGTATAACATGCCACGTACGATATGTGTATACATTCAGTGGAGTTAGTCGATACGTAGTATGGAGTTCACAAATAGCCTCTCGGCTACTCCCAGGTTACAGTGGGCGATTGAGACGACCGATTATATTCGAAGTACGCCCAAAGAAACGGATGTGCGCGTAGTGTTGTGCTTCTCTCTGTACATCTTAGATTGTCTTCGTGTTTATTCTCGATATTTACCTATTGTTGTGTACTTGGACACATGAAATTTCGAGGTTAGGTTAGTGACAAGAATTGTTGACCGTAGAAGAGGATGGATAGGGAACCGGCGTGCCTTCACGTCGTTCTAACGGAATAATCTCCTGTATCGGATTAGTCAAAGAGGATGACGAGTCTACCTGACACAGGTGTGACGTGAGAGATCACGAATTAGAATGGATTCGAACAATTACGATGAGCAAACAGACACAGGTGCGATCGAACGTTACGATCGTGATAATCGAATAACTTCCGGGGAGGGGCCGTCTCCTGGACCTGGAGCCGGCCTCGAATATGATTTATGGGAAGGCCAGTTTCAATTTGTCGGACAGCCGTCTTCTCGCGGTAGTCGACTACCTCGTCGTCGTGGTCCTCGGCTTACCGAGCAAGTAAGATAGTATATTGAGATCATCACAGATCATTTTCCACATATGATTTATTCATTTCTTATGAATATTATGATAATGATAACGTAACATTGAATGTAAACTGAACATCAAATGTATCATTAACAATTTTCGGATAGATAAATTTGTTACTTTGTATTCCAAAAGTGATATCTGAAAAAATTTTAAATTATCCTATTGGGCATGATAAATAAAAGATAGTAAATAGAAGTGTATGATAAATAAAAAAAACATAGTAAAATATATAAATACTAGTATATGGTTGTATAATATTCCTTAAAATCTTTGGAAATACCGGAAATTTCGGAATCTAAAGTGAAAAATATAATTGGCCGGAAACATTTGCACGGCACTGTAATTCAAACATAGGTATTTTTAGTAACAATTATATTTATGATAATTCATAATTTAATTGAATATCTTTTATAGCATCCATAGTAGCTATGCAGTGCTTATCGTTAGTAATAATTTTTTCTTAATACATTATTGCTACTATAATCGATTAGTAAAAACTGATATACTGATTAATGATAAAATGAAAAATTGATAACATAACAGAAAAGTAGATAGCAGCCGTATAGAAAAAATGAATTGGACGTATCAGAATTACGATCTACTCGTTTACTCTCAATTTTTAGTTTAAATGAAGTAATAGTTACGTGAGAATTAGAATGGTAGTTCCTTTGTAGTTGCGATGAACGCGTCTGAGGAATTATTGAAGGGCGAAAGAATGTTCATTCTGTTATACTGTCAATGAACTCCTTACTTCTGTTAATGGAATTTGAATTTTATTTAGCTAATCAACATAATTACGTGACATTAATATAATAATATAATAATAACATTTTTTATAAAGATGGAGATTTTATCGTGTAAAACAGAAATGTCTTTCAGTTTCATAGCAGGGTAAATTTACATTACATGCGCATTTATGTCTGGTATTCTAGAATTGAAGACAGTGGTGCTTATTAAACATATGGTATGAATTAATTATAGATTTGTAAAGAACGTATTGAATTTAAAATGAGATTGTTTGAAACTATTTCTGGTGATTAATACTTAGGTTTCATAACGATATTTAAATTTTGTTATATAAAAATTAGCGTAATATTAATGCAATAAAGCATAATATTAATAGGATTTAATTGTTTCGGCTTGAGAATCACTGGCTGACGAAGTCTATAGTGTGAACGCATACGTGCACAGGGTTTTAAACTCGAAATTATCATCTTTACCTTCAACAGATTAGGTTTCTTTATGTACTTCTATGCTATGTCTTTTGAAAATTATGTTCGTAACTTCGAGCATTAAATCATGTAAAGCACTAATATATAATTAAAGGAATAATTTGAAACAATTATCCAATTAAAAATTAAGTATAATTTTAAAGTATATTGTATTTTTTCAGGTTCAAATGATTCAAGAACAAATGCATGCTTTAGTAGACACTCAATCGGTCGGGGAAGAACGGTATGCTAGGGCAAAACAGGAAAATGCTATGTTGCAAGCACGAATACTAATGTTAGAAGAAGCTGCCAAAGATGCTGAAACGAGGGCTGAAGAAAGACTTCAGGTAACTCATTAATTATAACATTCATTATAATATAGTTGATAATTATTGTGTATATATTATATATTGTAAATTTATAATATGTTATAATTGTATCCTAGGCGGAACAACGAAGACATAGAGAATGGGCAAGCCGTTTAGAACGCGAACGACAATTGCAACTAGAAAATTATGCCATCAAATTGCAAGCGATAGAATTAGAAGGAACTAATTTAAGAGATGAAATAGGAAGGTTACGCGAACAACTCGAAAAGGTTAAGGGAGAGAAAAGTCGGTTAGAAAATGATCTCGAAGAGGCTAGGAGAGAAATAGATACCGTTCGCGAGAGTGAGCGACAAGCCATAAGCCGGGCTAACGAAACTCACTATCAACTTGAAGCTATTAGAGAAGAACTTTCTATGAAAGTCGAAGATCAACAAAAAATAGAGGAATTAATGCAAGAAGTGGCACAACTTCGGGCTCGTAATAAAAGTACGTTTTTGATCAAGATTATTTACGAGTAATTGATTAGGATTGTTCGCGATAATATTATGAAAAATTATACATTCTTTGAATTTTTTCTAATAAGGTTTGGAAGAATCCCGAGATGAATTACAAGCTGCAGCGGCTCTGCAGGCAGGCCGTGAACTTTTAATGTTAAACCCCTGTAATAATTCTACTGAAAAAGGACCTAGCCTTGCTGTAGAATTATTAGCTGGGATGAACCAAGATCAAGTATGTTATACTCGTTATTTTTATAGAAAACATAATTCTTTATCAAATAACTAATATAAATATTTAATCTCGCATTTTATTCTCCTTTTTACAATTTGTGTTTTTTACAGATGGACGATCAGCTTCCTGAAGATAATGGTGGACTGTGTAGTATATCTGAAGTATGTACATATTAAGTTATAAATGTGTATATGTATAATTTAAACTTAATTATATCGATTATTACATTATATCATTACAATAATTATTAAATTATTATAGGTAAAACAAGCTTTAAAGGAGCAACAAGAGGTCAATACACAATTAAGGGCATACATTGATGGGATTTTATTGAACATAGTTGAAAACTATCCGCAATTATTAGAAGTGAAACAAACTCATTGAACTATTATACAAATAGACAGTTATTGAATTCAATGTTAATTGTTGAAGGCAGTTGTACATTACTTTGTTGGAACTCTTTATTATTTATAGATTTATACAAGCAACTTTGTCATGGTTATACACAAGTACCATATAGGAAAGCGATTGCCGTCCATGTGAACTTAAAAGTTTAATAACGTGTTATAAATATTGAATTAGCAAATTTTCACTGCCATGTTACTATTTCGGTCATACATTTTTAATATGAAAGGCAGTGAACAAATTAAGAAGTTAAAATATGAAGTAGGAAAACACATGTATAAAACTTAATTAAAAAATTACTGTAAGCTCTATATCATCCGAATTTAAAAATTCGGGGCCTTGTAACGTTGCCTTTATATAAACGGTATAAAATTATTTTCACAGAAATAGTTAATGTATAACGTAAGGTATAATACATTATACATAAAATCACCAAGTTTTTTCTCATAAAAAGATAATATAGTTGCATATTGGTATCATAAAAATTGTGGCGTGTTAACAAAATTTAATAGTGAACTACGTGCAAAATTTAAATACCTTAAAAATGAATGCTGAACGATATTGAGAATGTAATGAAGTGAATATATTTTATTTAAGTTTGAACCTAATTATGAATCTAATAGAACTCAATTTTTGAAAATTAAGAACGACTTTAATCATTTGTTATATTACGCTCAAAATTTTTGAATAAGCCATAATTATAAATTTTGGAATCTGTAACCAAATAATTATCTTTGTAAATCTAAGAATTTTGTAATTGAATAAATTTAATTCGTTTTTATACCTTATTGGGAAAAGAAGATAAAAAGATTATTCATGTCACAATTTTTATAATTATTATTTAAAGAAAATATGACAATTACTAATGAAACTTAATTCAACTATTTTGTACATAATTGTTAGATAACAAATTTTTTACATAACAAAATATAATAAAAAACAAATTCGAAACTAAACATTAAATGTTATCTCTAAAATTATAATGCAAATAAAAAATAAATATAAAATTAATAAATAATGTGCTCCAGGCTGCATAGCTTTCACGCGATTTTGTACTAAGTAAGGTTTTCTTATACATATATACATAAAATATATATAGAAAACGTATCTTACAATAGGATTGATGAAAAATGATGTATTTATAAAACAAGTGGAACATTATAGAACAAATCCAATATTTTGATACATGTAGTTTATGGTTAAAATGGTGTGTTACGATGTTCTTTATTAAAACATGTCAAACATAAATGAGGCTCATTAGGGCAATCAGCACAAAATGTTGCTACTCGTTTTGTCTTATTTCGTGCTAGTTCGGTACCAAAGGTTTTAACGTTTTCTTTATAGCAAGAAATGCAACGTTTTCTTACTGATACCAATTTACCCTCTCTCTTTTTAATTTCATGACGTTTCTTAATGGTTACAATTTCACGAGATAAATTTTGAAACCTCTCATCCTGACAATGTGATAGATAAATGACTAATCGTTTTTTGAACTCTATTAATGAAATAGGATTATTTTTTACACTGTTATGCATTACCCAAGCATTTATAACAGCTGTATTTAATAAAAGTTCAAATGCTAATTTTTTATACCATTTTACATTCTTGTGTGATGAAATACAACATATTGTCATTTGATCAGAAATATCACTTGGAGGCTTGCCTTCATTATAATCAAACAAAATTTTAGGTTTAATATAATTAGATCTTCTTCTTTTAAGAGTAACTGTTTCTGCAGAATGTTTAGTAGACAATAACAAGACATCACGTTTATCTCTCCATTTTATCAACGTTATACCAATGCTATTTTCCTTTGCAAATATTTCTCCTTTTTTTAATTTCTTTGTGACAACTTCTTTAGAAATTCCACGACAATTTCGTTGGACCATTCCTACTAAATGTGTAGTTTTAGTGATTAATTCTTGAGCCAAGTCTATACTCGTGTACCAACGATTAGTACATACAGTATGTCCCTTATAAAATATATTTTGACAAAGTGAAATAACAGCATTTGTAGGATTCGCTCTTTCTTGGTCTGACTTTTTACTGCAATATATTTGAAAGTTATAAGTGTATCCTGGATTGAAACATAATTTAAATATCTTGATACCATATTTATATTTTCTTTGTTTTATCAATTGTTTAATACGGCTATGAAATGGTATTACAAATTCATCGATATAAAGAGTTTCAGGTGGATCATAGTATTTCGTGAAATTTCTATTTAATGTATCAATAATTGGACTGATTTTATAAAGTCGATCATTTAATAAATTTGCATTTTCATTATTTGTAAAATGCAACATTTGTAAAAGTAATTCAAAGCGACTTTGTGACATTATAGATTGTGGGAAACTTTGTGTATATATAGAATCCTTGGACCAGTATAAGTGTAACTGAGGTAGTTTTACTAAATCCATCCAGATGAGAAGACCAAACAGTCTCTTTATTTCATTTTTGGTAGTGGGAACCCATTGGTTCAAACGACTTGATCGTTTCTGTGATAATACTTGTGCTGCATATAAATTAGTTTGGTGTGCTATTTCTTGAAATATTGCTTCAGTAACTAGCGATAAGTAAAAATATTCTTCTTTGTTTGGATTGCATTTAAATGATTTTAATCCAGGTATACCCACAAAGTTGATATCAGGTTGATTTCCAACTGGATTTATCCATACTTGATCTTGTGAATTGATATTATCATTAATATCGCCTTTATTGCTGTCACTTTCATTGGAAAAAATTGAGTAAGACTTAGAACTTGAGGCATCATGATTGGTTTCACTTGACGTGAAGCATAATAGTCTGTCAGAAGATGTAATTTTTACTTCACAGTATGGTTTTATGTCAGGTGAGAACTCTAGTTCAACAGATACATCACTGGAAGCCTCTATTTCTTGCATTCCTATATATTGAATTTGTACATAGATAATACAAATTGAGAATTGTATAATTGAACCTATAAGCAAAATTAGATAGTTAAAAAAAAAGAAATACATTACACATATTTGATAAATTAAAGAAGATTTAAAAAAAGGTTTATTAAATTAAAGAAGGTTTATCTTTTCAGATATATATCATACCTGTTATGTCCTATTTATTTAATTTCTGAGAATATCTTTAAATTGATGTATATGACTTAAAGACATTTCATAGCCTATACCATTATATACATCCTTAATAATGCACGATGTAATAACTACTGTCTAGAGTGTCTATGTCTGCTGATATAGTGAAATATCGATAGTCGGCATTATCGATAGCATCCGACAGATGGACACATCGACCATCGATAGCTATCGATAGCGATGGTATATAATACCAAATAATACAATATATTTTGTATATTACACGCTACTATTTTGTATTAGAAATAAAAGGTGAATTTTACTTTAAGGGACGGAGTTAAAGTTGAGCCTAAATTTTTATTTATCTTAGGAAATGTGACTGTTTAAACCCCCCTATAAATAATTAAAATACTATATACTATATTTGTATTAATAAGGAATAAATTTCACTACTCAGAATCGTTTAACTCCTGAGGAGAATATATTCATTTATAACATAATGTGCTACATAAATTTTAATCAAGAATTTGTTAAAGACAATAATAATTAATTACTTTGGTTTGTTCGCCGTAAAACAATGGATGTGAGTATTAATAAGTCAGTTGATCCATCACGTTTATCCACCGTTATCAAAAGTAATAAATTTTGCTGTTAATAAAAGTATAATGAATTAAGATTTTTGTTTGTAATATTTTAATTAAATAATAATTAATTTTGTTGTTGTTTTATCTTACTTTTAGGAAGCTCTAGATTTAAAAATGAGTGCAAAACAAAAAAAATAAATAATTATACTGATGAAATTGGAAATTGGTTAAGTTAAGAAATAGAACTGATGTTATTGATGTAGAATATTCTGTCAAAAAATTAATGCAAGATAAAACATTATTAGTGTGTATGATGGAAAAGTTTCAAAATAATGATGCTGCATATAAAGCAATAATTATTGAACTTAATGATGTTTTTCTGAAGATCGGTAATTTGTGCATTACATAAATCTGTAAATTGATTATTTTTTGATAACAATGGATAACCGTGGTGAATTAATTGACTTTGAAGTTTCTCAAAGACTGCTTTGAATTTAAATCACGGTCACAGTCTACTGGATATGTACATAATATATGCTGTTACCATAGACTTGTCATAAACAGATTTATCACACTATATAAATTTGTATCGCATGGTTCACGAGTATCGACGAAAGACCGAAGGACGGAATAGACATGACATCTTATGGTATTTTGCGTTTCATATACTGAAATATCGACCTGAAAAAGATATTTCCTATGCTGCTTCGTACATTTGGCCACGTAAAAGCGCAGCAACGATCAATGTTTAAAACATGTTTTAAGTATGCCTATCTTATACTGCCCTATAGTTCATGGAGCTATAGTATGTTAAAAGTCGGAACAACAGGAAATATGGCGGCATTGCGCCGAGTACGAAGGTGAATTTGTGTAAACTACGTTTGTTTGTGACGATTTCTTGAGCAAATAGGAAAGACAACATTGTAATGATAGTGTGCAATGCGTAGTGATAACATGTGCAGTGTTTTGTGACGAAAATAACAGCCCCTCGCGGCTGAATCGGATTTTCGGTGTTGGATTGTCGTCACACGAGACGTATAATTGGCAGTGCCCTCGAGGTGGCAGGTACGTAATACAGAAAATCACCCTTAAAAACGTTACAGCGTTATTTCTACAGCTATCATTATACTATTTATGAATACGATCATTAACAAATTTATTACGTTATTTGTATACTGTGTTGTAAAATTCCCTTGATGTTATTATCCCTTAATACTGATCCGTTTACGACCTGAATCGGGTGTGTACCCTGTTGTCATCAACAGGACATTGACTCCTTGAGATATGCCCTTGTTCGACCTTTCCCTTTAACTGCTCTTAAACAACATAAACTACGGTTATTCTAATTCCTTTCAAATACATATTAATATGAACGTATTTCATTGTTCTCAAGGCTCGGATTGAATAAGAACGATATCATTGAAAAACATCGTGAAATTCAAAAGTTTTAGATAATCAGATAAGAATCGAATCGAACTTTGTATTTTCAGTAGCACCACTCAGCGTTTCTCATACGTAAACAATGTGATCAATCACATACTATTGACCTAAGTTAAAACGTTTGCCGTTGGTTAGCTATTTAAAGCGACTGCTCTGGCAATGGCCGTGAATACGTATTTCATCTTTTGTTCGAGTCCTAAATTAGTTAAAGTTTGATCGATAACGTTCGATTATTGTATTTAGCGTTACACACGCATTTACACTGCTATTTATAATGAATGAAATATGGTTGAATGACACTTTACAACTAGGAATTACGAAATGACCTTCACATTCTATTTTGTACAACGCTTATCAAAATGTCAATGTTTTTCTGTTATTTGTTTTTATGACGTATATAATGTGTTATTCATTCCGACTTTGAAAACGATAAAAATAGTAGAGAAAATATTACGAGGTATGAAATAGTTAATTATATGATTGTGATAACGAATAATAGAACACGAGTTATACACGTGTACGCATGCTGGATACATTAGTATGGTACTTGGTATATAGGTCAAGCGCTCCTCAACATCGAGGTCATTGCCCCAGGATTTACTCCGTCGATAAAACAGTCTTTAATTGGCTAAATTCGTTCCATTACCCACATAGGATTCGACGATAGAGGTCACCGTTTGAGATATTCATAATTTATTTCTTCCTCTTAACACTGTTGAAGTTTGATCGGAAGTTGGGCATGTAGTTTTTGATGTGCAACACTCATCACACGTAATAACAAATTACGCTTATCTATTCCGAATAATACGTTTTATCTAACGTTCGTTTTTTTCTTTTTACGTTGAGAATAGATAATTCTTGATTTGGATTTAACGCGATATTGCCAACTTGTTAATTTCCTACATGATTATCATCTTTAAACACTTTTTTGTAATGTTCATTATTATAGTTATTACTATCGTTTTCAAATATTTCCGTATTTTTATCAAATCATCTAGTTACATTGGTGAATCAGCTAAGCATGGTCGATGCTTTGTCTTCTAAGTTAGACTTGGTTAGAAAATACTCAGAGGTAGAGCGTGTTGACCTTGAACCTAAAAACATATTTCAAACTTAACAGTGAAAAATATTCATCTTGTTTCTTTCTCGACAGAAAAATTTCTTATTTTTATATTTAGAATTTTATATAACAGTTTGTTTACAACTATTCTAAATGTATATATTTTATCTGAAGAAAAAATAATAAGTAAAACACGACAAATTACACATTCCATTAGTCAACTGAATAAAACATTCTTATTAATAGAAAGCATACGTTTATTACTACGTGACTCATTATTACTCGCTCGTTTCTTTATTCTGACCCCTGTATGATGAATTTAGGGTCAACTTGCTTCGTTGGACTTCCTTTGGTGATCGTGAGACTCGTTATTATCATTCGATCGATTCTGACCAGCGTGTTCATTCAAATTAAAATTACGACAAACTTGTTGCGAGTACGTGTATCGTAATCGTATCGATAAGCATGGTTGTCTTTTTAACGGCTTACGGTATGCCTTTTTCAAGAAAACGTATATCTTTTTTGTGTTATTTTATTTTATCTCCATCTACAGCTATATCTCGCTTACTCCACATTAGAAACCATTTGTATATTTGGAACACATTAATACATTCTCACTCGCTCGTCCCTCCTGTTCTCACACATTCTCAGGCAGCTAATGCTCACACTCCAATGCAATATTAAAATACACGATAAAAGTTTGTTGGTGGACCGTACATTAAGACTTACGTTTGTAAATTGTTCGTAATACTACATTATCCAGCTTATATGATCGTTATCTAACATAACCTATCGAATGTTTTCTTTCGTGTCTGTGATCGACGGGCGTGTGTGTGGCAGTCAGTTACCATCGTATTAGACCGATCGTCGGTTCAATTTTTCTGTTTCTCTACTTCGCCGATGATAGTATTAACATCTAGGAAATTAACATTAATATCTTCGTTAGCGGATCATCGAGCTTCTCTAATTAGTCCTAGTATTTTTCCCTCTTCCGTTTCTACTTCTTTCAAGCTTTTTAGCTTCTTAAATTTTAGTTTAAGGTGGTGTTCCATGTGCTGTCAGTGATTCGCTCAGTAAGATACAGATTTGCCGTTTCAACTCGATCGGAAACTTATCTTGTGGTGTACATGGAATAACGTTTCAACGATAGAACGAGCTATTATCGAAACAGCAAATTTAGCAACGATAATCGGACGAAACTCGGCGAAGCGTAAGCACGCGTAAACATAATTCGTTCATCTTGACCTAGATACTTTGCGTCTGTTCCGTTGTATTTATAGGAGGAATCTAACCGGGAATTCTCTTTCCATCCGCTTCCATTAGAACTCGAGCGTCGTAATTATCTTCGATCGTGCCATCGATCGACAAATTCGTTATCGTTGTCGTCTCGTGACTCGCATTTATTTCCCTAGCATTCGATCGAATAAAGTACGAACGACGCTTCGATTCTCCTTCGTTCGTGACATCTGTTTCTTCAACGTCTTGCACGGTTTACGTGAGAACGAGGCTTAACGCCGGTTCACGTACAAGAAGCGTTCGATAGGATGTTATTTTTAGTACGACGCTGTCGGTTAGTCGACTAACGAATTATTAATAAATCACCGCCTATTTTTGATTAGGCGGATAGCGTCGATCGACAGACGGGCAAACTACGCGCGAGTTTGCATCTCGCGTAAGTTTGTCGAACGGTTCCACGACTACAGCAAACTCCTGAAACATCGCAAGTTTTCTCTAACGTTCTGCATTCTATAAATTAAAACGTCCGTATCTCTTTCAAGCATTCCACGATAATACGTTGCGTCTTTCGTCGTTTCGCTGTGAATGCAAGATTTTCTTATTCTTCGCGTTT
Source organism: Bombus vancouverensis nearcticus (assembly GCF_051014615.1). Classification (NCBI taxonomy): domain Eukaryota; kingdom Metazoa; phylum Arthropoda; class Insecta; order Hymenoptera; family Apidae; genus Bombus; species Bombus vancouverensis. Next base: position 14,253,472 of record NC_134911.1, on the reverse strand, counting down.
CCAGCGTATGTTAATTGCATTTTACATACTACGATTAACGTATGTTAGTCGTAGAAACCCTCTCGCCATTGTTTGAAAATATAATTGGAAAAGTAGAAGTTCGATAGAAGGTTGTTCTATCTATTGGGTTGGCAACTAAGTGGTTGCGGATTTTGTCATTAGGTGGTAATGACAAAATCCGCAACCACTTAGTTGCCAACTCAATAGCAGCTACTACACGATTTAAGCACCGTACCTTGGATATTTCACGTATCTTCCACTTAGTTGCCAATCCAATAGATAGAGCAACCTTCTATCGAATTTCTACTTTTCCAATTATATCTTCAAACAGATGAATTTGCTCGAAGTTAAGCAATGGTGAGAGGGTTTCTACGATTAACATACGTTAATTGTAGTATGTAAAATGTGATTAACATACGTTAATTGTAGTATGTAAAATGCGATTAACATACGTTGGAGACGCGAAGAATGAGAAAATCCTGCACTTACCACCTAATGACAAAATTTCCAACCACTTAGTTGCCAATAGCAGCTACTGTACGATTTAAGCACCGTACCTTGGATATTTCACGTATCTTCTCGTATTACGAGAATCGTGTGCAATTTTCAAATATCCTATAAATGCATAAATATTCATCCTGCTTGTTATAAAACAAATAGCGAAATACGTTACTCGCCGATGTCTCTCGACAAATCGTTCAAATTTATCGCGAATCGAGTCGAACACCGCTGGGATTATCAATTTGCCATTAGTTTGTACGTCTTGGCAGGATTCGCGCGCGGTTATCGCACATGAGTCAAAAATATTTTTACGAATAAACGATGGTGTTCGTTATCAAGCATCGTAGAGTCAGAGTGGCTACTAATAAAGCGGACGTGTCTACTTAATTAGCACAGAAGGATGATCGTGTGGATTAAACTAGGTCAGGCGAGTGACGCGCTTACATGCCTGACCGGCTAATATTTATTCTTGGCATTGCACGCAGCGGAGATGCTGCAGCCCGTAAAAATATCGTTTACATTTACGCGATTTCTCGAGCGTCGCTTTGTCAACGCGCTTCCGACATTGCTGCACCGCGTGATGCTTGACGCGCAGCTCTCTTGGAAAAAGATCAGAAACTTGTTTGTCGTTAGTTTTAGTTTAACGGATTTACACGGTCTTTCTTATTCGCATAACTTTCATACTCGTCGCATTCCGCGTTATGTTTTCTATTAATATGCAGGGTGGTTGGTAACTGGTGCTACAAGCGCAAAGGGGGTGATTCTACGCGAAAAAAGAAGTCGAAAATATAGAATAACAATTTTTCGTTCGGGGCTTTGTTTTCGAGAAAATCGACTTTGTATTTTCGCTCGGTACGCGTGCACTTAATCGCGTCTCGTTATAACGGATCTCACTGTAGATCGTTGTCTCGATGGAAAAATTAAAAAAAAGAATTAAAAAAAATTTTTATTCTGTATTTTCGACTTCTTTTTTCGCCTAGAATCACCCCCTTTCCGCTCGTACCACCAGTTACCAACCACCCTGTATATTATGGTCGAATATCTTGCGCGTATACGAGCGATCGATAATATTGGTGAAAAGATATATCGTTCTAGACAGTGCAATTTATTTGTACGTGTATACGTCGGATCCAAAAATATGGAATATTCAAATAGTACGGTAATTGTTTGCTGCTATTTGTATGCGATTTTTGTACGAAACGTTCATCGTGCGCGCGTTTTCGGCACCGATGCTTCTATTTCTAAATGTTAGAACGTTCGTTAATCCTACGCCGGGTGCGATAGTCGAGCCAAATCCGCAGGAAAACAACTAGTCGGGCTCATGGAACGATCGATCAGGTGTTACGTGTTGGCTTTCAATGGTCCTTTGATCGCGTAAAACACTGGCGGTGAATCGGATAAGAAACACCGAGAAGTCTGTGAAAGATCTGTATTCGACTCGTCGAATCATTTCGAGTATGTACGCAAGCAAATAAGAAACGTAATAGAAAAGGTAAAATTCGTTGCAAGATATAAGAGAGAAAAGATAAATATTCGCTAATTGCTCAAAGCTTCTTAGAAGATAGTAATTCTTGTGCATTTTTTAATTTCCTAATGATTGTTCGATTCCGTTCAATTTTTCCTAAGATAGAACACTCTATAGAGATTAACGTACGATCGATATTGATTGCTGCGAGAAAGAACGTTCGGAAACGATGGAACTCGTAATTTTCCTCCCTCGAGAACATACTTATCTTGAAAGTTAATATCTTGCATCCAAATGAGATCTCATGGAACGTTGATTCTTAAAGCGAAGCGGAGATAACTTAGCGTGTTCACCTTCGGAAACTTCAGCGTTTGATCGATGGTAATCTTAACGGTCGATGAGAAGCCGGTGCACGTTGCTAATACGAACGTTGCTAATCGCACGAATGGTCTCGCGATGGAAAGTTAACGAATTAACACTTTGACTGTCACGCCAAAATCACACGTTTCGTTGAGGACGCCACGGCAGTATTTTTATTATTCAAAGCATATAATGGCAAAATAATAACAAATTCACGATATAAGACAACATTCTTCCCCAATGGACCGTTTATCTTATTGGCGGTCACGGCTGACCACCGTGGCGCTTTACTAACAGTTGATAGCGACATATTATAACAAGGCTTTGTTTATTTCAACAAACCATTCGCATTTGTTATTTCGTCGTAAGCAAAACGTGCAGAATATATTGTTGAAACGTGTAGAAGATATTAGTAAACAGTATTTGCTCATGCTATATACAGGGTGGTTGGTAACTGGCGGTACAAGCGGAAAGGGGTGATTCTACGGGAAAAAAGAAGTCGAAAATATAGAATAAAAATTTTTTTTTAATTTTTCCATCGAGACAACGATCTACAGTGAGATCCGTTATAACGTACCGCACGCGTACCGAGCTAAAATTCAAAGTGGATTTTCTCGAAAACAAAGCCTCAAACGAAAAATTGTTATTCTATATTTTCGACTTCTTTCTTCGCGTAGAATCACCCCCTTTCCGCTTGTACCACCAGTTACCAACCACCCTGTATAATAGTAAGGTATGTGCACACTTGTAACTTTAATTACATGATTATAATAAAGCAGCATTTACGATTATTTTTTAAGCTGTGTTTATAATAATATTCGTAGATTATCCCTCAAAGATATGGATGCAAACACAGTGCACCGTTAGATGCAAGATTCGTTCTCATTTTCTTTTTTATCGATGTTCTAATAAAAATGTTCAATTGTTCAATGGTGCACTTTTTATTTCAAAGTGTCTTCTAATTTATCGGTTATACTCAAAATGCCCTAACTGTCAATTTTCATACAATTTTTGCAATTGTGAGAAATTCAGGCGTTCCGGTTACCAATGGCCAACGTGGCAGTCAAAGTGTTAAGGAGGAAGCGGTTTGACGTAGCCGCGTTCGCGCGTACCAAATCGAGCTCCGACGTGTAAAAGAGTTAACGATTTTAATCGTCCGGGTGTGACCGGGTTCAACGATACGGTCATTCTTCTCGCTAGTCAAATCTGCAAAGCGGCTCGTGAATTTCTTATTTCCATCGGAACTGCACCTGCCGCAGGTGCAGCTGCGAGCCAATGAAATATCGTTTCAGGCCGATGACCAAAAAGTTCGCCACGACGTCGATGGTTTCGGTGAACATGTTTCGATGCCAACCCCGTCTCCTCTCTAGACTATCTGTCTACATAGTAGCCGTAGTATAGTAGAGTCTTCTGCGTCCAAACTAACAGCATTTTCAGCTAATGGAACAATCGGTTTTCTCGTATTAAATTCCACTCGCTCCACGCTTTGACCACCGTACGCTCTGACAAGCATATAGCACGAGTTCTCGCATACTTTTCGACCGATTAAAAACATTCAAACGGTCGCTCGGAAATCTCGTTCCGATTTACATTTCCACCCGAAATACGTTTATCGAATTATACACGTGGCTTTTCGTTTCACGACATTTCTCCATCTTTCGCGCAATTTGGACGTTCCATCCTTTCGGAAGCTTTCAGGTTTTTCGGCGAGAAACTTCTGATTTTTAACGTCGACCAAAGAGTTAAAAATTGGAAGAAAGTTTAACGAACGTGTAACATTTTATTGATAATCTACGAGCATATTTAAAGATACTTCTAGTGACGTTTTTTTTAGCGCGATATGCTTGAAAACAATTTCCTCGACGGAGAGGTACCAAGCAAAATTGATCGTTTTATTAAATTCCTTAAAAATCTGAACGAACTTTCCGAGCAATCGATATTATATCTGATATATCGATAATTCTTTCGTATTATTCGAGCATGTAACGTAGGAACGTTTCGTTCATAGCATTCATTGGTGCTCTTTTTTTTTACTGTTTTATTTAACGGTAGTAGACGTATGTAAGGCGCGAATTGACATTTGCAGTCCCTGAAGTGTTAAATAGAGACGAAGAAACTTGTCATTGTTTATTTGCAATCGCCCCTTATCGTTTTGGCTAGTGGACCTTATAAATCTTTCATCGCGGGTAACCGTGCAAAGCGTAAAGATATGTAGAAACGTAATTCAAAGTATATTCTTACGAAAGTCGCTTTCTTATTGTGTGTCACACCATCGAAGCTCTTATCCAAATACTTGGTTGCGAGAAAGTGCATCCTCGTCGTTTATTTTCGTCTTTCGTGCCACGATGCGTATAACGTACAGTACAGTGGAATCTCATCTGTATCCGAGCAGCTTGCGATTATTCAAATCAAATAGTTTAGATAACGGATAATACAAATTCTCTAGCTGTCCTTCTCGACTCGTCTTATTACTTCGGATAGTAAGATAACAAGGTTTTGAAAAACGGAAGTTGATCAGTTGTTTCCGTATTTCGTTCGACCATCTTCCGTTTCGACACACGACATTTACTTTAAATACAGATAAGCCATCGTATACTATATTCATTCGAAGAATACGCGTGTTTGTATAATAATTAAAGTTAATACGATGGAGCGCGACAGCTTCTACTATAGGGTCTCGTCTACGAGTTTCTGAGTATCTCAAATCCAGCGTTAGTTTGCTCGCGTAAATGAAATACGAATAAACGATATATTGTATTTGTAACTGGAGAGAATATTTATTAGCATAACGAGTTTCGTGTTTGGTTGAAAGAACGTTTGAACAGCAGAAGGTCAGATATTATAGAATATTTGGATAATGGTAATTAGGATACAGTAGGCTTTACCGCACATAGTAGCTGATGCTAACTACGCAACTAGCGAAAACCTTGCGTCGCTAGCATGCATTTACGTAGCATTCGATATCTTATCTTGTACAGTAAACAAGTCGCAACGTTATTGCAGTCCGTTTGAAAAATTCGAGGGAATATTCCTTGTCGCGAATAACGACGACGCAGTACAAATTTTCTATCGCTCGTTATCTTAAAAGGAGAAAAAAAGCAATTGCGAAAAGCGAAGATTATCGAACGTGAAAAATGAATAATTCACACGATAATTGAGCCTGTTAACTGGCGCGTTTCTTAATAAGAAATTAAAAGGTGCTTAAGAAGAATTATGTATATGGGTTAAAAGTACATGCCGGTACTTTCGATACGAATACGGTAATGCGTTAAAAAGTAGTAATGAAAGAGTAACAAATGTTTGCTCAAATGGATGAACGAAGCAACGTAGCGTGTAAATTTGAAAAAAATCCATTCGAACATTTACGAGATATGTTAACACGATTTTACTTCCACTATTTGTTTGCTATTTGTTCCGAATAATCCAATAAAGTTGATCGTATTACGGTAAACATCGAATTGTCGATTCAACTCGTCTAAAGTTGAATTGTACATATTTTAATACGCTTACAAAAAAAAAGAGAGAGAGAGAAGAAAAAAGAAAGGATTGGATCGATTCATTTTTATCCACGCTAGATACAATATTTCAATACTCGCGTGTTCTGTACAGAATGCTGCAGTTTAAAACGCGTGCTTGGATTTTACAATGAATTGAATTTTCTTTCGTCCTTCCATTGTTATTAACATTTATGTACGCTGCATACAGAACAGACTTAAATTGAATCCGAGCTTCCCATAGAAATTACGTAACGCTACAAAATAAATCGCTACGAACCTTCGAACTCAAATTTTCTCAATTTCCGAATGGACCAGTTGCTGCTTGCATAACAAGATCCAATTATTTTCTTCGACAATGTTTCGAAGCTCGTCGCTGGCTAGTTATCGTGCGACAAGGTCAATAATAGGCCGGTCGTCGGATGTTATCTTCGTGAATCGTAGTAAATAGCTACTGATACGAGCAATGGTTATTTATTGTCGCGTATCTTAGTAATGTAGTAGAACGTCGTTCGTCACTCGTTCGTTGGATTCAAAACTCGAACGCGTTCGAATCTTTTACGCGCAATGACTGGCGAAAGTGTTGGGAAACTCGTAGAAGCTTCCCGTGTACGATATATCGTACAAAACGTTCTGAAATTTCATAACGAGACACGACTATCGTGATAATATCGGCAAAATTTCAAACGGATTTCTAAGAGAATTTATATGGAAGTTACGAGGCATTTGTTGCAAACACGCATTTCGCGAACAAGATATATTAATAAACCGGAAGATACGGTGCTTACAGATCGCTTGAGGCTATCATTCGATCTGTTTGAGACTACTATTCGTGCTGTATATCGATTTCTCATTAAGTATATGTTTGCGACAATATCTTCAGAAGAAATATCCCAGAAGGCAATCGGTGTAAATTTCTTTGTATCGTTTCTTCCTTATATCGTCTCGTTAAAAGAATTGCAATCAACGGAACAATTTAATCGTTGTAACAGATTCGCTGTTTGGTGAAATTATAATTATTGAACTGTCTCGTTGACGAAGGTTCTAGCTTCGGCCAACGAGAAAGTATTAGGTTTTCCGTTAAAGTGTCCTTCTTTTACAGACACGTCTTTTACAACAATGCATCTTTATACAAACATGAAATCTAATCTGTCGAACGTTGTGATCTTTATTTTGATAGAACAAAATAGATCATACGTAATTCGATAAAATAATATAAAACGAACAATATTGTGCATCCATTATTTCCTTATAAAACGAAAGAAACTTTTCGGACGACCTAATATTTACATACGTTCGTTCCCATTCGTTTTCCACACATTTCGTGTGTTACTATTGCGTTGGCAACTAAGTGATTGCGGATAATGACAAAATCCGCAATCACTTAGTTGCCAACACAATATTACAATCGCGGTAGTCGTGTCTCGTTACGGTGCTAACGAAATTCCACAAAAATTCGTATATTCTACCAAATGTCCAAATTGGACAAATTGTGAATGTGAAATTTTAAATAAAAAAAAAAATTCGTATAATTTCGTTATAATTAAGGTGGTCGTTGGTGAAGGTGTCCACGAGAAATACTCGTGATGTTCAACGATAAAGTTTATCAAACTATCAACAACTAAGAACAATTAACGATTAACAATTAACTATCAGGAGTCAATAATCCGTTTCTCTAATTGTGTTTGCTTTGCTACGACGCTTAACCTTTCGCACTTCGCAGCTCCGGGCAGAATGAATCTTTGGTTCGAAACCAACGGATTCTTTTCTTTGTTGTCCTTCGATATCCCCAATACGCACGCGGTTATTAGATGTCCGCGACGGTTGCCGCGTATGCAATCTTCCGAATATTCGGCGAAAGAACCATAGGAATATCGATGGTACATTAGGCATGTCGGTCTTACGCTTTGAAGGTATAGCGCTTTGTATCGCGAAGCCGTTGGAAAGTTCCGTGATCGAGTGTCACCACATAATATACAGGGGGTTTGGTAACTGGCGGTACAAGCGGAAAGGGGGTGATTCTACGCGAAAAAAGAAGTCGAAGATATAGAATAAACATTTTTCGTTTGAGGCTTTGTTTTCGAGAAAATCCACTTTGAATCTTCGTTCGGTACGCGTGCGGTATGTTATAACGGATCTCACTGTAGATCGTTGTTTCGATGGAAAAATTTAAAAAAAAATTAAAAAAAAAATTTTTATTCTATATTATCTAACCTAACCACCTTCCCGCTTGTACCACCAGTTATCAACCACCCTGTATAATATATAATATATATACAATATATATCGAAAATATAGAATAAACATTTTTTTTAATCTTTTTTTTTAAATTTTTCCATCGAGACAACGATCTACAATGAGATCCGTTATAACGTACCGCGCGCGTACCGAGCGAAAATTCAAAGTCGATTTTCTCGAAAACAAAGCCTCAGACGAAAAATTTTTATTCTATATTTTCGACTTATTTTTTCGCCTAGAATCACCCTCTTTCCGCTTGTAGCACCAGTTACCAACCACCCTGTATATATTATAATATAATATAATAATTTCGTTTCGTTACGCATTTCGTATAAGTTGTACAAGATAGTCGTAAGAGAAGTCTTCTGCGGTAAGCGTTCGAATATACCTTCGCGAGCTCGTGTGCGACGAGTAGGAAACAGATCGCATTGATGCGCGCGGTTCCTGTGATCAAATGTGAGCGCAAAAAGATTCGTTTAAACTGCACGTTGGTCTCATTGTATCGGTGCATTTCGTTGGCTGGCTTTGTAGGTGATGCGCGACGCACACGTGTTTCGTACGAACCAACGAATCTTTGAATAGCATCCATTTTCCGAGAAAGTAATTCAGCATTGATTTAACCGCGTGGGTGTTCATCGAGAGGTGGATGGCGCAATAAAAAGAGAGTATCAGAAATTGTGCCATAACGATTTTCAGCGAGCGCCTCTTTAGATACAGCGGCTCTATTTTTGACCAAGCGAATTCGTTCAATTGCAATAGGTTTCGCGCGTCACTCGCGTGCGAGAACGCAGCCGAACCAACAGGCAAACGTCCAGCTCGGTGCTTCGTTTCTTCGCGAGAAATTCTCCTTTCCATTGATCTCGTCGTCTTCGTTTGCTATCGTCGGATAAACGCAGCGACCGATTACACGTCTAAGGATTCTTACAAAAATCGATAGATCCCTGTAACGTATAATCGTGGAAAAAGTAATTACAATTAATCGCAAATAATCGTAAGAATGGAGAAGTTTCGTGGTAAGACAGCGTGTAAGATAAGACAATGGGTCGAGAAAATTGCGTTAAAAGCTTTACGTCTATCTTCTGGATATTGGCTACGATTGGATTGCTAATTAAAACAGATCTTAAGGAACTTTGTATAAAAGTAATGGGTATAAAGTTCATCGAGAGATATTACAACAAACGATAGTAAGTAATAGTTGGAATATTTGAATGGAAAATGCGCTCGGTACGTACGTATCTACGATAGATGAGAAATCTCGTCAGTTTTGAATAATCGTGAACCTGTTGCGTTTTATTCGGAGCAGAGAAACGCAGCGAAATAAGATGGCCTGTTAAAAGAGGTAGTAGTTTATTTATTGCCTAGAGAAAAAACGTAGTAAACATAGTAAGCTGTAAAAGTTACGCGTAGTAATACAGTGGTAAATACGACCCTCGCGATAAAATGATGAGAAAATAAACTCAGCTGCGCTGCAAAATGTCCGTTGACGCGAATCACCGATTCGCAAGGAAGAAATACCGAATTAATATTACGATAGAATTGAAGCAGAGAAATATCATCGAGCTCGTGACGTTGAGGTTCTTTCGTGTGATTTGTTGTATATCGATCTTCTGACTGGAGTGAGAACGATCAGCAAGCTACCACCACTGTAGGACAAAGTTCAAAATCGAATTATTCGATCAACAGATTTGCGAAAAAAATTGAAGTTATTCGTTTATACGAACCATACTCGCTCTTGCTACAGTTTATCGATTACTTGCTGTATAAGACGGCGATAAAATATTTTAACGGTAATTTGGTTGTTCGTGTACCGTTCGTTATGACACTCCTTCGTAACGAAAGGGTTAAAATTATACAATCGACATCGGGGCACGTACATCGTCACCTTTCAACGTGTACGAACGTTTCGAATTTTGTAGAAAAATGCGCGAAAAGATTACATTTTTTCTTTCATCGAAAACAGTTATTTCAGATGAGTCCGCGAGAAGGAAGAAAAATAAAAGATTTGGAAAAAATGATATCACGAAGTTATATTAAAAACACGAAATGCTTTACTCGAGCGCACTTAGAAGCGTAGATGTACGTGCTAACAAAAATTATGTACCCGTGTTCCACGCGTGAATGCAACTTTCTTTCGTATAGAGAATTTTCTTGATCTAAAAATTATATTTACCATCGAATGGATCAATTATTTTCGTCGTCTTAAACGTCTTTGTTTTTTTTTTTAATATACGACAAAAAGTTTTATTTCGGAATTAAATAGTCGTTTCCTCGCCGTTAGAGGGTTTCTGGGGATTTCGAGAGATCGCGTTATCTTTTTAAACTTAAGCACGGTATATTTTCTCGTATGCGGCGGATGTTTGGACAATTTCAACGACCTATAATGCAAATACATACAATGTCAAATAAAGAACTAAAAGTAAAGGAGCGAAGGAGTAAAACGACGAGTCTTACGTCATAAGACGCGCTGGAAGTGGTGTCCGTTTGCATTGACGTAACATTGCAATCATTAAATTACTAAAGCTCGTACATTTGTTATCAGTGCTGTACAACCTCTGTAAATGAAGTTTCTTCGTATCTCTGAAAATAATTAAGTAACATAATTAGAAGATACGAGTGGCTCGCAGGAAGTCGCATCTATCGATTAATCCCATAAATAAAGTTGAAAAGGCTCTGACTTCTGAAAGATTGATACGATCGAAGCTGGTGATTTTATCTTGTACACATTTTTATATGCGCTAAGGATTAATCCATTTGCACGTGGAGATTTTAATATTTCTTTCTATCAGCTCGATAATTAATAACCGATTATGCCGCTATAAATCACGACTACTTGCTTTCAGTGAGATTAATTTATATCTTTGGGAACAATTTCTTGATGATTACAAGGGAGAGGAGTTGATAAAAGAAATTCGTCCTTTGATCCATTGTAGACTCGTTAAAATTGACAGATCTTTTCTTGGAATGAAATGTTCCACGAATTTCTTATTTGGGAAACCAAGGTAACGACTAATCGTCTGAATCTTTTCTACCATCCAAACGTTCGTTTCTTTCTTCGCGTATAACGTGCCCGAAAATCGCATAAATCGATTACACGAGTATCCTCTTTTTTTTTTCTTTTTACGAACGTTATATCCCAACGTTGAGAAATTTAATTAATATAATTAGAAATTTCTGGTTCTGTACTACCCCTCTTGGTTAAAATATCTTATCTGCTATTTCGAAACCGAAGGAGTTTGTTTATCACTCAATGTAAATTATTCGGTCAGTGTTTCGTACCAGCTTCCATCATGATATAACTTTATTAGGAAAACGAAGAAGCACGAGGAATATCAAACGTTCCGATATGTCTTGAGAAACGAAAAAATGCCACGTTTTAGCCCAAAGAGAGCAATATAGTTACGTAATGTAATTTTTCCTGTGCAAATGCACGCGAGCCGTAGTTCTCGTACTCGAACGGCAGATATTAAAATCGAGCGAAGTCTCATCCTTCCACATACAGCGTATCGCTCGGGATATAGTGTTCCACGTGTACGTCCTGCCCCGTGCTTCAGGGGCAAAGGACTCTGCCTCTGTCTTACCTTCTCTACGATATTCTCCGCGTGTCTCTTCTTCTGGATGTGCATGGATACGTACACACGTATATATGAAATGTCCGCGATATCTATAAACTCTCGGTGAACTTTCGCGATTACATTTCCGCGAAGGAATGTCGCCTGTGCTTCGAGATATCGTTAAGGAAGAAGAGTTCGATGCTACGAAGATCCGCGCCGAGGTGGAGATGCTTGATAAACTCAGCCATTCGACTACCAAAACAACGGTTCCCGCGTCCGATCGATATACGTGCTCGTTTAAACGAATATTCCCGTTTCCCAAAGGAGCTACAATGAAGCGTGATCGTTGAATCGCGGATATTTATGTAAATTCGTTTTTTTTTTTTTTTTTTTTTATAAAAGCAGATAGAGGAATAGAATCTAAGCAGTTTCTTTTACATACTAAATATCGCGGATAGGCAGGGCAAAACTGCATATTTTATACGTGCTTTTGCATATTACGCGCAGTTTTCTCTGCATTTTTTGCGCTTACAAATTTTACATAAACGCATAAAAACTCGCGGTCTAGTAACGACGATCGTGGTCGATTCGACGCATTTTACGATCAACGAAGACACGCGGACGATTCTTCTTGAAAGGCGTCATCGCACCTGTGCTTTTGTGTGTGCTTGGGGCGTTGGTCTTACAGCTTATCGTTATATCGCCCTGGTATCAGCGTCAAGTTTTTAGTTTGCAACTACGAGGGACGATAAGTGGAATGCCTTTTAACACGTTCTCTGTTCTATAGTTTTCGTGAAATTTCTAATTCGATTCACGTAGGAACCGGCGATCGCTGTCATTTATTTTATATGCACGGGATATATCGGTGGTTGTAATCGATCAATGGCAACTGATGCAATATGTATGTTAATTCACTCGACCGAGGCTAAGGTGTCGAAGACACAGTTTTTTGACTCTTCCGATTACGAAGCAGTTTATCCTTGAGTCTTTTCGATATCAATATCCAGACTTTCGCACGTATAATTTAATCGCACCGTTGTCTTTGTAGCTATGTAAACTCTTCCAATCGCGAATAATGTTGTTCTCTGACGATACCAGGTCCCTTCTTGTCGATATGGGTTGTTACCTTATCGATTTAACACACCTACGGCATTGAGGCGTAAGTTGTCGTTTGTTTCAGCACGATACATTATCTAAGTGCTTTACGGTGTATTTAACGCGCTCTGTCGCTGTTACAAATTTTCCCAAGAAATACAATTATTCTTTAATTTCAAATCCATCCGTAAGAATTGACATTATGGGTCATCAGTGTCCCCTCCGTCCTATAGCATTATCGGCGTGTCTAACGTCAGTAACCACATAACCCCACGGAATTTAACGCGTCAAGCGGTTAAAGAAATGTCCGTGCTCCCCTAAAACGTGATATATATCACGCCGTTACGGTAGAACGTTGATTAACCAGGAACAACAGCTTCTGAATGGAAACGTAGCAATTTCCTTCAACTTCTGCTCATACGAAGGGCCACCGTGAAATTCTCCATTAATCAACGTCTCGATCATCGATCGTCGATCGTTCCTCTAATAATCGAGGATTTGCTGTGCCAATATCGCAGCAACCCTTCGATTGCGCGGCAGACACGCAAGGGCAGCTTCGAGCTAAAGAGGAGCCGAACACGATCGGACACCTTCTAAATGGACATCGATCGAGCGTGAAGAAAGAAGACAGACGTCTCACGATTCGCAGATAATAATCGGACAGAGACGGCAGAGTAAAACGAAATTGGTAGGTGAGCGTCGTTAACCGGCGCTCGCTGCTCGAGAGAAGAAGAGTCGTGGAACGACGGGCGGTCGCGCGTGCACCGTCACGGCCCACAGTTTCGTCGTCGTTGATCACGAACGTGTCGATCGTCGACCAGACCAAACACATGCACACACCTTGGGGTTATCCTCGTGTAACCGTTGCTCCTCTCTTTCGCTCTCGTACTGTGCCTTCCTGTCTTTCTCTTTGCTCTCTTTCTCGTAGACTCGTGCATTCCTCCGTCCACGGGCACGGTTTACCCTACGCTCGACCAGGAACAACCCCCGAAAATCAGCCCCTGAACGAACAAAGAGTCTAGTGTCTAGACGGCTGGATATTACCGGCGGCGACGACATGCACACCGTGTATCGCATTTTCTTTGTTTCTTTCGGTCGTTCGATACGCCTCTGCCTAGTTGCTGCCTTGGCTTCGTATTTTTAATGCGCCATATAATGTCAGCCTCTAACGCGCACCTAGGAAGGTTTGACTATCGCGCTACGTGGTAGATACGTATCTGGATCGCGTTATGCGGCACGATTGCTTTTCAAGCGATTTTCCAAAATGTTCAGACAGCTAAATAGATAGGGTTGGGTTCGTTTCAGCGGTTCGTTTTTCTTACATCGATCGTCGTTCGTTGTACGCTATATCAGTCAGAAGCGACGATGGATCTTTGAAGATCTCAAGTGGTAGGATTATTGAACTGGTTCCGAAGGATCGATTAGCCTGACGCGGTTAATCACCGACTAAAACATTGGAATTATACCGTATGTTACATAGAATGTAAGAATTTCAAGAGGAAAATTACGCGTTATCGTTAGTTGAGACTAGTCGTTGAAAGTTTGCGGTGGGAAAATTCGATACTGTTGATTCGTGATAATTTAAAGTTAAATGGTTTGCTGAAGTCGAAACATCGTCAAAAAATAGGGAAACGTTGAAAAGTTACTTCGTTAAAATATCAGAGCTCGTTAAAAAGTCGCTCTTTCAAGTTGCTTCTCTCGTAATATCTTATTACGTGTAATTGTTCCCTGCGGCCAAACACCGTACATACGTAGAATTACGAAGAGAAGCTACGTAAGAACGACAAAAGACGACGATAGTTTAAGAATAACGTTGCACGAATTTTCGTTTCGTATTAAAAAATCTGTGCGTTCCATCATCGATCGAACAGAGTGCTTCTTGTTGGTTCTCGTATCGAAACGAAGAAACAATCGACTAATGGATAATCTTCTTTTTTAGCTACAAGGAAAATCTGATCGTTGGATATTAAATAACGCACTCTGTGATAGCTGAACGACGATAAGACGTAAAAATGTTTGTGATTCGATCGAAAGAGACCCATACGTCGCGCAATTGTTCATCCGCGAGCTTGAAGCGGTTTTAAAACGAGTGCATCGCACGTAAGTTGCTTCTCGTCACCTTATCAGTTCTGTTGTATAGCGCACACACAGCGCAACGTAGCGATAGTAGAACGATGTCGACGACCCGATGTATCAACACAGACCTACCTGACGCCAGCTTCTAGATACAGACGTCTATCTATAAACTCGTGTGTCTCCGTACTGTGTCGAGCTACCTCGAAACCATGGAGAACCCTTACGGTCCCATTCTATAGAATTCGAACTGTCGATCGATAACTTTCTTCGATAATTCGTCCTCGATATCGGAATCTTTTTGCCGGCGCGTGCTTGCGAATCGACACGACTACGTTTTTTCGTTGTCTTTCTTGCGTCGTGAAATACACGCGTTTCCTCTTTTCTTTTTCTTCTTGGTTTTATCTACGTACCTTGGAGCGCGAATAAGTTTGGATTCGAAATATACCGAAAGCGAATTGGACAGTCAGTTTCTCGTATTTTCAGTTTTCAGTTGGGAGTTTGCTTTCGTGTTAGGATGTTGTACGACGAAGTGGATGAGCGACGTAAACATATTATTTCCTTTTTATTTTTCAAAAATTTAGATAAATAGAGGAAAGAATATAAACGTTTGCCAGGTACTGGTCGATTCTATTTTCTAGATGTTTTTTTAATCTTAGCATAACTTTTCTATTAATACATCTGGCGGGTTGAAAATTACAGTAGTGTAAGTCAACGTATTTCGACTCTTAAAAGCATCATCTCTCGAGTCTCGTAATTAAGTTACAACTTTATTCTCAACCGCGGTACGTTTTTACGACCTGGAAAAATATAACGAACTTTCTACGGTAATAAACAGGAGAAGAGAATCGTTTGATGAAAAAAGTAGCTATGGTCTGACTTACGTTATTCCGATTCTCAGCCATTCATACGACTACCCTATACGATGGAACAAGAAACCTCGAGTACGTAAATAGGGTATCACGAAACATTCGCGATAAACGTATTCGACTTGTCCCAAGACACTGGAAAGTGCAGTGAACGCGAGGAAATATAAAGAATACCACTGTACCGTGGCCGCGTCGAAGCGAACCGATTCCGACTGTTCCGGATATTGTAACGAAAGTCAATATTCCTTAAAGAACGGTTTTATCGATAAGAGCGATAAACAGAACCGTTCACCCTGCTCGATCGCACGAAATATCGTCGGTACGAAGACGGACACGCCGAGAAGAGAAAAGGAGGAAACGTTTTCCTGCACTTACTTTCTTTCCTTTTCGTTTATACGATCCGACGTTTGTTTTCGGAAACCATCGAACAACAGGCTGCTCATCTGTAAGTTGGAGCCGGACGAGGAATTCTCCGTGCGATAGAGTAAAAGCAAATCTGTAATGCGACTGTGCGGAATTGGCTGAACGTGAACAAAGGCACCGTTGATCCTGAGCAGCATCGGTTGATTGTTTCGAATTAGCGTTGTTATTCGAGAGAATACGCAATCGGCCCACGCCACTTGATGTTTTGTTCGCGACCACCGACTGAAATTACTTGGATTATGCGTTGCATCGATGAACATTGTCGGTTTCCATTTAACGCCATCGTTTCCTTGGCAAGTTACACGTACAACGGAGGCATGCGCTCGTTTTGATAGCTTCCTTAGTACGATCTTGACGAGATTCCCTTCCGAACAAGGTTTAGACTGCTTTGACAGTGGAAATGTGGCGTGGGCGTTCATGCAATACGTCTTCGATCGTATCTTGGTCTGTGGTTATGCGAATTGCAGGTAGACAGGTAGATATCGTACGATTTGATGGATCAGGTACTTCGTTATTAATCAGATCGACTGCGATTGACACGATTCTTTATATGTATTTCACTATATCGAGCGAAGCGAGCTACGGTGAATTTAATTAATTATAGACTTTCTTGTGGTGTATATATATATGTATATCGATGTTCATAATTTATCAGATAGATTTTGAAGGAAATGTTCATCGGGTAGTTTGCAAGGTCTCGAGGTAGACCCTAAGTACGGTTTCCTCGATATGCTATAATTTAGTATGGTCAATAAATAAACGGCTAATACATGTTAACGTTATTTCGCGTTATACGTATCCAGGGTAATTTCGTTTTAGACTCACAGTCTGACACGTAGTTACCATCCAATATAACGATTTAAAGCGGGAAAGATAGGGTACAAAATATAAATAATGAAATTAATTTATGTAATTTTTATACATGGTACACGTGAATCTAAAGAGAATAGACAACGTTTCCTTGATTTAATCCAAATCGAGAATAAACTTTTTAAAGTAACACGCAAGTCGGATCGACTAATTCCATCGAAAATAATCGCTAAACGTCAATCGTATATTCCGATGCTAAATTCAAGAAACTTTTTAGAAAATAGAAAATCAGCATCTACCATACTTTTTATACACTAAAACGAAAAAAAAAAAAAAAAGAAAGATACGTATCTCGTTCCACACATCTTGTCATTGTAAGGAAAAAGTATACCTTTACATCAGATATTCATTGAACCAGTACAAGAATATATGCATGAAAATCAACAGTGTATCGAACCTTTTTCACTTCAAGGTTCGACGAATAATTCTCAACCCGATCGACATGTGGCACATCCTTTCGGGAAAGTCTTCAGACATCGAACGTTTGATCGAATAAATTCCGTGCTGTTGAAAGAGAAAGGAAAGTGTGTAATAGATCTTCTCGGAGTAATATCACGAGCGATCTTACAGTTGCCAACGACTCACTGAAAAATCTTAAATTCTTTCTCTTGAATCCTACTTCATCTATTATTCATGACCTGCAATTTTTTATCGTATTCGCAATATTTTCGACGTTACAAATTCGACCAACTTTGTTGCAAATAGTTCGTGACGGGATCTGTCGATCGATCTTCACGTTGAATTGATTGCAATGATTCAGGCACGTGTCATTTTTGCTATATATTAGCGCCGGTAATTATCATTTTTTTTGCATTATTAAGCAATCAACTGTCATCGCCGTCTTCCGTGTGATGTACATCGTTCTTTCTCGTTGGTTGGTATCGTAGGTCTTTTTATTATCACTGTCTGTACCTAACAGATGAGCATTAGCGATAAAACAAGTATGAGAAGAAGAGCTTCGAGACGTTGAAGCTTAACCATCGCGAATTACGAGTACAAAAGAAAATTTCAATATGTATAGAACGAGGAAAAAACATTTTGATTTATTTGATTCTTTGTTAAAATCACAAAGGGAACAATTTGGTTTATTCCATTGATTCGAAATGATACGTGAAATGCATCGTGATAACTAAAGGACGTATCCGATCAAAGCTATCTCGAGCTTTTCAAAGAACAATATTCGGACAGCGAGTTGTCGTAATTCGCTAAAAAAAGAACTTTCAAAGAAGATAGGTTTCGACGACGTGATAGCAATAAACGTAAATATCATATGTTTTATTACATTGCAGGAAATAATTAAAAAAATGAAGGATGACGTGGACGAGGATGATGCTGGCGCGTTGTCTTCTACTTCTGTGCCGGAAACGACAATCTCGTACGGGTAAGAGTCCAGTTTTTCTACTCCGAATCGTGTTCAAGGTGGAAGAGGTTGGAATTAACAAACGCGTTACCTTCATCGTATATTTATTTCTTAGAAATTATTCGACGAAAGATACATCAGGTAATTCTCAGTAATATGGAGATGCGTCGCATCGAGAGATATACGAATGCGAGATACAAGACTGAAAACGATGACGTATCGACGTTTGTTAATTTCACAAACAACGAATAGCCTGTAATTTAAATTGATGCCAGAATAATTTTAAACAAGCGATAGAATTCTGACTGTACGTACGCGCGTATAATTCGTCGATATGCATTTCGATCACGCGCCACGTGTCCAGTTCCTTATCCTGCGCGAATAATTCGCGATACCGATAAACAGGCAGTATTCGTCGTAGCGTTCGGTCATCGATCGACTGTGCTCGAAATCTCGCGCCTAAATTCAGTAAGAGCACACGTACGAGAATTTGTTTCTTATCGGAACGAGTGGAAGCAGCCTTATACAAGGGAACCGCCTAAAAATGTGTTGTTATCATGCTGCGCGGTCCGAGCGCGGGTAGGTAGCATTGGAAGAAGACGAGGGGAACGACGATTGGTCGTCCGCATGGGAGGGGAAACGCTGATTGTTAGGCAGAGTGGGGGTAGCGCTCCACCGGCAGTTCGCATCAGACTAGCGTACGTGTTGCGTCTTGATGTTCGTTAGCCTGTTTTTGGCAAATGACTATTCTTCTTTGTACATTCGTTCAAGCGTACGCGCAAGTACCGTATTGACAGTTTGACACGCGTTTCGTACGTATCCGTGCATTCGAAGAGATTATCGTCGGGCGAACCGTGAACCGTGCTGTGGCATTGTATTTCACGCGAAAAATTGAATCGCAGTGTGTCGCGTATATCGATAGACAGCGTAGTTGGGAACCGCAGTTCGAAATCAACGTCTATAACCATACGGGTTTCGTACGTGTACCGATCGAAGTGACATTAGCCGAAACGGAATGTAGCAGATATTCTTTTGGCTCTATCCACGGAACGCATAATCGACGAAATAAGAAAACATTTTCTCCGTTCTAAGAGACATTTGGGACAGTGTGTCAAGGCCGGAAATTCTTCGAACTTACGTTGTGCCTTGGGTCTTTATCACGTTTCACACGATGTAACGGAACGCCTGAGCGGGAAGTAAAGGCTATCGTTTATGCATCTGAAACGCGTTTGGATCCGATGGTAACAGCTCGGCTCGTCGATCGATGCCCCCTCGCGATCCGTCTGTGTCTTCGTGTACGGATTTCCTGCTGCGCCTGGATCTAGAACACGGTGTCAAGGTCAAGAGAATCCGATCAAGAATTCGCGTGCATGTCAGACATCCGTAAGCAGTAACAGCAGTCTGCAAACGCTTCTAGACGCTCGTCGATACGTGACGTTTCATCGTACGAGGATCAGTGTTTTTCAAAGTTGTCGATCTAACGTAGCGAGTGTTGTCAAGATCGTACGATTTTAGGAGAAGAACGTTACCACGATCAAATAAGTCGTGACGATTCGAAGCTGATACGTAATAACAATAATAATAATAATAATATTAATAATAATAATAAATAGCTTCGAATGTAATTCTCGTGTGATCTATCGAGCGTCTACGAAGGTCACCGTGTTTCTACAGTTTTTTTCCATCGATGCGAGCTTCCATTGGACTACAGGCTGGCGCACGAAGCGATAAACTGACGTAGAATTTGGCGGGACACGAAACGAACGCTACTAGGAAGGCGTACGCGCTATTTGATAAAATAATCGGTCTCTTTTTTTTCTTTCTATTCTCCTCGTCTTTCTTTCTTCGTTTTTTTCTTTTTACGCGCGCGTCCGAAGCATCGTCTACGAAGCTTCGATCTCGCCGAGTGTTTGTCCGCTGTTGGACGCAGATAGAGAGGTTTCTTTATCTGTACGCGAAGAAACAAGCGCGATCGCGCAAGCAAGATTAACCGGCGACCTGGCTAATTTTAATTCGCGCAACAAACAAGCAGCGAAGACGCGATTGTCGCGCGATAACGGCCAAACATCGCCGCCGTAACGTCGAACGTCGCTGTTCGCGTGTTCTCCAATATGGCGAGTGACGCCGAAGACGAGTCCAGTATCTCGAGTGGTTTCGTTGTCTTCTGAATCGAACGTATCCCGTTCCAAGTGTCGACTATCGCGGTCGAAGGGCGCACAATCGACCATACAAAGTATACCGTTTATCCAGTGAAACGTTACGAGAGATATCGGACACGGTCGAATTTTTATCAGACTTGGACGATTGACATTCATGCGAACGTTACGATATGAGAAGCAAAGATGACGATCTATCGAATTCGAGGTTCTGTTTCGACGGTACAAGAAAATTTCGACATTCGCGCGGCCATGCGAACCGGTTTGCACATGGTTGAGGCGAATCATTAAGAGAAAATTCGTTGGACACGGTAAACTAAACTCGTTTGGAAAAGATGGCAACATTGTGGAGAGAGCAACAGGAACAAGTGTACCTGCACCCTCAGCAACACCAAACGTTACATCCGGGGATCATGGCCGAGCAAACGCACCATCACCATCATCGATCCACCGCTATCACCAACATCACCACCATGGATCTGCCAGTTCCAAGGTCAGACTCGTTGTTCTATTAACGACATAATGTCGGAGGATGCGTCAAGGTGAACGGATATGCGTGTAATTCCGTGTAATGTTAAAGGTACAGCGTTAATCGTTTTGTGGGTAACCCTGTTGCCCGGCTAGGGTGAAATATTTTTGTTACGTAATCGGCTGATGCCGGCCTATTTGACCGTAATGAAAAAATCAAGCTGGAATTTACATTTACTACGCAACTCTATTGCATATGAATATTAGATTGCTCGATCATTCGATATTTAAATAGGAAAATTTAAATTGCAATTGAACGAATAAGAATCATCTTGATAGATTAGAAATTCCATGCTTTTTTCCATCGCGTTCGAAAATTCTTCGCGCGCGTGGATAACGCGAGCCCTGAATCGAACTTTTCTCACTGCGATCGACATTATTTGCCGCGTTACAAACAAACATCGATACCTATTATTCTGCTCTTGTAGATCTGTTAAACAATAGCACGAGACAGATCGTTTTTGCGAGCGATTCGTTCGAATGAATTTTTGTTTTAACTAATCGCCAGGATTAAAAAGTAACCGGTTCGTGGAGCTCGATCGCTTGTCTATCCCGATGTCCGCCGCGAACGATCGACAAAATTCCAGTAATGAAAATTCTTTCTCTTCCATTTTCGTTTCCTTTGATATCGCGTTCTAGTCGACACGGCCAGTTTGAAAATTAATGCGACAGAGAACGGTGTAAGTTACATATGTAGGTAGGAGCGCGCAGAGATTGCAGAGGTCGCGTACATATTGCTTCAACCTTGCAATCTATATTCTACACCGAGCATAGATAGCAGTTGACATTATGTTTATTATCAACGTGTATTATCAGTCCTCTGACAATCGGCTTTAATGGATTGAAGCAGTACTGGGTGGTCCATTAAAAATAAATCGAGACAATATCAGCGTTATATTAAAGAAAAGTGTTAAGAAAAAGTTTCTATATTAAGATTTCCCCAAGTTATCGCCGTTATACCTTTAGAATAGTTCTTACTCTTTATGAACAATTTGAATAAAATTGCAAATTCAAAAAATCCTCAAAGTTGCAAAGTTCTAAACTCTTTCGTATCGAAGATTTCGAACTCTCCGCTTCTCGATATTCTGAATCGTTCAACGTTCGAAATGGCAGAATGTTTCATTCCTTTTCTTTGAAATTCTCCGTTTTTTAAATTAATAATTAACTGTTATTTATGTTTTCTATTCCTGTTCTGTATCACACACGCGACCCCTTCTTTGCATTTAAAACTACGGCATTATAATTTAAAAAACGGCGATCATCGTTGAAAAATTATCAAACAAGCTTCGATTGACGCATTCTCGAGAATGCAAGCTCGAAACACGTGGCGGCTATAAATGTTCTTTATTACGTTTTAAATTTGCTGACAGACGGTCGCGGAAGCTTCGTTTTCCCCATCCGCGTCTCGTCTCGATAATCGAATTAGGAATTAGCTAAGGAATGTTCTGTCATCGAACGTTGAATGAAAAAACATGGCGACAGTTTGATGCAGAGTACACGCTGTCTCTTCTCGTTCGCAACTTATGACCCGTATGCTTTTTTACAAATTGTTTCTTTTTTATAAATCATTGCGAACACTCGATTATCGTTGCAGCCAGCGATTATCATAAACGTTGACTGGCGTATTTAATGTCAGTGGACACGTGAACGTTACACGTGATTCTACAAAAATCGAAGTCTACTGGAAGAGCGTACAATGTTGTTATTCCAGCATTTCATTTAGCATTGCAAGTTATACACAGGAAATTACGTAAAAAACAGAAAAAGAACACTATCTTGAATACATTATACAGTTGTAAGAAGTTTTTACGATATATGTACAACGACTCGAACTTTGAATATTAATGTTGGCTATAAATCGCTAGCCAATGAAAAATACTTTTAACGCGTTGCTTACGTTACAGTAATGCGAAGTAGATAACGGAAAGTACGTTTTCTCGGATACCTGGTGATGCCAGTTGCATCGCTGGTGAAACATTGGAAACGTTTTACACAAGGACGCAACTTGCAATCCCGACCTGGAACAGTAGTATTTATCGTAGATCTCTCTGTTACATTGATGACAACTATTTACGGTACTGTGTTGTATAGCTTTCAGTTCCGATATCGCACCTTGTAACGCACATGAAAAGTTACATGGTAGCTTTTATTAAACGTATTGTGAACGCGTTCGTTTCCATATCTGGTTCACAGCGATGCAATGTTTTCGTTTTAAAATTTCACGAAAATTGCCGACCGGCGAGTTTGTCAAGTTTAAAGATCAAAAGATACGAAAACTGCGTCCAAATTGTCCAAAGTTGACAACATTCACTTAACAATCTGCCACGTTAAACTCAATCGAAGACGATAGAAGAAAGATGAACGCAACAAACGACGCATCGAGCTGTATTCTTTTCGTATTTTTCGTCCATTGACTATATTCAATGGATCGTTACGGTTTCCTCTGCGCTTAAGACGTACGTGCAATTTTGTTTATCACGCGATTCGTGGAAAATGCGCTACGTAATTTGCGTGACAAATTAATTTACTGCGACGACCTTTATAAGGATCCGCCGGTGGTGTTAACGACGTCTTTGTATCTATAGCCGAGGATTTTGTGTGCATACTTCTCAAGACGTTTTCGGCAGATTGAATGGAAAGAGCAAAGGGTAGAGCCGCGCGTGGTTTTTACGTTTTTCGTAAAATGGACCCGTCGAACGAGTCCAGGTAGAACATAAAATTCTGCGAAGAAAATACGTACTACGTTTTTATCGAACGATTATGTATCACGAGTAACCCTCGTCTACCCTTTGTGTCAATTTTACATGGTGCAATAAATTCTAAAAAGGTAGTAATTTCCGCTGTATCGTTTGAGGAGATCGGCAAAAAACACAGGAAACGATAGGCAACTTTATAATAAATTTTCACGCGAGCTTCTACGAGTACATATAGCAAAATCTTTTAGCTTTTGAAAGCATACAAATATTCTATCAAATGTTCTATCAAAGTTTAACTCCACTTACAGCTTTTTATTCGTTCAACGAAGAAATTTCCAAATATTTTTATCAATATTATTAATAATATCGATGTATATTTGTTATAAATATTCCAGTCATTTTTCACCATCGTGTCAATTTGATATCAGAGAAAAAATTAAGTAAAGAAAGCGTAGGATGAACGAGGATTGAGGGGATGAACGATGCACTTGAACGATAGCTAAATTAAAAAAAAAAAAAAGAAAAAGAAAAACATGAAATAACAGAGAGAATATAGATCAGGAATTTTGCAGATGAAAGTAATGTGTATTATCTGCATTCGTGTTATTTTCATTAGGATTCATAGGAATATTCAAGGTTTCCTTTCGCAAGGGCGACGAACGCCACCGATTAATTTGTTAAAATTAGCCAAGGACTATTATAATTAGCAAATAAACAAGAGTCTGTTGTGTCTACGCTTTTGTTATCGAAAAGACTCATGCTATAAATATGCAAATTTCGAAGGTTATATGCGCTAACCAAGATACTAACGCGTTTACTGATCGTTTGTTTTTTTGTTCAATGTTTAAACGGTGTACTCGCGAGTTAATCATAGTTCGTCCGTCTTCCTCTTTTCACTGATATATAATATTCCTCGATAATTTTTCCATTTACCACTAATCCGAACACCATCCAACTTCGAATAGAAACACATGCGATCACGATTTGATCGACTCGTCGACCTTGCTTACTTTTTTTTTTACAAGCACAACTCGTGTCCGCTCGTTCTTGTGATTTTAGAACGTAGTTTTGATCTACGATCCGTATATTACACTGTCTCTGGTGACTTGCTTTTCCCTTGTCGCTTTGACACAGACACGGTATCGTCGACTCCTTGCCAATGTCGTTACGCAACATCCAATTCTGCAGTTCGAATCACATTTTTCACAGGTAGAAGATAATTTCGATTTTTACCGTTGTACATAGGCAGAGCGAGAAAGAGAGAGAGAGAGAGAGAGAGAGAAAAAGAGAGATAGGGAAATATTTGAATAGATCCTCGGTTATAGAGCACCGGGATATTTATTGTGACCGAATGGAAATCAACTTGTAGCTTTTTTGCTTAATATGAAGTATTTATGTTGCTTTGGAAGTAAGCGGCAGAAACTTTTCGAATTTTAATATCCTTCTTTTATAAATAATAGAAAATGTAATTTTGCCTGTGTTTTCAACTGTAACCTTTCTCATAATCAATTTCCATTCCTTTCTCTCACGCGAAGCTTGGCTTACTTTGATAAGAAACGTAGACGACTTTCAGAATGTTAATATAGTTCTATAAAATCTCTATAACGGATGAAAAATGTAATTTATCAAGTTATCTGCGATCGTGGTATTTTTTTTTTTAGCAGGTAAGCTTAATCTATAGTTCGATGATTACACAAAACAGCTAATAAGTCTCGTATTAATTCATTACCAAACACGCTGCTTTTTTTTAACGAGCTATCAAATACTTTCAGATTCGAAAAAGTGTATTAGAATTCACAGAAACGTTCTCGAGAATGTGGTCTCGGTTTGACAAAGTTCAATCGATCGAAAATAACCCTGCTCTTTGCAATTATATTGCGTAACTAAAATCAGAATCCTGCTGGTGATACGAAAGCCTCCCCGCTGTGTATCTACCGTTCCACGATCAATTTGTACCTTCTATACAATTCACGAAATTCATTTTACACATGGACGAAAGTGAGCGGATATTTATGACCGAACTTATTCACGAAAGGCTGTCAGTGTACCATCGCTCAGTTAATCTGTATGTACACTTAGCAAAAATTCGCTTATTGTTGCTACGCGTCGACGAAAGTGTTCGAATATTTATGAGTGGCATTGTACGTCAGAGTAATGTACTTAGCGTCGGTATTTAAAATTCACGTCGCGATAACCGCGTGTCTATCGGCATCTATCTACGCTTATTGATGCTTCATTCATACGCGCAACTGGACGCCACGCTAATCCGTTTGTACGATCGGTAGTCGCAGAGAGATGTTTGCGGCGAAGGTGAAGGTTAAATCGTTCTTTCACGGGCTTAACCTTTTGGAAGGATCGAATCGAGAAACTCTCGGACGTGTCGTACGAATGATTTTTATGGCCTTGCGAGCAACTCTTCCTTTACTGGAAGCGTCGGGACGCGACACAATCCGCCACCTTGTCTCGTGACGAAACTTCGCTCTATTGGTCGTCCCAACGTTTGCCAACAAACGTATTCTCTCCGATGTTTAATAATTTCGATCGCGTCCCTGCGTTTATGTAACGCAACATGCATCTGTTTTTCTATGCAATTACCGCTAGTTACCAGATCGGGTCTTCTATTTTCTGCAACGCGTATGTGACGCGTCTTCGTTGCAAATGAGATAACTTGACGCGTTGATGCACTCGTTTGTTGCTAATTAGACGATCGTTCTCACGATTCCTAGTACTATAGTTTTAGTTTTATATCTTATCTTTTTGGGTTATCTAGCGTTTTGCGTGAACGGTAGTATCGTAGACTTTCGAAGAAATCGAGTCTTCGTAGTTTGTCGAAGAGTATAGTTTCAAGAATACGCGTGGAAAACATCGTGTGTCTTTCGGATCCTTAAAATCGAAGAAGTTATAACTGTTGGAATGATGTGAGAATCAGTCTTGAAGACGTTCGTGGGCGTTTTAGTTTAGCGGAATAGCGTTTAAACACAGTTTCTTCCAAACTATGATATTTTAAAACATACTCGATCGATTGGCTCCGAAGTTTGCATGCTCCTTCGATGTACGTGTCGTGACGAGTGTTTGTTATTTTTTAAATCCACAATAGATACGGCAAAGATAACAAGATTATAGTCCAATTTCATTTTCAGCTAATACTGTGTATCCACTTACTCTGCTACCTCTGTCGTAGCCAAGTTCGTCCTAATTAAGAATCTTTTCCTTTTTCTCTCTCTTTCTTTATCTCGAAATCTCAAGCTCCACGGTATCATCGATTTTTCTTATTTCGCTAAAAAAAAATTTCTGACGTATTACAACATAAATAAATATCCGCGGAATATCGAATAGAAAAATTGCTCAGGTTTTCCGCAAAAAATCCTAAAGTCCTACAATATACCCTGTATCTTGCAACGTATCTTATCTAGAATACCTTTTTAAACGACTTGCAACGTGTCCTTCGAAATAACTATTTAAACGTTTCTCAAATTGTTGCAATCGTTGCAACACTACAGACATTGTACAAAGCTACGCAACAGTTGTTTACGTTTTAAAGAAACGAATTTTCCTGAATATATACAACTTGGATGAATTTTCTATCTCGATAATTTTACAGTTTACATCCGCCCACGTACGCTTCCAAACAAATCGCATCGATATTCCGAATAAACTGAATCGTCAAAGAGAAACGTTCCCGTGCTTGTATTTAATTCTATTCGTATTATGCACGCGAAACGTGGGAGTTTCGAACGATCCGAGGAGCCATGAGCACATTCTACCGTTGCGTTATTCGATCGAGTATGGGTCGCTTATCAGTTTTCTAGTAGGCGATCTGACTCAAATTTACCAACTTCTCTCTTGAATGGATCCAGGAGCGTGAATCAATCCTGTTGCTATACCACCTAGCTATGTGTTGGTACACGTGAAATACAGGCTCGTGGGTGGATCGATGTCGTTTTCGACGAGTTTCCACAGTATGACATTTCGTGCTCTCGCCAAAGTGGAAAAACAAACGTGAATGGTCTTTTAACGAGGTCTAGAGTTTCATTCCGTCGCCGCTGACGATTCACTTCGTTTCAGAATATATGTAACCGGCGTATAAATGTTTTCGTAATGAATGGAAAATAAAAGGCGAAAATAAAAGAGGGAAGGAGAAATTCGTCGAATCGCTGCGATATAATATAGTAGGGATGGCATTAATTTCAATTTGCGTTCGCGAATTTAAGTCGGATTCTAATAAAAATGGTTTTCGCTTTGCCTCTATTTCATTGCTTTCATATATTCGTAAAAGATTGTTTCGGTTCTCGCGTTTGAAAAGCGTGGTCGGTTTCAACAAACAAGTCGATTTTCACGAGTTGGTTTCGAAATACAGAAGGGCTCGTAGGTTTCGAAGATGTACAAACCGATATCGATCGGTTCCGTAGGTCGAAAAATACAGAGAAGCGGCGATGTTGCAAACGCTCTGGCGTTTTAAATTTATTTTAGAATTTCCTGTTATTCGTGCCATCTTCTTGCGACGAATCACCTTATGGAAGTAAGTCGTTTGTTTCTTGATAATTGGATATTGTTAGTCATTTACTGGTTCGTAATGAAATTAGGAAATTAATAGAAAACGCAGTTGGTTGGAGCTTGCCTTCTGAGAAGCTCACAGCGAGGCCACGAAGTGGATCGAGTGTCAGAGTTTACACGTTTCGAGAATCAAAAAATCGTACGTTATCATCTGAGAATTATTTCTTCCTTCGTAGCACATTCAACGGGATTTGTACGTAACGTACAATTTCCAAGTCAAGTTCTACGTTCTATACAAATTGCTAACTGAGAACGAAGCTTCGAGATTCCGCTCCTATACGATACCTATACGTCTACAGCTTCTATCGTAGAATCTATTAGAAAGCCAAAATTTCATGATTTCTCTCACCGTGAAGTACCGTTTCTATTTCACGAAGAATTGATTCGTTTCTTCTTGAAAAATTCAAACCGATTTGCTATATTTTCCTCGTTGATTGAGTTCGTCATCGATCGGCTAAAAGTGATATACCGGGAGGAAACACAGTTGCACTGCAGAGAAACGTCGGACATATTTTTCCTTTGAAGATAAACGCGTGAATCCATTGTTTGATAATTTTATTACAGGAAAAGGACGAATATGAGGATGGGAAGGTGCAGGGGAGGATGCACCTTTAGCTCGATTATGTTTTAATTAAACTCGCCCGTGCCACGTGTAACATATTGCACGTGGAGAAGTTCACTCGGCTTTCAAAGCGAATTACAAACCATCCTGGAATACTGTTCGAAATATTATTGAAAATACACGAGCAGAGGTAACTGATAAATGTTATGCTCGCGAAAAGCGATACAGTTATGGAAACACGAGTATCTCGGCTTTAACGTGCAACGTTGTTATTTGGAAACCGATGTTGTTTCTCTCCGTAATAACAAATAAATCACAAAAGAAACGGCCCTCGATATTATATTAATATACATGTGGTTTGATTAACGGAAGGCGAAACGAGATCATCAACAAGGACGTGCAGCAGCTGTATATCTCGTTAAGTTCGAGGTACAGTAGCTCGCGAAAGTATTTCGACATTTGCAGAAATCTTTTTTAAATATTTATCGTGCGCGTTATGCGAAACATTTTGAAATTACATTAACATCGCGACGAGACTCTGTTATCGTGATTACGTTGGTGAAGTTTTAGGCGAATTGCGAGATGTACATAGAGGCTACGAAATATACAGTGAAAAATATATGTGTTTTTCGCAGAGATTATGAAAGGTGTAAAGAAAAAGAAAAAAAAAAGAGGAAAAAATGGACTAAACGCACGTAATTACGAAACTATCACGTTATTAAATTTAACCAAGTAAAATACATCAGCCACGTTGGTTTCGTATTTTTAGTTGTGTCCACAGGATACAAGATTCGAGCAAAACTAGTTTGTGTTTACTTGCATAAACAGTGTATTTATGTGTATTATACGAAACTTGTGTAAATATTGTTAGCGCTATAACGAGATACGATTATCCTGATTGGCTTGGTAAAGTTCGAAACGAATCAAGAAAACTAGATATGGAAACTACAAAATATTTGATGCAAGGATATCTGTATATCACGCAGATGTCATGAAACTATTTAAATAGTCAATTATTCGTTGTATTGAGAAGCTTCGTATCAACATTAATCTTTTACCTAATACATGTTTACTGTAAATATCTTGTAACTTTTGTATATACGTTTTCAAATTGGTTTCGAACGTTATCAGTGTAATCGCGACAGTCGCGTCTCGTTACGATTCTAATGATATTTCGAAATGCATAAAAATTTTCAAATACCGTCACGATCCGCTGTAAATCCAGCTGATTGCCGGATAGATTAACGGAAAAATATTTTGCTGTCACGGCGATGTTTATCGCGATCTTCGACCTTACTTCTTTTATCGGAACATTCTCGATGCGGAAATTACTTAATTGAAAGGATGATGTTGTGCGTACGATGCAATTAGCGTAATTGCGCGGTAACATTGTTGCATAAATGAATTGCCGGCGTATAAAATAAATGAGAAGCGTCACTCGCCAGATGGAACGAGATAAGAGGAAGAAGAAGGAACATGGAATTTCATAAAGGCGTACTTTGCGGTAGAGTCGATGGATCGCAAATTTTTATTGCCACGTCGTCGATTGTTTCGTACATACGTACATTTCTCAAAATGCTGTCAGTTTCGTCGGATCTCCTTTTTAAACATTTACCGGATGCCATCAGCACACTATTTTAGTCGTGGCGAATCGCTACTATGCATTCCAGCACGGTCGAGGACAGGCAGATAGCGAGGAAAAAAACAAGAAAAAGAAACAGGGAAAAAAGAAAAAATGAATGTTCTCCGATCGATCGGAGCTACGGAAAGCAATGAAGAATCAGAGAGAAAAGGAAGGAACCGTGATCGATGAGAAACTCGATGAGACAGGATTTCTACGCGGTTCGACGCGTTTAGTGGAAGAGACGAACAGAATCGGACAAGCGTTGTTCTTAAAGTAGAAATGGTTGGAGGTCAGCCACGTCACGGTGCATCGTACGTATCGTTGCAAGTGGTAACGCTCGATCCGTCACCACGAGAATAACCAAATTTACCCGTGAACTTGAACTCACCTATCGCACGATGACGTTGGCGACAAAGTTACAGAACCTCGTTGTCTATTGCTGCAATTCTCTTTTACATGCTTTTCCGTTGAACAACTTCACGAGTGACATAATCTCTAGTTCGAGAAAACCATTGGCGAAGCAAATTTTAACGAGGTATTCTAAACACGAGTTCCTTCCGCTCGAGCAACATTTGAATATCTTCGATTTGACGACTAATACCACGGCACTATCACGGTGATAGACAAATCTCGAATCTTCAAACTGAATTTCCTGCAAAACGAGGTCCGCCACGAGAAAATACTATTCTATATGTCTGACGACTTTATATTTTTACGAACTTAATTAAATAAATGGGATTTAAACGAATTTGTTTCGTCTATGAAATATCGTGATAAACGCTCTGCTTGAAATATCTCTTTAAAACTTTTGGAATCTTAAATTTTCCAAAAGTGCAGATCCATTATCCACCAGCGATAATATTCGCGCGTAAGTAAAAGTTGGCAAAAGAAGATGCTACTCTTGCAACATTTTCCAATCGGAGAACGAGAATGCAGTCTCAGTGAGACCTGCAGCTCTTGGCGAGGAACTGTGATCGTTAATTTTCTTACGTAACAGTTTACGATTGAAGCTTTCGTTCGCTGCCTGCGATAAGATGATTCTCGTTCGCGTATTTATTGTTTCGTTACCTTGAATTTCGTTCAAGATTCTTGA
The DNA here is from genome assembly GCF_051014615.1 of Bombus vancouverensis nearcticus. Classification (NCBI taxonomy): domain Eukaryota; kingdom Metazoa; phylum Arthropoda; class Insecta; order Hymenoptera; family Apidae; genus Bombus; species Bombus vancouverensis. The sequence continues at coordinate 14,221,960 of NC_134911.1, read as the reverse complement.
TAGCGTTCAGCCGGCAAAAGAAGAAAACAAAAAGTTATTTACCAATAGGTCGTTTGAAGAAGGTCGGGCGTAAAGTATGTGCATAGCTCGCTACGATCACCGATAACGCGCAAATTCTCCCAGCAAAGTTAATTGTGCCGATCTCGAACGATAGAGCACCGTTTATGGTTTAATATGTTTGTGAAACATCGTCTCGATAACAATCGACAATAACAATAATACGTCGTCGGATTTGTCCTCTGGTGTAACACGTCCGAGAAGACGTTTCTTATCGATTATACATGTGACTCGATATTTCCAACTACCTGTGCCATTTCGAAGGATAACACACGCGGCTACAACAATCACAAACATTTTGTTGGCGATGCTCGTTATCGTATTATCCGATCGACAGCTTTTAATCTAGACGCCGATACGGTCTGTTCTTTGTCGATCCTCCGAGAACAGATTAATCGTCGTATTATTGTTTGTACGAGAAAGTTAAGAATTTTCGCAGAATTTAAAAAAAAAACAGCCTGGAAATAACACGCTAGATTATTTTATTGCGGATAATGTATTTTGTTGTTTTCGTTCGAGTTACAAAATGACCGGGGATTCTCGTTCGATCGATTGGTTCTTGTTCAAAGTATCGTACGCCTTTGTAAATGGAAAATTGACATCGTTGATATTCGTCTGAATTTCATCTTGATTTTATCTCATTTTACCAAATGAAACGTAAATCCTCCGTGTTGATATTAATTCCTGACGCGAATTAATTTCTACCAGATAAGTCGCGTTCTGAAGCTCCCCGCAAGTAAAACATTCGTTGGACGCTGGATCGACAACAGGGGCCAGTCATTTAAAATTTCGCTATCTTTGCTACAACTTTGTGCCAAAGCATTCTCACGATTCTGTATTTATATCACATGTTTTTCTTACTTTTAATCATAGAATACGCTGACGCAGCATTTGGCGGGACAAGAACGAAACAGCCTGTACGTTGCTCGTATTAACACGTCCTGGCTTGAAGAAACAATCTATATAACGCTCATTCTATTTGAATTTCTTAATATATCGCGTTTACTTCTTATTTTGCAGCTGTTACGTATTATTCCTCTGCTTCGTTCTTAATTGGTTAATTTCAGGTTTGTCAAGGTGGGAGTAGAAGGTTTCTAAATTGGCAGAGAACTGCGCGTCTTCTGATAGAAACAACGATGACGTAGCCGCATCTACGATCTCGTTGTCCTCTACCTAGGACATGGCAGTCTACGTTGCCTCGATTTTGGTTACGTCATTCTCTATCGCGTAACGAACTTCGTAAACAAAGCTAAGAAAATAGATTTGCGTGCTGGCGTAAGATACGAAATGATATATCTACCAATTTGTCGATGCTTGACTGTTCAAGATGTGCTTCTCATACACGTTTATGAAACGTCGTACTGTGACGTCTTGTCATGCATATCCAAAGCTTCTCTTTGTGCGTTTACTTTTTTCCAATCTTCGTTCCTCGCTTTTCTTTTCCTCTTTTAGTTTCGTTTCTCTGCTCTTCTCGAAGTATTCGCACCTCTTTGAAGATCTCTAGTTCGCAATATTATATATTAGCATGAGATGCAGGAACCAACGATAATATTATGCCCCTTTGATCTGTAATTTCAAAGGACATATGGAATAAGAAGTTGCGTTTCAGTTGCTACCTGCTTTTTTTCTTCCTTTTTTTCCTTTCTACTTTCTGTAACACGTCGTTTATTCTAACTATTCCAGCTATTCTAACGTATCGATGCTTGTATTAGATAACGTCGAATATTGTTTCTCTTCTAGATTATACGCGAATAAATATATTTAGGTTTATTCTATTTTTCTTTTCGTTATGAAGCATATTACAAAGACACGTTATAAACAAAGTCAGTGGTACGTTCTATTACATGAAATAGCCCATTAATAATGCGTAAATGTTGTTGTGAAATTATCAGTATACGTATCTTCTTTTCATGTACATTTATCTTTCGTCGGTCCTCGTTTCCCTAGCCTCGTTTCTTCCTTGACATTCATAAACACAGTAATGAAAAGATCGATACAGCGAGAAGATGAATTTGTTATCTATGAAAAATACATAGACCAAGTTTCTACACATTCGAATAGTGTAAGGCGTGTGTAAAACGATGTGTAAAAGCGTGATGCCTTTTTATTCTATATCGTAGCCTATCACAGTAACATAAGGAACTCATATCGGTTAAACGAATGATAATTTTGTTTGGAATTTAATGTATAATTTAAAGTATATACCATTGCTCGGTTCTTCTTTCGAGACACTCATCCAACGCGAGGCATTTCCTTCTCGTTGCACTTTTTAATTAAGTTTATCCTGCAACTCGTTCCCGCGTTTCGTATAGCTATGACGATCGTCCACTTTGATACGTAGCGTGTACATGCGTTCCCCGAAGTCCATTTCCTTCGATACGTAAGTTACCCTTTGCCGCGAAAAAATTCACTTCCTTTCTGTCTTAATTAAACTTCGTCACTCGCTAATTTAAATCGTCCCTGCTCCGACGATTAAGAACTACATATAATCAAATATCTATTATCTTCGTACGATTGCGTCGTGCAAAATTTACATTTATCGTCTGACACATTGCTTTGAAAAATTATCGTGACATTCAAGGAAAACATTGAGAAACATTCAGATGATGAAGTGTTTTCGGTAAATCGTCTTTTTATCCTGTTTTTTTCTTATTCCTCGTTTTATTCCTCCACGTTAGTTGTATCGTTTCTACCGTTTGCAAAACCATTTTCTTTTTCAATTTGTACGTTCTTTTTTTTTTTGGAAATATCAATTTATCGAAGCTTGCGTCGAGCGCTATACAACTACGAGCAGTTTAATTACAAACATCGACAGCTGCTGTTGTCTAGTCGTTGGAACGTAGCGAATATGTTGAAGCAAGTTTAACCCTTTCAGCAGGGGGATCGACTATAGTAATTTATTCAGCCGCGGAATTAAAAATTAATAGAGACAGAACCAGTTCCGTTCGAGGTAATTTTATTCCATGTGAATACGAGAGGATAGATGATATATTTATTTTTTAAATAGAAATGATACGATTTTGATATTTAAAGATGTGGTCAATCAACAGATTAACAGGTTAACGCAAGCAAATTCTTGCAAATGTAATTATGTTATAATGTCTTTTTTTGTTAATTTTAGAAAATTGCCCAGTAAATTATTACGCAAATGAGCTACTATTATACTAATCGCCGGGAGCAGTTCTTGATAAATAGAATCATTTTTCTCTGGGAAATGTACCGTAAAAGACATTAATCTATTTAGCTGCTAACATCATTATCGTAAAAACCTAGTTGATAATAAACGTATATAAAGTTAGCAAACGTGAGGTAACGAGAAGGAAAATATAGAACCACGTGTTGTAGAAACTCTTATATGGTTTAAAATGTCTTAATCCACCGTAGTGACTGCAATAAGCATTGGCACAAACTCTTATTTTTCATCAAACATCTATCCTTGAGTTTTACATTCCATTTTCATAGTGGTATCAAAGTTTTTTGTAATCGTACGAAGGTTCTACAAAATGAAACGTTTGACATACCTGCTTAATTAGTATATAATTGCTACAATAAATACAATGATGTACTAATATTTATTGTAATCACTGTATATTATGCGATATCAAGTATTAATATCTCTTTACAGAATATCTGTTTACTTCAACCTATTATTTCTATCAAAGTTTCAGCCTAAAGTTACATGGCGCGTACTATATCATTAATACAAAAATTTCATATATATATATATAATAAACAAATTTTCATCCATGTATTTTATCAAGAATCATCCAAACTCTAAAAATACGCCATTTACAGCTAAATTTATCATATTTCCACGAAAGAATTACAAATCGATTATTTTGGCCACACTGGGTAGCTTCGTCGTAATTTATTAACTCTATGATGATGTTCGAGCAATTTCATGACCTCGTTATAATTCCTTTATCGACTAAACGGCTTTCTGCGAAGACGAGGCTTTCCTGAACTAACCTGAGGCCACTTCTCCTTGCGCAACAGGTTCAAGGTCCTACCGCAACCTCTCTCGTCCTACCGCAACGTTTATTCGCGCCGGTGTTTCCGTATTCGACGGTCCCTCTCTTTCTACAACCTCGTCCGGTTCCTGTCCGAAACACCTGACGTGGACTTGCGCTCTCTCTTGCCCCGGGTTCCCAGTTCCCCCTGTTTTTCGGCCTTTCCAAAATCGATTTAACCCGGCGACTCGTTACAATATGGAATTACTTTGGTTACGTTGTTAACGAAGTATTGACTCAACACTGTTCAACTATGTAAGTTTATAATATAATCAATGTCCAAGCGTAGCGTTAAAAGTTTTGAAACTAATTATAGTTTGTATAATTGTACGTTGTACTACACGTATTTGTAATTTCGCGTTTCGGTATAATTTACATACATAAACATAGAGCGGTAGAGAAAGATATAAAATGAGTAATTAATTTTGCAGCAAAAGTGGAAACATTTTATGAAATAATTGTTGGTTTCCGACATTTGCTTTTGTTATATATATATAACGCAATATTTCAAAATTATTGGACTATTGCGTTATACCTTTTCCTCTCGTTTATTGTTTTCTATAGATAGATACGATGTAGCATTGAGCATTATCGAGATTATTGCAGTATGTGTTTCCTCTTTGTTTGCTTTTCTTTATCTGGACAGGTACTATTTAGCATTAAACGTTATCCAGATTATTGCCTCGTGATCTTTCCTTTTGTTTTTGCTTCTTTTTTATGATATGATAGGAATTTATCGTCGCTTGAATCGTCGAATTGATTTCTGAGCTATTGGCAAGTGGGATTCTATTTTTACGGTCAAGTTTCGAATGGATTAGGAATTTAACGATATCCTTTAAATGGTCCTACGAATTAGGTACAATATCTGGGTTGACGTTACGTTTGCTCCTTGAATCGAAATTTCTCTGTTCAAATGGAACGATGGATTGTTGCACGACCGTAACAGAAGTTCCATTAAAAAGAACCTGGTTTTTTAAAAAGATATTCGTGACTAATTTTGGAGCGATTCTTACGGTTCTTAACCGTTTGAAGAGGAAATTCCAATATCGTTAGTTGATACGTACAGTTGGTACACATATGTACCAGGAGGGTTCAAAAGATTCGTCAATTTATATATTTTCTATCTATCATTTATTAATTGAATATGTAACGTCTAATGTCGTAATACTCAGCTGAAGATGTTATAGCTGTATAATTAATTTGAAGCAAATGGTAGTAAATAACTTGGACAACTCGCTATATCCAATAACTAAAGCAAGCATTCGTTCAATTTCCATTTATTTAATCTCACATTTATGATAATATCAATTTACTCAAACGTCCACGGTCTGCTAACGCGCATTTAAAAGATTTTTCCCACGCAAATTGATGGACTGCGGATCTTCACGGAAATTTACATTTCTACAAATATAAGCAAAAAGAAACGAAACCTAAATAGAAAAGTGTTCCACCTGCTGAACGTTGTAAGAGACTACTATACCCTAGATATTCTATACATTTTTCTCAATTATTTGTATTTTGCGTATTTCTACATTTTCAAATTTCTCGCAAGCGCATCAAAATTCCCGCTCCACGATAACAGTAACTGCCCTGGCAAAAGTAAAGAACACCGAGCGAAGCTCCGCAACGTGTAGATTTTTCCGAGCGTTTTTGGTGTCAGGACACGATTGCATCGTCTGGAAAGTTGCAGAATAGACGCGTTCCGAGGCGACGCCTGGCCAGAGAGTCGCGGCCGCGGAAAGTTCCCCCGGTTTCGTGCATCGGTTGATAACGCCCGTAGAGCCACGATATAACAGCCTTGACTTATTTCTCTCGTTGCGACGCAAAGAATTTTTGCCCGGGACGTGTAATCGCCATAGGAGAAACGCTCGTTGTACGCGAAAACAAACGTGTCGAGCGTCGTTCGATCGATCGGTTCGCGTCTCCGAGTTTTTCCATATTCTTCTCTTCTCTCGTCCGTCCAGGATGCCTGGCAGGAAAGGATACCAGAGGAAGGATAAAAGGCTGTGACGTTTTTCTCTAGAGTTACGAAGGCATAACATCGCACCGTTCTTTCCCCTTCGACACTGATCGATTTCGCGTCGTTCGAGGAGAAACGTCGACCAGAGTTTCCCGACGATAATAACATAGGATCAAACTCTGTTACGTTGCACGTCTGTGTTATTCTGCTGTACAAAAATTAATAACTCGCATTTATTATCAATTGGACCGTTCGTTTTCGAAGCGACGTAGGTCCATTCTCCTTTTGCTTGGAGTTATCGAAGTATTCGCGTTTCTATCGGTTCAATAATCTTGATAACAGGCCCGTTTAGTTTGTATACGACTCTATGTGTACAAGTGTAAGATGTAAATTCATTGTACAAATAATTCTTTACTTTTTTTTTTGACAATTAACTAGATCAATATCTTCTTGACGGCTAAGAATATACAGAAAATTAGTGAATTGTGTGGGTCGTTCGTTTCGAAGGCGTTTCGTAGAAACATTTTCTTTTTCTTTCGAGATGTCAAAGTTTTTGCGTTTCCATCGATCGAGTAATCCTGATAAGGTTTACTTCATTTTTCCATAACTTGGTTTGTATAGGAGGCAGATGTAAATTTGTTATACAAATAGTTGTTTTCAGAATCAACCAGACGAAATATGTCTTTTTCACGATCATGAATGCTCTTGCACACTGCTTTCGAAATTAACGGTCCGGTGAATTTTAATTATTTAAAATCTACGTCCAATGCTGTCATCCATTTTTGCCTATAAATAAGAGCGGGAAAACGAAATGTAACGCCGTTTAATTTCTGTATCATTTGTTTTTTTATTATCGGTGCCTCGATTGTTTGGACAGGCTATACGGGTTACAGGAAATGGATTTACAACATTTCAAAATACATCAATGATTATGCAATTCCATTTGTTTCGTTTGATCGATATGAACGAACGTCTCAATATTTAAATTGTAAATTCTTTATAAGTAAGAGGTTCACACGAAAATATATGTAAATTCCTAATTTTCTCGATTTTATCGAAAAATCAACTTACGTCACTTTCGAAATAAAAATGACGTAAGTAAGTAAGGTTCGGTCGTAAGTCGTTGTCCTTAGAGAACGAGAGGTACGAGGATAAAATAGATTTTTATGATATTTGGATTTTGAATACATATTATTGCAGAGGGTGTTTCAGTTTTTTTTTTCTACATTTATTTGGATTGTCGAATGTTAGGATATTGGAAGACACCGCTAGATCGTGGGTTCTTACATATCTGAAGGTGCAAAAATGTATATAATGTGTATAAATTTACAAAATATGTAAATTAGAATGCGCACACGTACCTGTTACAATACGAGTGTATGGTAGGTGAAATGAATCTCTGTTTCGGCGTGACTTCTTCAATTTTGCCCACAAACGAATGTGGATATGCACAAAAATTCTACATATCAGAGATTCATAAGCGTGTACGTTTCGAACACTTTTATTATTTCATGAATGAACATATTAAAGCAGTTTGCTATGACACAGGTATTGTGAACATCGAAAAGCGTTATACATTTACATAACATTTTCATAAGTACTAACATGTCAAAGCATGGTAAATGTAAAAGCGTCAAAGAGGAGATTCGCATGTTTGAGATTTTGTAAATGTTACGATACTTTAATATTTACCTTTGAAATTCAGAGTCAATAATTTTCTGTTCGAAAATAAAAAAAAAGGAAACAAAGAAAAGAGAAGAAGTTGGAAAATGTCATCGAGTATATTTTTCGTGTTTCGAAAATGATTGTTAAAGATATCGCTATGCGATCGCGCTAATCAGATATTTTTCCAAGTAAAGCATCGATGACGAAGGTTCGTCGAAGCACCGCGGATTTTACCCGCGCTTTTAATTAATTCCAGTCTGCTTAATTCCCCCGAGTCTCGGCTCTTAAGATATTTTGCATCATTAACAAAGATACTAATCTGCCGCTTTCTCTATCTATTAGGTTGTCCGAAAAGTGTCTTTCTTTTGCAGACACGTATTTTATGACGAAACCTAATCTGTCGAACGTTGTGATCTTTATTTTGATAGAACAGAATGGATCATACGTAATTCGACAAAATAATATAAAACGGAAAATGTTATGCATCCATTATTTCCTTATAATACGAAAGAAACTTTTCGGACCACCTAATATATATCGTTTACGATATCTGTAATTACGTAGATTATGATTGTACATGATATCCGTGAGCAATAATTCGTTTGGTATCGATAACGAGGAACGATCTACTATACCATGAATTTTCTTTCTCGATGATACCTTTGTGAGATACGTTCTGCCTCGATGACAAATTGCCGCGTTTGGGAAGCAATTCTACCACGATGGGAATCTAGCGATCATTCTATAAACGAGATGACTCTTCCCTTTAAGCGATCAGGCATTCTATCGATGAAGAAATAACTCAAATACAGCGAACAATGAGTTTCTTTAGTAAAACGAGCAACGCGAAAGCGTTAAGAAAAATGTAACGACGAGATAGAATTAAGATGTCTGAACGAGTATCAACGATAGACGTCCTGAAGACGATTAAAAACATACGAATACGTCGTGATCTATCGAATGACAAAGCTAGTGCGCGATTCATCTTGCTGCTGATACTAATCTTCAAATATGAGATTCGTCGCAGTTCATTCATCATCGGACCTAGACATTAGATACAATTTATAAACATAAGTGATCCTATCATAAGCCTAAAAGAGCTGATAGAAAGATAGAAAGAAATTTATACATAGTATACAGTTAAGAAACGTAAGTGATCGTATTATAAACGTAGAAGAATTTATAGGAAGATAGAGAGAAATTCTAATCTCCATAGTGTATGAGGAGTCATCGACACATGGAGAAACGAGAGTCTATGCTGTCTATATGGCCCTTGTAGAATTCGAAAACGGGTATATCAATAAATAATAAAAATAATAAAGATAAGAAGTGAGGCAATCTAAATTGAAAATTACCGAGGCAGTACGTGTATGCTGCTTGAGATCAGAATCGTTTATAATGTTTATACCGTTTATACAATTGCAAAGTAATTAAAGTTCAATTTTCAGAATGTCCGAAGATTTAGAAATTCTTAACTTTTCACATAAAAATGTGCAAATAGTGAATTTAGATAACGTTATGATGTAAAAATATGAATATATACACGTATTCTTCTTTTTGTTTCTATCTTACTTGAATAATGTAGCACAGAATGTCTTGGTTTAGCCAGTGGAATTTTTTGCTTTTATGAACTATCGCCTTTCTTTTATCGGCACCAAACGTGTTTATTATTATTTTATCTACCACACGGCCTGCAAAAGAACCTTGTAAATATCCGCAAAATATCGTGAAACACCTCAGTCAAGTCACGGAATAATTTACATAGCCCAGCCGTACTTTGGACAGATAATCGCGCGCATTGATTACGAGCAGAGAATAGGAAGCACCAAAATACGCACACTGATATTTTTTCTTTTTTCTTTTTTCTTTTTTTTTTTTTTTTTAGCAAGGGCAACAGCCCTGAAAAATGAATGCACGCGTGACTACGCGTCGCATTAGACGCGCTAGATTGAATGGTTGTTGGCGAAAGGAAAGAATGGCGAAATTACATGGACAAGCCCTAGTCATGAACGGTCGGTTGGAAAAGCTTTTAAAAAAACGTCTAGACAGTTAGGGAGAGAGTGGAAGTTAGGAAACCTGTCCTCGAAATACACCGACTCACGAAAATACTTTGACACTTACCGTAGACAATTTTTATGGATATATCGTGTACCTACTGTTGATGACTATAGATTTACGGGAAATTCAGGGATGCAAAAAATGCAGAGAAAATGTACAATAATTATATTTATAGAATAGTTATACGAATTATATTCACACATCGTGATATTTAAATTCATAAAAGTTAGAGCTCGAATTTAGATATCTTCTAATTATGTATATCGTATATAACACTCCCTTAAATTTTGTTAGCGCTGTGATGAGATATGATTATCGTGATTATCTTGCCAAAGTTTTACGCACAATTTCGAAATGTTATGCAAAAGTTACAAGCGGTATTTACTTCAGACATATTTCCTAAAAGTCACAAAAATATTTGATACGACAGATATAATCATCCCGAACGTATAATTAACGCTAAAAGTGATCCGACTAAATATCGAGGCTTATCGGTACAATAAATAATTTCCGACTTCTGTGAAGCGTGTATTTGTTACAAATATATTTCGTAACTTCCATATACATTTTCAAGATCTGTTTCAAATTTTACTCGTATATGTACTCGTGCCTCGCTACGGTATATATCAAACTCTCAAACAATTTTTTTTTATTACACATATTATATACGTAGAATATGTTTGTACAACAAGTGTTCAAATATTTCTATGATTCACTGTACATAGTTCGTAAAAAACAAAATTCTCTGGTACGAGCCTATCGTTTCTTCGGTAAAACATTGTTTATTTTTATCGTCATTAGTCCGTTATCTGTGAGTAATGAATATTGATAGACACGATAAGAGAATTTTCAAGAAATACGTATTATTGACGAGGCATAACCTGACTTTGATAAATCGAAGGTGTTGTTCGAAGTGTAAGAAGTAATATGCAGTTTTGTTAGATTGCACGAACAACGACACGTTCGGTTCTTAATCTGTTTTCGCAGAAGCGGAATAGAATCTCGATCGGTGGTGTGATAATTTATCGTTTGTCCGTGATATATCTACGTACGTGGAAAGAGGATTGAAACGAGGGGAAGAAATGGTTTTGTAAATCGATTGCGATTCGCGTTGCAAATGCCTCATGTTCTTTTTCGTTCTCGTAAATTTGCAAAGTATCACTTGTGATATCCGTAAGTCGTTTAATCGACTTGTGAAGAAACAACAAGAAGAGTATCGATAAAATTGTCGGAGATACAGCAGGTTAAAATTTTGCGATCAATTTATGGTGTATGATGAAAAGAAAATAAAAGGTTTTGCAGTTCGTTGTTTATTTTCTTTAAATTAGTTGTTCCAGGCTTTCCTTTGTATTGTCATGTGTGACTTTTATTTTTGCAGACGGTTACGTTCCGCTGTTTTCTATATTAATTCATGCGCCTCGAGTTTCTGGAAATCCTTAATTCGAAATTATTTCAACATATCGTAAAAATCGCGATATCTCAGCCTCGTGTTAGACGTCTGATTAATTTTCTAGCAAAAGAAAAAAAAAGGAAAGAAATAGAAAAAGAAGTAAATATACGCGACATTCATTTCTTTGCCATCATCTATTTACCGCTAAAAGATCCAAGTTTTCTTCTTATCGAAGAAGCAATTCCAAACATTTAAGCAAATGTGCAGGCAATGTAATTATCGAAGTTCCATTGAAAAAAGTCATCATAATCGTATTCTTTCACGGAAGTGATATTATCTCATCGTATATTACCTACGATGGTATAAACGCGATCTTGGATAACGATTAGCTGATGCTGCGACTAAAATGCTAACGTTCGTACTACTAATATTTCAACTTCGCCTGATCGAACGATCTTTTCGCATATGTATTGCTCTTTGATTCCATCCGATTCACCTATTCAGACTTACGTCTTCTTTCGTGGAGAAAACGAACTGGAAATTCCTCGACCGCTTGTCATCAGGTTCATGAACTGTAATCTCCAAACGTGAAACGAAAATGCTTAGAAATGCTATAAAAGCATTTATAAAAAGCTGCCATAAACGCTAGATAAGCTTTATCTTCTAACCATTTTACCATCTAACTATTCGTATAAACTTTGTCCCTTCGAATCTTACGTAAAGAAATCGAAATAGAACGACATTGGATAGATACGTGTGCGATACGCAGTTTTTACATATGTCCGTGTAACCTAGAGATGTTCGATTGCCGATGCTTATGCAAATGTATATTTTCACGAACGTATATCACCGACCGATATGTGTACACATTAGAATATCTACTTATGCTTAGTATAAATTGAGCGCCATTTGTCGCGTTTATTTTCTAGCTATTTTATTATAAATCGGTCGTTTATCACCTTATAACGTAAAAATATTAAATAAATTAAAATTTATCGATGCTATCTACCGAATATAACCTTATAATAGGTAGATTATTACGAGTACTTTTTCTTTCAGGTATTTTACGTGTAGGATGTTTCTAGTAACCGGGAAGAGTATAATTCTGTTGCAAATGAAATCAGAAAACAACGACAGAGGAAAATTTTACTGTTTAACACGCTATGCCGTAATACTCTACAACTTTTCTCACAGATTCACCGATGCACGCGGATGCGGGATACAGTCGCACTCTTATTTAAACACAACTCTACGATCGTTTTTTATTGCACCTAGTTTACTGTATTTTGCATACTTCTAAACACATAAACATGTTTACTTCGTTCACCGATCCGCAGAAGAAAAAGAATAGCAAACACACGGTTTTTATGAATATACATCTGTGTAAGCCTTAATATTGATCGAAATGAAAATGTTGGCTTTCCACGTTGCGTTACGACCCGCACCTTGTGTTTTCCTCGAACGTACCAAAGTCCACGGCCTTGCGATTGAGTAACACCAGAGACATTAGAAACGTGCATGTTGCACGAGTTTCCCGTAATATACACGGCCTGGTGAAACATCTAGAAGCTAACGGTGCTGAAATCTGCTGTCGTGTCCGGAAGAAGTTGTCGCGTGTTTAGACGTCGTTCATGAATTCCACGTAGAGAGAAGATCGGTTGATCACGAAGGACACGAGAAGTACACCGACGAGAGACAGCTTGCTCCTCCGAGATCGCTTTTCGTCCTCGAGTATCGTTTGTCGTCTGCCAGACGACGGATTCTGAGATCTGGTTTATGGATAGTATCACGAACGCGATAACGTCTGTATCTTGTCTGCATCTCGTCTGCTTACCGGTTTCCGCGTTCTCTAAGGCCTGCAACTATAAGATGGAATTCTGTCAGACGCGCGTCAGCTCTCCTCACTTGCGTAATTACGAAGAATGCAAGTTTGACGATGCAAAAGCCAGCAGGGAAAGCCGAGATTTTTATTTGTTCCATCGAATAGATTTTTAATAGTTTTGTTAGTACACCGTCGAATGGGTCGTTGGAAAAGTTTCTTCTTCTGTTTTCAATCTTCCTATTAAATCGCAGAAGCGTAATCTATGCACGCAAGTACGAGAGATAAATGGGACGAAGTTTTGCTGGCAAATACGTCGATATAAATCTTTTCTTGCGCTTATGGGAAATCTCCCATAGCGTAAAAATTCGCAGTATGTAGCATATAATATTTAAATATGCGTGAAATATTCAATATACTATATGTATAGTACTAGTTGTAATATCCAAGTACTAGTTGTAATAATATAACTTCCTATGGAACATCGTAATATTCGTAATCTACTTATAGGGGAATATTAAAAACGCATCCTGAAACGTGCATAGCAATGGTGTTACGAAAAAATTGACGTACGATCAGCATTTATCTACAAGCCGCGAAGAAGTAACGCGGTCGATCAGAAACTCGGTTGCTGATATTTAGGAAAATTGTCGAGGAATTTAGGATACAACTCGAGATATGAAATAAATGCGATATCACACTGGCAACTATATAACCCGAATAGATATATCGTGACATTGTGAAGTAAGAAAAATTGAAAAGATTTCTGTAAATCGAATTCGCGCATATGTTCCAAATTGTATTGATATTTTTCTGGAAACTGCAATGTATCGGAAACGAGAAAGGAAACGAAATTGAAAGGAGAAGAGAAATCGTTTGACATTCAGGTTTCGGTGTGAATGTTCCTTTAATTAGCTTATTTCGCGTAATCGGCGCGAGCTTCTACTCTATTACTCTATCAGCGAAATTTGTAGCTCGGTTCGTCAACCTTAATTGATCGGCCTTATTCGCGACACCTTATTAACTATGCGTGCCGCAAACCGCGGAGGCACAATATATTTCCCGATATCATCGGAGACGGTATCACGTTATTGAATTGCACGTTCGCTAATAATCGAACGTTAACTCGATTATTCGGCATAACTGGCCCGCGACAGGCAGCAACGTAACTAAACCTCTTATATAAACCTTAAAATATAGTAATTTGCATACTAAACGCTGTTCCTCTTATGCCAATATCATTCATGCCCCATTCGATAAATTATACAAATTCGCAATTGGGTATAGAATTGTTGGATAATTCTGATTGATAACGTTGTTGCCTCTTGGTATTCCATTATTCGTCGCAATCGATGCCTGTCGGCTTAGGATGGCTTTCGACTTACAATGGACAAGATACAATACTATTATATTATAATATTATATGTTACATTGTAAGACTGGTTAGAACACTCGTTTTTTAAATATTGGGTTGGCAACTAAGTAATTGCGGATTTTGTCATTAGGTGGTATTGACAATATCCGCAATTACTTAGTTGCCAACCCAATACATAGCTAAAGAACAAGACTAATATCTATAACGAAAGTGTAAAAATTTATACGTTCGAGGTTTTTAGATGAAGAGATGATATCGCGTAAATCGTTGATCACCTTCTTTTAGAAACGTTAGTATCATTTGTTTCGTTTTTTCGGATTCTATCGATCGTTTAGAGTCCCGTTAAAAAATCAGCATTGCTATTCTCACTGGTGACAGTGTAATAGGAAAGTACTTGCGTTCTTTCCGATCACAAGCGGCAGATACTGTCAAATAGAAGAGAGATAAACGTTTCAAAGAAAGACCATTTGAAAATTTCAGCCTCTTACAAGCACTGGTTAAAAATCGGCTTCGCCGTTCTTTCGATTACAAGTCACGAAGAGAGCTTCGTTTCTCTTTTCTAATTACAATCGGCGGATAATCGACAAACGCCATTTCATCGTTTAGCGAAAACAGCTGCCTTTTGTTTCATTTGCACGAGGCATCGGCCTGTACAGGAGAAATAGAAGAGGATAGAAAGGGAATATCGATATTAAATTGCACGAGCAGGCTGTGCGGTAAAAATCGAGCACAATTTTGTGAAATTGCATTGAAACCGAGCGCCAGGATTGCGAGCTGGTGCACGCCTTGTTCCTGAAGGTAGGAAATTGCATCCATTAGCAAATTACTCTTACCTACTTTAGCTATGCTGCAAGTTGCTACACGTAAGGGCCTATGATACAAAAAAGGAGTATCGTTATCTATATTGGTCAAGGTAAAAATTAATTCGCCCGGAATTTTGTTCGAGTAAAAGCAGCTTGTGTGTCGTACGTGATTATCGAACGATACGACGCGATGTACGCGTCAAGATCGGTTTATCGTGGACGTTCGTTGAAACGTTCTTTCAAAATCTCTCAATGTCCGGAGTTTGCTTCCGGTAAAAATTGTATAAACTCGTATCTGGCGTGAATTCGTTATCCGAGAATGAGATATTTATTTTGTTATCTTTTTAGATTTCTACTTCCCTGGAGGGAGATTTTTGTTTAAAATGAAAGAAAAAAATAATAGATTAAGATAAAGTTCAATGTACGGAAAAGAAAAATGTTATTCGAAAGGAAATTACTGAATGCAATTTGTTCAAAAACGATAGAATTGGGTGACAGTTGTTTGTGTAGGCGTAGCGTGGATTACCATTAGTTTCGCAATGAATATGCAAAGGATAGTGTTGCAAAAATTGTGCAGTATAAAATATCGTTATTTTAATTCGTGGATATCGATGGTGAAAGAAAGAAAATTCAAAAATCATGGGACCATGGACAATTTCGAGAGAACAAATAGACTATTCAACACCATCCATCGCTTATCGGTTGGCAACCTATAAATCGAGTTTTCGTTGGCGGTGTTCATTTAACAACAGCCTGTTAATCTCTGAATAATCGATATTATTTTAATAATAGTAACATGATAATGTGAATGTAGTTTGTAAGCGACAGATAAATCGTTAAGCTGTTGTTCTTTTGAATCTTCACAAACTCTACCTCTCTCGAGCGAATCTCCTATGACACATCGAGAGAGTTTTATCACTTTCGATGGTATAACTGGATCGCAGTCATACTAATCCGATGCAGGTCTCTGGTACTGAAATCTCTGGACGTATGAAACGACGTATCGTGAAATGGAAGGGCGCGTTTCTTGTCGCTAAATGTCAACGCTCACTGTATTGAATCAGTTAACTTTTGATATGCCAATAAAATTCAATAGCGTAATAAAA
This sequence comes from Bombus vancouverensis nearcticus, assembly GCF_051014615.1. NCBI lineage: Eukaryota > Metazoa > Arthropoda > Insecta > Hymenoptera > Apidae > Bombus > Bombus vancouverensis. The sequence continues at coordinate 14,205,717 of NC_134911.1, read as the reverse complement.
TTCAAGTGTTCAATAGTATAATAAAATTTAATAGTGTCAGCGTTCGTTTGATGTATACGCTTTTCCATTTTATATTTCCTTTGCATCGTAAGGTTCCAACTTTTCAAATGGACGATGGAAATGGAATAGCAAGGACGCTATTGAATTTTGTAACGTTTACTCGATATCTGTAACGTATGTATCTCGACAAATCATAGTTTCGAACGGGATTTCTTGTGTAATCCAACAAATAGGATTATCGAAATTTTACGAGATTTCACGATAGAGCAAACGAAATATTTTCATCCAACTCCGCCGCTTGAAATCACATGAAATTGCGACAGCATGAAAGAGAAATCTGTGATATACGATTGGTCGTTTATTAGTTCGTTAACATTGTTAGTTTGCAAGTTACAATACGAAAGCGCTCCGTAACATGGATTTTAGAATTCTGTCAATTTTTAAACTTTAGAAAATCAATCCTATAAAGCAAACAATAATTATTGCTAACAGAATTCGACACTAAAATGCGCGTATACCTGAAATTATTATGCAGGTATGTATGTATGTATATGTACATTTGTCATAATAGTCAAAGAGTAAGTTGACATATTTTCGGTAATTAGCGTCGAAACGACGTGTGCATTCACGTTAAACCGTGAAACTCGTTAAGTAACGACCTTTGTGTTCGTTTTATGCAACCGATAGAATTCTCACAGAGGTAGTAACGAATTAACGAGGAAAAATCGTGGCAGCAAATTGTTGTTTCCGTCGAGCGATCTCGCACTGCGATGATATCGCGAGTATATATGGAGATCGTTAATCATATGTAACGTGGAGGTGATGGGACGTGCGTAATTACATGCAACAGAAGGAGATAATTGATCGCTTGAAGTGGCATTAGTAGGTCAGATGCGTTAAATCTGGAACTTTGTGCTCTGGTTTGTTTGTACAGACAAGGAATGAGTCATGAGAACGTTCGTATCGTCTGTATACCATTTCCAGCGGCTAATGACACCGACGCGGAACTTCAACTATTTGAGTTAACAAGGAGAGGCGACGTTTTGAATAAGGCGACTTTTTGACGATCAGACGCTTATATTTTTTTATTACGATTGTACTATTTATGGCAAATGAAATAATATTAGCGAGAATAGCAAAAGATGATTGGCGGATTCTAACGATTCTATAGATTCTTTCCCTCGTGAACTTTTTAATATTTCAACCACGTTTAGACGCAACTTTTCCGATAAAAATGTTAAAAAGTGTTATAAGAATGAGGATAGTCTGTACTTTCATATTTTTGCAACCTTCGTGCCTATCTTAAATATTCAATAACCATAAATCATACGTCGATAAAGGAAAGATAATATTATAAAACAAATACTTTATATTTGCTAGTATTTTAACTTAAACAAGTCACGCCAGTGATTCTGCTTCCTCAAAGTAGGGAAACATTTTATTACGAAATATTTACAATGCGTATCTGCTCGGTGAGTAGCAGAACGTAGCTGGTATTTCTTCATCGACATAGAGCAATTGTCAGATTTACACTCGTTAGAATATAAATTGCACTTACGCACATCGAAAAACACATTTAAAGGAACAGTTTTACAAAGAAAGAAATCGTCGTTCGTCGTTCATATCTTTTCCGTATTATTTCTAGTAATCTATGTTTCGAATAATAATTAATCGTTACGCTTTATGTGTTTTACTTTGCATAGATAATCGACTAACAGAAAAACATACGAAAAAACAGCTAAAAAAATCTATTAATATTTTTTTTTCTATTGCATGTATTTCCAATAATAGTTAATTCATCGCTACGCTTTATGCGTTTAACTTTGCGCAGATAAACGACCAATAACATATAACATATAAGAAACATATAAAATTCCTCGGTTATATAAACGCAACAGCGTGGCTGTTCTCTCGTGTGCAAGGTCGGTTCGGATGGAGAAGCTGCGATCCTTGGAATATATTCGTAGTTGCTCCAGAATCGCGTCGATTCTTTTTTTAGACCAGCCATAGATTGTCTCGACTACGTTTTGTCCAGCTTGGTCGGTATCTAGTATCTACAGTAAAAATTCTGATCGCACGGACTCTTCCTCTGCTACGGCTTTCTTCCAAGCATTTTATATTAGTTCGATATTAATCTGACAGTACGTATGCAACTGACTAAACAATGTCCAAAACGAAGACGTCGTTAATAGTTTCTTGGCCCCCGTCGACAGCTGTCCACACTTTGCCACACTTGTGTCCTTCGTAGCGAACCACATGTGTGGATTTCGTATAAAGAACGCGACGACCGATATAAAACCGTAATCAGTTCTTGATTAACACGATCTCTTCGACTAATTGCCGTATACGTTCCATGTATTATCGTTGCAGGTCAGTTTTTTATCGTCAAGGCAAACATTTTGCCAGATTTCGAACCTTTCTGCGAAGAAACATTTCTTTCTTTTGGTCCACGGGTTTACTTGCAAATACACTTGCAAATTTTTACGCAAATTTATATTTTTACAGATACGAGATTAAAGGAGCGGAATTTAAACGAAGATTCGTTTTATCCGTGAAACGTCGTAACTGGTACTCCACTTTCCGTATTCTATGGCTTTTGTACGTTGTGTTGTATCTTGGAATTTTCCCCCTAAATAGATACAAATTTCCAGTTTACTCGGAAAATTTTTTCTACGCGGTTTCTTCTAACGTTATCGAACCGACTCGGTTTGATTCACCCTGTAACGTTTCCTTTAACCATCGTCTGCTTTGGTTTTACTCGCAGAAAAATTAGCACCGATCATCGGGTGTGATTCGTATCGAAAATAGAAATCTGGCAGATTCACTTTTTGTCTCATAATCTGTAGTTTGGTGAAGATTGAAAGGAAGAGTTTCAACTATACCGTTCTTTAATCTGGAATTATTCCATCCTATGTTGTGACACGCACTTTATACGTTACAGTCATACGATACGTTGATACTACGAGTGATAGAAATTTCTTTAACGATACATCGACCGTGTATTCGCTATGTTTTTATTGGTAAATCTTAGAGATAAATGTTATAGGACTGTGCGGTAGGTCTGAGTCGAAGCTATCAAACAAGTACATTAGAATTATCTGTTCAACTTAAACATTTATATTTACTATTTATATCTTTTCTTATCGTATGTTATCGTGCTATACTACAAAGATTATTGGAAAGTGTCGTCGCTTCCTATAACAATTCCCTAGATTAACGAGACATCACTTGTTACATCTACGATACAAATTTAACTACACGAGTTAAATATTACCATTGATCACTGGGTGTACTCGCATTTCTGTCAATTTAAATCTCCATGATCCGTGCTGATTATCATTATGTCGTACATTGCACGTACGCAGATTATACGAGAAAAAATAAAAAAGAAAATGATTCTATTAATTCATAAGAAAACTAATCTCGACGAGTTTATTTTACAATATGAAAATTTCTACAGCGAGATGTAATGGTTTCGTCAGAAAAAAAATTGCGATTTCAATTTCAATTTATAACTCAGTAATTATAAATATAAGAGGCAGCGCGATCGTGACAGTGTCCATCGTGTCTATCCGAGGTATGTTTATTCGAGGAATAAGCGTTAGAAAAGTTTACGCTGTTAACATCGTTAACGCGATGGCATCGTTCGGACGTTTGCGTATTCAAATCTCGAAAAAATCAGAAGCATCGAAGATCGTACAACCGTGTTGAATTTATCGCTCGTCGAATTTACGTTTATCGCGATTAATATGCAATTATAGAAAGTCGGATGGGTCTAGTAGCGAAATAGTTCTACATATCCGATACGTATGCATTCACTGACGCACATGTTTGTACTTGAAAATGGATTGCATAAATAAGTGACGTTATCGTCCCGAAAGAAAATGTAAATCGAGCACATAATATCGTTTTTACGTAATTCGTGCATTCTATTAGTTTCTATTGTTATCGACATTCACGAACCGCGTTTCTTGTTTCTTTATGGAGTTTCAAGATTTCGTTCTACCTGGTTCACCTTTCGTGTTAATTGCAGGAGAGCAATTGTCTCGACATTGACATATAATAGAACGTATAATATATACGCAATATGAGAAACGTTGGTATATTTTTATTGGCATATATATCGTATGTACTATTATTTCATCTGGAATTGTATTTTGAATGACGCAGCAATTTCGTGCGATTTTTCACTTGCTAGGTAAATTAACTTTACAGAAAATGTATATTTTCTATATACATACTCGATTCCTCGAAACGTCGAACTGGCTAAAACGTGCGATTTATTCTTCTCGCGTACTTTCAACGAGATTTCGAATTATATAAACGATAGAAGCTCGCATTTCTCGGCCATACTGCCGCAGGAAACAGGCGAAATTGATAAAAAACAGAAAACCTTCGAGATTATATCTCGAGGAACATGGAATCTTCGACAACTTTTGCTTTTGCATTCGTCGAATAAGAAATTCGTAACGTTCGCCTGTTTCTTTGTATTCCTTGGTAAATAATACACAAGTGGAAACGCAATTAAATCGAACGATACGACTTTTTTATTCGCTGTGCACGCGACGTTAATCGCGAGATCGATCAGCAAAGGCTATCGCGAAAGCTCGGGGTCTAAAAGCACACCAGGCAGTTTCGTGCATTTCGGTGCATATTTCCACGATCGCGAGTCACGCCGTTCTTTTTTCCAGCTTAAAAATACCTTGTTGCGAGTCGGCCGAGGGGAACCGAGATTTATACGGCGCTTGGATCACTTTGAAGAATATAATTACGATAATCTATTTGTTTCTTTATTTATTCCGCTGTTGTGATAAAAAAAAGGACGGACAAATAGATCCGAAGACACAGATGAAAGATGTCGAATATTTTCAAACGTAATTTGTAATTTTTCGGTACGGAGAAAGGCCTCTATGTTTCTATCTCTACAAATTTTCTCTGCAAGAGCCCATTTAGGGATATAGAATCCAGAAGATTGCGTTATTGCCGAACAAACGATAGTTCCACTTCGAAATCGTGACTTCCGACAAGGATACAGTATACTATACTTTTGCATAACACGAACAACAAAACGAAAATAAGAATATTATTAGAATTTTTGCAATATTCTTACGTTACGAATATTCGTTCTCAAATTGTTTGACAGGTATACTTTAACAGAGTATTATTATTATGTATCACAATTAGATTAGATTAACAACGATGATGTCCTACCTGTAATTATGATAATGATAATTAGATCCTCGTGAATTATTCGAAACGGTGATAAACGTACGAAAAACAACAAAGTCAAGGATGAACCGATACGTAAAAATCTGTGTATCTGGCATCGTTTCTCGCATCGATTTCAGCGCATTTTCGAGCCACTCGTTGTTTCACGCGGACGTGTTCCGATTGACAATCATCGAGACACATACACGCGGAAATTCGGCGAGGAAGGGCGGAAAAGAATGGTCGGAAGTCCGTATCCGTTCGTACGGAGAGATTATAATTCGTGTCACGCGTTTTTAGTCTCCTCGGAGTATACAAGATGCGTACAACCATCCGCGACATGTTCGATGCTGATAAATTCGATCCCGCGTGTTTTTTCTTTTTCAAATAATGGAAATCGCGATACGTGGGATGTCTGCGCTTATTTATTTTCTTTTATTTCGAAGATTTCGTGCTTAGAGTAATAAGGATTACGTAGGTAGAGATGTTGAAGTCTCGGCGTTGTGCATCGGCGCATGTCCCAGCCGCGTGTTTTTATTATCACAAATTTTAGGTTCGAAGGTAACATTTACGTTTTAGTATATCACGTGAGCCCGTGTCGCTTGCACACGTGCAAAACGGCCTTTAAAAATACTTATCGGCCAGTTACGTTTTATCTCGACACATTTTATTGACTATGTTTCCTTCTTTCGCGTGTGACTGCTCGATTAGATTCGATTCTCCTAGTTACTCTGTACAGCGTATTTTCTGACGCTGTAAATATTATGTTGTATTAAATATTATATTATATTCGTTTATTGCGATTGACTTCTCCTGGATATTACATCATATCGATATGCTAATATTTGTATTTGAGAAATATAACGGAAGATGAGATTTGTAATTGCCAACGATCCTATTGAAATCATAGAATACGCGTACTAAATCGTAATTTGTATCTTTACGTGTATATGTAATATCAATATCAATCGGTGGCTATCGACTCTCTTTATGAAATGCATCGTGTAAATGTGACGCGCAACCACCGCACGAACCTTATTAATAATACGGTTTTCGTTATCTCGAGTAATAAGATTATAAGATCGTATAAATAAAAGTATAAGAGACCCAGTAATTTTTGTTATCAAACCATCTTACCGTTTATTGCACGCTTCTGTTCCACCGCAAGGAACTCCAACTTTTTACAGCGCACAGCTTTGTTTCATTTTTATCTTCGTCGATAAAAATAGGGAAAGTTAACGCATATAAATAAATTCGTAAACATCGATAATCTTTTTCTTTTCGAAAGGAAACCTTTCTCGTTTCGAAAAGCTTCGCTGCAAAGGAGTGTCGGAATTGTAAGTGGTCGATTGCGTTAGAGGATTCTTGGAAAGGGCTAATACCGTAAAGTAATCCTGTTCCGGCTATTGCAACGAAATAAATTTCGACTTAGCGGATATCGATTTTACCAAAGGAAAGATTTAACTGACTGTTAAAAAAAAAGACTGACTGGAGGCTGACGTAAAAATTGATACATACGAAGATAGGATTAAAAACGTGGAATCAGGCAGTAAAGTGAACGGTACGTGGGAGAAAATCATTATATCTATTTGACATTATTACAGAGTTCGTCCGAAGCATTCAGAGGGATATCTGCTCGTTACTCGTAATACGAGGCCGGCTGATATAAGTACAGCAATTTTCAACGTGTTGCGGCTACCCAAAATAATACGGCCGTCTCCAAAATTCGACAAAGATTTTTTGGCTACAATTGGCACAAATTTAGCGTACAATTTAGTTGCTTGGCTCGTTAACAGTGAAAAAGAAGGAGGGGTGCCGTAAGTCGCTCGAAATTGAGGCAATTAGAGGGAGCAAGATATTTCCATCATTTTCTTTCGCTTTTTTCGTAGCGGTTCTTGAAATTAAATTTTTGTTTTTTACACGGGAGAGAAAACGGAGGAATGATGCCTCGTAATAAGGTCAACATAATGAGAAATATAATTATTTAAGTAGTATTTGTACCGAGTAGCTACTAGAGGAGAGGAGTTGTTTAATACATGAAATATTTCTGAAATCATCTCGTCAATTTCTTGCTTACTGCCGAATAGACGGGATGAATTTAATTGCAAATACATATACGAAATGAAGATGAGAAGTTCTGAAGGTATATCGTTCTCGTGCAAACAATTTTAACAAGATGATTTTATTTATACTCTTCTATGTGTGTTTAAGATTAGCGACGATTAAGTCGATACTTTTATAATATTTCTTATCTTCGCTAAATTGAATCAACATAAAGCTTTATTAGATTATGCTACTATCGTTCCATCTTATGTAAACAAATAATCAATATCTATTTTAAATTATTAAATGTAACGTAATGTAATATATATGAATTTTATTTCCAGGCGGTATATCAAGTTTAGATAAAAATTATTCGTCTTGACGAGCGAAACATTTTCCAAATTGTTATTATATAGATCGTTTATTACGTAGATATCGCTATCAGCGTACTTCTTATCAATTACTAACGCTATCAATTTATTACCAATTCATATGTTTCGCAAGCCTTGGTTTTCCTAATTAAACGTAATTATACTTTTTGTATACCGCTGAAATCTGCTCAAAGAAAATTGGATCTCAACAGTGAAACAAGGAAACAGAGGGACGTATCCAAGTGTACGAGATGCGCGGGCGAAAAAGACTCGAAAAGTCTCGCGAAACGAGAAACGAACAGCGCGTATATACACTGACGAGTTCCTACTCTCATCGTCGGGTATTTTTAAAAAGTAAGAAGCTTCGCTGTTGTACGACACATGTAAACTTCTGTTTCCATTCTCGAAATTGAATAATATTCGTACGCTGACGGAATTGTTCGTAGTTTGAACAGTTCCTACCAACGTACACTGTGCACGATGCACACGTAACTCGCAATAAGGAGATAGAGACCCGCAATTCAGCGAATTAACGCGTAATTTTAATGGAACAGGGACAGAACGAAAAGGGACTGGAAGAGAGTTGTCGCGTGCAGCAGTGGATGTCCTGATGAAACTTGGTTGCACATGGTGGAAGGTGAGAGCGGTCAGACGGCGTTACTATGGTCTGGCTACGTACCGTCTGTTTCTACTTGCTTTTCACCGTACAGCGAGCTCTAGGCTAAAGCGATCTACACGCTGAAACGTGTTATCCGCTTGATTAGAAATTTGTAATTATTTCTGTAATCGTAGCCAGGTATATATATTCGATCATTGTTGATTTTATTATTAAATCGAAACTAGTAGCGCCTTAGACACTGATAACGATTTATCCACTTTGATAAATTTATGAATCTGTTTTGTAAAATAGCGGATCTCCAAGGTGAGTCTCTTTTTTTCACGAAATTTTTGATTTCCATGAGACACCTAGTCATGCCAAATATTAATCGATAGACTATGTCAACCGATCTGAAACATTATGATACATTATGATCGTCGAACGAAAAGGAGGACGTAAAACAATACGATCTTTGTTTAACGCTCAATTCCTCGAAAAGCTAACGATCAACTTCGATACGAGTTTATCAGTTTGATTTCGTAGCTCTCTCATAGCAAATATAGAAATCCTTCCTTCGAGCAGAGGCTTATACGGCTAAACCTATGAATTCCAATTTTTTTCAACGTCCAAATCTTCGGTATATTCTTCTAGCAGAGAATTCATTTTATCGTCGATCGAACGGAGAACCATACGCTTTGCTAATTTTCACTGACAGGATTCTCTGTAGCATCGATCGAATGCTGTATTCATAAACATTTGGAGAGGCCCTTAAAGGACGAAACGCGGCCGAAATTATTCCGTGGTAGTTAATGACATCCATCCGTCGAAAGTTCGTAAAAGCGACGTGAAATTGCGAGCAATTCACATCCATTACTTGGATACGGACAGCGTTAAATATAACAGCGAACTAGCAGTACGGTGAAGTATACGTTCACCCTTCGTCCCTAGTGTAAAACCAAGCCAGACAGAGGAGGGCTGGATGATGGGGAACGGGATGAGGCAGCATTGGAACGTGGCTTCCACGAGTACCAGCCACATCTCCCTTTTGCTCCTTTCTCCCTTTCCCTGCCAGGATTTCGGGACTGAGAGAGGGAGAACGACGGCAACGTTGCGAAGGTCACCTTCCTCTACCACCCTCACGCACCCTAACGAAGGGTGGTCATGGTCGAACGTGGTTCATGCCAGACAGAGAACACTGCTACGAAGAGGAGGGTGACTGGGATAAAAAGGATGCGCGAAGGCGTGTCCTGCGGGTTTTTCATACACCTTCAGAAGCAGCTACGTGAGAGTCCTCCAGGACGAAAAAATACCTCGTTTCAGTTAACGAGTTAAGAGTAATAATTTCCTTTTTTCTTTTTTAAATATCACACGTAGAAGTTATAAAATATTCGAGTATAAATAGAAAAAATCGTTGTAAGTCGAAATCAGCGTGTTTGAGATTGTTGAATTGTTGCTTGTAATTACTCCGGGAAATATATAAAAATTTAGAAGATTTGTTATCTTTCGAATGATTAAAACGAACGAATGAAGAGAGAAATGAAACTTGTAATGCAGTTGGTTAAATTTGTACGTTCTTCCCTATATATATGTCGGAGATGAAAGAACACCGGAGTCTTTGGAATTTTGGTTAATCCCGCAACATTGTAACCTAGAGTCTACTATAGCTGTAATTAAACAATTGTAGTTATTCAATCCGATTGTAATTGTTCGAGAGTCGTGATAATGAGCTTGGGCTCGAGGCAACAGCCAATCGCCGAACGTAGCCGCGGTCACGGGATGAACGCTTTGTCTAACAAAGGCATGGAATAATTCTATAGCTCTCCTTAAAAAGGAAATAGTTGTAACACTCGACAGTAAACATTCCAACGGTCTCTGTCCCGTAGCTCGCCACACGCAGATCCTATTCTTCGAGCAAGATGATTGCCAGATATCGATGCGTCTTCGCAGTACATGTTCAGCTAGCTCGAGGGCCCGTTATAAATCTTAAGATTTAGTCCTTCAAACAAACAAACAGTCTTTGTCCCAACTACGGGAAAATAGGGGAGACCTATTTTTCAACGAGCAGCGTCTCCCACTAGCAACTTTCCCTCGAGGGCGGCTAGTATCTTTTTCTAACCACCGATATGGAAATTGACCAATTAGCAGCAACGCCAATTTCCCTTACTTTCTGAACGAAGGCTTTTCTCGACGAATCCGATGATCTCGTGTCCTTAGACACACCCCAATATAGTTTTCCTCTGTGGCATCATCGGGACGGGAAAGTCATTCTCTCTCGCGATCTCATCGATGAGAGGAGTACCCCTTTACGATCAGTGAATATTACGCGTCCGACTTGGATTTTTGAGCACGTTCATCTGTCATCCCGTCGACCGCGGATTCGTTACTGAACCTAGGATCATTGTCATTAGTTTCTCGGGTATCTAATTACCACGGTCACTTGTCCGGTTCTGTGATAATCGTATTTGCACTAGCCAATGTCTTCTCTATTGCATAACGACGACGTGTAACCCAAACGAAGATTCGTTTCACGCCCCTAACCCTAGTTCTAATGTAAACCCGACATATATATAGGGTGTTGCAATTTTTATATATAATTGTTGCTTATCGTTGGACTAAACAGATTAGACCGAAGCTTTGAGATGAGAATTTTTTGTTTTTATTTCAATGACATGTATAAATTATAAAATATCGAGCAATGTACACTGGTGCAAAAAGAGTTTGTTTCAAAATTTGTTTCAAAATTGGAAACTACAGAATGTGAACATATATCGTTCCACTTGATATTTTATACAACGAAAAGAAGCGTTAATGTATCAGTACGTGTCGTTTCTTACGATCTACCTCAAATATTGAAATTCTATTAAAAATAAAGAGTATGTAAATGTAGTACGTTTGAATTCTTGTGCATGATTGTTCTTTATCGTTAGACTAGAAATTCGAGATATTTGAGGTTGCCTATCACTCGGTTATCAAGATCACGTTGATAGATACAGTTATCTAAACGCGTCTCGCAATAATTGGTATGTTTTTTACCAGCGATTTATTTATTCTGGCCGTACCTTGAGATAGTAAGCACATACACTACAGCGACCTTCTAGTTTCGCGTAAACTGAACGACTCTTTTAGACTTTGATTAGTTCGAAAAATAACAGCGCGTATATTTTCCGTACCGATAAATTACCATTAAGACGATGAAATTTCCGGTGCTACGGATGGCATCGTTTCGTAGGTCAGTTTCAACGAAGCTCTCGTTCCCCTTTATACTCGGACACTACAGATGCGTTTGCAGAAAACTAAACAAATGTTCTAGAAAGAAATGAATAGACCTGACACTCGAAGCCAAAAACGAAATTCTAAATGCGTATCGTCGATCGCCCACAGGCCTTCACGATACTCGCTCAACGAACGAACCTGGCCCAAAAATAATATTCCACGAACCAACGAAATTCGCTCGAGTTGCTTGTTTATCTACGATTCACGGAGGAAAATTACCGCTGCAAGTACGAAAATCTCGCCTTAAATAGATCTCGTTCGCGCCAATCCATCCTTGTGCGAGCAAAAGTTACACCGACGACGACCCGACAACAACGAGCGTGCCAAATCGTCGAAAAGATGGACGAAGAGCCAAACCGTGCACCTGGTCACTGTCTGCGTCGTTTCTCTCCTTTGCGCTCTTGCTGCTGGCTAATTTTATAAAAACGCCGGTGCATGCAACCGCCTTAGGTGGAGAACCACGCCCGAAGCCGACGAAGAAGAGGCTAGACGTCCCGTTCGCAGGCAAAGAAAGGGAAAAATAACTAGATAGACGTGGCTGGTGAATCGGCGGGGAAGTCGACGTCCCTCGACCCACGAGGGAGGATAAAAAGAGCAATCGAAAAGAAGGAGGAGGCGCTCGATTAAGAAATAATGAAACAAAATGACAGTGTGTGGTGGCCCAGCGATGGAACGAGCGCGGGATGAAGAGGCGGAGGAGGACGAGGGAGGACAGGAAGGAGAGGAGCAACTCGAAGGAAAGAGAGGACAAAGTCTGGTCGATTGGACGTATAGTCTGTGCGTGTGTGTATTCGAGGATAGAGAGGGGCGTGATGATTTACGATTCTCGGTTGGGCAAGAGCGACGGAGACGAGAAACGACGAAGAGCAACGGAATGAATGTGGTGGCGGTGTTGGAGGCGGCGGAGGCGGAGGAGAAACACCGGATAGAGTTGTGTGGAATGGAAACGAAGAGACGGCGAAGCAAAGTGGTGGCAAGAGGAGGTTTTTGGCAAAGGGGCGAGAAGAGAAAGGGGGGTTCCGTGGTAAAAGGGATTCGGTTTCGCAGCGACGGGGAAGTAGTTTCGCGAAAGAGAGAGAGAGAAAGAGAGGAAGAGAGAGAAAGGGAGAGAGCGAGGGGAACCAGAAGAGGAATGAGCAGAGAGTCGGCTGTGCCGGTCGGGTTCGACTGGTGGTAGGGGAGAGAAAGAGAGAATTCGGGGCTGTTGACCGGGCTTCGAATTCGAAAGGCTCACGCAGGCTCGCAGTGAGGCAGGACGCGGATGCGCGACGGTGCTGACGACGTCGACGAGAACGACGAAAACGGCTACAACGCAGTCGCCGACACCGCCCGAATTTCACGATGCCTCGCTTAGGTGCGAGAGACCTTCCCTCTACTGCATCGTCGAATTCTGCACTGAGTTGCTAGGGCGATACTCGCTCATTCCTTTTACCCACGGCTGGCAAATGTATGGAATATATACAGGGTGTCTTCTTGAATATATATAAAATACAAGCTTTGATCGTAAATAGGTGGAAGGATCGTGTTCAGTTGGATTTGAGATTCGAGTAATTATTCGTTTCTGCAGACGCAACGAGAAGTAAAAGAGTCGTTCTATTTAACAAGGATATAGAAATTGGATGTTGTTTAGGTATATGTGTTGAATTAAATTTCCACTAATCTCTTTAGCGTAATTGTTCCATTAATGGAATATATTTTTAAACTGTGCATATTTCAAGTCATGCGAAGGTTATTAGATCAGCCTTGACCTCTGACATTATCCCGTAAAAAAAAAAAGAAGAAGGAAAGAAAAAAGCAGGAAAGACGACGTTCTTAAAATTATAAAAGATAGAATCTCGTTTTATTTTCGTAAACTTCGAAAATTTTCAAATTATACGTATACGCTGGTCAGCGGTTTAGTTTAAAAATCTAGAGCACCAAATTCTCCGTTCCGTGAAAAATACGATATATAAAACGCATTTATTGATTTAATGACAAACTGAAAAAAGGAATAGAGATAACGTGGTTTTGTTGATGCAAGTATCGATCTCTCGACGTTATCGGACCAATTCTCAAATAATGTCAAAAGTTTATAGTCGCGAGTTACATAACAGACTTATACAATGTATTTGCAAATTTATCATAATCCATATTTTCTTTTTTCGTTCACGAGGTTAAAACATGCAGAACGCAACGAAAATGAGGCAAACGAAATTTCAGTTATGCACGTATCGCGAGCAGGTCTTATCTTGAGAGTCTTATCACCGGAGTTATCACCGAGTTTGTTTTCACTTCTGCATCGACGAGAAATAATTGGAAATCGTTGTAAGCAAACACTTTCAAAATTTATAATTAACGCGCCCACTCTTCGGCCAAATTTCTTAAATCCGTTCGTCGTATCTTTCTGTAAGCAACTCGAAAATTCTTTAACTTCTACGACAAAATTCTTTTTCGATTTCGAAAGGTAGAACAGAGTATATCGTTGGCACGGCCAAACTTTTCTACATCTTCGATGAATTTAATCTATTCTAATCTTTATCTCTGAACCTTATCAGTCTCTTAAAAAGCTTTCTCGCTGACCATTTAAATTACATCACAGATTTCATCAAAATTTCGATTGCTTCTTTTATAAGTGATAATATTTTTTAACGAGTTTTATCATCTTCCTTTCTTAGAAACAATTAATCTGACAACCAATATTCTTCCTTTTATTTCGTAGAATTGGAAAATGATGCATCAGTCCGAGCGTTTGTCAAACAACGGAATATTCCGTTTGACAAATATCGATATTAGTTAGATAGCAACGAGAATTAAAGAAAAAAATATCCATTGGCCTGCGATATACGTTTCATTCATCGAATGATAAAACTCCGATACAAATCACCTATTCAAACTTTTATAAAACATATTCAATAGCGAGAGATATCAGAGTTTAGTGGAGGGAGTTTATTACCAAAAAAAAGTCGGATAATCTTTGAGAGAAGAGCACACGAATCACCGGTTTCCATGAAACCCGAACTTTCATATTCCCAGGGAATTTGAAAAGTTCCAGATTAAAAATTTCCAGTTTCCAAACGAGCGAACTTGCAAATTTTCAAATTTCGCTAGCGTCTAGCTTCGACTAACGCCACTTTCGACTTCTCGAGCTTCAAAGTTTGAAAATATCAATACATTCGTAAAGCTGTGGAAGTGTGGTAACGTGGAAATTTTGAACTTGCAAGTTTTGCAAATCTAGAAATTCGAAGGTACGGAGGAAGTTTGTGAACTTGGAAATTTGAAAATTTGGAATTATGGAAGTTTGTAAGCTTGGGAATTCGGAAATATGGAAATTTACGCGAACTTGGAAATTTGATGATTGGGGAACGTGCTGGTATACCGCACGGATTTGGGAATTCCAAATGTTCGAAGTTTGCAAATTTAGAAATTTGAAGATACGCAGCGAGTTTTTAAGCTTGGAAATTTGAAAATTTCGATATCACGGAAGTTTCTAAGCTTGGAAATATTCGGAAATATAGAAATTTACGTGAACCTAGAAATTTGATAATTCGAGAACGCGTTGATATACTGCGCGCATTTGCAAATTTCCAACTTTCGAAGTTGGCGGATTTAGAAATTTATAGATATCAAAGTTCATGTAAACTATTTCAAAAATGTCGAAGCGTGAAAGTTTGCCGGCCTGAAAGCGCGAAATCGTAGAATTTTCTAAATTTACAACATCCTGAATCCGCACCGATTCTTGTCATCGAGCCGATGTTCGCGAACGATATGAAAAACGGAAGAGAGCTTGCGCCTGTGCAGTGTTCGCGTAACTCGGTTTCATCTGGCGACCTTGAACGTGTACCAGGCGCAAAGACAGAGAGAAAAAGAGAGAACTGTCAAGAGGGTTGGAGTCTACTCTTCTCGTCATCGAGCTCCGCGTAGACCGGAGTATCGATCCTGAAACGAAGTTGTCGGCCCTATCCCATTCGCAAACCCGTGCTCCGGTAACAACCCCTTCCCCGTCGGCGGGTCGAAAGTCTGGAGGCCTTGACTAGAGAGAGAGGGACAGCTAGCGTGAGTAAGAGAGAGAGAGAAAGGGAGAAAGAGAGAACCGGTCGTCAGGATGGGGACAACGGAGGGCGAGAGCGCGCGAGGGTCATGGATTTCGCGTCCCCGCGTGAAAACGTCGACGAATAGAGAGAAAGCGAAAGTAAAGGGGATCGAGCAGATGAGCTGGGGCGATAGAACCTTCGAAGCTTCCAATAAAACGCGCCAATGATAGCTTGATAAAGGCACTGTTCGACGTTTTACGAACCATTCGTCTCAAAGATCGCTGCATAACGCGTCGTCGTGCGCATCGCGTAGCTTGCTTTACGATGCAAACGATATTAAACGAAGCTAATTGAGCCTAATCTTTGCCTCTTGGCGTCCGACTTGCCGTTTCTATGGGCTTTCTTTTATAAAGGTTTGCACGTTGCCAAGAGTGTTTTAAGGGATCGAATTGGATCGTGTTGTTGGTTTTGGGGATTGGCGAGAGCGGAAAGGTGGAAAGATGTCGGAGGAAGATCGCAGTTTCGATAGAAATGGAATTCTCTATAAAAGCTGATGTTATTTGAGATCGGTTAATCCTGTTGCGTTCCTCTCGGCAGTCTTCACTGAAACTGTATTTTTCTAACGATAAAAAATATTTCATTCGTATTTTTCTAGCGATGGTAGTTAGCTATTGCTTCGAATAGTAGAATATGAAGAAATTCTTATCGGTATGCGTGATTTCTCGTTGAAAATCCGAGTTACGTGTCTACGTTGAAACGTTAGAAATCCTTTTTGTTCGATAAGATTGAAGTCGAGTGGAAATGTAAAAATAGGAGCGCCACAGGATTAGGAGATGATGCTACAGTTATATATTCTTCTCGTCCTTTCTTATTAGAACTGGAGGAATTTGAAAGCAGAGGAATATTGTAGTTACACCAAGTTCAATTACCGTTTCTGTCTCATACGTTCGGAAACGATGTGGACCGTCGCGCTGACCACGATTTTGAAATTTCTACGCGATCGATCGCGGCGACTGGAAACCGGAGACAGGAATTCGACTGGAAAGTAACTTCTTACGCCGACTGCATTGTTTTCGAGCTCGTCACTCCGAACATCATCGCTATAAACGGCGTCGTATCGTGTGCAGACGCTGACGTGACCAATGGCGTTTTTTTAGATAACGATGAAATATTTTCGACCTTGAACCTTCGGCTCTAAGCTGGTCCCCGAAACTTTTGCATATTTCGTTTCCCCTTTCGGTGTCAAATCGAAGAAAACAACAACGATAAAATTTGCTCAGTTGCATCTTGCTCTCGCAACTCTTCGACCTATGGATATTAAAATAATCTGTTCGCTGCCCCGTTCTATTATTTATCGATAAAGTGCTATTAATTGCGGCCGCATTTTCGTAACTTGCACGTTATATCACCGAGATAGTAGTTTCTTTGATTAAATGAATCACACAGATGCCAGACTGTGATCGACTTCGTCAAGGACAAGTTTGATTTATGAATCTAATCGCGTGTCGTGCCATTTCTTGCATAATTCGAGCGACGTCATTAGCGAAATTTTACAAGCCGCTAGTTACGAGTAATCAGTGGCAATAATTACTCTCGTGCAGCGGTTTGTTGTAGCAACGAGTTTCCTTAAAAAGTAAATTACATTTCACGATTAACTTTTCCGTAAAATCGCAAAGAAAAGGTCTGTGACTCGTACATCGTAACTTGTCGATTCGTTGATATAGTATTCGGTTAGTATAGTAAACTGTTACGCAAGAGTGAGTATTGTTGTTAAAATTGAGAAATCTGTAAGAAGCGAAATTGATGGTTTTGAAACTCTGAATAAGCGAAGCGTATTGGACTGTGTGACAAAAGAAAAAAAAAATTGATCTTCGAAAAGAACTCTCCAACGTTATGAGCAAGATAACGTTTATCGACGATATAATTTTTTTCTCCGAACGTTTCGCCAATTTATCGGCTATTTTTCATTGCCTCTTATCAGCTACGCTCGGTCAATTTACGAGCAATTTTTCAGTAGCTGTTTATCAATCGATATTCGATCGATCATTAAAATGAGCTAGCTTTCTAATTAAATCCATCAATCGTTCACCGATGTATTTGTTCGTTCGTCGTAATTAACTTTGCGGATTCCTAGTTTCATTATTAACTCTCTCCCCACCCCCTGCCCCCGATATTACAAAGGATCACCTTCGTAAACAATCTGAAAATCCCTCCTCCCTCGATCAAATCCTCTCTGATCTTTCTGTTTGCGTCAACCGCTTCAATTTCAATCGCTTTGCTCCCGCATCGATTTTAATATCCATTTGACGAGGAACGCGCGCGCAGATCTGCGTGATTCACGCAGTAATTATCAAAATTTGCGGTTTCCTGGTTTGTGTGGTACGCTTTTCCTAGGAATATCAGAATACAGCTTCATTAAGCGTTAAATGACAGACTGATTAGAGTAAACGTCAAGGAAGGAATTTCTTCGAGAGAGGATAATGTAGCTTACACTGTCTGGCCATGAATATTAGGACACTACAGCTGTTATTTAGATATTTAATAAACAGTGAACAGTTTCGTTGCTTTAACTTTGAAGTTAGTTTATTACAAGATACTAAATAGAGTAACGAAAGTTGCGTTGATACTTATGATCTTCGGTGTGTGCTATACTTGGAGTTTTAAATTGGATAATTATTGTATACCCTGGATCGTTAAAAATGTAAGAAGGTCGAAGAAACAGAAAACGAAAAGAGAAAAGTTTTTGCGATAGTTTACCAACATTTACACGAATTATCGAACTGGTCGTAAAGTTTCTGACGCTTCAAATGCTATTGCTTCGAGCACTGTCTAGGTCAGTTTTCTCTAGCTCGCGTTCCTCAGATAACACGGATGCATCTACGAAGCTAAATACTTTTAAAACAAACTTATGGACTCGACAGTTGTAGTTAAAACACGAACCTTGTAATAAATTTTTTTCAAGGAGAAAACTCGATTCACACCTGGAAATATTGCCAAGTTCGATAATTCTATTTTTCCACTGTGCAGCGCATAAAATGTCTAGAAACATCGACGTATCTGTTTAGATTTTTAATGTTTCGAAAAACAACCGTTTATTCCCTGTGTCAATAAATTTCTACGTAAGTTGACCAATTTCTCGATCGCTCGAATGCCTCGAATTGTACTGTCACCCGTAGGTCAGTTCTCCTCCCTATCTTTTCTTCGCCCCCAACACCTAACGTATGTACAGTACAGTTTCTCGCAAAAGCATTCCAACATTTTTGTTTGAAATTTCATTAGCACCTCGCCCGTCTCGCGATTACAGGAATTACAAGAAATCTACATTTTTTCCAAAAAGACACCGCTTACGTCTTGAACGCTGATATTAATCTGACAATTATGCGATATTTCGTGGAAACGTCGGGTAACTGGTCCGCCGTCGTAGCGGAAAATTGAAAAATCTGAACTTTAAATCGCAGAAAGCATTACCTACGCCCTATAGTTTTTAGAATTTGTCAATTAAGCGATGCTTCTATGAAAACCATCACGATTCTCGGATTCGTCATAGTCGTGACGTCTGGTGCTTGTGAATAGAACAAAGCTTCGACCGGCTGGCTGCTGCCAGTGGCCCAGGATCAGAGAAGGGTTCGGCCGTATTACAGCCAGTCGCCCGTCCACGTGCATCGATTCATTCGTCACGGTGCCCCGACCTATCCAACGTGTAACTTCAGGACTTTGCCGCGCCGCCTGCAAGCGCGTGTATTCGTGTGCGTATGCTAACCGCATCCCGTCACGTGTACGACGATTACGTCCCGTCTGCGTATATTCCGTCTCTCCTCCGTTCTCTCTATCTCTCCTTCATTCACCACCTTTTTATGCACAACCACAACGTGCCAATTTATACACTGGATACCATAAGTATGAACACACAGCTGCTCGTTACATTCGTTGGAAAACTTTAACAAATTTTACTTTGCCGAGCATTTTGCGTCATAAGCGAGATAACCGGACCACGGATTTTTATGCAAATTCACGCTTTTATAAAAATAGGAAATATAAGCGAAAACTTGTTTCGCCTATCGGATATCATAACAATGCAATATGTTTTGTATATTTTGCCATATTTTTATTATATTTGCATTTTATATGAATTCTACGTATCTGTGCGTCCTCGAATTCCCTGTGTACACGCGAAGATGCGCGAGGTGAAGGTAACAAGCTGTAACAAGATAATTGCGAAATATAAAGACAGCGAGACGTGTTCGCTTTCTACTAAATTTCTAAATAATAATTATTAATACTCGTGGCTGACAGCGTGCACATGTATTTGTTATGTATCAAACACGATACGCCAGTGTAACGTTCTCGATATAGCTAAAGATCTGGTGGAACTGGATGGAGAGCCTCCTGATCCTTTTGGCGAGTCGATACATTCTCCATGGTGGAGTTGTGGTGAAACCGGCTCAAATCGTTTCACAGACGATCCCCGGGATACGTATCCGAAGCACGCACGACATCAGACGGGTTATATTTCATGGAAATAATAAAAACGTACGAATCGAAGATTTCACACAGCGGTTTAATGAGATTAATGAGCGGCGTGGTTCGAATTAATGGGACGTTATATGATTTTTGTGGTGTTTGTGGGGTTTTCTCTTGGGCGGGGGAGATGTTTTTTCTAAAGGGTTTAATTTTAACAGATTCGCGAATATTGATTTTTGTAAAAATGCAGCTAGACGAGAGGTAGGTATACGGGAGAACTACGTGGGCTGTTGCTCGAACGTTCATTCTCTTTTGGTGAAAAATTCATTTGGTAAAAATGAACTTGCATGAGCGTGGTATGTAGAATATTCATGTAGGTTGGATGTCGGTTGAACATACCTTGACTTTTGTTCAAAAATTTACCGGACAAAAATGGAGTTAGATAATTACAGTATATAAGAGGGTTTTATAAGTAGAATAAATAGCATGTTGCTTGAATATTTATTTTATTAGTTGCTTTATAGTTTCTTTTTTTTTTTTTAACGAGTATGTATAACGGTCCATTATAGTCTTTTATGACAGATCTTCTTCATCTTTGTCCTTTGTTCCTGGTCGTCTGGCCACCAGATACGTACATGCTCGAAAAAGTGACGAGTGACGTAAATTAAATAGGGACGTTCGTTTTCGCCTGTAAGGGATTTGTTCTAAGAATTATAATTAATTGCTGATACAGAGGTAACGCGAATCGAGTTCCACTTATTCTTGTTCCTTATCCCCCCAGCTATGCGGTCTACTGAGAAACGTCTACTAATATATCAAAGTTTTAATTATCGTGTAATTACTTCTGCACTAGTACAAACAGTCATTGGAATTTCAAAGTTCATTTCATACAGAACTTTAATATTCTGGAACCTTTCGTAAAACCTATATTAAAACATAAATTACAAATACTTTTTTAATCCCAAAGGATTAATCCTGGCCCACGCCGTTCATTTAAACAGAGTAATCGTTTCAACATTCTATCACAATCGTGGATTAATATTATTACTCGTGAATCCTATAAAACGAAAGGTCGACATCTTAAAATTAAAATATCGAAATATTCGACGTATAAGGAAGAAAAATTCAGCAAACGGGATTATTTCCTTACGCTAACGTTACAGTCTCCTATATCAAATCTTTAATTTTTTTAATCTGATCTCTTGCTGCATAACGCTGTCCGTTCGTACACTGACAATTCTGGTTCATAATGAAAATGTAGAATAAACAAACTGCGAACGTTCGCGAAATTGAATCAATGTTTCGAGCATACGTTGCACACCGATGTATACATTTACGCATATTTCAGAGTAACAGAACAAAGCACGGAAGCAGTTAACTCCTACGTCGGCCGTGGAAGACCGCGCGACCTGACCATCGCAATTCTGCTCGAAATGAGCCACATCCCGGCGAAAGTGTTACTAATATTTTTTTAGTCCCGCCACTGATAACGATTAGGTTCGTTGTACAGCTCGCGATAAGGATATTCTTGATACCAGATACTTGTCGAACTCTGTTCTATTTTCCGCCTCTACAAATATACTTTGCTTCGTAATCAACGTTATGCATCGTGTATTATAGATATATATATATACTTTGCACCAGACTATGGAACACGAGGCAAACTTGTACCACGGGATTATCACATTAAACCATGGATTTTTATGCAAATTCGTATTTTCTAGAATATAATTAAAGATATAGAATCTCGGTAGAAAGTTGTTTTACCTACCAAATATATATTCTAGAAAGTGTTTGGGTCAAACATTCGCGCGCGTGCGTGCGTATGTATGCGAGCTTATACCGTCTTGCCTTTATGATGACGATGATGATGATTTCAGTATTAATTATAGCTACCGCAAGTTCATTGCGTATTTATAATTTTCTAAACAAAGTATTCGTTCATTATACGAAAGTCAATCTCTCACTATCTTATATCCGTGGAAAGAAGAAGCTGCACTTCGAATATTTTCTAATTTTTGAATAATTTATGTTTTTTTCGTATGATATGCTTTCCGTGATAATTTTCCACTATCATCGATTCCTTTTCGTATCCTATTTTGTCCAACTCCTCGAGATCGCTTCCCCATGGACTTCGACTATAACTGAAAGCATTGAAAGAGGAATTTTTAGCCGGCGCTATCTTGGACGATAACGCGTCCCAAGGCCGACAAGGCAGGGATAATTGGCCAAAGTGATTTTAGCATTGTGTAACATCGGATAACCCTGACGCACTGATTTTTCGAAGTTTCCTGCATTGTTACGTCGATTACGGGGAAAGAAACGATAGATCTGGAAGAAAGGAAAGAAAGGAGAGAGGAACAATCGGATGGAACGATTCGAGTTTCTGCGATTGAACAATCTCGCGCGAGAATATCATTAGAATGGAAAATTAAAAAGAAACGTGTCAAACGACTTAATTACAAATTTGATTGTGTTAATCGGCTAAAAGCGATACCCTAGACTGTTGTAACGTTATTCTTTTTGGATAATAACGTTAAAATGAGATATATATGTGTATGTGCGTGTGTGTGAAATTTCGAGCAATTTCGACTGTTTTGATCTGGCGTTGTAGAAACGCCAATGATTGCATACGCGATGGCACATAGTCGTCGACGATTGCCAAGTCGGCCACTTAGCCAGATACGCAACAGAAATATCAGACACCGGGCCAAAGTGTCAGTTGTTTATTGTCGCGGACGTAATTAACAAAAAGCTGATTGTACCGTTACTCCATATAAAGGCAAACTCGATACGATAATGTTGTTTTGCAGATGTGAGTTTCTTTTAACAGTTAATTAATTTTTTTAATTTGTTATAACTGTTAATGTTACTGTAAACTGTACGATAAGTTCGTTATAGTAGCCAGTTATTTCGAAAAATTATAACATTATTCTACACAGAAAGTTATAGAATATATAACGTGTAATCTGTTTCCTTATACCTAAAAAATATCGCAGCTTTGTAAATGAAGTGAATTGTCTGTTATATGTATTTAACTCTTTATAAAGCTACATGTTGAAGTTACATATCGACGCGCATAATCTTTTTTAATTTTATTCAGTTTTACTTGCCCCTACCGTTATATTACATTTTTCATTTTTATTTCGTTTACTTCGCTACATCGTTTATTTATGATAATTATTATTCATCGGATTTCAGACTAAAGAAAAAGAGAGAATATTATATTTTTTGAAAAATGTAAATAATATCTTTTTTTTTTAAATATGAAAAGTCAATTGACCAAAAAATGTAATTTATTAAGTATTTCTCGTTAACTTCGTGACGTTGGACAAGATGTTTCAACTATTGGCCAAAATGCGATCTTTCAGTGCGTTCTATCAGATTATGAGACGCGTAGTACCGCAATTGAAGCCGCCATTGCATTTATGGCAATGATTCTATTATTAACTTAGACGTAGATTATAGTCATAGCAAAGACCTTGATTATTATATGCGCGTACACAACAGCTGTACCATTACGCAAGAATATTAAAAAACAGAGATTTATGGTTTGACTTTATCACTTTCTGCATTCGATCATGGTACAAACGGGTTACGTTAATGCCCAACTCATAATTGGTCGTTGGATCTCGTTTTTACTAAAAAAAGAGTCATTCGATTTTAAGTAATCGATAATTAATAAATATTATCATCGATATTAATTTTACTATTAACCTTTGTGCTGTAACACGAACGAAACTCAGACAAACCATTAATCATCATCTATATTGATCTCTTCGGGAACGAATTTATTGGATTCAGAATTCTTTTTGTTACACAATATTTGTTTAAAATATATTTGTAAATATTGAAAGACGTATTATCGTAAAACGTATTCCAAGTATTTTGAAATGTCTCAGAAAAATAACTGTCGCTTTTTTTTTTGCAATTATGTTCAAACGAAATGTACACGTAGCATTCGTAGCAACGTTTAAAGAAGAATGAACAAGGTTAAATTAAATGAGAGATTTAAAGGAAAATCGCACGAGTGCATTTTTTCCTCTGAATCGAGATAACAAGGAATACATAAGATTCAAATGTACGCGATTTAATCGTAAATTTCCCTGCTTTTATGACTATGTATAACAGTGTGTTAAGTAAGCATACATTTAAAGTCTAATTCTGCTTAATGTTTCCTCTGGTTAAAGATCTTATCGCTTTTCTAATTCCCTCGCATATAACATAACTGCTATGATTTATCATCTATAGATAACAACGTATTTTTCTATATAATGTCTCGTACGTAAAGAATCTATCGATAAAAATACAATTATTCATTAACTTATCACTAGTCAGTTCGGTTACAATACGAAGAAGTCGAGTCGCAACGGTCGATCATCGATTACTTAATAGTACGCCTACTCAAATCTTCGTGTGTTCTGTCTCTTTTTCTAACAGTAACCATGAAAATATAAAACGAGTCATAATAAATCGAACTTCAGCCGCACAAAGTGCATAAACAGCAACCAGTTTTTCAGCTTTCACGCAGGCAGTTGCTCGCCGAACTGTGAACCAGTTCGGCCCGTTACATCACCCACAGATAAGGTTCAATTTTACATCAAGTGTTACGCGAGAAACGTAGACAAATCGATGGTACGAACGTTCGATGCAGTCGGAAAGACCAAACGTGTTAAACGTTTTATGTAACCTTCGAATTTTGTACTACCGACTCGTTTCAACGTACGAAAAAACCACGTTTCAAGGCTCGATGATGACACACAGACGCTGCTAGTTGGACGTAAAAAGCGAGAAATTCATCGGGAATAGACCGACGAAGAGGTTGGCCGGGTCATGCTGTAGTCTGGATGGGTTCGTACAGCCTGACACGTGATGAATATTTCCCTTCGAATCTGCGTCAAAGTGAAGACGGTCGTTACGAGCTAGACCATTTCACCCGACGACTGCTTGATGGCCTATACATGTGACACCGCACACGGTTTTTTCTCAATGCCTCCTTTTATCGTCGGACAGTTATTCAGACCGTGGTCTACAATCGAGAATAGAAATCGAGATGATCGTCGAGAGGGAAAGACGTTTGGTCACTGGAAACGAGTAGACGAGTGTTCGATGAAGTAACTCTATGAAGTTACGTTTGCTTAAAGTCTCTTCGTTGCGTTAAGCAAAAAGGGAAAATTATTTGTAACAAGATCGTAGGGTTACGCGTGTAAAATAGTAGCAATGTTCTGTTTTTTAACTGGAAAGAAAAAGGTTTGGAGTTAGATCTTATTCTATCCTATTTATATATACATTCGTATTTGATAGCATAATGAATTTTTATTATAGAGATAATAAGATAACGTTTATCGTAAAACTTATCGTCGCTGGATTATTTAACTTCGTTCAGCCACCAGTACTTTTACTATGAAACACATTCGTATTACTTAGACTATGAATAAGTAATAGATAGTAAGTAAAGATACTATTTTATTTTGACGAAGTTACGTTGTGAAGTTTAATATTAAGAATTCACGAAGTTATAAAGTTAATTTCTCTTCTAATTATACAACTTTTGCAAGCGATGTTTTCGCATATTACTTGCAATACTGAAGTACAATGAAGTGGATCGATCAACATCCAGTGTGTACGCTAGTTGAAAATTTCAATCAATATTGTTCGAACAATTTTTCATGTGCACTCTTTTCAAGATATTTTATACGTTATTCGCATTATTTGCCGTTTCTACCATTCGACGTTTTCATTATTCGCTATACACGCGTCAGTTATTTGCATGTCCGTCATTTGTACGAAGAAATAAATCGCTTATTTAAATATCAAAGGTGAGAGGCAGTTGTTTCGAACGAAAGTTTAATTAAAATAAACTGCCCGTCGTATTCTTGATCTAATTTTTTTTTAAGTAGCGTAATTATATTTAGTACGTTCTATTGGTATGAAATATATGTCGTTTGATCGAATTAGCGAAAACGTTCGAAATAAACTATACGTTAAAAAATAGAAAGATATAGAAGATGTTAATGCTCAGTGGACTACGTACACGCCCGTTATCTTCCTCGGCATAATAAAGAATAATTAAATCTTTCTGGCCTCGAAACATTCGGGAGACCTTAATTTATTACTAGTACATCGCGAATTTATATGCAAATTTACATTTTTGTGAACATAGATACGGAAGTAGAACTTGGACAGAGATGTGCTTCGCGTATTAAAAATTTTAATAAGAACCGTAGTTTCGATATCTTCTATATTCTTGCGTATTACATGCATTCTATGCATATTTGGATCTTTAAATTTCGCATAAATGCATAAAAGTCCACAGTCTAATCATTAACGTATACAAATTTTAATATGGTTTTTGTACATTGTCCGGTGAGTTCTCAGGTTTTACGAGTAGACTGCGGATATTTATGCAAATTCATACTTTTACGAACTTTATAAAAAAGAAAGAGAAAAAAAGAAAAAGAAACTCAAGTAGAAGATCTTTCTATCTCCCGATGTATCATCTACTAATATCGTTACAATTATCTACCAACATTGTAACGAGCGCTATATAAGATTTACACGTTACGAACCTAGTCCGAGTATTTTTGCATTTTGAAATTTCCCATAAATGCGTAAAAATCTACAGTTTGTTTAAAAATATAAATTGATTTCCGTTCTGGCAAATCGTACAGGGTTGGGCTGGTCGAATTATTTTCGTGGTTACACGATGCTGCCAGTTGACACACACGGCCTCACACGAGTGAGGAAATTTGGACGCGTCGAAAAACATTGCATTCGTCGGGCTTTCTGCGTCTCACCATGAGAAAAGCAGCAGATGAAACTCGATACGAAAACAAACAAGCTTCGTAGGGATTTCCCGATATCTTGAGTTTCCCGCACGATCACAGAGAATAGAAATTGCGTTGGGATTCGCACGAACCCATTCATGACCAAGCGACAGAAATAAGCATCGTTATCTAATAACACCCGTGACATTTGCACTCTCATTGCCCCCTATTCTTGCGACAATGTGTAATTTCGCGAACGTTTCCTTTGCAGATCTGCTAGAGCCAATACTAAGAGTACTTTCACGCCATAAGTGAAATCGTATCCTGATATATCCCGGTAGATCCTGAACGATGGACCCATTGGGCCAGTTAATGAAATTACCGAACAACTTGCACCGTGTATCCTTTCTCGTTGCTTTCCCTCTCTTTAACCGGTTGATTTTAACGGAACTTCTCGATGATCGTAAAATTAAAAATGAACAGAGACATTGGATTTGGATTTCAGTCGTTTTTCAGTCGATTTCAATCGTTCAACGTGTAAATGCGATGTAGTTGTTAACAGAAAGCGATGCGACGCGTAAAAAGGTAAAAAGTTTCTAAGTAAAAATTAGATTCTCGTGTTCCTTGGTCTTAACGGAGCTAAACAGGAACGAATAAGCGAATAAATTTTCTAAATATAGATGCCATCCCCAAGGGCGAGCAGCGAGCGTTTTTCAGAAAAGCGATCGCGATAATTATTTTCACATAGTATGATTCGATAAAATATTAGATTAAAGTTACATGTTCCGAGAAGTCTGTTTCTAATGCGTGCCTCATCGCCCACGTTAGAAAAATGCCATCTCATACGAAAATCAGAAGATAATTGCACTTTATTTGACTATTACGAAAGAGCGGGAAAAAATGGAAAACACGGTATGTATTAGATCGATTAATTCGATTGATGAAGAATTAAGATTGCCTGCCTGTATTTTAAGACAGTATTCGTCTACAATGAAAGAAGAGAGTAGAGATTTAAGGAATATCGCGATGTAATCCCTTAATCCGTTGTCTTTTTATAAATCGTACAAGTGAATCGTCTCTAATTTTCGCATAACCGCTGGGATTAAAAGTTTCTAAAGATAGACGGAGATTAAAACGAAGCTCTTTCTCGTTTCTGTTACAGCAATCCAAGAGCGTCACGGAACATGGCAGAGAAACAAAGACGCGACAATCTTAATACGAATATCTCTGCGATGGCGACACTTGTTCCTACCGTCGCCGAGAGTCCAAGGAAAATGGACAAGATATCCATCCTGAGGTTGGCAGCAGCCTTCCTCAGAATGCGATACAGTAAGTCGATGTAGTAATGTAGCAAGAATAGATTGAAATACGAATGTGTTTATTCGTATTCTTCGAACATATAAACGCTAATAGTTTCTCATTTAATCGATTTATACGTATTGATTTGCGTACGTTTTCAGCGGTCGGTCGTGGTACAGTTGACTTCCTCCCTCGAGAGCTTGGCGAGCTGGACCTGGAAAAATATATCGTCGACGTGAGTACTCGTAAATCGATCCAGTCCTGTTACACACGTTTTGAACACGTTAAAATCGTTTTTGTTAACCGTAACAGAACTTGATCGAAAGCGGGGGGTTCTTCATAGTCATCACGACAACCGGGAAGATAGTTTACGTCAGCCGGCAGGTTCAGGAACACCTTGGCCATACCCAGGTAAATTTTCTTTTACTCACGTTCCTGCTATTTTATAAGCGAACATTTCCAAACCGTTGGATCTGGAAATGTAATCGTTCGTTGAGTGACATTCGATCATAGATTCAATCGCTATTAAATGAAGTAAAATTTGGACGAAATAAAAAATTAAATCCGTAAGTAAATGTTGTAACGTGGTTCTAAAATCTAGCGAGATTGTAATGCTGACTACATGGAACTCTAAATTCGATCGATCGTCGAATTTAAACGACGTTACTCCAAGTATATTTACGAGGGAAGATCCTGGAACCGCGAATTCGAAAACTTTTGAAATTTTGGGAATATGTAGAGAATATACGGGTACGTGATACTCAATTTTCTACCGAATGATAGTCCTAATTAAAAGAAATATCTTTCGCTAGAAAATCCTTTTCCTCTTTCTTATAGTTGGCGAGTTATAACGCAAGATCGGAAAGTAAGTTGTTCAGGCGTGGATTTCACCCCCTTAAAGTAAAGTTAGGTAGCAAAAAAGATTGCATAATACATACCTCTATATCCTCTAAGTATCTCCAAAATTTCATAATCTTTTTAACTTGCGGCTCGAGTATCTTCGCTCTTCAGATGGAGTAAAAATTATGTGCGTTCGAATAAACCTGGTTTCAACTCCAATAAATGTCAAGGTTGTGCAACGGCATATAACAATTCTAACAAAATCGTGAAACGTTCAACAGTCTGGATAAATTTCTTTGTCTTATGTTTTAAGATTGAGGTTTTTTTAAATAAGAATTAGATAGAAGAATACAGTGGATCCTTCGTCTATGACTTTATACCTGTTCTTCATCTTGCCTCTATCTTTTTTAGCCTTGCCGTACCATAACGTTGTTTCTCACGAAAAGTTTCCTCCCTCTAAAGTCTCTAGATAATCTGTTCATCGTTTTCTCTAAAACTTTCCTTCTCCTCGCGATCCTCTCAAACTTCATTCCCGGCTCTCATCGCACGCTATCCACCCTTAAAACCACACTCAGCCCATTCACAAACACACATATACACCGACACGCAACTTCTTATCCCGTAACGAAACAAACGCGAATCTTCACGATTTAAGTCACATTCGTTCACATAGGTTCGCATTTTACTTTATCCGGAAACCCTATCTGTCTCTGTCTACAAATTCAGAAATGAGAATCCCGAACTCTTGAAATGTCATTAGGCGGGAGTCTATGCTACGAAGATTTTTACATTATTACACAACATATTTTATACGAACGTGAAATAATATTCGATATTTACACGTTTCGTGTTTTCATTCAAATATTTGATAACGTAAAACCGTGTTCCTTATATATAGTTCGTAACGTTAGAACGTAGAGTATAGTTCAACGTAAATTAACGAGATGTTAACATCGTCGTTTGAAGAAGGAACAATTTGTACATTGAAAAAAAAGCTAGATCTTTCCATTTTCGTTAATCCACTGGAGAAAATTTGTTAACAAGTTGGAGAAATAGCCTTTTTACAACTAAATGGGTCGAGTTAGCCTTTCGGTGACTTAATAATACCAAAAGCATTTACTGCCTTACGAAACTTCCCTTTGTACGATTGCGGTTCTCTGCGATGCATTAATAAAGCACCGAACCAATTGCAGTTACGGTGAAACGTAGCTCGTGCCAAGGGTCCGGAATTATCGATCAAATGAGCATAACCAGGCCGCCATGGTAACTGACGTGCACCCGCAGTACCTTTTCAACGCGTTATGTCCTTCTGAAAATTCTATATAAACGGACGATTTCATCTGTCAGAAATCACTATATACATCGATTAACGAGTTTTTCACATTTAATCTTGTACCGGTATGTCGCAGATCAACTCTGACGAATATAATATATGTACATATTTTCTTCCGTAAGTTCCTCATCTCGCTATCAGAGACTTCTCATCAGCTGCCTTTGATATTCTCCCAATACAAGACCGATCAAACGTTGCTGATTATTTACTTATTGCATATTTATTAAGAATCTGAGTAGTCCCCGAATTTTTATCCCTAATTTTAACTGTAATTTTGTCTACCTAGAAGAAAAAATTCTTGATATCTTAGATCACGTACATTTATAAACAACGGTGCTCTCATATTCTCCTGAAATTCGATAGAAAACGTTAATGAAACTGTAAATGATGCAAATCGACGATAATTCGTAGCAAGGCATCGTCGAGCAGTATTATATACGTGATATTTCAATTTTAAAACAAACGATTAAAAGCATGAAAAGAGAACTGCCATACGTTTTTATACGAACATAAGGAACAACTAATCAGTGTTATTTTTAACTATGCGAATGATATAACGAGGCTGCAGCATGTAGCGAATAGCGTGTTTGCGTAACGAAGAGGAACATCGATGAAAACGAAACATTATCTTCCCCTTTTTTGGTCTATCGTTATACCGGTTTATCCCGTGTTCCTGTATTTTCGGCCTTTTTCCTTTCTTTTCTTTCTCTTCTTTTTTTTTTTATCCTTCTTAATCATTCATTTGTCATTCTTATGGGAAGTAACCAGTTAGCTACGCGATTCGTGCTCGCTTTTCAATCGAATTGTTTACTGCACGTGTTCGGATTCGGATTATTTCGAACAGAATCCGCGGGGTTTAGATGAATACAAATACCGTGGCGTGTGTGATTTCAAAAGACAAAAAAAAAAAAAAGAAAAAAGTGAAAGAGGAATTGAAACGAAATGGGAAAAAATGTTGCCATGTGGAATATTTCAGCGTATAATAGAAAAGAAAGAAACGTCGCATGCAACGACGAAGAGGAAGGAAGCAAAAGAAGGGAAGAATTGCATTGTAGGAGTGAAGTTTTACGTGGCACGTGTTCCACGCTTTCCTCTGACATGGGAGGTTGAAACAGTAAAAAAATTACTCGATCTCAACGGCAAGCGCAGTTAGTTATTTTACAAAAAAATCACTCGGAGGTCGATAAGCTATTTTTCCTTTTTTCTTCTCGTAACAACTCGATAGCCTGTCGATGGACATTTCGTTCCTATTTCAAAGCGATGTTTCGAACAGAAAAAGAGAAAAAAAAAAGAGGGAACAAGAAACATAGTAATAAGATACATCAGAGATTTTCCAATATTTTTCCTTCGATTTTTTCATAAAGTAGAGAAAACGTTATTTAAACTTTATAATTCGCCGAACGTTAATTGTCGCGTATTTCTCGATGATGAATCTTCTTTGGCAAAATGATAAATACAGTGGCGTTGAATATATTGACATTTCTTTCTGCCTTTTCGTTTTATTTGTATCGTTAAACGTTCTTAAAGCTAATGTTGCACAACTTACTCGTTGACTTCGCTTCGTTATTAACTTCATAACCGGTGTCCTCTAAGTGAAGGAACATGATGGAGATAACGAATAAAGTTTCCTCTGGAACTTTACATTATGGTATCCCGATAATTACGGAAACTGCGATTGAGAATATTTTTAATATGGAACATCTCGGTTTTCAATCTCATCTGTTCTATCTTCGATGTACAATCGCATCGTTAATAGGTAAACGCATCCACTGCGTACGTTTCGAACGATACGAATTTATATTTGCATACGATTGTACAATGTGTATAAATTAAAATAAATTTTACCACATTGATGATATAATCCTAATTATCATTAAAAGAAAATAGTCCAAGGTTTTTTTCGAGTTATAGATTTAACGACGATAAGAACAAGCCCGACTGTAACTTAAGTATGGAAAAATGCACAGGCTATATACCTAAGTTACAAAAATATACAAAATTTCCAAAGCAGAGAGCTAGTTACGGCGTGAAAGAAACCACGGTTTTTTAGGTTCCGTCTCATTAATCTCGCTCGTAAAGATATAAATTTACATAAACGTCTGTAACGCTACACGTTGCGTACAAAGCCGATCTTTGTAGATTTTTTGAAAAAGACGATATAGAAATAGATCTTGAGCGAAAATTATCCGTACGAGCACACGGCACAGTAATAAAAATCCAATCAGCGGTGAACGTATTAGACTCAGCTCGGACGACTCGTCCCTTTTATCAAGCGTCTTCGTGCTTCATAGCCGCCCGAGCATGCTACAAATGCCAAAGGGAGAAGCTGCAACAAGTAGCAACAGGCGAAAGAAAGCAAAAAGCAAGCCACCATGGACGACGAAGCTTTTGCAGCTTCGACGAGGAAGCAAACGACGAAGACCAAACTCTGAACAGAGTCTGGCACCGTGAAAGGCAAAAAGTCCTGTTCTATCGATCCACGTGGTTCCGTAATAGAGGAACCTTCGTGGCGTTCCAGATTCGAGCATAACGATAATTCGACGCTCGAGCGTAACGAACCTGATGTTCGGCCGAGTTCCGACTTCGAAAGCGTAAGGATACCAGAAGATGGTTGAAAGAAAGAAGAGGGCTAGAGCCAAGAGGTGGGAAATGAAGGGAGATGAAAGAGGCAGAGACACGAGAGACCAAGAGGAAAGAAGAAAACGAGAAAGAGGAGGATCGAGAGAGAAAGGAAGAAAGATGGTGGTGGTGGAGCGAGGAGTTGTTTGCGCGGGATCCTCCGGGTTTTTTAAGAAGATAGTCACAATCAGCCGGTATTGTTCTCAAGGAGAAACTCCCCGCGGTGAAAACGAGCCCCGTCGCCGACGTGGTGCACCGCGTTTGCCACGATTAAATCGCAACTCCGCCATCGAGATGCAGGAGGAGACCGAGCAGGAACGCGTGGACGTGTAGCCAGTTTCAACGAAAGCGTTCGTGGAATTCGACGGAATCGGGATTCGAGCGGAGAAAAGCTACAAAAGTTCCAATAATAGCGATTGGAGTTGGATCTGAAGCAAGTCGATTGGTTTCGTTTGATCGTAGGTGAAGTTTGATAGATAGATTTGAGCCTAGGTATAGTCAGTTGAGTACAAGGTATTTCATTTTTATTTCTGTTCTATATTTCAGACGATATTCTATCGATATTCTATTGGCGGTCAAAATGCAGTGTTAAATACGGAATAGAATTAATTCCTGCAAACAGTGCAAGTAAGCTGAGGTCCGATAATTTTTAAAGGAAAGTCGTTTGTTTCGAAGTGATAAAGATATACAACATTTGCAAAGTATATGATGTAATAATTGCGAAGGAAGAAGGTGTACAAAGAGCTTGAATTTTCTAGAATTTCAGCTTTCAAATTTCAATGTACTCTCATTTACGTGAAACCAAGCGATGAGATGAATAAAGAGTACTCGTGCGATCAATTTTTGAAACCAACTTTTCCCACATTTTGTTTATTTCATTAAACAGTTTTAGTTGAGAAAATGAAATCAAGCGAATAATTCTGCTTAATTGTATTTATTATATAACTCAAGATGTTCCATACTCCTAATCCTTCTGTATCAATCTTTATCAAAGTATTAAACATTGATGTCTCCATCAAATTGCAGAAGAAAGGGATCGATCGATAAACACTTTAAAAAATATACGTATGGTATTGCAGGCGGATCTTTTAGGACATTCGCTGTACACCTTCATCCATCCCAAGGATCACGAGGAACTAACGAAAAACCTCACCCCGGATGAGATGCAGGGATTGGTGTCTTCGTCTACGCCGCATATCACCGATGGGGTGAACGATAATTCCAATTCGTCGGAAGATTCGACAACACCGAAGAACGATAGAAAACAATTCAGAGAGCAGAGACGTGGCTTTGAACTTAGAATGCTGCATCATACTGCATCGAGGCGCGAGCACACGCGATACGAATGGTTCGAGATCTCAGGAATGCTCAGGCTGGCGGATGCTTGCAAAAATTCCGATTCGAACCCCAATCGAACGAAACATCGAGGTAAAGACGTGTAGTGAAGTTGATTAAGATACCGTAACAGCATTCATAATCGTTAAAATTGAGGCTCGTGGGTGTAAGTTGTGTTCTTTTGGCGAAAATGTCCCGATATTTGACAAACATCCTGACTAATTTCATAAGAAGTCGAACAAGACACTGACATTAATGTACTCTGCCATTCATAAATCGCGAATCACTTTGCACGTTCAAGACAGATGTATGTGAAAATGTTGTAATCACAAAACGTAGTAAGTACTTAGCATGATTTAGTTCTCTTTATAGTATGCGTGTTTGTTAAGAGAGATTTTACACTGATCCGTTTTACTATGCTTTATTTTTTACATTAGCAGATGTTTCATCACTTACGGATAGGATGCTTATGGTGATTTGCTATTAATAATTAATTGCACGTAACAGACGAGACAGGATGTTTGCATGGCCATTTTTCAATATTTACGACTAAATGTCGATCCTTAATAACAAGCTCGTATATTACCTAAAATATTAAACTTAGAATCTTCTTCCAGAAGACACGACTTATACCCCTGAAAATATAATTTTTATACTTTTAGACTATTATGAGAGTCTCGAATCTCGGGAATAACAGTATTATTTAGTTTTATCAATAATCTACGCTATATAACAATAATGTAATTTTTGTCATTACGATTTATTCATATTCTATTCGATAAATTATACTCATTCGTACACGAAGCAAATAGTCCATGGATCTTGATCGATTCGAGGCAAAGACGTGTCGAATTTCTTCCAATTCGGATTCTATGGGACGATGTTCCTCTTTTATCACGACACGTCGGGACCGGTAACGTTGGTTTTGAAACGGGTATCGCAAATATTTATCCTAGCCATGTATTTAAATTTAGACCGTCGCCTTCGTCGGCAAAAGGTGTAGGCGTAGAGTCGCAGATCCGTTCAACTGTGTAGATTCTCCGCTTTTAATCTCGTGAATCTACAGATTAGAACACGCATAAATGCATGCAGATGCGTCTTATATTTGAATACTATTCGTTGCTTTCCAATTGTTACCTCACGTTTTTCAATGATACCGTACGAGCAGAATTATATGGAAATCTGGAAGAAAAGATCTATTGCACATTTTGGTGAAAGTTGAATTAACAGCAAAGTATGAGACTCTGTTGATCGTTTTAATAAACACAAGTAGCAGATACTTTCCTGACCAGAAGAAACACATTAGACTTTTGAAACTAGCGGAGCAGTGTAGCTTAGAAAACACTTATCTCCAAAATGTATTAAATCGCGCTTTAGTCGCTGGACCATTCGATTCCATGCAATTTGTATTAAACGGAAGATACCAAGGATTCTAATCTTCTTTTACAGAAATCACATCAACCAGCAACGATATCGTTTTTGTGGGTGTAGCGAGATTGTTGATGAGGCGGCCCATTACCAAAATATCGATCATAGACGCGAATAAGGACGAGTATATCACTCGACATTTGGTGGACGGCCGGATCATTTACTGCGATCACAGGATATCGGTAGTGGCTGGTTACTTATCAGAGGAGGTGTCGGGTATGAGCGCCTTCGGTTTCATGCACATGGACGATCGTATCTGGGCGATGGTTGCACTACGTCAAAGTGAGTAGAAAAGCTTGCATTTTTTGCAATCCTGCATTTTTCTTCTCATTTTCTTCAGTAATTATTTTACGTTTCGTTAATTAATATAATAAATTTATAGTGTACGATCGCGCGGAGACTTGCGGATCATCCTGCTATAGACTAACTTCGAAAACGGGCGAATCCATTTATTTACGCACTCATGGATATCTAGAAGTAGATAAGGATTCGCAAATCGCAGTGTCTTTCGTATGCATAAACACATTAGTATCGTAAGTATCGCTGTATATCTCTGGGATGACGCGAATTTTTCTTTTCTTAAATTTGTTACAAACAAATTTATGGTATGGCTATTACGATAGGGAGGAAGAGGGTGTCAAGCTAATGAATCAAATGAAGAAGAGATTTTCTGCTACGATCTCTGAGACTATGAGAGCAATGATTCAGAATGGTGACGATGCATCGATCGACTTGGTAATTTACTTTATAAATTTATGCGTAATGAATGATATAAAATTATATGATATAATGATAATGAATGATATAAGATAAAGAAATGGAAGAATATCATTGAACTAAAATAATTATTAGAAAATTATTAGAAATATTTAATCATACTTGCAGGGTTCAGATTCGCAACATTCGAGAAGTAGTGTGGAGGATCCCTCGCAACTAGAGGATGCAATTACGTATCTAGTTAGCGATTTATCGTCGCCTCTTCCGGAGGATCGCCTCACAGCATCGCCTATGCCAAACGAACAATACGTAAAGGCTGCAATGATTTCGCAACATTTACCGCCAGCTGCTGCTCAAGCTCGGAAACTGGGCATTAAAAAGATCAATCATTATTTGATGGTACAAGGCAAAGGAAGTCGGAATCAAAAACAAGAGTCAAAAGCAAATAATAATAAACACGATTCCAAAGAGAGGCAAGACAAATCAAAGTCACCTGAAGAAAAAATAACGCTACGTGAAGTAACAAAACAGCACAATCTTCATGATAATTCACAAGACAACCAGAGTTCACCACAAATGAACAGCATAATCACCACAAATGAGTCGACTGCAGAAACATATATAAGTACCCAACGAGATTCTGGAATGTCTCATCTTGAGGCCTCTCAGAATGTGAATATTTTGAGTCCTACTGCTGCAGCTGTCAAAGTCTCCACAAATGTTTCAAATTCGCATAATCTATGTAAAATTAAAGTTGAACGTAACATGGATACATCGACCGTGGATTCATACATAAGTACTCAACGAGATTCTGGGATGTCTCATTTTGAGGTCTCTCAGAATGTGGATATTTTGAGTCCTACTGCAGCTATCAAGAACCCCAAAAATGTTTCAAGTTCGCATAATCTATGTAAAATTAAAGTTGAACATAACATAGATGCTTATACGCACCAACAGAAGTCTGTGATGGATTATGTTGAAAATAATGTCGATAACAATATTACATCTGACTCGAAGAATCTTCCACTGAAGAGGATATATAGCGACGAAGATACTAATACAAGTTGTAGTAAAAAAAGACACAGTAACGTCCCTTACGCGTCATCTGACTCAAGCGACGATCAACAGAACGTTTCATGCAAGTCTTTTATTGACCAGGAATTTTCAGAACATTCATCGGACTTCAATCAGTACAACAATATAAATCCTCAGTCGATAAATGTTGCGGAATCTCCGAATTCAATTTTAAACGACGTCGTTATCGATTATGAACAACAGGTGGATTCTAGCGTACCGTTTATATCCCCACATTTGGATGACGAATTTAACCGCCTTCAGGATCTGAAGGACGATCCGTTGCTGAATCCAGGCCTGGGCGCAAATCCAGGTACCGAACTGAGTAAAGTAACGCTGCATTCATCTACAAACAAAGTAAACAAACAAATTATGTATATTGCAAACAGTGGGTGATACTTTTTTCCATTTATATTTCAATCGTATTTTGTTCAAAATATGAAAAGCTTTCTGATAAAATTCTATAATTTTAAAATGGCAAAAATATGTACACTTAAATGTCCAAATCTTTCTCTTATATCTATTACTTTTGTGGTTTTTTTTGTTTACGTTAGGTTTCAATAAATGATAATTTAAAATCTTTTCCAGATATTATAATGAAAATAATTGATGATTTAAGATATGTACCGATTCTTGAAAGTAAGTATATATATACTTATTTATTATACAATATAAATACGTATCCAGGTGAATTTTTCAAATTACTTTTTTTTTTTAATATTTCAGATCCCTTCAATGAAACGCAAGTACAACAACTACCTGATAACAATGTAAGTGTAGATTGTTAAAAATGTTTGGTATAGTATTACAGAATATATATCGATTATTCCGAAAGTCGTCCAAAGCCAAAAGGCACGGACTTAGAATAAATAAAATAAAATAAAATATATCGATTATTATTAATTTTATAATAGATTATCAATAAAGAGATAAAAAGGAAACATCTCCAACTCATGAATAGCATAGCATTACAAGAATCGGAGCTCAATAATATAGAAAGAGACCTGAAAAATCCAGTTTTACGAGCAAAAAGGGAAAGTTTAACACCACAAATGGGGTCCATACAGGTATGGATAAAAAAACAATTTCTTCTTAATGCACTTTATTTTTAAAAAATTAATCGCAACTTTTTATTTTGAATTTTAGGCAGAACATAATAAGCAGAAACAAATTCTTGAAACACTACAACAAGATCATATGCAAATAAACATAAAACACAATATTGGTGTATAAAAATTTTCGGGAATGCCTACAACACAGTTTCAAAAATACTTCTAAATTTAGCAAATTGTTCCTTTAAGAAGGATAGTTTTATTTCACCAAGTTCATAATAATTAAAAGATAAGTATACTGAGAAGAAGTATACAGTTGGTAATGATGTGCGTGTTGTTGCACATCCATCGCACTGAATATTCCAATGAAGTTTACAATAACTTATTCGTCTATCAATGACACAACGATAAAGTGAAAGAACATGTAATAACAATCCAACAATATAGCGAGGTCGATTTCCGTTCTATGATTTAAGAAGAGATAATAATATTTATTATCAGAGACATCTAGTGAAAATAAAGTGTCAGTTGAAAGAATTTCAATATTTTGTTTTCAAATTGAACTAAGAAGAAAAAGCATTGCAAGTAGAAAACAAACTATTTAATTAAGATACTTTACGTCGTGTGTATGCAGAATTTTTAAAACGCACTACACATCGCCTAATGTTTGGCGTAAATATGAACAATTTATGTATTGTAAGTGGTGAGCGTGTTTTACATTTTTCAAGGTCCAGTGTTGCGCAGTTTTCAAATTTTATCATAGTAAACTTGTGTATAGTGTAAAACCAATTTTGGATGGACACACTATTTCTTTAGCCTTCAGGACCGTTTGTGCTCACCCGTTGTTCTCGATTGAGAACGAAAACTATTTCTACGTCGAATAGACTAGAATATGTATATGTATGAATGGATTTCACCAATTCTGTTTAAATTGTACTAATTATCGAAATTCGATTTAATCTATACTAATAAAAGCAAGATGGTAGTACAAAATTTCTGTTTTGAACGAAAAAAACTATGTCTTTAAAAAAGAATATATTATAAAAGGAATATTAGATACATAATTGTATGTAGCTTTTATTATTGTTACTTGAAAATAGTAACAATCACATATTAACTATAAACGTTTCGACTCTTATCGATTTCTTTTTTTCCTAAAACAATTTCTAAAATTGTGTGGATTGCTTATTATTTCTCTATTCATGTATATACTACTTGTGACATACATATGCACTTTTAAGCATTTGACGCATTAACTCGTTATTTTTACAAATTTTTTGAGAGAGTTCAATTCCATTGTATATATACGTAAATCAATGTTATATTTCGTGTTTGCGATCGTCATTTATGACGAACTTTTAGATTTTATTGGTCTCATTATCCATCCATAAGTAGCATAATCAGGCAAATGAATTTGCCATTGAATGTAAAAAGAATGTTAAAATATACAAAATGAAATTGTGCACAGGAAAAATTATACATTATGGACGTATTCAATACATATGAATAATATGTATATCATTTTAGTCCCATTTTCCTATGTACAAGTATCAATAAGGCTGATAGATTGTAAATAAGAATTTCGAATATTTTATTGATCGTATTACCGATTAAGGAAATACGTTTCCTTTTAGGCCGTTTTCTTCTGTTCTTTGTGTATTGTTCATCATTCATTCATGTTGTATATCTATTTACAGTTCATGTGCTATTTCTTAAATACACTAAAGAGTTTTTCATGCTCCTACCTACTGATACGAGTTATGATGATAGGTAGGATTTTAGAGTCGTAATTTACAAATAATCTTCTAATGTTCATGCAACCATCACCCCTTTTTTAACGTAAATTCGTATTTTGAAATATGACGACAAAGCATTGTACAAATG
This sequence comes from Bombus vancouverensis nearcticus, assembly GCF_051014615.1. Lineage (NCBI taxonomy): Eukaryota > Metazoa > Arthropoda > Insecta > Hymenoptera > Apidae > Bombus > Bombus vancouverensis. The sequence continues at coordinate 14,165,405 of NC_134911.1, read as the reverse complement.
ATATTTTTTAAAGTAACAATATTCGAGTAGACTCAAATCAGAGAATACAATTTATATTATTTTATGTGCTTGATGACTTAGCAAAAGTTAATATAGATTATGTATTTATCCTGATTATCTTTGAACGATGCTTTGTACAAATAAGATTTATGAAATTACGAAAAAAGGGTAATTATCTGCGTATAATTATCTACATATATGTGTATACATCATGTTCATTGTAAAAAAAATGATCGTTAACTCGTTTTTATGTCATTGACATCGATGTCAAGCGTATTGAGGTAGATCGTCGTTCTATTTTCATTTTCATCTAGAGTTATGATATATAAATGTATAATATATTAAGAAAAGTATAATATATTAAGATATAAACTATGCTCATTTTTATGGTTAAGAGAGTTCGACTATTCTTACCTCATGATCGCTTGACGTTGATAAGAATCTAAACTTTTTTACATACTATCATACTGTTAGTAAAGATATAAATGATCCCGCGTGTAATCATTATATTATGGGGGTGTTTAGTTAAGTGAATGGCAGATTTTCCAATTTGTCATTATCATCATAGTACAAATAGCAAATTTAAAGTGTCTATGTTTAGTGTCACTCTTGATCCCTTTAATTTATCAAGCAAATTGTTCATATGTTTTATGATTCTTGGTGATGCATTTTGTGCTTAGCCACCGTGCTCATGTTTTGTATGTCTAAAAAAAGTATGCATAGAAATGATATTTCTACAATTAATTGTTATTGAACCAATTACAAATTGGTTAATTTATGTAGTATCTATTATATCTTGTTAATTAAAAATATTATAATACATATAAGTGACTTTTATGTGTTTCTTGAAGCCTTGTAATAAGATAACAATATATAATTCGTATTTATATGAACATTTATTAATGGCAGTGAAAGAATATGTAATAGTCATTTGGTATGAAAGAAAATTACAAACCTGCCTCATCAAATAGAAATCAAAATCTTTACTCGATCAGAAAATATGTTACAAAATGAACAAAACGTGACATAAACAGATGGCACTACAGGATTCGCTATATATTTAATCTTATAATACTGTAAATACTACCTTTATTATATTTTATACTCTGCTGTTTGCACATTAGTGATTTTTACAATTTCTTTCTGTAAGATAACATAGCACAATTCAACACGATTGTGTTATACATCCTTCTTGTACATTTCTATACATATATCTTTACAAGTAAAATGACAATTTTCGAATTATTGTATGATCGAATTACAATATTGATTTGCTGTGCAAGCAATGTCAAAAATTTTTATGTAAAGCGATCGTCTCTCCGTAATCTTGTTTGTAAAAATGGAAACGAAGAAGAAGAGAGATAGAGAGAGGGAGAGAGAGAGGGAGAAAACGAGAAAGAAAGGAGGAAAAAGAAAGTTGAACTTTATGATGACAGTATTACGCTTCTGCGTAAGGTAACCGCATAGTAATATATTAATCATTACTTTTTAGAAATACTGAAAACTAATAATTTAAATTAAAATCTCCATCATGCAATATGTGAGTCGTTTTCTATTGTCAGATATATATATATATTCTTCTTTTTTTCTTTTTTCAAGCTTGCACAGTTGTACTTTGACACGAAAATTGGAAATATTAGTTCCTATTCTTTTTCTCATTTCACTATGTAATGAAATAAAAACGACACATATATTCGCATTCGTATTGTGTGTACAGAATTAATTACCGACTAAGCATCATTGTACAGGCTAATTTAGCTTTTAACTTCGGTGCTCTCGAAAACTTATCGAACACTATGTAAATTTCGCCGTAGCTATTAGGATACCTGCGAATGTAATTCGCTTTTTATGAGCTTCTTTGAAGAGAAATGCGCCTCCAAATTATACTACACTTTGCACATTACATGAAAGCATAATAAAAGTTATATAACTGTTTAATTACAGTTATCGTATATCTTTATTAAGTACTTTCACATTCGTATATGTATATGACCTGAATACTTTTATATTAATTTTATATCCACGTTTTTATGTATATATATTTATACCCAATTCGAATATGTTGATATTGGTGAATGATAATCAAAGCAAGGTGTTGAGAATTATAAGAAACTTGTAATATTGGAGGTGTATAGCTCTTCGTAGATTGCCAAAGAATGATAGAAAATATAACTGAATTCCGTTTCTCTGTTTTTTCAAATTGAGAAAAAGAATTGATATTACTGTGCACGATGAGGAGATTCATGCAGAAATTTATAAAAATGTTTACAGTCGCGTTGTTCAGTGCAGCATAGATATTGAAATGAATGAATCTAAAGACAAGAGTTTACCATGTATACAAACATTAATTTCGAGGGACTCGTTTTCCGCTGTTTAATGAAACAAAATTAAAGCAAAAAAGATGTTAAACATGATTGAATTAAATTTTTGTCTTTTTGTTTACATGATTAGCATTAAAAATTGGTCTTAAGATTGTATATCTAGTAGATCGCATTCTTGCAGTAATCATTTCCTAATTTTTGTTTCCAAATAAATTAAATATGATTAAATGATAATACAAAAACGAAACACATATATAGAGAAGCATAAATAATGGGATGAAAAAAAGATAAATTCTTAGTATATTCAATACTGAAATATTATAACAATTGGAATAATGTACACGTATAACTTGTGTCAAGACTGAATTATCAAGACTTTGTAGAAAGCATAACATTTTTGTAAATAATACTGCCTGGGATAAATATATGTAGAAATTATATGAAAAAATTGCAAACATTGCAACCCTCGTTCAAATATGTATTTTAATCCTAATGTCCTGTCTATTTCATAGCATCGATATGCGTTCCTCAGTATATTTAATTGTTTCAATAAAAACAAAACAGAAAGTACAGTAAGATAATAAAATATTTAAAATGATAAGTTTATATTTATTACATAACAGGATCTTAAAGTAACTGCAAGACTGGCCGCCCTGCAAAGTATTACAGACATTATCACATTAAACACTGTCAACATAACTGACAGTATTTCTTCATGTTCTTGCTGGACTGTGATTATTTTCCTGCTAGTTTATAACACATTATTTGTCCCCATAGAATTCTGCTATTCTTAAACATTCTGTTGTTCTCTTGTTTTTTTTTCTTTGCTTTTTTCTTCTGAGCATTCATCTAACTAAGAAATAAGTAAAGAGTTCTGCTAAGCATATAGGATTCATTTAGATCATGACTGTCAGAAAAGAACAATTTGGCCAGCGCTTCCAATGTAGGTATGTACATACTTATAGTACACGAACGAACAAAGCGTGTATGTTTGGTAACTTGGTAAACAAGGCATTTTGCCCATTTACCTTATCATGAGATTAAAAAAGAAAGAAAAAATCACGATCGATAACAAGGATTCATTCCTCTGTATAGCTATTGAAAAGTTGCAACCTTAATTTATGATTTTTTATCGAGTGAAGGTTCTAATCGAATTCCCAATCGAATATCTCGACGACGAAAACATCGAAAAACCTCAAATCGAAAGATAGAACGATAAATATAGGTTTCACTTTCCATAAATGATCAACGATATTTCCTTTTCTTCCTTTTGTCATAAGTAAATCTACGTTTCTTTTTAATCAAGTTTTAAAGGTAACGGACATAAATGTAGTCAAAGTATGGTTTTTTGCATCACGCACCTTTTTATTCTAACTCGACGATGCAGTTCATGAAAAAATTCAAGAGTAAGTAATAATGAGTTATACACACGCGGATGATATTAATTTGTACCTGTATGAGAAAATAATCGTAAAGGCACGATACTCGAGGCGATCTCAATCAAAGGCACGTATATTTGATAGACGATGGTGCAGACAAGAGTCTCTTAGTAATGAGTAAGCACTGCAGTTTGTCTCTCAATTTTTATTCAACATACTGTGTGTAACTGAGTTGTTCAATACGTGTACAGCGTGGATCAAATCCCAAGCACGTAATCATCTAAACTAAATGACACCTATAACGAGACTGATTCATTTTTAACATATACAGAAAAAAAAAGAAACTCGAAGAGCAATATTAGTAATTGTATTGGTTGCTACATATAAAATGTCGTTTTTTTCAAATAAAACTTTAAAAATATGTAATTTCTTCAAAATACCACATATTTAATTCAAGTAATTTCCACATGATTCATTATCTATTATTTATTATTTTAGGTTTATGAGAATTATCAGTTCTAAAATTCAAAAGGTCTTGAGGTGAAGCTGTTACAATTTCTTTTAAGATGAAATAGGGAATATCACGTCCTTCTCCAAATGGTAAATACATATATGTATACAGTAGCTTTCATGGTATATAAGAAAATTATACGAATATTATAATTATTCGTGACGGCCAATAATAAGGTTGTGATGTTTTAAATATGTAAATCGCCTTAACGTTACATATACTTGATTTATAATAAATTTCCTCTTCTTATTTGTAGTTGATAATTGGCAATAAGACAAAATTTAATGGGTCATCCCATCAACGACATTTCATATGCACCAATCTAAGAGTATTTTCGTTGACAAAAGCGATACAACGAAGGATGTCAAAGAATTTTCGTATTACGAGACTTATCATGAGACTCACGATCGAACATTATAATAAGTATGGTACAAATTAATAATCGCGACTGTTTTATATATACCTTTCATTCTTATTCATTGTTTATATTTATAGATCGACCTTTTATCGTTCGGTGCGTGCGATTTGATTCGTACTGCATGAAAGTTCGCGAAACGCTGTAACGCAGTACAATCGATAATAATAATCAAGATTCAGGGAGGCCAATGTGCGTTTCAATCGTCGTTTTGCGATTCGAATCATCCGGAGGTCGCGGAATCGAATAAGATCGTAAAACGTTAAAGCCTTATCGTTTACAACGCAATCTATAATTAACGATTCTTTCAGAAAGAAAGATAGAAAAATAGACGTGTCTCTAAATACGATACGATAATAATATCTCTTGGCGCGTTTGGAGATCGTTTCCTTTCCTTTTTCTTTTTTGAAGAAAACGATATTCTTTCGTTGCCACGATTTAAACGTAATTCGGAGCAAATTCGAAACGTTTATACGGTTGAAAGCAATGAATCGGTCGTTCTACACGCGCACGACAAAAGAAATTCAAACTGAAATTTTGTTCGCTACCATTTTTTTTATTCTGAAATAAAATGTTGGAACGATCCACACTATTGTCGGTTTTGTCTCGTTCTATGTGTCGCTATACGGATATCTTGGTCGAAGGATCGAAAGGTTAACGATTAATTCTTATCTGGTAAGTAATTAGTGTACGTTATTCAAATATTAAAGATTTTTCACCCGGAGTTTAAGTCGCCGCATCCCATCGTAGTAACAAAACGTAATGAAAGCGAGGAAAAATGATTTCGCGACTAATGAAATTGCCTCACAGGAACTATGGATTGATTCGTGCATAAATGGAAAGTGGTGAAGGCAGGATGGATGGATGAGATAATGGAAAACGGTCGAGATCTGTAGAAATGATAAATTAAAAAATATATAAATAATAGATTAAATTTAATAATTAATAAAAAACAAGAAATATAAATAATAAATTGAATATGTGGAAACAATAGATGGCATTGAATAATCGGTCCCGACGTGACGCTTCCCGAAATTGCTCGATACATACAGATATATGTACATACATATAGGTCTACATACAGGTAAGTACTTATGTGTACATGTATATGCATATATGTATATGTACATAAATTGGGTGTTTGATTCGCGTCTATCATTTTTCTTTTATAATATCTACAACTAAGGGCAGTATGTACAAGGGACAAAGGAATGTGAGATTTATCTTTTCCTCCGTAGCCGCTATACGACAGGCCAGCAGTACAATCTATTCGATATAGATATCCTCTATCGGGAAAGCAGTCTCGATGAACTTCGTGTAGAACCGATGGAAAGCACGCCTACGAAAGAAAACATAATATACTTACATATCAGTAACCTTTTTAACAATCGTAGGTGGTTTGAAACGAACGTTGGTTTATACGGTGGCTTATAATGTTCAATGAAGAGAACAATTTAAATTACATAACGTTACGGCCGATAAAGAAAAATTTGTTTTAATTCAGTCGTGAAATTAACCCCTTGTCCTTTAATTACAAGAATGATTTAGTTGGTTCATGACTAAACAGTAACTATTTATTGCTATAATACAACTTTTATTTAACATTCTCGGTCTAAGGAATTGAAACTGAAGATAGAGTTCTGAACGTAATCTATCTTTATTGAATCAAGAAAGGAATTCTCATGAGTACGATTTTATGTTGTGAGTAAAGGGGTTAAATGAAATTATGAATTATAATAAAAACAAATTGACAATAAGAAAGTACAGGGAAATGCATACCCGACGGCTTCGGCAACGGGCCTCGTAGATTCTTGACCGATGAAAACGTGGCAAGCGAACCTTTGCAAGGTAGGATGCTTCGTGATGAAGCCGAGGTAGCGATGATCACGAGGATGAAACGCGCAAAATGAAACATTCTTAAGCGAGTAGAAATAATCGTGACAGGGTCCTTGATTCTTCTGCAAAAACATAGCGTACCATTTGTTTAAAAGAAAAGGAAAGAATAGATACGATGGAGAAGGAAATTTAAGAAGAACTTTTAAATCTTGAATATACCCGTGGTTTACTTCTATCGACCATTCGAAGACCCTGATCGGACACTTCCAAGATACAGCTTTGTGAAACGGGAGATTCTTGCGAGTTTCCGACAATTCTTCGAACTGCTTGACAAACGACACCAGTGCCTTTATGCGCCAATGTCTCCACAGATCCCAAATAACCAAGAAGGTATCTTTCCCTCTTCACCTTCGGCGCCGAGGGATCAAAGTCACTGTAATCCATGTCGACCGCGTAAGCCGAGGGGAAGATACCTTGGCGACCTGTTCTCAGATTCACACCTTCAATACGAACACAAACATATAAACATATATCAATCATTACTAACAAGTTCATTGTCATTGATGTTCTTTAACTTGAATTTCAGATTGTTCAACATTATGTCATAAGAAGAGTTTCCTTGATCTTATCTAGGAATAATTAAAATTTTGTGTGATTGCTCAAGATAAAGAACGGGTTGGTCAAACCTAAGAGTCAAAGAATATTCGAACCTTCACACCATAGATCGTCAGCCTCTTTCTGAACGTAAATAGGATCACCGATTTCGAGGTCGATCTCATCATGATGTCTTGGTACGAATTTGTGCAATCCTCGATGCGTCGCCTCCAACAGCTCTAATTGAGTAAAAGGCACACCACCGCTTCCTTCGAAGCAACACGGAAACAAATATAATGGAAATTATAATGTAAAATTGTATTGAAAGTTGCAATGAACAATGACATTTCATCGTATGAGAAACAAATAGAAACTCTTAGCACGAAACACACGACCAAGTAAAACTAAGTAAAATATTTATATATAATTTACGAGAATGATATCGAGGAAAAAATCACCTGGTGTACTACTCGGCGAAACAGAGTCAGTGTTCTGTAACGTGTTACAGGGAATCGGCGACACACTTTTCGGTCCATTTTCCGGCGAATGGGCAGTGGAATGACCACTGTCAGTAGCCATTCGCTCGCTGTCAGGTGAACTATCCTCATGACGAAGCCTCGAGTGACATTTTCGTAAGACTAAATGCGGCCGGCTAGAACTCGAACCAGTTGCTGCATTCAATTCATCTGCCAGAGACGATGACGACTGCGTAGACGTCTGACCGATAGACAGAGCTAAAAAAAAAGCAAATATTTTACAAAACAAATAAATTTATTCAAGCAATTTGAATAATTAATAAATGGCTACCTTCTTCCCGAATGAGCAGGTACTTCAAATCATGTAAATTTAACATGTTTAATTTTCATGTATAAACAATGATAGACTACTCATAATGCGTTCGACGCATATTAGTACAAATGTGATCACAGGTCAATAAGTCTCAGTTATATGTATCTTCAACAAGTGACGTGACGTAAGTTAGATGTCATTATGGATTTTCTTTGGTTGCGGTCGTCGATTCTGCGGTTGAATGCATGGTATCGTCAAGATCAGTGAATCAAAACAGATGATGAGAAACGCAAAAGATAAGGCTGATTCGCGATGGATCGTGTTACACATTGAGGGTCACGTTGCCAAGGTATCATAGCGTAACAATCTTTTCCTCACTGACCTTTTATAGTATAAAATATTGTAGCAATTTTATTCTATATCTATTATAACCTATCTTTTTGATTTACAAAGGAATGGAAGAAAAAACCATGAACAAAGCTGAATTGTCTCTGATGAACTATTATGACTACTACAGTTCTATAATACGTAATTTAAGAAGGATTTAATAGTTACTGGGTGATATTATGTCTAAAGGGTTAAACATATGTATATGTATATATGTATATCGATATTTACAGTTTTAAGTTTCTTACATTTCTTCGTTTTAGGAATTTCCGGTAATCTCCGACGTCTGCGCTCGGTGCTACCACTTCCAGGACGATTCGAGGGTACATGTTCAGGTGTCGGCCAGGAACTCAGACTCGAACAGGAATCCCCGACGTCGCTGACTACGCTATCTCTACCACCGTTACCGGTTCCGGCAGCGCTACCTCCACCAGGGCCCGGTCCACCGACGCCTGCCGATCGACCCCTGCTGCTCAGTCCACCGAACAAGCTAATGTCACCCAAGGGTAGTCGTGTAGTGAGCTAAGCTACCTTTCACCATGCCATTTAAAGTGTGTAGATTTTACTTTCTTTTTCTCTCTAATTGGGTTTCCACAATAGTGAGTGCCACTAATAAATTCCCATCACGATTGAGAACGGATAACAAAATTTGTTTCTTTACACAAAAGCACCACGACACTCGTATCCTTGCATGCTTATATCTTTTCTGTTTAATCAATCAGCGGAATGGTCATTCGTTTTTCCTTTTTATTGTAATAAATTTCATTTCATTTGTCGGTCTATATCGCACGCAATTTCAGATCCTATCGCGTATAGTGCCTGATGTTATGTAATCTGTTCTCAATGCTTTAACGACAGGGGGAGATCATTTCTTCAGGAGATGCAAGAGGATACACAGATGACACTGGAACGCACTGCACGAGTCACTATCCTAGTCATAAGTAAATCGACGTGCAAATTTGCCTTTACCATAGTAGCATTTCTAAAATTAAAAAAATATCGATAGCTATTTTTCTTGGAAAGAATAACGAGTGCTTAAAAATAATTGTAACCTTGTACATCTATAAAGATTTAATTGGAAATGTTTAAATTAATAGAGGAACAAAAACTTCTTGCATGCAGAAATTACAAGAAGTTGCATTCAAAGAGGAAACATAGATGCACGACTAAATTTAAATTTGAATTTAAACAGGCCATCTAAATTGTTTAATATCAAACGACACGTAATTTATTGAACATGACATATGGTTGGAAATAATTAGAGGCTTGCCTACTCATTTCGAAAATTATAACTAAAATTCAATCTATTCTTTGAGTTAATTTCTCATGAGCAAGGAGTCCTCTGATTATCTCGAACAAAATTCAAGACGAGTTAGTTAAAATTGCCACTTTGATTTACGCTTATATCAATATCATTATAATTTTTAGAGGAAAATTCTGACTTAAACAAAAATTGCACGATCTCTCGATAATTTTTCAATTCCACAGTCTTGAATCAGAAATATTGATCTATGGAATTTATATGTTCGCAGGCCAAAAGAGAAGTAGTGTGCACTTACGATGTTACCAACCTAAAGTCGCTATCAGCGACGATGGAACAGTTGTGATCGAGATCTTCGCTATCGTCACCGGAAGTGTGTCCGCTCTGATTCTCGTGCCGATGAATGACCACCACTTCCTCGTCCTCGGAATCGCCTGCGACTCCATCGCAAGATCTCTCGACCTCTGGGTCGCTATCCTGCGACGAGGTCGGTGAATCGTCTATCATCACATCGTGAACGAGCCTGTTTTCAGTAATAGTTCGCAGTATTAATTATTGAAATTGATCATTTAAAATATAAAACTTTTAAGAGCAAAGATCAAATGTTACTAATGTTCTTACCAAACACCAGCAATGATCATTATATTAAATTCTTGATTAATTTTAGAGGCAAAGAGTGAGACACGAAGAAGTTTTAAGCGTGAAACTAAGAAATTGAGAAAGCAGGAGGATGATATTAACAGAATGAGAATGTAATGATAACAGGAGCTGTATCTGGAAAGTCTATGTTTGTATATACCAGGGAATCGACTATACAACTGTTAGTGAATCTTATATCATGTAGATGAATGATATATTCTTTAGATTAATTTTTCTACTAAATAATTAAATGTTTTATAATATAAAAATGACGTTCTTGTTATACAACGGATAATATGAAAGGTATATTTTCGTTTCTAGGGAATAAGTAAGATCTTTTATGTCATATTCAACGAATATCAGAATCAATTGAAACTTCGTAACAAAAATAATATGTCGTGTTTTAATACGTCTTCTGTTAAAGTATTATCTATTTAAAAAGCCAGTGAATCAAAGTTGACAGATCGGAAATGCCAGGAAACGTTTCGCGACTAAGAAATACTCGGATACCATTGTCCAACAGGTAAACGACGTGTTATTTTAATCTTGTGGTTTGCGGTATATGTATACGTATCTTCTACAAACTTCAATGTTCATATCGCCCAACAGTTATATGAAAAATTATATTTTATTTTTCTAGAAAATATAACGGTTGTTTTATAAATATAATTATTTATTATTATCGAAAACGGAGAGATGGTCAGTCATTTTAAATCCGATTCTATTTACGAACCTCGAAACTTATAATCAATTCGTTGCTGTAAAGAAATGGGGACGACAGATTAGATAATTAACGATAAAAACTGAGTCGTGACTGGTCCATTAATAGCGCGTGCTTGTTTTGTACAAAAGGCAAGTAATCATGACTGACAGCTAAAGTGGAAATCGTTTCACGTATACGATAGACTCCAATTGATTTTATTTCATTCTATCTTGCCATTGCATCGAGTATCGTTGACCGTAAATAAATAAAATTTTTACGCACATTTTGCATTTTCAAATCACGGTTGATCACTTGCGAAAATACCATTTGATTTATAGATTTGACTTATTAGTAGCAATAAAGGAGATACTTCATTTTTATATTTTTGTGTTTAAGATCTCTACATTAATTCGTTATTTGTTATGATTAAAATAGAGACAAAGTAAAAGGATGTTATTTATACACTTGTAAAAGTAAAAAGGAAAAATCTTATAATAGTAAATCAAAGATGACATATAACGTTAAAAACGGTAAAGTAATATTTGATTTAATCATAATATCAGTTTAATGAAATATTAAATTTGTAGCTTTTCTTATGGAAAACGATAACATTTGGCAAGTGTCGTATATATACTGCATTCTTCCGCACTGAATTTATTTCACAGACAGGGAACAGCATCGACCGCGCCTCCACAGTGTATCTTTTTGATGCACTTATACCTTACCCCTTTAATCTCCTCCCGAATGTGCGATTCATCGGGTCGAAACCTACTCCCTAAGCAATAAAATCCTAACGCAACTCGACTCGAAATGTATTGAATTAATCATCAGTTACAGAAACGAGCTACAAAAACACAATGACGCTTTTCCGTAATGGTTAAAATTTTGCAATGACGAAGCTATGTCAGACCAGATTAATAAAAAGGCCACAAGTATTTCTACAAGAAAGTAATCGTACTACTACAAGTTAAATCAAGAGGGTTGCTTTTCTTCCCATTGTAATCACATACAATTAATTCCCAATTTCACAATTGCTACAATAGACATGCTATATCATAGACGTTCATTTACACCGAACGTTGCCAATTAATTTCATCCCGTCTCTACTATTTTTACAGCTCCTTACAGCTCGACCCTAAAAAACACGATCACCTACTATACTGTCAGAAGCCTTGTCACAGTGTCGATAACGCAACCCCTATTTAAGGAGGTGTACTTTTACGTCAAAGATCGTCCTAATTCAGTCATCGTAGCAAAAGCCAACATGTTCAAAAATCTACCTTTCTAATAAAACAAGGAAAAAGGAAGAACAAGTAAATTATACACTCTACAAATAGAATGTCCCATCGACGTGTCACCGATGTGCGTTTCACGCCATCCTTTCTAACGATTCGCCTTCAAACGTCAGAGACATCGCACGTTGTACAGGAATATATTCGGAAAGGCAAAACAGGAGAATGGAACGCCATGTACTCACGTGTAATTGGAAAGTGGTGCCTTGAGATGCTGCGGAAGCCTCTCGAAATAGTGTCGAAATTCCTCAAATTCGGTATCGGCCATTCTGCAACAGCCAGCGAAAAACAGACGGCGTGGGGTCGGTCCTGAAGGCGGCCGTGACGGCCTGATGGAGAGCTGCTCGGCGACCCCCGGAAAACCGTTAGGGCCAAGATGTCGCTGACGTTGGGGACGACGTCGGTCGAGTACCACCGCTTCGACGCTACTCGCGACGCCCTATTGATTCCTGCGTGGTAAGCGTCGCGCACACCCCCGCGTGCACTCGATGATTTTCCGTGAACGCGCCGCCAGGAAATCGAACGGGAGAAGCCAGCCGGCCGAATGTAAGCCGAAACGCCTTGGCGAACCATAGCTCCTCGATTTAATATTTCAATCGAGCCGACCCGATCCGAACTGACGACCTTGAAACGCGCAAAACCAAAAATATCGACACACCATGTACTGAGATCTAACGATCAGTTTTTTACTTCGAAACAGGAGGGTAAATTTCCCTTCGACGGAACGGATGGATCGAGCGGTTTGCTTTCGTTAATGAGAAACCTTTTAACGCGTTCGACGTCCACTATAAATTGTGTATGTACGTAGAAGGAGCGTGTTTCTTCAGGGGATCTTAGAATCGTGGCTTTTTTTATTTTTATATTTTTTAGTATGATGAGAAATTTGATTTTTACAGACATGTAACGATAAGCTATTTTTGTGTAGAATGATTTCTTTTGTTTTATGACGAGGATTATTGCTATCATTCGTTGAATTATGCGATTTTCTGAGTCGATGAAATGTAGTATATCGCTACAAGCTAACATTGAATTTATAATTATGAGTATTCATGTTCTAATTACACATACACGTCTTCAAAATAGTAACTTTGATAATATGAAAATGCATAAAACTCATAATTTGACGATCGGAAGAAAAAATGTGCAAGACGAACGTGCAATTTTTAATATAAGAAAATAGATAGCAAACTAGACGAAATACTAAAAACAATTGCGAATGAAATATTGCATTAACTCAGCGTTGATTTTTAATGAATTCATACCAAAGGCACTTATCTTGAAGTTCAATCCACTTAGGAATTAAGAAAACCGTCATCCATAATTAGATCACCTTTGAACTGCCAAAATGGTGGCAAGTCAAGAGCGTTAATTTTTTATATTGGTTGGAAAGATGTATAGAGTAGCAAATTCCAGAAGGAAACGTTCTACGTGTCCTACATTCGAATACTATATTCTCGAATTATGTTTGTATGGGGATATCAGAAGTATATTTTAGGACGCATAGTAGTGAAGTATAGACTTAATGAAAACGAACTGTAGTAGAAGGGGAAGTTGAGATGAACGATCCAGGAAGAGTAATTAATGCCGGTTAATCGAGTTAAGGAAGTTGCGAGCGCTTGAAGTTTAGTGAAACACCTTGCGAGCGACCTTGCGTTTCTTCTCGATTTCCTGAATCAGAATCCTTAGCGTTTGAAGATTTCGTTATTTAGTTATATAAAATACAATTGGCAAGGAAACAGCACGACAGTTTGCATTCGATCCGCGCCTAAGATTAAATTTGTTCGTAAATCTGCCTATAAAGTAACAATATCGTTTTCAATCTATTTGATTGTAAAATGTTTCCTTTTTTCTACCGTATCTTGACTTTTATTCGTCTTCTCGTGCAGCCAACTTCTTCCTTTGAATCACTCGTGCTGAGAATGCGCTCCAAGAGGATCTTCCTGTCTGCAAACAGCGAATACTCATCGTCTTGTCCTTACTTAGTTGCCTATTTTTCACTAATCGATTAAATGGTTTGAAGAAGCCGATTTGTATTAAGACTTCAGTAGAAGAATTAAGAAGAAAGTAGAGACTCAATTTATATGGAAACTGATGATAAAATGATGATAACGGGCGATTTTTTCACAATAGGTAGATAAAAAGTTGTGTATTTTACATAATAATGTGTTCATCACTTTTGTACATACTAAAAGCTATATTATTTCAGGATATCGATTATACGTACCACAATAATCCAAGGATTATAACATTTTATAAACATTTAATATCCATACTAGGATATATTAATTCGATAACTTTGGAATTATCCGTTTTCGAAATAACTATTTTAATCTTAAAAACTTACAAAAGCTTCGTACTTTGAATTAAGTTGCTGATGACATGGAAAAGAGATGGTATGTAAGCATACAGAAGAAGAAATGAGAAGTAGTGATTTTGTTGCATAAGATCTTGTGTCGGGAAGGTTACAAAAGCAACAAGTTTGTATCTTCATTAAGACGTCTTGCAATATATACTATATTTTTCAAACTTGGCTACAGATTCTAATTTTCAACTTGTTTAATTCGTCTCATTTTAATCTGGCACGTTAAAATGATCGAAGAAGTAGCGAAAGATACAGAAGAATCCATCGAATCCAAACTATGACACATTTTTTGCGATAGAATGTAGTATTTGAAAAAAGTGGTGAAGGTTTAAAGAGACGGTTTCGATGATTAGCCCTCCGTAAGCAAACTGGGTCGTTGACAACCCAAGCGAGATTTCACTCTTGAATTTCTTCGAAACGAATTCTTATTTCTATTGGGTAAAGTTTCAAATGTTTGACTTAACGAGCAATTATAATGTAATATAACGTAATATATATACGTTGATAAGTATAGACCTCTTATAAGCTTTCCAGACTTTATAGAAGCCTAGAACAATAACAAAGATTAGGCTTACATATAAATGACCCAGTTTGCCAACCCAAGCCAATCTTGCTTCTTCCAACGGAGTATTAAATTTATATTACACTAACCATAAATAAAATATTAGTTATATTTAAGAAACCATCGAATTGATCTACGCGTTCAATATTTAAAGTTTAGTATAAAAATATTAAGATGCTTGCATTGATTTTTTATTAAAGTAATATTCATGAAATTGACATTAGTTTCGAACAAAATCTATATTATTATCGTAAGTTGTTTGATAGATCCATAAAGACGAAATATATGTATGCATATATGGCTCGCACGCCTTTCCAAGGAAGCATATTTATAGATCCTGGCACTAAACAAGAAAAAAGAAGGGGTATCGACCAATTTAATCCGTGTGCTTAGAAAACAAGTTGTTATAATTATATCGTTGATGTTGTACAAAAATTTGTATAAAGGATTTCGTTTCTCAGATAAAGATCGAATTGGTACTTTGTGTTTCAACGATATCTTAATCTTAAAGTTATTAGTAAAACAACAGAAGCAAATTACAAATGTTGAACTTTGGGCTCAAAGGACGACAGTATGATAAGAGATATCATGCTTTGTAGAATCTCTGTGAATGGGAAGTGAATTTGGCGATACGGGTAAAGGATGAATAGTACAATAATTACTTATGTTCATACGACACATACTACATGGACCGCCCAAAAATAAAATTTTTATCGAGTACAGAAAGATACGAAACATTAAAAAATTTAACATAAAATAGGAATAAGTATCTAAGCTGATATTATGACTACAGCACTTATCTTTTTTTTGTGTTACAGTACTATAATTATACATATGTTAATATTTCATAATTATGCAATTAGATGCAAAAAAGATAAGTATTTACACAAATGCCAGAATATCATCTTTTTTTTTAATATCACAAGTATAAATGCATATGTATCTTTATATTTACTCTTATTATAAAGAAATTTTTTAAATAACCATAATAACAATCGCAGAACTGTTAAGTGAGAGCCTTACTGAAGAGTCCATACTAGCAGATCTTGGACGAAACACTCACTTTCTCTCTTCTCTCATTGTGTCTAAGGTATAGGTCTGTTAGGTGAGAGAACAATCACAGAAAAAAAAATTAATTAACAAATGTAACAACCATTCTCAGTTTAGGCTCACTTAAATATATGAAACAACACGGAAGTATCGAAAAGAAATTTTGTACAATGTAGTAAAATATCTTCTGCAAAAAGCAAAACTATCTTACTAAAAGCTTTCGATTTTTTGTCAAGATTCCATCGGTACTTTTAATTATTCTCGTGTTACTAAAGTAACATAGTCTCAACACCTTAACACTTTAAACAACAGAATGTATCGAAAATCGATGCGACCGATTGTTTCAGCAAAACATTATAACACAGTGTCTCTTATCTACTAGTTAAATCTCGCTATTTATCAATATTGCCTGAAAAAATAATCCAAAAGATATTTTCCGCGACGATTTAGTGACTGGCAGACGGGGCCGATAAACGAAAGATTCTCTCCGCAGATCGAACGATACTCTCAATTCTCTTAATGCCAGAGGAACGCTCGGTATAATTCAACAAGGGTGCTAGCTGATAGTCGTAAGTGATGGACATTGGTAATGTGCTGCATCTGCTTTGCCACGAGGCGGAGGAGTGTTCTCGGCTGTTCGAGCTTTTATTAAACAGCCTCTTTGTTCTGTGGAAAAGATACACAAAAGCGAGAATGATTGTCTCGTTGAAAAAAAGAAACGGAAAAGAACGAAAAAAAATTAAATTCTCCGAAGAAGATTACACTTCTCTAAAAGCACTTCTCCATTTAGGTATGTGGTTCACGCTCACTCGCGATATCGTTTCACAATATTTTCACAATCGTGGATTTAGTAATTCAGAAATGTTAATAATACGATAAATTGCGTAACATTTTCTACGACACGTCGTCTATTACAGACATATACTTGCTGATATTTAATAACAATTGAAACGTGTGCCCCGTTATTAATTTATGACTAACAACATTATATATTTAAACAGAAAAATAAATATCGAGAAAGAAATTCGAAAAATCTTCGATGATGTAATTGTTACCAAAACAAAGTCAAAGTCGAAGGGAGTATCACGAGTTGCTAAATGAACGCGGAAAAGCGTGAACTCGGTAAATCGATGGTTGGATTCGTGTCTTTTCCATGGTAGACTAATTTCACTTGGCCCAGAAACTCTGAGTATAAACGTATGGTGCGGATGGGAGGGAAGAAATCTTTGGAGAATAGCGAAGAGGGGTACCGAAAGAAAAGTATAACATCCCTGTTTCGAAGACCTTGCAATCTCTTCTCCCCATTCACCGTTGCTAGTTCTTGCGCCACCCACATTTCGTGCACTCCAGTGACGTCACACAGAATACATCGTGGAACCGGCACAGTCGCCGTTAAATGGGGTGAGCCAACACTCCTCTTCAACCCCATGAAAAGTCTTATCCGACCAATGGGGGAACTTCGTACTACTGTGCGTCGACCAATCGCGAACAGATCGTCATTGAGAAGGACACGTACACGGAGGGGACCGAGGTCTTAAGAAGAGCAGAAGACACTGGTACCGGGACATTGTCGCACGCGGTGCTTAGAGGGACGATTCATTGGATTAACAGCTATTGCCGATTCCGTCGAGAGAAACTGTTTCAGTGTTATCCAAGTTCAACATTTAGATAGATTTTTAAATAGAAATACTTACTTGCATCGTTCGATTGATTTTCTTATTGGTGAGCGAAAATATTATATGTTACAGTATAGATAGAAAATTTTGTAGAAAAATTAGAAAGTTTGTTCAGTTTGAATCGAGGATCAGTATGAGTGGTTCCGGAAAGGGCCTTCTCGGGGTGTGGCTATACAGAAGAGGCGAACACTGGGCCATTAAAGAAGGAAGTCCCATACATAAGTCGAGCGATGTGCGTTGATTTTTGAACTGTTGTTACAAAATACAAAATGCTTTTTTTAACTCGTTGTTCTTTCTTCTTCGACAAATTCATGTTCCGAGTTTCTTAATTGTTCCAAGCTGGAGCAATCTTTCTAATCCTCCTTTTCTTGAGACCTTTTCTCGTACCTATATGTATTTCATTCTTAAGATTATTACGTGACTTAAGACAATGTAGAAAATCGAAGCAAATAACGAGGGAAAAAAGGCGGTTGGGTGTGTGGTAAAAGTTAAACATAACGCATGGATATGTTCTTTCATTCGTTCAGATCCCCATGGTCGAGCGGAAATCAAACAGCGATAATAAAAATTCTGTCGTTTTTTCCTTGAAAAACCAAATCGGTGGCTTGGCACGAGCTCTGCAAGTTTTTCAGGTATGATGTTTAACGATATTACACAGGGCCTAATATCCACCCACTCTCACGCACGTCTGTCTCACCCACGTTAGGATCAGAAAGGAAATAGAATTTTGAAAATTTATTCTTGCATACATATAAATAATAATACATTTTTTAATCTGTCATTTTTCATAAAAATATGTTAACATTACCTTATTAACACTTACCTTTCTTTAAAAATCGATATTTGATTATTTACCAACTACAGAATCCTTATAGACAATAAAGATATCTGTAACATCTTTTTAAAGTGTCCTCTAACATTAGAAACATTAGAATGCGTAGAAACTTTCATGAAAATGTACCAATGTATTTTTAAATCAATATTCCGTAAAGGACCTGGGTGTGAATGTTATTCATATCGAGTCACGGAAATCATTGCGTCGCGGCTCCGAATTCGAAATTCTCGTCGATGTTGAATGTGATTCGAAAAGAATGGAACAGTTGACGAGGATGTTGAGCCGAGAAGTCGCTGCCATTAATTTGGCACAGTACGAGCAAACAGGAAATATTCCTCATGCTCCATCACTTTCCGCCGCTCCGAGTTTTGGTAAGTCATTAATAGATTTTATTTCTTCGTTAAATATCATTTTACATTGTTTAAATTTTGTACTTAAACTTCTAACTTTTTTACTATCAATTAGAAGTTTATAATACCTACTATTAATTTTTACTAAAAATTTAAAATTTAAACGATCATTTCATCGAACGATAATTCTTTTAGAGCAATTTCGTTGAATGATTTTTTACAATCAAAATCACTTTTAAAATAAAAAACTTTCCTGAACCAACAAGTGCTGATCATGTTCAAACTTTATAGATTTCAGCGAAGTAGATATGCCCTGGTTTCCACGAAAAATATCGGATCTAGATCAAGCTCAAAATGTGCTCATGTACGGATCCGAATTAGACGCGGATCATCCAGTACGTTTCTGTTTTCAAACACTGTTCTCTCTTGTTAAATACGTAGTACCTAAGATATATGCAACATTATATAATACGTTTAATTCAATATTTCCAGGGCTTTAAAGACCCGGTGTATCGCAAACGTCGTGTGCAATTCGCGGATATCGCAAACAATTACAGATAGTACGTTAAAAAAAAATCAATGATCTTTTACGAAAAAAAATATAATTATCAAATACGATATAAAACACTACTAACGTTAATTTTCTTTTAGTGGTCAACCAATTCCTCGCGTTCAATACACGCCAGAGGAGATCAGAACTTGGTTCGTAAATTTACATCAATGCGTTACGTATTTTCTTTTTTTTTTTTTTATTTGTTAAAAAGATGTTTTAACATTGTTCCGATAAAAATAAATATGTTCGTTGTGTGTATGAAGTTTCTGATAAAACTTTCGCTCATTGCAAGAAATCTTCGTACGTGCTTCGACAAACATGAAAGCAATCTATGACGGAGAAGAACAAATTCTTTTGATAACTTCGCAAGATTTCCCTTCAATTACGAAACGATATCCTAGTTCTACCAGTATAACAAGGAAAGTTTCAACTTCACCCGTCGCCTACGGGACGTATGAATCAGCCAAGATTGGCCCGCGTTGAATGCACTCCTTAATTGTCCTTATTTAATTTATCCTCGCGATCTTCGAGTGACTTCCCTAACACGATTTTCTCCAGATGTGTATACGAGAAGCGTGGATAAGTAATCTAGTTTCGTTGAAACCTACGAGACATATTCAAGAATGAGAAGATTTAACGCCAATTAATTTAAAACTTAACATCATCGTTAATAATATTTATAAATAATTCTTTGCAATTTTATGTTCTTAAAATTTATCAATGAATAACATTCGTTTTCTATAGGGGAACCGTTTTCCGCGAATTGCATCAGCTTTATCAGAAACATGCTTGTAAGGAATATCTGGAAAATTGGCCAAAACTGGAGAAATACTGTGGCTATAGGTAAAGATTCTTCTTAGGATTAAATCAAATGATATCAAACATAATTAATTTAAATAAACTTCATATTTGATCGACAGAGAGGATAATATACCACAGTTGCAAGATGTAAACGTTTTCTTGAAGCGTAAGTATACGATTAATGATAATAGAATTATTTTAATTAGAAATGAATGAAAAATAAACAAATACAATTTGTCTATGATACTATTAGGTACAACTGGATTTCAACTTCGACCCGTAGCAGGCTACCTTACACCAAGAGATTTTTTGGCCGGTCTTGCTTTTCGAGTATTTCATTGTACACAATACATTCGACATTCATCCGATCCTTTTTATACGCCTGAACCGTGAGTAATTTAAAAGTGTATAAATCATATTAAATAACATAAATATGTTGTACACATAGTAAATAGATAATATAGATAAAAGTAAAGCTAGATAAAATTAAAGAATAAAAATAAAGCTGTAAACATATTTTCTTACTATTTCTTCTTTGTATTTTTCCTTTTTTCTTTTAACTCTATTGAATTATTTATAGGGACTGCTGTCACGAATTGTTAGGGCACATGCCGCTTCTGGCGAATCCAAGTTTCGCACAATTCTCGCAGGAACTTGGACTTGCTTCGCTTGGAGCTTCGGACGAGGACATCAATAAATTGGCAACTGTAAGTGTTCTATGCTCCAGGTAGTTTCTTACTTTCATCAAAAATTTATAAAAGCTCATTTCACGAGTGTAAAGAACGTCATATTAAAGAAATTAATATTTATAAATAAGAAGAAAATTCAGAAAACAAGAAGATTGTATTTTATGTTAGCTTTAACTGTAGAAGTCATTAACTATGTTGAGCTCGTCCTTGTTTTATTTTTATTTTTAGCTCTATTTCTTTACGGTGGAATTTGGATTATGCAAGCAAGATGGTATACTTCGCGTTTACGGAGCTGGTTTATTGTCTTCTGTCGCGGAACTGAAACATGCTGTGTCCGTTCCCGAGAAGACGTTCCGATTCGATCCAGAAGTGACTTGCAAGCAAAAATGCATCATTACCGCGTTTCAAAATGCGTACTATTACACGGATAGCTTTGAAGAAGCAAAAGAAAAAATGCGGTAATGTTGTACATACTTTATTCTTCCGAAATTCTAAAATATTAAAATATAATAAAAATATTCCAAAATTTTAAAATATTGAAATAAAAATACAATAAAAAAGAAGATTGTAAAAGGAATATCAATTTCTGCTTTTAGAACATTTGCGAACCAAATACAACGACCTTTTGGATTACGCTATAATCCCTACACTCAATCAGTGGAAGTTCTCACGGACGCTCAAAAAATCACGGCGGTAGTCAGTGAACTTAGGGGTGACCTCTGTATCGTCTCAAATGCCCTAAAGAAGATACACGAACAGGATGATACGGTGGACGTTGAGAGGATAACCAGCCTTTTAACGCAAGGTATCGAATTACCTCAAGATTCTTCGTCTTCTGACAGCGATGTTGATAGAAGTCCTAATGTCGAGTCGCCTGAGAAACCAATAAAAAATCAGAATAAAAACTATTCTTCTGACAATATTGTTGTTAACTCATGAACGTTATTTCTGTAAACGTAGTCTGCGAATAGAACTATCAAAATTAGAAATTATGATTGTACGTATATAATTATAGAGTTTAGCAATATGTATATGAAATATGCACAGTTGTCTATGCTTGTAGAAAACGATATTTAAATTAGAAGATTACTAAAGTTGCACTGAGTAGAATGAAAATGAATAAAAAATTATGTGAAGTATAGTAATCAAAAGTTTTAATATACTAACATATTTACTTTCATCATAAAATATCCTGTTACGTGTGAATCATATTGTTTTAAAAAACTCGTCTGATTTTCTCTTTGATACGGTCTATAACATGTTTTTTGATATTAACAATTATCTTTTTTTGCTTTATCGAGATCCCTACGACAAATACGTATCAACAATCGATAAATAAAATTCAAAAATTTATAGTTAGCATCTTATTTCTTTTATTTATCAAACATCAAAATATCATGATTATTTTTGTAATATATTAATTTCATATATTGTTTAAGTTATATATGTATATATTATGCGTATATAAATTAAATATCATACTTTAAGAACTGTTTCTATGAGTAAAATAACTGTAGTACGTTCTAGATAGATTCGTACTTCGACACACCTGTTTCATCTGTTGCGTTCATATTTAGTTGCATACAATCGAAGGTTTAAAGAGGTTATCAAAAAGTTAACTGTTAATAAAATACAAAAAAGGAAAATGTATTCAAAACGCCTTAAGTGTATTCATATTTGGCACAAATAATTCTACTAATAATTTGGCAGTACACTTTAATAAATGTTAAATAAACGAAAAGACATTTATCAGATGAATGAAACAATATTTAATTAACGAAATGACTAATCGGACAAATATTCCTTAAAAGAAACAATGTTATACCTTCCACTACCAGGAAGGTAATATATGAGTCTGGAATATTTAAATGAATGTATGTTTTCTTAATAACTATATTTTAAATACGCTTGCATATAAATATGGCGCAAATACAAACTTCGAGCGCGGATGGACTACCAAAGCACTTTGTCACCGCTATGCGTACACTTTTTGATATAATGGATGACCAAAATACAGGGTTTGTAAAATTTTCTGATATTGAAGGCAGATGGCAAGATGATGGAACGCAAGGTCTACCAAAAGGTGTTTTGGACAGCCTTAAAAAAGTCACTCCACCTAATGGATTATTGTCTTTTGAAAGATTTTGTACAGGACTCAAGATATGTTTGCTACAAATTCAAACAGATGGTGACTCTAAAAAACATGATGGTCAACCAAATAGACCACCATCTGCTCCAATACTTATACCTGATAATCAAAATAAAACAACATGGACATCTCCAAATACAGCAACTATTAGGCCAAATAATGCTATATCACAGCAACGTACCTTAAGCATGCCACAATTATTAGCAGGTCGAAAAGATGTTAATCATACACACTTAGAATTAATGGATAGTAGAGGCGGTCCTGAATTGAAGCTAAATAAGGCATATGGACCTCCTAAACCTCCACGGATGGGTGCTGCATTAGAAGCTAGAACTATTAATTCAGAAAGAAATTTTGACAAATCTGAAATTCGAACTGTATTACAAAATTGGCAGATGGGTTTGTTAATGAATGATGATAAAGCTATAGAAAAAAGACAATTACCAACGGTAAATTATAGATCTGACACTAGAACATTATTAAGACCAACCAGAGTATTGGGAGATGGTAAAGCAGTTGAGTTACAAAATAATCAAGTTGGCTTACAGCCTAAGAAACCGTTAAATAGACGCAGAGAACCTAGGCGTCATACGTTGCAGAATGGTATTGATTACAATATGGTAAAGATATTCTTCTCTAGGATTCCCAACTAACGATTGGTGATTGGTGTTGGGTATGCATGAAATTTGGTGATTATTAACATGTAGACCATAATACAATTTATACTAAATTCAGCATAGTATATAATATGTTTATATTATATTTTAATACATAGTTGGGAAGCCTGTTTCTTAATTTTTAACAGCAGTAACTATTTGATAGCTCTCTTTTTTAGATGAAAAGAATGAAACAGATTGAACAAGAGAAAGATGTATTACTTCAAGGTCTAGCTGCAGTTGATAAAGCTAGAGAATGGTATTTGAAACAAATATCTGCTACTCAGGAAAAAATTAAACATCTTGGGCGTATGGGATCTCATGTGGTATCAAATATGCTTTCCAACTTTATAAAATTATCTGAAATATTCTGTGTTAACGTGTATGATTTTATTTAGGAACAATGGACAGAGGCACAGCAAGAACGTTTAGAATTACAACGTGCTCGCGTCTTAGAAGTCAACAGACACTTAGCTGCACTAATAAGTAGTTGGGAACGTGGTGGACTTCCTCTTCACATGAATCTTGCGTTTCTTAGCACTCCTACATCGACCCAACTTCAGCAAGATATATTATCTAGGTTAAAGCAACAGAATCATAGACTAACAGAGGTAAATGAAATAAATATATATGTAATTAATAATATATTTAATTCACATTTGATGATTAAAAATTAGGAAGTCAGTAAAAAAAGCCAACGGATAGCATTACTTGAACAAGAAAAGGACAACTTGGTACGAGAATTGTATAATAGACAAAGTGGTATAGTTCAATCTAGAAGAGCAACAATGATTCATGAACAACATGATCAAACATTCATGTAAGGTACTAACAGTTAATATTTTAATTCTTTTATGTATAACATAAAATTATATTTTACATAAATATTGTTCTTTTAGAATATAAATAAACAAGAAGATTTGCCTTTGATGATATAATGAATTACATGCAAAATATCAGATACACATATATTTAGAAAAATAATTAAAATCATTGTTATAAACTTTTATATCTGTTATATGTGTTGAAATATTTTAAATATCTGCATAAAACATGAAATATTTGTGTGAAATATTCACAGTACTAATACTCGAATGTACTTATACATTGTAAATGAAGTCTTAAATTTTTTATAATCCGTCCAAGTCTCAAAAGAGAGATTATGTTCTTCTCTAATAAATTATTATTCTAATTAATAAATTGCCTTGACCTAATTTTTTATTTTATTACGATATCATAATCTTAGTTTATACGCAAAATTAAATATGTTCGTATTACATTTTTGAAACTGATTATCCTTATCTTATAAACAACTATCCACAAAAGAAAATTGAACGAATAAATTATACACGTTCCGTACTGTAAACTGTAAGCTACATCTACTTCCGGAATTATGACTGTACGTGTCAAATGTTATCGAACTTTAAAATGTGATAATGTACTTCCCTAACCACCCAGCGTTACTATTGGCACTAAATTTACTTAAAAAAATAAGTGTCATTGCAAAAATGTACAATATAAGAGAAATATGGTAAAAATTAACGTTCGTTGGCATTCTATTTCAACTATAAAAGATATTTTAGTTACAAAAGTAAAGAGCTAATAATGTTTTCTGCCGACCATGTGTTCTGTTTAGAAAAACATGTGCGGAATCATATAACGGACTGGGGCTAATCCCGACCGATATAACGTTCCGTGTCTCAGGTCATATTAGTCCGGAATCTCAAGACCTCTCTCGTTATTTTGTTTAAAATAATATATAAATGCACAAATGAACGATATTGATAATAAAAAATTATAACAAATTTTGAAAAAGTATTAAATTTAAAATTAACTGAACAAAAGTCCAAAATATAAATAATAATTCATATCGGTAGAACAAATGAAATTGTAAATCTATATGTATATGTTTGTTAGAAATATATTATATATAGTCAGTGGCTTATTTTACACCCCACGCATGGTTCTTTAGCTTAGTAGAGTCTGGTGGGTATACTAGCTAAGCGCGTTAGTCCGCATTTAGTTAATAGTCATAGTCATTAAGAGGCAGTTGCCTCTGCTGCTGTCCGGAGTCGGCTAGTCGGAGTTCAGTTCAGTTGACGCGTTCAGCGAGTATAGATGCTAGCTGACATAGGGAACGTTGCATTGGAGCACAAATTTTATCCTCGCGATAGTGAATGTGTAAAGAACCCCCTTTTAACGAACGACCTTTAACCCTACTGAGTTCAAGTAATAGCCTAACTGCAGGCGCTGGTCGTCGATCTCTGTCTTCTGACATCTACAATTATCTGGATTATCGTTATCGGAACAGTTCTCCCCCGGATTTTGTGAGAGCTTTAAGCCCATCATGCTACCAAGACTGATACTACCAATAATTCTGCTACTCGTTATTATAGGTACGAACACGTTACTTGCGTTTCACTAGAATTTTCATACTGATTAAACATATCAGAGAGGATCGAGAAATCGATATTTCGCTTACGATAACGTAATTTATATGGCGGTATGTTATCACTATGAAAATTTTTCTTCTAATTTAATCGGCATATTGCAACTGTATTTTATCATTTCATAATAACTTACTTCTGCATGCGTGTCTTCATCAATTGTATAAAGATGACCTTAAGAAATATAAAAATTACATTAATAAATTTTTAAATTTGAAGGCGATAGATTTTATTTTAAGATCATGGAAAAGTTATTTTCGTATGATATTATTTGTACTACTTTCCTTAAACAACGTTGATTTGAATGTTGAATAGTAACTCTCTAATAGTAATTTGCTTAAGATAAAATAAATGCAACCGTTCTGTTAAAAGAAACGTCTCGGTTCATTCACCGAGTAGACAGATAATGTGTCACGATAATAAAGCGTACTTTCAATGATGCACATTCCGCGTTTCTTCTCGATTGTACCTTATGAAATATGTTTACAATTAAATTTCGTCTTTTGCATGAATAAGAAGAAATATATTTAAGCATGAATTTATTTATAGAAGAAAATAATAGTAATTTCTGATGCATACCCGAAAATCAATTAACCCGCGCAGACATGCTTTATCTCGTTAAATGTTTATCAATCTAGACAAGTGGGAAGTGCAGTGGACACATCCGGTACAAATATGTAGTTGCCTCTGGCAGCGTGTTTCTTCGTAGCATTATCTTTTCAGGGTAAATAAACTGCAGATATATTCACTGCGAACAGAAAATGTTGTAGAAAATGTGCAATTTATAACTTATTGTTTCAATATTTATCGCATTATTTCGTAATACAAAATTATTTTTATTACTAATAAAGTTTGTTCTATTTCCAAATGAATATTCATTTAATTTCACTAAATTTTAATCCACTTAGTTATATTAGAAGTTACATAATTGATTTCATATAGAGACTTATTTATCATCTACTGATAGAAGTAATATTCTTTTATGCTATTGTCATTTAATCCGATGGTAAACGTTTTATATTCCGCTTATTGTTGTTTCCAGAATCACACATAAAATACAATATGAATATTGTATTAAATTATATATTTCCATACTACTCTTAATATGTATTAAATTATATATTTCCATGCTATTCTTAATAAAAGAAGGGAACTAAAAAATTAATTACTTTGTGTCTTTTTTATAGTTTAAATGATATACATATTGATATTTATGAAAATAACATAAAAGATACGACGAATAGTTAGAATTTGATTATTATGTGCTGTATCATATTGTTATATGTATATTTACTAAGTACTTCGATTTGGTTTAAATAATAGGCACATTATCAAAAGCTTGCGATTTGGATCAAATGCAATATGGATGTCGTATCTATAATGCACAATGCAGATGCGGTTACGGTTGTTCTTCTGAATACAGATACAATACTAACGAAGATTGCAAAGAAGCGTTAAGAGGTAATAACTTACCTGTTAATTTTATCCACGATATTAAATATCACTGTTAAACTTGTTCATAGATACTTAGACGAATACATATAAGTATCCAATATTAATACTGGGAGAATTAACCGATTGCTTTTTATTATTTTATTATTATTTTTTAGGTAGGCGTAGTGATATATGTTATAGATCGAAACCTTGTTTGAAT
The DNA here is from genome assembly GCF_051014615.1 of Bombus vancouverensis nearcticus. Lineage (NCBI taxonomy): Eukaryota > Metazoa > Arthropoda > Insecta > Hymenoptera > Apidae > Bombus > Bombus vancouverensis. Next base: position 14,137,494 of record NC_134911.1, on the reverse strand, counting down.
GGAGGATCATGTTTGCAAATATCATCAGATCCTGGATTTAAATGTCGCTGCGAAGGAACTGGTTATTACGGACCACATTGTGATAAACGTTAGTAATTATTATCATCGATAAGTAATGATTATAATTATAAACTTTGCAGACATATATTTTACTAACTAATTGATAACTATTCAATTCGGTACTAAACACAATCTGCTCAATTTTCAATTATTTAAAAATGCTAATAATATATTATTTAAAATTGAAGTATTGTTTTAATATAAAATTGAATAAGACTAGTAAATAGAAAATATAACAAAACATTTTTTAATGAAATGATACATTTTGCAGCTTGCCCAGGACCAAATAACCAACGTTTTCGAGGACCATTTCCTTACGAGTGTGTTGTAATTTAATTTGTAATTTACCTTCTTTTAATCTATCAAAAATCAAATACATATTAAGTACAAAAAATAAACATATTTTGCGAAAATTTACACATCTTTGTACATACATAATAAATATATTGTATATATGATAATCGTCTTGTTACTAGAAATATTTTAAAAAATTATTAAAATACTACTTACAAATAATATTCATTAAAAAAATTATAATCTATAGAAATCTCAATTTTTTATATATTGTTTAAATCTCTGAAATTCATAGAAAGAAGATATATCTGATATTTTCACTGTTTATTCATCAATAATTTTACAATATGTATGCACATGATGTGTTGAATCCATGAGTTTTTGACAAACGTTTAGTTTGTATCGTGCTTGCGTTAATGCAAGTTGTTATTTTACTCCTTTCCTATTTTCTACATAATGCCACGTGTACCTCGCTTGCTGTTTCTGATGGCAGAACTTATAAAATGCAATTTTTTTATTCTTCACATAAGTACTTTTTGTAATTTTTTGTATTATATATCGACTGAATCCGTAATACTAGTTTGATTTTATAACACGAGACTGCATCAGGAACTTAACGACATGTATATATATTTATATGTTATATATTATCTAGGACAAACAATTGGCCAGTTGTAACTTTTTTTACAAATTCATAGACATTTTCTCCTCAATAGAGTAACATGTTACAATAATTTATATAGTAGAAAACACATGTCTGCTTCTTCCATTAAAAAATTATGTAAATTCACAAATTTTAGTAAATAATACGAATGCGTCTTCTTTGATTTTTTTGATTATATGGCCAATTAATATTATCACATATGCCGTGTATTGCATATGATTTCATTTCCGACTATTATACATTATTTTAACTGATCGCAATACACATTACGGGTAAAACAAATATTCTAAAGAAAATAATATAAATAAAGATTTTATCAACATGTACGTATATTTTTATAAAGACAGACGGGACATTATCTTTGAACGTTACAAACAGACAGGTTGTCAAACAGTTCAATGTTAAATTATTTTCCAATCTATAACTGTACCTATAATAAACTGAATGAAGGAAATATCTTAAAATTTTTTATTGAAAAGAAAATGTAGTAATTAAAAGTTTTAATAATATTTCGTAACCATTGTTCACAATTATAAAAATCTACATGCTTTTCGAAAAAAAGATTTTCAGTAAATTTTTTAAAGAAATTGAAATGGTTCAGACAAACTGCCTTTCTGATTATCTTCATACTTTATAAGATGATAAAATGACTCGTTGTGTTTTATTTTATATTCTTTTCTCAACAAGAAAATCCAATTGATTATTATCAATGTTATTATTGTTGTCACATTAGTCTCAATTTGGCAAATGTTTACGATGCTTATAATAATAATAATCTCGGTACCGAAGTGTATGGACTAAAAACAAGTAATGTAGATTACAATTTGGATAAGCAATAATCCTTTCAATACGACATTACTCTTGGATGGCACCAGGGGTATGCTGGGATCTTTCCTGACTAAATCCACGTGTGCCGTCTGGCCCTCTTGGTTGTCTAACTATTGTTAATTTAGGACCTGTGTCTTCCAAAGATGTAGTACGTAAACGGCTGATCAGACGTTCGGGTCGTTGTTGAACTGCATCACTGTATAATAAAGAAAATAGAATGATATATCAATTAATCAAGATATTAACGAAAAGAAAATATTTAAGTAAACAATTTAAAAAATTCACCTTAATCGCGTTACATTGCATGCAGATGATTTACCAGTACGTTGATTCGTAATCAAAACGAATTCAACCTGATCTCCTGGTTGAAGTATTGCATGATCTCGAACTTCGCTCATGTGGAAAAATAACTTCTTACCCTCATCAACTTCATAAGCAAGAAAACCGAAAGGACCTTTCACTGCATCAACTGTTGCTCTCCTCTTTTTCCTAACTGCTACGATATTACAGGCGTGACCTGCCGAATCAACCTGTAATTGTACAGGATCACCAGCTTGTAATAGTTCTCGTTTGTTGACAAGTCCCATAATTCTAAATTCATATTCCGGAGTATCTTCGTCTTCATTAGCGGCATTTATCTTTATTAAGCCAGCATACTCTGCCTGGTCAGGATTTGCACTTCGTAAAGGTCTAATAACCGTTCCATCAAGTACTTCGCTAACTGGCGTTGGCCTAGGAATGCTTCCACGAGGTAGCAATGTGACGTATTCCGCGGCTACGCAACCACCATTACCTCTATTATTTCCAGAACTGATCGTACATTCAATATCAGCTCCTACTTCCAAAGCTCCTACATCCCCTTCAAAATTGCTAGAAAATAGAAATGATGAAAATATAAAAAGATGATAAAAAAATAGAAATATAATAATATTTTCTTAAATACGTATATGTTAATTATTCACCTGAAGTGAAAAAATATTTCTTTATCATGATTTACAGTCTCAATAAAACCAAATCCATCTTTAAGTGCAGCAATGAAACCTTGACAAACTTGATCATTCAATTTTTTGTTGCCATTTTGAGTTTTTTCACCAGAAGAGTTCACTAGAGATATGTCAACTGCAACAAGTTCTTTATTTCGTTTTACTTGACAGATACTAAATTGAACCTGAAACACTAATACTTTAAAAGAAATGCATTAATAAAATTACAATAGTACATATATATATATATTAATATACCTTGTCACCAAGTCTTGGAATATTCTTAGGATCACAATCTTTACTAAAGAAAATAACGCTCTTTTGTTGATTTTCTTTTGTATATCCAATAAGACCAGGTACAACACCATTTATACCCTGAATTATAGTACCCAATAAATCTTTTTCTATAATTGTTTCGAATTGAACTGTACCAGCTGGTAAATGCTTCAACCTAATTGCACTTTGTCGATTGTTTGAAAATGAAGAGGATGGGTCCTAATGTAAAGATAATTAATTAAAATATATTTAAAATGTTAAAATAATTTCGAAAAATATGTAAATCATACTTACTTGAATTACTGTGAATTCGACCTCATCTCCTACACTAATTTCTCTATCAACATCCAAGACTTCATTAAAGTGGAAAAAAAGTCGTGTATCTCGATCTACACAACGAATAAAGCCAAATCCATCTTTGAGTGTAACTATAATGCCTTGTTCTCGTCTTTCGCCGGATACAGTAAAAGATTCAGATAACAATAAAATTTCAGTAGCTCTCTTGAGTTGATCTCTAGTATCTGTAGCAATACGAAATTGGACCCAGTCCCCATGTCTACAAATATAAAGTCATAATTATTTCAATGAAAATTAAAAATGAATAAAAATATTCTATAAATATACCTGAGAGTAAAATCTCCTTTTTGATCTTTATCACCAAAAGGAATCTCAACTTCAGAATGCTGTGTATCTCTATATCGAATTCTTCCAGGTAATGGATCATTCTGATGACGAGCTGCAGTGCCCCTTTCCAGAGGTTTCAATACTTGTCCTTTTACTACTTCATTGCTAACTTCTTCAAAAACTATTGAACCAGGTGGTAGCTTAGTAATATTACAAGCTACTTCTTTACCCTGAAATATTAACAATAATTAAATTTATCTCAACGAAACGCGCACGATAATTGTTCATGTAGAATGAAGAAAATATTTATACATTTCGTATTTGTATTGTAAATTCAACGTCATCTCCTAGTCTAAGTTCTTCTTTCATAGATTTAGCTTCGCTAAAGTGAAAGAAAATTTCCTTAACTACGTCAGCACGTTCAATGAAGCCGAAATTTTCTTTCATTGAGCATACAACTCCACGATAGCGAACTGGACGTGTTGGATTTTCCAACCTTACATGACATGCACCCAAATTTCCACTGTAATTAGCAGTATTGCATTAACTCTGTATTCTGCGACAATTTATAATGTATAAATATGATAAAAGTTGATAATAAATAAATGATTTACCGTTGAGTCTCAGCAATTTGAAATGACACTCTGTCACCAGCACGTAAAGTAACATTTCCTTCAACATCATCTTTCGTATATGGCAGAAAAAAACACTCTCCACGATTTTCATAACTGATACGTCCTTGTGTATCACCATTTGTATGCAATTCTGTTGTTACATTTCCAAGTACTCTTTCTTCATTTAGCACCTATATCATATATTTATGTGATTCTGTGCTCCTTATATATTATATTTAATACTTTAGATAATTTTTGTGTAAATATATTAATGATATACTAACCACTTCTGGAGCAATCTTACTAACAATACTAGCAATAGGTTTGCCTGTCCGTCGATCATAAGTCATTTCAAATTCAACGGGATCTCCAATTTTTAAGTGTTCTATATTACCACTAAATTGGCTAAAATGAAAGAACAACCTTGCTTGTCTTTCACAGCACTGTATAAATCCATATGAATGCTAAAAGAAAATAATAGTATTGTAATTATTATATGGTAAAACAAATATTAAAAAGCTAATAAAGAATAAGTAACAAGATCCTTACTAATAATTTTTCGATTATTCCAGTTTCTCGAGGTCCTTGATTCTCAAATTGATCTTGATAAGTAGAATTATTTGTTGTTGGCTCTTCCGTATAGCCAGTACTTCCTTCCATTCCTGTAAATGTTCCAAAAGGAAATCTGGTAACTTCATTACGTGACATTTTAGTGTTGGGATAACCGGCATATTGTATAGAATTTTTTCCATTCCCAGGAGGTGAATCCATCATATAATGATCACCACTATGATTGGTACCATTTCTGTAGATATTGGTTGTTGGTTGATGTGATCCCGTTATAACTTTGGGACTTGGTATAGTCATAGACTTGTAATCAAGTATTGCAGGGTCAGAGTTCATGATTGGCGGCTGGAACGTTTTCCACTGAGGATTTTTGGACATTGTCTCGAATTTGCAGAATTTTAAATGTAATCTTTACGTATAAGTTTTCCTCTTTTCTTGAAACAATTACTTAATTTCTTTTATGTTCACTTCTGTTTCACCACAATATATATTTATATATATATACTTATATTTAGAAATTTTTAGTCTTTTCAATTATTTAAGTGTTAACATAGATATCACAGAACGGTTCTTGGTACCTTATATCTTCATTCACTATTATAATGTTACAAGAACTTAATACAGAGGAAGAGAGGCTCTTTAAAATGCTGCAGAAATGCAGGCTCCTTTGTGACCAAGAAGTGGAAGGAAGGGTTTGAAAGTATTTTGACGTTTGTCATAAATTATTTATAAGAGAGTACCCAGGCAACTCTGTGCAAAATTGGCACTCTTTAAATACGAATACAAGTGTTTTATTAGTCAAGAGCAGCACAATCTCAGCCGCAATCACAATCACGGTCACTTTATAGCTCACCTAACTCTTTCTCACAAAGCTTGTGTACACAATATACAAATGAACAATATAGTTAATGTTGATTTACGAATTAATACAAGTACAAAATTCTTAGCACGTCATAGACCATTGATACTTTCCATATATGTATGCACATGTTATAACAACTGTTTGATATTTACTCAATTTAGCGTACACTAGAACAACTGTGTTCCTTTTAAACAGCAGTCATCCTTTATAAAAGGAGTAAATCAAAAAACATAGGAGATTTAAAAGATAAATGTTGACTTGAAAATCCTCAGATGTCTTCAATGCGTGCTGAGTGTGATTGTGTTGTTCCAATATTTCTATGTTAGCGTTTCTTTCTTCAGCATTTAATTATGGAATTTACAGTAAGCCTTGGTTTCAAAAATGTCCTAAACTAACAATTACACAAGCTGAAATAAAAAACATTTATTTAATTAATATAATCAAGCACACATTAAAGAAATAAAAATGTATTATCATAATGATTATGAGCTTTATGAAAATAATAGTAAGTAATTACTTTTCCTCTTAATACTTAAAAAAGTATCTACAATAATATACTAAGTTATATGATTATATCTAAAGAAGATTCTTTATGTTAAAATAAAAAAATAAACAATATTGTTTATGTATCTTAGATAAAGTATTATACATTTGTAGTAATAGATTATTTTATAAACATATTGGAATATAAAATTAAATTATTTGTTTCTTATTATGATTTTAATTTGTAATTATAAACTTTTACAACATGCAAAATTAAAAAATTAGCTATCATAAATCAGAACAGAAGTGTTATTCTAACTAAAGTAAAAAAATTGTTATCAGAAATAAAAAGAATAATATCTCATTTGTATATATAGGTTATTATATATATTTTTCAACCCACAATATTCAAATATATATAGCATTCTAAAATATATTTCTTGTGATCTATTTGTGGTTACATATGAGATAAATAAGATATTTACAATAATTGACTGCCAGTTTGACATTGACTTTTTATACTCCAACTGGCACTGTTTCTTCATTGCCTTTTATTTATTTTTCGAAATTTTACTCGTATTCAAAGTCTCATTTATCGATATGATGCAATTAGTCAAAACATCGTTATCATTAATTTATCATTTAAATCATAATTCTCGAACTTTACTGTAAATGGGATACAATACTTGAACACCCACATGAAAATGTTTGAAATATATGTAACAATATAAGCAATTACAAGTTTCTTTAAAAAGTAAATAAACAGACGTTTCATTCAACGGAATTTCATGCAAGATAATATTGAATTCAATATAACGATAACTGTTTATAGGATGTACCCAAACAAAAATCTGAAATATTGTACATGCTCGCTAGTTACGAGAATCTAATTTTTTATGAGGTCACTCGTTTCTTTGGGTATCATAATGATTTATCAAAGTCCCGTATGCATATAAAATATATATACAATTGTCAGGAAGCAAATAATTCTGCTAATTATAAATGTTTCATTGCAAAGCTCATAATCGAATAGCTTTAAAAAGATTTATAAAACTCACCACGACACAGCACAGCACTGACGACATGCCGCCATGTTGAATGTCAACATTCAGTATTCACATACAAAACAGGAGCAACTACAGAGTGACTACAGCTAAAAATTTGGGTTCATAGCCATCTGGTAATATTGCTACAAAAACAATTATTCGCTAGTCCTATTAACCGTAGAAAATTATAAATTTATATTTAAAAGCTAATAAATTTAATAAAGAATAAATAATTGGTTGATTATAGAAATAGGGTGCACATGAAAATGAAAGTGTGTTCTCAACATAACGTTTTTGAGTTATGTCCAGGAAAAATTTAAACCAATGATATTAAAGTGCGTTCGAAAAACTGTCAAGTTTAATATTTTGCCGAAGTTATCAAAAAAGCAAGTGTTTCATATTTGTGTTAAAAATACAAAATGGAGTGTTCTTTAACCCTTAGAGTGCTATGGACGCATATATGCGTCTGGCGAAAGCTATCGGTGTGGACTAAGGACACATATATGCATTTTTTGTAAGTGTCCGGCATGGACTAAGGACGCATATATGCGTTTGTCAATTTTTCCGAACACCTACGCAGAAGTAATACTATTACGTTTGTGTGAGATAAATATAAATGCATTTCTTAGTAACGGCAGTAAACAAATGCCAATAATGCCTCGTTATAACAGTTGTCTACCTGTTTTGCGGACAGTCGCATCTGTTTCGCGGACTGTTCCGTACCAGACAACGACCGAGGACACCCAGAAAATCCGCGGCATAAAGACAATTTATAACAACTTCCAAGAACCTCAGAGGCTCGTCACGTACCGGAGAGTCCAAGATAATGCCCTATATAATCTATATTCACGATAGTGCCCTATATAATCTATTTGATTATCTTTTACTTGTGACATTCTTCAAAATGGCAAGTAATATTGAAGAATATTTTACAAGAGACGACAGCGAAATAGAAAATTACGATTTAGGCGATTTGATGAATGATGTGTACCAATTTGATCCACCATCATCAGACAGTGAAGAATCGATCGATCAAAGAATAAATAGAAAACGGCCTAGAACACTAAGTACATCTTCAGAAGAGAAAAGTTCAGAAGTACCTGCAAATATCGAGACCTCTTACCAAACAGGAATATTATTGTGGTCAAAAACGAATTTAATGCCTAAACTACATATCTTTGAGGAACAAAATGCAGGAGTAAAAGGAAATCTGAACCCAGAATCAACACCTTTAGACGCCTTTCAAATGATATTTTCGGAAGAATTAGTCGCTCAAATTACCGAGCAGGCAAACAATTATTTCAAATGCGTACAACAGTGTACAGCATATAAAAAGAATTCCCTTTTGACGAATTGGAAGGATGTTTCAGTCCCTGAAATGTACGTATTTTTATGCATTTCAATGCTAATGCCGCGTTCGTAGAAGCTGTCTTTGAGAGAATATCGGTCTACGGACGAACTGTTGAAAGGCAATATTTTCCGCAAAATAATGGCACGAGATCGATACGTGGTATTATTACAAATATTGCACTTTAACGATAATAATGCAGCAAGTGACGATCCTTTAGCAAAAATACGACCAGTAATCGATAAATTAAAGATTTCCTTTTCGCGGTCATTTGCACCTTACGAAAATCTATGCGTCGACGAAAGTCTATTGCTGTACAAGGGCAGATGTTATTTTAAACAGTTTATACCATCCAAGAGAAGTAGGTTCGGCATTAAATTATTTCTCCTTAGTGACTGTAAAACTAATTATGTATTGGACTTCATAATTTATACTGGACAAAAAACAAACATTAGTAGAAGTAACACAGCCATTGGAATTTCTGGAGATGTGATGACGCTGCTTCAGCCATATCTTGGAAAGGGCCATACACTAATTGCGGATAATTGGTACACGAGTCCACATTTATATACCTTATTACATGAAAACAAAACCAACGCATTTGGAACCATTCGTAAAAATAGGAGAGATATGCCCCACATGGAAGAAAAGTTGAAGAGAGGAGAAATGTGCTACAGATCGACTGGCATTTTATTGGCAATGAAATGGCATGATAAAAAGGAGGTTTGGATGTTGTCTTCTGCACATGCAGCTGCATTGATTGAATCTGAGAAAAGAGATTATCGTACAGGATTATATAAGAAGAAACCATTATGTATTGCCAACTATAATTCCAACATGGGTGCTGTAGATAGAGTTGATATGATTTTGAGTACACTTAATTCCCTATGGGAAACTATAAAGTGGTACAAAAAATTATTTTTCCACTTGTTAGATTTAGCTATATATAATACATATATTTTATATCAAAAATCTACTGCTTCGAAACAAAAATTTAGTGAATTTCATTTAGCGTTGATAAGAGATTTTACGAAAATATTTCCAACGTAGAAGCATGGTAAGAGGAGGAAAGAGAAAGTCTGAGGATTTACCATTTCGTTTAATTGATAGGCATTTTCCATCAAAATGCTCTAATCATGCGGGCACAGCACAATTATCAAGAAGAAAATGTCTTGTTTGTGTGAAAAATAAGAGAAGGAGCGACACGCAATACGAATGCAGAAAATGCGATGTCGGATTATGTATCGATAATTGTTTTGCAATTTTTCACACACAACTGAATTATTAACTTATGCTTATAATAAATAATTAATACTAAAAAATAACGCTCTTGAATCATTTAATCTCGTGCAAAAGAATTACTATAACTTATTACGATTTACGCTTTGAATAGTCAATCAACAGAGTTCAGTCTAGCGAAAAAGTACTCCGTCCACAGCGATCGTCAGTGCTGGCCGCGCGCCGTCCGTACGGACCGCATAGGCCGCAAGTATTCAGCACTCTAAGGGTTAAATAACATTAAGCATTGGTAAAATAAACCAGTAATGCAGTCAATTAAAACTTATAACATGTACAGATTTTTTATTTATATATTTATTTTTGAAATACTTATCCATACTACACAAAGTAACTAGTTATTTATAATTTACAAATAAAATTTATTTTAATATAATATTAAAAATATTCTTGCACATATTATTAAATATTCAATTTCTGTGAAGTTTCTCCATTTGACGTTCTTGAGTATGTACCAAAGTGATTTAATTGATGCCAGTGTAAATCTTCAGATTCTGGCGTTGAAGGAGCAGTAGCACACTCTAAACTTAATTGAAGAGCCCTCCTTAAATCATCGTCCTCATCTGTGTCATCAGTCCCACATGCTTTTTTATTGTAATCATGAAAATCCAAACTTAATTTAAGATATTTATCTACATCGTTTCTTTTATTCTCTTCAAAACTTAATTGAAGTGCTCTTTGTAATTCTGTATTTTCATCATCATCTTCATCACTTTTCTCAATCTTTATGGGAATTATCTTTTCTTGTAACTTGCTTGTCGGTACCTTTTCTTTACTAGTTAATGTTCTGGTAAACGTATTTGATATCACATTATTACTTACAGCTGTAAAACGAGAAATGCTCAATGTAGTAGGAGAAAATATGCTATTGTGAAATAATACAATTTCTTCTAGAATGAACAGTATTTAGAAATTCATTATTTTTTCCTTTGATACCTAGATAATAACCTTTTGGTTTTGTTCTTAATGATGTTTGTCCTTTTGACATAGGTTCTATTGGATTTTTCATAAGAATATCATCTGCAGTACATTGTGGAAGTGCACCAATAACAATAAAAATAGAATAACCTATAAAAATATGTAATTACCTATATATAATTTTGTTCTTTACTATATTTCATTAAGATGTTTACCTTCTTGTAACAACTGGGCTAAATACATTGAAAGATAAGTATCCGATATAAGTTCTGGCCCACTTAGGACTGAATTTAAATTAAACCATTGTCTTCCGATTTTTCTTATAGTGAACCAATGACCTTTGTAGTTACAAATATATGCTTTCATTTCTCTAAAAATAATAGGCCTCTTTTAAATTTATACATAAATAATAAAATTTAACTGTAAGTTTTGATATATAATAATTCATGCATATATGTATATATAATATATAAATATAAATTACATATTAATTTCTCCATTTATAGTGATACAAAATAATTATACTTAATAAATATCTTTAAACTATCTTTTAAATGAATTAGAAACAATTAAGTAACATACAAAGGGTCATTCTGTGCCATTATAGCTGCTGATTCCGTACTATTATATGGAATTAACTCCAATCCCCAAACTTTTAACGCACTACTGATTACTTGAACTGAGAAGTATCCACTGTCATCCATATTTCCTGATGGTTGCTAAGCAAAATAATTAATGCCCTTTACCACATATGATATTATTAGTACATATTAATATTTCAAATAAAATAAATTGTCGAATATCATAGAATGTTTAAAAAGTTATAATTTGTTATTATATTATGCAATACATTGCAATAAAAGATGCAAAATATCTACAATGCACAGATTCACCTCTAGAAAAAGTTTATAATCTTCGCTGTCAACACCAGATTCTGCCATTCTTATCCTCTCCTCTTCATCCATTTGATGACCTAAACTAGCAAGATCTACAGCATTGTAATATGGTCCTTGTAGAAGTGCGTTTAAACAATGTTGTGCGCATAAAAATCCCTCTTGCTGTAATAAACTTTGCCGTTAAAACGATTTACATTGGAGAAAGTCATTAGATGCTCATGTATATTATTATTTACCTTCTCATGAAATATGGTGTCCATTTTATTAACACTTCTTTAACGTAGTGTGTGGGACATATAAATACTATGTAATAACCAAATCATACGTCGAAAAATCTAATAAGATTCTACGATCAAACGTCACCCACAAAAATATTTTTTGGTTATAACCAGAAATGTGTCATATACAGTTGGCGGTACTTTTGGATATTATGATTCACGTATATAGTATTGCCATCTTGTAACAGATTCTATAGTTGTACAATTATAACTAAATGTTTCTCATTTAAAATTCGTTATTCATGCGTACTATTAATAGTTATCTAATTTTTTTATATAGAAAGTATTTATATAGATCAACATAGAAATTATTTTATACATAAATGATTTCTTATATAAGATCTTAATCTGAGCATAATGAAAAAATACAGAAGAATTTTATACAAAATATAAGAGATTAATTTAGATATATTTCGTATAATGTGCTTCCATTGATTATATATGTGTTAATCATAATTGGTATGTTATCGTTATATAATATGATACTAGCTGATACTAAACATTATTTTTGATTGGCTGCGATGTGATTAATACATTATTCATCGAAACGTGTTTCAAGTTTCACCAAAGGAAACCTTAAGCTAAGTACAGAGTACTCTATGAATTTCATCAAAGGATAGAATAGAGACTTTAGTATAACCGAAGCATCAGAAACTATAAAATAATTATTTAAAGGCTTTAGATCGAATTGGAAGCTCGATTCCTACCACGGGATAGAAAAGTATACTGAATTATTGAGTAACAAGCATTAACGAAGAGAGAAGTAGGAGATTGTGAGTGGGCGGGGGCGGCCATACTCAAACAACCGCCGAACGAAGTGCGCGGCACAGCGCAGAAATGAGACGATAATAAACCGCATCATAATCATATCGTTCGTAAACCCGGGGTGGGTGACGGTAACGGGTGTAAGTGCCTCCATTGAAACGAAAAATTACGGAAGGAAGCGAAGACGGAAGTGTGAGAAGTGTTAAAGAAAGAGACGAAAGCAGCCCGACGAATCGAGGTGCAGAGAACGGTATGAGTGCAAAGACAGACGTGAACAGGCGAGTCCTAGCAATACAGGCCAAAAAAAAAAGGCACAAGCCAAGTAAGCGAAAAGGAAAGGGTAATACTCAAGATGAATCAGAAACATCAGGAGCTCAATGCTCGAAAGCATCGGCTACTCAACAAGGACAAGGATCAGGTTTCTATCAGGATGCTTCTGCACAGAGACCATATTCCAGTGACAATGGAAACAGGTATCTGAGTTTCTTTAATATGTCATTTTATTCTATTATGTTGATACTATTCTAACTGTCATTTTGTTATTTATGTAAATGTCGTTGATATGATATGAAAGTTCCATCAAACTTTCTATCAAAATCTTTTTTACACAGCGACATGGATAAATTTTATCATTCGATAACTCTTGCGAAAAATAATAAATATTTGAATAAATGTATTTCGTTGTGTTCCGTTTTATTATGGAATAATTTAATTTAGAAACTTTTATCTGTTGAAAGCCCCATGAAAATTTTTGAAAGCAGTCTGTAGTCTTTTATTTTTTGATTCGACTTGCTCCCTACCTTTCCTAACTGGAACTTACAGATTGGAACCATGTCATAGCTCAAGTAACGAAACAATGGAGGATGGTGATGAAGTATACAGTAGTGAGGATGAAGAACAAGAGGACAGTAGTGACTATTGTAAAGGAGGATATCATCCTGTTAAAATAGGAGATTTATTCTTAAATCGTTATCATGTAACTCGTAAACTTGGTTGGGGTCATTTTTCAACAGTCTGGCTTTGTTGGGATTTACAGGTATATATCTGATTTATAATAAAAGGCATTTTTTTGTTCGGTAAAATTATAAGTGGAATGTTCTAAAATGTGTTCTTCAGGATAAACGATTTGTGGCACTTAAAGTCGTCAAATCTGCATCTCATTTTACTGAAACTGCATTGGATGAAATTAAATTATTAAAAGATGTGCGTGATATAGATCCCAGTGATCCTAAACGCAATAAAACCGTCCAGTTACTCAATGACTTCAAGATCAGTGGCATTAATGGTTTGCATGTTTGCATGGTATTTGAAGTGCTTGGGCATAATCTTCTAAAATTGATCATCAAATCCAACTATAGAGGAATTCCAAGAAACAATGTTAAACGTATCATCAGACAAGTTCTTGAAGGTCTTGATTATCTACATAATAAATGTAAGATTTTTTTAATGAAAACCGTGTTTAGTATTTAATATTACTATAGTGGATACAATTTGTGTCAATAGGTTATTCTAACATGATTTAAATTTGACATATTTAACATTATTATCATAGGAATTAATTACTAGCATAAAATACTTTTCTTTTTTAGGTAAAATTATTCATACAGACATCAAACCCGAAAATGTCCTTGTTTGTGTTGATGAAGCTTATATAAGAAAATTGGCTTGTGAAGCTACAGAATTACATTCACTTGGAATGAAGTTGCCAGTATCTTTAATCTCAACTGCACCAAAGGAATTCCAAGAACCTACTCCTAATTCTAAAATGTCTAAAAATAAAAAGAAAAAACTTAAGAAGAAAGCGAAACGTCAAAATGAATTATTAAAGAAACAAATGGAACAAATAGAAGAACTTGAAGAACAAGATAAACTCGCAAATAGTACAAGAGCAAATGGAGAATTAGAAACAAATAGTCCAGATCAAGACATAAATACAGAAAGTATAGAAGATAATACTGAAAGCAAAGGTTCACCTGATATCTTAGAACCATCAGCACCTTCATTACACATAAATGGTGTAGATAGTTTAACAGCTGAAGAGAAAGCAGAAAATCAATTACCTCAACAACCTGAAAAAATGGAAAATGCAAACTCATGTGACATAGAGAAGAATTGTGGTGAAGAAGTACATTCACCTGATCATGAAGATACAGACGAGTGTAGTGAAGGTAAAATTTACAGTACTATATTATATAACTTATAAATAATTACAATAACTTTACATTTATTATTTTTTATAGGTCGCAATTTACATCCACCTGAAAGTAAACAATTGAAAAGAGCATCTGTAGCTCCTTTAGATCCTGCCCTGGTAGAATGTGATGTTGAAGTAAAAATAGCAGATCTTGGTAATGCATGTTGGGTCTACAGAAAATTTACAGATGATATTCAAACTCGTCAATATAGATCATTAGAAGTGTTATTAGGCTCTGGATATGATACATCTGCAGATATATGGTCCACTGCCTGTATGGCATTTGAACTAGCGACTGGTGATTATCTCTTTGAACCACATAGTGGTAATTATTATTGCAGGTAAAGCATCATCTTTTTGTAATTGTTTAAAATTATTTATTAGTATCATTATAAAGTACATTTTGCTTCTTTATTACAGAGATGAAGACCATTTAGCACATATTATTGAATTGCTTGGAGAAATACCAAGACATATTGCTCTTTCTGGCAAAAACTCAAAAATGTACTTCAATAAGAAAGGTGAACTGAAGCGGATTACTGGACTAAAACCTTGGGGACTGTACGAGGTGCTTACAGAAAAGTACGATTGGTCGCCAAGAGAAGCGCGCGAGTTTGAAGAGTTCCTAACTCCGATGCTAGCGTTTGACCCGAGTATGCGAGCTACAGCAGCAGAGTGCCTGAAGCATCCGTGGCTGAAAATCAAAAAGTGATCATTTTTTTTATTGTTTTATCTTTAAATTCTTCAACACAACTACACTTCTACCATCCTGATGTAATTATACATATGTCGGGAGTGTGACAAGAGGCAACGACCGACAATGGTCAGGTTCTTTCGAATTATACATATAGCTTTATTTTTGCGTGACGAGTGCATCACCACTGAAGAAAACGCACAGTATAAAATTATTTAATATTTAATATTATAATATTATTATAATATACATACATAATGTAATAATGTTATAATATTTAATATTACAGAATGCAAAATTATTAAAAATATATTTTATAAATTATAATTTAGAAATGATTTTTACCTTTTTTAGCTATTGGTAATTTTGATTATCATTTACGTCCACGTGATTATGACTAATTTCATACAGCAAAGGAGATATTTAATATTGGGACAATTGGAAAAGAAAGAACTTGCTACATTCCACCAAATTCCAATATTTGCTACAGTTGAGTATGCTTCTAATTGTAACACTCTCGACGATGGCTGCCTACTTGTGTATTTATAAATTTGTTAAATCATGTTTTTCATTTAGTATAATGCTACCTTAAATTAAAATTTCATAGTACTTTATTATTTTACATGGTCATCGTTATATTATCCTTTACACTACTTGTCACTTAATTTATAAAATATCCCAAGAGTCATGGGACCTACTCATAATGTACTTTAAGAAAGGGCAAGCCCATTGTTGTATTATAACGAATATTGAAATTTTCATTAAAATATTTCTTTTTCATTAAATTGATTATTCGAAATTTACTAATAGCAGGTTTTTTCTCTGTGATCTCTCCTTGTGCTTAATTAGTGTGTGTTCAGAAAAAAATATAATAATCATTACTATCATTGTCTCTATACTGATTAAAAAGATACTCATAGCACATACTGGAACGTGTGTTTAAGGAACTGAATCTTTGTACAAATTCAATGAATGCAGAAATACATATATTGTTAGTATAATTAAGAGTTGGTCGCCAGATTCTTGGTAAAACAACAGATATGTTTCGGAATAAGACAGTGCATACTTTATTGAACTACAGAAAATAAACCAGATGAAAGGATTCGAGCTTGTAGTAATATATAGTAATCTTACAATAATTATAAATTTTAACTATCACATAAATAATAAACTTATAGGTATCAAAAAATGAATTTGTAATGGAATTATTGCAAATGCATATACACTGTCGGATTTCGAACAATAACCGAGGCATTCAACATTTGTGGTATATATTTTCGTTCACTTTTATTTATTATACATTTCTTTATACTGCTGAGAAGCGTGTATCATATACATATTGTACAATTATGAAAAAGGGAGACTAGTTTCTACATCATGACTGAAATTTCGGTAAACATAAAATAACCATGGTAAAGGAGATACGATGTTAAGTTCTGCGCGACCTTCTTTACTTCGAGCTATTGACTGATTATTAAGCTCTCTGCCGATAAATTGTCTTCTATTTTATAATGAAGATAGCGAAACAGTACGATCATTGAACTAGTGAACATTCAACATCACAAATATATTTGTGTTGTTGAATTCTGTTTATGCTTCCAAACGAATGTTCTGTTTCGCTGTGTCTGCCAATTTAAAATCATTTCATCATCAAAAAACTGAGTAGTTAAAAAGCATTTTGAATGAAACTGGTAGAGATGCATATGAAAAGGACAGTTATTATTAACTACGTTTCATTAGTTGAGAATATATTTATTCCGGGTAAAAGAGAAAAATAATTACTTAAAGTAAGCTATTTAAATATAGTTACGTTTATTTTTGTTAAGAGTTTGTAAATCAATGAGTCTTAAAAAGAGACTACTCTAGTAGTTTAATCCATAATTCACTTTAACATTTAATATTCGTACTTTCGAAAAATGAAAGGAAAGATATGGGATTGTTGATGTTGACTTTTACAATATTTAATAGAGATACATGATTCAGGTCGTAAGAATATTTGTTTTATTTTATTTTATTTCTATGCATATCCTTAACGAAAATGCCTCTTCTACCTGTACTGTGATCGATGAAATTCAAGCTTTTCATTTCACATTATCGTACTTGCTTAACTATCCCCGTGTAATCATGTGATCCCACCGTAATTATGATCTTGGGACTGATGATGGCAATCGTGTTGAATTTGTACAGTACGCAACCGAAGTTATCGTAATTATATACACCGATATTATTTTATGAAACGCGGCCAGTGAAATCCGGAAACAGTGCAGTAAATAACAAGGACACAAGGAATTGCATGGAAGAATGTCTTTTCCAAAGTACATCTCGAATTTTTGCACGGCCGTCCTTCTAGCTGATGACTGGTAACCGATCATTGTGTGTTTCTATGTTGTTAATGATAATTCTCATTTTGATGAAGAACAATATATAATACGATGTATGTTACCAAGCGAGGAGGATCTTCAAAAACGAATGATAATTTGCAATTGTGCAACAATCATGTTGTATGATAAGCGAATGATTGGTTTTTTTAGTAACGGTTCAACGGATTTCAACGACATGCGATTTCACCGCGTAGCCGCACATTACGATTATACATACCGAAATATACATATAAATATATAAATATATATATATATAGATATACATATATACATAGAATAAATCTAATGACAATTTATGTAGGTGTGATTCGCTGCTTGGCGCTAGGATAGTTAGGATGAAATTAACATACATTAACAGCAAAAAATGTGTATAGCTTGATGTACGAGAGACCGCCCGCCCCCCTCGTTTCCCTCTAAGGTTTGAAGAAGTAATGTATTCGTACATATATTAAAACTTGAAAGCTCGTTGCGCATCATTTTTTTTCTTATAATATATTATATAATTCCATAATAGAAGAACCACTTCTGCGAGTACAGAACAAGAAAGATCAATGAAGAGTTAAGCAAAGCCAAAGAGGCTTGTTTATACAGGGACCCAAATTTGGAACTTTTACAGATTTATGTTCCAGTCAGTAGATCTAATCATGCGCCATGTAAAGATATGACTGAATGATTAAAATTTA
The DNA here is from genome assembly GCF_051014615.1 of Bombus vancouverensis nearcticus. Classification (NCBI taxonomy): domain Eukaryota; kingdom Metazoa; phylum Arthropoda; class Insecta; order Hymenoptera; family Apidae; genus Bombus; species Bombus vancouverensis. Next base: position 14,118,740 of record NC_134911.1, on the reverse strand, counting down.
CGCGCATTAATTATACATAGTGAGCTAAGTTCGATATAGGAAATCTAATTTTGTTCTTAAAATTCGTCTGAACTGGGTCTTCAAGAATTCTCACTATTACATGTTTCTTTCAATCTGCTATCGTTGGGATAAGATTCTTCGATCATAAAAAAGCAAGAAAATAGTAAATGAATTATAAAAACTATTAACGCACTGAGAAGGAACAAACAATATCAGTATCAAGGAAACGTATGTAAATGGAACATACAATGTGATTTTTTGTAATATTGCAACGTTAAAAAACGTGGATCGGCAGATAAAATTGTGGACTCGGAATGGAAATCTGATGTTTGATAAAATAAAAGAAAATGAATCTTACATGAACACCAAGTTATATTATGTAAATTGTGGCGTGTGTAACACACACGTATCTATGAGATATTGTATATATTGAAATGGAATTGGGGATTTTACACATTTTTAGACCGAAGCGTCTGCATTAAAAAAAAAAAAGTTTATAAGTTTAGGGAAGTGCTTGAAAATCTACTCCAATGGATTATGCACGCTGTATAACGACCACTTAGTCAGATTATAATCCCTTGGAACATTTTCTGTAATAAATGGATACAATCGGGTATGATATTGTTTTACGAATTGATATATCGTCATAATGGTCATAGCGTTGTAGGATTATTTAACTCTGCATGCTTAGTCGATTGCTCGATGTTGTACATACACACATGTACTGTACTGAGCATTAATAAGGATATAACTATTGATAAAAATGCATATAGAAGCTCATGATATATGAAGATCCTTTTTAGAACTTTATTGGGTGATAATCCAATGCGTGAATAATATTTGAACAGAGAATATGTATAATTAAACTGACTGGAGCATTAGCAGAAAAGGAGGCAAGTGTGTTCTACCATGCTTTCAGACAATACTTCATTAATCAAAAGGATAATAATATTTATCCTTGTATTAACGTTGGCTGAATAGAATTTAAATTGCCGTAATATCAAATAAAAAATAAATAACATAAAAACAAATGATGTGCTCTTTATAAAAAGAAATGGTGCAAATTTTGCTCATTTTATCAACTTCGATCGTTCTAAAAATATCTTACATTGAATTTAAATTTCATGCAACGTTCATCACTGTATTTCCTATACTCGATGTGTTTTTGCACTAATAGAGGAAAGAAATGTATCATAAAATCAAAACTACTGTTTTCTATGCCTATATACATACATATATACATTTACCTTCATACCATTATATCTTCATGATCAAAAGGAAATATCGTAAAAGATCAATTATAAGAAGGGTATTAGGAAATTGCAGCAAATCGTTTTTAAAGACAAATATGCCTTATGCTCCAGTCAATCAATGTACAACCAGATGAGGCATGAAAAGTGTAGACATAATAAAGTAGAGATAATGATTCGAACAAATAAACGGATTTGATGTTTAGACGCTGCCTCCGTTATGTGCCCTGCCGCAGAAAAATAAGATAACAGACCCATGTACCCACCTTCCGAGATCGGTATATGATATTAAAAATAAATTCACATTAAAATAAAATTTACTGTATTTTTTTCTTTTATCTCCATATGGCCTTTGAAATCACTAAAAAACTTTTTTCAGAATCAATGGTTTGTTATACAAACTATATATTTCGAATTATTAATATCCTTATACATTAAGTGAGATTTTAATTGTGAAAGTTATAGATTACAATTGAAAATATTTATTCCTAAATTGAGAAAATATAACTATTCGATCTAACTATATTAAAATAATCGAATTTATTAGATAAATAAAATATTACAACATAAAAAATCAAGATATGCATCCACATATTGTGATTTATAATTAGTACGATATAAAAGAAATATGAAAGTAAAATACTTTCGTAAATTGTTATTATTAAAAAATTAAAAATTGTTTTCCTGTTTTGGATATGAAATATAAGTAGTACAATCTAAAATTTATTTCGGAAACGGATCATATTATTAATTAATATTACATATAATAAAAACATATATTAAGATACAAGAAAATATATATCTTTTATATCATACAAATTAAAATATAATACTTCACACATATATATTGTATGTACAAAATGTAATCATTTTATACACTGATACTTTAATAACATAATAGGGTATTTATAAATAGTATGATCAATAGTAAGCGACCTTGTGTAAATTTAGAATTATATGCTATTATAACACTAACTGTTACAGATTTTATTGAAAAAATGGAATGTATAAATACCCTATGGTAATATATCTTTATGTATCATATATGTATATACACAGATAAAAAATATGTTATTTTATATAATTCACAAAGAACTAGTTACTTAAAAAAAATTTTAATCGTCAAACTGATATTCGCACTAAATAATTAAAATCTCTATGTCTTAGATTAATCTATATTTTTATGAAATTATACTTATACTTCCTAATAAGTATATTTTTAGTGCCATATGAATTTTATAATTCATACAAATATTTATTTTGCACGATATGCAGTATAACTATTTTATAATGTATATAATCTGTATTGTGCAGAAATTTAAATATTTTTAAAAATATCACATTTCTCATTATTACATTATATTATTTAATCATCGTTAATTAAATCAACGTGAATTAAATACTTTTTCTCGTCCATTACTTATAATATTACATAGTGATTTAAAAATTATAACTTGTAAGTTTTTAAAGATGATCAACTGTATCATTGTTAATATAATGTAGGAATTTGTTATTTTTATACTTTCTCCAATATTAATGTAATATCAATTTCTACAATATGAGTTTGCAGGTATTTTTAACTGATGAAACAACTCATAAATTTATATATAATTTACTTGATACTAAATTTACTTGATCATTAATTAATCAGACCAATCCTCGTCCTCTCTGTAAATTAATAGCAATTAATGTTTCAAAATTTTAAGTGATACCCCAACTCACCCCTCACCAACAATAAGCTTTGACAGCAAAGCAATGTTTAGATGCCATATTATCTTCATTACTAAATTTTCATAACTATATAACAATCATAAACTGTTCATTGAGGTAATAAATAATTTTTTTATTGATATACTTTCTTCTGAAATAATACCTTATTGTCGTAGAGAATATTATTTCATTGCAATATAAATCAGAAAAAAGTGAGTTACGACCTTGGATTTTAAAATATTGTAGAAGAAAAAATTAAAACTATGCTCAGAATCACAGAAAATTTGTTCGTTAAATTGTAGTGGATGTCATTATTAAGGAAAGTTCATATACATTTACAATATAAGCAGAGCAATGACAGCACATTTAGCACATCACACAAAATAAATTAAATACTTAATATAGACCCATGACTTGGACGTCTTTTGCTTTGCTTTCCATGTATTTGATTCTGATTTTCCACAGACAAATTTATATTTAATTGTGCTGTTGATGCAGTTGTTACTTCATCATCTGACTCCATTGGACTAATTCGAATGGCTTGATACCATTGATTTGTTAAATCTGTCATTTGAGATTTACAATCTTTCAGTTCTTGCTGTGTAAACCTCCTTGTGAAAAAGGGGATAAAGAATTTTAGATCCCATCTTGCAAAACCACGAATACGGGACTGAAGAAAAGATACTTCAATCTCTTCTTCTGTAAGTTCTGATAAATGTTCAGAATCTATTGTTTGTCCCTAAAATAAAAACATACACAAAATATAAATATCTTTTTTATATAAATATTTTTATATATAAACATACCCATTCTCTAGTTTTACTTAGTGAAATTTCTTTATCTTTTCTTTTCCTTCTACTATTACTCTTTTGCTTCTTTTCTGCTCTCAAAAATTTCAGTAATGGCATAGTAGAACCACCAAATATTAATGTTGTAAACAATACAATAATTAAAGTAGTGGTTATAATCACATGTCGTGTTTCATCACTAAAATCCAAATGCAATGATAAAGCATAAGAAATAGCACCACGTAAACCACTAAACCACATTATGAACATCATTTTTCTAGTAATCTGATGTTCCCGGAAACGATTTACAAGAAAAGCTAAAGGGAAGATATTTGCAGCTCTTCCAATCAGACATAGAACTATAGACCATATAACCAATGCTGGTTCAACCTACAATTGATAATCAGTATTAATATAAAATATATTATGAAAATTAAATATAAATCTTATATCATATTACTTTACCCTATGTCTGAAACTAAACAAAGCTAATCCCAGATATGCAAATACACAAGTTTCAGCAATAAACGCTAAAGTTCTCATAGTTTGTTGCATTGTAATTTGAGTAACAGTTGATAAATTGAAATGTGTATAATGTGACATTACAATCCCATTAAATAAAATTGCCATAATACCTGAAACAATTGATTATATTAAACTATTAAATTTTTTACTTATCTTAATTTATTTATTTCATTTTTATATTAAATTTAAAAATTCATGTTCATACCAGACAGTTGTATGCCTTCTGCCAAAACATAAGGTGCATAAGTAAATACCAACATAAGTCCAAATTCAAGAGAAGGATTTTTTCTGAGATCCACATGTTTAAGTAATAAAGCACTTATGAGAGCAAAAACAACTCCAATGCCAGCAGAGGCAAAAAACATAAGACAAAATCTATTTAAGCCAAGTATAATGGCTTCACTGGTAGTTGTTGCATTATTGGACTCCAACACAGATGTAGTTAATACAATTGAAATGGCATCATTTAATATAGACTCACCGAAAACTAACATATTTAATACTGGATCTACCTCTAAAGCATGAAATATAGCTACAGTAGCAACAGGATCTACTGCTGATATCAATGATCCAAATGCAAAACTTTCGACAAAACTAAGTTTATATGCTACCTGTGCTAATCCTAACAAATAAATTCCAGCTCCAATAACAAATGCAGATATTGCTGTTCCAAATATAGCAAAAACTAAAATACTACCAATATTTTGAAAGAAATTTCCTTTGTGCAAATTATATCCTGATTCAAATATAATTGGTGGAAGAAGTACGAGAAAAAATGCAGTTGGAGAAAAGGCTTCTTCTTTTCTCCAATTAGCTATATTTTGATTTGACATGAGATTTATAATCATACCAATAGCTCCCCCCAAGAAAACAATTACCACCGACTCTGGTAGGTATTGAAAATTTGTTTGTAACATAAGATGTATAAGTAAAATACCTAAAGCTAAAACACAGAGGACAAAAAATATGGACATAGAACTATTATGTTCTTCTTCTGCGGATCCCTTATCGGGTAATACTGGTTCTGCTGGCACAACTGTTGTTGTACTTGTGTTTGTTACATTACTAATATCTGGACTTTGTGATGGAATTGTGAAATCTGACATATTGTTCCCATTTTTATCATTAATAATAGTTGTAGATATTATATTAACTTTTTCTGTTGTTTGATTAATATCATGATCTGGTCGAACTGAGGTTGTAAGTACATTTTGAGATGTATTTACTGTATTTGAAGCAGTAGCATTCAATTTTAAATTATTGCTATCAGAGTTTTCTGATGTATGCGATTCTACTGATACATCAGTACTTATCTTTGTTGGCGTGAAATGTTTTAATACGATATTTGTACTGTCCAATGTGATATTTTCGTGCTTGAGGTTAGAAACCTCTTGCGCATTTGACACTACGGCCCACACATTAAAACCAAAAAATATAATATAAATTATAAAACTTTTATATAAGAGTTTATTACTAATTGAATAAAACTTCATTTTTAAAATATTTTCGTCACTTAGATGTACATTTCTCTGGTTATGTTTAACATTGCAATGACAGCTGATTCAGATTATTTCAATATCTCGTTATGTGCTTACGTCATATATTGAACACGTGTTTCAACTTCAATCATAGACATATACAGATATACTACGCATTTCCGTAAGACGTAATGTAACACGGTCGGTAAGAGGCAGAGAAGGTAACCCAGCAATGAGAGAGCAATATTGTGACTATTCCTTTCTCTCTTTAATGGATATTTTGATGGAGGAAGAAAAGGGAAAAAATAGAGGAAGAGCTTATGTCGTAGACGGTGTACGGTGGGTCGCTCCTTTATTGTTCTCCCCACTTTTTGCACAATGCGAAAGAGAGCGCGATACTTCCCGGCGATTTCGGTACTATCTGTGCCCTTCAATGTGGTCTTCAGATCGCATATAAGAATGCGTAGTCTATCTGTCTAAGTCTATGGTTTTGATAGGGAAATTTATACAGACTCATAAAACGTAAATTAACAAAAAATGTTTCATATAAACTATAAGTTATTTTTTAATACTGTTTCAGATAAATTAATAAAGAACGCAGTAAAATTAAAAAAAATTAACTCTTTCAGGAACGAATGCTTTTTGTCATTCTTAATCAGTACATTAACGAGTGTATTTTTAATCAATTGTCAGTAATAGAAACACTTCTTATCTGATTTTTTGTAAACAGGACATAATGCATTTTTTCGAAAATAAACACATTTATCGTTTAATTAATTAACAGTTTGTCAAAATACATGGTTAAGCATAGGAAATTATAGTTTATGCAGTTATAGTTAAGCATAGGAAACATAAAGTATGTGAAAGGATTAATTATATCACTAACACTTCTGTGTAAAGATTAGAGAAATTAAACAACATTCTTTCTCTTGAAATAATAGAATATAGAGAATAGAGTATAGAAATTATTATATTTATTATGTTCATTCATTATTATCTTCTCTGGAAATCGGCTCGTTTTCATAGCAACTTGGTAATCCATAGCGGCCAATTTCTGCTGAATGTACTGCATCTTTGCCTAATCTTTGTTCAACCCCTTTCCACGATCTATTATATAAAAATTCTGCTCCTGCTTTCCCAATTGCAACAACATCTAAATCCATTAAAATAATGGTATTAAACAAAATATGCTTTATTGTAATTTGTTGATATCTTTTGAAACATGTAAATACCTGATGAATTATTAATTGCTAGAGCATTCATCTTGTCTGTACATGGAATATTTTCATCACAGTTTCTAAGTTCACCAGTAATTAAAGAAACATCTGAATCTGTTGATGGCTTAAAATCAACATAATTCACTCCTCCAGGAAGTATTTGTCTAAAATCCATACAATATTGTGTATAACATTCCCTTGAACTATTAAATGCCAATTCTACTTCATAAGGCATTAATAGTGGCTTTAAGAATTCTCTAGAATCAAATATTTCATTTTCGGGGCATGTTATTGCAACAAAAGCATCGATCTGGAAAGATAAAATACATTGTTACCCATATTAGCAATGTATTTAATACTTCAAGTAACATTATTCAACATACCTCAGGAAAATTAGCAAGTTTTGTTGGATTTATTTTACCAACACTTAAAATATAAGATTTTTTCTTTTTTTCTTTTATGGTGTTTTTAACCATTGTTATTATTTTAAGATAATCTTTAATACCTAGAGTAGCCACAACTATACCAACAACTCTAGCATCTTTTAATTTCTCAACTACAAATCTTCTTCTTTTTAACCATGGTGTATTTAAAATTTCATATTCAACAACGCTATTATTTTCAAAATAGTACCATTTTTTTGCAGAGATTGTCATTGCTAATCTAGTAAATGTGTTTCCACCATTTCCCAAGAAAAATGCTATATAATCTTCTATTTTAGATTTCTTATCTAATTTAAAACATCTACCTAAGATTATCGTAGATGCATCATCTTTGACATCTGTGAATTCTACATTAGAGATACAGTTTAATGAAGTAAAGATTAAATTCTTATAAACAGCATTTAATATTTTATATATCTTTTCTGAAATAGAAATATATTTGTAAAAGTAATTGAATACATTAAATAAACATTTTTTTAGATTTAAGAAACTTACCAATTTTATGTGCATAAGCAATATCATAAAAAAATAAAATTTTTTCAGTCTGATCCACAAAATTTAATTTAAATTTACTAATAAGTTCTGATATATCAATTTCTTGTTTGGGTAACACATGAAACACAGGTAAACGAGTAGTTGGATTTAGACAAGCGTGACCAAAATGTATTATGCTATCAGCATTAATATGCTGAGCAGCTATTTCATCAACACAACAACTACCATAAGAAGTATCTCCCAAAATATATACTTTCTTGTTGATACAGTTTTCCAAACGTAATGCAATTTCTACTGAATCTGGTAAAAGGTTATCAGGAAATTGTAGGCAGACCTAGAAATATAGAACAGTTATCAGACCGATATTTGTAGTATGTATTTATAATTATGAACTTGACTGCTTTCAATTGTAAATATATTCATGAAATATTATTGTATATGTCAATATAAGGACAGATACATCTAACCTCCAAATCGTGTTTTTAGCCTATTGGAACTATAGAAGAAAGTTAAATATTTTATGAAAATTATATTATATGTCATATATTTCTAATTAATAAGACAACTATCACAGAAATAAAAGACTCAAACCTTATTTAAATTATGCTCATTAATCCATTTACCACATTTTGCTACCTCGTAAGAATCATCTTTACTAGTATCGTTCATTTTGTCTTCTATATTTCTATTAGTCATTTCTGAAATTATATCATTTCATATACTAATACACTAAATTGTACATAATAAAAATTGTTTACAAACAAATACATTTACATATACCATAAATCTATGAACGTGTTGCATACACATGTATTCACACCTATTGTTAGTACTTAAATCACATACGCTTATACAACATGAAAAATCTGTATAGATTATATTCACCTATGTATACTGTATACATTACATACTTAAAATGTAATAATATTCACAAAGATAATTATAAATTTGAAGCTCTTTACAACAATTCTTGCATACGTCTAATTTTTTAATTATTCAAATTATTTATTACTTTTTTGATGTCTTATTATGGTTTTAATTTTATAATATATATTTTTAATTTAACTTACCTGTAAAGTTTTTTTTATATATTCTTTATAAATAAAGAAATGATATATTTTTAATAAAATTGCAACTCACTAAAAATTAAATGTCAATGTTACTGAAGTTCTATGAGTTGAAATATTATATTAAGTTTTATAATTAAATTTGGTAATATTTTCATATATCCAATTGATGTTATTTCATTTCTATTAATTCAACAATTTTACATAACTAATAATTAAATACTTTAAGATATCCATTAAAATAGTCTGAAATAATTTTGATAATATACATCTACAAGTAGAAAGCATTAATTTGAGACATGTTAGAAACTAAATAGTGTGTACTGTAATACAATTCCAACTAATTTTGTAATCTGTGGGATATATTAGAATATAGATACACGTAAAAAACATGTAATTTAATATAAATTTTATGTGCCTCTATTAAAATACTATATAATCCTGACAAGATAAAAAAGTTGACTGAACATTATCTTAAAAGGCACCTAAACTTGTGATTGAAATCAATATTTCCATAATATTAGGAGAGGAATTGTCCACTACAAGATATTCATGATATTCAAAATCATGTAATTGATAATGCTAATTACATTTTATCATATTAACCACTTGACTTCACTCTCGTCAGGCATCTCACATTACTGTGTAAGCTTTTTAGTATTAGAAATCGAATATTCTGCTGCAAACTGAAATTTTAATTATAGACAAGGATAAAAATATTTTCATACACATACTTGTGAAATATCGGCAATTTATTAGGATCAAAAGAACTATAGCATATCCAAATTTTAAAATCTTTGAAGAATTCATTAAGTCACGATTGCCGTCGAGAGTGTAATTGATATTATGTACAAATGATTATTTCTTATTGTAATACATTACATAGTTTTGCTTGATTCTCTGTATATATGTCAGTCTTGGATTGCTTTTGCCAAAAACATTTCATTGCCTCTGTGTATAGAGAGCTATCATGAAGTTTTGTGGGAAAAGGATGTAAAAATACAACCATGTAACTAAATCTTTGTTGCAAAAGCACTGCTGGTGATAATAAGTTATTCTTTTAATGTATGATCTTCAGAAAATGATTAAATCAGACCATAATCTTGTATGTATAACATACTGATTAAGAAATCTGCATTATGTAACATGTTAGCATTGATCGAATAAAAATTACAAGTCAGGTGTACATATAAGATATATTAGTCATCAACTATGTAGAAAATAAAAAGGCACATATAGAAAGATTTGTTTTTTAAATCTTATTCACCGGTCATCTACTGTTTATTTAAAATGTCACCAACATGTAATTACCCTTTTTCCACACATGTGCTCTCTACACATGTACTCATTTACTCAGATCTATTGTGATTTCATGTGATGACAAAAAACTTGTAAAATACTATATCTACTTAAAAAATGTCTATCTGTTTGATTTTGCATTGTAACATTTAAGACTGCATATACATTAAATAGAAATAAATTCAAATTATCATAGAAATTTTTGTGTTCCCTTTTCACCTTATATATCATTTGCCTTTTGTTTTCATTGTCTTCCATTTCAGTCTCTTAAATCACTACTTTCTCTTTATACCATACATTCTCTTCATCAATGTAGTTGATGGTATTGACAATAATAATTGTAATAATAATATAATAATAATAATAATGATAATAGTAATGATAATGATAATAATATTAATGACAATTATAATGATAATAATAATAATAATAATAATAATCATAATAATAATAATAATACAATTATAATTCTGAGAATGTGAATCTCAATAACAATAATACAAATAATACCAATAATAATAATAATAATATTAATACACATTAAAAATGTATGTACAATTTACCGACCCAGTTTTAAGTATCTGTAAGATTTTTCTACAAGTACTACGGACAAAGTGGAATAAGTTGTTTTAAATAATTACTTTTTACAAAATTACATTACAAAGTGGCAGATTCAAAAATCTGAGCGAATTAACTATTTATTTTACTATCTAGCTATTAAACTATTTGTCTATCTATCCACATGTACAGCTGCTAAATTTAGGTAAACGCGATGGCTTTATTACAGCTAAACTACTGGAAAGTATACTTGTTTTTATATTATGAGTAGTTATTGCCATTGCAGACAAAAATTTTTGACAAATTTTGGAGAAGTATACAAAATTGGATAATCCAGATAGTCGTTTTAATTTATGTATAAATGAAATTAAAATTGTAGGATTTGTACAAATAACTTAGCAACAATTTGCAGGATTTCAAATATGCATTGCCAAAGATAATGTCGCATTCTTAATATCAAACATAGTTTTTATATTATTCACATAACCACAAAAAAATCACCAAAAAAATGTCTAGTTCTTAAAAATTTTTTAAACGAACAATTAGCATGATGTTCACCATTAACTTCACTTGTTTAACATACTTTATTAAAGGAGGGTCACGAGCCTAAAATGCTGCGGACTGCTTGGTCAAGCACTGTGTCCTTTGATTCACTGGATTGTGATGCACTGTTACCACTACTGCCAGATAATGTATTTGTAGGACGTTTTTTAAGATTAAGAATGCTATCAATGGCAGATTGTACCTGTGCGGTAATGTCATCATGTTCATTACCATTTCCACTTTCGGTTGTTACTTGAAGAGAGCCTGGACATTGAGTTTGAGAATGTAAGGCCAGTCCATCTAGGCTGTCTGTATCTTCTAACAAATCTCGCTCGAGATCAGTAGCACTATTCCAACGTTTTTCAAAATCTGGAGTACTATCCTGTTCACAATTGTCCTTTATAACTGCGTTTTGAACTCCAGAAATACTCGTACTTGGTACAGTAGTACGACATTCACCATTTGCTCGTGTTCTTTCAGTTTTTGATGACCTTGTAACAGCCACAGCACATGCACTATTACTACCACTATTATTTATATTTTTACATTTAAACGAGTCTGTGGTAGATGGATATACACCAAGTTCTTTTTGTATTTCTACCCACTCATCATAATCACCACTAGTGCAATTTGTTGATTTAAGCATTGGTTTACATTCCATTTCATCACTTAGAAAGTCATCTTCTAACTCACGTTTTACAGATACATTAGTTAATGTTGGTGATAATTTCTCTTCTTCTGTAAGACCAGGTTCAACCTTTGGCACTAATGGCTTCTCTTCTTTTTTGAACTCTTCTATAAAATAAATACAAGAAAAAGATTATTATAATAAATAACATAACAGAAGAAATTTATTCATTAATATATTAACTTTACCATTAACTTTAGCCTCTTGTTCTCGTAACCTATTTAATATACTTTGTTCTTCAGCAACAAAAGTTCTATCAATCATCATCAATTCCGACGTCCTCACTTCTCGCTGTAAGTTTAAATTAAGTGATTATTAAAATTTTAAGAATAAAATTACATATTTTTAACATACCATACTCTCCATCAGAAGAAGATACGTGTACTTGTTCATCATAGAATTGAATTTTGATAGTAAATGTTTGGCTGTTTCTTCAAACATCTCATCAGCTTTTGCCAAGTCCTTAGAACTAAGTACTTGCTCATTTAAACAATGATACCGTACAAGACGTTTACAAGCATCACGCTTACTCAAAAATGGAGTGTTTACATCTGGATTTATCGCACCGTTTTGATCAATTTTCAATTGTTGCTCTAATCTGTAAATATAAAAATAAAGATATATTCGTATGCGTATCATTATATTAAAATAAAAGATTATACTTACAAATCACTACGATTAATTTGTCTGCAAATTGGACTGGATGCAGGTCTTTTTATACCTTGTCTTGGACTTACTAAAGGACTTGAATTGTTGTTGGGACTAACGGTTTGTTTATTGGGATTACCACTGGTATTTACAGGACTTTGAATTCTTTGTGGTCCTTTGCCAATCACTCTAGGTGAGGCCACCTGTCCTGCAGGTGATCCACTTTGAACTTGTATTTGAATAGGTGAAGAAAGTTCTTGTTTAACAGGACTTGACATTTGTATATTTGGTTTTATGTCTAATGGGTCTGTTTGACATTGGGTTGATTGTTGCATTCCCATTTGTTGTGTTTGGACTGAAGGTGATTGTTGTGCGTTACTCTGTACAGTAGCTACAGAGGTAATTGGTGGTGAAAAAATTTGCATATTGGCAGAGGACGGACTCAATATCTGATTTCCATGATTTTGATAAATCTTGTGCTGTTTTGTGTGCGTTTGGTGTACATTTTGATTATTTTGTTGTACACATTGTTGTCCTTGCACATTCTGTGATATCTGTAAATTTCACCAATAAGTCATCAATAAAAACATAAATGAAAATTCAATTATGATATAAAAAATTATTATATACCGAAAGGTTATTCATATAACTGTTAGATGAATTATTCTGTACCGTCGAAGATGTACTTGGATTCAAGCTTTGTGAAGTTACCACAGTAGTAGATGGTTGTGTTTGAGTTTGTACAGCTGATGTCTGATTTTTATACGAATTCTGGGATATTATATTTGGTGCCATTGTTGAAACTGCATTCATACTAAAACCCGTTTCTGTACCCTATATAAAATAAAATTGCATAGCATTATACATTCTTTTTACATTACTTTACACTTTTTACATTATAAGTTACTACAAACTTTTTGCTTTTTGTATTAATAATATAACAAGACTTACACTACTAACGTGATGTGTTGAAGCACCGATAACCTTTCCACTTGCCACAATTTTTGCTTGGTCTTGATATAACTTTGTTAAAACGGTTTGATCTGGTTGTGAACCCGGTTTACGAGTTAATATAACTTGTATTTGAGATTGTATATTTTTTAATAATTGCTGTTTTTGAGCATTAAGTTGAATAGTCTGTACTCTTTGAACCATTTGACCATTTGAAGGAACTGATAAATGATTTCCAGGAGAAGATGGAAGTACAGGACCATTTGTAATAATTTGAGAAGATTCACTCTTAATTGGATTTGTACTTTGAGACACTACAGTGTTTATTTTGTTAGAATTATCAACTTTCTGAAGATTAGTTGTATTTGTTGAAATCATTGTCGGGCGGGGAACCGTAATTGTTTTTGTCACCTGTTATTATATTAAATTAACAACAAAAAGGAGACTGAATAGAAAAATGGAAAAAACCTACACATACCTGGGTATTTCCAGAATTTTGAGTAGTAACAGCAGTTTTTGTTCTTTTAATAATTTTTGTCTTCTTTGGCTGGTTGTTACCTAAATTTCTGATTTGCTGTTGATTTAGATTGTCAATAAATTGACTAGGAAAACTAGAATTTTGAATTTGTATATGTTGCGGCATTTGCGAAGGAGCAGCTTGTACTACAATATTCTGTATATTATTTTGAATTGTAGGAGCTCCACCAGAACTATTTACAATTATTTGACTCGTTGGAGTATTGATTTGTACACCTTGTAAATTCTGATTATTTGCATCTGGCTCACCGATCACTATTTTCTGAGTTTGGTTTTGATTTTGTACCTGATTAGTTGCATTTAATTGTCCTGCTAAAAATTGTTGCAACAACTGTTGACTGATTAATTGCATTTGTCCGTTTGCATTTGCAATTAATAACTGTTCATTAGGATTTAAATTACTTAATGCATTTAAAATTTCAGGAGTAATTTTTGGTGCATTATTTAATATATTATTTGTTGTTGAATTAAGCATTGTTGCAGTTTGAGTTTCTACTTTCTGAGATTCATTTTGCTGCATAGCATTAGGAGGTGGAGCATTTGTAATCAGAATATTTTGATGTTGATTATTTTGCTGCGTATTTAGTCCTTGTTGTATAGCATTAACCGTATTCTGGGATTCAAAATGATGCGTATTCACAGAAGAAAATGTGTTTGCTGCAACAACTTTTTGTTGTTGTACATTAACGTTTTGTTGTTGTACATTTACATTTTGTTGCTGTACATTTACATTTTGTTGTACACTTGTATTATGCAAAATAGCAGATGTATTTTGTTGTTGCATACTCGTAATAACATTTTGCTGTGCATGAGTTAAATCACCAATGGCAGACTGCAAATTTTGTTCAATGTTTTGTACATTACTAGATGCATTTTGCTGTAAAACATTAATTGTATTTTGTTGAATACTAGAATGTTGTTGCAAAACATTCATAGCATCATGCTGCATTGCGGTATTGCAAGAACTTTGTTGTTGTAACATGTTTAAAGAATTATGTTGAGCATTTGATCCAGAAGTTTGAAGATTTTGTTCAAAAACTTGTTGGACATTCTGCGTTTGTACAGTCTGTGCTGTTATTTGCTGATGTTGATTATGCTGATATATTGGTGTTTCTTGTTGCAGTGTTATTGATTCCTGCTGATGACTTTGATTACTTTTTGTCACTATGTGTTCATTTTGTACAGTTAAATTATTTGGTAAGGATTTTTGAACATGAGCAGCACTCTGAGATATTTTATTTAAATTTTGTCGCACATTAGTAGTAACACAAGCATTTGTAAGTCGCACTTGACTAGATTTCTGTGCAGAGACATTAGAATTTTGTTGATTAGTAGTCGTTTGACTTGTATTAGTCAATCGAGAATTTTGTACACTGAATGTAGTACACGAAGGTTTTGTTGCTAAAACATCAGAAGTTAGAACATTACTGTTTGGTTGTGGAAGGCTAGAATTAGATGACTGATTAGCTTTTGTTGTTGGTGTGAGATTTTGTACATTAATATTTTTCGATGCTTGCATATCCAATGTTTGTAGAGATACAAGATTGTTTTGAACACAAACATTTAACACAGGACTGGATTCTTGAGGAACATTTACACTTTTCTGTTGATTGTTTGATTTCGAGCATACTTGCACATGCTGTGGACTAGTAGCACAAGTAACACTTTGTGGAGCTGCAGAACTTACAGTAGTAGTAACCGCTGAAACACTGGATGATAAAGGTGATTTAACGAATTTTTGTCTCTGTAGCACAGTACTTTGTGTAGATTGTGTCGTCGTTTGTGCTTGTCCAAGAAGATGAGAAATAATTGGTGAATTTTGTCCACCACCTTGTGTTAATGATCGTATCAGTGCTTGAGCAGTAGCTTGATCCATTTCAGGCTGATTTAGTTCTGGTGTACGGTGTAAAACAACTCTTCCATCTTCTCCAAGAGCAAATCGTAATTGCCCTTGTACATTCTGCACAGGCATCTGAAGTTGGGCAACAAGTTGGCTATTAAATGTCTGAGATGCAGACGTTTGTGTGTTCGTTGTATTTGGTGCAGGTACTTGTATCAAATTCTGAGCAGAACTGGTAGGTATTGTAGGTACTTGAGATGAAAGTTGTCCCAGGTTTTGTCCCGAACTTGATTCAACTTGAACTTGACAAGAAACATCTGATTCAGTTGTAAGATCAGTATCAAAAATATCATCATCATCTCCAATTCCTGATATTTTCATTATACTAGCAAGATCCAGTCTTGGTGGTTCATCATCTTTCCGTTTTGCTTTCTTTTTCTTCTTTGCTTTTTTCTTAGGAGGTGGTAATAAAGTTTGCTCAACAACAGCTTGCGTACATGGAGTGTTACCAGTATTGGAACCTGAACCTACTTGTGAAATTTGTGGCTGAGGGCTTTGTACCATTGCATTTTGAATCACTATGGAATTACCAGTCCCTGAATTAGCAGCTATATTAAAAAATAAATAATTTTAATATAAATATTTTTTAACTCTTTTATAGAAAAATATATTTAAACAAATTTTCAAGTATATTATAAACACTTACGAGGTGCAGGACTAGAGGGAGTATGTCTAATTACTGGAGATGCAGCTGGAGGAAAACCATTAGGTACAGCAAAAAATGTAGGTGTAATGCCTTGTAACTGCATACCTTGTGCTGTGACGACTCTTACTAACTGCTGTTGTGTTAGCTATAAAAAAAAAAAAAGAAACAGATTTATACAAGAACATATTTCTTCCACTATATTAACAAAAAAAATTGTCTTCCTAATTTTGTTCATGTTATTATCCTAATATATTTTTCAATATTGTAATATTATTTACACTAAAGTAACTTATCTGAAACTTGCAAAGATGCTACATATAAAACATAAAACACATATAAGATCCAACTGTTGATATAGCATGTAAAAATGTTGATGAACTTAAGTAATATTTAAAATGACATATAAAAATAAATTCATAAAGTATTAAGTAAGCAATGATTGTGAACATGATGAAGTTGAATGGCTGAATGGATGAAACCATCACCTGTGCAGTATGTGTTTGTTGCTGGGCGCTTGCTGGCGTTCTTAGTATGAGCTGAACACCACCTGGTTGTTGCTGTACAATAACGGGTCCGGTTGACGGCAAAACCTATGTATGAAATGTGATAAACATATGAAGCACAAAGCAGATATTTGTGACACTAAAATGCATGTAAGCTCTTACAATAGATATCAAGCATATTAAAAATATTTCATATAATATTGATAACTGCTAAAACAGGCACAATGTGTAAACTTTTAAATGATCACATAACAAAGAGACATGCACATGATGAATATCTTAAACAGATGTTATTACCTGATTTAACAGTAGACCTTGTGCTGTTGGTATCATTGTAGCTGTTGTAGGATTTGGTTGTGGTCCAGCAAGAACTAACTGTGGCTGAGTTTGTTGTGTCACCTTATAATAATTCAATATTTCATGTTTTAATAGAAATAAATAATGTCTCTAAGATATTTCGAATAGAATAGACATTTCAAAATATATTACTTGATTTGTAATTGTAGTATTAACACGTTGTTGTTTTTGTTGTGATCCAGCAGCTTGTTGATTTGGAGGTTTTGGTAAAATTTGTGGTGGCTGTTTTGCCGGTTTAGTCGCAGCTATTTGAATTTGTTGATTTCCAATTAAATGCGTCCTAGTAACCAACTGTGTTGGTGTTGATTGATACCCCTGTGGTGTACCATGAATTATTTGCAATACTTGCATGCCTTGCTGAAGTATTGGTGTATTGGGTCTAACCTGGAAATGAAATAAATGTTTGTGTTCAACTTTTTTTTATTTTACATTAATGTAAGTTGCTTCTTACCACAGGTGGACCAGGACTCCCACCAGGTGCTGGACTTCTGTTGTTCAGAGAGTTATTTCCACTTAACAGATGAGGACTTTTTGCAGGAGGATATGGACTAAGTACAGGACTCTGTATTTGGCTAACACTCATTGGACTCTGCATTGGACTTTGCATTTGTATATTAAAATTATTATTTGATGTCGATGTTCCAACAGGACTTGGACTATTTCTATTAGATTGTATTGAGTTTGATGCTGGACTTCTAAGTAATAGTCTGTTAGGACTAGGGCTTGGTGTAGGTGGTGCAATATTAGATGCTGGACTTTTTAATGGTATTGAAAATGGACTGCTTGGAGAACTAATATTTTGACTTTGAATGTTCTGCATAGATTTTACAGTATTTATTGTACTGACCACATTTGATGGCTGAGATGAGCCCGTTAATGTTACTGATGAACTTAAACCAGGGTTAATTCCCTGTGAATACTGTCGCTGAGGTTGAAATCCAGTTGTCTGAGAAGAACTTAAAGAAGAAGTATGGCTCAGTGACATATTCGGTTCGTTTGATGCAGATATATGCTGCACATTAGATGTTGATACATTAGATAAATTTGAGTGCATTGTACCAAGATGTGGAATATTTGTAGTGAGATTCACGTTTGAAGCGTGATTCACATTTGCTGTGGTTGAATGAATTGGTTCGCTGGAAGTGCTCGTGAATATACTGGAACTTGTCAAGGTACCGGTATTTGACATTTGTGAAATAGTAGAAACGTTTGAATTCGGGTGCTGCGATATAGCAGAACTTGGTACATGTGCAATATTTGACCCAACAATGTGTGGTGCAATGCTTTGTATACTTTGTATGGCTTGGAATGGAAATTGTGTACTGCTGGAATTTAGACTAGTTTGAGTCAATCCAGTTGTTAAAGCATTAATAGGTCGATTGAGACCTTGATTTATACCAGAATTTATACTGGTAGTAGTTAAATTTGTATTTATATTTGGGGTAATAGCAGTTAAGCCAGATACACCAGAGCTTGGGGATGTAAAGTTTGTGCTCAAACTGGTAACATTCTGGTTTATGTTTGAATTTAAACTTGTCAAATTCTGATTTACATTGGTAATTCCAGTATTCACACTGGGCAATCCAGAATTTATATTTGTTGAATTTAATGTATTGAGCCTATTAATTCCAGTATTTATACTATTTATATCCTGTCCCAAACCAGATAAACCATTATTAATACTGTTTGAACCAATATTTGAAGTTAAATTTGAGTTTATGGTATTCAAGTGATTGAGGCTAGGATTTATTGTAGTTAGTCCTGTATTTATACTTGGCAGGCCCAAATTGAGCAGAGGATTTGATGTAGTGATAACATTAGATGTGAGGGATGTAAGGCTAGTATTTAGAAGTGATAGTGGCAATCCCATATTAAGGCCCACCCCAAAAGTGGGGGTGGCCGGGGGTAGGCCCATACCAGTCCCCGAGGGATTTATGGTACCCTGATTTAAATGGTTTAACTGGTTTACATATACTATATGGTTCCCAGTCGTTGACCTATTTCCTTGGTCTTGCGGCTGTAAGATTTTGTAATAGAAACAAATATTACTTACTTACTTTAATGATATATCTTTCCAAATAAATATATATTTTTAATTACTTACATTGTTTGATGTTTGTTGCAAAGCAAATGTCAATGACTGGCCACTCGAATTTTGAGCCTGCAATTGTTGTAACTGTTGTAACTGAAATAAATTGCAGTAAAAATATGATACTAAGTATTATATGAATTTTAGAGTATCATTGAAGGTTTATTTAAAAAGTTCATACTTGCTGATGTGTCAAAACAGCAACAGGATTGTTACGCCGAGCAGTCGGGGAGGTTGTAGAGGATACTGAGTCCCCGAGAAGAGGGCGTGACTGAGGCTGCTGCATGCCCACGCAGCCCCTCTTTACTCCGGGCAGCGTCTAGCCACCTTTTCAGCTTATCTATGTTTGTTTCTATATACCCCTATATATTTGTAAGACATTATGAAAGTTATTAACTAAAATCAAGATAATAATAACTAAATTTAATATAAATATATAGCTATATAAAATTATACATAATTTCATATTTTAAGTTTTTAATAAATGTTGTATGTAAACCAATTGCAGAACTTACCACTCATAAATTACAACTCAATGACAGTAGAAGACTGTATTTGCGCTACGGCGCCATTCAACGCGTCTGCGACCTACGTCTCCTATTCCTGTCATGCATGTAACTTCTTACTTCATCTGTTGTTTAGGCAATACCCTTTTATGTTTTCAAAATATGTTTATTTACATGGATTGTTGATATTAGTTTTTAATATCACACTTTAATGTTACCCATGTTTTTATATTAATTTCTTGTATATAGTAGGTAGTTCTTCTTCGAACTACATTATCCATTAAAGAATAATTGCACAACTGCATTTTGAAAGTACTCTGACTTATCTTTAAAGCACATTTGTTGCAAAATTACATCCATGTATAAACACAATTGAACTACATTTTTCCATGACATAACATCAGAATTTGGGCATATAAAACAATTTTATCACTTTACAAATACTATATTCTGTATTATCCCAATTTATCAAATAACATTTAATAGATATCCTTTAGTAATCCATAGATATTCTTTAGTAATGTTTAAAGCACTAATATCAAGTCATTTTACATTTGAACTACAAACATAGTTCAGAACTGTTTCAAGTTTGGTGTTGTTTAAAAATGTCACATACACTACACTTATGGCTTCACAGATTCTATATTTAATTTGCACCCTGTAACATGTAAACAATATTCAATTAGTCATTGTAGATAGAATAACACTTTATAGTTTCATTCGAATAGCGTTACTTCTTTCGAATTTGCACTAAACTATTAATATTTAAGTTTGTTAGAACTTGTACTATAGAACAAAATACATAATACTACTGGGTAATAATGTCATGTACACTATGTCAGGAATCATGACAATTTTATGACACAATAACACTTGCATGTACAAGTAACCATTTTAAAGTGGAAAAAAAGTTTTGTAGAAAAATTCGACAGCTGGAAGCATATTTTGAGGTTATAACTTGCGCGCCTGTGTGCAAGCATACGTGCCACACAAGCCACTTACACGCATACAAGGGTCGCATACATCTCACTCTCACTTATAGGTACCAGCGGCGCGCGGATGCACACAACAAAAGCCCAACTGACAAGGCGTAAACAAAAGAAAAAGCAACCATCTGTGAAAAATTTTTCGGTTCGAATAGCTGAGAAACCCAAAGAAGGTATCCTGGATACAACTATTTCATATTGACGCGGAAAAATGCGAATAGCGTCGTGATGAAAAATTGTCAATATTACCTCCGCGAACGCGGTTTTGCCACCCGTGTTTTCTTCTCGCGATTTTACGTTTTTTCACACTTCTTTTTGCATGATTTTAGTTCTAGGCACAAAATTTTATTCTTTTACAAACAGAAACAATATAGATTAGGTACATAAGAGGAAAAATTCTACTTAAAATAATAAACTTCTCTGGTACACGACAGTTTCATGTACGCGTTACACTATTCGGTGGCAACGGCCATCATGTATTTGTCAAGGCTGCCATTAGCACAAGTCTATAAAATCCCAGAGCTTTTACCATTGGCGACACCTCGGTTATGGTACTGTAACTTTTTGCAGCACCCATTTAGCAAAATCTTTATCCTGATTGGCCAATATTTTACTTATGACCAATCAGTAAATAGAAAGTGTTGATGATCTTAATATGATAGCTTTTTCAAGATTTTAAACAATACAGATTCGCTAAACATTTTTATTCAATTATATCATAAGTACTTAGTAAACTCGACAATTATTATTATGAATAAGTGATTTTTGAAATTATTTGCCAACGCATTTACATTATGTATATACATAACGTAATGTAATACATAAATATATATATGTATATTTTACTTGCACACATCTATAAATTAAATTTATAATGAAATAAGTATTGCTACATGCTTATCTTTAAATGTATGTTTTTATTTTAAATAACAAAAAATTATATAAACAACTTAATCTCACAATAAAACATTAATTTCAACTCAATTCATTCATAAAATATCACTGTTGAAGAAAATTCTAAAATTTATTAATTTTCTTACAAATTGAAACTGTAATTTGTTATTGTAATTAATTATAAACCATATTCTGAATTGATAGATCCAACTACATATGCTACAACTGTAGCATGATCTAATTTCCCAGGGATCATGGAAACCTTATCCAAAGTTTTTATTCGTCGAGTTCTCTGTTCTTGTTTGGAAAGCTGAATTAATTGGCCATCTTTATTTTGTGCATAATATAAATCTGTATCTTCCAATATTCGTCTTTTAGCGGCAGTTATGCGTACCTTATTATGTATAAAAATTAAATGTTAGTATTAAAATTAACACTATGCCTTATTCTTTTCCTCCCTCATAAAAAGATTAAAAGAACTTACAGTACATACATATTGTATTGCGTTCATTACTATTAAATGGTAAATAACTTACTGCAAAATCTAAGAGGAGTTCGCAGAGATGTTTGGCACTATTACATGGTGGTCCTTCTCCAGATACACCCCTTCTTAACAAATCTTCCATTCTAAGCAATGTGAGCTCGTGTCTTTGATATGCCTCAACTACAGGCAAGTTAGATTTATTTCTATTACTATTGCCGGATTCTGCATGTCTCAAGTTTTCTGCAGACTTTCGACGTGTTTTTGATCTTCCTTCAGTGTGATTTTTTACATTTGAATCAGGTACGGAATTGTGACATGGTAAAATAGCAAATTTTCCGACTACAGGATCAAAATTATCCGAAATTCCATCACTAGTCAAAAATACAATATCTCCTTTCTCAACTTCGGTCATTGCAAGAGTCAAATTATTCAATTCAGGATTAGATCCATCCACAGGGCCTAAAGCTCCAAGAGCATCACGCATGTCACGCATACAGTGAATATCATGGGATCCTCTTGTTATTTCTCTTACACCAGTTTTTCTGTCAATATGAAATATTGTTTTTATCTTAAACAATATTCTACTTAGTATCAGTAGGGATAATTTATAAGTTCTTGTTTATGTATTACCTTGAATACACATAAGCTAAACTGTCACCAACATTACAGGTACATGCCATATATTTATTTTTTTCTGTATTAGAATCAGAATTTGGCAGTGGCAGAACTGCACACACAGTTAATGTTGTAAGCATTCCTTGTTCCTGCAAAATTAACGAATGTGCAGCATGGAATGAACGAAGTAGTGCTATAAAAACGTCTTTTGTTGTAGTCATTTCTCCATTAATCGAAGGACAAAAAAGTGCTTTATTTAAGTATTCTATACTTCCATGTACTGCAGACCTTGCTGCAATACTTGCTTTGGTACCTAATAATTTTATTTCATTATAAAACACATATATATATGTATATGCATATATTGCCATATCTCTATATAATCTTATCTAAGATAGTCTACTATCATCTATAATCATACCCCAATTAACACCATCAGCAAGTGCTAAAATAGCTGAATTCGATCTTGCTACAATACCAAAACAATCTGCTATTGGTTCACCATTATTTGTATTATTTGTAGGATTTTTCTCATATAATGTAGTAGCAATTCCATAAGCTATTTCATGAGGATTAAACCAATCAGTAATACCAGCAATTGTAGGAGTTGTTGTTGTTGATGCTAAAGAAAATAATATTGTTAATGTATCTTGCTATTATTTCATAACTTCATAATGCCTTCAATACATACTATTTCTATACTGTTCTCCTTGATCTAACATATCAATGTAATCTATATCAATATCATTAATACTTAAATGTCTTTGTTGTACATTAACAGTTGTAAGTCCATTATCTGGACCTGTATGAGCGGAAACTACATCTCTATCTTGCTGAAAATTTCCAAGCTGCCTAATTGGAAGTTCCTCTGGATTTCTGCCATGCAAAATTGCTGGCCCTTCCTGTTTTGTTTCCAAACTGAAAATATATATATATATCAATATATGTCAACCCTTATTTAAGATGTTAATAAATAAAAATTATACATATGCACATTGCAAAAAGATTATTACCCATCAAGATACCGTGTAATAAAACAACCACTTGTAAAATCTTGCGTTAATGATCTAGGACTACGTAAAGTCTGTTCTCCCTGACTTAAATTTTCTACAGCTCCAGCCAAATTGCTAATAGATAGTTGTCGCATAAAACCAGCAACCTTTTTTCGCAAACTTGGCATTCTTTTATGAAATAAAATTTAAATGCAAGCAAAATGATCAATGCCACATAACATACAACATGACGTTATAAAATGACTGACACATATCAGTGGGCACTTAAACCATGATTTTATTTTGGAAAACACGTTCCTATCTAAACCTTAAAAACAAAGAAATTTATATCACAGTTACAAACTATATATCGCCATTTCTATGAGATATTTAATAATTCATATTTATATCCATACTTATATATGTGAAAAATCTAATATAATGCAGAGTAAAAAAATGATTAAATAATTAGATGCATTACAACTCTTAAAATTGAAAACTTTTAAATCAGTTTCTTTGACATATTCATTATTCATTTAATTTTAGGATAGAATATTTATCATTCTATAATATAAAATAATCATTAAGTTCACTACAAACAAATACTTTTAAACAATCCTTATATAGACATTATAATCGTACCTAGAAAAAATTCTTATGTATATTATACAGAAGTGAAATCGTAATACATACTGAAAAGCACATCGTTTTCCACTTTACCGCCATATTGATAGTGTGTCAATAACCGATGAATTCCCTTACAAGTAATATTTATCTTCTATTATGTCTTCAAGAATGAAAAGATTTGTGTAACTATTAAGGAATGTTCTCTAACTTTTACCTACAAATACTCTTCACAAAATAAATTTTTTTGATAAGGATAACAAATATATCAGTTTTTTCTAATTCTGAGGTATGTATGTTTAAAATCATCATGAATCAACATAAAAAGATTTTAGAAATTAAACCAAACAAAAAAATTATAGTAGACAATATACTTTTCTGATTGTATTATTGTACTTAATAATCATGTTCACATATTTAACAATATGCATCTATATCGTATTTTTTAATCTGTTTTGACACTTAGCAAGTCAATATGGCGTCCTCTTCACAGGTGAGAGACTACAATTTTCTGCAGTTGTTTTCACAATTGCGTTCAGTGCTATTTGCATAAATAAGTTTACATAATCATTTAATAATTTTCTAAGAATATTCTACTCGTGAAATAAAGTTTAGTGTATCTAATAAATAACTTGTTAATTTCATACGTTTCTTTCGCTACGTGTTATACACAACGTGCTTAGATTACACAAACTGGTTAGAAACAAATATTTATTCCATTCGATGGACTTGTCATTATGTAATCATTATTTAAAATTCTGTCACCTGTATGTTAGGAATAAAATTATGTGTGTGGTTTTTTCTCGACATTTCCTTTAGAAAACGTCGCGTATACAATTGTATCTCATTTTTTAAGTGTACATTAGAATGTTTTTTAATATTTTGTTATCATAAGAAAGTTAAATTGCATGTGATCTAATTTTTTTCGGATGACAGGTGTATCGATTTTCATAAACTTAGTGTATTTCATTTTATAGTGTATGTTTAATATTAGAAAACTTACATTCTAAACATAGTGCATCAGATGTATATACATGTATATATGTGTGTTCTATGTTAACAGATTCTTTAAAATAAATATGAAAGAATGAGATGTTAAACTATTTGAAATAATCAATTATTTAAAAAGCTATAGAGGAAATAAAGGAAGAATATTTGTGTGTAAACAAGAAAGTAAAATGTTTGAGTCACCGAAAAGCCTCCTTGAGGTTTGCATAGATTTTATTTGTAACAATGTCTTGGATTTGTGTGACGTACACCTAGGTGATATGGAAGAACATTCCCCTAATTCACTGGATACAAACACATGTAGTAAGTATTCATCATAATTATTTAAGAAAATATTTTTTCAATTATCTTATATTTTATTCATATTTTACTTCATTTTAAAATGAATTTAGATATTTCATTAGAGTTAGAGGAAGCTATTTTAATGCAACAATTTGTTATAAGGTCTTAAATCAGTTAGTTAACTTTTAATAGATTGTAATAATACAGATATTTTAAATGCAATAGGTAAAGCATCTAACGATGGATCATCAAGTTCAGCTACAAGACTTAGTTTTAGACATCCAGATGCTTTTTTACCTGCTGAAGTATCAGAACAATTATTGGCTCACCTTTGTGAGAAAAAGACATTATCTGATTTAACAATTACACTTTTCAATGCAAAGTCCACAAGGTTAAGGTACTCATATCTCATTTTAAGTATGCAAATTTGATTGGAATGTAAAATCTACATAAAAAATGAAGTATTCACTATTTTTTATTATCCATAGACATGTACGGTTGAAAGATGCATCTACATTATCAGCGAAAGGCTTAAAAGTTTTAAAACAGCATAAAGTGGTAGATCTAATGGTAAATGGGTTGAAAATAACTGTTAATGATCTTATAAGTTGTTTAGGTGACTGGAGTTTACAAAATCTTAGATCATTAAGTGTAGCAAAAGGAAGTTTTATAGACTGTTCTCGGTATTTAATGCAATTAATTTATTTCTATAAATATAATTAAGTATTTTAAAATATTTAAATTATATATATCCATTATTTCATAATAGGTATTGTGTGGTAGTAACTTTAAGTAAATTGAGGTCACTGCATACATTAAATGTGTCATGTACAGAGTTTAATACACATGGTTTGGGGATAGTAGTTGAGGATCTTCCTCTTCTAGAAAGTTTAGACATTTCATGTACAAAGGTGAATGATATAACAGCACTGAAAAAGTGTAAAAATCGTCTAAAAACACTTAATATGTATAATGTGAAGAT
This sequence comes from Bombus vancouverensis nearcticus, assembly GCF_051014615.1. Classification (NCBI taxonomy): domain Eukaryota; kingdom Metazoa; phylum Arthropoda; class Insecta; order Hymenoptera; family Apidae; genus Bombus; species Bombus vancouverensis. The sequence continues at coordinate 14,091,675 of NC_134911.1, read as the reverse complement.
AGATGAAAATACAGATTTAGTCTCAGTATTATTGGAGCTGAATGAATTAAGGAATTTAGATATTTCGGATGAAAAAGATATGCATGCTCTTAACTGTATGTTTGTGCCCGGAAAGCCAGACATAGAAGATTTTTTGAAAGCTGTACATTGTATGCCATATCTAACTAGTTTAGATTTATCTGGTAATTATATAATTTATAATGTGTTTCTGTATAATATACAGATCAATTTAAGAACTTTGTCTTAATACTTAATATAGGTAGAAGTGATATAAATTCAAAAGATTTAAAAGAATTTATTAAAGCTCATACATATTTAAGGTTTTTGGGACTTGTAAGTACAGATGCTTGTTATGATGACAGTTTAACAAATCCCGCAGATGAATATTACAAGCCTGGACTTGTTGTAAGTATTATTAGGATATTCTATAGAAAGACAGTTATTAATAAAAAAAATACAGTAGACTCCCATATAACATGATGAAAAAATAGCAACCAGTATTCATAAAAACGTAATAAACGCACCATATGACATGTTAGATAAATTTAACATTTTAAAATATTTTTTGACTTTAGCTTAGAAAAATATTTTTACCTGCGTTATACTGGGGTCCACTACATAAGATTTCCACGAATAAAATATCCTATCTTAACATTTAAATAGACAAATGATTGAAAATATACTTGTATGTTCTAAGATATTTAATGTTTACTGTAGGTTACTGGTACAGCCACAGAATCCCAAATTTTGGAAGGTTTGAGAAGATATACATGCAGACCACTTTATCTCGAGAAATGTTTATTTAATTTATTCCGTTTAACACACAACTTTCTTGAATCACGGATTGATGTTATAAAATTAGTGTTGCCTGCAATGAGAGAACATCCACAAGAAGTACGTGTACAAGTGCCATGTACTGCATGTCTTTATAATCTCACAAAAGGTGAATTCTCCATTATGATTCACCCATCAATTCTCAAACAAGTTGTTGAACTAACAATGATTGCAATGGAATGTTATCCAGCCAACTATCGACTTCAAATGAATACATTATTAATTTTGTGTAGTGACAGAATTCTACAGGAAATTACTTTTGACAAATACAGGTAATCAAAATTCATAAAATTATATCTTTTGCATTTTATTGGATTGGTAACTAAGTGATTGCGGATTTTGTCAATAGGTGGTATTGATAGTTGCCAATAGTTGCCAACCCAATAGAAAGCATAAATATTACTTCTGTCTAAAATTTTATGTATTTATTAATATATAATTGCATTCTTTAAATCTATCTACAATTTATAGTTCAATTATTTTCCATTTATGTAGATGTGCAAGATTAGTGTTAAATTCTTTGTTGACCTTTAACGAACCCTCAATGAATCGTATGTCTGTTGCCATTTGCTCCATATTGGCAGCAAAAATATCAACGGTGGAAACATCTATGCTTGGTGCTCAACCTCAATATATGTCTAAATTATTAGCAATGGTTAGGACTAAAGTTGAAACTAGATCAGTAGACATAACAATGAAGTTTACATTAAGTGCTCTATGGAATTTAACCGATGAAAGTGCTACAACATGTGAAGTCTTTCTAGATGAAGGTGGGATGGAATTGTTTCTGAAAGTGTTAGAAAGTTTCCAAGGACAGTTTAGTGTTGAAACTAAAGTACTCGGTTCATTAAACAATATAGCAGAGGTTTGTAATATAATTCATGATTTTATAAATGCAGTAAATTTAGTTTAATTTTTTTTATAATTATTATATAAGTAGTTATTGTCTGGTTATGATTTAATCTATTAATGATTATAAGTACACATACACAGATTCGTATAATTGGCTATATTTTGTAATTCGTTATAGGTGGTTCATCTAAGACCAAGACTTATGCAACCTAGGTTCATTTCTATGCTTTCTACGTTACTGACATCTGTACATATTGATGTATCTTATTTCGCAGCAGGTATTGCTGCACATTTACTTAGCGATGGTCCACATACATGGCCTACAATATCCTTAATGCCAAGTAGAGATGTATTATTAGAACAATTAGCATATACTATAACACATTGGCAAACTCCTCAAGGGGAAATGGTTGCATATAGAAGTTTCCATCCATTTTTCCCACTTCTTCATTGTTCAGATGCATATCCTGTTCAACTTTGGGCAGTTTGGGCAATACATCATGTATGCACAAAAAATCGTAAGTACATTTATATGAATGAATATACCTAATGTGATTATATATATGTCGGAGATGAAAGAACACCGGAGCCTTTGGAATTTTGGATAATCCCGCATCATTGTAATCTAAAGTCTACGATAGCTGTAATTAAACAATTGTAGTTATTCAATCCGATTGTAATTGTTCGCGAGTTGTGATAATGAGCTTGGGCTCGAGGCGACAGCCAGTCGCCGAACGTAGCCGCGGTCACAGGATGAACGCTTTGTCTAACAAAGGTAATGGAGTAATTCTATAGCTCTCCTTAAAAGAAATATTTCTGGCGGCACGCGACAGTAAACATTCCAACGGTTTCTGTCCCGTGGCTCGCCACACGCAGACCCTATTCTTCGAGCAAGATGATTGCCAGATGTCGATGCGTCTCCGCAGTACATGTTCAGCTAGCCTGAGGGCCCGTCATAAATTTTAGGATTTAGTTGACTAAAGTCCTTCAAACAAACAGTCTTTGTCCCAGCTACGGGAAGATAGGAGAGACCTATTTTTCAACGAACGACTAGCAACTTTCCCTCGAGGGCGGCTAGCATCTTTTTCTAACCACCGATATGGAGATTGACCAATTAGCAGCAACGCCAAATTCCCTCACCTTCTGAACGAAGGGTATCCTCGACGAATCCGATGATCTCGTGTCCTCAGACACACCCCATCATAGTTTTCCTCTGCAGCATCATCGCGGCGGAGAGTCATTCTCTCGTGAGGTCGTATTAGCGAGTTACTTAGAGTCTGTACGCTCGGTGGATATTCCACGTTTTCGCAAAGAGTCCGACTTAGATTTTTGTGAGCACGTACATCTATCATCCCGTTGACCGCGGATTCGTTATTGAACCTAAGACCAACATCACTAGTATCGCGAATGTCCAACCGCCGCGGTTGTTTGTCGAGTCGGTAGTATCCATACTCGTATTATCAGGCCGTACCTTCGTTATAACCCAACGATGACCAATTCCAATGAAGATTTATCAAGCGCCCACAACCCTATTCCTGACGCTTCTCCGACATATATTTAATCATATTAATAACAAAAATTATTGTTTATGTGTTATGTTTATATTATTACACTGTTGTAGCAAAACGGTATTGCAGTATGTTAGTCAGAGAAGGTGGAGTAGAGATATTAAAATGTTTGGAGAATATGCATACAGATCAGACAACAAGACCAAACCTACAAAGTTTATGTCGATCAATTTTTGAAACACTTGAACTAAATTCTCAATGATCACTATTGCCTTCCAAACTAAATTTGTTGAAACCATGAAGTTGGTATACTAGTCAATGTTTATCTCAATGCAATCTTATATCCTGTTCTGTAGACCAAATAATTAAAACTATTATGTGAACATGGATATTTGTCAAAAGAGGACTGAAATGAAACAAGTCCAGGATGTTGCTATTAAATTTTGTAGATTTACATTGAAGACCTGAATTATAAAGAATAACTGTGCATTATGAAGTACATTATATAATTATATTATATTATAATATTATAGATCTGATACTCAAAAAAGTATGTTGAATTTGTAGAATAAGTTACATTTAAAGCCTGATTATTACAAAAGAATACATTTAAATGCTTAAAGTTATGTATTGGGAGTTTAAAAGAGACAAATTTTTAACCTTCTAATATTACAATAATATTTTTTAATTATTAATTATATATTAATATGTCCAATATTTGTGTATCTCAAAGTGACTTAATTATGTAAAAATGAAATGATTTAATAAATAAGTGATAATTTTTTAAGAATTAATTTAGTTATCTTTTATAAGTCATATTGTTTGATATTATAAAATTTGAAAATATATTTTCATTTTAAAGTTCCAACCTAATAAATTCAGTAATTATTAAGTAGATTATTGAAAAATTTATCTAATTTACTGACATGTTTGAGGTATTTTTATTTGTACTAAAATTAGGTATCTAATATATCTCTTGTGGCCATTAAAAGTACTAATTATGTTAGAAATATTCAGAATCTGTACACATACTTCGTGTTAACATCACAAACAAAATGATAACTAGACTAGAATCTAATAAATATATGCTTCAAAAATGTAATTTATTTACATTATTATGTAGTTATTAAAAGATACAGTGGTAAATATTTTATTATGTTGTACTTTTAACATAATGAATTCCGGTCTTCAATTTTTTCTGTTATATCCCTTTTACAACCTTCCCATGAATTGTAAACTTTTTAAAAATCAATTGTGCATTCATATGCTTTCAGAGATATAAAGAAATACAAATTCTTCTAATAAAACAACAAACAAATTGTTCTAATAAAACAACTACAACAATATTCTGGTTATATCTGTTATTAAAATATTACTAATTTATATAAGAATAAAATTTATCCACCTGGTAACATTAATTGAAATGTAAAAATATCGGTTTAAATACTACTGACTGTTAATAAACACAAATCATTAATCCTTGGAGAAGTTAATTTTATTTTACCTATTTATAATAATGCTAAATATAAATATATATAAATCCAGTGATATATTCAACATGTGATTTTTAAGCCAAGAAAATCTTTATTGACCACCCGATCATGTTACATTTATATATTACACTTATATGTTAATTATCTTTTCTTTTCTTTTCTTTCTTTCTTTCTTTTTCTTAATGGAACGTAAAAACTGTTCATGAAATTTGTATGATTATCACTCAATTGATGCTGATGCTGCACTGCACCTGCAAAATACTTAGCGACATGGAAGTAACGTTACGAAATGTGGTTCGATTATTAATATGTGGAAACTTGGCTCTCCTCCTAACATCATAGCACAGTGGATTAATAGTTCAAAAACATTTTACACGCATCTTACAAATTAGTAGCAATATGTTTGAGATAAAATTGAGGATGTATAGTTAGTAATAAATAAATGAAAGTTGCACACATTATTAATATCATTTTAGAAATTGTAACAATCATTACTCTCCGCAACTTTCACTTACTGTAGCATACAAAAGTTACTATAAATTATAGTAATATGATATTACTCTAGATATTTACATTGCAGTTCAATTCTTTTCATTGTATATCTAAAGTATATTCTTAAATATAAACTTATACAATTGAAAAATATGAAATTATTAAACATTGATTTTAGAGTTATTACAAATATATGAAAACTATATTGTAATAATATTACTTAAATAGCCACACCATGAACTTTATTTTTAACCATAATTATATTATCAGCCTTTATACTATACCAAAAAATATTCTAAAATTATTATTGCTATTTTATAATTTATTAAAATCAATTTCTAAATTGTTAATATACTTCTTTGAATATCGCGTATACTATAAAAATTGTTCTCTCTGTGTACAATTTAATATTATCTTAACATATTTAATATTATTATCATCTTTATTAACAGTCACAATTATATTTAAGTAATTTAAAATCGAGAGATGATCCTTTTATATATTATATTAATTTGTTTTAAGTAGGAAAAAATCTAATTTTAAATGCATTATAGTCTAATATATTGAGCTAAATACAAATTTTAGCAAATAATAAAAATATTTGAGTTTTTCTACAATATGCTAATATGTCAGGTATAAAAAACAAAAATTACATTTTAAGAAATTTACTATAATTGTTACAAAAAGAAAGATAACATAAGTTACGGATGATGATATCTTACAATTATTTAGATATGCATGAAAAGGAATGACACATTTTTTATTTTGTAATAACCCAAGATATAAACATAAATTTTTTCAAAATGCATAACAGATTAACAATTACATTTCTTTTGTGCTAAAATAGTATTTAGTAATTATAGAGTTGTATATTTATGCATATATCCATATATATAAATTTGCGTGTGTACGTATATATATATGTATGCATTTACGTTGCATACATACATACACGCGCGCGCTCATTTAATCAGTGCATTTTTTTTGTATATATCAATATAATGTTATTAACATCCCAGTGTTTTATATACTTTTGTAATCTAAACAAACTGAAGTTCTTGGGAACTAATAAAGGCTGATACTACGAAATTGTTTGGATTTCATTGTAAATTATGAAAAAATACAATTGAACTGCAATTGCAAATTATCGCTGATCTACATTTGTAATTTTTATATGAAGATTTGTTAAATCAAATATGAATAATTGTGCCCATCTTTGTCCAATCTTTTTTTTTTTCTTTTGACATGAGGTTTTTTCTTTCTCTTTTTTTCCCCATCGTATCAGTTTTTTTTTCTGTGGACATATCATAAGAATTTACTTAAACACTTTAACTGCATGATAGTGTAATGCGTGTTCATAGAAATATGTAAGTTTTGTGTAACCTAAAAATAAGATATGCACAAAAACTTACAATATTTAGTGTTACAGTTCACATGGCCATATTCTATAAGTCTACAATGTAAATATGAACATCACTTATTTATTTAAGAACAGCACAATACAAAATATTTAAATCTGCAAAACTTTTGGCAATAAGTAGATTAGAGTACAATAAAAAAATAAAATGTTTCAATATAAGTGTTTCTTCTGTTTTTAATAATATTTAAAATATGGCCAAGTGTTAAGGATGAATACGAATTTTGAGCACATTCCTAAGGAAGCTAATGTATCTAGATATAAATTTTATAATATCCACTGTAAAAGATTGATGGATACTCTGTATAGCATTTTTAATTTTAGATTATTTGACGTCATAAAAAGTTTACAAGATTTGTTAAATTATATAGATACATCAGAACATTAAAACAAGGATCTAGTACATACAATAACTGTCACTGGAAAAATAATAATTTTACATTTATTCAGGAATGGCTAGTGAATGTTATAATAGTTTATTTTATCATTTATCTTAGTATTTGTAATTTTGGAATAATATTATTTTTAACATTTATTATTTCACCAGCTTTTCCTATAAATGCATTGTTCTATAATACATACATTGGTTGTTCAAACAAAAAGATCTTTAACTTTATAGTGTGATTGTACAATACAAAACATATCAGAAATCTTCTGTTTAATGCATGTAATTGTTTTATGTATAAAAATTTATTATACTTTCATCAGATATTTTATGTTTGAACAATCACATAAACAAAATATCTTATAAATCACAATAATATAAAAACTTACCTCAATTTGTCAAATTGCAGTAAAATACATTAAAACGGTCAATACGGCATGTAGTATCCTCGCCTATAGCTTCTATGTATAGAGAATATTAAAAAGAAATATTATTTTGTTTGAATTATAAATAAATATATATTTAATTCTATAATATACCTAGGTCGTCTTATAGGTCTATATCCGAAATATGCACTACCACGTATGATTCCTCTGGCTATACCTCGGTAACCTCGTGCTCCCCGCGGCCCCCTTAAAGTTATTTAAATATACTGTAGTTATTATCTTTAAGAAACATATAGATATAATATACATGTAATGTATTTTTAAAGCACCTATTTGTCACTGATAATCCAGGTCTATTTGTTCTTTTAGGCATTACTTTAATTTGACGTCCTCTAAACATAGATTCATCTATTGCCATAGCTGTTTGTACAGAATCACGTTCTGCAAATTCTATGTAAGCGAAACCCTTGGGATGTCCATCAAATTTATTGCACAATATTGTTACTCTGTTAATACTGCCACAACCATGAAAATGTTGCTCTAATTCTTCTGCTGTGGCACCGTAATCAACCTTTAATTTTGCATAATGTATATTAATTAATAACTTCTTAATGAAATAAAAAGTTGTTTATTGCAATTTGGATGCAACATTTAACTTACATTACCAACATAGATGGACCTATTATCAACTTCCATTTTGTCTTCAAGTGACATATTTAATGGACTTGCTAAAAATTTGACAAAATATTATGTAATCATTTACAAAAAAAAATGTTCATGTACAAAATTATAGCACTAAATTTTGATATATGCTAAATTTAATATAATCTATAACTTACTTATTCCGGGTGGACTACCCATATTCATTTGTTTGTCCACTTCGGATTGTAATTGTTTTAATTTTTCTGCTTCTTCTTCCATCTCTCTAACACGTGCTTTAATAGCTTCTAGTTCCTACAATTAAAATATAAAAAAAATTTAACTTATAAAGAAAAAGTAACAAAAACATTTGTTATTTATTTGTTATAATAAAATAAAACAAGCTACCGGATCATCAATATTTGCTTCATTTAATTCACGTTTTACGCCATCGCACTGCATAATAGCATCTCCATCTTGACCATTTTCAAGTCCGTCTAGACCATCAATATGATCAGCAGCTAAAAGATCTGATTCAGACATTTCTGCAATAAAGATATAAAATACTATTGATATATAAAATATATAAGATATATAAAGATATAAACATACATATAAAGGATAGAAATGCTAGTAATAAAATATATTTTTTCTAAATATAGTATCATATACTTTTTTAATTTAGATTTAAATTAAACGAATAGAGGTTAAATTAACAAATTATTATTAAAAAAGGGTAAATAAAACATTCTATTATATACAAGATATATTGCATAGATCAAAAATAACTATAAACTGAAATTACTGAGTAATTTACAATATCAAAAAATTATTCAAATTAGCAATATAACATACCAAAATTGTTTCAGATGTGGTATAATACAAAAAAATATATTATATTACTTTCTTTCCTTCGCTCTTTTTGTTTAAATTAATGTAATTATAAAATATATTCGTATGATGATAAATATACAAAAAACTAAAATCAATTTAAGCAACAATACAATCTGATAAAAACAACTCCAATAGCGTGCAATGTAACAAAATATACGTTCGTAATCTTTGCGATGTATAAACAATATATAATACTTATTGTTGTTAATTATACAAATAAATATAACGTACGTGTATACCTTCAGACGTTGTTATTTAAAATAGTAATTTTATGATAAATTTAATAATTATTTTTAATCAACAGCTCACGATTCCACAAATTGGCTAAGCGAGATTGACGCTACTACTGAAGATACATACAACAAGGCACCTAAGTTAGAAAATTGCCTTAACATGTATTCCTCCTGATTGGTTGCAACGAAATACAGGAATTTAATGTTATTGGTGGAAATAAGAGATTGCCGCATATATGAAAATCTAATGATCGTATAAGATTGTTTTCATTAAAAATACAAAGTTAATCTTAAAAGAATTAATATTATTCTCTTATATATGAAATATAATTTTTATTCTCCTTTTTATATAAGAAACAATTTTTTAACAATTGCTAGTACTTTACTATACTACTAAGTACTACTGTAGTTACGTTAGCAATATATGATCGTAGTTTTTTTACGTATATAGAGTTATCATTTTGATATCATCGTCAATCTTAAATAAAAATTATATTTTAAATATATATAATTTATAGAACTGCAGAAATTCTCTCAATATTATTTGTGCAATAATTCCAATTTAAGGTTATAAACAGTAAAAATCAGGAACAAAATATGTGTAAAACAAACTGTAAACCGAAAATAATTATCTTTGATTTAGGTTAAAAACTTTTTCTTTTTTTCTTACTTTTCTAATTGTTTTCTTATAAACAAATTGGTATTTTATTAAAATAGTAATTTAATAAAATACCAATTTAATAACGTTTCAGACTATACTTTATGGCCATTTTGGGTTGATACTCATGTTATTCCTCCTTTTAAAAAGTGAGTTCAAGGAACATAATTTTAATATATATGATTTTATGATCGGTGAAAATTTCTATTGAATTCGTTTAAGGAAAGGAAATGATGTAGTAGATTCTCGTGGTCAAATTATTCAATATTACAAAGAAGTACCTGATGTATTAAAACATTTATATGAAGAAGGATATGAACTTGGTGTTGCATCTCGTACATCAGAAATACAAGGTGCCAAACAATTATTAAATCTGTTTAATTGGGACAAGTATTTGAAATATAAAGAAATTTATCCAGGATGTAAAGTAACTCATTTTTCTAAGTAAGTATCAATGAAATTTCAGCTTTATTTGTTCCCATTTATCTAGGAAAAGTTGTTTTTATAAATTATTGTTTTTTAGGATTCAAAAAGCATCAGGAATTGATTATAAAGATATGGTGTTTTTTGATGATGAAGATAGAAATATTGTTGATGTGGGTAAACTTGGTGTTACTTGTATATTTGTTAAAAATGGTGTGAATCATGCACTTGTAGAAAGCGTCCTTAAAAAATTTTAATTTTTATAATTTAAGAGAAATGTATATAATAAATAGCTTTATTTTTATATTTTATTGCACTGAATATTTGAGATTAAAATGCTTCTAATTTATATTTAATAACAAATTCATGTTTTATGTATCTAAATTTGATTAATCATTGTAAAATAATATTGTAAAGGGCTATTAATAACAATATTATTGCTGTTATTTTGATTTAGCATCCTAAAATATTTAGCACAAGAAATCTGAGGAGTTTGAGAACATGTAGTTTTCAATAAATTTGTAACACAATCACTTGATAATGATAAAGATAAAAGATCTTTTAAAGTATTTACATCAAAGCTTTTAAATGGACATCCTCCTTCATACATGGGATTTGATGTATTCATCTGATAACATAATAAAAAGGGATGAGTTTGAACTAGATACCAAACTTTCTTGACATAAGAAAATATTACTTACACATATCAATTCGCAAGTAGGAGATTTATAATTTTTCCGAGATCCTTCTAAACCATAAAGGTGACGAATACTGTATATAAATTTTCGTTCATTTGATTTCCAATTATGTAAACAATTAGAAGAACAGGAATGAGGTTTAGAATATTCTTCTTTCCAATAATTTATAGCATCCTCTAGTTTCATTCCACCATCTTTTAAAAATAAACTATAATAAAAACGAGCATAGTGACTAAGTCTATGTGTCGTCCTTAGTTTTGTGTGCAGGTGTTGCATACAAAGCGGAAAATTTTTTATTTCTATGTCTATATTTTTTTTAGTTATATGTCCATATTTGATAGATATTTGATTCTCTTGCAATATTTTAGAATGAATTTTGTAATATAAGTAATTAAGTCTAATATCCTGATTTATAATATATTGCGCTTTTGATTTCATGCATATTACTTCATTACTTATATAAGTGTAAAACAATGATTTTAATATTTTTTTCCAGTTGGAGCAGTATACAATAGCATATCCTGCACTCAAGTCTAGTTTTCTTTTCTTTATTAAATCTGGTATTGCCTCATGTCTCACTTGAAAAAATAAAAATTAACGTAATTTTTAAGTCATTAAATTAGAAATATAAATTGACCTATATATATATATGTGTGTGTGTGTGTGTGTGTGTATACCTTTAGTTTTAAGAAAATCACAATTCTCTGTATGATTTTTTGATACAATATGTTTAAAGACAGGCGGTTTTGAGAAGAAATTACATATATCGATTAATGTTCTATTAATCAGTCCTTTTTTATCTTTAAGCTCTCCTAATTGATATAAAATACTCTTAAATAGCCTATATAGTTGTCTTGGTAAAATATAATTCAGCCTAGTTTGGAATAATAACGTTTCTCTGATTACCCAATAATTACATATCTCCTGTGACACAGATGTTAATAATCTAAAACAGTTATTTATATATTACAGAATTGCTACATTAAATAATGAATTAATAAATTATATTAAAAAAACCTCATAAATTTGTATGTTTGAAGATTAATAATTATTGTAATCGCTTGAAAAACTTACCGCAATATAAAATGTCCAATTTTATCATATACTGAATTTTCTAATAAATACTCAAAATCACCATTAAATTCATGAGGTTTACCTTCGTACAATAATTGTAAGTATTCTAACCTATCAAGGACGCACTTTTCTATAATATGAAACGATATTTGTCCTGTAGGAGTTTTAATATAAAACATTTTTTAAATAAATAATACTTTTAAAGATCATTATTTTTTAATTACAAAACATTTTTGTATCTGAATAATTGCTAACGTTAAACATTGTTCGAAACTATTACGTCCAACTATACTTGAATAATCAAGACTGAATGTCACATATAAATTTATTTTATTGCAATACTTAAGACATGATCTTTATATGTTTAACATATTTTCATAGTTTACTTATATTCTGAGCAAATAAATAAGTTACGATTACATTTTCATTGTTTCTTTGTCAATCTAATTTTTAAACAATGGTATTTTAATATTTTGTAATTCTTTTTATGACTACTAAAATTGTATGTTTCGTGTTGTTTATTCACATTTAAATCCATTTTTTAATTTGCTATACAACATTTAATTGAACAAAAATATTATACTTTTCATTTCAATTCAATAACATAGTATATTTATGAACATCATGTGATTTGAGAACACCTGTTCTTTTTAACGAGATTGGTATAGTCATTTGAATTATATATTAATACTGATAGCATAAATTACTTTCATCCAATGTCTAATAATACCGTATTAAATATTTGAATACAATTTATATTTGGATATATTCAATGCTTACTTTGTAAAATTAAATAGATTGAATACAAATTTTTTTAGCAATTTTTCAATGCTTAATTCATCTTAGGAAGAGAAGGAAAGGCAAAGAATTACTAAATAGTAGGTTTTCGTTGAAATGTGTAATATTGTTTCATTTGACTGTTCGATACAAATAGGTTTTATCGTTGTGCTTCCCGCGATTTCCTGCTACTTGAACTTACAACGTGTACTTCCGTCTTTATCGACACATACATATAAGATATACGAATAGAATTATCTTACGCAAGACTTAGATTACCGTCAATAACGTTTAAGTGATAGTTCGCACTTAGAGGCAGACAGATAGAAATAGAAATAATACAATAGTTGACAAATAGGTTTCATTTATAACAATGTACAAACGTACATGTAATTATAATAGAAGAAATAAAAAGGACATTATGTTAAAGGTGCATGTGGAAACATTTATTTTTAGGGCGCGAACATTTCAATTTTTTTCTTTCTTTTTTTTTTTAATTAAAACATAATTTAGAACAACACGTTCTTCGTATGCCGTGTTTCTTTGTAAAAGATTTACTTTAGTTATTATAAAGTGTCATAAATGACTAGTTGGATTCTACACCGTAATACTGTACAGGGTTTCTCAAGTGTCGAAACATTTTCTTCTAAAATTCCGCGACAATCTTGTGTTCGTATATAAGTTAATATTAATTAAATAATTTAAACGATAATAGAAAATAACTTTTCTCGTTAATCAGACATGATAAATTAACGTTAAGACTGTTTATTATGTTATATTTATTTAATACCTTGAAAATTTGTAACGAAATGTAAGATAATTATTTTCTATATATATAATAATAATTATTCTCGATCGGAATTTCAGAACAAATATGGAATGGAGTACCCTATACACATACGTGGCTATTGAGTAACATGTATACTTTTATGATTTGTCCCTTAAATTGTCACCTGTATAGTACAAATAATTCCTAGATCGTTGTACATTGGTATATTACCAGTTTTCCAGTGAAATTTAATTACATTTTCTCGCTCGCTTTCTTATCACTAATTAAAATATATATATATATATGTATATATTATAAATACCTATATATATATATATATATAATTCCCTTTACATAGTCTAGTTATATCAATTTTGTTTAAGCTTTATTAGCCATAGACAATCTGCTTGGTATTTACAGAGATTAGATACAAAATTATAAACAGTTTTTAGTACAAAATAATTTTATGACTATAACGATTAAGGTTTAATAGCATAGAGCAGGCCTAGGCAACCTTTCACGGCCTATTAGCAGGTTTTCTCTTTCCTTCCCACTCTTTCCCTCTTCCTTGTTTTTTTTTAACGTGTTAATGATTATAATCATTCAGATGAAACATTTCACATTTACCAGATTCGCCTGGAGTGTGATATTTACAGATTCTGCAACATTAAGTTCCATTTTTTACCAAATACGCTTAGTTGCCAGGAAGAACATCAACCGGCTGACATCAGATTTCATTATAATGCTAACCGATGACGAACATTGCCTACCAAATGTTTTGCAACAATTATTCGGTATTATTTTGACAAGAATAAAGCAAGGAGAACTATCTTATATTATTCTTATGCCAAGATAGAACCACAAAAAATGATTCAAGTCGATGAAAAATTATTTTCTAGATGAAATATTACAATACAATATTTGATAATTTTTTGGTAGTTTATTTAAATTATTGGTTGTTGAAAATTATTGTCCCACGAAGAGAAAAATGCAAGATGAATCGAAAACTAAATGTATGATGGTATGTTATAGTGAAAAAGCCAGAGATTGCCTGTGCCTGAGTAGAAGATATAGCTAGGTGAGCTCTGCACAGTCTTCCGTGATTACCTCTACATTTCTCTCAATTCCACGTCAGATTAACAATCGGGTGTGCCGGGAATCTGATTCAATAAGACCACAGTTAATGACGCTCTTTTATCTTTGCGAAATTATAAAAGAAATTTGCTTAAAACAGTCGAAACTATGGAAAGTTCGTTTTACATGATGGAATTCGATAACTAATTAACAAATTCGTTGATATATTTGTCGTAAAAAGAGTTACAGATTTTAGCTGTATTGATGAAGATAAACAAGAAATATTCAGTAAACATAGACTGGAAAATTAACCCTGTCAAATTTATATATTTAAGTTCCTATTTCAGTGTACAATAAATAATCTGCGTTAGTTGAGTATTTTTTGTTTATTTTTTGCAAACAATGTAATAGGGATTTGCTTCAGCAACGGGGCTCGTTTTAAATGAATTAAATAAATTAAGTATTGGAAAATTGCTAAATAACTTTCATCTAATCTATTTAATCCTGTTCTCAACTCGTAAATATTTGTGCACCTTCGATAATCTTGTATTCATCTTTAAATCGAATGCTTGTTAAAACGATCATACCTTTTCTGTAAAGAAATGTTATCTTTAGAAATTTTAGGATATGTTTGTAATAAATATAATATATAATAAATACAGTACAATTAATAAAATATTATGCGAGTATCGATATACGAAAGTTATTACAATTCGGCCACGAGATTAAATAGGAATTTCTTTTCTTCAATACTTAATCCATTAAGTAAGTCAATAATGGAAAAGTACCCTGTATAGAAATCTTTTGCTATTTCGTACCATGCAAAACGTACTTAAACAAACGGGTTGAGGAAAATGCAAATAAATACTTTGCAAAATCTAATATAAAACTCGTCGTGGACTCGGTTACAGTAGAAAATTGGAACGAAACGGCAATTCCACTGTTTACGCAATGCTCTTCTCATTGTCAATACTATTTGCAATAGCACCAACATGGAAGATTGAGCGATCCCGGAAGCCTTGGGGCTTAAACGTGATTGTCGATCGTACACTTGTCGAAAAACATTCGTTCAAAGGGAACAGAAGAGAAACGAAATTCGTTCGCTTCACAGAAAATTCGACCGATTTCCAATTCACCCCGTTAACTGGGATCGTCGAAATCAACGTAGAGCTCACGAACCAAAGTGACGTTTATGAAACATTATTAGGTTCGTTGAAACGATTGTTTTCAAGCGATCGATGTAATAATGATGGAGAATATCTACTGACAGAATATCTTTTCGAAAAGGAAAGGATCAACTTTTAAAAGCACAGGAGATAAGATTCGTTGTAACAATGTCGTTAAAATAATTACTATATAAATGGATTATCTTTGTTCTTCGTTTTAATAGATTTCTTCAATGTTCTAATTCTTAACGATCATTGGAAACAATACTAAATTACTCGAATAATGCAGGACAGATATTTAAATAGAGGGAAGAACGTGCATTTTTAAGAAAATTTTGTGTTGAATCTTAGGAGATCAGAAGCGAATCTACATAATTTTTTATGAAGTTCTCTTAAGAAAACTTTCATCAGCTGATATTCATTTTTAGTTTCTATCAATAAAGATAATTCTGTCAGTCGACGAAATTGAGATAGAACGCAACGTAAGATAAATAAACCCCTTTACTACTGAGATTTCCGAACCGGTGTAGGTACAGGTAGGTACGTAGAGATATACTAAATTATCACATGAGTAGACAAGTGAGTTACTCGTTAGCAGTAGGGGCAACGATACAGCCAAAGGCAGCAATATGCTTATATCGATGAATCTAAACGCAACTATGATTCGTTTTTCTGATGTCACATGCGAGTGACGGCAGTTTCTTTTCAATTTTTTCTTTTTTTTTTTCTTTTTTCTTTACTTTGACGCTAATGAAGTGAAAACTATGAATTCGTGTGAATGTCTATTTTAACAAGGTGCCCGATTTCAGTATAAAATTCTACACTGTTAAACTGTCCTACGTTATCAATACGGAAAACAGTGTCCCTTAATATTTCTTTTTTTTTTTATTATCGATAACATCGTAAACTGATCTACGCTTGATTTGAATTTATATTATGATTATCTCGTATATTTTTACCCTTTTTTATTTTCCACTTCTTTCCTCGACTCTTTATTTCCTTTGTTCAACGACAGAGAAGCAAACTTACGAATATGTTACGTTTAAATTCAACGCACGTACGATTTATATACGAACGGCTATGTCTCTGATATATCTACTTCTTACGCGGCGTTACATTAAGATATATAAATAGTATTTTTAATGTTATAACGGTAACATCACCTACTTACTAGATATTGCGAATGCTATTAATAGTATTCATCTTGTATAAATACATACGGAACATAACGAATCGAATGATTAATTAGTTGAATGTCGTGAGAATAGCATCGCTAAACGAACATCTGACTTGGAAATCTTATAAACTCGTCGTTTTCTTGTCCCTTCGCATTTTTATTTTCTTGCTTCGTTCCATTACGAAACCAAGACTCCGATATGTTGATAACGTTCCAGACTTCACACCGGAATATTCTGTTGCTATCCTTAGAACGACCAATTCCGTTGGTTTCTCAACGGAATCGTGTTGACGAAAGAGACAAAAAGGAACACGGTTCCAAAGACGACACGCAAAGACGAATTGCTTGTACGCTGCTAATCTCGTCGTCTCGTTCGCGTTTGTCTCTCTCAGCGCAATGATAAACGTCTCCTACTTCTCGATGTACGTCTATATGTACAATATACTAGTTCTTTTTTTTGTCTTTGTATTGATCCCGCCTATCATATAAAGTTACAATTATGATGTGTCATAGTCATGGTGAGAGTCACCATTTGTCAACAGCGAAATATGTATATCTTCGTGAATCACGAACTACATGATATCGCCGAGCTCTCACGCGAAAATTGCTACTTCGATACATTCGCCGAGGCTAAAAACTTTGTTAAGTCTTTTTCAATCTACAATTCGATTCTCTGCTTAATAACTTAACGATTTAGTTTCGTTCCTAAATATTATCCTAATTTTAATGTAATCCGACCGAATACAGAAGCCATAAAATAATACCATGGCGAATCTTTCTAGTTTACGATGTATGCGATGAGAGCCCTATCGTGTACGAATTACACGAGAAGTTCGATAGTCTTCGTTCGCTTCGTTCGAAGCAAAACCCTATCGAGCTGCCTAACGATTACGATAAATTTACGCACGATGAATTGTAACCACCTATACGTTCACAAACACACGCATTCATACTCGTTTTTTCATATGTCATAATCTTTTTTCCCTTTGTCTACTCGATTGACAACCCACGGAGGAGTTTGATACTTAGTTACCATATTGCCATACAATTGCAATTTCTTTCCTTTCCCTTCTCCTGTTCAGCCATTTTCTTATTTTTCTTTTATCGTTTCTTTATAAAGGAAAGACATTTTCCAAAGGGTAACTTCTAATATCTTAAACGGCGAGTATCTCTTATTTACCTCGAAGATATAGACATATCTTTAAATCCATGCAGGAATGTTCACAGCTGAATTATAATTACACGATATTGCTCCTAAATTTTCGACGATCATATCGAGGATCAACGGATCGCTCGAGATCTTTGCTGTCTCGTGCGTGAAACTGTCAACAGATTTCGCGCAGTCCAACAACTTCGGTGAACAAAAGTCGCCTCGCGTTCTCTTCGTTCGATTGTCGAATTCACAGTTTTACATTTGTATTCCTTATATGCGTCTTACGTCTAAACAACGGTCTCGTCGAATATGCTCTCGCGTCTAGATCATCTAGCGTCTCGACGAATCTCGCTGACTTATGTACTAAGCAAATACGATATTTCCTCGAGTATCTTCCTACTATTTCGACTTTGACACGGACAGTCCTTTTATATCTACGACAGTGCTGCGCGATGGATTATTCACATCAGTTTCCCTGAAAGTCGTTTCGAAGTCTTTAACGCCCCTACGGAATATCTCTTCGTATCGGTATCGTTCGAAAGAACTGTTTCGTGGAATAAATTATGTAAGCAGCCTGAAGAGTTCGATTTCGTTGCCGGAAACCAAGATTGAACCTTATCGTTGTATCTTCTTCTTCGATGTTTCTATACCTTTACGCGTCTCGATCCTTCGTTCGAGTACATCGAAAGCTCGCCTCGTCGAAGAATTCAGAACTTTGTTCTCATGGTTATCCAATGTGGGTAGACGGCGTCTTCGACCAGCCCATGGTCTATGTTCGAGCGTCGTTTAGCCGGGCACGCGTGGCAACCGCCACGAACCATGTGCTCCTCGACTTTACCGGACGTTCAATATCAGGACGTGGGCGCGTAGCCGAGGTTCTTCCGCTGGAGAAACATCGAGATCTCCCGGAAGGTCGGCCTCTCGGTCTCCTCACGTCGCCAACAATCCAGCATCAAATCGTAAATATCCTTCGAGCACGCGGTCGGTTGCGGTAAATAGTTGAAAAGGTTATCGGTATTCTCTTTGCAGCCGCTGTTCTCGCCATCGGCGTCGGTACACTCCGTGGCGCGATGCAATCGTCGCAGGCTCTGGACCACTTCCTCGTTCGACAAGTGCTCGTAGGGGACCCGTCTGCCCAGGTTCAAGATCTCCCACAGGGTCACGGCAAACGCCCATACATCGCTCTTCGTCGTGTACTTGCCCTGTGAACGATCGTATCGATTATTGGTTTCTTCTGGTTACAAAGAATTTGGCTGCACGTGATATTGCTTAGATTTGATCTTAGAAAGCTATGTATGTTTGTTTTCGAGTTGGGTCTAATCGATAAAATCTTTTTTATATCCATGTCACGACTATTAAAATAAATAGCAGTAAAAGTAACGGTAAATGGACTTTATCGTGCGTAATGAGAATCGAACATTTTTGAAACATTGTTTTGATATTTAACTCGATAATGCTTAAAACTAGATATATAGAAAACATATATGTATGTATGTAATAAAAACAAAAGCTGATAACAGTAAAAATTAGTACGAACGATTGCTTAAAGATATATTTAAATGATCATACGATAAAAAGATATAGTTGAATTATACAGGCATATTGCGACGATTTGAACTACAATAGCTTCGTATATCGGTCATACACGATTTGTAGACAATTCGAAAACATGCATGCATGAGGCAATGTATATCGCGTTCGATTGGTATCGTTCGAATAAAGCTTACCAGGAATATGGATTCCCAGGCCATCCAGCGTATCGGCAGGGGTACCGTGCCATCGACTTTGTAATAATCGCTCGCGTACAATTCGTTGTCCGTACCAAAATCCGAGATTTTAATGTGATAAGCTTTGCCCACCAAGCAATTCCTGTAATCGAAAATCATCGTTATCGATGAACGCGATGAATCGACTGTTCTGCTCTACAAACGTTCCGATCTGCGCCACTTAATTAACTTCCGAAACAACATCGAACGAGCTTTTATCGTTATTATCGCTATTGCTAACGATCATCTAATTTACCGCACGATAACTGCTTCCATAGGTTTTTGATTCGTGTTATTTCGTCTGTCAAATTTCGTTTCCAGCGCGTTTCACGTGGACAGGAAACGTTGATCGGCTCTTGTGTTTCGTTTGTAGCTTTCGCTTGCTAAAAGGGTGCAGTTTTCTCTGTGCACCTCAAAGGGGAAACTTGTATCGAGAACACTTCGGGAATGATTGTAGGCTCGGCCGCAGATACGTGAATCAGTTTCGACTTCAGCCGGAGAATTCGAATACTTTTCCGACCGATTCATTTCGAATGAAAAAGGCACGGTTCAAATCGATCTCTCGTCGGTATGTGGGGTGCATAGCGTAGCCGCCAATCTGCATACGCGTACGCATTCTGTGCATGGTAGCCGACCGGAAGCAGGAATGGCTGCCTGCAGGCTGTATTTGCACGTACGTGTAGATGAGCTACGTTTCCTGTACAAGCACACGCAACTCCACAATCGAACGTAACGTTGTGGCAAAGTTTACAAGCGACCGGCTGGACCGTTGAATGATCATCGCGGATCGTTATGAGACGGGATAAGGTTCGCGGTCGTAAAAGAATGCGAATCTAAATACGGACGTATCGTGTTCTATCACGTGTACACGTTTATGTATGTACTGTATACATTAGCAGATTTATATACGTTTGTGTATGGTTGTATGGATGCTGCTATAATTCTAGTTTATATATAATATATAATTCAGATGCTGGTTTAATTCTAACTGGATTTGAAACGAGTTGTGCTTAATTATGGCTCGATCTATCCCGAAACGTCTATTGCTTGTGATAATTAGCGAGGTTTAAGATAGACTTGAACGTTTAAATTTGTTATTAAACGTCTCGTTTCTATGGTTTTTGGGGGATGGAATGTTTCTAGAAGAATAAAAACTTAAGAAATACCAAGTTGCTAATTCTTAGAAGCAACAAATTCTGTAATTAATTCGCCGTTTGTAATATTAGATTCCCATTAACTCTAAATCACGGAGGTGAATTCTCCTTTCATAAGGCTTTCAAGAACGAAGTTAAGGGAATCAGGCTACGGAGAAGTGACAAGAACGTTGTCACGCGATAACCGACGCGAATTACAAAGTTCGTCCATTAATAGAAATGAATCAATTCTGTAGCGAAGTTGCTCGATGGTCGAGCACATCCGTATACGTTTCTCGTTGTCGCGAAACGGTGTTAATTCGTGTCTTCATAGAGGACACTCGAACACCGCGAAATATCCATCTAACAGCATTCCATTTTGGTGTCGGTCGGCGGACTGCCTCCTGCTTTCAAAGACGAACTATAATTCTCGCCGAGACAAACGAGCAACTGAACGGTATTTGAGTATCCAGCGCTATCGAGTGAATGGAGTCAATTAATTTCGACGGTGGAACAAAGCTTCAATTTGCAGCCAGAACCTAGGTAATTAGCCGCACTTTATCGATCACGTTATTGGCTATAGCATGTTCCTGGAGTACACGGATGGCGACGACGACGACGACGACGACGGCGGCGGCGACAACGATGCTAACCTGATCCACGGAAGTCCTGGGTCAGAACGTTAATGCAATAAGCAATGTTCACTAGCCGGATCCTATTGAGCCTCTGTGTGAATTATATTAAGTGGAAGTGTCTATCTGCAGATACCAGTATGTTTGACTCGATTATAATTGGATTTCGCGACAAGCGGGGATAGCTAACGACTGACGAACCAACCTCAAACCACTGATGTTCTAATTCGAACTACTCTGTTAAACTGTACTCCGTCGCTAATTATATTTTATAAATACTGCTCGCGAGCTTTCCACACTCACTGTAGACTTTGCTTACGATTTTTCGTTACTTAGGTACTACTCAGTCCCGGTATTAAGTTATTCATCAAAGAGGGTCTTGAAATATTCAGGGGGTCCGTAATGCGCGACAGAAGACTTCTTGCTCGAGTTCAGACGAACGAATCC
Organism: Bombus vancouverensis nearcticus; assembly: GCF_051014615.1. NCBI lineage: Eukaryota > Metazoa > Arthropoda > Insecta > Hymenoptera > Apidae > Bombus > Bombus vancouverensis. The sequence continues at coordinate 14,069,595 of NC_134911.1, read as the reverse complement.
TCCTCGAAGACAGAGGGTATCTACTTTCCCTCGACAACTCGAGAAGAGTCACTCGTACGGCTATTATCGATTGTCACTGCGTTCAAGTGTCTTCGGCGATGCTCTCGCGTTAGTCGTCGAGCCAAGGAGTTCGAAGGCCCTGTGTGCGATCGGCCGGACTTCGACCTCGTGATGTCTGGACGCCGTCAGATCGAAAACCGAGTAGCAGAGGTTGCTCTTGTCGCTAGAAAGAGGGTGACGGGAGAGGTGAATGATCTAAAAGAAAAAAAAAAAAAGAAAAAGGAAGCGAGTAAGAGAGGAAAAGAAGAAAGGGACGGTAGAAAGATGTGGGAGGTAGAGAAAGCTATTCTCTACATTTGTAATCGAAGTCGGAACAAAGGAAGAGCCACGCTTAGTCGGGGTTGGAGTACCTACATTGAGTCTTCGTCGTTCTCCATGATCGAGCTACACGTTCTTGCGGCGTGTGCGACCACTATTGCCGTTTCTGGTAACACCATCACCATCACGAACCACCACCATCGCTATTGGTATTGCTCTTATCCTGACGACCACATAGAACCATTCTGTGTATGTGTATGCTTGTGTGCTGCTCCTTTCTATCGTCTTTCTCTTTATCCTTAAGTGTTTCACTCATACGCGCTTACTCATATACTCTCTTATATCCCGATCACACGCACGTTCTTCCTTTCTTCGACTATTACAGACGCACACGAATATACGTACGTATACACACGTATACACGTACAAGGAAGAACCCTTCCGTCCGTTCTCGTCCTTTTTTCGATCGTGCCAATTGAATTGCATTACCGTTTGATCAGCGATCGATTCTTTCCTCTTTTCCACTTGGTCCGGCTCCGAGAATGACTTTATACGGCGCGCACTCGCGAATAAAATAAGGTGCCAGGAGAAATTGGCTGGCGAGTGTTAGGATAGGCAGTCGGGGTTGCGGAGCTTCTCCGACACCGGCGATACATACGTGAACTCGCCCCTTCCAATTGATTCTTTCCCTTTTACCTTCACTCAGATTTTCATCATGCTCGCTTAAACCTCGATTGGTTCCCAGCGAGATTTATCTTACCCTCTGAAAAGTACTTCAAATCTCGGGTCTCAAATTCGAATACGAAATATTCTTTCTTTATATCTGACTACAATATGTTGGTCAATCAATGTTATCCCGTGCAATGTTAGACAAAGTTGGAAAAGTAACGAGTCATCGACTATGAATCAAGAAGAGAACATGTAGGAATGTAACAGAGGTACAAAGTTACCTGTTCTTGAAAGAGAATTTTTAGGGACGAAGATTATAAGCTTTGGATTACGAGGTTCGTAAGAGGTCTGTAATAAGCTGATCTCTTAATTCCTCTTTCAGGGCTACTTCAGACTTCACAGAAAGCAGTTCCTTTTTCACGATGCGAGCTTAATTGGTCGTGGCACGCGATGCACGCGTGATGTTTCGATGGACGAAAGGAATCAGGTTTATGCCAGAGGATGGGCCACCTATCGTGGACGTTGCTCTTTCAACGCGTTACAGTCAGCGGAAGAATTTACGCGACGATCATGACGAAATTCCCACAGAATCATATGTTTCGCTGGAAATCGTCGGTTCGTCGCGTCAACGCTTATCATCCGGACGGACGTTTATCTACGGCATTACATTTTGATTAAATTCCGGGCCACCATGAAATTCTGATTCCTTTGCAAATGGATTCACCGCGTTTGCGGCTGCTCTCCAGTTACATCGTGCGACAACAGGTCGTTCACGTTCGACGACCAGCTCGGTAAAAGCCGGTTAAATATTTTCGTCGAACGTCCTCTCGCCGCCTCGTTACGAATTCTCGAAAATCGAACGAGTCACGATTCGACCTGATAAAATTTAACGAGTCAAATTCATCGAGTTATTTACAGTTATTTTTCTCTTCTGATTTCGAGAATTGTTACCTTGTTAATTGAATTTTGTATTGAATTTTCCACTGAAATATAAATATTTCAGCAGTGGTCAAATAGGTTAAATGGTAAAACAAAGAATGGAAAAACATGTGACGTGTGTTTAATTGTTTAAGAAATACTCCAGTGGGCCACGAATTTTGTTTGAACGAATTGCAGAGTTCTATTTTATGAAACGTTCCTTGTTAAACATTGCCCAACGAACGTGTAACTTCGTGTTTTCGTTAATATTCAAACAGAGCTCGGTTATTTTCCGGTTTTCCGTTCACTCGTGAAAAGTTGAAATTCGTGTGTGACGGATCTCGTGTGCAGCTCTCTCGCGATCACGGATATCGCATGTTATACGCGAAGATTTAATAAAGCTGATAGTAAAGTAACTTTAGTTTTTGCAATTTCACAACAAGAATCTTCTCTTTGAATCGACAAAGGGCTGTTTAAAGCTTTGTGGCAACCGAGAAATACGTTTTCTTTCGTCGGATCGTTTGAGGACTCGGACCGTACGAACTTTGATGTTTGGAATTTCCATCTCTATAATTAACCTACATCGTAACTAAAGAAAGAGGAAGAAAAATGCAGGAAACATTATGCTTTGCATCAGAAACATTGGACTTGCGACCGATAATACGAAAATAATTAAATATCATTTTTCTAAAGTCAATGTTAAATTAATTGTTATCGAAACATAAAAAGAAATAAAAATGTCCGATGTATTTAGGGAATGGCGTGGATGATGATGAGATCGACTTAAATCTGCTTCTAATAATACTACGGAGAGAACGTACAGGAAACGCATCCTGGTATTCTATTAAGATTTACGAGCGGTCGTTTGAGAGACACTGGTCAACCGGAAACTAGGTTCCACGTGTTGTAAGAGCACCGCGGTTAGCGTGAATATGTATGTAGAGCACATATGCACATATGTGCATCTATACTTCCCATCGATTCAACGGGGATGGCCATTGCATTTCAATAACAGGAACATGGATGGGTTTCGTTGCATTCTGGCTATACATATACGCTTTTGTCTGTGAAAGTCAAGGGTTTCTGATCCTGGATATTATACGCCTTGTGCGGGATGTCAAAGATCATCCAATTCTATTGGCCAATAACAGAGCATTTGTTAGTCTTTAGGATTTTCTTCGAAATTTTTAGCAAATCTGTTGCCTCGTCGATATCAATAAAAATAAAGTAAATATCTATATTAAGCGAAGTAATTTTTTTTTTTATGAAATACAGTTGGACATAAAATATATTCGAGCAAATTTATTTCGGGTCCATTAATTGAAAAATATAAATATAGTGGACTATTACTATCACGTACTGGGCGAGGAACAATATTGGCGAAATTGAATGACGCGTGAAATACATCGAAATAAAATTGATCGCACCGATATCGGAACGTTTCGTAGAATTGGGAATGTCCCATATTACGAAAATACTCTTTCTAGGGGGTGTCACGCTTGTACACTCTATAAAAGTTTATCGGGCCTTCCTATCGAATCGAATGTAATTTTGGTACTGGTACGTTGTTAGGAGATTCGTGCTGTGATAATTTCGTACGACTGGAAAGTTACGCCGGATTTTACGAACAACCAGGTCGAACTAATTTATAGTTGTAATAAACCGAGCAAACAATTTTGATGTTGACGCATAGCCGATAATGACTGCAACGTACACGTTTAATCGTTATTCCACGGGAAAATAAACTACCGTTCTTGCTATTTTCCGCTCGACGTATCGCTAACGAATCGCTGATTTCCCATGTGGTTTTGCGGCTTCGTTTGTTTTGGGGGCTTATGGAAATGCGCTCTGGGAAAGCTATAATTTAATTTCAACTTCAGCGACAAACCCCGATATCGGGTTTTCGCTTTCCTGCGAACTGATGCTTATCACGTTCTAAAGAACCACTTCTTTAAGCGGTATTTATTTCTGACCATTTCGTTAATCGTCAATTCTTTCAATTTTATTTTTATACCACATATCAATATTTCCAGAATGCTTAGAGGCATATCGATTATACGATTTCTTTTATAAACACAAAGGTAACTTTCAAAATTACGATACACATTTTTACCGGTACAAAAAAATAATCACGCTACTGGAATATTTTGTACACAAGTATGTGTAATCATAGAACAAAGAAGTAAAATTTTCTTAGCTCGCATAGTGTCTTATAGAGACGGAATGGTGGATGAAAAACCAGAAAATGCCATTCGGAATCGAATGTAAGTACGAAAACACAGGATTATATTCCAAAGCGAAAGCTACAGAAATTCGTCTTCCTCTATGGAATATCACATCACGGTAATCCTTTCAGGAACCTCGAAAATTGCTTTCTCCGTATTCGTAGCTACGTCTGTGTTGCGCCGACGCGACGAGCGGTTAAAGGGAAATGAAATCGCGAAGAGTACGAAACAGCTTGATTAAAGGACGTCATTTATACGCATTCCCTGTTGTATTCCACGGGCTAGAAGTCGAAACAACATTTACGTATCTCTCTGTCTTCTCTCTTTCTTGTCGACTCCTCCTATTTAGAGTAACAAAACATCTGCGCTACGAACGAAACGATGATAGTTTGGATGTGCGCCGCTAAGACGCGTTTATCCTCGTGGGAAAGAGAGATCCGGCCGGATACGTTCGCTCGAACTTCTCGTCGTACTCACCTAGTAGCCAGATCCCGGTGCACGAAGTTCAGATTCTCCAGGTACCGCATGCCCGACGCGATTTGCGCCGCCATGTAGATGAGACAGTTGAAACTGAAACGAGGAAAGCGGCGTGAGTTGCAAGAGGACGAAGTTAAGGCGTGAGACTGCAAGCTTTTCAGAGTTAGGGTGAGTCAAGGAGAGAGGGAGGGGGGTGATAGGAAAGGCAGATAGAGGAACAGAGAAGAGGAAGGTCTGGTTGGTTGGAAAGAGACGGACGGGTTCGTCGGAAACGACGGAACGCGAAGGGGGTTGCTGACTGTACTCGAAGGCTACGTCGCTCACGATTAATAAACGCTTCAAACTCCAACCTGGGCGAAACTTATTGGGTGTTAACTTCGCGACGCCTCGCCACAGCGGATGGAACTAAACCACGAGTCTTGCTGACGAACGCCGATGTTTCACCGGAGGAGTTATTGAAATTTTAGCGTTTGATTAATTTTCACGCGTTGCCTCGTAGGCATGGGATCAATCTCACTGTGTACTTGCGAATCCGGGTCAATTTCCGTACGATCCGAACGATATTCGTTACAGTTTCTGATGTTTTATTGCAGTTTCTTTACTTGTAAAGTGATATAACGTTGGCGAATACTGTAAAATACGACGTGTAGTTATAAGTATAGAAAGCGTAAATACTATAGATTATGTACAACGTGGATTAAGATTTTACTAGAGTTCGATGTTGTAGATGGAAAGCTATTACACAGACTAATCTTCTGGTTAAAGTACTCATAAAAGGCTCGAATCTCCTTGCTGAAAGTTTGATTGTACTTGAAAGTACCGTTTACTCGGGATACTTGCAAAGAGTTCTAACCCACCTTGTGAAGATTCGAATCTACTTAAAAGTATTTTCTCTTTTTTCCGAAATCGTCACTCATTAGGTGTTTGAAAGTACGCGGATAGTTTCGATTTTACTATTTTAAAGATATTTCCAAGATCCCATCTCTACCTGATGCAATTTTTATTTACTGTCTGAAGTTTATCAGACTGTGATTTCATTTTCTAAATGCTGTAACAAGGTACATTCTACTTCGGATGTTTTTCATACTGTTGCATATTATGCGCATTCGGTACATATTTCTACGTTTAAATTTAACAAATGCACGAACATTCGCGGATGATTGGTTTTCTAGCGTCGTTAAATGGATAGTTACCTGAGCGTTTTGACACCGATCGGCATAGAATGGGCATCTTCGGCAGTGATATGCGTCTTGAGGAATTGGCAGAGATCTCCATGTTCCAGGTACTCCATTACTACGCAATATGGCTCTTCGCGGCAGCAGGCACCCAGGACCCGGGCGATATTGCGATCCTCTAGAGCTGCCAGGATCCTGACGTCTCGTTGGAAATCCATCCTTAACAGATCCATAGGATTTACTAACTCGTGGCTTTATTACCTACGAATATTTGGTTTAGATGATTCGATCGTTCGACAAAACGAAACATCTGAATTCCAATTTCTTTTCTGCATTCTAACGTGTTCTTTTCTTAGGTAATCTTGTTATTTGTTATCTTCTTCAAATTTCTATCGCCAAGACCCGTGTACATAAACAGAAATTCCGTACGATAAAAAAGAAATAAAAAGAGGAAAAAAAACAAGTATAAACGTAGAAAATCGTATACAGCGTCCAATTTTACATCGACGCGAGGCAATTGGAAGATTGTTAAAGCAAATGGAGCCATTGCTTGACTCGGCAGTGTCCATCGCGCGAAATAACCGTAAGATTTTCGAAGAAAGTTTCGACGTTTCGTTTGTATGCAGGCACCGGAGGTAAAACGAGCTCAAGACGTAGCCGTGTCGAGGGAAGCTCTGCTTTTCAGAAACGCGGTAACAAGACGCGTTTCCACGCAGCATCGTTACTTCAGCCTTACTTACGATCGACTTGGTAATGGCACTCTCGCATGATAGCTTAATGCGGCCGTTAACAAAACTACGTGGCTCGTATCGATTCTCCATAAACTGCGAATTCTGGTGCGCTCCATGGTCCTGGCACCTCGGAACGTCGCGTGGGCGACAAATATATCCCTGATGGGGCTAAATTGTAAGCGAAATAATACGTTGCCCGTCTCGATGTCCGTAGGTGGAGCGCGTTAATTGCAGCTTGTCCATCGTCTTCCGATTCTCCTTATCAAATGTCCGCGTGATCAAGCGTCCAGGGAACGTCGTTACGCTATCTGTTCAGCAGGGATAAGCTTAAGAGGCGCGATTCATTTTTCGAATGAATATTCATGGAAGATAGGCAAGGCAAGAAATCGAGAGATGAAAATGTTGGCGAGTAAAGAAACACGGATATAATGAGAAGTGTCCGAACAAAGCTGAACTACAGTGGTGATATTGCCTTTGACCTTGCAATCGAGTTGAACGTAAAAGTAAAGCTACGTTGAAAAATATTATTTCTAAAAAAAAAATTGGATTTCACAAAATCGAAATGTTCGAGCGACTCTGTGTTTGTTCGTGAAAATTGAAAGCATTGTTCGATGGCTGGAGGACCGAAGTTATACATATTCCCCGAAAAATGGCCGCGATTGTTAACGGAGGGAGAAAAACTCTCTTCAATAATGAACGAAACACGAAACGATGGAACGGTAAAAGGGTGCTCAGAGCCGGGAAACGTGAACGCGATTAAATCATATCGCGTATCCGGGATCGAAGAATTCAGTGTGCTGTTTTTTAACGAGAATATGACCGGCAGAACATTAACCGGCTCGTTATTTAACGTTGTTTTGAACAAAGCGTACGCCATCAAGAGAGTCAATACCTGTATATATCTTGATGCCGGCTATAACGCATAAAATATTCCTTATTCGTTGTGAGCAGGATCTTTCGTGAACGTAGACCAGTTGTCAAGAGCGAGCTGGTATTCTTGTTGCGTGTTTGGACGAGAAAGTTGAATTGGTTGGATCGTTAAGCGACCATCAAACATTTGCAAAGTGAAAGCCGAAGAAACACGAGATTTTTTTGTCTTTGATGGTGAGATCATGTGGATAAGTTGAAAGCACAAGGTGGAAGCGCGAGGTGGAAAAGGAAGTGGAGCAAGTTCCAGTCACGATAGGGGCGCGATAAGTCATCCTCGCGGTGGGAGACTTGTTGCGTGAGCAGACGTTCGAAGAACCGTGGAAACCACGGAGGAACCATGGGTCGGATCGTTTCGTTTTTTATTTACGATAAGGCGGAACGACAAGAGTATATTAGTAGAAACGATTGGTATACGTGATAAATCATGAACGCAATTACCTCTGTTAATACTACGAGGAGAGTTTCGAAATCTATTGGGTCAGCTTGAAAGCGAGGCAATGATTTTCCCATTGAAATTGACGCGTTGCCGTGTTGATCATTGGTGAGCAACATTGGCAGCTTCGATTAAGTACGTTCTTCATTTATCATTTTATGTTACACGGTTACCATTTTTTTATATTCATTGAAATGTCCGAGTGATATTAACGGGTCATAAATGATTACAGAATTATGTGATTTAATTGAAACCTAATCTTAGACCTATCGCAGTCACGTACGATTGGTTGAGATGTAAAGAGAATATAGTATTTCATAAAAAAAAAGAAAATTGTACGACGCCAAAGATAACGAGAAACAGCGAAGAAGCTTTGCATGTAAAATACCATTCTAAAAAGAAAGATGTTACACCGCGTCGAAGCGTGTGCTTTAAGACGCTGGAGCAAACTGTACGTTAGTGGAGCTTTTCCCAGGATCTCCTCGCTAAAAGCTCAAAGAAGAAGAAAAATCTTCTACGAACTAAATAGACTACGTAAATGACTCGTCTTTCGCATCCTTCTTGTCATCACCCGTGCGACATCATCGAAATTAGTTAGAAACTAGAACGTCACGGTCTTAAAAGTCTTGAAGGCGAATCGTTTTTCCATTCTCCTTTTCAGCAAGCATCAGATAACTCATTCGCGACGATGAAACTTTCCTTATCCCCTCCCTTGCACAGAGTTTCTCGGTCACAAAAGCTGGAGGGAGCTGCAACGATGTCCGATGGACGTTGTCGATATTCGTTTCGGAAGAAAGCTTTGTCGTCTGTCCCTGGTGGATTCGTTTGGTTTGCTCTTCCTGTCCCCTGGCCAACCACCCTATGATCCCTCTTTCGCGTCGCCACGAAGCGCGGCGAACTCCCGATACCCTATCTCTCTGGTCATTGTATGCAAATCTATTCCATTCGTGGAATCGAACTGGCCTTTTTCTGATGTCTAGCTTGATAGCCGCGAGAACGATCGTCTTCGCCGGTATATCTGGACGTTTCACCGCCGTGTGGTTTCCTCTATAAAACGACACGGCCACGATGCGACCGCTAGAACCAGGAGGAGAGGGGCAGAGAGAACCGGTGGCCCCGGTTTCGGAGGAAAAGAAAAACCGGGACACATTTGGGAAGAGCCAGCAATGCTATGAATTTTATGCACAGGGCAGCTATTCCGGGGATGGCGATCGCTCGATGCATTCGCAATCGGTTTGTATCACGACCTACGTTGCTCCTGTGCACGGTGCTGCTAGCGAAATAGACCCGATTTCGTTGCGTTATGCTCGCCAGCCATTGTGTATCTTGCAGGTAGCATCGGTATCGAGGACGCCGTTTCCTCGAACGGTGTCATTTATGTTTCTTTTTTGGTTTTAATCGCAATACTTTTGAATGGGTTTGAGAGAGATTTTGTAGATAGGTTCTAGTCATTATTTTCTATGCGAGAAGTGTTAGAAGCTTCTCTTTGTTATAACGACTACTGTTGCTTGTAAGCAGAGGACTTCTACTTTGGATTGCCGATTTTAACGAAACAATTAAGGTAGGTAATCCGGGTTTCTTTTTAATCAGGTTTTCCAACTGGATAGTTGAAAGATAGGGCAATAACGTCTTACGTCAGGGAAGTATTGGCTATTTCTACTTGAATCTTGGGATAAACGTTATCCTTCTCCTTTCCCTTCTGCTTTAACACTCTCTCCTGTTTTACGTTTCCTTCTATTTCTTCTCTTTCTATTTTTCTCCTCCGCTTTTTGCTTTTTCTATTCCTTCGAAGACATTGGTAATATTGCAAATTTCAAGAATTTGCTGCCATTTTTCATGGTAATTAATAAATAAAAATCGGTATTTTGAAAACTTCGAATTCTCGTCTTATTAAATCTACCGCTATCTTGTACTACCGAGGTAGGATAAATTAAATATAAAAAATTAGCCGTAACGAGCCGATCTTTCATCTTTCTTATCACCAACATCTTTCCCGGTGATCAGTTGACTCTTTGGAAAGTACGGCCTTGGTTGAATAGAAGAAGAAATCTTGCGTAAAATCAGGTCTCGCGTAACCGAGGCCGTTCTTCCGCGGTTGTAAAATGTTTATCGCCCTGACGTCGAGAAAAGCGGGACAAGAAGATGCGGGGCAATGGCTCGATCGAGCTCGTTGTAACGGCGAAACGGAATGCAAATTACGTGCGAGCGATGCGCGCAACTTTTCTATACTCACTTTTCTTTCTCGCTGGCTTCCGGCAGTAAAAATTTGACGGCGACGAGACGCTTGCCAACGGTGGTCGTCGTTCCGTATTCCGGGATCCCTTCTGCTTCCGCCACGTACACCTTTATGGGCATAATTTGTTTACATTTTACACGGGAATCGTTTTCGTTTGGGATCGGTCAGCTATGAAGAAGAATACTCCCGGTGCCGACCGTTTATTACAAAATAAAATGTCTGGGTATCGCGAGCTGCTCGTTAGAGCTATAAATTCGTCTAACGAGAATGGATGATCCCTGAATTAGATTATTCGTCGTACGGCGAATTTATCGCGAAACTTTCACCGGAACGGTTATACTCGCCGCCACGTTTGTGGAAGATGGCCGTCGATAGCGGCCAGTCAGACACCGGAAGTCAGATAAGGTTCGATACACACGAGCGATACGATATCGTTTCAGTTTCGTAGCGGTGACATGGCGCGATTCAACTTTACATTTTCAACAGCGATACTGTATGTTTGCGTGCATCGCGTTATTAGAAATACATTAATTGACAGAGTTAACAATATCGAAATTGTATTTATCGGAAGAGAAAGAGAGAAAAGTACGGGTTTCATATTCAAAAACAGGAAAGCTTATCGCTACGAACATACCAGTCGACTTTGAATTTACATAATGGCACAGCATCACTGCTACGACATCGTTCGCATCAAGCCCAACACATTCTCTGCTATCGACGTGCGAATTACGTCGACGCAATTAACCAAGTAACGGTACCGACGTGATTCCCGCGTCTTCATGCTTTAAGCGTGTCAACAAAATTCATCCCGCGATTCTACAAAGTAGTAGGCCGTTCGTTAGAACAGCAATCGTAGATACAGGATTAGGCTGTATTTTAGTAAAAGCGAATGGGTTAAACAATCAACATTGGAGCATTGTCGCTGCCACATACGATATACATCGAAATCCAGCTGGGAAATTAGTAATTTTCTGATGGTAACCGACACCATTATCCTATGTAGAGCGAACAACGATTAATTCCGCGCTTGATCCGCGGTCGAGATTTCGAAGTCAAAGCGATCGCGTGCATGTAGATGCAGCGGCCGGCTGACACGGCCGAAACTCGAACGGGAGAGAAGCATCTCTCTTGGCCCGGTCATTAACGGTGTGCCAGCGGCCGGATAGGAAACAAAAGGGAATTATTAGCCGCTCTAACGCATTCGAAACTGATTATCCTCGACGAGCTAGACGAGGCGCTATTGTGACGGGAAGAATAACAGGGTGGACACTTCGTTAATCGACGTATTGTTGCGCGTAGCCAGTGGCGAATTGTCCGTGTACGGTCAACAAACGGATTGATTTCTCTCTCACTGGCTCTACTCTCGGTTTCTCTCGTCGCTACGGTGTTCTCTGGTTGTCGTTTAACCACCACCGTGCAAGGAAAGCTAGACGTGTATCGCGCGTATTCCCGAATTCATGCAAAATCGACGGCTGGGAATACCCGTCACGATGCCTCTGTCGCTCGTTGTTGTCGATTGGTTGCGCGAGCAGTGCTACCAACGTAACATCCGGTTCGTTCGTAATATCGGCCGTTTGTAATTTAACCCTGTGTGGCTCGATGGTATTTCAGTAGGTGTTTCCGTTGGTCTGTATTAGCGGGGTAAAGCGACACTTTATAAACAGCCAGTGTATTATGATAATGTTGCGGGAATCGCATAGAGAGGTTAGGTCTGAGGTTACAGCGCCGCCCCGATGATATGACGTACTATACAATAGCATTGGAAAACGCGAGATCGCTAATTTCGTGATTCTGTGATGAACGCGAATGATATGGGGCGATTATGTGACGTTCAGAAGCAACTTGATGTTATACGATGTAGGGATATATTTGTTTTTTTTTTTTTTTTGGATAAAATGTCTCTAACTGTCTTCTTTCGGAATTGCGCTGATAGAAGGTAATAGGATTTCCTCTTATCCGGTTTTCCTTTAATAGAACTCCGCTTTAATTATATTTTCGTTACGAAGTCCAAAGGGATAAATAAGAGAACTTCGTAAAGGAAATTTCAATCGAACGAATGACGAGGACATTCTTTGGATCTAATTTTGAAGCAGAAGAAAAGGAAGGAGATGGAAGTGTGTAAGAAGTTTAATTAAAGAGTTCTGTTTTCCTAGATAAATAATAAAGTATAGATAAATATTCTTGCCATTTAATATTCTGAACGCGGGTTAAAGTTAAAGAGAATTTATGGAAAATGAGGAATTAAAAATTTAGAAACTCCAAATGGAGATGAAAATGAAAATAGTACGATTTTCCTGCAACAAATGGATCACGATCAAGAAAGCAAACGAAAATTATCGACGGAACGTTATTTATTTGCGTATATGTCGTCGTAATATCTATATTTCATAAACAAAGTATCAAAAATTATTCCATTTTATTTACAATCTACAAATGATATTCTGCATATATTTTCAGCTTAATTGATTGCTCATTCATGCATCCCTATATCCAGTCTCGTGAAGACCGACTAAGAGGAAGCCTATCGTACAAGATCGAGATCAAAATGAACAAAGTATCTACGTTTCAATGCGAAGAGGATAATAAAGCAAATCCTAACACGGGGGTAATTCGTTATTGAAGTGGACGTGACGAATCGTCGATCGTGGCGTCCAATTCGCGTGTCTAATTTAAAATAGATATGTGGTTGGTACGTAATAACAATGTCGTTACCGTTCCGAAGGCCCCTTCGGCAAGTTTCGAGAGCATGCGGAGGCGATGCCGTGGGAAGAGCGGGACGCTTGTCTGCTCCAGACGTCTCTTCAGGGCCGAAAGTACCTCCTGTTGAGTCGGCGACTGAAACAACGAAAGAACAATGCATCGTTCGTGGTATCGATCGATAATCAACGATCTATGATCACGCTAACCGCGGTAACACGAGGGTTTCATGGGGGCCGGTCAGCGGATGAATTATTCGTCATTTCCCGCGCCAGTAAATTACCTGTGATGTATTACAAACCCGACAGACTTATACAATAATTTAAGTGGCAAAATTATCTCTATAAATCGGAGCCTATATCTCTCTCTCTGTATAAAATATCTCGTTCATCGTCGATTTCATCCATTTGACATCCCTCGAAAGCTTCCTGTCGACTAAAAATCTATTTTTCGAATAATTTCCATATGTCTATGATCGGGAATTGCATACACTCGTTCGTCACATCGATACTCTCAATTTTACGTTAAAACGTTCATTGTTACCGACGTGAAATAAAACGTGGGAGATGAGGGAGAGAGAGAGAAAGAGAGAGAGAAAGAGAGAGAGAAAGAGAGAGAGAAAGAGAGAGAGAGAGAGAGAGAGAGTTAGAGAAAGAGAGAGACAGAGAGAGAGGGAGAAAAAAAAGGGGAGCAGAGATCGCGTCGAAAGGACCAGTCGAACGTGACGGGTATAACATTCGACACGTCCCATTGTAAAACTGCATCGAGCCACCGATAACCCCTGGCGCGATGTTTTCGGAGGACGGCCGTTTGGGTCTAATGACGGATCGCGCGGGGACAATGATTGGCGTCGCTACGATGCGTCAAGGCCAGGCTCGACGAGCCACCCCGAAATGTTTTGACTGTTTCGAGTGGCGCTGTCGTCTGTCAATCACGCGCAGACGTCTCGACGTAGACGACCACTTTGGGAGCATTGTGTTCGAATCAATCTGTCTACATACCGCGGAAATCGTGGCGATCGCACTGCAATCGTTCCGTCCGATAGTCGGTGTTGCGTCTTCGCGTCAGAAAGAAATCTTGCCATCGACGATCTATCACTTCTGACTTTAAGAGCCTTTACAGGTAAAATTCGTACACCTTCACAGGTAGCGATTCATAACGTCGCCAAACATAAAGCTTATAGAAAATTCAAAGAAGTTCAATGGACAGGTAACTCACACGACGAACGAAAGACCCAGATTCGTATTCAGCTGTCGGATCGATCCATTCCTTTTCACTCTGTGGCGGGCAAAGATGTTGGTTGTACAGGGGATGGATGACTGGGTGCTCGATGAAACGGGGCGCGCGAACACGAGATCGGTATTCTCGAAAAATACGTCGTTCCGTCGGTTGGCACGGTGTGTATTCGGCGTACGCGTTGCAGAAAATAAATCACCGGCATGCTACAAATTTGCCGCGGCGTATTTTTATTCCAACAGATCGCGGCGGGTAGGCGCCGATTTAGGCGCAGGTTGCCGAATCAACCACCCCCTATGTGTAATATTTCTGCGATGTCGGCACGCGAGTCGACGGAAATTGGGGGATGGGTTGAGCACGCGAAAACGTGAAAGAGAAAAAAAGAGGGAGAAAGTTGGGGAGAGGAAGAGAGTCAGAGAGAGAGAGAGCGAGAGAAAGATAGAGAGAGAGAGAGAGGGCTAGAACGACAGAGGGTGGCAGAAGGGAGATAGGATTGCAAACGTGATTACACGACGCGCTTTCTCTCCGCAATTAACAGAGCGAACTGGCCCGGAAGCCACCGGACCGCGTAATGATGATACATTCCACGAGGGTTGCTCCGAGGGTATTCGCGAAAGGGTTCGACGCAGCCCGTTGACGGCAGTTCGTTTATACGTCGACAAACCGATCAATCGAATGATTCTGCAGATTGAGCGGAAACGTTCCTGAATACGCGCGATACTTTATTTGTTTGCCAGCGTGCATACCTTTTACGTTACTTGTTATGCGTAAACAACGTTATCCATCGTGCTCGGTGTCTTGATGTTTATGCAAAATGGTCGATACAACGTTTATTACTTTTATTGTATCGTACGATAGATATTGGGTGGTTTGGTTCGATCAAATGTTGAAAAATCTACCAAATTTTTGAAGGGTAGTATGGAAAACTGAAGATCAATCATCCGAATTGGTAATCGATACAATGTCAGTATTACGGTCACAATTAAAACTGATTGAAGCTAGTTTCGTCAAAGGATTATTAAGGATTAATTCCAGAAATAATGGTATATATCAGAGCGAGGTATTATCTAAAAATCTTTCAGTTGTTAGTTTTACGTAACGCGACTGTATTGGTTTTGCTCGATCTATATTCAAAATACGTATAATTAAATTATCTCAACCAGTTAAAACTAATATCGACGAAACAAATCTGTTAACGGCCAGATTCAATGGAGCGTATTTTGCATCTGTAACATCTATTGCATTGGTTACACGAATTATTATCTAATCCGATAGAAAGCCCGCGGTATCGATCGAAAGTATTCGTATTGACCTTTAGTCGCGATTCGGTGATTTTTTATGCCAAAAGAGAGCCCTGGGGAACGTCTCGCGCGTTTGACGTCGACGGTGCGTAGCTCCTCCGCTTTTTTACTCTTTTCTCTCTTCATCCGCCCTCACGTTCCGGCGTTCTGGTATTCCGGATACGAGCTACGTTATACTGTACCCACGGGAGGTATATCTACCCCAAATGGTCTGCACTCGTTCCGCCATATTGATTTAAATTATTAATTGCGAACTTTCCCTCGACGAATAGAGTGCACGTTTAATGGTTACTGCAGAAATACAAGTACATTTGAGCAAGGGTGGCTATTATTTATAGATCCAGCGATAACGTAGTTGAATTTTTGCGCGTCGACTTTCGTTTACTTTGTTCGCGATCGAACGTTACGATTATTTCCTTCGTCGTCCGGACGCCGTTTTATCGGTCCCGATACGCGTTCTACCTATTCAGTCCCACCCTGCTCGTCTCCCCGTACGCCATTTTGCATATCTTCGCGTTGCGAAATCGAATTAGAGTTTGCATATCAAAGATCCGACCCATTCGGAGAGTAGTTTTAACGTACATTATGAAAATGTTTGCAAATACACGTTACGTTCCAGATTATCTCCTAAGTAATAAATTACGGTATTCACTCCGACGTTGTATTCAACTTTTATTTCCTCTAACTCGGCTACAGGCGTGCTCGAATTTCCCTTGTTAATTTCGAATAAAATACTCGTAATAAAAATTACGAGCAACTAGTTCCATCGGGAGAATAATCATCTCATAAAACACCTCGATAAACTCAGACAGAAATCGTACAAATGCAGTAGTATTGCGTTAACTGGTTCTGAGTAGGTATACTATCTGGCCAATTATCGAAGGAGGCATAGGGAATTGCGAGTATATTTCTTCTCCATTGATTGCGAGTCAGATACATACATTTGTTTATTTTACGAAAGCAACGTTATGCCGGGGCTTCGCATAAAATTGTTCGCCACCAGGTAGCGAGTTGTTGGCATTCTTATCGCGAATAAATGCATTGTGTTTACGTTGGAACTTGCGAACAACTCGCGAGCAGAGTACAACCAGACGTGTCGTGAACAGATCCTTTAAAACGTTGAGTGCGGATAATTCCACAGTGATGTCATGACCTGGCTGCTCCAGAAGACGAGCGACACCACGTCGGCGTCATTAGCACTCAGCGTGTTAAGAAATAAAAAAATTCACTCACACTGAACCATCGCCATCTCATCTCCGCGATCAACGCGTTAATATATCATCTCTCGAATGAACAATGCCCGCTGGGAAATGCGTCGACGCTACTATCGAACGCGATCTATGATTTGTTCACGGACACCGACATGGATACAGGATTAGACACTTTCCTACGAATTGAATTTCAACATCTCGTAGAGCCAGGTGTCATCCATTTAACGCGACGCGACTGCACTCGAATCGAACTGCTACCCGTTGCAACTCGTACCAAAGTAAAGACGATTCGTACCTTTTTGTTTTCTGTCTTGTTGCCACGCGAAGAGGTCTTGGAGAAGATGCTGTCCTGGTCGCTGGTGCCGCTGGAAACGGCAGGCCCGCGTCCTGTGCTGTCCTGGTTGAGCAGGGGCACCGTGCCGAGTTCCGGTACCGCATAATCGTACGATGTGTCAACTGCACCATTCGCGTACACCGCTGTGGATGATATAGCAAAGGAGGAACGGGCGCGGAACAGGGGGAGGGTAGGGAGAGGAGAGTGCAGGGGGACAGTGTATTGATTGCGGTCAGGCGAATGCTTTGTTGTTTGGTACATACGTACGCGTAGCAGCGGTAGCTCGTAGCGAGCACAGGGACCAACGTGCGCCAGCGTATAAATATACGGTTGATACGCGTGTGTGCACGCGCGTGGTACGCGTACGTATGTATGTATGCACGCAAAACAACGCGGGGCGACCGTGTACGGAGCACGGCATACCTGAGTGATTGATGTTGCTGCCCTTGTTGTTCAGCATCATGTCTTTCATCTCCATAACGACGGTGCTGTAGCTGTAGTACGGTGCGTACTTCAGGGCCTGGTAGGGTTCTTGATAGTCGTCGAGTTTCACGATGTCCAGAAAACGGTTCCCTAAATCCCGCGGCAGTGTCGGTAGCGAACCACCGGCGTACCTTACGAACAGAAAGAACAGAGACACTCGTTTCACTCGGATTATCCATCGTGGGATTTCCCTGTGTTTCGGTGATGCATCGTGTGGGACTGCGAATGGGAGGTGGCTACGGGAATACGCAGAATTCGGATTCGCTAGGGTGTGAAAATGTCTGGTACTTTTATGTTTATCCGACACCGTGCCGATAGCGTAGAATGGAAACAGGGTTGTACCGTCGAGAAATCGACTAGAATTTGTATTCTAGTAGTTTGTTCAGTTGGAAGGTTTGCTCTTTTCTTTGCTTTAGCTAAAGGTTTGCTTTAGCTAAACAACAAGGAAGAGTTGAGAAGAAAGGTGGTATGTGTGATGAAATCTTTAATTTGACAAAGAATAATCTGTATGCTTCTAAACATCGAATCTTCTAAATAAATACGAATCCTAAGTATTTTTAATATTTCGGAAAAATACATTTAGAGTAGAACTCTATTTACTCAGACGAAATTGTAGTTAATGCCCGATTAACTGAACTTTTGCTAGCTGAATTCACTTATCTGAACGTGAGTTCCTGTTATATGATTGGGAAACGGTAAGTAGTGATAACCTATTTTAAACAAACTCCAATTATACATATAAACTATTTGTCCCGCCACAAGTTCAGATAAATGGAGTTCCAGCGTATTCCACTGTTCCAACGAAGAGTCTTTCAAACGAAATATGTATCTACGTATGTATGTACGAAATTAGGCTAGACCCAGATTCTCTGTAGAATTTAATAAAACTCACAAACTCACGATTGTGACCTTTGAATCGTCGCTAAAGAGTGACGGTATTTTTTAAGCTGTACGACAACCATTAGCCGAAGAGGATGCACCGTTAAAGAGAACAGCGCGACTGGAAAGCCGGCTTTAAAGCGTCTTTTGTAGCGACGAAAGTGCATCGTTTTTCGAGTGGATACTTTTTACTCGGCGAGTTTCGCCGTTCAACTTAAGTGCACGTCAGATATTCGTCAAAGGGTGGTAAAACGTTCGTACGTGCACTTGAAGCACTCGTCTATACGGTTCTCTTTTAGGACATTCTTCGAACGGCAATATTAGGTTGCACAAAGCGGAGCCAAGGTTGAAGATCAATGTTGAAACGTGTAGGTCGCGTCCGAGTTACGACGTGGCTCGAGGATCTCGTCTGGAGACATTCGTGCCATACAAACTCGATATATTGCCCGAGGATGTCCGTTATTGGACATCTACTAACGAGCACGACGGATGGAAAGTTTATTGGAAGGTGGCTTCCGCCGTCATGGAGTACTGTGAATGGTTGTAAAGTTGGAAAAGGATGTTGCGGAATTCCACGTTATTAGAACATCTTTATAATCAAGTAGGTTGCTTTCATAATTCGCAGAATAAGAATCTTAAAAGTATTCCTCGCTAATTGAAGGAGTTTTTAAGAGTACAATATAGAGAGAGATTTATTTAAAATTTTTCTGATTATTTTTCTTACATTTCTTGGATATTTTGGATTTATAGCCTATTTCAAATGCGTATGATGTATAGAGTGATTTATTTGAGTATCTTCCTATTCTCTTTTTTTTTTAATCTTTTAGATGTATTGGAATGCTACTGGAATTCTATTTATCTGGAAATCTTTGTAATTTTAAATTTCTTAGATCGAATTTATACTGTGTTATAGATGTGTATGATATGCAGAGTAATTTGTTCGTATGCCTTCACAATTTCGTTTTTAAATGTTTAGATGCATTGAGATTAAATTGTACTTTAAATATCATTCGTGAAAATATAAATCGTTTTAACGTATTTCTTTCGTCTCGCGACGATAACCATACATATATCGAATATAGCTGTTTTGCAACCATTTTATGCCGACAGTTGGCAAACATCGTTTCATCGGAACCTAAGCAAGGTACTAAAATCGGTAAACCGTGGTGTTTGCACAAGGTAGACGCGAAATCGACGCGAAACCGTAGGCCTATCACGAAAGCTAATATTATTAGTAGTAATATTTACTATAACAGCGAAAGCCGCAAATCCTTTGTGTCCACACCGTTTCCTTTCACCGTAACCGAGTGTCGCGGTGCCAGTATTGTATCGTACCGTTATCATTTGATTTCAAATATTTGCACGAAATATTTCCAACGAATATTTCCAACGAATATTTCGAGTTATTGTAACTAAACAATGGCAATAAATAAAATATCTTTGTTTGTCTACGTAATCCTCAACGATTTATAATAGTCATCTTTTCTACTTATTCTTTCAAATACCTAATCCAGCTTTGGCAAATTTTGTCAACCGATGAATTACTACACTGTGAATATTTAAGCAAATTCATCTTAAAGTAAGAAATGGAAAAAATTAAATCTAATCGAATCAAATTTACCTAAATGTAGATAGAAAATTGTTTTACCTATTAAATATTAAATACATTTTTACATATTACGTGTATTCTATGCATCTTTGAACCTACAAATTTCCCATGAGCCTATAAAAATTTGTTCTTCTACAAATCGTCCTCCAATCAAAGAAACGTCTAAAATTTTTAAATTTCGCTTTGTCGTTTTTTAATAAAGTCGAAGACAAAAATAAATGGACAGGCAGTGGAAGATTGCTGAAGTTTAATCGAACTAATACCAATACCGTGCAGTTTATTTTCATCCATTATATATTCTTACAGTACACGTATTATGTACCAGATAATTGAAATCAATATTTGTATTTATGCGTAAACAAGCCGTACTAAACAAAACTTCGTTGATATCTATTTCTATCAGCTGTCCACTTACTTTTGCCCCCGATTGTATAATCTTCATTCATCGAATACCTTTCATCATCCTCCAAAGTGTACGCCATGAGTGCGGCTCCTTTCTCGACCGTAGCGCAGGTAGATCCAAGATGGGATGGTGCCTTTCCAGTCATAGGACTGGCGAAACACTTTCGTTGCCTGTGCCTGGAGACGATGAGAAATATCGCAACGGCGAGCAGAAGGATCACGGCGGTTAGCACGCCGATCACGACCGCCATGTACGTCGGGTCGTCGTGCTTCGCAGTCGAGACCGGAAGTTCACCCTCCGCGGCACCGTTTTTCTCCACGAAGACGTCGCTCTGAATAGGTGACTCGGTTGTCGGTGCTTCCTCTGGCGTGAAGTTACCGTGAGCCACGTCTGCGTGAAAACAATCACCGGCACAGGGTTACTCGTGGTTCGACGACTATGAAATTAAACGAGTTTCTCGTTCGCTATCCGATATTATCGTGGAAATTATACAAAACCAAGGCACTAAAAATATCGGGAAAATGGAGCAACATTTTGCTTCAACGTTATTTTATCTCCTTCGTGTTCCGTGGTATGAAAATCCCGTTCGTTCCGAGAGAGTTCAGGGGAAAGGGGTTTATCTTTTCTATGGGATTACACCATGCGTAATGTAGCGCCTACTACAGAGGTTCGTCGGCCGCGAGCATTTGGGGCAGAAAAACATTATCGTACGAACCAACGGGTAAACGCGGAATCATTAAACGGAAGGAAGATACTTGAGCGCATATAGACCGCATAATCAACCTATATGCGTTTTGATGAAAAAAAGCGCGCAGTATACCGTCAAGTTCTCCATTTGCTTTATTGCAACGGCACTGAGTGATCCGATTGTCCGATTACCTCTTCGTTCCTCAGCTGTAGGTATATTTCATTTACGTATCTCCGAGGAGAGATTTTTAATATTCGTCGGCTACTCTAGAATTCGGGAAACGACGAAACTTCGTCTTGAAAGAGGGAAATCGTCGGAAGAAAAATATTTCAACAAGCTGTTTGGCCGCGAAAGGCGCGACAGAACCACGTTACACGCTGTCACAAGCAACTAAACGCGGCGTACGAGTCTTGAGCGAATTTTTTCGACACGAGACGCGACACACACGTGTTTCTCGCTGGTTAACTCGTGGTCCCTTTATCTCGGTTGCACGACGCTCGAATAATTCAAGCACCGCGAAAAGACGGTTGTGCGGGTTGTACGAAATTAGTTTCTGCCGCCCAATTGCCAAACGCGGGACCTACGCGTCGAGAAGAAAAAGTTTCTCTGTAGTTAAATTAAATTAGTTAAATAATAAGTTAGTCAAATTAAAGTATACACGATTTTGCATTATCAAATAATCTTTACTACGTTGAAATTACGTAATGTCAAAAAATATTCAGTGACTTATGAACAGAAACGTATATTCCGAAACGAGTTACTTTCTATATTAAGAACGTCCCGTATGATTCAGCGGGAAGATTACCGTGAAATTAACGAAATGGCGCGCGACGCTAATTAATTAAAACGGGCTATTGATAAAACTTGCTATTTCTCTCTCTCTCTCGTCTCATTGTGGGGAAATTTTTTTTTCCAGCCCTCGCTCGCTGCTGAATTCTATCTCCGCGGTTTGTTTCGTTAAATGAGATCTTGCCAGACATTCGTGCGACGTAGCGGAGCCGTCGGGCGGAGCAGCAAAAACGGTTCGAGGTTAACGGCGTGATAAAGGAAAAGAAGAAAAAAAGGAAAGGACGGAAGATTGACTCGCAGAAGTGGGTAGCGAGGTTCACCGAGGTTTCACAGGTGAAGCCTTCTCTATCTCGATTCACCAAGCTTTTTCCACTCGCGCCAACGAGCAAACCCGTATTCCGTGGGTTCCTGGCAGGATTATACCGCACGAAACAAAGCTGTCGTCGCGTTTGATATCGGCTTTTACATGGTCTGGCAAGCGTTCTGCCCTCTCCTGTCGCCTCCGACAAACCGTCTACCGTTTCCCGTGCATCCCGTATGAAATCTGATATTAAACATTCTTTGCGTGGCCCAGGGGGTTAACTGTGAAAAGAGGTTTTGTCTCGCGAAGGCCACACCGTCAGGTGGTACAGTGCGTCAGGTTCGCTTCTCTCTCTCTCTTTCTCTCTTTCTCTTTCTGTCTGTTTCTCGTTCCGTTCAGCAGCCATAGTTACGGGCACGCTGGTAATCTAACGGTAATGAGTATGCATGCGATGCAAACCAGTGGGGTTGCAGGTGCTGCTGACGAGAACCAAGGTGGTTGAAGAACGAGGTTTTCATACCACTGTTCACCGTTTCGAGCGGAATGGTTTCTGTGAATCGGTAAATATGGTTCTACTCGTAGAAATTGTGTGGTTACAGCAGACTATGTTGACCGGTTTTAATTAACTCTTGGATGGGCAAGAGCGGATCAACTCTGACTCATGTAAGTATTTTATGTTTACCTCTCTGTAAATCACATTTATCAATACGTTCTATCAAGCTATGTATGCTTATACATAAAAATTTTCAGATTACACGAAGACTTCTTTCATTCGTTCAACTATCTAAAAATTCTTTAATACCTTAATAATTCTTTGAACGAATCAAAAACGAATATCGTATTTGTTATCATTGTCGTGTTGCTACTAGATAAAAGTATGTCTATCGGAAACTAAAATTAGTCGGCTTGTAGTAGGCTTGGAAGTAAATGCAAGGAAAAATATGTAAAAGGATAAAGTTGATTTTCGATCAGTTGTTCCCTTTATTACTATAAAATGAAATCGTAAATGAAGCGACAACGATTCAAGCTGTACCGTGCAAACACTGTAGCTGTACGGTGGTAATTCGATGAAAATGGATCTGGCAGACGATAAAGGTGGATTTGACAAGGGCAAAGGTGATCGAAGAGCAATTTTCGTAAACCAACGATTGCGTCTCTTAGAAAAACGATGCATTGTTCGCAGATTGATTGGTACTCGAATAATTGTAGCCATATAATCCCTCTGTACAATTGATCGTTGGTGGCTGAGAGCCGAGATGATTGAAAAACGAATTTCTGGTTTCCATCGGGTGCCCTCTCCACTTTAGAAGAAGCGATTGCTGTACAGAGCAGGAAATGCGATTCTATGGCGGAGGTTGCTTCCATAGGGGACATGCGCGAGCGCACGGGTGTTAACCGTGTCGATTGATACTTCGAGCGCGATTTAAATTAAAAAGCCTGCCGGACAACGCCGCGCCGAACAACGTGTTAAGCAGTGCTCCTATTTTTACGCAACAATTAAATTCTTGTCACGGTTGCGCGTGTGCAAAGGACTTCGAGTATCATAATCGAAATTGAGTTTTCAATTAAATTCTTTATCCGGCGTGCTCGTTATCCTCGTTGCGCGTCCTCGTACACGTTGAATTGTTGCGTCTGTCTTGCGATTAACGCGACCGACTTTTTTCTTATTCGAATTAGTACGTAAAACGTCAAGGAAAGGACGCAACGTTTCATATACTACGATCTATGGTATTTGAATTACGCGCAGTCGAGTCTGGCTTATTCTTATTCGCGACGATCAGTCAAGATGATGATTCGTGCGTGATTTGTGAAATTGATTTATTAAATACATGCCGTGCTAACTATGCAGCTCTTACTGAGAAATCGTTTTGGTATTTCGTGTTCAGGTATTCACCAGCCACGCTGTTTCTCGTTGCTACGTCAAATATGAAATGCGATGAGTATCGCTTTTGATCGATACGTACGAGGCTTAGAGCGTTTTTCAGATCTGCAGTTCTTAAGAAGCAACTTCTAAATAGCAACAAATGACTCGAATCTTCCAGGTTTCTGTTAGAAAACGTTGTTTTCCTAACAGAAGGTTTCTTTCCGCTATCCGACATTCATTTTTTCAGGCAAATGGTCGTAAAACATTCCAACCAGCCACAAAGATTACTATACGTCGTATCAATACACCAAATAATATCATCAAGCAAGTACACGTTCGATACGTGGAAGCGGACAAACGATCACTTGCTTTCATATCTCAGGTCCGAACGACCATTACTAAAACAATGTTCAATCTACGTCGACGAAATACGCGGTGCAGATTCAGCGGACCAAAAACGAAGGAAATTGCGAACTGGAAATAGAGTCAGAGGCAGCTATACATTACCGTAGCTCGACTAAATATTTTCCAAGTGGCTCCTTCGGCCTGCCTCGATACCGAATTCCCGTTTAATTATAGCGGGCCCTCTCTAGACCCGTGATTATTTCGCCATCAAAACAATAACAGAGCCGTCCTCCCGTGGCTGCATACACACTTCCAGAGTACAGTGGTAGTCAGATTTACGATTGGATCAGGATGCTGCGCGATTGCGACAAGGGTGGGCCATAACTTACGTAGGTGGATCTTCCGCGTATAAATCATCGCGCACCGAGAGATGCAACGGGATGCCTTTCTTCGAACAGGAATGAAAATAAAATCAATGGGAGTAGAAAGGGAGACGAAAAGAGGAGTCCGGTAAGAGACCTCGTTCTTACGTCCCGCGATTTCCTCGCGCTACGCTTTCGTATCTTTCCCTTCTTTCTTTTTCCTCGCTGTTTCTTTGTACCCTTCGTTTCGTCTCTACTTTTGCGTGGTCCGTGCAACAGGCACGTTACAGCCACGACAAGGACAACGAGAGACGGTGCAAAGACGGTTGCACGTGCAGCGTGCACACGCAGCTGACGCTCTACGTCAAATGCAACTAATGCGCTCCTTGATCTTGCGACGCGGTTTCCTCGCGAAGAAATAGGAAAAAGAGAGGCAGAGAGGCAAGGGGAAAGGAAGGCTCAACAATTTTAAAAGCGCTTTGATTTACCGCTGCAAACGGAAATGGAGCCGCGAACTTCGTTTCTCGGCCTTCGTGTTCGACCTCATTTTCAAGCACAGAGAGCGAGGCCGCTTAATCGAACGACGGCCATTGTGAATCGGCCACCGTGGGATTGTCTGGCGAAAGGATGCTTCCGGTGCTTGGAGCACGTCAGACGTCGCCGCCAATCGTTGCCTTAATACATCCACCCCTCGTTTTACCATTATTTATTGCCCGATATCGCGTCTATTGTCCAACGATTTTCCTATTCTCGGCTTATCGTTTCAGTTTCCACCTTTAAATCCGCATATCTATCGAACAATAAAGTATTACATTAATCGCAGATTAGTAATTCCTGGTATTCTTTGCCATTTTGATTCATCGATTGATTAGTCGAACTTGCGTTTGTCTTGCGTTCGTTTAAAATAACGGCAAATCCTTGTCTATCCATAATTTGTAAGACACGAGGCAGCAGAAAAAGGAAACTCTAGCGTTTCTAACGTTAATCTCCTTTTTCTCCGTGATGTTTTGTCTTGGGAGAAATCGCGAGTAAAAATATAAGAAGCGTAACTGGAACAATGTGACACGGTACAAATTTAACGCGGAACAGCTAACAAAGTTCTCGAACGGGGTGACTCGCGATTAATTTCGTCCCCCTGTTTGTAAGGTTTTCCCATGGATCCGAGTGACTTAATCTGGGAGCCAGGCGTACCAGCGGTGTCCCGGTAATGGGATTATTAACGAGATAAGTTTAAGGGAATTTTTCGCGGGCCAGTTACGTTCCTCTCTGTCAATTAATAATCGAGTATCCGGCGTAGAGTCTTTAGAGTAGACACTCGCCGGAGGCGGTTTCCGGGGGCCGATAACACGGAAGCGGAGCACAAGAACCCGGCCGGCGTGCCAGGAAAATGCTCGCGATATATCAGCGCTGGGACACGATATTTTGAATATTTAAGGAACAGAATGGGATGAGCGATCCTCGACGGTGAATCATTTTTACGGCAGCCACCGGTAACCGGAGAGGCGGAGAAGAAAAGGGGGCAGAGCTCCTCCACCTGGCAAGGCGATCCACGACCCAGCTTCTCGTATTTCCCTGTCCAATTACGTTTCTCGTAGAGGAGAACAAGAAGAAGCAGCGTAGAAATCCCTGCAGGACCTTCGCGAAAAATGGAACGAGGAAGAGCTGAAAGAATCTGACCGGGTACATCCATTATAGTATTCCCTTGTTTTTTTCTTATTATTCTTCCTTTCTCCTCTCTCTCTCTCTCTCTCTCTTGCTTATCGTGGACGTGCTTTAAAAGTGGATCGAACGATTGTATTCAAAGAAATTGCGAGGAAATAAACGGGCAGGAATTGTCGATAAACTTTTTAACGAATCCCTTTTGCCATCGACGAGGCGTCGCGCGACGCGAGGTTGTTCCAAGGACTCGCGAAACTCGATTGCCACGTTCCAGGCGATTCGTCTCTTTCTTTCGAGCACCTTGGCCTTTTCTTTCCATCGTTTCCGACGCTGTTCATCGTTATTCCAAAGCATCGATGTTTTCGTTAAGCTTCACTGGAGGTGAGAGAATCCGATGAAAATGTCGGTTGAAAGTTGTTAACGGTGAAACGGACTGAATCTATTTTATAAGGGTAATGTCTCGTATAAATTTGTGACTTTAAAGTCGAAAATACAATTATCGATCTTCTTGGAGGTTCTCCGTGACGCTTACATAATCAATTTCCAGCGACAAGCGTTCCCGCACCGAGAACGATTTCCCATTTCGCGGACAGGAATTATTCGTGGACATCAGTCACACGGTGGTCACATTTGTAGGGTGTGCCGTTAGACCCGGGTCATTTTTCTTCGACTGCTATTTCCTGCTTTCTATCCCCCTTTCGCCCTACGATCCTTTTCTTTCGAAATAAATGAGCGGCTGCTGCTGGATCAACGAGCATGAATTTCACGCAGAGCACGCGAATGAGATCCGTATGAAATTATCTGTCTAGAGGAGGGGTCGATTTCGAAAAGGGTGCACCGAGTAAAAGGGTTGTTCCCGATAGGGTGGCAAACTTGTCCAAATAAAGTAGTCGAGCTGACGCGTCATTAGCAACAGCCCGTTGCAGAAGCTTCTGTTTCGAGGCTCCTACAAAAGCCTTATCCTTTCAATCGATGAATCGTTTCGGATTCGTTTCGTCGATGTTGCCGGCCGATTCGTTTACCTGTGTAAAAACACGATTTCGATTAGGATTCCTTCCGGAGATCTCGTGAAATGATAGAACACGATTAAGAAGGGTTCCCTTCCCAATGGTACTTTTCTCTCGGATCATTTATTATCCTCAGAAAATCCTGATATAATGACCAATCCTTTATTAGGTCGTATAACACCTTGACGATCTTTCTCGATGGAATATTTTCTGTGCCACGGTTATGAAAGTTTCTTTTCAGACCTCGATTTTCTATACATAAATATTTAATATCCTCTTGGAATATTATTATATACTTCAGATATACGACCTTATCGATTCAACGATCCCGTATTTCGCTTGAGTCTACGTCTCAGCTTTTTCCAACCGCTATTTGCTCGACGGGAAAATTGTCCGCCGTACAGTTCCATGTACATCCTTTGAGATGGAAAAAACAGCGGACGACGGAACGTAGCCTGGAAGAGTTTCATGCCCACTTTATGAACCTGTTGTTAGGTGGGCAAATCTCGCTGACAAAGGACCCTTTGTGCCACGAATACCTTGTATAATGTTAAGTCTTCTTTCAGCGCTGTTCCTTCGTGGTCTCGGTTTGTGACGCGTTATCTTCGATGCGACGCGTTTTGCCGCGTTTAATTTAAGAATAAAGAAGGAAAAACAGATTACACGGTGTTCCATGTACGCGTAGCGCATACACACGTAAGTTGATTTCACACGTGGTTCTACGAAAACCAGCGCATTTAACGTTGCCTCGATCGTTGGCTGATTCTCTTTTCATTCATCGATTCTTCCGCTCGAAGAGCGTCTTTGAGGTCTATTTAGAAATGCTCTTGGGTTAAATGATAAAGCTCGGAAGTCGAGTTTCGTGACACGGTTTATACGAGGAGGGCAGACTCTTCTGTTCAATTGTTCGGTGACTCGAGCACCGTTGCGTTTAATCCCTCCGCTACGGATAACAAAGAATTTTTCTTCACAGAACCATGGCCGCTCGCTGGAAACGAGGAGAGTTTTAGCGCGTTTCATTCTTGTTGTTCCGGTACCTTTTTCAACGAACGCCAAAGCTTGTTTAATCCCTTCTTTCTTCTCCCGTTAGATTTTTCTCTGCCCTCGGTTGCTTCTCGTTTTTCTTCCTCCTTCTATCCGCCGGTTTGTACATCATCTTCGAATTAATTGGATTTCTTTTCCCGTGACTGCGCCGAACCGGACCGTTCGTCGATTTAATCGCACGGAAAAATGAACTAATTCGAAAGACGCGAACGAAACGGGACAAGGACTCGCATTCGAGGCTACCGTCAATTTTTACCGCTAACTCGACGGAGAACCTTATCCACAGGGACGTCGATTCGAGATCTTTGAATCCGACAAACATTTTCCAGAATCTTTTTCAAATATTATTATGTACGAGTATCTCGAATACGCATGAAATCTAAAGAATTTGTTTCGATCGACTAGAGACTACAATTCTCGATTCCCAATTATTAAATTTAACAAACATTTTCAGAAGATTTATCAAACCGTACGCTTAGTATTTCAACGCCTAAAACTCGGGTGAACTTGTTCGTCGAATATCGCGATTCGCAATTCTCGATTCGCACAAAATTTTTGTGGATATTTATTAAAATCTTAGCTCTTATATCGTGTTTTAAAATGAAAGATCTGCTTCGCATTTCACGATCCTGAATAACCTCGTGTTTCTATTATAAATCCTCTTTGTACAATACGGAAGACAGAATATTCTGTAAACGCGGCTAAACTCGACGCAACGAGACGATTTCCATCGAATGCCGCGTTAAATCGTACGGAAGCTGTATTCGGTCGAGAGGATCGAGGACACTCCGTTATTCGTACGTTCGCGATTTTATATCGTCTCGTTGATAAAACGCTTTAACCTGTCTAACATTCGTGTCGTTATTTCTGCTGTCTTCGTCCGGACAACTTGATTTCTATTGAAACAGCTACGCTGACCTGTCCGTATATACCGAAGGCAGACCTGGTTTTCATTCGCGTGGAAGAAAAATATGGAGCGCTAGCGGGAAAGAGAGAAGGAAAGGAAGAAAAAAAAGCAGGGCAAAGGATAATAAAACAAGCAACGAGCAGCAGAAGCGGTAGCGAAGCGAGGTTCGATTTGCGATTCATCCTTCTGCATGAGAACTTATCCACCTGTTATCTTTCCTTTTTTTCTTTCTTTCTGTCTATAGACAGCGTGTGTACGACTTAATCGAAATCGTTTGACTGACAGATATATAATAAGCCGTTGTCAATTACCGTGTATCAATTTATATACACACGGGCCTGGTTTTATTCCTCGATGATTGACAGTCGCTGGCTGGTCTGTCAGATTGGTGTGTACGGGGTGGAAAATCGGTGGGAGTGGAAAGAGGGTTGAGCGCGGAATCGCGGAGCCTGCGAGCCCCGGCAGACTACGAGTCACGTCAAATCCGAATGAAACGACTGGAATTACAAAAAGAAATACCGTTTGTGCGTTCCTTCTCCCTACGGCGTTCACGACCAAAAGTCTGGGTGCCGCAAAAACGATTTTGCGTCACAAGCAGAAATTTTTCGTTTTAAGTTTTCGCCGCGGCGGCAGTACGACGCGTGACAGGACTTTCTTCCTTAGCTATTGTTTTTATCCTGCGATACGTTTTTATCCTCAGACCCGGGGAACGAACGCTGATATAAACCTATATGTATATACATATATATATATATGTACATGCGTGAACGTACTACGGGTACTGTACGTTTTATCGCTCGACACTTCAGACCGGGGAACGAGAAATGTTTCGATGAAGATTGTGCGATATATCATACCGCGGGGATCGCGTGTTTCGTGTGCTTGTTCTTTCGAGAGGGAGCCGCGAATCCCAATATTTTCACGTCGACTGGCGCGCGATTGTTCGAACATGAGGAATTTTGCTCGCTTACCGGAATCGAAGGTCACCTCGCTGATCATGATCCATCTGTCGGAGAAGTGAAGCCTCAACTTCACGTACTTGCCGACTCGATGATGGAGCTTGATGGTGATGTTTCTAGATGATTCGAAGATCTTGTCCTCCATGTAGGTATATGTTATTGGCTCGCCCGTATAATATTTGCCACCGATGCTGAACAGTATGTCGACTTGGGAAAATATCTGAAAAATAAAGTATAATTTTTTGTCAGTCCAGATAGGAGAAAGAATAACAGAGAGAGAGAGAGAGAAAGGAAGAAATTTTCTGAGAGAGAAGATCCGTGGACTTTGTACGATAATAGAAGTGGAATATAACTCTTCGTGCCAATAGGAAACAGCTCTGAGACACGTAAACAGACACGTGAAGATATTGGAGACACGCAACCTCGGGTGGTTTAGGTTTGGGGCGCGATATAATATGAAATTTTGAGGCGTTCTTGGTCGAATCTTTTCTATTTGCGATTTATGATTTACGATCCAATAAAAAGTAACATAGAAATCTAACAATAAGTTAGAACTGAATGAATACAGCGCGAGTCTGACAGAGGAAGGTCAAAAGATTTGAAAAGAGAAGAAATTGGAGATGGTGGGATCGGCTATTGCAGTTAAAACGGCGGTTGATCAGATCTGTAACTTGAATATTGAAATATTTTTTAGATTTTTATTTCGAATGCGTGGACATCTTACGAGATTGAAAAATTCTTCTATAGAAGAATTGACCAAACTTCAACGATCTGACGATCCAAGTTTCATTCGATAGGAAGAATGCTCGTCTATTTTATCCTCTGGATCGAAGTTCAGAAACAAAGTATCTGCATATTAGAAGAGAACGGAGCGAAACAAAGATCCATTTCTATCAAAGTGGCGGTAACCGGGAGAGATTGATCGAGGTGGCCTTAAAATACATCGGAAACCTAAATAAGCCGGCGTATAGACGAAATAAAACAGACGTAGACGAAGTGAGACGTTGATGGATAGAGCCGACGTGAAAACCCGCTCTTCGCCGAAGAAGATTTAGGAACAAAGTAAAATACGATCCTCCGGCGCGGAAGAAACAGAGGAAGAGATAGAACGAAGAGGCAAAACGAAAGTCGTATGACTTTTGAGAACGTTATAAAAGTTTAATACGTCCCTGAAGTTCGATAGGGTATATGATCTGATCATAAATCAGGGATATTATCCGAGGTCGCAAAAGGCTTTACTTAGCCAGCGTTGTATCGGCGCTACGTTCGTATGATCTTGCCGGTCGTCACGGGATTTGAGTATTTTACGATCCATCTCGTCCGTTTTTTGTTCCCCGTCTCTCCCTCTCTTCCCTCTTTTTTCCTTTCCCCCTCTACATTTTTTCTATCTCGCTCTTCTTTCTTTTTTTTTTTTTGCTTTGCTATGAAAGCGCACGTAAAAAACGTCGCGTGGAAGATGAAAATTGAAGCTATCGAAAGGAATAAAAACTGCAGCCACCATCGAATTTCACGTTGACAAAAATGTCAAGTAAAAAAGAAAAATAGAGAAAAAGAAGAAAGGAAAAACAAAATAACGAGCGAAAGAGGACAAATTGAATTTTCGACGGTGCAGCCTGTCGAGCGGTGAAATCCAAAGTGGATAATAATGCGAATCGCTCCGGATCGAGAGACACGAACGATAATTGGAAATTTTGTTAATTTCCGGGTAAAAAAATATTGTTGGATAATACGGGTATACTTGGCGCAACTTGTGAAACGAGATTTTAAAATAGGTCAGCAGCTGAAATTTACATGTTACGAGGTTTGAAACGAGTTATTTGAGACATTTCGTGTATAACGAGCTCGAACTTTGTACGGAGCACGCGCGATGTGAATTTGGAATTGTCAGTTTGTAAGCATTGCTATTTTCTTACTACGATACGAGGATTGATATTACGAAAGGGATATACATATTTTTCGATGATAGGCTACATCGGCTACATTCGTCTTCAATATTACACGCGATATATGCCATCGACGCTGTTTGTTACGTAAACCGTAGGAAATTTTCTAATTTACTCGTTACATCGTTTTCACCGACTACAACGTTATGAGCGTACGAGTGTACGGTAACGTGTTGCTTTGCGACTTGTCGATTCTACCGCGACAGTTTAACGCTTATTTGCATATATTAGTCACCAACTGAAGACGATCCAGACGCATGTGTCCGACGTAGACCTGTTGAGAATCGCTTCTAGGAAATGTTCTTAACAATGTGCTTTCTCATTGTATCGGTATAAATGGTAAAACCGTACTTTGAACCAACAGCTATAAACATACGTATGTAGACCTCAAAAGGTGAAACGAGTTCTGTAAAAAAAAAAGGAAATCCTTGAAATTTCAATTCGAACGAAAGACCATGGAAAAACTACTATTCGCTGTTTTACGGGCTATCGAATTATCCGTGGAAGGAAAACTTGCTTTCAGCCGGCGCGGCGTTGCGGTGGCGTACGAGCCGAAAGTCGATAATGCGATTGTCACAACCGCGGGGCAACATCTGGAACGGATTCGTCGTCGAATCGGTTCCCGAAGATTTCGTTATCGTAATTCGCGTCATGTAAATCCAATTACGAAAGATTCGTTTCAGGCCCGATGGGAGTCGGAAACGATATCCCAACGACGGCGTAGAGACGGACGGAGATAGACAGAGAAACGAGAAAGAGAACGAGGCGTTTATCCCGCCGCTATCGATATCGATGTTCCTGTATCCGTCGCTTTGCCTGGTGGTTCCCTGCTGGTGGATCGTCATAAAACTCGTTTGCTTCACCCTTGTCGTCTCTTCGGGGTGGATTTCGGTGGCGAAGGTCCGTCGACACCGGCCGTGTATTCAATCGAAGCTCGACGAGAGACAAGCGAGGAAAAGCTGTGCGAATGTGTGCGGGTAGAGAACGCGCGCGACCGCGCCAGGAGTCAGATGCAGAGAGACGGAAGCCGCGCACGGATTATCCGATATAATATACCGGATGAAGCGCAATAACTGATCTGGAAGTAAATCTCTTTTTTACAGCACGGTTCAACGAAGAAAAATGGAGAAGCCCGGCCCAGCGAGCGGCTCTTTTTTCCTCTGGACCGGGAAAATGATTTCGTTGAAACGTATCTGCAGTTCTCGCGCAAACAGAGAGCCTTACGCTCAAAGAGCAACATTATTTCATTCTATCGACGATTCGAGTACAACGTAGCAGCGTGTATAAACGTTTTAAAACGTTCTAATCTTTCGTTCATGCACGGATTTTTCCTTCTATCTCGTCATCGTATCGATTCGTCGGTTCTTTCATGCTTTCTCCATCTACGTACGTAGATCCAGTGGCCTACGTGTAATTTAACGAGATGATTTGACTGACGAAACTGGATGGTGCTTTTAATTAGTCGACTCGATGTTTCATTACATCCTGCAAAGCGAGAGCTCGGACGTTTTTAAAAAATCATGCAGAGCCGGATTCGATTCGGTTCGCGTGAAAATAGTCGGCAGGCTTGGTCAGTGCAACGCGGCTCATTTCGCCCATTAGCCGGTCGTCGAGTCTTATGTATTATGCGGAATAGACGGCGCTCGCTTCCATTCGTGACCGTCAAAGGGAACGCACCCACCGGTGAAATTGAAATGGAGTCCGTAGGAAAGAGCATTCGTAAACAAAATTGACACGAGAGCAGCCTGGGACCTGAAGGGGGCGAAGAACCGTTGCATCGAGACCCGCTAGAGGATGCAATCACGGAAATTTATGCACTTTGACAAGCCGGAACGGTGAACCGGCGGCAAAGTAGACCGGGTTTCGGTCCTTACACGACCAAGGAAAAGTATTTGCACACTGTCAGAAACGCAGTGAAAGATCTTATCAGCTTGTCGAGTTTGCTCGTTTTCGTTTCCTTCTCTTCGACGAAGAAGGAATAAGTAAATCGACTCGCAGACGTCTCGGTCGTTACGTTTATTAAATTGCTACGCCAAACATCTCTCCGCGTATACAAGAAAATTACAAAGTGATCTCGTTACTTATGTTCGAGATTTCGTCAACTTCTATCAAACCGGATGCCGCCATCTCGTTTATGCGCATCAACCAATATCGGAGCAAACGCGTTAAAATGATCTACTGCTCGAACTTCGAATGAAATTCTATGACTCAAGGTATCACGCGTTTAACGATATCCCGGTGTCGTTACTTCCAACTTGAGCAACTAGACCGCGATAGTCTACGGTCTAGGACAACCTGTGTTCATGTACGATCAGAGGATTTTGTCTTCAGCACTTCATTTCGATTCGTCGTTTCGATAATGAAAATTCGCGTGGCTGCATTTTATTACCATTCAGCGAGAGAGAAGCTAGATAAGTCTATAAGTTTTCGTTTAGAATGAAAACGTGAGCTAATTTCTACTACTATATCTGATCAAACAGAGAGTTTTAAGAAACGTGTAAGATCATCTAGGACTGACCAGAAGACAGCTAAGAGTATTTTTTAGAACTCATGACATTTAACACGCTATGGTGGGCACAATCGTGGATACATGAGTTTTAGCTGGAATTATCGTAGTCCTAAGATTTGTTACCTGCTAGTTCTGGGTCACTCGAATTAGAAAATATCACAGGACTGGTAGAACTGACTCCGCCATAATTTTGTCAAATCTAACGAGTTTGAAAAGTTTTTTGTCGGATCAGGAGAATTTGAAGTGATTTTGTTTTTGAAATGGTTGCTAGTAAGTTTGATGTGTTTGACCACAGAGACTGTCAGAGTCCACGGATTTGGGATAATTCTAGTTGAATCCTGTAAGTCCGTGCGTATATCGTGGAAGGTCTCAGGTAGGTCCCATAGTGGATATAGTATGCCATGGAACCGGGATACTATCACGGTAATGTCAAATAAATCCCATTGCTCCGGGTTTATATCCAGACGATCCCATGATCCAACTAGAGCACGACTATGAGGTCATTGGATTCGATTCGCTTATAATACAAATGTGCGAGAAAATTTTACGATTCCTGTGAGCCGCTACGCAAAGTGCAATCTCAGATATGCAATGGAAGGATTAAGGAACAGGGAAGTTCATAACAAAGTAAAGAAAGAAAAAAACTCAATGACGCGGAATTTTTTTGCAATTAGCAGTCCTTTTTCTTTCCTTAAATCCAATGGGCTTTGTTATTTCATAGCTGTTAGTTCGATGTGACTAATTATAAACTAAAGATTGAATTTTCTAATTCCTCGAAACATGCACTCGAGAAAATACCAAGTCAGGAAATTCGACTGTCCACCCCCAGCAACTTGTCCAACTCACAATCATTTTTCCTCCACAAGTCCGCAACATTTAAGACTAAACTCATCGAGAGCACACGTATTTCATCTACAAGTCTGCGCGCCTATCTTGCTTTTTTCAAACTGTCCTTGCGCTTCAAAGAGACTCGATTGCATCAAGTTGCAGTTCGAGGGAGCCGAGTAAAAGTTCGCGTGAACGATCTCTCGTACTGCAACGCGTACATATCTAGAATCCTTCGGCAAGTACATTGTTTCACAAGAAAAATTCCATCTCCGGTATATACAAACTACGTGTTTGCAAGCGAAAAAGTCCCGTAATAATTAGAAAGTTAGCGGCTCCTTTCGCAGTTCGTTTGCAGCTAATTTCTTGTCGTCTTTAAAGACGACGACGGCGACGCGACGTCTCCTTTTTGTCCCGAACGGGAGAGGCCCGCCCCTTTTGGCAACGTCGGGCAAAACGTCGCTCGTCAGGGCTTTTTTAAACGCGTGGGAGGAGAATAGCGTTTCGTATCGCAGTCTATTATCGCCCGTAGGCGGCGTGTTTCGTTGGCTGGTTCCGTCGAAGGGGAAAATGTTATTTGGATATCAAAGATGCGCCACGGGCAAAGCCCCGACACAGCCATTGTGCGAGGGGTTCCGGTTTATGAGCTTGCGAAACTACGCCGGTAGACGGGGTCACTCTGTATATAAAACCTGGCGACGCGGAAGGGAATCTGGAGGACGATCGGGTGTTCGGGTGCTTCTGTTTCCAGACTCGACCACCAAGAGGGCACCGACATGGCGGTATCAGAGGGCTGCCGCGTCAAAGAGCGTCCTCCCGTTCATAGTTTATTATACGCGCTTGTTACCGTATTCTCTCCCTCTCTTTCCCTCTCCTTCTGTCTCTCCCTTCTTCTCTGTTTCTCTTTTCTCTCATTCTTTTACTATATTCGTGATGGCCCGTGAGCATGCATATTTGCGTACGCTAGCGACCGGGATAAGTGAAGAATTTCGTACGCGTAATTTTTATCCATCCGTTTTGTCGGTCTCGCGAACACGTCACGTATCTACCGCTGCCCCCAGGTTCGTTTCAATTGCACGCGTTCCGCGGTCGAACGGCGAAAAAGCGCTTACCGTGGTCGTTCAGAGGAAGACCGCTCTCCCACGATCGCAACACGTCGAATCGGAACGCAAACGCGTTTTTCGCCCGCCGGTGTTCGCCGCCGCGCGTATTTGCGTTCCGCGGTGAACGCGCTTTTCCTGCAGGCGGGAATTTTTTTTTCTACCCTTCCCCTCTCTCTCTCTCTCTCTCTCTATTTTGTTCGTTCTCCGGTTCGCTCAGTTTGTCGATCTTCGGCATTAATTGCCTTGAAAAACGTGGGCCGTGCACGCCAGCCAAGCCCCGTCGAAATGTCCCGATGATTTTTCCTCTACCCAACCCTATCCCCACCTGTCCCACTGGTCATGGCTGAATAAAATATCGTCAGCTTTACCGTGGCCGCGCGCGTGAAATCGCTGATACCGAAAATATAGTCTCTTCCTGTGTTGGTCGGTGGTGCGCGCCTGTCGAACAGCGCGGCCCCGAGCTGCGGAGATCGAACGTTTCAATTAAACGGTGTTATTTATTCGGACAAAATGCTCCGCGTCAATGTATTCATGAGCGTGACGTCGTATGAAATTTTTAAAGTTCATCAGGCTGGTTATCAACGTTGCACACGGAGATACGCTGTTGCGAACACGAACGACCGTTGTCAGATAATCACGGTAACAATTATTGAAAATGATTTTTTGATGAGCGAGAATACGACCGATGTTCGATTAACATTGTATGATTTAGCCTTATTGATTGAAAGCCGAACATGCCAGGGGCACCCTCGGCCACCCACGCACCCTGTCGCTTACGAAATACACGAAATACCCGGAACGCTTTTATCCGAATCAAAATTCGGCCACTCCCCATTTATAGTACATACTGTTCAATAATCGTCCATGCATATTTCATCGCACGCGCTACCAAATCTTTAAATGCGCTACGCCGACGAGCAAAACAGCCGCGCGAGTTAAAGCGGATTTGCGACGAGCACCCTGTGGATTGCGTGGCCTGGCAAACGCGCTCTACCGGTGTGTTATTGCCGTTTCAAGTATTTGCGTTATCGTAGCACGGCAATGTTAACGGGAGCGAAAGTGTGTTCGCGTTTATCGTTCCGAAGAAAAAGATTACGATATTAATTGCGATGCGTTTGCTTGCGCGTTGCTTTTGCGTACGATAAATAATTTTCATATCAAAGCCGCTATGTTATTTCAGAAAGTGGCGAAACGAGATAAATGAAACATTTTTGATTATTTATCGTTTGGCATATTATCGATTGTCTCTGACGGGAAGTTCGTTTATAAGTTGTATATAGAGGAGAAATTTAATTACGCGAAAATAATTAATTCTATATAAGAATGTTGTACGCGTTCCATGGAACGTGATTTCGTTACTGCCGCGCGAAAATGCCTTGCCGTAGAAACTCGAAGATTGTATAAGCGACGCTTCTTTGACTTTTTTACTCGGTTAGGAAGTGGTAAAAAGCTCCGACGAGATATAGACGGTTTACGGGCAAAAGAGTCTTGATTGACTTTTGGCAAAAGAGATTTAGAATCGGTTAGCGAGGTGCTAGCAAAGATAGGTACCGGGGGTTTACTTTCTTTCCTTCCTTTTTCTTTCCTTCTCTCTCTCTTCGATTCTTAGGTTTCTGTTCTTTTTCTCCTCTTATTCCCTACTTTCTCGTCCCTATTATCTTCCCTATTATACTATTTCTCTCCTCCATTTTTTCTTGCTTTTCCCCCTTCTCCGTTCCTATTCTATCTTCTCTCAAAAGACTTCGCTTATATCAGTCAGATTATCCATGATCTGCGCGGAGTTAATCCTAGATATTCATCGTCAGTTTCTCAACTTTCAAATATTTGAAACTCGGGCATACGTAATATACAGGCACATGAAAATCAAAATTGAAAACAGATCCATTTTCCAGTAATTTGAGGAAACCAACAAAAACCAACTCGACATCGATCGAAATCAAATCATTTTGCGGAACGTGCCACAAATTGATAGTCACCTAATACGCGTTACTAATAAGCTTTTACACGTTTGAATATTTCAACAGTTACGATTTAATCCTGTCACGTTTTATCGGTTATTTACCACCCGATTATATCTTTCTAACGTTAAAAGATACATTCGATTTGGGCAGAATACGAAGGAAGAATTTTCATTAGCGCGCACGATTTCTCGTCTCAATTTTATGTCAAACACGGTTTTAAACGTTACGAATTCTTTCTGTTTGCTAAAATCAGAACGAGATTGAAATACAAATGGAACATAGCAGGGTTAAATACAGCTGTCTGCTCCAAATCCTCCGATTATTCTCTTCGTTATCAATAAACATTAAAGCTTTTACGACCATTGTCTTTAAGAGTTACATTATCCTTCTGGTTATCGATATACCAGTGACAAATCGCTGGGTCAGCAACGATTCGTCGAATCGGATAAATCTGCAGTTTTGATCTCTTTGTGCATGGTAATCGTGAATTTTATTCCGCGGGCGGAAATAATTCCATTGTCGGGCCGATTTCGCATTCGAGTCGCATGCGTCCGCCGCTATCGTGTCCGTATCAATGCAGAGGGTGGCGTGGAGCCGTGGGGGTTGAAAGAGAGAGGCGAGCAGATCGAGTGGCGGATGTATTTGCATTATATTATCGAACTTAACGCGGACGACGCGGAAGGGTCGCGAAATCGCAGCGAAACGGAAATTGTACAAGGGATCGAATTATTGGCCAAGCGACGAAGAATGTCACGAATAACACGAGTTCGCCAACTCATTTCCGGTTCGTCGTCACGCATTGGATTATAATCGTAACGAACGACACGCGGCAACGTTTCTTCCGCGTTTTCAAACGACCTGCGATAGCGTTTTTCTGTTCGCGCACGCGCGCGTTGGTATTAGATTTGCGAATTTACATTAATTTTACGGGACCGAAAAAGAAAAAAAAAAAAAAAAAGAAGGGACAGGAGGAAGCGTCAGAATCGAGGCTCGCGTGAACACACTTTAATACCGTCCGGCATGCGTGTAATACCTCGCGTATTTTTGTAATTAACGAAGCACGGGGGAATTAAAGCGAAACTTTCCTTGACTCGAGCTCGTCTCGAATTCATGGCATTTTGAAGCGGGAATGAATTAGTAACAGTCATATCGTTACTCTGCTCTTTCCCAACGACGATCGTTCGTAACGTTGTTAGCAAACGTAACGTAGTGGAATTTTTATATACAGGCTGTCTCGCAGCATGTATGATTCATCCTGATTCAGTCGTATGCTCGGCAGTGAATATAAATGTAATAAGGGGAAACGTTCTTTATTTTTCGTTAAAAGGAATATTCGTAATGTATAATCACGTAACGGAATCATACTATCATAGTGATACCACTTTGTCATTAAGAATTATTTATTATATAGACCATAGGAAATAGGTTAAAACTCGAAAGAAGTATCGAACGACACTGGTCTTCTCACAGATTCTGTGCAGTAGATACAGATAATTTATCTGGCATTTTCATGTAACAACCTAACATAATTCCTATTTATACAAGTGGATCATTTTCGTTAAATCGAATGACCGGCAGAGAAGCATAAAGATTCACGATACCAACGTTGAAAGCGAAAAGGGAGCGAATTCGAGCGTTAATGCGTTCGGCTTAAAAGCATATGCTAATGAAAGCTAGATCGCCGATGATGAAAGTAAGTCGCTGGGCTGTTTAATAACAGAGATCACGTGTCCCGATTATTGCTGCTTTTAAGCAATATCGCGCGATCTAGCCAATAAGGCACGCTCCGAAGATACCCAACTACAGGAATTACCGTTTCAAATTGTATTTATATTCAGCCGGCGTCTGACTGATAAAGCGTCGAGTGGAATATTCGATCAACCGTGGGGGGATACGGAGAAGGAAGAGACGCTCCGAAACGACCAACCTAGAGCGAGCTAACGGTAAAAGGATCTCGAACAACTGTGGATGGTGAGCCTGTTGATCGTGCGCTGCTTGCGCATTCCTTACGGGGGTTACAGGAATAACGTCGCCAAAGCGAGGGTAAACGATTTCGCTTTCTGTGTGTTTACGCTGGCGACAAGGGCGTGGATACGTAATTAGACGTAAAACCTGTTCCTTCTTAATTCCCACTTTATCTTTATTTTACCGAGATCCATGATTTATAAAGGTACGGTGGAATTTTATTTCGGATCTTTTATTTCAACCATCGAATGATGTTTCCCAGCGCTTTTACGTGTGGAATTTCGTTAAAGATTCACGTCGCGCCGAGGGTCAGAGGCAACGACCTCTTCGTAATCGCGTTAAATTGCCATCTTGAAATAACTTAGAGCTAATTAAGGCGAGCAGAGAAGTACTGCGAGGTATGGAAAATGTGTTAGAATAATAGATTCTTGCGGAGGTTCGCTATGTACAGTCGACGATGAGAAAAAATTTGTACAGTTCGTACAGAGTGCATTATCGCAATTCTATAGAAGTTCGTAAGATTGTACAATCTAAGAGAGCAACTTATAAAAAGAATA
Source organism: Bombus vancouverensis nearcticus (assembly GCF_051014615.1). NCBI lineage: Eukaryota > Metazoa > Arthropoda > Insecta > Hymenoptera > Apidae > Bombus > Bombus vancouverensis. The sequence continues at coordinate 14,028,542 of NC_134911.1, read as the reverse complement.
TTATACAAACTTCTGAAATTCTCCGTCATAACCACAAAACTTTGGGTGATTTAATAATGCAAAATTAAGTGATAGAAGATTGCGAATGAAACACGATGTTGTTTCTCAAATCTCTCACGCTCGATGTTACATGTGCACGATATTGTACTTTAATAAATATCGTTAATTAACTAAACGACAAAGATATTCGTTTTCGATAAAACTGGCCCCAAATTTTACTACTACGCTCTGAGACGATTAACGAATGAAGAATTCAACGATCAGTAAAACACTCACCTGAACATCCTTGGTGAACTGATTGTTGCAGTAGATGTGGATGGCCGAGAACTCTCTAACCTTGTCGAATTCGAACTTGATCTCGACCGGTTGTCCACGTGTGTCGTTTCTCCATCCAACCCATCCCTGCGTGCGATCGTTATCGTAGTATCCCAGTTTGAAGTTATCAGGACCCGTCCTGCCGTCTGTCAGCTGGCCCAGTCCACGTCGTAGCTCCCCGTCCCAGTGTCCATCGTAGGTGGCATCGAAGAATTCCCATCCATTACCCCTTTTATCACCTTGCGGCATCGAATAGGATACCACGCCATCTGCGATCAGGAGGTCAAGGTGTAAAGTCACTGCTGAATGGTCATCCTCCACCTTTTAATGACTCGTGTAAAAGCTTCGACTCTGTCGGCTGACATCGTTATGATCGTATAGAAACACGATACGGGATACGTTAGGAGTTTCGACAATGCAGTGAAAGGAACAAAGATTAATGATACACAAATACGTGTATTTTAATGAATATACAATCCGTAGATATTAATTTTTTGATACCGCGTGAATGTAATTAACGGAATATGTACGATGGAAAATGATACGAGGAATAATGGACGTTTTCAATTAAACGTTGAAACTAAAAGGATATTTTATCCGAAGCAACATCGTTGGTTGATTAAGAGTTCGCTTAAACGTGGAAATTTGCAGTTTTTTTTATTGTGACAATCATTGACATACGCCCGCGTGCGTGCAAGGAAGAAAGAGAGAGAGAGAGAGAGAGAGAGAGAGGGCGCAGTCGATGCAAGTCTGGCAAAATACCCGAAGGCGTTTGAATTCACAATTAATTGGACTCGCTCGCGTTGCAAACGTGCAAGACACAATAGTAGGTCTATGTTGCTTGGTGTGTACCTTTCCGTTTGGTTAAACGTTTAATTCGATGTTGGTTCATCAAAGGAAGAAAGGGATAATTGTACAAGCAAGATTCTGAAAAGCAAATTTGCGCACACGGCAATGGCATAAGGGTTAATGGACAGTCCAGTGAGTATTCTAAGCGGCGGCAAGTTCAACGAAAATTGGAGAGTGCAAACAGCTTACCGCTCCAGTAACATCCGTAGAGCTCGACCCGCATGCAAACCGTCCGCGTGTGATGGCTGTAGGGCAGAAAACGGATCTTGCTCGCCCACAGAGGCGGCTCCAGCTCGTGCTTGGACTCCAAATACGTGTTCGTGTTACCCTGTATTACCTGTAACCGTGGAAACCTTGGTTAAAGACCAGGACAATTCCGGACTTCGGCCTAACCTTTGAGTTCTGTCGTTTCAGCCTCGCGAGAGAACGTGGCATTTCCTCTCTCTCTATTTCTTTCCCCTTTCCCTCTCACCCCACTGTCCTAGATACCTTCAACTTAGATCATTAGGAACATATACGTCACTCGGGGACACTCTAACTTTGTTCAACTCTCGAACAGCATCGAGGAAAGTTTCAACGAATCGCCGGGACGATTCGTCGGTCGTACAGCAATTTCTGACTCTTGCTTGGTCAGACTTTAGGTCTTTCCGGCACCTAAGCCAAAGACATTTGAACTTAACCCAAACCAAAAAGCAGCAGCACGCGTCACGGTGCGATGTTTCGCAACGGGACGTGCTTCGAACGAATGGTTCACGAGGGGAACGTTTTCGACGTGGATCCTTCCGCTTTCCCATGCGCGAACCTTTCAACGTACGTATGTGACGCGACGGCAATGGGAAAAGCTATAATCGGCGCGCGTCAATGTGTCTGCGACAAGTTCGGCCCCTCTTCTGTCCACACGGTATTCTGTCAAAGCACCTCCCTCGTTCGTGATGACATTTATATCACCGGGAAGATGCGTTTCTGCACTTCGGCACATACTGGCATACCATCGTCTGACCGTGGACATCCCGTCACAGGGCGGACACCGCGTTCCATCGCATCAGACGGGGGCTAAGGACTAATTTCATCCCACATTCCACCACGTTAGGTATGATGAGGGAGAGAGTGGGAAGCGAGCCGGGAATCGACGTGGGTTGGATCACAGAGGCACAGACAGGTCGAGGAAGAGCGATAGACGTATATAGCAAGAGAGATATAGTCCGAGGGTTTGAGTTAAACGTCCATCGCCCGCATTCTCTGATCTTCGTCAGGGAGACGAACATATTGCAGATACTCCTCTCTCTCTCTCTCTCTCTCTCTTCCCTCTATATCCTTGTATACGTTTCCACGTCTACGTCTTGGAACGTGCACATAGTGATGCAATATTGATTTCACGTTGTGGATTTATGAATAAAATAAGCGGTTTATCTGACGTTGGGAAAGGCTGGTGTGGACGGCGTGCAGAAACTCTAAGGTGGAAAAGGGGTGCAAGGTCTCCGGGGATCACGCGAAGTGGCGTTGCCCATGGCGAGTAGATAGCTACCGCCACGGAGATACTCTTGTGTATACGGTATACGTTGTACACACCTCGACACACGGATACACGTGTAGGTACACAAGGGGCGAGCGGATAAATCTACGTGGATGTGTGGACAAACCGGCAGTTTCTTGTGTGTTGCGGCCCAGCGTGCAACACAGTTGCGTGACGGAGCATTTTGCGGCTGGCACGACACATTCTGTGCACGTTTCCTATCCCTCCCACCCTTTAACATATACACGTTCCGTACCATCGGCCAGCCTCTGTCTCTTTTTGGTACGACTAAGCATCGACTTCGACTACTATTACCGCCTCTATTCCCACCGCGCTCTTCCATTCCTTTGTACCACCGGCGTCACTCCATGTATAACCGAGAGGCCGTTTCTTTCGATTTGTTTGCGCGGTTATTGAAATACCTTTTCCACCTTGTTTTTGGTCGACTGTTTGCTCTTCCTGATATTGGATTACTTGGTCCACTGTTTCTAGCGTGTTTCGAATGTTGCTGTTGATACTTTTATTTTTTGTTAGGGGAGATACCAGCATTTTAGCGGGATAAAGGCAGTTGTTAACCGATAGAATTTCTCTACGATATGTTTTCCAAGTGTCATTTTTCTTTTCTCCCTTCGCATTGTAATTTGTTTGTTTGGGCTTTCCGAATTAACGTTCATTGTATTTTGAGAGAAGTAGATTTGCTCTAAAAATATCATCAAATCGGTACAGCGGTTAACGGATTGAATTCTTCGGGAAAAAATAATACGTTTGTTGCAAGTTTTATAATTTCAAAAAAGACCGAAACAATACCTCGTTGGAAATCCGGTCATTTATATGTAATATAAGTTCAGGATTACGTAAATAAATTACAATGTACCGCATTCGATAAATATGACGTAACTTTAAGAAATATTCTCTTAACCTAACCGTACCAAAAATGTTTTCTACGAGTACGACACGGATACGGGTCGTCGAATACGGAACGTGCCCGCCATACATATCGACTTTTCTTTATAAATATATAATTAAGGTTTTTCAGCGCTGGAGAGCAAGTTTTAGGCTTTTTCCACCCCGAAGCTGGTCCTAGCCGGCTTGCAGGTCATCGCTTCCTTCGAGAAACTGCCACATGGAAAGCGCTCCCCGAGGTGAACCCTTACTTCTTGGTCGGCATATACCTTACAGAACGCAGAGTAGCAACCCACCCTTCTGTCTGGGGTCGATTCTTTCTCATTTCGGGCACCCAGGGACCCGTACCAGTAGCATGTTACACCATCACCTCTGCCACGCTTTCCACTGGCGTAGAAGCGTAAGTTTGTTCCCTTGGAATTTAATGAGATAGCCACGTGCGAGCAGAATTTAATTTCTCGAAATGGATCCGCTAAAACTATCGCCTATGCGAACATTCGTTCTTAGAATATTCTCGACCTTTGCTTTCTTTCTTCTTGACGTCACATTGAAATTGGTAATCATAGTCATATACACGCAGTGGAACTGTATTCGTTGGAACGAAATCTTTATTTACGGTCGATTAAATAAACTCGCAAATCGAATACATTTATTTGAACTTCTATCATGCGAATCCTGGTTATACGTATGTATCGCTTGCTACGCTCGGATAAATAGAATTCTACTCTTTTCGCACCGAAATTACCACCTCGCAATTTGTAAAATTTAATCGCAAGATCTAAATTCTTTTATCGTCAAATTAATTGCTGTCACGTAAGAGAGTTTATTTAACTACTGCTAACTGGTAACTTGTGTCTTGTGAAATTTCGCTAATACCATTGGCTCGCGCGGGTTCAGACAATTGAATTCGTAAATCCAAGTTAAGTTAATCTTTGTACAATCATCGTTAATAGCTGAAAAATAAATCGTGTCTAATACCGAAAACTCTACCACTGCTTGCCATTCTACTTCCTCGTTCGTTCCACGATCGAAGTTGAAATGTCAACGAGGCAATTTATCCCGTATATATCCAGACTGTCTGCTATACGTCGTAGGTCTCGTGTGATAAACACCGAACAAAGTACGATACTTTCGCGAGGGTCGACGCCATTGAACAGATGCACGCCATTCTTCCGCGCATTAGCCTTCAGGGCGATGACTGAAAAGGGTAGATATTACTTTTCATTACCTTGGCAGCGCGAGACCTTCGAAACGCTAGACGACCTTGCAACTCTACCTGTTCGCTACTACGTTTACACAACCGAATACGTTTACGGGAAAAGAGGCAAAGCTGTGGAGACGGAGAGGGAGACGTCGCGTGCCCTTCTAATGCGATTTCCTGCTACTTTTACTTTCCCCTCTCGATGCACGAATGCGTGCGTGCGTGCATGCGTAGCACGCCAGTGCATGCGCACAGGGGTCAAGTGTTAAGCGCTGAGCAATTATAGCTGATATCGATCTGCGTTATTGTTCGGGGTTCTCCGGTTCACGAGTGTTTGCTCGTGTGATACGTATTATCTGCCACTGTTCCCTTTCGTCTGACCATTATCATCGATATAATGGAAAGCGTGCTGATAAAATGTTTGGAACAATTCCATCGTGGCATTAATATTCTTTCGTTGATTGTTTGTGAATTAAGTGTCGATTAAGCATTCCTGTTTATTTTCTATTTTTCCTCATATTTTGTATATGAAGATGATAGAGGAAGAACGTGATAAGTGAAACCTTTTGTTCTTATAAGGGAGCAATTTCAAAATTCAATATGTTATTAGATAATCATTTTTTGTTACAGGAAGACTATGTTTCTATTTGGTCTTTTGGGTTAATTATATATTTTGTCTATTTTCTTGAACATTTTCAATACTAAAGAGATTAATACACGCTAGTAATCCCATTGACATTTCCACGAAACTTTGCGGATTTACTTCCTACTGTTAAAAGATTCACGTCGTTGGACCTAACAGACTGTTCTTTACGATGCACTTTCTCTTAATTATAAAAAGGTCAACGAGAAAAAACTTATCATCTTTTCTTCCTGAGATTTTTAAATCGTGAATTAAGGAAACGGAACTGCAGAAGTTAAAAAAGTATTTGGAACAATTCAGCGTGTTTGTAACGTCGAAATGTTTTGAAACAATTTTTTTTAATTATAGCAGCACTCTATGGGAGCGCAGAATACGAAAAAAAAGATAAATAAACGTTTACCACGAGTTTATTACGTATTAAGCAAGTGAAATTGTAAGGCGTATGAAGCGAGTTGATCTTGTTAATAACTCGGGGACACGAGACAATATCAGCGAAGATAGCCGTTGTTTTGTATGCCTTTCATTCATCATTCAAACACTATAAAATTACATCGTGGTCTCGTTCCGCGACTATCAAAGATGCGATGTATTTTTGAAGAAGCAAACGACGCGGAAAATTTCTCAAGAGCGATTGTTTAGCCTCGAACGAGTTTTGTTATTGTCTCGCTACGGAATCAAGGTATCCACCTTTACCTCTTTGTTTCCAGCTATATCTATCGTATACTATATAAAGATATGTTTGTAGTAACATCGTTATTCAAGCCCTCATTTTTATGGCCAAGGAAATTGAATGTAAACATCGTATCGAGCAACCGAACGTTAATTGGAAGCCACCGAATAAAGATCATCTTTCGTTCGTGTGACGATAGAAAATAAATTCAAGATTCGGAGCACAAATACAAGAGAAATTATTGTATATACTTACTAGAAAGGGATTTAGCAAAAAGATACTGGAATAGATTTTACATAATATTCCTTTTGTTACAGAAAGGTATTTTAACATTTTTCACAAAAATTTATCATAAAAAATTTGTATGAATATATAATGTATGTTGTACGAATTCTGATTATATCGGTAAAATTTAAAAACAGTTCGAAAACGTATGTACAAGTTACCAGACATTTATCGCAAACTACGTTCGCCGAGCAAAAATAAAAGAACGGAATGAATAATGAGCTCAAACATATAATTAGTATGAAAGATGGTCTCGCTGAATATTGTGATTTATTTATGTAGCGAATAATTGATTATTCAAACTTGCAACGAATATCGTGTAACTTCAGGTTTGTTCCAAATTTTACCGATATAGTCTTGATAATCGCGTCTCGTTACAGTACTAACGAGATTTCAATATGTTTCCTACAACACGTGCAATATATATTCATAAAAAATATCTATAAGCGTTCAAACGCTTTAAAATGTAACACGGCGAAAACTGAGGTTTTAACGTCCATTTTGTTTCATTTGAATTGCAAAAGATTGAGAATGACGAGAATATCATAACTTGCTCGTGAGAATATTAACAACGACGAATCAAAAGTAGAAATGGATTTCGCTGAATCGAGATACTCGAAACTCCTGTGTCGTCGAGACACTCGCGGCTCTTTGAAAATCGTTTAGCTTCATAGGTTTGGACGAGCTGTCGATCGAAAGTTAGCAACTTTGATTCCGTTTATATGGATGGGAAGCAACGTACGGGAAAACGCTAAAGAGATCGCTTATCCCCGAAGAGATGCTTGGAGGAAAAATTCGGTGAGCCAGGCGTTCCAACGTCCTCCACTTAAGATACGCGATTTTCAAGTACCTATAACTTATGCCCATGACCGTTTTTGCCTATCGAGCCGGCGTATAAAAGAAATTTATTGCATCGGAGCGTGTACGTCGCGTACCATGGACGAGCGTTTCCGTGAACCGCTACACTCGCGATGTTATTGGATTTTCGGTTCTCGATAGAACGATATTTTTACGAGAACGTTTTACTTATTTGCCTCCCACCGCTACTCGTAACTATATATCTGCAGATCCAGCTGATTACCTTTTACACGAATGCAAACATCGTATTCGCGGTAAATCGACGAGTTAAATCGACGAACGCTGCTCCACAAGGAATTTCGTACAATTTGACGGTTCGAATACGTAATCCAATATGCGATGTATCATATCACCTGTTCGCTAGGAGTGTGACATATTTCAAAAATCCTCAACTTCCACATATCTGTTACAATTAAATCTGTTAAAGCGAGATATTAAGTGGGATGACAATGTCGTCATTTCACCGAATCAAGTTAATGCTATTTGTCGAACGCTATCGAATAACACGAATGAGAAACTGGCTTTAGAAAACTATCGGGGGAATTATAAAAGAAAGCAAACTTCTCCACCGCGAATTGCTCGAGTAATTCAGATATTTCAAAATCTTTGTTCCAAACTTTCCGAAAAATTTGCTTTTCTTAATCGTATTACTCTTGCCGCAAACCGCAGGCCATTGAGATATTTTCCCTCGAGTATTCGACAATTGTAAAATTTCAGCGTGTAAAATCGCACAGATGTCTAATTTTCGGAAACGTTGGCAAGCTTTTTGGTAGACTCTGAAAATACATGTACCTATACATACTCGAGCACGGCTGCACGGTTCGCTCATCGCAGGAAATTTCGCGTTTCGCATCCCCGCCGCGTAGACCGGTGGTGGTTAAACTTTCGAGTCTGTCCGTGGTTCGATATCCATCCTGGTGGTATCTCCGGCAACGGGCGAAGATCTGGTTTCCGTCGAAGCGCGCCTCGCTTCATCCGGCCCATTAGAAACAGTTATGGTACCGGTTAGAATAACAATCGGCCGTGATAAAGCTTCGACCGAGCGTATTCCGTGACGCGGCCGAATTATCACGCGGACAACATTTCGCTAATGTTCCCGGCTTCCTGTGCGTGCGACATTATAACTAACATTACACACCGGCCGCAATATCGCGTCGACCTGTCACCCTTATTTTTTCCACCACCCCATCGCGCGCCATTTACCATTTACGTATGTACGTGTGCGCGTGTATGCGTGTGTGTGCGTACGTTTGCGTGCGTTTGCGTGCGTACGAGCGCGTGATTTACGTGGAATCGTGGCTTAGCCAGGTTCCAGGACTGGGAACCAACGCAACGTTGCTTGCGTGTCGACACGCAGGCATTCGTCTCCTCACGCACCCTCCTTCGCCCCTCTATACTTATCCCTTTCCGTAATTATCGGATTTCCACACGGAATTCCCGCGTCACGGGTCGAGGTACACACGAAGAAAAGCTGACAGTTCGAGCTGGTTGTTCGCGTGACACGATAATGACGAATTGAACGATCGGCGTATAGGGTGCTTTCAGCCTGGTGATACACCTGAGCAGCTGGTTATTCTTCGTGAAAAAATTATAGGGATAGAAGGAAGAAAGGTTTCCCGTTTGAGGCTCCGTTTTGAAGAAAATCAGGGTTGCAAGTTTGCGGCTATACGTGTACTTGGCTCTCTTTAAGGCGAATAGGGGTGGTAGTACGATAAGCAAAGTTACTTTATAGACAAGAATATGAAATGTAAGATAGAATTCGTTTATTTCGTAGGCTTTGTTCTTTAGAACATTAAATTCCGTATAGATGTCATCGGTATATCGTCAGAAGTTACACTGGATATATTTCGTCGTCCATTGTCCAACATTAAGTGCACGTGTACTCACGAAATTCTGAATATTTTTGATTAATAATATGATATTTATAATTATCAACTATATCGTCTATCTCCAGACACTCCGTATACGCGAACGGCGCACGCTATCTCGCTTAACGACGAGCGTTTCGCGCGACAAGTCGACGAACTCGTTGATTTTACGAAGCGACGTTCGACGGTGAAACGAGTCGAGGAAATGACTCGCGTGACGCGTCAGTTTTAACCATCACCGGCTGTCGTTGGACGTGGTTGTCCGTGTTGTTCACCATGTTACTGGCTACCATCGCGTTTTTCTTCTTCGGTACTTTTCCCTTCTAACTGATGGAAATTAAACGTGGTCGAACAGAGCGCAACTTTTCCTATAAATTGTCGAGCAAAGATAGATAGATGGCTGCGCACGCGACGCTTCTCCCTCGCGCGCGTGCAACCTTTGTATCGGTGCAACGTGCGTGGAACTCCGTGATTAAGTGACGTTTCGAGATTCTACGCGGCGAGTTTGTCATAGTAAAATCGCGAGCTAGAGGACGTTCGTGAAAGAGAAAATGTTAACGATGGATTGTGGGTGGTGGACGATGGGAGAAGGGGCAGGCGAACGACAGCGTCCCTCCAGTGTCGAGGGTCACTGGACTCTACCGAGAAGCATGATTAAGGGTCGTTTTAAAGCTGCCGTACACGGGGATACACGGCCGCCTCCTTTGAGAGCGAAACCGGGTCACTCTGATTAATTGAAGTTTTTGCGAAAACCGGCCGATCTTGCCTGCCCCGATCCTTTCTCTATTTTCGTCCCATTAAAATACGGGTAATTAATGCCGTGACATCCCTCTGTGGGCCGACGTTACGCAACCGTATCGTCCCGCTGGGAGCTCTCGATAAAAAGATACAGAGTGTTTCGAAAGGTTAATTTTGATGAAGGTTGAAAAGAAAATGGTTTTCAGGGGATTATGTATCAGAATGGTTTGGCCAGGCGTTATAGGAATTTAATCTTTCCGATATCGAAGACGAGCGCGATCGTTCGATTGCAAATGTTTACGGATTCGCGAAAGGAAAATTGAAATCAAACAAATCGTCTTCTTCTTCGAAAGTTCTTTCATTTACGATAATGTAGTCCTTCACACACCGAAATAGCGTTCGAGGGACTTTATATTGGCTTTTCAGGAATTTTTAGAAATTACATTTTTAATACCTTCGAAGCCTATCTTCCATTCTATTTTCGTATTGTCAAGAGCTTTACATGGCTTCGTAAATAAAAATCGCGCGATGTGAAACCCGGTGACTTAGGAGGTCGAGCAAAATTATATCGCTGATCGTGACCGATTTAACGTTAAGGTAAACGAACATTAAGAAAACCAGTTACATTTCTTGCAAAGTGTGACGAGGCGCGCGTTGAGCTACAAGCCTCGCTCGAAATTAATATTTGAATAAGAAAACGAGTTTTTAGAAATTGAAGTGTTTTTCATTTTACTCGCTTCTAGCGTCCTGCTATAACTCTCGAATAAATCATTTTTCAACACGAACATACTTTCTAAATGTGTGGTAAGAATTTTGTACGAGTCAGTTGGAAGGCCCTTTATTCCACGAACCACTCTATAAAACACTGAACGGTACTTTTTATATCGTCTAGCAGGGTTTTGCATATTCGTGTGGCGGCATGGAATTTTTTTGCAGACGCGGGACGGCCGGTTATCAAAAGATGTAATCCCGGTTTAACAGCTTACGTTGCACTAAATAAAATAACGAGGCAGAATGGCGGTCGTAGAAAAAGGAAGACAGAAAGTGGAACGGGAAGTACGTCAGTGCTTATTAAAAACTATCGCAATGGAGGAAAGGCAAAAAGTAGAACGATTCTAGGGGCTTCGAGTATCGGTGGAACGCCTATTTTTCTATTTTTCCATATGTTCTCTGCCATTTTTTCTTGTTCGTTCTTGTTGGTCTTTTCGTACGAGAAAAGAGAACGACGTTCGCGAGGGGCGTGACACGTCGATTAAAACGGGAACACGCGGAGTAGCGCGTCGATAATCCGACAATCAGCCGCGAGAACGCTTCGTGTCGTTGAAATAAATCTCGACACGTCGCGTTTATCAGTTTCGGATCGTTGCTCGTGGCACGAGTGGCTGAATGGGGAAGAATGTTTCCTTTTATCGCGAAATCATCGTTTCGTTCGCGGCATCCGAATGAAACCTTTGCCAAGAAGAGACCAAAACTACTGGCCGAACTGGGGTTGAATATAAACTTTAAACGAATCGAAAGATAATTCTGGAAAATTACAGCGACTTCTTGTCGCCAACAGTGGAATTTAAATTATTAAAAGCGGACTCGCTGTTACTTGGATCATTAAACGCAATAAGTGGAACGAAACTTATACTTATTCGTTTTACACAAAGATACTAACTTCTCGTCAATTCCATTAATTACGAGTAACCGAACAAGTAAAAGTGGATAAAATCTCGTTAGAGACCGCTACAAACTCGCTATTATTTCAATTATCAAACGCGATAGATACATTGAAACTCGCCAAAAGAAATTTCCAACTGTCCGCCATCCCTTCTAATTAAAAACTAATCATTTCCTTCCATTTACAAAAAGTATCGCAAGAATTGTTATAGAATCGACAAAAGTCTCGGCCATTTGAAAACGCCATTTAATTATTCCGCTGACTAGGATGCAGCGCAGCCGTTCGTTATCAAATACGAGGACCAGAGAAAAGCAGGCCTCCTTCTTGCCCCAGAACGAGAACGTGCACTCGCATTCGCGGTACTGGCAGAAGGGAGAAGCTTGTTGGCGCCTGCAGCCTTAATTACCTCTGGCGGTCTTTTGAAGCAACACCGCTACCGTCTTTGGCTCGGTGACAATTATTATTACGCGGTACAACTTGCACGGCCGCGTACGCAAACAGCTACGAGGACATTCTTGCCTGCTTTCCCCGCTCTACTGGTAACCTATACGCGCGGTACGAAACACGGATGGCACCCGGCTGCCTTGAAAACTTGAGGCTTCCGCGCCATAGCGAGGCGCACGGTATTCGAGAGCACTCTTTTCTCTCCCTTCTATGGATAATTTCGTGGAAATATCCGAGAAATTCCGACGAGTTAAGCGTACACGTTGATGTCGTGGAAACCGTGGCTAAAAAATGAAGAAATTCGGCTTTCGTCGACGAGGAAGGTTCGTCGTGAGTCCGCAAGTAATTAAGGAATCTGCTGGTCCGCTTTCACGGTTAGGAGGATACGTCTCAAAAGATTACGTTTCTGGTCAAGGTTTCTCTTATTCCGCGCAAATACTAACCTCTCATTTTCTATAAAATGCATATGTGGTAACTGGATTGTGGATTTTTATGCAAATGCGCGTACTACGCAAAATATATAATATATTCAAAGTGCAGTGCTCTAGGTATATACAGGGTGGTTGGTAACTGGCGGTACAAACGGAAAGGGGGTGATTCTAGGCGAAAAAAGAAGTCGAAAATTTTTTTTTAATTTTTCCATCGAGACAACGATCTACAGTGAGATCCGTTATAACGTACCGCACGCGTACCGAGCGAAAATTCAAAGTCGATTTTCTCGAAAACAAAGTCCCAAAGGAAAAATTTTTATTCTATATTTTCGACTTCTTTTCTCGCGTAGAATCACCCCCTTTCCGCTTGTACCACCAGTTACCAACCACCCTGTATAATAATATATTCAGTAGATAAAATGAATTTTTGTCCACGTTTCACTTTTTTTTTACCGTATGTAGAAAGTATGGCTGTATTTAAAATAATATTCGCAGAAATATCAAATATCCGCAGCGTGGTTATAACACCCTTGTGTATCGCTTCACCCGGCCAAGTCATCCAGCGTCCGTTTTACTTTTGCTCTTTCTTTCGCTTCATCCAAAACGCGTTAAGTAGAGTTTCCCTTTGCAACGACGCGAAACTACAAGTGTGGCTCGACGAGCGTGCCAGAGAAGAAGATCTGAAAGTTGTCAGCGTTGGAAAAAGCGATGAATAATGGCGGAGTACTTTGTATTTAGAAAAAATACGCGAACCTATGCGTCAACTTAATAAATCGTCGTTTATTTGCTTCAAACGCGCACGATCTTCGTCGCAAAAGGAAACCGTTCAATCATCAAGATGTTATTCGATTTTCAGATGTTCAACCGGTTGTAATCGTCCAATTTACAAGCACGAGGATGGACTTCGTTACACCGACGAAGATCCCGCTGGAGACCGATAATTGGGACAGCCTGGTCGCGAATCAGTGAATAATCATGAGTCTGAAGATGGAAGTTGGTGTTTGCATGAAATCATAAGGTTGAACACGTGACGGGGAAGGCGTCGCCCTGAGAAGCCGAGAGCCAACTTGTGCAGTCTGTTGGTGTTGCTACATTAGCGCCGGCGCAAGTGGTCCATCAATATTAATAAGGCAGTAACTGGACAGCGGATGTATAGAGATGGCCGATCGGATAACCGATTTACCGAAAAGAGAGAGAAAGACAGGAGGTTCGCGATTGGTCGGCCTTCGGGAAAATTTACAGTTCTATTTTGCATGCTGGCTACGAGGGCAGAATTTTTCTCCCTCGGAACGTGAAAGTTCGACGACAGCGACGACTACGACTACGACGACGACGGCGACGACGACGGGATGATTAATCCTGTGACGCCTAGTAGCCAGGGATTTGCATTTAATGACGATATCTGCCGGCGAGTAATTCGATATCCTGATTCGAGAATTTCTTTGAGCCTCGATGCTGTTGATAGCTTTGGTAAATCGCAGTTTCGCCTACACAGTCCGCCGTGTCTTTGAACCTTTTTCACCTTCTTGAAAATATCCGATCGGATTAACGTGCCGTAGTTTTGTTGGAAACTATAACCGTTAGAAAAGCGAACGTTTCAGGATAGGCTATAAATCACGAAGCGGAATACTCGGTGTACGTGCAACGTTCAACGCTAATTTCTATCGGTTCGGTAGTGTAGGAACGATGGTTCAAGCGTGCCCCGAGAGTAGTCTGGCGATCGTTATCGGCGTCGAAATTAGTCTTTACACGAAATCACGAAGTGGAACACGCGACGTGAAACCATCGTGGCTCGCAGACGAGACCGCCGGTCCCTTGGCACGTTCGATTCTTGGCTCGCCTCGGTCCATCAATATTAATAAGATCCCAAAGACCGGACAGCAGAGATACCAAGACGATCGAGAGACCAGGCAATTTGACCTGCCGAGCTTTTTCATTCCGCCTTTCGTTGGCAGCGTATCGTTGGTAGCGTCGTAAAACGAAGCGAGAACCCCATTCGTGCATTAATGACCGTCACGTCAGTTGGAAATCGCGCCCTGGAGGGACACACCGTGTTTAAAGTGTCGTAATAGCCATACCGACGAAGTCCATAAACACTGGACGAACCAAAGGACGATAAGTTTGGTAAAAACGTATCGTGTCGCCCTTGGCGAACTCCTTACGAGTCTCTTATTGCTAGTCTGCACGTTGCTTCTACTTTAAACCGGTACTTGTTGAAACAGCCCCGGTATATTCTCTGTCGTGCTATTCCCGCCGTTTCAAGTGCTCTTAATTCTTCGATAAGTTCCTTAGTTGCACGCTTAATCTAGTTTGAAATTTATTGGGACATTGACAGGTTTATTCGAGGCGCGATCGGTTCATTGGCAGGATGTTAAAACGTTCGAGGATTCTCATGCTATTTGTACGCAATCTTTTTGTTTGAACCCTTTCGATTTACGTTTTGATATGTAGGCGATGTTTTGACAACGGTACCTAATCAAGTACCTCGAGTACCTAAATACCTCCTTTGTTTCTCGTAATGCTATAAAATATTTCAGATACTATTTGTATAGAAAAATGTACAATACAAGATGAATCGAGCGTTTGGAGATTATATCGATATTTTTTCAGAAATAGTCCATCGGGTGTTTCGTCACGACGGTAGAAAAATTGAAAGAAACGATTATTGAAACTTGTGATTAACGAAATTGAAAGCATACGGGTCGTGTGTAATGCGTATTTTTCAATATTATTGAAAACGTTAAAGCTGTATAATGCTACAGAAAATTAAAGTGTAAAACTTGTATCAAGGAGATAAAAAACGTATAACGAAAAAAGAGAGGCAAGCTTTTATTCGTTTGAATATTTTATAAAAAATAAAGGAACCATACAAATGCCTGAAAATCGTTGTAAATCCATCAAATTTCTACGAGACGTTACGAATTAATCATTTCGACCAGTAGTTTTAGCGGCAAATGTTAAAGATTCAACGGAACTCGAGCATTAATCTAACATTTTGCCAGGGAAAAATCCAAGATCCGCAGCCTCTCGAAAAGTTCTGTATAATTCAGAAGCCGCTGGCGAAACTCAGGAACACAAAGACCGCAGGGTTCCGGCTTCGGTACGGGCCTCGACAAAGTGGCACATCGTCGGTACGAAATTAGCTTACGGATTCGCGATAAGCTGCTTACGTTTCGAGCGGGATAATCCTTCCCGTTGGTCTTCGATTCTTGATCATAGGCCGGAGCGCTCGGAGCTTGCGCGTTCTACTCGCCCGGCGCGCGCTTCTGCGCTTCAAGAGCACAACCAGGAATAACAATCACGCCGCTTTAATCGTCACGGAATTATTATTTCAGGCCAATGACCAGCCTGCCAATTCGGTTTCGACTATTACGAGCGCAGCTGCTGCCGATCGACGGCGAGCAGATGCGCGAATCGTTCATAAATCACGATATCGTAAGCTGTTTTTATCAATCTCGCGGCTGCGCGTGCACTTTCGCTGGCGACCCTTTGGCTTCTTTGAAACGCTACAACGATCGGTGCCATTGATCGTGACGCTCGTTAACAGAAGGCAAAACATATCCCGAAATTGAAACGTAAGATAGAATCTCGTTAAAACGTATTAACAGAGACAGGGATGTTAAATTAATATTTTCAACGTTACGAACAATTTTTGGTTTCGTTTGGAAAGTTACTCGTTTCGAATATAAAGACAACAAAGCATTTTAATCGCTTCATCCTTTTCCGTATCTCATCGTACGCTTGATACCTTCGTGGTAAAATATCGTGTACTCTTTTAGAGATCTTTCGGTCTCTGCGTTGATTATTTCATTACGCCTTCCGATCTTCCGACGTAATTCGTTTATATTATGTCGCAGAAAAACCTATAAAGGTAGTATCGTATATATGTAATCGGTAAATTGCGTGGATTGAAACAAATCGAAACGATAAAATTACTTTATGTCAGTACCTAACCGTTTCTACGAATGATACAATGCCTATTACCATAACATTGAATCGAATGGAAGAAATAATCGAACGTATGAATTAATATCGTGCAACGAAAGCAATTACGCATAATACATAAGTACTCGATTAACGTTCAATTATAATATTTTTGTACGAAGCGAAGCATCGTACGACAAAAAGTTATTTTATCACTGCGATTTATGTTTAATCGCGGAATCTTCTGCAACGCGTTTGTACAGCGAATTACAACTCATCTTACGTATATTCAGTTAGTCTTGAAACTTAAATAGCATGATCGACTAGATTTGTGATAAGTCCGAGAAAGTCTGAGAGGTATATCGAAACTAGATGACTTCGTGTCAGTAAATTAGTTAATGGAGCTCCGGAAGAGATAAGGGCACTCACCTCTTTTCCTTTGATATCTCTGTATCGAACCCACTTGCCCAGACGCGGTCGCCAGTACTCGAGCAGATACGCCTCTGCATACTCAACACCGAGACCGTTGCCGAAGCGACCTTGCGTAGCGGTAGCCGTGATCAAGTGAACCGTATGAAGGTCGATCTCTAACCATTCTCGGGCTTCTTGGGTGATCTGATTTTTCGGACACCAAGCGCCACCCAGATTCTCCACTTTTAATCTGAAACAGATGGTTAAACGTCGAAGGTTATTATCTTTTCGAACTCGAGCAGTTTTGCTTCCCTAACACTAGAATCTACTATCAGAGTGGTAACAATTAATTTGTAATTTCTCCGATATAAACTTTATGAGTTTTCTTTTATATAGAAATCTTCAAGAATTTCTATGATTTATTTTTAACTACGAAACAAGGCTCGTTTTGCGCTCGGAATGTATTTCTTGTACACCTTTCGTTTAAATTTCTCTTGATACGAGTATCGTACTTCAATCATTGATAGTTCTAAAGTTAATAATTGCAACAATTTATCGACTATTTTTTATTTGTCATTTCTCGTTGCACGAACTAGCGAGCTTGTTGTTGTGAGAGAATCGACAGAAGCCTGATATTCGTAAATCAACGCGAAAGTGTGTAAAGAGAGAAAAGGTTAAAGGGAACGCAATCGAGAGGGTTGTAACTCCAGGCACGCTCGAACAAGTTTTCAAGCATCGGGGTAATCAGACACAACATTCTTGGGAGATTCCGTGAACTTCGACGTTTCTGCCCTGGAACGTTCGCGAGGATCGGCTATTTTTCACCTCGTCTTTCAATACTAAGGCGAACGTAACGAATTAATTAAACGTGAAGATACCCGGCGACCCACCATCTCCTTCTCAATCCAGCCGGTTTGCCGGGATTTTCAAACTAAATTCCGATATCGTAATACGATGGCTCGTTCATCGGCAACTTTTAATACTTTCATTATTCCAATAATAAATTTGAGCACCCTACAGCGGCAACTTCTTAGACTCGGGCTTACTCTTGCTCGATCTTGCACATTAAATACACTCTCGAAGTAACGAGGAGAAAGAAGAAGTAGGAGAAAAAAAAAATAAGAAAAAAGAAAGGAAAAACACGAGTTTAACTACTTAATGGGATCCAGCACGAGCAGATAGCCCGGGAGAAGTATAAGTGATACTTGGAAACTTTCAAAATCATCTTTGTCACGTGAACCCTTAGCGCGCTTTAACCACGACAAAGACGTACCATGTTTCCTCCATAAAGCAATGTAGCAAATAGTTTTCTCCGGCATAGAAGGGATCTTCCTTTCTCACGAAAATTACAACGTTTCGAGAAACTTTGAGATTCTCAGGTTGGTTTCCCACCCCTGCTATCCCAGACCAAACAATTTCAATCGTCATTAAAAAGGAAACAGCGACACGAGCGCTGCGAGGCTCATTTGAAATTAAAAACGAGTAGAATAATCATAACGCTGTAAAATCTTCGTACCCTCGCGAAACTTCACCGCCTGTGGGACCGGGTGCCCCAACTTCCACCCTCTAGGATTAACGTATTTCTCTCGTTTTCCCCCTTTACGCTTATTACGAATAATTAATAGTAAAGAAAAAAGAACGGTGAAAAGTAAACAACGAAATTGCGTTGTTGGACGAAAGAATCTTGCGCGGAATACTCGAATCCCATTTGCATAAAACATAGAACGTTTTGCACGCGTTTCTCCTTCTTTCTTCCGCATTTCCTGCAAATTTCATTTCCAGTTTTTAACGAGAATTAGTGTATGAAATTAGACTCGAATCGGACTATGTTGGCTGACTTGAACTATCTTAAGATCTTCGCTTTCACAAATTTTGTAGTCATTTCACGATATCGTGCATTCTTTTTAACCTCTTGCACGGAACAAGCGAGAAACAAAGAAAATTATAATTTCGATCAATCATTTAACTTACTACGCATATTTCTTACCAAAAACCATAAACCTGAAAAGAAGAAACACGAAATATTTTGAAATATACATTTCTGAACACTCGCCAATTACGAAACCCATTCAACTGTTTCGTTATTCATGGCTAAAGCCATTTTCCTCAAAACTTTTAACACGCAGTTCTCGCTCGCATCCAGCACCGCGATCAAATATAAATTATTCACAAGCCAGCGTCAGGATAATAAAAATTGTAGCTCGCCAAATTGAAAGATGAACGTGAAACCGTAGAAGCTCGCATTATGTGTCCAGATGACGATCCTTAAAAAGAAAGAAGCCGAAGGCTCGAGGTTGTCGAGGAGAGACACAGCGATATCTCTGGACAGCTCGATCCATCCTGACGCGTATACACACAGGTGATCTCGATCGAAGGTGCAAGCTGGCCATTTAATACGTGCAAGCTGTAGAGCTGAGGGATCGGCGCGGTTCGGTTTTAATCTTTCCGGGGGTCGAAAGCAAGGCGCGGAGAGGCTGGCCGTAGTCGGCATGAATAAAAGATGAGGCGCGAAGCGCCTTCCCTAATTGCGTGGACCGTTTAAATGCTTGGCTAAGAGGGAAGCTTCTGCCGGTCGTAACGTCACGCTATACCTGTATACAGCCGTGTTGGTATATCCTTTTGGATGGTGCGAGGTGAATGGCGCGGAAAGAGACGAGAAGCCTACACCGTGGATGGGGGACATCCGACGTCTTCGAGGTTTAAGCGGCACTCTCCCTCTCGGGAGAGTTTGTTTTAGCATCGTGCATTATTCTTCATTACTGGAATATTTGGAGGCGTGTCTTAACAACGTGTACCTGACGATATTTGCTCTATCCTTAATTGTCGCTAGGGAAATCGACCTGACGACGACGACGGCGGCGGCGGCGGCGACAACGACGAGACGACGATTCTCTTTTGGTCGCGATGAGGATAATTCGGTTTCTTTCGTAAGAGGAAAAGAGGGAGCCAACGCGAGCTTTGCAATCTTTGCGGAATTTTGAGAATGTAATTAGGATTTGGACAGGGTCTTCCCTCGTTTAATTTTGTTGATTTTAATTAACGGTGTATTTGCCTTTCGATGCAAATTGCAGCGGGGGAAACGTTTTATTTTTCTTCGTTCTTCGAGCTCGATGGAAAGGAAAAATCAGGTCTAGTCTATCGATCAGGTTTTCCTCTAGAATTAGCTTTCTACAAAGGTTTGTTATCAGATACGTAGTAGGAATAAACCCAGAAAGTTAAGGTATGTAGCAGCATCGTCCAGTGTTTATATATATTTTTCAATTTTCTAGGTAGCGTGACACGTAAATGTATCCGTTTAACGACTTTGTTGTCTAGATTTTTCGTATTCTACCTCCATCTTCTTTCTCTATTTCTAGTCTATCCATTCCACGATTTTTAACTACAACGCCAATCACGGCAGATATTAACATTACGGCTCTGTTATTTACTATAAAATTAAACCACTCGCCATCTTTTCTTCAAAGAGAAAGAGTGTCTCTAGCCACACCCGTTGCGTAAAAATAAATTATTCATCGGCTTCAAATTCCCAAGAGAAATTCTAGGTGTGTCACCGATAAAACGTAATCAAACGATCCAACAAAGCGTTTAAAAAAATCAACGGAGATCGGAGATCATCGTTCCATGTGCAGTCCCAAGAACTCGACACCTCGTGAGATGGTCGACACCTTGACTAACTACTCACGCCTGCAGAAATAACGATGATGCTTCTATCACTTCACGCTGCCTCTATCTCAAGAGGATTGAAGTTGAGTCCAGTTTATCTAAACTCGTCTCACCTGACCGCTCGTTCAGCTTTGCGCGTTACATAGTATTTACTCGCTGGTGTTTCAGGTAATTTGCAACAGGCCGGCAAAATTAATGCGTACCAGGGGATTTTTCCAGGATATTCTCCTATCGCCTCGGCGTGGTATCGTGTCTCGACGTGGTGGTGCTAATAATCGTGCTTACCGGCCATCAAACCGAGAATGATAACGCGGCGGCGTTCTCGAGGGCAACGCGTCGTTATAACAACGTCTGGGGCCTGGTTTTGCGAGATTTACAGCTCTCACGATGCAACCGCCTCTTTATCCTTAACAACCAGCTCGAACGGTCCGGTTTCCTGTTGTTGGAACAACGAACAAGGAGGCGCAACGATACCACGGCCGGCGAGAACCCAAACGCAACCTGCAATTCCGTGATGGAATAATAGACAAATGGACGCGTAGGTCGGTTTTATGGTGTTGGTCGGGGCATTAGCTGGACCACAGACGCGAGCCAAAGTCGTCTCGTAAAATTGCATCGTCGTACGGCCGGCTACAACAAAACGTTAATTGATACCGTTTGGCATTAACGACTAATTGGCATGGATCGTTGTATACATAGATGTCGCGTGTTTGCTGACGTGGTGTAACTAAGATATTGCCGGGTTTGCATCTGTTACGATAACGTAACTTAACGTAATTTACAGTGCCTCTGGAACGTATATGCAAATATAGATGCGAAGAATATTTAATTACACAGAGTTTACGATGCGGTTAGCTGCTGTCTGTCTTAAAGAATCTTAAAGCGCTTCGGACGTTCTGCTTTAGGTTTTAGATATTTCTCGGCCATGAGATTTATCGATAGTTTATTGGTAGTTTATGCGTGTGTATGTTATAGCGGACGTACCCCGTAAATCCATTTAAACGTATTACCCGTAGGAATGTTGGATGGTGGTAGACTTTTGACTCGTAAATTTTCATGTAAAATAGTAGTAGCTGCGTTTAGTAAATAATAATTTGTCTAATAAATAATAATTCGATTGCGCGATAATTCTTGCTCTGTATTATAAAACAGCCGGTCGAGAACTCTTACTTTCTTAGATACACTCATACTTTCTCCGAACTCTGAACTTCACGTTTCAATGAATTCTACACCACTTACGCTTGCACGCGGCAAATTCTTTCTTCGCTCTTTTTCCTTCGTTTTCAACGTTTATCCAGAACTTCGAGTTTTCTATTCAACGCAAAGCAAGATCGATTTAAAAAGAAAAAATCATTCTCGCGCTTAATATACAAGATACACTATCACATACGATTTCAAACTACTATCTTGAAAACTTTCGCCCTTTAATGCAGACAATTCCTGATTGAAAGAAGGAATATTTTTCTTTCACATGAATTTTACTAAAATCGACGCGTCTCTGAATTTGTAGTATTAAGTACATCTACATTAATTTAAATTTGGAACGCGTAAATTAATCACACGTCTATTTCTCTGCCCTAGACACTCTCGACTCATCCAGCATTTCATTCTATCACTTCCACGATTTTCTATTCAATTTTTGACCGATGTTACATTCAACATTTCCATACATTTCTCCATTAGCGTCGTCGTAGCCAAGATGGTTAAAATACTCTCCATTATTATCACTATTGGCGTCGAAAAAGTAATGCCGCGATCATCGCAGTTTGCCCCTTCCATCATTTCTGTCTTCAGCCGACATTTAGCCGACGTTTCGTCCGGCTACAGCCTACACGTGCCATTTAAAGCGACTTTTTGCGGGGCCCGGTCTCGAGAAAAGCATCGAACGCCGTGTGTGGTCCGACGTCCGTCGAAAAAGAACGATCGGTCGCGTGTGTTCCGCGAGAGGAGACTTTGTTTCGAACCTTCGAAAATCCTGTCCCTTTACTGGCTGCATTAAATCGACCACGACCAAAAAGAGATACCGTGACCGGCTTAAATTTCCCATCGCGTTAACCGCTTCGCGGATGATTTCGACTTCGCTGAAATTAGCTGAGCCGCGACACTGTCTCCTCTTAGCTGTCTCTTAGCAACGATATACCGTTTATATTATGCAAAATGTTCGCCAGGGGAATTGACATGCGGGTAGACTTATCTGATTCGGGTTGCGTAGACGCGCGTCGAACAAAAGAAGAAAAGCAAGGAGGGAAAAGAAACGACGGAAGAAAGAGGGAAGGAAGAGCAGGTCGTAATTCCCCGATAGGTCCTTGACCGATGGAAATTTCGAGTTCACGTCGAACCGTAAATTTCAGCGTTTTCGTATCGACGCAGCACGCGAGAACATTTGCCTGCTTCGTTTTCGCAGTCGGATCGTTTCCAGTTCCGTTGGATATCCGCGATCATTGTTTTTTAAACACAAAACTTCTTGCTTCCATTTAACGTCTCGATCGCCGTTACAGCAAGTCGGAGAAATTCCCTTTGACATTACGGTTCGATGAGAATTCGGAAGTTTAGAACAGGGGTGGATTTACGGTTGTAGGAAATTTGTAGGTAAATCTAGTGACTATGAGGTGATCTCGCAGTGGAGGAAATCCAACCGATAAGATTAAGGTTAGAATGTAGTCACGTCCCTGCAATTATCCTCTATCTTCCTCTAATTGTATTCTCCGGAGTTTCTCTATCGATCGTCTAATTGTAATAAATGTTTTTGTATTACTCGTTGAGAAAGGTATCGTTAGAATTTCTTATCGTAAAATGGTTGTGCAATTTCCCTCGATAACATGTTTTTCAGTTAATTAAAATACTCTTACGTTTCCGAATTAAACCCGGTAACAAGTACGCGATCAGGTACCGCAATTGGAGATAGTTACTCGATTAGGTTAAAGCTGGAGTGTGACCACGTTCCTGCAATTATCATGTGTCTCCTATTCTCGTTGCTTTCGCTGATGCTTCGCTGGCCACTGTGTGACCTCGGCAATCGCTGTTAGGTACTCTAACAAGGTTCCTGTTCTCCGATGCTTTTATTTTCCCCATATATTACCACGGTCGAGTATAGCTTTATAATTCTGAACACCGTTCTCGAACGTTATTATGAATCGTTGCTAGAATTTTTATTCGATAAGATGAAACCAAGCGATATAGCTACGGCTTTCTACGATTTTCTTTTTCACACTTCTCTCCTCTCCTCTTCCAATCGATTACTATTTATACCCGTTAACCTCCACTATCTTTTTCGTTTGATTATTCAATTGATCGACTAAAACACGTTTGAAATTTTAAATTAGCCAGTTGGAAAATTGAAGTTAAACGATACGGAGCATCGTGGACGCTACTACGTTCGAGCAATAAACGTTATCGCGATACGCTCTGCTCTTAGATAAGAAACTACTTCCTTAAAGGTTCGTTGCGTTTTTCTTTCGCGAAATCAAGAGCACACTGCCGATACTTAGGAAACCAACTATCATCCTCCGTTGGCCATTTTTCGTTCTTTTATCTTGCCACCCTATTCAGGGACGTTTCTATTCTCTCGCGGTTGGTATTGCTTCGAGGAATATCAGAAGTTCGCTTATTGGACCCGTTGAAATTTGTTCTCGTCCCGTACGATTCGATACAGCAGCCGTGCAAATTGAATTCCGGTTTTCGATTTGGTATCAGCGGAGAACGCGTGTAACGCGGATAACGACAGGCTGCCTGATTTTCTCGTTCCCGAATTATCGCGACACGACCCAGTTCAACTTCCCTCTAGTTTCATTAAAAAAAAATTTCTTTCCTCGGAACAACTAAACGGAACATCGTATCTTCTACGAACAATTTTTCTTCCACATCTTTCCCAGGGATCGTGGGTTTCCGATTTTATCAGATGCCTCGAAATTTTATGGAACTTTCGTAGAAGCTCGAGGAACGAACAATGGAACTGAATTACCCTCCTCCTAGCCTAGCGCGAGCAAGATCGAAAATGGGATTCACCTTGGTATCGTCAAACGCGAGTGTGTAATCGACTGCCGAGATACAAAGCCAGCGTATAACCCTCGTAGCTGCAGCCTTATCTGCCTCTTCAAAATTACAGTGTATCAAGTAATGACTCTAAAAGCCATTACTCGCATGAAGAGTCCGGGCTGGACGTCGTCGCGTTCCTCGTTGCACTAGCTAAGTATTTCTATTCTAGCCGACGCTGTTTCGCCATCGTATCTTCACAGTTTTAATTTTTACGAACAGGGAACACAAAGATTCCTCGTTCCTTTAACCTCTTAGGTACGATGCGCCACTATAGTGGTTTTCGCGGATGTCATTTTATATTACGACGCGCCACTATAGTGGCTCACTCATTTGCTCCTCGTTTGAACTGAACGTTCTTTTTCATTTGTCTTGCTTCACACTTTCCTTGTCCTCGCAACGTTTTATAACATTGTTAACAATATACAGATAGAATATATAGTTTTTGTTTTTGATGCGCCAGTGTCAGATATCAAATGTTGCTTTCCGTTAAAATAAATATACCATTGTTAGATGCTTTTTTAACTTGCCGATCCGTATCATTGTAATTTTTTAGAATCTTCAAGCTGAACATGTCGCTTCAAAATAGAAAACGAACAGCAATTTGAAAAACACTATCGCGCTACGAGTGTGAAAATTGTGACGTGTGTCTATGTGCCGTACCGTGCTTTAAAATATATCACACACAATTATATTATCAATTGTAAAGTAAATTATTAAAGTTCAAGTTACAATTTAATTATCAAAAACTTTATTCCAATGTGCTTACGTATAGAACAGTATTATCCGTCACACATTGCAGTGCTGTATCGTTTATGCGTAATTCGCGTCAAACTCTGCTGTACAGAGAAACAGCCCCGTACTTCCCTCCAGTTTCATTAAAAAAAATTCCTTTCTTCCTAAGAGGTTAAAAGCGGTATCGAGGAAAATTGTTTTTGCCAGGTACGCGTTCTCATCGGCCAGCAAATGGGAATCGTGAAACGAAAAGATATTCCACGATCGGATCGTAGGTTTAGAAAAATGTTCCTACCAGAGCATTTCGATTAATTTTATTCCTTTTTACCTACGTACTCTGTTTAATTTCTTCGACGACGACGACGACGACGTATCCTCTACATTCTGTGATACTATTTCAGAATAAAATACGATAAAATTGTATTCAAAGAGTTTTTATCATACTCGAATAAAAACGAACTGTATAAGTAATTTTATTCTATTTATCGGTTCGAATATAATACGCAGCCTCTTAATGCAAGAATTTAGAAGATAAGTATAAAAAATGATGTCCACAGGAGTTCGAATTCGGCTATTCGAACAAGTTTCCACGATGCACGTGAAGAAACCGGGCAGTTACGTTCCAGTTTTTCCAAAGTGCGTTCACCCCTCGCGTAATTCCAATTGAATTCGCTCGTTGAATCGGACTGTGTGTACACGGTGAAGCAGCGGGCAAACTCGCAGTTGCGACTTGCCTTTTGACTTCTCAATCCACTGCTATTTCTCTCCACAGGAGACCGCTCTCTTATATACCGCGCACGCTCTCTAACCAGTATCTTAATTGCGTCCATTCTGGAAATATCGTTGAAACTGGGAACACGGCAAGAAAAGGGAAAAAGACGCGCGAAAGAAGCGGAAAAGCCATGGTGTCTCTTATAGTAAAAGCACGAGTCGTGTGTCTTCTTACGATGGCGCGCTTGAGAATCGTTTTGTGTACTCGCATATGGAAAACGATCGTTTCGCGCTACAGAAAACGGCTACTCCAGATTTGTCTGTAACATCGTTTCCGATGTTTCGCCATTCAACGAAGAAAAAGCTGCATTCAAGGGAAACTTTGTATTCGACTCGTTTCCTCTTTTCTCGCCCGTTTTTCTTTCTCCCTTCTATCCGTTGTTCCCCGTTTTCCATCTCTGAACATTCCATCCACGCGAAAAGCGTCTTCGGGGATTCGTTCATCGATCAGCCGTTGCCTCTTTATCCCGCAAGCCGCTTGAAATGAAATTATCACGGCGACGTTACCATTTCAACACCGTTAATTAAATTACACCGCGAACGTGTTTGACATCCGTACGAACTTTTTGCCAGAAGCCGAGAGAAGTAACGCGGCAATTTTTTAAATGTCACGCTCGCAACGCTGCCGCGACTGTGGAAACACGGCATGACACCGATTTATCGGTGCTTTGACGCGCTCTGACGGCGATCGTTCGTGTTCCACGGTCTCGGATACGGATTTTCGGTATTTTCGTCGTTTCGCTTGTTGCGGCTCTTTCTCAATTACTCGACGTCCTTAATTTTCGCGAGTTCTGTCCCGGTTTCTCGGCAGGTTTCCAAGCCACAGACAGACCGAGTTACCTTTATACATCAATTATGAACAGGATTGACACGACCTACTGGGGATAATCTGGCCTTAATTGAAGTCAATATGAACGATCGAACGACGTCTGGCATTTTTGTCGGTTCCCTGGCCAGGAAGTTTATATAGGACGAGCTATTTCTGATTTTATCTTTTGCGGAAAGAAGACCGAGTGCTTGAATATTTCATCGATTCAAATATGCAGACAGTTGGGAATTCTACCTTTTCAAGCTACGTAATTGTATTCTTTTCGTGCGTCACGTTTCGTTCCATCGAGGATTTATCGTAACCGCAACGAAAGAGACATCGTACAGACCTATCTTTTACCTTTGAAATCTATTATTTTTAAGCTTTTGGTTGGATTATTCGGGTTACTTGAATTTACGTTTCTGTTCATACAAGTTAAGTTACTCGCGTTTAAGTAACGTCATTTTGATCTTATTACCGTTTCGAATCATTTTTCATCTAATCGTATTCCTCTATCGTTAAAAAGTTTCTCAATCTCGAAAATAAAACGGAAGAATCGTTATCGATGTGTGATCGATATTAAAAAACTTTTTTATAGCTTTAGGTGCTTTTATGCTCGTTTTAACGAGATCGAGATAAAAGAATTTAGTTGATGGCAAGCGGATGCTTAAAATAGCGTGGAAGAAAGTATTGTCTGCGATACTTATAATAACGAGAAAAATAGAGAACGAGTTGCTAGAAGTCTAGAAAGACAATACTGAAAAACAATCAATTTGAGGAAGAAAGTAAATTACCAGATGAATACATCAGAGACTTTGTTAAAAAAGTTAGCTGTAGGAAGATAAAGAAGAATATAAAAATCATCTCGGAAGGTCTGTAGGAAAGTTTGATGATTTGCGCGATATGATTAAACGCAAAGTTCATAAAGAGTAGATTAGATTTAGGAAGCCAATAACGAAGCTGGAAATAACATTACGTTACCTAGTAACTATCGTTTCCTTTAAACGATGGAATAGTTGAAAGAATCTCAATTTCGCTTGAAACTTAAGAGGGCCAAGTACTAGAAAACCATACCGATCCTCTCTTGAAAGAGAGAAAAATAGGGAAATATTACGAAATTTCAAAAACAGTATTTTTTACAACTTACATCTTTCTGTAATAAATACACTCGTAAGAATAAAGTAAAATAAAGTTTGCAAGTGATTCGTTCTTGAAAAAATGGAATATGACAACGTACCTGTGCAACGAAATTGAGAAAGCTAAACCGATGGGACCGATCAGCTCGCTCATCGAGAAACTTAGATGACAAAATGCAGAAACATTCTGTACGAAGGAAACTTAATCGAATTATGTGAAATAAAGATACGCGTATAAACCCGAGAGAATACTTGGAATAGTCTGAACAACGCGATACATTCAAATCGATCGAGTCCATCTACCTTAAATGAAACTTTACAAGCAAGACACAATACCCAGTACAGTGAGTAGAGTATCCAATCACCGCAGTCGCGCGAAACCCAACAAAACCGCGGTACTTTCGATTCGATTTCAATTTATAGCGCCCACCCACCGTCCAATAGCGCAACCCATGTAACAATCTTCGAGTTGGAAGAAGAACGCTGTATCAAATAGCATTGTCGATGGTTGTTCTTTGGTGCGGTTTGCTCGGCGGTGCATCGTCAGCCATTCTAAGCACCTTCGCCCGAGGTCGCGGTGTATTAAATTAGACGGTGACGTGGACTGGCAAAGGAGGCACTTGGATGCGATGCGGGGGCGCCCCGAAGCTCATCAAGAGTCAGGCCCATTCAGCCAGTCATTGTCTGCGGTAATGGAATGTATTAATATCGGAGAGCCCGCGGGGCCGGCGACCGACGCTCTTCGTGTTCCACGTTGCCCGAGCTGGTTGGTTTGGCCCTCGCTTCGAGTTACAACCGCGGCCTGCACCAGAGCGGATATGTCCCGTGGGATGGAATATTCGTATAAACCGTTGTTGCGCTGCAACCGCCGCTGAATACCGGACCCTACGCATTAATATCTAAACGCCACCGACGGAAGGCTATCCGTGGGGCGAGACAAGGGGACGAGAGGGTGCACGAGAGGGTTTGGCTGGAACGAGAACTGGAGTCGGTCAGAAAGAGAACGAGACGAATGGAGTGACGATAGAAGAGAGCAAGAGAAACGGTATAGCGCACGCGCTGCCGTCGCATCTCGTATTCATGCGTTGCACCGTCGGTTACAAGAGGCGTTACATGGCCAACCCTTTCGCCACCAGCCAGGTGTAATATTCTTTTTACGTCGCTGGCCGACGTCAAACATCTCCCCGTGATAATTGTATTAGAGGCTCGAGGCTGCTGTAAGTTTTACGGTGGAAGGGTAGCAAAGGAGTTGCGTGGATAGACGATTTGAATTTCAGTTGCGTCGGCTAGTTGGAGATGAAAGAATGAATTTGAAAAATATATTAGATAGATTCGGACAAAGGAGAGCTCTCGACGGATATAGTACTTTTGACGATGGCTGTCAGAAGTTTCCTGTCGTGGTGTAATTTTATTAGATCGAAATAAAGAGTTTTTGATGATAAAGGACTGCTTTATGAGTATAGCTTCTACCGTGAGTTATGAAATACAGTGTTATTAAATTTGTGTAAAAGGGACTTTATTAACGTATGATTCAAGCAGGAGAAGTGCAACCTGCAAACTCTTGCCAGCTACTGTATTAAAACAAGCAAGAAATGTCTCATTAATATAGGTCTGCAAATGAATCTCAAAGGAGACACGAACATCCCGCTTATACATATATTCGTAATTCCTTCTTACGAAGATGTCAAATTTACATTGAAGTGAAAAACTAAGGAAAGGCGGAATTTCTTTTACAGAAGGATAAAATAAAAGTTCGACTGGCAGTAAACGTTCGTTTCTCTCTTGTCTTATCTTTATCAATATAGATCCGCCATAGAATGAATACACTATACAGATAAATATATAAACAACGTATTAATACAATGGAATATCTTTTGTTTATTTGTTAAGTGATATACTGCAAATATATATGATTTTATCCTCAATAACATTTATTCTTTTATCTCCAATAAAATCATAAATTGTTTAATCCATTTTCCCAATCATCGCATGTACGCATTGTTATACGCATTGTCATGTAAAATTACTTATTAGCAGACAAAAGTACGGGCGCGGATACGATCGCGTCGATGGAAGACCGATGAATATGGAACGAGGTTCGCATGCGTTCGATCACCGCGGAATTATCGAACTATCGTCCGGTTGGATTAATTGCACGGGGAGCGGCCTGGATAAACACCGCCGCGAAGGAAGTGTTTCGCGTAAATATTAATTACAGCCGAGCGACACAGCGCGCGTACGAAAAAGTGTGGAACATGCGATCCCGGTGATTTAATTGCACGTTGGATTATCTTAGGATTTATTCTTCCTGGAATATGCATCACCCTTGCGATTAAATTCATCAACCTCTTCGCGGGTTGCGAGAATCGAACAGCCTTCTCCGTTTCTTTCCTTTTTTCTCCCCTCTATTTCACCTATCCGAATAAATGAACCTGCACTGATAGGGCATTGATATATGTATTTCGATTAACTATTTATTTTTTCATCGCACAACTAGACTGTGGTTTATTATGCAAATTCATATTTTTACAAATAAAACCGAAGAAATGAGATTTAGATTTGTTCCGCTCCTTACATATTATGGAAAATACTTGCGACATTGAACGTGTGTGTGTATATTACATGTATGTATTGTGAATTAAAAATTTCTATAAACGTAGAAAGATCCGCAATCTACATTTAATCGATACTTTCGTTAATAACCGTTTTGTTACTTTTCATCCCCCGTTTACTCTGTGCTAATTACCATTGTGCTTCGTGTTCTTTTCGTACTTAAAACAACTCGCGAAAGTCGCGTGGTCGTTATAATTGCGCGATTTAAATGGCGTAAAGATTTTTTTCATTGTAAGATGATGTAGGCAATTTCCATATTGGATACAGCGTCGAACGTTGTAAGCGACGAAATAATTTATAATAGCTTTTTCAGTCCCAAAGCGATATTTTTAGTTTACACTGAAAATTTTCAATACAAATTTCATATACCGCAATAATCACGTGATCGCGTATGCAAAATCAAGGTTTTTCACAAATTGAACCTCGGACTGAAAAATTTTATCCCGCATATTTCGCTCACTTTTGCATAAAGAATTACCTTCTGCATGTTTGTCCAATACGTTTGTACAACCGCAACCTCTATACACGCGTATACTCTTTTTTTTCATACTTGAAAAATTTTGTTAATTTTATCTGGCTGCACGAGTCGCGACAGTGAGAAATACCGCGTAGTCGTCACGTGGTTTCCGTGTATAAATCGGGGGAAAAAGCGCGTGACGCGGTCAGATTAGAAATAATTACTGGCGGCTTTTCCCACTCTGCTCTCTTTGTTTACGCGTGATAACGTCTTTCGTCGTGCGTGCACGCAAACTCGATAAACCGGATTTTACGTATTAACGAGTTACCATGGTGGCACGATGCAACGCATTTTTAATATTCATGCGAGCCGCGTCGCGATTAATGAATCCTGAAGTATTAATTTTCGTTCTCTTCGCGTTTCGGCCGCGATTAAACTGGCTGCCGCGCGTGGAAAGGGGCGCTGATTTACTTTTCCCGGCTGCGTATCACGTCTTCGCGAATTTGCCACGAGGTTTTCGACGCACGAACATCGTCGCCGCGTATGAATAATTCACCGAATAACTGCTTGGTTGGCATCTTGAAATAATTATGGTATAATTGGGCGTGAGCAAATCGGAGCCTCGAAAGGAACTCCCCTCGGGGGAGTCGTTTCTTTGGCTAGTCGTGCATTTGATCACATAGAGTGATTTAAATGTAAGAGATAATATTTCGTCGAGAGAGAGAGAGAGAGAGAGAGAGAGAGAGAAGGAAGAAGGGCGTAGAGAAGAAATAGGCAGTAAATTTTCGAGGCTCGAGTAGTTCGCGAGATCGTTCAATCTATGTTTCGAGTTTCTTGGATTTCTCTTTTGGATTTGTTATAAACGATGGTTGCTATTTTTTTCAATATAAAATTGGAATTCTAATGAGCTTCTCTTAATCTTCTGTAACTAAGCAACTATCATATATTATGTAGGTACGTTCTAATCTTCGCCGAAGCTTTTGCTCGCTTTGCAACGTCACGCTCGATTATTAATCGATGGAACAATAATTCCAATATCCCGTCTAGTTAACTGGATAAATAAATTTTATTTCATCCGAACAAATAAAATTCTTTACACGTCGCTCGTAATACTCACATACCAAATCAACATACACGCACAAGACAATACATGTTTGTAGAAATGTAAAGTACAACCACCGAAACTACAAATCATTCCACAATCCCATTTAAGTTTTGCATGACTAGTAAACGTGCTTTCCTAAATAAGTCTCTCCCGTCGCCGCCTTCGTTACCATCGCCAACTCGTCCCCCTTCGTTTACATGTCTCCCAAGATCACCGCTATTTCTCGAAAACATAAACCCTCGTCCCTCGATCTAACGACCTTAGTAAAACCCTCGATCAACCCTCTCTTGCCACTCGAATGGCACGCAGTTTCATCTTGGATACCCGTCTGCTCTAAACTGGTTGTCTCGCGAAATCCATCGTTATAACGGCTATTCGAAGATACAGGAAGGCGCGTAACATTGTCGTAAAGACAAAGTACTATAGAACACCTAACTCATTGTCAGATTCCCAAAGTAGATTTGAAAGTTAGCTATTGGAATTAAATGGGCAGTATAATTCACAGGAAACGTATTTTTGTTATTTATATAACAAATTGTTACAAAGATTTTACATTTATTACCTCTTCTTCGAAATAATAAATTATCTCTATTGAGATATGTATAATTTTATGTGCTAGACCAGACTGACCGCGTAGTAGTGATACATGTATGTGAATATGAGTGTGTGGAAGTATGTGTGTGCGCGGCGCCTCGAAAACAAAGGAATGTAAATTGTTCAGTTAACAGTCTGGTATGGAAGAAGGTGAGACGCGTGCAAGTGTGCATCGATGAATATCTTTGAAATCGTTTATCAAATAAATATATAACTATTCTAATATGAATTCTGAATGTAAATTTAGTGTTCCTATACCATTATTTTGCCAATTAAGATCCAAAATTCTCAACAATCTCTAAACTGCGGATTTTTATGCGTTTATGGGAAAGTTGAAAATGCAAAATTGCACAGAATGCGCATAATACAAAATGTCTTGGCTATCGTGTGATTTTCATGGAAAAGTAATTATTTCGGCCTTTCGGTGCAAACGCTCCACTGTGTGCCAGCCCCTGCTACTCCATTGCTCAAATACAATTTTAAGGTGTTCTTCTATTTTCTCCCATTGTTCTGATCGCTTAGGATCATAGAAGTTTCATATCCGTTACAATCGATCGACAAACAACGAAAACATCTTACAGATTCCTACATTTACCATTTTTGAACTCACTCTTCTTCTTATCCCCAAGCTGTCCCTCAGCAAGTAACTTTCCATGCATGCGTAGTATACGTTGGAGGGTCGTGGCCGATGGCAATTGGATGGCGCGCGGCCAGAGCAACAGAAGTCACCGATAGATAGGGATGACGAATGATATGGAGGGTAGGCTATCGAAATGAAAAAGCGTCGCTTACCGTGCTAGGTGCGGACCAACGTTTCCCGTGTCGAACGTAGAGCTTGCCGTGATATCCGCGTCCGGGATCGCGCCGGATTCCATACCAAGCGGCGCGATGCATTGGGCTGAAACAAACGAAAACAATCGAGTTCAAAGTTTCGTCTTGCAACGAAAAATTTACATACGAGTCTAAAGGAAGAAGGCAGAGAGGAAAAGGTTTGGTTGGGTATCGATGCTCGTCCTGTTTTCGCCAGCGGATCATAAATGGCTAAATAACCAGGTAACCGAGATGAATCTGTCGGATAGAGCCGGTTTACGTTCTTGTATACGACCGCCTTTCCTCCAGCTTCGATGCGAGGAGAACGAGAAGAGTTAGGACGACGGCAAGGACTACCTCAACGTTTTCGTATCTTCGGGACCGATCAAATTGTTTCATAGGGGAACACAGCAGCGTTACGGGGACGCAATGTATCCTGCTACCAGGAACCGGGCCTATCTTGATACAATATTGTCGGCCATGGAGAACTGGCCGCGTTATTTACGGTTTTGCCATCGTTCCGCCACGGCGAAAACTTCGAAATCGTGGCTAACGAAACATGCACCGTGGAGACGTTGTGCCTGTAACGTGGCACGATAAATCGTCGGTGGAACTAAAATTACGATTCGGATGGCAGTTCGTGTAAATTGATATTCCGCGTTGTCATCGATGCTCGTGATTTCATCGTCGAGTCGCGGAATATAGTTACTTGTTTGCATCCGTAATAGAAACTGGAATATTCAGTGTTCGTAACGTTTCACTCTTTACGCTCTGCTCAACTATCTGTGTATCACTTTATCAATGAACACCAGAGTTATTAGAACGGACAAAATGATCGATACGTAGATTTTCATGGAAACTTTGTAAATTTATCGTTGAGGTTGAGGTTGACTGATTGAAGAACGAGTGGATCAATTTGTGATAGAAAATTATATTGAAATAATTAAAGGTATAAGTATAAGTTCATGCTGATTCAGATCCTTACTCTCTTTTCTTACTAGAAAATGTAATGATAGCACGTTCATATATTTATAGCAAAAGGACATTACCAAAAAAGTTAAGCTTATAGCTTTGGCTAGAGGCTACAGGGAACATAAATAGAAATCTGTTTATTAGTTCCTTTGTTCCTAGACTTCGCAATCCAAAACATAATGTACATTCAAGGGTACAATAATATACACCTTTCCTTATTTAGAATATTTTTGCGTAATAACAGTCTGCAGGTCACGGATATACATAAACAAAGATGTAGAGTTTTTCTTGAAGTAGTTGCTTCAACATTTATAACGACGCAATTTCGCAGATTCGAATAATTTCTCGTAAAATATTTCTCGCGTTATCTATATATTCCTACGTATTCACGCTTTTCATTGCAATTTCTCCGATACAATTTTTACGCTTCGGTTATCGATGGTTCTAACGTTAATCCTTTACTTTATCGCGTTTTCAGGAGAAGCGGAAAATCCGGATAAAACAATTTTATATTTACACGAGGGAATCGTATCTGACAAACGGGAACGATAACAGCGAAGAATTAAAATGACGCCTTTGCGATAGAGATGGAATTCCAAGCTTGCCAGTCAGAGGTCCGATATTCACGAATGTCTGCATTTTTCCTCAACCCCTAAATATCATACACACTTTGCATTACTAGTAAAATTGGATATACAATAGGAAGAACGCGTCGAATTCTCTAAATTTGAGGACGTCTGGCTGTCTCGCGAACATAGTTCGATTATCGAGGATGCTGCGAGGGGCGACTGGTGCGCGACGGGGCTGGGGGTGGTTTCGCTTCATGGCGCGGGTCGCATCGATTGCAATTTATGCATATCGAAGTTCTATTACCAACTAAAATGCGCCACGGTAAAATTTGCTGGAGCATCGTTTGCCTGAATGGATCGAATACGCGGCGAATAAACGATAATACGTAATGCCGGATATCGAGTGCAGGTGTACCGGAACAACGTGATGGGAGGTTGCAGCTTTGTGCCGCGAATAACCAGAGACCCCGCGAGAATTAATAGCAGGGAATTCGAGCTTATAACGGAAGGAATCCGTGCTAAGCCATCGAGAAACAGAATGGCCACGTAGGTAGCCATTAATATCGGTGAAACTTTGCACCATCCTTGGACGAATCCGCGACGTCGTAATTTCGTGGATACGATGGCAATGGTAGGGTCCGTCGTGTTATCGTCGGTAAGATGAAATTTCTACAGATTGCGAGCCTGTCGTGAAAAGCACGTTACTCTGTGCTTCGAACCGGCTAACGAAGTAACTCGCGTGTAAATGAATTAATTTCCGCGAACTTGTCGCGCGAACGTGTCCCCGAAAACTGGGGCATCGATGAAACTCGACGGCGCCCCCAAGTTTTGGAAAATTATCGTTACTATGTCGAGAGAAAGCATTCTCGCGAAACGAGCAGCTCGCGAAATAGTTATATCGATAGCTTTTACCGAGCTACGTCTCCTAAGATATTTATACGCCATAGTTTCTACGAAATTTAGATGCGAAAACGCAATGGATGTTTGTTCTGCCGAATACCTTCCGTTTGTGTATACGTATATACAGGGAGAAGTAAGAGCAAGGGAAATATAAAAGGGAAGTAGAAAGGGGAAAGGGGATAGGAAGAAGAGAAGACAGGAGAGGAGAAATGGGAAAGCATGGGGTAGGAGAAGAAAAAAGTAGGTGGATGAGAAAGGCAACGAAAGGGAGATGGAAAGCGGAGAAGCATTTCTATCCATTAAAGCACTCTAAAATTTCATAACAGCTACAAATAAATAAAGAACGATAAGAGGAAAAAATAGCACGAAGGTCCATAGCGTCTCGTCTACTTGTATTATGGATCGCGTCCTGAAAATTTACGAGTAAGAATCAATAACGATACCCATCAGCGAAACAAAGCGGTCGCCCGTGAATCAAGCACGCTATTATTATTAATGAAGCCTCGATATATCGCTCGCACCCTCTAGAATTCTCACGATCCTCGGCTGTCGTTGCAACTTCTCCCTTTTCGCGAGGTAAACTTGAATCGTTCCTCTCGTAGAATCCGTTTCCTTTGTCGGCACGTTCTCCCTAACGAGCCACCACGGTGAGATATCGCGCTCGTAAATCGATCGTGAATAACGGGTTTCCGCGGCGTGGAAAACTTACTTCCCTGTTTCTGTTAATTTCGCCTAAGTGTTCCGCGGCAACGTTATTTTTTTCGTCGCTGTTAGCCTCGTTCTCGCGTTGTCCAATCGCGAATTGTCTCTTTCAACGTAGCGGACCCTTTAAGGATTGCGTTTGGTCGCTACGGAAACATCATTAATTGCTTCTACTCTATCGACACTGGGATGAATGGTCCCGAAACGGGGACATTTCTTTCCGCTGGTTTCCAGGAAAATTTATATCGCAATTAAGAGCAAGCATTTGATAAAGCCCGACGATGGCGTTTCCATTTCTTTAATGAAAAACCGTTTTCAACGTACGACCGTACAACCATTTTCAACGAAACGAAAGTTATGGCGATATTTCTCTTCTTGCCATGTATATTTCGCTTTTTTTTAGTTGCTCTCTCTTTCTCTTTCTCCTTTTTTCGTAGGTGACTCGTGGTTGCTCAACGAAACGCGATTCTGAATTGATTCTCCGGAAACGACTCTGCGCTATGTATTACATTAACGAGCCCCTTTTCGTGCTGGAGGTAAGGAGTTGAACGTTTAAGGGGTACAGCGAGAAACGAGTGTCTGTTACAGTTTATAGAATCGATGTACTTTGCTGCAAATGCTCTTGGTGTAAATATAAAGGTCTTGTTTCAGCCAGTGAAATTCTATCTTGGGATATTGCCAATTTTTTCATAGTTACGGCAACCGGTTCGTTCATTTTACGAAACGATTCTCTGGTTGAAAGTTTATCGCGCACGTTGAAAATTCTCGTGATGTTCGTGTAGCAACAGGTTAATACGTTTGCTATCTCGGCGAAAGGAACGTACAGGGATAAGCAGCGCACTTGGCCAAGCTTGTTTGAATATCGATTCGGGAATTTTCTGTAAAACGTCAACTATACGAATTTTGCAAGAATGTCGAACTGCAGGTAGGTTTTTATTCGTTACACGTAAAGTAACATCGATAAAACTCTATTTAATAGCAACAGAAAAATAAGACGATAATGATTTGATTTTAAACTAGTACGACATTTTTAATACTCTAGTGATTCGCTTGAAATTCTCTCGCTTTATACGAGCAGTATCCACACATTCTCCGATCTCCTCAGTTTCGTAAACTAATCGAATATAAACTTGAAAAATTGCCGAATATTCACATGGTACTCTACGCTTTGATCTACTTGCGCGTTCTCTCTGCCACTCGAATTGCTTTCCATTAGCTACCGGTACTTTGGCATTTCAACGTTCATTCAGTTTTCTATCACTCATCGTTCTCAAAGAATTCTCACCACCGCGATACGTGCTCCACCATCGTATACCTGCATCTATGAATTTATATGTACATTTTTAGTTTCTGAAAAGGATAAAATCGAAATGATGTTTCTCCTTCTTGAATCGGAATTCGAAGCACGATCTATCGTTTATCCCGGCTCCCAAACGATTTCGATACTTTCAACTGCTGAACTCGTTACAAGGAAAAGTAACGCGCCTGACACCGACAGATCGTTTAGCGAAGTTAACGGGCCTGCTGGATGCTGACTAAGCCACTCCGACATGCAAATCGATGCAGGTTGCTTTTTTCGTACGGACAGTGGACTGATGATCGATTAAACGCTCGATGTGGACAACTTGCGAGACGTCTACCACGGGAAATTTACTTGGACGTTTATTGACCCATTAAATTCCGGAGACCTTCGGTCGAGAATGGGTGTAAAAGTCTTCTTTTATTTCAGAAAAAGTGCCACTAATGTGGACACATTGAGGTACCTTTTAGGTACCAGTACTATACTTTCAACCGAGTAATGGGCAATTTCTCTACGTATTGTTTTACCTTTAAAAAATACGAGCAAATGTATTTGTTGTTTCGTGTAATCAAAATTCTTTAACCTGATCCAACCAAAGGTTAAATAAGATGAGTTCATATCAAATTTAGGATACCAGAAACTCGTACAAAAACAGCACCGTATATTTTACAATTAAATTAATTGCTCCTAATTCCGAATGCGAATAATTTCATAATTTGTAACGGTCAACGTTCACTCTACAATTAAATAAATAAAATATTACCTAATCAGAAAAGTGAATATATAAGAAACGCAAATATCCAGGTATGTAACTTTCAAGTCTCGCGACAATATAGAGGGCTAAACGTAGAACGTAATCTCACCCTTGAAGCGAAAACCCGTCGGAAATGAAAGTCCATAACCCGAGACACATATGTACGATTCTTCTCGGTGTAGTTGGCGTACGTTCCGGCATTCGAGCGTACCAACACCACCGTCCGTTTCAATTCCACGAAAGTTGGTCGATCACCGCGAAGTAATTTGGATCGAACAAAATCGCTTGTCGTCGATGCATTGCGCACAAAGGTTTGCTGGTTGTAGTATCGAGCGGGCGTATCATGAGTTCCATGGTGCGGCTCTACTCCCCCTGCCAACGGCCAGCCTCGTGAACACTGTTTAAATACACAACTTCTGCCTAAAAGTTTGCAATTTGAAGAGAGGGGGGGTAGCAGTCTGACTGCGAGGCAAATGGTCGAGGGTGTGTAAGAGGGCGGCGACGACGGAGTTACAAACGCGCGAATCCAGCTTTTCCATGCGAACGCGGCCAAAGTCGATTCCGGATCGAAAGTTCGTCGACTGCGGTCAAGCGCCACGTGTATCGTCGTGGCGCGCGGCGCTCCGCGTCTTGCTCGTTAATAACTTACAGAGGAAGTTTCGCGATGAAAACTATAAACCTCCGGCGAGGGAAAGGGGACAGATCATGGCTTTGCAGTGGTCTACTTACAGAGGTCTACGGCGCTCGTCGTGTCGGCCAGAGCGAGAAAAAGCATAAGGTGGACGGCAGGTATCGCCCTCCCGGCGAAGAAACCGAAGCTTTTCACCATAGCTCCCGTTTCGCGCGAGGGCTTCACCCTCGCCCTTTTCTCACCGTGACTCCGACCGTGCCATTTCTGCCTCGTCAACCTGGAACAAAAAAGTAGAGAAAAACATGGAAACCG
The DNA here is from genome assembly GCF_051014615.1 of Bombus vancouverensis nearcticus. Classification (NCBI taxonomy): domain Eukaryota; kingdom Metazoa; phylum Arthropoda; class Insecta; order Hymenoptera; family Apidae; genus Bombus; species Bombus vancouverensis. The sequence continues at coordinate 13,988,962 of NC_134911.1, read as the reverse complement.
TTATGAGACTCGCCACCTTTAACGATATACCACCATAGCCCGGGGTGAGGGATTTCGAGGGTGTGTTTTGTTGTTCCTCGCTCTCGTTTCGCGTTCGAACGCTTTCGTCGCGCGGTACCTCTTCCGCTGGCAAGTTCGATGACTTCGTTAGGGTGGTACTCGAGGGGAGATGACAACGGTAAGGGAGTCGAGTGTCTCCCGGCCCGATCATCGATTTTATCTTCAATGAAAATACAAATAGGGTATGGGTTCTCAGACACCCAAACGAGTTTCGACTTTCAACGATCACTGACTGATCGGTCTTTTCACTTGTTGCGTTGATTTCGAAAAATTTTTCCTCGAAAATTACCACGTTCGAGAATATACACGATAGAACTGTGTATTTATCGGAAGCGAATTCCGGCTAGCACCGGTTCAATCAATTTTTACTGATTTAATTCGCTTGTTCGAACGTGAAGTTATACGAATAAAAAATCATAGGTAATTGGGAGAACCAATGGACTCTTATTATATGATTTTCAATTAAATACATGAACTCTTGGTTGCACGGAATTTTACCATACTTTGATTCGTGTAACGTTCAAAGCGTAATTTATAAAATTTGAAACAACGTACGATGAGTTGGCAATACCGCGGAAGAGAATATCGGCGATATTGCGCGCAGCGTTTGCGATTAATTCATGAAATTATCCCGTTCGTGTCGAATGAAAAATTCAAACCGGACAAAGCTACCGTGAAATTTTCGTTTCCTACCGTGTTAATTTGTTGTTCTCCGAGGAAAAGCAAGCGAAACGGCTCGTTCGAACAATTTAAACTTAAATCAACGCTCGAGCGTAATGTCGTAATTGTAAAATTATTACGTTCTCAGCATTAGCGTGCTTTATCTTATTTGTGGAAGCGTACGGAGCTTCTAAAAACAAAGCGCAGGGACAACAAACGGGTATCGTGTTTGTCGTGTCGGTAAAACAAAGTTTCATAAGCAAAACCAACAAAACGAGCAGACTCGAAAAATAACGCGTTTAAAAAGCGCCCTGAAGGGCTGCCCGCGGCCGTTTTGTCGATGTCAACCGATCCATTTTTATTCCGGCTCAGACAGGGTGCCGTTAAAACGATAGAGATGTACCTTCCTAATTATCCTTTGCTCGAATCTCTGATACATCGTTGCATGACATTGAAATATACTTGGTGTTTCAGAATAACTTGTAATGGGATAAATAATTTGTCCCATTGCTTCGGAATAAAGTCCTCGTTGAGTTAAAATCTACGAATAATGATCTTTCACAAGAGGCTTACAAACCCGAGATATAAATTAGTCTACCACTTGTTTGCATAAAATAGCGTTCTGCGTTTGTTGTTACAACAAATTTATACTTGAAATATCGATTTACACTACGATTACGACGATGGTTAAATTATCACGAAACGAACGAATCTACAAAGAATTTTGTTTAAAAAGCGATACGAAGTCTGTTATATTTAAAATTTTCGAGATGAACGAGAAATACTGCTCTTCAGTGACTATAATCTAAGCTAAACGTTCCTCGCGACAGATCAGAATTTATTCTCAAAAGTACTCACTTAACAAGAAAGCCACAAACCCAAGTTAAACTTTTACAAAATTGGGAAACATCTGTATTGAGATACGTGTCATTTTGTGCGCTACTCGTTTCGTAAAACAGATAAATGCAACCGTTTCGTTAGTAGTGTGGTACAGAAGATGGTGAGATAAAAAGAGTGCTGAAACGCGTGCAAATATGTATCGACGAATATCTTGTAAATCACATATTAAATAAATCTGAAACTATTTTGATATCAATCCTAAATGTAATCTAAGTGTTCCTGTACATTTATTTCGCCGATTAAGATCCACGATTCTCAACAATCTTGTACGAAGCAAACGTACATACGAATGATAAGGCAAAGCGATCCGATTGCGTATGCCCGTGTCACTTACCGTTAACTGATCGCGCGACGTGATATCTCGAGACACGGTATACGCAGGTGTGACGCGGCATGGGAAAGCGAAAGGTCGAATAACTAATTCACGACCGTGGACGACGCAACGGGAGATGGCTATGGATTTATTAGTTCGACAGTACGATGCCTGATTGCGACGTTATTGTCGGCGTAACGCGTCAAGCGAATAAGCGGCAAGAGAAAAGACGCGCGCGCTGTCGAGGAGACGACGGGGACGATACGCTCGTAAGAAAGGTGCGATTCCCGTGTCTGGACTTTGATGGAGTACACGGCGGTAATTGCGCCGGAAGTGAATAAGTAATGGCGAACGGTAGTAAGAAGTCGCCCGGTCGTAGGCCTCGCGTGCTCGCATTAAACATACATGCGGCAACTTACGGCCGACGAGGCGGAAAATCCACAGTTTAGTGCGTGTACGCCCCGTATACTTTGTGCTACGTCGGAACCGACGTTCTCCTCTCTATATCTATACATACACTGCCGTATCATAAGTATCCGGACGCTTTGGTCGATCTCTAGCGAGAGTATTTGAAGTTGATCAAAGTGTACGAGCTAATGGTGAATTGACATAATTAGAAGCGGTACGTGCTACCTTTGGAATTAAAAGGGTATAAAAAAATTACCTGTTAAAAGATGGGGCAGTAATGTACGAGACTCTTGAAAGGCATACTGATCGACTCCATTTTTTATCAATTTCTCAATTTCATTAGACAGGCACGATTAATGTTCAATTCCGAAGAAGCAAAAGATGTGTAGCCTTAGCGGTTGATTCATCGTAACAGGATGACATAAATAATGGTCAATTTTAAGGGAAATTTGAAAAAACAATGTTCGTAGCGTCATAAGTTTGTACTTTCCAATTTATGGAATCAATCGATGCGTCTACTCGATGGCTCACCCGAAGTTTTATTCGAATCAAGTCATTGCAATTTAATTTGTCCATAATATCGCCAAAGTACGCAAACGTTCTGATAATTTTCAGCGTTAGCGTCTATCTCCCTGGAATATTTCTCTCTGGCGCTCTTTTAGAAAATTCTTTCAACTCGGCCAGGGCTTGTTACGAGACGTACTGGCACGGCAGCTTCAATTGCTGATCAAACAAAGTGCTTCAACCGCCTACAATTACGCCTATTGCGGCCCGGATGAACTTTCTCTACGATCCTCTAGACTTTATCCGCGGTGAAACGATGAAATTCTCTTCTGCCGACCACAAGCGGCCAAAGAAAATCGAAATCACTCGACCACGTCGATTCGTGAAATATCTTCCATTTGGTAAAATTCGAGGCTATGCAAATTTTTCCGTTCCATGGTTCGACGGAACGACGAGCGAGGAAGAGTCCCTCGACTCTTATCTCGATGCCGTGACTCTCGAGAGTGGTTTTAAACATTCCAATCAATTTCACGTCACCTGTTTCCTGTCGCGCGTTCCAATAACGAAATTATTCATCGACTGTTTTCTTTTCATCTCGCTGTTGCGGGGGAGCGGGCGGATTATCGATGCTCGCAAGGGAACAGATGGTGATGCGCGCCGTTGTCTTCATCTCGTTTACGAAACCTGACTCGATTTTCCTGCTCGTCAGGCTAGGCCAAGCTTTTGCAATTATTATTCCATCGACGAAGGAGGTCCGTTTTACGATCGGTATCGTCCTACAATGTCTATATACTTACGTATATACCTGTAGACCAAGCTACCTGCTGTTTATACGTTTATCTTGACTAGGTGTTCGGCGGGTGTGCACACGCGGAGTCGAACGAACGTAAGAGGCCCGGTTAAGCCACGGTGTAAGCCGCGGAGGCTCCCCGTGATATCCTAGTTCGACGTCGAATCTCTTCGTTTGCATAGCAATGAGTTTATGCAGATTAATACACGCGGTACGTCTACGCGTACAACGTCTCGTGGGATGTAAAGCACCGGTACCTACACGGATCCCGCGAGCGTGCATGCATATTTTATTGGCGGCGCCGGGCGCTTAAGGATTCCCGATCGCATAAACCCAGCACGCGCGTCGCGAACCTACACCCGCGATTTGTCTCCCTCTCGCAGTTCCATTAGTTATAATCCGCGGCTCTGAGACTTTATCAAACAATAGCCTGGGTCGGCCTGCTTGTCTCTCTGGGATCAGATATAAGCCCACCGGTCCGCAAGCTGTTTAGCGAATGATAGAAGCCCGATATACGGCCGGTATATATCGATTCGTTTTCTCTTCTCGTGTTTCTTTTTTCGTTCGGGCTGATCCGGCCCGTTGTGCTCCGGCGTTCGCGTGCTATGTCGGTAGTCTAGAACGTGGGCTTAGGATTTATCGGGGAAGATTTAGTGTCGTGTTTCGTTTAGAACACGATGCGTTTCTTCCTGATTGATTTCGTTTTATGGATACCGGTTTTTTGAAAAAAAAAAAACAAGTTTGCTTTCCGAAGAGCAGAAGAGAAAGGAGTTAGATGGTAAGGTAATTCAGGTAGAGATTAGATTGCTATCTTTTTATATCATCTGTCAAACGTTCAAGTGATCGTGGTCGAGCGTGTCTGACGATTATGTTTCATATTTCTACGAAGATCTAATGGAAATCGAGAGTTTAATTCGTGTTATGAATAATCATACTTTGCGTGGCTATAAGAATCGCTATCATTTTATCGCTTGAGAAAATGATTATATTATTCTCGTAGAATAAGTTTAAATAACGTAATCGTTTAAAACCAAATTCGAAACATTTTCATCGTCGAGATCTATCTACTTTCGGAATTGCTCTATGTGTTTCCAAATTCTGTCGAAGAATGGTATGTTTGAGCGGCGGAAGAGCGACAGAGATTAGACAATTAGTACCAAGGACAGTTAGCGCTCAATTGGGGTGGTTATTGTAATCAAGCCTTGTACGGTTCGCTTTGTTTGCCCTCCTGCCCACTTTGCGATACAAAAGCTGTAACACTGGTGTTTGCATCTTGACTAACACGTTCTAATTGTAAGTGCTACATGGTTGTTTGCCACCTGTCCAACCTCCCTTTTCAAATTAAACATCATCGTGTTCCTTAGACGAATTACCCTTAACGTTTCGCATCTGTAGACGAAATATCTCGCGATATGATATTCGTATCACGTTTTGGACGGGATATTCGACTGAATAAACATGAGAGCCTGTTTTTCATACTATGATTGAATATCACTTCGTGCAAAAGAAGATAAAAGATAAAACAAATTTGTTTTTTGAACTGTAACACTGTATTTAGTATGAATAGCATGGCGAATAATAGCGTAACGCTGTCATTAGCATTCACAGACGAAATGTCTGGCCAAATGACTTTTATTTCTATTTATTGAAGATCTGAAATTTCCATGGGCGTTAATTCTGGCTGTATACGGGACGTAAATATGTACATATAAATGGAAATTTATATTTGGTATTTTATATATATATATATAGGGTAATTTTGTAATTTCCTGTGTAATTAAATGTTTCTAGATTCGTAAAGATTACAATATTTTAATATTCGAAATACGTATCTCGTCTATCGCAAAGCGCAATTGAGATATTGCAAATTTTGTATACCTTTTAATGTTTACTCTTTGGAAATTCTTGATTAACTTCTATCCTTCGGATGCGCTGGATTTGCATTGCTAAACTAGATAATTTACATTTTCCCTTTCGCAGTTTCAATTTTAGGTTATTCGTAACAGTAACGAAAGCGAGAGAAATAGCATTTATCGCGACAGTACATTCTCTAATCGACGCTTTATTTAAGTACCATGGTATTTAATTGCCACTTTCACACGAGTTGACTTTTACACCGAGACGATGTATTTACGTATCTCGCGTCGTAATGAAAACCACACGCCTTAAAGATATCTTATGCAAAGTATTGCACGAACAACGCTGCAGCTCGAGATACTCGTATCTCGTGCATATATGCGAAGGATTAAATCCACATATACGAAAAGGTTCGTCTCTTTTTCTTGCAAAAAACAGCATCGATTTCCTTTCTCGTGAAATCGAATGCATAAAGAAACGTGATAAAATACGGGTCTCGCGCTTATCGAACCTTCCATTGTCCGCAATTAAACGTACAACCGCCCACGCAGCGGCTATTTTATTGCACGGGGCGTTAAAACGTAATCGATGTCGCGATAACATCGACGAGGATGGCATCGCGGATAGATTTCACGGTAAAAAGACTGGTGAAAAAGGAGTCGTTACTGGCGCGGTGGATCGCCGCGTTGACCTTAATTACGGATCGAGAAGAGCCTCGATACGCTCTCGACGTTCCCGCGTCAGCCAGATGCAAGCGAAAAAAAGCAAGGAAAAGAAGAAAAAAAGAAGATACACGCGGCACATTGGTAATCCGGCGTATCATCGAAACCGACCAAATGGTGCAGAACGGGAAAGGCAAAGGAGACAAAGGGAGAAAAAATAAAAGGCTGTGTGGAACTGGTGGAAAAGCGATGCTTATCCGCCATGGAAATATGCGTACACGTCGGAAATGGGAGAAATACGAGCACGCTGCGCTCCATGTCCGAACGAAATGTTAATGTCAGTTAATTATCTGTAAAACGCCCGAGGCGGGGGATTCGTTTTCGAACCGGCGTGCTTGTAACGCGTGGGCGCGGCCCGCGTGTTTTCTGGAATCACGACGGCCGTACAGAATTTCTCGTTGTCGATTTCGACCTCGTGAAAAAACGCGGCTCGTTTATGCTTCCTCTTTCGCTCGATGCAACGAGAAAGAATCGCCGCGTTTCGTCGGATAATCAACTCTTTAGAATCTAGAATCTACGTAAATATGCATGTTACGTATAGCTGCAGATACAGTAAGCTTTCTAAAGATTCGTTAAGATAGTTGAAATAATTCTCCCGTGTTCGTGTTTTTCAATTTGTTCCTTTTTTTCCTTCGGTTTCAAGAGAAGGATAGGGCGACCGAAGGAGGACGCTGGCGATATTGGAATTGTTCACATAGCAATCGATGGCAATTTTTCACGTTTTTACCGTTGGTATTTCATCGCTACCATGTCAGCCTTTCGACGAGGGAATTTAACAACGAACAAAAAACATGGACGGATCAGGGCAAGTTTGCGGTTCGATCCTTCGCGTGATCCCCGCGTCCTGTTCGACAGCACGCTTCGACGATTCCAATCCATTCCGAGGCTGAAAATTCGTGTGTCCGAAAAGAGACAGTTGTCCGCCTGACGGACTTTCTTCCTGGCATTTCGTCGGTTCGGTCGATGCACGTTCGTGTTCCTTTCAAATATTTACCCACCAAACAGGCTCTCTGTCCTTGGCTCAAGATGAAAATTGCAAACCGCGATGGTCGTAAATACGATCAGGATAGATGGGAAAGGAAATGGTTTTCCGGCGATTTCAACACGGATTTTCCGCTCGTCTAAGATGCAACGTTACGTGGTGAACGTAATGGAGAAAGTATGCCACCGACTGTTCATCGTCTCGCATCGACAGACATCGGTGGATAAGATACCATGGAATTATGGTGGGCTTTATTCGAGAACCGTGTATCGCGACGTTTAGATTTATAGCGTTGTATGTAGAGGCCGGTCGACGTTCCATTTATCAGAATGGTACCTGTAGCATTCGGTCCGAATGGCTGCGAAACATCCGCAAACTTCGATCCCGCGAACAAATGGATGGAGTTCCGCAAAAGGAAAAACGCGGATGGAAAAATCACAATGGGAGGCGGCTTCGGATGCTTCGACGTTCCCTTCCTATTGTGCGCCGACTCGTGAAAAATGCACACTGATTTTCCGTAACAATGCTGACGAAAGGAGAGTTTTACCGATCGTCGGACTAAAGAGATGTACCGTGAAATATTTCCAGCCATCTTACGGATACGTGTATCCTCCATTGGCCCGCCATAAGTTCTACTATGAACGGTAGACGACAGAATGACCCGCGGTTTGTCATTGACGTTCCATTACGTGGATATTGCATGCCACTTGTTTCCTTTCCAGTATATTCCATTTTTTCTGTTTTTGTTTCTTCATATCAATTTGTCGTGGCATCGTGGAAATACGAGAAATGAGAGCAGGTGAACGTGCATCGAGTTTCCAGCAATTAATTGTATCGTAACAAATTGCGAGCGGTTGTTCGTTGCGAGCGATCGAATTACAAGTACAGTAGCAGAAACGCTTGTTTCAGACTACGGTCACAACGAAGAGTGTACGACTATGTATAGTTCAAAGTCAATGTGATTAAATTCCTATGTTCTGACAAAGGGATGCGTAGTTTTCCTGAAGCGCGTAAAAGCAATTGCGAAACAGAGGAAGAAAGAACAAATGCACGTTAGAATATACGTATCGCGTTAACGATGCTTACTTTTCATACTTAAACTCCATTCTACAATGATACGCGATCGTTGGGATGCTTTGCGTTATACTGTCGCAGTTTACGATATCGTAAAACGATACAATAACATAATCTATCGTTCATTTTCGTATAGCTGATCATCATTTTATTTTAGTATTGAAACGATATCTGGTAAACGTAAAACTTCCTTATCTTTCCGTTTCGAGTATACCGCAATAATATTTTTTTAGAGTATGCTTTTTAAAATGAAAAAGGATTTTGAATCGATTCTGACGAATGATAAATTTTGTACTTAATAATTTAAGTCATGTTTGTATTTTATTTATTCTATTACGCTTATTACGCTTATCATTATATTATCATATTACACTTCTTATATTTACCAATGGAAATTTATTTTAATATTCTTATTACCAAGGATTTTGGTACTGAATATTCTTCGTTATTGTACTTATTGTTATTATTGAAGTTGTTATTATATAGTTTTTATGACCTCAGAACATGGAGTTTCTTTTGTAAGATAATAATAGATCAATAAATATAAAAATATTCTACTGTTACGTATTTTTTAAAGACCAATCATTTTGACTAGCTTTGGTAGAGATGGCTACGTCTCAAATGTCGGTAGTTCTATTGTTAAATGCATTAAAGGTGCCGATCAGTCAAAAAGTCTTCCATCCTTCTGCTTTTTTTCTCCTTTCTTTGCTTCGTTCGTGGAAATTGTTTCGAGTTAATGGTGTTTTCAGGCGAACGAAAATAACGATAGCTGTAAAGCACTCCGCCAGTGTTAATTGTAATTCAATTTCCTCTCGACGAAGTTGAAGCCCCACGGTCCGCGATGGAATTGCAGTGAAAACGTCTTACGGGGGTTGGTTTTCGTGGTTAGTCGGTGCAAAACCATAAAAGGGTCCTCTTCTTCAAGACGAACGTCGTCTAGCTCTTTTCTACGAGCACTCGACGGAGAGCGTCGAGTGGCGCCGCATTAGAACAACGACTTTATACAAGTCAAAGTCGTGAGTGTGTACTCCACCGTATGGTGAGCAGGAAGCTACACTTGTGCCCCGGTTAGGTGCTCACCGAGAAACCAGCCGCATTTTTCACGATCGCAAATTTATACGGTGTCAGCTGTTTTCGTTTACTTTACGCTGTTAACAAAACGACGATGGCTACTCTGATATCGATTGCGGTATATCGGTAGATCACGGATATTTGTTTTTATTAAGATAATTAAAAAAAGAAGAAAAATTGGAATCTAACGAAATATTTATTTCGTCTGTTGCATGGTATCGCGTATTTTGTACATTTTTGCACAGCACCTGCGTTCCGTAGAATTTTGCATCTAATCTTAGTTCCTTCCATTCTAATTTAAATGTAAGTATCAGCTTATAATTTATTTGTGCTACGGTGTAGTATCGTAAATTAAAGCGACGAGTGGAGAAAACGATTAATGTCGCAGGCGTATACTTCGAATATATTTCCTACATTCTGTTTTATGGCTGCATGCAATAAAATACATCGTATCCTACGATCAAAGGTATTTTCCTTGGATACAAAAGAGTCAAGATTCAAAGTTTCAAAGTGTCGCCATTTTTTCATTATTGGCTATTTGTCTTCTCGTTTCGGTATAGTCAAATTCATTTCGATTCAGCAGAATGGACACGGTTTACATTAGCGTCGATTTCGATCAATTTCCCTTAAACAATTTCTAACAAGAGAAAAGAAAACTTAAAAAACTCGCTTCACAGTAGAATACTCCCTTAAAGGGTGAGCCGTTATTTCTGCCTCTACGTAGCCTGTCGTGGCATCGCGAATATGTCACATCACGGTACAAACTAAAATAATAAATGGCAACCGGTGACGATGATTAATAATTTAATATCACGGTGAATATTTCAAGTTAATGATTACGAGGGTAGCGTAAAGTTCAAAGCAGACTGTAAAGCGACGGTAGAAAGTCAATTAAGAAACTGACTGCTGCAGCGTGCTTCGCGTCTCGTTATAAATAGTTTTTAACGTTAAACTCGGCACGCGTGTATCGGCACCGGTGCGACTATAAACTGCCACGCGGATTCCACGAAACACATTTCGCAAATGCAACACTCTTGAAATACTCGAGAACGCCTTTGAGTGTATTTGGCATCGCAGGTGAGCGGAACAATGGTGTCGGATGATCCGGCAGTTTGGTGGCCATTCGAGTAGAGGGATTGTAATCAGCACTTAAACCGAGTACTTTTCTCGACAAGACGAAGTGGCTGAAAGTATGTTGCTTATTGTGCTGCTAAATGATTTTATTTGACCCTCGGATTACCGAGCTGCACGGAGAAAAGGTTCGCGCAAACACTCGAGAGAACTGTTTAGCCGTGGCTGCCATTAATGTCCATTATTCTCGGGGATGGAACATGGATTCGCCGTCGAGTGTTCGTCCGTAACGGCCACAGATCCAACGAAACCACGGCTGGACGTTGTCCGTCGATGTTTCTTTTCTGACCGAACAAAACAAAAGCGAACGAGACGCTCTTCGAGGAGAAGACGAGACGCTGTTCACGCGCGTTTAAAATCTTGTTTGAACGGACGATCTCGTGTTGCGTCGAGATAAACTGTGCTCTTCTCGACCCTCTTTTTTATTTTTTTACGTACCGTGTAAAAATGTTGAGAATATGTAACCGTATTCCGTGAGCCAACATATATGCGAACCACTGGAATGTTTAGATCCACACGTATGTAGATATTTGCACAACTATTCGACGTAGCCGCGTGCCTCAGTGACGTCAGTGTTTGTTCATTTATTTCCTAATCTGGCGTCTAAACGCGTCGTTAGTCTTCTTCAAGACGTTCGTCGTCCGAGAAAGGCGACAACCGGTGCTGAGTCATTCGACTGACGCAATGAAAAAAAGGGGCTGAGAGGAGCGCAATCGAAGTTGGGCCATTTCCAAACGTAATTCTCCTCGCCCGCTGAATCACATTCCGATCTTTGCTACTGATTCGCTCCTTTTCATCCTGAGTATTAGAGTCGGCCATTGGATTAAATCCTCCATCATTTATCAACGATCAGAATAACGTTAGAATAGCTCGTAATGATTCCACGCGTATGCCGAAAAATCTAGAAATTCTCGAACGTGAAGTTTAAACGCCTTACACGCTCGTGTAACCTATGTCGTGTATAATTTGAAAATTTGATCTTCGCAAACTCTTTGAACGAAGAAGCGCGTGATTCAAATTAAGAACATTCGTGAACGTGACATCTGGAAGTTGGCCGTTTCATCGTCGCGTGTAATTTCCGCCGCGTTCAATCATTTGTCGCAAGTGCGTAAGACGTTTATCTGTTAATTAACCAATCACGCGATAGATTTATCCGATGCGTTTGGGAACCGCACAGGCCGTGCTCGGTTTATTTGTCTAACCTGTACGGCTGGCTGGCATTTATTGGCCATTCGCGTGATTTATCATCGCGAGATGAGCACGAACGGTAATGATCGGTCGTGGGACGAGAAAGAACGCGCGCTCCCCTGGGTAAACTGGTACAATTTTTTAGGTCAGCCGACGACATTGGCAAGGTTACACGGACCGTTCGTTTGATTCAGCAAATAAAAACGGGGATAAAATTCCGGCTAATCAAACAGATCGGCAGTTCGTGCATGTGGCTCGGGTAAGTGTCGCATTGCGATGGCCTCTTAACGACTCGCGACTTTCCAGGTTAATTTCTGTTCAATCTGACTCGAGAGACTTCCAGGGCTGTCTCTGTCGTATTCTCAAACGACTTACTTCCAATAACTATTTTTCAACGCCTAACTGCTCTCGTTTCTAACCGATAGAAAAATCTAGAAACGATAAATCAATGAATGCCTTGCAGAGTGACAATTGAAATGCAGTGGTACACACGTTGAAATGCAATGTTAGCGACGATTGAACAGGTTGGAGGTGGGCGATGGAAAAGATATCGGTCATCGTATATCAGATCCATTATTTATTGGAATACGCATAACGCAAATACATGAGTTTTCGATGAATCGACCGTATCTGCGAAAAGTGCATGCACCACCAGTCGATCCGCCGAAGGGAATTCAGGGATACAAAAGCGGATGGAAAAGCGAAACCCCTGGCGCATGTATATGTATGCGCGCAACTACGTTTTCCCGATTCGTGTATACACACACACACACATATATACATATGCATATATACATATACATATATATGCGCGCGTATGTGTGTATGTTTGTGTATACGTATCTACATATATAGTTACCTTTCGCAATAAAATACAGCGGCGCACGTAAAACGCCGACGCGCTCTGGCGAAGCAAAGAACAACAAACAGCGAGTCAGGACGGACGATTTACATGCATAAACTGCCTTCCCTCCAACTCTTTTTACCCTGCCTCCCGCTTTGTCCCTCCCATCCTCGGTTCCTGCGCCCTCCTCCCTCCTTTCCTTTATCCGGTCTACTACAATTTCTTTCAGATTCACTTCCTTAATAGCGCGGGATTTTCCTGCAGTCTAGGAAACCAGAGCTATCCACCGAAATGGAGCTCTGATTTTAATTTTCAGATAACAACCCCTCGTAACGCCGATACATGTGTAAATCAACGAGACGTGATACCGTTTCGTTGAGACGCGAGACTTGCTTTTTTTTTTATCTCTTTGGATAATGTACAAAGCAGGGGACCGGTACGGACGAGTGCACAGAACGGGAAACGCGAAGATTGTTCGAATCGAGTTTGTATTCTGTGTAATGCGAATAGAGCAACGCGCGCGCGGTCTAGCGGAATCATTAACACTAGAACTATCGATAGTTAACACAAAACTACTTCTAGTCAAAATGACTGGTCTTTAAAAAATACGTAATAATAGAATATTTTTATATTTATTGATTTGTTACTTTCTTACAGAAGGAATTCCATTTTTGGTATAAACGAGGGGCGACACATTTTTAAAATTGTAGAACGAGTCATTTTGACTGGTGTGGTATTTCTAGTATTGGCATCTAGAGATCTAACGTTCGATCCGGAATTTTCCTGATAACTGATATCATCATATTGAATGATACGCAGTAAAAATTTTAAAAACGTGTGGCAAGTTGTACAAAACGAGGAAACTGGTTAATTGGAGTTCGATAAACAGATTGCAAGACTTTTTTATACTTTGACAAATACCAGTCATTTTGACCAATACAAAATTCTTTTGAGTTCGAATACATAAAAAACAAAACAAAATTCATTATATTATTCTTTTAGTTATCGTTGCGAAAGTCATTGCATCATTGCGGGGAAAAAATATAACGTGAAGTAGAAATTTAAAAATAAAATTGTAAAACCAGCCAATTTGACTGGTGAGGTAGTTCTAGTGTTAACTCTTGTGTCAAGTATAGCAGATGCGTCGTTTATTGCATATTATTTTCAATCGAATTCGTAGCACGCGAACGAACGAAACGAAATATCTGGCCAAGTTCGGAATTCGTTAACGAAACTCAAAATATAACGCCCTAAGAACTTACTATAGCCAATATAATGGAACGTTGGGAAAAATATCACTCCCGGCTCGTAAGAATTTATAGGAACCGCTGAAAATTCGCCGAGACTGCTAGAAGTCTTTCCAGCCACGTTAGAAATCCGATAGAAATGTGCTCAAATTTGTCAGAACCAACGAAAGTTACATTAGACTTGTTAAATCCAACAAAAGCTGCGTCAGATTCGGCAAATCTAATTTCACCCAGATCTGTCGGACTTTTCATAGAAATCGTTCGAAACGTGTCAGACTCGATAGGTCAACTCAATCTCGCTAAATTTAACGGAAATTACGATAATCTTGTCATTTTCGAAAAAGAAATTCTTGAAATATTCCTATTTTTGTACTACGTTCGTACTACTACATATATATCCACATATATACGCGCCGAAAATACATTTCCTCCAAGTATTCGTCTATCCTCCTCTACGTACAATCTCCGACCTAACTTGTAGTACTATTTCAGCGTCTGAGACAGGAACCTTTTAGCGATGAGTAGCCTTACTGACGACTTCGCTAGCGTCGAAACTCTCGCTTCCTTATTTTCCCCCTTTCTCACTACAGCATCACGGAACGATGTCATCTTTGGACCTTGGGACTTGAAAACCACGCAGTTACGAGATTTCTCGACTTAAAGATGGTTTTAGCTAAGTCTCTAGAATCTGGCTTCTATGGACACGAGATACGCAAGGGGGTAGTTCCTGTCTGCACCCTTGAGCTTCTAGGGATGTTAATTCCTGCTGACTCTGGGTCGACCTTTACTAGGTATGAGTTTAAGATGACCTTTACTCGGTCTTGACAAGTCGGAAATGATTCTACTCGGATCTAATTTGTTCACGGTGATTCTTGCTGAGTCTGATGTATACTTAGTAACTAACACGACTCTTATCGAAAATTATAAGAACCATTTTTACCGGTTACTTCAGACTTATATTTTTTAAGGTGGAAGCGACGCATCGGAGGATTTAAAGTAGCCATGTCGATGAAATGGAATAGCGTTGGAGAATTTTAGACAGACTTGAGAGAAAAGCTTCGAGTCACTTTCTATGTCATTCGTTCTCACGTTTCTAACTGTTTCGACTTTCTTATTTCTCTTGTCATATCCTGTATTAGAAATTAAATTTATAGGAATCTCTATAGTCAAGACGTAGGTATTACGTATGGTGTGTGAATAACAGTGTACTCGTTAGTAATTTCATATCAATCATCGTGCTCGTCAATTAGCCCGGGACGGGAGCGTGAAAGCGGCGTTACCAAAATAGTATTGTACGTTATATAAAAGCCAGGAATGAATTCAGCCGAAGGAGATACAATTTAATCGAATGCCTCATCCGTTTAATGATCCGTCAACGGACAAAAGCGACAAATTATGAAGCCCGTAACGAAGCACGTCAACTCCGATGAAAACGGATCAAGGATAGAAAGAGAAACGAAGTGATTTAAGTTTCCATTCAAAGCGACGCGGCGGTTCTTAAATTACGCCTTTCATGTCCCCGTCGCGCTCTGACATGTTTGTGCCCAAGGAATCTTCCACATTTTCAAAATAACGTCGTTCGCGTCGTCCGCCGCTGAGGAATAAAAAGAGATAGCGAGCGAGGGAACACCCCTTTTATATCGTCCTATTAAATCAAATACCAGAGAGAAACTTCGCTGTGAGAAGCCACTCGTGAAAGAACGCGATTCAACGCGATTAAATGTGATTTCCAAGCGGCAGCTGTTCCACGAGGAATAACGAACTCTGCGGACAAAAAGAAAAGGAAAAAGAAAAAAAGAAAAGAAAAAAGAAAAACGAGCAGCGCGAAAAATCGCCCCCTATAAATCCGGACGCGGACCAAAACAATAATATTCTTAAGTGAAACGGCGAGAAACGAACGAAGAAGACGCGCGAAAGCGTCTGGTTGGAATAGCGCGACGCGATCAAAGCGATTGGTTATTAAGACGGATAGAAACGAGCGGGCTGCACACGCACCAGTTGACCTAAAACGAGAACAGACGTCGCGGAAGAAGAGAGGATAAAGCGTGTACGGTAGAAAAGACGAGGCGCCTCCGCGAACACTCCGACTTCTGTGCCCTCCGGTTCTCTCTCCGCATTCCGTCACTCTGTGTCTCGGCTCCCTAACAAGCCTCTAATGAGGAACGGGTGTTACTCGTGTCCTCCGCGGTACTTTTGCGCAATTACCATTTATCACATCTGCCTCTTCACCCTGCCACTCCTACGTCTCTCTCCTTTCTCGCTTTCTCTTTCATTTTCCCCTCCTCCTCTTTCTTTTTTTCACTCTCTTTTCCGCTCCTTATGCCACTTCACCAGGTCTATCTTCCTCGTTCTCTTCCCTTCGCCGCCCCTGTCCACGCAGCCCCTTTCTTTATTTTTACTTCGCTGCCCCTTGTAGAACGTGCCGGGCACTGACACAATGAGCGGCGTGTTGTTTCGACGTATCCGGTACACGTCGTGTCTCGCATACCCGACTTTCCGGTCCAATCAGCCGCCACAGATTACAAGCGGAGCGGTTGTCCGTGATACCGGGAATCCTTGTTTCAGATGGCTCGACTAATTTACAATGAAACGGAACGTATGGTTTCACGCGGTTCCGATACATTTCCTTCGTATCTAATGGTGCTTGGGTAGCAACATTTCGATCGCGTGCAACGATTTACGGTGATGGGGGATGCTTCATCGAATTAGTCCTCGCATCAATTCGACACGTTATGATCAACGTAAAACCACTGTATGGCCACTGTGTCTTGTTTTATTGTTTGTAAACGAAACGGGCAATCGTATACTCGAATGGACACGTATTTCACGTTTCTATTCCCGATACGAGGGTTTTCCATTTCGATTAATCCTCGTTCGTCCTTCCATTAGCTTGCCATTTTACAAAGAATAAATGGGCAGTAACTTAAACAAATCATTAGCGATAAAATAAGAGATAGAAATTAAAATAGAAAATCCACGATATACTGCGAAGATCCTACAGTCTACGGTATTTCAAAATCCACGGCTGTAACGAGAATTATTTGAACAACGCGAACGCGAGTCGCGCTCCTTCAGTCGAACGGAGATAAATATAAATTCTGACATCGCAGCTGAAATCCCCGCGGGCTTCCTGAAAACCGGAGCACGTCGGGTGTTCGCGCGATTCCACCGTTGTCTTCGCCGACCATGCAACAGACGAGGATAGGTTAAACGATGCACGTAAGAACAAGTTTAAACGCGCGGGATAAATAGATTGTCGAGAGTTTCGCGCAAGTATCCGGCAGATTTCCGCAAGATTCGCGGCTACACCGTAACCACCTAAAGTTCGTCGCCCATTACGTAGGTCGTGGGAGAATACCCCGCGAACGTGTTCGCCAGACGATTGATTCGAAATCGTTATCGGTACGGTATGTCGCGAGGCACGTGCACGGGGACAAGCGACTCGCGCGACGGAAGTCACAGAGGCAGACAGCGGGAGATCGGTTTTCTCCGCGTTGATTATTTTCGTTGGAACGTTTCACGTTGCGCGTTCGACCTCGTAAAAGGGGCGAGAAGAAAATCGGCGAAAGAAACGGAGAGGAAGCGGAAAGTGGGACAGCGCAAAATCGAAAATCAGCTTCGTACAAGCGACGACGACCTCGGCCCTAGAAATTTCCGGCCCGGTGATAACATTCCGCTCGGCTAGATCGTATCTTTTTCGGTGAAAAGTTGACCGAGAGAGCGAGGCGAACCGATACCATTCCCCGGCGACTACGACGGAATCAAAGGAAGGTGAACGACAAGTTCTCGCGGGAATTGCAGCCTGTTCTACGCGTACTGTACCTTGTCACGTCATTATACGCGAATTGAGTTACCGGCTTCGATGCCGCGTCGAAAGAAAAGGGAGGGTGCGGCGAAACATCACGCAAACGAAGTGGATCGTTAAAGTCGCGAGTTTCGATCCTCGCCTCCTCTTCGCGCCAACAACGATCTCTCGTGTCCTGGGAATTTAATTTTAAGATACTCGGAAATGGGCGCGATAGCATTGCGTTTTCTTCTTTATCTTTGCTAGCGCTGAATACTTTCTTATGACGGCCGATACCTAATAGTCGTTTAGTCATTTATTTTTTAATGAAAACGGCGAGTATTCGCGAATTCCTAGAATTTGGTAGTAACATCATTTCGATAAAATAAGACACGTAGCCGATTAATTTTCCGTAGATCAAGACAAAGCAAAGATGATATATTATTTTTTAAGATTTACCTTGATTGTTCGTGTCGTCTGTTCGTCTTTAGGCGAGTTGAACATTAATCACGTACTAGACAATAAAATTGAGAAATTTACAAGAAACGAAGTCGATTGGTTTGTCCTCGGAGAATAATCTAAGAACTCAATCGACTTGAACCCGTTCAAACTGCACTTTCTAGTCTCGCTATAACTCACGGATTCGCTGCTTTGTAATTTTACAGTTTACGGCTGTCCATTATTTGTCATCGACATTTATTTCAACTTCGGATCTACCCCCTTCACGGTCCATTCTCCTAGAGAAATAAAATAAAATTTGTCAACTCTGCCGTTCACAGTAAATCAGGCAAGCTTTCACAAACACATTGCCTGTAATACGAATAACAAACACCGTATTCAAACGGATTATATTTCGGTTTAAACTGGTTACATAGAAACTACGTTATTCGTTACCAAAATAATATATTTATCATTAAATTCCCTTCGCTTCATCGCATGCATCCACTAAACAAACGAAGTTTGTCTCGTTAAATTGACACGAGTCACTGTACGAAAATCGTTGTGTGTCACACACGTGAAAGTTATAAACTCGTTAAATTTGAGGAGTCGGACTGCCGCTGAACGAACGGCACATCGATAACAGTTAAAATTAGAAAGAATACCCGTTTAATGATGTTAATAACCTCGAAAGAGTGACGTAAAACAACGTTAAATAGACAGTGAAATATTGCCCGATCGCAGCAGACACGCAACCATCATTATCCATCGACGGTGGCTATAGCAGGTACGATAAAAAATTTGGCAAAGTAATTCGAGCTGCACCACGGTGCTGGTGTTGAAGAAAATGCGAGATTTGAGCAGCAAGAGTGAAGGAGAAAGGACGAGCTCGTATAGAGAGCGTACAGAGAGAAAGAAAACGGAAGGGCGCACGTACAAGAAAGTCGATTTACAGCGGCGAGCGCGTTTTTGAGCGGAGGAATTCTCGGGCGTTGATAGCGTCTCGGCCGGATAGATCGAATCTCCGCGAGTGAAAAGTCGACCGGTCGTTTAGTCGGGCATTCCCATTCTCCTAGCCTGGCTCGAGGAGGGTGGAAAAGTAGAAAGGATAGAGGTAGCGCGGCTGGAAGTATGAGAGGGAATAGATCCCAGGGATTCTTTCGAAACGGTTATTTCTCCGTTCATTAAGTTTTACGGTCTCCCGAGCACTGGCTCGCAGTGTTTCTGCGAGTGTAGATCGCGTGCTTCTCCGCGATTTTCAATGGCGTGCGACCTCATTACCGAAATAGTACTCATTATCGTAGCGGAGTGTCGGAAAGAGGGTCGAGGGGTTGAAAGGGGGGCGAGAGGTATTTCGTCAGGGTGTTACATGCCGGGCACTCTATGTAAAAAGGACCGCCTGCTAATGACCGCGAGTTATTCAGAGGCACGTAGTAGACCTGACCGAGCAAGAGAGAAGGAAGTAGAGAACATCGGTGGCAGGATCGTTGGGAATACTTAGCCGAGTGGTTTCTCCGGGCATGGCTGAATAGCTACGAGCATTCTTGAGGTAATCCGACGCACATTGTATCGAGCTAACACATACGCGTGCCATTACACGATCATATATTTTCTTGCTTTTCTTTACTTCACCGGCTAAATTTTCTGGAAATTTCGTTTTTCAGCGTGCCACTTTAACGTCGGGTATAAACCGTAGCGTCTAGAAATTTTACGACAGCAACTACGAAAAGATCGAACGGGTTCTCTCGTTGCGAGTAATTATTTAACGTCACGATAAATTTCTATTTTAAACCTATTTTTATAGAGTAATTCTTTTATTAGCCGTATTTTTATGCCACGCTACACGCCTAATTGATTTTCCTTGCTCGTGTCTTTTCCTTCCCTACTTTTCTTCCTTGTGTGCGGCTGTTTTCCATCGTTTTTTAATAATATTTTTATACCGTCATAAAAGAGGCGTATCAAGGTAAAACAGCGTATAAACTTTCTCTCCTTTTTCCTCTCCTTCTTTTTATTAGTATACCAGGTAACGCTCGAATCGCGAAAATGCCATTTTTCAAACTTTATAGGCAGTAAATGGTAAGCGAACCATCTCTCGGAACTGTTCGCGTTTGACTTACTACTTACGTCCATCGTTTAAAAACCGTGTCGCGAATCCATTCCTTATTTCCTCTGTTTCCCTCATTCCCTTTCGCTCGAATCCTGTCTACTTGGATTTTTGTCAACCCTATCAATTTTGATTTAGATGGCTCGTAGTCGAAACGAAGGCATGAAACGAGCGTTCGAATTACAAGCACACGCGAATGAGAACGACGCCTGGGATTTCCATTACGGACATGCTCGATCGGCCCTCCACAATGAAATGGTAGTTTATTGATATAGATGCGGCGTGTGCATCAACAAATTTTCATTTACCCGACGTGCATCAAGTTTCCAATTCGACGACGCATTACCGTACCCCTATGTAAATTTAAATAAAAATCATACATCCCATCTCTCTCCTTTACACCCGCTTGCATGGCATCCTGGTCGCAAGCGGGCGCGTATTAAAAACAAAAATCGGCTGGACGCTTTTACCCCAATAAAAAGTATATTCCGTTGGCCGTGATATTTTCGATGCTACGTGTAATCCGGGAAACATAATGGTAATCCCACGCTAAGCCGACCGATGAAACATTACGGTTCGTCCCGACCGGAGTATATCGACTGTGTACACGGAATTTTTCTCCCCGGAGAAAACAAAAATTTATATCTGCTTTCCTCCTTCTTTATTCTCCGCCGGGATATCGTTGGCGAGATTTTTGTCATGAATTTTTTTAAACTCCCAAAAATCCTCAAAACGTTTTCATTTGGAAACCAAACGTTTACCGTCGTACCGATCGTTTCCCATCCTATAGACTCGTTTAATATCATTCTCTATCTGCCTGTTTAACTTGCGAACTCTTCATTCGTCATATTCGGAAGATTTATTTTCATTTATTTATATTCTCGGAAATTAGACTATACGTTAAGTAAGTACACCAGTAGATAGCGACGAATAGAAAGGAGTATACGTAACAGAATTACACAGAGATTTACAATAACTTCTGAGGGAAAGTTTTTGATTAATTTGAAATTTCCACGGTTAAATGCAACGTGCAACGTGAAATTAGCACGGATTGAATAGTCTTAAAGGCAGTTACGGTAGGTAAAGGAAAAGGGTCGACTGATAACCGTCGCGTTAGAAATATGCTGAATATCAAGTACTCTTACACGTGCTAGCCAAGAGGATCGTATTTTACAGAACTTCAACAATGCTATCCCTTTCTCGGGCTGTCCTCTCTCCTTACCGTTCCTCTGCCTCGTCTTTCAGTCTTCCCCGTGCTCATCCTCAATGTGCCCGCGTTAAATAACAATGGGTCCGTGGAAGTGGGACTACTCGAAAACATTTGCCCGTTTCCTACCACCTTCCAGCCCGCCATCCCTTCGTCCCTTTCGCCAACCCTTCCACCCCTTTTGTCGCGATTCATTCGTCCTCCCGCATAATGACGCGCCGCGTCTATGGGAGCAGCGCAGTCGCATTCACCGAGCTAAGGCCTGCCAGCATCTCCACCTTTTGTCCTTTCTTCTTTCGCCGGTTTAATTGTTGCGCTAACATTTGCCCTGCAGGGGATCGATCCAAGCTGGGGCGAATACAATTACGTCCAAGGTAAGGTGCACCTTGATTTCATTTCTCTCTCTCCTCTATTCCGAGACAGTACGTCCCTCGCGAGAATCGCGGCTGGATGTTCGTGGATGGAATTGATACGAACGAGGGACTTTTCGTGGCTCGAAAGTGTTACGTAAAATTGATAGCGGGGATTTTCATCGGCAGACAGAGAAATTTCCGACGTAGGGTGCGAATTTCTTAACCGACTGTGAAAATGTAAATTTTTATGGTACGACTGATCAGCGATTTTAGTGTACTTTCATTATGAAGATATGGGACAGAGAGTTGTATATTGACGAGGAAAATATTACGAGTATTTGTAAATTTAGAAGAAGCAATTTTTATATTGTCAGTGTCGGTGTAGTGGCACTAGAAGCGTACAAAGGGAAAATTCTGAACGGGTTATGAGATTCGCTGGCTGTATAATCAGCGAGTAATCTCGATTCGTAATTGATAGAAATATTCGTGGAAATTTTGGAAATTTACAAGGGTATATTTTTGAAATTTGAACGACATATTCAACATTTTTTTATACATCTTTCGTTCTGAATTCTTTGGTGCAAAGTTTATGTATTTATATAGCTTTCAATCTATATTTGTGTAACTATTCACAGTTGATAGTTCAAATTTCAAAAGTTATTTTCCTTACTGTAATGTCTGTAATGTCTAAATTGACGCTTTCAGGAACAGTTTGAAATATTAATTAGGTTAATATACAAATGAGTCTATTAAATAAAGACAAGATACCACCAGGGTTGAGGAGGTAGTTAATGGAAAGACGTTTGCTGGAACAACGTAGTGGAAATGTTAGTTCCACGAATCACTCGGATGCTACTTGCAGAGGTGCTTTACCGCAGCAGAATTTTGCATATTTTTCCACTTGAATGTTGGGGCATGCCTTTATTCAATAAGAAGATAGAGAAGAAAAAGAAAAAGAAGATGTCGATCCTTTGTAAATATGTATTTCCTAGATGAATACGCTATTCTTACTGAAAATTCTTCGGAGAAATACATCAACTCTTCGATAGATGAACCAATTTTACGGTTGGAATACAATGAGATTCACTGACGCGATCTAATATTTTCATCTGATATTTTACGTCAAAGTATCAGATCTTTCGCGAAAGAAAGAAAGAAAATGCAATTCTAAACGATGTATAACCACATCTGTGTGACTAGTTTCACGCATAGTTCGAAGATACTCGTATTATTCAAGTTTTCAATCGGCTACAAAATGCAATACTAAAAATTTCAAAGAACTTTTTTTTCGATAAAGAATAAAAGCTTTCGTTAGTACGCGTCGCGCATATGTGACGCACTAGTTGCTTTCCACGGTCTCAGCGTCGCACGTATGTGAGCATTCTAAAAGCCGCTTGGATTATCTCTGCTTATCGACATATTACGCAACATGTTGAAAATTTGAAACTCGGACCGTGAACATCGACTTTTTCCTTAAACCGTAGCGAAAGGATCAACAAACGAACTATCTATTTTTGATTCCACAACTAGCTGATATCAAGACGAATTCAACGACCTAATGTACTACGACCTTTAGGTTTAGAGGTTCAGGTTTATAAGTACATCAATGCTATATTTCTTATTCCAAATACGATACTTTCTACTATAATTCCCATTGCAAGTTCGTATTTGTTAAGGTATTATCTCGTAATAGAGAGAGAAAGTCCGGAAAGTGTCTTTCTTTCGCAAACGTGTTTTTTACAACAGTGCACCTTCATACAAACGTGAAGCCAAGTCTGTGAAATGTCGCGGTGTTTATCTCAACAGAATAAAATGGATCGTACGTAATTCGAGAAAATAATATAAAACAAAAAACGTCGTGCGTCTATTATTTCCTCATAGAACGAAAGAAACTTTTCGGGCGACCTAATAGAAAAATATATTTAAACAAGTTGAAGTATAAGTACAATGTGTATGCACGCTGGCAGCGTTACATTACGAAAGAGCGTCGAAGTCCATGGGTCTATGGGTATTTATATAATTATGGAAAAACTGGCTTGTCTATACCTCGTTGCATCATCTGTGCAAGGCATGTTCCTAGAAAGCTACGAGGCTGAGAGGCTCTTCAAATTGACTTAGTGCTAAACAATACTCAATGGCTTCCAGGACTAAGAAAACTAAACTTTAGAAAAGATCTGGAGTTTTCTTAACAGTGGCATCCACTTCAACAATATCGTACCGCGTTTTCCCGCAATCCTCGTTTTTCTAATTAAAGAAACTTAATATTTGTCAGCGTCGTGCCATCTGATCTCAAAACGAGAAATTTTGTCTGAAAAATCAATTAGCAATTACGGTAACAATACCCTGACACGAGATGCCGGAAAACTCCCTTACTAGAGCGAACTTCTTTCTTGCCAATTACGGTCGCATCGCTAATCAGGCATAATTACACCGCTAGCTCGGCAAATAATCCAGCGTTCCGGCTAGTTTCATTAAAGATCGCCGCACGGCAAACACACCGGACCTCGACACAGCCGTGGCGAGTGGCGAAGTTTCGCGATCCAATTTTTCAACGCGCTTATGCCCGGTGGGCAGCTCTTGCTCATCCACGGCGTAGCACAAGGGGGTGAACCGGAGGAGAGTAAGAGTTTGCGCAAGCCGGTCTCTCATTAGGTTAGGGCAAATTAGCACGCAAATGCAAACACACGTAGCCAAGCCTGCCCGTATCCACCACCAACATTACCGCCTCCTGCCTCTCTCGCTTTCTCTCACCCTCTTACTTCTCCGCCCTACAACAATCTCTCCGGGGGAACGTTCTGTGTTTCGAGATTGATTATCCCCTATCGGCTTGTGCAGCGTTCCCTTCACGGCGAAACTTCGCGGGCCAGCGTCGATAATGCACGAGGGGGTGACTGAGGGCCTCGTGTACGCAGCGCTTGCTCCCCTACAAAGTGTGGAGATCGTAAATTTCCTCCGGTGAGATCATAGACTGCGCCGAAGAGGTATCTACATACACCGGACGAGCGTGCAAAGCTGGATAAGCTTTGCGGCGAGATCGCGGTTAATCGGCCGCGATCTGTAAATGTTGTTTTTTCATTATTCGGCACCGTGAATGAGGGATGCAGCGTTTTGTTGCGTCGTTGCACTGGAAAATTGCCAAGTCCGACGGACGCGTCTCTTTGCCTCTCGCTTTCTCGAACGCGTTATCGCGTTCTCTTTTATACAAAACGATCAAAGAATTTGTTTGATTTATTACTCCCAATACTTGGACGTTCATTCCTCTCTAATTTGTACAGTCGAAGCTGTAATCGGATTATCCGAAGAACCCTTGGAAGAACTCATGGTTTTCTCTCGAGAGTATATTAAAAAAAAAAAGTAAGAGAAAGGGGGAAAGCAGAAGTAGAAAGTGGAGTTCTGCCTTATTACTTGGGGAAAACGGACTAGTCGGGAATACGGAGAAACAAGGGCGAAAGGCGGTCGCGTAATTGTTTCAGGGGAGCGCGCAGGAATTCTTTCTCTCCTCTCGCTGGGGATATCAGGCGCGACTTCGTACAATTTTGCAAACGTCGGCCGAGGAATTAGCAATCTGGTGAAAGACAAGTTTGCTGAGTGCGATAACGTGTCGTCGGAGATCCAAAGATCGAACGACCAAGAGAACGACGAAGGACGAAACGAGTGGAAATCACCAACGAAACGAGGCAAGAAAATCGAAGAAAAAGAAGATTCATGGCGTTCCGAGGGAACGAAGAAACCGTGAAATGGTATTTCCAAAGACCGTTTAGTCAGTTAGCTGTTGCGGCTTCTTTGAAAACTGTGTACCTAAAATGTGTGGCAAAAAGTAAGCGACGACGAGTATACTCGTGAAACACGGACTATGTGTGACTGTTTTAGTGTAGAATGAACTTGTAACGAAACGACCGTTTTACTTTTTAATTTTATCAACGACAAGGCTCTTCGTAACACGAAATATTGCAGTTTCTTCGTGACGAGTATACTCGTCAAAAACAGCTAACTGGTTAACGTATATGATTTCCGGCGGTAAATTTGCCAGCGTGTGAAATCGAGCAGCAACGAGAAAATGCGACGGAGGTCAGCGACAGCCGAGAGCAACGGAGTCGGGGATCGACCACATAACTTTCAGATTAATTAAATTTAAGCGCTGTTAAAAGGATTAATTAGCAGTAGGTACTTTTGCGAGGACACCGAACCTCGGGACAGAATTATGCCGGGACGAAAGTTTCGTCGAAGGGAGAATGAAACACCGGCTGCCGAGGGGTAAGGCTGCGTTTACACTGGCGCCAGCCAGCCAGGAACGTCGAATCTAGACTTATATCGGATCATTTAGCTGTAACAGAGCGTAACATTGACTTTAATTTGGCTGGCTGATTTAAGTGTCGTCTTCGACCGTGATTTTTACGGCAATGAAGGAATTTCGTTAAAACCCTTTGACGTCTTAAATACAGAACCAACGTTATCGATCGTAGACCACAAATGGAAGGAAAGTGTCTGAAATTAATCCTTAATTACACACCACTTGTCTCTGACAGCGTTATACGTTCAGTATTAAAGTACCTTTTGTCAAGAAAAACATATCGACAAACAAATATATGTTACATAATATATGTTAGATTAATTCATTGAATGATTTAAACTGTGAAAATCATTATCAATAATTTGAGAAACACTGTGAGTCTGAGAAAGTCTGTGACAGTGATGAAAATACACAGGTCCGTACTAAACGTATTTTTGACAGTTTCTTGGATGTTCGAAAAATATTGATCGTCTTAACATTTGTTAAGACTCGAGAGACATCTCTAGATCTTTAGCTCTAAGAAATTTTATATTCGATAACTTACAGGCTAATTATTACATAACGGTAAAGAAGCGAATACGTTTGAAAACAGGTCTTAGTGAACTATACAACGCGACGTAAGATATAAACAATGAGCGATATCGTGCCATGAAATACATCGTACTAAGAGGATATTGCGCGAGTACGCGGCGTGTGTTTCATAAGAACAATCGCTAACGACCTGTACCTACATCGGGCGGTATATCAAGAAGCCGATATAGAACGCAACGTGTATACGCGTTACCTAACGAGTCTCACACAACTAGACCCCTTAACCATCGCGAATTCATATGTCGCGAGACAAACAGACCGTGCAAACGAATTATAACATTAAATTAGACGCGAACCGCGTTAGCCAACGCGCAGACGACGCTATTAGCATATTCGCTGTAAGCTGTTTTAATTAAAGCTAACAGCGTCGGTCATCGATTCGCCGTAACGGCGAATGCGTTAAGGTAAAATAAAATCGCCGAAGCTTGCCGCGTAACGACCATCCGACCTTTTTTCCTTTCTCTTTCCCCTTATCTTCGGCTAAGGAGAAAACACGAGCCTATCTCATTTGCATAACTCGCTCGCTGTACGCGGTACGCGCGCAACCAGAGTCAGAGAGACGGGGGTTGTAATTTTCCTCGCGAACTGCGATGGCGTGCAGGCGGTGCGTCGCCTCCAACGGTTACGCACGAAATTCGTTGCGCACCGACAGCCGCGCGCGAAAATCAGCTTCACGGTTCGGCGAGCGTTGAAATTTCGACGGTGGTTTATAAAGGATCAGCGACGCGGCTGATGAGTTAAACAAGAGAATCCGGTAGAGGACGCATTGTTATCCGTCAGCCGGCGGAGTATCATCTTACCAAATATGCTTCCTGGCTGAGAAAGTGAGACTGACAAGAAGCACTTGGGGCTCGAGTAGCTTGTATACCTCGGCAGGAGTAACGGCTCGAGTACTCTCTAAAGTCATGAGAGCCGAATGTCGAACGGCTCGGTGTTGAAACAACCAATCCTAGCCGGTGAAGTATTCTCCGCGGTTTGAGAACTAATACTTGCGAAGATGTTGCTATAGTTTACGGAGCCGCTTTACTACGCGGCAAGGCGTGTGCTGAATTGCGCCTTCCTAACAGCGTCCATTAATACCGTAGACAAGAGCATAACTCGAGCACCGGCGCGCACACCGAATCTTCCTATTCATCCGGAAGAAATTCCCCGTGTTTGTTCAGGTCGACGGCCGCGTATCATCGCCACGAGTATTTTTATACACGGAACAACGCGGTTTGCGTGCTCGAGGTAACTATTTGCACGGAACTAAAGACTAATCCGCGCGAATCCTCGATCGCTCTCGATTCCTTTGAAAATTGTTCGCGTTCTTCCGGCAATAATTTCAATTAGGAATTCCATGATTTTCTTAGGTAAAGTTAGTAGGTAAGTTGCTCCAAGAGTTTGTAGATCTTTCGAGAAAAGTACTTTGCGAGAGAAAAGTACTTATCGGAGACTACGCTTCTTTGAACCATTGTACGGTAGAGATGTTCGTCGAGGAAAATTACGAGAGCGAATCGACGTTACGTCCGACACGAGAAATAAATAACGAACTGGATCTGCGATAAATTGGAGAATGTATGTAGAATGACCGCGGTGCAAAAGCGTCGTTGGACGTCATCCAAGAATTTATCCCACTGGTGTCTGCGTATCAAAATTTCAACGTTAGCAGGATTTGACCTACAGTCTGTTTCCACTGCTGAATATCTAATGGAATCGAATGCAAGAAAAGAAGTTTGTCGATCGATATCGATTCGATTTACGGCTGGTCTGTTTCTCCAACATCGTTCTCGCTTGTAGGATGTGTGCTGGAATTTTTAGTATCCTTCTTAAGACGTTCCTCTCGAAGATAAAATTTAAAAAGGAACGAATACAACTTCACTTACTTATTCACGAACGTAAGTATCTGCTATTTATTAGAGATAATGGAAAACACGATTCTGAGGATAGAACGGTAGAAAGAAAATATTCGATAAATAATACTAATGATACAAAGTAATAGTCTTGTACGCCTTGCACGCGAGACTCGTTGGAAAAAGCAACGAGTCAAGTAAAACGTTAGTTTATCCTATCATCTATTAAAATTGTCTAGACGCGACACGGACGATGTAGACGCAAAAAGCAACGTACTCAAATATATTCCATTACATTCTCGCTAAATCCAAGATAAAGTCATTGCAAACCTTGAGTTACAACGTTAACACGATTTCGCTTACATAGGCTCTTCGCTTTCAGCGATTAATTTATTTCGACCCGCGTTTCTCTCGGTCTCGGACGCGCTTGTAAGACGAACCGTGTAAGATCTCGCGGTCGGAATATAATTATCCTAGCGGCGGACGGAAAATAATTTCAGGCTGTCCAAGCGCTATGCATCACTCGGTCGAACCGATCGGGAAAGGAAGTTTAACGACCGGCTGCTCGCATCGAGCACGAGTCCGTCGCGATCGACGATTCCCGGCTCCGTCGTAAATCTTTCTCGAGTTCCATTTCCCACTCGATCTTTCCGGCCGGGTATCGACTTACTTTCACGTGCAGTGGACGTATCGGCGTCGCGCTGGCAGCTCCAACTTCGGGAAAACGCGGCTTATTTCCCGGATCCTGTTCGACGCTTCTTCCACGCGCCAACCTTCGCGGATAAAAGAAGAAAGAACACTCTTTCTCTCATCCTCTTTCCCAGCTCTCTCCATCGCGACTTCTTCGGGTTCGCGGTTTTATCTTGTCGGTATTATTCCTGCTTGGTGGCTGTGACGGCGCGCGCATTAACGAAATTGTACGAGACGAGGGAAAAAAGCGTAATAACGCGTCGGGGCGTTCGGTGCACTTGAAAAATTCAGCAGTTAGACGATGCGCGGAGGCGGCACGGCCACGGAACGCAGAGAGGGAAGGGATTGTCTGGATGGATCACCGCGTGATACGGTTTCCAGCAGGACGCGTCGGCAAACGATGGAGTCGGGATACGGAGGCAGCAACAGAGGGCGAAGGTAGGAGAGGTTGAAGAGGGACGGTTAGGTCGCTTGTGTCTGTCCCCGGGGGCTCAGCTGCGGCGGCACCACGGTGATCGATGTCTCCACTCTCCGCAATTTGAACAATGTCCCGCTGTCTTGGACAGCTTCTATCTTTCTCTTTCAGCTCTTTCGCTTTCTCTTCCTTTGCTTCTACTACTCCTCTTGCTTTCCGTTTTCTCTGACTCTTCCTTTTCTGTTTCTTCTCTCCGCATCCTCTAACCGCTCTTCCCGCCGTTTTCCACCTTTTCCGTTTCCTATTTTCGTTTCCGTGCCTTTGCTTCCCCCTTTTTTCTCCCTTGTTTTGCTGTCTGACCGCCATTCTCGACATTCTCCGTTAAAACGAACGTTATACCGAGCAAGAAGGATGCGCGCCCATTCTTATTTGCTATTCCAAACGTGGCTGAATGCGAGCAGGAAGAATACGCGCGTGTGTATACGCGGCGGGGTTAAAACCGTAAGAAAAAACGGTAGCGACTTCTTGCCCCGATAGAAAGAACTCTGAGCAATCACGGGCTTCCTCGTGCGAGCTAAACAAACGCCACCGGAATGAGAATTTCTGAAACGTGGCTTGGGATCGACCTTTAAAAGTCTTTACCCCTCCGTGCGTGCCGACCTGCTTTCTTATTGGAAAACGCGTCCACAGATGGGACGATGAGAACACCCGATTGATGTGTTTTTACCGTTACGTTGATTCAGGTTATTTCTTGTTCCGAGTAAACGTTCTGTCAATCTTATCCTTTTGTGAATTCACATATGGAAATTGATCTTTGCTTCGTGGTTTCCCGTTACATGTACACCGTTGTCCTCAAAATCGTGGTACAAATAACGTGAGGTTGTTTTTATAACTCGAAAGAGCGTGTACGGTAGAAACGTATTTGAATATCAATCGAGTACGTTTGCACTTGATATGCGAGATCTTTTTACGTCTCTTTATATGTACATAGTTCGACGTCAAGGCTCATTCGCTATCGATACCTTATTATCGATATCAAAGAGATTTTTTAAAGAAATCAGAGAGTCGGCTCGTACGAGTGAGCGAGTCGTCGATTAGAAAAGTTATGGAACGGAAGAGGAAGGAGGAAACGTAGCGAATCGAGCGTAATTCATTTAGGGAATTCGCAATTTCGTCCCTTATTCGCTCGAGGCGTTTGTCCTTCTCCTACATATAGGCATTTGTTATCGAGTTAGATTAGGCCGGTACCTTGAGATCAGAGTATGTTTGCGTAGAACCTTTGGCACAATAGTTCTCAAAGAGGCTGACAAGGAGTGTGCATACCTTGGATGAATACAAACAATGGCACGGAAGCAGCCGATGGTGCGCGCAATTGTGAGCTAACTTATTCAAGGGTTACGTCAATGCGGTACGCTGCCGGTATATTTGAAACTTTAAAAGCAAATCTCACCCTTTGTCCGATAAATTCCGATATTCTCCAGCTATTCGTGGTTCTATTAGCGACGAGGAATGGTCGTGTAAACGAATCGGTCTTAAGATCAACGTAACGACCGTAGGAGAACGATAAATCCCTTCGAATCTTCATTTTTACCTACTTGTTGTCCATATAAATTACTTCGATAAACCTTAACCGCGCATTAGATCCACGTATTACGTTAAAAAGGAAGTGATAAAAAAGCTAATTAGCTTTTTTAATTAACCGACTCCGTGTACGGTACACACGTTTAAGGAAAATTTCGCAATCTCGCTTTAAACACTACGCTCGCGATGCCTCTTTCGAGCATATTCATCTCCACCTCTATGAAAGAATCCGTCTTCGTCAGAAAGAAAAAAGAGAAGAAAAAAAGGGAGAAAAGAAAGCAGAGAAAGGGCAAACTTTTCGACGAGTTTACGCGGGTCTCTTTTTTCTGCGGTCGCGGCTCGAAACCGCGAAAAGAGAGTGAAATTCGGTTCCTGGAGATGAAAACCGCGGCGCGTCACGGGACGCTTTCGTAAGTCAGAATCGCGGTACGATTTTAATTCCGGCATTCGCAAAACGTCGAGGATTACGGAGGCTCGACGACGGCGGCGAGCTCGAATTCCGCTCGGAACCGGAGGATATTCGGCGCTTTACGTTTCGACGCGATGAATATTTAACGGTGGTGCTTGAAAACGTTAAGACGCCTCGTAGACGCGCGACTATACTGCAACGTTAACCTCCCCTTCTCCTTATCCGACCTTTTCATCCCTTTCGTAACGCGACGTAACAGGCGGTGCTTCCGTCTTAACTTCCGCCAACGGGGATCCGTATGTCGTTTCGTTGCGTCGACGTTGTTTACAACTTGCCAACGACGCTTTGCTATAATTACGCTGTGTCAAAAACTGTAAATTCCACGGTGCGTTTCCTCCACGATGCAACTTCGCTAAGACGGTTACAAGGGAGCGTGTACTTGACAAAGGTCGGTTGTTGCGGTGCGGAATAGGATACACCGAGGCTGGAAAATCCGTCAGCAATCAAAGGAACGAGGGATTCGAAGGAAACTCAGTGGGTAATCATCCGAATGACTGAAATTTTCGAAAAGATTGTTAGGAGAAATCTTTAATCTTTGTCGGACTCGTATATGATCCATACACGTATACAGAAGGTAAATTGATTGATTTTATCAAAATACAAAATTAATATATTCCGGTAATGAAGTCGATCGATTTGGTTTTTAAATGAAATGCTCGTTGTACGTATTTGTCACGGGTATTGAACAGTGGTAAAGCACACAATGGAACGAGTAGCCGAACGTTGCTCCTAACGTAACGAGGATGCAATGAATTTACTTAAAAAATACAATTTCGTATAGTTTGATAGAATAATTTGTTGCGTGGCAAACTAGGAACGAAGGAAGGTAAGAAAGAACGAGGAGAGAGGAAAGTGAGGCAAAGGTTAGTTATTAGGAATTAACAGTATAGGATTTTCAAGTTCTTGGAATTTTTAAGCTACGCTGCGAGTTAGGCGAGTCAAAGTTGCAGAAGTTGAGCCGGTTGAACAGCATGTAACGTGATTAATACCAAAGTAGAATGAAATTTCTGCAAGTTACGTCGCTGCCTGATTAAAACCCTACCTCTATTGTGGAGAGGCAGAAGCGTAACGGCGAACTCGAGAAAGAAAGAGATCGAAACAGAAATTATCGACGCCCGAAGATGGTACACGGCGAGATATCCGAATTGTATAAATGCATTTATCTAATAAACGTTGCTCGGTGAATTTTAATTCGCCGTCAAGGACCGAAACCGCCTTTTCCCGCCTTGTCCGCCGCTACAGAGGTAAAATTCAATTCCGCCGAGTAGAAAGTTTCCTGCTAAAGACATACTTGCAAATACTTCCTTAAAAAGAAACTTTGGAACCGGTGTGCCGCGGAAACTTCGGGCCTCATAAAGTACCACTTTGTCGCTAAGTAGATACGGTTGGAGAACGGGCACCGGTGAAAAGCTGACGTAATTACCCAAGATACATTTAACACGGTGAAACTACGATAACAAGGAATACCCGATGAACGTCTAATCAACCGTGCCGGCGTGTAAGTGCGATCACAAAGCAACTTGCGAAATAATTAACGCGGAAGGTCACGGGATAGTTGTTAATAACGAAAATTAACCGAGCTCGCACTGGACGCGAGGCGAACGAGAAACGGAAACAGAGTTACGGAGAGAATTGGAATTGAAGAGAGAGAGAGAGGGAGAGAGAGAGAGAGAGAAAAAGAGAGATGGAAAGAGGAAAACCGATCTTGCACGCCAGCCTTGGTTAATAATAACGAGAATCGCCAACTGTCGCGGATTTTAATTCGGAATGTTCAATTAGCGAGCGCGCGGCGAGCCGTGACACGGCCGTATCATCGCTGGTAACGACTGCCTTCGTTCTTCGCCGGCGTAACAGGCGTAAATTGGAAAGTGATACCGAATTCACGCGTCGCTGGGCGTACCATGCGATCACCGTGTTAATTATAGATATCGGGGAACGTTGCGTCGCCGGTGTATTTTAGGTAATTGGGGGTGGGTTCCTCTCGTCCGCCAAAATCGACTCGCTTACCCTTTTATTTTATCTCTCTGTCGCTCTCTTCCGCTCTTCGTCGTCGCACTCGCATTTTCCATCGTCCAGAAAAGCGCGTACACGCGTCTACCACGAAGGAGCAGAAAGTAAAAAACGAAAAAAAAAAAAAAGAAATAGCCCGGCAACGGGAGCCAGGAGGGGAGACTTTAAAATGTCCGACAATTTGTATCGGCCCTTCCGCCAGCCACCCCCGTCGGCTGTTAAAACGTTCGACGTCGTAATTCTCGCTGAATTAATAATTTCACTGCCGCGAAGTGGCTCTTTTTATTTCCTGTTCTTGCAACGAGAAAATTAATCCGGAGAGATTCCGGTGGATTTTGGTTGTAATTAATACTATTTAATGGCTGGTCGTACCGTAAAATGTCGACGTAAATCTAGAGGTAAATTCAACGCACCGAAATGACAAGAAAAAAATAAAAAGATAGAGCTTTTGTGTTTTAATTATTATTCCCCGTTATAATATATTTGCGATTTAAGAACTCGCGTTACAGGATTTAATAATCATACGGTGGGTAATATTAAACGAGTTATATAACCCGGATCGTTTCGATAGCAACGGTGTAATAGTTTCTAGGAAAGTTACGCGTGAGGAAGGGCGAACAACTAGTTTAGCGCAAGAACGGTGGTTTAGAAAGGAAATCGGATGGTGCAAACATTTGCACAAACTTTTTTATCTCTCCCGTGCTCCGTACTAACCTGCAAACTTAAATCCACGCTTTACGATACACCCAGTGCATCGCGCCGACTAATATATTCTTTCTTTACCAAGCCGTTTCACCCTATCCGGACCGGCGCTTGATCCAATTTACGTCGGGTTTATACGCGACGCCAAAAAATCACCGGTTCTCGTTACGAAAACACGCAGCGTGCCGGGTTAAAGCAAAACGGATCGCAAAGTACATACCTACGCGTGGTACGAAATAGCGGCTACCGACAAAACATGGTCGGTTCGATTAATTTCCAGTAACAACAGCAATTACGCGCGTACTCGTCGTTTTCATCTCATTCGTTGTCGACGGATAAACGATGCCGTGTTTTACTTGATCGACGCGTGATCCGAATGACGATCGTTCGTCCCGTCGTTTCGCAGCGGGATCGTAAAAAGGGGACCACGACACGAAGCCGCGTCGTCGTAGGAGCTCAGGTGCCTGTGTTTTGGATGACGCGTTAAGTGATTGGAAATCATCCGGGATCGTAGGCGTTGTATTCTGGTAATTTTCGTGGCGGCTTGCGGCGATTGTGCGTACAGGTACGGGATGTCTATGTACGTGGAAACGCGTACACGGTCGATCGAACCGAGAAACATGCCAGAGCAGGATGCTGCGGACGGAAAAGCGTGCTACTCAGTCGGTCCGTTTGTGATTTAGCGCGATTGCCGCCGCACGATTTCGTTGGCTGCGTGTTCACGGAGTGAAAGGGTGCACGGATACGGCACCACCGTCACCAATAGACGCGTCCACCTACCGGTTTGTACTTCCTAGCGGATGACTCGCCGCTGTACTGGTGTTAGGGGATCCATTAGCTAATGGCCGCACCAGCCATCTGCTCGACGCTAGCTTTTATTCGCCCGTTTCTGCCCTCTCTTTCCCGCACTCCTCTTAGCCTCGCCCTTCGTCTTTTTCTCACATCCCTGCCGCTTTCGCTGTCCCGTGGTTTAGCCAGACCCATAACGGGGGCCACCGATTCATTTATTCATATCTTCCTCTTCTTTTTTCCTTTTTTTCACTCGCAAGCGAACCCCTTGCTACACCCAACCCTGCCGCGGTTCCTTCGCGGTTTTCGTTCTACGAACCAAACGCGCCTCTCGTTATGTTGCTGTCTGTTATGGAATGGAAAATGGGGTGCGAAATCGTTCCTGTGTGTGTGTGCGTGTGCGTGTGTGTGAGTGGGGAGAGGAGACGTTCAGGCAAGGAACTTTTCGTTACGACTTTAGGTTTGATAACGTAGAACGACGAAATATTGGTGCGATTTCATAGCGATTCGACAGATTTATAACTTTAATAACGAAATATAAGCGAGCATATTATGGTTCTGTTGTTAGATACATAAATTTGACGAAACGTACAGCGTGTTGGATACAGAATCACAAAGCTGCATTGTCCATCCGTGTTGCTATCTTCTCGTCTAGAATAAATAATTTTTTAGAAACCATGGAAGAATTATCTTCGAGTGTTTCGCAGAATGTTCGTGGGCTCGTGTATGGAGACAAATTACCAGATAATTTTGAGATTACGTTTCTGGAAATAGTGAAATTCATAATATTCTTGTTGCTCGATTACGAATGAAATGTATCTAGCGAGGAAATTCTAAACGGCATCGTCAACCTTATTTCCCTGCATTTCTTTCTGTCTGGAACGACAGTCTCTTATTTACACGAACACGTTTTTACCACGGGCAGAAATTATTTCCCCGTAAAAAATTCAAGGGGATACATATGGGTTTTAATTTCCGGACGCCTATATCCAGGATCTCGTACAAAGCACGAGGATTGCTTGTTCCTTTAAAATGAAATGTGAAATCCCACTTCCTTCGCATGAATGTACGCGCCATTACACGATACGTATCAAAAACCATTGTGTCATTTGGTGCTTTTAGCGTTAACTAAAAATATATTGCCCTGGTTAATAGAATAATTTCAAAACTATTCAACTTCAATTTGTCGCGATAGTAAATTTTCAATCGTAGATCTGTCAAACAAACGAAAAATAGTTTCGAATCAGAGTTTTATAGAACTCGGGAATTTGTATTTTGTGTTGCTTTTCCGCCGAATAAATTTTAATTTCGGCCGAAATGTTACGACGAAATTATTTTTTGATCCATCCTTCACAGGAACCATCCTACTTTCATACAACAACAAAAACGTGGAAACTATTCGCACAGAAAATATCCCCCAAAGACCAGAATTTTCTAAGAATAAGAAAGAAAAGAGACATATTCACGGAAACGTAAAGGCGAGTTTGAAAGCATAAAGCACTGGCGGCGCAGTTTCCTTCCACGGGAACCTACAGCAGCGACGAAACATGAATCACGAATCCACGAAGATTTAGAGAAACATTTTGACAGAAATGCACGAGGCAACGTTGCATATTTCATCGGTCACGGTCTCCGCAGGATCGGGGAGTCTCCTTCGGAAGCGTTCTTTGTCTTCGTTTGGTAGACTCGGCCCGGCTCAAGGGCTCACGAGTGAGGCTGCGAGGTTGAAAGGGCTATGCTTGGGTACTTAAACGCGTGATATATGCGATATATACTCGATGCTGCCCACAGGTACTTACCTGTGTACTGGCGAGGCAGGTAGAGGGCATGAGCTAAGGCCGACTTCTACACATGTTCGCCTACTTTACATTGCGGTGAGTAATGCGCCACGGACCTGGCATTAAAAGCGCCTGCAAAGTCGGCTTCGCCAAAGGATACAGCGCCAGCGACCGCCACGAGAGCCATGCGACGAGAAGATGGACGAGGCAGAATATCCCAGGTCCCGGTTTAATAATATGTCATTAAACGCGTTCGTTTAAAAAAATATTTCGCGTATCACGATTATGTGCAAATGCACTTTTCAACCTGATTCGCTTCTCTTGTTCTCGTCGAGTTCTTGTACGTTCGCCGGAGGAGGTCGACTCGATGTCATCGATATCGTACCACGTGTCCTTTGAATGTAAATTTGCGAATCTTCGCGTCGTTGCATAGCTCGATAATCGTCGATCGAATACGAAGTCGAACAAAGAACAACGTTTGGCTTCGTGTCAGGTATTCAATTTGAGAACCATACACCATCTTTCGACGCGTGCAAACGGTACACGTTTCTGGCCACAACAAGAAACCGAGAGCTGCGAAATTGAAATTCACGAAGTGGCGCCGAGTATTAGCGACGCGTACGAGCAATTCAATCGCATCGGTCGCCGATTTTGCATTTAATATTGCGCTCATTGTTTGTACGCGGTCGGATTAATTTTGCGTAGCAGTTTGCCAGCAACACCGGGCATATTGCTGGCTAATTTACCCACCGAAGAGTAGCAGACTTCGGCTATGCTCGACAAACGTTATTATTCGATCGTAGATTATAACAATGCCCCACGCGTATTTCGCGACCCCGCGTTAGATTTTCCCACCTCTGCAACGGTTAACGATACGATTTGTTAGTTTATCACTTTTGATTGTTCCATTAACGTTTCGATCGCTACACATTTTATACTTCCATTCCCTCGACGTTTTCCGCTTAATTACCCTGACGAGGCGGCATCAATTACGCGGTTACGCGTACCTCGTCGACATTTCAAACGATTATCCGATCGTTTGTTATTTCGTTATACTCCGACCGAGAGTTTCTAAATCAATGGGATTTTTCAAATCCGTCGACGCATAGGACGCACGACTAACTATGGTACACAGAGAACCGAGCCTTGTTGTTTCGGAGTTTCGCATTGCACGTCTGCTTCCCTCCAAGAAGTGCACCTACTAATTACCTGCTGCGTCAGTCTCCTCGTTAACAGTAGACAGGCAAAGGGAACTGCGAGAATACTCCGAGAAAGGGAGTTAGAGAGAGAGAGAGAGGGAGGGAGAGAGAGAGAGAGGCAGAGAGAGAAAGAGAGAGACTAGAATCCCGAAATAACGTGGTTAAACCGTGGCAACGAGTCGGATCAATTCAACGTTTCCACTGACAAGACTAGATTATTCTTCTTTTCGCGGTATTCTCGCAAGTATGGTGGTTTAATTATCATTTCGTTCAATTAAAATACCGATGCGCACTGAACGGAAGAGAAATTACATCCGTGCGGATATTTGTCGAAGCGAATCAAACAAGACAACATCGTTGTCGGCGGTGCTGTATCAATTAAATTAATATCAATACGATAAACAGGCGTATATAACGTGATTCCGGCGTTGTCGTTACTTTTAACTTAACCGAAGCTATCGATCGAAACGATAATAC
Source organism: Bombus vancouverensis nearcticus (assembly GCF_051014615.1). Taxonomy (NCBI): domain Eukaryota; kingdom Metazoa; phylum Arthropoda; class Insecta; order Hymenoptera; family Apidae; genus Bombus; species Bombus vancouverensis. The sequence continues at coordinate 13,950,501 of NC_134911.1, read as the reverse complement.
GATCGGTTGAACACTGGTCGTTTTTCGTGTCGCGAATCACGATTAGTTACCCGACCGAGGAAGTTTCGTCGTTGACTCGAACCGATTGTTTCCTTCCACAACTGCTCCTCCTAATTACTCGTCGACAGCCCGGAAGTCTTCCTTCTGCTTGGAACGTCCAGACCGTTTTCCCGGAGATAGAGACGCAGCCAGCGAAGAAGCAATCAAGGGACGAACGAGAGGGGAAAAAGTGGAGACGAGCCAGTCCGGCGAATCGAACGGCAAAGATTCGACGGATGAGGACGAGGAGTGCACGAGGACAGAGATTGAGTCGCGTGCACGGTGTGCTCTTCATTCATCGCGTCTTATCTCTTGCTTTTATGAATAGTGAAATTACGTTTAAATCACAATACGATGTCTAGACACGTTAATGATGCTCGACGTACAATGAGATTGTGTTCGTACCTCGAGCGCGCGAATGACCGACCGGAAGAAACTAAATCCTCGATAGCACTTAAAAAGCGGGGAGAACGGTGAACGAGCGTACTGTGAAGCTGTCCCGTAATCGCTTTAACCAAGTAGCCCAAAGGAAACAGAACAACAAGTTCAAAGGGTAAGACAGCCGTGGCGAATCGAATCGAAAGTCTGGACGAAGGAACGAGAAAGGCAACTTGAAAAGAGGCGCGGGATTCTACAGCGAGTATACATCGGTGTGAAAGTGGTTGAAAGCTAGCAGGGACGCTTTTGTTGCGCCACTTCAGACGTTTTATTAAAATTGGCCCCGCGGAAACACTCGACGCTTTACCGACCGCTGACCAAACTGCGAACAGTCTGAGTTATGGTCGCATATTTTCGAACGGCAACATTTACATCTTGGAAATTTACGTCGCGTGGTAAAATCCACGATGTGATTTATACTTCCTATGACTTGAAGCTTACGCTTAGCGAGGTTATTAAAATCGTCGAATTCACCGACTGGCCAGATGCAAATTCACAAATTCCAAGTGATAAGAAAATTGACCGCGGAGTTACGAAAGTAGACTTCGCTTCCAAAAGACCACGGCACCTGCCAGGCCACGATCTCGTTCCAATTTGATATTCCAAATAGCCAACATCGGGGACGCAGACTCATTTGAATCGAACTCGAACAAACTCGACCTTAATCGAATTCTAATCTAGTCCCGAATATTCTACGTCGATCAACCTTCGAGGCCATCGACGATCCTTCTGAGCAATTACCAGCGAAAATCAACCAGCATCCAGATGAGACTGGAACAAATTCTGCGACCGTTTCGCGTTCTACGATCGTTTCGCGGAACGTCGATAAATCCAGCACGCGCATCATCGCACGCGTGGTCTTTTATGGGTCCGTATAGGAATTCTCATTGAATGGACAGGAACTATCATAGCGGGGGCCGGCTGCCTTTTCTTGGAAGCAACGAGCAATCTGGAAGACGCTTCCATTGCTTTATCTGTGCATTCACAGCGTATGACTGTTGGCCAGTCGTCCGGCTGTATCGAATGTCCTGACTCAACTCGATTGCCGTAATACCGGGAAAAAGCTTAACGAACGGATTGTTGCTTCTTCGACAGACGAAACGTGCGGCTGTCACGACGCCGGATGAATGTCTAACAAGTTACGAGGCATTCGTTAGTCGCATGCACAACCGACTCATTCAGACGCCGTTGCGAGTGAATATCTTCATTCGTCGTTGGAAATATTTTTCGATGTCTCCCCTCTGACTAATTAAATTGTAAATTATGCCCAGTCGTGACTTCGAAGCGGCCCCTTTTTATCCGTGAAACCGTCTTTGTACCGTCGATACGAAATGAGCAAAGGATGTAACGAGTCGATTGTCGTTACACCTTGAAACGCGAGGAGAATGGCTGTCGGTGTAATTGGCAGTTTATCGGACTGAGAGGAATCGTCGATCGGAAGAAACGGAGGAAAATTGGCAAAGGTGTTACGCGACGCGTACTATCTAAAAGGTGTTGTTATACGTTTGAGCGATCGATTAAAATATTTTTCGGAGTTGAGATTAACAGAGATACGTAAGTGAGTTCGGCATCGAATAAACTATACTATATACGATATAAAACTATACCGAAATATTTAGACTAAACTGCGATAGGCGGTGTGGATCAACACGAGAGCAGAGATATAGATAAACTGTTATAAATTGATGTATACCGATACGACTATCCGATAGAAAAATACTCCATGAATTTCGACTTGTCGATCGAATGGCGAGCGAAACGAAGTTTAAGGGAAGACCGTGTGCGAACGAGATGGAAACACGCGCTAGCGCGAGCGCAGAGGTAGAACGAAAATTGTCAGTCAGGATTAACGTTGTCCGTAGGCTCCATCGTGTGCATTACGTCCCAGGAAATATTGGCAATAATTCAAACGAACGTCCTCCACGTACGTGCTAACCTCCTCGGTCACAGTCAATCGCATCGAACGATTATTTCGGTAAACGTTGTTAAGCGTTGAATTTTGTAAAATGTAACTTTTTACACGAGTTTATAAATTTCTGGGAACGAAAACGTTAGCATGTATAAGTCACGATGACTCTTGACACGAAATCGCTGGAGATTATGTGCTCCGCTACTTCAGCTCTTAATCCCCTATCATTTAAATTTTATCAAAGAAAATCGCGACTTTGCTTTAACGCTTTCGAATTAATATTTAACACGTGTCGTAGCTACTATCGCGACAACATTTCCAATGAACGTTTAATCGCAGAAGCAAAACGTTATTGTGCGTTTAATTATCGTAACCTAGTGCCGATCTTTTGATTAATTCGAGATATTAATTACCGGTTTGAGGGTTTCATCGTAATTTCCAACTGAAATACAACTAATTACGTGCGATTAAAATTGCACGCCGCCGCCGTAAAATGTGTATTTCGCGATGCAAGCGTCGCGCCGTCGATCGAAACGACAATCGGCCGCCCCCTTTTTAATCATGAAACGAACACGTGCGCGTGTATATATATATACATATATATAAAAAGGATCGCACGAGAAGGAAGAATGTCCGGATCAATATGAATTTTCATTTAACGTTCCCCTCCATCATCGGTCGACCGTATCGTTTGACAACATGTAACAAGCCGATGCTCGAGGAACGTGAAAAATTTCATAATTTCCTGAAATTTCAATATCGAGATAAGCGGTAATATCGGTAATTAAGCAAGAATTCTTACTCATATACACAATTTCGGATGGTTCTGCGCGACCCCGTGAACATGACTCCGTTAATTCTTCCTCTCGTAAATAGGCCGAATTCCCTTTGAGCCGAACACAACACGCGTGTACCATTTGCACGGAAATGCCTGTCGGTATTGAACATCCGTTCATCCAAAGCGCGCATCTCGCGGTTATACGAGAAATTGCTTAACGAACGGGATATAGAACGGAATGAGCTATACTAATTTCGCAGCACGAAACACTTTACCGCTTCTGCAAAGCTGCCACTCATTTCATAACGTTTAAGCAATTCCGTACGGCAACTGATTGTTAGGACGCTGATCGATACAACAAATTGCTTGTGTTTAGGGATTACTTAGGGATCAACAAGGGTTCGAAATAACAAACTTGTAGTAACTTTAACGTCGAGTTTGTTCACCCATTATCCCAGCCTAACTCATTCTATATCGTCTTTCTTATCGTTCAAGTTTAACGACTTTCTAAGATGCGGTGATCTAAACTACAGGTAACCAGAAGTTGATTAAAAACATCGTGCGAATGATGGTTTTGGCAACGTTGTATCGCTTTTGATATCAACCATTGTCGCGAGCAGCAACAGAACGATATGCATTCACGCGTTTTTACCATAGGTTGTCGAACTTGTTTTTCTTCCTACCAGATACGATGCACGTCGGAAAAGGATAAGAAATTAACCCTATAATCTTTTAAGAAGATTTCGGTGCCGTATCACCGTGATCTTAATTAACTGATTCATCGATCAATGAAACGAAACTCGGAGAGATATTACTAGCGGATGGAAGGGGCTCAGAGGATATTACAAATGAAATTGTCAACGCTTTTGAAGGAAACGCGTTCGTTAATGCAGGTTCGAGCGGCCGGTTCTTGAATATTCATCCTGCACGATGTTTCACAATGCACCATTGTTGCATTTCAATAGAATGGTTCTCATTGTTCAAATGTAATGCTTGCACGATCCGGCCGCGGAGGGGTCGCTCATAAACACCGACAAGCGTGAGAACCACGAGATGCTCATAGCTTTCGTGGTGCACGCTGATTTTTGCGCTGACGCGCCCGCGGCACGTCGCCTCCGCGTTCTCAACGGCGTCGAATTTAATCTCTTTGCCCCTTTAATTAATCTCTTCGTATGCCACGTCGTGGCAGTCCGTTCGTACGGGGCTACGGAAATCAGGTTGCGTCGTAGACCAAGGCGCGTACGATTCGCGTCCAAAGAGCTGTAATTACGCGGTGGAATTATTTCGTAGCTTTGAGCGAAGGCGATGCACGAGGAAAAAAAAGAATAGAAGTAGATGTGTAGGTACGTTCTACGAGAACGCGAGTTCCACTACACACCACTGTACACGCTGTAGTAGCTGTTGGTGCTATTACGCATCGTCGATCAGTCGCTAAGACTTGGTCGAAGAGGAACGAAAACCAGATGACTAAACTCGGTGATTAAATTCGACGAATTGGAAGTTGTCGATTATTATAGAAATAGAACGCACGTCGAAGAAATTAGAATGATTATAAAATATGTTAAAAAATTAAATATGATAAAAAATGTTGGGTGTACCGTGTATTACGAACTTACAATTTGTTTACTAGCGATATTTTATTCATCATTCCAAAGACTGTCGCTTCAAAATCCGGATTCACGTTTTCACCAGTTAGTTATTAGGTAAATTCGTGTTATTGACACAATGCATTGCATTATCAATAAAATGCACATCGGTATGGCGATTCTACAATGTAGCAAGGCAGTTTGCTGGTTGTTACAACCTAGCAGTGGTATGGTTTGAATTTTTTGAAAAGAATGGAGAAAATTCAACGAAGAACACGACAAGGAAACGAGGAGAGCAGTATACCGTTGCAATCGGTTTCTTCGTTGGTCGATCGAAATAACACGTCACGCCGCGCCATCGCGGTGAACTCTGTAATATTAAACGTAATTGGCCCCCTGTGTCAAGTAGTACTTTCCTCTGTAACTGGATGATAAACGAGCGTGTACAGGCCGTCCTTGTTACGTATACGAGCGTATTAGATTTCTTAAGAAACGATTGCGTGAAAGTAGTTTAAATTTAAGTTTTAGCCGTCGGTGGAACGGAGGCGTGAGAAACGCTGCGCGACATCGGGATCTTTTAAGCTTTAGTGGTGGTGAGGAAATGGAAGAAAAGGAAACGGTTCTATTTTCTGAGGAGCGAGGACGTCTCGTTTTCGAGATAATAAGTAATTGCATGGTTAGTGGTTAACGAGCGCCGCGCTACATCGAGGATGCGTTCCGTGTCGAATTCACGGGGTCCGTTTTCCTCCTTCAACACGCTTACAAGCGGAATTGCTTAATGACGATACTCATTCTCCCGTTCACTTAGTTTAGTATGATGCCAATGGGGAAACCGCGACATAAGTGGATGGTGTCCTGTGTGCTTCCAAGCCCTTCTACGGTTAAGTGCACCAAGGGATGCCGGAGGGTGCAGTCACACCACTACCGACGAGTACGCACTACGAACTTGAGGGGATACTGTGGCCAGACTGGCTGCTGTCGCTTTCTCTGAAATTTCATGTTCACAGAGACGACGACGGAAAAACCGGCACGCTAGATTCCTGAATATTTAATTCGCCTTAGACTCCGGCTCATTCCCCTCTTTCTCTTTCTATATTTGTAAACGAGCTATTCTTCCATATAATTACGCGATTCTTTCGCGCATTACGCTGCAATACGTTTAAAGCATAGTTACGACGGGAAATAAATAGCCGGCTCCGGCCTTATCAAAAAATCTGCTTTATTACCTGTTTAATTTCTCAAAGCTCTTTCTTCGTAATGAACAGCCCGAGCTCGTTACCGTTATGCTCCATTGTTTAACCTCGTTCCTAAATTGAGCGAAAGAATTATATTAATCCCCCTCGGTGGTAACATAAAATTCGAGCGGTGGCTCAGCCAGGTGGAAATTTATTTCTCAAAAGTTTCGTAAGCACCGCGAAAATTATTGCCCGTGAACGGTAGTAACCGTGGTGAGCGGAAGAGACGGAACAAGGACGGGGACGAAGCCACTGTAAGGGTGGAACAGGGGTGAAATCGGATGGTACGCGTAAAAAATCGTCGATAAGAGGGAGAAAGAGTGTCCGTGGGGTGTAGTTAGTTTTTCGCGGCACCACCCGTTCTCTGCCTTTCCTTTCTCGTTGCTTGCTTTTTATCGTCCGTTCACGTGTGCGGAGGAGTACGTATGCTGTCAGATCAAAAGCATGAAAATGCGGGGGAACTGCGGCTGCGTCCGGCAGAAACAATGAAAGCAAATACGGGCAATGGAAAACTACCGGCACAAAAGGACGAAAAAGCGGTCATTGCGAGTTACAAAGGACCACGCGTGGAAAAGTACCGTGGATATCCAGTTTGGGCAAACACCGGGATGAATAAAAAAAAAAAAAAAGATACAGGCGCACACTCGCGAACAGAGACGGGTACATTTCGAAAGAAGAGACAGGAAAGAGCGAGACAGAATAGGGTGCGCCAGCAACGATATTGCCCAAAAACCGCCGACTATGGGTTCGATATATCGGTGATCACAGACGTAACCGTCATATGCTCCCTTTCATCGATGTCCAATGAGCGCCAGGTAAAAAACCGACTGGGAATCGATCGAGCTTGAAAACAGCCTCGGAACCTGCGTGCGTGCGAGCGAAAAAGGAAATTCGCTACAGGCTAACCAGGTGGTAGGGATGGAGAGTTGCTTGCCGATAATTACGCGCAATTTGCCCGGTGAAATATCTGTGAAAGGCAAACTAATGCCGGGGGTGGTGACCGACGCCACCTATCGCGTCAATTTGTACCTCTGTATAAACGTTTCCGGGCAAATTTGAACGTTATAACACCAGAGAGCGCGTACGCGTTCCAACCACAAATAACGGATGTCTATTCTCGCGGATTGCAACCGGAGAATACCGAGGTACTTGATGCGGGGAATCACGGAAATATCGGTTCATCGCCGTCCGAGGCTGCGGTCTAATAAAGTAACAGCTCGGAATCAAATGGAGAAGCTCTATTGCGTCTCGACGAACGGGAAGACCCAGATGTTCAGACACGAAAAGGCCGCAGATGCGAGACAGTAACGCGACATCGAGCGTGAGACAATATCGTCGAGACAGGCTGTATCACACATCCAAGGTATTACCTGGCGCGCGATTGAATTTACAAACACGTAGAACATTTATATCGCGAGCAGTCAGATAGATCGGGACGATGCACGACTGTCTAGGTCCGTTATGACGCCTGGAAATCGTGCAATTTTTGAGATCGATGCATATTTTAACGACCGCGCGGGCAACGGGCGCCTGGCGAAGATCGTTCCTTCCACCTTTGCTGCAAGTATGAATTTCAAAATAGCAAAGGTACGTATACTTGTGTCGGCGGGCGATTTCGCTTTATAGTCTCGTAACTTCAGAGATTGATTCGCAGATCATTCAATTCCGAGAAATCGTAATCTCTGTAACTGTTTTTGCTGACATTCCTAGTCGCTCAATTTTCCAAGTTGATTCTCAATTGATGTTGCGCCGTAATCGACGAATTCCAATAAATTTCGTGCTTCGTTTAAGCAATTTCCTTCTGACATATTAGAAATCGATTTTCATACTAATCTGCCGCGTAAAAAGGATCTACCTGTTATTAGCATTCTATTCTCACGTAATTACTGGGGCTCGTTGATTACGATTTCTTCTACTCCGGCTGGCAACAACATCCCTCTCCTCCTTTGACAGAAAACCTGTTTGATCCGAAGAGAATAAAACGAAGAAATCGAATCACCTTTAATACGCTTCATTCCGCATGAGCGATTCAATTTCTGCGCACGCAGCCAACGTACACATAAAGTGCGACACGAACGCGAGTACTTTCGTGCCGTGCGGGCATTTCTGCGCGCGCCAGAGGTACCCGGAGTAATTGCGAAAAAGAGTTATTCCGCTGTCCGGCCGCCTTTCACCGAAAGCACCACGCGCGTTCCCTCGGGGAGGTCGCCATTGACTACACCGGACACATTCCCGAGCATCGAACGTTGCTTTTCACCGAGACGCAAATCTACGATCTTACAAGCAAACCCCTTTCGAACTCGCCACGATCTACGAGCTCGTCCTTCCACGCAAAGTCGCCAAGTGTCTCGAGAACGCTCGAGACTCGTTACCACTGCAAACGATTATCGCTTGAAATATATTAGCGACAAGCAACGTAACGATTTTCGAAGCCGTACGTACCTGCTACGATCGTTACCGTATAGATCTTGTAAAATTGTTGGAAAAAGTAATCGACGCGTTCCGAACGGTCAACAATGGAAACGCCGCTTTTGCGCTAAAATTTAATTAATTACAGCGACGAAGAGAGGAAACTCGTCGCGTTCGACGCAGGGAATCGAAAATACAGAAATGTAATTCATTATTTTGATTACGAGTCGTGTACGAGTTTTCGTGTGCTGATGCACAATGCACCGCGTGTCACCGTAATGGTTATGATTTTTCAAGTGCACGCATATAACGAGTGGGACATAGGCGAAAAAAGAGACAGAAAAATGCAGACGAGCGCACATTTAAATTCCCGTCTTAATTTGCGGCACCGAAACGACAGACGGTATTTCCAATTGAACACACGAAACGACCCCAGGGGTGGATTGGTGGCATCGATACAAATCGTACACTGGCGAACACTCGAGGAACGAGTGCTCCGTGCACTTTGAATCCTCCATCCTCGTGTCCATTATAACTGGAACCACTCTCGCGGCGTGCACGCTCGTATTGCTGGTAATAATTCGTACGTCTGTCTCTAAAGGGGGAAAAAGTGTCGGGGTCCGAAAGAAGAACAAACGACAAGTGGGAACACGTGCAACGATCCCGTATTTGATATCGGGAGTGGCGCGTTTCAGTGCTCTCTCGTCCCTCTGTTGCCTTCAATTTATTTCACCTTTCGTTTCTAAACAAAAGATCATTCTTACGGGACTCCGAGTTTCCACGATCGTCGTTGTTTGTCAGTTGTCCGTACTCGTTTACGGAGTAGACGTTCGTCGTTTGTCTTGGATGCCAGAAATGTTAGGAAAGTAAACACGAAAGCGCTACGAATATGTTATAGAAAATTTAGGAAGCAGAGAAGCTTCTTCTACCGGGAATTTAAATATTTCGTGCACATGGCTGTGACATACGCGCCTGCCATTTCACAGTTCGTTTATTCTAGCTACTGATTCGAGTTACGATATTTTGCACGGAGATGTAGATAGATTTTGTAAAAAACATATCATGAATATTTTCTCTAATTGTTAATCGTCTTTTATTCTAAACATTTAGAAGAGAAATATCCGCTGCTACTAAGATACGATTATTCTACCTCAAAAATCACATACCTTATTCATCAAAAATATCCTTAGTTCAGCTAATAAATATCCTCTACTTCGATCTCGTTGATTACTGTCGCTAAATCTTTTTGTTAAAACACGTAAACTCAAAACTCCAATAATAGCGTCAAACAGTTAAGTTTCAGTTAATTAAGAGATCGCAATTTACGTGTGGATAGCAGCAAATATCTGTTAATCGGTGTTACGTACATGCACGGAAAATATAAGCCGAAGAACAGGGTGTAGAATTAAAAACAACGAAAAGATAGCAAGACAAAAAGAAGAAACCTTCTCGCTAATTACTTATTCGTAGCAGCGGAACGAGCCACTTCATATTCACGAATTAACTAGTTACAATCGAGTGCGCAATTACGAGGGTCGAACTGTAAAAAATTACCCGGTCACGATTGAAAGTGACTACACGAGCGGTTCGGTTTCTACGTCTGTTTGAGCAAATTGAACGGAGTTAATGAGACCAGGTGCGTATCGTTCGAAGCTCGGAGAACCGATCCTGGGAAAAAGAAGCGTAATCAAGCGAATACCGCCGATTTGCCGCTCATATTCGAAATTGCTGTCGTCTCGTAGCGATTATGTCCGAGCCAGTGATATCGAGAGTATGCTAATTCATGCAGGCGTGCGCGCACAGTGAGAGAATATGGATAGCTTGTAGGAAAAACGAAGAAGAGGAAGGAAGAGGAAAGATAGACAGGGTGGAAGTTGGATTTTCATAATGAGCGTGAAAAAGAGACGGTGTCGGGGCATCGGTGAACCAAACCGGAGTGAAAAAGGGGGTCGAGAAGAGTCGTTGAAGAGGGAGGGAACGTGCGAGTACTCGAGGAGAGGGAAACCAGGCTATGCGCGGTTCCATTGAGTAGGGCACATCTGCCGTGGCGCATTGTGTTGCACGCTGCGCTTCATCCCCGTGATCCGAGCTTCGAACGCGATGCAACCACGACTCGCTGCGACAGAAAAGGGTAAGGTAGAAACGGTGATGAAGAGGAATCGGGGGAAACAACAGCGATCGAAGAAGGAAAGCACGAGCTCATCGAATGACGGAAGGAAAAAAGAAAGAAAGGGAGAACCTCCCCTTTCAGTCTCGTGCCAGACCTTTATCGAGTTATTTCGTCATATCGTCCTACCTGCCAACCAATAAATCTGAGCGAGCCCTTTCACCGAGACATCCGTTCTGATTTATGACGGAATTAATATTAGATCCACCGAAAATATCGTCGATATATCGGGTTACGCGATTACCCCCGGGAAAGCTGGGATGGAAAAAAAAGAAGGTGCGCGCACGAGCCAGTCATCCGGTTCAAAATCGAGTACTCTAGCATCTGATATACCCTATACCTGTGAAATATGCCACGAATCTCGCAAGGGGAGGCCTATCGTTTGATTTATCCCTGGTCGTTTAAGGATTTAAATACTTCAGAGATACGTTCTTTGAATAAAAAAGGTGAACCTCGGCTGCGAGATATTTGAAGTCACGAGGTAAGCTTCGCGAAGAAGAATGGTCTTGAACTATCGCCAGGTTTAGAGCGAAAGAATGTATCGACCTAGATAGTTCGAGTTGTAGACAAACCGTCTGACCGAGGATCAAAGAATCCGTGCTTCGATCTCGGCCAAAAATCCGATCGATCGGTTCTTTCTCTTTTCCACGATAAGAGAGACGCTCTAAGCGACTAGAAAACGTCGTTACGCAGAATAAAACGAAACTTAACGAAGTAATATCGAAGATGCGCATGGAAAATTGTTATCCACCGAGCAACAGGATTTTCCGTTCTCCTGGCTGGATATCCGTTTGCTTATAATCTCCAGTGCATTTTTCATAGCAACGCGTTACGTTACATATTTATGTCACGCCCGATGTCCGACTCCTTTCACGTCGCTGGATATGCAGAAGCTGCACGAACATAGAACGAACGTAGCTCGCGTGGCTCTTACTACGTGGTACCCATTAATAATTTAGCAAGTTGAACAAAAGGGCGGTGCTTGAATTTGATGTTACCATAGTTCTGCTTCCATCTCTCCTTTTCTCTCGTTTTCGTTCTCTCTCTCTCTCTCTCTCGCTCTGTGTGTGCTCATTCCCTTCCTTCCTTCCTTCCACTTGTGTCTGCTCCCTGCCTTCGTTCTGTTCTGCTTTCTGTTATCCATGACTCGTCGTACCCCTTGTATCCCTTGTATCACGATATATAAATCCTTTTCAGAGGCGCGCGTCCACCCTCTTCACAGAAAATCCGGACGGACGGGAATGAAAATGGGAGCTTACACGCGATTACAGACCCTCCGCCGGACCCTCCGGCCAGTTAGCCTACTTTCGAATAACTTTTGACATCGCACTCGACCAAATAAACCGGTTAACAGGACAACGGAAGCCTACTGTTGAATACGCTATGAATTAATGATCCCTCGTCGCGATGAGTTCTGGTTCAACGTTAGAAATTAGTCGAACAACGCTGGGTCGTTCGCTTTTTCAACTGGTCGACGCTTTGATGTTGGTACGGTTCGCTTGTATTACAGACAATGTCACTTCAAAAGGAACAAAAGCAAGTAATTCGTTACTATTTTTTAATTTCCCGACGAAACATAGTTAGAGCAACGTTCTCTAAGAGAATACGTGGCGCAGTCCTTTTGTCGTTTACCAGAAAAACCGATTGTCCGTCCTACCGTGACGCACCTACTAGCGTAACCTTTCTGCTATATCTCCAACGCACTGGCGCAGATGACGGATTATGCCGGTCATTGAATTTTTCAATCATGATGCGCGCTTTGTACGCGCTATTGTCGCACAAGGGAGACTAACAATCGCGATCAAAGATCCTCGTATTCAAACACCCGTGATCGTACGCCTTTCACGTGTCTCCGATTTACATGTGGGGTTACGGCTCCATTCGTGGGGAAAATGAAATAATCTCGTTATGTAAATGGACATCCAGCGACACCCACTGTCATTACGTCGCATGACTTGGTCGTGTTTCACGGTTGTTTTCTATACTATCTATTCTTATACTCGACGAAAGTCAAAGAGAGTTGAATCATCGACATTTCCACATACCTATTTTCCTTCACTGTCTGAATCTTAAAATCACGATCGCCTTAAGATCGCTGTGGTTATTTACATACAACGATTTCTCTATTAACTCGTACCACTTTCCGATCTTCTTCAAGAGGGAACATCTCATTGACTGTGTAAAATTCTACAAGGGGATTCTATCAAACGCGTGTTTTACTACCTCCATTCAGGCGGCCGGTTAATAAATGTTTCGCGACAGTACAGCCGTCGGCGGAAAGAAGTTAATAGGAACCTCTAAAGTTAATTAAGAAATGATAATAACTCACTGGCCGCGCCGGCATTTCTTATTTATGCCAGGCCTTCCTCTCTGCGTGTAATCGTGCCAGTGGAGGTTGCACGGTCCATCGTAACTCGTGTGACGGTAGCACACGCAGCGAGATTATGACACCAGCTCGTTACTCGAATGTAAGCTTACGACCATTCAGCACGAGACATCGCGTCCAGCCTTATTACGAGTGCAACGCGCGATTCATCGTAAATTAAAGGAACGAAGGGAGCAATCAGCAATCTCGCAATAGACCGACGCCGGAGATAAGGCTGCCTCGTTGAATCTCATTTAAGACCGAGTCTGTCTAAACGAAGTCGCTGCCGAGGGTGACTCGTTCTTCTCGACTCTAGTTACAAATTCCACTCCCATTGTCCAGGGTCAGTGATGCCAGAAAAATACTTTTTCCAGCGATTCCCCCACTCCGATATTCTCGGATATCTTCTTTCCACTCAAATGACGAGACTACGAGAAATAAATATGTAGCGAGTCGTTCGTTGGCCTTACCGAGAAATTTCTCCTGTTGCACGCGTGAGAGATACATATGCATGCAGGTCTCGTCGCGGAGCAACGTCACTGATCGTGCGTATTATATTTTTCTCTTTCCACTCGTACACGTACACGTATTTCTCGTTTTATAGCCGCGCGATCTGACATAATTCGTAATAGTTGGCTATAATCGCCGGCTAGAGATTCATAGTCGACAAATTACTCATTAAATTGCGTTATCTAAATGCACATCGGGCCTCGATGGATACGTGTCGCGATCACTTAGCGCGCAAGATGAATGAAGCGCGCTATCTGTATCGAAAAATAAATTGAAAATCTATAATGAAAGATCTTTCTCAATCCATCACGTTACGTCGGTTACCGAAAGAATGATGAAAGTTTGTTAGCTATTTTTTTTTTTTTTTTTCGAATATTTGTCGCTCCACGCTATACGCGGTATTCTCTGTCTTGTCGGTTGTACGTCATCGAGTGTTTGATCGATTCACGATGGATATCGGTCGCGGGATAAATAAAAGCAGTCTGGTATAAATAAAACCGAACAAACACATCCTTTTCTCTATTTTTCGTTCCACCGGTATTATTCCTTTTGTACCTTCTATTTTGACTTTGTTACACGAACTTCCATTAAGTCTCGTCGATTTAGTGCTCAATGCGCTATACCATTCTTGTATGCCCTGAATGTAAATAATTTTTCGAACGAATAATAGACGAAAATTGGTACCCACGATAAAAGTACGGAATTAAAACGCGGTTAACCTTAACTCTCGTTCTTAATTTATATCGGTGGTCATTAATGCGAGAGTATCGATAAGCGGGCGAGTAACAGAGGCAGTCGCGCGTTCTTCAAACGATTATACCCGGACGACTCGCTGATTACATTACAATCGTTCGGAGAGTTCTTGATTACTAGGCAATTAATAAAACCGATAACCGGATGCGGAAAGTCGGTTGGCGCCAATCGCTCAACGATAAATGGCAAATGTACGAAGGACGATTCAGAGAAATCGATAATGAGTTCGTCTCTTTCGCCGTGTACTATTCCTCGCCATCGGTAAACCATGGATAAAATGTTTATGTACACTCTGTGGTATATAACGTTCATAAAGTACGCTTTAAACCCTCTCGCGTTCTATATCGGGAATTTTCAGTTTGCTTCTTTCCAAGTATTTCTCCTTTCGATAATTCAATTTGTTATATTTCCTAGCTCTATCGTGATGTACCTAGCAGACATACTGATTACTTTCGTGAATTAATCGAAAGGTAATGTCGTTATAGATATTATTCATTAAAATCTACTTTGAAGTTTACGATTATTCGTGCCATTTCTCTATTACAAGTAACTTAGTCGATGTAAACGATTAATTTGTATTATGAAAATTAGAACAAAAATAGAAGTTTATAGAAAGTACAGTTGATCAATGTGGCTTCTAGATATGAGCGTAACGCGTCTCAAAAAAGTGCAGAAAGAAGAGAGATAGAAAGAATCGTTAAGGTGTAAGTAAACGATTGCAATGGTTACATGGGAAAATTTTCGGGTAAACGAGTACCTTTCACACGGAAAATCGAGTAATAATACGATACCATGGACGGTATATTATCTTCCATTAGCGAAATCTCATCGTGCCAGGCCTTAATTATCATTAACGACAGCGAAATCGATAGCGGTCTGTCGGTGTACACGAGCTCGTCAAGTTTCACGGAGAGCGTCGATAAGCTATACGAGGCTGTGGAATAATTCGCAATAAGGCAGAACCCTCAGGAATCGTGCGCTCCGAACCGATTCATGGAGAGTTCATCCTTTTTCACAGACGTGACGCACACGCGTATGTAAATTCCCCCGCGTCTCGCTGCAAAGATTCCTTTCGCGGGAACGAGAAAACGCGGTTGTACAGAAATTGCTTTGCCGTGTTTTGCCCGCGTATACGATTTCTCCCCGCCCTTGTCCCTGCCACTTTTTCCTCTCCATTTTCTTACTTCGGTCACGCAGACACACCGTTTCACGTACGGGTCTACTACATGAATGGGATTCGGCGTCGAGACGTAACGTGACTGTGTACGTATTTCACTTTCGACGGGGTTGCTCTCGAGTCTCGGATTTCACGGCTACACCGACCAACCTGCGATTACTTTTCTTCCGCTCGCTCGAACTTTGCGTTACATCCATTCAATCCGGGGGTGTTATTGAGAATGTACACGCCAAGCGAAAAATACTTTACTACGTCAATGGATACGTATACATTCGTAGATCGAGGAACAGAGAAAGTAGTGTTTTTTCTACATATCGTGTATTTTTTAAAGTAAATACAGTTTGTACAGTTTTTATATACGATTTTCTCTGGACTCAGACCAGCGAAAAATAACAAAATTGTCAGCTTAATTGGTTTCTGATTTTATCTAGCTTTTGTAATGGAATTTAGTTATGAAAGATCTAACGATGAAATGAAATAAAAGTTGGTGTAGAAACCTTAATAGAATATTCGAATAAAAATAGTTTAAAAACGGAGGAAGATTTAACTTTGCCTAAATCAATAACTTCGTCGCTTCTCGATTAATTTTTAATCGTGAATTCTTAAAGATCCGCCTGGAACGAGCCTGTTTCTGTTTCATACTAAATGGATCTTTTCAAGACCATTTAAATTTGCAGACGTTCCGTGTCAAAGAGACTCTAGACTCGAACTTATTTCAAATCCAATAATCAAAAGTGAAAGTGAAAGCGGCACGCAGCGAAATACTCGTAACTGTTCCGGATAGATGGATTTGCACGTCCGATTAAACACTTTCCGAACAACGTTATGGTTCGGTGCGAATGCTGCGAAAGCAACGAATTCGTCATCCGAAAATTCTTCTGGCTCCGCCTTTAAGAGGCAGCGTCGCGTGCTTCGCTCGCGAGAGATGCCGACTGAAATTCTCTCGCAGCTCCGCGTCCCGACCCTGTTCCTTGCAACCACCCCGGCTTCTTCTGCTCTTTGCCTCTGTCGTGGAATATTAATTACGACCACTTCACAAAAGACACCGACCGGAAGTTTTTGCCGGTTATCAAATGCAGAACAGGTTAATTAAATTCTCACCGCTCGCGGTTCGCAAAGGAACGCTACGCGCGCACCCATGGCCCGCACAATGCCGGGGTCAGAACACCTCGAGGTTGTGTTAATTAGGCATACGATGAATGGCACTACATTCATCCGAAAACGCTTCAAGTCAGCCTCGTGACTATGTCGTCATCTATCGCGCGTTCGAATCTTCCATCATCACGCGGCAGACACGTTCGCGCATCACGATTATCGCGTATGCTGACACGCACACATTCTTGCCCATTCTTTGACCGCGCCAACTGCCGGAAGTGCAATAAAATCAAATGGAATTACCGACGTATCTAGGTACTTGACTTTCATATTATTTCTGGATTGCACACGGAGGCACGATGTTATTTGGATTCGTTTATTTCTCTTCTCTCTTTCCCTCGTTTTGCTATACGTACCGTGAAATTACAGCGAGGATGTTTTTCAGCTCGATAATTTTCTTTCATGGCTGTCCGATACATTTTGATAAATAAAACCGAACGAACGAGCGAGCGAACGGACGTGGAAAATGTTGCGCAAAAAGTATATTATATAACATAGTTGTTAATACGCGAAGGGTATTTAAAGCGAGCTATTCATTTCCGAAAACAGCACATAACACGCTCTTTGTTCGCAGTTGACGAGTCCAGGAAGTCGCGGAATAATCAAACTAATTAGGCGATACCATCAATGCACGGTCAGCGAGGATTGATTTCCACGGACCTACAGACAAAACCCCATAAGCGTAATTGGATAGAGAATACCACCGCACAGTTTATATTGATCGGAATGTTCACATCAACGATGTAATCATATTTGTCCAGGCATGCTTTGGAGCCCATTTCCATTGTGTTTGCTTAATAATTATGGATCGATTTTGGTATTGGATAATATTGACCCCTGTTCCTGCCACATATCACTTCGTTGCGGTGCATAAACGGATAACGGGCGACCGCAATCTAGTGCAATCTAGATGATAGGCTAAAAATCATGTCGGTATGCTAAGCGCCGTACATTCCCATTTCATCATCGAACATCCACTATCTATCCCCTATTGTGGCGACACGCACGTTCGCCGCCCCTCGGCATCCCAATCATTTTCGATTTTCTACTTTTTAACGTACCAAACCTCGTTTACAAGTTCGTTTATTAGAGGAATAATGTATATAGAAAATATGAACGATACGTTGTTATCGAAACCTGTTCCAGTTTACATGCCGAAAATGATCAGCAAAATTTGACATGACCTGGCGTAGTCGTGTTTACTGAGTCGAGCATGGCAAGTTTTAATTAACGAGTCGAGCTGCGCGAGGGTGTTGCAGAAACCTCCATGCACTCCCCTACACCCACCGTAGTTGATCGCTCTAGAGGTATGTAACTTTATGTACATATATGCTACGATGGTGGCCTATAAACCCTTCAGGGATTACACGTGCAGATGCGCGTAAACCCGCTGCTAGATAGTAGCTGGACATCAGGCTTCAGTTATTTCGTCCATCAAAAACGCGCGGATCAACGGTGAAGATTTTCACGTGCATCATTCCGAATTTGGTTTGCGTCCGTTTCATATCGCTATCAACCGACGTTTCACTGGATCTACCAGACAGTTTCCATCGGAGCAATTTTTTACCTTCAATCACCGACGGCTTGCAAAATGTACAAATCCAAAATCTAATCACCTCTAATTGCCGAATGGATGCATTGTTCGAAACGATTCGATTTGCTACGCGAAGTTCGGCCGGAAATTGTACCCAAGCGTTGTAATTCTATCTGGACCAATTGCTGTGCATTTCCTACCTTAGATTTACGACGTGTCAATATTGACTGTCAAGCACCAAAGAGTAAGATGCCAATAATGTGAAATTCGTAGGTAGATGTGGTAGATCGTAGAAACTTGTCTATATTCGCTAGCGATTTAACCGATAACATTTGCAAATTCAATAATCGAATTTCGAGAAAGATTTCACGAACTCTACAAACATCCTCTTTATACCTTTTCTATGTATGAAGTTTCAAAAATTAAATTTCGTACATAATAAATTAAATCTAATAAATGTAGTCGAATTTTTGCGCATCACTCAGTATACTCGCGCACGGGTGTGTATCGGCCGATGTCGAACGTCGAAAAGTGTTCGTTCGCTCGGCAGGGAAGGTGCTACACGTATCCCAGGGGCAGCGGTGCATGTCGGGCTAATTGATTCCCAACGACGACGCGCACGTGTCACGCGTCATCAGCTGCAATGTGCATATGCACACGAGCAACACGCGCGTTTTATGTATACGAAGGGTAATTCTGCGAGTTTCGGTCTCGCTCGGTGAAATTCATACGCGATCCTCGCGTGACCGTGATTTTTAATTCATTTATGCCGTAGGTCTGAGATATTCGTCGAGCAAATTGGATTTTTAAGAGCTTAAATCGACACGCGGCACTGTATGAATGGAATATGAATAATCATCGGTTTTTCGTACCGTTGCCGATATTCGCCATTAAAATATTCCGCGTAATATTAACTACGAATGAAAACGAGATAATTTAGCGGAAACTCGTGGTTTCCCGTGTTGTACGGCTCGATGTTTTGCCCGTGTTAGCCGATGAATTAACTGATTTCGAACGACAAGTGTTTCTCGTTCATGCGTGACTACGATCCACGTTACACGGAGAAGGCACTTGCTAAACGCGTTCGCAAACCACGTGTCCGTTTTCGTGGCGTTATCTTGAATCGTACAGTGTTATTAATGGGCTCACAATGTGAACGGGTTGTGCGTATCCCCGACAGGTATACGATGTAATAATAAGCTATTATCGTTGCGCTTTCATTGTCGTTGCGAGCAACGCTAGAAACCTGACCGCAACCACCTCGTCTCGAGATTCACGAGGAGAGATACTTTCTCGTCGGTTGCCTGCCGGGGTAATCCAATTTTTCTCGTTTCACTTTTTTCATTGGTGAACTTCGTTTCGAAACTTGTAATCTCCTAGATTGAATGTATAACCGCCAAAGGGAGTGCAGGTATACGCGTATATATTTCGTTCGATGTGCAAGCTGCATTTTATTAGAATAGTTCGCTCTAAGTTTTTTAATAGAACACCCTTCCTATATATATATATATATATATGTATATACACGATGTATCTTTTCTTGTCTAACGCTACATAGCCGGGAGAGTAACTTTCTTTTTTTACAGCAGAGTCTCGAGTTATAGGAAGAGGTACCGTTACAATAATAAATGCTGGTGAAATTTTCGTCGGTAAAACGTAGGTACAAAGAGAAGTATACACGGAACTGACGTAATTTTTCTACAGCCATTATCGCATTATCGGCTTTGAGAAGTTACATGCCGTGTGACAAGAAATCGGTAGAAGTTGCCGCGGGGAGTCTCGAGACAACGCGATCTTTTATCGATTTCTTGCTCGCGTCTTCTGCTTAACAAGAGAAATTCGAATTCAAGCTTACAATAGAATCCCCGGCCAAAGGAACCTGCGATAAACGAACAGAAGGGTCTTCATGGCGAATAAACACAAGCAACGGATAGAAAAATGTAATAAATATAAAGCTTTACAGCGACGATAGAAGACACGAAGTACAATCTCTCTTTAAGCGGATCGGTATTTCTCGTTTCTGTAATATCCTTTTCGTTTCCCGAGCGAAAACAAGCTATCGAAACACGGAACGTGATCACACCGTCCGCGTATTTTCCACGACGACGTTGAAAATCTCGACTTAAATCATTTAACAGGAGGTAGCGACACACGCGCGCGTTAGAAGTGCAATGGCAACTTCAGTAGCCACAGCGGCGTTCTATCTCGTCGTTTTCGACTCCTGCCATATTTTGCCCTTTCATTAGGCGACGAAAGCCACGTGATTAATGGAGTTCCGTTACCGCGCGGTTTTCATCACGACGCCCCGACAGCCACGTCAGTCAGGAGTTTCGTGAAGCGCGATACAAACGCGTGGAAACGGAAAGGTTTAACGGATGAAAAGACGAGGGAAGGGAATCGCGCGATCGTTCGCGCGAATCGTAAACACGTACATTTTTGCTACGGTGAACACCGTCACCCGCCGAGCGTGACTTTGCAAAACGAAAAACGCAGGGAAAGAGAGGAAGGTAAAAAACGACAGAAACACAGGAGGGTTAGCGAGGGGCAAAAAATACGAACGAATCGTGCGTAGAAAAGAGCCGCGATGTTACGTGTCAATGGATATCGTTCTAATGAAGAGAGCTCGACTGATGCACCCATCTTTGCTCGGGCAAATCCTCGATTTCATAAAACGCCGTCTTATAAACGCGTCGACGCGCGTTCGGTGGTTCCTCTACTCTCTGTGAAATCAGTCACGACGACAGACGCAGAGAGTCCGCGTGTACCACGTTTTCGCGTAAAAAGGAAGAGACGCAAATGCTGAGACGCGGTCGTGTGCGTGCGTGTATCCGTGATACAAAACACTTTTGTACGAATCTGCATCGGCAGCTATATGATCCATGCGCGAGCGACCTCGACCCCTCCGGCTCCTTTTCACGAGTGCACATAATGCGATCTTATTTTATTTTGCGCCTCTCCGTTATCGTCTGCGTTCGTATAACGCCGCCGGCTGGCGTTCATGAGAGAAGAAGGGGAGTCGAACAAGGAGAAAAAAAGGAGGAATTTCCGTCCCTTTTCCAGCGCTTCCTCGTCTTCGCGCAAACGAAAGTCAAGTAGATTTTTCACCGACGTTCTTGCGCTTCTGTGCAAAACGCACAGTACGTTCACGCGCTCGATTGTGTATTGATTTGGGGGCAAACGTTGCCGATATATTTCTTCTACTCGATCGGGTGGTGCGGAATAAAAGAAAGTGCCGTTATATTTTCCAGAATTGACGCATGACAGGCGTAATCGCATTAGTGGTAACGAACGATAGGAATATATGGAATACGCCAAAGGAATTCTCTGTAACTGGGTTAACAAGTCGGAACTTTATACGATAGAACAAAATTAACTTACGATATTACGAGCTCCATTATATTCTCATTATCTTATAAAAGGCTACTTGCAATACCCTATTAATCGAGCTTCTCCGCCGGTAACAATTTTTGGAAGTAAATAAATTCGTCTTTTTGTAAGATACTATTCGAGAAATGTCGACACGAAAGTCGATATAAAAGATGATCGGCGTATCTACTCGGTGCTATCGGCGCTAGACATCGCGAATCGCTATCGATGGAACAAAGCGCATAGATAATGAACGACATTCGCGACGGGTTGGATCGTTGTCGATTGCCGCGCTCACCGCAACGATAATCGAGAGGTTAACGATCGACGTGACCGAAGGTATTGCGGAAAACGTGACGCGTTGCTATTGATTGTTACGTCGGCGTTGTTCGGAGCAACACCGTGCGTATGCCAGAAGAAGATGGATACAACGTGCGAGAGCGTATGCCGCTTGGCCTCGACCCTCCACGTAACAAATTGTTTATTGCCACATGCTCGACTCTCACACCGTACGGAAATGGGGTTGGGTGGCCGCGACGCCGGCCTCCCAAACACCCAATGCCAATCTTCGCCCATTGCCGCAGCATACGTTGTTCCTTGTCCGGGGGTTGCTGCAGTATAAACGTAAAATCGTGCACACACGCGCGCGCCTGGCTCATTGGCGTAGGGATACGGACACCAATCCCAGAGGGTTAGACAAGTTCGTAACTGCGGTCCGTTACAAAAATTCTAGAAGAGATCGTTGTTTCGTTCCTTTTCTTTTTCCTTTTCTTTTTCCTTTTCTTTTTTCTGCTTTTTTCCCTTAATATAGACGGATCACGCGTGGCTGCCAGAGGCTCATAATACATATCTGGAAGAGTGTGTTCTCGTATCCGTGCGCATACATACACGCATGCGTTCCTTTTCTTCTTTTGTCCGACAGCGCCGGATCCCGAACGTGGAGAGATCGACCGGACCAAGAATACTACGAAATATTCTTCTTGTGCATCCAGATATCCATGTAGGGACTTTCGTACGGAGCGGACGCTATTACGAACCGGTAAGAACGTCGGCGTACCCGAGGCATTTGAAAGATTTTAATTCCAGCGACGGCTCTCGCGGAAGAGACAGGAGTAATCGTCGGGGATCAGGTATTCAATATCGGGGAAGACTGAAATAATCGTGTCGAACGAACGACGCTCCGACACACCAACTTTAATTCAATCAACCGTCGAGTTTCTATCACGATTGATCAATATTTGCTGCGCGATAGTTCCCCGTTATGATTTTCCGTTTTCAAGTTTTCGCAGCGACGACGTTACGGAACGCAATGTACTCTGTGAGACGTTAGCATTTTACGATGTCGATCTCCGACAATTTCTGCATGAGCAAGCATTTTGTGGTTCCATGCTGGTTTGACAAAAATTCGCTCGATACTCGGTCGATACAAAATGGCGAGAAAAAGGAAGACAGAGAGAACGGCGGACAGTTAAGCTGGCAACTTTGCTCGAGGACCCTCGGTAAGGAAGTTTGAACAAACGAGCGTGTATCGGCGCGTGAGGTTGCGGTAAACGCGCGTTCGCGTAGGCTAGACGTTCTCCAGCGTGAAATAGGCGGACGAAGAGGCGGAGATCTTTCTTTGCTACAAGAAATACGACGCTGAAGAAGGCGAGAGGACAGTAACAGGAACAGCAGCAGCAGGAAAGGTGGACTCGATTCACCAGACAGTCGTTATCTTATTACTGATATCGCATCGCTGCCGTACGCGTCTCGTCCCGGTTTCGCCCCGTGTCCTGAACAAATGTTTGCGCCACACTACCGCGGACAGATAGTGGTGCAAACCGGTAGACTTCCTGTTTGCCCTTGAGTGTGCTCCGGTGCAAAGAACACGTACACAACGCACACAGCTTGCACGACAAACGAGGACAAACGTAGACAAACGGGGCCACGATCGGCCCGTGGTCCCTACTCCCTACTGCAACTGGGCTATTTGGGTTAGAACGAGTTATCGCCTTTCGGAAGTTTGCACCTAGTTGCACCTTCCGAAAGGCTTTCCGTGCGGTGCGCGCTGAACCTGCACTCTCATAATGCATTATCTCACAGGGAGATGTGTGTTGTACGCGCGCCAACGACGCGGCTAGCTCTCTCGGTCTTGTCGGATCGAACTTGGCATGTTTGCGTTCCTAGTTACGAACAACCACCGTTACGAAACAGTTCGCTTACCGTTTCGTCAACGTCGTTAACGGCAAGGCTGCAATTGATGACAACAGGCTTCTCGGAGATAAGACGTTGAGCTTAACGTTCTGATATGTATCTTCGATCGAGAAAGTTGATCTTTGATTTAACACTTTGATAGACTTACGACTAAGTATAAAGGAACATAAGACAAAGTACTATTTATGATTAAGTATTATACAATACCCAATTCCATAATTTGATAATTCTATCAAAAATTTAACGCACCGTTGCCTCAAGATAATAACAATAAAATTGTAGATACCGTCCAAAAATATTTCCGCTATAGAAAAAAACAAAAAAAAAAACAGTTTTATCGCGCGGATAAACTAAGCCGCTTTAACCACTAGAAAACAGCAATTTCGTTGAACATGGTGCTTCAGCGGAGAGGATTCGATGCCCTCCAGTGAATACATATTCAACGATACATTTTTAAAAATATTCTACGAGGCTCTTTTAAACACCGCCCTCGTAACGTAATGTCGATAGGGGTACGCGTGGTAAACGAACGCTTTCATAATGGGTTAATACAGGCGCATACATAACGCGCGCCACGCATCGCAGTAAACGTTCTCGTTACCTTGACGCATATCCACTTTCGTACAGCCTGAGATAACGTAGGCAGCTTGGTAACGGAAAAGCGGTCGCGGTGAGTAGTTTATGGCATGGAAATGGTATTAGTCCCGATAAATATAAAGCATTCCCCGGGTGGCGCGAGCTGGAACATGGTATCGGCGCGAAAGCGTATTTCGCCTTCTAAGACAAATGATGTATCGCCCTTTAGGAAATATATCAGGCGTGAAAGATATGACGCGCGTGCTAGATGAGGAAAGAAATTCAATGGCAGAGCATCTCACAGGCTGTTTCATCGACGCTGCATGCCAGCCTCGGTGAAAGATCGATTCGCGGTCTAAAAGCATAAGATTCCTGAACGAGCACGCAGACGGCACCAGGTTTTATGTAACACTGTTACCATTACGGATGTTAGGTGGCTCGAAGATTCTATTGGTGGAACCGGATCGCTTTACTGTCCAAGCGGTACAAGCCTGACGCGCTTCTACGTTCTCGCGCTGAACAACTCGAAATAGCAATGTAACAGGCGTGATGGGTAAACGGTCGCGAGACTATTTGGAAAGACGCCGAGATACAAACTGTCTAACGAAGACGGGACTGACCTAAACAACTGTTACTGCGTCCAACGACCAGCGGTCTCGTAGTCGAACAGGTGCTGAGAGAACAGGTTCCTAAATTAAACAACCTCGATGCCAGTTTGGCGAAGTATCGGTTCGAAACGTACCTATGTAACATGGCTACGATACCTAAACGATTTGAGCTGTTTCTGCGATCTCTAAACGGAAGAATAAATAACATCGTGTAGGTAGTAGTAATATTTTTTCTCCGTAACAGGTCAGAGTAGTTAAAACACCGAGCACTTTACTAAACAAGCACGCTTCTAATTATTTGGAGCAATCTACTCCGGATAATGGACTCTTTTCGTTGCACGTATGGAACGACAATGATTTCACCAGGTACGAAAGAAACGAAACAAAGAAGTTTGGCGTATTAATGGTAGGGACGAGTAAAGTAAGACTTACTCGGGCGATAATAACCGATGCCGGCTAGCGAGATGCCTGCGGCCGATATAGCCTCGTTTATCGCGAAATCCCTATAAAAATGTTTACGAGAAAGCCGAGTCCCCTGACGGCTGAAATCGACGTGTTAATCGCACGCGATGCTGACAGTACTGTGCACAAAATGTGACTGTAATCTCACGCGCGTGATCACTCGACGAACAGGTCGATTATTCATTATGCGCCTCTGAGCTGTTTCAACGTGACGATGTCGTGCACGCAATTACTCCTAGGGGCCTCGATAAATATTTTGTTCGGGCGAAATTAAGGTTTCGGTGTGCCACGATGCTGCACGTTACGAGGCCTGGTTAAAGTGCCGTAGTAAATTGCGCCCGAGTATGACCCGGTGTCATCGTTCGTTACATCGGACGACCTTATAATTGCTCCGACGCGGAAAGAGACGCTCGTCTCTGCTTCCTCTGTCGGGGATGGTGGAACAGCCCCTAATAAACGTCTCGGTAAATATTCCTCCCCGGATAGAGTGTTTCGTTGCGTGAAAAGCGTAGGATCCGTTGTCGAAAGGCCAAAGGCCCAAGAGTGGTTGTTCGATCGAAACCGGTAGCGGTGGTGGTGGTGTCGAAAACGAGGCAGCGTTGAAACGCGAAAGCACAGGCCAACGAGGCTCGTTCCCGAATCGACAGAGAAATTTTGATGCGGCTCGCGCGTTTGTTTGTTCCGCGAACGGCCCGGGTAATTCCTAAATAATTACGCTTTTAATTAGGTAACGTTGAAAACGGGTTGCTAATTTTCATTTAATTTCTGCCTTGTAACGGGTTCTATTCAAACGGTGCGCCCAGCAACCGTGCGTTGGAAAATTTATTATCGCGAACGCACGTAATTGAACGTTCGCGAATATTTCACGAGATATGCGAGCAATTTTCCCCGAATCCTTAATGAAAGCTTATTAACTATTATCGTGGCCGTAAATCCAGCTGCGTAGTTCCTCGAATATATTGAGTCATAGAGGTTCGTGCATCACTTCACGAGCAGGAAACGCGAAAGAGAAACGAAGAGAAAGAGAAAGAGAAAGACAAAGAGACAGAGACAGAAAGAGATATGTCGCGCAAAAAAACCGTATCTAGCAGCGCGCCTGTTTCTCTACGTTTTAAATCATCGTTCTGCTAGGAAACATCGATTCCAATTGTTCTCCATGGACGCGGGTTATGAATTCGAAGCTAGGAAACTCGGAAAATCCGAGCGTTTCCTGGCGAAAAGCAACGAGACGAAAGTCGATATTCGAATTCGTAACAGTTCTATACCGGCGTGAACATTGTGCAATTCTATCCCCTGGGTGATCGTTTCGTGCGTTCGTTCTTCGTTCTGCATCGGTAAAATCCGTTAATTAATTCACAAACGCACAAAGTGAATACCAAATCGTCGCTCACGGATTCCTGCTTGTGGTTTTATCCTTTCACGCGTTACAATGTACCCCGATGGAAGCAACGGTTGCAACTGTGCGCGCGTGTGAGAAAGAGACCCGAATAGAATATCGGAGAAGAAAGAGAGAGAGAAGGGAAGAGAAAGAAAGGGGATAGTCGTTGCTCCGAAAATACGCACTTCGGGAATACATCAAAGGCAGGAGCCGGACGTGCATATTCACTCGCCTACGTTAATTTGATTGTTCTGTTTATTTCTGGTAAATGAAATTAAAATAGCTCTACTTCTCTGGGGCCCTGCAGTTTTGGCGACAACGAACGAGAAAAGAGGAAAGCAGGGAAAAAGGGTGGGGGTGAAAAGGGAAAAAGAGAGAAGGGTGGACGCGGGGCCGGTGGTAGCTTATTGCGACTCCACCTTTTTAATTAAAGTTTGAAACTGAACTAGCGCATGCAAGAGGGTTCCGTGGCTCCGAGCGAAGAGGAGTACGGCACATAAAATAGTCAAGTGTAGCTTTCTTCTCGGCCGAGCACTGTCATCCTGCTTG
The DNA here is from genome assembly GCF_051014615.1 of Bombus vancouverensis nearcticus. NCBI lineage: Eukaryota > Metazoa > Arthropoda > Insecta > Hymenoptera > Apidae > Bombus > Bombus vancouverensis. The sequence goes on along the minus strand of NC_134911.1, from coordinate 13,923,314 downwards.
TTTGACATTCTTGCCATTATAAAATGAACACGGCACTACATCCGCGATGCCCTTCATTTACAAATGAAATTCGGGAAGTTTAATCATTTTACAACCCGTTCAAAGGTATCGTCTCATTCATCCGGTTGTAGCAAAAATTTCACCTATCACTCTTTTGGAGGATTCGATTCTTGTTAAATATAAAATATGTGGCCTGAAATACATCTCTTAGAAAGTAGCTTCTTCCTTTTTATGTTTATTAGCAACTGGATACTAATAAATTCATCATACAACGGTACGTTTTCTTAATGAAAATAGCTTTTTATCAGGTCGTAACAAAAAATTTATCTACTTGTTTTTAAACGATATTATCATTATTACAATACCTATATATAAAAATAGCTTCTCGATATATTTATATCTGTATAATAACTGTGTATAACACGCATCATTAACCCAGGCTCTATATTACTTTGTTTTAATTAATCGATGAAAATCACGAGTTAAATGAACAATCGTTGCGTCACAACGACTATTCACATGATGCATGAATAAGTGCAACTCGCGCAAGTGTCCCGTATCTAATTCACCTTCATAAGCTTTATAGCGGCATTGTGTTGCAGCCTGGAGCTACCATTAATTTCGTTAATGGTTAATCAATAAACAAGCAAGTCACGAGCATTGCTCTAGCAACGGGTAATACGTGTGTTCCTATGGTTTTGGCTGATCATCGAGAAAGAGTGGGAGAGGAAGAAAGAGAGAAATGGACGGGAGAGGCAAGAAAGATAGTAAGTAAACGGTACGTGTGCCCGGGACGAGAGAGCGTAAGAAAATAGGCACCTGTTCGGGCCACTGTTGTGCAGATGAGCGTTTGAATGCTAGGAAAATGAGAGACGGTCGAAAAAAGGAAGCGAAGGAACCAAAGACGCGAGAACGAACAGGAAGAGAAATTATCGCGGAAGAAACGCTATTTGTTATCAGTCCGAAGTAATATAATGGCTCATATGGCCGTTGATTGATGTTGCTACACTACATTTATATGCTCTGTTCAGGCCGATCTATATTCAGAGGAAGCATAATTTAACTTCAGCCCTGTTCTTTGTTGTTGGAAAACGTGGTTGTGGTGACGAAGAAGAATTATACCCTTCGATGTCTACCGAAAGTTTCTTTAAACAGCGCGAGCGAGTGAGAAGCACGCAGAGCGGCACAGTAAAGAAAAACGTTTTTAAATCCACGCATTAAGCGAAAGAAATTACTCTGAAAGAAATAACATTACGTTGCGAAATTGTTTCTTCTATGCACACGTATACGAATAACCGAGGCAAGAATACACGCACCGGGCGATTTGAAAACGCATCATTCAGCTTGCAATTCACGTTTCCACGACAAAGAGAAGCAATTTTCGCCGGACCGACGGCAATATGGACGTAAATACGCCGATTACGCGCGATTAATTATTTATGCGGTGGTCGCTTTATTATCGGTGCAAAACGCTTGTAACTGGTTGATTGTGCAAAACTGTCGTTCCACGGAACGCGCGTGGTATTATCTCAGGAAGATTGCCACGTCGAGTTGATGCGTGTCTAACCTAGTGCAGGAAGAAAGTACACCAAGAGAGATTCTAAACCAACACGTGAATGGATCGCGATCGTAAGAACCTTCGAAGGAGTCGTTGACATGAAGTAGTTTATAAGTAGAATGACGTGCATGGTATACACTACTGCATTACGCGAAGAGAATCGCTTATCGCGAGGAAGCAACCAGTGGTGCAGTTTCCACGTGGCCTTATGACAGTTACGTTTCGAAACGATTAATATCAGCTAGCTGTATGCGTGAACGGGGACATCCTCGTTATACCTATAGATGCGAGTTGAGAATGGTGTACGGACGTTACCTTGTCTCTTAGTTGCGACGCGCAGCGAGATAAGTGTACGAAACAGTTGGTAAACGGTGAAAGATAAGAGAAAACGGAGACTCGAACTTTTCTTCGTAATTCTTCTTGTTTAGAATTGTATACGTAAGCGGGCGGGGAAAGCTAGGAGTTTCTTAAATAAGCGAAACGTGTGTTGGTTTTTTCTGGTTTGTATGGTTTTCTCCGCGCTTCTGTGTATAGTTAGCGATGTATCGATTTGTTTTTACATCACTTTTCTGGCATTATTTTTACGATATTTTTATTTTTGTATTTTTACCCAAACAGTTACAAGATCAATGATTTGTTTTATGAATCTAAAATGAAATTTTTATCATTTATTTATGGAATATGTTTGAAGAAAGTATTTTTACATCTCGTGCCTTCAGTTTCTGGTTCAAAAAATTTGAATGCTCTACACTTTTTTTTATCATCGAACAGAGGAAAAATTATTTCGAGGAAAATATCTCTGAATAGAATAGCAGAGTTGGATTTTCCGTACTAATTGAACCTCCCCTATTTCCTCTATTTAAATAATTACTGTTTCGTCATAATTCTGAATTACTCGAAAATTACCGCATAGAGCTTACGTAATGATTTTTCGTCTCATTATTATAAAACGAATTCGTTGTGTTTAATATACAGAACACGTTTCATTTTTATTAATACATAATTTAAAAAATGAAATAAAAAAGAATATTCTGCTTTCATATACGTTATTCAGTCTAGTTAATATTTTATGCAACATGCTATTTGCATCGTTGCATTAAAAAGAATTGTTCGATAAGCAGTTATACGAAAAAGATATACTTTTCAAATAATAGCGCCATTTTTGTAACCTATGTGATTGCGAACTGCACTGCTGTCGCCTGAATTATGATTATAAATTTCTCGTTCCTACTGCCTTCTAAATCGTCACTTTTTCTTAAAAACTTTACATTTTTAATACGTAATTTGCATTCGGACTAGAAAGGTTCGTGCTTTCTTATAAATTCACAATATAAATATATCTCATATATGAAATACTAATAATATTGACGATAAAGGATTTACAAAGCACCGAGATAGAACGTATACGATTGTCAAATGGAGTATACAGAGAGTGCACCGTGTATATCTATGCCGAGTATGTCACCGCATACGAATACGTTACACGTCCTAATATACATGAAACGACACACATGTACTCACGCGCGCTATTCAAACGGAAGTTCAACTTTATCGGTCTAAGAATATTGGCAGGAAGGTAAAGGAAACACGTCGCCTCGCGCGCGATCAAGAATTCTAAACCACGCGTCAGAATCGAAGTCTGTCGAACTGTCAGTAACGATTGGAACTATCCTTCCTTTACGGGACGTGTTCCACGCGCACGTTCGAAACAATTTCGAAGAACCGAAAGCGAAGAAAGTGAATGAAAATAGGAAGTAAGAGAAAACACTCACGTTTTTTTGACAGCAAAAATAGCCGGCGTGCCTTGCGTTTTCGTGTCGCAGGATACGCTGAATCGTTGATTTCGTCTTCCTCTTTCCTTGGTGCACTGTCTCCTTCGTTGCGTCGTAAGGATATGAAGTATCACGCGCGTAACATGAAACTTCGCGACATGACACCGCACAGAAATCACTAACAGAAAACTGCGAACGATTCACGATCGACGAAATTTCGTCCTTCGTAATGTTAGAGGTTAAGCGTGCGAGTACAGTTTTCGCGCGTTATGACGAACGAACGTGGGTACGGCCAATCGACGAAGGCAATGCGTACCCCTCGCGACCCCGTGACGAACTGAGGATCGCGCTGACGGTACAGCGCCACCGTGACCCGTGGAGACACCGTAAACTAAACTTGCACCCGTATATACCGTCTGCCGTGGGCCCGCACACGCGACTAGTAAATACGAAAGGAGTATCTTCGAAGTTCGGTAAAGTTGTTCGTCTTTCGCATTTTCATTTCGCGTGACTCGATTTATCCGATCGTAAAGTGCTAATCGAATTGTTTGACATTTGTAATAGTGCCGTGATACCTTCCTTCAAACTCTTCGAGACAAGAACTAATCAAACGTCAAAGTGTTGACAGGGGTACAGTTTACTTCTGTGAGTACAAACAATATTTATAAAGACATCGCTTTTTCATGCTCAATGATGTTTTCGACGATATTCGAGAATATATGATGATATATTTGATTATTGTAATTGATGTATATAAGCTACATATGTATAGGTTGTATATGTAGTGATTCTTGTAAAGTGACGCCATTAGAGAGATATCGATATGAGCATAAAAATTGATCGATATGGTATAGATGGAGAGCGTAGACACCAGATTACAATATTGTGTCAGATCTTTTATACAGTTGCATAGATCTTGATAGGTTAGGACAATAGAAAATTAATTTTTATTTCTTTAAAAGACATGATATATATTGTATCTGAATTGCTGTTCGAACTTGCATATATCATAATTTAAACATAATTAAATAAGTTTGAAAATGTACAGCGTTACGAACATGTCACGAAAATAACAATATACAATATAACCTACGTGCGCAGTGTATATATAAATTAAAAAATTGATAAAAGAAAGGTTTGATTTTACGATACACATAACCTTAAAAAGCAAATAGTTCTTATACGTCATGCGACGTATCTCTGCAAAACAACAATTTTGTACATGTATACTTTTCTCATATATCTTAAAACTTTGTAATAACCGTATTGGTCGCTTCATGAGGATCACTTTATACATCTATCAATTCGATCATAATTTCCGCTGCTTTTTGCCATAAAAATTCTACAATTCATTGGATTTCAAAATTCGGATGTTGTGTTTGCAACGTCTACACATACATATCGACCATTTTTCTTCTTTCTATTTTTATCCTTTGCAACATCGAACAGTACCATACAAGTTTACGACTGACCGTAGTTTTTCATCGTGTTTTTTTGGTTCCTCCTTTTTCCCCTGTTGTGTTTTCGTCGTTTCGAATGAATTTGAGTTACCGCATCGCTTCTCTACTACTCCGTTTCCATGACTGTAACTTCGTATATGAGAGACTATGCCGCACGTACGACTCCTTGCACGCGTTTTACGATTCACGGTAGACCCCGAGGTCTGATTCGGTTCGTCTGGCGCGACGAATGTCAAACGTCGACGCGAACATTCAGCGGCTCTGTAGAGGAACGAACGGAGCGTATAAGAGGATTCCTTTCAAAAATGTATCCTTAGGGCAGCTTCTGTAACGGATGTTTTGACATATTAAAAATGAAGAAATATCAGATATGAGTAAAACTCACTTCATATAGGAATTCAGACTAATATACGTACCTATACATTGTCAAGACATCTTTACTTTTAAATTCTCTTCATATCTTTATCCCTTCCTCTAGTTCTTTTGTAGTCGAACATAGGAATATTGATTATACACATTCATATCTCTTGTTTGAACGATGATATTAGTCATAATATATGATGATATAAGTATTGTACGTAAATATTTGTTTTTGATATCGTTTGTATAATCTTGCAATAATTAATTAATAGAGTGTGAATGTTTATGCATTTATGAAAAATTTAAAGATACAACAATATGTAAGTAGAAGTGAAGTATGTACTCGTTATAATATTTATTTATCTGTTCATTGAGTATTTTAAACTTGAACGGAGCTTTATTACTGTTTACACGAATATATTTACATGTGTAAATATATTTTTTCCAACTTCGATAATTACATATAAGTGGAATAAATTTCTGCATAGACGCAATTTCTTCAGTTACATTCAAACAGATATGAATCTGATAAACATTCTTTAATACCAATTTAAAAGCCTTTAAACACTCTGTGTAATACAAATTCTTTTTTATGCGATTTATAAAAATTCTTACGATTTAAAAAAGAGGTAAAATCGAATTCCGGTATTCAGCTGCGGTGTTCACGCTTCTGATTGAGCGTCCGCCTCCGATATGTCGGCGAGCGTCGCGGCAATGCGATTGTGAACAATATTGCATGTCCATGAATCAAGCGTACCCATTCGAGATATTGCTCCCTATTGCCTTCTGTATGATAATGCATGCCGATAGTACGAAATCACTTCAGAGAATCAATCAGCAGACGTGTCGTGAGCATCTGAACGGAGTATAAGGCGTACTTGTATAACGCAAACAATCTTGCGTGCGACATGTGTAAGGTTGGTGTGTAGTGTGTATTCACAATGCCTTGTTGAAACACTTCAGTCGTACGCTGACCTCACTATGTATAAACCTCTAATCCCATTTAACTCGACGAGCTGTCGTTTTTAACAGTTTCTCCAACTCGTTCCCAGAAGCGTTTCCTTATTGTCTCTTTCTCGTTTCAAATCAACAGTCTACATACGGTATATTATATCTCGTAAATGTCGTAAGATTATTGAGCGAAGATAGTAAATTAATAATTCAATTGTTTAGATTTAATACCGTGTCGCGTGTTTTTTATAGGACAACTTTATTCGATCGTATGTTCGCATCGTTTAGTAATCTATCAGAGAATAGTCTCACGAGTCTTAGCAGCGTTGCGAATAAGCTGTAACGGATCGACTTTCGTTTTTTGCTGGTGATGCAATCGGAAATGTAGAATAAGATTTCCACGGAGCAATTCCTTCCTGATAAGTGGCTGGAGGGTTCAGCTTATCCAGCTGGTAGAAAAAGAAAAGCCGGAATTGTTTCTACGAACTACGCCGTCATTACACTCCTTCCTTTCTTCCGGGAGCTTAGATTTAGTGGCGCGCAGAAATAAACGCTTTCGGTGTAGCGAACAACAAGAATCATTTTTTACGGCAGTGGCAGACTTATTCGTGCGCAGAAAGGAGCTGGCCGCTTTTATATTTCTGCTCAAATTGTATGCTATTAATTAGAAAGGCGATAACGGTGTATAACCTTGGCAACCTGTGTACAGTGGATTTACTTAACGTTGCGGAGGAAATTATTTCGTAAATTATTAACTCGTTAGCGATAACAATTTGGAGATGAAATTTCGTTGCCGTAATTTGCTACAATCTTTGGTATAAACAAGATTATCCATGCTTTTTCTTCATTCTTTTTTCTTTTGGTAAAATAATTTTTAATAACTCGTATCATGGAACAATATGGAAACGACGTGCATTAAAAGTTTTTGTACCAGAGTTACAATTCAGTAGGATTTATACGTATGCATTAACAACAGCGGAAGATACGCATCAAGGTATTATCACTGTGTATAAAAATACCGTTTCCGAGATTTCAGATAATGTATAACATTATTCATAATCTGACAGCAAAAATATTTAGATATTATCAGTTAGCGTTGGAGATGTAATCTGGAAAATGCAGATACTTTGATGTTGCAACGTTAAATTACATTTTTACGAAACAATATTAGCTCCGCTAATATTCAGTCTGAGAAATGAATAAAGATATTTTTCCTATCGTATCATCGACTTCGAAACATGCAAGGAATCTGCCGGTCCGCAGAGTGTTTTAAATCTTAGCGTAGCTCGCGTTCTCCGTGTATATCGAATCAATTTTTCTTGCCACGATAAATTGGACAATAAAAATTAATCCCTTTCCAGAAATTTGAATTCTCGAAAAACGGAAGTCATTAATCATCAAGGTGCATTGTTCCTTTGCGCCCGGGCAAAACTTATCGCGCTTTAAAATCGTAGAGTTTCAAAGGTGGGCCGGTACGCGTTCGATATTTTGTTATGCCATTAATAACCACTGTCTCGCTTCTCGGTAACAGGCTTTCTCAATTAATCTATGTTACGAGTGTACCGAATGGCGAGGGGAATGTAAAAGCTCGAAAATTAATATTAACGCGTCGGCCAGAGAAAGCAACGTATCTGCAGACTGCAAATCGATATTTTACGTAGTAGATGTCAATGGCTAATGAAAACGTCGAATAATCCGATACCGATGTAGATATCCCACGTACTGCTGCGTTCCCGATATTTTTGTGCCGGATACTTATATTCCATGAGCTGATTCCGCTGACTGTAGACTGTAGTCGTTGGGTCAACGAATTGCCATTGTAACCTTGGACTACGCCAATTCAGCGTAGATCCGATCAAATTTAATCGAACACTTATCGCTACGATTATACATTTCTCTCGCCTTTTCGCTCGATTTTTCGTCACTTTCTTTATTTTCATCAAACATACAAGTAATGGTTGAAACATTTCACGTCGAAATAAACTTTAAATAGATAATATTGTTAACTGAGGGAATAGTTTAAAATTTCGAACATTTTCATTATTATTGTGCTCGGCAGTGGTGAAGCGTCCATTAAATGGTAGTTATTTATCGGATTGGATTAATAAAATAACGCGCGCATTGAAACGGATTGTCATCCACAGAGAGAGAGAGAGGGGGGGGTGAGAGAGAGAGGAGGAGCAAGTCGAGGAAGGAGAAACAGTTTGTTCGCTACCATTGAACGAGTAGTCATCCAGAATTTAACAACGCGCTCTTTCTCTCAGAATATTTTCATACGGGGTCCGTGCATTAAATCTTCATATATTAATTCTTCGCTTCGATCTTTGCATACAATTATCGAAATGTCATTAGCGTCTAATAGCCATTTTCGATTATTAATTCCGTATGAGAATCCTTTAATAGCAAAATCCATCGAACCATCGGTTCCATCCGAGCTTTGCGATTGAAGCGTCATAAGCGACGTTCTCTTCATGGAGCCAATATTCCAGGTAGGATCGATGTGTGCTCATACTGACGGAGTCGAAAGTAGCATGAATTAATCGTAACCAATCCCGGTCTATTTGCTATGCCACAGAGATTCTACCATCTCTGACGATTATGCGCGAACGCACTATTCCTCCTCTTTAGGTAGCTACTGTTCGAAATTCTGGCCGTTGCGTCGGCGAGTGAATATCTGTTTTCAGTTGTCTTTTTCTTTCGGGCGAATCAAGGGCCTAGCCGTTAGCTAGATCTGTCTGATTCCTACCAATTTACAGTGGCTGCTGCCGCATAAGTAATAACGTCGCGATATAAACGCAAAATACCTCGCGGCGGGCGGCTACAGGCAGAGTGAGCCGCGGTGAGGGTTGACCTGGCAGCCGGATCGATCCACTCTACGTAGAACCTAGCCTCCTCTTTCACGTTTGTACCCCTGCGCCGCGCCTGCTTGCGCTGATGCCAGCCACAAGGTATCCGCGTTTTACTTCTCGACATTTCGTCTATCCAGCCGAAATCCTGCGCCAGATATTTAGGCCGAATATTTCCATTACGTCGATCGCGTGTCCCGAAAAGGTAAATATAATATAAAGGGAAAGCCGACCTTCTATATGCTCTAAAGATCGGCACGGATACGAAGAATAGTCGTCGAATTTACATGGCAAAGTTCCTGCGTGAAAAATTTTCAAATCGATTTAGGAAGTTACTGAAGTCGGTAGAGAGTAGAACAAAAGTTTTCTCACTCGAATGAAGTTTCCAAGATTGAAAGGAATCGATGTTATCTGCGCTATCCGGAATTCTAACAAATATCGTATTTTGAAATAAGATTTTGGTCGAGTTTTCTTGCAGAAACGATCGAGTGAAATTTATCGTTACTTTTTTGGGGGGAGAGTCTTCTGTTCGATTAGTATCGACGGATAATTCATTTCTGTTGGCCGATGAACAAGATTGTACATACTGTCAATCCGCAGGGGCTGCTCCAGATATTCTGGCCAAACATTCCAATTAGCTGGACTGGCTGCCACTGAACCGCAGAAAAGGATCGAATTCCTTATGCGGTGAATCCGTGGGCTACGAGCCCAGAGAAATCGTGACACGGTAAGTCGAGGGATTCGGAGATACGTCGACGTGTATTATTTAATGAATTCCCCACGGCGAAAGGAACAGGTAAAGAAAAACTGCTCGATCCTGTTTGGAACTGTTTCGCGAATCTCGCGCAGAATCAAGCAGAGACGATAATAATAGCAAAAAAGAAAAACTAAAGAAAGAGAATAAAAAAGGTTAAAGTGCTGATCAAAGAGCCACGGTTATCGGATTAAACTTAAATTAGATTACAGAACGAGGGTAAATCATTTCTACAACAAGTTGAGAAACAAGCGGCCGTAACTAGAATTCATTACGGCCACTTGACAGATATAAACGGTACGGTGGAATTGCACGACCCGAAAGAAACGTTCGTCAAGGTATATCGACTCGGGTCATGTAATACGTAGTTGTCGTAATCCAGTGACCGACTTCTGAATACGGGTCCACGACGTTCGCGTTCTGTCCTCTGTATTCCTTCCAATTCGCAAGCTCTAATGAATCACTGGTTCCCTTCAGACTCGTTGATTTCAACGTTAACGAGAGGATATTTAAACGGTAGCTTCAATTATCGCGTCTTCCGTTCACCGGTGTAATCGCGAATCCTTTGATGGCCAGTTTTACTAGGTCGTAGTACAATTTCGGATCCGGCAGATCTTTTGCTTTGCTGCACGTAGGAGAGGAGATTCTCTTAAGTACCGGAACTACTTTAGGATCCAAACTCCTGCTAGCTTCTGAATTGTTTAACGTCTGGAAGCAGAAACCCGACCTACATTCGTGCTTGCATTAAATATAGAGAGCCCTTCCGTCTAAGAGTGCTGCACGAGAGAATGTGTCGCATTGTTGTATCAGCGTCGGTTACGTATATAGCCTGTCTATTATTGCTCACTTTACACGGTTGTGTGTCTTCATACTGAGATTCAGCTCAACCAGTATCGGCAGGTTATTTCTGAAAGGATGGCTCCGCAGCTGTTTCGACGATGAAGGGGTTTAGATCCGCATTACAACATTAGTACAGTCCACAATTACTGTACCTGGCATGACTATAGCGTTCGCATAATGCATCGATATATGTACGATCATACCTTGTTACTGGACTACAATCAGCCGAATGTCAATAGTACGCGACGTTAAGGCTATTCCGTTAATCTTCTATACCCGTTCTTTTCAATCGTGGTTACCGAGGTTGTTACCGCGGTGACGATAAATTAATAACATTCCAGCGAATTGACCGCAAACCGATGCCATAATCGAGTTCCATCGACGCCCGATTCCAGTCAATTTCGTTACACAGAAACGTAAATAACGCGTGGAACGAAATCACCATCGTGTATTTGCACCGTATTTAAACCGTTAAAGCTTAGCGCTTGGAAAACTGCCAGCGTTTCTCATGTAGAGTAATTTTCTTAACGCCTCGTCCAGTAATTTCCATCAAATTTCGATTTCAGCCGTTGATCTCACTCCGATCACATAATTAAATAACGTAACTGTGCGGCGCGGCCCGATAGTTTTATCAACGGTGATAATTAAAATCCGGTCCTGTATATTAATTACACGGCCCTTTCGCCACTTCTTTCGTGCTCCGACGAACCGAACAGAAAGGAGGGAAAAAAGACGTTTGCAGAAGGGAAACCGAGGCCAAGACAGACAACGGCGAGACGAGATAGACGACGAGGCTTCGTCCGGACTTTACTCGGTAATATTTCGAAGGGTTTTCCCACTGGGATCACGAGTGACGCCCGAAAGAGAGAGAAAGATAGAGATAGAGATAGAGATAGATAGATAGATAGATAGATAGAGAGAGAGAGAGAGAGAGAGAGAGAGAGAGGCGGCGTAACACAGGCAAGGAACGATCCATCGGTTCACGGGCGTCGAAAAGGGACGTCTCTTGTTTCGCGCTTGGCGCATCCTTAAAGCCTCGTGTATCCTGCTACGGCACGAGCTGGCACCGACTAAGGTGCCACGAAACGACGAGGTGTTCCCCGATGTAGTAAGTGTAGTAGGGTGAGACGTACACAACAAGGGGTCGGAACATTACACCCACCCCTTCCTACCTCCTGTGTGGCGTAAGCGCTGTTTATGGAGACCGCAGGCGGCATCTCCCGTCGAGCTTAGCGTTACTACTGCGCCCAGCCAGCCTCAGTTACGAGCGAAGGGATTTTCTGCCGGATGAGGATACCATCTCCGACAGCCGTGCGGGCTTTTCTGGCACCCCCTTTTGCGTCCGGATCTCGGTTTAATGTATAAAAATAAGCTCGTTCGACGTGCACGCGGCACACGCGACCGTGCGTGTCGCGCAGTGTATAGCTACATCGGTGGTTGCAATGAATTCGAATATCTGCCGCGTCTTTTTCGCGGAAACGCGCCACTGTTTCGCTTTCTTCCGTGCATTCGATGGCGTTACGAATCCCAGTCTGTTACGTTTTCTTTTTTATCTTTGTCGATAAGCTACACCGAACGAAGTACATAAGAGACGAACGCGTATACCTGCGTCTTTGAGAGTTGTTTTAGTAGAAGAACGACTATAAGACACGAAACAGTGAAATTGAGGGGATACCGTGTACGTATCTCGCCCGATACGAGTGGAAAAGAAATGGGGATGAAGTTTGAGATTCGCGGCGTTCTAAAAAAGTTATTGAGGCATTCGCGGGCCGGTACGCGTATTGTACTCCCTGACGTTTATATACGAGTATACTCGAATGGAATGGTTGCATTACGTTGAATGCGTGCCCTTTAGGTATTCGACGATTTAATGCAACCATCTCGAAAACCGCGGCTAGGGAAAAACGACGGGACAAGGGATGGAGGTAACGAAGGAATGGAAAGATGGGAAGCGGCGTGAGGTCATCGTGGAGGGGATGACGAGGGAGTAGAACGGGCGATGGATTAAAACATTTTTATTCCTTCTTTGTTTCCATGTTCCTCGTTCAACCAAGCTATCGCTTAGGAGGCATTGTTTCATGGCCACTCGCGCGACTGAACCCAGTAGCTGGAGGCGCTATCACGCGGACTCTCTTCACCTTGCGTTGTTATCCGGCTCCCTGTTCCCTCTCGAGAAATTATTTTTCTCTACAGACAGGTGAGACGCGTACAGTGAGCGAGATTGGACAGACGTCGGTTCTCACGAAATACAAGCTACTTGATAGAAAATAAGGAAACGAAGAAATAGGAAGAGAAAGAGAGTGGCAGGGCCGCATACCGAAAATATACAACTACCCGAAGGAAACAAATTTTCCTTTGTACTCGTTCGCCGGTCAAGATGCCCGCCGTCTATGAAAAGGATTCGTAAAATATTTTCATCCCCTTTCCATTTCATTTGCCATCGTGAAAACAAGTTCAGCTTTTAAGGCATCGTTTCCAAGGGGAGTAAATATCGTCGCGATATTTGCTTCAATTAGTGGCCCTTGTTGGACTTAATACTTTTCGCGCATTCGTAGCGACTGACTCTTCTTAAATCGCCCCGCGACCGAGTTCAAAAGCTCGACCGGAGGTTTTCAAGCTCGGTCACCCACCAAGGTAGATTAAAAGCTGTACGCGAAAGCTTCCTACCATCTCCGACTGGTTTCTCTCTCTCTCTCTCTCTCTCTCTTTCTTTTTCTTTCTGCAACGTCCCCTTCCAGTACTTTTTTCTCTTTTTTTTTGTTTCGTCAGCCACGATATCTAACCGTAGGTAAGAGGCTTTCCCCTTTGAAGTCCCTCACTTCTGCAACTTGTAATTCTTTCATTAACGTACTTTGCTTGCCGTATTTTCACGGTTGTGGCAGGGCAAAACCGTAGAAACCATCGCTATCGCTGTTGCCGTCGACGCTGATGCTTCTTGCCGGTCGATCTACATATATATATACAGATAGGAAATCTTTAAACCATCTTTTCCTTCCATTCCTACGAAATCTGCCTCGTTCGATACTTTCTCTTTATCGTCCGTTTCCCTCTCCGCTTCTTCTAATTGCTGTCTGTTAATCTTCCAGCATTAACTCAGTTCTGAGCGAAATCTTTAGGGTTCTGGGAGCCATTTGGTTCCCGAACGGTATATAAAAAGGAAGAATTAGTATATTTTAGAGGCTATACCGGCGATCAGGTTTGTGTGTATAGGAATTCCTGGTGTCGGTGTAGCCGACTCACGGTGGGGAATGTTGCGAGGGTGAATAGGTGGAGGCTGGTGGGCTCAGGTGTTTCCACCGGCATAGCGGGGCAAAGTGGCGTGGTCGATATGACTGAAACTACCCCTGGTGTCCCCCTTCGATCCCCTCTATCAGACATAGCTTCCTTTTCCACCTATCATACACCATCTCTCTTTTACCGTGCCTGCACTGGCCGTTCTTTCAGTCGTTTTCCTTCATCCACCTTCGTATCGTTACCGCACGATACTACCGGTATTTATGGAATGTTGCTTGATAATATTTAATCACGTTGAATATTGACGACGTTCAGGCTGCACGAACGTTTAAGTTACTTACCAGCTTTTCTTGTACGGCGAATCTATGGTTAGCAGAAAACAATATGACAAACGATGTAAAGGAAGTTTTTTGTTACATCGTTCTGGTACGGTTAACTTATACGAAACGAAGTGGAGGGAAAACCATCGCATTTAAATCCTAGCACCCGGTAATCAATTTTTCTCAAAGTACCTTTTCATCGCGCGGAATTAGCGCAGTCGGCTGGAACTAATTTCATTGGACGAGAATCGGTGTAATTTTCATACATTCGTGGAAAACGGTACGGCGGTGATGTTTGACGTGCCGTTTGTACAGCGGAACTGTACGAACGTACGGACGAAGGGCGGAGAAAGGGCGGGAATTAACTTTACAGTCAGTGCACTTTTGTTCGCCTGGTTGAATGAGGTTTATTGATTGAAGTCGATTGTTGGCTCACGCGAAAACGTTCGAACGTGGCCGCGTTTCCTCTATGAAATTCTATGAATTCCGAAGAAACTGGGAGGAAATTCGTGGTTCCCCTGCCGGCATTCGATTTCGCCTTCTGATATAACACGGTTTCGAATCTCGGCTCATCGAATAGCCCGGTATAACGATAAACTGAAATCGTAACTTTTCTACGAGGAAGGGAGGACCGTATTAATCCAATAATCCCAAATAATTCGATATAATCTGCGGCTGTCTGTCAGTTAACTTTCGAGACGGTGCCGAGTACAAGAGTGCTAATTAGGTGATTCGATTAAAACCAGCGGGAAATTAAGATTCGTCGTAGAAAAGCGGCAATTCAAAATAAGACCGAGTCCTTATCGTTTGAATTTTAATCGCCTCGGAATTGTTTATTCGCGACAACGTTCTTTTTTTTAATCGTGTATTTTATTTCATCGTGTCTCTTGTTTTTGTTTTATGTTTTTTTATTTTGCCTTTCAACTAAGCGAAGTTACACGAACAAAGAGACGCGCTTGAAATTAATCGAATTCTGTTTTAGCCTGCGTGTGACATTTCAACGCGTGTAATAATATATAATGCCGCGTGTAATTAAATAAAATCTGTTTCCACGCAGTGTACAAACGTAAGCGATCGTGTCAGCGATAAAAAAAAGCTTATTAGCCGCACGTGCATGGCTTCTTTCTGCATGAGTGTCCCCTACCCCTCTAAAGGGGGTAGACATTTACGGCTGATATTGCAGACCGGTATAAATAATGACTTTGCAGTCAGTGCGACAAACAGTAATTAGCATTGCACGCGTGGACGAATACCGAGAGAAGTTTTTGAATTGTTGAAGGAGGGTTGAACAAAAATATATATGTTGCATAACGATTCGGTGACCTGGCGTACCCTTACTTTTTCATGGGTCCCCTAAAACGTTTTTCTACCAATTCATAAATTCTCCCGGTCTTAATAGAAAATAATCGATGTTCTCGTTTGCACGTAAATAATTCCGATAAATTTAAGGAACGTTAATGGACGAAAATCATGAGCCACGAATACTCGCGTGTGGTTCAGATTCTGCCCCGAGTGATAAATGACGACCGAGAGCTCGTGATAAGGCATCAAATTAAATTAAGGCGTGGATTGAAACCGAGCCAGAAATAATATCGATTGGTCGGTGTTCGTGTAACGAGATCGATGGAACGGACAGCATAGATAGAGGTAAACGCCTTATGACTGATGGTCACAGAATGAAAACGCAGAATTCGAATCGGTATCGTAACGAATTGAGAAATTAGACGAGAGGCAGGATCCCGTCTAATCGGGGATTACGGTCCTTCACCGGATCCCCGAATCGAACCAAACGCTCGCGTTGGGCGTGAAACGTTTCGGTGAGAGATATATTTTATTAAAACCACTTACGCGCTCCGTAACTTGGCGAGGATTTCATAAATGAGCCAGCATCGTGATCCGCGTAATGCGCGACTAAAGCGCACAGTGAAAGACGAAAGCCGACCCACTTGTTCCGGTTATCAAGAGATGGAAGGGAGAGATAGAAAGGCCAGGGCAAAAATGAACATATAAAAGGAAAATCCTGGACTCGGTCCATGTCGCGCTTTCCATGGACTTTGGCTCCCGACGTGCCGGACAATTCGAGAGCGACTTTAATATGCACCCCAGAAATTGAATTCTCTCCCCCGTTTCTCCCTGTCGCCTATCATCTCGTCGCCTCCTTCTCTTCCTTGTTCTTCGTCAAAGCGATTTCGGCGCAAGAGTAGAAACGCAGGTGCGGCGAGATCTGTAATATGGGCTTAAGAACACTCGGTGATATTGACGGATATGATCGCTTCGCGAAGGGAAATGCCTGGCTGCTACTACCCTCGACTACCCCGCCATCACCTTTCAACCACCCTTGGTATCGCCAGCGCGTAGCTTCATGCAACTGTATATATTCGCAACAGTGACTCACGTCGCATGCCGCGCAGTGGGTGTTTTTCTCATTCGGTGCGATCATAAAGTCTTATTCTTGCGGCTTAACGCTTACGCGTGATCGGGGTCGTGTATGCCACAACGAGGGGTGTTTATCCGATGACCGTGTAATCCATTATTGCCTCTGCCACTTTCGATGACGTGTACCGCAGGAATGTCAAATTAATCTTACTCCCGTTCTAATATCGCGCCCGGACCACTCGTGAAATATACAGGGTGTCAGCGGGCCGGTCCTATAATCTGTTTCTTCCATACGGCGTTCTGTTTACCATAGAAACCGTACCATAGAAATCGTAGAAATCCGTCAGAATATTAGTAAGAGAGAGAGGGGGGGGGGAGTCGCGTCGGATAACGACACGGGTATGGCGAACTTTTAATTCAGCTATATTATTTTATCATTTAATTAAACGAGAGCCCCGGGAAAGTGCTTTGAAGGGACGTCCGTTTCTCTAACTTACCGCGAACATTTCTGCGGTTCACAGCGGTAAGTAGAATTTGCTCTCAAATAATTTCCAGACTTTTTGCAAACACTTTATGCGGCCTTTGCTACCCCTTCCCGGATACCGGCGGACTATTCCTCTTCGAGTAGGCGTTGTATTTTTAAATTTAACTTCTGAAAATCGCATCGCTTTATGCCGTCGTCCGCAGTCAGCTACATAACGTAAATATGAAATATTCATCGGGACCCACGGTTGCATACGTAGGCGGCTAGGCGCGCAAGAAACAGGAAAAGTTACGATTGTTTTAGCAGCCGCCAAGGAAAATAGGGTCAAAGTAATGCAAAGGATTAGAATACCTTATAACGGTGAAAGAAGCAAGTTTCCTATTACTTGTCTATGGAATAAGTAATAACGATATCGAGAATATTACGAGTCACGAACTACGAGTTTCGATAGTACATCCTTTTCTTTCGCTACAATCCGCAAGAACGGAAACTTTTTCATAACCATCGCGCTAAGTACTTTCTCGTTGTTCCGCCGGTAATGAATAATAAATTATCTTTTCGCCCGTTTCGTAGCACCACGGCTTAGAGTGTGGGGCCGTTCAATTTTCAGTCTAGCCTAGAAGTTGGAGAAACGTGGATCGTCGTTTGGGAAATGGTTCGCGGGAATTTCGAAGATGACCGATCCATTCGTATCGCGTAACAAATCGAAGATTCATAGCGAAACATTAGGAAACTTGGACGTTGGAATGGATCTTCCTAAACAGAATTGCAGATACTCCAATCAGTCGCGGAATTACGCTTCTCCTTCTGAAATGGCGGGTTCAGAGGGACAAAGTTTCGTCTTCTCGTTGCGCTATATACGGACCCTTCTATATCAACACACACAGTGCGTACCTACATATTCCTAGAATGCCCTGATCCGGAAGGGCAAACTTCGTTCCCCATTGCTATATGCCGTATCTAACCTGCGCCCGATGTTCCGCAGACGGTCGTTACTTTCTCGTTTACTACTCTTGATAAAGTAAGTCCGGCGTTTCAGGGTCCGCGTACTTTCCGTGCAGGTTAGCCCGTGTACCTAAAAGCCGAATTCTCGAGGCTTCTTGCTACTTACGAGAGCTAAATCCTCGCGATCCGTTAAGACCGGACGTAGAACGAGCTTGACAGTTTTCGGTAAGAAGCGTCTAAGATGAATTACTTCGTTAGAGACTTCTTCCGAGTCCGTTTCCACGGCCTTTGACGCCGGTTCGAGGACTTATGACCTCGTCGGGGATTACCCGAACGTCGATATTTCGGCGAAAAGATGGGGATTTATTATGACATAGCATAGATGATGCGACTATAGATGAGGAGATCGTCGTGTCGCGATATTGTACAGTTTTGCTTCGCAATATTTATTCGCGAGCCGCGATAAAACGATCGCATAAAGGACGCTGGACAACAGCCAGTTGCTTGTAACTTGGCGCGTATATATCCGCTGATTCTGTACGAAGATAATTTTTTACCCGTTTCGAGTGCCAGGTTGCGCGAAAGTGATACACGATTCGAAACGAAGTTCAGGGGTAGGAATGTTGATGATTACGGATGCTGGAACAGACTATACGTTGCCATCCGGCTCATATTATATGGAGTATTGTGGGTGTTCTGAGGAAATCGATCGTCCACGAAGTGGCAATCACACAGAGAGTGAGACTCGATCACGTGATTTCCCGTGGGTGTCGTCAACGACAAATGACCCAGCTGCCGTTCCGTGGATGCTCCTCCAGCTTTGATCACGCTATGCTTACTTCGACGTTTTGGGACCGCGGCTCAACTCCCGAGGTACTTTTCCTTCGATCGAAGGTCATTGGTAACGTTCGTTTTATCGAAAAAAATGATCGGCAACCGAATGAAGTGGGATTGCACAGGGAATCGCATCGTACCGCGTTCCGTCTGTGCCAAACTCATCTAATAGAAATAATCTTTCTTATATCGTTAATAAATGGTCCGCGATATATGAATCTTTACTGGCACCTGCCTTTGATGCGTAAATAACTTTTGTAACTGTAGAATATTTGAGAATTTTATTAACTCTGATAATTTGTAATTGCTAATACGTGAACTTTGGCTACTGATATCAGCTCGAGCGATAACTGTTTCATCTGTCGTTGGAAATTCTTCAGAAGATCGAACACGTTCTTCAATAGTAATTTTTCGCTATTACTTTGCTTCTCCATAAATATTTATAAAACAGTTCGCCGTGTTCCTAAACTCAACGACAGCGTTCGATACGATGAAAGTAAATATTGAATATCCGATGCAAAACCGTAGACGGAGACAAAGGATCGTGAAACGGGCTTCGCCAAAGAAACGTAACATACTCCAGCTTCAGTTCGACGGACGTGGATCCATGGCGAATTAAATTCGAAGTATAAAGATAAAGTAGTCGGTTCGTGAGCGGCTTGTATCCACAGAGCTTACCCGTCGGGCTGAATGCACGCGTAATAGACACATACCTCGTGCGCGACGCACACAAGAGGCTTCACGCAGGCTACACACAAACGCGTCGGGTTTACCTAAGCATCCGAAACGTACAGCCCATCTGGGATATTACGCTCATTCCTTTCGATCCCCCACTTCCCACCCTCGCCAGCCCTTCGAGCAGAGGCTCGTCGCGGCGGCAACACAGAAAGATATTGCATAATGTCGGTGTATCGACAGGGACCCCGGACTTTTACCGAGATTTATTTTTCAATGCACTACGGAACGATTCTCTGCGGGAATGTATATAGATATATATACGCACGAGTATGGAGGAGAAAGAGAGTAGAAAAAGAGGATGGAAGGGGACGAGAATAGAGAGTTTGGAGGCTCGTGCGTTCAAAAAGAAAAAGGGAGAGGATAGAAGGCGCGGCGTGTCTCCGCGTACTCGATGGCCGCGTGGCGAGAACAAATCTCGCTTTTGCCTCACGCTCGATACCCATTACATTTTCCTGAATATCGTCAGGCAGGACGCGTGTTATTACGTATGTAGTGCGTTTATACACGGCGAGCCGATAGTTGACATCTACGCTCGTAGGAGAGGACACCTCAGTCAACATTCATCCGCGGGAAATGCACCGTTCCGCGGATGTATACAGATATCTGTTTCCTGGAAGCTCGTTGTGTAACGGAGACTCAGCTGTTTTGACGCAGTCAATCTCGTTTGGGGATTCAGGATCTTGATACCGCGAGAGGTGGTACCGCTCCTCTTATTTGGTTTTATGTCGATGGTGGCACGTCGTGGTTCTCGCGCTTCGTCTTTGCCGAAGCGCCTGCGTATTCGATTTTAAATGATCAAAGACGAATGACGAGTGTATATTTGATGGTCGCGTTTCTTGTCGCTCCTGAAAGGTTTCCTGATGAAATGTATGCATACGTTCGACATATTCTAGACGACGTGGTTTCTTCCCTTCATTTTTTCGATCAGAAACGTTTATACATATTTGTATATATTTGAAACGGGCGTGTCAGTGGAAACGTCTATTGTTACTTTATAAATAGGAAAGTATTTTTCTAACGTCTGTGGTGCAATAAAAAGGAGATGTTACGAGTAGGTTTCCGGCGTGCTTTCTTGGAAGAAGCTCGTCGGCAAGGAACGTGACGACATCCGCGACTCGTTTCCTTTCGATGAGTTTGTTCCTCCAGCTGGTCCTCGTCACGGTTTAAAAAACGTGCCCGCCCTTCGCCGTTTCTTTGCCATGGAATTGCGAGACTGTTTGTACAACGTCATCGTCGATACAACTTCGGGATCCACAATTTATTTTGACGAACCGCAGATCTTTCAACATCCTTCGAACGTTATTTAGAGCTCTTACGAAATTTCCTTGAAAAGAAATTTTAGACGCGCGTTGAAACCTGGTTACAAAATTATCATAAACTTTCTTACATAGAAAATCATACTTTTCGGTTTGGTTATTTTCATTATTTCAATAACCGCTTTATAAAAGATTCATGGTTGGATATTTTGATACAGAACGAACGTAATACATATTCATTAGTACAGAATCGTTTCTCAGGCGGCAATTAAAGTGAACCGCGTCCCCGCTGCAATATCATTTATTACATTTGTGTCGTATCGGGACGTTTATGTGACGTATAATAGAAGAACGATGATGAATGACTGGTCCGTTGCTCGAGCTTTGTTTAAATTCTAATGTGCTGTCCTATAAATAACAGCACGCATGATTCGTCGACCATTGTCAGCAAAGACAATGATCCTTGGATGAGGAGTATGCGCAGGGTGATAGGTCAACGGGATTCGTCTGGTCTCGATCTGAATCTCGAGATCGACCGAGTGCCAGCTGCGGTAGCTTCGAATCAGATTTAATCCGAGGTCGTACATTGACTTGACAGCAGTTCAATCGAGGATCGGTCGACGGGTACGTCGATCGACTGAATATTACACGCGCGTGCACTCTAATCTGCGAACTTAAGTGCGCGTGATTAATGGCGTCACGATGCAATGGTTCCTGAGTTACTTCTATCGATTCTCATCATAATTACGAACATCATTAATAACGGGTGTGTTTCGCGTTGCTACGATACCTCAATAATTCCCAATCGTATCGAGTTACGCAAATTGTTCGTGGAATAGAGAATCTGATACGTGATGTTGAATTTTTCGCCTTTGGCGTCATGTTCTACGGTGTTGCTGAAATTGGCGAGCCCCATGTATTCGTATCGGTGCGTTCTATTGATACAGATATCAGGAGGAAAATGTATTTATATTCGGCGTGCGCGCGATAGGAATGCGATCCGAAAATTGGTAATGGACTTTCCGTGTTTTCTGCCGATCAAATTTTCGAATCGATTCGATTCAATTGCGACTGTGCCTCTCTCTTGCCCTACCCACGTTTTCGCCGCCTTTCACCCCCTCGTCGCTTTTTGCGACGTGTATGATAGGAAAAAGGGAATATCATTTGGCGAAGTTGCCCGCAGAGAGCGATAACAACCGCGAATCTAGGACGAGTCCGAATATTATATCGCCACCGCTGCTCCACCAATTCTCGTTGACCGCGATCTCATAATTTTCCTGTCAAATTCTGGACATATATATACTGGGCGATACTTCAATCGATACCACGCGAGTTTCTCTAATAATTCGCTGTGATTCAAAACGGCCAGCACGTTACTTACTAATTTCGTTAGCACGATTGAATAATTTTGTCGCGACGAGCAAAAAGTAACTTATAGAACGTTGTAAATTTCCTTTGTGATGGATATCAATCAGGAAAATATTTCCTGCATTATACAACGAAAGCCAGGCGAGGTACGGAGGAAATGAATTAAAAATGGATCAGAGTTTCTGAAGCTATAGAAAGACAGGTTCGACGACGCACGGTCGCCTCTTTTCGCGTCGAATAAAATATAATAGCGGGTTCCTCTCGGGTTGATGTTATATAATTTTACCGATATCAGCGGTAAGATATTCCTGAATTTACATCCTACAGAGATATTTAAACAACAGGATGGCTCGCGAATTTTCAACAATTTCACGAAAATACATCTCGCCCGTACCCGTTCAATATGAAATGATATTCTGTATGTATTTTATGACCAGTGCGAAACAAGCCAATATTGTTTGTTTAAAAAATGTTTGATTTCATCTACCTTGAAAGCGTGCATCAATATCAAATATCGGAGAGATTCTGGGCAATATAACCGACTATGGCGCACGTGTTTTCGATATTTTTGATATTTCCTTACAATTTCGATTCCGTCTAAAACGAAAAAGTTCTAAAAGAAGAGGAAAAACGAGACGTGAACGAGGGTGGAAAAAATGGAAATATTCGAGGCGTCTCGACGTTAGCGTGCACGTCGACGTTTCTGTCTACCAACGACGGATTTCTGTCTCTCTGTTTAATAGTTCGACGTAATAAACCGAGAAAGTAATCCTCTTTAACTGAATTGTTAAAGCAAATGTACGGCCCAGATTTTACAGACGCTTTCCCGCTATCCATCGCCGATTTAATATCGTTGGCGTACACGCGCCTCAGGGCCGCCAACGGAAAAACAAGTTCCTACCGAATTTTACGGCCGATGAAACCGTATATCGGAAAAATTCGTGACGAGAAGCTCGTCGAGCGTAGAAATTTTCGTTATTCATCGCGCACCGCCGCGAGTTTGAGGGTGGCCAGGATACCGGAAATCACCCCCGTTTATACCGCAACCGGATATATATCCGACCGAGCCTGTCCGTCAGGCGTCCGCAACGGACCCCGCAACGCGGTACAGTCGTAAATAATGAGTACGCTTTGGTATTTGTTTATTCAGGGAGCACTCAACGCTGCCCCTCTGCCCCCTCGTCTTCATCGACCAACTCCGCCACCCTTTTCCAGCGGCGGTGGTGAATTGCAACACGGTAGGTCGTCTCTATTATTTACGACACCACAATTAGCTAACCCGAAAGCATCTATCCTTCACACCTGACTAGCCTTAATAATTAAATTAACTGACGTGCGCGGTCCGTACCTCGCCGAGTCTTCCGCGAGCGTCGAGTTTTCTCTGACGCGAAGGCTACATTTTCACACACGGATAATTGAGAGAAGTAGTTAGAAATTCGAATCGTTCGGCAAGCTTTGTCCGTCGTCGACGAGAGACTGAAATTAAAGCTTCGTCCCGGCTACGATATTTTTTTCATGAGACGAAGAATTTGAATTGACGTTTTTATATCAGCTGCACCCTCCTGTCCGTCACCGGCTGTACGAATCGATCTCGCGTTCCACGTCGCCCTCGCGAACGAATCATTTTCAATTTTCTCTATATCTCGATTAACTGCAACGTTTCCCCTTCTTTTTTTATCTTCCCTCTCTTTCCTTCTGTACCCTTCTCGTTCTCTTCTCTCTCCGCCGTTTTCTTTATACGTGACACCGAAGACCGATAGTTTTCAATGAAAGAAAATTGGAAAAGAATCTCCAGCGTGGAACTGGCAAGAAAATAGAGGGGCAGAAAGTCAGAGAATTCACGGGCAGGAATTTTCCGACGGTAGTTTCGCTGCGAAAAGTTTCGTCACGTGATGGCAGAAGTTTCGACTGCAACTGGTGCACCGCGGAATAATTGGTTCCACTCGGCGAAACGACGCTGCGGACAATTACAGATATAGATGGTCGACGAGGCGGCGGGCGGTTTTCGAGCGGCATCTCGAGACGGCACAGGGTGACGCGCAGGACCGCCCTTGGTCTTTATTACCACTTTTCTTTTCCTTTCCTTTTAATCGGCCGTACGCGATCGCTCTACAGGTTTGGCGTTTACAACTTGTAGCACGTAACGAGGGCGCGCACGTCCGCCGCAACGAATGTTTTCCACCGTGTCGGTCAGTAACTACCGCCATAACCCGCTCCCATAAAACTGTAACTCCATCTACTCGCATCCGTTGCTCACTCACGGAAAATGTCATCCCTGGAAATTGTAGACGTTAAAGCGAAACGATCTGAAGGGGACCACCGGAAGATTCGTTTCGTTTCGCTGATTGTCGGATTAAAAAATATTATCCCAGGCAACGTCAGCGGCGAATAAACGAGCCACTACTATTTCCTGTCCACTTACCCTTACGCCCCTTACGACGGATGCAGCCGCTCGTGACACGCTATGGCATAACTATACCATGATTCGATCTTTCTTTCTTCATTCTCCTCTCTTTTCTCGCTCGTTCTCCGAGAAACCCGACCGGTTAAACGTTCAAGAGTCGTAACTTCGGATAAAACGTTGCGCCTGATATCATTTTCAGCGTGATGTTTAACTACAGGCTTTCTTTTCGCGGGCGAACAATTTACACGGCGCGGAATCGCAGCGCGCACCGGCCCGCGTTATAAATCCTCGTCATAACTTTACATTTGCGGCCATTTGAATCCTCCAGACGTGGCTTTAGACCGGCACGGTAATCCGTAATTATTATTAACGATTTGAGGGGGATACCCGAGCTCCGTTGCCTCGCCCATTTCGACTTCCGTTGCTTTCGGATTTTCATCTTAACCCGCCTCGTATTCGATTCCTAGCGGATTCGTGCCGTTGTGTGTACGTACACGTACGTTGGCCCGTGCGGAGAGTCACGTCACCGAACGATGAAATATGAAGCTACGAAAGGCAAAAACCGAAGGACGTGGAAAACGCGGGCCACACTGCCATTATTTCATCGTGCCTTGGGGTTGGGTGCAATTGAAATATTTATCAGGGAACGTATGGGGAGGGGGGCGAAATACAGAGGCAGAAAAGGCCGAGGAGACTTCTTGGGAGACAAATAGTCTTGTTGCTCGGTAGGCTCGGAGGACCGTTTCGATGGCACAATTACGGTTACCATTTGACCCATGATATATCGAGCCACGTTAGTGAAACGTAGCAATATACAGGGAAAGAATTATAGAAATTTTTTGCTAGATAAAACGTCGAGTAAGAAGGTACGAGGAAATGTTTGTTGGATCGGTGACGTTTGAATTCATTCTGAATATATAGATATAAATAATTCTAGGTACAAGTAAAATACTGATCAAGTATGACAGAAATAAAAAAATATATAATCAATATTGAAATGAACTGTGGACAGGTAGGTGAAAAATGTCGAAGAATAAGTACATTAAATAAACTTAAGAAAATTTTATACGTAACTTCATTTCTAAAGATAGGACTTTCTCTTTGCCGAAGGAAACGAACTTATTCTCATATCGTGACGTATACGAGTATTATAAAGCGTATCAAAACTTTGAAACGCCTCCTATTCTCTACTAAATTACATTTCCAAGTCGCTCCTTTATTAAGTCTTCCTGACAACGCGTCTTTCGTCCGCTTTTATCCCGAACGTCCAGGATACTTTTTGATTACGAGTATCCGTACGATTTCAATGAGATCGTCGGACAGCGCGGAAAGTGGACACGCGGAGAGTGGTTCAACTTCCCTGACAACTTAATAATCCTTCTCTTCCCGTGTCATCCGCAGAATCTTTTCTCGCGGTTAAAAGTAGACCGGCCGTTCGATATCCGGCCGTGTCCCCCTGAGACAATCGCAGAAATGCGTTCGTCAATGAAAAAAAGCCAGTGTCGGACGAGAGAACGGAAACGAAGGATATCGGAGATCGGTTTTTATCACGTTAATTGCGTTTAACCGATTTCCGATCGACTCCGCAACCATTCGACTCGACTATGGAATCGTTTCGATATACGAGTCGTTCAATGGACCACCGAGGAATTGTAAGTTGGCCGATTTTTCGCGTTTGCGGTCGTTCGTGACCACGTTCTCGTCCACGATGTTTCATTTGGCACGAGGCGGAACTAGGACGGGTCCCAAAGACCCGGACTGGCGTTACTCCGAAAAATCTCTGACCTGGTCGCTTGTCGTGCGTGCGGCTGTCTCGCCAAAATCAGATTACCTTCGGACCGATGGACAGAATTAAGCTTTCGAGTTTCGGTCGCACCATTGCGGCAAAGCTGCTCGTGCAAGATAAGCACGGTGACCCCGGACCAACCGGAAACGTGTGAAATTTGGGAAACACAAGACGATAATTTTCTTTGCGAGAGTCTTTTAACGCTCCATCGAACGTTTGTTATCGGTGCAATTTCGATTTACCATGTACGTACATTCTTAGAATGTCTTTTATAATATCGTGTATACACGTTTTGTTCGATCGATATCTCCGTTCTTTACGGTCGACCAACTTTCACGATGCTATTCGATGAATGAAATTTATCGAAAATTACTCCCATTCAGAGACGTAGATCGTGTCCCGAAAAATTTGTAATCTCTTAACCTTTGGTCGAACGATGATTTTACCGAAATGGGATTATCTACGGATCAGTTGCCGGTACGGTTAAAAGAGTGCTCCATCGCGGTCGAGTTGCTCACGAAAGACGAGCGGTTCGTGAAGTGGCACGTGAGTCACGGGAACCGTACTTCTCTCCATTCATCCACTTTCCCCCCTCTCTGACCGTTTCCTCTCGTTTTCTCTGCTCTCGTCGGACAGCACAATACCTCGCTGGGGAGATATCCCGTGTTTATAAAATAAATCCCTTCATTGTTGCTCGGCAAGGCGAGAGAGTTGCCCGGTGCTTCGATGCATAACGCCTCAGCTGGCATCGCACGGGGGTGAACGAAAGAGAAACACGGCGAGAGGGGGGAATGAAAAGAGGGATCGGCGGGTGGAAGGAAAAACTGGTGGTAGAGCGAGCAGGGTGGAAGAAAGTAAACTGGGTAGAAGGACGAGAGGAAGCAGAGAGCAAAGAGGTGGAGAAGTTTTGCAAGGACGTCAGCTGCCATGCCACGGCGCGAGGCGTGTAACGTTGGAAAAGGGAGGATTAGAATATTTCTGGGACCGTGGCTAAATGTTATCTTCTTCGCTATGGTGAGTTGCTCTCTCGTTTTCGCGATCCGCCGTGTTCCCTGGAATCGCGAAAGAGAACACTCCACTCGGGCCGCATTACTCGGTTAATCTCGCTCGCGTTCTTTCGCTCTTTATCGAGAATGCGTTGCGGATTCTATTGCGTTTACGAACCGTGAACCAGCGAGGGCGCCTTCGCCAGGAACTCTCTGTTCGAAATGTTTCTCCGCGATTCTCCATTTCTTCGCTGTGATTTGAGACACGACGAGTATGCGAGATCTCGATACAACGAGCTAATGCTCGAAAATGAGACGAGATACGATGCGATGCAACGGGAGGATCTTTATTAAACGGATAATTTTATTCATCGAAGAAGCGCGAGGAGTTGGCCGAGGTCGCGAGACACGTAGTAAACGGGTGCGCAGAAGGTTTTTAAACCTAGTCGACTTGTGTTTAACTGATTTTAATCGCAGATCTAATCAAAGTGTATTTTCGAAAGATAATTTCACCGATGTTTATGAATGTTCAAAGGCGTCAACCTTTCGACTGGATCGGTTTTTTCGAGGCTTTTAGGCGGATGAAGGTAAAGGTGGAAGTCACCGAGAGGTCGTAATACGTGCCGCCGTTCCCCGAGCTCATCAGTAACGATAGCGCCACGCCATAACTGTCCCCATAATGGAATTCGTTAATACGGGATGTCGTTTGAGACACCTCGTTTCCGTAATCTTACTCCAGCCAGCTGCACCGTATTCCAGATACCTGGAAGAGAGAAAAAAGGAAAAGGAGGAGAGAAAAACAAGATCGCGAACGGTAAACACCTTGTCGTCGATGCGAACGCAATTTTCAAGGGATGCGATCTAACGACGTTGCTACCTATAGTCGTAGTTTGTAAACTGCATTTAAGCAGATGCAAATAGAAAATTGTGAGCAGAATCGATTCTCGAAACGACGTTGTAGTAGAAATAAGTCGTTGTAACTCGTTCCTATAGAGAAATGTATGCCTCGTTCAGGTTAATCAAGTTACTTTAGTTTAAACAACTTCGACTTCCTTTTGTCGATACGAATCTGTTATTTGACTCGAAATATTATGCAAAATTCTAAGTAGATGAGGTCTTTTTCAAATATTCCTTGACTGAAAAGTAATAATAACTACTGTGTAACGCGTTACCTCGTACTTTGTGCCGGTTAATGTCGGTATCTTAAACCAAGTTAACTTTTTATGAACTTTGTTAGCCGAGCATTTGATTATGCCGAACAAATCATCAAACTTTTATACACTTGCTTAACGCTTCCTTACCTAAATTAACCAGCCTTTTTTAATATCGTCTTTTAAAATTTTTAACGATTCGCAATCTTTGTCGTTTCCTTTAACGCCATTTTACGTACCTAAGCTCAAGCTGCTCGAGTTCAAGTGACTTTAGATCAAATACACAACTTGATTCTCACGAACATAGGCTTAAAGTAAAATTATTTGAGTTCAAGCGACTCAACAGCAAGCAATTTCGAGAACATACTTCCGATTGTCACAAACGACGTCGAACGAACCGAATCACGGAAATCGAAACTATTCTCCATTGGGGCGCACGGTAGTTTGATTCTTCCACATTCAACGGTATAAATGACGTTAATTGAATAACGAATATAGACAAATAGGGGTGGCATCGAATCGATTTTGACGGACGTACCCGATTCAGTATAGCAGGCCCGACGCTCCTAAATCCTGCGTCAAGATTCATGTTGTCACGAACAGACTCGGACGACGACAGTTTACGATTTTACGTTGGCAATCGGCGCAAACGTCGATGTCCGGCATGTTGGCACGTGTGTACTGTCAATCACGTATGGCAAATCGTGCGTGTGTTCGACGCTCGTACACGGCAACGGGCCCGCGTCTGTACACACTCGAACGGTCCACATCACAACGCATGGATGCACGGCGAAACCAATGCAACGTTTAGGATTGGCCCCGGCATAGTGAGCGGTTGGTCAGCCGGAGATTACCGCGGCATAATTACCTCTGCACTGTATACCTGTGACCTCTGTTTAATCTGCAATTAATGTTTCAAATTGCCATAAACCCACGGAGTAACGGATGCCACTTATCAACGACGATAACCAACTCAGGGTGTGCATTGTTAGCGCGAGCTAAACAATGCATCGCGTTGAGTATTGTTGCGCGAGTTCGCGCGTGATATCTAGTCGCCAGTTGTAAACCGTCCGACCGATTTTATATTTCGAGTTTCCTGGTTAATAGCAATTTGTTAACTTCGGCCAATGTCCATTAGTTTCCCGAGGTGTGCTCCGTGACTCGTGATCCTTACGACTACTTAGGACGATGGAAATATACATCTTTAAATATATCTCGATTTAGAAGGTAACATCTACGAAGAAAAGAAAGAACTGTGTATTTATTACCAACTTCGATCGTTCTATTTTGTCGTGTTGTTACGAAACCAATCCAATAATAACTATTACGGTAAAAGGCAATCGTGTTTTCGTATTCGTGTTCCACCCTCTGAAAATCTGTTCGCGGCGATACATATGGACGCGATGGACGGAATCTAAATGGTGTACATATTTTCTTGGCTGGAGCAAAGCATCGAGGGGTCGCGAAGTAATTCGTGGTTATTATTCGTTTACACCGAGCTAGAGGGGTCGAAGACACCCGAAACGCTCTATCCCTCTTTTATGTAGCGACGAGCAGTACGTTATTTCGGGGCAGTGCCTACTTAGGTACTTTTATATTCAATACATCCGCGAATAGCGGTCGGTACGAGGGCGTCTAGTAATCCCTCAGGACACAGCGTAGACCCATCTCAAGAACGAAGGTACTCGCCATAACGTCGGCCTCCATCGAAGGGTTACTGCCGTCTCCGAGGGAGCAAATATATATCGGGTCTATTTTTCAGACGTTGAGAGGCGCAATGGTGGTCGACCCATAGGATTCGGAATGCTTTTATACGCCCTGTTTTTCGACCCTCTCGAACTCGATCGCGCTCGACTTGCGGCGAATGCACGCACGGAGATTACAAGTGAACTATGAATTCACCGGCACGAATTTTATTCAATTACGCGATTAAGCGTAAATCCGTGTATCGTGTCGAGAATACTCTCGGGGATAAAGCTGAGTTTTTTTCCCCGTATTTCACGTACACCGAGCGATGCGGACGCGATTACGGGAGAATTATAAATTTTATACTTCGAACATACGCGATATTACATTATCTGATTAAGCATAAATCCACGAATCGAGTAGAGGGAAAAGAAGCGTGGCTATTTTATCACGTATAATAATATGGTAAAATACATTCTCACATATCTTGCCGGGTCAGCGAATCTTTAGAAAATAGGATCTTTTCTACCGATTGTCAGAATCATACTCTTTGTTCAGCACTTCTTAAATTAAAAACTTTCAACTATCCAATTTCTTTGTACGACTTGTTACGAATCCTAAAGCGACATTTTCACGTCGATACACGATTTCAGTGCCGTTACAACAAGTTACGTGTTTAGAATTCGAAAAATTCACAGGACGAATTATCTTCGAGAATTCCTCTAAAGAATCATCTCCGATATAAGCGTAATTTTCTTCAGCGTATAGTACGGAGGCAAGCGAAGCAAATATCGTGACGTATCGTCGTTGCGGTACGCGTCGAACGAACTCAGTCCGTCAGAATCAAGGAGAGCGGCCTGACGCGGTCGCCATTAGTCATCCGATAATGCGGAAGCACGTTCAGCGTTCGCAAATTTAATTAGCGCCCGCTCTTGCACGTTTTCAGCCGTCGAACGTCAGTGTCGTATCTGGATAATTTATTCATTCACGGGCCGACGCTATCTTAGGTCCCAACGGGAAAGTTGCATCTCATTTTCTCACCGGGACGCTTTCTCGTTGCGTTACGCTTATTTATATTTATAAGAAAAATTTCGCGCTAATGGACACGAGAATTCTCCGGGAGTTCTTTCGCGCGAAGTAACTCGATATCCGAGGAAATGCACTTTCGAACTGTCGCCTTGCAACGGTTACCGGTGAAAATGGTCCGCGTTACTCTCGTACCGTCTACCGATGCCGTCTTTCGCACGTTTGATATCATTTTTCTCCACGTCAGACGTTTATTAGGGCAGTTATTCAAATTACTTTGTTACGCGCTCTATGCTACTGGAGTTATCGAACGATGGCACAGGGACGATACGAGAACGGCAACACATTTAAAATCATTCGATATTTGCATATCGCGATAACGACACATTTATCACTTTCTCTTACAGTTGACGTTTGGTTTAGCGGCTCGACTTGCTTTCGGTAAATATCCATTTACGAACATTCACGGCATTAAACAACGAAGTTTGCCTCCTTTATTGCATTCCCTCGTCTTCATGTCAGACTATATTAATTTCGTTCTATAAAAGACTTCTCCGGAGTGAGAGAACCGTCGATTCCACAAATCTACGGTATAGAATTTCTATTTATTTCTACTTGAACTTTTCTCTTTCCTGTCTACCCTTTATTTCGGTAGACGAGTTAAGCATACTTCTTAAATGACTTTGTTACCAAAGAGAAGTTAATTATTTTCTTTCTCTGTTAATCTATCGTTATCCTAAATTCGACGAAAACAGAGGCAACAAACCCAGAAAGAGAAACTAAAACAAGTCTAGCAATAAGAAAGCAAAACACAAGCAGATACAACAGTGCTTCCTTTCTCCCTAATAAAACATCGTTCAGCCACGTGCAAGAAGTAGCCGGGCGTTCGTAGACGACAAACACGGAATGTTTCGATAGCTCGTTAACTAATAGCGAGCCAAGCAAAACGTGGAAGGTCAGCGTGGTAATGCGAGAATCGTGTACAAAGGTCGTTCCGCGGCATCGTAGCGCCACCCTCCGAGTCGCAGGATTCCAGGCTTCGCTGGAACCCGGCCGAAGAAGGTTAGGGTTGTTGCTTTATGAAGGGTCAGACAAGCGTGCACGTACCACCGTCGTGCTTCGTCGCATGAACGCCCGTATTATGCGCGTGTACCGCGCCTATTAATGCGTTACCGTTGCACCATCGAGGGGTGAAGGGAGAGGAGTTGTTGGTCGTGCGACCCTGCAACGGTTCGACGAAATCTTCGAGGATGGAAGGGTGGCTGTCAGATGTGGCGTACTTCGACGCCAACCGGTAACACTGCAGCGGAGTGCCGGTAAATTAGATTATGCGCGACCTCACCCTCGACCACCCTCTTTCGCAGACACTGACCCTCGGGAGCCAAAGAAGGAGCGCATCGAACCGAAAGATCGTCCCACTGCCTCCGGATTTACCCCTACTGGACTTTATTTCCCGATATTGCCATGAGATATTTTTCCGCCTTGAAGCTTTCATGAGTGCCTTGAAATATTAATCCTATACGCGGCAAGATACGGCGGAATGTATAATGCACGACCGGCGAGACACGTATTGTTTCAAATGAAATACGTCCGTTTGGCGGAAGGATGATATCGATCGTTCAATAATACACGCGTGGTATTTCGATTCCCCGATGGTCTTTACCTCTGCCTTTTCTCTTTTTGTTTCGTTAAGCTCGTTGGTGGTCAGTGGTGTTCTTGTTTGAGAGGAAATGGTACGTTCGCGCTGCAGGATGGTAAGTGTTAACGAAGAGAAATGTTTGAAAGGGACCGAACTAGAGGCGGAGAACATAGGTCCGAGATGGGATATATCCAGGCGCTGTGCGTCTCTTTCGGTTGATCCACAATTGTACATATTTCGAAAGAGCAACGTCACTCGGTTTATGGAATTAAATTGATGCCCGTTACAAAAACATTCTATTTTCCACCAACGTATAACAATAAGCTAAAACATTTGAAATTGGTAATTATCCTGTACGACTCGATTGGCAAAACATCACTGGGTCCCTAGTGACATCCCGAACGACGAGGGGCGCAATGGCGTGCGGAAGCGTACGTAGTATAATGACAAAATGATACGTTGAAGCGAAACGAGCATATCGCAAGAACGGCCCCCGTCATTCTGCCGTAATTATCGATGATTACACGATGCAAATACGGTTGTCAGTGTAGAACGGGACTCAAAGGCATCGAAGTCACGTTTGCGCGACCACACTGTTATGCACATCAGTCTAATATGCGCGGAAACCTTCTGACTGGTGCACTCCCTTCGTGTGAACCCTCAAGATATACGCGTGCCTCCATTGAATCGTTACTTAACGAGTGGTTCCATCGTGTAAGCAGCACATCGAGGGTGGCGTTGGTAGGTACCTGCCGGCGAAAGTTAGCCTTTAGGCGGAAAAGCTTTTTATTTCGAAGGGTTGTACGGGAAGAAACGGCTGGATACTGCGCCAGCCAGCCGATGCATTATGCAGCGACTGTTTGAAGTTCTTTCTTTTCTTTCTCTCCCACTCCTCCTCCACCCGCCTTTTCCTTCTCTCTCTCTTTTTCCTTCTTCATCTTTTTTTTCTCTCCCTCTCTTTCGCGCCACCCTTTTTCCACCCGCTCGTTTCTTTTTCTCCGCCCTTTCTCTACTTTCACGCTCTTTCGGCGGGGCAGCGGCTGTAACGCGGCAGAATTGTCGGTGAAATGCGCGCAAATTTCACCGTCGCGCCGCAGACGAGACCCTCGAGGGGTAGCGACGCCCGTTTGACGACACGAATGGAAACGTTTCATGGTGAAGTGGATTGATTACTTAGTTCAGTAGAGCCGCGAAGCAGAAACGATTATACGGCCATCGTTGTATTCGCTGAATAACGTTGAATTAATAACGGGTTAGTAAACAGAATAATTTCATGGGATTACCGTGAATTGTACGCAGGTCGGAGCGTTGTATTACTAGCTCACAGGCAACTTTGTCTCTTTAATGGGAGAAAAATCATTTTTCCCTATTGTTCTTTTACACAATGTTCGTACCGCGTACCATTTTTCATTCCATGTTTCCTTCTTTTGCTTTCCGTCCTTTTTCTTTCGTCCTAAATACACGCAATAAACTTAAAAGACAAATTTGGGAAAAAACAGACTCGGAATTTCACATTTAGTCGCTCTATGAACCTAAAAACGAAACGTTCGCTATTGCTCTGCCGCTATAAATAAATCATTTTCCTCTTCCACCACGATGCCGCGCACAAACTGTTCCCTTTACGTAGCAAGAATCGCGCGACTGATATCCCAAAACGGTGCGACGTTCTTGTCCAACCATGAAACGATGTTAACATCATTAATCATGGCGGGGAGAAAGGTACGATGAAAAGTCCTGTACACGCGTGAGATTACGAAACCCGATCTGGCGAGGCCGTGTCCGGAGAAGAATCACACGAGATACCCACCAACGCGCGGGATCCAGACACGGCTGTAGGAGCCGTGAGGTGACGATAATTTATCCACGCCAGCCTGAAGAAAGGACGTTTTCACGTGGATCGGTGTAATTCAAGGAATATGAAAGTATCGCTGCTAATGAGAGAACTTGAATAAATTCACTGTCGTTAGGTGGCTGGAATATCCTTTCGCCACGGTGATTTACGTCGGTCTATAATTTATGCGTTTTTTCATTACGAACGGGAGGAGTAAGTTACACACAAGCCTGAAAGGTATCTAACAAACTTTACTCTTTTTCATGACCAGAGGTAATCATCTATCGGACAACGTCCGACTGGCGAAAATGAATTTTTTATACAAAAGAAAGTGGCGAGCCGAAGGGTGTTCTCTCCACTACTCTGACAAATTCGTATCACCTGGTCCCTGTTTTACGACACATGCGTCGTAATTACGACGATAATTTCGGGAATACAGTGAGCATGAAATCCTCACGGGGACCATAATACCTACCATTACTTTAGAACGAAAAGAGGCAACGGTTTCCTCGGCCGCCATTGTAGGCCCCGGCATGAAATGTTTAGCATATTAACCAGCAAACCCCGGAAATATTCGTCCGTTACTTTCGCGAGGTTAAGGTCGTGATTACGGCTCCGTGAAACAGTGCGGATGGTTAAGGGTGCGGATGGTAAAAATAGCTGGCGAATACTCGAAAGTCCGTGGTCCGTAATGAGGGGCTTCCGCCGAGAGCGAGAGCTCTCGTGCAAATGGATCATAACAAACGAAATTACAAAAACTCATGATCATTCCGCGAGTGTAAATCACGATGGTTCCTCGAGTGGTTTTTCCGTATTGTTTTGGATTTCGAGGAGAACTTGCCGAAAAATTAATCGAAAAACGACGAACATGCGCACGCCAAACATATCCACCGGCGAATTAACGTTTAAAACGTATTTACATATGCACGTTGTAAAGCCGTGTTTTCCCACTGTAAACGAGAAATTTACAAACCCATTACGAACCTCAATGAATAATTCCGGACATTTGCACCAAAATATACAACGTCGTAATAAAATATGCACACCGCGTACGTAAATTCGACAAAACGAATGTCGACGGTCCCGCGAATAAGTTTCGCTCGACGTATGGCCGCGCTACGTGCAATATCATCGATCGTATTACTTTCTTTCCTCTGTGTAGTCGCGTGTAAAGTCCCGTCTGGTCTCGCCCCGTCTAACGATATGCGAATCCATCCCGAGCCACGAGAGCGTGCAACTGGATCAACCGTGACTCTTTAACGCGGCGATCAGGCAATATCGTTTAAGCCGTGCTGCATTGCCGATAGGATTAATGGGCGCGAACGCAAGGACAATTTCGAAATGGCACTCGACACTCGTGCACAATTGCAATTGCGTCGAGTGGCGAGCGTGCGGAGCCACGGTTCGGTGCGCTTCTGCATCGACCAAAGGGGGATGATGTTGGTCTCTCGTTGGGAGATCAGGGTGGCGTGCTCGCTCGCGGAGTTAATCACCTCTATAAAAACATTAAAGAGGCGGAGTTAATCTTTTCGACAGTGAGTTTGCATTACTGTCCTCAAATACTTTGTAAAAGCAAACCGCTACTACACTCTGGCGTGCCGGTCACGAGATCGATTTATTCCATTTTGGACTTTCAGAGTGGTTAGTGAAAAAATAATAAAAAGAACGAAAAGGACAGGAAAAAGAATGGAAAAAGCAAATGAACGGCGGAGGAGGGAAAAAAAAATTGAACGAATTCGGCGCGGCATCCTCGAAAGGTATCGAATCGTATAAAATTGGCCGAGGATATTGGTTTTCCCTTGTTTGCGCGATTCACTTACCCTGGGTGTTTTTCCAGCTACTGGGTCACGTTGGGAATTAAAAAAATAAAAAAAGGAAAAAGAGAAAGAGAGAAAAATAGTAGAAGACGAATCGAGCAAAAATGTTATGCGACTATCGTTGGAATATCGAGTTTCTTTCGAACAGCAGTCGCCTGCTATTGAAATACAGGAGATATTACGGATATAAAATGTTCTACTATTAACCATAGTTTTGACTTCCTACTAATATTAGATTCTCTTCCGACAAAACTACGATCATCAAATTAATTAAAGTCGATAGCATACGGCATAACGAACGATCGGTAATTTCATTCTACGACACAGCCGACTGGTTGCTTAAAATCGTTATCTTGGGATTACCGTTTTGCTGACGCGTAAACCGGAACACGGTGCGAAAAAAGGTAATGCAAGAAGCGTACAGGGAGAACAGGAGAGAAAGCGGGAAACGGGGTAAGAGAGCAAGTGTCGCGTGTCTCCATTCGATTTGGCTTTGCACGAGTGCCATCCAGCAGCTGGGTTTCGCCCATTTATAATTCCCTGTATGGAGTACGTGGCGTATGCACGTGGGATATTGCATTGGACACGGGAGCGTAGCACACGCCATTTCGGATTACACGTTACGAGATGAAAAGCGATCCTAGGAAGAGGAAGAGGGCGCTGCTGGATTTGCAGGCAAATCATCGTATTACCCTCGTTATTCTCGCTGTTATCAGCGGGATCGGAAGTTCTCCAAAAAAGGTTCTCATTTCTCGTCGAAGCGGAAGGGATTTATTTCTTTGAAACATTCCAAGGAACAATATTATTATAATACCAAGTAGCCATGTTATAATGAACGGCACGTACTACAAAAAACAACCCTTCCGAGAATCGGTCGATTCATTCGTCGAACGATGAACCGAGCTAAAATGCCGTAGCTACGTATTTTTGCGTAATTAAGCGCACACACAGAAAGAGTTTTCAAGGTATTTCCTTTGTTGCTGGAAAACTTCACTTTGTAATTATCTTTCGTTAATTAACATCAAGGGTGAAATACGGTTGCTTATCCGAAGCGGGCGTGTAGTCGTTGATCGAGTTACCTGGCTAAGGAACGTACAACGAGTGAATTAAACGATTCCAGTCCCACTACTGACGCGTTATTCGCAACTAGCCTTAGGTCGTACGCGGATGGCAGATTGCTGTAATTTCGTAAATGCGTTCAGTAGCCACCGCTTAAGATTGACATCGTACGTGCGAAGTACCAGTATAGCGTCGAGCACACAACCTCCATCCCTATAATTTATCCTGGCTTTCGCACATACGCTGCCGATCTTAACGCTACGCAAGAGATCCACGGAGGCGTTCGCTTGAAAAAGGGGAGATCGTCTGACGGGACTTTTGCTGAAATCGAGTTGGAAGGGGAGGCGGCTGTCGCAACAACGCAACGTGAAAGAGACAGCCCCGATTTCTTTGAGTCTCTTCCTTTGAGGGATTTTTTCAATCAGTTAGATAGCATTATAGTTGAATATTCTACGCTCTGTACATTAGGGTAATGGTATGTCTACGAAGAAGCGTATAGGTATAGCCGTATGAACGAGTTCGGTACAAAGTATTCTGTACTACCAGCTTTTACATAGAATTTGTAGAACTGCTTTCGATGCTGATAAATTTGGCAATGAATTCTGATGATAGTACGTATTACGTAGATGTAATAACGCGAAGCAGGTCTAGCGTCGATGATTAGACTGTCGCATGACAAACGATGGTTTAACGACAGGGACACCTGTCAGCGTTTAGGTGGTCAGCATCTGTCACAAAGTATCTCGGATGATGAAGACCTTCTGCAAGTTTTATCCAGCCGACCTGCTACTAATGACGAAGGCTAACGACGCGATCGTGTCTTGCATTATTATCTTGCCCTTGTCGGCAATAATTCCGAGTAATTCTTACACGATAATAACGCCAGGCTTACCAAGTTCTCAGTCCGAAATGTTTCACCCCTCTCGCTTTTTACAAAGACTCTGCTTTCATGGTTTTCGAACGTTCTTGTCATAGCCCCGATTTTCACTCAGCGCATACGTAACACCGACCGACCAGTTTGCAATCACGTTGTCGTAAAAGGAAGGGAAAAAAGAGGCACCTAACCCGAGCGAACACCTTCGAGGCGATTCGCACGTTTTTTCTGACTGCTTCGTTTCTTTTTCCTTTTCGACGTGCTCGCGTGTGCAGGCATGGATACGACAGGCAATTTGCATTAAGTTAATTGAACCCGAGACCGGCTTCTCTTTTTACAAGACAATGCACTTACAGCGCTTTCTTGTGACCGCGAGCCCGGTTGCAGATTGTAAACGCCGCTCTGCCGCCCGTAGAAGCGTTAAGACCGTTTTCCTCAAAAAGACAAACGCGCGTTGCGGACTATGAAACTGCAGGTATAAACGTCCGTCATGACGGTGCGCCGGTAATTAATTCCGGTCGTTCTTTCGTATTATTCTTTAGCCAGGAACACGGTACCGCGTCACGGGCCGTGAATCGGCTCGCGCGCAACAGGAATGCGATAAACGTGAAAAATTGCGTTACCCGGGAGATATCGTGGCCGCGTAAAGCGGAGGAGACGTTGGCAAGAAGACGGCGGTGACGTTATCGGTCGGTTTGATACTTCTTCGTTCGGTGGGAAAAGTCTATGGGAACGAAGCGCGTCCGTGGTTCTATTTGATAAAGAATTTTTCCGCAGCTTTAGCTTTCCGGGTATCTTGCTTTTTCACGTTGGTACAAATAAAAACGGCCGAATAGCTGAAAAGTTTATTTCAATCCATCACGGGTAATCCCAGAGCGCTTTATATAAAAGCATATACTGAACATGAAATGTTTTTCGAATCGTCTCGTTCCACCTTCCATTTCCTCCAGCGCGTTTTTGCCGTTGTGTACGAAATACGGGAAGAATAACATCGGCAAAGTGCAATACCCGATTCTCGATAACCGATACCCGATTTATATGCGGCAGCGTATCGCAGAAAGCGCATCGTGCCGTCGACTACCCTTTAGTTACCGTTATCGTTGATCAACCGGCTCTATAATCTCCGGGCATATCCAGGACGAAAGAGAAAGGGAGAGGAGCGATCATCGACGGGCACCGTTAATTCATTTCACGAAGCAATTTAGATAATCCCTCGGAGGTTATGTTTGGCTTAATCAAGGGGCGGGATCTGTTGTCCATGAAATAGCGAAGGGGCTGCATATGCTCGTGTTCGAGCTGCGTGGAAACACGCTTGTCAGACTCACGATCCCTGCACGCCAAACCGATGCGTTTCCAACTTTTTGAGCTCGATGGGGAGCCGATAGCGAGCCGGCGAGCATCGTCAATGCCCGTTTGTCGTTTCAACCCTCCACCGAGTTCTCGTCTTATCTCGCTCGGCCCGCATCCTTGGGAAATCAAGCACTGCACTCGCTCTTTCGCCCCCTTTCGGCTCGCCATTTGCATAAACACGATTAGTTGCTCTCATTGAATTATTCAAAACGTCTGAAACTATCATCGGGGCCTCTCTCCAACGGGGTTTCACCCCTTTCGTGGGTCCTGTTTCGCGCACCACGCGTCGGATTTCATCCCGCGTGAATTGAAAAATAACATCCGACCCACTCGCCTCGTCGCAATTGAAGAGAATACATTAACGTTGGCGTGATGCCGTTAGCGCCCTTGTTAACATGGAAGAATTAATTATACGCGCGGTGATACATCGCTAACGGTTTGTAAGATTCGGAATATAGATATTCTGATGTATTTCTTTATTTATTTTATTATGTGTCAAATAGATTCAGTACCTTCGAATTTCGTTATCGTTCGTATCAATTCCTCGGTGCTTGAGAATCAACGATATAACTTCTAGAACTAAAAATATAACTTTCGAATGTACCTTTCTTTCTTTCTAGCGTCTAGCGTAAGCCTCGTCTCCTTTCCATCAGAGACAGCTTTCTCCAGCTGTTCTTTGAAATTCGCTATATCCACTGAGATCGTCTTTTCTTTTCTCTCACTGACAAACGATCTACGAGCATTCGTCGCCGGAGAACAACGCCTCTTTTAAAAAATGACTCGACGGGTCCCTTTCAGACCGATACAGAATTACCGACGATTCATTCCAGCAACTTGGGAACATTTCAACAGCATTCGTAATAACGTGTCGGCATCCACGAGACACACGCGCGCCCTCGTGAGATTACATCGGTTTCACGTGGAAAGTGATGCTGCGTCATGGGGTAGAGCACCCTCTATGGCTGTCTACGATCACCATAGAAGAGGCCACCGTCTAGGAAAGCAACTATTCACGCTCCAAACCCTCGTACAACCGAAATGTGTTTTCTCTGGCCATTGACTGAAACGTAATCGTTCCGTTGTGGGAGAGCGACCTTCGAATCGTCGACGCTTAAACGATGTTGCTCCACCCCTCCTGCGTTACGAGCGTATATCGTGACCGTGAATAACGTTGACGAATGATGTACACCCTTTGAGTCTCCAAAAAGTCCATCGTAAGAGGTTTTACAGGGTGCGTAAAGAGAGAGGAAGCTCGTTTCGTGGTCTTAACGTTAAAGTTGGTAAACGGTGAAACTTGGTAAATAAAGGATATGACACGTTAATAAAGCAACCATTTGCGAAGCGGACTACGTTGAGAAAGTTTGGGGAAAGTACCGCGGGACGTTCGCATAAATGCGTGTTCCAGGAACTGTGGCAAATGACTTGTCATCCAGCTTCCTAAATATAAGATTATCTTGTGAGGAAGTTCGCGTGTTTGTACAAATATAGTAGCATTGTTACTTCGTACGTTGATAAATCGTTATGGTTCTAACTACGTAGCCTGTCCAGACATGTAACCCAAACCTAACTTGAATTTATGTTATTCTAAAGTCCTAACCTTAATTGTGATCACATAATCTAGCAAAAATAGACGATATTCTGAGCGATTTTCTTCGTCAACAGAATTCTTCTTCTTTCATTTGGAACGTTCGAACAACCACTATCTGCTCTCTGAATTTAAATGCTCGCGATAAGTCCAACTCTTCGATCGGCAGTAATTTTCAAAATATACGAATATCGATCAATGACAACGAGATGAGGTCACCGAAGTATCCTTTACACACGCCCTATATATCACGTACTTAGAGGTTAACGTATGGAGGTTAACATCAAACGATCTGTTTGTATCGAACCTAAAACGTAGATTCCAATCATCATCAGAATTTAATCTGCGTGGAGGAGGTCGTCCTTAGGTACCATGATCATCCAGTCGATCGTCGTTTCCTAAACGTTCTGTCAGGAGACAGATCTCCTGCGATGCCTCGTATCTCGAGGTTCAGCATCGCTTCAAAGTCCACAGGTCTGTTCATGCTTCGGTATGACTAAGGGATCAGTGAACCCTCAGATCGTAGCCACGCGCCCTCATCGTCAGAGTGGGTTTCGATGTACCTTCACCCTGCTCGAATGCTTCGGGAACCAGGCAATTGATTTCGTCTGTCAGGTTTGCAGGGAAAGTATCTTGTACTCCTGTTGGTCTTCTGTTGATTGGCTTGTTGGTACATCTACTGATATGATAGTGTACAAGTAGGTGTACAAGCCTTTCGTTGTAGCATTACGCTTTGTGATATTACGCATTGTATATTGCCGCTTTGCTGTACTTTCTTTTTACGTAACTGTGTTGACCTAGGGTCAGCAAACGAAAACTGTTACTTTAAACCTTTGCGATCGGTTGCCTGCACAGTGGCGGCGTGCGAAATTTCTCTTCAAACCGTAAATATTTATTGTTTCGATCAGTTGGTAGTGCCACCGGAAAAATGTGCAACTGCACACAAAGGTCGAAAAAGTCAAACAGACCGTGGTTTTATCGATCTGTAGATTCATTACTCGAATGGAGAAGAATTTCCTCCTAGCCTATTGTTTTTCTCCACGCGGACTAGTGGCTGTTATCGTTAGGAGAGATCGATAGAGAAAGTGTTACTCTGTATTTCCTGGTTAAGTGGTAGACACGAAACGACACAGATATTTATTCGACTTATTGGCTTCTAATGAAATTTCCCGATTCGGCTGCACGAAAGAAAGGCGTGACGAGTGGAAGTTGGAAAGGGTAGAGGATGGGGACCACCTTACGCGTCACAGGGTAGAAGGAACACAGAGGGAGTGTATACGAGTCAAGGGGGACGCGTCTGCCATTGAACATCTTGTAGCAGTAACCCTAACCACCCTTCCAAATATTGTTCCCCGACAATCAAGTGCTTTAAAGCTTCTCAACTCGCGGTGTACGCGCATGTGCTCTAGAATGTTACAGCCAGACGACAGAGACCGGCTAGGTATCTGAATATTTTCGTAACCTTTGGCGAATGCGACGAATGCAGCGCGTTTTGTTTTCACAGAAAATAAAGGCGAAAATTGAACAGCGCCGCGGAGGAACTCGTTTCGTTTCGATCGAACCCTTTGCTGGCTATTTTTTTAACAATTTATCTGTTCGCGGACGATCATCGGAGACTGTTATATGTGTGCGCCATTGCTCGACGAAGATAAATACTGTGTCCGTATTCAAAGCCCTTTTGGAGAAACTTTCAACGACCGATACACGGAATTCTTACAAAAAATAACGAGAATAATGATTCTTTTCATAATAACTCGCAATAGCGATTCGTCGTAATAATTAATTCATTCTCCGTTGGACAATCGCGATAATTTGATAATATGCTTAAGACAATGCTTTTAATGTTGCTTTTAACAATGAAACAAAGTTTGAAACTAAAGCTAGATTCTAAAGAATCAGTAGAATCGGTTATCTCATCCGGATCCTCGTATTGCTCCAAGCTATTAACGTATTCGTTATATTTGGCACCGTAGTGTCAAGCGAGCGAGAAATTATACGTTCTCTGTAGCGATTTCTGGAGAAGGTCCGAAACCGCCGCGAGCATTTAGAAGGGAAAAAAAAACAAGTTAATTGTTTTCCGGAAGTCCAAAGGGACGTTAGCATTCGTTCAGAAGTCGCGACAGGTGAGCAGCAAAGAGAGCCAAGGGAGACAGAAATTTAATATTTCACTTATAATATCTTCGCTCCAATCTGGCCGCGACAGGTCCGCAACTTTGAAATGAAAATGCACGCGGCCGGGCCTCCCCACCCGTTGACGGACAGCCCTTATAAATATTCAGAACGGGACGTGAAATAGCGGGACACGCGAGACTAAAGGCATTCCTTATCATTCCACGGTCGAACTTACCACCGCTGGTTGTGTATACGCGTTATCTCACGCATTGCTCTTTCGTATTGACCGGAGCCGTGTTTTCATAATTACGAGTTTCACTTTCTGCCGTCTCGTCTCTCCTTTATTTTCGTTTCTTTTCGACGAATGGTGCACGCGACTGCGCGGAAGTCAAGGACCATTATCGCGATCGTACAGGAAGAAAGCAAAACGAAGCAGGAAATTTCAAGTATATGCGCGATACATCTTCCAGCGACTAAACTCGTATTTACGTGACCAATGTGTACTGCTTTCGTTTTCATAGGGCAGAAGTCTAACGATGAAGAGGGACGAGGCATTAAATCGATGCTGTTTCAACGTGCAGGAAACTGTCCGCGATATTTGGTCAATGATATTCCACATTATACTAAGAATGAATTAATTAACGAATAGAGTACGCGCAGGCTTGGAGTGGGTATTTATTTATGTTAATGTATCGTCATTTACCAGTGAAATTCAACAACTATACGTTTATTAAAATTCGATCCTCTTTGCCATCCAACCGTCGAAACCATCTAGGCTTTTTACATACAAGTAATATTAATTTAATGCGAAAGCGCGGCTCAAAAGAGAACGAATTTTCGGGAGAACGTATGCCAAAAACAGCGAACCGGTCAATTAGCGTAGCTCCCGCGGGTTTCATAAACTCGTTTTTCGTTCTTCGCCGGATTTTCTACAGCTTTCTTTCTCTCATCTACGCCGGAAGCTGCGCCCGATGAT
The DNA here is from genome assembly GCF_051014615.1 of Bombus vancouverensis nearcticus. Classification (NCBI taxonomy): domain Eukaryota; kingdom Metazoa; phylum Arthropoda; class Insecta; order Hymenoptera; family Apidae; genus Bombus; species Bombus vancouverensis. Next base: position 13,878,936 of record NC_134911.1, on the reverse strand, counting down.
AACGGAAATATTCCATTAATTTCTTGTCCATATTCGATCGGATTTTGACAGGGATTATCGAAAATACATAAAACTGTTGCAAAAAAGGAGAAAAATGTAGGGAGACTATACGCGGCGGTTTCAATGGTATCAGCGTTATTAATAAACGACAAAAGTATCGTCGCGGTATTTCAAAATATCCCGATAAACGAAATACCTCGGAACGAGTATCGCAGATTTTAAATGTTGCTGAATAAAAGTTCATGAAACGCCCGTGATTATCAGTGGGTACATTCGAAAAATTATCGCGACAACGCGGCAGCGGAGAAATGAATGCGATTCCAACGTTAAAAAGTATTCTCTTGGGCGGTGTAATATCGTAAAGCATATATGACGTTTAATAACGTTCTACGTGAAATTACGCATTTTACAAAAATTTGTAACAATACTCTGTTAATTTTCAACGCATTCTCTTGCCCACGGTCAGATACGATACTGCGTACAAAATACGCATTACGCTATAAACTTGTTGCTATGGTCTATGACATCTATCACGTGATTAGAGATCTAATGAATTAGTACACATACATCGATTAGATAGAGTAACTTTGTCAAGCTGAACGTTAATTATGGAAATTGTATGTGTTTATTCCAATTCAGAAACTAACGAACTGTACATTAACGTATATAATAGAGTTGTAGTGGCACATGAGTCAACGGAAGATTCGAATCGAGAGAAACTCATATTGTTGTATCTTGGAGTGCCAACGTTGTTTTGGTTTCCTAGGTTCAAAGGTAAACGAACTCCGAACAAAATATTGTCCCCGTTATTTGTAATCGTCAACCGGAGTTACATTCGAGTTTTTTATAACAACACCGGTCGATACAAATAGACGAACGTGCTCTCTAGGACAGTCATTATAGAGTGTTATTATAGCGAGTCATACAGTCGAATAGCTAGCGTAGAGTTGAACAGTAGCATTGAGCGAGCGACGACTACCACCGGCACACACTATCTCTGTACTTGTGTTTAAAGTGATTTTAATATACACTAACTATTACAATTTTATCACTCGTCTCTTTAATAAACCTCAGAGTCATGAAATTTTACATGCAATACGATATTTGGCTTTCACTCGTCGAAATTCTAGGCTTGCTAAATCTTACCTCGTATTTCGACTTACGAACAATAATTTACTTATTGTTATATATATAATATATTATTATTTTACGAAGAATTTACTTATTTTTTGTCGAAGATTTCATTTAACAAACTCCTGCGCGAATTTAAACCGTCTTCTATCCACTTTCTTTAGTCCAACTCGCACAAATTCGCTCCAACTCGCTCAAATACCAATATACCAATGTTCGAACTCAGGGAAATCTTCTAACCTACTCTACAATTGGCGTGGAAACACTGAGACTCGCTCAAAACCGCTCCAGTTCACGAAAATCCGCTCGATCCCGTTCTAATTCACGCGAATATGTTCGAATCCGCTCCGACCAGCTCTGGTCCACTCCAACTCGCGGCTCACCTGTTTCAACTCGAAACTCGCTGGACCTCGCGGGCACGCTTCTGTCCAATATAGCTCTGGTTGAGGTTTGGATCGTGTCTTTCCAATGTTGTCCGGCTTTGCTGTAGTCTCTTGAAACTGAAATGGTGTCAACCGTATCTCATGAGGAGTAACTGAAGTCGCATCTCATGACCCCGATTTCGTGTCAGCCGAGTTTCTCGAGTGTAGTATAGCGTCGAGCAAACTCAACGACTTTGATGTTCTGGATTTACTTAATCTATCGTTCTTCATCCTTAATGCTATATGAGAATTTTGTATATTTATCATACTTGTCTTTGTAATATGCTTTCACTCATTATAATTCTCTGTGATTTCAATGGAGCAATTGAAATGGTGTGCGTTGTAACTTCTGAAAGGAAAGTTTTAGAATAGAACCAAAATGTATATTTCCGTTAATTTTTAATTTTGTCGTTATTCGGATTAGCAAAATGAAGAAACGAACTTTTATTAATTTTTAGATTTACATTATTTACCACACGAACGCTCTGAACTTTCAGCGTATACAGATGTAGATGGATCTAAAAACTGCAATAAATCTTTTGAATATTCGTAACATTTTTCATCGCATTCCGCATAAAATTTATATTGCTGTCCACTAAATTCTCGTTTTCTTTTTTTACCTTTTTCCCACTTATATACGTCGTTTATCATTTCGACTCTTATATCGTGCGACTTTTAAAAAGACGATGGATCTGCCACTGTCTTTTTATAAGGCGATATATGTTCCTTAAAGTCGCATCGAAGCTATTTGTACTCGTTAGAGCTTCAGTGAAATTTATTTTCAATCCGGCAACAGTATCCTTCTTTATACGGTATAGCTGGAACTAAAACTGGCACGAATATAGTGCTTTTGTGGAGTATGTTGCCGCAGCTTGTGTAAACCGATGCTTTGGACCGTGTAACTTCATGACGGTGAAAACAAATGTTGCCGGTGGAAGTGTGAAACTATTAAGACAGATCACTGCGCATCGAGCATTTTCACGAAAAATTTCAAGCGGCGGTCGTTGTCCGGTTGAACATTCTATTTTCTGCGCGGGATGTATTCATCGTTTTCCCTTGTTATATTTTGATTGCGACGCGCATTTCAATTTAGGCAATACCAATGAATCGGAATTATTAACTAGCCAATTTTTTAGTCTCTTGTCCTTACTTACAAATATTCAGAATTGTATATTATATTTATTATACTAAAAGCTTTCATCCGGAACGAATATTGTTCCCGTTGATTTTATTGAATCAAAATGAATCGTTTCATTCGTATAAAGCTATTCAATGAATCATTCGGACATTGTATAAAATCAAATACGTCGTCAGTTATATTTCAATTGTTTACTAATTAATTTAACCAGTAATTATTACCGAATAATTGAAACATTTCACTTTTATTCTGCCTTTATGCTTCGCAGCTTTACGAATAAATACTCGTCACACCAGATGCGTTGTGATTTAAGAAACAACTTTTTCTTAAGATACAAATTTCTCTCGAATGTAAACTCTTGAGATAAAATTGATAAAATTTCTAACACACGAGCAGTTTTGTTCGAATTACATCGGAACAATCACTTGGAGCTTTTAAGAATGCAAAGCATGCAATAAAATATCTTGAGCTTATAAATCCTGGATCGCCGTGCGACCGGATATTAGATATGTGCGAGTGGCGTGCAACATTGACGCCGATAGATACCCCGTGCACAATGCATCACCCTGACGGACCCCCGTCAGTTTATGGTGGTGCACGTATACGATCATGGGGGTTCGCGCTATCGGCGTCGGAATTCGGGCGCACTTTTTCGTTTCGTATCACGCGATCTATGAAACATTGATAGAAGTCTGGTCAGGAAAAAAAAATCGTGGACGGAAAAGAGACAGAGTGTTTTCGAACGCATGCGGAACGACCATGCATCATCGTTCACGCTTCATCCCTTGATATGCAAGCCAGATCTATATGTAGACCTATATGTACGTACATACATATACTATATACGTAAACCTGCATATTTTGCGCGTGTATATACACACGCAATGCATGTGTGTACGTTCGTACATACGCATACATGTATACACGTGGCAATGTGCTAGCGCATAAATCGAACTTTTGCATTTCCGGCGTCGACAGTCGTCCCCCTCTACGTTCCCTCATTGCCTGGCGTCACACACTGCGTACAGGAAACATTCGCTGACCTGCCGTGCTTTTTTTTGTATTTCGTTCCTCTAACCCCCGGACGTATTCTACGTGTACGGCGAATTTATGTCGTAACATTCGGACGTGATCCGAGCGTACGTTTCTGCGCTGATGATGTTGTTGCGATCGAACAGCGTCGCGTGAAACGGCAGACACAGAACGAGGTACGTGTTGACTTTCATATAGGCCGAGTACTACCACGCGTCGCTTTAACAACTTGCAATTTTTACTTTCGCCAGGCCATCACCGACATTGATGGTTTTTGTTAATCCGAATTACCGTTACTTATATCTTCATCGGGATTATTCTTCTCGTTGTTTTAGCAAGGTTTGTACATTGTAAAGTTTCCTTCTCGCCCTTCTGGACAAGTTACTCGAAGAAGAGGATAAAAAGCAGGTGTACAGACGTGAAATACCCATTTTCATGATGGACGAGATTAAACAGCGAGTAGTACGAAAAACACCAGCCGTATGTACCTTTCATTCTCCGTATTTTCCATCCACGTTCCGCGATCCCTTCTCTGTACGCGCTGTTCTTTGCTTGATCGCGTGGATACCGCGTACGCGGGGATAACGCGACGTTTTTCGAAGCAAGAGGCCAGCCAGAGGAAAGGTGGAATAATTTATGCAAAGGCAGAGGTTAATTTGATTCTGAATTCAGACGAAAATAATCTGCCGGGATCTGCCGGCCGAGCCACCGGATGAGTTTTACCTTTACGAATTGGAAGGGTGACGACGGGACGGGGGCGACGGGTGAGAAGGTGCAGTTGGGAGAAAAGGGGTGGCTAGAAGGGGCATTCGACCGGTCAGAAAGCCGGAGGCATGCGCGATGAGCTTTTCTCTGGCAGCCGAGCCAACGAAATTAATATTTAATTTTCTATCCCTCATCCGCCGCGGAAGTTCCTACGGCCCTCTTGGCTTATACGCCACCGCGCTCGTGGTTTTATTGCCCTGGTGGCCGAGCGTACACGATGCTCCATTGTTTCGCGGCTGTATTATATTGCCACTCGAAACACGGTACTTTCTTCCTTGCCCTTTCCTCCCGACCCTTGATTGCTCCAACGAGCCACGTACGGCTCGAGTGGTGCACGGCCACCGGCGACCACCCGAACGTGCCAACATGGCGAATTAACAGCCCAATAATACCACGTATCATTCGCCATTTCCTCTATACAAACTGCGCTACGGTTAGTTACCAATGTAACGACCGTTCGAGAATCCTTTTGAAATATGTATATACGTGAACAGGTGGATCTCGAGGCCAAGGTCCGTGGAACGAAGCTTCGATTTTATAGAATTCCAGTGAACGCGCTGTTGCTGGCAAAAACTCGCCACCCGTCGAACCGACCGGTCGCTTAATAGGGGACCAGGTGCA